>NC_084831.1:26333361-28733361 GCF_033115175.1 Lepus europaeus
TGGATTTTTCTTACAGCTTCCCTACCCCTACCTTCCCTGGCCAGTGCAAGATGAACCGGTACCCAGACGGGCATCACCTCATCCACACAGCTGTCCGACTCACCCAGCAAGTGTCTGCTGACAGAGTGCCTGCCGGGAGCCCCGTTCTGTGACAGGCACAGGAAGCCCCAAGCCAGGGGCAGGGTCAGACATTTGGTGAAAGAAAGGGGTGATCAAGACTTTTAGGGGTGATGGTGCAAAGGAGCCGCTTTGGGGGCTGGGTCCTGAAGGGCAGGCACAATTTGGGCAGGGGTTCGTGGACGTGCGTGAGAAGTACAAAGCCAACTACAAGCCAAGTACAAGCCAAATACAAGCCTGACATCCCATTTCCTTTTCTCCCCGGAGAGCAGGATCTGCCCTTGTCATACGATTGTGTGCCTTCCCTTGGAGCATGGAACTCCCCAGAGCAGGGGCTTTGCCTTCTCAGCCCACTGTGGTATTTCCCAAGCCTGGAAGCATGCCTGGCACACAGAGACCATCTCATCAGTATTGGCTGTTGAATGAGTGAATGGGAATGAGTGATGATGGACCTATCACAAGGCTTTCGGTGGGGTTGTGGCAGTGCAGAGGCTCCGGGGGCAGAGGTCATCAGCAAAACAGCTCTGGGAAACAAGTGTCATCAGGGAGGAGACACAGCAGAGGTTAGGGATCAGCAGCTAGATCAAGCCTGAGAGAGGCAGGTCAATCTGACCTGAGTGGTCATCAGGGACGAGAGGAAGGAAGAAGGGCCTCTGCTGGCCAGTGCAGGTTCCTGGTGTGTGAAGGAGAAAAATGTCTCTAAGTGGACAAGGTATTGTGGGTTAACCAGGGATTGGTCCCCAAACTCAAGCAGGTGTTTAAACCCCAATGTCTATGTCGATGGTTATTGGATTAATGCCAATAGATGGATAAGGGTGGGGGCTTGATCCTGTGATGGCATCTAGGATGGTGGGGCCTGTGGGACAAGATTGGATGGCGTCCCATGATTGAACCTGGCTGGCTTTGTAAGGAAGGGAACAGGGCATGGAGGAGGAGGGGGCTTCCTAAGCCTGGCTCTGCTTGCTGACTTGCCATGTGCTCAATCAATGCTCTGCTGTCACCAGCCTCTGCCTGGACCCGTGTGGCCACCTGATCTTAGACTGAGAACCTCCAAATTGCAAGCTGAAATAAACTCTTTCTTCCTGAACATCTCCTCTCTGTTAATTTTGCCAGCGTGGTTACTATAACAGCCATGTGCAGGGAGCCTGGCTTGCTGAGTGGATAGGGAGATGTATGTCAGTGGCTACCCGTGGTGGGCCGGTGAGTGGCTGGCTTTGTGCAGGGCAAACCTCAAATTCCTATGTGACAGTCTCAGGGGGTAGCTTGATCAAGGCCTTGTTGGGGACAGATCTAAGTGTCCACCATGACATCTCTCTGTGGCCCAGTTTAGGAGAACATATGATGATCGTGCTGACCTTCAGCTGGGTGAAGAGCCGAGGCTATCAAAAGGCAGAGCTGGGATCTGAGCTCCATCCCATGGGCACCTCTGCTCTCACACTTGCATCCTGCTTGCTATTCAACGTGCAGCCTGGGGTCAGCTGTGTCGGCGCCACCTAGGAGTTTCCTGAAAGGCAGAATTTCAGTCTGTTCTCCAGAACTACTTACTCAGAGTTTGCAGTTTGGTGAGGTCCCCAATGTACGATGACATTTCAGAAATACTGCACTCTACTGCTGATGGCTTTCATGTTGTCCTTTATTTAAAAAAATTAAAAAGAGATTTATTTATTTATTTGAAATGCAGAGAGGGAGGAGAGAAAGAGAGAGAGAGAGAGAGAGAGAGAGAGAGATTGTCCATCTTCTGGCTCACTCCCCTAATGGCCACAAGTTGCCAGGGATGGGCCAGGCTGAGGCAAGGAGCCCAGAACTCCATCTGGGTCTCCCACATGGGTGGCAGGAACCCATATTAAGTCATCCTCCACTGCTTTCCCAGGCACATTGGCAGGGAACTGGATCAGAAATGGAGCAGCCAGGACTTGAACTGGTGATCACATGGGATGCTGGCATCACAGGTGGTGGTGTATCCTGCTGTACCATCATGCTAGCCCTTCACACTGTTATCTTTATTACTTTGCAGCTCAGTGTGAGATTGGGCCACTTCTACTTCGTCCATGTGTTCTGCCACCAAACGTGCACAGGGCCAGCCACCCTAGGCTTCTAGAAAGAGCCATGGGCACTCAGTGGTGCTTCAGTGGCCATGCGATGTTGGACAAATCTTTCACTCCTTCTAGAGCAGGTTTCTAATTGAGGGGGAGACAAAAGGAATAATGGCCCAGCACTTTTGAGGGGCTCAAATGATGACATGATGGATGTGAAAGAGCCTTGTCGATTGTAAAATTCTACCCAAATGCAAAGGATTAGTGCTCCTCACAGCGCAGTATGAAGCCCTCTGACAGAGACCTCTTCTCTCTAGAATGCCACTTCAACAAATTAGGAGGGAGAAAATGAATGGTCTGGGGTCAGCAGACTCCAATTAGCACACCGGCATAGACGCGGGAATCCACAGAGTCATTTAGCTTACAGGAGTAACTGGCTGATGCCTGGGGGGTTCAAACAGCGGCTTTGATCGTGGGGTCAGCTCCAGCCTGGGGAATTTACTAAGGGGAAAGGTGGGTAAAAATTTGATGGGTGTTTCCCAGGGGCGATGAATGAATGGGAGGAGGAGAGGGAAGTTCCTGCAGATCAACTGCCTGCTCCCCGTGGGGCTGGGGCATCTCAGGGCTGTGCCCTGTGGGCATTGTCAGCCAGCTTTGGAGCCATTGGGTTGGTCGTGTAACACATGAGGAATGTCATGGGTTAGGGAAAAGTAGCTCAGCCTCCAATATTCTGGGGAATGCAACAGAGACCCTGGAGAGCCACGGTGGCTGGGTTCTGCTGACCTCACCACCCACCTTCGTCAAAATCTGGACCCAGTGAGTGTTCGGCAAACTCCCAAGGAGTGGATAGTGAAGGAGTGGGTGGGGACCTCTGCCTTCAGGGAGTTTTCTCTGTCACAGTAAGACACGCTCTGATTATCCTGCTTTAGAGGCAATCTCAGTCCTCTCTGCTGCTCTCAATCCTATCCCCTCTGCCCTAGCATGCATTCTCTCTTAACATGTTATACAATTCTCCTATTCACTGTGCACTATCCCTTCTCAGCCCCTCAGGAAGAAAATCCACTACAGCAAGCGTCTTTGTCTGTGTTAATCCACTGATACATCCCTACCACCGTGCTAAACCCACGATGGGTGCCTAACAGACAGTGACTCAAGTTTGCGGGAACGAAGTGCAGAGAGTGACCGTGTTGAGTCTTCAGACAAATCCTCGTGTGACCAGGGCAGGTGCCTTCTCCTTTCTGTGACTCAGCTTTCCCAATGTACAGTGAGCAGCCTGGCTCTGTCTCCAGGGCACTTTCCACTTTGATTCTGTGGCTCTGAGCAGTCATCTCTGAGGGTGCCTTTGGAAGACGGCTTTCAGGAGGTGGTGAAGAAGGCCCAACAATGGAAATGACCAGAACTGCCTGGGAGTTCCCGCTCTGACACTTGAGTATTGCAACCTCTGGTGAAGCATTTGACTTCTATCCCATACAGGATGCACTTAGCACAGTGCCTGCATGTCTTAGAATTCACTCAATGTTAGCTTCTCTCTCTTCTTCCCATCTGGGCTTATGTGCTTTTGCCAAATGAGCCTGAGCTTACACAGTCACAGGGCCTGCAAGAACTGAGCAAGCTATAAAGTGATCCTCAAATCTAAAGGGTTATTTGGTTACTCACACACTCCATCTCTGGCCTTCGTACACACAGATTAAATGGAGACCGTGGTTACTATTTATACCCAAACCATCTCGTGATTCACCAGCCTCGCTGCTCATCAAATGTGTTGCACCTGATGAGACCAAACTCACACTGGGTTTATCAAAGTCTAATTAAAACTTGATCATCATGTCTAACATGTTGCCTTATTATTTTGGCTTAATTAGGGTGATGAGAGGGGGACTGAAAGCAGCAATTCCAGCAGTGCCATGGTACAACATCTGGAGAGGAATAGGGCTCAGCCAGATGAACAA
The DNA here is from genome assembly GCF_033115175.1 of Lepus europaeus. Taxonomy (NCBI): domain Eukaryota; kingdom Metazoa; phylum Chordata; class Mammalia; order Lagomorpha; family Leporidae; genus Lepus; species Lepus europaeus. The sequence goes on from NC_084831.1 coordinate 26,337,461, forward strand.
TTAAGTTGAACTCCACACATAGAAAAGGTATTTGCATCTGACAGCTGTCTGGCCAGCCTCTCCCTCATTCAGGCTTACTGGAAGCCAGAGCAGTATGCATCTGTCTGTGCCTCCTGTGATACAGGAACTGGTCAGACCCTGAAGAGAACAGAGAAGCCAGGCTTCCACTGCATCACGGTTTTCAGGTACCAGGGAAGAGGAGCAGGAGCGTTGGTGGCAAAGAGGCAATGAAATCTCCATTTGGTCTTGGATGTGGTCAGCTGAGGTCATGGTGCTAAAAAGGATCATGCAGGAAACATTCAGTCCTCTGTGAGATGATGTCACTCTTCTCTTCGGTTACGAGGAACCTGAAACTGGGCACTTGTATCTCTGCTCCCCAGACCAGGAAGGATGCATGGGGCATTCAAACAGCCTTCAAAAACTCTGACCATAGCAAAGCTGAAAACTGCTCCATCAAACCTATTGCCAGGGTTAGGGTGGGCTCAATGCTGTAGCAAATAGACCCTCCTCCTGCTTCCATACTCTTGTCCAGTTCTCTTTCACTATCCTCTCTTGGGCATAGGCTCAACCTACTGACTTGTCTCCATTGAATAGACTGTGGCAAAAAGAGACCAGATGACCAAAGACCACGAGTTCCAACTTCCTGCTCACTCACTCCGGCGCTTGCTTGCCATGGTGAAGCAGTGGCCATGCTGCGAGCTGCGCTGCGGGAAAGGTCTTGCAGAGCCAGGAACTGAGGGCTGCCAGTGGCCGACAGCCCATGAGAAACCAAATCCTGCCAACAATCCCATGATTGAGCTTGGAAGAAGACACTAGCTGCCCCAGCCAAGCCTTGGGTGATTGCAGCCCTGGCTGACACTTGATTGGATTTGCACATGGACTCCTGACCCACAGAAACCATGAGATAATAAATGTTGTTGAGGCCACTCAAATTTGAGGCAATTTATTACATAGCAAGAGATCATTAATACAGACTTCAATACATGTTAAGACTCAGATACAATAAAAACTTATTTGTTGTGCTTCTAACCACATTTATAGAGACTCTGCTTTTCAACCTTTCCAAGGCTTTTTGAATGGCCCTAAAGTTGCTTCCATTTCAATCCATTGGAAGGGAACAGAAGTATGATTGAATAGATCTGAGAAGTTCTTAATGATTCTTTCCAGTGTTTAAGATTGAGGTAAAATATACACAACATAAAATTCACTCTCCTGACCATTATTAGGTGCACAGTTCAATGGCATCCGGTACCTTCACATGGGCAGACAACCACCACCACCATCTGTCTCAAGCACTTTTCTCATCTTGCAAAACTGATATACGGGAATTATTAAGGGCTGAGGCTGGAAGTGGTCAGTGTTACTTCCTCTCATATCTCAGAGGCTAAAACTTAGTTTTATAGTCACACCTAACTGTAAGGAAGACTGGGAAATATTGTTTAGCTATGTACTCAACAAGAAGAGGAAAAGATGAATGTTTATTGCAAAGCTATTATTCTTTGTCATGCATATGTACTGCTATATCTACAATCCAAAACAATAGTAAACCATTTTATCAATGAAAACACTGATAACTCAAGGGACAAAGGAGTCTACCATGACTACGCGGACTCCACATTGCCTCGCTGGTGTGATTTTAATCTTAGAGTCAAATACTAATCTCATAAATGGTAGAGGACTAAAGATTCCCTGATGCTTTTCTGAGAAGCTTTGCAAAGTGTATGCTGGGTACAACACGTGTCCAAATAACAATATGGGGTTTGCTCCCTGTGTGCTTTGCGACAATTTCCTAAAATCGCTTGAGGCACTTGCTAGAATCCGGGATTTTCTTCTTTAAAGACTCTGCCTCCCCAGAGTCTGCTTCCTGCATCACTGTCTCATCACATCAAAGATGGCTGAAGTGGAATTGAAGGCTCTGCACAAGGTGACACCTTCCCTTCCCATTTGGATGACAGCAACTTCTGAGACGGGGGGCTCTGGGGAAACTCCGCCCTCCCAGACAGGGCTGGCTTTCATTGTCTAAGGCAGGTGCCCTTTGGGGGCCATTTGAATCCTACATTGCCTGAGATATGGCCAGGGTGACCAGCGCCGATCCTTAAATCTCTCATTTCTAACACGTTTTAGAGTCTGTTTTCACGAGAAAGTGTCTGTAGAGGCAACAAAGAAGAAGGAGTAGGAACCCGTGACCTCTTGCAGTTTCTCTTCACATCTGTGTATCTGAGTTGAGGGCGAGTGCCTTTGCAAATTCTCTGTCTGTGAAAAGGTCATTTGAAGACCTGTTGCCTTGGAAGTTATCAAATGGACTGAAATTTTCATTCCTCTGTGAGGAGCTGGTGTTGTGAGCATTCTGGGTCCTCAGACTCTACTTGTTTGACTATGGGCTATGCCAAAGTCATAGCTGAGACCCCATTCTTAGGTATATGTTAGTATATGGCATATGGTATATATAGTATATGGTATATGGTATAGTATATAGTATATGGTATATGGTATAGTATATAGTATATGTATATGGTATAGTATATGGTATATGGTATAGTATATAGTATATGTATATGGTATAGTATATGGTATATGGTATAGTATATAGTATATGGTATATGGTATATATAGTATATGGTATAGTATATGGTATATGGTATAGTATATAGTATATGGTATATATAGTATATGGTATATGGTATAGTATATAGTATATGGTATATGGTATATATATATATATATATATATATATGGATGTGTGACCCAACTCTGGGTGACCACACTCCTTTCTCTTAATATTTATTTCTTTATTTGTAAGATGGAGTTACAAAAGAGGGAGGAAAAGGCTGAGACAGAGAGAACTTCCATCCTCTGGTGCATTCCCAAAATGGCCATAACGGTCTGAAGCCAGGAGCCAGGAGCTTCTTCTGGGTCTCCCAAGTGGGTGCAGGAGCCCAAGGACTTGGGCCATCTTTTGCTGCTTTCCCAGGTGCATTAGCAGGGAGCTGGTTAGGAAGCAGAGAAGCCAGGACTTGAACCGGTGCCCATATGGGACACCAGTGCTGCAGACCGTGGCCTGACCTGCTACAGCACAGAGCCAGCCCCCAGACTCCTTTTCTTCAAGAGACTTACCATGTAGCATGGAGACATGATCTCTACACTAGGCATTGGGTATAGAGTATAATGCGCAGGAGATTCCATAATGGCAGTGAGGGAAGAAAAGTCAATGTGAGTGAAGTTAGAGACACAAGAACATAACACATACTGAGAATAGCAGAAAGTCAGGAAGGACAACTTAGTGGAGACAAAGCTGGCCTTGGGGTCCGACAGACCTGGTTGAAATCCCAGATCCACCGGTTTCAGCTGTGTGATTACAGTCACGTCTTTAAGCCATTAAGCTCTCTCTGCCCCAGTCTCTCAGGAGTAAGCTGGAGTTATGGAAAAAGCCCACCACGCAGGGTGGTTGTGAAGATGAAGAGATTGCATCCAGACCCCGGCTAAGGATGAATAAATGCCATTGTCCAGTAGCAAGCACAGGGTGGGTCTGGCCTGAAGAAGGCAGTGCTAGAGAAGTTGAGAAGTCATCAGTGTGAAGATGACCACTAAAGGCATGAGAGGGAACAAAACTAAAGCAGTCAGCTTTTGCTACACAGTAAATCATCCCAAAACTTAATGGCTAAAAACGGCCACATATTATTATCCATGAGCTGGTAAGTTCCATGATCTGGGCCAGGCTTGACTGATATTAGATGGGCTTGCTCATGTGTCTGTGGTCAGCGAGTAGGTTGGCTGAGACTTGCTGGTTTCAAATGGCCTCACTCACCAGCCACTTGGTTGGTTATTGGTTGGAGTGACTGGGCCATAGACTCTGATCACCCAGAAGGCTAGGCCAGGCTTGCTCCCACGGCAGTGGGAGCTGCCTCAGTGCTTCTATGCCACATCCTATTGGCCAAAGTAAGTCAAAGCCAGTTCAGGTTCAAGAAGTAGATAAATAGACTCCAACTCTTAATGGAAGAGTTGCAAATTTACATGACAAAGAACACAGAAATAGGGAGAGGTAGAGAATTGGGACCATTTTTGTAAATAACCTACCATAGAATCTATCCAAGATCAGGGTATAGAAAGAAAAGAGAGGAAAGCCCAGCATACAACTCTTGTCATTCAAGGTCACGAAGAGGAAGACTGAGCGGTAGTCTAAAAGATGATGGGAAAACCAGGAAGTTGTCGTGTCACAGATGTCGTGGGGAAAGGATAAATTCTGGAAAAGAAAAGTGGGTAACAGCATCGAGGTTGCTGACTCAGGGGTGAATGGGTGACCACTGAATTCCAGTTGAAGGCCGTTGGTGACAATGGTGAGGGCAGGTTCATGGAGAAAGCAAGGCTACAGTGGTGAGCGGAGACAGCAGGCACTAAAAATTGGAGACAGAAATAGGGTCAATGCTGTTTTCAGGAAGTTTTGATAAGAAGAAAGGAGATAGATCTTGCAGTTATCAAGTGGCTGAGGGAAGAGAAGGAATAAGTAAAATATTGCAAAATGTCAGAAGGAATGAGATCCAGGCTGAAGCACTTTTCTGTTTGTTTGTTTGTTTGAGAGAGACAGATTGCTCCTATCTGCAAAGCCACTGCAACAGCCAGGACTTAGCCAGGCTGAAGCCGGGAGCTGGGATCACAATCCTGATTTCTCGCATGGGCGGTAAGAACCCAATTACTTGGGCTCTCATCACTGTCTCCCAGGGTCTAGGTTAACAGGAAGCTGAAGTCAGGAGCCAGAGCCAGGGATCTAACCCAAGCACTCCAATGTGGGTTTCAGGCATCTTAATCCATGTCCTAATCACTAGACTATTTGCCCACATAAAGTATTGTGTCTAAACAGAAGGAGACAGGTAATTGGACATAGGTAAGAAAGAGAGCTTCAGACTTGAAGAAGTTTATAGGCTGATGGAGGAAAGGCTGAACTAGTTCCTCTTTCTGGTGGCTTCTGTTTTCTCTGTGAAACAGGATTGAATTCGTCTACTCCCAGAAAGGGGAAGAGAGGTTTAAGAGAGGGTTAAACATCTACAGTATCCACTACAGAGAAAGAGAGAGCAGATGAGGGAAAGAGAGAAGGATTGCTGGGCAGCACTGAGGGTCCATTTGAAGTTGGAAATCATAAATTTAGAGTGGCACCAATGATTTATAGTGACACCAATCTGTGTGAATTCCCAGCAGTGCTTAGCAACCAGAGATGAGCGATAATTGGTTTCATCCGAAGTTGGTGTTTTGCCAGAAATCGAACTGGGGAAATATCGGGGCAAAGAGTGAGCTTGAAATGATAAGAAACGGGATTTGACCTGGATTGGGAAGAAAGACAAGACAAGAGAGGCTGACAGACAGAAGTGAGTGCTGGTGTCACGGACCAGCAAGGTAGCGTCTCAAGTTCATCTCCAAGGTGTGAACTTGCATAAAGGTTCACATAGTGAATGCTCCTTAAGCTTTTGCCTATTTGTTATCTTCCACAGTTTACTTCCTATACAGCACTCCACACTCCATTGTCTTCACAACGCATGGCCTATAAGGAGTTGGAAAGGCCAGGTGATCGCAGAGCTAAGACAGCAAGCCCCAAATCCATCCCTTCCACAGACATTCAGTAAATAAAAACCAGCACCCTTCTCAATTGCTTAGGCCCAGATCTTGATAGCCTTCCTCAGTCTCCCCATTCTCACCAAATCCAGTGCCAAATGTGGAGAGGCCTTATGCTGTCCCTGCTTCACCACCTACACCTCCAATTTACCCTTCACCTGGGAACCAGGTGCTCTTTTAGGCATATAACTCAGACCATATATAGTCACCCTTCTGTTTAAAATACTTCAGAGTTTCCATTGCTTTTAAAATAAAATCTCATTTCATACCATTGAGTTCAGGCCAAGGAGTCATATAAAATGATGGCTTGGTAGGAGGGAGCAGCGCAAGAAAGAGAGTGAAAGACCAGAGTGGGAACGTGTGAGGGGGCATGGGGGTGGCCAGTGAGGCGGAGCGGTCAGTCTTGGCCTGGACCATGGGGCCTCGGAGGAGGTCACAGCAAGGGGTCAGGAAGAGCCACATTTTGCAAAGACCCCCCTGACTGCAGTGTGGATACCACCCAGAAAGGAGGCAGGAGTGACTCGGACACGGTAATGGTGTAAGCAGGAGTGGGTGGCAGCTTGGACTTGTTGGTGTTGGAGGTGGAGGAAAGCAAAGAGCTTGCAAGATATTTCTCATAAAATGGAAGGCTTGGAAGACATCTCTAGCCCTCCTCCAGTGTTTTCTTGATAACGCCCTTACTATTCTGAGGTCAACCTCTCCCTTCCCCAGAAATCTTTTCCTGACATTTCAGACTGGGTTACACAGAAGCCAAGTAAACTGACATGATAGAGAGTATTCTTGGAAAGAGGGAAGATAATTGATCATGTTCAAGCGCATCCTTAATTTTAAAAAATTTATTATTTTGTTTGAAAGGCAAAGAGAGAGAGAGAGAGATTTCATCTGCTGACTCACTCCTTAAATGCCTGCAACAGGCAGGGCCGGGCTGAAACCAGGAGCATGGAGCTCAGTCCAAGCCTCCCATCTGTACGTGAGTACTTGAGACATCATTGGGTGCCTCCCAAGGTGTGCATTTGCAGGAAGCTCAACATTTTGGGGGAAAATGAAATTAAAAGATAAGTTTATTGTGGTACAATTTTTTTTAGACTTATGCATAGCTTTTTCATAAAGTGTGTTTTCCACTAACTTTTTGAAGACCTCTCACCTGTGGACTAAGGGGGAAAGCTCTGGTCAAAAGGAGAGGTTGAAGATATCAGAAAGATGAAGGAATTGCTGGGCTGAGCTTCCCAAAGAGGCGTCTGGAGTGCCAGTGGAGGGGCTGGCCTTGGGTCAGAGGATCATCATGTCCTGCACCCCCACTGGGCCAGGGTTGTACCTAGAGTAGTGATCTCATGCTGGCGACCAATGGTTGCTAGTATGGAACTCTTTTTGAGCTTCAAAATATTTCATGGACACCCGAATGTAGACCTTTGCTATCCTTCAATGAAGAAAATACACTGTGGTGAGAAGCTTATGAATTCTGAACAAGTTTGAAATGAATTTCCTTTTTGTTAATCACACTTCTATCCAGTCTCATTTAAAATAGAACATGCATATGTGGAATGTTTTTCCCTGGAAAATGTCTCTTGCAGTTAAACTTTGCAAATCTGGGTGCCCTCTGCTCCAGGCTCCTGAGTGTTTAGGTTGGGAGTCAGTACAGAGTCCGTCCCAACTTCTAATAGGAATTAATCCCATCTGGGAAAGTCTGCTTTCTCGGAGACTGGAGATCTTTAGGGAGATGAGCTGTGCCTCTCTCGTATCTACAGCACTCAGTGTGGGGCACCAGACAAAACAGGTTTATAAACATTCTGGTACAGTGAAAGAACATAGAATGGTTAACACGATCATTTTATTATTACGTAACTTGCGATGTCCGGATAGTCACACAGAGTCAGTATCTTAAAACAAAATTTCTGGCTTTCCTTCCTCCTAGTGATTAGGATAATTCCACTTCAGCTCATTTCTCTCAAGGTGCTTATCTATTGAAGCCGAGGGAGCCTGCCCTGGCGCAGGTTCATTTTCCTGTTTCTAGACAGTCTTTCGCAATGCATCATCTTAGCAAAGTGGCTGGCTCATTCCACCCAGTAAAATGTACTAAATGTGCAGGCACATCCTGTCCTTTGGAAGCCTCGGCTCCAGACACAAGTCTCTGCATTTGCACATGCTTATTTGGCTAAATGTGGCTTGTAGGATTAGTTTAAGCCACTGCACACAGCTGACTTTTTATTTTGAACATCAATGTGCAAATCTGAAGGGAGGAACCACCTGGCCTTCCTGAATGAAATAAAGAGTCGTTTCTGCCCGTGGAACTTGAATGGAGCCTTTTGATGGGAAAGGCCAATGGAGACACCAAATCCCAGGATGTGATTCTTTAACTCCAGGCCACCTTTGGAATAATGGAGAGACCTGGCTGTGAGCTCTCAGTGGCACGATGCACCAGGAACACGTTGACAAGCGGATTTGAAAGTTCAGCAGGAGAGTCAGCTGCCATTTCACACGTGGCTCAATCTCACCATTGAGTAAGTGTGGTTCTTCCGGACACCAATTTCAAATGGTAGGCAGTAGACAATAGAGTTACGGGACAGGATGAATAATGGCCTTGCAGTAGATGGGACACGGATATTTAGACACACACAATGCTGGAGGGCTGGGGCCAGATGTGGCATATGTAGCCTCCTGCTCTGATCACAAACTGCCCTCTACCCTCTACCTCTCCCCTCGGCATCCCATGCACCTGCGACCTTTTTTGAAACACGGCTGCTGGTGTGAGACCACCCCTGCTGGCAGCCCTCTCAAGCAGAACTTGTGTTTTCATTTTAATTTTTTAATATATATTTTTTTACTTTTTAATTGTTAATTGACAAAATATGGTTGCATTTATTTATAGGATAAAATTTTATGTCATGATTTATGAATAAAATGTGGGATAATTGAATCAAGCTCATTAATATACCCGTTACCCCAAATACTTCTCCTTTTTTGTGGTAAGAGCATTTGAAATGTACTCTCCTAGTGATTTTGAAACATACAATACATTACTACTGACTAGATTCACCATGCTGTGCAAAACATCTCAGAGGAAAACCCTGATCCCTCCGGTCAAGCAGAGACCTGGTGCCCATTTCCCATTCTCTCCACTCCCTGGCCCTGGGAGCCACTGTTCTGCCCCCTCCTTCCTGGAGTTCAGCTGCGGCAGAGTTTATGTCTAAGCCTGCACATTTGTCTGTATGTGTCTGGTTTATTTCACTTAGCATAATGCCCTTCAATGCCATCCATGTTCACGAATTACAACTCTTTTTTTTAAAGATTTTTTTAAATTTATTTGAAAGGCAGAGTTATAGAGAGAGGAGGGGAGACAGAGAGAGAGAGAGAGAGAGGAGAGAGAGAAAGAGAGAGAGAGAGAGAGAGAGAGAGAGAGAGAGAGAGAGAGAGATCCTAAATCTGCTGGTTCATTCCTCAAATGTCCCCAACAGCCGGGAATGGGCCAGGTTTAAGCCAGGAGCCCGGAGCTTCTTCTGGGTCTCCCACATGGGTGCAGGGGCCTAAGCACTTGGGCCATCCTCTGCTGCCCTCTCAGGTGCACCAGCAGGGAGCTGGATTGGAAGTGGAGCAGCCAGGTCTCAAGCTGGCACCCACATGAGATGCTGGCATTGCAGCCAGAGGCTTTACCTGCTACGTCACAATGCTGGCCCCAACTCTTTTCTTTTTTAAGGGCTAAATAAGTCTTCTGGGGGCCAGTGCTATGGCGTAACAGGTAAAGCCTGCAGTGCCTGAGCCCCATAGGGGAGCCAGTTTGAGTCCCGGCTGCTCCAGCTCTCTGCTTTGGCCTGGGAAAGCAGTAAAAGATGGCTCAAGTCCTTAGGCTGTTGCACCAGCGTGGGAGACCCGGAAGAAGCTCCTGGTTCCTGGCTTCGGATCAGCTCAACTCTGGCCATTGTGGCTGTTTGGAGAGTAAACCAGTGGATGGAAGACCTTTCTCTCTTTCTATTTCTGCCTCTGCCTCTTTGAAACTCTGCCTTTCAAAGAAATAAATACATCTTTAAAAAAAATAAGTCTTCTGTTGTGTGTATATATAGTACATTTTCTTTATTCATTTGGACGCTTAGGTCGATTCTGTAACTTGGCTCTTGCAAATAGTGCTGCAGTGACCGTGGGAGTGCAGACGTCTCTTGTACATTCTGACTCCTGTTGAGTCCCAGGAGTGGAGCTGCTGCATCATATTATAATGGTGTTTTATTTTTGAAAAAAATCATACAGATTTTGATAGTGTCTGTACTAGTTTACATTCCCACCAAGAACATATAACGTTTATAACACAAAGGTTTCCTTTTCTCCACTTCCTTGCCAAAATTTATCTTTTATTATGATTTTTTGACAATAGCCATTCTGACAAGTGTGAGGTGATAGCACATTATAGTTTTAATTTGCATTTCACTAACGATTAGTCATGTTAAACATTTTTTTCATTTACCTATTGGATATTTGTAAGTCTTCTTTGGAAAAATGTCTATTCATGTCCCCTGCCTAATTTTCTTTTTTTTTTTTAATTTTCATTTAGCAAATATAAATTTCCCAAGTACAGCTCATGGATTACAATGGCTTTTTCTCCTCCATAACTTCCCTCCTGCCCACAACCCTCCCAACTCCTGCTCCCTCTCCCATTCCATTCACATCAAGATTCATTTTCAATTATCTTTATATAGAGAAGATCAATTTAGTATATATTAAGTAAAGATTTCAACAGTTTGCACCCACATAGAACATAAAGTGTAAAATATTGTTTGAGTACTAGTAATAGCATTAATTCACATTGAACAACACATTAAGGACAGAGATCCTACATGGGGAGTAAGTGCACAGTGACTCCTGTTGTTGACTTAACAAATTGACACTCTTGTTTATGGCGTCAGTAATCTCCCTAGGCTCTTGTCATGAGTCGCCAAGGCTATGGAAGCCTTTTGAGTTCGCCAACTTTGATCTTATTTAGACAAGGTCATAGTCAAAGTGGAAGTTCTCTCCTCCCTTCAGAGAAAGGTACCTCCTTCTTTGATGGCCCGTTCTTTCTACTGGGATCTCACTCACAGAGTTCTATCCTTTAGGTTTTTTTTTTTTTTTTGTCAGCATGTCTTGGCTTTCCATGCCTAAAATACTCTCATGGGCTCTTCAGCCAGATCCGAATGCCTTAATGGCTGATTCTGAGGCCAGAGTGCTATTTAGGACATCTGCCATTCTATGAGTCTGCTGTGTATCCCACTTCCCATGTTGGATTGTTCTCTCCCTTTTTAATTCTATCAGTTAGTATTAGCAGACACTAGTCTTGTTTATGTGATCCCTTTGACTCTTAGACCTATCAGTATGATCAATTGTGAACTGAAATTGATCACTTTGACTAGTGAGATGGCACTAGTACATGCCATCTTGATGGGATTGAATTAGAATCCCCTGGCACATTTCTAACTCCACCATTTGGGGCAAGTCAGCTTTAGCGTGTCCCAAATTGTACATCTCCTCCCTCTCTGATTCCCACTCTTATATTTAAGAGATCACTTTTCAGTTAAATTTAAACACCTAAGAATAATTGTGTGTTAATTACAGAGTTCAACCAATAGTATTAAGCAGAACACAAGAAATACTAAAAGGAATAACGTATTAAGTTGTACATCAACAGTCAGGACAAGGGCTGATCAAGTCATTCTTTCTCATAGTGACAATTTCATTTCGACAGGTTTCGTTTTTGGTGCTTGGTTAATCGTCACCAATCAGGGAGAACATATGGCATTTGTCCCTTTGGGACTGGCTTATTTCACTCAGCATGATGGGCTCCAGATTCCTCCATTTTGTTGCAAATGACTGGATTTCATTGTTTTTTACTGCTGTATAGTATTCTATAGAGTACATGTTCCATAATTTCTTTATCCAGTCTACTGTTGATGGGCATTTGGCTTGATTCCAGGTTTGCTTTCCTTCTATATAGTTGTTTGATTTCCTTACATATTTTGGATATTAATCCCTGATGAGATAAATTGCTTACAAAGATTGTCTCCCAACCATAGGTTGCCTCTTCACTGTTATTTGTTTCCTTTGTTGTGCATATGCTTTTTATTTTGAGGTAACCCTTCTACCTATTTTTTCTGTGTTTTGGAGGTCAAATCTAAAAAAAATAATGATAATGGAGGTCATGAAGTTTTATCCCTACGTTTTCTTCTGGTAGTTTTACAGCTTCATGTCTTGTGTTTAGGTTAGTCTATTTTGAGTTGATTTTTTTTTTTGACAGGCAGAGTGGACAGTGAGAGAGAGACAGAGAAAAAGGTCTTCCTTTGCCATTGGTTCACCCTCCAATGTCTGCTGTGGCCGGTGCGCTGTGGCCGGCGCACTGCGCTGATCCGATGGCAGGAGCCAGGTGCTTCTCCTGGTCTCCCATGGGGTGCAGGGCCCAAGCACTTGGGCCATCCTCCACTGCACTCCCAGGCCACAGCAGAGAGCTGGCCTGGAAGAGGGGCAACCGGGACAGAATCTGGCGCCCCGACCGGGACTAGAACTCGGTGTGCCAGCGCCGCTAGGCGGAGGATTAGCCTATTGAGCCACGGCGCCGGCTTTTGAGTTGATTTTTATGTATGACATGAGATAGGGATCCAGTTTCATTCCTCTACATTCATGTATCCAGTTTTTCCAACCCTGTTTATTGAGGAGACTGTCCTTTCCCAATGTGTATACTCAGCACCTTTGTTGAAATATCTGTTGACCTTATTTGCATGCATGGGTTCATTTCTGGGCTCTGTATTTTGTTACATTGGTCAGTGAATTTATTTTTATGCCAGTATTATACTGCTTTAATTACTACAGCTTTGTAGTATAGTTTGAAATCAGGTAGTGTGTTACTTCCAGTTTTATTCTTTTTGCTCATGATTTCCTTGGCTATTTAGGGTTTCGTGTAGTTCCTATGAATTTTCAGCTTGCTTTTTCTATTTCTAAGACAAATAGCTTTGGAACTTTGATAGGAATTACATTGACTCTGTAGATCTCTGAGTAGTACAGACATTTTAACAATATTAATTCTTGCAACTCATGAATGTAGCATATCTTTCCATTTATTTGTGTCTTCTTCAATTTCTTTCACCAACATCTTCTACTTTTCATTGTACAGGTATTTTATCTCCGTGGTTAAATTTATTCCTAGGTACTTTTACATTTTTGTAGCTATTATGAGTCAGGTTATTCACTCAATTTCTTTTTCGGAATGTTGAAGAGCTAAAAATATCAGAGGCCAACAAAAATGGAAATATAACATCCTAAAATGTACGTGATGCAGCAAAAGGCATTCTAAGAGAAAAGTTTATAGCAGCAAGCATCTACATCAAAAAAGAAGGATCTCAAATAAACAACTTATTGCTGTGCCTCAAGGAACTAGAAAAAAGCAAAAAACTAAGCCCAATGTCAGCAGAAGGAAAGAATAACAAACATCAAAGCAGAAAGAAATGAAGTTGAGACCAGAAAAGCAACACAAAAGACCAATGAAATTAGAGTTGGTTTTTGAAAAGATAAAATAGATAAACCTTTTGCTAGACTAAGAAAAAAATGGGAAGACTCAAATAAATAAAATCAGAAATGAAAGAGGAGACATTACGACTGAACCCACAGCAGCACAATGGACTCTGAGAGACTGTTAGGGACAGTTATATACCAAGAAATTGGATAGCCTAGAAGAAACGGATAAATTCCTAGACACATACAACCTACCAAGACTGAATCATGAAGAAACAGAAAATCTGAACAGACCTATAGCCAGTAAGGAAATTGGATCAGTAATAAAGAGTCTGCCATCAAAGAAAACCCAGGACCTGATGGCTTCACTGCTGAATTCTACCTCACATTGGAAGAATCGATACCAACCCTTCACAAGCTTTTCCAAAAATTATAGCAGAGGGCATACTTCTAAACTCTTTTTATGAGGCCAGCAATCTCCTGATCTTTAAGCTAGGCAACACCCTTACAAGAGGAGAACTCTATGGCCAATATTGTTACAGAATAGCCCTAAGCCAGTTGGGGGATTTTTTTTTTATATAACTCCCAAACCTATCTGTGCTCACTTAAAGTGTGACGAGCCAATCCCCGACATTGGTGTGTAAGAAAGTAGTTTATTTTGCAAGATGTAGTTCAAGGAGTCAGGGAGCTATCCCCCAGTTACTCAACTTCCAAGGGATTAAGGGGTGAATCCTGTACATTAAAATCAGGGTTGGGGGCCGGCGCCGTGGCTCACTTGGTTAATCCTCTGCCTGCGGCGCCGGCATCCCATATGGGCGCCAGGTTCTAGTCCTGGTTGCTCCTCTTCCAGCCCAGCTCTCTACTGTGGCCCCGGGAAGGCTGTGGAGGATGGCCCAAGTGCTTGGGCCCCTGCACCCGCGTGGGAGACCAGGACTCCTGGCTTTGAATCGGCACAGTACCGGCCACAGTGGCCATTTGGGGAGTGAACCAACAGAAGGAAGACCTTTCTCTCTGTCTCTCTCTCTGTCTATAACTCTACCTGTCAAAAACAAACAAACAAACAAAAAAACCAGGGTTGAATAATCACAGTCAGCTTGTGAATGGGCCCCTGGCTTTCCTTTGATTGCTTAGTCATGGGAGCCAATGTGTTTCTTTTCCAACAAGAAAGTGGACTTCAGGCTGTCCAGGGTCAATGAGTAGATTGGGTATTTATCTGATCAGGGTCTGTGAGTTTCTGCCTGGCATTGAGATGTTGCTATAGAGATGAAAATTGAATTCCGAGTCTTTGTGATTCAGGGTCTTGGTGCTTGGCCTCACCCTTGGGCCTCTCCCTTAATTTAATGAGTTCATCTCTGACAAGGAGTTGACTTGTAATCATCAAAGAGAAGATGGGGGAACTGCAAGCTGAGGAAGAGGCACTTGGGCCTGATAAAGTAGATGAAGGCATTAGGGGCAGGGGCTTGGTTTCAATATCCTTGATGAACACAGAAGCAAAAATCATCAGTAAAATCCTAGCAGGCCAAATTCAACCACACATTTGAAGAATCATTCACTATGATCACGTGGGACTTATTCCTGTGATCAACATATACAAGTCAATAAATGTGATAAATCACATTAATAGAACAGAAGACACACACCATTTGATACCTAATTACATGCAGACAAAGCATTTGACAAAATCCAACCTTTATCACGCAAAATTGGGCGCTTATTTCACACCATATAGAAAATTAAAATGTCATGATAAAACATTCAATAAATTGGTTATAGGAGAATGCACCTCACCACAACAGAAGCCACATAGATAAACCCACAACTGGCATTATACTCAATGGTGAAAAATTGAAACTCCTTCCTCTAAGAGCTGGATCAAGACAAAGATGGCCACTCTCACCACTTCTATTCAACATAGTATTGGAAGCCCTTACCAGAGCAATAAAACCAGAGAAAGAAAAAAAAAAATACACGTCCAAATAGAAAAGGAAGGAGTGACATTGTTGTTGTTTGCTAATGACATGATCTTGTGTAAACAGAACCCTAAAACGTCCACCAGCAAACTGTTAGGATAAATGAAAATACATTTAAGTTTTAGGACACAAAATCAACACACAAAAAGCAGAAGCCTGCATGTTCAAGACTGTATATCCCAATTCCTCAGGAGCAGGGAGGGGCACTGGTTGTTCTCCTTACTCTCATGCCTGTTTCCGATTCATTCCTGCTCTCTTTGTAAAAGGCACCGTTCCTTTAAGACCTGTGCATTGAGACACACCATGTCATCACACACAACCACTGCGCTTCTCAGTGGTTTGCCAGACCCCTTCACAGATGCACACATAGTCTGGTTCTCTGTCTCCTAGGTTCTAGCTACTTAGTACCCGAAAGTCTCCATGAAGGGCCCATCTAATATACCCTGTTATGGACTGATAACAGTTCATATGGTGTTGACCTACCCACTGTACCTCAGAATGTGGCTATGTTTGGAAATAAGGTCTTTAAAAGAGGCCACTAAGAGGAAACGAAGTCATAAAAGTGAGCCCCAGTCCAACACGACTGCTGTATTTATAGGAAGACTAGATTAGGACACACACAAGCACATGGTCTGAGGGGTGGCCACGTGTGGGCACAGGGAGAAGGCCATCTGAAAGCCGAGGAGAGAGGTCTCAGAAGAAAGAAAATCTGCTGGAACCTTGATCTTGGACCTCATGCCTCCAGAGTGTGGAGAAAACACCTTTCTGCTGTTCAGGCACGCGCTCGGCGGTGTTTTGGCACCTCCAGCAAGCCAGCACACCATCCTGTGGGTTTGTACAGCTCCTCATCCTCCCAAGACACTTCCTTCTGCTCCACTACTGATGTGCAACGCTTCCCTCTTGACTCTCAGCTATCCGCCCCCGTGATTGTTCCAATGCTCTGCCCTCCTGCCATGCTCCATCCTTGGGATCGCTTTTACCACACACATTTGGTGACCCATTTGCAACCCAGCCCCTTACCAAGAACCTCAGCTTCTAGCTCATCTGTCTATTTAGCACAGTCTTCTGAAGAACCCCAACTATGGACAAACACAACCATTTCTTCTCTCCATGCCTTCATCCAAGGGGGTTAAATCCCTCACAGATTCAAGAAGACTGGCCTCTTTGTAATTTTTCATTTGACCCCTTCCTTCACTGAGACTTTCCTTAAGAAACACTATCCTGCTCCTGCCATGAACATCGGCTTGTCTTCACAATGCTAGAAAAAGCAAAGGCTTGTGCTGCTGGTTGCTTGGAGGCCAGTATCCCAGAGGCGAGAGCTGATGCAGGGAACCAGGTTCCTCCAAGAGGCCAGCAATCTGAGGGGAGAAAGCGGACATTTCTGTCTCAAATGCGTTTGCGTTAGCAGAAGGACTTTTTAAAGGAGAACTGGAAGTTGGAAAAGGTTAGGGAGGATGGTGGGCATGGTTGATTGTTCAAGGAGATCAGCTGGGAACCGGTTAGGTGGTGGTCCCCTTGTGCTGGGCCTGGTGGCTGCAAATTCATTCCTTCTCTGGCAGCTGGAAATTCTAGCTATTTCCCTGAAGTTGGTCCCTGGACTTCTTAAGCAAGCATTTTTCTCTGTTGAGTTAAATGTCGGCCTGATTAGTCACAAAGTCAGCAATTAGCCTTTGTTAATAGAATGTGAAAGGAGAAATTAAAAACGTATTCACTTTAGTGAGGGTTACATTTATGAGCACTCATTGGCAAAAAAAACCAAAAAATTTCACAGTTGTCCGGGTATCTCATTCCTTACTCTCTTACTTCAGGCTTTCCCTGCCGCAAAGCTCCTGTTTCCTGGGATCCTTTTGCAACGAAGGCTCTGGACAGAGCTGGCCCTATGCACTCCATACTTTCTCATCTCCCAGTTACTCCTTTTCTTGAGGCAACCTGGATTCAGCTACCAGTATGCCAACTACGAATGGTTTGGTCAAGGTAACTGTTACGGGATACCCCCCAAACAGGTTGGAGGAATTACTATAGAAGTCCCAATCTGAGTCTGCTTGCTCAAGTACAGTAAGCCAATGACTAACACCTGGGTGGTGGAAGAAACTGGATGTCAATTGCAAAACACAGAGCAAGGAGTTGGGAAGCTCTTGCTTAGTTTTTGGGCTTGCTGAGGGGGTTGGGGTGAAGGTTCTGGCAAGGTGGAGAGGTGGGTATTCTGCATGTCCAGGTCCCTGGTTAGTTGGCATTGTCCCTGGGCTTCCCTTTGTTGGTCAGCTACAGGATGTTCTTTAGGGAATTTTGATGATGCCCAAGTGGACTTCAGTCTCTCTGGAGGCTACATATAAGGTGGTGGTTACTTTTTGCTCAGGGCCTGGGGTTCCTGGAAAAGAAACCTCTCAAGACAAGAAGGAACATCAAGATGTTATCTGTAGGTGACATAACGGAGTGTAGGTGACATCAATGTAGGTTATCTGTATGGGACATAAATGACTCAGGAGTGTTGTGTGGGGTCAGCGGTATTGCAGTGAGGTAATTTTAGTAAGACATTGATTGGCAATCATAAAAGCAAGTCAAGGTAACTTGAAGCCAAGGGAGGGACTCTGGGAGACTGTGGGAGACTGTGGGAGACCAGGATCTGATGGGCTCTAGTGTCTGCAGCCCAGGCACTATACAGGGGCTCAGTTTCATGACCGGCAATTTCCCTGTTGCTAAATCCTGTGGACACTTTATGGGCTCATTTTGCTCTTTCTCAACCTCTCAGCTTCCTTTAACACAGTGGATTGTCCCTCCTTCTTCCAGCACTCTCCAGGGGACCCTCGTTTCTGCTTGCCTCTTCCACCTTGATGCTACACCTCCGTCTTCTTATGCCCCCCCTCCCACCCACCATCTTTTCTGTGTCTTCCGCGCGTTTCCTGGGACTCCCCTGGGGACTGTGGCTCTCTGCACTCTCCTCCTCTCCAATCCTCTCCCTAGCATTAGACACTGCTTCCCACCTACAGACCAGACTCTCCTCTGACTTCCACGCATGGGTACCTGACTCCACTTGGTTCTCGGACTCACCACACCCAAGCGTCTTAGGGACGTCTCCCTCACATCGAAATTCTCCCAGTGTCTTTCCCCTTTGCAAATGGCAGCACCCTCTCCTCAGTTTCTCAACTCAGAAGCCTGGGACCTATCCCTGGTTCTGCCTCTCTTCCATTCCCTCCTCCCACATAAATCCATCGTCAAGTCCAATTCTCTCCACTCCTCCTGAATGTGTCTGGAAATGATGGACTCTCTTCTTGCCGCTGCTGTGGCCTTACCACAAGTCCCAGACTCCCAGTTCTCACCAAGACAAGTGCACCCACCTCTTCTCTTGCTTCTCTCACTTGGCTCCTGGCTTCTCCAATTTATTCCTCATACAGAGGCTTCAGCAATCTTTTAAGAACATGAATTGGACCATGGTGTGTCCTTGCTTAAAACCCTCCAAAGGTTTTCCATTGCACTTTTTGGAAAAAAAAATACACAGTGCTTATCCTGTCTTAACTGGGCCTCTGTGATGTGGACCATGTCTAACGCCTTGCTTTTCTCATTCCATTCATCGACTCTATTCCAGCCTACTGATCTTCAAGCTTCTCACACAGAACAAGCTTTCGCCATCATCAGGCTTCACAGACTCTGACTCTGATCCTCTTTCCCCACTACATATGTCTGGCTCTCTCTTATTTTATATTCTTAAAAATAGTTCTTAATTTTAAAATGAAATTTACATGTGTGAATGAAGAAATGCAAGCTGTACAATTTTGACAAATGAACACATCTGTGTAGCCCACATCCACGTCATGAAATTTCCCTTATGTTTCTTCATCCCCAGCCCACAGACAAACCCCAGTTTTGATTTTTCTTGTTGTTTTTATCCATTTTAGAATTTCCTAGACATAAGTTAATATAGTATGAAAACTTTTGTGTGTTGGCTTCTTTTTTTAAAAAGATGTAGTTATTTATTTGAAAGTCAGAGTTACACATAGAGAGGAAGAGACAGTGGGTGGGGAGAGAATCTTCCATCCACTGGTTTGCTCCTCAAATGGCCATAGCAGCTGCAGCTGAGCCAGGTCAAAACCAGGAGCCAAGAGCTTCATCTGAGTCTCCAACATGAGTGCAGGGGCCCAAGCAGTTTTTGCAAAGCCATAATTTTCACCCTTTCTATATTTATAGACTTACTTTGCCACTAATCATACTCATAATATCCAACAAGTAAAAAGTAGGAAGAACACAGTACTACAGGAGTACAAACAAGGGCTAAAAACAACAATCACATCCCAAAAAGGCCATTTCATTCCTATACATGTTTTGGTATTCTGTATTAACCGTCATATATCATAGAAAACATATATTTGTCTTTTTGAGACTGGCTTATTCCACTAAGCATAATTGTTGCCAGTTGCATCCATTTTGTTGCAAAAGACAGGACTTCATTCTTTTTCATGGTTTAGTAATATTCCATATTGTATATATACCACATTTGCTTTATCTAGATATTGGTTGATGAAAATTTGGGTTGATTCCATATCTTGCTATTGTGAATTGAACTGCAGTAAACATGGGCGTACAAACAACTCTTTCATATGCTGATTTCATTTTGTTTGGGTAAATTCCCAGGAGTAGGGTGGCTGAGTCCTATGGTAGATCTATTTTCAGATGTCTGAAGAATCCCCCTACTGTCTTCTGTAATGGTTGTACTAGTTTACATTCCCACCAACAGTGGATTAGGGTCCTATTCCCTCCATCTTTGCCAGCATTTATCGTTTTTTGATTTTTGGATGATAATCATCATAACTGGGGTGAGGTGATAGCTCATCGTGTTTCTGTTTATCTTTCTCTGATAGCTAGTGATCCCAAACATTTTTTCATGTATCTGTTGGCCATTTTTATTTCCTCTTTTGAAAATTGCCTGTTTATGTCCTTTGCCCATTTCTTAACTGGATTGATTGTTTTGCTATTGTTGAGTTTCTTGAGCTCTTTATGGCTCCTTGATATTAATCCTTTATCAATTGCCTAGTTGGCAAATATTTTCTTCCATTCTGTTGGTTGCTTCTTCTCTTTGTTGAGAGTTTCTTTTGCAGTGCAGCAGTTTCTTAGCTTGATGTAATTCTGTTTGTCTATTTTTGTCTTTATTGCCTGTACTTCTGGGGTCTTTTCCAAGAAGTATTTGCCTATGCCAATGTCTTTCAGAGTTTTCCTGATGCTTTCCTGTAGTAATTTGATGGTATCAGGTCATAGATTAGGTACTTGATCCATTCTGAGTTGGTTTTTGTATAAGGTGTAAGGTAAGAGTCTTGTTTCATACTTCTGCATGGGTAGATCCAATTTTCCCAGCACTGTTTGTTGGAACAACTGTCCTTTCTTCAGGGATATATTTTGGTTCATTTGTCAAAGATTAGTTGGTTGTAGATGTGTGGGTTAATTTCTGGGATTTCTATTCTGTTCCATTGGTCTACATGTCTATTTTTGTGCCAGTATTAGGATATTTTGATTATAACTCCCTTGTAACATATCTTGAGGTCTGGTATTGTGATGCTTTTAGCTTTGTTTTTGCTATTTAAAATTGCTGTAGCTATTTGGGGTCTCTTGTGTTACCAAATAAATTTTAGCATTGTTTTTTCTAGATCAGAGAAGGATGTTGTTGGTATTTTGATTGGGGTTGCATTGAATCTGTAAATTTCTTTCAGCAGCATGGACATTATGATTATATTAATTCTTCTTTTTGTGTGTGTGCTCTTCTACTTGTTTCTCTAATGTTTTGTAATTTTCATTGTAGAGATCTTTCACATCCTTGGTTAAATTTATTCCAAGGTATTTAAATTTTTCATAGCTATTGTGAAAGGGGCTGATCTCAGAAGTTCTTACTCAGCCATGGCATTGTCTGTGTATACAAAGGCCATCCGTGCATTTATTAAATTGTTTATTCTTTTTATTTTTGGATTGTAGTTCTTTATTTTTTTCTGGATGCAAGTCCTTTGTAAGAAATGTGTTTATGGGTGTTTTCCAATAGACTGGATTTTCTGTTCATTTTCTTAAGAGTGTCTTTCATGAACAGATCATTTAAATCTTGATGAAGTCTAGTTTACCAATCTCTTATTTTATAGTTATTACTTTCTATGCCATGCTTAAGAGATCTTTGATGACCCTAATATCACAATAGCATTTTATGATTTTTTTTCCCTAAAAGTTTCATCGTTTCAAGTTTTACACTTAGGTCTGTCTCTACATCTTGAATTGATTTTTGTATACAGTGATAGACAGGCTTGAATTTTGCTTTTTTCCATGTGGATATCCAGTTGTTGAACAAGTTGGCTTTTTTATTGTGGCAAAATATATATGATATAATATTTGCCAGTTTAGCCATTTTAAGTGCACAATTCAGTGTCATTAACTACATTTACTGTGCTGTGCAGCCATCACTGCTAATTCCAAAACTTTTTCATCACCCCAAACAGAAACTCTACAACCATTGAGCAATAACTCCCAATTACCTGCCCTCCCCCTGCCCAGACCCAAG
Organism: Lepus europaeus; assembly: GCF_033115175.1. Taxonomy (NCBI): domain Eukaryota; kingdom Metazoa; phylum Chordata; class Mammalia; order Lagomorpha; family Leporidae; genus Lepus; species Lepus europaeus. Next base: position 26,359,019 of record NC_084831.1, read on the forward strand.
TAACTTATAATCTGTGTTCTGTCTCTATGAATTAGCCCATTCCAGATGTCTTATATAAGTGAAATCATACACAATTTATTTTTTGTGCCTGGCTTATTTCACTTAATATGTACCAGAATTTTCCTTCTGTAGCTGAATAATATTCCATTGCACATCTATCCCATGTTTGTTTATCCATTTTTCTGTTGACAGACACTTGAGTTGTTTCCACCTTTTGGCTATTGTGAATAATGCTCCCATGAATATTGATTGATGTACAGGCATCTGTATTCTCTTATAATCTTTCTTCTCTGTGTAAGATTGGAAGCAATCATCCCACTTTCATTTCTGACTTATCTATGTATTTTTTTTTCTTTGTCAGTCTAACGAACGGTTTGTCCATTTTCATTGATCTTTTTTCAAAAAATCATCTTATGGGGGCAAGTCTGTGGCACAGAGGTTAAGTTTCCTCTCAATATACACATATCCCATATTGTAATACCTGGCTTTGTGTTTGAGCTCCACTTGCAATCCAGCCTCCTGTTTACACATACTCCGGGGAGCAGCAGATGATGGCTCATGTACTTAGATCCCTGCTAACCATGTGAGAGACCCAGATTGAGTTCCAGGGTCCTGGTTTCAACTTCCCAGGCCTGGCTGTTGCTGGTATTTGGAGGTCCAAGCACCTTTTTTTAATTTGAAAGGCAGAATTATTTTATTTGAAAGGCAGAGTTACAGAGAGAGAAGGGTAGACAGAAACAGAGATCTTCTATCTGCTTGTTCACTTTCTCCAAATGACCTCAATGGCCAGGGCTGGGCCAGGCTGAATCCTGGAACCTGCAACTCCATCTGGGTCTCCCACGAAGGTGGCAGAGACCCAAGCACTTGGGTCATTTTCCCCTGCCTTCCCAGGCACATTAGCAGGGAGCTGGATGGAAGTGGAGTAGCCAAGAAGTGAACCATCTCCCATATAGGATGCCAGAGTTGGAGGCAGTGGCTTAACACCTTGCACCACAACATCAGCCCCTGTTGTTGACATCTGGGGAGGGAACCAGGGGGTAGAAAATCTCTCTGTCTCTCTCTGCCTTCAAATAAAATGAAAATAAATAAATAAAAATGTAAAGTGCTCTTTTTAAAAGCCAACTTGTGTTTTCAGTGATTCGTTCTGCTGTTTCCCTATCCTCTGCTTTATTTATCTCTGCTTTAGTCTTTATCATTTTCTTTCCCCTGCTAGCTTTAGAGTTCATTTGTTCTTCTTTCTCTTGTTCCTCAAGGTATTAATCTATGTTGTTGGTTAGAGCTCTTTCCTCTTTTTAAATGTAGCATTCATAGCTGCACATTTCTGGCTAAGCACTGCCTTTGCCACATTTCATAAGTTTTGGCATATTGTGGTCTTATTTCCACTTATCATCCAATACTTCCTAATTTCTCTTGATTTTTCTCTTTGAACCATTGCTCATTTAAAAGTGTGCTGTTTTATTTCTGTATATTTGTGAATGTTCCAATTTTCTTTGTTATTGATTGGAGCTTCCTTCCATTGTGGACAGAGAATATATTTTATTTGACTTCAGTATTTTTAAGTTTACTGAGACTTGTTTTATGGCTTGATGTATGACATATCCTGGAGAATGTTCTGTGTGCACATAAGAAGATGTATTTTACTATAGTGAGATGTTCTAATGTACCTGTTAAATTGAACTGTTTATAATTTTGTTCAAGTCCTCTATTTCCTTATTAATCTTCTGTCTAGACATTACACCCATTATTGAAAGAGGGATCTTAATGTTTGGGATTAGCTTCATTTCTTCTTCATTTTTGAAGGATTTTTTTTCAGGTATAGAGTTCTTGATTGATGGATTTTCCATTCAGCAATTTAAATATGCCGTTCCACTCTTTTATGACCTACATAGTTTCTGATAAGAAATTAGCTATTAATCATGTTGAGCATCTTTTCTGAGTAGCTTCTCTCTTGTTGCTTTCAAGGTTCTTTCATTAGATATTTACAGATAGATCACAATATGTCTCATGTGGGTCTTTCATATTTTATGGTACTTGAAGTCTTCTTAGATTTGTACATTCATGTCTTTCATCAAATTTGGGAAGTTTGCAGCTATTATTTCTCCAAACTTTCTCTCTCTTGTCTGTCTCAAACTCTAATGATGCATGCATATGGTTTACTTGATCGAGTCCCATGCATTCCTCAGGCTCTAACTTTTTTTCTGTTCCTCAGAAAATTCAAGTATACTGCTTATTTTTGAACATTTCTGTAGGAGGTATGAGAGCTAGGAAATGCCTACTTTGCTGTTTTGCTTATTCCACTTCTCTGAAAAAATTTCCTCTCCCGTCTTTGATGGTTTGAAAATCAAGCAACCAGGTCTGGTGTTACAATGCTTATTGGAGTGTGGGTTCAAGTCTTGCCTATTCCACTTCCAATCCAGCTTCCTGCTAATGAGCCTGGGAAAGCAGCATATTATGACTCAGTTACTTGGATCCCTGCCACTCATGTGGGAGACCCAGACAGAGCTCCAGGCTCCTGGCTTCAGCCTGGCTTAGTCCTGGCTGTAGTGCGCATTTGAGGTGGCTTCTGGGTCAACATTTTTTAAAAGATTTTATTTATTTATTTGAGAGGTAGAGTTACAGACAGAGAGAGGGAGAGATAGGGATCCCCAAATGGCTGCAACAGCCAGAGCTGGACCCATTCAAAGCCAGGAGCCAGGAACTTCTTCCAGGTCTCCCATGCAGGTACAGGGGCCCAAGGACTTGGGCCATCTTCTACTGCTGGCACTGCAGGCGGCGGCTTTAACTGCTACACCACAGTACCAGCCCTTCCCCCAGAATTTAAAATATGTTGTGAGATTTCCTTCTGTCCTCCATAGTTTCTGGTGAGAAATACACAGTCATTCAATTCATTGTTTCTTTATAAGAATTTCTCTAGGTGCTTCCAATATTTCTTCCTTGTTTTATTTTCCAGAAGTTTTGATTAAGATGTATAAAAAGCATGAATTTTTGAAATTTATTGTAGTTAAGATTCACAGAATTTCTCAGATCAACAGAGATGTCTTTAAATAAATTTTATAAGTTTTTAGCTATTATTTACTGTGGAGTTTTATTTTTCCATTTGTTTCAAGAATGCTTGGGGTGGGCATTCGACCAATGGTTACAATGCCCATGTCTCTCAGTACTGGAGTTTGAATCCTGGCTCCAGCTCTTAATTCTGGTTTTCTGCTAGTGCTGACTCTGGGAGATAGTGACAGTGGCTCAAATGGTTGGGTGCCTGTCACACCTGGGGAAGCTCTATTGTCGGGTGCATATGTGTGTGCATGTTTTAGTCCATCTTCTGCTGCTATAACAGAATGCCACCGACTGGGCAATTTGTAAACGATGGAAGTTTATTTGGTTCCCAGTTCTGAAGGCTGGGAAGGTCAAGAGCTCAGCATCTGGTGAAGACCTGCACAGTGGGTGCTGACAAAGTTAAGGGTGTGCAAGCCTGCGTGAGAGTCAGAAGCTTTCACAGCAAACCCACGCTAGCGACTTCTAACACATTCCTGCACGATAGCATTAGCTTGGTTGTGAAGGCAGAGCCTCTTACCTGGTCCCACCTCCCAGTCAGTGTTGTTTGGAGGATTAAGACTCCAACACACTGGGAACACATGCAAACCATAGCAATTCCTGTTTATTATGTTTTCCTAAAGCAATGGCACCTTAATCCCATAATGCGTCTTAATCTCTGATAATGCGCTTTGTTTGACAGTCTATCTTGTCTGAGATTTATACTGTCATTTCACTTGATGAAAATGTTTATGCATGAGAAATATTTTTTTAAAAAATACTTTAAAATTATTATTTTTTGTATTTAAAGTATATATATTGGGGCTGGCACTGTGGCATAGAAGGTTAAGCCACTGCCTGCGGTGCTGGCATCTCATATGGGCACTGGTTCAAGTCCTGGCTACTCTATTTCTGATCCAGCTCCCTGCTAACCTGCCTGAAAAAGCAGCGGTAGAAGTTCCAAGTCCTTGGGCCTGTGCCACCAATGTGGGAGACAAGCTCCTAGCTCCTGTCTTTGGCCCAGCCCCAGCCATTGCAGCCATTAGGGGAGTAAACCAGCAGGTGCAAGATTCTCCCTCTCTCTCTCCTTTCTCTCCATATCTCTGTCTTTCAAGTACATAAATAAATCTTTTAAAAAATAAAGTACATATGTGCATACATAATCTTATAGCTAGCACATAACCAGGTTCTAATTTTTTATTTGAGTGACAGCACCTGGAGGTGGGAGTATCTTTCATCTGCTGGTTCTCTCTCCAAATGTTGGCAACAGCAGAGACTGCAGCAGTCTGAAGCCAAGAGCCAGGAACTCCGCTGAGGTCTCCCATGTGGTTGACACGGACCTAAGTACTTTAGTCCCCGTGTGCTGCCTCCCGGGTTGCACCTTGCAGGAAGCTGAATCAGAAGCGGAAGTGGGAACTCCATCCCAGGTACTCTGACATGGGAGGCTGACATCCCAAGGGCACCGTAACCTACTGCACCACAATGCTCACCTCAAAGATTGTTTTTCTATTCTGAATGTATCTGGTTTTTTTTAACTGACATCCATAGATACATTTAACATAATTTTTGAAAGAATTGGCTTTGGTTCTGCCTTTTGTTAACTGATATTTTAAAAAGTGTTTATTTCTTTGAAGGCAGAGTGACAGAGAGAGATGGAGATGCAGAAAAGACAGACAAAGAGGGAGAGGGAGAGGGAGAGGGAGAGGGAGAGGGAGAGGGAGAGGGAGAGGGAGAGGGAGAGGGAGAGGGAGATCGATCTTCCATCTCTTGGTTCACTCCCCAACTGGCTGCAACAGCCAGAGCTGCACTGATCTGAAGCCAGGAGTCAGGAGCCTCCTACAGGTCTCCCACATGGGTGCAGGGGCCCAAGGTCTTGGGCCATCTTCTACTGCTTTCCCAGGCCACAGCGGAGAGCTGGATCAGAAGTGGAGTAGCCGGGACCCGAACCAAAATATCTATTTGGGATGCTGGCACTGCAGGCGGCTGCTTTACCTGCTATGCCACAGTGCCGGCCCCTGCCAATTGATTATTAACAGAAGTTTCTATTGAAATGATTATAGATTCACATGTGGCTGCCAGATGGTTAAAGAGTGTGAAGTTTCAGTTATAGAATAAGTCGTAGAAATCTTCCATCCCTAACATTACTATATTGTACACTTAAAATTTGCTAACATTATAGCTCTTATGTTAAGTATTCTTTTTTAAAATAATGAGTTACCTTTTTTAAAAGATTTATTTATTTATTTAAGAGGTAAAGTTACAGGCAGTGAGAAAGGGAGAGACAGACAGAAAGGTCTTCCATCCGCTGGTTCACTCCCCTAATGTCCACAATGGCTGGAGCTGGGCTGATTGGAAGCCAGGAGCCAAGAGCTTCCTCCTGATCTCCCATGCTGGTGCAGGGACCCGAGCACTTGGGGCTTCTTCTACTGCTTTCCCAGGCCATTAGCAGATGCTGGATTGGAAGAGAGGCAGCTAGGATACAAACCAGCAGCTATAAGAGATGCTGGTGTTGTAGGAAGAGGCTTAACCTACTATGTCACAGCGCCAGCCCCTGTGTTAAGTACTCTTACCACTCAAAATTAAATGTGATACCCCAATACATTACAGCTTAGGTACTCTATTAGTTACCCCAGATCAGAGAAAACTGTTTTTTGGGGACTGGCTTTTTTCACTAAGTACAATGGTTTTTAGTTGCATTCATTTTGTTGCAAAAGACAGATTTCTTTTTCTTTTCTTTTTTTTTAACAGCTGAGTGGTACTTCATAGTGCATATATATCATAATTTCTTTGGGAATAGGAGAGGGAGGAGGAAGAATTGGAGCATGGGTTGGAGGGAGGGTAAGGTGGGAAGTACTACTATGTTCCTCTATCTATCTATCTATCTATCTGAAACTTGCATCATTCCTTAAATAAAATTTTTTAAAAAGTGATCAGAAAGTAGGAAGCAACTTCAGAAGGTGATGGCTATGCTTATGGCCTTGATGATGTTGATGATTTCATGGGTGTATACTCTTCATACTGAATTTGTATCCATTAAATATGCTCAATTCAATCAGACTTCAGTAAGTGGTTTTGCAATACTAAAAGGATGAAACCTTATATGTTTTGCCCAATTTTTCCCAGTGATATTTTGTAAAAACTATACCATAGTATCACAACCAGGATTGTGACACTGATGCAAGCCATCAATCCTTTTCCCATTTTCGCTTGTACTCCTTTGTGTGTGTGTTTGCATAACTTCTGTGGAAGTCTGCCCTTCCCGCGTCCATAATCACGGTGCAGACACGGAATCCTTTCAACACCACAAGCCCCTCCGTTGCCCTTTTTATGTGCACACTTACCTCCCTCTCACCCTTCTCACCTCTGGACACCATTGATCCCTTCTCTGTTTCTTTGTGTATGTTTTAATTTATTTACATGAAAGGAAGAGTATGGGGGAGGGAGAGAGAGAGAGAGAGAGAGAGATGGGAGGGGGCTTATAGAGACAGAGTGAGAGAAATCTGCCATCCCTTGGTTCACTCTCCAAACGCCAGCATTTCTAAGTTTGTCATTTCAGAAATGTTCTGTAAGTGGAATCGTCCAGTGTGTAACTTAGTGATAGGCTTTCTTCATTCATCACAGTTCTCTGGAACTTCATCCAAGTGCCTGAAAACACAAGAAACTTGATCTTCCTTGCTCTGATCCTGAGCACCATGTGTAGTCCATGGAATGTATGGACCACAGGTGCTGAACCAAGCATTTGCTGAAGAATCTCTGAGCTGATTCCAATTTCTGGCTACTACAAATAAAGGTTCTAGGAACATGCATGTTTATGTATTTGTGTGAACATAAATTTTCATTTCTCTGGGATAAATGCCCAACAGTGCAATCGCTGGATTCTGTGATAATTGCATGTTTAATTTCCAAGGAACCTGCCAGACTGCTTTTCAGAGTGGCTACACCATTTTACATTCCTCATGGCAATATGTGTGTGCTCCAGTTTATCTGCTTCCTTGCCGGAATTTTCTCGCCACTAGCAGCCATTCTGGTAAGTGTCTAGTAATGTCTCCCGGGATCTTAATTTGCATTTTCCAAATGGCAACTGGTGATTATTTTTCACCTGTTTACATTCCATCTTACATCTTTTATGGTGAAATATCAGTTCATTTTTTTTGCTAAGTGGATTATCTTTCTACTGTTGAGTTTGAAAAGTTCTTTTACATACCTATTCTTTATATTTTTCATTTGCTGGATATATGGTTGGCAGATATTTTCTTTGAGTATTATATTTTCATTTTTTGACATGATCTCTCACACAGCAAAAATTTTAATTTTTTATTTCAAAGATAAAAGAGATTCAAAGCATCAAATTTTTCTTTTATGAATCATGCTTTTGGTGTTCAATGTAAGAACTCTGCTTAGCCTTAGATGCTGAAGATTTTCTCATATATTTTTACTAAAATTTTGTATTTTAAAATTATGTCCATGGTTCATCTTCAAGTGGATTTTTGTTTAAGATGTGAGGCTTAAGTTGATGTTCATTTTTTTTGCCCATGAATATTCAATAGTTCCAGCAATATTTGTTTAAAAGCTTATTCTCTTCCATTGAATTGTTTTAGCCTCTTGGTCAAAAATTAGTTGGTCATATTTGTGTGAGTCTAATTCTGTGATCTTTATTCTTTTCCATTGACCTAATTGTCTATTTTTTCACCAGTACTACACTGTTTTCACTGTTGTGGCTATATAACAAGCATTTGATTTGGGGTAATTTCTCCTACTTTGTTCTTCATTGTCTAGATTGTTTTAGCTATTCTGATGCCTGTGTCCATATAAATTTTAGAATGGGCCTGTTTTTGTTTCTAAAACACCTTGCAGGAATTTTTATAGGTATTCCATTAAACCTATAAATCCATTTTGGAAGAATTTATATCTATTGTTCTGAATCTTGCAATCCATGAACATGGTCTTTTGCTTCATTTATTTAGGCTTTCTATTTCTTTTTCTTTCTTTCTTTCTTTCTTTTTTTTTTTTTGACAGGCAGAGTGGACAGTGAGAGAGAGAGAGACAGGGAGAAAGGTTTCCTTTACTGTTTGTTCACCCTCCAATGGCTACTGCGGCTGGCGCAATGCACTGATCCAAAGCCAGGAGCCAGGTGCTTCTCTTGGTCTCCCATGCGGGTGCAGGGCCCAAGCACCTGGGCCATCCTCCACTGCACTCCCAGGCCACAGCAGAGAACTGGACTGTAAGAGGGCAACCTGGACAGAATCCGGTGCCCCGACTAGGACTAGAATCCGGTGTGCCGGCGCCGCAGGCGGAGGACTAGCCTGTTGAACCGCGGCACCAGCCTAGGCTTTCTATTTCTTTCATCAGCATTTTCTAATCTTCAACATACAGACTCTAGTTTGTTGATTTCATAGCACAGAATTTATTTTCCTTGGAATAATTGTAAAAGGTAGTGTTTGTGTGTGTGTGTGTAAATTATTCAAGAAAAAGTGACTGTATTTTTTGTTTTTTTTTTCATTTATTAAACTTTTATTTAATGAATATAAATTTCCAAAGTACAGCTTATGGATTACAATGGCTTCCCCCCTCCCATAACTTCCCTCCCACCCACAACCCTCCCCTTTCCCGCTCCCTCTCCCCTTCCAATCACATCAAGATTCATTTTCAATTCTCTTTATATACAGAAGATCAGTTTAGTATATATTAGGTAAAGATTTCAACAGTTTGCCCCCATATAGCAACACAAAGTGAAAAAAATACTGTTGGAGTACTAGTTATAGCATTAAATAACAGTGTACAGCACATTAAAGACAGAGATCCTACATAATATTTTTTAAAAAAATTATTTAGTTTTCTATGTCATTTCCAATTTAACACCAGGTTTTTTTTTTCATTTCCAATTATCTTTATATACAGAAGATCGATTCAGTATATAATTAGTAAAGATCTCATCAGTTTGTACCCACACAGAAACACAATGTGTAAAAATCTGTTTCAGTACTAGTTATAGCATCACTGCACATTAGCCAACACAACCACTATTTTTAAGATGTTTTATTTATTTTGTTTATTTGAAAGGCAGAGGGAGACAGAGAGAGATGTTCCATTCATCAATTCACTCGCCATGTGCCTGCAACCATTAAGAATGTGACAGGTAAAATCCAGGAGCTCAATTCAACCCAGGTTGCCCAAATGGGTGGCAAGGATCCAGTGACCAAAGTCATCACCTGTGGTCTCCCAGGATATGTACCAGCGGGAAGCTGGAATTAAAAGCAGAAACAAGACTTGAAATCAGGCACTCTAATATGGTATGTGGGCATTTCAAGCAGCATCCTAAAGATTGCATCAAGTGCCTACCCCTCTATACTGTGTTTTTAAGATTGGTTTCTGCATGTTACAGGTGGATATGCTGGTGTGTGTGTGTGTGTGTGTATATATATATACACTCTTTTTGGGTGTTGATCTTATATCCTACAACTTTGTTGAACCCACTAATCAATGATAGAGGGTTTCTTTGTAGATTTTTCTGGACTTTCTAAATGCATCCACAAATGTCATCTGTAAATACCTTCCTTTTATTTCTTCCTTTCAAATCTATATACATGCTTTTATTTTTTCCCCTTTATAAATTGCAGTAGCTAGCATTTCCAATTATGTTCAAGAAGAGTTGTGAATGGACATTTGTGTGTTGTTCCTGATGTTGGTCTTTCACTATTAAATCGATGCCAACTGTAGGATTTTTGCAGATGATTTAATTGAGTTGAAGTAATTTCCCTGAATTCCTGTTTTTCTTCAACGTTTTGTCATGAGTGAATGTTGATTTTTGTCAAGTGCTTTTTATGTATAAATTCCCGTGGGTTTCTTTTTTAAAGTTTGTGTGATGTGTTACGTTGGTTGGGTTTTGAGTAGTGAAGCAGCCTAGTATGCCTGAAATAAGTCTCATTTGGTCATGTCATATGTTGGTAATATCCTAGGTGGCGTAGTTATTTTTATACATTGGAATTCAGTTTGTTAATATTTTTGAACATGTTTGTCTAAATTAATGAGCTATTGGTTTGTCTCTCAAAGGTCCACGTGATGGAAGCTTGGTCCCCAGTGTGGTGGTGTTGGGAGGGCGTTGATACCTTCTAGAGACAGAGCAAGAACTGGGTCTTAGTGGAATGCAATTAGATCCATGTGATCTCTTTTGTACAGAATTCCTTTATTTTTATTTTTATTTTACTTTATTTTTGACAGGCAGAGTGGACAGTGAGAGAGAGAGAGACAGAGAGAAAGGTCTTCTTTTTCCATTGGTTCACCTCCCAATGGCTGCTGCGGCCAGTGCACTGCGGCTGGCGCACCGTGATGATCCAAAGCCAGGAGCCAGGTACTTTCCCTGGTCTCCCATGCGGGTGCAGGGCCCAAGTGCTTGGGCCATCCTCCACTGCATTCCCGGGCCACAGCAGAGAGCTGGACTGGAAGAGGAGCAACTGGGACAGAATCCGGCGCCTCAACCGGGACTAGAACCCGGTGTGCCAGCGCCACAGGCAGAGGATTAGCCTAGTGAGCCACGGCGCCAGCCAGGATTCCTTTATTTTTGAGATGTCATCTCAAAATATTTGTTACAGCAACAGAAAATGGAGTAATATTTTCATCCTATAAAAGGAATAAATGGGCCGGCGCCATGGCTCAACAGGCTAATCCTCCGCCTTGCGGCGCCGGCACACCGGGTTCTAGTCCCGGTCGGGGCACCGATCCTGTCCCGGTTGCCCCTCTTCCAGGCCAGCTCTCTGCGTGGCCAGGGAGTGCAGTGGAGGATGGCCCAAGTGTTTGGGCTCTGCACCCCATGGGAGACCAGGAGAAGCACCTGGCTCCTGCCATCGGATCAGCACGGTGCGCCGGCCGCAGCGCGCTACCGCGGCGGCCATTAGAGGGTGAACCAACGGCAAAAGGAAGACCTTTCTCTCTGTCTCTCTCTCTCACTGTCCACTCTGCCTGTCAAAAAAAAAAAAAAAGGAATAAATGATGGACTATTATTCAGCCATGAAAAAGAATGAAATGTCATTTTTGCAGCAAAATGGATGGAGCTAGAGGTCTTCACGTTCAGTGAAATAAGCCAGACACAGACAAATACCACGTGTTCTCCCTCCTGTGTGGAAGATTAAAAAACACTTAATCTGAACATAGAATAGTAATTACTAGAGACTCCACCTATCCCAATAGGTGGAAGTGATTGGAGGGAGTTTGGATACGTAGCAAATCACAGTTAGTTGGAAGGAGTAAGTTCCCAGTGTTACACAGCACAGCTGGATGATCATGGTTCACTAGAAGCTAGTATGTATTTTATGAGCAAATAGGAGCTCCAAGTCTCCAATCCTAAAGTGATGTCAAAGAAAGGGAGATGCTGATCACCTTGATTTGATCAGTACTCACTGTTTCATGTATTGAAATGTCACTGTAGCCCATAAATCTGCACAAGTAATGTTAACGAAATACTTTTATTTTGGGGTTCACAGCAAAACTGAACAGAAGGTACAGAGAATTCCCACACAGCCCCTGTCCCCCCCACCCACATTGTCTCTCCAATACAGGCATCATCAAACAGAGTAGCAGGTATTTTCCAGTTGATGAATCTAAATTGATAATTATCACTCAAATTTCATACTTGCTATTGGGCTTCATGGTTGGTGCTGGGCATTCTGTGGGTTTGAGAAACGTTATGGCATGCACAGAGCAATTCCACTGCCATAAACATCCTCGGTGCTCTACCTGCTCATCCAGCCCCACTCCCAAATCCTGTCAATCGCCGAGCCTTCTACTGTCTCCATAGTTTTGCCTTTCCCAGAATGTCATATAATTGGAATCAAAGAGTATGTAGGCTTTTTCTTTTTTTTTTAAACTTTTATTCAATGAATATAAATTTTCAATGTACAGCTTATGGATTACAACGGATCCCCCCTCCCATAACTTCCCTCCCACCCGCAACCCCCCCCTCTCCCGCTCCCTCTCCCCTTCCATTCACATCAAGATTCATTTTCAATTCTCTTTATATACAGAAGATGAATTTAGTATATATTAAGTAAAGATTTCAACAGTTTGCACACACATAGAAACACAAAGTGAAACATACTGTTTGAGTACTAGTTACAGCATTAAATCAAAACGTACAGCACATTAAGGACAGAGATCCCACATGGGGAGCAAGTGCACAGTGACTCCTGTTGTTGACACAACAAATTGACACTCTAGTTTATGGTGCCAGTAACCACCCTAAGCTCTTGTCATGAGTTGCCAAGGCTATGGAAGCCTTCCAAGTTCGCCGACTCTGATCATATTTAGATAAGGTCGTAAAAGACAGAGTGAGGATAGTAACCAATGATCCTAAGAGTGGCATTAACCAGGTCTGAACAATTACACAGCATTAAGTGGGGAAGAGGACCATCAGTACACGCAGGTTGGGAGTAGAGCCATTGGAGGTAGAGTAGAGGTTATGATTATGAAGGAATGAGGCCCAAGTGCGCTAGACAGGGTCTAGAACAAAGGACAGAGTTATTATTGGAGGAGCTAAGAAAGGTGCTGTCTAAGCTACAATTAAGTTTTCTGATTGAGAGGCAAATAGAACCTGACAGAAGGGGCTTGATAATAATCTGGTGGGCTTTAGGCCTTGTAAATTCAGAGGCCCAGACCTATCTATCTCTTCACATGGGGCACATCCTAAGGGAGGTGTGAACCTCCTAGGGGAAGGCACTCTGTTGACTTTCATCACTTGGCTGGCCTGGGAGGAGAGCTGGCCAGGTAAAGGCAGGTGGCATCTCTAACAAGAAATTTACAGTTCTGCCTGCAATGTTGCTGACCCTACTTGGCCGTCCCCTCAGCTGCAGTGGTCACTTTGGAAGTTGGGCTGAGTGAAGGGCTTTTCAGCTTAGAGCCAATAAGATCTGTGGCTCTGACCTGGGCATCCTTCGACTCCAGGGCAGGTCCATGTCCAGTGATCCAACTCTTGGCTGGCAGAGCTGCCAGGGCTCTTCACAAGCTGACTTCTGCTGAAGCCCAGGCTTACCACATTGAAAGCCACTGCAGTGGACTGGCCTGTTGGGTCTCCTTGAGGGCAGATCACTGTACAGATCAGCCATTAATAGGCCTGCCACCCATTGCTTCTGATACCTAGCTTTCTTTTCCTCCTGGTTTGTGTTAAAGCAGACCAGAGGATGCAAGTCAAGGGAGTACCCAAGTCCCATCTCTAATCTTCGGTGGCCTGAACTACAAGTCTATAGTCACAGGCATGTTCTGTAGTAGTTTTTCTAAGGTAGACAATGCCCATGAGGAAAATTATATTCTCACTTAAAAACTTTCTTTCCCTTTGGTCTGAAAGGGAGGTTTTTTTCTACTTACTGTTTACTTCGCTGATGGCGAAGTAAATCTAGCTATGAGATTATTATTTAAGCTCTTATTTTGGCTATGCTATTACAGAAAAATGTTAGCCATCTCTTTTATAAGGTCTAAAGATTAAATTGTGCGTCCTATAGATTCCTTCATAATAGAATTAGTTTCCTACCTTGAGGAGAATAGAGAAATGAAAGAACAAGTTGGGCTTAGAATAGAGAAATGAGGGAGCAAGTCCTAGATCGCTTGCTGACAATAGCAATGTTACATGAATACTTAGCAAACAGTTTCAACCATTAGATAACAACTTAAGAAAACATTTACCAGAAGGTCCAATGCCTTCTATAAAATTTAAGAATCATGTATTTGAAAACACCTCTTAAATATCTAACATGGTGTAGTTTGTTTAACCAGTAAACTTAAGCACAAGCTATAAAATGTTTTTAGTTTCTTTCTACCAACAAGTATAAAAGATATGATGCAGAGATTCAGGTCACACGAATTAAAATGTATCTTTGATTAATTTTAGCAGCTTAAATTTATGGACAATCTTATCTATAAGCCAATTAAAATAAAATTCTTAATAAAATTTCCTATGTGGACATACAATATGTACACACATATAACATAGCATAATAGACCAATATAGCAATTTTAATAATAGCTTTTAAAATCTTTAACTCTTTTTGTATATTGCCAATTGATTTGAATTGCTTTTTCTTTTTAGTAACCTCAGTTAACCATACTTTCTCTCAGTTGGTACTGTTAATACATTATTGGCTTCATCTGTTTACAGAGCCATCCCAAAGTACTGAATACAATAGAAGTGGCTGGAAAAAGTCCATAGGAACCTATAGGAGGACAGCTAAACACAGAAACAACCATGCTTTAGTTTTATGAGCAGCAAATCATATATAACTGTGGATGACAAAAGACTTTAAGTCGCCATGTTTAAAATTATAAACTCATCAACCAACAAGAGGCACTTGCTTACTTCACAGTATTTTTGAAAGCACCTGTAGGATTTTACAAGTATTTAACCCTTTAGGCCTCTGGGGCTTTCTCATTAAGATAACTATCATGTCTAGTAACACAAGATCATAAGACTTTTTAATTCTCAAAGATTTGTATTAATAGCATTTTCCATTATAGAAACTTAAAATTTAGTACCACGTCACATCTGCCAATATAATATATATATATTATATATAATATGTATATATAATATAATCCAAATATATAATCCAAATAGCCTGATTAGTTGGTGTCTCTATAAGATGAGAGACGTAGGTCCTTCGATTTTTTTCAGTTGGGCCCAAACTGGAAAAACCAAAGTCCAGGATTTACTGGAAATTTTAGAGTCCAGATTGTTTGAAACTTTGATTTTTTGAATGCCTGTCAAGGATGCCAAGAAGGCTCAAAATCCAAAATATCTTGTTGAAATAAGATTCCTTAAAATCATGACATAACATAGACCAAATTTGATCATTGTTACAAGGTGATTATTCAAATCTTTGAAAACAAGCACATATTTAAATAACCCGTAGCTCTTAATAAAAATTCAGCTGTTTTTGAACCATTAGAATTTAACAGACATCAAGAGAACATAATAGATTACTTTAACACATTGCTTTAACAGAGAATCAGATTTTAATTCTATGTCAAAGAGAAATTGAGCTTCCTGTGATCTTTTGCTGTGAGGTTTCCTTCCTTTACCTTCTTTCATATTGATGACCATGTTTCTGTGTTTCTGTGTGTAACACATCTTTAAGCATCTTTTGCAGGGCAGGATGAGTGGCAACAAATTCTTTCAATTTCTGTTTGCTATGAAAAGTCTTTATTTCACCTTCATTCACAAATGAGAGCTTTGCAGGATATAATATTCTGGGCTGGCAGTTTTTCTCTCTTAGTACCTGGGCTATGTCTCACCATTCCCTTCTAGCTTGTAGGGTTTCTGATGAGAAGTCTGATGTGAGTCTAATTGGAGATCCTCTGAGAGTAATCTGACGTTTCTCTCTTGCACATTTTAGAATCTTTTCTTTATGTTTCACTGTGGTGAGTTTGATTACAACATGTCGTGGTGAGGATCTCTTTTGGTCATGTTTACTAGGGGTTCTATGAGCTTCCTGAACTAAGATGTCTCTGTCCTTCTCCAAACCTGGGAAATTTTCTGCAAGTATCTCACTAAAAAGGCCTTCTAATCCTCTCTCCCTCTCCATGCCTTCAGGAATTCCCAGAACCAGAATGTTAGGATTTTTAATAGTATCCTGCAGATTCCCGACAATTTTTTTTAGATTTCTAATTTCTTCTTCTTTTCTTTGGTTTGCCTGTTTCCTTTCCTGTTCTCTGTCTTCTAAGTCCGATATTCTCTCTTCTGCTTCGCCCATTCTGTTTTTAAGGCTCTCTAATGTGTTTGTCATTTGATCTATTGAATTCTTCATTTCATTATGATTTCTCATCACTATCACAGTTTCTTGTTCTACTAGTTGTTTCATTTCATTTTGATTCCTCCTTAATATTTCATTTTCACGAGAGAGATTTTCTATCTTGTCCGTTAAGAATTTCTGTAGTTCAAGAATTTGTTTTTGAGAACTTCTTAATGTTCTTATCAATTTTTTGAGATCCACTTCTTGCATTTCTTCTATCTCATCATCTTTATAATCTTGAATTGGGGTGTCTTTTTCATTTGGGGGCATCATAGTGTCTTCCTTGTTCTTGTTACCTCGGTTTTTGCGTTTGTTGTTTGGCATGTTGGAGATATTTGGTTTCTTCACTGTGGTGTTTTTTTCTTGTTATGCTATGGCTCTAGATTAAGTGGACTGTCTGCTTTCGATGGAGCCTTAGAGGCTTGAGATGAGTGTGGCCTGAGAGCTCTGTTTGGTTCCTCAGGGTTGAGGGTGTGCCAAAGGTGACACTCCCAGGTTAGGCGTGGTATATCTCTCTTTCCTTCATTCTTTTTATTTTTATTATTATTTTATTTTTTTATTCAAAAGGGAAGTAATTCCACACAGCTGAATGGAATTGGAGGTAGTTAGCAGGCGAATGATATACCCACAGGAGCCAGAGATCAGAAGCTCTTTCCCAAGGACCACACAGGGAATCTCTGCTGCCCTCAGTGTGGGCTCCAATTTTCCTGCAGTCTCCCACTGGGTTGCCAAGTTAGATCCTAATCTCCTGTTATTTCACACCCCCAGAGTCAGGTGTTTCTGCTAGGCTCAGGGCCGGTGCAGACCTGAGGTCACCCTGCTTATGATGTATGTCCAAAATGGCGCCTTTGAGAGGTGAGCGGAGAGAGAGAAACTCATGTCCATATGGGTCACTTTTTTTTTTCTCTCTCTCTCTCTTCTAGTTAGCCTGGTGAACTTTTCCCCACGGAGTTACAAGCCTCGTTCCCTCTAGTCTCCTCTTTCTGCTTGCCCGCCGATGTCTTGGGCTATTGAGGTTCGGCTCACCTCGCATTCCAGCACTGGTGTGTTGAGTCTGCCGCTGGTGTCCCGAACTTGGGCTCCCACGCTCTCCATGCAGGTCCACTGTGAATCACTAGTTCCAGAAGAGTTTCCTCTGCTGTTTCTTCCCCTACTCTTCCTTGAAGCTGCAGTAGCTCCACTTTTATTAAACTGTCTCTTCCCGGACTATCAGTGTGCTCCCTTCCTATTCTGCCATCTTGCCGCTCTCCGTATGTAGGCTTTTTCAAACTAACTTCTTTCACTTAACGTGCACTTCATTCTATCCCATGCCTTTTCATGATTTCATAGCTCACTGATCTTCAGCACTGAAAACTCCCCTGTTGGAGTGAACTACTGTTATCTACTCACCCAGTGAAAGGAATTTTGGCTGCTTCCAAGTTTTAGCAATTATGAATAAAACTTCTATAAGCATCTATGTGTGGACCTAAGCTGTTAACTCCTTTGGATAAAGAATAAGAAGAGTGATCTCTGGATCATATGGTAAGGGTGAGTTTAGTTTTCTAAGGAACTGTCAAACCTTCTTCCAGAGAGCTCCATGTTACATTCCCATCAGCAGTTAATGAGGGTTCCTGCTGCTCCACATCTTCACTAGCATTTGGTGTTGCCAGTGTTCTGGCTTGCAGACATTCTCAAAGGTGTGTAGTGGTATCTCACTCTTGTTTTAATTTGCATTTCCCTGGTGACATATGATTTGGAATACCTTTTTTTTAAAAGTTTATTTATTTGAAAGGCAGCACGACACACACACACACAGAGAGAGAGAGAGAAAGAGAGAGAGAGAGTCCATCTGCTGGTTTATTCCCTCAAATGCCTGCAATGGCCAGGCTGAGCCAGGACAAAGCCAGGAGCCAGGAATCCCATCCAGGTTTCCCATGGGGTTGGATGGAACCCAAATATTTGGGCCAACATCTGCTGCCACCCAGGAGCATTAGCAGGAAGCTAAATTGGGTGTTGAGTGGGACTTGATCCTCCATACTCTTGTATGGAATGCCAGTGTCCCAAGTAGCTCCACCCACCATGCCACTACATCCATATCAGGAGTATCTATCTATGTGTTTTTTGCCACCTGTATATATTCTTTGAAGAGTGTCTTTTTAAGACTTTTAGTCATGTTTTAATAGGATTACTTATATGCTTATTGTTGAGTTTTAAGAGTTCTTTATATATTTTGCATAGTAGTACTTTATCAGATATGTCTTTTGCAAATATTTTTCTCAGTCTGTGCCTTCTCTTTTTATTCCTTTCACAGTATGTTTTGTAGAGCAGAGGGTTTTAATTTTAATGAAGTCCAACATCAATTATTTCTTTCATGGCTGAAGTCTTTGGTGCTACATATAAAAAGTCATTGCCAAATGCTTGGTTATCTAGATTCTCCTTCATATTCTGGGTGGCTTGTAGTTTTACACTTCACATTTCAATTTATAATCCCTTTTGAATTAATTTTTGTGAGAGTTATGAGGTCTGTGTCTAGATACACTATTTTGGAATGTGGATATCCTCTTTTGTCCATTTGTTGAAAAAAAAATCTTTTCTCCAGGGCATTGAGTTTGCTTCTTTGTCAAAGATGAGTTGATATCTTTATGATTCTATTTTGGGTCTCTCTATTCTGTTCCATAGACCTAGTCATCTGTTATTTCACAAATACCATGGTCTTGATTACTGTAGCTTTCTAGCAAGTCTTAAATTTGGGTAGTGTCAGTCCTCTGGATTCATTTTTCTCCTTCATTATTGCGTTTGGTATTCTAGGCCTTTCGTCTGCCCACTACCATTATCTTTTTAGTATCTGAAGGATTTTTGGTGACATCTTCTATTTTACTTATGTGTTGGTTATTGCTTCTTCTCTGTTTTAATTTTTCTCATTTTTGCTAGAACTCTGTCAACTTTGTTGCTGTTGTTTTTTTAAGTTTCATTACTTTTCTCTATGGTTTTCTTGCTTTCAATATTGTTGCTTTCTTCTCTGCAGTTGTCAATACCTTCCTTCTCTCTCTCAGCTTATGTTGGTTTGCTTTTTCTGGGTTATTCTTCATGCCTACTGTGAGCATTTAGTGCTATACATTTCATTCTCATCATTGGTTTAATTGCATCTCACATGTTTTGATGTGTTGTGTTTCCATTTTCATTCATTTCTATTCATTTCAAAAGTGTTTTCCTTTGAGACTTCTTCTTTGATCTATGGGTAATTTAGAGCAGTGCTGTTTAATTTCCACATATTAAGAGGTTTCCTCTGAATTTTCTCCTATTACCTTTCTGGTGGAGGTCTCTAGTTTGATCCCATCTGGGTCTCAGAATGCACTTGGTATAATTTCACCTGTCTTCAGTTGGCTGTGACTTGTCTCATTGGCTTGGGATGTGATCCCTCTGGATGAATGTTTCACAGGTGCTTGAAAAGCATGTGTTTTGTCCCTCAGTGGAGCATTCTTTTTATGTCAATTGTTCTGATCTGTCCTGGATGATTTTCTTTCTAGTTATTCTCTTTGCTGCTGAAGACTTGAAGTCCCCACCTACAATTATGATTTTGTTATTTCTCCTCTCAGATCTACTGGGTATTTTCCCCCCCCATGAAGAGCTGTTGTTCAGTGTAGACCCTTTAGGATAGCTATGTTTTCTTGGGGATTAGCATTTTTATCATTATGTTACATGTATTTGTCTCTAGTAGCTTTCTTTTCTGAAAAGTCCTCTTCATCAGGTATTAATATTGCCATTCCTGACTTTTAAAAATTAATGTTTCATTTATCTTTTATTCCCATGCTTTGCTTTAAAGCTATCCATGCCATCGAATTTGAAGGGAGTTTCTTGTAAGCAGCTCATAGTTGGGTCATCCATTTACCTACTCTGCCAATCTCTTTCTGCTAACAGGTATATTTAGAGCTTACAAATTTAAGGTAAAATCTTCCATTTTGTTATCTATTTGTTTCCTCTAGTTCTCATTCCCATTTTTATTCTTGCTTTCCTTCTTGCCCTTGAGCTTTTCTAGGATTCCCTCTTGATCATTTGTAGAACTGTGAAGTGAGTCCCCCTCTGGTTTTCTTACTGATTTCTCTATGTAGTTTAATGTGCATGTGCGACTCAGTCTCCTGGTGCTGAGCAAAGTTTGGAAAACCAGCTTCCCTTCAGGTGCCTTTACCTTGCCCATTGTTATCTCTCTCTTGAATCAGACAGTGTTGGGGTTTTCATGTCAATAATCAAGTCTGATTTATAAAAATGGATGAGGAAATGTGTAGTCTACTGTGTGTGGTCTCTCCTTGTTTCTTCCTCCTTTCTGATACTCCAAGATTCCTTTGTTAGTTTATTCACTCTGATGAACTTCATTTTTCTAATCTATAAGTGTAAGACTGTTAATGACAAATTATTCTCATTTTTTTTTTTGACAGGCATAGTGG
Source organism: Lepus europaeus (assembly GCF_033115175.1). NCBI lineage: Eukaryota > Metazoa > Chordata > Mammalia > Lagomorpha > Leporidae > Lepus > Lepus europaeus. The sequence goes on from NC_084831.1 coordinate 26,379,237, forward strand.
ACAGTGAGAGAGAGAGAGACAGAGAGAAAGGTCTTCCTTTACTGTTGGTTCACCTTCCAATGGCTGCTGCAGCCGGCGCGCTGCGGCCAGCACACCAAGCTGATCCATAGCCAGGAGCAAGGTGCTTCTCCTGGTCTCCCATGCGGTGCAGGGCCCAAGCACTTGGGCCATCCTTCACTGCACTCCCGGGCCAAAGCAGAGAGCTGGACTGGAAGAGGAGCAACCAGGACAGAATCCAGCACTCTGACTGGGACTAGAACCCAGGGTGCCGGCGCCGCAGGCTGAAGATTAGCCTACTGAACTGCGGTGCCGGCCTCTCATTTTCTTAATTCTGAAAATATTTCTTTTCTCTCCTTCATTCCCAAAGAATAGCTTTGTGGGTCATAGAATTCACAGTTGATAGTTTCACTTGTTTATCACATGAAAAATACCATGCTACCTCCTCTTGGACTCCATGATTTCAGATGAAAAATCTGCCGTCATTTGTAACATTCATTTCTTTGCAGTTAATAGGTCCTGTCTGTCTTCTTTCAAGACGTGGTAAAGTCTTTAAAAGCTGAATTTTAAAAAATATTTTATTAGTTGTTATTTAAAGAGTTTGATTAATGTGTAATGCTTGTGCATTTTATGCAGTGCAGTGCAATATTTCACACATGTTCCCAGCATAAGCTGATCAAGCTGGGCAACTAGCTTTTTATTTCTTTATCTCTTCTCCGCATTTGGAACCTACCAAACCCTCTCCTCCAGGGCTTTGTCTAGCATATATTATGCCACTGTGTACTACAATCACCCCACTCTGCCGTGGCAAGCTAGAACTGATCATTTCTGCCTGTCTGCTGTGTTTTGGTGCCTGTTATCCAACCCCCACCCACCCACCCTTCCAAACCCCTAGTAACTACTATTCTAAGTTTAGATCCATTATTTTTTCTAACTTTCATGTATGAGAGAGAACATGTGGTCTTTATTTTCTGTGTCTGGCCTATTTCACTCAACATAATGACCTTCAGTTCCATCCACTTTTCCACAAATGACAAGGTTTCATTATTTCCCATGGCAGCATAACCTTCCACTGTGTGTATATACTGTGTGTTCTTGACGCAGTCATCTATCAGTGGATGTTTACGTTGATTCCATAGGTTGACTATTGTGATTAGTGCTGCAAGGAACATGGAAGTGCAAGTGTCTCTTTTGTATGGTGATTTCATTTCTTTTGGATGTGTACTGAGAAGTGGGACAGCTGGATGATATTTTAGGTATATTTTAGGTCTGTGGGGAGCCGGCCCCCACAACCTCTGCCGTCTGCCTGCCTGCCTAGCCCTGCCTGTAGACTGATGTGAAGAAAAACAACCAAACGTTCCCACCATTCCAATGTGCGCAAACAGAGAGGCTATCAAAAGGACAGTACATACCCTCAAGGACACTCTCTAAAACAGGGGGCTGCGGTATGTGATATGCCGTGGAAGCCTCGGTCTCTCTCTTCCTAACTGCCTCATTGACCGCTTGCTCCTACACTGTTCTTAGGGTGGACCGGTAGTCAACGAGGGACTTGTGGGGGATGGATCCTCCCCCGCGGCCCTCTGGACAGTGTAGACACCGGTTACCATAAACACCAGGCCATTCTTGTACATACAAGAAGGGGGAGATGTCGGGGCTAGTAGCCCTGGCCCGACATGAGATGCAGCAGGCTGAGGCTGTCCCTTATCTAATCCTGTTTCCTGTGCTTTTGTTCTGAAGGCACAAGACTTTTCTTTTCTTTTTTTCTTTTTTCTTTTTCTTTTTTTTTTTTTGACAGGCAAAGTGGACAGTAGAGGGAGACAGAGAGAAAGGTCTTCCTTTTTGCTGTTGGTTCACCCTCCAATGGCCGCTGCGGTAGGCGCGCTGCGGCAGGCACACCGCTCTGTTCCGATGGCAGGAGCCAGGTGCTTATCCAGGTCTCCCATGGGGTGCAGGGCCCAAGAACTTGGGCCATCCTCCACTGCACTCCCGGGCCACAGCAGAGAGCTGGCCTGGAAGAGGGGCAACCGGGACAGGATCGGTGCCCCGACCGGGACTAGAACCCGGTGTGCCGGAGCCACAAGGCGGAGGATTAGCCTGTTAAGCCACGGCGCCGGCAAGGCACAAGACTTTTCATCCCACATTCCTGCAGGCAGGATGTGACTTCTGATGAAGGTTTATGATGTTCTTTGCTCTATCAGCAGAGCTTGTACCTTGATCTTTGCTACCTTGTAAACTTGTTTTGTTCCTGTGCTATGCATGATTGCACACAATGAATGTTATCTGTATGGGGCCTAGGGTATATATCCCTGTTCTTCTTGGTGCTCGCTGCTGGAGGTTGAAGAGTTTCCCCAGGGAGACGGCCTCCAGTCCCTCATCGCCAGGCCCCCTACTTTGGCCTGGAACGCGACGAGGCAATAAACGTGGTGATGAATTGACTGAGTGCTGCGTCTCCATGTGGTTTGTCGGGTGGCCTCCGACAGCTGGATGATATGGTAGGTATATTTTAGGTCTTGTGAGGAATTTCTGTGGTACTGTTCTCCACAATGGCTTACTCATTTGCATTTCCTCTCACAGTGTCTAATGGTTCCCTTTCTTCTACATCCTCACCAGCATTTGCTATTTGTCTTTTTTGATGATAGCCATTCTTATTGGAGTGACATGATATGCTATTGTGGTTTTGATTTGCTTTTCCTTAATGATTAGAAAAACTGAGCCTTTTTTTTTTTTTGACAGGCAGAATGGACAGTGAGAGGAGGAGAGAGAGAGAGAGAGAGAGAGAGAGAGAGAGAGAGAGAGAGAGAAAGAGAGAAAGAAAGATCTTCCTTTTCCGTTGGTTCACCCCACAATGGCCACTGTGGCCGGTGCATTGCACTGGTGCTTCTCCTGGTCTCCCATGGGGTGCAGGGCCCAAGGACCTGGGCCATCCTCAACTGCACTCCCAGGCCACAGCAGAGAGCTGGACTGGAAGAGGAGCAACCGGGACAGAATCTGGCGCCCTGACCGGGACTAGAACCCGGTGTGCCGGTGCCACAGGCAGAGGATTAGCCTAGTGAGCCGCGGTGCTGGCCAAAATTGAACATTTTTTAAAGATATTTTTTGACCATTTGTATTTCTTCTTTTAAGAAAGGCCTATTCAGATACTTTGGTGATTTCTTAACTGGATTACTTGGCATTTTGTGGTTGAGATTTTTTCAGTTCCTTATATATTGTGGATATTAATCCTTTATCAGATGACTAGTTTGTAAAAGATCTCTGTGAGTGAGATCCCAGTGAAAAGAACGGGGCCATCAAAGAAGGAGGTGCCCTTCTCCGAAGGGAGGAGAGAGCCTCCACTTTGACTATGACCCTATCGGAATAAGATCAAAGTCAGCGAACTCTAAAGGCTTCCATAGCCCTGGCAACTCATGACTAGAGCCTAGGGAGATTACTGACGCCATGAACAGGAGTGTCAAATTGTTAAGTCAGCAACAGGAGTCACTGTGTACTTACACCCCATGTGGGATCTGTCCCTAATGTGTCGTCTAAAGCCAAGTGATGCTATGACTGGTACTAAAACAGTATTTTTATACTTTGCGTTTCTGTGTGGGCGCAGACTGATGAGGTCTTTGCTAATTATAGACTGAAGTGATCTTCTGTATATAAAGAGAATTGGAAACGAAAAAAAAAAAAGGAAAAAAAAAAAAACAACCTGGTGTTAAAATGGAAATGGCATAGAAAATTAATTAATTTGAAAAAAATTATGTAGGATCTCTGTCTTTAATGTGCTGTACATTGCTATTTAATGCTATAATTAGTAATCCAATGGTAGTTTTTTCACTTGATGTTGCTATATGGGCAAAATGTTGAAATCTTTACCTAATGTATACTAAACTGATCTTCTGTATATAAAGAGAATTGAAAATGAATCTTTACACGAATGGAAGGGGAAAGGGAGCGGGAAAGGGGAGGGTTGCGGGCGGGAGGGAAGTTATGCGAGGGGGGAAGCCATTGTAACCCATAAGCTATACTTTGGAAATTTATATTCATTAAATAAAAGTTTAATAAATGAAAAAAAAAAGTTTAATTTTAATGTGTCTTGTCATGACTTTCTTTGAATTTACCCTGGTTTTGGTTTGCACGGCTTGTTGAATCTGTAGGTTTATGTCTGTAGCCAAATTTGGCAAGTTTTCAGCCTATATTTCTTCACTCGTTCAACACTATTTTCTTCTCTCTTTTTGGAATTATAGTGACACAGATGTTAGATCTTATTATCTCACAGTCTCATGAGGCTATGTTTACTTTTTTTTCCGTCTGTTTTCTCTCTGTTTTTCAGATTGTGTGAGGTCTATTATCCTGTCCTCAAGTTTGATGACTCTATATTCTGACATCTTCACTTCATTATTGAGGCCACCAAGAGAGCTTTTCACCTGTTATTGTATTTTTCAGTTCTGTAGTTTTAATGTGGCTATTTTTATAACTTCTGTCTCTTTGTTGACATTTCTGTTTCTTTATTTCTTTTAGAAAAATTTACAATTCACTGTTAAAGCATTCTCATGATGGATGCTTAAAAATATCTGTTATGTAATTCCAACATTTGACTCATCTCAGGACTGGCATCCTTTGCCTATGGCTCTGCATTCCTGCTACTGTCCACAGAAACCATTGGGATGGAAGAGAGGTGCAGATGAAGGTAGGGCTCTCATCTTTGAGAACTATCTCAAAGGCCAGCTCAACATCACTGAAGCTCAGGGCTGGTATTTGCAAAAATCACAGCCCATTGTTTCCGTTACACTGATTGATTTTTTTTCATTCAAGTTGTGAATTTCTTGTGCGTTTTTTTTTTTTAGGTGTGTGATTTTCCATTGTATTCTTGATTTTTTTCTATTATGTTAGGACTCTCTAGACCCTGTTTAAATCTTTTCTTTTAGCAAACAGAAACTGAATTTAGATTCACATGAGCTTATACAGTTGGGTGGCGGTTCCAATGTCAGTTTAATTTGTAGAACCTTCTGGGGTATTTTGTTCTGCTTGGTTTATTTGGTGTCACTGGGGCTCCCACTTGTCTTTGCTGCTTGAGGTTAAGGCAAGGACTTCCTGAGGTCCCTTGGTGGGGTCACTGTAGTGGGTCCCCCACTAGTTGTCTCCACGCTACGTGTCTTCTCAGAGAAGGTCTGTGAAGACAATGAGTGTCCCCGGACCACGCCACTTCCCATGTCTCTTTCTCCAGCGTTGCCTCTTTGCCTGGAGAAGTATCCAGTTCATGAGGACAGACAGGCTTCCAGCTTGCTGGGTCTTGGTCCCTCCTCCGGAGACTACCCTCTGCCCTTGGTATCTGGTGGTGGAAATGAGGAGTCCCAGGCGCAATGGAGAAGGCACATAGCTCCACTGGCCAGTCTCCCTCATTGGAAATGCTGCGCTCCCTTCATTTTATTTAACATGCTTGGGTTCAGCTCAGGGGAGGAATAAGATGCATTCCTGGGCTGCCTTCTATTCCCAGAGTGGACGTCAGAAAATGTCAGACTAGGTGGGTTTCCTCTGTCGGGTGGGAGGACACACAGCAGCTGTCACTGCACTGTTCCTCCAGTCCTGGGGTAGCACAGATCACCTGCTTCTTCCTGCCCCGCTGCTCTCTCACTGCTTCTAACCAGAGCTCCCCTGTGGTGGTCTCTTATACCACTTCCAGGGTTTCGATTGTGCTTCCAGAGAGGATCGGGGAAACGCATCACCTTAACTCTGCCAGAAGTTAAGCTAAATGTCTCTTACTGGTCTTGTTTTTGTCCCTCTGTTACTTTTTCTGTCTTTTCTTGGATTAGCTGGACACATATGTTATTCCGTTTTGATTCCTTTTGTGGCTTTTTATCTATGTGTCTTTGCCCTGTGTTTTAGTTGCCTTGGGGATTCTAACACACATCTTTTACTTGTCTCAAGCTCTCATGATATTTTCTAGGAATTCTATAGCTTTGAGTTTTACATGTAGGCCTCTGGCCCACCTGGAATCAGTTCTTGTGAAAGGTGCAATGTCAGTGTCTAGATCAGTTTTTTGCATGTGGATGTTCAGTCGCACCAGAGCCATTTGCTGAAGAGAGTCTCTTTGCTTTGCTCCTTTGTCAAAGAGCAGTTGATTTTATTTCTGTGAGTCCATTTTTGGACTCACTGATCTGTCTCATTGTTCTACTTTTCCATTCTTTCATCAATAGTACACTGTCATGATTATCATAGCTTTACAGTAAGTGTTGAAAATGTGGAATGTCAACCTGCCAACTTTGTTCTTCATCCTCTAGGCTGGGTTGCTTGCTCTAGATCTTTTTTCTCTATGTAAGAACTTTTTAAAAAACCTTTATTTTTATTTATTTGAATAGAAAACTTACAGAGAGGGACACACACACACACACACAATCTTCCATCTGCTGGTTCACTCTCCAAATGGCCACAATGGGCAGGGATGTGCCGGAACTAAGCCAGGAGCCTGGAAATCCTTCCAGGCTTCCCATGTTGGTGCAGGGACCCAAGCACTTGGGCCATCTTCCACTGCTTTCCCAGGCACATTAGTAAGGAGGTGGGTCAGAAGTGGAGCAGCCGAGTCTTGAACCAGTGCCCATATGGGATGCTGGCATCACCTTACCTTACATGATGCGGGCAGTATCTTAACCCACTATGCCACACACCATCTCTCCATAAAAGCTTTAGAATTACTTTGTTGGTATACACAAAGTAATTTGCTAAGACCTTGGTTGGAATTTCACTGACTCTATTGATCAAACTGAGAACTGACATCTTCACAATATTGAGTCTTCATATTCATGTCCATGGAATGTCTCCCCATTTGCTTAGATTTCAATGTATTTCTTTTCTTTTTCAGGGTTTGCAGTTTTCCTCATATAGATCTTATACGTATTTTGTGACATTTGTACCTATGTGTTTCATTTTTTGTGCTAACTTATGTGGTATTGTGCTTTTTATTTCAAATTCCAATTATTCATTACTGGTATATAAGAAATCAATTGACTTTTGTAGGTTTACTTTGCATCTTGTAACCTTGCTATTAATTATCCCTTACTAGTTCCAGGAGGGACTTGTGTTGATTCTTCAAGATTTTCTTCATAGACAATCATGTCATCTGCAAATAAAGTCGTATCCCTCTACCAATCTGTACCTATCTGAGTTCAATGCGTTTTCACTATGGTTTGAGTGTGTATCCTCCAAAACACAAGTGTTGACGGTGAAGGGCCAATGTGATGAGATCCGGAGATGGGGCCTTGGGCAAGTGACGAAACCATGAAGACTCGGCATGGATGGATTAATGCCCTCACCAAAGAGGCCCCAGAGACAGGGCACCCTTGTCTTCCTCCCACCCCTTATGCTGTGTGGGGACAGCGTTCTTCCCCTGTGGAAGATGCAGCCACAAGACACCATGTAGGACACGGACACTGGGCTTTGGCCAAACACTGCACCTGCCGGCACTTTGACCATGAACTTGTAGCTTCCAGAACTCTGAGAAATAAATTTCTTTGTCTTCTACATTACTCAGTCTGAGGTATTTTGTTATAGCAGCATGGATGGACTAAGGCACTTGTCTTACTGCGTTATACAAAACTTTCAGGGCTGCCGAATAGGAGTGGTGGGAGGGAACATCTTTGCCCAGCTCCCAATTTTAGCAGGAAAGCATCTTACTTTCTCACCATTAAGTATGATGTTAGCAGTAGGTTTTTTATAGATATTCTTTGTCAAGTTGAGGAAATTCATCTCTATTCATAGTTTACTGGAAATTTTTGTCAGGAATGAGCTTTGAATTTTGTTGAAAAATGCGTCTATTGATACGACTGTATGGCTTTTCTTCTTTGGTCTGCTGGTGTGATGAATGCATTAAGTGATTTGCACCCAGATAGCTTTTGACAGCATTTATTACTGTTGTATGTACACACAGCACATTGTGTTTTCCTTTTCAAAAAAGTCCCTGTCATCTTCATTAAGCGGATACCCAAGGGCCTGGCGCATCATGGGCTTACAAACACTCACCAAATGAAGGAACAACCTGCTACTTATGTTTATTTGTATCTATTGAGAGGTTATGGAGAGAGAGCTGTGGTTCCCTGGAGTCCAGCCATAGGATGGAGAGGGGAGGTATGCTGGGATGTGTGTTCCTCTCTGGTTCCAGATGGCAGATTTGAGCCTCAGTGGTTACAGGGGTGAAGCCAGCAGCTGAATGAGTTGTTTTGTTAAGAGAGATCATGGATTTGGGGAATAAGCCAAACTGCTTTGGGCCTAGGTGACAGAGTGTGACAGTTGTAGAAAAGATTGTGATCCTGTTTTGCAAATGTTGTAATCCAGCAGGTGGGAGCTCGGAGCTATGGTAATTTGAGCATTAAATGTGACCTTTTTTGCATCTGCAGCCTGCATTTGAAGTATGTACAATGTATAAAAGATTCAGAGCTCTGCTTGATACGCCTGCAAATGTCTGGATTTAAAAAAAAAAATCCAGCCCGTTTCATTCCAGAGAAGCTCATCTTTACTCTGCGGCCCTGGAAACGCAGCTTCTTCTGGCCTCCCAGTTTCAGACGCATTGCTGCAGTGGCACTGGCACACCCTGCTTCTGGATCCCATATCCAGAAGCCCTGGCCCCCCATAGCCTTACAGCCCCCCCTGACCAGAGCGGATCCTCCAAGAAGCCTGTTTGCTTTCTCTCTGACCAGGGTTTGGTTTGTTGTACTCACATTCATTGTCCAGATTTCTGTGTGCTCATAGCAACTTTTACTTTTGCTGTTCAGTAAAAAATTTCTGATTCTTGCTGCATATTTCTATCCACAGCTCCCTTTAGGGAACACTTCTGAGTTTTGTATTTTCAGCATCCATCAACTCATCTTCTGTTTTGAAAAAAAGAATCGTGCGTTTCCTTTGTGGAAAATTCTTTCTCCACTCTGAGTTCCTGAGGCTTGGGTAGATCCTAATTAGCCAAAGCTAATCCACGTGTGGAATGATTGAGGGCACTGGGATTGATTTATGGGTGATTGCATGGCCTCAGTGGGCCAAAAAGAGTCTGACCCAGAACTTTGGTAAACAGGTGTGTGTGTGTGTGTGTGTAAGAGAGATGCCCTTCTTTCTGCTAGGTGTGGATTGGAAGAGCTGGTGTAACTGCAGCTTACCACAGCCAGGAAAGAGGAGCCAAAGACAAAGCCAACATATCACATAGAGCAGAGCCAGACCAAGATGCAGCAATCCCTGGGTCCTGCTGACATTATTTTCATCCTCTGCATCAAGTCACCCCTGAAAATTCTGAAGTTTTCAGTTTTCAGAGCCACTTAATTCCTTTTCTCGTTAAATTATTTTCAATTGGATTTTTCTGTATCCGATACATTGTTCATCTTGTCCTTAAACATTTGCAGTCAAAGGTTCTACACCCTCTGCTGTGGGCTGGTGTTGGTGCTGACCATGAACCATACCACTTGGCCTTGACTTCTCCTTGGACTTTTGACTGATGGCTCCGTTCAAGGCTCGGTTTTGGCATCTACTGGTGAGAATGCCTAATCCTGACCCCACAATCCCACAGTCTACCCGCAGTTCTGCCTCCTCAGTCATCAACACCATCTTAAGTTAAACCCCAGATTTTGGTTTCTTTTTTTAAATTTTATTTATTTAGTTGAGAGGTAGAGTTACAGACAGAGGGAGGGAGAGACAGAGAGAGGTCTTCCATCCACTAGTCCACTCCTCAAATGGCTGCAATGGCTGGAGCTGGGCCAATCCAAAGCCAGGACCAAGGAGCTTCTTCTGGGTCTCCCACATGGGTGCAGGGGCCCAAAGACTTAGGCCATCTTCCACTGCCTTCCCAGGCCACAGCAAAGAGCTGGATTGGAAGAGGAGCAGCCAGGAGAGCTCTAAGAACAAGTATCTTCTAACTATGGTATACACCTCTTGGGGCCTCGGAAGCTCAATCTCACTTTTCACATCAAGTTTTTCTGTCTTTTATTAACCTCCAGGGAGAAGCCTGTGTTCCAATAGGATGCTTGCTCTCCTTCTGGGAACAAGACCCCTTGGGAGTCACATTCATCCATTCTAGCCCAGCTTCTAATATTAGCCAAAAATCTGTGTCTTCCCATATGTTGGTAAAACCCAGTAAATTATCCCCAAATCCTGTATCTTAGGGTGTCAGTTCTTATTGCAATGACACTCATATTCTTGAAACTGTCAGTGGCAGCAAAGGTGTCACTAAGGAAATAGCACTTCATCCTTCTGGATAATCCTGAAAGCAAGAAAGGATCATGGATTAGCCCAGCTCCCTTTGCAAAGGAAAGTAGAAGAGACTGAGAATCATGGGAACACAGAGTGGGTGGATGCAACAGAAGAGCCTGAAATTCACTCTTTCGACATCCAGACACAGGAATCAAGGTCCAGAGATGTCAAGGCTCTTGCCCAGGGGCCAGTGCTGTGGCCCAGTGAGTGAAGCCTCCACCTGCAGCACCAGCATGCCATTTGGGCGCCGGTTCAAGTCCCAGCTGCTCCACTTCCAATCCAGCTCCCTGCTAATGCACCTGGGCAAGCAATGGAAGATGGTCCAAGTGCTTGGGCCCCTGCACCCATGTGAGAGACCCAGAAGAAGCTCCTGTCTCCTGCCTTCAGATCAGCCCAGCTCTGGCCATTTGGAGAGTGAACCAGCAGATGGAAGACATTTCTCTCTGTCTCTTCCTCTCTCTGTTTGTAACTCTGCCTCTCAAACAAATAAATCAATATTTAAAAGAATTTTTTTTTTAAAAAAAGAGGGACTTGCCCATTGCCACACAGTCATCACTGGTGGCAGAGCTGGGATAAAGAGCTAGGTCTCTTTGCTTCCAAAGAAGTGTTCTTTTTTAAGATTTATTTATTTATTTATTTATTTGAAAGTCACAGTTACACAGAAAGAGAAGGAGAGGCAGAAAGAGAGAGAGAGGGGGGTCTTCCATTTGCTGGTTCACTCCCCAATTGGCAGCAATTGCCGGAACTGTGCCAATCTGAAGCCAGGAGCCAGGAGATTCTGCTGGGTCTCCCACGCAGGTGCAGGGGCACAAGGACTTGGGCCATCTTCCACTGCTTTCCCAGGCCATAGCAGAGAGCTGGATTGGAAGCGGAGCAGCTGGGACACAAACCAGAGCCCATATGGGATGCTGGCACGGCAGGCAGTGGCTTTACCAGCTATGCCACAGCACCAGCGCCCAAAGAAGTGTTCTTGACCACATATCTCTGGGCCTTAATGGCAGTCAGTAGAATCACTTTGGGTCCTAAATGTTCATCTGACATTTGAGATACTAAAGATATTACTTTTAGGTAAAGTTTAAATTTCATCCTTCATGTAAAGAAGTTTACCCACTAGTTCTTCTAACGTCACATACTACCCAAAACTGAGTGACTTAGATGGCAACTGTTTATTATTACTCGCATGTCCAGGGCTTGGCTAGGCAGTTCTCCTGGTGTGCACAGGGCCTGGGTCTTTACAGCAGTGCTCACTCCTGTGTCTGCCACCTGCTGGGAGCTCACTTGTCCAGAGGGGCTCAGTTAGGACGACTCATCTCTGCCCCATCTGGTCATCCACTCTCCAGCAGAGCATCCTGGGCTTGTTCACACAGCACCTGGGCAAGCTCCCAAGGTAGAGAATGGGAGTGTAGGTGGCCTCTGGAATGGTCAGCCTAGAACAAGCACACTGCCACCTGCATCTCTTTCTATTGGCCAAAGCAGGTCCCAAGTCCAGCCCAGATTCAAGGTCAAGGAAATGAAGGGTCTTCAAAAGCTCATGGCAAACACAAATGATTAATGGATTTAAAAACCTCTGTGTTCTGACACAAACTCACTGTTTGAAGTGCCCTGGTAGACTCCACTTCTAGAGGAAGTGCAATGTCACATTGCAAGAGGACACGGAAGACATGTTGCTCTCTTGTGCTCAAAAGGGCCTAAGCCATCCAAGGTCTTGGTTGGATATAGGAGGAGCTTAATGCACGTGTGTAAGATGAATTTTGCCATCTCACTACTCATGAGCATGCCTGTGGGTGAGTTTATGGTACATGCATGTGTTTCAGGGTGTGTGTGTGTGTGTTGTGTATGTGTGGATCTATACTCTCTGGAGTCTTTTGATCCACAGGCTTCTGTCAGGACACATTGTAAAGACAGGACATTCCAGGACTAAGGAAAGCAGCCTGACCCAAGAAGCCAGTGATGCTGCCCCCCATTGGGGTCCATCTCAAGCATCAAACCATAAATTGGGCTCTGTTCCTGGTAGCAACAGCATGTAGTGTAATAGAGGTTTTACTTTCTGATATCAGAACACACACACATGCATCTGCACAGAAAAAAAATGCTTCCTGGAAAACCATCTTGAAAGGAACGTATTGGAGAAGAAGATCAGGAACACAAGGTCTTCAGTCTCTGCTCTCAGGGGCTCTTGAAGGGTCAGGACCACCGTCACATCATTGCCGATGTTCGAGCACATTCTCAGCTGCTCTAGCTCTGTGGCCTCAGAGTGGACAAAGTCCATGCTGCTTAGCTCAATCACACTGAGGTTGAGGACCGTCCTGGTTTTACTGAACCTGTGCTGAGTGCCAGGCTGGGTATTGGCTGGTGCTAGGTATATAGGGGGGAAGGAATAACACCAGCCTCAGCCCTCAGGTCACAGTCTTGTGGGAGGTGGAGACGATAAATGAAAGAAAAATGATGTAATATGTAAATATACAAAAATTGTGAAAAGTTATAGGAAGGAAACGATAGGGTTTTGTTTATTTTATTTGAGAAGCAGAAAGAGAGAGAGAGAGACAGAGAGAACACAGAGAGAGACAGAGAGAGAGAGAGAACAAGCTCCCACCTGCTGGGCCCTTGCCTTCACCTGCTGGTCCATTCCCTAAGTGCCTGCAGTGGCCAAGGCTTGGGACAGGCTGGGACTGAGGCCAGGAGCCAGGAACTCAAATCCAGATCTGTCTGGTGGGTGTCAAGGACCCCACCACTTGGGCCATCAGCGCTGCCTCCCAGGGTGTGCATTGGCAGGAAGATGGAGTCAGGAGCCAAGTCTCAAACCCAAGTACTCCTATATGGGATGTGGGTGTCCTCACCAACAGCTGAACTCCTAAGCCAAACACCCACCCTACAGACTACAGGCTGTTTTAAAAGAGAAAAAAGAAGGTGTTATGGTTTGAAATTTGCCTTCTACAAAACTCATGTCCTTCTACAAAACTCATGTTTAATTCCTATTGTTACAGTGTTAACAGGTGGGATTTTAAAGAGGTGATTGGGTTAGGAGGATTTCACTTTATCTTTTTAATTAATTGGCTTTATTTGAATGGAAGAGAGAGAGAGAGAGATTGATTTTCGATGTGCTGGTTTGTTCACTCAAAAGCCTGCAACAGCTGGTACTGAGCCAGGCTGAAGCCAGAAGCCTGGAACTCATTCTGGGTCTTTGACAGTGGGTATCAGGGCCCCAAGTACTTGATCCATCATCTACTGCCTCCAAGGGTGTGCATTAGCAGGAAGCTGAATTGGAAGTGGAGCCAGAACATAAGCCCAGGGACTCTGATATGGGCTGCAGGCATCTCAAGTTGTGTCTTAACAGCTGAACAAGGTGCTCACCCAGGTCTCTATTTTCTTGGGTGAGATTGGTGCCATTATAAAAGGGGAAGTTTATCACTTCTGGCCTTTGGCTAAGATCGTGGGTAGCATAAAAATGTAAGTTTGTCTCTCTCTCTTTCTGCCCTCCACCATGGGATGAGACAGCAAGAGGGCCCTCACCAGATGACAGCCCATGGTCTCGGACTTCTCAGCTTCCATAACTGTGAACCAGCCCTCTCCTGTTCACAACAAATTACCCAGTGTCAGGGGTTCTGTTACAGACGCTCATGACGGACTAAGGCAGAGCGGAAGCCAGTTTAAGTCAGGTAATTGGAAGCATTCTCAATGAAGGGTACAAAGGGGCTAACCATGCCTAAGTCAAGAAATGAACATGTTCAAAGGCCCTGGGGCAAGAAAAACTTTACTGCTTAAGGACCTGAAAGAAGTTCAGTGGAGCTGAATCTGGTGAGAAGGTAAGTCCCAGGTGAGACCGTAGAAGTCACCAAGGCCAAGGTGGACACGCTCTGTGGGCTACGTCCCCAAGTTTGGGTTTTATTTTAAGAGCAAAATATGTAAAACAGAGAAGCATTGTCTCCGACTTCCTCAGGAAATTCAGATACCTTGTTGAGTATCCCTGCATTACAAGATGCTCTGTGTACAGTGGTGACCGGGTACTGGGGGGTGGGGGGAATGGCGGGAGGTCGGATAAGTTCTGCTGATTTGCAGCACAGCGGAGGGGTCTTGTTGTCCCCAGGGGCACGCGCCATGGCTATCTGCTGGCCAGACACTGGCTTTGTGTGTTTGCTTGGTTTTTCAGTGGTTAAAAGAAATTGTTTGATCATCACACACAGTACACATGTAACGAAATAACACCGTGCCCCTCAGAATCGTACAACGAAAAGGAAAAACAAATGTCGTAGGAAACTAAGGGAAGATTCGTCTCTTGATTCGCCTTGCACTAAGCCCGACACAGGCCCAGAGCCGCCCCTCCCCTGTGCACTGGGCTGCACACCTGCTGGGTCTGGTGGGCTCTCTCTCCCTCCCAGGACAGTCTGCTCCCACCTGCCTCAGCCTCCAGCAGCCCTGTTCTCTCTATTTCCTTCCTCAGTCCCCCATTGCCCCTCCCCTTGCTCATGGCTTCAGCAGCAGCAGAAACCCGACAACAGCCTCCCGGACTCTGCCAGAGGTCCTGCCCGGTGGCTCTCCCCGAGGGCCCATTTGCCAGTGAAATGGCCAAGGCGTTCAGCTCTTTGAGGAAATCTGCCTTGCTATTGCTGTGAGCCGACGCTGCCCATATTTCAGCACCGATTACCCCTTCTATTCGCTCCTCAACCTCCCTCCCCCTCTGATATGTTGAAAGATGTCTCCCAAACATGCCGCGTCTCATAACAATAGCTAACCCTTATCAAGCACTATCTGCACTCAGAGCATCATCTGGGGTGCTTTCCATGCAATGTCTTGTTTAATCCATGTACAATACCAAAATGCAAGCACGGCATGTTGTGTTCTCCAAAGACAGCCGTGGCTGTATCACCTGTCAGCGGTCTTCCACAACCTCCTCTTCTCCCATTCGGAAGCAGAATTTAATTATCTTTTCCTTATGACTCACTTGTAGACCATAGAATACAACAGATATGACTGGTGGATTTTGGAGGATTGATCACAAGAAGTTTTGCAGCTTTCCTGTGTTAGAAAGGATGTTTCAGGGTCCGGCACTGTGGTGTAGCAGGTAAAGCTGCCACCTGCAGTGCTGGCATCCCATATGGGCGCCGATTTGAGTCCCAGCTACTCCACTTCTGATCCAGCTCTCTGCTATGGCCTGGGAAAGCAATCGAAGATGGCCCAAGTCTTTGAGCCCCTGCACCTGCATGGGAAGGCCCAGAAGAGGTTCCTGGCTCCTGGCTTTGGATTGGCACAGCTCCAGCCATTGCAGCCAATTGGGGAGTGAACCAGCAGATGGAAGACCTCTCTCTCTCTCTTTCTCTCTCTGCCTCTCCTTTTCTCTGTGTGTAACTTTGACTTTTAAATAAATAAATAAATCCTTTTTTAAAAAATGTTTTTTAGAGCTCTGAGCACCCATGTAAGAAGTTAAACCCAGAGACCACTGAGCTGGGGAGGCCCTTTGTAAGCAACCCAGAGAGCCCCCCACTGCATAGTCCCTCCACCCCTGACACTAATGGCTGGCCACATGCAAGACCATCTGGGACTCCCCGTTCATTTGGGCCTTCGGCTGACAGTGGCCCCAGATGACATTGGACTACAATCCTATGAGACTCTTCACACCAGATCTGCCCAGTCTAGCCTTTCCCAAACTCCTGGCTGCAATGTTGTGAACAATTGTTCTAAGGCCACTGCATTTTGGGATAACTTGTAATAAAGCAATAGTGTAAGAATAATAAGCATTATTATTGACCTTGTTTTACAAATGAGGAATCTGAGACTCCTCAAACGAAGTGAATCTTTTCCCCATCATCAACGACTTCTTAGGAGGTAGGACTACAATCTTAGGTCTGTTACACTGTAAGGCCTGGGCTATCGCTGTCCATCTATCAAGCAACTTGGTTATGGGTTTGATCCAAGGTTTGTTGGTCACGGATGTCTAAACAGGGATGGAACTCAACGTTAGGAGCTCCTGTTCTAGGCTCATATCAAGGAATAGCCTCAGGAGCTGCCCTCTGGCCTACAAGGTGGGCCTAGGCGCCATGGGTGGTCTATGTGCCTCACCCACCTGTCTGTAACTAGAAGACGAGTTTTCTTCAATTTCAGGAGGCAGCATAACCACAGGTGAAGTGCACGTGGACTGGACACTGCCCTTGACTACCTGTCTGACCTTGGAGCAAGAAATCACTCTGCTGCTCTGGGCCTCAGGTTACGCACATGAACAATGGGACGAGGACGATAAAACCTGACTCCAGGGTTGTTTTGAGCATTAAAAGCATTAAATGGAGCACTGCTCATGTTTCCTGGCGGTTGCTCTGTATCATTTACGTGATCCTTCGGAATTAGTTACTGTTGTCATTGTGGGCTAGGGACGGAGACACAAGCTCTTCCCCACTCCTACTACCCTGCGACTTCTGGAACACCCAGCTGTCCTCACATACAACCACTTGTAATGGTTCAGGCGCAGATGCTGAGTACAGGAGGCTGTCCCATCTGCACCCAGATCCACATTTCTTTTCCTGCCGACAGGATTATCCTTAGCAGAAGAACTAAGAATTTGGGTACCTGATTTCTCTGGTTCGTACTGTTCTTGTATGAAAAATGGAAATGGTATTGATTTCCTCGTGGTGGCGGCGAGCAGTCGATGAGATGATTAATGTCTGGCACTGGAACACAGCGCTCTGGGAAGACTAACAGGTCCTGCTTTTCCTCTCTGCTCTTCCTTGGGCCGCTCTCAGGGGGCAGCTGAGTGCTCGGCCTCTCCCTCTGTCCTCTCACTGTTGCAGAGACCTCTGGACTGGGCTTTCCATCTCCGGAAATTGAGGCAAAGTTAGGGCGCCCCCGCCCCACCCTTCTCACAGCACTCAGAAGCCCCCTTCCACTCTGGGGTACCAAAAGGTCGGAAGTTGGAGCTCTGGGTCTGGTGCTGTGGTGCAGCTAGTAAAGCTGCCGCCTGCAGTGCCGGCATCCCATATGGGCGCCTGTTCAAGTCCCAGCTGCTCCACTTCTGATCCAGCTCTCTGCTATGGCCTGGGAAAGCAGTAGAAGATGGCCAAAGCGCTTGGGCCCCTGCACCCATGTGGGAGACCTGGAAGAAGCTCCTGGCTGTTGTGGCTATTTGGGGAGTGAACCAGTGCACAGAAACCCCCCCCCCCTCTGCCTCTCCTTCTCTGTGTGTAACTCTGACTTTCAAATAAATAAATAAATCTTAAAAAAAAAAAAGAAGTTGGAGCTCTGTGCAGCTGAATGGGCTGGAGATGTTCTTGGAGACACAGAGCCCCACCCATGCCTTCCCCTTGGGCCCCTGAGCACCCTGGACTCCCACCCATCATGCTGTTCCACCTTGGAGTGCAGCGACCATCTGCACACCTGCCCGTGCCAGTGGACCACTTGTCCCTGGGGCAGGATCCTTCTTAGCCCCCTAACACCTTCCAAGGCCAGCATAATGGAGCATTCACAAATATTGCTGAAAGATTACTTGTAGGTGTGAAAACTCACTTCTGTTAGCGTGATGGCACCATTCCAGGAAGTGGGGCCCTGGGACTCCATCCCCTCCTGTTGGTGTCCTGTAATACTGAAGCTTTAGCCACTCTGCCTGGGTGACATTGAAACCCACAAGTGCATGAGATTCAGCATCCAAACCACCTCTCTCCTCAGCCCCCTTCGTCCAACTAACTCTTCTCACTCTCCCAGCTCCTCAGACTCCCTCACACCCTGGAATGGACAGTTGGCCACTTTTATCAGCAGACCAGACCAGACAGGTCCACTCCTGGCCTACCCTTTGGGCCACCTGCTCCATTGCCTTGGTTCAGCTGAGACCAGGAATGGAATTTTCAAGATGCACTTGTTGATCAGCCAGGGAAAGCAGAGAGGAGAGAGGTGGCCAGTACAGGTGGGATGCTGAGGTTTCCAGGCTTCTGGTTGCTTCCATCCTAGGTCATGAGCTTTTCAAAGGCATCTCAGTGTGGCCCAGTGCCTAGGATGCTTATGGGATGAACGAATGAATGAATGAACGAGTGAATGACTTGTCAGTAGACTGCTGGCTCAATTCCTTCATCAGGCCGTCAAGGCTGCCCTTGGTGGGTCATACTTTGCACTGCGTGACTGCCCTGAGTGTGCAGGAAGATGTCAGGACATCCCAGGGCATAGGAAGCCTCAGCGCTGAGTCCCAGCCAGGGGCAGGAGAAGCCAGCAAGGAGTAAGACTTTCCCTAGGCCCGAGACTGGAATTCCAATTCTCTACTTGAAAGGGACCTCTTGAGGTCGGAGCTTGGAGCTGGCTCAACACTCCCATCTGCCCCATTCTGTTGGATAAAGCAGGTCACAAAATCCTGCATTGATTCCAGGGTCAGGAAAAATTGGCTCTACTCTCCAAGCAGGAGACTTCAAACTCACGTTGCAAAGAAGCATGCCTACAGAAAAGGAACAAGGATTAGCTCGGAGGCTGAGTCCCTGAGTATATGTTCCAAGTCACTGTCCAGAGGCAGCGTGGCATTTAGCTCACAGCGTGCACTGTGGAGTCTTCAGACCTCGCTTTGACTGTCTCGGCCGCTTATGACTTGTGTGATCCAGGGTAAGTCATTTCCTGCTTTTGAACTTCCATCTCTTCTGCAAAGTGAGGATACTGAGGACACCAGCCTGGAAGAAGAGTACAAAGTGCTTGTCACAGTGCTGGCCCAAAGCAAATGCGGAGTGAGAGTGGCTGCTATCCTCATCATGGTTAGGAAGAAGGACAGCCCTTACTCCACCTGCTATAAACTAAAGGGATGGAATTCCCCCTCCCAAATTCTCATAAGGCCGGTTCCTCGAGGGCACAGACCGTGTGTACCAAAATATTCACTACAGCTTTGTGTGTAATTGGAAAGAATTGGAAAGTGACATAAATATCCAACAGTACGGGGTTGGTTACATGAGTTTCAGCGTATTGACCCCAGGGATTGCCATACAGTCATTAGGAGTGCCACAGCGCCGTGTGCGCTGACATTGAAAGCTGAGCATGACGTACTGTCAAGTGGAAAGGAAGGTTACAGAACGGTGCTCCAAGCACATAGCCGTCGTCTGGGTAACACGCTTGTGTGTTCATGTGCAGACGGATGTGGAGATGTATGGGTGCAAACGCACAGGATGTGAAGGTGTGACAGCAAATGTCTGCACACGGTGGAATTGTGAGATTTCTCTCCCCATTTGCCTTAACTTTTCTAATTTCTCTGCAATAGAATGACTATTTAGTTCCAGTTTTAAAACCAGCTTATTGATCCATTATATCTATTTGAGGGGCAGAGAGACGGATCAAGAGAGATCAGCCATCTACTGGTCCACTCCCCAAATGCCCACAACATCCAGGGCTGGGCCAGGCCAAAGCCAGGAGCATGGAACTCAATTCAGGTCTCCTACGAGAGTGGCAGAGCTCCAAGCACTTGAACCATCAGCTGCTGCTACCCAGGATATCCATCAGCAGGAAGCTGGAATTGGGAGCAAAGCCAGGACTCAAATCCAGACACTCCTATTTGGGATGTGGGCATCCTGAGTGACATCCCAACTGCCAAGTCAAGCATCCATACCGATTTAACTAAATTCTTAAAAATGTTGCCACAGGAGAGCCATTCTAGGTCAGCGTGGAGGTAGGCTTCAGAACCATGGCCTGTGCCTGGCCTTGAACTTGAGCCTGTTATTGCCAAGCATGGTGCTGCATGCCAGAGTTATCTCTCCCTCCTCCAGCAGGCTCTGCAGGGTTTTCCTGGGAGCTCCCCTAAACTCCTGACCCTCACCGTGGGCCTTCCCTTTCCCGAGGCGCCAGTGGCTGCCTTCTTTCTCTCTCTACACCTGGCAACACTCCAGTAGCCCCTGAGAAGCCAGTGCGGGGGGCAGAGGTGGAGGGGTGTCCTCAGGGACTGCCTGCTTCCCATCCAAGCAGCTGGGGAGCTGCAGGGAGAAGGACTTGACTTGGTTGCCCAGGCTTACAACTCGGGCCATGGCAGTCACAGGGGCTGAAGGCCCCAGAGTATGCAAGGGTGGGGGAGCGGGGTAGCACTCCAGCTTCCTGCCCTGCCCTGGTGTCTGGGGCTGGAAGGGAAGGTACAAATCCATGGCAACATCACCAGAGGACAAGAGCCCCTCCTTCGAGGACTTGTGCTGCTTAAACATCAAGAACGCCCCTTAGATACGATGCCATCGCTCAGGGTCTCACCCAGGGGCCCCTTAGGGGAATAAACAATGTGCTACGGCAGCACTGTGGGTCCCCGACTCACCCGAATGCCCTGCTGACCTGGCTCAAGGCTCTGTGCCCCCTCACGGCTCCCAGGCATCTCCATCAGGTCCCTGCATCCTTGTAGGGCCTCATGAGTCAGTCATCCTCTTAAGAGCATGCTGAAAGCAAAAGCAATAATCCCAACCACTTAAGCAAGAGGAGCTCGGATGCCTGTTTCCAAAAAGGTCTCTGTCACTTCAAGACAAACACATGATGACAGAACGGCTGCGGCTGAGAAAGACGGGGGGTGACTGCAGAGATAGGAGGACCATGGGGGAACAAGGGAAAAGGGAGTTGAAAAAATGGGGTTTGGGGTGACAACATGAGGGGATGTCAAAACGTTCTTGGGAAAATAAAATTAAAAGGTAAGCTGAGGGACTGGCATTGTGGTATAGCGGGTTAGCGGCTGCCTGTGACACCTTAAAGTCCTGGCTGTTCAGTTCCAATCCAGCTCCCTACTAAAGTGACTGAGAAAGCAATGACCCAAGTGCTTGGGCCCCTACCCTTCTGTCTGGTGGAAGGACCAGACTGAGTTCCAGACTCCTGGCTTCAGCCTGGACCAGCCCCAGTCCTGGCAGCCATTTGGGGAGTGAACCAGTAGATGAAACATCCATTCTCTCTCCTTATCTCTGTAACTCTGCCTTTCAAATATCTCTCCTTTTTTGTTTAAAAGACAGATAAATTTATTCTAGTACAAAAAGAGTTTGAAATCTATGAACAATTTTTTTGTAATAAGAATTTCCTAAAGCTTTTGAAGACCTCTCAAGTGAATAGATTCCAAATATTTTTTACACCAAGATAAACTTATCTTTTTTAAAAAAAATCATTTATTTACTCGAAAGGCAAAGTTACAGAAAAAAGGAAAGACAGAAGGGATCTTCCATCCACTGATTCACTCCCCCAAATGACCACGATGTCTGAGGCTGACCCAGGTCGAAGCCAGGATCCTGGAACTTCATCCAGGTCTCCCATGTGGGTGGCAGTGCCCTAAGCACTTGGGCCACCATCTGCTGCTTTCCCAGGCATCTTAGCAGGGAGCTGGATCAGAAGTGGAGTAGCTGGGACTTGAACCAGACTCTTATGAGATGCCAGTATTGCCGGCGGCAGCTTAACCTGCTGTGCCACCACGCCAGCCCTTAAACTTGTCTTTCGATTCCAGTATCTCCATGACCTTTTTGAAAAGTTGCTGGGACACTGATTCCTGACCGACTTAGGCATTTCTCTAACACCTATTTGGATGGATGCACAGGACCGACTCACCTGTCACCCGCAGAGCAGCATGGTGGAGGTGGCCTCTGCCCTTGTCATGCCAAAACGCAAGCGTGTGTTGTGTGTGCTTGTGATGTAGAGTCACGAGGACGACTAGGCACCGAGGCACACTTGCTCCCGCCACCGTCTGTGGCCAATTTTGAAGGCAGGCTGGCAGGGAATGGCCCGCCGTCACTCGTGCCTCTCCCGGCTTCTGTAATCGGCGGAGACCTCTGTGGGACAAGCGCACCTCCGGAACCGCTGCTACCTCGGAGCGCTACCTGGTAAGCTAGGCTGTGAACCGGCACGTGTTCCCCCACCTGGAATCCAGAGTCAGGAAAGCCGCCCTTTTGCACGAGGCCCTGAGATAAACAGCAAAGCCCTGGGTTCTGAAGGATTTACGGGCGTGGGGAAATCAGCCAGTACCGTAAGTGGTGGAAACTCCGGGCTTCATCGTGGAAACAACCAGACTTGACTGTGGACCTGCTGGGCTCACTGCCGCTTCTGACTCTGCCATCGATCACCCGTGTGGCCTTAGAAAAGTAGCTTCATCTCTCTGCGTCTCAGTATTGCCATCAGCAAAACAAGGAAAATAAGGGCCCTCGTTGGACAAGGACATCACAGTGTTGGGTAGGAGAAGCCACTTAGAGAGTGCAGAATGCGCCTGGCAGGACGGAGCTCGGTAAACATTAGCAGCCATGATCTGTGTGGTTCACGTTGTTCCTGCAATTCTGAGAGCACGAGACCCCTGGGGAGCGGTCAGCTCCAGGTGTGCACGTGGCTCGTGTCGTTCAAGTCTCTGCTCCAGAGTCACCTCCTCAGAGAGAACTCCCATCCCAGGCGCCCCTGCTCTGCGTTGTTGCCTTCCGTTTGACTTCCCCAAGAGCTGGACGGCTCATCTCTTCTCTTCCCTGCTGTGGTTCCAGAACTTAGGACGCTTGTAATCCTCAGCGAACCTTTGCTGAATGAATGGATGAGTGCATCTACCTTTCCCCAACCTCTAGCCCTGGATGCGGGGAGGCTACAGTGCCGGGAGCACGGTGGGACAGGCTCAGAGAGGCGGCTGCAGCTGTCCGACTTATAAATTGTGTATGAAGCCCTGCTGTCACTGAGGAACATGTTAAGCCAGCTCAGGTTCGGCAGTTCCGCCGTCTCTGTCTTCATTCGTGTGACTCCAGGGGGCGCCGCTGCTGCAGCAGGTGGGGGACCCATGAACAACGTGTGTACCAAGCATGTGCCATCGGTTTCTGCATCATTGTAGATCTCACTTCATGGATGTGTTATGCCTCCTTTAATAGTCTCCGGTGCAGAAAGAGGGGCCCTGCCATGTTTGTGCACGCCCTGGAATCTCACAATTGTAGCAAGAGTCAGGCGGCTCATCACAGCTCACTGATTGACTGATAGCTCTAAAATGTGGGCGGAGCTACACCAGCCTGGGAGATGCCTGCAGCTGGGTTTGCCAGCTGACTGTAACCAGTTGCGGTGAGCTGGCACACCTGTGTCCTTTCCCCAGCAGAGCTGCTGGTACAAGCCACGATTCCCAAATGTCAGACCATGAAAAGTCCAACCTTGTGTTCAGAGGGTGGTCTTCCATGAATAAATTCGGGGACCCCAGGCCTGTTCATCTTGCGATTCCATCACCCCTGGGGGTCTTAGATTTCTCTGGTCTTCTTCCAGGACCACATGTGGGAGGATTGCAGGAGCCAGGCTGGGGAGTGGCGAACATCAGTGGGCCAACCAGGCAGAACTCAGTCGCATGGTCACACTTAGCTGCAAGGCAGGCTGGGAGTGATCACCTGTCATGTGCCCAAGGGGGAAAGGAAATGGTGTGAGTGAATAAAAGTGCAGTCCTTGCCATGGCAGAGGATCTGAAAGTCAACACCAGCCTGGCCCAGGCCACATAATGGCAAATTCTGTTCCCTGGGTAACCTTGGATGGGGTAAAATCAGTACGCCTCAGTTTTCTTTCTCCAAAGGTCCTCTTCCTCAATCCCCTTTTCCCCAGACGCTATCAGCCAGCTCCGTGAAGGTGAAATGTTCCAGGCTTATTTACCTACGACTTGGCGACTGTTTCATTTTTCTAGGGGCTTCTCACTGGTCTGTCTCCCAGGTTACACTGATATGTGAGATCGGCAGACGCCTCCCTCGCATCACACTGTCAGTACCAGTTACTGAGAGTCCGGGGCCCAGGCAACCGCAAACACAAAGGCCCCAGGCAGGAAGCAGCCCAGGGTGGCTGAGGAGCATCTGTGGTCTGGAGACTTGGCCTGAGAGCCCTGGTGTCCACATCCGGAATCCGCCACGGCCAATTGTGTGAGTTCAGATAAGTAATGCAATATCCTGGGCAGCTTTCATTTCTGTAAACTGGAGACAACACACACATGGATCTCACAGCGTATTATGAGGATTGAAGGAGATAACACATCTGGAGTCCTTACAATTCTCTGGCATGTTAGCTGTTATTATTATTACACCAGAGCCACAGGTCATCCTTTGCCTGGGTCCTTGTCTCAGAGAATTCTCCTCCTACACAGTTTCCATCTTTATAATTCATAGCAAAACTATAATCCCTGGGGCAAGTTGCATTTTTGTTGTAGGTGCTGCAGCTTGGCTGCAGTCCAGGCTGTGACCTTGTGGCCCAGCTTCTCAGAGGCCGCATGTTCTGAACGTGTGAACTTGATCAGCATCAGCCCACTTGTGCTCTGCTTCTGTAATTGCACCTGCTCAGTGCCGTGTGGGTCAGTGTTACAGTCACTGGACTGGTGGCTCTGGAAACCCTTCCCCTGCCAGGGGGTCCATAGTCACGCATACTGCATTGGCTTGCAGTTTCAGCCTCAAGTCACAGCCGAGAGCCTCTCGGAAGCCCGTCAGAATGAAACCCTGGGGAATGAGGAGACAGCTCAGCCAGGCTCTCCCACGCTCCCTGTCCACCTCATTCCCTGCTCCCCAGGGACTCCCTTCAGACAGCCAAGGGCCACGAGGCCGGCCAGGAGTCCACCAGGTGAGACCCTTTGGAAACACAAAGTCTCTATCCCACCCAGGGAATCTCTAGCCCCCATCTCACGCCTTTCACTCCAGCAACAGGCAGCAAATGGACGCACCAATAGGACAAAGGGATTCTGACAGTTTATAGCATTCGTTGTCTCGGAATGTGAGGCGAACAGGACCAGCTTTCTGCTAATACCCTGCAGTGTTCATCTCTGGTTCTACCTACACACACACACACACACGCACACAGACGAGGAAAAGGAAGTGGGTTTAGCCTTCTGGGACCCTCTCTCCAGGTAAGCTCTATTGTTTACTCATTCATTCATTCAATCAGTTAATCAGGGAGAATGTAACGATTTTTCTCGTTTTGGTGCAGACCTGAAGATCGGAATGGGAAACACCTGAATAAGCGAGGCTGCTGCTTCCCCTGGTCTGAACTCAGGGCAGGTTATAAAACAGCGTCGGGATGCCGCAGTAAAAGTGACTGCTGTGTCCTCGGGAGGGCAGGAGATGCAGGGGATAACTTTGCCTGGCAGAGGATGGCAAATCAGAGAAGGGCTCCCTGGAAAGGAGACACAGCAGTCTTGGAAGGAACACACACGAAGGCAGGAGTGTGCTGACTCAGGTGGCTTTCACGGCAAGCGGTAGAAACGGACTGGTGAGTTTAGGTAAAGGAGACTTACAGGGAGGGTACTGGTGTCAGAAGGAATCCACAAGAGCTGAGCAGTGAGTTTCAGTAGGAGTTCATGAGCTCCCTGACTGCAGAAATAGCCTTAGGATAACACATCTCCTGCCGCTCCGGAACTCTGGGTCCCTCCCTGGCTCAAAATTCCAGAACCTTCGAAACATCTGGCCCACATTGGGTCAGAAGTCCCATCCTGGCCAATTCGGCTGGACATGGAGCACAAAGTTGGGCAGTTTAGAACCAACCCGTGAGTCCAGGGCAGTTCTCAAAGAAGAGGGCTCACTGAGGGCGTGGTGCCTACCCAGAGAGATGCCCCTGCAAGAGGACAGAGCGTTCCAGTTGCAAAGGGCACGATGGGCAAGAGGCACGGTGACAAAAAGATGCACGGTGTGATTGTGGCAAGACAGCAAGTTTGAGGTTACGTCCTTTGTGCAATCTCTGTGACATTACCTGTAAACCGAATATCCATTAATCATGTCAAGTTTTGTATGCATGAAGGGACCCTGTTATTTATAATTGTGTTGGTTAAAGGTTCGTTGGCTAATGTAAGCAAAAAAGGCACTCAGGAAAACTTGTGAGGGAGGATCAGAAATCTGAAAAGGACATGGAAACAATCCCCGCTTGTAACGGGCAAGAGCCAGATCCCCAGGAAACCTTGGTGGCAGGACCTCTCTTGCTTTCTTTAATCGCCACTGCTGGAATGAATGAGTTGAGCAGTGCACAGTAGGATGCCTGCAGGGTTGTAGGATCTGGAGCCAGAGCCTCTGGATGCCAGGAGCCTTGCCCAGAGAGGGACAACAAGGTTGCCAGCAGGGGAGGACTCACAGCGCCCAGGCGAACAGCTTGCCTAGTCCTGGTTTGCGCACACATTAGAGGAAGCGCTGTTTTGTGGCCAAGGGGCTGTTCTGAGAATAAAGGCTACAGTCGGCCCTGACGTGGAGCAGCAGGAACCAACCACGGCTTCAGGGCCTGTAGAAGGGGGGCCAGGGACCCTGCAGAACCTGGAGGGTGTGTGGAGGAAGCCATGTACCTCTTTTCCATGCCTCTACCACATCCTACTCCCCACAGCGTCTCTGCCATCACCCTGCTGTGGAGAGGAATTCCGTGGCACTGGAGTCAGACAGCCAGGGTGCATCTCTGGCTAGCTGAGCAGCCTGAAGTGAGTTACCTCACTTTTCTGAGCCTCAGTGTTCTCATCTGAAACATGGACATACTTGCAATTGAGTCACTGGGTGGTTTCACAAAGAGATGATGAATAGGCAGCACCAAGCATACTGGTATAAGGGAAGCTCACAGCATGCATTTGGATGTGCAGTTGCGGGTTATTTTAAAGATTTTTTTTTTTTTACTTATTGAGAGACAGAGTTACAGACAGAGAGAGGGAGAGACAGAGAGAAAGGTCTTCCATCCACTGGTTTACTCCC
Organism: Lepus europaeus; assembly: GCF_033115175.1. Taxonomy (NCBI): domain Eukaryota; kingdom Metazoa; phylum Chordata; class Mammalia; order Lagomorpha; family Leporidae; genus Lepus; species Lepus europaeus. The sequence continues at coordinate 26,406,017 of NC_084831.1, forward strand.
CAAGTGGCTACAACAGCCGGAGTTGGGCCAATCCAAAGCCAGGAGCCAAGAACTTCTTCCAGGTCTCCCACATGGTGCAGGGCTGTCTTCCACTGCTTTTCCAGGCCATAAGCAGAAAACTGGATTGGAAGAAGAGCAGCCAGAACACAAACCAGTACCCATAGGGATACCAGCACCACAGGTAGAGGCTTAGCCTACAAGGCCACAGTGCCAGCCCCCGTAATTGTGGGGGGTTTTGTTTGTTTGTTTGTTTGTTTTTGTTTTTTTGACAGGCAGAGTGGACAATGGGGGGGGGGGTCTTCCTTTTTGCCGTTGGTTTACCCTCCAATGGCCGCTGCGGCCAGCGCATCACGCTGATCCAAAGCTTGGAGCCAGGTGCTTCTCCTGGTCTCCCATGCGGGTGCAGGGCCCAAGGACTTGGGCCATCCTCCACTGCCTTCCCAGGCCATAGCAGAGAGCTGGCCTGGAAGAGGGGCAACCGGGATAGAATCCAGCGCCCCAACCGGGACTAGAACCCTGTGTGCCGGTGCCACAAGGAGGATGATTAGCCTGTTGAGCCACGGCGCTGGCCCTTAATTGTGTTTTAAAACCAGTGCTACTGTTACCGCTTAGGGTTATCTGTACTGGCTCTACAAAACACCCCATAAAAGGGTTTCTCCTGCTCCATTCCTCTGGGAATCTTTCCAAACTCTACTCCCCAGTTCCATTGCTCCACCTTGCCTGTTTCATTTATGACTGATGACCAGAGATTTGCATTTTCATGATCCACCAGGACTAGGCAGGAGTCAGGGCCAGATGGAATCAGATTGGGCAGGTGGCTGTGCCTTGGCACTGGCTTCCCAGAGAGGTGGTTGTCCATCCTGTGTGCTGTGCTCACAGGCACGTGGACACCCACCAGCTTCTCTATTACTTAGGACTGTGTTTGGCTGCAAGTAATATAAAAAATTGTTTGTAAATGGCTCAGCAGCTGGAGGAGGTCAGAGGTGACATTTCTGAGATCCTCTTGGCCTTCACCTCTGCATTTGGCATCATGGACATGAGGTGCTTGCAATAGCTCTGCGCATAGCAGCCATGCTTCAGGGAGGAAGAAGGGAGAAGAGAAGAGACAGCACCAGCCGTGCCTTTCCCCATTTATAGAGGAAATAGAAACCTGCCTGTAACCACTCAGAAGACTGTCATACAGGGACAATGAGCCCCCCCCCCCAAAAAAAAATCCCTAAGGCCAGGAAAGCAAGGACTAGTCTTGTCACGTTCGGATTAAAGATTAGTCAGAGTTCATCTCCAGGGACCGGGCATGTTGTTCCTAAGTCAGGGTCCAATGGGCAAGGATGAACGAGGGACTGGATACCCAGCAGACAATAAAGAAAGCTCGCCCACCTTCACAGCCAGGAAGTCAACCACGGGGAGTGTGGACGGCAGCAAGAGAGCACTGGGCAGTCAGGGGCTGTGCTCAAAGTGGACGTGCAAGGCACAGGCCCTCAGAGTTCTCCCGGGCATCATCAGCTGCTGAGATCTCAAGGCAGAGGTGTGGGAAGCAGGTGCACAGCTCTGGCTTCCTCTGCAGTTCACCCCTCCGCACTCCAGGCACCACAGAGCGCGTGGTCCCCTGCCACGGGCCCTAAAACCATGTTTGATGCCACATCAGTCTTTGTTCTCAGAATAGCCCCTCCGCCACAAACTAAAGTGTCTTCTAAAGTGTGTCCAAGCCAGGACTAGGCAAGCTGTTCACCTGGGCACTGTGAGTCCTCCCCTGCTGGCATTCTTGTTCATCCTCTGTGGACAAGGCTTCAGGGAAACGTGAGCCCAGCCCCCCGCTAGCCCCACGTGTAGCTTGCCTGTCTCTGGATGCATCCTAATCCATTTGCTCCAAGTGTCTCTCTGAACATGCTGCAGATACTCCTTGGGTCCTTCCCAGGTCCCTTTACCTTGCACACATCTCTGTCTGAGCTGCTGCTGCTGCAAGTTCTGTGGCTAATGGCTCGTGACTGTGACCTCCTCTCCAGATTTGCCCTTGGCTGATGGAAACCTAGAGATACCTATGCGGCCCCAGTGACTGGCAGGCAAGAGCACGGAGCTCCTGTTGTCTCCCTAAGTGATAGCTCTGCAGAGTGCTGCCTACCCCAGAGTGCTTCCTTGGGTCAGGCAAGAAGGGACAACCTGAGGCTAAAGGCTTGCCTCCTCCCCCCTTTATTTCCTGCTTCTCTGTGTCCCTTGCAGGTTTTCCTAAAGAGTCCTCCCTCGATGAATCCTCTACACCCAAATCCCCCAAGGCTCTGCTTTTGGAGAACCAGATGTACGACAAACCCCTCTTAAGACCATGTTTTGCAGGTGTTGTCAAGCTTTGTACCATTCAGAGACAACGGCCTGAGATCCAGTTGACTCTGGTAGCCGAGCAATCCCCCCAGCCCCACACCTTTATCCCTTAGGTGGTAGAAGACCCTCCATCTCCATCCAGCCCCTGTCTCATTCCCATCCTGCTCTCTGATCTGACCTCACAACGCCCATCCCTGCCAGCCCTTCTCACCCCGGGGCACACATTCTTTCCTCTGTGTTTCCAGGAAGCTTCTTTCTAGCCCACCTTAACTGAGGATGAGGTCTGCCCGGAGGGCACGCTGCTTCTGCAGCCTGCTCAGGTCGAGGCTGCTCACTCTGCCAAGGCACAACACCTCAGGTCATCATTCCCGCTGCTTCTCACGGCCACTGCCAAGCCATTATGCCTCCAGCCTCCCGGCACAAGGCACCTTCTTTGTTTCTCATGCCATCCGGCTGTATCACTGAAACTGACCCATCACATAATCTTTGACACAGCAATCCCCATTCGTAGAAAAATACCAAGTGCAAAGAGAATGGATAGGTAAGAGTGTTTGTGACGGCACTTTTTGAATAGAAAAAGAAAGAAATTGGAAATCATCTAAATATCCATCATCAGGAAGCTGACAAAAAAATTGTAGTGCAGCTGCACGGTGGCTTGCCACACTCCTATTAGCAAGAAGTGGAGGGCTGCTGCTCTGACATGAGGAGATGCGTGTGATCTGTATCAGTGCACTGAGCAGAAATGCCAACCAATACAGTACGGTCTCGTCTGGAGAAAGACAAGAGGCAAGCACACACATCTGTTTTTGAGATGAGGGGCCTTATTCCAGCCTGAATGACCCTCGGTTAGCAATGTTCCTGCTGTTGCTACTCCAGTTTTGGCCAAAGGCCCGTTCAGAAGTGCCACACAATCTCAGAGTCTAGCTCTTGATGCAATTCATTGATGCTGGCTCTGTCCTCCTTGCTGGAGTTGGATATGTGGTGTAAGATCCATAAAGCCCTTCTGAATACACTCCTTGGAGTTGTGTGTCTGACAGTCCCCATCTCATCCTTCTACACAGGAGAGACCCAGGCAGTAAGACTGGGAGTCTTCCCTGAGCACCAACAGGTGATTCAAGCTATGGCCTTCTTTTCCTATATCAACCTCTGCCTCCTGCCCCCACATAATAAACACATTAGTCTCTAGATGAGATGAGGGAGAGGGACTTTGTCATTAGCTTTAGTGACATTTGACTTCTCTGATACAGGCATATATTATCTTTGTGATGACAAAGCTTCAACATGAATTTTTAAAATACTACTTGGCATCGTGCCCTCAAGACATGACCCTGAAGACAAATCTCTGATAACAAGGGGTTCCATCAGGAGCGGTGGTTAGGAACAGGGACTCTGAGGCTGTGTTCCCTGGGTTCCAAGCCCACTTCTCATTAGCTCTGACACTTGGGGTAAATTATCCAACCTCTATAAAGACCAGCCCTACAATCTATGTTCTACACAACCCTGGGGAGCATCATTCATAAAGGCTACAGTCAGAATGAGAATGGCATCTGCTCTTGTGAGCACTGACTCCAAGCTCAGCTCTAGTTCTATCTGGAGGAAAGACCTTTTCCCTTTCTCAGGGGTGATGAAGCCTTCCTTGTTTAATGAGGGTTTGCTAGAGAGCTTCTCTAGAGAGACTGATGGCCTGAAGGCAGTGATGCCTGCAGGAGGTGGAGTGGATCTAGAAATGGCCCTGAAATTGCTACGGGCCAAGGGGAACTCTCCACGGTCCTGGTCTTATGAAGTCCAAACTGACTGCACTGTCCACCCTCCAGCATTCTGGCTATTGGCTTTGCCCCAGGCAAGCCCCTCAGGAAGCTCCACATGTTTAGATTTTCCTTGAAATATCTGTACTTTAAAAGATTATTAATCCAAATTAAAGTAAAATGTCTCCAGTAGTAGAATTTGTAGACTTTTAACAGACAAGAGAGAATATTTTAGACTGAGGGGGAATTTCTTATAGGCCCAACCTATAGGTGATTATCTTCCAGCTAACCATGAGGAGCATGAACCCCTGTTATTCTTGAAAAGGCCTTCCTATGGCCTCCAAACTATATTGCCTTAAGTCAAATGTTCAGAAATGGTAGGGAAGGAGATGTGTTACACAGGGAGGAACCTATTTAAATACGTCAATGGTGCCAGGGTCATGCTCCAGTGTTCTGTTGTTAGATCAGGACTGGAGTGCTGTGCATGGGAATGAGAGGTGGGAACCTAACCCTGCACCCTGGGGTGCTCCAGAGGAAGACCTGGACTTGCCCTGCCCAAGGCTTGTCTCCTGCGCATTGACTTTTAGATATAGTGGGTTGCAAGGGAAATGTGCAGGAGATACAGGAAGCCAAAGTTGCGAGCAGGACTCAGCTCTCAGGCCCAGAACTGGATCAGAACTCTAGATCATCTTAGACCAGGTTGGAGGTGGTGGCACAGGGAAGAAGCTGTCCCATACCCACATGATGCTCTTGCCCTGCAACAACCTCTAGTGGAAGCCCTGTCAAGTCTGAGACTCATCTCCATGGGGAAGAGCTGGCAGGTTGCAGATCACCTCTCTCCCACTCATTCCTCTCCTCCTTTCCCCAACCTCTTCTGGTGGAGATCACTCAACACAACACTTCTATCTGCAACTCCAGCTGTCAGACTCCTGCGTCGTCACCCACCCCCATATACCTCCCCAGCACAGGCAACAACTAAACAGACACATCCCTGCTGCTCTCCAGAGCCTTCCCTGTCATCATTTATAGTGTTGTTGTGCCTAGGAATTTTCCATGCTGTGTATAGGTGCTGTCTTGAATCTTCGCAGCAAGTAAGACAAGTTTTCTTGATTACTCATTTTGAAGTTGAAGAAATTGAGATTTAATTATCTTCATCTATAACAGTCTATAGCACCGACCTTGTTCAGCTTCTAGGAGGCTTTGAGGTCATGTTTGTTGTGCATACAGTATAGGGCAAACCACTCTACCTTATCTCTTTCTAGATCACAAACTTCTCATATTTTACAGTAATGCATTTCTTAGTTTCAAGCTCACACAGTCTAAGGAGGTTCTGTTCCTGCAAGCATTCTCTAACTAGCTGGGGGCGTGGATCAACAATTTGTAGAATAAGTATCTTTAGAGACAACAGCCTTGTTATGGTCTCCCACATCGGTGTGCTAACTTGTTGGAGTAGAATGATAATCAGAACAATCACAGTGCTAATTATTACAATTTACTGAGCATTAACTGCTGGCCTGGGATGGCGCCACACATGTACTAAGCATGGTGATATTTAATTCAATCAGTGTTGGAACCAGCCCAAATTCAACTTTGCAGAAAAAAGAAAGGAGTTTAGATTTGCACATTCCTAACCTCTTCCTTTATATTCAGGGATTTATCGACCCCTACCTCCAAACCCCATTATTCTTGAGGTGCCGGCCTGAAACATCCTGACCATCTTGGCTTTCTTGGCAGCTTAATTGCCCAGAACTCATTTGGAGCCTGAAGAAAACCCAAATCCTCTGCTGCTCCCCCCTCCCTTCTTTTTTAGCATTTTAAGCTTGGGCCTGAAATGCTGAAACAGTAGCAAACCCTTGATTAGATATCAACTTCTAGAAATCTATAGTACTAATAGCAGTTACTGTTTATTGAGTCATTTTTAAAGATTTATTTATTTATTTGAGAGGCAGAGTTACAAAAAAAAAGGAGAGACAGAGAGAAAGGTCTTCCAAATGCTGGTTCACTACCCAAATAGCAGCAATGGCTGGAGCTGGGCCAATCCAAAGCCAGGAGCCAGGAGCTTCTTCAGGATCTCCCAAGTGGGTGCAGGAGCTCAAACACTTGGGCCATCTTCTGCTATCTTCCTGGATCAGTAGCAGAGAGTTGGATCAGAGAGGAGCATTCGGGACACAAACTGGAGCCCATGTGGGATGCCTATGCTGCAGGCAGAGGCTTAGCCTACTATACTATACTGTCCCCTGAGTCCTTATTAATGGCATTAGCTCATTTGCTATTACAACCACCCTGAATTAGCACTGTAACAGTTCCCATTTTACAGATGTGCGAATTGGAAATTAAGTCATTTGACCAAGGTCATCCAAATAATAAGCGTCAGAGATGAGAGCTGGACCTATGTGTGCCTCACTCCGAAAGCTGAGCTATCAACCACTGCGTTTGTGCTATATTATCTTTATTGTGCAGTTCACAATTGTCCTAACAAAAGCAGAAATGCCTTGAGGATCCGAGGAATTCCTACTCGAGGCGGTCCATTGTAGAGGGGAAAGTGTGGGTTTCCCTTTTGAAGATAGTCATGACCTTGGGTCACCTTACCAGTTACTGTCTAAGTATCTCTAGTGGAAACAGAGTCATGGGCTGTGAGTTCAGTTTGTGTCATAGGGATGGGGATAAGAAAGGAGAGGCTAGATCATCATGGCTGAAAGTGTGGGACGCCAGCTAAGACTATTATACATACATCTCCCATCCAGAGCTGCATGAAGTGCAGTAGAGATGACCAGAACCTATAAATATTTGGCTCCACTCTTCTTCCTGGGAAGCTTTGAAGTCAGATGGTACAATGTGACTAGTCCCAGGCAAGATTGTGAGCAGGAATAACATATGTCACTTTAGGAAATAGGCAGTTGAAAGTTCTTGAATGACTGTCTAGCTCTTCTCCCTGCCATGGCAAATCATGTGTTAAGATATCAAAGTTGCAAATGGAGGCCCCCAGGTCCCTAAGGCGCTGATTAGAGGGGACTGCTTTGGAGATCCATTGACCTTGTTGAAGATTCTGTCTGGATAAGAAGGAACTCCTCATTGGATTAGCCACTCACATGTTGAAAGTGATTTGTTATCAGGTTATACGCTGCCACCTTAACTAATGCTTCTGTATCCCCTGCTGCGTAAAGCACTGGGAGAGGATAGGCCCGGTGCAGGCTGGTAATTGTCAATGGGTTAACATGGAAACATAAGGTGCAGTCAGATTCCAAAAATGAAGACTGAGCACGGTCAAATGCCCCTTGAGGAAGGAGTGAGTATTCATGGGGGGAACACTACGAGTGAGCACCAGGTTCACCCAAAGAGCCGCAGCTCAAGGCGATTCACAAGGAAGGGGATTAATTCTGCATGCACTCCTACCCGCACCCCCACCCTCAAGGACCTGTGTAAGCAGGTGCAATTGCTGTAACATCTGGCTCCCTGACAAAGTTCCTAGATGCCATTCCAGATGGCCAGCTCCTCAGATTGCTTTATCCTCCACAGGGCTAATTTTAATACTGGGCACCCAGAAGGTACAGCACAGCTATTAAGTTTCAACTAATCTGCTTGAATTCCACATCCTCAGAGAAATTTTCCCACGTTGCCCCTGCCATATTTAATTTCTGCCTCCCCAATCTCCCGAAACATTCAGGCTGTACTTTTATTATAACATCTGCCCCCGTCTGCTTCAACTCTGTCTCCTATGCCTGGTTGTGTCTCTGCTTCCCTCCATCTAGTGAGCTCCTGGAAGAAAGGCAGCAAGTCTCCTCCAGGTTGGAGATTTCTGCCAGTGCTTTGCTCTTTCATCGGCCATCTTCAGTTGAATGACACAGAAGAGAAGACCAGCCGAGATGACAAAGGAAAAGGCGACTCTTACCTGAACCAGTTCAGATTCCCAACCTGAGATTCCTTCCTGCGGTTCTTGAGGTGGACCAAGACATTTCCATAGCACAGATCATCTATCTATAAGGCTATTTGATTATCATATGTTAACTCAACTCACCTTTAACCCCACGAGGGCAGGATCTGTGTCCACTTGAGTCACCTTGAATATTTCTGGATCCCACCATGGGGTCCACCGGAGATGTGCAGTGAGGTGCTGAATGAATGAATGCCGTCTTAACCTGTGAACGCAAGTTGGGCCATTTCTGCTCTCCCCCGACTGAGTCTGTCTCCTGGGGTTCTCTTTCCTTTCTTGGCCAAGTCTTCAACACAGGCCTTCAGACTCTAAGCCTTCTCTGGCTCCAGTCTGCTGACCTCACTGACTTCTGAAGAGAGTTCTTCATTTGAAACTTCGCTGGCGTTTCAGGACAGGAGCAGAGAGAAATGGGCCCTTCATTTGGCTGATTGAACCAACAAAGGAGAGGTTTGAGACAGAAAATGAATATAGATCCAGCTGCAGCAATTAGAGGGGAAATCGATAGAACATCATCAACAGCATCAGATCCGTGTGCGTCGGCCTCTCCAGGGATGGGCCGGCAGAGCAGTGTTCATTTCATTTTTGTTTTCCTAACTTAATCCCCAGCAAGTGAAGAGGGCTAGATGAGGTGGACAGGGAGGGGATGAGGAGAGGGGATGGATGGCAAGGAGGCCAGGGTGCCCTCTGGCCACACCACTGCCTCTGTCCCTGGTCAGGTAGACCCATGGGTGAGCAAGCCCATGCCCTCTCACACAACACCGGTGCTAAATTCGCATGGGCCTAGATTGAATCTTGGGACCACAGTGTGCTCCTATGTGATTATGGGCACTTTCCTGAGCCTCACCAAGCCACGCTTTCCTCGCCCATAGAATGGACCCTGGAGAGCCTGCTCCCCTCTGTTCTCATGAGGGGTAACTGAGAACTGAGGAAAGCTGGTGTGGTAGCTCCTAACAGCAGCCCTACACCAGGTGCTGGTTTCTCTCAAGCTCTCTTCCTCTGCATTTTGATCCCTCACAGGGGTGGTGAGCCTTTTATCTGCCGAGGTCCATTTGGATGTTTATAACATCACTCACAGGCCATACAAAATGATCAGCTTGAAAACCAGCCTGCTTCAGAAGTGTTGAAATTTTGAGTCCCACCTACAATTACCTTGGCAAGGCCAGACCAAACGGTTTTGTGGGCCTTATACTTACTGCCAGTGGGCTGGACGCTCCCCAGCCCTGTGCATAAAGGATTCCTTTTCCAGCTGATTCTCCTTGTGGGAAGGCTCTTAGTTTATGTTGGGACAAATATGTCCTTGAGGCTTTCATAATAAAAAGGTCCCAAAGAGGCTTATAGGGATGTGAGATTCGCAAGAATCTGGGCTCAGATACAGGCCCACTTCTTGCTGGTTGGGTGATCTTGGCCACATGACTCCCTGGGCCTTAATCTGTCCAAGAATAAAAGGAAGATAACAGCAGTACTTATCACATAGGTCTGTGTGAAGGATTAAATGTGTCCATATGTGTACATGCATTAGGGCTTAGACCAGGGAATGGCACACAGTGAATTCTGTGTAGATGGTCAGTGCTAATTATAGCAATGAGAATGCCTCTGGCTAAAGGCGCATGCATGAACACCATGAACACACGTGCACACAGTCTCATGGGATCCCCCGGTAACATAGATTCTGCCTGGGTCACAGTCGTGCATCTCATTGTTCCCAGCTTTCAGTGCCTTAGTGTGGAGACAATGGAGCATCACAAAAGAGGAAAGGATTTGGGTATCACTTAGGCCTGCATTTGAAACTCAGCTCTGCCACTTGTCAGCTGGGTGACTTTGGATAGGTGGCTTAATTTCCCAAGTCCTCAGTATTTAAATGTGTAAGATGGAAGAGAATTGTATCAGCTCTAACAAGGATCCCAGCTTGGATGTAGTGACATTCAGATATACATGGAGTGGGATCACTAGAATGAGTTGGCATAAGGACTGATGAAGGGGCTGGCTCTGTGGCATGGTGGGTGAGGTTGCTGCCTACAGTGCTGGCATCCCATATGGGCACCAGTTCAAGTCCCGGCTGCTCCTCTTCCAATTCAGCTCCCTGCTAATGTGCTTGGGAAAGCAGCAGAAGATGGCCCAAGTCCCTGGGATTCTGCACCCACATGGGAGGCCCAGAGGAAGCTCATGGCCCAGGGGAAGATCAGCCCGGCTCCAGCTTCTGTGGCCATTTGGGGAACGGACAAGTGGATGGGATATATATCTCTCTCTGTCCCCCTCTCTCTTTCTTTGTAACTCTACCTTTAAAAAAATTGATGGAGCATTTTAGCCATCCATTGGTCCATCTATCCACCAATCATACCCATACCCATCCATTCATCTATTCATCCATCACCCACCCATCTATCACCCATCCATCCATCCATCATCCAGTCTTCCATCAGCCGTCCATCTCTTCATCATCCACCCATCCATCACACATCTGTCTATTGTCCATCCATCCATCCATCCATCCACCATCACCCATCCATCTATCTTCCATCACTCCATCACCATCCATCCATCCATCTATCATCCACCTCATACATCATCCATCTGCCATCCATCCATCCGCCAATCATCAATCCATCCATCATCCATCCCTCTGTCTTCCATCCATCTATTATGCATCCATTTAGTCATGCATCCATCCATTGTTCACCCATCTTTCATCCATCCATCATTTGTCCATTCATCCAGCATTCATCTGACCATTCAACACATAATTGTTGAATGCTTACTTTCGCAAAGTTAAGAGAAACTCCTGAGGAAAGGAGAATCAGACACAAAGGATTTGACCCAGTAAAATGATCTTGGGTTGAGTTTGAAAGATAAAGGGATGAAGAGGGAGAAGCAGAAAAGCAAGAGGGGGCAGGATGGCATGATTCTTGAGTGCAGCATGGTTTCTGTCACTTGTACCTCTCTTCCCACCTATGCCCACTGACCTCATGCCATCATCTACTGGTGAGGCATGTGTGATGAGGGTGGCTGATAATGGAGCCATTTCAGACACTGTCTGATATACCATGGCCCAAACAGCACTAGATTAGGGCCCTAGAACAGCATGTAGCATAGAGTGGAGGTGAGGAGAGGCATCATCTCCAATGTTGCCACCATGTGGAATAGCAGGGTGCAGGCTCCAGTGCAGTGGCAGAGAACATGGTGCTGGCTAGTTTGGATGTTGGGATCTGGGTGCTGATGAATAGCCACAGGAGAGATGCTGGAGTCTGGCAGAACTATGGGGAACAGTGAAGAAAACCAGCTATGGTCATCTCATCTGATGTGAACCCCTGGGAGTTCACAGAAGCATTTGTAGGGGGATAGAGGCTGCTTCAGCATTTAGGGGAACAAGGATGGAGAATCAGAGTGGTTCTTCGTAATGTGATTGTGTTTTTACCTAAAGGCAGGCAAAGCTCATGGCTCTCTCGGTTATATTACCTTGCAAAACTTGGCCCAGACACAGGATGATGTGTTTAACGCGCTTACTTCATTGCAGACCCTGAAAACAGGAAGCTGTAATAATAGCAGTGGTATTACTGTCGCTAGAGTGATTGTTATGGATCTGGGCACAAGTTCTGCCAGTGTAGTTAAAAAAGAAAAAGAAAAAGAGCATGCTAGGAGGGAGAAAGAGAAACTCAAATCACGCTTTTCTAAGTTTGTCTCTGTTTCAAACATTTCTGTCCCCTGGTCTGGAATAAGGAGCAGCTTGGTGACAGTTCCCTGTGACTTGGGCAGGATAGCCTAAGGTCTGGAAAGAAGGTGGCAAAGGACACAGAGGAGGCCAGTGGAGGTGCCACAGGGGACACTGAGTCCCAGCTGGGCCTGGGCTTCTGGGATGAGCTCATGCTGTTTCCTGTTGGGACAGACTCATGAAAGTAGCACACGTGTCAATGCTGACAACACGCCAGAAGATAGGACCCTGCCCTGAAGACGACATGGGGAGCTGTTTCTTACGCCACCCAGCATCCTTCTGACTGCTTCTCTCTGGACAACCACTCCTTCCTAGTCTATGCTTGAGCCAATCAGAGGGCTCTGCCTTCACCTGTCTTTGGATCAGGAAGGAGCAAGAGACCCAATCTGAACCTGCAGGTGCAGTGAATCCTTTATGGGGGGAAATGTTTCCTCTTGACACAGAGAGGATGTGATTGCAGGAGCTGCTGCAATCATCTTGTCACCACAAGGGTAACGCCTACCTGAGAATGGGGCCAATCTGGAGGGGAAAACACAGAGATAAGGAATCCAAGGCATTCATGATGAGAGCGCATTGCATCAAATAGCACCCTAAGCCGGTCCTTCTGGGTCTTAACCGTTATCAGAGTCATAAATTCCCTTTCACTCAAGCCAGGTTGGGATTGGGCTTTCTATAACTTGCAAGTGAAGCAACAGCACTGCTTTCATTGGGCTCCCTGTCTAGAAGGAAAGAAATAGTCAATAGGCAGTTTTTCCAGGCTCAGGTGTCTTCTTCTTGGAGAGGTACGGAGCTGTATGAGGTCCCAGGATTGAGGGTGGGTCTCAGTCATGAAGGAGGGCGTGGGAGAACACATGAAACTTGGAAAAGTGAGCAAGGGCAGAGAACACCTTGGTCCCTACTAGTCAGCATCCTCAGTCACTTCCAGCCTTGTCCTCTCTTCCAATTTCTGGTTCCTTCTAGTATCTTTTCTACACTCAGCTTTTAAGTAAGACTGACCTCAGAGCTATTCAGCCAGCCAGCTGTCTATCCACGCATCAGTCCACCCACCCATCTATCCATTCTTCCACTCACCCATGCACCCACCCACTGAGCTTAATCACAGGATCACCATTTATTTATCCCAGCAGTAAAACTAAAACAACATAGACTATGCTTGGAATCCTTAAGCATTTCACGCAGCTGTGGCGGAGGTCCAAGGTTAATACAAAACATGTTCACATGAGGCAGTCAACTCTCTCTACCTTGAGATCCACAGAAAGTCATTGGAGAGAAAATTAGGTAACAGAAGGAGGCACACACAGGGGACAGAAAACAGAGGTGGAAGGTGGCCTCCACAGGGCCACCGTCTACTGGGGACCAGGTTGTCTTGGTGACAAGAGCATCCTGCTGGCTGCTGCAAGAGAGGGGAGAGAAGACAGCAGAATCACTCATTATGCTACTCATCCACACCTTCATTCCACTGTTGCCAGTCCCGCACTAGGCAAAGAGGGCTCGTCTCTGCCCTCCAACACAGGTGGCCTCACCTGCGATCATTTCACACTGGGTCTTCAGTGACACTCAAGTGAGCTTCTCTGTGCTGTCAGCCCTCAGCTGCAAAAGGATACAGTTCCAAGTTTGCTCACCTTGGTGCTGGGGCCCTTGTTTCCTAACACTAACAATACTAACAATTATGTTACTATTACTAGTCCTACCAATCCAATTACTTTATTTGTGATATTTTATTTTTCTAAATACAAAAATAATTCTTCTTTTTAAGATTTATTTGTTTATTTGAGAGGCAGAGTTACAGACATGGGGAGAGAGAGAGAGAGAAAGAGAGAGAGAGAAGAGAGAGAGAAGAGAGAGAATCTTTCCTCAGCTGGTTCACTCCTCAAATGGCTGCAACAGCCAGAGCTGGGCTGATCCAAAGCCAGGAGCAAGGAGCTTCTTGCAGGTCCCCTACATGGGTGCAGGGTCCCAAGAACTTGGGCCATCTTCCACTGCTTTTTCAGGCCATAGCAGAGAGAGCTGGATTGGAAGAGAAGCAGCCGGGACATGAACCAGCACCCATAGGGGATGCTGGCACCAGAAGCAGAGGCTTAGCTTACTAGGCCACAGCACTGGCCCCAGAAAGTAATTCTTGATTCACGTAGGACATTTGCACAGCACAAAGGAAAACACAAAGGAAAAAATATCAATCCACTGCCAAGTGAAAAATAAAGTTAGGCAGTCCTTCTGGGTCTTAATGGCTACCAGAGTCATGATGGAGCCAAAGTATTGAGAAACTACTTGCTTCTTGGTGCAATGCCAAGTGTGTGCACATGCATCCACACACACACACAGATTCGCTGTAGTATCTATATAGTGTTGCAACCTGCTTTTTCTACTCACCCATATGTTACAAACATTTTCCTGGGTCTGCAAATATTCTCCTATAGCTTAATTTTAATGATTCTATAGTATCTCATCTTGTGGGTATTCCATAATTTGTTTAATCAACTGCCTATGCTTGGATATGCAGATTATTTCCCGTTTTCACTAATATAAGTTATGCTTTATTGAATGCACTTATACATGAATAGTTTGCACACATATTTGCTTTGATCATCAAGATAAATCCCCAAAAGGAAAGCTGCTGAGTCAAGGAGGTGTGTGCATATTTTAAGGCTTTGGATAGATAGCGCCAAATCGCCCTCGGCAAAGGTTAAGCCAACTTACACTCTCCCCAGCAGCTTCTAAGAACACTCAATTCCCCACACTCGTTGTTGATTTAATTTGCATATCTTTTGTTTTCAATGAGATTGAATGTGTTCTCATATGTTCATTGTCTAGGCGCAATTTTTCTTTAGCGAATTGGCGCATTTTTATGGGGATCCTTATCTTTTCCTTTTTGACTTCTTAGAGCTCTTCATAGACATCAATGTTTTGTCTATAATATATGTTCATTGTATTTTCCCTAGTGTGTCGTTTGCCTTTTAATTTTGCTTATGGTGTTTATCTGACCCAGTGAAGATTTTATTTTTAAGTAATCAAATTCATCAATCTTTTCCTTTATTGCTTTTGCTTGGAGATACTCAGATGCTTAGTCATGTTTAGAAAGGCCTAAGCACCCTGCGTTTATAACAGCATTCCCCTAATCTGTTCCTCTGATTCTGTTGTGACTTCAATTCTTTTATATTTAACTCTTAAACCAGCAGCAATGTTTCTTCTTGGTCTCTGTGCAGTGATGCTGTAATAGCTGCTATCTTTATTTTTTTCGCAAAATGCTTAACAGACCCTTCCAGCACTATATCAAATTCTTTCTCTGTACACCTCTCTCTCTGTCTTTCTCTCTCTCTCTGTCTCTTTGAAGCAGACCTATGCAATTTAAACAACACCAGGCAGCTCTGGGGGTCACAAGGATTTCTCTGAAGGGGTCATGGCCTAAGACAGGAGGGGAGACTTGTTGCCTCCTCCTTGGCCTCTGTTGGGTCCTTGGTGTCTGCTTTGGCTGGGATATTAGTTTGGGTGTTGAACACCCTTGAAAGGCTCATGGGTGTGAGGCTTGGTGACCAGGGTGGTGCCACTGGGAGCAGGTGGAAACTCTAGGAGGGGGCACCTGGTGGGAGGCCCTTAGGCTGGGTTGTTGCAGGTGTTCCTGGAAGGTGGTTCTCACAAGAAGATGTACCAAAGCCTGAGTTTCGGCCCAACCACTCTCTGCTTCCCGACTCGCGATGGAATTCACACCACCAGCGCCGTGTGCTCTGCCCTTGCCCTCATCCTCTGATGAGGCCAAATCAGTGGGGCAGCCTGATCTTGCTCTTGAACCTCCAATCCTTTGAGCCAAAAGAAGGCCCTCTCCTTCCTTCACAGGTAGTTTGTCTCAAGTTCTTCATTTCAGAAATGAAAGATGACCAAGGTGTCTATTTTCCCAGTGATATTTACCCAGGGCCTGAACGTGCACCTGAGGAGGTGCTGGGAAGGGAGGGAGGAGTCAGGGAGCATTCCTTCCTGCCAGCAGTGCTGGACTGTGCCACCCAGAGCCCCAGGCAGTCAGGAAGGCCAGCTGCTGAGGGCTTCCCATTCCCTCCCTACTCCTTAGCAGTTCCTCTTCTTTCCTCAAAGGTGTTGCCCTGCCCAGGAGCGCACTGGGAGGTACGGGGGGCAGGGGGAAGCCCGCATTTCATAAGTGATCCTTGAGTGGGGTCAGCAGCCATCCGCTTACACTAGTTATTCATTTGAGACAGAGAGAGGAGGGGAGAGGGAGAGAGGGAGACACACACACATACACACACACACAGAGAGATACTTTCTACTGGCTCACTCCCCCAAGTGCCCACAATGGTCCCCAGCTTAGGCTGAGGCTGGGTGCAGAGAACTCACTCTGGGTCTCCTACGTGGGTGGCAGAAATTCAATTATTTTTTAAAGATTTATTTATTTATTTGAAAAAGTTACAGAGAGGCAGAGACAGACAGAGAGAGAGAGAGAGAGAGAGAGAGAGAGAGAGAGAGGTCTTCCATCCGCTGGTTCACTCCCCAGATGGCCGCAACGGCCGGAGCTGAGCTTATCTGAAGCCAGGAGCCAGGCACTTCTTCCTGGTCTCCTACGTGGGTTCAGGGGCCCAAGTTCTACTGCTTTCCCAAGCCATAGCAGAGAGCTGGATTGGAAGTGAAGCGACTGGGACTCGAACCAGGGAACATATGGGATACCGGCATTTCAGGTGGCGGTTTACCCACTACAGCACAGCGCCAGCCCCAGGAACCCAGTTATTTGAGCTATCATCAGCTGCCTCCCAGGGTCTGCATTACCAGGAAGCTACAATCAGAAGCCGGAGGCAGGAATGGAATGCAGTTATTCCAACAGGAGCTGCAGGTGTCTCCATAGGAATGTCAAATGCCTGTCCCAGCCCTCCCCAAAGTTCAGGACATCCCTGAAGGGCAGCTGCCAATACAGAGCTCCCTGGGCACCTGCTGAGGTCTCGGTTACAATGACTTCATCTCAACCCTGCCCCTCCCTGGCCCCAAACTTTTGGCAATTTTATTACCTTCCAGATGTTCCTAAGATCACTCACCCCCCCAGCCCCACCTCCACCTCCACACAATGAAGTCTCAACATGCAAATGTCCATCTTTGCATCTGTTTCCCAAGAAACTCCTCCTGCGACAGGTGCAGGGTCTTGGTGTCTGTGGGGTTGAAGGGACAGGGTGGCTGCAAGGGTGGCCTGGGGCCTTGGCAGGCTGGCAGAGCAAGGCTCAGCCCCAGCAGGCTTAATGTCATCTTCCTCAGAAGGACCTTATACAGCAGGCACGGGCTGTCTCTTGGATTATATAATGGGCTCTGAACAGGGGAAGGGCCATTTAGCAACAGAATGATGAGTTTTCGTTTTAGCAACAGAATTATGGTTTTAGAAACCTTCTAGACAAACTTGCACCAATTAGGCCCTGTGCTCAAGGACAAGATACTAATAAATGTCACCATTTAATTGGCTTGTTCTCACCCAATCCCACCTGGTGGTGCCTCATTTCCCTGATCTGAACAAAACTAGCCTCTTGTATTTGAAGCTTGAAACAGAACTAGGTTCTTCTTACAGGAATATTCACGAAATGGCTTCCGTTTCCAGGCTGATATTGACACACGCGTGTGCAAACGTCCAGGAACCACATGTGTGTTTCTGGGGGGGGGGGCATCACAGTGACACTGAAGACCCCGTTCCTCCCCAGACTACTCACTACAAAGGAGGCGGAAGCACTGCAGAGCCTTCCAAGATGTCTGTATCTAATCACACGTTTTGCTATTTCACTTGTAGCTGCAGCAAACTCAATAACCTCAGACAATAAGAAGATTTATTATCTCACATGACAGCCAGTCAAGAGGCAGGGCAGCTCCAGTGGTGACTAATTCAGAGGCCTGTCGATGTCATCAAGGATCCAAGCTCTTTCTAGATTTTCTCTTATTCCTCACAGCTTCCTGACCCAAGTGGGGTCTCCAACCCTGGCACTGGTGATGACCTTAACTGTGATCACCTTAGACTCACCAGGGCGCACCACCCAGTGTGTGCCCACTTCCCCCATGGCATCTGGGCAGGTGGGGAAGGTGGAATTCAACAGAAGAGGGTCCTACTGGGAAGGAGGAAGCATGGGTGAGGATGGATATTGAGGAGAGACAACCTCATCCATGCCCTGCTCAACCATGGGCAAAGGCACAGCACAAATGTTTTGCTTTAAGACACTGCAGGGGGCCCTGCGGGGCAAGATGGGGAGTTAGGAGGAGAAGATGAGCCTCAGAGATGTGTGGAGACCTGAGTCACCCTGTGCCCAGCAGCTCTCCTCTGCTTGTCTGCCCCTAACCAGCTGGGATCCAAACTCTGGTCTCTTTGACAGCAAGCCTTGAGCATATACCCTTCTGCACCCATTCTTTAAAAAAAATTTTTGATTAATTTACTTTAGTTTCTTTTAAAAAGTCAGAGATGGACAAACAGACCCAGAGATCTTACATCCACTGGTTCACTTCCCAAATGCCTACAACGGTAGGGGCTGGGCCTGCCCTAAGCCAGGATCTAAGATCTCAATCTGGTTCTCCCATGTAGGTGACAGGGATCCAACCATTTGAGCCATCACCTGTGGACTCCCAGGGTGCATATTAGCTGGGATAGAAAATGGAACTAGGACTCAAATTCAGGCACCCTGATATGGAATGTGGGCATCCCAAGCAGCAACTTGACCACTGCACCAAATGCCTGCCCTGTGCCTCCATCCCCACAGGGTCTCCTCTTGGGGCGACATTGCAGGAGGAAGGGCTGGCAGGGAACAAGATGAAGAGAACCCTGAATAGCGGGGACATTGCTCTTCTCAGGACCATCACAACGGCCTCCAACCCTCTGGGCAGATCTTCGCATAATCTCTAGACTGTGAAGGTTAGGAATGAACACTGTGGAGACCAAAAAATAAATAAATAAATAAATAAATAAATAAATAAATAAATAAAAGATGTCGTAGAAGAAGAGGACACTACTGTCCAACATGAAGAACATGAAGCTACCATACCATCCAACACTGAGCTACAATGTTTGGCCCCTGCCACTCGCCCCAGATG
This sequence comes from Lepus europaeus, assembly GCF_033115175.1. Classification (NCBI taxonomy): domain Eukaryota; kingdom Metazoa; phylum Chordata; class Mammalia; order Lagomorpha; family Leporidae; genus Lepus; species Lepus europaeus. Next base: position 26,424,762 of record NC_084831.1, read on the forward strand.
AACAAAGTGCTAGGATATTGAAAAGCATTTGCAAAGGCTGCTGCTCAACCACAGTCGGTTGATCTTTTATTTATTTATTTATTTATTTGACAGGTTAAGTTACAGAGAGAAAGGTCTTTCTTCCATTGATTCACCCCCCAAATGGCTGCCATGGCTGGCGCTGCGCCGATCCGAAGCCAGAAGCCAGGTGCCTCCTCTCGGTCTCCCATGTGGGTGCAGGGGCCCAAGCACTTGGGCCATCCTCCACTGCCCTCCCGGGCCACAGCAGAGAGCTGGATTGGAAGAGGAGCAACCAGGACCAGAACCCGGTGCCCATATGGGATGCTGGTGCCATAGGTGGAGGATTAACCAAGTGAGCCACGGCACCGGGCCCAGTCTGTTGATCCTTGAGAACTCTTTTGCAACTATAGCAGTGTCCAGAAGCTTGGGAACAAGCAAGCAGCATTCACAGCTTCAAAGGTGCGGAGCCATTAACTCCACCTGGAAAAGAGCGCCCATGTGGCCAGGGCTGGCAGCGAGTGTCCAGGCAAGGAAGCGAGGCTCACTCCCAGCTGCATGGGCCCACTCAGAGGAGGACTTGGTCTCCTCCTGCAGCAGGCCGCTTGAGTATGAGAGTGGAGACACGTGGCAAACACAAAGTCAGTCCCCGCGTCACCCAGCTCTGCCCAGCTGCTCGAAACAGAAAGGCTCAAGTCCCCCAAGTGAGTCCTGCAGAATCTCGGCAGTAAATTGGTGCCACCAGGGCCATATGCCTGGTTTTCCCGTTCTGCCTCCTGCTGGGGTCTCTCGGTCCTGTCTGCCAAGAACCCAACACCAGGCCAGCAGTTTCTGAGTCCAGCGGTCCTCCATTCGCTCGCTCACCTGTTCAGTTACTCATCTCTGGAGCCACTGCCAGATATTTTCAAACCCTCGCTTTGTGATAGGAATGAGGCTGAATACTGAGGACTCAGCCAGGACTCAAACAGAGCGCTGAAGTCACTGCCTTGCACCTGGACCAGAAGGATATAGAGAAATCCCCCGGAGATCTTGTGGAAATGCGGATTCTGATAGATTAGATTTGGGACAGACCTAACAGGCTGCATATTTGAGAAACAAGTTGTTTGTTCTTAGATCACACTTTGAGGAGCAAGGGGGTAAAATCCCTCACGGGGCAGAGATGCTAACTCACTTTCCTAAAAAAAGACAAAACCTCAGTCATGTTGGCCACACTCTGGAATCCAATGTCCATGCGTGAACTCCACCCTGCGGGACGTCCAGGGCGTCTGTCCACTGCTGACCTCAGCTGGAAAATGGCTTCTCTCCCATCCACCCAGGGCTAGCGTCTGGGAGGCTCTTTTGCATGTATGTAAAAATCACTGAGCTCCAAGGACAACGGCGTCTCCCTTCGCCTTCCAGGGCTGCACACCATCACCCTCGTCCTCACAAGCGCCGTCTCGCACTTGCCTTCAGCCAGGCGCTGTCCTCAGCACCTCATCGTGGCTACACACACAAATCCCACAAACACACCTGAGACGTAGGCACTGCGCGTAGCTCCATTCCCATCAGGACTCCCCTCCCATGGGCTGAGGATCTCAGGCACAGAGAGGGTAAGTAACTAGCCCAGCATCACACAGCTACAACCACATCCGGGCTTCCTGACTCCTGAACCTGTGCTCTCAGCCGTTGCAGCTTATCAGCAGCTCTGAAGGCTTCGCCTCCCTCCACAGTGATTCCAAGGAAAACAGCCAAAGCCCGATGCGGGAGGGCCTCTGATTGCTGTGACAGGTCTTTGCTGCGGCACAGCTTGGGGAGAGGAGGATGAGGAGGCCAAAGGCAGGCAGAGCAAAGAGCTGGGATGCATCTACTGGATGGCTTTGAAATCCTGGTGAGATTAGATCTGCCTGTGAAATTGCCTGGAACTCGCGGGTGGATTTGGGGAGGGAGGGGAGGCGGGACGTGGCTGCTGCTGCATAAAGAGCAGGCACGGAGGGAGACCAGTTTCCTGGCGCCCGCTGCAGAATCTGGAGCGTGGCAGAGGGTCTGCAGGGCACCTAGCGGCCCTGAGTCCAACCAGGGAGTGCCTTTTTCTCACTTAGCATGGGGACTGCTCCCCAGGGGTGCCCTGTGGCTGATCTGAGTGCAGGGGCAGCTCAGGCAGCCAGCCCCAGTGCCACTGTGCTCTCCCCTCCAGCCTCTTCCTCCCAAGCCTCCGCTCAGAGTGGGAGTGATGCCCTGGAGGTGGAGGGGGCCAGGAGATGAAAGTCCCATGAAAAATGCAATGACTGCCTCTTAAATGTATTAAAGAGCCTGCTTGTTTACATTGTCCCTGTCCCCAAACAATTTTATAAGCTTTAAACTGACTTAAATTTAGCCTCGGGTTTCCCAAACCAACTTTGATCCATTGGAATAATTGACAATTACATGGAAACCAACTCCGCTCTAAACGCGCCATCCAGAGCTGAAGCCTTGGAAAACAGAGGCTGGATGAAAGACTCGTTAGCTAGTCCCAGCCCCCGGGGCTGGTGCTGGGTGCCGGGTGGCCACTGTGGCGTGGGCCCCCCGAGCCCTGGCTGGCACTGCTGCACAGGATTTGGAGTGATCCCAGGCAAGCCCCTACAGACTCCTCAGGTGTGCACACGACTCTGCAGGTGGGATACCCGTCAGGGAGGAAGGTAATTTTAGGGACAAAAGAATGATTATTTTGTCTCTTCTTCTGCTTCTCCATGTCATCCAACCCTTAGCTGCTGTGCGCCTGAAACTCGCTTTTCCACTTCTGCAAAGTGGGAGAAAACTTTGACCTTTGGCAAGTATATAAAAAATGCCTTGGTTTGTGGCCGGCACTGCAGCTCACTAGGCTAATCCTCCGCCTGCGGCGCTGGCACACCGGGTTCTAGTCCCGGTCGGGGCGCCGGATTCTGTCCCAGTTGCCCCTCTTCCAGGCCAGCTCTCTGCTGTGGCCAGGGAGTGCAGTGGAGGATGGCCCAAGTGCTTGGGCCCTGCACCCCATGGGAGACCAGGAGAAGCACCTGGCTCCTGGCTTCAGATCAGCACGGTGCGCCGGCCGCAACGTGCCGGCCGTAGTGGCCACTTGGAAGGTGAACCAACAGAAGGAAAACCTTTCTCTCTGTCTCTCTCTCTCACTATCCACTCTGCCTGTCAAAAAAAAAAGAAAAGAAAAAAAAATGCCTTGGTTTGTGAAGAGTCCCAGGCTGCACTGCTTCAGTCATTCTAAACTGTGTGACCTTGAACCACTAATGTTCCCTCTCGGGGTCCCAGTGTCCGGGTCTGTAAAACCAGGATGTCAGGACAGACAGTTTCCAAAAACACTCACCTTATGGGGGCCACCTGCGCGTTGTCTGGCAATTGTCCAGAGGCCCAGGTCCTTTGGGAGAACTCTGTTGAATTAGTGAGTGTGTTGGGTGGTGGACGGACCCAGAGTGAGACGGGGCTGGAGAGGAGGTGAAGGGTCAGAGGGTGCTGGGGTCCCAGGCCGTGGCATGTGGACTGGTGTGGCCACACCACAGAGCAAACCAAGGACGTATATGCCCTGTGACCACACTCTCCTGCAGAGACAGCCACACCCATCCCCTGGAGCCCAGGGAGTGGGCAGCCCTGATTACCTCGATAGCTCACACCTGACATCCAAAAAGGATCTCTCCAAGCAAAACAAAGCCAAGACCGGAATAGCAAGGGGCTTCCTTCCCTTCACCCTATGGGTATCGGGAAGCAAACAGAACAGAAAAGGTCTTGCTGCTTTTGTAAGCAGGAGAGGGAGCAGATTTTGTTCATGGCTTGGAAAGATTTCTCAGGTGGCCATGTGGAGAATGAACTTGGGAGAGGGAGTGGCTGGGGTTGGGGAGACTGGGAAGGAGGCTACAGCCAAGTCCAAGGGCAAATGACAATGCTTAAATGAAGAGCAGGGCCAGGTGGGCTGAAGGGGAGGAGGGGCAGGTGAATCTGTGGTCAGGTCCTTCAAGGAAGGAACTGGCTCATGGGGGTGTGGGTCACAGAAGGGGCAGACTCTGCTCCAAGGGACAGTGTGACCCGGACTAGTACAGAGGTGGCATAGGTGGCCGAACCCGGGTAGACTTACACTCCCTGAGAGTCCGGTCCCTTCAGAACTGACTGACCCTAGCCTGTGGATGCTGCTCTCTTGGGCCTGGGGAAGCCCAGACCCCCCCTCCACGTACCTCCCCAGCTCCCAGCAAGCACAGTGGTCTTTACACCTTGTACCACCCCCTCTCACTCTGCACCTGCCTCCACCTCTCCTGCCTTACTTCCTCCTTGAACTCTACGATGGGCACCAGTGGACACCCCGCTGTGTCTTGGGGTATCCCAATGGCACCTCTTATTCCTATCATGTAGCTCATCTCACCTTGTCCACCCGTGTCTGATCTTCAAGACCCCACACCGATGCCCCTGACACCTAAGCAGACACTGTCGGGTGTCAGGCAGGCAGGTGAATCAGCTCACCCAGGGCCACTACCAGGGTGGCTGTGCTGTGTCCAGGTGTGGCTACTCTAGGTCCAGCACTCTGGACATCCTCTGGACTACTGGGAAAGAGAGCAAGAGATGACCCCAAGGTCAAGCTGCTGCCCCCTGCCCAGAGCCCGGGGAGCCACCGGAAACCAAGCTCAGAGGAAAGGACTTTCTGTGGCAAATAAACCTCAAAGTTGATTTCCCAGGAGGAACCCAACAAGGCCCTTGAAACGTGGACATCAAGGAGGAAAATCAATGGCCTTTTAAGTTTTCACCTTGATGATTGATCCGCTGCTCCCAGCCCCCTTTCTTCTCTCTCTCGAGCCTCTGCACGTGGCCTCTCTTTCTTGCACATTTTGCCTCCCTCTCATCTTGAAAGTGTAGGGTTTCCTGATCTGATCTGAAGCCGAAATACATGGCTTTATGCAAACTGGCCAGGCCCAGGTCACGTGCTCCCAAACTTTTGTATTTTCTCTGCGGGAAAGAGGTGCAGGTTAGCCTCGTAGGAGGAAAGGGAGAAAGCTCTCTGGCCGACTCCCTCCTACTGTGTGTCGTGCCTTTCTCACAAGCACAGCCGCGGCTGAGTTGATTCTGCCCGCTGTCCGGTCTGGATGGGTCCTGGTGACCCCACAGCTCAGACGAAGACACTGGAATTCAGGGCCGGGAAGTAACCTTTCCAAGGCCAGATACGGTGTGATGCAGAACTGGCATCGCCTCTACCAGGTCTACACCCGAGTAGATCAAGTGGAACGGGCACTCGTGCCGGCCAGCGTGAGGACTGCTCTTGACCTTGACTGCAGAGAGGCTCCTGAGTCTCACAGGGACTGCGGGGTGCTGTTCATTCACTCAGGCCATAGGTATTGGCTGCCACCTCCCGCCCCAGCAAATGTGCTGAGTGGTGAGGGCAGAGATGTGAGCTGCACAGTCAAACTCCTTTTCCCCTGGGTGTTAGGGTCCGACAGGGAAGCGGATCACTAGGAAATCACCACCAAGTGTGAGAAGAGCCGGAACAGGGCACGTGCAGGGTGCTTGTGAGTGTACCCCAGGGACCCGAAAGCCCAACCAAGCTGTGTGTGGAGAAGGCTTCCCCAGAAAAGAAACCAAGGATCTGAAGTCCCCTCCTGGCCATGTAAGCGTTCAGGTGCTGGGGATGTAGGAGGGGAGCCCAACCAGGTGGGGAATATCTGTGATGCTGGAGACGCAGCACCTCCTACCATGAGCCAGCTCAGTCGCCTGAAACAGGGGCTGTAATAAGCACTTTCTATGTGCTGGCTGGTCTCACTGCCACAGCAGCCCGGTGATAGGAAGTTGGAAGGAAAGGAAAGCACTGACAGCGGTTTCGGTGAGAAGGAAGAGTCAGGATAGAGGCGGAGGGCTTGGCACAGCTTTGCCAGATCAAATTCAAGACTCTCCATTTGAATTTCAGATAAATACCAATCTTTTTTTTTTTTTTAGGACAAGGGTATGCCAGTGACGACATGGGATATACTTATCCTCAAAGAATTATTAGACAGTTCTTTGAAATTGGAATTTAACTGGGTGCCCTATATCTTTCATGTGAAATACGACACCCTTCCTCTGTGAGCCATTGTCCTCAAGAACACTGGGGGCTCACAGGTGGTTTTAAGATGGGCGGCACGGCCAGCTCTGTGCTGTAGAGAGCAGCTTTAGCTGCACCATGGAGACAAACCCAGAGTCCTGGAGGCTGCTTAGTGGGCACCAGTCTCTGTCTACAGCAAGCACCCGCCATCCAGGAAGCACCTGTGAACCAGGCTGGCTGCTCTCTTTGCTGTGCCCCATTCAAGCAGCCCAGTCACTCATCAGGGAGGCATCGAGCACCTGCAATGGGCACAAGGTGATGTCACGGGAATGAAAGAGCCCGTGAATGTTACCTGCCCTCCCTGAGCTCCCAGCACAGTTCCTGAAGCTGGGCAGACCAGGGCGTGAAGGGTGCCAGTTCCCTTCAGAGTCCAGGTAACAGGCATCTAAATCAGACCTGGGGAGGTGAGGAGACCAAAGGCTGGAGCTGGGTTTTGAAGGATGCAGGAGGAACTTAGGTGTCTCTGCAGCAGCAGCTGAGCTACATCCTAAGTAACACCCCCAGGACTGGGCCTGCTACTGCTCTGCCTGCCCTGGGAGGGGGTCTGCACGTATCCTATCTTTTACTTTATGTTAAAGGAGTTCACTTTCTCTAGTTGTGGCTGTGGGCATCTTTCCATCAATCACATCGCTGTCACCTTAAGAGTCACAGCCTAGGAAGAGAAGGGCATTTAAGTCATGAGAACATGGGGTCCACTGGTGTGGAGACTGGGGAGACACGAACCTTCCAGAAGCTACCAGGAGCTCTCCAGAGCTCAGAGGACTAGCAGGTGAGGGGGTGGCAGGATCTAGGAGGACCTAGCAGGCATCGGATCATGGAGGGCTCGTACGTTCAGAAGTACAGGGGAGGGCATTTGGTGCAGCAGTGAAACCACAGCTTGAGACACCCGCATGGCACATCAGCGTGCCTGGTTCCCAGCTCCACTCCCGATTCCAGCTTCCTGCTAGTGCACACCCTGGGAGGCGGCAGTGGCGACTCAAGCATTGGGTCCCCGCTGGCCACATGGGAGATCCAGACTTCTGACTGCAACCTGGCCCCGTCTCAGCAATGTGGGACATTTGGGGAGTGAATCCGTGGATGGAGTGCTCACTTTCTCTCTCTCTCTAATAAATAAATAGGTAAAATAAAATTTAAAAAGACACAGAAACTTGTACTAAATACTTGTAGAGCTCACCAAAGGAGTGTAACCAGGGGAGAGGGGAGTAAGGAGATCAGACACGAGTGTTCTGAAGACCAGCTGGGGGAGACGATTCTTGCTGCATTTGGGAGAGGGGGTTTGCACAGAAGAACATGAGGGCAGTGGGGTCTTAGAAGGAGCCAGCCTCAAGTCAGATGGAGGAGGCCCTCTTCCAGGCAGGTTTCCTGACCCGTCCCTTTTCCCGGTGGGAACACAGAGCTTCAGAGAATGTCAGCATGGAGGCTGCTGCCCAGGGTTGCCATGTGCCCGGGTCTGCATTCACATCTGGCGGATTCTGAAGGCTCTGCTTACAGCGGGGGACTGCTGGGATGCCGGAAGCTGCGGGAAAGCCTTCTCCTCGGATTGGCTGGCCACTCGCTGAAGCAGCGCTGCCCACAGCATCACCCCCAATGAAGCAACTCAAAACAGTAGTCACTGAGTTGCAAGCCTGCAGGTCTGTAGGCCCCCCGGGTGTCTCTGCAAGCCCACAGGTTATCTGGAGACACGCTGTTCGGGGGCCCTCCTCCTGGAGCCCAGGACGTGCTCATGGGGTCTAAGTTGTGTGCTCCCAGCGAGGCAAGTAGAAACGTGGGATGCCTCTCAAAGCATCTCGTCTTCCAACTCGGCCTCGCTTCTTGTTACCCACATTCCCTAGGTCAGAGCCAGGCACCCAGCCATGTATAACACCAGTGCAGTGCAAGACTGTCCTCCTCCCTTGAGGGTGGGAGTGGCAGGGCGAAGCCACAGTTCGGCCCGGTATCTCCCCCTCACAGTTCCTGCCAAGGGGCACTGCCGGTTCCACGGGCCATGAAAGGAGAAGCCGCACACCCAGTCGTCCCCTAGGTTGTGCTGTGAGTGCCCTGTGCCCCAGGATTCCAGCCAAGGAGAAGACCCTTGCTGCAAGTAGTTTGACACCGTCTCCATAATTCTGAGAAGGCCATCATGAACGATGGGAGGAAACTGGGCAGAGGAAAGCGCACAGTGGAAGTCAGTTATCGCGAATGGGGCCGAGGCATCGCTGAATGAGTGAGGGGCTGGCCCGCTAGGAATCCATCGTGATGGCCCAGCAGTCACTCCGAGGACAGCATGAGTGCAGGTGCATGAAGACTTGGGTCATCCGTGGGTCATCCGTCCACCAGGGGGAGCCAGGCAGAGCGCCTGCTCCATCACTCAGCGCCACCCAGCTTCCGTGAACCGCTGCCTGGGAAGTGAGTGCAACTACAGAGGGCTGTCGCTGCGTGGTTCCCAGAGGCTTTGTGGCTAGAACTTTCTACAGCCATGGGTGTGTCCCTGGATGCATGAAGACATATAAACCTCAAGTGGAAGAGGGGTCTAAAAGCTGGGGTGGTGCTTTTCTGTGGTGTCTTTACAGAACAACATTATCAGCCTCAGCACATGGCTTTCATTCCTGAGGGTATCTCGTGGTCTAAGACGGCTGCTGGAGCACCAACCATCACCATCTGCCACATCAACCATCTGCTGCACTCTGTAAAGTAAAAAGTAAAAAAAAAAAAAAAAAAAAAAAAAAGTAAAGTAAAAAGGAGGAGAAAGGGAAGTGAGGGAGCCCCTTCATCATTTTAAGGAGACGGCTCTGCTTCACTCCTGCTGGTCAGAAAATACTTTTTCAGATTTTACAGGCTGGGAATTATAATTGTATTTACTGAATACGTCTAGCTAAAAAATTGGAATATTTTTTACTAGGAAAAAAGAATGTAATAGATGGAAGAGACCGACCGCATCGCTCTCTTGTGCAAGGAGCACGTACCAGTGTGAATGCCTTGGATATGAGACAGTGTCAACCTTGATCGGGAACTGGTAGCCGCAGCGGCAGGGCTGGTGTTCTCAGCATTGCTACAAGGGCAGCTGCATTTGCCATTTGTCGGCAGCGGAAGGCAGCCCACCGCGACCTGGGGTCGAGAAGGGAAAGAATGGACATCAGTGATTTTCAGGAACAATAACACCTGGAATACAACAGACCCTGGCCAGGGGCTCCCAGAAAGGCCTGCAGGGGCTGAGGGGGTCTGGGGCAACACGTGTGTGCCTGGAGCTGGGGCTCCTTCCTCTTGCAGGTGGCCTAACCCCCGAGCCAAAGGTTACGAGCCTCTGTGGCCCCGCTGCTGCCACGTGGTGCCCTTCCCCCTCCCCGCTCCCATGCCAGGCCGCACCTGCCGGCTCAGCCTCCACTGCCTGGCTTATCTGCATCACTGAGCTCTGGAAACCTCGGCTCCACGGGGGCTCCTTAACTCTAAGAGCTGCTTGTGGGACCTGCAATCGTCGTCCCAGTGATTTCCTTCACGGGAATAACAGCATCGGATGCTACAGAAGTCACATCCTCATGATCATAAGCATTTATAATAGCCCATCATCCAGCGAGTGCTTACATTTTCGAGGAATTTCCACGGAGAAAGTCAATCTTTTCAAAAATGTTACATTGGGCGGGAGGGGTGGTGGTGAAGAATTAAATGAGATGCCACGTCATCTGTGTTTGTGCCGCCCTTCCCCCACCCCGAGCACTTACTGCTCTGATCAAGATGACGTTTCCACCTGTAGCCGATGGAGCCCCCTTCATGTGCCCATATCAGCTGTCACCACTCCCTTCTGACCGTGGGCTGAGCAGGGGGCAGAGGTAGCCAGCCCATGAGAGGTAAGCATTGCAGACCCTTCCCTTTACAGCAGAGAGACCCGGCCTCTGGGAGGTGGTCTCAGAGCGTGGGGGCAGTGAGTCCTGACCTGTCCTTCTTGCTTCATGGGAGGTCACCTCTGAGCAATGCCCCAGCCACCTTGGCTGCAACTGGCTCCTCTTCATGACCTGTCCCAGTTCTGTCCCCCGCTTTGCTGCCTCAGACCACCAGTGAAAACCCCCAGGGGCCCCCACCTCTGACCCCCGAGGGTGAATGCAGGCATCCAGTGAGGGACAGTGAGGGACAGCGTGGGCAGAGCTGCTGCACCCTGTGGGTACACCGGCCATCCTCCCTGGGGATCCTGGGCTTCTCAAAGCCCCGAGAAAACTAGGAAGTCTGGAAATAAAACCTGCTGACTTCAAAATACAAGAAGAAAGCAGCAGAACTGAAACCAGTAGGTGTTTATCTAAATGTCTACAAAGCATAGCATTATGTCACTGCCATTAATTGATAAGTTTAATATTCATAAAAACATCATTGCACTTAGAAACCATTTACAGGTTAAATCGTCTCCCTCTGAGAGAATTCCCGAGTATGTATGATGATTACTGAGAAATTGTAGTCAATCATAAATTAAACAAGTTACTCAGAGCCAAATTATTCCGAGAGCAAAATCATAAAAAATCCTTTCAATTTTCACAGCAAAAATTTATATTTGATGTGGAATGTGGGTGTATTTAAATGTGTTTGATGTGATGTGGGGTAGAAACTCCAGAAGTGAGTACTCTAGGCCTTTGAAAATCCTCCTATGCCCGTGAGGGTGCAGTCCTGGGAGAATATGACCAAAGATTGCAGAATTGGTCGGACTGGACACCACGCCGACTACATGCCATAGTGGCCGTGATTCCGTGCGCCATGAGTGATGGACGGGCTACTTGGCAACAATCAAAAATAATGAAGTACATCCGCCTGTGCTAATAGAAGACTCCTGAGATAAATGGCTAACTCAGCAAGGCAGGCTGTAGGAGAATACCAGTCCTGTCATTTTGTGGCAAACTACTCAGGCACAAACAAACGTGACGGTGTGTGCTGTCACCTGTGAGAATTGTGAGGGAATCCAGAGAACCAGCAGTAGTGTCCCTCTGAAGTTGGGGGGGGGGGGGCTTTTGTCTATATCGTACTGTTCACCTGAATTGCAAGAAAATAATTAGCAGTTGGACGGATGACTGTTATCATTTTGGGAAAACGGTGACAACAAAACTGCAAAAGGGAGTGGTCTGCAGGCAGATGGGAAAGGAGGGGCTGGCAAAGCAGGAGTGGGTGCTGTGAGCCTCGCGCCATCCGTGGGAGGCGCCCCTGGACCCAGCCGGCCTGAGTGTCCTCTCGCCGAGGTGGCCGGAAGGAGCGCCCAGGATGGCCTGAGACTCACGGCCTGGAGGACACAGTCTTCCAGATCTCCGCCTTCCTTGGCTCAGGTTCCTTTTCATTAGACAACCTTCTGCTTCAAGGAGGTTGCGTGATTCAACCACCGTTTACCGGGCGCCGATTGTATTAGTTTTCAGTGGCTGCTGTAACAAATGAGCACAGGCTTAGCAGCATAAAACAACACAAGTACAGGTGTCATCTTCCAGTTCTGGAAGTCAGAAGCTCTAAATGGTCCCATCGGCTGAGGATCCAGGTGTCCGTAGAGGGGTCGGGAGTTCTGGCGCAGCAGGCTAAGCCTCCATGTAAATACCAGCAGGCCATACCACAGCCCCTCTTTGAGTCCCAGCTGCTCCACTTCTAATCTAGCTGCCTACTAGTGCACCTTAGAAGTCAGCAGAAGATGGCCCAAGTGCTTAACCCACTGCTACCCACATGAGAGACCCAGATGGGGCTTCTGGCTCCTGGCTTCAGCCTGGCCCAGCCCTGGCTGTTGTAGCCATTTGGGGAGTGAAGCAGCAGATGGAGGGTCTCTCTCTCTCTCTCTCTCTCTCTCTCTCTCTCTCTCCCTCTTACTTTGCCTTTCAAATCAATCAACAAACCTTTAAAAATAAAACAAAATAGAAAGCCATCAGCAGTACTGTTTCTTTCCGGACACTCGAGGAGAGAATACATGTTCCTGCTTCTTCCAGCTTCAGAGGCTACATGTGCCGGCTTAGGGCCTCTTTCTCCATCCTCAAAGCCAGCAGCATTTCATCTTCAAACCCCTCTCTCACTCTGATCTCCTGTCTGCCACTTTCACGTGTGAGGATCCTTGTGATTACAGTGAGTCCACCAAGAAGATTCCAGATAACCTCCTCCCACCTAGGTCAGCTGCTAAGCAACCTTAACTTCACTGCAAATGTAATTCCCCATGGCCACGTGACCTCACATAGTCCCGGGTCCCAGGGATTAGGCCAATGACGTTTCGCAGGGCGTTATTCTGCCTCCCACACCAATTTAATACCAAATGAGGCTTCAGAGTTTGAGACTATAGCAGTGGACCAGATGCAATGCTTGTACCCAGGAGCTCTCAGCCTGGAGAGGAGCCAGATGGCCGCTTGGCCACCCAGGCAAGACTTGTGTAAGTGCAAAGGGCGGCCAGCACCAGTTTTGAGAATTCTAGCCCATCTGCCATCTCAAAGGCATACAGGGTCACACAGGAAATGTTGGAGGGTGAGAACTGGAGTGATTTATTGGAGACAGCTGTCAGGGCAGCTGTCCACTGCCACCCCATGGGAAAGGAGGGACATCCCCTTCACCTTGATCCAGGTGGGGAAGGGAACATGAAGGCGGTCCTTGGAGAGCTCCCCATGTGCGCATTGCAAACAGGGAGGGGCGATGCCCTGGCGTGTGAGGCTCACCTCCAACAAGAGATCAGGGTTCCGCTGCTGGGGTGAAGGAGAGAGGGGCTGGGCTGCACGGCCCCCACAGAGCAGAGGCGGGCAGATGCCAGGCTCCCTGAGTGTCAAGTACACCCAGGCACAGAACCGGCCTGGAGTCATCTTCAAAATAATTGTCCCAGGAAGGGTCCAGGAGGTGGCAGAGTCCACCACTCAAACCTGGACACAACCTGCTCAGGGGCTGCAGGCCCAGCAAGGCCTCGCCCTCCCTCCTTCTCTCTCCCCCTGCAGCTCCTTGGAGTCCCCCTGGTCAGCCGTTCCAAGATGATGGTGATGGATGGTGAGGACGACCACAGCTGACGCTGGCGAGGGCTTGCTCTGTGCCAGCCATGTTCGGTCCTTCACATACCCAATCACGCATCACGTAATGACCAGGATACATTCTGAGAAAGATGCCCTTAGGCAATTTGGTCAACGTGCTTACACCATATCTTAGACTTACTATGACATTACTAGGCAGTGTCTTTTGGGACCATCAGCACAGATTCGGTCTGTTGTTGCCCAAAGCATCGTAGATGGCACCTGGCTGCATTAACTTTTCAAATCTCTATGCCCATCCTATGAGGTCAGTACCTTGACAATTATTATTGTTCTGCTTATGGGTGAAGACACTGAGGCATGGAGAGGTCAGCTAACTCTTTTAGGATCACATGGTGACCCGTGGCAGAGTAGGGTTCCAGCCTTAGCATGCTGGCTCCTGGGTTCCTGTATCTAATCACGATGCCCTTCTACAGGGATGCTTCGGGACATAAGCGATGTGTGGATCTAAAAGATAGGTTTGAGGCAGCTGCTTGGCATAGCAGTTTAGACATTGTCTGGGACACCCATGTCCCCTGTCGGAGACACTGGTCTACAGTGTCCCCACTTCAGCTTCCTGCTTGTGTGCATCCTGGGAGACAGTGGCGATGGCTCAAGGTGCTTGGGCTTCTGACACCCACGTGGGAGGTTCGGGTAGAGTTCTCAGTTTCTGGCTTCTGCCTATGCCAACCCCAAATCAGTGAGTGGGAGCTCTCTGTCTTCTGTCTGTCTATCTCTCTGCCTGGCTTTCTCTACCCTCTGCTCCTCTCTCTGTCTCTCTGCTCCTCAAATAAATAACTTAAATTGAAAAAAAATTAAATTTTCAGATGTTTATTTTGATGCAAAAGAACTTGAAAACCATGCAGGGGCCAGCACCATGGCTCACTTGATTAATCCTCTGCCTGCAGCTCTGGCATCCCATATGGGAACCGGGTTCTAGTCCCAGTTGCTCCTCTTCCAGTCCAGCTCTCTGCTGTGGCCCAGGAGGGAAATGGAGGACGGCCCAAGTGCTTGAGCCCCTGCACCCACATGGGAGACCAGGAGGAAGCATCTGGCTCCTGGCTTAGGATCGGCGCAGCGCCGGCCGTAGCAGCCATTTGGGGAGTGAACCAACAGAGGGAGGACCTTTCTCTCTCTTTCTCTCTCTCACTGTCTAACTCTGTCAAATAAAAAAAAATTAAAAAAAGAAAGAAAACCATGCAACTGAGTCTTTGTCTTTGCTTCTGTTCATTTTCCCCTCAGTGTCCTGCTCATCCTTCCAGGTCCAGCTCCAATGCCCTTCAGGCTTCAGTTCCCCCAATCCCTGCCCCTCACCCCACAGAGGACTTCTTTGCTGCCTGTCTGGGCTATCATCACACCTGTCACCCACGTGTGTTAGGGGAGTACGTTGTACCACCGCTGTTTGTCCCCAGCCTTCTCGCAAGAACTGCAGCTTCCAGAGGCAGAGACGGAGTCTTCAGAGCCCCAGGACTTATTGACAAACTGGTAATGAACTTAACTGAATGCCCTCGGGGTCTCCCATCCAGGACTGTGTTCCATTTCCCCGATCCACACAAGGTGATTGCAAAAACGCTGGCTGTTGGACTTTGCCGTAGCTGGGTGACCTTGAGAAGAGCTGAGTCCGGGCCAAGAGCTGAGGCCAGTGCGGTGGTTCATGCTGCATGGCTGCACGGAGCCTGACCACTCCCCCTTCTGCGTCCTGTTGGAGGGTGTCATGTGCTCATGACCTCTGCCCAGGCCTGGCTGGCCCAGCAGACTCGGGGGACTGTCAGGGGCTGACACATCTGTGTCAGCTGTAAATGTTGCCTGCCTCTCCCAACACTGCTGCCACCATGACTCAGAATTCCCAGAGACGAGGCCATGAACTGAAAGGCCAGCTCTTGGCCCAGGTTCCCACTGGAGCACAAATCACGAGACCAGGCCGACCTGGAAGTGGGGTGGGGCTGGGGCCAAGAGTCACTGTGTACATTCTCAGGAAGGTCATTCTAGCATGTGCCTGGGTCGCTCTCTCGGCACCTGCCATGCATGCTGGGGACAGAATTTCTCACCAGTCCCATGCATTGATTTCACAGGGCCTCAGAGCTGGAAGCAGCAAGAGAGCGCCCAGCTGCCAACCTGTTGTACCCTGGAAGGCCTTGCTGGGAAGGGCCTGGTCCAGCTGAAGTCCCTCCTGGCTGCCAAGGCTCTTAGGACACATTTCACGATGCTCTGTGGAGGCCTGGGCGATCCGGTCCCTGCCTCCCCCTCCACCCATACTGCAGTCCCGCTGACTCCACTCCTCTCTGTTTCTTCATCTTTTGAGTCCCCTCCAATCTCAGCATTTTCAAATGGAAAGCACCTCGCTGCCACGCCTAGCAGGCACGTCTCAGCTGTCAGAGATTTGCCCACGTGAATGGTGTTTTCTCCAAAGAATCTGCTCCATTGATTGATTGATTGATTCATTCATTCACTCTTGTATATTCTGTAGAAACATAGGTAGAACTGCATGTCTGGGATCATGATTGATCCCCCAGCTGGCCAGAGAGAAGATAATGCCAGGATGAGGAATTCGGTGGGTCCTGCCATGGCTGAAGCGTAGACGAAGCTCGCCCAAGGACCAACATGAGCTCAGAGGCCTGGTGGGAAGCGTAGCCCCGTGGTCAGCAGCACGGTCTCCGAGGTCCAGCTTCGTGCACCTGCACACTCACACTGTCGTTACTGCTGTGTGCTTCTGCAGACTGCTCTGCTTGGTTCCACCTCAGTTTCCCGTTGATAAGATGGAAACTATTTCTATCTATTTCTTAGAACTGTTAATAGAGATAACGCCACATAGAACTGTAATTGGCACGCATTACTTATATCATTACTATGGGCTAGCTGTGACAATCTGGGAGATATCTTGTATTTCACAATTATTGTTTTTATTTAAAGATGATACTTTAAGAAAAAAAGAAAGAAAGGCACAGTATTCCAAAAGATATGTGCGAAAAACTTTCTTTCAATAATCCTAACCCACTAGTTATTTTCCCTAAAGGTAACCTCTGGTACCAGTTTCTTATGTATCTTTCTAGAGATGGTCTGTGTACTTACTAACATACGTGAGTACACTGCCTGCCTGCTTGCCTGCACTTCTATCTATCCACCTGCCCACCCATTCATTCATCCTTCCTTCCATTCATCCATCCATTTGTCCATCCTTCCCAACTGTCCATCAGTCCATCCACCCATCCACCCACATAGTGACTCATCCATACCCACCCTACTCATTCACACATCCATCGTTCCATTATTCACCCACCCATGCATCCATCCATCCACTCATCCAGCCAGCCATCCACCCATTCACTCATCCTTCCATCTATCCATTCACCAAGCACCCCCCAACCCACCCAGCCCATCCACCGACCCACCCATCCATCCATTCATGCATTCATCCACCCATTCACCTATCCACCTACCCGCCCACTCACCCACTCTTCGACCCATCTGCCACCCAACCCTCCACCCACCTATCCATCCATCTATCATCTCTCTACCAACTGTTTGTCACCCAGTTGAAGCATTCCACATACTGTTCTGCTTTGTGGACTGTGTTTTTATTCAGTTAATGGAGTACCCCAGAAATAGCTCAGATCAGCCATGGATCTTTGTCATCCCTTTAAGGGACAAAAACCTGAACAGGAAGATGGTGACCACTAGGACTCTTGCCTGGCCCTCGCTTCACAGTCCTCTTTGCTCTGCAGGTTTAGCATGACTAAGATGAAGCTTACCGGTGAGCTCCTTAGCGACTCAGATTCCTACTCCCTACGTCCAGGGTGGGTCCAGGAGCATGCAGGGAATTCTGGTGAACACACATTGCCACGAGAAGCATTTCATCCCCAGAGACAGGTGACATATTTGAGGCTTCTCTGGTCCATGCATTACTCAGTGTCAGGCACTGAGGCCCAACACTTGGTCCCAGACTTTGCAAACTCACAGTCCAGTTGGAATGGCAAAAATTCACTTCTGCAAGGCGTCCTTCCTAGGCCATACAGGCGAGAAGAGATGAATAATGCAGATGATCAATACTGTGATTTCAAAAGAGAGGTCACTGTGCTTTGGGGTGCCAGGGGGGTGGATTCCTGGAAGAAGGGGAACTTGAGAGTGACCGTGAAGAATGAAGAAATAGACACTTGAAGGATATTGGCCGACAAGGGGCACAAAGATGTGCTGGGGAAGATCACACTGCAAGTGGAGACCTGGCCACAGCAAGCTATAGGGAAACTTGGAAAATTAGAAAAAAATGCAACTTCTCTGGGTGAATGCAGCCTCCAGTGTCGGGATGGGCAAGTGGATGGTACCTTTGGGCAAGTAACTGGGGAAATCCAGCTTTGTACCAAATGACCTTATTACAGAGAACATGGCCGAGAGGTTGTTTTAAAGATGTGTTTATTGATTTGAAAGTCAGAGTTACAGAGATGGCCTCAATGGCCATGTCTGAGCCAGGCCAAAGCCAGGGGCCAGGAGCTTCACCAGGGTCTCCCACATGGGTGCATAGGCCTGAGCACTTGAGTCATCCTCTGCTGCTTTCCTAGGTGTGTTAGCAGGGAGCTGGATAGGAAGTAGAGAAACCAGGACTCAAACAGGTGCCCTAATGGGATGCCAGTGTCACAGGAAGCGGCTTTACCTGCTATGCCACAATGCCTTTCCCTATGGTTGAGGGTTTAGCTTCCACCTATCCTCTTGGTCTTTGAGCAAGTCAACCATATATGGTGACTCACTCAGAGATAAACCCTTAAATAAATAAATGTTTGGGATCATTGTTGTAGTGCAGTGGGCTAAGTCTCTGCTTAAGACATCAGCATCCCATATGGGCGCTGGTTCAAGTCCCAGCTGCTCCACTTTGGATCCAGCTCCCTGCTAATGCACCTGGGAAAGCAGCAGAAGATGGCCCAAGTGCTTAGGCCCCTGCCACCCATGTGGTGAGACCCAGATGGAGTTCCAGGATCCTAGCTTCAGCCTGGCTCAGCCCCAACCATTGTGGCCATTTGGAGACTGAACCAGAAAGATCTCTTTTTTGGTCTCTTCCTCTTTTGCTGTAACTATCTTTCAATTGAAAAATCAATAAATCTTAAAAAAAAAGAAAAAGAAACAAACATTGGACATCCGTGCAAATGGAGATCTGGACCAGGGCCCATGAAGAACTCAGACCCCTAAGCTGTAGTAGGCTCATTCTGGGATATCTCTCTAGCTTGCTCATAGCCCTGTGCCCTAGTGGCAGTGCAGGGCATGCACACCCATTGCAGGTACCCACATTCATGCAGGTATACACACACATCTCTGGGAAGACTGCGTGCTGACATGTGTGACAGCACATGGAGCCCTGAAGAAGTAACAGCGTGGGTGGAGAACTCCAAGGAAGAATTCCTGGAGGAGAGGTTGATGGACAGGCATGGCCAGGCTGAAGAACAACGACACAGTGTGCTACTTCAAGTGCACATCAAGTCCTCCTGTTCATTCACATTTTGCTCTGTTGTCACCTGTCATGGCCTTCCAGGCCCCCTGGGGTCACTTCCCATCTCATCACCTTAGTTATTCTCTGAGCACTTACCCCAATCTGAGATCACTTCACGAGCTTGTCAACTTGTTTCTATGCTTAGTGTTTATCTAATTTCATCAGGGTGCAAACCTCCATTCAGGCAGTTCAGTTATCTGTTTACTCAACCCTGTATCTGCAGTACCTGGCACAACTCAAGTAGTCAATAGGTATTTTCTGAATGAATGAATGAATGAATAATGAATGAGTGGAAAGTTCAAACAGAACCATGCACAACTCTGCTGCCAGCAGGAGACGTTTCGTTGCGCCTTTGCCTTATTTGTAGGAGAGGCAGCCTTTTATTTTCCAGACCTGGAAACCTCCATGAGATTTCTGAAGCTCTGCCCTTCTGGAAGGAACACCGTGCCTGTGGGCCTCAGCCTTAACACTCCCCGAGACAGATGCACCTGTGGTCCTCATAGTGGCTGTGCTGCCTCCAGCAGCCAGGTGAGACGCACACCAGACAACTCCTCTGTCTCTCACAGCCCAGATCTCCTGCTGCAACAAACTGACCAGGACCACAGAGAATTTCGCTCCTCTGGTTAAAGAAAATACCAGTTTGTGGAATTTCAGAAGACCGTGTAGTAGAAGATGTCACTTTTATCCCGGCTAGCACAGAGCTGGAGGGTTTGAGATGTATCAATATGCAGGTGTGATCATCAGGACGGGACGTATGTATTTAGCTGGGAAAATGAACAGGGCCCTCAGCCTCAGAACAAAACCCTTAGCCAGAGGGAGGACTTAGTGATCTAAAGAATGTGCTTGAAGTGAGAGTCTCTCCGGGCTAAGGGCGGAATTATTCCAAGGTGCACTGCTCAGCCTCATTCTTCTCGGATCCGGTAGCTTTGAGAACCTTGGTGACCCCAGCAACCTTGAATAAACTGTTAGGGCTTGGTTATAAGTCTGATGGGCAATCTTTCTTCGCTATTAAAAAGAAGACCTTTGAAAATGACATCAATCATTCCCCCCCTTAAATAAAATTATTCTATTTTATTTTAAAAGTGCATGTTCATTGAAGAAAATTTGAAGACAAAGATGATAAAGGGAAGAAAATTTAAATGAGCATCATTCTTTTTTTAACTTTCATTTGATAAATATAAATTTCAAAAGTACAGCTTTTGGATTACAGTGGCTTTTATCCACCCCCCATAACTTCCCTCCCACCCGCAACCCTCCCATCTCCTGCTCCCTCTCCCATTCCATTCACATCAAGATTCATTTTCAATTATCTTTATATACAGAAGATCAATTTAGTATATATTACGTAAAGATTTCAACAGTTTGCACCCACACAGAAACACAGAGCAAAAAGTACAGTTTGAGTACTAGTTATACCATTAATTCACATAGTACAACACATTAAGGACAGAGATCCTACATGGGGAGTAAGTGCACAGTGACTCCTGTTGTTGATTTAACAATTGACACTCTTATTTATGATGTCAGTAATCACCCGAGGCTCTTGTCATGAGCTGCCAAGGCTATGGAAGCCTCTTGAGTTCGCCAACTCCGATCTTATTTAGACAAGGCCATAGTCAAAGTGGAAGGCCAACTCTGATCTTATTTAGACAAGACCATAGTCAAAGTGGAAGTTCTCTCCTCCCTTCAGAGAAAGGTACCTCCTTCTCTGATGGTCCATTCTTTCCACTGGGATCTCACTCGAAGAGATCTTTCATTTAGGCTTTTTTTTTTTTTTTTTTTGCCAGTGTGTCTTGGCTTTCCATGCCTAAAATACTCTAATGGACTCTTCAGCCAGATACGAATGCCTTAAGGGCTGATTCTGAGGCCAGAGTGCTGTTTAGGACATCTGCCATTCTATGAGTCTGCTGTGTATCCCACTTCCCATGTTGGATCATTCTCTCCTTCTTAATTCTATCAGATAGTATTAGTAGACACTAGTCTTGTTTATGTGATCTCTTTGACTCTTAGATCTATCATTTTGATCAATTATGAACTGAAACTGATAACTTGGACTAGTGAGATGGCATTGGTACATGCCACCTTGATGGGATTGAATTGGAATCCCCTGGCACGTTTCTAACTCTACCATTTGGGGCAAGTCAGATTGAGCATGTCCCCAGTTGTACATCTCTCCCTCTCTTATTCCCACTCTTATATTTAACAGGGATCACTTTTCAGTTAAATTTAAACACCTAAGAATAATTGTGTGTTAATTAAAGAGTTCAACCAATAGTATTAAGTAGAACAAAAAAAATACTAAAAGGGATAAAGTATTAAGTTGTTCATCAACAGTCAGGACAAGGGCTGATCAAGTCACTGTTTCTCATAGTGTCCATTTCACTTCAACAGGTTTCTTTTTGGTGCCTGGTTAGTTGTCACCAATCAGGGAGAATGTATGATATTTGTCCCTTTCGGACTGGATTATTTCACTCAGCATGATGTTTTCCAGATTCCTAAATGAGCATCATTCTATAGCCCACATAGAGAGAACCACTATTACCAGTTTGCTGTCTTCCTCTCTGCCTCCCTCCTCCCTCCCCTCTCTGTTCCTTCTTGCACTCTCTGCTTTTTTCCCCTCCTTGGGACACACACACACACACAGAGGTACTTCAAAAAGTTCATGAAAATGTAATTAAAAGATAAGTTCATTTCATTGCAAAAAAATTGAAATCCATGCATATGAGGTGTCTTCAATAAAGCTCATGTAAATGCGTATTATGAAAAACTATGCATGGATTTTAATTTTTTGGAGCAAAAAACCTTCCTGAATTCCATTTTTTCCATACATTTTTTTGAAATATTCTCATACTATATATATTTTCCCCCAAATCACGTGATCTTCTGCTTGGTTCCCTATGCACACCCACTGACACATACTGTGAGTCTTCAGTGATACTCTTCGTGTTTCTGAGAAATGTGGCTTTGCAGGGCTGTACGGCAGTCTTATTATTTCTGTCCCGTGATGTGTGTAAGCAGCCTCTTTTTCTGGGCATTGCGTTGTTTTAATCCTCCAGCTCCTTATCTTTAAGGCAGAGATAATGATGGAAGGACTGTTTGAGAATGAAATGAGATAATGTGATGGTCTTGGCAGAGTGCCTGGCCATTTTATGTGCTCAATAAATAAATATTAGATTTGCTTATTATCATCATTTTGACCTCCTTTAAAAATGCTCTAATGATCATTCCTGTGGCTAAATCGTAGTGGAAATCACTGAATGTTTCCCTAGAATATATTCCTGGAACTGGGATACCTTATGTCCAAGGGTATGAAAAGGGGTAAGGATTTTGATGTAGTAGAGCCTGTTTCTTGTACCCTCCTGAGCACTCAGTAGTAGTATATACTTTTATCTCTTTCAGCTTGATAGGCATGTTGTTGGAATTTGAATATCTGTATACTAAAGAGGTTGAACACTTTCTCATATTAATTGATCACCTGTGCTTCTTGCCATTCATTACTTTGTGTATTTTGCCTAGCCTTTCCTGTTGAATGCCTAATTTTTTTTCTATTTTATGTTAATTTTGATATAGTCAGGGCATTAACCATGTCTCTGTGTGTGTGTGTGTGTGTGTGAGAGAGAGAGAGAGAGAGAGAGAGAGAGATTAGTTTCCAGTTTGTTCTCTTTTGAACTTGTTTTTTGAGCTTTTTAACAAAGAGACATTCATATTTTCTAGTATTTATGTAACCAAGTCCTACACTTCTTTCTCTTGAGGTTTTCCTTTGTTCTTTAGCTTGCACATCTTCATTTTTTATTTGAAGGGGAGAGAGAGAAAGAGAGGGGGAGAGAGATCTTCCATCCACTGGTTCACTCCTCAAATGCCCGCAATGGCCCCGACTGGGCAAGGCTGAAGCCAGTAATCAGGAGCCCCCTCCAGGTCTTCCATGTGGGAGGCAGGGACCCACATACTTGAGTCATCACCTGCTGCCTCCCAGGGTGCAGAAAGTGGGATCAGAAGCAGAGTAGCTGGGACTCGAACCAGGCACTCTGATAAGCAATGTGGCTGTCCCAAGTGGTGTCTTAACTGCTTAATGCATCTTTAAAATGTGTTTATTATTAAAAGATGAATGGCTCCTTAATTCTACTGCTTCAGTTTTTATATTTCTCCCATGCTTAATCTTCCAGAATAACTTAAAAAATTTTGTCAAGATCTTTAAAAATCCTACTTGAATATTTACTAGCATTTTATTTTATTTATGAATTAATTAGAAATGAATTTGAATCTTTAAAATGTTGAGACTTTCCATTGGAACATGGTATGTTTTGACATCAATTCGCTTTCTTTTATGTCCCAAAGCAGGTTTTTAACTTGTTTCTGGCATAAATTTGGTTGGATTTCAAATCACCATGATAATGGAAAGTCCCTTAATTTTAACAGGGGAGCTTAGCTCATTCAGATCTGTCATCACAATAAACCACAGGTGGTTTTATTTCTGTTGTTTTAAGCCTTTGTCTTTATGCTCACTTATTTATTCTGTTTTTGTGAAAATACAAGTTTCTCAGTTCCTTTTGTCTGATGAATTTGCAGTTTATTCTTTGCTTTTGTCCTAAGAAGCGGATTTTAAATTTTTAAAAAGAACCACATTCTTCCTACTTCCTGTGACAAGAGGGATCTGGGCCACTACTTCCTTCCTACGCAGGAGAAATTTAGGAAACTTCTGCTCCTCTTCTCTGGCCTTCACTTCTTAGTATAAAAAAAAAATGGGAGTATGAGACTGAGAATGAGAGTAAGATTTTTTTAATTGCACTTTGTGAAACTCTAATACAGGTAATAATTTAGCCTTCGCTCTTACTCCACGTGCCCTTAAAGGACAGCACCGGCAGCCTTCCGTCCCTTGTAGAGCTCATTTCGGAAGCATGAGGGTGTGTCTGCATCGAGGCCCAGCCCTTCTGTGTGGGAGGAGTCCCCTCTGGTCCCATCGGAAGCGCCCCCCCCCCACTCCCGGGGCCCCACTCCTGCTGCTCCTATGTTTGCTGTGATGGACAGATCTCAGGCTGGCCCGACTTCCTTCTATTTTCCCTTATGCTTGGAAAATCTTTTTATCTCGGAATTCAAAACCTCCACCTAGATGTTTGTAGTTGTTCATCTGCCTCCCTTTCCTGTGGCCCAGTCAGACCTTTGCCCCTGCAGAAACGGCAGAATTTGTTTTCCAATTTGTGTGAAAAAGCCTGATTTCACCTTCATTTCCTGCAGGGTCGCCCACCCCACTCCCTAGAGCGGGCTCGAGTTCCCTGCTCCTGTGATGTAGGCCTCTGTTCTTTTAAACTTGTATTATTTTCATTTGTGATGTCTTTTCTTTTAAAATGAGGGAACATTTCCCAAACTTGCCTTTCCCACTTGGCTTGTGGTTTCCTGAAGAATCCAGCCTGCTGGTTTTTCGCTGTCATCGTCATCTTGGAATGAACCAATTGTATCCAATGTCGCGCATTGTCTCAGGAAGACTGATCCGTGTTGGATGTTTCCTGTGTGCCCGATACAGTTCTCAGCACTGCCCACATGTTGCTGTCTGTTTGAAATGAGAGAGAGAGAGAGAGAGAGAGAGAGAGAGAGAGAGAGATTTCTTCCATCTGCTAGTTCACTCCCCCAAATGGCCACAATGGCCAAAGCTGGGCAAGGCCAAACCCAGGAGCCAGGAATTCAATCTGAGTCTCCCCCATGGGTGACAGGGGCCCAAGCACTTTGGCATTCTCAGGTGCACTGGCAGGTAGCTGGGTCAGAAGCAGAGCAGCCGGGACTTGAACTGGCCCTCCGACATGGGATGCCTGTGTTTCGAGCAGAAGCTTAACCTGGTGTGCTGCAGTGTCAGGCCCCCAAATCCTCTATTGATAGGAAATTTATAGAAATTGACTGGGACCCCAGGACCAGTGAGTATGGAGTCCACATGGAGCCAGGCTCCTACCCCGTACCCTGCATCATCTCCTAAGTCTTTGTCATTCTAGCTTGTCCCTCCTTTGTGCCTTCATGCCAGGGCCTCTGCTTTGGAATCATGGATGCAATGCCAGTTTGAACTTCATTCAGAGGACAATTAACGGTGGTCTCAAATTCCCTCATTTTTTTCAGTGACTTTCCTGTTTAAGAAGCTGTGTTAGTCAGTGTCACTGATGAGCTCTTTTTTGACTTCAGTTTCTTTCCCCGTGTCTGATTTTTTTGTTTTGTTTTGTTTTGTTTTGTTTTGTTTCCTTTCTCTTTGCCCTGCCAGGAGAAAGTGTGATTCACTCAGTATTAAGTTCTGAAACCGTTTCTGGCTGAGACGGACAGTCAGGATGAGCCCCTGTTCAAATTTGCTGGGCTCAGGCAAAAGGGAGAAGAGGAAAGATTGCTGGATGGTGGAGAGGCTCAGCAGTTTTAGGGAGGAGAAAGTAGAAAGGGAGGCAGGTGCTTGGGAACGCTTCACCTGGCAAAAGGTGGCCTGGTGTCTTGGGTGGGGCATTGCAAAGCTATGAAGCACTGGTTGTGGCTTCCATAGCCCTGGCAGGGCCACCCATGACCCTGATGTGCCCACAGCCCAGCCTCACATCTGGGACTTCCCTCAGATACTGGGAGTCAGCAGACAATAGTGGGGTTCTGTCAGCATTTCTTTAAGTCCAGAGACTCCCCCATCAAGTCCATGCTCCATGGACTGTTCCCATCCCACAGCCTCTCTGGAGCAATCTCCCCCTAGTCCTCCTCATGGGTGTCTCCTCATATTCTAGGTATTTGCTCCAAGTTTGATTCCCTTGGAATGCCTCCCTAACCACCTGTGGAGCTGGTGCCTGCCCGCACACTCTCCACGCCACCCCTGGCATTTCTTGCTCTGCATACCTTGCTCACGTAGTCTTCCCTCCGGTTCTTTGCAAGACTGATTCCAAGAGCCTCCTGGATTCCCAGACCAGCAGAGGCTCAACTCCTTTCTAGAAATTGACATGGAATTTACCCATAACCCATGCACATCCACCTAGTTGCTCTCAACCCCCTGGAGATTACTCACATACCTGACACAATGTAAACACTATGTAAATAGTTGTTAAACTGTGTTCTTTAGGGAATCATCTTAAGGACAGGGTCTGTACATACTTACAATGCTTACCACAATGTAGACACTATGTAAACGGTTGTTACAGTGGATTCTCTAGGGAATAATGACAAGGAAAAAAAAGTCTATGCATGTTCAGCACAGAGGCAATTTTCTTTTCAAATATTTTTGAATCCACTGTTGGTTGAATCTGCAGGTACATGACTCCTGGATGCGAAGGGCTGACAGTGAATTTGTTTATCAGTTTTCTGTCAGTCTCCCGGACTGGAATATAATCTTGATGAGAACGAGAATCTTGTCTTTCCTGTTCTCTCTTCCGTATCTCCAATATTGGGAGCAATGCTTGGCACACAGAAAGTGCTTAGGCAAGTGCTTGGTCGAGTGGGCAAACAGATGCAGCCCACCATGTCCTCCTTGCTTCCCTCTGGACTGGTCGCCTCCTTCAAAACTCCCCCTAGGCGCCTGCCAGCTTTGCCCGCCGTTCGGCACCAGCATGCACCTGCCCCCGTTTTTGTATTCCACTGGAATATTAACCCAACCAGGAGTGGAGGGGCAGAAGCGGGACAGAAAGAATCTCTAATGAGGGCTTCAACTCCCCTGGAAGTCCAAACTGAATTTAAATCAAGTCTTTCTCTTTTTGCCTGACCTCAGAGGTCACGTTCAAGAAGTCAGCTAGATCATTGGAGAGCTGGGGGAAGCACCTGTTGGGCCAGGGGGCTGCTAAGAAGGCTGTCGACAACCAGGCTCCCAGAAACTGCTACAGAGGAAGCCCCAGCTGGCTGGAGGAAAACAGTCATTGACGCAGTGTCGCGCGCCGTCAGATGCACCCCAAGTGGGAGCCATCAGGGAGATTGTTGGAGCTGGCTCCTGCCCTGCCTCCCTTCTCTGCCCAAATCAGAACCCTCGGGCCGTCCAGTGACGTCAGCGGAGACGTGCGCTTCGAGCTAGGATTCTGGAGGAGGCCCACGCGCGGCTGCAGGGGCTCGGCTCTCCCTGCACGTACTGGGTGGAGGTGCGCCCACATCCTCGCAGCTCTGTGCTGGAGGGAACTCGCCCTTGGTGCGCAGGCTCCGTGCTTTCCAGAAGAGGTAGCTGCCACTGTACCGGCGGTGCGGGGACTTTAGAGGTGACCAGGGCCCTGCACTCACCAGTGAACGGGCGCCCTGAGCGTGGAGGTGGGTTAGACACGGCGTTACCACGGCAGCGATCCAGTGGGTCTGTGGAAGCTCGCCCACCGCCTCTCTGCCGAGCTACGGTGCAGTGAGAAGAACTGCATCAGACTCGGCCCGGTGACCTTGGACTTCCCACCTCCAGAACCACGAGAAATAAACGTCCAGGCTGTGCTACCCTGTGACAGCAGCGGAGCACAGAGGAGGACACTCGGCCACCTCTTAACATCCGGAGTCCAGTCCGGGGCGTTCTCTCTCCTCGCTTTCCCCACGGGTGCAGGACTTGAAGCTGGGAACACTGGGAAGAAGCAGCCCTGCCACCCAGGGAACTCCCTCCCCAGGGAGCGGGGGCCCCGCAGGAACCACACGGCTCCCCTGCTCAGACAGGGCAGGAGAGAGCTGGCCGGCCGGGGCACCGTGCGGGCTGCTGCGATGGCTGCTCCCGCCCGCTGCTCCTGCGTGGCCAGGGCCCGGCCTGCGGCGGTGTGCGGTGTGCGGCTGACTCACAGGGAGGACGCGGGGAGCTCTGGCCGCGACTCTGAGCGAGGCCTGATTAGCTCAGGGTTCTGACTCATGCGGTGATGTCAGGACAATTCCGGGCCACATAATCAGGCTGTGTGAAGAAGAAAAATGGCCCTCATCACCAATCAGGAAGGGCTATTTCACACACCTGAAATCGATAAGGCTTCGCATCGGGCGCTGCTGCATGTCGTTTCTCAAGGCGGAAATTGCTGGGAGCCCGGGAGATAGAAAGTGTGGCTTCTTCGTGGGAGCCAGTGACACAGGCTCCTGGGAGAGGAGCCCTGCCCAGCCCCCTGCGAGGACGCCCGGGGTGTGGGGTGGGCCAGGACCCACCCTAGGGGAGCAAGCCGCCCACCCATTAGTCTGCATCACAACATTTCATTTGCGGCCTGCTAGAGGAAACCACCTGATTGGCAAAGAGTGAACTCACTTAATCGCCTCTCTCCCCTGCCAGACATAGATTAAAAGTGATCCTTTTTTTTTTTCTGCCTAAATTACATTTTATTTTCTCACCAGCTGCTAACTCTCTGAGACAGATTGGGAGATAAATTATCACAGCAGTGAATGAATCTAATTTTTCAATATAATTCACGGTAATTCTATATTTTCCACACAAGATGGAAATAGCATGGGCTCTTTGCCAAGAGCCAAACTTTCCAAACACACACACGCGCGCGTACACACACACACACACTACCCTGGACTCCCAGAAGTCTGAGAGTTTAGAAGGTACTGGAGGCGGGGCTGACAGGGAGAATGCCTGTAGGTTTGGGCAAGTGAGGGGCCAGGGCCCAGGAGCAGAGTGGGAGGGAGGAGGAGGAGGCAGGGATGAAGGAAGGAGCCAGTGGGGGGAGACCGAGAGGACCCGACATTCCCAGCTCACAACCATCCAGCTCCGTGGGCTTCTCCTAACCTGTAGATTTCCTGGGCCCACTCTGCCTTCCAGAATGCTCCTCCCCCAATTCACGGCAGAGCGGATCGCTGAGGATCATTCCAGGTGTGACCCAAATGGCACTTCCCCGGAGAGGTCATCACAGACGTGGTTCACATGTACGTTGTCCCCACCACAGTGCTCACTGAAGCTGGGTCCCCAGTGGGACAGTGCCAGGAGCTGCAGCAGCTCCTGAAGAGGCGATGGTGACAGCCATCGGGTCCCCAGGCACATGAAGGGATGGATGCCTTTCCCAGAAGGCGGGAGAAGTCCTCATGGGAACGAATCCATTGCCCTGAGAGTGGGCGGTGATAAAGTGGGTCAGCCTCCTATTTCCGCCTGCTGCGGCACGTGCGCCTGCTGCCCACACCCACTTCCCTCCCGTGTTTGCACCACGCATGGAGCAGCAGGTGGCCCTCCCCAGAAGCCAAGCGGATGCTGGCACCACGCTCATGAGAACGTCCCACCTCCAAAACCATGAGCCAAGATAAGCCTCTTTTCCTTGTCAAGTGCCCAGCATTGGCTGTATTGTGATAGCAACACAAAACCCAGTAAAACAACAGCTTGGTGGGAAGTAGCCTGTTCCCAGGCCTCCCCCTCCCACGGCTTCATCTTTCCCTCACAGCAGTCCCCAGTATCTGCAGGCATGAGTGCAGTGTTCTGGGCCTGGGTCTGGGTCCCGCTGAAGGATGTCAGGATCACAGAGGGAGGGTCCTTCCCCGCCTTGCTCACCATGTGCCCGGCAGAAGCTAGGTCCTCCTGCAGCATCTGTGGACCCCATGAAATAGAAACGGCGGCGGAAAGGCCAGGAACGGAACTTGCCGCATCAAGTGTTGCGTTCCCACGGCACGGTGTGGGTGCCGTGTAGCCATTTGTTATTGTTAGTGAGTTATTGATGGGAATTTGGGCAAGAAGCGGGTAGAGCAGCCCCAGAGAAGGCAGCCCGGCTTGGCTGGGAGCGTGACTGCACCGCGTGTCAGTGACTAATCTTTCAAGGCTCGTTTTTCTTCCGCAGGGCCTTCCCCTGCCAATATTTGAGGAGAAATTAAGGACGGTAACTATTAGGAAGGCTGTTTACTAACGAGTCTCTCCCAATGGGAAACGGACCAAATGCAGCTGGGGTCAACCTGGCGCCGCCTGCCTTTCTTTCTCATTTCTCCCAGATCATCCGCGCAGGGTGACTGGCTGGGCCACGGGGCCCCAGCCGCCACTCCCAAGAGGCTTAACTAATTGAAGGGATTGGCATCTGCCATAAGGGAGGAATACAGCCATGCCGTCTGCTTTAAAGAGGCTGAGACCAGAGATGGCTTGGATCTGCAGAGAATGGAAATGATGCAATGAATTTCCTTTAATTTACAAGTCAGCATTTGCACAGAGCTCTGGGAGGAAGGATTTGGAAACTATGTATCGAGCTCTGTGCCTCTGGGATTTTTACATCATTCCAGCTAACTGGGCAGACTCAGCTCGGTGTTGGAGGGTCTCAGCCCATGCACTGCCCTTGCAGAGCCTTCCTTCAATGTCCCTGATCCACCCTGGGTCGGCTCGTCTCCCCAGGTCATTTCACCTACATTGGATGCTCCAGTTCTCTTCCACTTCGAATCGTGCTAGTGCCTGCCTCTCTCAGAGGCTGAGATAGCACTGAGAGTTGGGACTGTGTCTGAGACATCCGAGTATGCTCCCCTGCACTTCTTGCGCCCCAGCTGCTTCTTGCCCCTTGGGGGTCATCAGGAAATGTGTGCTGGGTGGCACTGCACTGAGCCGAGGCTGGCTGGCCACTGCATGTCCATGCCCCTGGATGAGGGCCAGGCATACTCCATTACTTGATGAATTCAGTGATTCCGAGAGGGGTGCGGGGAGCTAGAAAAGGGGTCTTTGCTGTGTGGTAGATGTTTGCATTTTTTAAAAAAATTATTTTTATTTATTTGAAAAGTGGAGTTACAGAGAGATAGAGAAAGATTTTTCCACCTGATGAT
This sequence comes from Lepus europaeus, assembly GCF_033115175.1. Classification (NCBI taxonomy): domain Eukaryota; kingdom Metazoa; phylum Chordata; class Mammalia; order Lagomorpha; family Leporidae; genus Lepus; species Lepus europaeus. The sequence goes on from NC_084831.1 coordinate 26,454,898, forward strand.
TCACTCTCCAAATGCCTGCAATGGCTGGGGGTAGGCCAGGCTGAAGCCAGGAGCCAGGAGCTCCAACTGGGTCTCCCAAGTGAGTGCAGGGACCCAAGCACTTGGGACATTTTCTGCTGCTTTCCCAGGCACATTAGCAGGGAACGGATGGCAAGTGGAGCACCTGAGATTCAAACAGACACTCTGGCATCACAGGCAGCTTAATCCTCAACGCTGACCCTGATGTTTTACATTGTTGATCATTGATAATAATATTGGTCCTACTGCTAATAGCCTGGGAAAGCAGTAGAGAATGGCCTGAGTGCTTGGGCCCCTGCACCCATGTGGGAAACCCAGAAGAAGCTCCTGGCTCCTGGCTTCGAATTGGCCCAGATCTGGCCATTGTGGCCATTTGGAGAGTGTACCAGCAGATGGAAGACCTCTCTCTCTGACTCCCCCTCTCTCTTGCTCTGTAACTCTGACTCTCAAATAAATAAGTAAATCTTTTAAAAAAAATTGACCCTGATATCCCAGTGTTCGGCTGAGGCTCCTCCACTTCCCTTCTCTCACTCCATCTATTTCAGATAAGGCTGACTCTGCCCCTAGCCGAGGGTCAGCAGGACATGACTCAGGCTCAAGCCAATGAGAGCCCCCCACTTTCCAGGCCACCTTGCTCCACTCGGATCTCCAGAGGCTTTTGTTGTGACTCTGGGGCCGGGGGTAGGTGTTTGTTTATTTGTTCGGGTTTTTGTTTTTGTTTTTTGCCAGTTGAGGCTGATGTTGAGAAGAGTAAGCTCTGGAATGGTGGCTATCATGGATACCATAAGGAATTGCAGCCCCAAAAAACCAAAAACACAATACAATAGAAGGCAGAATTGAAGACGACATTGAGGAACGAAGTCCTAAGCACATCCTTTGAGACCTGAATCCAATTAGACCTGAATATGGTTTTTCTACCCCCAGACTTTTCAATTACCTGAGTGAGGTTGTTTGTCACTTGCAAGAGAAATGCCTCACCCCCGACTAATATATCCTTCTGCCTCCCAGGTGAGCTGTGGCCCGGGTAATGACTGGGGAAGAGGCAATCGATACAGTGAAGGAAATGTTCAACCTCACTTACTGTCAAAGAATAGCAAATTAAAACCAGGCGATAACATTGTTTGCCTATCAACCTGGCAGCGATTAAACACAAAGATAATATTCTGCAGTAAGCAGATAATAGTTAATAGGAGTATCCTGGAAAGGGTATTTATGCACTGCGGGTAGGAGGACCATTTGGAGGGTGATTAATAAATGCATATTAAAATCCTTAAGAACATGCAAATCTTTATTTGCATCCAAGAAAGTGTCTAAAGAAATAAGTAAGAATGTGTGCACTGAGCTAATTGAATAAAAATCATGGTAAGTATTTATGAAACGGTGAAAAATTGAAAATAATGTATATGCCCAGCAGTACAGAATGGGTTCAGTAGATTTTGGTGCATCCCATGATCAAATATTATGTTTCAGAATAAAACTCATTTACATGGGAAGATGTTTCTAATCCTTGATAAAACAGGCTAGCAAGTAAAATATCAGATATATATTAAAAATCAAAGTATACAATTGGTAGTAAGAGTTTTCTTTCTGAATGAAATATTTTTAAATTTTCTGCTTCAAGTTTTGTCCAGCTGCTTCATCTTCCCAAACCATGCTGTCGCTGACCATTACTCACAGCGCCCTGGCTACCAGCTGGGCCCCAGCTGCCATCACCGCTGGGTGGAAGACATGAAGACCTCTACCTCGTTTCCCGGAGGCCCCTTCTCTGCTCCTGTGCAGCAGCTGGGTGAGCCTTTCAACACCTGTGAGGTGGTGTCCCTGCTCCGCTCCAAACCTCCGTGGCTTCTCAGTCACATTCAGAACGAAGTGCTAAGGCCTGACGTCACAGGCCAGCATCCCCTGTGCCACTCCTTTCTTGGTCACTCAGTTCCAAGTACAGTTGGCCCTCTGTGTCCACAGGTTTTACACCTGTGACTTCAACCAACCGCAGATGGAAAATACTCAGATAAAGATGTGTCAGTGCTGAGCATAGATAGTCTTTTTGTCTTAACTTTATTCCTTAAACAATACAGCACAACTATTTCCATAACATTTACACTGTACTAGGTATTATAAGCACTCTAGAGATGATTTTCCTACCCCATTTATGTCAGGGACTTGAGCAAGCATGGATGTGGGTATCTACTGGGGGTCCAGGAACAGTCTTCCACAGGTACTGAGGGTGACTGCAGTACCCTCCAGCCTTGCCCTATACTCTCTTACTCTCCTATAGAACACTTGTCAATGCCTGGTGCTACAATTCAGATGAATGGAGTTTGGCTCATTGGGTTCCTCCCTCACTTAGGCATTAATTCCATGAGGACAAGGATGATTTTCTTGATTCATCATGGCTAGAACAGGGCCTGGGACATAGAAGAGGCCCAGTAAATATCTAAGGACTAAGTGAAGGAATTGGGACAAATTTATCTATTTTTAAAAAGTTACCTGCAATATTCATGGGCTGCACACATATTATTTTTATTAAAAACAATGCAAGGACTTTTTATTAAAAACAATGCAAGTTTCTACTCTATCATGTAAAGAGCTTGGAAGTCATCACTAATCAGCAACTCTTCTTACCACCATCAGAGAAGTAAAGTCAGAGAGCAGATCAGTGCCCCCCATAAACTGGAGACACAAGGTTGTAGAGCGAATCAAAGACTACGGGGCCCAGATGCTAGTGGGGCTGAAGACACACAGCAAGGAAGAGAAAGGAAAATTCAGATCATCATCGATGAGCTGCTGGAGGTTTGCTGTGATCCAGCCTGATGGCTCAAACCTCCTAAGGGTCAAGTGTTAGGGGAGCCCCAGTACTTTTGTGGGATCTTCCTAGCTTCCCACTGGGTTCTCACTGTGAAGTTCGGAGAAGAATCCCCTCTGCTTCCACAGAGGAAGGGGCACAGTAGCAATTGAGAAATAAGCCAGGAGCCTTCTGTTCTCTGCCACCCCTCCAGGTGGTGTTGGGAATCTGGGAGGCTGTCATGAAACTCACAGCTCAGAGGCGCAGGTCACCAACGAACTGAGATCGGACTGTGGGGCCACAGGCTGCTTCTTCCCCATTCCCTTGTCACCATGTCCACAGAGTCACCCTATAGTAGCAGGTTACAGCAGAAAGAACTGCAGGGCCTGGCTCCATTTGAGAAGGAGCCTCTAAGGAAACCCAAAGGCAACACAGAGGGAAAAATAAGGGTGTGGCAGGAAGTTGAAGCCTCAGACCCTACAGTCACAATTCACAGGAGAAAAAATGCAGCACAATTCCTAGTTAGATAAACCCAAGCACTCGTTCTAAAGGACTAGGCCTTGGTTCATCAGCCAGCACATTGTGGACAACTTTCGACCGGAAATTACAAAGCACACTAACACTCCAGATAAGGACATCAAAGACAAAGAGGAAATCTTGAAAGAAGGCCCATAAGTTTTTGTTTTGTTTTGTTTTTTGTTTTTTTAGTAAATATAAATTTCCAAAGTACAGTTTATGGATTACAATGGCTTCCCCCCACCCATAATTTCACTCCCACTCGCACCCCTCCCATCTTCTGCTCCCTCTCCCTTTCCATTCACATCAAGATACATTTTCAATTATCTTTATATACAGATTGATTTAGTATATATTAAGAAAAGATTGAAGTCGGTGAACTCAAAAGGTTTCCATAGCCTTGGCAACTCATGACTAGAGCCTAGGGAGATTACTGACGCCATAAACAAAAGTGTCAAATTGTTAAGTCAACAACAGGAGTCACTGTGTACTTACTTCTCATGTGGGATCTGTCCTTAATGTGTTGTCCAATGTGAAGTAATGATATTACTAGCACTGAAACAGTATTTTACACTTTGTGTTTCTGTGTGTTTTTTTTTTCAAAAAATAATATTTTAGAAAGATATTCCAGGCCAGCACCGCGGCTCAATAGGCTAATCCTCCGCCTGTGGCGCTGGCACACTGGGTTCTAGTCCCGGTCGGGGCGCCGGATTCTGTCCCGGTTGCTCCTCTTCCAGTCCAGCTCTCTGCTGTGGCCCGGGAGTGCAGTGGAGGATGGCCCAAGTGCTTGGGCCCTGCACCCCATGGGAGACCAGGAGAAGCACCTGGCTCCTCCATCGGATCAGCGCGGTGCGCTGGCCGCAGCGTGCCAGCCACGGCGGCCATTGGAGGGTGAACCAATGGCAAAGGAAGACCTTTCTCTCTGTCTCTCTCTCTCGCTATCCACTCTGCCTGTCAAAAAAAAAAAAAAAAAAAGATATACCAGGCTAACACAAATCAATCAAAAGAAAGCTAGAATAGGTATATTAATATTAACTTCAGACAAAGCAGACTCTGGGAGGAAAATTGTCAGAGGGTTACTTAATGTTGAAGAGGCCCATCCTGCAAGAAAACACAGCGATCCCAAATGTGTATTTTCAGCCAACAGAGCACTGAAATACATGAGACAAAGCCTAATAGAACTGCAAGGAGTAACAGATGGGGCTGCTGCTGTATCTAGGAACTTCAACACACCTGTATCAGTAATTGAGCGAGCCTGCAGGTAAAAAATAATTAAAACTAGTTAACAGAACCTTCAGTGATCTGATTCTGATCGACGTTTACAGAATTCTCCATCAGACAATAGAATATATATGCTCTCAAGCTCAGGTGGAACACAAAGATAGACGACATGCTGGGCTAGTAAACGTAGCTCAACAAATTAAAAAGACTAGAAATCAGAAAAGATGCTCTTATATCACAATGGAGTCAAACTAGAAATCAATACCAAAAAATAGTGGAACATTCCAACATAGTGGGGATAAAATAAGATAATTCTAAATAGCATATGAGTCAAAGAGGAAATCTCCAGAGAGAAATGTCGGGATATTACTAACTAAATACCGTACTCATAAAATGAATTGGGAAGTGTTCCTTCCTCTTCTGGAAGAGATTGGGTAGAATTGGTGTCATTCTTCTTTAAATGTTTGGTGGGCAGCACTGTGGCATAGTGGGTAAAGCCACCACCTACAGTACCGGCATCTCATACGGGTGTTGGTTTGAGTCCTGGCTCCTTCACTTCTGATCTCTGCTACGGCCTGGGAAAGCAGTAGAAGATGGCCTAAGTGCTTGAGCCCCTGCACCCACGTGAGAGACCAGGAAGAACCTCCTGGCTCCTGGCTTCAGATCAGCGCCTTTCCGACCATTGTGACCATCTGGGGAGTGAACCAGAGTATGGAAGACCTCTCTCTCTCTCTCTCTCTTTCTGCCTCTCCTTCGCTCTCTCTGTAACTCTTTCAAATAAATAAATAAATCTTTTTAAAAAATTGTTTGGTATTCTTCTCCAATAAAAGCATAAAAGCCTGAAGATTTATTCTGGGGAGTTTTACAATTCTTAGTAGGTATAGTCCTGCTCAAATTGTTTCATTTTGAGTGAATTGTGATAACTCATGTTTTTCAAGGAATCAGTCCATCGCATCTGAGTTATTAAGTTTTTGTGCATAGCATTCACAGCACGATTCATAGTGTTCTTCTTATCCCTTTGATGTCTGTAGAGTCGGTAGTGACATCTCCTATTTCATTCCTGAAATTAATATTGTCTGTCTTGACGTTTTCCTTACTAGAAGTCTGTGAAGTTATGAATATTTTCAGAGAACTGGCTTTTTCTTCCGTTCATTCTATTGATTTTCTCTATTCTTGTTCTCTTCAACTTCATTGATTTCTACTCTTCACTCTTCCTTCCCTCTGCCTGTTTTGGGCTCAGTTTCTCTCCTTTGTCTAAGCTGCTGCGGAAGGAGCTGAGATTATTGATGTGACACTGTCCCTCTTTTCGCAGGTGCACCTGTAGTGCTATCAGTTTCCCTCTTGACACTGCTTTACCTGGGACCCACACATGTTGATACGCTGCATCTCCACTTTCACCTCGTTTGGTATTTTTGGAAAGGCTTCCAGGAGGCTTCCTCGTGGAGCTACAGATTAGTGGTAGGGGTGTGTTACTGATTCCTAGTGTTGGGAGATTTCCTGTTGTCTTTCTACCCGAGACTTATGGTTTGAATCTCTCATGGGTGGAGAACACGCCCTGCATGATTTCAGTTGTTTTGGACGTGCTTACATCTGTTGTACGGCCCAGGATACTCTATGCCCTGGTATTGTTTGTGGACACTGGAAAAGAAGGCATCTTCTGCTATTCGGTATTTTGTAAGCATTGATTAGACCTGTTTGGCAGTACTTATTGACTTCTGTGTTCCTGTTGTCTATTTTCATTCATTTTGGTGTGACAAGTGATTTTGTATCGAAACCTAAAGATCTTATTTACATTTCTCTTAGTTGGCAACTCCTACTGCTCAGCCAGGAGAGGAGGTTGCCTCCAGGTCTGGGTAAAAGTCCCGGTTCCCACCCCAGGCCCCACGACACTGGAGGGCCTGTGTCTCCCCTTACTGCTGGGCTGGCAGTTCTGGTTCCCAGTAGGCCTTTGCTAACACCTCCCTGGCCAGGTGCCTCATTACCACGTCCCTGTGACCTGCACTGCCACCCGGGAGGGGGTGGGTCCCCTCACTCCTGGGTAGTGCTGAGGATCTCTGCCTCCACCAGGCCTCCTCTGACCTCACCTCCCAGGGAAAAGGACTAAGTGTGCAAAGACTTCCGCTTCTCCAAGCACCTTCCTCTCCTGCCGCAGGGGCCCAGGGGCTCGGAACCACCTGGCTGCAGGACCAGGGTCCCAGCTCCTACTGGACGTGCTCTGACCCTTCTCCCACAGCAGGGGTTGGGACACCCATTGCAGCCAGGCAAGGGTGGAGGTCCAGACTCCCTGCTGAGCCTTTGCTGGCAGGGTGGAGGGGCTGGGGGTAGAGACACAGACATTGCTGTGGCATTTGGCAAGAGGTAGAGAGGAGGGTTTATGTCCGGAAGTTTCCTTTCTTGCTAGCCTGCCCCTTTCCTGGTCCTATGGCTAGAGACAGTAAGCTTTTGTTAGAGTTGTTTGTTTGCTTGTTTGGTTGGTTGCACTGAGGGGACAAGGGGTGAGGATCAGAGCCCATTTCTGGGTTGCTGGGCTTCTTCAACTCCAAGTCTGGGAAATATAAGACAAAAATGTAACAATCTCCAAAAACAATAGTGAACTCATCATCACGGTGCTACTCGGGCCCTGAGGTCCCCAGTCAGCCTGCCACCCTCTCTCTGCCTTTCAGAGTCGTCTTGTATTTGTTTTCTATATATCATTCAGGGTTTTGTTTTTTTTTAAAGATTTATTTATTTACGTGAAAGTCAGAGTTACAAAGAGAGAGGCAGGGACAGAGAGAAAGAAAGATCTTCCATTCACTGGTTCACTCCCCAGTGGCTGCAACAGCCACAGCTGGGCCAGGCCAAAGCCAGGAACCAAGTGCTTCTTCCTGGTCTCCCATGTGGGTAACAGGGGTTCAAATACTGTAGTCATCTTCCGCTGCTTTTCCAGGCCATTAGCTGGGAGCTGGATCAGAAGTGGAGCAGACGTGAACTGGTACCCATATGGGATGCCAGCATTACAGGCAGTGGCTTTACACCACAACGCCGGCTCCATCCAGGGTTTTTCCTTGGGCTTAGCAGGAGGGAAAGGAAAAAAGTACATCTACTCCATCTGCCCACAACAGAAGTCCACGAGTTATCTTTTTATACCTAAAACAAATCACGTCACTTCCCTGCTTAAAATGCTCCATGGCTTCCTGTCAGACCTAAAACAAAATGTGCGCCCCTTCCCTTAGTCTGCTCCCTCACCAGCTGCCCCGTGGCCACCGCCCTGGGGTCGTCTTCCCCTCCTGTCCTCCTCTGGCTCCCTGAGCTCCAGCTCCGGTGGCTGTGTGTTTCTCGGATGGCGCGCCTGTGCCCTGCTGCCTGGACTGCTCTCCCCATGTTTTCTGGATCTCCTTGTGAGCATGGCCATGGTGACCCTCGTTTCTGCGTGCTGTGTTCTCATTTAGTCCTCTCTGTGTGAATGCCAGCTCCGTGAAAACGGAGATTTTGTGTGTCTTGTTCACCTCTACATATCCTATCTCTAGACTCTAGGGTGATGCCAGACACACTGAACACTGCACGCAAACACTTGAGAAAGCAGTGAGTGAACAAATGTGCTTGTGTCGACCACTGATGTTTGCCTGGGTCTTTATTTTTTTTAAGATTTTATTTGAGAGGTAGAGTTACAGACAGTGAGAGGGAGAGACAGAGAGAAAGGTCTTCCATCCATTGGTTCACTCCCCAAATGGCTGCAATGGCCGGAGCTGCACCCATCCGAAGCCAGGAGCCAGGAGCTTCCTCCTGGTCTCCCACGAGGGTGCAGGGGTCCAAGGACTTGGGCCATCTTCCACTGCTTTCCCAGGCCATAGCAGAGAGCTGGATTGGAAGAGGAGCAACCGGGACTAAAACCAGCACCCCTATGGGATGCCGGCGATGCAGGCGGAGGATTGACCTCTGCCTTGGCACCGGCCCCTCACCTGTGTCTTTAAAAGACAGGTCAGAACCAGCTAAGGGAGCAGGGACAGAGCAGATAGGAACCAGTGCTGTGACGTGGCCCCTCCCCCAACCGCCCTATCCGGCCCAAGTTCAATGATCAGGTAAATAATGGCCTATTAGCAATATAAATTAAAATAGATACAATGTTTTTGAAGCTTGTAAATAAAAGAAACCTTTTTTTGCATAATTACATTTAAGTCAAATAATAGCAAACAAGGAGGTCAATGAGGACAAAACCGCTGTAGATGAAAACCTCTGCTTTGCAGTGAAGTCAGGCTCAGAGAAAATTAATTGTCCGCTTTTAGTACGACGTCTCTGAACTTACCTGATTATAAAATCATGCACTCTTATCATTTCAGAAAACAAAAACACAAACAAGAAAAAAAAAAAACAGTGAATCATCACGGGTAACATCTTTTTTTTAAAGATTTATTTTATTTATTTGAAAGTCAGAAAAGAGAGAAAGGAGAGACAGAGAGAAGTCTTCTATCTGCTGGTTCCGTCCCCCAATGGCTGCAGTGGCCAGCGCTGGGCCAGGCCAAAGCCAGGAGTGAGAACGTCCATCCAGGTCTCCCACAGGAGTGGCAGGAGCCCAAGCATTCGGGCCGCATTAGCAGGGAGGTGGATTGGAAGTGGCATGGGATGGAGGCACTGCATGCGGTGGCTTCACCCTGTAAGCCACAGTGCCGGCCTCTAGCAACATCATGGTCTATTTTCTTCCAGTTTTCCCCCTATGTAGATATAGTTACATTTTCACAGCATATGGACTTGATTTTTGCTCGACTTGGATTTATAATTCAGAAAGAGAATCAGTTGAGTGTTTGATCCTTCCCTATTTGAGGGAAACTTGAGACAGCCGCGAAGAACAAACTGTCTTGGTGTTCGTCACTAAGAATGGCGGGAAGCGTGCAGAGCAAAGGTTGGCCAAGATGCTCTGGGTGTTTCTGAATAATCAGGGGACTCTGATGCTTCTGGAAAACCAACAAGGGAAATAACAAATTTGAAGAATCAAACAAGTCGGGGGCAGAGTTGCGGCATAGCAGGGGAAGCTGCCGCTTGTGATAACCGCATCGCTATGGGTGCCGGTTCAATTCTTGTTGCTCCACTTGCAATTCAGCTCCCTGCTAGTGTGTCTGGGAAAGCAAAAGAAGATAACCCAAGTTCTTGGACCCCTGCATCCCTGTGGGAGACCCAGCTGGAGCTCCTGGCTCCCGGCTTTGGCCCAGCCCAGCCCTGGCCATTGGAGCCATTTGGAGAGTGAACCAGTGGGTAGATCTCTCTCTCTCTCTTTCTCTCTCTCTCTCTCTCTCCGTCTCTCTTTCTGTCTCTATCTCTCCCTCTCTCTCTTTCTGTTAACTCTGTCTTTCCAATGAATAGATAAACCTTTTTTAAAAAAGATTTATTTATTTATTTGAAAGGCAGAGTTATGCAGAGAGAGGAGAGGCAGAGAGAGAGAGAGAGAGAGAGAGAGAGAGAGAGGTCTTCCATCCAGTGGTTCACTTCCCAATTGGCTGCAACGGCTGCAGTTGCGCCAATCTGAAGCCAGGAGCCAGGAGCTTCTTCTGGGTCTCCCACGTGGGTGCAGGGGCCCAAGGATCTGGGCCATCTTCTACTGCTTTTCCAGGCCACAGCAGAGAGCTGGATCGGAAGTGGAGCAGCCGGGTCTCGAACCAGTGCCTATATGGGATGCCGGAGTTTCAGGCCAGGGCATTAGTTAACCTGCTGCGCCACAGCTCCGGCCCCAAGTAAACCTTTTCTTAAAAAAATCAAACAAGTCAAATAAATGTTAAGCTTTAAAACAGAAGAAAATATCTTGGGGCCCCCACTGTGGTGCAGTGGGTTAGACTGCCCCCTGAGATGTCAGCATCACATATGAGCACTGATTCAAGCCTCAGCTGCTCCACCTCCAGTCCAGCTCCCTGCTAATGTTCCTGGGAAAGCAGCAGAAGGTGACCTAAGTGCTTGGGCCCCTGCCACCTAAGTGGAAGACCTGGAGGGAGTTCTGGGCTCCTGACTTTGGTCTGGCCCAGCCTTGGCCATTGTGGCCCTTTGGAAGTGAACCAGCATATGCAGGATCTCTCTCTCTCTCTCTCTCTCTCTCTCTCTCTTTCTCTCTCTCTCTCTCTCTCTCCCTCTCTCTGTCTCTGTAACTCTGCCTTTCAAATTAATAAATCTGTTTAAAAGACATAATATTTTAAGACACATTTATCTTAAAAAAATACGAAAATATTTTAAGACAGCTGGAACAAAAAACTAGCTGAAAGATAAAATAGGATATAAACATATAAAGCTGGATGGGGATCCTCATGAAAAGAAACAGTAGAGGAGTATGGTCAGATCTCACAGGCACTGGAAGGACCAACAGCAGCTGGACCCTCCATCGTCGTCTTCCTGGGTTCCCACGTTCCCTGGTCTCTGCTTTTCTCTGCATATCCACGTCTTTCTATCAGCTTCCACGGCTCAGGCTAGTATCCTGTTTCCCCTTGATCGAAGTTTGCTTGTGGCTTTGCTGGTGACAACATTGGTCCACGCCCACTCTGCCTTGCAGTTTGGCGCCCACCACCACAGTCCTTGGCTATTTTCATGGCCTTTGTAGTTAGAATCTCGTAGCTGATCCATCCTTCGGGAAGGCCTGTGCTTGCTTCAGTCAAACACCTATGATGAGGAATAAGTAGAGTCAAGTGACAAGGGAGACTTTGGGCGAGAATAATGGCAATAGAAACCCAAAGGAAATAAGAAAGAAAAAAAAAATAAGTAAATGATGAAATAAACTTAAACTAGTAAAGCTAATCAAAACCAATTCAAATTAATAACATTAAAATCAGAAAGTGGATGTAACAAACAGTATAGAATAATTCATTTACATTACAAAGACACATATATCTATATATGTACTCTACCAAATTGTCAGACAATTTGAAACCTCAATAAAGTAAAAAAATGTCTTTACAAACACAGCATTCCAGACTTGGTGCAAGGAAAACATGGAAAACAGTAATGGACTTAAATTGAAGGTTATTGACAAGAGCTGTGAAGATATAGTTTAACTCTTCCTAATACATAAGATCTCCATGTGCTATAAAACAAAGGTGAGAATTTGGGGGTGTCCGTAATTTGTTTCTGAGGTTAGTGTGTTACAGAACCTGAAGCCTGATAAAGATATCCCAACAAAGCAAATCTATGCTAACATCATATTTGAATATAGATAGAAAGCCCTGGAACATAACATCAGGAAGTTAAATCAGCCTTATGTTAAAGAATAATATACCAGAAGCATATATGAATTATTCCAACAGAAATCTATTCATATTAGCCCCACTTGGCATAACATATGCTGTTCTAAAATATCTTAGCAGTTATTAATACTGCCTATTTTCCTTATTTATGCACATATTGCTTGTAAACACAATTAACAATCAACTTCTTAGCAGATACAGCATTTAATGAGTCCTAGAAAAAATTTTGAGAAAGTCGTGCACTGTTGTCTGTGCCTGAACATATTTCCAAGGACCTGAGCAGATCTGTCAAAAGTCTGTCTTTGTAACAGTCACAGAACCACACAGAAGAAACGGCTTTGAGTTCATGATGGGTGAAATATGTAATGGTACACATTAAATATGCTAGGATTAATTTTTGAATAAAAATTAAATGAGCACTAAAATGCATTCAGTTCCTTAAACTAGTATTTGCTGCTGGTCATCTCCATGTATGTAACAGGAGGGGTTGGTGCTGTGATATACTGAGTAAAGCTGCCACCTGCTTTGCTGGCATCCCATATGGGTGCTGGTTCGAGTCCCGGTTGCTCCACTTCCTATCCAACTCTCTGCAATGGCCTGGGAAAGCAGTGGAAGATGGCCCAAGTCCTTGGGCCCCTGCACTCAGATGAGAGACCCAGAGGAAGCTCCTGGCTCCTGGCTCCTGGCTTCGGATCAGCACAGCTCCAGCCATTTCGGCCATCTGGGCAGTGAACCAGCCAATAGAGGATCTCTCTCTCTCTCTCTCTCTCTCTCTCTCTCTCTCTCTCTCTCCCTCTGCTCTCTGTAACTCTGCCTTTCAAATAAATATAAATCTTTAGGGGAAAAAAACCAGAATGTAACAGGAGTGATTTTCAGGTTGTTACTTGGTGCCTATTCACTCACCAACTGCAGGACTCGCATAACCTCAATGCCCAGGGGAACCTTGTCCAAGGGTTCCTGCTCTCATGGCCAATTTTCTGCGTTACCCAGATTGGGGTAATCTAGGTGTGTCTTCAAGGGTGTTTCTGGAAAATAGCACTGATACAGAAAGTCCTCTTCACCAGTGTGCTGGGCCTTATCCAATCTTTTGAGGCTCCAAATGGAGCAAGGAGGTAGAAGAAGAGAGAATGTACTCTGTCTTCTTGGGCTGAGACATCCATGTTCTGCGGTGGATGGCAGCTCTCCTGGCTGACAGCTCTGGACTCAAATGAGAATTCACACCATTGGCCTTTTTGGTTCTCAGCTTCTGGCTTGGACTGAACAATTCAGCTTGCAGATGGAACATTTCATGATTTCTTGACCTTCAAAATCGTGTGAGTTAATTCTTATAATAAGTCTCCCCTTCATTTATCTATCTAGCCCATTAGTTTTGTTTTTCTAAAGAATACTATCATACCCACTGTTTATGCACATGTATGAAATCTACAGACAGGAAATGGATAAGAACAAAGCCCCAGAGGAAATCAAAAGGAGGAGGATAATAAATAAATAATCACATAAAGAAACCTACACCAATAAATCTAATTAAAGACAAATGCCCATTTCTCCAGTCATTAAGCAAGAAACAACACGGCCATTTCAATGGGTGACTCAAAGTGTTTGATACAATCTAACATCTATTATTTTTGCTAATAACTTTAAAGAAAGGAACAGTTATTTCCAAGTTAATATTTAAAAATGCTCATTTTACACAAAACCAACTCTCTGCTTAATGATAATTTTTTTTCTTTAAAGATTTATTTATTTATTTATTTGAAAGGCAGAGTTACAGAGAGGCAGAGGCAGAGAGAGAGAGAGAGAGAGAGAGAGAGAGAGAGGTCTTCCTTTTGCTTGTTCACTCCCCAAGTAGCTGCAACAGCTAGAGCTGAGCCAATCTGAAACTAGGAGCCAGGAGCTTCTTCCAGGTCACCCACATGGGTGCAGGAGCCCAAGGACTAGGGCCATCTTCTACTGCTTTCTCAGGCCGTAGCAGAGAGCTGGACCAGAAGAGGAGCAGCCAGGACTAGAACTAGCACCCATACGGGATGGATGCAGGCGGTAGGTTTACCCACTATGCCACAGCACACCGACCACTAATGATAATTCCAAAAATGTATCAACTTTCAAATAAGCAACAGAGCAATTATTCCAGACAAACTTTTAGTTATTTACTATTACTGTAGGAGTTTTAGATAAAGTAATAAGACATGAAATTGAATTACTTGGGAGAATTGATTCTCAGATTTGATGAAGTCCAAGTGTGTTGGAAGGGAATAAAAATGAGGGTAACAGTAAGGAAAACACACGTAGTACTGGCTTATTCAATTCTCTCAACAAAGCTGAGTTAGGAATTACTATTATCCCCTTTTTATAGCTGAAGAAACTGGTGCAGAGAGATTCAATAACTTCCCAAATATAGTGAGGTAGAGATAAACATGCAATTCCAAGCCAGAAAGTCTGGACCCCAAACCAACGCTCATCACTAAACTGGGCATGCCAGACACTGGGTTAGGGACCATACATCCACACACTCTCTCCACAGTTTGAGAAATGTATATTATGCTCTCTTCTATAGGCTGTAACAGCTGTGGAGAAAAATATATTCATAAAGTCAGTAGATTTTTGTGCAACTCTTAAAATTATAATTGCAGAGATGTAGCTACATGGAAAGATTTTGATAATAAAATTTTAAATAAAAAGGCCAGATATCAGCTAGTATGTTAGGTCTGATTACAAATAACAAAAGATGTATCCATTTGGACAAAGGATCAAAGGGATTGTACTAAAAGAAAGACAGTTGTTAACAGAGTGATGGGAGTATGGGTGATACTTTTATCCTTACCAAATGCTCACAATGAACATTTAATGAATAAATTTTCAAAGATGATGTGTAGATGATGAATAATGGAAAATACTATAAGGATTTGTGTTGGAGCACCTATTAAAGCATAAAGTAAGGGGATTTTTAGATGCAAATCAATGTAGACTTGGGGTAGATGTTGGAGAGAATGGAAGGCATCCTCTTCCAATCCACCTCCCTGCTCATGCACCTGGGAGGCATCAGATGGCAACCCGCGTCCCTGGGTTCCCCCCAGCCATGTGCGAGATCCAGACGGAGCTCCTGCCTCCTGGCTTCAGCCAGATGCCACCTTGGAGGTCGTGGGCATTTGGGGAGTGACCCAGCAGATGGAGCATCTCTCTCTTCTCTGTCTCTCCCTCTCTCTGTCACTCTGTCTTTCAAATAAATAAATAAATAAATCTTTAAAAATGAGGGAGAGAAAGAATTACCCATGCATGCAGCTGCCTCCTCTGACACTCGGGGGGCTGTCTGTCTTTGCTCAAAGCAATCTCATTAAAGTATTGTGTCCAGCTCCCTCACCCAAGGCAGGACTACACCTGAAGCAAACCAGATGGATTGGGAGCTTTCTGGCCTCCAGCATTCAGAACCTGCTTCCTGGCAGCCAGGCAATTAGGCACTGGTGTTTATACTGAACTGCTTCATACACATGCAAAACTTAGGTGAATCAAATTATATTCAAGAGGTAGAAAGAAAAGATGGGGGAGGGAAGAAGGAACATATTTTACAATGTATTTTTTGATTTAATAAGGTCCCTAAATGACAATTCTCATCAAGAATATAACCTAGGAAACAGCCATCTTTCAATGCTGAAGGAAAGCACAGGGTGCACTGGATTTATTGAAAGTATTAAGGTGTATTTTGAATATTAATCATTTTCACCATATGCCCTAATTATAGACATTAACCCAAACTCCTGGTGTTATTCCAGTGTAAGTCAAACTAAAGTAGAGATGAGGAGATGAGCCAGTAATCTATGTGATCAAAAAGCTGAGGTGCATCCCCCCAAATAATTTCAATCCTTACAGAAGGTGGTATAGAGCCTGAGTAATTGCTCTCATGGTGCAGTGTAGAGTGTAGCTATGTGAGTTAGGACAAAACTACTATAGTGGCTTAAGATGAATGGCTTAAATAAAGGAGTTGATGCTCCATTCTTGTTTCAGTCCAGACAGTCCAGGCTGGCGGGCAGCCCTGCTCCATGCAAGCTGTCAGGAACCCAGATTTCAGGAGAGGAGCAAGAGGCACACGGTTGTCCGTCGGCTGGAAGTGACCCTGACGTGACACATCCCAGCGCTGCTCCCGTTCCGTCACCCCACTCATTCCACCTACCTGCAACTCCACAGACTGAGCTGCTGCTTAAGCCACTTGCAAGAGCAGAAATGGAATGTTTTTCTGGCCTACAGAACTGCCACTGCCAGGAAAATTGTCCCTGAGGCTTCATTTGTGCCTTTCTATCTCCAAGCTTTATCCGTAGATCAAAGACCGCTGTGAGCTCCCAGCCTGACACTTTTTGTCTAATCCAGACACCACACAGCAGTCAAGTTCTTGCACGTGTGTGCACACAAGCACATGGACACATGGAAACATACCGATAACAACCTATCACAGTTGCCCCGAGATGCCCTTGAGAGTTGCCCCTCATAGGACAGGAGGTGAATCAGAAGGTTGTCGGGAGCCAGTGGAAGCAGAAATGTTTGCAAGGGAATTGGCACTGGGAAGAGGCGCGCCTTCTTTTGAAGTCACTACTGCACTGTGCTGGAAGTGTCCTATCAGTACACTCTCGGAGGGGCAGGCATCGTAGCAAGGCAGGGCAAGCTGCCATTCTAGCCCCACACCCCGTATCAGAGTGCCAGGGAGCTAGTCCCACCTCCGCTTCTTCTAGCTTCCTGCTAATGCACCTGCAAGGCAGCAGCTAGTGGCTCAAGTGCCTGAGTCTCTGGCACTTTCATGGGAGACCCAGATAGAGTTCCTGGCTGCTGGCTTCCGCCTGGCCCAGCCCCAGCGGTTGTGGGGATTTGGGGAGTGAACTAGCAGATAGATAGCTAGATAGATAGCTAGCTAGATAGAGATACACAAACATACCGATACATCCCTCTCAGTAGCTCTGCCTTTCAAATAAAAAGAAATAAACTTTTTAAAAAAGAAATCTTTGGCACAACAGCACGCATTCCTCTCAGCAAACACAAAAGATACACACAGAGCACGATCTCTCTGGGATCCCTGGGCTTCATGGGGACACAAGACGACAACAGGAGGGAGGCTGAGACTGGGGCCTGTGTGCAGAAGGAGAAGATTGGCTGAAACTCCCCGCACAGCTATTATCTCAGGCAATTGTCACAGAAGAAGAAGGCTGCTTGCAGGGACAAGACCTCCTCTCTGCTGCCCTGAGACGCCAGTCCGTACCCAGGCTTCTTCTCTGAACAAATACGTCTTCCCGCTAACCTAGGAGCACAGTGACCTGCCGTCAAAATAGCAAAGGTAGGGACAGACAGGCCCCACACCCGTGTTCTCCAAGCCAGTAATTCCTCTGTAATATGCAGTCTCACAGAACCAAAGAGCAAAGTGCCTCACGGGTAGCAGGAACCACCAAGCTGGAGAACATGCACCTTGCAGCTTTGTCTTGTTTGAAGTGAGCCTGCCCACGTGGGGTCCTGGACAAGCCACCTGGCCTCCCCCAGTGTCCTCACCAATGAGAAGGAGACAGCCCTGCCTAGCTCTAGAGTTCAACGGATCCTTTGATCGGAGCCGGAAACCAATACTAAGATCTCAGAGACAAAGCAGTTGTCCTTATTTGTAGTATTAGCGTGACCTCGCTGGGTAAAGAAGAGGCTGTGGCTGTGTGAGGGCAGCTCAGGGAGTGGCTGATGTGTAATAAAAGGGATTTTATTGTTTATTGTTTTTTTGGAGCTCCTGGGGAGTCCCCTAGACCTTCCCACATTAGGACCTGTGTTAGGGGGCTTCCCCTTTAACACACCTACAGGGCCGCCTGCCTGATTGACTGGCACTAGGGGTTGACTGAAGATGGGAAGGCAAAGGGCCTGAACACCTGTTAAATGTGTATTTGGTATTGGACTATGAAGGTCCCCCAGATTCCCAAGCGGAAACCCTACCCCCTGCCAACGTGATATAGTTAGGAGAGGGGCTGTGAGAGGGGATCATGGCATGAGGCTGGATTGATGCCCTTGACCATGAAGGATTAACGGAATCAGCGTCCTTATCCATGAGATCCCCGAGAACACTCTGGATCCTTCCACTGTGCGAGGATTCGGCGCTGCCATGAGAAAGACGCCGACTCCACTGACACCTTGCCCTTGGGCCTCCCAGCTTCAGAGCTGTGACAAGTCACTCTCTGCTCTTTGGGAATCGCCCAGGCCACGTGGCTTTCCTACATCAGCCCGCTGCACTAGGCCGGGCTGCGGCACGGCAGGCACTGGCTGGCTGTGTGGGATCACCGGAGACCAATTTTGCTGTCTGGATTTTGCTCTGAGCTGATCTTCCTTGCTGTGCTGGTTTCCTGGCCCTGTGGTGAAGACTTTCCACAAACTTCGCACTGCAAACCTCGTCCGTCCGTTATCATTCCCTTCCTGGTGTCAGAAGTCTCACCCGGAAGCTGTGGGGAGGATCTTTCCTTGCCTTTGTTACCTCTAGAAGCTTCTTGCTGTCCTTGGCCAAGTCCTCACTTCACCCTGATCAAGCATTGTCTCTCTTGTTATTTTTTTTCCAAAGATTTATTTATTCATTTATTTGAAAGCCGGAGTTACACAGAGAGAGAAGGAGAGGCAGACAGAGAGGGGGGTCTTCCATCTGCTGGTTCACTCCTCAGTTGGCCGTGATGGCTGGAGCTGTGCTGATCTGAAGCCAGGAGCCGGGAGCTTCTTCCAGGTCTCCCACACAGGTGCAGGGACCCAAGGTCTTGGGCCATCTTCTACTGCTTTCCCAGGTCATAACAGAGAGCTGGATCAGAAGTGGAGCAGCCGGGACTTGAACTGGCGCCCATATGGGATGCCGGCACTGCAGGCGGCAGCTTCATCCACTACGCCACAACACAGGCCCCAAACACCGTCTCTTAGTTTTACTCCACTGCTTCCCTGATCTAAGGACCTTTGGGGTTACATCGGGCCCACTTGAATAATAGACAACAATCTTTTCATCTCAAGAGCTTTCATTTGGAGATGGTGTTGTGACATAGTGGTGGGTAAAGCTGCTGCCTGAGATGCCAGCATCCTATATGGGCTTCATTTGTATGCTAAATGCTCCACTTCCAACCCAGCTCCTTTAGCTAAAGGCTTAAGGAAGCAATGAATGATGGTCCAAGTGCTTGGGTCCCTGCTACCCGGGTGAGAGACCTGGAAGAAGCTCCTGGCTCCTAGCTTCAGACTGGCCCAGCCCTGGCTGTTGCAGCCATCTTGGGGGTGAATCAGTAGATTGAAGACATCTCTGTCTCTCACTCTCTCACTGTGACTATGACTTTTAAAGAAATACATAAAAAATCCAAAAAAATAAAAAACAGGAAAAGCTTTCATTCAATCCCTTTTATATACTCCCTGTTGCCATGTAAAGTGATATAGCCAAGGCTCTAGAGATTAGGGATGGACATCTTTGGGAGGTCATTGTTCTTTTGGTCACACAGACCCACACATAGTCTTTGTGTACAAAGGCCCTGTAAATTTCAGGAGCACTTAAGATGGGTGAAGCCCAGAGAGAGCCATCTTTGTGACTGACACATCCGTACAATTGTGTATGCACCCACCCAGCGTTGGGCCAGGTCCAGGTGAACTTTGATCACAGAGCTGGAGGCGCACACACTGCAACCCCATTGTCCACTTCCAGGTGAGAGTACTGGGAGCTCTCATCTGTGTGCTTGGTATACAGGCTCCCAAATCTTCAGCCTGCGTCCTATTCACTTGTGGGAAAACTGGACTGTGTTTTGTCATAAGAACTGATATAGCAATCCACACAATGGAATACCTTGTAGACCTGAAGAGCCCACAGCTAGCTGAAGCAGTCTATGGGACTCTGATAACCATAACAAAGACAGCAAGTCAAGAGAGAATGCGTACGATACGCTCTCGTGTGTATAGACAAGCGTATATCAAAGACTCAAAGACATAGGCATTGTTTAGGAACCCATGAAGAGAGGCTACTGCATAACCACTGCATTTAGGGTACTAGTGCTTCTTGGGGAGGGAGAAGAAAGTGGACGCACCTGTGAAGCTGGAAAGGGGACACATGGAGGTGCCGATTCTATCACGCATTTCATAGATCTGCAACAGCTCATAGTAAAAATGTTGAATAGTAACTTTGATATTTCTGAGTAAAATTAAAATATTTTATACAAATATCTATTTATTAGTATTTTTAGTCTTCTTTAATTTATTCAAGAGACAGAGCTCCCATTGGCTTTACTCCCCCAAATGTCCTCAATGGCCAGGACCAGGGCAAGCCAAAAAATGAGCCTGGAACTCAACCCTTGTTCCTAAGTGGTGTCAGGGACCCAACTACTTGAGCCATCACCTGCTACCTCCAGGATGCTCACTGGCAGGAAGCTAGAACTGGTGGCAGAGTTTAAACTTGAACCCAAGCACTATGATACTGGATATCAGCATCTTTAACCAGCATCTTAATCATAGGCCAAATCCTCATCCCCATTCAAGTGTCTTTAAGACCTGAGCAGGTGGGATTCTTGATGGAGATCTGGGAGGAAGGAGAGTCTCCCCTAAAGTGCCTAACAAGGAGGCAGAGGAGTGAGCCAAGAAGAACGGTCCCTGGGGAGAATCTACAGCGTTCACAACTCTTAGAGCTTCTCACAGGACCTTTGACCAAGAGCCAAACTGGTAACAGAGGGCTGGCTGTAAAGGGACCAGAGTTGGGAAACAGAATGAGGTGTATGTTTGATGGGCAACCTGACTCCTCCTCACCTAAGGCTAGAGAAGGGCCTTTATTCGAGCCCATGCCATGGCCCCTGGAGTTGTGGGAACAGTTAAAGAGATATTAGACACACACACGCACACACACCCCAACTTGGAATCTCACGTGAGAGGCTGTGGATGTCGGCCTGAGAATAAATACGAAGTGAAAAGGACAATGCAGCCTGAGACAGGAAGTTGCTGCTGGGGCAAGAGAGACCTAGAGGCCACCCCCACCCTCCCGAGGGAGAGTGTCCTGGAGATGTCCTAACTCTACCTGGGCAAAGGACTCCACTGAGCTGCTACTGCTGCTGCTGTGTGCAAAATTGGAGGCTGCGGAGCCTGCAGGAGGCTGGAGGAAGGTGCTAGAAGAAAAAGCCGCAGGTGACCAATGCATGTCTGCTTCCCAGACACCCCAGAGCCAAAGTCTGAAAGTGTCAGAGCCCCCAAAACCCCCAGTCCAGCTAGGAGAGGGGGAGCAATGGGGCCGGAAGCAGAATCACCAAGACCCTGCCCCTTCTTCAGGGCAAAGCACCTCTTTAGCTGGCATGAAACCACATTCAGAACCAGACAAGCTGAATTACTGAACCAAACCTGTGCTTGCAGTTTAAAATGGGCAGAGGTCTTTGTATTATAATACCGAAAAGCCAGGAGAAAACCATAGGGCGTGCCTGAGCCAGAGGTGAGAACCGTCCTCACTGAATCTATTCTAGAGGGAGAGTGGGACCAACACCGAACTCCGATTTCTTCCTCTCTGAGCTCAGGCCCTGCATATTCAGGGAACAGGCTCTGTGTGCTTTAATGGCGCCCCCAGAAGGAGGGTCCAGCAGGCCTGTGGACACACGTGGGGGTCCCGGGTGACACCCCCTCTGGCAGAGAGCTGGGGGCTGACCCGAGGACTGCAAAAACTCTTACAGCAGAAATCAGGAATTGAGGATGGGGTTCAGAGCAGCCTCAAGGTCAGGGAAGGGTCAGGGTAGGGGCCCAGCAGGCAGCAACTAAACAGACAAATATCACATAGCATAGAACAGAGCTCCAAGAGAAACAACCTCATTTTCATTCCCTGGAATCTACTCAGGGGACTTGCAATCCCCTCTGCCACTAGGGTTTCATCTAGCTGACCAGATAACGCTACTCTTATTGGCCATCTGCCCTGACTGTCTTGCTCTCTGCCCACAAAGCTCCGTGACAGAGGAAGCACAGGTGCTACAGGCCAGGGAAGGGAGGGTCCAGGGCTTTGGCCCTCGCTCCCCACTGTAGCATAGAAAAGGCCAAATGCAGGCAGTCGGCACTCCCGGTCCTCCACGCAGCCCCTCGGGGGCCACGCCATGCTGCTCATGCCACTGACTTCCTGTTCACTACTTTAGCCTGGCCACCAGTAGGGCTGGAAGCACAGGGACTGAGGAGTCAGCTCAGTCATCGTGAAATGGAGGCTCACAGAACCCTCTCCCATTCTGACAAGTGTATGCTAATTGCATTCTGTCTCCTTGCAAATTATAGCTATTCCTTGGGTTTTAAAAAATTTGACATTTCCTTCTGATTGCAGCGGCCTCTTGTTTGCTCTAGGCGCAGGGAAGGAGGGGGTGGGGGGCATGGGGGCAGACGCTGACCTCACAGGTGGAATACAGTCGGGGCTGGGGAGGGGGGCCCAAGACCTTTGGGGAGAGTTACCGCTTGGAACTCATGACAAGCTTGAGTCCAGATGATACCCGGGGTCTTCCCACTTCTGGAAGACTTAGACAAATTGGGTCCAAATCCTCAAACTTCACAGCTCACCGGGACCCAGGGACTTCTCCGTGATTTCTGCAGATTCCTGGTCACACTTCTCGAGTCCCTGCAGCCATGTTCCTCTGTCCGGGGAGGGGCACCATTCTGACTTGTCCGCACATCAACAGTACCCATATCTCAGGAAATCCAGTCGAGCGGTGATGGCCCAAGGTCGCGGTCCTAAGCCTAAGTTCCAGCACACACAACTCTCCGCCCTGTCTGTAGTTCACAGTCCTCCAGGTGTGGGCCAGGGAGCACCCACATATCTGAGAGGCCTAAACTCTTTCCATATGTGACTTGCCTTCTATGGTCTCGCTCTCTCTCACGGGTGCACTGGACTCTCCAGGGTCTATTTGCCATCTGCTGATGTCAGAGTACCCAGGTCAGGAGTGTGTGCATCTGTGTGCTCATGTCCTCAGTTTGAATTCTGGTATGATGAATTCCAATAGATGTAACACACACAAAGGAATGCTCTTGGGTGTCCGCAATAATTGTTAAGCTGTTCTGTGCGCATCTCAAGCCCTGCTCCCGCTGAAGACCCCCAACCACATGCAGCCCCCACCCCCACCAGGAAGTAGGACCCCATTAGCCCTGCTCCCCCACTGGAAGCCTGCTTGAAGCCTCCTCTCCTTCTCAGTGCAAAGCTCCCTCCGATCTGCAAGACAATGTGCCGAGAGGCGGGCTGCTCTCCAGAAGGGAGCGCTACATCCTTGAAAGCAAACCTAAGTCTTAGTTCATGGCAGAGTTTCAAGTGGGGGGAGAGGGGGGAGGCTGTTACTGCCCATTTTACAGAAGGCAAAAGTGAGACTCTGGAGATAGATGGTGGCAATGCAAGTAGGACCCACAAATCTGTATTTGTGGGGTTGAACAGTCAAGTGATGGAGCCTTTTGAAGTCTGTTTGAAGTATCCTCCCTCTCTCTCTCTCTCTCTCTCTTTCCCTCTTCCTTCCTGCCCCCTCTCCTTCCTCATTTCTTCTTCCAAGTCCTTGAAGGCACTGTAGTGTCTTCGTCACGCTTCCCTGGACATGACCATGAGTTCCAGTAACTGTAAGCGACAGAAGTCCAGACAGTGGAGGTTGGACAGGCACAGGGCAGCCCTTGCATGGCTCCCCTGCGTGTGGGCAGTATCCTGGCTCCCACGTGAGTCCCTCAGGCCTCGGAGGAAATCCTGCTCTCGTCCCCGCTCAGCCAGCAGCTCTGAAGGCTCATCCAGCCCCCACGAATGCCCCAGCTTTCCCACTCCCACCCAGTTCCTCCAGTGGGTTTCTCCCTGCAGTGCTCCAGACCCCCTCACCCTCCCGTGGTTGCTCTGAGCCAGGGTCTGAGGACTGGCAGCTGGTGCAGTGTCTGCCCTGCCTGACTGCACAGAGCAGCGGACAGATAGAGACACAGGCAGAGATGGTGCCGTGGGATAGATGAGGGAGGGGAAGCTGGGGCCACATGGGCCTGGCATAAGACTCCTTCTTTCTGAGTCTTCTGGGGGAATGATGGGGTGGGGAGTGGGCTAAGACAGGACAACAGGACATACGGAATTAACTGAGAAAGTGCTGAGCTGGTCTAAAGAACCCAGGAGCCCAGATCACAAAGTTTGATTGCCATAAACTCCAAATTAACGGTCCTGTGTCAAGTGCCTGAAAGTGTGTCTAAGTGTAGGTGTGGCCAGGGGCAGGAGTGAAACAGGGCTTCTAGGCTGTTTTCTGGAGACAGGGCAGGGTGATGGAGAAGGATGTCAGCCACGGAGTCAGATGGACTTGGGTTTACAAAGGAGCTCTGTCACTTACTATTCTTTTTTTTTTTTTTTTTTTTGACAGGCAGAGTGGACAGTGAGAGAGAGAGACAGAGAGAAAGGTCTTCCTTTGCCATTGGTTCACCCTCCAATGGCTGCCACGGCCGGCGCACCGCACTGATCCGAAGGCAGGAGCCAGGTGCTTCTCCTGGTCTCCGCTGTGGGTGCAGGGCCCAAGCACTTGGGCCATCCTCCACTGTACTCCCTGGCCACAGCAGAGAGCTGGCCTGGAAGAAGGGCAACCGGGACAGAATCCGGCGCCCCGACCAGGACTAGAACCCGGTGTGCTGGCGCCGCAGGCAGAGTATTAGCCTAGTGAGCCACGGTGCCGGCTGTCACTTACTATTCTTAAGGACCTTGAGAAAGTCCTTTAAGCTCTGGTTTGCCACCTGTACAATGGGGCAGAAAACAATATCTACGTGTAGGGTTATGAGGGTTCTGTAAATTAATATAGGCCAAGCCTTAGCAAATGCACTGCAATACAGAAGATGGTAAATGTGTAATGTTACCATTGTGTAAAAGAATAACTGAGAGGCCAACGTTGTGGCACAGGGTTAAGCCACCTCTTGCAGCACCAGCTTCCCAAAGCAGAGTACTGGTTCCAGTCCTGGCCGCACTGCTTCTCATCCAGCCTGCTTGCTAACGTGCCTGAGAAGGTGGCAGAGGATGGCCCAAGTCCTTGGGCCCCTGCTATCCATGTGGGAGACGGGCTGGAGTTCTAGGCTTCAGACTTCAGCCTGGATTAGCGCTGGCCATTGCAGTCATTTGGGGAGTGAACCAGCAGATAGAAGATTGATTTCTCTCCCTTTCTCTGTCTCTATGCCTGTCAAATCAATTAGAAATCAATCAATCAATGTTTTTTACAAAAGAATTACTGAAATGATCCAAAGAAGCCTTCAGCACAGTGCTCAGACCACGGTAGACCACCCATGGAGGGAGGGAGCTTCAGCTCACTGTTGCCCTGGGTCCCCTTGGGCCCAGTTCCTCAGGGACAACATATATCAAGTGTGACGGACACAGACTTCCAGACCCCCTTCACCCCTCTCACCAGAGGGAATGAGGCTGCCGATGCACTAAAGCAGGTGGGAATGTGGATGCTGGGCGAGAACGTGGGGATGACAGCTGATGAAGACCAGTAGGGGTGGGTGGCCAGGGCTGGCAGCATGCCTGACTCTGTGTTTGGACGTCCATCCCCAGTGATCAGCCCAGGCTGATGCTCGTCATTAGGGCAGCCTTCCCCAAGGAGGCAGCGCTGTCCTTAGATGTGAGAAGACAGGTGGGCATCTGCTGGGGGTGGGTGGGGCTTACATCATGTAAATGTCGCATCTACCACTGCTTTCGATAGCTTCACCTAACTTTGCAGACTACCAGCTCTTGCCTTTAAAAGTCGGATTTTGTTACTATGTTGTTGGCGACCTTGCCTTCTAACAAAATTACAGGTGACTGGTAACAGGGGAGAACACCTGTTTTGCCATAAGGCCCCGTAGACCTGGAGGCCACTACCTGTAAATTATTTTATAGTCCCTATCAGAAAAGAACTCTGATGCATCCATATGCTTACACTTGCCAAGTCATCGCTGGCTCATTGAATCCTCAGAAACACCTCTGAAGTGCATATCAGTACCCCCACGTCACACCCGAGGCACTGTGGGAGCTCAGTTCTTTCTTTGAGGCTTCTGCCTGGAGGCCATAAAAATCCTTCTTTGGTGCTCTGGGTGGATCTGCGACAAGCCATCCACACTCGCTCAGCTGGGCTCATTACCTTAGATGCCTGCTGGTAACCAGCAAGCTGAGCTGGCTTCGCTCCCACGGCCCTGAGCGGGGAAAGCCTAGGGGGCTCTCCAGCCAGGCCTGCTCTGAGATAGCCGGGCCTCTGGTGCACGGAGAAGAGACAAAGCCCTTGGGGACAATCGTTTCACGCCAGCCTGATGGGCTACAGTCCTCATCAAACACACTCTAAGCGATGCTGGGACGCTGTTTTGTGGCTGTGATCCAAGCCCGTAATCAGTGGACTCAAAGGAGATCACCCTGGGTCATCGTGGCAGGTCTGAGCCGAGCAGTTCAAAGCTTTCAGAACGGGGCTGTGGCTTCCCAGCACCGCCCCTCCCCGAGAACTCCAGGCGGTCCTTCTGTGGTCTGCCCCCCAGGGTTTGGTCTTGCCCAGCCAACCCCCACAATCAGGCAGGCCAATTCCTTGCAGAAAACCCCTTCAAATGCTTTTCCCCCACTTCTGTTTTCTGCCTGAGCCCTTACTGTCCCTCCCTTTTCCAGGCATCTGCTCCGAGTTGCATTATTGCACAGCCTTGGAACCGGCTCAGTTCCCCACCGTGCTCCTCGGGCCACCCTCTGGGTCTCACCAGAGTTCTCCCTGAGCCACGAGGAAGACACGTTTTGTGCCCAGGCCTGGGACCCTGTTGACTCTAACCAACCATGGCCAGGGGTCACAAGAGAAAATGGAAACCCAATGGCTTGTAGGCTATGGGGAACTGTTTGTGTTGCAGGCGGGTACTCCAAAGTGCTGACCACTCACCCTTCCTCCCTCCGAATTCCAGCAGAGGAACCCAAACTGCCAATAGGGGAGCTGATTACTGAGTGGCTGCTTTGGAGAAGGTGGCTTGGATCCGAGGCCAAAATGAATTAGTCTGTGAATTACCAATCATAGGGCCAATGTGGCTTCTCCATCTGGTTCCAGAATGGGAGGTGGCCTTCCTTGGGGGGAACACCTGCACAGGTGAGCTGCACAGGTGAGCCTGGCTCTTCTCACTTCTCTTTGACTCAGGCTATGTCTGTGCAGGTCGTGGAATGAGAGCGAGACCAGCTGCTACGTGACCCTGGTCCCTGGCAGCAAGGTCAGCTGTGCAAAGTTCACCAACAGAGTGGTAAGAATTCTCAGAGGGCGCAGGTGCAAGGAGGCAGGAAAGAGGGAAACCAAGGAGTGTCTTCTTCAACTGTTTTATATTTTTCTAGAGATTTAGTAATTTATTTGAGAGGCAGAGTTACAGACAGAGAGAGGGAGAGATGGGGTAGGGGGAGTTCACTCCCCAAATGACCACAATGTCTGGAGCTGGGCTGATCTGAAACCAGGAGCCAGGAGCCAGTCTGGTCTCCCACATGGGTGCAGGGGCCCAAGCACTTGGACCATCCTCCATTGCCCTCCCAGGCCATAGGCAGGGAGCTGGATCAGAAGAGGAGCAGCTGAGACTCGAACCAGCACCCATATGGGATGCCGGCACCACAGGCGGAGGCTTAACCTACTGCACCACAGCGCCGGCTGTCTTCTTCAACTCTTAATGCTATTTGGAACATGAACTGAGCTCCTCTCCTACGTTTGCAGGCAGGAGCAAGGGCGCCAAGGCTTCTCCTTCCTCAGGGTGGCACTCACGTGAACCTGGTGCAGGGCACTGCCTCAAACATGGCTCAAGAGCTCAACTCTGATAAAGGAGTTCTAGGCTCGGTCCACATTGCAACTTCTTTCACAGTTCCCTCCCTGCTCAGCCTCCTCCCTTTAGGTAGACAAGGGAATTATCTAGAAAGATGAGAGATGGGAACTTGAAGATGAAGTCGGACACTCTCAGGAGAGACACCAGACCGCGGAAGTCTCATCCCAGAATCACACAGCCCTCTCTCTGTCTTGTGGCAACCTGTGATGAACGGCACTGCCTGGGAGCCTGGGAACCCTACGTGCAGGAGCTCCCAAGCCCTCGGCACCAATGACATCATTCACCTGTGTTGTCTCCAAAGTCCGACAAAAACACCATGTCAATCACAATAGAATCTCAACCCATACCCCAGTCACAACCGCAGGTTTTGAGAATCTTTAAAAGTCAGGGCTGGATGCCTGTATTATAAAAAGCATAATCCAGGGAAACAAAGGCAATGATGGCTGCGACCAGCTGACCGCAGGCCGCTGCCTGGGAAGCTGAGCGCCCCAGGCTGCTCTCCCCAGATCCTCCTGTCCTGCACTGTGCTGCCTGCACCGCACCAGAGGATAAACTCCAAGTCCCCAAGTAAAACTCGCGAGAAGCTTGGCACCGACGCCAGCCCACCCCCTGCCCTGGGCTCCCACTGTGTGGATGTCCTCGGAATTCCGGAACCACACCTCACACTTTTCTGTCTCGCCTGGGAAGTCTTCCCCCTCTCGGCTTCCGGCCCCCTTCTTCTCCGAGCCCTGCCCCAAGCTTCCCCTCCTGCTCCGTGCAGAAACTCCAGCACTCTGTGACCACCCCAGGTGCTGTCCATCACATTTTTTTATTTTTCCCACATGCTGGGCACGTGATAAGATCGCATGTGTGAGCCTGCCGCATCTGACGCTATGACCACTGAGTCGTGGGCGGGAGTGACGTGGGTCACCTGGCCCGTTGCTCCTCCTTGTGAGTCTCTCTGGAATGCTCGCCTCCTCCTGGAAGGTAGTCAGGCACAGTGAAGGTAGCAGGTGTTCCTTCAGCCTGGGGCCACAGGGTCAGAATCACAACACGGAGCAGAGTCCCACACCAACCCACAACAGGGAAGGAAACTTGGCTCCAAGCTCTTAAGATTGAGGGGCCGTTTGATCCTGCAGCATGGCCTACCTCCTGCCGGTCGATAGGGACTGTCGCACCAAACTGTCTCCAGAGTCAGACGGCGCTCTGCCGTCACAGGATGGCAGTGTCCGTGTCTCAGGTGCACCCCTCAACCTCAGTCGGCACAGGACCAGTTCCCGGACCACATGGCACAATGCACTTTCGCCTCCCATTATTCAGCCCAGGCTCGGCCGTGTAGCAGGCATCAATACACAATCATTGTGTTGTTATTGGCTCGTTTTTTCTCCCCTTCCCTGTTGTGCAGGTGAGAAAGTGGCCTTGACAGTTTCCCGTTACTCTTGCCTGCTTTCTCCTGCTGCTCAGGTTACCAGAATTGATTTCACTTCTCCTGTTGCCAGTTCAATGGTGGGTCAGGGAGTCAAACTTGTTCTGGTTCATACATCCTCATCACCCATAAAACTCCCAAGGATTTGGCTCCTGAGCCGCTGCTGCAGGTGAGGGATGGGGCCACTGGGACCACCGATAACTCTGCAGCGGCCTGAGCTGGCAGTGGGGGAAGCCCAGACAACTCCCGCTCTCCAAGAAGGTGGCAGAGGGTAGGGAAGAAGGTGGAGGGAGCTTTTGCTTGGAGACCCAAGCTGCCACGTGCATACTTCTGCAGAACCCACGTGCCCTCATCCCATGGAAGGTCAAGGATAAGAGGCAGCCATGCCCTGCCTCCTCCCAACACACATGTTGAGGGCTCCACCCTATGGCCCTTGGCCCATAGGATCCAAGTCTGGAAGGACACCACGTCTGGGAGTCACAAGCCTCCCCATTTCTTAGGCCTGGGTAGACGCTGCTTCAGGTGCTGGAAGCATGAGCGAGAGCCTTGGTTACTGTCCTCTGTCCTGGGCCCCGGGGCCCGGCTCTCACTCCAGCTCTCTGAGGACTCCCAGCTCCATCCACTGGATTGTAGCTCCAGGATTTACTCCATGCCGGCCCTTCTTTCCTCCTGTGGCATCTTCCACACTGGCCCAAAAAGACTCTCTGTGTGACAGGACAAGAGATGCTGAGAGCCACCTGGAACCCCAGGGCTGTGTCCACCTGCACCAGCTCCCCAGACAACCCCACGGAGAGGAGCCTTGGCTGTCCGTGCATAGAGGAATACATTCTATCAGACGACCCCAGTAGGGGACTTGCAGGAATAACCCTCCCTTCCTGGTCACTGCTCCAAGAAAGGTCAAGGTCATCACAAGCTGGCCCCTCTCCATGGACGTCATTGTCTCTGCTTTGTCCTGCTCTAGTGCCTCATCCCAGTATTTCTCAAGATTGGCAATTTGTCTTCCCTTCTATTTATCCATGATTGCCCCATGGATGCTACATCTGAGTTGGTTCTCTAGAATCTACTGTCAGCCTTAGAGTGCCCTAAATTCTGAAACACAGAGGACATAATCTACTTCATTCTCTTATTTATTTATTTGAATCTCAGAGTTACAGAGAAAGAGAGAGACAGAGAGGTCATCCATCTGCTGGTTCACTCCCCAGATGGCTGCAAGAGCCAGGGCTGGGCCAGGCTGAAGCCAGGAGCCAGGAGCTTCTTTTGGTTCTCCCACACGGGTGGCGGGGACCCAAGGACTGCTGCTTTTCCCAGGGCATTAGCAGGGAACTGGATGTGAAGTAGAGTAGCCAGGACTCGAATCAGTGCCCTAATGGGATGTTGGCATCAACACCAGCTCCTGCATTACACTCTGTGTCCCACAGTGGAGCCTGATAAGCAATCAGGAAGAAACCCAAAGGAGTTCTGCACCCTTCTCGGGGCTAGGGCAGAGGGGAGGGACACCACTTCTTCCATGTATGTCCTCTATGCACACAAGGAAATGTGGGGAAGTGCCTCTGCCCCACGGTGAAAAGCCAAAACCACCTTTTCAGCAGGTTACCCTGCAACTCACACAAAATAGTCGCCTGTCTTGAGACAGAGAGCATGCTGGGATGCCCACCTAAGCAGCACAGTGTGTATGGGTGGGGAAGAAGAGTAAGTGGCTAAGATTGAGAGGAGGAGGAAAGCTGAGGCCCTGGAGGGCTGGCACCAGGAGTGAGGCAGAAACCCAGCTGGAGAGTAGCCGGCCTAGCAAGGGCTGGGGGTATTGCTGGCGTGGTGGGCACAGGCCAGGCCCAAGCACAGCAAAGAGCACAGCTGACTCTGGGTTCTGACGGGAGAGGCTCTGATCCACCAGGGCCAGGGGAGTCAGACCAGGAAAGGGGGAGAGCCACAGAGGTCACAGGGCAGGGCAGGTGTGTGGGCAGCTCTGGGTGCCAGCCGCCGAGCAGGAGCTGTGAGACGATTTCAAAAAGTTCATGGAATGGTGCTGGCTGTGATGAGCAGGTAAGGCCGCCGCCTGCAGTGCCAGCATCCCATATGGACACCAGTTCATGTCCTGGCTGCTCCACATCTGACCAGCTCTGTTATGGCCTGGGAAAGCAGTAGAAGATGGCCCAAGTGCTTGGGCCTCTGCACCTGCATGGGAGATCCAGAAGAAGCTCCGGGCTCCTGGTTTCAGATCAGCACAGCTCTGGCCATTGTGGCTATCTGGGGAGTGAACCAACGGATAGAAGAACTCTCTCTCTCTCTGCCTCTGCCTGTCTGTAACTCTGTCTAGTAAATAAATAAATCTTTAAAAAAGAAGTTCATGCAAAATGTACATGATGAAAATACTAAGCATGGATTTCATTTATTTATTTATTTTTTTTTTTTGGCACCAAAACAAATCGATCTTTTCATTCCATTGTTCCATGAACATTTAGAAGCACCCTTGCATTATCCTGAGGTATCAATCCTGTGGTCCCACAACCCCTTCGGGTGCCAACCCATGTCAAGGGAGTTACACAGTTAGAGAGGTGACAGGAAACAAGTACTGGGGAAAAGAGTAGGAGGCTGGGACCCCTCGCCGATGATAAAGTTGGTAGAGGCATGATGGGAAAAGGCATGGAAACGTTTAGTGGAAGTCAGTTTCTGAAGTCTTTGACCCAGCAAACCTCTCCCAGATGTAGAGCCCAGAGCCCCCCGCCCCCAAGCACCCTCCCAAGGGACAGAAAGAGGGAGAGAAGGAAGGAGGGTGGGAGGGAGGGAGGGGGATGAGAGGGAGACAGGAAGGCAGTACCATTATCTTCTTAGAATCTGCAAGTCATATTTAAAACTCTACAATTTTAAGTAAAGGGTAAAATAAAAAATTAAAAATGAGTTAAAATCAAAACTTAAAAACAAAAGAAGGGACTTACACCCAAATTACCCTCCAGGCACTGTCTCCGGTTAACCCTGGGGAGTGGGGGTGGGGCAAAGATGTGGTTGCATCTGAAGCCAAGAGGTGGCTAAGTAAAGATCATCAGGAAAGATCTTAAAAACAGTGCAGAGAGCGGGGAGGGAAGTGAGAGGCAGAACAAGATTTATAGCACAATACCATTAGTGTAAATTAAGAACACATACACACCACAAAACGACATTAGATTTTAACAAGGAGCCACGCATATGTGAGGCCGTATATCAAATACACTGGAGCGAGTACCTGGGGAGGAGGGGCATGGGAGTGAGGACAAAGTGGTGGAAGCTCGTAAAACAGCAGACACCCTAGACAGACGTTCCGTGATAATGAGCCGTGATGCGAGGAGGGTGGCAGACATAATTTCTTCACCTGAGATCTTTTCTAACATTATTTATTTGTTTGAGAAGTAGAGAGAGAGAGAGAGCAAGGGAGGGAGAGAGAACTCCCATTCATTGGCTCATTGCCTCAAATGCCTGCAATGCCTGGGACTGGGCCGGACTGAGGCTGGGAGCTAGGAATTCAATCCAGGTCTCTCCCATGGGTGTAGGGACCCAGTCACTGGCACCATCATGGCTGCCTCCCAAGGTCTGCAGCAGAAAGCTGGAGACGGGAGCCAGAACTGGGATCAACCCCAGACACTCAGCCGTGGGACTTGGGCATCTTAACCACCAGGCTGGA
Source organism: Lepus europaeus (assembly GCF_033115175.1). Taxonomy (NCBI): domain Eukaryota; kingdom Metazoa; phylum Chordata; class Mammalia; order Lagomorpha; family Leporidae; genus Lepus; species Lepus europaeus. The sequence goes on from NC_084831.1 coordinate 26,487,417, forward strand.
GACAGGAGCCAGAGCTGGGATCAACCCCAGACACTCAGCCGTGGGACTTGGGCATCTTAACCACCAGGCTGGAGACAGGATCCAGATCTGGGTTCAACCCCAGACATGGGACTTGGGCATCTTTAACCACCAGGCTAAATGCCCGCCTTCTTGTTTTGTTTTGTTTATTTTACCTATATTTGTTTTTTTAAGTCTCAAGCAAGCCTGGCTGTGGGGCTGATTTTGGGACAGGGCTGCCCCTCATCTACAGGAGGTGTGGAGGGCCCTGGCTCACAAAGGTGCTGGATGCAACCACCCAGGTTGAGGTCTGGGCATGGGGGCATGGCATCAAGCAGGCCTGGTTTTCCTTGGGGTGACCTTGGGCAGGCCACTTCACTCTGAGCCTTCGTTTCCTCCCCTGTGAAACAGATAGGAGCACCCCGAGGAAGGTGGAGATCCAATGAGACGAAGCCTGGCAGCCCTCGGCGCGGCGTCTGGCTTCAGAAATAGCAGCTAGTATCCTGCACTGTTTTTCGCCCAGGACTCCAGAGCCTCTCCCGTTCTCAGATTGTACAATGTACCATTGCCTCCATGCCTCCTGGCCAGCTGCTTTCTGTAGGGAGAGCGCAGGGCCGGCAGCTGGTGGGGCCTCTCTTGGGATGGGGAATGAGTGCCTAGGACCAGGCTGGGAGCCTTGGTGTGAGCACTCCCAGGAGCTACGTGGGCCTGGGCCTGGGGAGATAGGGTAGGGCAGTGGGTAGGGGTGGGAGCTTGAGAAACTGACAGCAAAATCATCCATCCAGAGCATCAGGCCGGGGAGCGGGAGGCAGGGGGGAGGCTGGGAGGATGCTGGAACTCAACACCCCACAAGAAGAATCAGCGGAGTGGAAACCCAGAAGGCCTGTAGCAGCCCCCTCTGGTCCCAACCACCCAGGCTGAAAGGAGCTGTCCTGGCCTGGGCCAGTCCCTGTAAGTTCCCTCTAAATGACGTCACTGCCGATGGCTTCTCTCTGTCAGCGGGAAGCTGTCTACAGCTTGCTTTGAAGGACACAGGACCTGGCCTGCTGGGTGCCACAGTGTGCATTTTTCATCAAAGCTGAAACTCCCATGCCCATTCCTTAGGCGGGGCCCCCTCCTCCTGGGCTTGCCACCCCCAACGGTGGTGCCCCATCCCCTGCGGGAGTCTCCTGAACCCCTGCTCACCCCTCTCCTCTGTCTGCCACATCCCTTCGATCACACAATCCCATCAGTTGCCTGTCACAGAAGCCTCCCAGCCACCCACATCCCCCATCTCCTGTGCCCTGACCATTGTTGGAACCGCTCTCAGGTGTTTTTTTCACCTTGGACTCCAGCAAAAGCTTCCGCACCTGTCTCCCTGTCCCCAGCTGCCTCCTCCCATCACAGCTCCATGTCAGTCTCTCATAAGTTTTCAATGGCTTCCCACTGCCCCGAGGAGAGTCCACAGCCCTGGCTCCACCCTATGTCACTCCTACTTCCAGGGAATGTCCCAGCCACCCTGCATCTCCCTTCCTGCCTCCAAAGCTCCAAGCTGGTTCCTGGCCCTAGACCTCACACACATTCTCCTCTCCTCATTCCTTAGCTTGCTAACTCCTATTTGCTTGCAAAGGTCAATGCCACTTCTTCCAGGAGGCCTGCCCTGATGACCCAGCCCACGCTAAGGGTGAGGTGAGCATCCTTAGACACAGAGTCTTCCGTAGAGAATCAAGTGCAGATCACACTGGGTTCCGTGAGCCCCTGGTGGAACGGCTGGTGTCCTTCTTAGAGGGGAAGTTTGGATGTAGACACCCAGAAGAGCAGGTGGCTGCAGAGGCAGAGACGTAGCTGCAGGCCTTAGAATGCAAAGATCCCCAGTGACTGCTCGAGCCTGGAAGACCCAAGAGAGGCTCCTCCCCTCGAGCCTTCCCAAGGAACGCAGCCCAGAGGGCACCTCACCTTGGAGAGGATGAATGTCTACTGCTTCCCAGCAAACTCACACAGGGATTCTAGTCGGTGCCTTCGCTCCCCCAGCCCCAAGGCCTCCCAGCCTGTGAGGCAAGAGGAGGCAGACAGAGAAGAGGGCCCTGGGGCTGGAGGCACCCTCCTGACTGGCACATGGGACCTGACCGTAGCTTGGAGCAGGTGGAGGCTGGGCAGGCATGGGTGGGCTCTGCCCCTCTCTCCATCTCTTTCCCCCTCTCCAGTCTGCACACAGAGAAAAGACTACGTGAGGGCAAGGTAGAACATTCCATCTGCAGGCCAGGAGGAAACTCTTAACCAGTAGCCAGCTCTGACCTTGTGCTTCTGGCTCCAGAACTGTGAGAACATAGACATCTGTTATTTAAGTGTCCTCTCCCCATCCGGTCATGGTCACGGCCACGTGAGTGGGGTACCGCACAGCGCCCCCGGCCTAGCTTTGCCAAGTGGTGGGCAAGTACAGGAAGGGCCCTTAAATAGAGTCTAGTTCCAGCAAAGGGGCTCCAGGATCCACCTCAGGGCCAGAACCCCAATTTGCTCTGCGTAAAGGAGAGGCAGAGGAGGTACCAGGGACCAGTCAGGAGGGAGGCAGACGGGCCGTGGCTTCACAGCCCCCAAGGTAGCTGCAGCTGCTTGTACATTCCCAGCCTGTTTCCAAGAGGGGCAGAAGCTTCAACTCTGCCCTAGGGTGGACTGGACAGCACGGTGGCTTGGTCACGGCGGGCAGCAGGGTCTGCCCAGGCGCGTGCACGCGTCCACAGCCAGTCGAGTCCTTGCCTCTGTCTGGACGGCCCATGAGAGAAGGTCCTTCCTTCTTCCTGCTGCCCAAGGGTGGAGAGGCAGGCGTATGGTGCACCTGACCCACGCCTGGCTGTAGCAGCTGCCACCCTCTGGTTATTTTCTAGGTGGGAGACCAAATCCTAATGAGTGACTTCCTCTCAGGTGACGGGAACTAACTCAAACCAGCGTTAGCAAAACAGAGGATCCATTGGCTTGTATCCCTGGAAGTGTGCGGGCTCCAGGCCTCTTGCCTCTCCCAATGGCATTGTCATGGTCACTGGCCTCTCCTGATGGCATTGCCGTGGTCACCATCCTCCTCCTCCTCCCATCCTCTCAACCTCTCTCCCACTCTTCCTGCCCCACCTCCTTCCTGTGCACTTGCAGCACGAGCTTCTGTGATAACCAGCTTAGAGGAGCCTCAGCTTTCGGCGCCTGTCACCCCAGCTCCCTGCCTTGAATCAAGAGGCCTAGGGCTTTTACTGGCAGCCTCCCCACAAGCAACTCTCCAAAATATGATAGATGCTGTGGTTGAAAAATGTCCCCCAATGTTCCTGTGTCAGAAACTGAGTCCCTGGGGCCAGCGCTGTAGGGCAGCGGGTTAAAGCCTTGGCCTGCAGTGCCGGCATCCCATATGGGTGCTGGTTCGAGTCCCGGCTGCTCCACTTCCAATCCATCTCTCTGCCATGTCCTGGGAAAGCAGTGGAAGACGGGCCAAGTGCTTGGGTCCCTGCACCCACATGGGAGACCAGGAAGAAACTCCTGGCTCCTGGCTTCGGATTGGTACAGCTCCGACTATTGCAGCCATTTGGAGAGTGAACCAGCAGATGGAAGATCTGTCTCTTTCTCTCTGTCTCTACCTGTATCTGTAACTCTGCCTCTCAAATAAATAAAATAAATCTTAAAAAAGAAAAGAAAAGGGAAGGAAAGGAAAGAAAAAGGCAAGGAACTGAGTCCTGAGGCAGCGGAAGCGAGAGGTGAGAACCTTCCAGAAGCAATGCCGTTATGGTGGAGGTGGTTCAGCCGAGGCGGGAGTGCATTCCTGATGGAGGATGCTTGTGGCTCCCTTCCCTCCCGCTCCCTTTCCCTCTCTCTCCTAGAAGCAGGAGGGTTCCCTTGCCCTTCCACCTTCTGCCGTGGTGGGTGAGGGAGTAAGAAGGCCCTCAACAGATTCAAGCCTCTCAACTTTACAATCCCCAGCCTCCAAAACTGTAGGAATAAATCTCTGTTCTTTATGAATTATCCAGTCTACGTTTATGAATTATCCAGTCTCTGGTGTTCTGTTAGGACTGTGCAAAAGCAGACTGACAGTAGTCTTAAGAAAGAGCCAACAGTTCTGCAGGATGCTTTGCACCGAGAGCTGAGGCATTTCTTCCTTCCCTTGAATGTGAACTCATTTGTGACTTGTTGCAACTGGTGGAACGTAGCAGACATGGTGTCTCTTTTATTGCAAAGGTGAGCTTAAGAAAGCTGCAACTTTGGGCTGGCATTGAGGCATAGCTGGTTAAGCCTCCCCCTGCAATGCTGGCATCCTGTATGGGCACTGGTTTGAACCCACTACTCCACTTCTGATCCAGCTCCCAGCTAGTGTGCCTAGGAAAACAGTGGAGGATTCCCCAAAGCCCTGGGCCCTTACACCCACGTGGGAGACCCAAAAGAAGCTCTGGGACCCTGGCTTCGGATCACTCTAGTTCCAGTTTTGCAGCTCTCTCTCTCTCTCTCTCTGTGTGTGTGTGTGTGTGTGTGGCTCTGTCTCTGCCTTTCAAATAATAAAATAAATTATTTATTTCAAAGTCAGAGTTACACACAGAGAGAAGGAGAGGCAGAGAGAGAGTTTTCTGTCCACTGGTTCACTCCCTAATTGGTCGCACTGGTGGGAGTTGTGGCTATCTGGAGCCAGGAGCTTCTTCCTGGTCTCCCATGTGGGTGCAGGGGCCCAAGCACTTGGCCCATCTTCCACTGCTTTCCCAGGCCATAGCAGAGAGTTGAATCGGAAGTGGAGCAGCTGGGACTTGAACTGGTGCCCATATGGGATGCTGACACTGCAAGCGGAGGCTTTGCCCCACTACGCCACAGTGATGGCCCCAATAAAATAAATTTTTAAAAAGTCGATAACTTATAATTTCCTGCATCTGAAATGCCTCCTTCTAGCCCTGGCAGCTCTACCAGCCAAGAGTTGGATCACTGGAAATGAAACTGTGCTAGAGTCGAAGGACACCCAAATCAGAGCCACAGATTTTGCTGGCTCCAAGCTGAAGAGCCCTTCCCTCAGTCCGGCTTCCAAAGTGACCACTGCTGCAGAGGGGATGGCCAAGTAGGGTCAGCAACATTGCAGGCAGAACTATAAATTTTCTGTTAGAGATGCTACCTGCCTTCACCTGGCCAGCTCTCCTCCCAGGCAAGCTAGGTAATGAAAGTCAACAGGGTGCTTTCCCAAGGAGGTTCACACCTCCCTTAGGATGTATCCCATGTGAAGCCATAGGTAGGTCTGGGCCTCAGAACTGATAAGGCCTTAAAGCCTACCAGATTATTTTCAGGCCCCTTCTGTGGGTTTCTATTTGGCTTAGACAGCACCTTTCTTAGGTCATTTAATAATGACTCTGTCCTTTGTATCTAGTCCACTTGGGCCTCATTCCTTTGTAATCATCTACTCTAACATCAATGGCTCTACTCCCAACCTGTGTGCATTGATGGTCCTCTCCCTCACTTAATGTTGTGTGATTGTTCAGAATTTCTCTACAGACAAACCCCTCTACACACAAAAGATGAGTGGCTTTTCTCCTGGTCTTGGTTAGGATTAGCTTTAAACCACATCCATCAGTCTTCACAAGGATCCAGAGACAACCCCCCCCTCCCCGCCCACCCATTTCCTCTCCTCTATGAAATCCTCTCATTACTTGGTTAATGCCACTCTTAGGATCATTGGCTGCTATTCTCGCCCTGACTTGTATACTACAGTGTCTGTTTAAGTGTTTACAGCAGGTGATAATGGAAGAAACCAAGGCCTTCAGCAACCAGGTGGTCAACCAAATGCTGCTACAGGGATATACTTGGCTCCCCACCCAGGAGACAGCAACTTGAGACATCGCCCCATGCTAGCAGAGAGTACCTCATTGCCCCATGTCAGCAGGAAGTAGCTCTAAAGACAGATCATCGTCCCTCTACCCCTCCTGGACTTTGGGACTAATGTACTCCCATACAACTCTTGCTTTATAAAAAACAAAAGGGGGGAATGTTAGGAAAATGGTGCAGTCTTATCTATGGCGTGATCTACACCCTAACACCATCCTAGGCTCTAGCCCCCACCGCCATTGCTGGAAGCCTGGTAGCCACATGGCCCAACCACCAGTGTCAGCCCCACCTCCATCCTAATGGGATTTGCTACTCCTACTTCCCTGCCTGCCCCCTGGCAAAGTTTTAAAAGGACCTGTTCCTGAACACGTGGCTCGTTCTCTTCTCCTGACCTCTGTCTCTGTCTCTCTCTTACACTCTCCTTCTCTTTCTCCTTCTTTGCTCCTTCCCTCCAATCTTCTGTGTTTCCCCCAATAAACTCTTTCCATTAAAGAAAAAGAAAAAAAGAAATGCCTCCTCCTGGCAGCCGTCAGTGCCATCAGAAACCTAAGCTGTAAAGAGAACCCAAATGGAGAAGAACTGAGGTGCCCAGGTCCAGAGCAACAGCTGAGCTCCCAGCCGACAGCCAGTAGCAACCACCACTCCTACCAGTGAGCACCTTGGACTGCAGCCCAACTGAATCCAGGAAGAGCAGAAGAACCACTCAGCTGAGCTCCATAAAACTGCAGGATCCCAAAAGATAACTACAGAAGCATTTGTTCTAAGCTACTGTGTGCGTTTCAATATCAATGAGCACTGAAACAAAAGAGATATGTTTATTACAAGAAGGGGACAGGAAATACTGAGTAGACAAACCAGTGGCCATCATTACATCTGGTAGGGAAAACCGAGACCCCGCCCTGACGAGCCTCATTACTCTCCAATGTTCACAGCAAAACAGTGTGGGCTCCTCTATGCAAATCACAAAATTTCTGTGCCTACGGAAGACACAATACTGTGCTAGGTAGGCAAGGTGACAACGAGACATAGCCTCGCTTTCAAGTCAGGCTTGCTCAACTCCTAAGCCTGAGCTCTTCCTGTCTCTGTTGTGACCCCAAAGAGCCGTAGGCAGAGACAGAAGTGCCAGGGCTATTGGCAGCTCTGTTGGAAAGCACCTGGGCAGTCCTCGCCTTGTGAATGCGAGAGAAAGATGAGGTTTCTTACCTAAGACCCCAGAGAATATCAAAAGCTTGTACAAAGCTGAGAACAAAGAAAAGCTGACTTTGGAAACACAAAGAGCCCAGAGCAGGTGTGAGTGCAGCGGGTGGGAGACCAGCATCTGAAACTGATACGGAAAGATCGGGCCCATGACGGGGGAGCCTCCAGCAGCCCCAGGTCCTGCAGAAGCTCTCGGGCCTCTCTGACACGTGCCCTGTCGCTGCTGTGCTGACACAGCGTCCTCCCTGTTTGTGTATTCTGCTGGCTGCGCCAGTGAGGAGGTCACGCCAGAGTCGCAGGCGTGTGTGCAAGCAGAGCATGCAACCCCAAAGACACAACATGCTTTCAAATCAATTTCTTAGGAGACCTCATGGGTTAGAGAGATGAAACGCTTGCCTTGGACTGGCAATTGTCACATTGCATTAAATTTGATCACACTAGTAAAGGGATTTGTATTTCGGTATGAGCATAGGGACATCCCCAGAATTAGCAAACAAGGGAACGGCTGGAAATAAATTCAACCAACGCAGTCTGTCGAGTTCTAAGCAGGAAGGTGTCTGGGATGACGCCTTCATGTCATGTGGCTATGACATGAGCTAAGTGTTTGGCAAACACCGGAGTGGAGGAGTTGCTGAAACCGACCAGAGTCCTGCTGACGATCCAAGGGTCACACCAGTATTATCAGCAGGCAGGGCAGGCCATCAGCCCCCTTCTGCCTGCCTAGTTCTCTTCAGAGGCAGATAACCACCTGCGAATAGCACCTGCCTACCCAGACCCTGAGCTCCCCCTGCCCCCCGCCGCCCCATCCCAGGCTCGGTGAGAACCCCACAGGCAGGTGAATCCAGGTTGGGCCTCTCTGCTGCAGCTCAGGAATCTGTGGATTTTGAAGCCTGCCTCCTCCTGGGGATACAATGGTCACCCCTGTACTGGGGCCAGACGTGGACACAGGGGAGTACCCTGATCGTCACTCCACTTCACTATACAAGAAGAAAAAAACTTCCTTTGTGTCCAGCACTGAGCTGGAGACCACAGGGCATTCACATAGTATAGTAAGCCCGAGTTGGAGGCCAGCTGTATAGACCAGGCACCAGAAAGGTGCGGCTCCATGGGCACAAACATCAAACCTGGCCCAGGAAGACACAGGCTAAATCCAGGCCTCTGGGCTGGAGGAACTCACCCGGGACGTGGATGGATCAGGCTCAGTCGGGGAGAGGTCATCAGGATTTGTCAGAATTCAAAAAAGGGAGAGGCAGGGATGGACAAGACCCTCGGACCAGAGAGGAGTGACTCAGTGGTTCCAGCAGACACTGGTGTGGCATCAGGAGCCCCTCTCTCCAGAGGGCTGCTGGCAGCCTGGCGCCGTCACGGCCAACACTCCTTTCCTTCTCGTGGGATTGATGAGCTCTTTATCCAATAATCCTTCCGTGTGTTCTTTCCATGCTGTTTACAGGGTAGCACAAAGATGGAAATCTATTCACTAATCTGTTCAATTTTAACTCAACTCTGCGGTCATCCTGGTTGGGGCTGACACGAACGGCCGGGCGCGGAGCAGAACGAGACCTCCACTGAGTCCACAGCTGAAGTCAGTTTAACACGAGGGCTGCGTTTCTTAGAAAATGCAGCTGAAACAGAGAGCCCCTTGCACTTTCCCCACCCCGGGGGCCACATCAGGAGATTTCACTCTTGGATAACGGCAGGAAGTGCTCAGTGCTCAGGCTAGGTGAGGAGGGGCCTCCCGCTGGGGTCTCCAGGGACCACAAGAGTGACTTCTTATCCTGTCACCACTACGATCAGTAGACAAATGGCAAGTCTACCAAAGCAGAGCTTCCGGAAACCCACTGGCTGTGGGGGTCGCACGCTGCCAGGCCATCAGCTCCCCAAATGGCTGCAATGACCAGAGCTGCCCCAATCCGAAGCCAGGAGCCAGGAGCTTCTTCTGGGTCTCCCATGTGTCAGCCAGAATGACATGTCAGTCATTTGGGTTCGCCCGAGACTGGAAGGTGAGGGAGCAGACTGGAGGCTGGCCGGGGTCAGGGACAGGGATGCTGAGCCTCCTGTGTCAGCCAGGTCTTCCCCAGGGCACGTGGTGACCCAGCTCCTCCCTACCGCCTCCTGGCCTCCAGAATGAACTCTCGTGCCCATTAGGCGGTGTCTCCACCCTAAACCTGCGTGTCACCACGCCCATTCTGACCCGTGTAGGGGTTAGGGGCTGGACTTCCACCCTGTCTGATGCCCAGGACTGGGAAGAATCCCGCTCTGGTTCCCTAGCCCCCTCTTCCTTGTTTCTTCTGCTCCTCCCCTCTGCCCCTGACAGCTGCCTCCAGCTCACTTGTTCCAGGAGTCATTGTTTTTTTTAACTTATTTATTTGCAAGGCAGAAAAAGATCTCCCATCCACTGGTTCACTCTCTAAATGCCTGCAGCAGCAGGAGCTGGGGACTCCATCCAGGTCTCCCACATGGGTGGCAGGGCCCAGGTACTGGAGCAGGACCTGAGCAGAGCTGGAACCCAATCCAGGCAATTCCATATGGGGTGCCGGTATCTCAAGCCGCGTCTTAACCACTGCACCAGATGCCCAACCCAGCAACTCATTTCAGACCGTTGTCCCAAGGCTCAGCCCCTTCTGGGGCTGTGATCCCCAACCTGGCTCTCAGCCTCCACAGCACGCGTGTAGAGCATCCTGCTTCCCATCTACCTGAAAGACTCAACAGGTGTCCCCGTTTCTATCTGCCTCCCCTGGGAAAGAGGAGGCAGCCTAGTTTTCACAGAGGCAACCCCTCGGCCTCCTCCTGGTGGACCCAGCGGTATTAGCACCTGCTTCTGGCGCCAGAACCAGGAAGTTGGCTGCCCTGGCTGGGAGACTCCGGGGGAGCATCACTGCCATGCTCGCTGACATCAGCAAGATTTGCCAGGGTGGCTGTTTAGTCCTGGCTGCCCCTGCTCCTTGGTCTTTGAAGGCACTGAGTTCCTGGTTCACTGAGGAAATCAGGCTGTCACCTTGAGTGTGGCAAAAGCAGTTGAGACGAGGGAATGCTTGGCTCCTGCAGCTTTCGGGAGCCAAGCCTCCTGCTGGCCTCAGAGGAGAGGTGGGAGGGGCCTGGCTGGCACCAACCTGCCGGTGTGGTTGGCACTGACATGCACGCAATAAGCAGGTGTGTTTGCTGAGCCATCCATATTCAGAGTTTCGGAGGGCCCGTTCCTTATTTCAATCACAGATCACACCCACATCAGATAAAACGGGCCTGCTAAATTGGGTTCCCTGCGCCATCTTGATGTGTGCCCTGGCATATAAAATCAATTGCTTAAAGGCAAATCAATGAGCCAAATGAAGTCTGCAGCCTCAGGAATTAGGCTCACTGCCTGTGCCCCAATTTTTCAGATTCCAATTCAACTAGCATTTATTGAGCAGCTATATTGGCCAGACAATGAGCTCAATGCTTCCACATTTGCTATTTTATGAGCAGTTGCAAAAGCTCTACCAGGGAGTAATATTACGGGCATCGTAAAGATGAGAAGGGATGGCCTCAAGGTCACTCGACTATCAGTGGGAGAGCTGTGGTTGGGGCCGGGACTTTTCCATCATTTCGTTGCTGCCCGAGAAGAGTTTCAGGGATGGGGGTGTGTGCGTGGCCTGAAGGCCCCAGGATTCTGCCAATCAACAGCTCTGGGGTGACAATGGCATGGAGGAGCTTGGCTGCTGAGTCCAACCTGTGCACGCTCACTGGAGAAGCCAAGTGTCCACGGGTCGGACTCCTCCCCTCGCACAGCCACTCCCTGGAGAGAATGCAATTTGGGATGCAGATCCTCAGGGGGTCTGCACTAGCAGGAAGCTGGAATCAGGAGGGAGGCCCAGACACAGAAGGGATGCCGGTGTCCTGACGGATGTCTTAATTACTAGACCAAGCACCTGCCCCCAAAAAAGACTTTTTCAATGGCAAGAACCAGGAGGGCATATTGTTATAACAGAGGACAGTCTTTCCTCAGAACTCAGCAGGTAAACTTGGACCAACATATCCCAAAGAAATACTGAGCTTGGATATTTTTTGAATACAGAAAAATGACAATGTGGTATTTTATTTTATGCTGTCACATGGTGATATTTTCCTTGACATAAATTTGTTGACTTGACGCTCTATGTTCAAACATGTAGTGACAAAAATAAGGCCAGAAAATGTTTAGTGAGTACCTACTATGTTCTCTGCCATTTACAAACTTACCTCCTTAAGAAACAACCTGGGAGTGAAAACACAAGCCCCATATACAGGTGGGGAAACTGAGGCCCCTGACTTCTCCCTCTTGGAAGCTGCCCTGGTACATGGCCCAATGAGGGTTGCAGGCAGGGGCCCTCCCAATTCATAGCCAGAGTGGTGCATGCTGGAGCCTAGGCCAACCAGAACAGAACAGTCAGGAATATATCAGGGAGCGAAGCCACTGCAAGGTGAGCCTGCATCGCAGCCCAACAGGAGCCCACAGACAGCACCTGGGGCACCAGCTGCCTACTGAGCAGACACCCAGTGGTGCCCCTCAGAACAGGGGACATCAAGGCCCAAGTCCCTCAAAACATCAAAATCCCATTCTGAAGTGTTCCAAGGTCAAAGCTAATATTTATTAAAGAAAAGCTGATCTAATCTCTAGTAACGGGGCCTATTGATTTTTTTTTTTAAAGAAAAGTTACATTTTAAAAAGAAAAATACCAATTTCACAAGCAACCGTCAGCCAGATTCCAGGCCCTGGGGAGAGCTCACAGTAATTCTAGTTCAAAAAAATGAAAAAAGAAAAAGAAAAAAGAAGAGAAAAAAAAATAAGAGAAAAATAGAAAAAGGGGCTTTTCATACAGATGTAGAAGAAAGTAAATAAAATCAATTGAAAATTCCAACAGAGAGGCATGTATTTTGTTAAGTGTTATAAAAATGCCAACAAGTACATCCTTATTCCCAAGTTCTGGGATTCAAGATATTCCCTTTTCTGAAAATTGACATATACAAGGAAGAAAATACAAATAGGAAGAAAAAGAATCAATGCCAGTGTTCTGAAGGCCCTGAGTTGCTTTGGAATGGCAGAGGTGTAATCTCATTAACTGTGTAGCCAGGGTCTAATCCCAGGCACTGGGGCCCAGGAGCTGTGATAGCTTTGCAGAGAATATTCTGGAAGAAACAGTGGTCCTCACTGGGACTCAAGGTCAAGTCTTGTAACTAAGACTCTCAGTCAATCAAAAGGCCTGGGCTTTGTGGATCAGTCAGGCTCCCAGCACAAACCAGGTGGCACATTCGGCTCAGGTGAGTGAGAGTTGATAGCAGCACGACAGGTGGCCCTTGGCTTAGGATGATCTGACTTATGATTTTTGACCTTTCTCTTGGGTGCAAGCAATACTTAGTCGAAAGCATACTTCAAGTTTTGGGTTTTGGTCTTTTCTCAGGCTGGCCATGTACAGTACAACTCTCTCTCTCCCTCTTGCCCCCACCCCCACTCTGGCACAGCGGCAGTAAATGCAGCCACTGCTCAGTCACATGACCACAAGGGCACACAACCCACACTTGGTTGCATTGTTGAACTAGCATGTTCAGTGGACTTGCAGTATTGAATGCTGGGACATAACCTCATCATAAGTGGAGGAGCAACATACGTTGTGGGCAGGGTGTCAGGAAGCCACAGCAGGCACTGCTGGACCCTAAGCCTACAGGGAAATGGGAGGGTGCACATCCAGGGGTCTGAAGCAGGAAGAGCTATAGTTTTTTTTTGTCCAGGGTGTCCACCAGTTCATGGGACCTCACAGGAAAGAAGCAAAGGAAATCACACTTGTCCCACTCCCCTCCTTTCCGGGCTCTAGGATTGGTGCTCTCCAGTGGCCAAACCCAGCTGGAAGTGAGGAGCCACAGACTCACGTGGTCTCTACAGGGCAGCCTCCCATGCACAGAGCATCTCCATTCACTGGAGCTTTGGCTTATCCACGAATTCAAGGAGTAGAATATTGACAAGAACCAGAAATGTACGTGCAAGTAGATGCACAGTTTTTATTTAAATAGGAAGCCACTGAGAACATGGCCATCTCTGCAGTAGAGGGAGAGCACTTTGCATCTGGCATCGCCCCGCATGGACTGTCCTCAAAGCCAAGTTCATGAAGAAAGGGGCCAATCTGGATTGACAAGGTCAAGTTTAGTAGAAGCAGTGAGCTGGGGCACTTGGGGAATCTAAGAGCCCTCTGCCTCTCACTGAGAGCAAGATGGGAATTTCCCCATTAGCTGGAGGAGGTAAGCACCACAATGGACCTGTTAGATCCAAGAGCTGCAGTTGAGCCAAGTCCATGTCCACTGAGAGGAGTGTATGAGCCTCAGGTACAGGAGTAATGTCAGAGTACCAGAGCTTAGGGAATGGGGGCTCAGGGTCAGCTTCTCTCCCTGCCCCCACGTATACACACACACACACACACGCGCGCGCGCGCGCGCACCCTGAAGCCACTCTTTTGGTTTCTCTTTGCATCAGTAATACCGGGAACTCTGATGGCAGTCACATATCTTGGAAAGAACACAGCCTGCAGCCCATCCAGCCCCATGGTGACTTCAGCATAAAGTGACAGCCGTGTTTGGCTGTTTCAAAACAACCAAACACACCTACTGGGTGCCAGATACTCCCCCACCCTCACATCCTGCCCTGCTCCGGGATGGGCTGCTCTTCCCCTAAGTAAGCTGAGAAATCTGAGGCGCAGAGTCACGGAGCAAGCCCGACTCCAATTCCAGCTCCTTCCTGTCCACTCCACAGCTCCAGGCAGGATGGAGAGAGGCTCCAGGTCCTTTGAGCCTGTTATTCTGGGCTGCCAATCAAGCAAGAGAGACAGCATGCCTGTCCCCAGCAGCTGCACGGCAGAGCAACCCTGTCGCACGCTGGTCTTCACACATCTCTCATGCACCTCCTCAATTTGGTGTGAACTGGAATTCCTGAGGGCCAAGTGCAGAAGGTGACGCTTCTGCGTCTGCCTTGAGGAGTAGCAAGGAGCAGCTCCCTCTGCCAGCACAACGTGCTGCTGTCCCTCCTGACACCGGGCCCCGGCTGACGGCTTCCCAGGAGCAGACCCCCTCCTCCGTCCTCCCACACCCCTGGAGAGTGCTCCTGGAAAGAAAGAGGCCACCTTCAATAGGTTTGACCCAAGATGCCTTAATGGAGAGCCCTAATGATGAGCAGGCAGGTGGTGCTGGGCTCCCAGAGACAAAGATTGGAAAGCAAGGGGTTTACTTTGGAGGTCATTGCAGGTGAAAGAGTGGGGAGCAACAGCTGGGAGAGAAGAAGCCAGGGTAGAGCTCTGATGTGGGCACCTGGGAGCCGGGCCACAGGGAACCCCCGGGAGACCGTGTAGAGGGCGGCCAGGACTGTCACGCCAAGGGTGGAGGAGCTGCCTGTGTACCTCCTGATCCTCTCCGGGGGCTGGAAGAGGGCTGTCCCAGAGGCTTCATGCCCCGGGCAGTCCCACCATCAGGCTTGAGCATCTCCAAGTAGAGAGGACTGTGGGGAGACAACCAGGTGCCCGCAGAGGAGAACCACTGGCAGTTAGGGACCCATGGGTGCGGGGAAGACAAGCCTGGCGCACCCAGTGTGTCTGCTCTGCCAGCGTGGCTCCTTCCCAGCATGAGTTCCTGGCCCGAGGGGTGGGGCGTGAAGCTAGGAGAGGCAGAGGAGAGGCTGTGGGAGCTGCGGAGGAGGGCAGGGCTGTCTATTCATCTGTAGTCAACTTCGAAAGGACTGTCTTTGAGATCTCTGCACCTGTCAAAGGAGAGTAGTGACGCTCCCAGTCCCACTAGTTTGGGGTGGGATTCTATGAGGTCCTGAGTGAGAAGCACTTAGCTTCATGTCTGGCACACAGTAACCGCTCAAAAAATGACTCGGCTCTGCTCGTTTGATCTGCTTGAGAACATTCCGTCACCTCCATGATGTTACCATCGGAATCACTCATCCTGAGGCAGAGGAATCCTGGGAGGCTCCTGCCCCCATAAATGGCAGAGACCTCCAGGCCCCGGATGGGCCTGGGCAATTCTCCATCCATGGTCCATATCTATCATCCTGCTGAGCAGTGGGTAGGACCAGCCTCGGCCTGGGAGTCCTGCTCGGCGTGCACGCCCCCCTGAGGCTGGAGCCTCACCCTGCACTCTGGCCCCCTTATCAGATTGGCTGCACCCTGAGCTCCAGCAGCCCCTCTGCTGGGGGATGGATGTGGTCGCCACCCCTGAGGCTCTGCTACTTCTGCTCCAAGGAGATGGTCCCCATCTGGCTTCTAGAATCACCCACCGCTGGGCAGCTCATCTGTTCCCACCATCCGTCCACCACGGTCTCTCTCACATGGGACCCCAAAGCATGGACCAACAGATGGACTGCATGTAGCAAAGGCAAGGGCAAATAACAAGTATCCACAAAAGCGTCTCTCCAAACCTAGTGACACACACGCAGGATGGGAGAGCACTGGGCGATGGCCCGAGCTTGGTGTGGATGAGGCTGCAGGGCACGGCAAGCATGGGCTCAGGAGACCTGCAGGGTGTCCTGCATGGGTCCCACAGAGCCAGGCTCTGCCCAGCTCACCCAGGGTCGGGGACGGGGGTGTGCTGGGAGGGGCTGGCAGACAGACTGCACACACCCTTTGGACAGCAGCACGGGGCTGGGAAGCTGCCCTCGATTATGTTTCTTGGGCGAGACCCCAAGAGGTCAAAGATCCTCTACCTCCCAGGGTCACCGCGAAGGCTGGAAGAAGCCCCAGCATGAGCTCCTGAGCCTCGTTAGCCCTCGGAGCCCCCTGCTGAAGTCCGCGGCTCTCAGCTGCACGAGGCCATCTGGGCTCTCCCTGCTTCTCACACCCCAGGGCTGGAAGCCCCCAGCAGCACGGGACTCTGCCCCCCTCAAGTGGCCTCCGTCCACGGCACACTGGCCACCTCAGCTCAGCCTCCCACGTCGCTCCCAGCCTTGCACATTCCTGGAGTTGGGTTTGTCTGGGGTTGGTCTCACCCTGGAGCTTGCCGACTGCCAGCGGTGGCTCCTCCCGGGACAGGGGCGGCAGGGAGGCAGGGAGACGGGCCCAGGGCACCATCAGACGATACTGCTTCCATCTCAGCGGCCCGCGGCCCATGCAGATTTTCAGATCAGCGTTCACTGATGCCAGTCTCCCCGGAAAAAGCATTTGCTGGACGTAATAGCGGACTGCAATCAGCTGCGAAATAGACTGCTGGGGAAATGGAAAGAGTGATGGATTCTCCGAGGGGCCTGTGGCCGACGAGAGGCGGGCCCCATACCCACTGCACTTAGCAGCTTTATTGAGGCTCTGGTTGAAGGCACATGAACAGCTTTGCTTCATGCCTTTTTTTTTTCCAAGCTGAAAATTTATTTTACAAGCAATACATGTATGCTATGGAAAATGTAGATAGGTCGAAGGATAATTAAGAAAAATCTCCCTCCATCTTACTGCTCTGAAATAAACACGCTTTTGAGTGTCTGCGTGCGCATTTCCCCCACGTAGATGTCTATGCACACACTCTGGACCCAAGGTGGTTGTGAACCCGATGTGTTAAGGCATCAGTAGTCACAGTGTTTGTCCTGGAAGAGATAGAGGCTGGCACTGACCTTAGCAGTGGACTATTTATTTTGGGAAAACCCTTTGAATGGGCTTTTTGTTACAAAACGTTAAGCAAATGACTCCTTCCCGCAGCCCTGGAGGCGTGAACTGACAATGAACAATTGTGCTGGATGCTGTGGTCCTCGTGGAGGCCATTAGACAGGGCCTGAGCAGCTCTCAGAAGGAAGAGCCAACCCCCTGGGCTGTCGGCCACTGGCAGGAAAGGAGGGACGATCCCAGGGAATCAGGCAAACCCTGGGCAGGTGAGCCTTCGAGGGGGCGATGCGGAAGGCCTGCCTTCCTGGCGGCTCTCAGGACTGAGCATGGAGGCCCGCCGGTCTTGGGGCACTGTGGCAGCGAGGGGCTGGGCTCCTGCTTGGTAGGAAGCTGCGTGTCCCCTGGGTACTCTCATGAATGACAGATGACTCAAAGGAAGGGGTTTTGTTCTGATGAGCCAGCAGCACCAAGGCTGGGAGCCTTTGTAATTTATGGTGTTGGGTGACACGTGCCCTGGGAAGCCGGAGGGTGCGAGCCACGCTGGTTAACAGACATTAGACTAGAGTGGAAACGTGTTCTTCCTGCTGTGCTAAAATCTGCTCCACTCCCCTGCCCCCTGGCCCCCTGCCCCCAACGGTGTCTCCTGGGCATCTTTCTCTATCAGTAGCTGGGAAAGGTTGCCACTTTAATGGCTGGATCGTGTTCCGCTTCATTCAGTAAAACTACAATTCATTTAAACACTCCCTTCGGTTGGAGCAACTTGCTAGCTTGGAGTGGTTTTGAGAGAAGCGCGGCAGGGACAGGTGAAAAGGTGAGCAGTGGCCTGAGTGCTCGGCCTGGGGACTCAGGAGCAGCACCCATCTGGCCTGGTCTCGGAGCCACACGGGTGTTCTCAGGGCCTGCTCTCAGCTGCGCCCCTCCGTCACTCTGATCCTGAGCTTGCTGGGCTGTGGCTCTAGCGTGCCGCCCTTCGCCCGGTTTCTCCTACAGCACAGGGGTTAATACACGGGCCACCTGTCACTTGCGGCCCTGTTTGCTTGGTACACACTCTCACTCCGGGTGACCAGATCTTCATTTTCAGTGCATCACCTCTGCGGCCTATAGAATACCCTGCACTTTCTGCGGGGTGAGCTGCAGCCCTTCTCCTGTTCTCCTGCTTATGTTTATCTGTCTGTATCTATCTCTCTCACCTAACCCAACACACACACACGCCAGCACCATACCACCTCCAACACCAGCATCCCATATGGGCACTGGTTCAAGAACAGGCTGCTCCACTTCTGATCCTGCTCCCTGCTAACGTGCCTGGGCCCCTGTACCCACGTGGCACACCCAGATGGAGTTCCAGCCTCCTGGTATTGGCTTTAGCCGTGGCTGTTGTGGCCATTTAGGGAAGTGAACAAATGGCAGGAAGGTCTTTTTTTCTCTGTGTCTTTTCCTCTCTATGTCATTCTGTCTTTCAAATAAATAAAAATAAACCTTAAGAAAAAAAAAGAGGGGCTGGCCCTGTGGCGCACCAGGTTAACACCCTGGCCTGAAGTGCCAGCATCCCATATGGGCACCAGTTTGAGACCAGGCTGCTCCACTTCCAATCCAGCTCTCTGCTCTGGCCTGGCAAAGCAGTGAAAAATGGCCCAAGTCCTTGGGCCCCTGCATCCTCATGGGAGACCCAGAAGAAGCTCCTGGCTCCTGGCTTCAGATCGGCGCAGCTCCGGCCCTTGCAGCCAATTGGGGAATGAACCATCGGATGGAAGACCCCTCTCACTCTCTTTCTGCCTCTCCTCTCTCTGTGTAACTCTTGACTTTCAAATAAATAAATAAATCTTTTTTTAAAAAAAAGAGATGGTATGGCACAGTAGCTATCCCAACACCAAGCACGCTGAATTCTGTCAGCTAAAGATAGAATAGGGCAAAGGAAATCATCAAAGAGCCAATTCAAGGCTACTCCTGGAAGCTGGCTGTATCTTCTACTTCAGGACCTGTGCAAGTTTTCAGAACACCACGGAAGAATAGGCCCTAGAAGCCTCTAAATGAAAGAAAATATTATACACAAAATAATAATTAGAAAGCACTTCACCTCCAAAGAATCGGACACTAGACTATAACAAAGCAATGCTATTGTATTTTGAAATAAAATATTATTTTCAGCCTTGAATTTTATTTTCAGCCAAATAAGAAATTGTGCGAGGATAAAATTAAAATATCTTCAGATACAAAAGACACAGGAAAAATTCTTTTCAAGCACCTTTCCTTAAAAAAAAAAACTACTAGAGTGTGTGCTCCAGAAAAATTAGGGCTTAATTCTAGAAGGGGGATGGAGGGGGAGGGAAGGAGAGGGAGAGAGGGAGGAAGAAAAAGAGAGAGGACCAAGAAACAGCGGACCCAACTCCACAAAGGAGCAAAGGCAGCCCCTGCGGATGGCTGCTCAGCAGACCTGCAGATTTAGGGGTTAAGGAACCCTCTTCCTGCCAAGGGCCATTGGATATTTATAACATCATTTGAAGACCATACCAAGTTATCAACTTAAAAATTAGCCTGCTAGGGGCCAGCATTGTGGTACAGTGGGCTAAGCTGCCACCTGTGATACAAGCATAATATAGGAATACTGGCTCAGGTCCCAGCTGCTCCACTTCCAATCCAGCCTCTTGTTAATGCTCCTGGAAAGGCAATGGAAGATGCAGCAAGTGCTTGGGCCCTGGGAGACCCAGATGAAGCTCTTGGCCCCTGGCTTCCTCCTGGCTCAACACTGGCTGCTGTAGCCATTTGGAGAGTGAACCAGGAGATGGAATCTCTCTCTCTCTCTCTCTCTCAACTCTAACTCTGCCTTTCAAATAAATAAACAACTTGTTTAAAAATTAGCCTACTATAGATTATTGACTTTGGAGTCCCAACTGCAGTCGCCGTGTCAGGGCCAGACCAAATGATTCCGTGGGCCTTATCCGGCCCACAGACCGGGTATTCCCCACCACCTGGATTAACTGGAGGTAAGAGGAAAGAAGTCACAATGGAGATGTCTGGACATTTTTAAAAGGTGAAAATCGCAGCCAGCCAGCATTGTGGAGTAGCTGGTTAAGCCACTGCCTGGGATGCTGGCGTCCATATGAGTGCCAGCTCAAATCCCAGCTGCTCCACTTCCCATCCAGCTCCCTGCTGATGCACCTGGGAAAGCAGCAGATAATGGCTCAAGTGCTTGGGCCCCAGCACCCATGTGGGAGACCCGGATGGAGTTCCAGGCTCCTGGCTTCAGCCTGGCCCAGCCCCAGCCTTTGCTGCCATTTGGGGAGTGAACCAGCAGGTGCAAGACCTCTCTCTCTGTAACTCTGACTTTATTTTTTTTTAAATTTTTTTTTTTTTAATTTTTGACAGGCAGAGTTAGACAGTGAGAGAGAGAGAGACAGAGAGAAAGGTCTTCCTTCCATTGGTTCACCCCACAAATGGCCACTATGGCCAGTGCGCTGCACCAATCCGAAGCCAAGAGCCAGGTGCTTCCTCCTGGTCTCCCATGAGGGTGCAGGGCCCAAGCACTCGGGCCATCCTCCACTGCCTTCCCGGGCCACAGCAGAGAGCTGGACTAGAAGAGGAGCAATCGGGACAGAACTGGCACCCCAACCGGGACTATAACCCGGGGTACCGGCACCGCAGGTGGAAGATTAGCCTAGTGAGCCACGTCGCCAGCCAACTCTGACTTTCAAATAAATAAAATAAATCTTTGGACCAGCGCCGTGGCTTAACAGGCTAATTCTCTACCTTGCGGCGCCGGCACACCGGGTTCTAGTCCCGGTTGGGGCGCCGGATTCTATCCCGGTTGCCCCTCTTCCAGGCCAGCTCTCTGCTATGGCCCGGGAAGGCAGTGGAGGATGGCCCAAGTCATTGGACCCTGCACCCGCATGGGGGACCAGGAGAAGCACCTGGCTCCTGGCTTCGGATCAGCACGATGCACTGGCCGCAGCGGCCATTGGAGGGTGAACCAACGGCAAAAAGGAAGACCTTTCTCTCTGTCTCTCTCACTATCCACTCTGCCTGTCAAAATAAAATAAAATAAAATAAATCTTTTTTTAAGGAGGAAATGATGAAATATGTACTATAATGTAATCTATCAGAACTAATGACAGGTAGATGATAAACCTGACTTTGAGGTCTATTGGTAGAACAACATGCACGTGAAATAGCTAAGCAGTTATTAACTCCAAGCGAAAAGATCAACAACTGTTCAAGGAGGAAAATATAATAAACTCTGATCACTTAAGTAAGAATAACATTAGCACTGGATGGGGACGGTGGGGTGTGAGTTGTGACCGGAAAGCTACTTACAAGAGAGCTACATTCTCCCCTCCCACAAGTCAACAAATGAAAGTACTGTATAGAAGTAGATGGGAGAGTCAGAGCTGAAATAAGAGCAGACGAAACACCCAATGGGTGTAAAAGGATCAGACCAAGGACTGCTTCCTTTTCATTATGTGTTTTGCTATTACTCAACTCATTTTTAGTCATATGCATTGCTCCAAAAATTCTTTTTAGAAGTTAATTTAAAAAATTGTTGTCTTTTTAGGTTGTTGAGTGAATGCGTGCAAAGATCGCCGGCCCCTATCAGAGATGTAGCTTCTGGGTCGGTCCCGACTACGGCGCAGCGAGGCCGCCAGCAGAGGATGGCCTCTCGCCGGGCTTCATGCCCTGCTGCAGCTCTCAGTCCTCCCGGGCTTCCTCCCGGGTCTCCCCGACCTGAACACGTGCGGGAGTCAGGCCCGGGCCCCAGATGCCGGGACCCCTCTGCATGGCGGGGGCGAGGTGTGCGGCTGCCCCACCGCGTCCCGCCCCAGGATGCCCAGCAGCGGTGGGTGCCCTGCACCACATGGGCTGCAAGGAAGTCAGATCAAAACAGACAATCCCCAGCCAGCTTCGGAGAGCCGCTGGGGAGGCGTTCCCTCGGGGCCGGACATCCCCAAGTCCATGCCAGCGGCTTGGGGCCCGGCACGCCCAGGGCCGCGGACACCGGCCGGCGGCGGGCGGTTTTCCGCCCTCCTCCCAGGGCCATGTTCAAACGCAGCCGGATTTTTCTTTCTGGAAGTTCAGCCGTGATGTCTGTGCCCCTAGCGGCAGCCGGGATCCCGTTCTGCTCGGGCGAGAGCGCTCTTCAAGCTGTCAGGAGGGGAAAGCTGACAGGGCTCTAATGAAGTCAAGTCATCGTTTTTTCATGGCGCACGAGGCAGCGGGCGCACAGCTCCTCTGGGGAGGGACCTTGGGGATGGTCTCCTCCCTGCCCCCCTGTGCCCTGTCCCCAACCCTCCAGCGCTGCCTGGCGTCATCAAACCCGGTGCTGCGGGTTCCCCGAGGCCCCTGGCTGGACCGCTAAAGAGGGCATGGGGGTTGGGGGGCATCGATCACGCAGACGCAGTCCCTGGAGATCCTGGGCTCTGCTTGGTTGGGGGGGGGGACTCCCTCTCCTCCCTTCCCCCTAGAGGACAAAATCTGTCCTTTTTCTTCGTGTGATTCTAGCAGCAGCCAATATTAACACGGCTTAAATCATGGAGACTCCCAGAAGTCAGATTTTCCCCGGTTTTCCTACAAATGAGCCACCAAATGTAGTCAGAAATGCTTTCTATTTAAATAAAGACGAGGCATCCATTTGGAAAAATATATATTTCAGGGTCTAGTTAGTATCTGAGTCTCTGAACTCCTGCCGGAGTGCTGGATAATCCAAAACCCCAGTGAAAGAGGCGCCCGTGTGCGGGCAGGACGTCACAGCCCTGGGCGGGTGCGGGAGTGGGGTGGGGGCTCCTTTCACGCAGACTTTGGCTTCAGACTCGCAGATGTCAGACTCACCTTTAAAGAGTCTGACATCTGTGTTGCACGGCTCGGAAGCAAATACAAAGGGCAGTCCAGCCTGGTGGTGGTCTAGGCTGGTGGTTCTTGGACCCCGGCACACATCAGAATCGTGGGGAGGGGTTGCTGAAACATATGGCTGCCCCCCGCCCCAGGGCTGCTGATCCAGCAGGTGGGGTGAGGCCTGAGCATCTGTATTCATGAAAAATTCCCAAGTGATGCCAATCTGTTGGGTCTGGGGCCATACTTGGAGGACCAATACTCTAGGCCTCCCTGAATGGGCACACCTGGGAGTTCCTTTCCAGGGGGGCTCAGTGGCCTGCTTGACCCTCCCCACTCTCTCCTGCCCCACCCAGGGCTGCAGTATCCTCTCCTGGAACCAGAGGCTGAGCTTGCTGTGGCCTGGGATGCGACGTGGGAATCTGCAAGTCCAGTGAGCCTCAGGCTTTCCCGGCCCCTGCAGGGTGGGGTCTGGCCAAGCAGCTAGGCTCCGCCTGAGTTTCCTGGCCCAGTACCATAACATTACAGGCAGCCCTAGCATCCTACGTGGCCCTTGCCAGCTCTGCCCCTTACCAGGTTCTTGGGCCTGGTGTCCTGCCCTCTTCAGCCCTCAGATAGGGCTGGGCTGCACTTCCAGGGACGAGGAGCCCTATGCAGTCCGAATTCTGGATCAGTACCTCCAGCCCCCCACCCCCGTCCTCACCCCTGGTAGCCTCTCTATTACCTCTACTTCCCCCCAGCTGGGCCCATGCTGTGTCTATCCTAGAACTCCCTCCTCTTCCTCCCCCTGCCTGCAGCATCTTGGTTATAGCACCTGTAAGTGCACCTCTTCCCTCCTTCCTGGGGGTTTCTCTCCTGACAAGGTCCATGCCCCAGGACTCTCCATGAAGTAGACCCAGTTTTGACTTCCTGGCCCAGCCTTGCAGAATCTGCCGTTTCCTTGCCACCTTTGCCATGACCGATCCTGAGCTGGGAGACTCAGAGCATGTGGTGAAGAGCATGAGCTCCAGAGACAGACCTGAGTTTGATCAACCTCTCTTCCACTTGCTAGCGATGTGCCAGCCACTGCAGCCACTGGCTCACTCCCTCTGGCCACAGTGGCCAGGGCTGGACCAATATGAAACTGGGGAAACCTCTGGGTCCCCCACATGGGTGCAGGGGCCCAAGACTTGGGCCATCCTTTACTGCTTTCCCAGGCCATCAATAGGGAGCTGGATCGGAAGTGGAGCAGCCTAGACTCGAACCTGTGCCCATGTGGGATGCCGGTGCCACAGGTGGAGGCTTAACCTACTATACCACAGTGCCATCCCCAAATTATTACATAATGTTTAATGCCCAAATCCTGCCCCAACATTATTCTTACACCTACCACACAGTCAACAAAAGGCTGGGTTTGGGGTGGGTGCTTGGTGTAGAAGTTAAAGTGCCATTTGGGATGCCTGAATTCCATGTTGACTGGCCTGGAAGCCAGTCCTGATTCTGCTTACAATTCCAGCCCCTTGCTTGTATGCACCCTGGAAGGCAGCAGGTGTTGGCTCAAGTACTTGAGGCACTGCCACACACGTGGGTGACAGATTGAGGTCTGAGCTCCTGGCCCAGTCTCAGCTGTTGCAGCCCCTTGGGAAGTGAACCAGAAGGTGGAAGATTCTCTCTCTCTCTCTCTCTCTCTCTCTCTCTCTCTCTTTCTCTTTCTCTTTCTCTCTTTCTATCAAGTAAATAATTCCTTAAAGGGGGAGGAGGAGTTTGGATCTCCATAAGTCCAAAGAGCAGAGTTAGGTAAAGCTTGAATAACTAACACAACATTCAGCCATGTACACATCCATACAATTCATGCTTCCCCATGGGCACTCCTAGCAGGAGGAAGGCGTTCTCTGTGGGGTGCAATAAAAGACACTCCAGATGTACCTTGAACTACAACAGCTCAAGGCCATGCTCTAATGACTCCTCTGAGCTCTCTGGTGGCCTCCCTGCCAGTGGCTTCCTCTGGCCACAGCGTCTGAGATTCTTTTGACGATGGGGTGGGGCTCTGCTGGCCTCCCAGCTGGCAAGAGTCGAGCAAAACCTCTGAGGCTGTCACCCCAGAAGACAACCATGAACACATAGAGCCACCCTAACCTCTGTTCACAGCCATCCCCAGAGCACTGTCAGTGGCTTAATGGAGCAAACTTCTTTTTCTTAAATTATGCATAGTTTTTCATTTTTCCTCAAATGTTTTTTTTCTTTTAAAGATTTTATTTATTGATTTGAAAGGCAGAGTTACAGAGAGAGACAGAGAGAGAAGGGAGGAGAGAAAGGGGGGTGTCTTCCATCTGCTGGTTCACTCCCCAAATTGCTGCAGTGGCCAGGGCTCAGTCACATGGGTGTAGGGACCCAAGGTCTTGGACCATTCTCTGCTGCTTTCCCAGGTGCATTAACATGGAGTTGGATCGGAAGTGGAGCAGCTGTGACTCAAACCAGTGCCCATATGGGATGCTAGCACTGCAGATGGCAGTTTAACCTGCTGTGTCACAGGGCTGCCAGCCCCAGTGGATCAAACTTTGACCAAGCCCCCTCCTGGAGCCCCCACAGCCTATTGTCTCCTTTGAACACTAGATAGGATGGAAGTAAGTTCCAAAGACAATGACTAGGGCAAGAATGTGCTGAGTCACAGCCCAGGCAGGTTGGATCCTTGCCAAGAAGTGACCAATCCTGAACCGGCTTTAGTTCATGATTCCAGAAATGGAGTTATGACACCACCAGGGTCAATGAGATGAGTCACCAGAGATAGAGACCAAATGGTGCAGCAGTCAAGGCCAGGAGCCAAGAGTCAGCACCTGGAGAAGGAGTCAAGACTGAACGAGGCTGGAGAGGAGGGTCTGTGGTCCCCTGACCAGTTCTGGAACTTTCTTATCAGGGACCTTCTGAAGAGCCAGCTCCTGCCCACAAAGGCCGTGAATACTTCAGACTCAGCACCCTAAAGGGTTTGGAGTTTTGAGAGGCCTAGGACCCTTCTCATCAAGAAGACTTTGCCCAGGTACCTCCCTGAGGCTGGAGACAAGTAGTCAACCACGTCAAAACAACCCCCAGCTAGTGGCACCCCCTGTAAGATCTCCAAGGGCACGTTCTTCAAGGTCTCTTTCTTGAACTGACAGCCTCTTAACCTTTGCAGGGTTCGACTGGGCAGAGAGTCCCTTTTGTCCACCAGCTGCTGACATTGGATCTGCTGGATGCACACCAGCTCTCAATACCTGAGACCCAGGACCACACAGGCTCCAGCCCTGGGTACCCAGCTCAGGCCTGGGGTATCATCTCTGCCCAGCTCTCTCTTGAAAACTTTGAAAGCAGCTCCAAGCTTAGTCAGGACAACGTCAGCTGGGCCTGCCTCCACTGCCCACTCTCTGTTTGGTCCCTTAGCTCTGCTCACTCTTCGTCAAGTTGGGTTCTTCATATGTCTTCTACTTCCCCACACCCACACCCATCTCCAAGAGATTCTCTCACCTCATCTTCATGAAAACGTCCAGGCCATCCAATGGGAACTCATCTCTGCTCTCATCTCTAACCATGCTCTTGTTTCAAAAGAAAAGGACAGTGAGACCTGGGTTAGGTAGGGACACTGGAGTCATTCCTTCAGAGTATGGAGCAAGCTCTGCCTCCAACCAGCTGCGTGACCTTGGCCAGGGCATGCCATGGGAGAAATGACAAGAACAGTAGTGTCTTCGACCTTTCTGAGCTGCTGAGGGAGGACTGAGTTAGAGCCCGTAAAACATCATCTGGCACAGGGTGTGCGCTAATGGAAGCCATGATTAGTCCTTTTTGCAAGAAGCATAAAAAATAAACAAATAGAAAGCACCGGGAGCAAGAGCTCTGAAGTCCCAGCTGCGTCACGTGTTAGCTCTGGGATGCTCAAGAAGTCATTTAACCCCTTGACCTTCAGCTCTTCCTTCTTGAAAGTGAGGCCATGAGTCACAGAGCGCCTCTCTGAAACCTGTACGGACACGGTCCAGGAGGCGTGCTCAGGCTGAGACACCATGGATAGGGCTTCTTATCAGAGCAGTGGCCTTCCCTTCCCTCTCCAGGGCTAGCCTCTAGGACATGTATCTGAGTCCTGACCCCTGTCCTGAGCAAGCTCATCCATTGCTCACTCTCTCTCTCTCTCTCCCTCTCTCTCTCACACACACACATATCTTCCATCTCCCTCTTCTCTAGGTCTTGCTTTTCTACCTCTAGACACGTTCAAGTCTCCCCATGCACACTAAACAACCGTCTTTCAATCTCTTTAAATCATCACTCTATTCTCTCCTTCCTCCCACTAGGAGACTTCTAGGAAAGGCAATCTACCTTCAACTTCTGGCTTCACTTGCTGACAAAGGAGTCATCACAGGCTTCTGCCAGACACCAGACGTCTGCATCACTCAGAGACCTTTAAGAACAATGAGGTTCACTTGCCATGGGACTCCAAATCCCATTAAGTTGGCAGGTACCAATGCCATATTACTAGTTAACGTGATCAGTTTAAGTTCATAACTGATCATAAAGATAGGATTAAGTGTTAAAGGGATCACATAAATAAGACCAGTGTCTACTAATAATAATTGATAGAATTAAAAAGGAGAGGCCGGCGCCGCGGCTCACTAGGCTAATCCTCCGCCTTGCGGCGCCGGCACACCGGGTTCTAGTCCCGGTCGGGGCACCGATCCTGTCCCGGTTGCCCCTCTTCCAGGCCAGCTCTCTGCTGTGGCTAGGGAGTGCAGTGGAGGATGGCCCAAGTCCTTGGGTCCTGCACCCCATGGGATACCAGGAGAAGCACCTGGCTCCTGCCATCGGATCAGCGCGGTGCGCCGGCCGCAGCGCGCTACCGCGGCGGCCATTGGAGGGTGAACCAACGGCAAAAGGAAGACCTTTCTCTCTGTCTCTCTCTCACTGTCCACTCTGCCTGTCAAAAAAAAAAAAAAAGAATTAAAAAGGAGAGAATGGTCCAACTTGGGAAGCAGAATACACAGCAGACTCATAGAATGACAAATGCCCTAAACAGCATTCTAGCCTCAGAATCAGCCCTTAAGGCATTCAGATCTGGCTAAAAAGCCCATGAGAGCATTTCAGACATGGAAAGTCAAGACACTGTGGCAAAACATGACCTAAAGGAAAGATATCTGTGAGTGAGATCCCAGTGGAAAGAAGGGGCCATCAAAGAAGGAGGTACCTTTCTCTGAAGGGAGGAGAGAACTTCCACTTTGATTATGGCCTTGTCTAAACAATGTCGGAGTTTGTGAACTCAAAAGGCTCCCATAGCCTTGGCAGCTCATGATGAGAACCTCAGGTGATTACTGATGTCATAAATAAGAGTGCCAGTTGTTAAATCAACAACAGGAGTCATTGTGCACTTACTCCCCATGTAGGACCTCTGTCCTTAATGTGTTGTACTATGAGAATTAACGGTAAAACTTGTCTTCAAACTGTACTTTATACTTTGTGTGTCTGTGTGGGTGCAAACTGTTGAAATCTTTACTTAGTGTAGAGTTGATCTTCCGTATATAAAGATAATTAAAAATGAATCTTAATGAAGAATGGGATGGGAGAGGGAATAGGAGATGGGATGGTTCGCGGGTGAGAGGGTGGTTATGGGGGGAAGAACTACTATAATCCAAAAGTTGTGCTTTCAAAATTTATATTTATGAAATAAAAGTTTTCTATAAAAAATAAAAAAAGAACAATGAGGTTCTCCCGTGTCTGTGAGCTTTCTGGTGGGGCGGCGGGGTTTATCTGGGGGGTCAAGCATCCTCAACTCTCTTTGCAGAGGTAGCAATTTATCCCAGAGGTTGAGATTGCTTTGCTGAGTCATTGGCCACAAGGCTGGGTTAAGTCTCCAAGTCTCCCTCAGGAGCCGTCCGAAGATGAGCCGGTGAAACCATCAAGGGGTGGGAGAGGACGGGGTGACAGCACTGGGCTGAATCAAGAGGGCAGCGAAATGCCAGGGGCTGGGAAGCAATCTAATTTAAATCACGAGCAAAACAGAGAGGCAAGCAGTTGCCATAGTTTTTCCACGAAGGTCTGAGGGAGAAACATCGTGAATACTTCAACAAGGCTTCAACAAAGTCGACAAGGAACCCATAAAAGCAAGTCTTTGCCAGTGTCCTGTCTAGCTGGGTAGAACAGGCCTTGCAGAGCAGGACAAATCCCTGCAAGGGAAAGGGGCCCCACTGTGGGCTGGCAAAGACCCACATGCGGATGTCCCCTTGCCCACGAGGCTCCAGGCTATGCCATCCCACTGGTGGCACCAACCTTCTTTGTCATTGTCCCCATATGCTCCTGGAAGACATGGTGACATTTGGAATCATGAGTCCTGGAGCCCTGGGGAACGGTGCTTCCTAAGTCTGCAGTTAAGAGGAGAGGAGCGTCCCTTTCCAGCCTCATCTCCCATCACAAGACCCAGCGCGCTCTCTGCCCTCACGGCGGCCTCAAGGACAGGCTGTGCCTGACACCTCCCAACACACCGCCAGGAGCCTCTGTGTGCAGCCCCTGAGCGGGCTTCCACTGTCCTTAGCCCTCTGTCCTCTCGTCCCTCCACTCACCCTGACACACACTCACCTCCCTGGATGCTGTGTGTCTGGCCTGTTCCCTTCGATCCTGAGAGCTCCCGAGCATCTCTCATTTATCTTTGATGGCTGCAGCGGGCCTCACACATAATAGGTTCTTAATAATTACATCTTGAATAGATGAATGAATAAACAGATCTCTGGTCACAATCAATGTGCAAACTATAATAGCTGCCATTTACAGAGCGCGTAGAATGCACTAGGTCTTCTTTGTGACACTATGCATGTATTGACTTATTTTGTCAAGGATTTTGTACAAGGAGCAGGCACTGTTATTATCCCCATTTTACATATGGGGAGGTCAATCCCCAGAGAGGCTCATTACCTTGCCTTGGGATATGCAACCAGACAGAGGGGAGAGCCAGGATTTGAACCCCAGCAGATTGACACCAGAAATTAGGCAGTTAACTAACACATTAACTGCCTCTTAAAATATTTAAAGCCAGCTTTCTCACTGGGATTGCCAAAGGCACCTGTGAGCGGATTAGTACGAGCACATTAGATGTTGGGAAGATTGGATTTTTGTTGGAAATGGCTTCTTGCATCAGGGAGGCCACAGGGGTCTGGCCAGAAGCTGCAGTGAGTAAGAAAGAGAAGAGCTGGAGGAGAGCATTTGCAGTGTTGGGCTGATGGAAGGTCAGAGCAGAGACCAAGGCTGTGGCCCACAGTGAACAGGGCTGGGAAAGGGAAGGCTCATGTGATCTGAGGCCCAGAGGGAGACTCATGAAAGAGGCTGAAGATGAGAAACAGGGCTAGCTCGACCTGTGCAGCCTCCACCCCAGGGCAGGCTGCTGCCTCAGTGGGCCACTGAGAAACAGGGGAGAAGCTGGGCCTACTGGGACTGTGTCTAGGGTACTGAACTTGGCAGTCAAAGGTGGTGCATCAGTCCCAATGCTGAGGTCTGAAGCAACTGGCAGCCCTGGGCCGCAGATGTTGAAATACAACAGATCTATTGTGTACCTGGAAGGAAGGGGCAGGGGCCTTGGGCATTGGGATGCCAGATGTTCTAGGCAGCCCCTGCCAATAGGGAGCTGGAAAGAGCTAGGTGGGCTAGGAGGATCCTAGAAAAATGGATGAGGATTAAAGACAAGCTCCAGGCCATGTAGGGGATGGATGGGCAATTGGGGAACAGAGTGAGGCAGGCAAATCACATTGAGAGGGTTTGGCTGAGAGGGAGGTACATGGATGGGGAGGGATACACTATTCAGGGCTCATGGGGACTCAGAACCAGCTGCTCCTTGCCCTTCCAGGTTCTACACTGACAGCAACAGAGCTAACCCTGGGTTTCACTGCCCGTGAGACAGGGCTCTTCCCAGGCAGCCAGGCTGTCATGTGGCTGAGCCTGCATGTTGGAGGCTGCTAATGTCTGCTGCGGAGTCAGCCTGGGGCAGTAGGGACCAGCAAAAGGGCAAGAAGCTTCCTATCCATCCACCCACTATCACCTGTCCATTCACCCACCCAGCCTCCTCTCCCATCCATCCATCCATCCATCCATTCATCCAACCACCCATCACCTGTCCATCCATCCACCCATCCTGCCACCCACCCAGCCTCCTCTCCATCCATCCATCCATCCATCCATCCATCCATCCATCCATCACCTGTCCATCCATTCAACTTTTACTGAAATTCAGGAGTCAGATACTCTTCTAGGTACTGCATAAATGAAGGTTTTGAGATCCATTCAGTGCTGCCACGGAGTCCCCAAGCAGACACTCCTGACACTGAATTAAATCGACAGTGCTCAGTGAGCCCGAGGACCTGTATTGATGAGTGATGGGGAGAGGTAGAAGGTGGCTGTGCTGCTGGTGTGTGTAGCCAATAGAAGATGGGCTAGCGTGCTATCCACATGATCACTCAATACAAGTAGTATAAAGATCACGCTGAGGGCTGCTTTCTAAAATAAGCTACACTGCAGGCCCCTCACCTGCTCGCCCTGCGAATGAGCTCAGTGAAGTGACTCAATAAGCCATTCCTCTTACACAGTGAAGATCAGATGATCTTGGCCCACCTGGAGCCAGACAGCCACAACCCGGGCTGCAACCCACCAGAGGACAAAGTATCCCTTCCACCAAAGGGAGCTGGCTGGCTCTCCGAGAGGCAGGGTTGTGCTGGGGTGGATTCTGACAAGTGCTGACCCCAAGCCTGAGCTTTATGCAAGCTCTGACTGAGCTCCTGCCCATCAACCTCACCCGGGAGAATTGAGGGGAAGCTGAGGCTCCTCCCCAAACCCTGACCACAAAGAAACGGTTGATCAAAATTCAAGTGCATTTTAAAATACGCTAGGTATTGTCTCTTTCCCCCTCTTGAATGCAAGCTCCTTGGCGGTGGCCACATGCACTGCCCTGTTCATTGCTGTATCATCAGGACTCAGAACAGTGCCAGGAATACACAAGCCGCTTCTGACATGTTGTTAATACACGTGTTACAAACAAATGAATGAATGTTTTAAGACCATGACTTGTTTGGGTTCCAGTCCCAGCTCAACTACATATTATCTCTGGGTGATGTTCCTGACTCAGTTTCCACATCTGTAAAATGGGAACCACAGGCCGGCGCCGCGGCTCAGTAGGCTAATCCTCTGCCTTGCAGCGCCGGCACACCGGGTTCTAGTCCCGGTCGGGGCACCGATCCTGTCCCGGTTGCCCCTCTTCCAGGCCAGCTCTCTGCTGTGGCCCGGGAGTGCAGTGGAGGATGGCCCAAGTGCTTGGGCCCTGCACCCCATGGGAGACCAGGAGAAGCACCTGGCTCCTGCCATCGGAACAGCGCGGTGCGCCGGCCGCAGCGCGCCTACTGCGGCGGCCATTGGAGGGTGAACCAACGGCAAAAAGGAAGACCTTTCTCTCTGTCTCTCTCTCTCACTATCCACTCTGCCTGTCAAAAAATAAAAAATAAATAAATAAATAAAAAATAAAAATAAAAATAAAAAATGGGAACCACAGCAGCACCTGCTCTGTAGAGCAGCTAGGAGGAGTTAGTGAGATAATGGTGCATGAGCCCATAGCGAAGGGTCAAGCAGAAGCCTGACCATGATCATCGCGGTTGGAGTTACTGAGTGCCTCCCTCCTGTAGCCAGGATCCTCAGATAAGAGGAGAAGCAAGCACACGTACACATGCACACACACACACACACACCCTTGTAGGCTCAGGAGAGGGAGAGTCATCCAAAACAGTGGTTCTCAAAGTGCAGTGCCTGGCGCAGCAGCAGTAGCGCCATCTGGGAACTTCTCGGACATGCAGATTCTCAGGCCACCTCCAACCTCCAGAGTCAGAAACTCTGGATGTGAGACCCAGCGGTCTGCTTTACTGAGCTTCCCAGGTGATTCTGATGCTCACAGTTGGGAATCCTCGACCCAGAGCAAGTGATAGATGGAGAGAAGGTTAGATTCCTGGTGGGGATGCCAGGGACTTCCTCCTACACTTAGAGAAAGGCAAAGAAAGGTCTGGGCAGCTCCAGGTCAATGCCAGAAAACCTCTCCATTGTGGAGCCAGCAGTCTGGCCTTGCCCCGCTGTTCCTGGCAAAGATGCCTGGCCCCCATTTCTCACAAAGAAAGTGCCTTTGGCTATAAGAAGATGCGCGTTTGCTGGGCTGCGTCTGTGCTCAGCATCCTATGCACCTGTGCTGCTGGGGCTGACTGCGCCGGGGTGCTACAGGAAGCAGGATTGAAAGCAAAACAAAAGCATCGTGTTTTGTCCTAAGCATGTGAGTGTGTTTTGCTGACCTCACCTGGGGCAGAGGTGAGGAGGTCTCTGTGTGAGGAGTGATGAGAAAGCTCTCATGGTCCATCAGCAGTTAGGAGAGTTGGAAGAGCAGCAGCTGCTGCAGGTGACTCTGCCTGGTAAACAGCCCCTACCAGAATCCCCACAATGTCTGTGGGTGAGAAATCTGGAGCTGTACCTGCATCGTGTGGTTTGGACTTAGACCCTCCAGAACCAGGAGCCAAAATAAACCTGTGTTCTTGATAAATAGACTGCCATGCCAGCAACATTGGGTTATAGTAAGGAAACGTTGGCTAATATACTCGCCGGAATTCACAAGATGTCAGAGGGAGGTCTGTACTGACAGGCCAGTACCCACGAGGCTCCCCATGGAGTGCCTGTTAGAATCACCTGGCCAGAGTTAAAAATGCCACTACCTATACCTTAACCCAGTAGATTCTGGTTCTGAGTGTCTCAATAGGACTCAGGCATCAGGATGTATTGGTAAGTCTTCCTAGCTGAGTTTAATTCCTGGCTAGGACCAAGAACTGCTCTTTTAGCCATTGGCTCAGGAGAGTAAACATGGCATCTTGTCACTGTCCCTATGCTTGTGTCTTTGAACATCTGTCCATGTTTCCGGGTATGTTTTCCTATCAGTGGGACTGTCTAATGTTGGGAATGCAAAGTCCTGAGTTTGAAACTGACTGAGAAATGAGACCCAGGAGAAAGAGCTGTAGATCAAAATGCCAACTCCATTACCCCATAATGTCAAGTAAGGAATGTGGCTTTAGCTCTGTAGCCAAATGGGTTTGCAAATCCTTCACCAGCAAATTCAACAGATGCATCCACTTGGTACCAGTCACACCAGGCAGCTCCCCAGAGGACCAAGGCCAACCCTGGGAGGCCACCCAGTCCTAGCAAACTGACCAAAATGCACTACCCAGCTCTCCTCTGCAGGCAGGTGAGTCACTTCTCCAGGGAGAAATGGCTGAGGGGGTAGACAAGAGCAATAAGGCTTCCTTCCATATTTTCTCTTAAAAATGACTGCTTTATTTGCTTACTTAAAAGGCAGAGAAAGATACAGAAGGAGAGTGAGAGAAAGAGAGAGAGAGAGAGAGAGAGAGAGAGAGTGCAGACGCGCGTGCGCGCAAGAGAGAGATCTTCCCAAAAGGCTACAATAGCCTGGGTTGGGCTAGGTCAAAGCCTGGAGCTCAGAACTCCATCTGGGTGGCCAACATGGTGACAGGGGCCCAAGTACTTGGGGCCATCTTCTACTGCCATCCCAGGCATATTAGTAGGGAGCTGGAGCAGAAGCAGGGTGGCCAGGACCAGAATCAGCACTCTGATATTGCAAGAGGTGGCTTAACCCACTGTGCTACAACGCTGGCCCCCTGTTAGTACTTTTTCCTCCTGGATGGTGCAATATCAAAGTCTTCCCACTCCTGGAAACATGAATCATGAGGTAGAAATGCCCACTTCCCCATCAGTCTGAGTGTTTTTATCTTTCTCACTGAGTATCTGGAATGCCTCTTTCTGCAGGTGTGGCTGTGTGTGTCTGGGAGTACATTTGAATTAATAAAGGTGTCACGCACCTCGTGTATCTGTCTGATCCTCTGTGTGTCCGGATGGTGAGGCTTGAGTCTGTGCCCGGTCCGCTGCCTGGGCCCTCAGTTCTCAGCTGCTGCGCCACCTGCCTCTCCGCGGGCTGCCTGTGCGTGTGGCTTAGACATCCTAAGGAAGCTCTCTCAAGTTCCCAGCAGTCCCTGTGCTCCGAGGACATGCTGTTCCGAGTGGTGATGACCACCCTCTAATCAGTGCAGATGACTCATCATCACTGTCAGTAGCACAACAGCATGGCAAGGAGAATGGTCTTTGCCCAGATGGGCCTTCTCTGGGTGGGGCTTATCTCTGCCTCCTGCCTCACGAGCTCCTGGAGAGAATGAGACGAGCAAGGAGAGAACAGAGCTTCATCCCTCAGTGCACGGCACCTTACAGACCCTTGGGACAGATTCGTGTTGGTCTCCCATGTAATGAAAAGGCCTGGCCCTGGCTGGGCCAGAGTAGAGGAATTAGTCTCTCTCCCCCATGTAAAGCCCCTTGGTAGGCTGGCCCTCCACTACCGGGGGGGTGGGGGGGGGCGGGCAGGGCACCATTCTGCTCTCCTACTCTTCCCAGGCCCTGCTGGGTCTTCTAGAGGAAGCCGGGTCTTCCCGACAGTGATGCTGAGAGAGAGACCGAGCGAGAGCGAGCCCCGGTTTTGAAGTCAGACAGACCAAGGCAGAGGCTTTACTCTTACATATTAATTGCATAAATCTGGGCAAGCCACTTTTCTCTGAGCCTCATTTGTCTCATCTGTGAAATGGAGGCATTAATAATAACAATGACTTGGGGCCGATGCTGTGGTGTAGTAGATTAAGCCTCTACCTGCGGTGCTGGCATCCCATATGGGCACCGGCTCCTGTCCCAGCTGCTCCTCTTCTGATGTAGCTCTCTGCTTACGGTCTGGGAAAGCAGTGGAAGATGGTCCAAGTGCATGAGGCCCTGCACCTAGGTGGGAGACCTGGAAGAAACTCATGACTCCTGGCTCCTGGTTCCTGGCTCCTGGCTTCAGATCAGCCCAGCTCTGGCCGTTACAGCCATCTGGGGAGTAAACCAGTGAACGGAATACCTCTCTCTGTCTCTCCCTCTCTCTGTCTGTAACTCCACCTCTCAAATAAATAAATAAATCTTTTTAAAAAATAACAATGACAGTCAACACCTGTTGAGGATTTGCTTCTCTAAGAATTGTGCTTGTATTATATTAAGTATTTACTACTTTCTAACAAACTTGCCCTAACACATAGTGGCTTCAAACCATAAACATTTGTGATCCTGCAGTCTCTGTGGTCCAGAAACACGGGCGTGGCACACGGGGTACTCTGGTGCAGAGCCTCACGTGGGCCATGATTCGGGTGGCAGGTGGGCTGCAGTCATTTCAAAGCCCTGCAGAGGGAATATCTGCTTCCAAGCCCATCATGTGGATTTGGGAAGGATTCAGTTCTTTGCAGGCTGTTTCGTGTGGGCCGTGTTTCTAATTGGCTCCTGACCAGAGACCACTCTCCATTGCTTCCCAGGTGGGCTTCCCCGTCGTGTAGCTCACAACAAGGAGTTGGCTTCCATCAGAACAAGTGGGAGAGCAAGAGAAGAAAGCAGGATGGAAGTCGGTCTCCTGTGAGCTAACCTCAAGAGTGACAGCCTCCCCGCTCTTCCATATCCTCATCCTGAGAAGCGAGGCATTATTCCAGCCCACACTCGGGAGAAGGGATTGCACGAGAGCATGGAAACCTGGAGGCAGAGACCAGCGGGAGCCGTCTCAGAGGCTGCCCACAATACTAAGTCATTTTATTCTCACAGCAATACCATGTGATGGGCACCCTTCACCTCCTCCCTTATCACCAATCCACGGATAAGTGAACTGAGGCACCCATGGTCATACAGCTGGCGTGGGAGCTGGCTCCAGAGTGTGTGCTCCTAACCCCTAAATTGCTAGTGTCTAGAGTTGGGCTTGTTGGGAGGACCCCATTTGACACCATAAATAATGACATTGAGGACCTCAGTGGAGACAGCTCCTACCTCCAGGGCTCCTCCCTCAGTGCAAGCCTCCAGCCAAGATTGTAACTTCTCAGAAGCTCTGAAGGGTCACTCCCAGCCTGACCACACCCCCTCTCTTCTCTGATTGGTCACCAGACTTTACTTCCAACTTCTGATGGGCTGCAGAACACACTGGCTTCCGAGGGGAGAGCAGAGAGCGTGAGAGAGCACCAGACTCCACCCTGTGAGTTCAAGTCCTGACCTGTGCAGGCTCCAGCCCTGGGGCAGCCAGAATGTCCAAGTGAATTCACGACCCCCAGGTGGTTTTGTTCCTCTGGGAGCATGCCGGGTTCGTAGTGGAGTTGGGAGGACTGGGTGGCCAGCAGGAGCTGCGCCAGGGGATGCTAGAAAGGCTGCAGGTAGCAAATGGCATAGTGGCCTGAGGCCTCCCACTCAGTCCCTCTTTACGGGCTATTGAAGTCATTCTTCCTTCCTCCCCACCTCCCATCAGCCCATGGATAAGCAGGCTAGTCCCCAGATGAGAGGCGGAGAAGGGAAAATGGCTCCATCTTTCCTTCCACTCTTAACTCCCTTCTTCAAATGGGTGGGTGGGGGGGAGGGGAGATTGGAATGAATGTTGAGGGGGCGAGAGGTGGACACCCATGGGTCCATGTTTCTTTATAAAATGCCCCCCTCAGAAAGTGGCCTCTGTCCCAGCCACAATCCCCCATGCATCTGGCTAAAGGTCCACTGTGAAGTCCAGAGTCTGGTCACGTGTGAAGACCCAGTGCTACCCCCAGGGGGACTTTAGAGGCCAGATGATAAGAAGAAAGTTATCCAGAAAACCACTCCAGCTTTGGGTCTAAGCTGTTCTCAAATTCAGCTTCACCAGTTCTAAAGTCCATCCCCATCAAAGTCCTTGTGCATAATTCTTAATTGGCTAAGAGCTTTGAGAGGAGCAGAATGTGATTCGTTATGATCCTTACAAACTCCAATGCCAAAGGCAATAAAGGACTTGCTAGTGGTGCCTTTCTTGTTCACAGGAGTTGGGATGCATGACTGTGTCTACCAGACTGCCCGTGCCCTTTGCAGCTCATCACCTTCCTTCCTCCAGTACTGCTCCGGAGAACCTCAGGCACACAGAGATGTAGGATGAGGCTTCTGTTTCTCGAGGCTTCGTCCCAACCTTACGCCCTCTGACCATCACAGAGACGTCATGCACTTGTACCCAACCCAGCACCTAAATCAGAGACATAGCAGTAAGCCCTTTGTGGTATATCACACACTGCTTATCAAATCCTGACTTCCTCCCTTTCTGGTTCTATGGGAGAAATGCATTTCTCCACCCCAGATCTTGGGCTTGGTCGGGAAACGTGATTTGACTGATGGAACCCCAGGAGAAATAGAAGACAGATGGGTCAAGGCCAAGGTCTTCAGAAGCTTCCCGTGCAGCAGGCATGCTCATCCTAGCCTCTAGGCACAGCAAGAGCGAGGGCACTGGGCAGCAGCCATGAACCAGACCTTCAACCTAGAGCCCCAACGGCCCAGCTGACCTGCAGGCAGGAGAGCAAAAAAAGAAGTCCTTATTCATTGCTGAGCTTGTTTGTGGGGTTGTTATACAACATGCATTTTGTTATTGCTAACTGGTACACTGCTCAGATGCTCACAGAACCAAAGTGGACCTGGTCAAGGAAGGCTGCAGGCAGTCCCAAAGGGTGGACTGGGAGCTTGCAAAGAGGACGCCCCGGGAGCCCCAGTGGAGTTCTGGGCACACGCATGGCCATCACATGTAAGCAGCACTGCATACACACTCACATGCCCATGTTGAGGACAGAGATCCTCTTCCACAAATCTTCAGTGTTGACTTCCCTTTAAGCCGAGGCCCTTTTCCCTCTGTTTTTCCCCCAATGAATTAATCTTTTTTGAATTCTGATGATGTTAGGTTTGTCTTGAGTGAAACGTGGCTGTGAATTTTATCTCTGGCTTAAGACATAATTGGGGGATGGCAAATCCACACGCCCAAGGAGAACATCGCTCTGAGCACCGCCTTGCTGGGAGGTTTAGTGGTGCCCGCAAACAACAAGACACGTGGTGCATCCCTTGCGCCTTCTCCCCTGAGAGCTCTGCACCTCTGCCATTCAGAGGAGGCTATTTGCCCGATTTAGGGAACCACTGCAAATGGGCCAAGTGGGACTTGTCTGTCACCCAGCTCTGCAGCTCACACTACGCCAGGGTGAGAAGCGACACGCAGGGCGTATGCTAGACTTCTCTGGACTTTCCTGTGGGTTTCGTTCTTCGAGATTCTTTTTGTAAGGTGACTTGAAAAAACTGCTCCCCAGTCAAATAGATGTGGGAACCCCTGGACTCATGAAAACCAGGCACACAATCCTTCTCCAGAACATCTCTGAGTACTGAACGGGCTGTCGTGCACTGTGAACCTGCGAGAGAGAATGCCAATGCAACTGCCTAAGCTATTTAATAGCAGAATGCTACACTCCCTCCACATACTTCTTTTTCAGAAATATGCTAGGCCTGGAGTTCCCCGGAACACGTTTTTTATTAAAAGATATTCAATAACATCCCGTGGTTCCAAGGGGACTTGGCTTCATCGTCGGGAAGCTCTCGCAGTGAATTAACATCCACCTGCTCACAGCTCCCCCACTCCCATTTACTGGGGCCCTGCACGCAGACTGCTTCCTCAGCCCACGGCCGATTTCCATGCATTCGGATGCAGAGAGTCTGCCCTCCCAAGTCAGGTTCTGTGATTTCAATTTCTGGTCCACGGTCTAAGAACTATCGTGAGCGGAGTCCAAGAGGTCTTCAAAAAGTTCCTGGAAAACGTGTTACGAAAAACCGTGCGTGGACTTCAAAACATTTTTTTGCACCAAAATAAACTTTGCTTTTAATCCTGTTCTGCCGTGGACATTTTGAAACGTCCCAGGGTAAGTGGCAGATGGGGGAGGGTGTTTGATCTCACATGAGTTCCTGAACGTCTCTTAGTTTCCCAGCCTGCAAAGTGGGCCCAAGGGCTCGTGCACGCTACGGGCCCAGCTCAGAGGCTGGCACGCGGAGGCCCCTGTGAAGTGTGGACTACCACTGTCATTGCTCTGGAATATTTGTCTTCTACAACCTGTGCCTCCACGCAGCCCACAGTGCTTCTCCAGAAGTGTCCCCTTTTCTCAGGTGTACAGAACCTTTCTGAATTCAATTTAGGGGCCTGCATTTGGTCTAGTGGTTAAGAGGCCCAGCTCCCACATCAGAGTGCTTGAGCTTGATCTCCACCTCTGGCTCTCTTTCATCACTAGAAGTCCAATGCGCTATCCATTGTGCTACAGAGCCACCTCACCTCTGGCTCTCAATTCCAGCTTCCCACTAACACACACCCTAGAAGGCAGCAGATGAGGACTTAACTGCCTGGCTCCCTGCCACCCACGTGGGAGACCTGGATTGAGTTCCTGGCTCCCAACTTTGGCCTACCCCCAGCCAGCCATTACAGACTTTTGAGGAGTAAACCAGACAAAGGGAGAGCGTGCTCCAGCTCGCTTGCTCGCTCTCAAATTAAATAAGTAAACAAATAAATAAATTCACATGAACATTTAGGAACACCAACCGTGTGTCAGATCCCATCCAGAGCTCTGGGAAAACAGTAACAAATAAGAATGGACAGTTCTTTGCAAAGCTCTCTCAGCCAGGTAGGGGATGCAGCAAGGAAGGCTCCGTTCACAGCTTTCGGGGCAGCCAGTGCCTCCAGTGAAGAGGGACCGAGGAGCCAAGAGCAGGGAGAGCTGCGTGCATGCTTCCCCGCTGCAAGCCACTTCGATGTCCCATTGCAGCCGGCGTTTGTGTGGGAAGTGGAGGGCCTCACACGCCCTCCTCCCTTCCTGATGGGCTGTGGACTGGGTGCCTGGATGGTGAGCTGCCCGGGAGGACGCAGCATCAGACTTCTGCCTCGCAGCCACCTCGAAAAGGGGAAGCGGAAACAGACGCCAAGGACTCAGCGTGGAGGCCCTGCCACGTCCCTCCTCCAGCCTCTGATCTGGGGTAGCAAAGGACAAGACGCTGAAAGCACAATGTCTTGTTCAAGAGCGAAGGACACTCACAAGCCGGGTCAAAATGTGACCTCATGCTTTCTCCTGAAAGACAAACGAGCAGCATTTGTTGTCCCAAATCACGCTCACTCGACCCTCAGGCCTGCCTCCCTAAGTCATAATCACCATATTTTTGAAAGTCACGGTCTTCCCTCCACCTGATGCCAAAGACAGAGGTCAACACGGCCTCGGGCATCCTGCAAGTTGCCTTGCGGAGGGCCTGGATATGCAAGTCACAAGGCAGCAGCAGAGTTCGGTGTTCGATATCTGAAAGAGCTTTGTCAATGTCAGGAGGGTGAGAAGCGCTAATGTGCACCTGCGGAGGTCATTCATTCAGTCAGTCAATGTTTATGGAGTGCCTCCGGGTGCCTGGCGTGGAACTGCATCCTGGGGGCACAATTGCACCCACCACAGTGAAAGCCCAACAATAGCAGGAGTTGACTCTTATTGACTGTTTCTCACATGCCTGGTGCTCGTTCAATCCTTTAATTGTCACAACAACCCTGTGGGACAGATACTATTATTTGCACTTTTACGCATGAAGAAAAGGAGGCATAGCAAGGTCGCACAGCCAGGAAGTGACACAACAGGAATGGGAGCCCAGCGGACTGGATCCCAGGCCGGTGAACTTGACCACCACACCCCATCATCTCTCCACGGTGACCAAGACACGTTCATGTTGCAGGTTGCACCCAGGCTGGTGGGGGAGACAGACACATGCGTGTGAGTTGACACCAGAGAGGGACAAGGGCTGCCTAACAGGTGCCACAGGTGTTGACAGCGTTGGCCCATGTCGTAGTCGGGGCTGAACTCTGCCTCCATAACCTTCTCCCTCCTTCTAGCTCAGGACGCAAGATTTAAGGTCCACCCAGTCGCCTGGGGGCCTGGCTAAAATGCAGATTCTGACCCCAGCATCAGCCCTGAAAATCTGTATTTCTTCTTTTTTTTAAGATACTTATTTGAGAGGTAGAGTTACAGACAGAGAGAAGAAGAGACAGAGATAAAGGTCTTCCACCCACTGGTTCACTCCCCAGATGGCTGCAACGGCTGGAGCTGGGATCCAGGAG
Source organism: Lepus europaeus (assembly GCF_033115175.1). NCBI lineage: Eukaryota > Metazoa > Chordata > Mammalia > Lagomorpha > Leporidae > Lepus > Lepus europaeus. The sequence goes on from NC_084831.1 coordinate 26,528,814, forward strand.
CTTCTTTCTGGTCTCCCTCATGGGCGCAGGGGCCCAAGCACTTGAACCATCTTCCATTTCTTTCCCAAGCCATCAGCAGATGGATCAGAAGAGGGGCAGCTAAGGTAAGAACCAGTGCCTATATGAGCTGCCGGCACTGCAGGTGGAGGCTTAGCCTACTACACCTCAGCACCAGGCCTGAGAACTAGCATTTCTTTAAAAAAAAAAAAAGTCTTCCTAATCATCAGCAATGTGAGGCTCCGTGGCAGGGCGTGGCAAAGCTTGTTTGCTTCTAGAACATCCTGCTGAGGGCAATCGGCCATTCCCTTCCTGATGCTGAGCCTAGAAAATAACATCTTCAGTACTAATTATACCCACCTGTATATTCCACTGTACCAAGCATGATGTTAGGAGACTGCTACCATGGCTAACCTCAGACAGAGCTCACCATGAGACAGGCACTGTTCTGAGGACACTAGCCATCACAAGGCACCCCAGAGGGAGGTCTATGCTTTTGTTTTTAAGGATTTATTTATTATTATTTATTTGAAAGGCAGAGTTAAAGACAGGGAGAAAGAGAGAGAGAGAGAGAGAGAGAGAGAGAGAGAGAGAGTCTTCCATCTGCTGGTTCCCTCCCCAGATGGCCGCAACAGCCAGAGCTGCGCTTCCAAAGCCAGGAGCATGGAGCTTCTTCCAGATCTCCCACGTGGATGCAGGGGCTCAAGGACTTGGGCCATCTTCTGCTGCTTTCTCAGGCTATAGCAGAGAGCTGGATTGGAAGTGGAGCAGTCAGGACTTGAACGGGTGCCCATATGGGATGCCGCACTGCAGGCGGTGGCTTTACCCGCTACACCACAGTGCCAGCCCCAGGGATCTATGCTTTTATCAGCCCCATTTACAGATGAGAAAAACTGAGGCCTAGTGGCTTGCCCAAGGTCCACCCCACCCCTAAATGGCAGAACTGGGGCTGGAACCCTGACCTGTCTTTGAACCAAGGGTGCACACGGGACCCTTCTGCTGACTTGCCTCCTGGAACTCACCTCACGCCCCATTTTCCTACCAATGAGGCTTGGGGTCAGAGGAGTCCAGTCATTTGTGCAAGGTCACTCAGCTCATGAGGGGCAGAGCCAGGATTCAGTCCCCCGACGGGGCTGTCAGCTCATCCTTTTTAGCTACTCTGCAGCGAAAGGGGAATTTGAATTTCTGCTCAAACCCCAGTTAGAGTTCATGTAAGGGTGGGCGAGGGGCTGTGGATGCAGAGACAGCCCCTCAAGACCCCCCTTTAATTCATGTGGCCCCCGGGTGCTTCCAACTGAGAGCCCCACCAGCAGCGCCTCTTCAGCCCCCTCTCCCCTCCTCCCCCTCCTCCGCACTTGCTGTGACCGCCACACTCGTCACCAGGGCTCTTGCTGTCAGCACTCCTGTCGGAGTGTTGATTGCTAATAAAACTGGTACCATTGTTGATTGGGACTAAGAAATAAAAATAAAGCACTCGAGTTGACCAGCCACTGTGCCGGGCCGTGTTTCAGGATTGTCATCTCGAAGCCGGGGACACAGGAAGAATTGCTGCCAGCTCAGACTGCCTCCCACGCCGTCACCCCAGCCCCCCAAACCTGGGTTCATCACCTCCTCTCCGAGCAGCTCTGCTCCCTGCAGCAGCCCCTGTCCTCGAGGAGCGATGCCCCACCTCGGTCAGTGCGCCCCCGTCAGGCTACGCCTGCCACTGTCAGCCACACCTACCACCAGGAAGCGGATGTGACATCCTCAGAGAGACACCACAGGCTCCGGGTGAGTGAGGTGGGGGGGCCTGGCACCTCTGGAGTTGGGGGCACAGAATGGCTGGGAGGTGGAGGTTCAGCGACAGAAGAGGGCATAAAGCACAAAGGCTTAGGGAGGCTCCTTCAGCCTGGCGGTTAAGGCGCTCACGTCCACAGCACATCCCAGGGTTCCAGTCCTGCCTGCAGCTCCGAATTCCAGCTTCCTGCTGGTGCAGAGCACAAGGGCAGCACATGATGGCTCAGCGGGCCCCTGCCATCCACGTGGGAGACCTGGATTGTACTTCCTGGCTCCTGGTTCTGGCCTGGCCTAGCCCTGGCTGCTGTGGCCATTTGGGGAGTGGATCGGCAGATGGACGATACCCCTCCTCTGTCACTCTGCCTTTAAATAAGTAAATCTTTCAAAGTTTTTATTACACATGGATGGTGTAGTGCATAGCGATGTCCAGCAAGTGTTCAAGGAGCAGGAACGCCCCAGGAACACTGGGTGAGGTTGGCTGACAGCCGGGAGGGAAGTTGGTTATCTGGCATCTGGCGAGGCTCAGGAGCAGGCCTTGGGCAAGGCCTCCCTGCTCTCAGGGTCTGGGGAAAGGGGAAAATCCCGGGAGACCACTCAAGAGGGTTCAAAGCGGAAGCTCAGCTGTGCCATAGGGGACCTCAGGGGCTCAGAGGAGATCATCTGTGACTCCGTCTCCTTTCAAGGGCTCTGGTCAGCTCTGGGTCTCCGAGTCACACTGGCAAGTGGATGACCTAAAAGGGATGAGTGACCGTTGCTCCCAACCTTCACTACCTAGAAGTGAAGAGAGCAGGGGCTTCTTTGCCAGGCTGGGTTCACCCCAGCCTGGGGTCCTGGGCAGAGATGCAGACTGCACACTTAGAAGAGGGGCCATTGGGGAGTGAACCAGCAGATGGAAGACCCCCCCTCTCTCTCTGTCTCTACCTGTATCTGTAATTCTGCTCTCAAATAAATAAAATAAATCTTTAGGAGGAGGAGGGGGAGGGAGAGAGGGAGGGGGAGGAGGAGGGGCCCGAGGACTCATCTGAAAACGGAGTCAAAGTCGGAGGCAGAGAAACAGGGACAAAGAGAAAGAGCTCCACAAGTCCCTCCTTGCCGGGTTGTAAGCCTTTATTTTTCCCCTGCAAGTTTCTTTGCCTCCCACACAGGTGAAAACCATGTCAACAGGATTTTCCAGTGCTTTCCTTTAGTGACTGTATTACCTCTTGCAACATAATATTCGCCTCTATTACAAAGGTGAGATTTTTGAACAAAGTCTTGGGGGTTTCTCTGATTGGACCAATTCACATCACAGAGTCATCCCTGAACCAGTCACGGGGGCTGGAAGAACGTGATGTCAGCGTCAGCCCATCAGGGCCACTCCTGAACCAAGAACGGGTTAAACCCACCCCAGAGGGACACATGGGAGATTTGGGGCCCTGTTATAAAGAAGAGAGGAAGAAACGGATACTGGGGAGGCAGTTAGCAATGACCACCACAGCGAGCAAAGATTGAAGACCTGCTATGTGCTACAGACCGTGTGCTTCACGCAGACTCTCTCGTTGGATTATTAGATTGGAAATGGACTGTTGAGATGTTGTGTCCCTGTGACTCCCACCAAGCCAGCACCCTACTTTAAGGGCACCTGTCAGAATCTCTGGGGTGGGGGGCAATGTGTTATTTCCACATCTAACATAAGGGGGAGGTGGGTTTTTAAAGACTGGGCAACGTTGCTGAGTAGCTTCATCAAATCCCGACATAGCAGTCAAGCACCATGTTCAAGGGCTTGAGCCTCAGAGGCTGGATAGATTTGAGGCTGAAAACCTGCTGGTGAGACTGACCAGCGTTCCTCACCAGCCTCAGGCTCGTCCTCTGGAAAACGGAGATGATAACAGAACCCCCATCAGAAGGTGGTGGAGACATTGGCTTAGGTAAGATGCCACGTACACTCAGCACGTGCCTCGCACCAGGCAGCTCCTCAAGGACCGGCAGCTCTCTGACTGTTACCATGGGAGCAGTGAGAACTTGGGTCTCGTGTGCTGCCGGAAGACCAGGGTGGGAAGCACCAGCACAGCCCAGGACTCTCATTGTATAGATAAGAAAACTGCAGCCCAAATGGAGGAGTGACGTACTCGAGGCCCTCGGTGAGCAGGTGGCTGAGCCAGCACCAGAGCACACTCCAGCTTGTGGCATGCCTCCTGATCTTCACTCCAGGGCTTACACCTCCCATCAGGTTACAGCTTGCTCTCCGATCACACCCGCTGCAGACCCAGCGTGGTCCCTGCTCGTGGCAGAGGACCACTGCCCACCTCGAGTCCCCGCAGAGCCACAGACAGAGCTTGTGGGTTACCAAAGACCCTTCCAGGAAAAGGACTTCGAGGAATCCAACAGTGAACTCTGGCCACCTTCTGTCCAGGCTCCTTTAACCAGCTGCTGTTTCCCTCTAGTGTGGTGGGAAAAAGCTGCCGAAGTGTCGTTCAGCTTTGTAAGGCAGCTGCGGAGTGGCAGCAACACCCAGGCTCCGGGTCTCCCAGAGCTGCCCAAGTGGCTTCAATAGGGCAATCCTGCTACCAGCGGATGGGGCTGCCTTAACGAGCATCCTGCTGTAGGTGTCTTCTGGTTGTGCTCTTAGAAACAGAGCAGGTGCACCTTTGTACGCTGCTGTGTCTGCTCTCAGTTCTCCAGCACAAACATGTGCACACACACACACTCACATACACACCCTTCACAGCTTCCCTGCACGCTTCTGATCAAGGTGCTTCACACAGTCTCACAGGCAGACAACGCGTCCCTGCTGTAGCCCCACCAGCCCCAGGTGGTGCCCAGTGAATGCACGTCCCTACAAGCTGACTGTATGGACGCCGTTAGGGTCTATTTCAGCTCCTCCTGGCCCCAGCGCTTTCTGACTCCAGCCCTTGCTGCTGCAGCCAGGTAAGCACAGGTGCTGGCCCACTTTCTGCAGGGCCTTTCTTAGGCCACACCATGGACTTCTCAACCTCCTCCCATGAGGATTTCTAGAGTGTCTTGGTGTTGTACACTGTGGGCACCCCACCTGCCCTAAGGACTCTGTGCCTGAGACACAACCCAAAAGCCTTCTCAGATGGCCTTGTGGGGTTGAGCATCTGGGTGTTCCTGGCTGTAGCCAAGTGAATGCATTTCTGCATTGCAATTGCATCTCCTACCGGTTCACTTCCTTTACCTTCACTTCCACTCCCTGCAGCCATGATCCTAGCAAAAAACTACTCCATAAGCCTTTGTCTCAGACTCTAAGGCCATTCCCCTGGTGGCCTGGAGCACAGTCCCTCAGAACGGGGTTGTGGGGCTGGATCACTGGCCATCATCCACAGTAAGGACGCTGGTGCAAGTGGTGAGTGCAGGGCTGCGGGTCCCTGGCATCCAGAAGCATCCCGAATGCTGAGACTTCCACCTGCAGCTGATGGACATGAGAAGTCGTTCGGATGGTGAGGAGTGGGCTGTGGCAGGTGGGACCTTGGAACAAGGGAGAGAATAATGATCATATAGATGGTGGAGTGCCATGGCCTTTTGATAACCGCATTGAATTCATTGAAATAACAGAATAAAAGGTACAAGATCTCCAGCTACAGGTTCAAGCCATGCTGTGAAAGCCAGGATTCTGCAGAAGCTCTGGAGTGACTCCATTGCCCATGACCGTGACGCAGACTAGCCCCCAAACCCAGCCAGGGTCTAGTTGAAAGAGTGGCAGTGTTGCTAAGGAGCCTGAATGCACAGCCTGAATAGGTCTCCTACATCCAGGTAAGGCCTTGATGGAAAAGGAACGGAACGTTGAGCTGTTGGATGGGGGCATTGAAGAGGGCAAACCTGGGAGTCCAAAACCTGCAGATTGTGCTGAACTCTGCGGCTGGCAGAATTCCTTTCTTTGTCCCAGGAAAGTAACCTCCCCCATCTGGGCATGCTGCAAGAACGTCCCTGCAACGGGCACTTGTCCTTCTCATGATCGTCCCTTCCACCCCTCCCTAGCTTCACACCCATAACCAAGGCTGTGTGTGAACCCAGCCCTGCGAGTAAGTCCAACCCCTGCTCCTGCAGGAAACATCAAGGTCCAGATTACATGTGTGAGCTGGGATTTGGAGAAAGTGGGTGGCATTGGGTCTCAGAAAAGTGCAATAGGGGAGACTTTGTTGAGCTAGAGGAGCTCACCTGTGACTTGAGGTTCAATTTTCCGAAATACCTGCAGGGCCCTTTCTAACAGTCTGCTGGAATGACCACTTGAAGCTTGGATGTGGCCATAGCAAATTGTAAATGGGATGGAGGTTGGAGCATTGAGAAGAGACTTAGGGAGATAGGACTATTACAGTGATGTGCCCAGTAAGCACCTGCTACCTGACTACCTTACAGGGTAGGTGTGAAGGAGCTCCTGCCAGTGAGGCAATAAAGAATGTGTGGGGCTCAGGGCCGGCGCAGGTAAAGCTGCCACCTGCAGTGTCAGCATCCCATTTAGGCACTGGTTCAGGTCCCGGCTGTTCCACTTCCGATCCAGCTCTCTGCTATGGTCTGGGAAAGCAGCAGAAGATGGCCCAAGTCCTTGGGCCCCTGCACCCATGCGGGACACACGGAAGAAGCTCCTGACTTTGGATCAGCACAGCTCCAGCCATTGCAGCCATCTGGGGAGTGAATGAGAGGATGGAAGATCTCTCTCTCTCTCTCTCTCTCTCTCTGCCTCTGCCTCTCTGTCACTCTGCCTTTCAAATAAATAAATAAGAATGAAAGAACATGTAGGGCATCTTGGAGATGTGGTGGTGGCTTTCCTCTTTAGGCCTGGGTGGACCGTGGCAGGTAACGCCATGGAACTTGGATCCCGGGGATGGGTGGAGAGGATGAGGTCCTGGCAGGTCAGAGGCTCAGTGTCAGCATGAACCATCAGGGAGGAAAGACGAATGTACCTTGGTTATGGGGCAGCGAGGCTGGAATGCCAATCAGCGTGCCATGGCCCACAGGGATCTCTGTGGATGCCTGATACATCCAGACTATTTTTAGGGGCAGATAGATGGAGAGACAACTGATATGTGTTTTCATTTGTACTATTTTTTTTAAAAAATTCATGAGCTTGTGAGCAGAAGGCTGACATCAGGTACTGCCAAGGGAAAAAACCAAATTTCCAAGTTTCCTAATTCGATTTCCAGATCTAAGTTAGTTCACGGATTCAGGGCTTGCTAATGAAAGGAAAGGATGGAACTCCTTGAGGAAGGATAGAGCAATGCTTTTGCAGAGAGCTATGGGAAATGGACCCAAATCCTTTCCCAAAAGACTTGTGGCTGTGGGTCAGGGGCGCTGTGCATGAGAACGTGTGAAATACCCAGACTTCTAGACGGCCATGTGGGAATGCAGATGGAGGTGATACTGACACATGACTTGGAGCGTGATCACGGCCCTCAGTTAACGCAGGGACTCTCAGAGGGCAGGTGATCTGTGGAGCTCTGATCTAAGTCTCTCTCATGGAAGATCCAGCGAGTCCTGTCTCCTGACCATACTCTGTAATTATTACCCAGTCCCCACGTGGATGACGGGAATACGGGAGCACTGGAAGAGCTCTCACATTTGTCCCCTGACCTCTAAACTGTCGTTACACAAAGAAGGACCATGCAGAAGCTCCGGAAACTGCTACAACAGGTCCTCCATCATCACAGGAAGTCAGATGCCCTCCGGCACCCTTGGGGGAGTCACAAAGATCAGAGCCACCGTGGGAAACTTAAAGGTGTTCTCCTCCACAGTCTGCTTCCCCAGTCAAATGGATCACAGCAGATGAACATGAACTGTCACAGGCTTAGCCAGGTGGAGCCCCAGTCACCGTGGCCGCGGGGTATCCTTGCAGATCAACATGTTAGCTAGTATCTGTGTGAGCTTATTAATTTCTCAAGCGAATTGTTCTGGGCATTTGGCATCAGGATGGCTATGAGGGTGATCAAAGCAGGTGAGCTTTGCAGGGGAAGGAGAGCAGCACACCTTCACTTGTGCTGCAGCCGTGTGGACTCTCTTGACATCTGTCACAAGCCCACAGACACCGGTCTTGATATCCTGTAGAAGCCTAATGAGCTTCACCCATGGCCACTTGACAGCACCTGGATTGTGCCGTTCTCTTTTCACCTCCCTCCCTGATGTTCTCTGTGGACGCTGCAGCCTGGGTTGTTGAGGGAACATGCACAGGATGTGTGCTTGCATCACCCAGGTGTACAGCAGAGTTAATCCCCCAGGGGGCAACTTTTGGCCAATGGATAACAGATGGTCCTAAGATGCACTGCGAGGCTGATTGATGATCGTGGGGAAATGAGTCAGCCAGGGCATTGGTCAGCTTAATAATGCGTCCTTCCACTGGCTCTGTCCCCTTCCCTGCCTTCCTTCCCCTATCTAGGCACACGTCTCTCAATAAACCACTCACGTACATAAACCTACGTTTCAAGCTGTGCTTTCTAGAAAAATCCAGACAGGGACACTGGCATCCCTGGGAAAGAGAATGAGGAAACTAATAGTCTTTGGTTTCTTGACCTTGGTTCTCTGATGTTAGGGAGGGAGCAAGGGAATCCTGGAGTCAGGAGGTCCAGTGCCACCAGGGGATTCCATGAACGACCAGCTCACTTTGGCAAAGAGAAAGGATTTAGGCAAAGATACCTCTCTTTAGAGGAAGGAAACATTTTTTTTTAAATTTTGGAGGCTCTGTGAGAGGCAGGACTAGACACAAATGAAAAGGAGTATACGTATTTGGAAAGCTGATGAGCACTTATTTGATCTACAAGTGATCATTTCTACAACACAACTCACAGGAACCAGAAGATTCCTGTTTCCATGAAGTCTTTTCTCTACGGGCACATGAAATGCTTCTTCAGTGGTTTTCTTTCTTGAATTAAGCATTGCCATCTTTTTTTATTTGTTATTAATATAAAGAGAACACACTTCATGGATTCCTTTAGGTACAGTTCCAAGAAGACAGCCACACTTCCCTCCCTCCCACCCTCAATTCCCCGACCTCCTTACACCAGTTTTTGCAAAGATGTAATTTTAATCCATTCCATCTTCACAGGCTTGATTCAACACTAACCACAATATTCAACAAGCAAAAGGCAGGAAGACCACAGCTCCACAGGAGTATAAGCAAGGGCTAAAAAGGACAGATCACAAGATGCCCATTTCATTCCTCTCCTTTTCTTTGTATTCTGTATTAACTGCTACCTATCAGAGAGCACTGCCATCATTTAAACGCACACTCCTGAACAGCACACATCAGTGTCTACAATGCCTGTTGGGGTTAGGTGGGTAATTCAGAGGGATGGAGCATGGGGCTACATTGTAGCAGGCATGTCCCGGCTAAAGGGTAGCAGCTTGCTGACTCCAGCTGTGGCTGCCATGTTAGAATGTAGACCTGGTGTGGGAAGCTAGACATTAATACACAATCTCTAAGCTTTTAAAGGTTGGCAGCTAATTAAAGATTCTTGAGAACATCCTGAAAGCAAAGCAGTGGCCACAGGCCCCTTGTAGCATCTCTGTCTGGAGATTTGATCTCAGCGCTCTCAGCCGCTCTTCACCTCCTCAGCCTCCCATCAGTCTTGCCCAAGTCCCCATCATTCATTCAGAAGGACTGCCACAGCACCTGTGATGAGTCAGAAATAAGAGTCAGGCGCTGACTCTGCCTTCTGGTGGCCAGAGGAGCACAGACAAGAGACAATCACGAAACAGTGTGATGAGAGTACAGGTGCTGTGGGGGCGTGGAGAACACCCAAGCCAGCCCAGGGAAGGCAGGGAAGGCTTCCTGGTGGAGACGACAGAAACTGAGATGTGCTGGATAGCTGGAATGTGACTTTGGGCAGCCACAGCAGATGTGGAGGGGCTTTTCCTCATCTGGTCCTTCACTGTGTAGCTAGAGTGAGCAGCACAGCCTTCTCATTGTCTCCCTGACCCCGGCCCTTCTCCACGCTGCTGCAAAGCTCACCTCTCCAGGACGCCAGTGTGTCCTGTCACTCCCACATGTTCTCCTTCAGGGTGTCCCTGTTACCCATGGGAGAACTTTCCCAGCCTCAAGACGAACATCTCTTCAACAAAAACACGCTGAGTTTGTAACTCCATCATGAACACGTTTAGCTGTTACTTATCAAGTCTATCCCTGCAGTGTGCTAAAGCATTGTGGAAGTTCTGCACAATTAGAAAATTTTACAGGAAGAAATACACAGAGTTGAACATTTTGAGCTATTGAAGAATGAGAGCAATGTAATTGTTGTAAGTGCTTGATTGCCTTTAAAAATATTAGTTTAGCACTTTTGGGGTTGGTTTGTTTTACTTAAGAGACAGAGAGCAAGAGAGTTCCCAGCCACTGGTTTACTCTCCAAATGCTTGCAATGGCCCTGGGTTGGGCCAGGCTGAAGACAGGAGCTGGAAACTCAATGCAGGCTTCCCATATGGGTCACAGAAACCCAATTACTCAAGCCATCTCCACCTCCCAGGGTGTGCAAAAAGTTGGAGTCAGGAGCGAGAACTGGGAACCAAACCCAGGCACTCTGAAGTGGGACGTGGACCTCTTAACCAGCACCTTAACCAGCTTAGCACTTTTGGATACAATCATTTGAAGGTCAAGTTGAAAGTCTGTTTGTTTTATCTGTGGTTTGTGGGGCATGACGGGCTGCAAGGCATCCACAGACATGGGACTCAGCGTGGAAGACACTCGTTACTGGCTGAACTTTCCCGGCGCCAAGCTCACTTCGCAAGCCCATCCGCCAGTTTACCGAGGAAGATGTTGGGGACAACTGCTTAGTGGATTTTCCTATGCCTTGTGCCAATCGGCTGTTTTGACAAACAAACTGGAAGGTGTGGCATTTTTTGTTTTGAACAATGAGCTCAAGATTTTCTGGAATTCTTTATCTGGAAGACTTTAAAAACACTTTAGAAAGTGCTATTCCCAAGTTTTTATAGAATACAGACATGACAGTTATTCTAAGTGACACCCTGACAATATTTAAGGCAATAGGATCACACAGCACTGAAAACACTTCAAATGTCCATTTCAAAATACTCTTTCTTCCATGTAAACCTCTTTCTAAAAACAGTTTCTTTCTCACTCGTTAAAAATGTCACCTTTACCTTGAAAAGGCACACTATAGATGTTTACTTTTTTAAAAAATATCTAATAGCAACAGCTAGCTGCTCTAGCTGCAAAGGTCAGCAAATTTGGAAAACTTGTGTTTTTGTAAAAGAAAATTATATCTCTCATTGTTAAGCTGAAGGAGCTAGGCAGAGCACCCCCGGGGAGCACAAAATTACTCTCCTTCTCATTTACCAGGTGTGAGAGGCTCTGCCACAATCACACTGGCACGCGGCTCATGGAGCTCAAGGTGAATGAGAAACCTTGGCAGCCTGCTGTGTGTTACATGGGGGTGAGCACCCAGTCTTTTCTTGGGAGACCTCATGCACCCTAGCAACGCATGAATGTCTGATCAATGGGTCATTGAGGGTAATAGCATCACTCCATTTGCTAAATGCTAATAAAGCTTCATTTCTTTGTCATTTTCAAAATGAGAAGTGACAGTAAACAAAGGCTCTGTTATTTCCTTCCCATGCCTCAGTGGACATCTGGGGCTTTGGAGACCATGAGCTTGGCGAGCAGGAGTCCTCCCTGCCTCCTCCTTCTCTTCCTCTTGATGTCCCACCCATGAAAATCATAACTGGCATTTATTGAACACTTACTATGTGCCAGCACTGATCCATGTTCTGTACATATGTCAATCTATTCCATTGCCACGACTCAACTCTTCTATGGAATAAATGCCATGGTTACCACAGCTGAGGATGCAAGGGATTCAGCGATTAACCCAAGTTTTCAAGGTTGGCAAGCAGTGGAGACAGGATTCGAACCCCTGGAGTTTGGTTTCATAGTCTACACCCTTAAGCTTCTTTTAAATAGAGTTATGCAAAGTTCCACACATATGCCAGGTCTTGAATGAGTTCAAGACTTTGCAGCCAAGTATTCCTTTTGCCCTGAAAGGTCGGAAGTTACTGGCAGAATCTCCAACAGCCTTCCCCAACACTGCAGAGAGCATTGCTTGCCCTTCTCTCTTCACCTGCCGTGCTGTCGGCCCTTTCTCGAGAGCCGCTCCAATAGACGGGAGAATACTTGAGCCAAGCTGGGTCAGTCAGATCCATTCTTCTGAGATTTGGAATTTTGACGGAATGACATGGGTGGGTCAGAGCAGGTGACCTGTTCTGGGTACACCAAGTCCAGGTGTAGGGAGGAGGCTATCATTAGAAGAGAATCAATAAATTGCAGCATTTTGGTGTACCAGTTAAAATACTACTTGGGATTCCCACATCCCAGGAGTGTCTGGGTTCCAGTCCTGGCTCTACCTCCAATTCTAGTTTCCTGCTAATGTGCGCTCTGGGAGGCAGGCACAAGTAGTTGGGTCTCTGCCACACACATTGGAGATTCAGACTGAGTTCCTGGCTCTTCCCACTGATTTTGACCTGACCCAGCCCTAGCTGTTGTAGGTATTTGGGGAATGAACAAGTAGATGGGAGATTTCTCTCTCTCCCCCCCCCCACCCCTGCCCCATGTCTCTGTCTCTCAAATCAATAATAATGATTTTTTTTGACAGGCAGAGTGGACAGTGAGAGAGAGAGAGACAGAGAGAAAGGTCTTCCTTTTTCTGTTGGTTCACCCCCCAGATGGCTGCTGCGGCTGGCGCGCCGCAGCCAGCGCACCGCGCTGATCCGAAGCCAGGAGCCAGGTGCTTCTCCTGGTCTCCCATGCGGGTGGGAGGCAGCAGGTGATGGCCTCTGTACTTGGGTCCCTGACACCCACGATGGGAACCCAGATTGAGTTCCAGACCCATAACTTCAGCCTGGGGAGTAAATGATCAGACAGAAGATTCCCCCCCCCCCCGTCTCTCTCTCCTTCTCTCTCTTTCACTGTGCGTGTGCTATAAAAATAATTTTTTAAATTAACAAATGAACGTTGTGTTTTTTAAACTTGCAGCTTTTGAGAGAGGATTTCTTGAACTTCCATTGAGCTTCCCTGAGCCTCTGTGTCCTATAAGCTGATCAGGATCGTCCCTGACTTTGGAAAGATATCTCGGCATCTTTAGCCAGATCCAGACAGAATCCACTTTGATTTGCTTAAACGAATAAAGCAAACCAAGCCAATCCTCGGAGCTCCAGGAGCCTTTTCCACACTCCACCGATGCACTGATCCACTTGCGCTGTGTCCACAGTCTCTCTCCCCTGGGCAGGCTCAGGGTACCTTGAGCATCTGGACTGCTTCCCTTTCTCCACATGCTTGCTGAGCAGGTGCATGGGTGGGCGCGTTCCCCAGGACGGCGAAGGTACAACTGGGTGCCTTCTTCAGTTGTGATCCGTTCTCTGTACCCTGATGTTCGCAGTCAGGGCTTTGAAAATACTGTCTCTGAAAAAGGAAATGCAGGTGGGAATCACTAGAAGTGTTTAAAAGATGGCCTTTACCTGCTGAAAGCGTAATCCATTCATAAGGACCCTGTACTAGAGGGACAATGGGAGTGTCCACCAGGGAATAAAGAGCTATGGGAATTCAGGGTCAATGCTCTGTCTCCAGAACTGCTTTTTCCCCCTGCGGTGCAGACAGCAGGGAGCACACCAGCCCCCTGTGGCTGGCAGGAGGAGCACCAGGCTGAGGGAAGGACTGCAGTCACGGAGGAGGCGACCCGCAGGCAGCGCCACGCAGTCTTCCTCCAGCTCTGCAGGAGACTCGGCCTGTGTCTGTCTGCGCTGAGCAGCTCTCAGGAATCTCAGGGGCCTGGCTAGTGGGGGATGGGTAGCAGGGGATGGGACTCTAGGGTGTGGGGTGGTACCCACGTGAGCCATGGGTGATGCACAGCCAGACGCAGCTAAGTCCCCAACTCTTTTCCCTCGACTGCCGGAGGCTCTGTCATTCCTGATTCATGGAGTCACTGAGTCTCGGGTTTGGAAAGACCTTAAAGGTCATCTTCCGCTTGAACACCTTCTGTGGCTGCTGATTTACTACCTCAGGAGGCGGCCGCTCTGTCTGGGAGAGCTCTGACAGCTGGAATGCGCTTCCTCCACTGAGCGCAACCTGAATGCTTTTCCACCGCTCCCATCATAGCAGATCTGCGGACTGTGGATGGAGCAGTCACCCAGGCCCAGATACGAAGGAGGACTTTGTCTACAAGGAATGCAAAACAACAATAAAAACTGACCCAAGGGGCCGGGAGCTGTGGCACAGCGGGTTAACTCCCTGGCCTGAAGCGCTGGCATCCCATATGGCCACTGGTTCGAGATCCGGCTGCTCCACTTCCGATCCAGCTCTCTGCTATGGCCTGGGAAAGCAGTGGAAGATGGCCCAAGTCCTTGGGCCCCTGCACCCATGTGGGAGACCCGGAAGAAGCTCCTGGCTCCTGGCTTTGGATCAGCGCAGCTCCAGCCATTGCAGCCAATTGGGGAGTGAACCAGCGGATAGAAGACCTCTCTCTCTCTCTCTCTCTCTGCCTCTCCTTCCATCTTTGTATAACTCTGACTTTCAATTAAATAAATAAATCTTTAAAAAAAAAGAATCCTGGAAAAAAAACCTGACCCAAAATCGATGTGTTTTTTATTATTGCATTGACAATTCCAAACAATGCTGGGATAAAATGTTCCTCATAAGAAAAGCTTGTGTTGGTGAAGTTCTCAACAATTGTTATGGTTACTATTGCATTTAATGATAATAATGATGATGTGCCTGTAATAAGCCTCCTGTTAGCTCATTTGTATTGCTCATCCTGGCACAACATTGTGCTCTCCATGGGCACCACATCTGGAGAAGCCCCAATCACACCTCTGGCCTCAACACACACGAACCCTGCCACATGCGTTCATTCAAGAGTAGATCTTCTGGTCTCAGACCTTCAGTTTCCTTTGAGAGCAATCCATGTGTCCAAGTCCTGTGACACCACATATCCATCCCTGAGTTTAAGTGCGAAGTTAGAAACTCCATAATGGTAAAGGCAGAAAGGAAGGAAGGGGGGGGGGGGGAGAAGGGGAGAGCAAGAAAAAGAGAGAAAGGGAGAAGAAGGGGAAGGAGAAAAATAAGGAAGAGGAGTGGGGGAGAAGAAGAAGAAAAGAAGAGAGGGAGGGAGAGAGAGAGGGGGGAGAAAGAAAGAAAGAAAGAAAGAAAGAAAGAAAGAAAGAAAGAAAGAAAGAAAGGAAGGAAGGAAGGAAGGAAGGAAGGAAGGAAGGAAGGAAGGAAGGAAGGAAGGAAGGAAGGAAGAAAGAAAGAGAAAGAAAGAAAGAAGAGAGAGGAGACAGGAAGGGAAGGGAGGGAGGGAGGGAGGGGAGAAGAAAACAAGTCACTTCATTCTGACATTTTATGTAAACACTTGAAGTTTTTATTTGTTTTTAAAATGTACAACGGTGAAATAGTGAAAATGATACTGTGAACTACTTTTTTGCTTAGTAAGTGCAATTTTTAGCTCATCTGAACTGATTTTGATTCATATCTTTACAACTGAAATTCATCCTTGGTTTTTAATTATTGTTTCTGAACTACAGAATTAATTGGGAAAATAAAACTGTAACATTATTTATCATTGCAACATACTATAGATTTTTTTATTTTCTCAAATGCTACAAAACATTACTCCACTTTTTCCTTTTTTCTGTAGTATTTGTATTTTTCTCTGGTGTGATTGTACACATTCCGTGTAATGAGAGGTCATTTTCACTGTCTGCTTTTCCTCTGTGGCCACGTTACTATTTGTTTCATGTTATGCTTGTGGCTGAAAGTCACCCTCTAGACATGCAGAGCAGGGCGTGGCTGAAGACTGAACCTTTCAGATGTCAAACGCTCCAGCACTGCCCTGGTGCTAATTTTGTCCTCGAGCAGGGTCCCAGCGTTGGAAATCCCCCATCACACTGCCTCGGGACTCTTTGGACTGGTCATCTTAGTCCTCCCAAACACTTCCATTAAAATGGTTTGGAGGCTTTCTGCTCTCCTCGCTGTCAGAGCTGTCATTTATCAAACAGTCACCGAGTGCCACCTAATTGTACACGATCTCATCTGACCCTCTCTACAACCCATTTTATGGCCGAGAGTATGGAGGCTCCAGGGCGTGAATTAACTCACATCACGGAGATGGAGCAAACAGAGCTGAGATGGAAAGTCAGGTACAGGTGACAGCAAATCTGTGTTTCCCCACCCCCGCTGCCCTCACCGCGTGTGCTCCAACTGTCTGCATTGCTCTTGTTTCGGACAGCCCAGAACTGAACACCACACACCTCCACGTATGGGACAGAGCCTCCTCAAGGACAGAGCCGCCTCCTTCAAGGTGCTTATTCTCTGAGCTTGCGGGTTTTGTGGCAGCCATGGCAGACAGAACTAACTCTGGGAGGAGGTCGACTTGAGCCACGAGGATCCAGTGCGTGCCATCGAAAATCCATCAGGTTTGAAGGTAGAAGACACAAACACTGAGATGGGAGAGGGGTCCTCTTGCTAGTCCAGTGAGGAACAAAAACTCCAAGCCTCAGAGAAAGTGGTTAGCTTGGCAGTCAAAACACTGCAGCCCACATTGGAGTCCCTGGCTTTGATTCCCAGCTCTGGCTCCGGACTCCAGCTTCCCCATCACAGACCCCAGGAGGCAGTAATGTTAGCTCAAGGAATTGGCTTCCCGCCATCCACATCGGAGACCTGGATTGTGCTCCCGGCTTTTGGCTTCAGTTTCAGCCATAGTAGACATCTGTGGGTGAAGCAGCAGATAAGAGAGTGCGCTCTCTCTCTCCCTCTCTCTCTCTCTCTCTCATCAATAAATTTAAAAATAAGTTCTCAAGTCCCAAAGGAGGACCAATCACAAGCCCTCACCTGCAGACGTGTTCAGTGTCTCCAGGGCCCTGGTCCAGGGTGCAGACCCTGGGCAGAGCTGAGGTGACAGCAAGCCCTGAGCAGAGCAGAGCCCCCCGCAGTGGGCAGTCTGGATGAATCAAGGGAGCTCTGGGATAAGGCTGAGTCTCCCTGGGGGGATAGGCACACTCTGCTGGGCTGGGAATTGCTGCTGGGCTCCCCCT
Organism: Lepus europaeus; assembly: GCF_033115175.1. Lineage (NCBI taxonomy): Eukaryota > Metazoa > Chordata > Mammalia > Lagomorpha > Leporidae > Lepus > Lepus europaeus. Next base: position 26,545,605 of record NC_084831.1, read on the forward strand.
AGGCAGGTCAGAGGACCAGAAAGAGGGGTTCTGGTCACTCGTGCCAGCCCCTGATACTCAGCCCCTGTGAGGAGGCTCAGAAAGATGCACCCAGGTGCCCTCTCCAGCCCTTGGGGCCCTCTGGCTCCCGCAAAAGCTTATCTCCATAGGAAAACATTAAAATCATCTTCCCAAGGCCGCTTGCTGAGGGACAGAGGATTTTGCATAACACAATAGATACCTTCTGTGCCCATTATCCCCTGGCTGCGGTGGGCACAGTGGGGCTGACTCAGCAGCAGGGTGGACTCAGGCCCGAATTGCTCTGCTGTCTCGCCCTGGTCTTGGGATGATCTGCAATCTACCTTTGCCTTTGACTCTGGGTGGTCCTATCCTCCATTTGGCCTCAGCCAGAGACCCAACAGGAAATCTCATTCAAGCCGCTCCACTTGCCCCAGCCATGGCTTCAGGTTCTTAGGGTCCCAGGTAAGTGCTGTCCGTGCAGTCAGCACGACACAGAGTCCAGCCGCATTCTCCAACTTCAGACAACAGCAATAGGTAGATAGGCACTGTCTCTCCAGGCAGAACTCTGTCCCCTGGCCGGGAGCAAGGAACTGGGTTCATCCCCCATGGAGAACCAGAGTGTAGGGCTCCTAACAACCTTGGGAATCAGAGGCAAACAGGAGCTCCAGCCCTCAGAGAGGATCAGAATGCTGGCCGGAGAGAAGCCAGCCCTACAGCCTGTTCCAGTAAGATGAGAATGGAGTGTTTCTTGGTCAGTTTTTTTTTTTTTTTTTTTTAGATTTATTTGTTTATTTGAGAGGCAGAGGCAGAGAGAGAGAGAGAGATCTTCCATCTGCTGGTTCACTCCCCAAATGGCTACAACAACCAGAGCTGGGCCAATCCAAAGCCAGGAGCCAGGCGCTTCTTCCTGGTATCTCACGTGGGTGCAGGGGCCCAGGCACTTGGGCCATCTTCTACTGCTTTCCTAGACCATAGCAGAGAGCTGGATCGGAAGTGGAGCAGCCAGGCCTCAAACCAGACTCATATGGGGTGCCAGCACTGCAGGTGGTGGCTTCACCCACTACATCACAGCACAGGCCCCTCTTTGTCGATTTTGTGCTGCTGTAACAGAATACCCGAGAGCAGGTACTTTGGAAAAAAAAAAAACAAACAGAAATTTATTTGTTACAATTTTGGAAGCTTGGATGTCCAAGGTCAAGAAACCCAGGTATGGCCGGGGCCTCTTACTGCAGTGTCCTGTTACAGAACGCAGAAGGACAAGAGAGCATGCATAGAAAGCGAGGCAAGGGGGCAGAACTTGTCTTTTATCAGAAATTCCCTCCCAAGACAACTCTCCCACCCCCAAGGGAAGGGCATTCACCCCACAATGGCCCCACCTCTGAGCACTGTTGCACTGGGGTTAAGTTTCCAGCACATGAACGAACTCCAGGGGCAGGTGCATAGTTTGTGGGCTGGCAGTAACTTGATGACTTGTGGACAACCAGGCCCCCGTCTACAGATCCAGTGGGGCCCCAGGGCTAGGGCCAGGAGACCAGACCAGACTTGGGGTTAGCGGAGATGGGCTTCCAATGTATAGACCTGGGCAGGATCTTGGGGTGGGGGGCAGGTGCTGAGTCTAAGAGTGAGTGTCTTTAGGGATTCTGCCCCATCAAGAAGAGGCAGGGGGTGAGGGGTACATGAACACTCCTAAGCCCCATTAGACTCAAGAAACTGCATCTTAGCTATGGAGACTTAGCCATAACGGACAGGCCAAGCTCAGGTTTTCCAAGCCTGACTCTGCATCTGGCTAGCAACAGCCCTTCCATTTCCTTTAGATTAAATGTGGGGAAATGAGAGCCTGATGATAAACACTGGTTAACTGGAGCTTAGCAGGGGAAAGAAGTTTCTCTTCCCTGTCTCGCGCTTCCTCCCTCCCTCCCTCTCTCTCCTCTCTCTCTTTCTCAAGAAGCACTGCTCTTTGTCCTAACCTATGGAATGGTGGGTTAATTGGCTTATAGAGCTGCTGAATATGGAACAGAGCCCTAATGGAGATTTAATCAAAGGAGACAGTTATGTCGAGTGAGGTGTAAAAGCCATTGAAGATGAATGGAGACGAATACAATTTTCCCCCCAGAGTTATTCAGAGCAATTTTAATAAAGTGCAAGTTTAACTATGGAATGGATTGTGTGACCAAGTGTCATTTTGCTGTAGGGCACAGCAGGGCAGCCAAAGGAAGGAGAACTTGGAATGTCACTTAGAGAGGGGGTAGCCTCCCTCTGCCTCACATAATGAGCTTGGGGCCACAGTTTAATATTTCTGTTCAAGTCTACCTCTTGCCCAGTGACCCATCTCTGCGACCCATTTCAGTGATGTTTGCTGTATCCTCTTGGCTTGTGGCTGGAAATCTCAGTGGTTAGAGCATAAGGCCCACGGGGCTCAACATGGCTATGAGTTGAGGCCCATGGGCCCCAACCATCTACCGGGCATGGTTCCAAGCCAACGTCCCTAGTCAGTCCTCAGTCCCCGACTGAGTTGTCACTCTGTTAGCGAAGACACTCCTGAGCCACCCCTCACTGCACTTTTCTAATGACCCGTGCACCGTGCAATTCCATAACTGTATTTTTGGTACATGTCCACCGTCCTTGCTCGTCTATTACCTCTGCAAAGGATGTGTGTGTACATGCATGCACACACACAATGTACTAACTGGAATCATACTAGACAAGCTATTGTGCAAATTGCTTCTTTACCCAGCGATCTGGAGTGGACACCTTTCCATATCAATGCATGTTGCTCCATAACAAGCTCTTTAGCAACTGCCCTGTCTCCTTTTGTATGGATGTAGCATAAATTATTGAGCAACTCTCATCTCTTTTCCTACTATCAGAAACATTACTGAAAGGAGCATTCTCTTACATGTATGTTTTTTGAAAATTTGTCCAATTAACTCCTGCAGAAATTCCTAGAAGGAAAATTGCTGAGGTCAAGATGTTGATATGTATTTCCAAGCTGCCCTTCCAAAATGCAAAAATGTGTACTCATGTACACTGCCACAAATGTTGTCTGAAAATATCTGTTTCCTTCCAGCCTTTATAAGCATTGTCAATCATGTTCATTTTTGCCAATCTGATAGGTAAAACTTGATGTCTCAGTCTTGTTCAGTCTGACAATTTAATAGCCCCAGAAAAGCCCTATCCAAGGAGAGGACTGATCTACATACTTTGACAGGGCTGTGAGGATTCCAAAAGCCCCATGTTGAGAAGAGAAGAATTTGCCAAGACTTTTCTTGGAGCAGTCACCCAGCAAAACGAGATGGCTCCGTGGAGGAAGAGGCTTGCAGGGACCGGTGCTGTGGTGTAGAAGGCTAAGCTGCCACCAACAACACCAGCATCCCATGTGGGTGCTGATTCAAGTATCAGCTGCTCTACTTCCAATCCAGCTCCCTGCTAATGTGCCTAGGAAAGCAGAGGAAGATGGCCCAAGTCCTTGGGCCCCTGAACCCATGCTGGAGACATGAAGGAAGCTCCTAGCTCCTGATTTTGGCCTGGGATAGCTCTGGGCATTGCAGCTATTTGGGGGAGTGAACCAGCAGATGGAAGACCTCCTTCCTCTCTCTCTCTCTCTCTCTCTCTCTCTCTCTCTCTCATCCCCTTACCCCCTCTCTCTTTGTAACTCTGCCCTTAAAATAAATAAAATAAATCTTAAAAAAGAGGCTTGCAACCCAAACCAATAAATCCAGAAGGTATAGTCAGATGTGGTCACATATGACCATTTAACCACAGTCAGATGTGATTCCCTTAATTTCATACCCAAGGGTTCTCAGTGGGTTTTCTAGATGGCCACGTTTTCTGGTATCTGACAGGCATGTAACTGATGGTTCCTATGAGAAAGCCATCTAAGCAGGTGTGAGGGTTAGCAGAAGCAAAATAAAGGTCAGGGGGGTGGTGTGTCTTTTATGTAAGATACAATGTGTATTAGACAGAGAGATAGGGGACTGAACAACTGGATTGGCTTATATGGCTAGAAAACAAACCCCAGGGCAAGATCAGAAACCAGGTAACTGGACAGAAGGCAGTTAGATCCAAGGTGCAGGCCAGTGAGGCTGCAATCCAATGCCTCCCTAGATACCCAGGTTCTAAATTTCCTTAGGCACTGGGTACCCCAGATATGAGGCCAACTGCTGGTGCAGAGAACTTACTGACCAGTGGGCAAGAGCTCCTGACACTTTTCTAGAAAGAACCCTCCTGGCTTTGCTCAAGGGCTGGGCAGGTGACAGAGCAGAGATGGTCCACACTCAGTGATGTGGGAAACACACATGCATTTGGAGGTAAAGGTGAGCTTAGTGCCAGCCTGGAGCGTTTCTGTACTTAATCAGTGATTAAATGTATTCTCTAAACTGGAATCAAAGTCATGAAGCCACAGAAGACAGAGAAAGTGGCCAAGGTCCTCGGAGTGTCCCTTGGCTGGAGGGTGGCTCTGGAGGAGAGCACAGGTGGGCGTCAGAAGGGCTTTTCCCTGGAGGAGTCCGTAGATGGACAGCTTTCCTGTGGGGACGGGGAGGAAGCTCCAGCCTTGCCCTGTGGGTTCAGTCCCCATGCTGTCCTGGAGGCTCACAGGGTCCCTAGGTCCCCTCCACGTGACAGGTTCTGTGGGAAGTGCTGGGCACCCAGCAAGAGTGGGGACAGAGCACAGACCCTGGGTGCTGGGAGCCCCTGAGTGCCCAGCACCAAAAGCCTTTGCTCACAACGTGACATTCGCCGGGGAGGGGCCGCCTCAGCCTGCAGCCCATGGCTGGCGTGGCTCTCCCCAGACCTCTATTGTGCACCAGAGTGCTCCAGAGGCTTTGGAAGGCGGGGCCGAGAGAGAAGACCAAGGGCACTGCCACCCAAGCCTGCCCTTGACCTCCGGACAGTCCTCGGGGCTCCTGCCCTTCCCAAGATGTGAGCTCAGGCCTTTGGAGGGTGCAGGGGCTCCTGCGGGCTCTGTGAGGGACAGGAGAATGAGGAAGGGCTGGGGCCACTTCATCCGGCTTCTCTGATTGGTCTCCGGCCAGCTGAGAGCCAGGAAAAGGCCGCAGAGCCAGCTCTGGCGTTTCCATGGCAACAGGAGGCATCGAGTTCCTGTAGGAGGTGGGGAGAAGGGGCTGGGGAGATGCGGGAGGCCAGGCCGTGCAGGCGAGGGAGGCGTGCGGGAAAAGGGAGATGGGCGAGAGGGAAGAAGAGGACTGGGAGAGGGAGGAGGAGGGAGGGAGTAGGTGGAGGGGCTGAGAAGGGGCGGGGAGGGAGAGGAAGGTTGGAGGAATGAGGAGGGGCCGGGACGGGGAACCAAGGCAGGAGGAAGACCACATGCCTCCCCTGCCCTGCACCAGAGCCTGGGGTGGGAGGGGCAGCCAGGACCCCTGCGCCGCCTGCCTGCGTGCCCCTGCACCGCAAGCTTTCCCTTTCGTGGCTGTGAGGTGGGACGGCGGGAAGTTTCCAGAACAAGTTTTGGCCTCTGACAGCTTCTGCCTCTAGCCACATGAGCTTGGGCAAATGACTTCTTCCAAATCTAAAAATAAAATGGATATAATAGCTGTCTTGGGCAATTGTGAAATTAAATAATGCATGTAAGGGCCGTGGTACAGTTGTCCTGCTCGTGATAAGCACTTAATAAATACATGGGATTATTTGTGATGTGTGACTCGGTCATCATTTAACCTCTCTGAGGCTCCATGTCCTCATCTGTGCAACAGAGATAATTCCCACTTCAGAGGGTTTTTACCATGTATTATTGCAAGTGCTCAATAACTGTTAGCTATGAAAATTATTTTCTTACTGATAAAAATAAACCGTGGTACTTTTTCCAAAGCACATTCTCCACTGTCGCTTCATTCAACTCTCAAAACTGTTGTGTGCCGGAGACAGGGCAGCGTTTTCCCTACTGAGCCCAAAGTTGCGCTCCAGGCATGGTGCCGGTGCTGGTGCCGAGAGCTTTGCATCCATTACCTCATCCGATTCTAAAGACAAGCTCAGCATAGGTACCTCCCTCATTTTACAGTTGAGAATTCCAGGCACTAGTGCTTAAAAGGATTCACCTGCCGCTTGCAATAGGTGTTAGAACTTGGATTTAAAGGCAGGATGACAGGAGAGGCAACACGACTAATTTGAGACAACTCATTTAACTGCGTTTTTGCCCCAAACCGCACTGCTGGTTTGTGCTGCAGCACCCTCAGAGTGGAGGAGAGAAGCCGAGGGCTTTGGGGAATCGCATCTGCCAGCAGCAATACCAAGGACAGGTACATCTGGCCTTGGATGTGGGGCTGGGTCCAGAGGTGCGGACAGCACCTCGAGGAGCCAGTCAGGGCCAGCCAGGGAGGAAACAGGGTGATCTAGATTCCCGCACCCCTTGCTTCATGTTGTGTTCTAGAGAGGGAGGGAACTGGAAGATATTTATAAAATTTAAAATGTTCTTATGTTTGTTTAAAGAAATTGTGTCTATGCGTGTGTGTGTGTGTGTGTGTTGGGGAGGGGGCGTGTATCCTGCTGAGAAAACAAGAGAAAGGAGAAACTGGGCAAGAGAGGAAGAGGAAGAAGAGAAGTTGAGAGAAGCGTGAAGCCCAGGAAGACAGGTGCTAAAAGATTGGAGAAGAGAGTAAAACAGTGCCGGGGAGAGAGCGAGAGGGAGAGGGAGAGGTGGGGAAGGAGTGACAGCGAGATAAACAGACTGTGACAGGAGAGCTTCTGACAGAGAGGGAGAGAGGAAGAGAGGAAGAGAGGGAGAGAGGGAGAGAGGGAGAGAGGGAGGGAGGGAGAGAGGGAGAGAGGGAGGGAGAGAGAGAGGGAGGGAGGGAGAGAGGGAGGGAGGGAGAGAGGGAGGGAGGGAGAGAGAGGGAGAGGGAGAGAGGGAGGGGGAGGGAGAGAGAGGGAGAGAGGGAGAGAGGGAGAAGGAGAGAGAGAGGGAGGGAGGGAGAAGGAGAGAGGGAGGGAGGGAGGGAGAAGGAGAGAGGGAGAGAGGGAGAAGGAGAGAGGGAGGGAGGGAGGGAGAAGGAGAGAGGGAGGGAGGGAGGGAGGGAGAAGGAGAGAGGGAGGGAGGGAGGGAGAAGGAGGGAGGGAGGGAGGGAGGGAGGGAGAAGGAGAGAGGGAGGGAGGGAGGGAGGGAGAAGGAGAGAGGGAGGGAGGGAGGGAGAAGGAGGGAGGGAGGGAGGAAGGGAGGGAGAAGGAGAGAGGGAGGGAGGGAGGGAGAGAAGGAGAGAGGGAGGGAGGGAGGGAGAGAAGGGGAGAGGGAGAGAGGGAGGGAGGGAGAGAGGGAGAGAGGGAGAAGGAGGGAGGGAGAGAAGGAGAGAGGGAGAAGGAGAGAGGGAGGGAGAAGGAGAGAGGGAGGGAGGGAGGGAGGGAGAGAGGGAGAGAGGGAGGGAGGGAGGGAGGGAGAGAGGCGGGCTGCGAAGCAGAGGAAGGAGCGCACGGTGCAGATGCGCCTTCATCCCTATTGTCCAGAGAGCAACACGCACAAGCATCGTGAGTGAGGACCCACAGCTATGGAAATCCGGTACTGACCTCACAGTCTGTGAAGCCGGGAAAAGATCTGGCTCTCTCTTTTCTCTCTCTCTCTCTCTCTCTCTCTCTCTCTCTCTCTCTCTCTCTCTCTCTCTCTCCTCCCATCCTCCCCTCCTCCTTTTGGGGAGGGAGGGAGGGTTGAGGCAGCTCTCTCTGTTCTGAAAAGGCCGTGCTCAGCCAGCATTATTTGTGATAAAGGTGTTTTTACATCAGAGCTAACATTTGGCAGTACACAGATGTTCTAGAAATTCTCATCTCATTGTGAAAATAAAGAAACCTTAATTTCATATTCTGGGAATTAGAAGCATCCCATCTCATCTCTCAAAAAAAATAGTGTTTCTCTGTTCTTGTCACAAATCACTCCTAGAGCTACTGATCTTTTAAATTGTGAGCGTGTAGGGTTTTTTAACTGTGCTGGTCCTGTATGGCCTCGGTTGGTATGGATTGAACATTTGTTCAGTAGACATTTATTAGGTGACTACTGGGTACAGGACGTGGACTGAGGGAAGATGGACGTACCAGGGAGACAGCAGGTCTGATCTTGGCTACAGGCTGTGCAGCCACGTCCCACACAGGGGTTGCATCAGTACCCACCTCATTCTAGATAATTGACACCAAGGCAACCTTGCTCCATCCTGCTCCCCCAACCATCTCCAAGACTAGCCTAAGAGGTGAGCTTCCCCAGAGTAGAATAGGGCCTGGGCCCCCGGGTCAAGTCTGTTCCCTTGTCCTGATTTCCTGAGTATGGGGGAGAGGCAGCCTGCTCTGAGTGTCTGGGTGGGCTCTGTTTTGCACCCGTTGTGTCTGGGGAAGATGGGGAGGAGTGCAAAGTTTATGGAAGTGGACTTATAGGCGTAGGCCCTGCACAGAGCGCTTTCCCCCTCTGGTGGTCTCCAAGGGCGCCCCACCCTCCCCAGAACTCTTCTGCACACAGTTTGCTTGCAAGGAGCTCGGCTTCCTGCATTTTCTGCAGAACGATGTTCTCGGAAACCTGGGAGGTGCGACTCAGGAGTAGGTGGATAAATATCCCTGCTTCACCACCCCCATCTGGAAGCCTCCCGAGTCCACACAGCCTCTCGGGTCCCCAGCAGAACTGAGCCTGAGTTCCCCCCACGATAACTCACTCAGAAGCTCACCCTTCGTTGTCCCACTCCCCCATCCTAATTCAGGTCAAAACCAAATAAACTTCTGTACCCAAATCCTTACTTCCAGGGTAACCCAAACCAGGGCACGCTCAGATTAGCTCATTTAGCCTCACAATCTCCCTGCACAGGTAAGTTTCACTGCCCTGAATGGAGCATTTGCTCATCGGACAGCTATTCTGTGCCAAAGACTGGACTCCGGGGATACATCCATGGCCTCTTCCGTGGAAGGAGGAGCTTTTAGACCAACAGAGGATGTCCAACAAATAATCATAAGTAAGTCTAAATTCATAACTGTGGCAGGTGCCACAGGGGGAGGAACTTACAGCTCTGACCTGCTTGATACGCCACCAGTGTCTGCAGAAGGGGCACTCTGGCTGAGTTCAGAAGGAGGAATGGAATGAAACTAGGGAAGATGGGAAGGAAAAATGCTTTGAGCAATAAGAGCAAACCACGGAGCTGGGCAAGTGGAGGTAAAGATCGCCCAGGTACTGTGTGGTTGGAAGAAGGTTTGATTTCAGGTCTGCCCAACTGATGTCCAGGCTCTTCAGGTGATACTCAATAGCTGGAGTGGAGATGGGTGTGTGGGAGTGGGAGGTGACTTGTTACTCTCATTATTCATATTATGAAAGGATTAACTACAAGCTTCCTTTAAATAGAAAACTCCCATAGGGCATTTAACAACTAACTCAATCACAAAAGAGGGAATTACAAATTTATGTAAATGTATCTGTTGGGTATAAAGGGGAAGTAGCTGGAAGTGGATGCTCTGAAATCCTGGAGAGGTTGGACATCTCTCCAAGCCTATTTTGTGGCTGCACCAAGCCAGCAGTAGTCTTTGCAGGAAGACCTGGAGAGGAGAGTGAGGTTTTCCTGGGTGACCAGGAGATGGGAAGGAAGTGGTCACCAATCTTCCTTCCATCTCAAAGCAGAGATCGAAGGAGCGTTTGATCTAGGGAGGAGAACATTCTGGAATGGGGGCAGGAAGAGGGTCATTTTTCTGTCTGGTTTGTAGGGAAAGTATGCACAAGATCTATACTTCCATGGCAACAAGGAAAAACAAACACAAATAGGGCCGGCGCTGCGGCTCAATAGGCTAATACTCCGCCTTGCGGCACCGGCACACCGGGTTCTAGTCCCGGTCGGGGCACTGGATTCTGTCCCGGTTGCCCCTCTTCCAGCCCAGCTCTCTGCTATGGCCCAGGAGTACAGTGGAGGATGGCCCAAGTCCTTGGGCCCTACACCTGCATGGGAGACCAGGAGAAACACCTGGCTGCTGGCTTCGGATCAGCACGATTCACTGGCCGCAGCGCCATTGGAGGGCCATTGGCGGCCATAGGAGGGTGAACCAACTGCAAAAGGAAGACCTTTCTTTCTGTCTCTCTCTCTCTCTCTCACTGTCCACTCTGCCTGTCAAAAAAATTTTTTAAATACACAGATAGGTTACAGAACTATCAAAGAGTAGTAGAAGGAGTGGAAAGCAATGGTAGCTTCCCTGTGTGAACACCAGGACTGCGTCTTGATGAGAGCAGGTAGGGGATCAGGACTGCTGTGGATGGAGGGTTTTCAGGAATGAAGGGGAATCACTAGGCTTCAAATGCCAGTGTGAAAAGCAGGAAGTACTGGGATGTTAAAAACCCCCAACACAGAGCTAAACCACTGTTAAACCGCTGGCCCCATTCAGGAATTTGCTGAGTAGGCAGCAAAGGACCCACAGCCAGAAAGTAGAGAATTTATGCAGCCTGTGGTTTTAAATTCGGGGACCTCTATGGGGTTCCATCCAAAAAAGATCAAATCCATTTGAAGTTGTAGCCCAACTCACGACCAGGTCAAATCCGGAAATATCAAAGACATTGAATGGAACAGGTAAGGCTGATGCCTGTGACACTGGCATCTCACAAGGGCTCTGGGTTATGTCCCCACTGCTCCATTCTGATCCAGCTCCCTGCTAACAGCCTCAGAAAAGCAATGGAAGATTGTCCAAGAGGTTGGGCCCCTGCCACCCATGAGGGAGATCCAGATGAAGCTCCTGGCTCCGGGCTTCGGTCCAGCCCAGAGCTGGCCATTGGGGCCATCTGGGGAGTGAGCCAGTGGATGAAAGAGCTCTCTCCTTCTCTGTCTTTCCCTCTCCCTGTGTAACTCTTACTTTCAAAATGAATAAATAATTGTTTAAGAACAAAAACAAAAAACGAAACCCCTACACACGAGACCTTTGGGAGTCCATGGATTCAGGTGGAAGGTGAAAAGATCCATCTTTGGTCCTTTCGGAAAGCAGAGGTGGACCCACCTGAGGACAGCTGTGTCACAGCCCCAGACCCTGTGGATTCTCAATGAAATCTGGATTTCACCTGACATAGAAAAAGACTCGTGTTCTACACAAAATCGCTTAATTAAACCAACCAATCAAAATAAAATTGAATTTATACTTCAGTGTCTGCTGATTTTATATACACTATCTGTCACATGATAAAAAAGTTATAAGACACTTAAAAAATGGGAGAAAACAACCCATAATCAAAAGAAAAACAACCAGTAAAGAGAGACTCATAGAAGACCAACATATTGAAATTGGCCAATAAGGATTTGATGATTATGGACATGTTGGAATGCATGAATAGAAGCAGACTATCAATAAAGAAATAAGAATTCTTTAGAAATATGTTTTAAAAAAAGAAAATTAAGGATCTGAACATTTATTTATTTGAAATTAAAAAGAATTTTTTAGGCTTAATAGCAGATTTAGCACAACAGAAGAAAGGCATAGTTTGCTTAAATCCAAGCTAGTAAAAGTGACCCAAACTGGAATGCGGAGAGGAAAGGGCTAAATAGAACATCAGTTATGCATGAGATAACATCAAAAAAGGACATAAAAATATGAAAAGACATAATGGCTAAGTATTTTTTCAAATTTTATTTTAAAAAATCAACCAGCTAACCAAGAAGCTCAGTAAAATCCAAACAGAATGAATATTATAAAATCACATTGAGCTACATCATGGTGAAAATCAAAAATAAAACTTGTAAAGTAGCTAGAGGAACCACATGCACAGAGAATGTTTTAGGGCTTTTCATCAGAAAAAAACAAAGCCAGACATCTCTTAAGTGATAAGCAGGAAAAAAGAACCTGTCAAACTTGAATTATATATTTCCAGATAATATCCTCCCCAAAAAAAGTGCAATAAAAACTTTTTCATATAAATAAAAGTTGAGGAACTCATTCCTGGCAAAGCTATATAACAAGAAATGGTGAAGAAAATTCTTCAGACTAAAGAGAAATTATGCCAGATAGAAATTCAAGATGAAGAGTTCTGAAAATGTAAAATATGTAGATAAATATAAAAACCTACCTTAATTTCCATAACTTCCTTCAGCATTCATTCAGCATTCAGCCTACTCCTCTGCTCTCATTCACAGACGCCAAGCTACCAGTAAAAGAGGAATCCACTATCCACTGCAGGTTGAAGGCTTGGAGTCCTCAACCTTTACCATGAATTCCCATTCTGACCTTCGTATTCTTTCTTCAGACTCATTTCTTTCCACCACCTCTAGTACACACACACACACACACACACGAATTTCCCTCTAGCCAGACTGAAATGTTCAAACTTATCTATCAGTTCCAGGTTCCCCAGGCCAATCTGGCACACTCATAAACTTCCTGCAAAGCTCAGCCAAAGGCTCACACGGTTTTGGACATGTCTCGTTATTTGGGATGACTAGCTCCTTGAAAATCTTTCCAAGGTATGGAGTTACTCATCTTCTAAATCCCTTAACAGAAGTATCATTCTCACCCTTCCCTTGCAGCTGGGCCTCCGAGATCGGAGCTAAGCTTCACTAACCAGACACACCGGTGCTAGTCTTTGAGTAAGAGTCGTGTGACTTGTAGAAGCAGACACTGTGAGGAATGTGGCAGCAACCACGTCTAAATGCCAAAGACACCAGCATCAGGGAGGGTATTGGTGGGGCCTGGTGCTAGGCAGCAGCAGGGTTGGTCATGAGCTCCCACCTGCACGCTCAGCGGAACAATATCATGAGTGCCCTAAAGTGGATCTCAGGGTGGTGTCAGGTGTTGACTGAACACACACACTCTGGACCCTCCTGAAGGTTCTCCAAGCTTTCTTTTTAAGGAATACAAATTTCATAAGTACAACTTTAGGAATATAGTTATTCTCCACACCACATGAGCCCTCCCACCCCTCCTCCTCCTCCCTCTCCCCTTGCCATTCCCATTCTTCATGACGATTCATTTTCTGGCACAACCTTATCTATGGCGCAATCTACACCCTGACACCATCCTAGGCTCTAGCCCCTGACGCCATTGCTGGAAGCCAGGTGACCACATGGTCCAACCACTGGTGTCACGCTCCACCCCCTTCCTTATGGGATTCACTGCTCCTACTTCTCTGCCTGCCCTCTGGCAAAGTCTTAAAAGGACCTGCTCCTGAACTCCTCTCTCTCTGTCTCTCTTTCTCTGTCTCTCTAGGTCTCCTGATCTCTGTCTCTCTCCCTTACACTCTCCTTCTCCCTCTTTCTCCTTCTTCGCCCCTTCCCTCCTGTATGTTGGATTTCCCCCAATAACTCTTTCCCTTTAAAAAAAATTCATTTTCAATTAACTTTATACAACACAAAAACCAATTCTAAATTAAGTAAAGATTTCAACAATTTGCACACACACACACACACACAAACTGGTTAACTCTCAATATAACTCACTAAGGACAGAGGTCCTACATGGAGAGTTAGTGCACAGTGACTCCTGTTGTTTATTTAACAATTAAGACGCTATGTATGATGTCATTGACCACCCAAGGCTCTTGACATGAGCTTCCTAGGCTATGGAAGCCTTTTGAGTCCACAAACTCCATCAGTATTTGGATAAGAACATGGCAAAATGGAAGTTCTTTTTTGCCTTTAGAGAAAAGTAACCCTTCTTTGATGGCCACTTCTCTCCACTGAGGTCTCACAGAGATCCTTCATGAGAACACTTTTTGCCACAGTGTCTTCTCCAAGCTTTCTAACATCCCTCACAAATCCCCTTGCTTATCCAGACAAGACTTACTTAAGTTGCTGCAATTGAGAGCTGTGATTGACACACCTTTCTTCCCTGAAATCTCCTTCTATCTTTTCCTTCCTGCCATCTTTCATGAACCATCCCCCTGCGCACACACACAGACACACACACACACGTGTGCATGCAAAGAGACAGAGATGGACAAAAGAGAAATCCATTCCTAAGTCTTGGATCCCGTAGTTCTCTTCCAAGAACATTAAGGTTTCCTACAATTGTTTATTTGTGTCTCCCCATTTAGATTATGAACCCACAGAGGGCTAACTCATCATCTTGAGTGCTTAGCAGGGGCCTGGGCTGGCACAGAGGAGATGCTCAGCAGACAATTGTTGGCTACCTGTGCAGTGAAGGTAATGACTCCACATAACTGTGGTCAAGAAAGTGTAGAGGGGCCAGCTCTGTGGCATAGCTGCTAAAGCCACCACCTGCGACACCAGCATCCCATATGGACGGCTGTTTGCGTCCCGGCTGCTCCACTTCGGTCCAGCTCCCTGCTCATGCACCTGGGAAAGCAGTGGAGGATGGCCCAAGTGCTTGGACCCCTGCACCAACTTGGGAGACCCAGAAGAATCTCCTGGGTCCCAGCCCGGCTGTTGCAACATCGGGGAGTGAACCAGTAAATAGAAGGTTTTTCTCTTTCTTTCTCCCACTCCCTGTCACTCTGCCTTCCAGATAAATAAAAGAAATCTTTAAAAAAAGAAAAGACAAGGCCGGCGCCATGGCTTAACAGGCTAATCCTCCGCCTTGCAGTGCCGGCACACCGGGTTCTAGTCCTGGTTGGGGCGCCGGATTCTATCCTGATTGCCCCTCTTCCAGGCCAGCTCTCTGCTATGGCCCGAGAAGGCAGTGGAGGATGGCCCAAGTCCTTGGGCCCTGCACCCGCATGGGAGACCAGGAGAAGCACCTGGCTCCTGGCTTTGGATCAGTGCGATGCGCTGGCTGCAGCGGCCATTGGAGGGTGAACCAACGGCAAAAAAGAAGACCTTTCTCTCTGTCTCTCTCTCTCACTGTCCACTCTGCCTGAAAAAAAAAAAAGAAAAAAAAAGAAAGAAAGAAAGAAAGAAAGAAAAAGAAAAGACAAGCCCAAGAGGACCAATCTCTTCTCATTCCTGAGGCTAGTACACAAGATGTATAGATAGTTGGAGCTCAACAAAGCATGTGACAACGTCACAGGTGCTATTCTTAAATGCAGGCTGGTATGAAGATAGCACATCAATAGCAACCAAGTGAATATCAAGATCTTTCTACCGTGTTCATTTTATACTCCAATCCCACCCAGCACTCTTGGATGAGCCCAGAAGGCACCAGGGAAGACAGAAATTAGGACATTTTATGGGTAGCCCTGCAGTAGCATACCAGCAAATGTTCAGCAACTGCCTTTTCAGGGGGATGAAAGGCCACATGGTAGCATCTGCCAATGTCCATGGCATAAGTACTCTTATCATAGCTCATTTCAAGGTGCCAGTGCAGTGGCTCTGGACTAGCTGTTGGGAAGAGATACACAGTGCAAGAGATACAAGAGTGCAAGCAATCGAAGTTGGTGTTTTGAGTAATTATTATCTTTGTTCATAAACATAATAATTATAAATATAAATTTAAGTAATTCAATTTTGGTTTTTGTAATATTTATTTATTTGAAAGGCAAAAAGAGTTACAGAAAGAGAGAAGGAGAGACACAGAGAGACAAGGAGATGAAGAGACAGAGACAGAGAGAGATCTTCCACTTGCTCATTCACTCCCCAAATGACTGCAACAAGCTGGGGCTGGCCAGGCTGAAGCCAGGATCCTGGGACTCTATCTGGGTCTCCTGCCTGGGTGGTAAGGGCCCAAGCACGTGAGCTATTTTCTGCTGCCTTGCCAGGCACCTTAGCAGGGAGCTAGAGCAGAAGCGGAGCAGCTAGGACTCAAATCAGTGTTCATATGGGCTACCAGCCTCACAGGTGGCAGCTTAACCTGCTGTGCCACGATGTTGACCCCAGTAGTCCGATATTTGAAGGACTATCATTAATAACTTGCTTATGGAATTCCCAAAAATGTAACAGATTTGTGTGAGCTGGTGTGAGCTGGCTTAGTTTATGACTAAATTCATATTGCCCCTAATGACCTCGTCTGACCTTTACCCCTAACTCTGATTAGCTAGGAAAGGTACTACAGAAAGGAAATCAAAGGCTCTTCTACAGATGAGAGACTTGTCCAACAGCATGCATAATTTCTGCCAATGCTGGGTCTCATGAAAATAATAGCACAAGTATGGGGGTGCAGACCATACGTCAGGCATTGTGACAAGTGTTTTAGTAAGCTCATTCAGTTATCGCTATGAGGCATGAAATAGGTTCTACAGCTCTTCACCCCTTTTAGGTTAAAATGATACATCAGTGCTTGAGCCAAACCCAGGAGGTGTAAACCCCAACTCTTGCTCCTAACTGGGACATCCAGTGCCTCAGGTTTTCTGACCTTGCACCTCTCTCTTGCCCGCTTCACTTTTGACCGGAGACCAAGGCACCTGCTGATTCTCAGGGAGCATAACTTCACCCGCTGCATGCTGGATCCCTCTTCCATGACTGCAATGATTGTTTCAGGTGTCAACTCGACTGGATTAAGGAATACCTAGACACTTGGAAAAGCCTTACTGGCGGGCAGGGGTGGGGGTTGTCTGTGGGGGTTTCTGGATGACACCAGCAGGTGCGACTTCCTGGACGCAGTGGGGAAAACCTGCCCCGGAGGTGGGCGGGCACCAGCGACTGGCTGGGATGCAGAGAGAGCAAGTACAGAAGCAAGTGGGCCTCTGTCTCTCTCTCTCTCTCTCTGGGAGTTGGGATCCACTCACTGCCCACCGTGGACAATCACAGGCCTTGGGACTCCAGGACTTAACCCAGCAGCCCCTGGGATTCCCTGGTTCTGACACCTTCAGACTTGGACTGAACCACGCCACAAGCATCCCAGGGTTTCCAGCCCGCAGATGACCTACTGTGGTACTTTACCATTATCTCACAAGTCAATCCCCCAAATACATGCCCTCTCATATATCTAAGCATGTATCCTATCAGATCTTTCTGAAGAACCCAGACAAATACCATGTCTTTTGTGAAACTCCATTGGAGTCAAGACTTTTTAGTTTCCCAAGAGGAAGGAGATATTTGGCCCAAGCGACCATAACCCCCAATTGCCCATGGTCTTTGCTCTCTAAAGGGTCAGAGCTTGGATCCAGATTAGGATTCAGGGCCATGAGTTCCTTGCTTCGTGGAACTGGACTTTATGACACAGAATATGTCTTTGTTACCCGATTACCTTAATTAGTTTATTCATTCATCCAATATTGGAATGAAAAATCCACTGTGCACCAGGTATTTGTAAATTTCCAAGGCCAAGGAATCTGTTAACCACCATCAAAGCAGTTCCTGGTTCATGATATGTTTTCAAGGGTTCACGAAATATTTGTGACCTGCAGGTAATTAATGTCATCTTCAAAATAAAAGCACAGCAAGAGGAAACCAGTAAACATTTACTTGAGAGTCTATAAATCCCTGTAAAAAATAAGAGTGGGAATAAGAGAGGGAGGAGATGTACAGTTTGGTACATGTTCCCATGGACTTACACCTAAGGGTAAAGCTAAAAACTTGCTATGGGACTCCAAATCCAAATGCTATCTTACTAATTAAAATGATCATTTTAAGTGCATACCTGGTCATAAAGATAGGAATAAGTGTCAAAAGGATCACATAAATAAGACCAGTGTCTGCTAATACCAATAGGTAGAATTAAAAAGAAGAGAATGATACAACATGGGAAGCAGTCCATACAGCAGACTCATAGAATAACAAACGCCCTAAACAGCACTCTGGCCTCAGAATCAGCCCTTAAGGCATTCAGATCTGAGTAAAAAGCCCATGAGAGCATTTCCGGCATGGAAAGCCAAGACACTGTGGCAAAAAATGACCTACATGAAAGATTTCTGTGAGTGAGATCCCGGTGGAAAGAAGGGGCCATCAAAGAAGGAGGTACCTTTCTCTGAAGGGAGGAGAGAACTTCCACTTTGATTATGGCCTTGTCTAAACAATGTCAGAGTTTATGAACTCAAAAGGCTCCCATAGCCTTGGCAGCTCATGACGAGAACCTCAGGTGATTACTAATGTCATAAATAAGAGTGCCAGTTGTTAAATCGACAACAGGAGTCACTGTGCACTTACTCCCCATGTAGGACCTCTGTCCTTAATGTGTTGTGCTATGAGAATTAACGGTAAAACTTGTCTTCAAACTGTACTTTATACTTTGTGTGTCTGTGTGGGTGCAAACTGTTGAAATCTTTACTTAGTATACAGTTGATCCTCTGTATATAAAGATAAATAAAAATGAATCTTAATGAAGAATGAGATGGGAGAGGGAGTAGGAAGTGGGACAGGAGTGTGAGTGGGAGGGCGGGTATAGGGGGAAGAATCATTATAATCCAAAAGCTGTACCTATGAAATTTATGTTTATTAAATAAAAGCTTTCTAAAAAAAAAAAAAGAAAGTCTACCTGACATAACCTTCCATCGGTGCATCAGCTACCTTTCTGCACAACTCTGACAGCTATTGGTACACCATGGTTAATGTGGCAGTGCCATTTTAATGTGTGTGGCTTTGAATAAGGCAAACCTCTGAAGCTAAGAGTGCCCGAGGCCTGTGAAGGTCATCAAACAACCTGGGGATGATGGGGGAACAAAGATGCGTGGGACGTAATCTCCCTGCCGCACAGGAGCCTAATCTGATGTTTTGTTTGTTTGCTTGTCTATTTTTATGTTCTAATCGTGAACTCCCTCAAGGCAAGGATTTTGTCCTGTGTTTTCTTGTTAAACTTCATATTCCCTGGCCCCAGAACAGGGCTGCATTCAGAACAGCATCTAACACGTTGGCTAGACACACACAATCGGGTTAGTGCAGGGATCCATCTTCTAAATTTCAAGCAATTCACAGAGACATAGAAGTCGTTTTCTCATGTCCTTGTATAGGCACACACCTGTGTACACACACACATACACACACACCCTCTATTCCCCCACCCCACCCCGCTAAACCTCACCATGGCTGGAAGGAACTCAACACAAAGCCTCAGCTAATGTGTTAGGTTCTTTCCCCACAGCGAATCTGCAGCCTGTAAATATCCCCCATGCCCGCGACGTTGCAGTGGGCAGTGAAGATAACTACAAATCTGAAGTCATTTTTTCTCGAACTGTCTATGCGTTTCCCAACTTCCGCCTGTGATCCTTTTTGCATATCCTCCTTCATTCCAAGTGCAAGATGCATTAGAGGGGAGGGACAATTTCAGGCAGATTATAGAACAAGCAGGAAGCAGTCACTAGAAGAGGGACTACAGGTATTGAAATGCATCCCACTGCTCACTTAAATGAAATGTTTATCTCTCCCACACTTATCAGTTCATTCGGATTCCTGGACCAATCTTGTCACTTCAGGCAGATTTAATGGCTTTCATTTACATGAGCTCAACCCTGCCACTTCTGAATCAGTTGCCCACCACCACCGGCCACCACTCTTCACCTTCCTCATCCTCCCGCCACCGACACATTTCCGTGGTTCAGAGGAACCTCACTGTGGGGAGCTGCATTGCTCCGTGTCAGCATTCCATGTGCTGAATGTGATTATTTCAGAGGGGATGGACTTAAAGCTGTTCAAAGCTTAAGAGAAGATAAACAGGGGCATGAGGGTGTCAGGGACAAGGGAAAATGGCTTCAGCCCCAGAGTCCCTGTGCACCATCCCTGACTGGACCCACACCATATCACAGGATTAGTTTGAGTAAGGGGTTTTTAAGAAATAGTCATTTAGCATTATATAAATGAATTTAGCTGTATCGTTGAAAGCTTATACTTCCTTGGCTTGAAGTTCAACTTTTTTTAGATTTTATTTATTTATTTGAAAAGCAGAGTTGCAGAGAACCAGAGACAGAAAGAGAGAGAGAGAGAAAGAGAGAGAGAGAGAGAGAGAGGTCTTCCATCTGCTGGTTTACTCTCTAGATGACTGCAATGGCCGGAGCTGGGCCAATCTGAAGCCAGGAGCCAGGAGTTTCTTCTGGGTCTCCCACATGGGCACAGGAGTCCAGGGTCTTGGGTCATCTTCTACTGCTTTCCCAGGCCATAGCAGAGAGCTAGACTGGAAGTGGAGCAGCTGGGACTCGAACTGCACCCATATGGGATGCCAGCACAGCAGGCAGTGGCTTTACTCACTATATCACAGCGCCAGCCCCCAAATTTTTTAAATTTAGCATTCATTGGGTATTAATTATGTTGTCAGACATTATGCTAAGAGATTTCTGTATCATCTCAGTTGCACCCAAGACAAACCTATGAAATAGGTAAAAGTTCCCATTTATGAGCTAGGAACCAGGCTCAGGAGACTGAAGTGACTTGCCCAAGGTCACACATCTCACAAATACCTGGATCTACATAAGAACAAGTCTGTTTTTCTCCAAAGGCTTGCTTTTAACATTTACCTGATATCATCAAGTGTTTCTGTGGGCCCAGAGGGAAAGACAGACAAGTGTACTTGTAGGCTGTGCAAGGTGTGCCAACCTGCTGTCAAAGAGACATGAACAGGTTCTGTAATAGAAAAACTCAAGCAGGGAAGTGGTGGGGAGGCTCCCCAGAGGTGGTGGCAGCTGAGTTGGGCTTCCATGGAGAAATCTGAGTTTCCCATGTGAATCTAAAGGCAATGGCTGCTCTCAAGTAAAGACCCTGGGATGTTGGAGGGTCGTTGAGGGAGATGCCCACAGTGACTGGGTTCCAGGTGCAGGAAGAGGTCTCGTGGACAGGAGGCTGGAGAGGTCAGCTGGAGTTATACCCTGCAGGTCATGACAGTCGGCGAGAGAAGACATGGCAGAGGAGGGGACGGGAGGTGGCGGAGAAGAATCTGAGGAGCTGAGACTGGACAAGCCCCACCAAGAAACGGTGAGCCCTGGACTAAGGCAGGCAACACGGGCAGTGGAATGGCAATAATGGCTTTGGGAAGTGCATCTTAAACGTCAGAGGACACTTTTCAAATCACCTGGAAAATGGCCTAAAATTGCAGCTCCTGAAAAATACCCAAAGTAATGAAATTCACTGCATCTGGAGTGGGACCCTAAAACCTGCCTCTTAACAAGTCAGCCAGGAGATTCTGATGCAAGTGCTGTGCACACACCTCTTCTGGGTTATTTCTAGCATGAACTTGGTAGTAAATTGGGTATGGGGTACTGGGAATAGTTGAGTCCACATCTATTTCTTCTGATTATTGCCCAAATTTTCTTCTAGGAAAGTGCCTTTTTCCCACTCGTGGGCCATGTAGTTTTCAAAGGCTTCACGTGACCAACTTGAGCAAATCAGTTCCTTGTTCCTTGTTCATTCAGGGTGGGCAGATGGCTCCATCAGAGCCAATTCTGAGACTGCTGGGAAGAGAAGAAAGCCATCTTGCCTGTTGGCCTTGAACTTGCTTCCCCGAGTACCTAAAGCCAAGAGAAGGCACAACTGAGAGATGGAGAAAAACAAAAGCCTGGGTCATTGTTTGGGTCCTAAATCCTGCTCAGAGCCAGTGCACCCCTAAACTTACATTACATGAACCTGAAATTTGTTGCTGCCCTTGTTTGAGACACCATGTTGTCTCAAAAAAAGGAAGAATCTGCTGCTCACTTTAAGGAAATCTGATCTATAAAAATCTTACCTTACAAATCAGATAAATGAGGAGCTGATTACTTCTATTAAAGTGGGATTCACTCACAGTTTCCTTTGAAGAGAGAGCCTCCCCAAGGTATGAAGTGTAGAATTTGATTTATTAAATTTGATTTATACATGACCTTTTCAGGAGGACAATCTTAAATGCAAAGTAAGAGCTGCGTTACCAAGATAATTGCCCTCAAAGCCACTCCAGTGTGACTCTCTGGGGTCAGCCAGCATGGCTCCCCCAGGTGTCAGCCACCCTACCCTGCTTTGGGGGATCCAAATCTGATTTCGCACCCCCTTAGTGAAATCCAAACCACCTCCATCAAGCTTTGATACAGCCGACACGTAAGTCTGATGTGATGTACAAGTCTTCCTCAACTATCAGCTGATGGCATTTGTATTGCTCTTCTCAGACTCTCCATAGAAAACAAGCTCAAAATGCGGCTCTTTAATATATTAATTAATGAGTTCATTATTCTCTACTGGTAGCACAGATGAAAAGCTTGCCAAGGCATGTGTTTCTCTGGGTTGACAGTGAGAGCATCAAGGGTTTTTTTTTTAAAGATTTATTTATTTACTTGAAAGAGTTACACAGAGAGAAAAGGAGAGGCAGAGAGGGATCTTCCACCTACTGGTTCACTCACCAGGTGGCCACAATGGCCGGAGCTGTGCTGATCAGAAGCCAGGAGCCAGGAGCTTCTTCCAGGTATTCCACGTGGGTGCAGGGGCCCAAGAACTTGGGCCATCTTCCACTGCTTTCCCAGACCATAGCAGAGAGCTGGATCAGAAGCGGAGCAGCCAGGACTTGTGCCCATCGGGGATGCTGACACTGCAGGTGGCAGCTTTATCCGCTACGCCACAGTGCCGACCCCCATGGGGGTTTCTATTCCATGGGTAGATGATTCCCTGCTGTCAGGGTGGGAAGAAATTCTGCACATGGCCAGCTCAGTGTTCAGGGAAAAGTGAAGGGTGCTTCCCCATCTACACCTGCCCTGTTGAAGCTCTGCTCTGAACACCCATTGCCTAGTACACAGTAAGGGCTTGGTAGCTGGATCTTCATTGAAGATTCCACAGTTGAATCAGCATCTAAAGAAGTCTCAAAAAAAAAAAAAAAACTTTGGCCATGAGTTAGTCAAACAATGGGAGAACAATTCTGAAAACTTCTTTGTTGCCAGAATGCAAACTCAGGTATGTCCAGAGTGCTCAACCTTTTCCTACCTCAGGCCGCAGGAACACCCCTGAGTCTAATGTAAAACTCCTCTCCAGATACAAAAGTGCAGTTTCTCAGCTCCAGCCTCTGCATTGCTCCCCGTGTCCCCAGGTTTTTGTAAATGCTGTTATCTCCAACCTGGCAAGGCTTTTTCCTTTCCTTTCCCAATCCATTATAGGGAGCAATAAAGCTAGATTTTTCTTTTCAGCCAAGGGCTGGTTCCTGATTCTCTTCTCAGCTTCCCAGGGTCTCATTTTTCTCCCTGGATTCTCCTGCTCTGACTTGTAAACCAGTCAGGGCTCCCTCCCTCTGACTCCCATCTTTCCCTTTGGAGGGAGCAGAGAGCTGAGCTAATCACACTTCTTGGTTCACAGCACAAACCATCAGCATTTACCTGTTTAAGGTTCTGCTCTTGCTTGCCATATTTTGTTTCAGTTGTGTTTCCCTTCATCCCCACACCCAGTTCCATTTCCCACAAGCACTTACTATATTGTGTTTGGTAAATGACCTTGGATATGAGTGTATCCGTGAAAATCTGTAATATTACTTTGTGAATAAATTTGTTTTCAATGTACATAGTGGCAGTGTGCTATATATAGATTTCATGCTGCTCCTTTTGTTTCATCACTCTATTTTACAGTTGTAGTCATATTACTATGTGCATACCTATTTCATTGTTCAAACTTTCAAGCTGTATCCCATAACACTTTGCTTATCAATTTTTTTGGTGGCAAGTATCTTGTTTGCCTAGAAATCCCTGCCATCACTAATTATGCTGCTATTGACAAATGTTGCCCATATTCCAAGAAGAACCTGTGCCTGAAGTTTTCCAGGTTATCCAAGGATACACAGGGTAAGATAACAGAGCCACAGGGTGTGTGCACATTTAATTCCACCAAATATACTCTAGAATTTGAGTCCCTTCTTCTGTTTCTCTGGGTTCCTCCAATTACATATTAATGTTAATTTTTAAAAGATTTATTTATTTATTTATTTATTTGGAAGGCAGACTTACAGAGAGACAGAGACAAAGACAGAAAGAAGTCTTCCATCCACTAGTTCACAACCCTAAGTGGCCACAAAAGCTGGAGCTAGACTGATTCAAATCCAGGATCCAGGAGCTTCTTCTGGGTCTCCCACGTGGGAACAGAGGCCCAAGCATTTAGGCCATGTTCTGCTGCTTTCCCAAGTGCATCAGTAGGAAGCTGGATTGGAAGTGGAGCAGCTGGGACTTGAACCAGCCCATATGGGATGCTGGGATTATAGGCAGTTGCTTTGCCTACTGTGCTATAGTGCCAGCCCCAGTGTTATTTTTATTATTCATTCTCAGGTTTCACATTTTCTTTAATTCTTATGATAAACTTTTTGAGATAAATAGGATAGATTTTTGAGATCGATACACCCCCACTCTACATTTGTGGGAGGTGAGATTGCAGTGCTGAGTTTGGCAAGAACTATACTGGAAATTAGTAATCCCAAAATTGGATTCACTCTATGTATCAGTAGAATCATGGGTAGGAAGTTGAGGTCAACTCCAGGAGACATAAAAAGGTCTGCCTCCAGGTCAGTGGTCCTCAACTCTGATTGCACATTAACATTACCTTGGGAGCACTTCGGAAACGCTGAAGCTTTTACCACTCCCAAGACCAACCAAGTCATATTCTCTGTGGTATGGCCTTGCAAAGGCATTTAAAGGCTTTTAATTGATTTTAATACACAACCCAAACTGAGATTCTTACCCAGGACTAAGGAGCTGGGCTTAGAGGAAAATTTGGCATTTATCACTGGGCACATCAATGTCCTGGAGGTAAAATATATAGAGAGTGATGAGCAAGGTGACTGCAACTGCTCTCATCCACCACTCCCTAGGAGGATAACACGACAGAACCTGGCTCCACTCATTGAAGGCCTGGAGGGGACTGAATTACAGAGGATATTTTAATTTCTGCTTAATAACTAGAAACTCAAAACTTCTAAATGATTGAATAATTATAGAAATATGTGAAACCCTAAGGCTCTTAACTAGACTGCCACGGATCATTACCCAAGCCTAGCAAGCACCCAGCTGACAAGCCAGCGCCTCTGGTTCGCTGTCCAAGGTGCTGACGCTCACCAGGCTTATTGCTGGCTCCCCCCCAGTCAGCAGGAGGCAGATTCCCAAAGCCACCCAGTGTGGAGTGAGCTGGCCCCCTGCAGAGTCAATTTTGCCCTGCAGTCTGCAGGTAAATACCTTACCATGCCGATGTTCTCAACCCACTGGGAAAGTTTAATCTCCAAATTGACAGCAACGGTGCTGACTCTGAAAATGATTCCCCCTACTTGAGTCTGGTTCTTCCTAATGTATCTCAAAATAATAATGGTCAATGATGAAATGGTTTCTGCTCCAGGGAGCAGCAGACATTGAAAAGGAGATTAGGAACACTACCTGAGCATCTACTATAGCCCAGACAAAGTGCTAAGCATTTTACACCCTTTATCTTACTTAAACTTTACTCAAAAGCCCACTGACTCCCTATTTTATGCGTACAGTAGCTGTAATAGCAGAAACTCAGAGAGGTCAAGTGACTCATCCAAAACAGATTGCCTAAAACAGAGAGAGAAAAACTGTGCAAACCATGTTCTCTCTGATTTCAAAACCCGAGCTTTGTCTTTATGAGGAAAATCCAACTTGTTTCCAATTATTGCCCAGAAAAGAGATGCAATAACTTCTCTTGAGTCCTCTGTGCATTTTTTAGTTTTCATTATCACTAGGTTCTTCTCAGTACCTAATCTACATCCCTCCCAGGATAATCTCAACATCCCGGAAAGATGGAGATGATCTGATGCGCATTATGTCTGTGAATCACCCTGTTCAGCTCAGAAGGGGACTTTCAGTGTATTGCTAGCTGGGTCCTAATGTCAAAGTCCTCTGTTTGTGGCTATTGTTAAGGTTTGAATGTTAAGGTTTGGGGCTATTGTTAAGGTTTGGAAACTTACTACCCAAATCTGTATGTTGGAGTTCAGGCCTTTGGGAGGTAATTAGGGTTAATGAGATTGTGGGGGTGGGTCCCCGCAATGGGATTAGTGGCTTCATAATAAATGTTTATAGCCCTTGTCTGTATTCCTGTGGAATAGTTGTCCTTCTGCTTTTTACTTGTTGAACATTATGGTTAGTGGTGCATTAAGCCTGTGATTATAAAGTAAATTGAAATTATGTTATTGCAAAAATTAAAGGAAAAAGGGAAAGAAAAGGAGGGGTTGAGGGATGGAGGAGGGAGGGAAGTGTGGCTATCTTCTTAGAATTGCATCTATCAAATACATGAATTTGTTTTCTTTATATTGATAAATGTGTTTAAAATGTGTGAAGACTCAAGCTAGTGAGCTTGCTGTCTCCCCACCTATGACCTCCACCACATTATGATGGAGAAAGGCCCTCACCGGGTGCCAACACCATGCTCCTGAGCACCCCAGCCTCCAGGACTGTTAGCCAACAAGCCTTTATTCTTTAGGAATTGTCTTGTCTCAAATATTTTGTTATTGCAATAAAAACTATCTAGACATCTATAAAAACCCATTTTCTGAGACAGACCAGCCCCCTCCCCAAAAAGTATAATGTGTTAGTATATACCAATAAGAAGCTCCAGGTCCTATCATAAGCAAAGGAGACATGATTATTCTCAGCAGCTCCTCACGGGCCCCACGCTGTTGCTTGCATCTCATTTATGAAGGAAGGGTCAGGGGGAGACCCTTTGGATTTCTAGAGCAGTGGTTCTACTAGTCCGTAGGCCAGCAGCACCTGTGAAAACCCCTAGGCTGCACCTCAGATGTACTGAATCAAAAACTTTGGGGTGGACACCATTGAATCTATGTTTTAACTGCTGTCACACACACACACACACACACACTCTAAGGTTTGGAGGAGGGTAGGGGGAATCCTTCTTTTCAAGGTCTGCTGATCAGTAAACAAATAGCACATGCCAAAGTATACACTTGCTTTGGCTGTGGGAATAAAGGTGAGAAACCCCTTGGTCTGATCAAAGCCATTGAAGGACAAACAGAAAACATGTTGCCATTGCATGAGAGCTCTGCTTAAGAACAGCAAGTGCTCACTGATTGCCCACTCTGTTTAACCTGAATGTCTTAGCCTGGTTCTCCAGGCTACTCCTACCTGGCTGCAACCTGTCCACCATCCATCTGCTTCCCTCCAGAAGTGGGGATATGGATTTTTTCGTGGGGAGGGGATTGACAGAGAGGAGTGGAACCAAAATATTATTTTCTGAATATTTTTGGTTTGTCAGGAAATAACACATTTCCCCCCAATTTTTTGCTCCTTTACAAGCTCTTACATCTCTAAATATACAAAACATGATCATTTTCTGAGCAAACCAAGTCATACATAATGCATTTTTATTGGCACCTTGAATAAAGATATGGCAGACATGAATATCAAATGTGCAGATGAAAAAGCTGAGAGGAGAACTCACAACGAGTGAACAGGGAGCAAGAGAGCACCTGGCTGCTCCTGCAAAGCCAAAAAGGATTCTGGCGGAGGAATTGCACCGCACAGTCTTAGAAAGACTTGCAGATGCAGTCGCTAAAACATTCTTTGTTTTCCACGAGGTCACAGGGAGAATGGGTGAGATGCTGCTAGCTGCAGGTGGAGGAATGTGGCTAATTTAGAAAATAAGAAAAAGCTAATTTCTCAATCTATTAACAAGTGAAAAGCTTTACGAATACTTTGAAGTTACACTGAGGAGCCTGGGAACCAGTGTGGCTTTACCGAACACAGAGTTTTATTTCAGGAACCAAGGATGCCTGGCTTGAAAAGGAAGACTTTATGTATATGTAGGTCTTTATATATCTGTACATCTGTTATATGAACAAAAATTTTATACTGTGTAGCAATCCATGGCAGAAAAATATGGAAGATGAGTGACCTTAGACATCATCGAGTCTTTTCCTTCACTCTCAGGAAGACATCAAAGCTGAGAGGGGTAATGTGGCTTCAAAGCTAAGATTAGTGTTCCTGGTTCCCTGTGCCTTTTCATCATTCTGAGAAACTCATAAAGAAAAGGTCATGCATGAAAGATGAAACTCATTTCTTATTTTTCCAGGTTCCCTAACCTAGTAGAAAGCTCCATAACCTGTGAAGTTCTACACAGATGTAGGTTATTATTATCATTCTTAGTATCAGGTTCTGTGCTTGACCTCTTCCCACTCAAAGTCTTTATGAAAGGTCTTAAGAATGCCATTGATGGGGCCGACATTGTGGTGTAGTGTGTAAAGCCACTGCCTGTGATACCAGCAGCCCATATGAGTGCCAGTTTGAATCCTGGCTGCTCCACTTCCAATCCAACTCCCCTTCCAATCCAGCTCCACACTAAATGTGCCTGGGAAAGCAATGGAAGATGGCCCAAGTGCTTGTGCCTCGCACCCATGTGGGAAACCTGGAAGAACCTCCTGGCTCCTAGCTTCAGTCTGGCTCATTCGGTCTGGCCCTGGCCTTTGTAGCCAGTGAACCAGTGGATGTAGCAGATGTAGTAGAGTGAACCAGTGGATGGAAGATATGTCTCTCTCTCTCTCTCTCTCTCTCTCTTTGTAACTCTGACTTCCAAGTTAAAAAAATGAATATTTAAACACGTGATTTTCTAGTAGTAAGCACTGGGGGGCAAGCATGAGTATATCTGGATGACTTGAACAATGAAGCAAAAAGTTACTTTCTCAATATAATGAGAAATCTAACCAAACCCATGTTAAGTCAGCACTTGATGCACAAAACCAATGTATTATTACACAACCTATGAGACGGTGGGTTCAACTGCCTCAGAAGTTAGTCGTCATTAATAGTTGCCAAGCCATGGGTCTTCAGTTGAAAATACTATCCACAGAGGAAATAAAGCAGCAGTCTTACTGCTCCAGGCTGTGTCAACCATGTTTCCATGGGAGATTGTGTTCTATTCTGATCATCACTTCCATCTAATGGACATCTCTGCTCTAGTGAGAAGCAGACGAAGAAAGCAGAATCCAAAGAGCTTTCACCGTGATCTGGGATGCACAAAAACTATTGGGCAGTTAGGGCTGCCATAACAAAAAAAAAAAAAAAAACCCACGCACTGAGTCTTGATGGTAAAACCTTAGCTCCTCACAGTGCCAGAGGCTGGAAGTCCAAGCCTGAGATGCCCAGAGACATGGTTTCTCCAGAGGCCCCTCCTTGGCTTGCTGGTGGCTGCCTCTCACTGCACCCTCAGATGGCCTTCCCTTGCTACACAAGTCCCTGTGGTCGCATCCTCTTCACGGAAGGCTAATAAAGTCCGGACTCCAATACCGTCACCCAGGAGTTAGGGTTCCTCATACTAATTTATGGGATACACAATTAAATAGATGGCAAGCTGTGGGGGCACAGGGTAGGAGTGGGGGTGGGCTGAGTTTCAGACTCTGCAATACACACATGAGGACAACAAGGACCTTGAAGCTGCCCATCCAGGGTGACTTGTGCATCACGTAAGAAAGATACGTCTAATAATCAATCTTCTAAAATGTAAGTGGACTGGCTTATACAAAGGTGAGTTCTCTATCTTTCAGCATTTGTTAGTCTTTTGTAGGCCGACTGGCTGTCTCTCAGTTCTATAGTGGAGGCATTTCTGCCTAGAGTAAGAGAGCTAACAAAACGGATCCTGGGCCTTCTGGGTCTGCCGATGTCCATTCCATGATGCCTTAAGAAAGACAATTAGGGGGCCCGTGCCATGGTTCACTTGGCTAATCCTCTGCCTGCAGCACCGGCACCCCATATGGGTGCCGGGTTCTAGTCCTGGTTGCTCCTCTTCTGGTCCAGCTCTCTGCTGTGGCCTGGGAGGCCAGTGGAGGATGGCCTAAGTGCTTGGGCTCCTGCACTCACATGGGGGACCAGGAAGAAGCACCTGGCTCCTGCCTTTGGGCCGGCCATAGCGGCCATTTGGGGAGTGAACCAACGGAAGGAAGACCTCTCTCTCTGTCTCTCTCTCACTGTCTATAACTCTACCTGTCAAAAATAATTTTAAAAAAAGAATTATCTGAGATTTTTAGTGTGGAGACAAGAACCAAATATTGCTCGTGATCCAATAACATCCTGCATTCCTAAATCCCATACTTCAAAATTTTTAAAAATGGCTTCAGTCTCTCCCGGTATTTCAGAAGTCTCACCCTCCCACAGAAATGCTCTACTTTTCCCGCTGCTACACCTCCGTCAGCATTCTTCCTTTTACAGATATCTTTCCTAATCCTATGATGGCCCCTCTACAGTCCCTGAAAACTGCACGCCTGGCTGATATTGCCTCCTCCGATCGTCCACTGCACCTCCACCATCATGAGCGTAGCTAATTCCAGCAGAGGCAAGGGCAGTCACGGAGGTGATCAGGGCTGGGAGGTGGGGTGGGCGCGGGGGCGGGGATGGCCAGGAGCCAGGAGCCCCAAACCCGCTGACTCTGTCAGATGTTAATTGACAGGAGCTTCTATATTTTTTCCTGAGTCCCAAATCTTTGCACCAGACACCTAGCACTGTCATTAAGTTGGCGAGGGCGGCAAAGACAGAGATCATCAAAGCCGTGGCTTTCATTCAAGGCGCTGAGTCACTGTGATCTTCCAATGAATTCAGCTGGACAACGGGTTGCTAGGAGAAGCCCTTCATCCCAGGTAGGGCAGATTTGGGCAACTCACACTGAAACAAATGAGCGGGCTGATTTCATTAATACGCTCAGCAGGTACTTACTGTGTACAGTAAGTGATTCTAAGTACTGAGATGATGCAGTGAACCAGAGATAATGTCCCTACTCAGAAACTTACAGTGGAAAAAAGAAAGGACATGGGAAAAAATAGCTAGATTAATATATAGTAAAAGGTGCTACATGGATACGTAAAATAGGACGATGTGATAAAAATTGAATGGCTAATTCATATTTGGTGGAGCACTCTAAATCGTTGGTCTTTAGACTAAGACAAGAAAAGAAGATGGCACCCATCATGATATCATTGTGGGGACAATTGTTCCAGGTGGGAAGAGCAGTGAGGGCAAAAGCCCCAGTGTGGGAATGGGACCCAGGTGGTGAGAACGCAGTAGAAAGGGGAAAGGAGAGGGAGATGAGAGATGCTCAGAAGGAGAAGCAGATGCGATCGCAGGGGATGGGCACTTGGTGCAGCAATAAGAGGTCACTTGGGGCACCCACATCCCATATCGGGGTACTTGAGTTTGAACGCTGGCTCCACTTCCAATCCAGCTTCCTGCTAATGCACATGCTGTGCAGTGGTGCTCCAGAGCTGGCCCAAGAACTCGCCCACCTTGAGATCTTGGCTCCGAGCTTCAGCCTGGCCCAGCCCTGGATGTTATGGGTTTTTGAGGAGTGAACCAGCACGTGCAAGATCTCTCTATCACACTGTCTCTACACCTCTCTCTACCTTTCAAGTAAAAATAAATAAATAGTTTATTTTTAAAAGTGGGCCTACATGATCAAATTTGAGCTTTAAAAATCAAATTCTGCTTTATTATTACTATTGTATTATTACTATTGTAATAATAAGACTGAACAATATCCCTTTGTACAACCTAGACAAGTCTAGAGGATGTTATACTAAGAAAAAAAAACAGAAACAGAAAGACAGATTCTGCATGATCTTATTTATATGTGGAATCTTAAAAAAGCAAACTCAAAAAAGCTGAGTAGAATTGTGGTTCCCAGGGGCTGAGGAGCAAGGGACAGGAAGAAGAGATGTTAACAGGTGCCAGGTCTCTGTTAGGAGGAATGAGCTCTGGAGCACCACTGCACAGCATGGTGACTGGAGTTAGTAATAATCTATTTTATATTTAAAAATCTCTAAAACAGTAGATTTTAGAAGTTTTCATCACCAAAAAAAATGATAAGGATATGGTGTGATCAATATGTGAATAGTCCGATTTAATCATTCCAAAGTGTATACAGGTATCAAAACATTTTGATCTATACCAGATATAGATAGATATAGATATAGATATAGATATGGATATAGATATAGATATAGATAGCTTTTCATCTGTCCATTTATTAACTGGTTACCAAGAAGACCAATTATGGGGCCATCAGCGTATCCAGCCAGGGAATGAAAGAGGTTTCAGCTATGGGAAGACACTGCAGAGGCAGACAAGTAGAAAAATGGTCGAGTCTGCAGAACTTATGTGTTGGTTGGATTTGAGAGACAACAGAGAGGAGGTAAGGATAATACCCAGGGGCATACACTAGGGGACGTGCTACCTTGCCTAAAAGGAGAAGAGGGGAGGTCTGTGGGACGAGAGTTTTATTTGGACCACTTTTAGTTTGAAATGCTTTTATTAGGGGCCGACACTGTGGTGTAGTGGGCTAAGCCTCTGCCTGCTGCACTGGCATCCTATATGGGCTCCAGTTCTAGTCCCGGCTGCTTCTCTTACAATCCAGCTCTCTGCTATGGCCTGGGAAAGCAGTAGAAGATGGCCCAAGGCCTTGGGCCCCTGCACCCACATGGGAGACCCAGAAGAAGCTTCTGGATCCTGGCTTCAGATTGACTCAGCTCCAGCTGTTGTGGCCATTTGGGAAGTGAACCAGAGGATGGAAGGTCTTTCTCTTTGTCTCTCCTGCTCTCTTCCAGTAACTGTATCTCCAAAATAAATAAATAAAATTAAAAAAAAATGCTTTTATCAGCCATCCATTTGGATATGTGAGCAACTGGATACAAGATTCTGGAGTGCCACTGGAAGAGCGGAGCTGCCTGTAAATATTTGTGAGTCACCAGTGTGCAGAGCACAGGAGCTTTGCCAGGGATGGGCACATACCTTTCAAGCAGGAGGCAGCTCCAAGTCCATCTGGGTGCACCAGCCCCGAAGGTGATAAGTGCTCCAAAGGCAAGCCAAAGAGAGACCACATCCCTAGAAGGTATATCATATCCGTGCATATGTGAAATAGTTTCAGTATTTACCTACTCTCATGCAAAGCTGCCCATTTCTCTCCCCTTCCCTGCCCCCCCCCTACACACTCTGTCTCCCTAAAGGCTCCCAACATCCTTATCCTGGTAGATTATCTGTTCCTTTTATCCTGGGCTTTATTTGGGTGAGGTGCAGCAGGAGCCTCGAGTTCCCCCTAGAGGTCAGACCATGATATGTCACCCTGTATTGTTGCCATTCATCCACTTAATTGCTCCTGGAGAGCTCAGTTAATGCCAGTCACTGAGCAGTGGGTTGGGGACCAGGCTGCGAAGGAGAGAACATCTTTGAGCTTCCTATGCATGTTTTACTCTACAGGGGAGCCCAACTGGAAACAAATAATTTTGAAAATTTATTACAGTTGAGATAAATTATCCGAACAAGTACTAGGTATAATCAAAAACAAACTACATTTGACAAAAGTGTACAAAAAAAGGTTTACAAAAAGGCTATTAAATATAATTTATGGGTGTGTAATATTAGATGGCTTACACAGGATTTCATTACTCATGAAACTAAACTTAAAAATACCAACAGGAGAGATGAATAATAATATATCCCAATTTTGCAAATAAAAAAAAAAAGTTCCAAAGAGATGAAATAAAAGCTCAAATACCTCTTTGTTGTTGAGTGTCCTTTCCTGTATTATTGACTGCATCTGTCCACCAGACTCTAGAGGACGAGGGACAGACACTGAAAGCCAGTAGCTGCGAGGAGTCCCAGCAGCCTTCGCCCACAATAAAGCCATTTAACCAGGCACTGGGTCACGCAGCTGGGCTTCACTACCCAGGGTCTGGCCCTGGAATTAGGTGATGCCATACAAGCCAGTTCTGATAGCCTCCCTTTTAGTAGAAGCATCATAGGCAATTTTGCAGTTTGGCCCCTCACAATGTTCCAGCAGAGAACGTTTGCTTCTGATGAACTGCTACAGGACTTGTCCTCTCACCATCAGCAACCAGAACAGAGTAAAAACACCAAGCAACTCTTGCAGGCGACAGACAGCAGACACCCGGGTCTGCGATCCCTGGGAGAAGGGAAACAAGTGAGGCGTGCCCAGTGCCGGCCCTCACCTTCCTCCTGGAGGAAGTGCCCGTGACAGAGGGGAGGGAGGGGCAGCCAGCAGATCCCAGCAAGCTGGCTGAGCAGAGCTGGGGGCGGTGGAGGCAGCCAGATTCTCTAGGGCCAGGCACCTCTTTTCTGAGGCAGCTGCCCCAGAGAGAGCCCCAAAGAGTGCGAAGGGGTCCTTCTCTGGAAGCTCACAGAGCAAACTGATCCTCAAGAACTTAAATTTGAACCAGGAAAAGTGAGGAACTTTGGAGGGAAAAACAACATCTAGTGTTCTAAAGCATATTATGTCTAATGTCCCAAATCCTGCCAATAGTTAACAAGTCAGCACAACCCATAGCTAGGACAGCATTGTGGTGTAGTGGGTAAAGCTGCCACCTGGGACTCCGGCATCCCATATAGGTACTGATTCCTGTCCCAGCTACTCCACTTCTGATCTGGCCCCCTGCTAATGGCCTGGGAAAAGCAACAGAAGATGGCCCAAGTGCTTGGGCCCTTGCCACCCACATGGGAGACACGGATGAAGCTCCTGGGTTTGGCCTGGCTCTGCCCTGGCCATTCAGTCACTGGGGAAGTGAACCAGCAGATGGAAGATGTCTCTCTCTCTCTCTCTCTCTCTCTCTCTCTCTCTCTGTAATGCTGACTTTCAAAATAAACACATAAATAAAAATTATTTTAAAAATTAGCATGTCAGTTGGCGCCATGGCGCACTAGGTTAATTCTCCGCCTATGGCGCCAGCATCCCATCTGGGCACCGGTTCTAGTCCCAGCTGTTCCTCTTCCAGTCCAGTTCTCTACTATGGCCTGGAAAAGCAGTGGAAGATGGACCAAGTGCTTGGGCTCCTGCATCCACGTGGGAGACTGGGAAGAAGCTCCTGACTTCAGATTGGCTCAGCTCTGGCCGTTGCGGCCATTTGGGGAGTGAACCAATGGAAGGAAGACCTTTCTCTCTCTCTCTCTCTCTCTCTCTCTCTCTCTCTCTTTCTCTCTTTCTTTCTGTCTGTAACTCTACCTGTCAAATAAATAAATAAAATCTTTAAAAAAAAATTAGCATGTCGACATAACTCGTAACTAGGAAATGTCACTAAGTCAGCATAACTCATACCTAGAAATAGTTAACAGGCTGACACAACTTATAACCAGGAAAGAAGTCCGTGAGTCGAACAAAAGGCTGGAATGGTAAAGCATTATGTGATTAAGACAGGAACCTTAAAATGGCTACTATAAATCTTATCATAGATATAAAGGGAAAAAGATACACACAAAAAGAGGTGGAAGATGTGAAAACTTCAATGGGACATCAACAAATGAAGTACAGCATCTGTAAACTGGACAAAATTACAGCAAATGAGACACTTGTAGAAGAAAAATACCAGTGAGCTTGGAAATGTACCAATAAAAACTCAATTTCAAATGAATCTCAGAAAGATAAAAGACTGGAAAAAGCAACAAAGCTTTGTGAGCTGTGAGACAGAACCAAACAGTCCAGCTCCATGGAACTGCCCAGAAAAGGCAAAAGGAAGGCCAAAAATTTTTGAATAAAAAAATAGAATAAATAAAAACAAAATGTAATTCAATCATTTTTCCAAATATGATGAAAAATCTAAAGATCAAGAACCTCAGTAAGTAGTAAGAAATATGAAAAAAAAAGCAATGCATAATACCCAAATGGCTTGAAAATCAATGAGGAAGAAAACAACGGACAATTGGTCACGGTGGGCAGACAGCCACACCACCAGTGCAGGAGCAGAGACAAGAAGGGAGCAGACTTCTCCATAGAGAAAGTGCAGGCAGTAAGAGGTAGAGCATCCTCTCTAACGTACTGAAAGAAACAAGATAACACACCCAGAGAAGCACCTTCCAGGAGTGGTGCCCACCTCGGGGTCGAGATGCCAGGTTAGATGCCTGCATCTCACATCACAGTGCCCGTGCCCAAGGCCCTGCTCCTGACGCCCACTTCTGCTCATACAGACCTTGGCAGGCAGCACTGATGGTTCAAGTGGTGGGGCCTGCCATCCACATGGGAGACCCAGATTGAGTGCCCAGGCTGCTGGTCTCAGCCTGGCCCAGCCCTAGCCATTTCAGGCATCTGGGAAGTGACCCAATGGAAGCAAGTGCTCACTCACTCTCTCTTGCTCTCACTCTCTCTCTAATTAAATAACTAAATTTTTAAAGATTTATTTATTTGAAAGTCAGAGTTACACAGAGAGAGAAGGAGAGAGAGAGAGAGAGAGAGAGATAGGTCTTCCATCGCTGGTTCACTCCCCAGTTGGTCTCAACAGCTGGAGCTGTGCCAATCCAAAGCCAGGAGCCAGGAGCTTCCTCCAGGTCTCCCACATGGGTGCAAGGACTTGGGCCACCTTCCACTGCTTTCCTAGGCCATAACAGAGAGCTGGATCAGAAGAGGAGCAGCCGGGACTCTAATCAGCACCCATATGGGATGCCAGCACTGCAGGCAGCAGCTTTACATGCTAGGCCACAGCACCGGCCCCTAATTAATTTTAAAATAAGGAGCTCTGCTTAAAGAAATCTTTCGAGTAATGAAGTTACCTTCATTAATAAGTGCTTTTTCAAGTATACAATAGCATAGAAATTCATAAAAATCTGGCATATGAACTCTACAGAAAATAGTAAAGAAACTCCTTCAGGCAGAAGGAAAACAACAGATGTAAATGTGGGTGTGTACAAAGGAACAAAGAGCCCCCACAGTGGTAAATACATTAATAAACACAACAGGCTTTCAAAAATCACTTTTAAATATATTTAGTGTTTTAAAATAATGATGAATACCAGCTCTATGACATACAAAGATATAAAATATATAACAACCATAGCACAAAGTCCAAAAGTTCTTACATCACATGTGAGAAGAGATAACGCCGCTTGTATGCACACTCTTAAGGCAGTGAGTAAAATAAAACAAAACATAGACACAGAGCTAATAAGTCAAGATCACAAATAACATGAAATCATAAAAGGCGTTTGGTCTAAAACAGGCAGGAAAAAGCAAGGAGGAGCAAAGAGCAGACGGGACATAGAGAAACCAAGTAACAACAGGGCAGACTTAAACGCACCCTTACTGACAACAGTGCGCAGCCCAGACATTCAAATTACAAGGCAGTTGTCAGCTTCAATAAAAGATCAATAGCCCATGATATGCTGCCTGAAACAAGTCCACTTTAATTGTAAAGATGCTGATAAATTGGAAATTAAAAGCTGGAAAGAAGATCAACCATGGGAACTTTAATGAAAAGAAAGCTTGAACAGCTGTATTAATATCAGATAAAGAATATTTCAGAGCAAGGAATATTATAAATATCACTTCCCCAAAGTGACAGTATGTAGTGATAAAGGTTCGATTCATCCAGACAATGTAACAACACTGAATGCACGTGCCCTTACAGGTAATATTTCAAAACATTTGAAGCAAAACCTGATATAATTGAGGGGAAAGAGACAAATTCATTATTACAGTTGAAGACTTTAACTCAAACATCTGAGTAACTGATAGAATGAGTAAACCACCAAAAAACAGTCATATTTGAACAGCAGTGTCAAAATTTTGAGTTACCTGGCATTTATCGAATGTGCCACTCAGAAGTTGCATACTTACTTATTTTTAAGATTTATTTACTTACTTGAAAGGCAGAGTACAGAGAGGCAGAGGCGGAGAGAGAGAGAGAGAGAGAGAGAGAGAGAGAGAGAGAGAGGTCTTCCATCCACTGGTTCACTCCCTAATTGGCCGCAATGGCCGAAGCTGCACTGATCTGAAGCCAGGAGCCAGGAGCTTCTCCCAGGTTTCCCACGCAGGTGCAGGGGTCCAAACACTTGGGCCATCTTCCACTGCCTTCCCAAGCCATAGCAGAGAGCTGGATCGGAAATGGAGTAGCCGGGTCTTGAATCGGTGCCCATATGGGATGCCAGCACTGCAGGCAGTGGTTTTACCACTACACCACAGCACCAGCCCCTGCATACTTATTTTTTCAAGTGAGCAAATCATATTCACAAATAGAAACTGTATTCTGGGCCATAAAATAATATTATAAATGTAAAAGAGTTGGAATCTCTGACCACACTGAAATTCAATGAAAAATCAATAGTGGAAAGATAATCTGTAAGACTTCAACTACTTGGAAATTAAACAACACATTAAAATAACACACAGGTCAAAGAAGAAATCATAAGAGATTAGAAATTATTGTAACTTAATGAAAATGAAAATACAATATATCAAAATGTGTGGGATGCAGATCAAGTAGTACCTAGGGGAAAAAAATCTACTGAAAAGCAAAAGATTAGGGAAAGAAAGGAAGGCTTGAAATCAACAATCTAAGTCTCTACCTTAAAATGCTAGAAAAAGGGGGCCAGCACTGTATCATAGTAGGCTAAGCCCTGCCTGCGGCACTAGCATCCCACATGGGCACTGGTTCAAGTCCCAGCTGCTCCAGTTCCGATTCAGCTCTCTGGTATGGCCTGGGAAAGCAGTGGAGGATGTCCCAAGTGCTTGGGCCCCTGCACCCATATGGAAGACCCTGAAGAAGCTACTGGCTCCTGGCTTGGGATCTGCCCAGCTTTGGCTGTTGTGGCCATTTGAGGAGTGAACTAACAATTGAAAGACACCTCTCTCTCTCTGCTTCTACCTCTCTCTATAACTCTGACTCTCAAATAAATAAATAAAATCTTTTTTAAAATTAGAAAAAGAACAAAAAAGATAAGAATCAAAACCAACTAAAAAGAAAATAGAGAAAAATTAATGAAACCAGACTGATTAAAGGTCCATACATTTGATAAGCTCTTACGATCATGATCAAGAAGAAAGTAGTGAATATACAAATTACCAATATCAAGAATAAAAGACAGGACATTGCTACAGATACAAGCGACATTAAAAGCATAATAAGAGAAGATTATAAACAACTTCAGATGAAACAACTTGGATCAACAACTAAGATGAAATGACAAATTTCTTGAAAGACACAAATTACAAAAGCCCATTCAAAAGAAAATGTGTGTCCTGAAAATCTCCAACCTATTCAAGAATTTAAATGTGTAGTTTAAAAACCTCACCAGGGGCCCAGATGGCTTCACTGATGAATTCTACTAACCAATTAATGAGGAAATTATACCAACCCTACAGAAACCCCTACAGAAAATGCCAAAGGTGGAAATGCTTTCTAACTCCTTCTATAATACAGCATTATCATCCTAATACCAGAACCTGGCAAAGATATTACCAGGAAAGAAAACTACAAAATAGCCCTCATAAGTAAAAATGCAAAACTCAACAATATGCAAATAAATCCAATCAGCAATATACGGGTATAAAAGGGCAATAGATCCTGAGCGAGTAGAGTTTATCCTAGAAATGCAAGATTAATGTGATAGCCAATCATCAATATAACCCACTCTAGCCACAGAACGAGGAAGAAACACTGTGTGATCATCTGCACAGATACAGGAAAGCACCTGACAAAATTCAACAGCCGTTCCTGATCCTGATTCTAAGATGTTCAGTACACTGGGAATTAAAGAGAACGTCCTCAACTGGATGGACAGCATCTATGGAAAACCAAAAGCTAAAAAGATACTTAGTATTGAAAAAGTGGGAGCTTTGTCTGTCATATTAGAATCAGGGCTAGGCTGGCCACTCTCGCGGTCTCCATTCGACATCACACTGGAGATCCGGAACAGTACAGTAATGCAAAATGAAAACTGACACACGCAAGAGCATGGCTGAATCTCAACAGCATATGCTAAGTCAAAGAAGCCAGACGAAAAGAACACAGAGCGTATGCTTCCATTTATATGAACCTCTGCAAAACACAGAACTGTAGCTACAGGAAACAGGCTGGTGTTGCTTGGGGCTGGGGCTGCAGCTGGGGACTGGCTGTAAAAGATGGGAAGTTCTACATCTTGATTATAGTGGTGCTCACACAGCTGTGTACACGTGTCCAACACTAAGATTGGACACTTAAACTAGGTTAACCTTATTAGCTGTCAATAACACCCCAATAAAGCCAATGAACTATTTCTAAGAAGGAGAAAAACTTGGCTTCTTCCCTTTCCAAGAGAAGACAAGTAGGAGAGTGCTGCAAATATTCATGAAAAATGGAATTAAAGGATAAGTTTATTTTAGTGCAAAGAAGGAAATTTGTTTTTGAAGTCTGCATAGGAGGCATCTTCCAAAAGTTCATGAAAATTGAGCAGTATGAAAAAAATTTCATGGATTTTAAAAATTTTTACACCACAATAAAATGTTCTTTGAATTCCGTTTTCCCACATTTTGAAGTCCATTTTTACTACAGCAGCTACCTTGGCCTGAAACCATGAATTAAAGATAGGAGAGCCATTCTGCTGTCCCTGGACACTTACCCCTGGCTATCCTGGGGGACGGTGCAGATCTGCAGCAGTGTAGGGGTCAGTTTCTTTATCACAGCAGCTCAGTCTGCACACTCCTCAACAGGTCAGCTCCAGACAGAACTGGTTTCAGAGGAACCAACAAGGTCACCCGCTTTGTGCTCTGTCTCCTGGCTGTCCCTGCCCTCCCCACAGGCGGGATCCAAGCTCAGGCTCCAGGAGGAGCGAATAGCACCTGCTGTCCCAGCATCCCTGTCTCACAGTTCATGCCCAGTCAGAAAGCGAGGTTCTCCCACACCCCAACACTTCCAACCAAAGTCTCCTTACAACTCCTGGGCTCTGCCAGAGTCACACACCCATCCTGAATCAGGGGAACACAAGTTAGTGATTACCATACCTGATACCAGGCGGTTCCAGAGGCTAGAGCGCCACCCAGCGTACCATATGGTGAGGTAGGCACAAGGCCTTGGAGGAACTCTGGGGTATGGCTTTGAGAGATGGAAAGGACAGCTGCTGATGAGCCAAGGTAACAGATGGCCCCGTCAGTGAGTGAGTAAATGAACAAATGACTTACCCACTGTCACCCAGCAAGAAGGTGACAGGTGTTTGGGGCCAGCCTCCTGAGCAAAGAGCACACTGCGGCTTCTCTTCCATCACCCTCGCTGCTGCTGGCACAGGCCAGGCGCACAGCAGTGATGCATTCCAGCATCAGCTCCTGACCTGACATTTGTCTTGGTTTGTTTGCCCTCAATGGGAATGAAAAGGACCACGGCTGTAATACTTGAATTATCCAAAGCTCCTTTGCTACTTTATGGCCTTGCAATAATTTTGCTGCAATATTAACGCATTAGTAAAACTTTTCTTGCCCACACACACACCTACACAGTACCACAGCTAAGGAGAGATCAACGAGGAAAACATGTGATAGAAAAGACTGGGGGGGGGGGGAGGGGAGTGCTGGCGCCATGGTGTAGTAGGTTAATCCTCCACCTGTGACGCTGGCATCCCATATGGGCGCTGGTTCTAGTCCCGGCTGCTCCTCTTCTGATCCAGCTCTCTGCTATGGCCTGGGAAAGCAGTAGAAGATGGCCTAAGTCCTTGGGCCTCTGCACCCGCATAGGAGACCCAGAAGAAGCTCCTGGCTCCTGGCTTTGGATCAGCGCAGCTCCAGCTATTGAGGCCATTTGGGGAGTGAACCAACGGAAAGAAGATCTTTTTCTTTGTCTCTCCCTCTCACTGTCTAACTCTACCTCTCAAATGAATAAATAAAATATTTAAAAAAGAAAGAAAAAAAAAAAAAACAGGGCCTGAGTGGGGATGTGCCATCAGAGAGAAAGCAAGGACATGGTCTGTCCTGAGGCTGGGGCCCTTCCTTAGCCATCACCCATTTCATGCCAGGTCTTAGCCCCACCCCAGCTCTGATCCAGCTCCAGCGGCTTACAGCTGTGTGACCTTGCACAAGTCACTTAACCTCTTTGAATCTGACTTGCCTCCTATAATATGTGAGCCATGCGGCATTACAGGATTGTTGAGGGAAGAAAACCCGATGCTGTCTGTGCAGGCATTTGGTAAACAACAGCCAGCATTTTGGGAGTAATCACCGTTCACTCTTGCCCCTCAAGGGCCATTCCACTCTGCCTTTCTCCCGGGCACCTACCATCTGTCCTTTCCTACCGCTCTCCCTGCTTTGTGCACTACCTGGGATCTTTCAGATTCACCCTCAGTTTCAGTTCCCAACTCCCCTTCACACAGCAGAGAACAACCCCCATTCGGAACACCTGTAACCTGTGTGCTGCACCCAGCCTGTTTGCAAGATGCTAACATGGTTTGTGATGTTGCAAAGAGTCGCAGAGGAAGACAGCGTGTTGGAGGGACCAGACCCCAGTCTCAGCTTCTGGTAACCAAGCCTGATGGAACTTCTATCAGCCCTGTCCCCACATTTGCTGGGAGGAACCCCCTGAAACGGAGCAGCCTTTGCGGAGAGGTGCACACGGTGGCTGCTGACAGCACTTGGCCAAGTGAGCTCAATCTAACTCAGCTCCCGAGCACGGGATGATACAAGGAACATGGGGCCCATCTGTCAGGATCTCTTGCTGAACAACCTCGTTGTTTGAACGCTATCTAAACTGCACCACAGAGGCTCGGCTGTAACCGCCAGCAGGCTCTGCAAACAGGATCTGGAGAGGCCATGCTGAATCAGTTT
The DNA here is from genome assembly GCF_033115175.1 of Lepus europaeus. NCBI lineage: Eukaryota > Metazoa > Chordata > Mammalia > Lagomorpha > Leporidae > Lepus > Lepus europaeus. The sequence continues at coordinate 26,587,784 of NC_084831.1, forward strand.
AGCCAGGAGCAATCGGGGAGACGCAGCAGCACAGGCCCACCCACGTGCTTGCCCAGACCCTTCCTGCACACACACACACACACAAACGTAAGCTCACACTTGGGCACACACGGTCAGTAAACCCTCTCACCTTGCACAAGGTACTCTCACACCCACCTGGACACACATTTACTCCAGTTCGCCATTCATGCAAGGTGCACGCTCACCTGTATTCACCCACAAACACGCTCAGCACACACACACACACACACGGCCAGCCACACCCTGAAACCATCCACACACTCACAACCACCTTCAGACTTCACATACCTCACAAGTACACAAGCAGTCGTGCCGCTCACATGTGGCAACACACTCAGACATGCTCCAGCCTACACAGTCAAGCAGGTGTTGCAGGCACACACACACTGACGTCCTCCACGGAAAAGCTAAGCACTCTCCTGTGCACATCCTAGCTTTCATTTCTTTGCAGACCTACCCTTTTATCTGAATTCTTACCCATTCAAAATGGGTCCCTGCTGAGCAGATTACCTGAGGGTTCCCAGCCATATGCTTGCTACAAAATTTCTGCCTATGTGTCAGATTCTGGCATGAATGGAATGGAGCTCACACACATGTATACACTGTAACAAGATCCAGAATGTAGTTCTCACTGTGAGATGGATGGGGACCTTCGAGAGAGCCCTGGCCCCTGGCCAGGACGGCCATTCTGATTGGGCATTGCTTCCAGGCAGCTCTCCTGAGGCTGGTCTCTCGGTCCCGGCTCCCCAGCCCAATGTCAAGGCCAAGTTGAGATTCCTTCTACCACATGGAGGAAGGGCACAGCTGGAACTTCTGGGAGCGAAGCCCAGCATCTGGGAAGGGACCCAAAACCCAGGCTCCTGCAGGTGCAAGAGGAGACGATTAGGAGGGAATGCAGGGTTGCCAGGGGGAGATCAAGATTTTTGACAATTCTGCCCGAGCATCAAGCAGAACTTTGCTGCTATGAGAACACACCTGCCAGGAAGCACTGGAGCTGTGCTTAGAGAAGAGGAAGCAGGTGGAGTGCAAAGAGTGAATCCACCTGGGTCAGAGCCGGACATCACACCCCGGCTCTGCCGCTCGCTAGCTGTGTGACTTTGGCGAGTGACTGAACGTCTCTGTGCCTTAGGTTCCTCATCGGCAAAAGGGTTAACAACAGCATGCACGTGGCAGGGTCATGGTGGTGCTTAAGGGGTTATGATTATTAACAGCAATGATATGTATAACTTATAATTATGTGATTGACTCTAAAATAATATGAGTATGTGTGACACATAGTATATCAATGTTAGCTATTATTATAGTTAATAACGGTTCCGATAGAGCAGCTGTGTGCATTGCTGCATTGCTTTCTTATCACTGCTAGAACACACACACTGAGTGGTTGATAACAACAGCAACTTACTCTCTCTTGCTTCTGGAAGTCAGAAGCCGGAAATGAATTTACGGAGCCACGCCCCCAGTGCTGGTAGGACTGGTTTCCTCTCCTCGTGCAGCCTGTGTTCCTTGCCTTGTGGCCGCACCACTCCAGTCCGTTTCCACTGTCTCATGAACGTCTCCACTCTCATTCTCCTGTCTCCCTCATCAGGATCCTTGGAGATCAATCGTCCCAACTCCAGAGCCTCAATTTACCCATGCACAGAGCCCTCTCCGCTGCACACGGTAACATACTCACAAGATGGGGGCATGTAGAGGGGGGCGTGGTCTGCTCTTCAGTGGACCACAGTGCTCAGTGCATATCAGGAATGTTTGTATAAAGTCCCCGCAGCCTCCTTGCCCAAAGTCACACATCTTCAAGCTGAGACCTCTGATGTCAAAGCCTGTCCCCCCTCCCACTGGACTAGTGACACTTCAAACCAGCGCCGAGCATCAGAGTCCCCCAGAGGGCTCATCGAGGCACAGCGTGCTGGGCCCTGGCCCTCAGCTTCTGTCTCTGAGTCTGGAATGCAGCCCAAGTCTTGGCATTTCCCACGAGATTCCGGGTGATGGTTGAAGCTGGCATTCCAGGAGCCACACTTGGAGAAACTCGGCACTACCCCATGCCCTACACAGGGAGAGGGGTGGCTGCCCTGCCCTGGCAAGGGGTCGAGAAGAAGCTGAGTGGCCATCAGTCGCAGAAGGCAAGAGGACAGACTCAACCAAATGTTCCTCATGGTGCCTTCCCCAAGAGGCTCTCGGGACTGGACACCGGATGGCCAGGCTCCCTGGGGACAGGGGGCCCAATCCAGGCTATGAACTGAATGCTGACTAGAGCACAGGTCTCTTTTCTCCCTTCAAAGGCACCTGGTGCCTTAAATGAGCTTGAGCTCTAGGGTTGGCCCGGCGTGGTGGCCAGCCCCCTCACCCCCTTACACACAGCATGGCCTGGAGCAAATCACCCAGCCCTCGGAACACAAGGTTTTTCTGTGGAGGACGGACAGCTCGAGGCCTACCTCCTACGTCTGTTTCATGGATTGGGAAAAAGTAGAACGTGATTGACATGGGATCTGGCACATGGGATGAGTCCAAAAAGTGTTAGGCCACCTCCATCTGAAAGAAAGAACCCGTGGTCATCTTTGTAGATCTCACATTCCCCAGGAACAAGGCCCTGCACACAGTAGGGCATCAGTCACTGGAGAACGGGGACAGGAGAAAGAACCGGTGAGAAGAGATGCAGACATAAGAAGGGCATCAGGCTGGGAGGGCAGGGAGGGGCCGGCACGGAGGGGAGGGACTTGGGAGGGAGGGGCCCCTTCAGCCTCCCATAGACCTCTCCATCAGGCCTGTCAAAGGAGCCGCATCAGCCCCTAATGCTTCTCCTTTGGCTTTTTACTCCTCCGTGACTTTAAAAAAAAAAGCCATTCCTCTTTCCCTCTTCATCCTCAGGATGTTAATGAGGGCACCAGGTTCTGGGATGATGCTTTCCCTACAAGCCACCTGCTGTGAGCCTCCCGACAGTCTGCCAGGCAGGCATGCTCATCCCATCGCACAGACGAGGAAACTGACACGCACAGTCTCCTCTCCTTTCCCTCTCGGTTCATCCTGAGTTGATTGAAGCTTCTGGCCGCAGGACCCCCAAGGCGAGCCTTCTCAGCTGCCTCCCTGGGTACCCGTCTCTCTCGTCTAGGCTGCGATGCACGTAGGCTGCAGGAATGCAGGGCCTACGATTTGGTAGTGAGGTGGCAGTGGCAGGGGCCTGGGGAAGTGTTACAGAGTCTACAGCCACTCATCGACAACCCCCAAAAGCTGCCTTGCCTCTTGCTGCTTGTGAGTATTGTTATTATTATCTTCTGGGCTGCCTTGCCTGCAATGGTTATTGCCTCCAACTCCAGAGGGCCACATCAGCTGCTACTGACTTTTATTCCTGCAAATAAAAACAAAACTCCACCGCGAGGAAACCACGGGCTAAAGAGAAAAGCCCATAAACTTGAAATTTAAATGTCGAAAGTCCATAGGCAGTAGTCCCTGGGGTGCTGCCTCCCATGTCCCATCTGCACCCACTCCAACCACGCTGTGCCCCACGCTCCTCCAGGGCCCAGCTCACGAGGGCCCCAAGAAGGTAGCTGAGAGGCAGGACCAATCAGGAAATATTAGGATGAGCTTGGAGTGGCTTGAACTGCCCCCCTCTGGTGCCCCAATGCACACAAACTTCGGTTAAGCTCCTTCTGGTACCAAAAAAAAAAAAAAAGAAAATAAGTCAAAGCCATCGTGCTGTCTGGATACTATGTCTTTGAGTGTTTTCTGTGTATGTAGACATTTTCAGCTAATTTTCCATGGGTCGGCCTCCGTGGGGCGTCTGGTCCCTTCTGCAAGCAGGCTGAGCGTTGCTGGCAGCCAGAGGCAGGAGGAGCAGCTGTCACGCAGCAGAGGCAGGGACCTCTTCCAGGCGCCGCACACAGGTTGGCAGCCACGAAGCAGCCTGTTCTTCAGGAGCCGAGGGGGGACTCTCTGCTCCCACGGCAGGGCCACGCCAGGAGGGAGAGCACACGGCCCTGCCCTGCAGCAGCTGAGACCTGTGGGAGGGACATATGGTGGCACAGGTAAAGTACAAGGCAAGCACTGTCACAGAGGGTCGTGCACGGGGAAGCCTGGAGGAGGGAGCCAGGAGGAAGGAGGAGCCAGTGTTTAGTCACCAACAGAGGTCATGGTCAGCTCCCTAGAGGGGTGCTCTTGAAGATTCCCAGGAAGAGAGAACAGTTGACAGACTCCGCCCCCTTGTCCCCAGAAGGGGGCAGTCCTGTTCCTGGGCCATCCTGTTCCAACGCCATGTCACGGGGGTCCCCACTTGTGCCATCACATGGTTCAAGACGATCCTCCTGTCCCCAAAAGCAGAGCTCTTTAGGTCTTAATCTCTGAGTCTTCTGTGCCCAGCACAGTGTCTGGTCCATAGCAGGTGCCCAAACATGTGTTGAATGGAGCATGGAACTTGAGCGAGACTCTTAGGCCTAGCTACCTGCTGGGTGCTGGAGCAGGAGGCTGGGGGATAGTGTGGACGGGAGAGCTGGGATCAGAGCTCAGGGGCTGTGGGAGAACCATAGACCTTATCCTAGAGGAGGGTGCCAACACTTTAGAATTATCCCCGTGGGTCACAGAGCAGACCTCAGGGTCTCTGCACAGCAAACTGTAGCCCTTGATTGCTAGCAGCCTGCACTGGGCAGTGGCAGAAGGAGGACAATCTACCTCTCACCCCTCAATGCCCCCTATACCTCGCCCTCCTGTGCCCCTCCAGCACCCCTAGTTTGTCAATGCCATCAGCAACCATCCGCCTTGCTGCTCAGGCTCCACCTCATAGAGTCATGTTAGACCTGTCTCTTTCTCTTCCGTCCATGCAAACCAGGAACAAGACCTAAAACAGGCCGGCGCCGCAGCTCAACAGGCTAATCCTCCGCCTTGCGGCGCCGGCACACTGGGTTCTAGTCCCGGTCAGGGCACTGGATTCTGTCCCGGTTGCCCCTCTTCCAGGCTAGCTCTCTGCTGTGGCCAGGGAGTGCAGTGGAGGATGGCCCAAGTACTTGGGCCCTGCACCCCATGGGAGACCAGGATAAGCACCTGGCTCCTGACATCGGATCAGTGCGGTGCACTGGCCACAGCGCGCCGGCTGCAGCGCGCCAGCCGCAGCGGCCATTGGAGGGTAAACCAACGGCAAAGGAAGACCTTTCTCTCTGTCTCTCTCACTGTCCACTCTGCCTGTCAAAAAAAAATAAATTAATTTTTAAAAAAAAGACCTAAAACACAGCCCAGGGAGCTGGTGCCATGGCTCACTTGGTTAATCCTCTGCCTGCAGCGCCGGCATCCCATATGGGTGCCGGGTTCTAGTCCCGGTTGCTCCTCTTCCAATCCAGGCTGCTGTGGCCCAGGAGTGCAGTGGAGGATGGCCCAAGTGCTTGGGTACCTGCACCCACATGGGAGACCAGGAGGAGGTGCCTGGCTCCTGGCTTCGGATCGGTGCAGCACGCCGGCCGTAGCAGCTATGTTGGGGGTGAACCAATGGAAAGAATACCTTTCTCTCTGTCTCTCTCTCCCTCACTGTCTGTCAAATAAATAAATAAATCTAAAACACAGCCCAGCCCAACCTCTCCTGTCCATCCTACCACCACTGCCTGCTCCAGGCTGCCATCTCTCCCTGCCTCTATTACGGCCACAGCATTTTTCCTGCTGTTCCAGGTCCATCCTCCCTACAGAGCCCAGATTGTCTTATAAAAAATGCACGAGCGACCACATCACTTCCTTATTCAAATCTAAATTCCTTCCCGTGGCCTTCCCAGCTCTGCACAGACAGCCCCCTGCCCACGCCTCCAACCTCACCCCATACCACCTCCCTCTTGCTCACCAACTTCTGCCCCTCTGCTCTTCTCTCTTTGCTGCCAGTAAAAAACGTGTCCTTCCCTTGGAGCTGTCACACTGGCTGTCTCTCCACCCACAACGGCGTCATCCTACCTTTCGGCTTGGGTGCCCGGACGCTGGCAGTCCCAGCTCAAAGCCTTCTTCTCACAGCACCTCTGATGGGAGCCTCCCTCTGTGCCCCCAGTCACCATCATGTTCTCTCCCAGTCCCCGATTTGTCCTTGTGCCTGCCCTTGCCCCCAGGCAGGTATCGCTATTGCCAGCATTTAGATCCTACTTCTGTGGGAACCCAGCATCCAAAGGCAGAGATCCCGTGTGACTTGTTGACCTCTGTAGTCCCTACCCACGAGCCTAGAGGAGTGCTGTTGTTCTTGCGATGGCTGTTGATGGTGCTGTTTATTGTTGTGTGCTATTGTTTTGGCCATTGTTATATGTCCCATGTCCCCAATGCCCATAGTGCTTCCTGGCCTATGGTAGGAACTGAAAAAATACTACTCAGACAATTAAACACTTAGAGCAGCCAGGTCCCCTGAGCTTTGAGTGGAGGATGGGGCTGAACACAGTGGGAGGCTGAGGCCCAGACAGCCCCGGGGAGGAGGGCACCGTGCCCCTCGGACACGACGTGAGGGTGCAGGTCTCTAGCAAAATCTCCTCCCTGAGCCAGGGAGTCCCCAGGACGTGGAGATTGGAAGGCCTGACAAGTAGCAGAAGCCAAGCCTCCCCTATCCAGGACACACACCACCCTGCGTGTCCAGGCCGTGGCCACCGCTCCTCCGGCCAGTCTCCCAGGGTGGGGCAGGGGCAGGGCTTGTCACACAGAACAGCCCTCATAATGATGCCGAAGCCTAGGCGATTCCTGAAGCCAGGGAGAGGGAAGTGGCCACCCTGGAACTGCTGGCATTGCTCCGAGAGCCACAGCTTACCTGCCCAGCACTGGAGCGATGACTTCGGCAACTCTGGGCCGCCCCACACCAGCTTAGATACTTCCAGTCTCTACGTTTTTCCCTGAATGACCTAGTATTGAGTCTCTTTGCCACCCTCGTTACAACCCTCTGAATGCATTCTCAACTGTCAATGCAACTTGAAAAATTTTTTTTAAAGATTTATGTATGTATTTGAAAGGCAGAGTTACAGAGAGCGGGAGAGATAGAGAGAGAGAGAGACAGAGATCTTCCATATGCTGGCTCACTCCCCAAATGGCCAAACAGTTGGAGCTGGGCCAAGCCAAAGCCAGGAGCCAGGAGCTTCATCTGGATCTCCTGCATGGGTGCAGGGGCCCAGTCACTTGGGCCATCTTCCGCTGCGTTCCCAGGCACATTCGTAGGGAACTGGATCGGAAGTGGAGCAGCCAGAACATGAAGGAGCCCCAATACGGGTTACCACTATCACAGGCCGTGGCTTAACCCTCTACACTATAATACCACCCCCTTTAAATTTTTTATTTGCTATTTATTTTCATTTGTATTTGAAAGGCAAAGAGAAACAGAATTCTTTCATTTGCTGGTTCACTCCCCAAATGCTTACAACAGCCGAGGCTGGGCCAGGCCAAAGCCAGGAGCCAGGAATTCCATCCAGGTCTCCTATACAGAGGGCACAGACACAAATACTCGAGCTATCAGCTGCTACCTCCCTGGGTGTGCATTAGCAGGAAGCCGGATCAGTAGTGGAGTAACTTAGACTGAAAAATCAGGCCTCTGGGGTTGGCATTGTGGCATGCTGGGTTAAGTCACCACCTGCAATTCTGGCATCCCATGTGGACACTGGTTCCAGTCCCTGCTGCTCCACTTTCAACCCAGTTCCCTGCGAATACATCTAGGAAAGCAGCAGAAGATGGTTCAAGTAGTTGTGCCCCTGTACCCACATGGGAGACCCGGATGAAGCTCCTGGCTCCCTGCTTCGGACTGGTCCCACCCTAGCCATTGTAGCCATCTGGGGAGTGAGCCAGCAGATGCAGCAGATGGGAGATCTCTCTCTCTCTCTCTCTCTCTCTCTCTCTCTCTGTAACTTTGCCTTTCAAATAAATAAATCTTTAAAAAAAAAAAGCCCTCTGATACAGGGTATGGGCATCCAAAGCAGTGACTTAACTACTGCACCAAGCACCGTCCCCCCACCCCCAACACTGCTTTGAAAACACGCTGCTCGGGAGGAAGACCCTGAGACCCTGGCCCGAGGTGGGTGTCTCTCCAGAGCAGCAGCATCCACTCCCTTTCTCCGTCACTGGTCCTCCATTCATGGAGCTCCGAGGTTGGTGCACAATCCCAGGGTGAATGCTGAGGTGAGGAAGAGTAGAGGGCAGCCCTCTGGGAGCACCGTGCACCTGTGGGTCTGGCTAGAGGAGAAAGGCAAGAGAACGGAAGTGAGGGATGGGCCGTCAGAGGCAGGGGTGCTACAGAAAGATGGCATCGGTCGCGAAGCATGGTTAAGGACAAGAGAGGGACAGAACGAGCGAGACCACGGGCATTGTCTAGCAATTCTGGGAAGATTTTCCATGCATGCTGGGGTCAGCAGCCATGCTGCAGGGAGCAGAGGTGAGAAGGGTCAGTGGATCCAGCGTTGGCCAGATCCCGGGGCAGGGCTGGGCTGCTGAGAAGATGGGGCCTCGGGCCCCCAGGATGGACATCTTGGTCTGTGTGGCCAGGCCCTTCCACCTCCTGGGAGCCACTCACCCTCTTCCCTGGGGCTTGTCTTCCTTCCCCACCCCCACCTGCTTAGTTTCAGGAGGCCCTGGGTCCAGAAGGGACACGAATCCCTTTCCTGTGGGGTTTCTCAACTTAAAACCAAGGACACAGGGTACTTTCCCCTGTGATAGGTGAGTCTGGGAGTGGCCAGGGCCAGAAGCCCATCTGGGAGAACTCAGCTGACTTCCAGGGTGCTGGAGGCAGGGTCCTGGGAGCTTGTGAGCGCTGAGCCCCTGGGTGCCTGGGTGATGCTAGCCAGTGCAGTCCCTGGTAACCTCAACTGAACTGAATCGGGTTTCTCTCTCTCTCAGCCTAAAGAATGCTAACACTGGGACTACAGACAAGAGGATGGGCACACCCAAGATGCTAAAGTTGGGTATACATGGGGCTGGGGTAGCCCTCTTGATTCTGCAGACCAGAGCTAGCTGTCCCTTGCACCTGTGACGATGCAACCAACCTGGCTGCCTGCGAAGGTTATTTATTTGCCTCACACACAGGAAGGCCCTGAGGCTGACGTGGTGGGGCCGAGCTTGCTTTCTTGCCTATTTCACATTATATTTCACCCTGGCTAGAGTGATTCTTCTTGGCCGGGAAATTGATTTTAAATCACCCTTCTTGCTGCTGCCAGCCCCGCAAACCCTCCCTTCCTGGGGCCCTTGCCCTCTTTCCCTGTCTGCCCAGGCTGCCTCCCATGCCCCCTAGACACACACACACACACACACGCACACACACACACCAGCTCTTCCCACACCAGCGCCTTTCTCTTCCCCCAATTCCTGACTGATACATTTGCATTATCGCCTCCATCTGTGGCACCAACGCCAGTCTGGAGTGATGGCGCTCCAGGAGAGGAGGCCGGGGGAGGGGGTGGTGCGGAGAGTGTAGACTTTGATCCAGGCCACCTGCCTAGAGGAAGCAGGCTAGCACCAGGCAAGAGGAGGCTGACGAGCTGTTCCACAAGGAACCCAGCTTAGCAAGGGAATGGGGATGGGAGGCAGCAGCCCAGGAGCTCGGTAGACCAGCAGCCTCAGCTGAGACCCAGCCACCAGAGGGGAGAGCGGTGCTCAGAGTTCCGCCGTGTCCTGGCTGTGGCTTTTGCCACCTCCTTTCAATTTCACGTGGCTGCTGCGTGTTACCAATCCGAGCACCTGGCTACAGGGCAGATGCCTTGGAAAGTGGTAGACAGGATTTGGAATTTCCAGAACTTAGAGTTTAAAAAGTTGTTAGTCCCACCCCGGCTGAGCTACTTCCAAGCTCTTTGGATTTGTCTGATGGAGATCTGCGAAGCTTTCCTTCAAGGACCAGGTGGCAAATACTCCAGGCCTGGTGGGCCCGTCAGAACTCTCAGTCTGCAGCGGGAACACCAGAGCCTATAGGCAAGTAACGGTCCTGCCGTGTCCTGCTAAAGCAGGTGCATCCCTCACTCATGGCTTAAGTGGCCGAGCCCCTCCCACCTTGTCTTCCCAGTTCAGGTGCAACTGCTGAAATTCTGATTGCCACCGCAGGTGCCCCACCTGGTCAAAGGAGAGCTGAAAAACAGAGCTCAGCGCTCTCTGCCATCCACTGAACACGCAAGTACAGCCTGGGGGTCAAGGGCAGGGGCCTCGTTCAGGCCTGGATTGCTTTGCCGTTCACAAGCTCTGGAGCCTTGGAACAGCCACTGTGCTGCTTTGTAGCACCACATCATCACCTGTGAGCAGCAACAGGGGCTGAGAAGTCGATGTGTTGGCTCATGTATGAACACAGTGGTAGGTCAGACCAGGCTTGGTACTCAGTACTCAGTACTCAAAAGCACTCTGAGCAGATTGCAAGGCGGCCAACGGCAGGAGGCGCCTGTGTGATGGCAGAGGAAGGTCTCTTGATTTAGCCTTAGGAGGGTGCTACGACTGGACATGGTTGCCCCCCAAAGGTTCAGGTGTTAGAGGCTTAGTCCTGGGTTGGGGGGGGGGGTATATTGGAAGATGGTGGGATCAGTTAGAGATGATGCCTACTTGGAAGGTCACTGGGGGTGTTTCTCATGAGACTCTGGTTAGTTCTTGCCAAAAGATTGTTACAAAACCCTGAAGCTGGCCTCATCCAGTCCCCCAGCATCCTACATGAAGATGTGCTCTCCTCCCACACACTACCCCCCACCCACCATCTGCCACAGGGCCCTCGCCAGAGCCAGTGCTGTGCTGTTTGGACTTCCAGTCTCCCAAACAGTGAGCTAAATAACAGTTTCGAGGGTTAACCTGCCTCAGGTACTTCCCTGTGCTCATGAAAACAGATGAACACTGAGAGCTTCCCAGAGGAGGCGACGCTGCAGCTGAGGCTCAGGCAATGCACAGGAGCACATTTGAGCACCATGTGGAGGGAGAGAAAGAGCAAGTTCCATTGAGGCAGCACAGGGAGGTTTGGTGCTCCCAGAAATTCCAGCGTGCCACAGAGCAGCCTGAGAGCAACGACACTGGAGAGGTACTCAGGGACCAAGCCACACATGAAGCTGGGTGTGTGGCCATGGTCCTTGGAGAGGTTTGCCTGAGGCCACGTGTGCCTGGATGTGTGCTTATTCTGGCTGCTTGTAGAGGATGGGCCAGCAAGGATGGCAGCAGAGGCAGGGGCCAGCACTGTGCCCTTAGAGCAAATCAGACAGGGGAAAGGAGGCAAGCACATGGAGACTGGACCATCAAGACAGAGAATCCTATTGGACACAGGGAATGGGACAGAAGCAAGAGTCAGGTGCTGGCACACCACTCCCCTGCAGAGCTCTTCAGGAGCAGAGCTTCGTCACACACTGATTCTGGGCCATCGAGCAATCCACTGGTGACGAGAAGTGTGTCCGAGCTCGTCCCATCCACCCCTCTGCCTGTGGACCTGGCTGCAGTCAATGTGTGGAAACATCAGCTGTAGAGCCGTGAAGGACGGACCCTCCAGGACATTCCCTGAGCACACAAGTCAGCTCCGCTTTCTCAGTGAGCAAGCCACGCCGGCATGGAGGTCAGGGTTCCAGGGCCCAGGACAGAGCATTTAGCTCTTAGGAGGAATGGAGCTCTGCTTTCCTTCTCTTTCAAATCAGCCGGCAGCATCAGCCCCTTGCTGGAGGGGAAGAAGGTCTGGCAGATAGCCACCCCCCAGCTACGTCACAGCTGGAGTGCGACAGCCCCAGCCACGACAGGTGCAATTTGTCTCCAGCCCAGGGAGAGTGGGAAAAGGATGCCGTCTGGTCCCTTCCTGGCTGGTTGGGGCCATTCATCACCTTTGTTATTTTTGCAGCAGTGTGGGCGCTCTCAGCTCCCTCTGCCACCAACCTCCCTCCCCCAAGGAGATGTGAACAAATGAGGAATCCAGAAACCACACTATCAAGGAAGGCATCGGGGCACAGAGGGGTGACTAAGGAAGGGACGTCAGCTTCTGCCCCTGCCCTCCCTACTTCTTATTTTAACTCCCTCCCATCCCCCACCGATTCCCTGGCTAGGCCCTGAGACTTTGAGTTGCAGACCAGAAAGGAAGAATCGCTCTGAGACCACGGGCCTATCAGTGGTCTTTGAAGAGGGGGGTTTTTCTAACGCGCTTGCCAGGTGACTCCTGATTTAAGTCAGCAGAATAAAACAAAACCGACTCAATGAGGTCGGTGTGAGGCTGGTAGGACTTCAAGTTCTACTGAGAAGATGGAAAGGCAGAGAATGAAGACAGAACCCACAGGCACTTGGGGGAGGCCTTTTGTGCTGCTCAACTCGGAGCAGGAGTGAGAGCTCTCGTGCGTTGAGAGACGCTGTCTGCCTCGCCACTGTGCGGAAGGTGAGTGTGCCGTGGGGCCCGGGTACTATTTGAATCTGGGGTTGAATCTTGTCCATTACCTCAAGAATTTACAAACTCAAGACAAAAAACAACCAGAGTCGTTCTAACATTTTAAAAAAAAATAAGCTATGTATTTTGTTCTTCAGTGTAAAATCCAATACCAGCATTCTTTTTGCTGCTCCAATCGTTCCATCTTTCATCTTGGGGCCTCCACCAGGCTGGCTTCCGTATTCTTCGGACAAACCTCCAGTTGCTCTAAGTGCATCTTGTAGTTGCCCTTCCTTGGCCCTAGAATCAACTTAGGAGCCCAGTTCCTTTTTAGGTTCTTGTAGGAACCCTGGTTCCTATTCGTGGAGAACAGTGTTTATAGACCAGGGTGTGGAGGTGCTAGGAGCTCATTGCTCCTGAGTGGTCATTGCTGTGACACCCTCTCATCAGGAAGACTAGGAAGGATACACTTGTACATCAACCCCTGCAGGCATACATGTGCCCCTCAATGAAGGATATGGTCTGAGAAATGCATCATGAGGCACTTTCATCAGAGTGCACTTACACAACCTAGCCGGTATATCCCACAGCACATCTAGGCTACCTGGGATGGCCTGTAGCTCCTAGGCTAAAGCCTCTGCAGCAGGTTGCTCTATAGAGTATTGTAGGCAGTTGTAGCACAGTGGTGAGTATTTGTGCACCTAGATGTAGAAAGAGGTACAGTAAAAAAAAAAAAATATATATATATATATATATATGGTACAAAAGGCAAAAACTTGGACACCTCTACGGGAGGTCTTCAAAAATTTTATGGGAATATGTGTTATCTTTTCATCCCATTCCCCATGAATTTTTAAAAATTTTGTATGAACCATAATTGCACACACATTTATGGGTACTAATGTGACACGGATACAACTTGTACTGATCCAACAAGGTACCCAACATTTCCCCTCTTGGACATCATGTTATAATCAGAGGCTCCAAGCTTCCTTTTTCTCTGTTTGTTCATGCAATATATACTAGGTTGTTGTGAACAGCAGTCTTCCCACAATGCTGTGCAAAATTAGGAAGCTATGCCTTCAGTGTAACTCTGACTTGGTACCCATTGTTCCAGACCCCTCTGCCCTTCCCTACCCCCACCCCCCACCCCCAGCCTCTAGCAATCACCATTCTGTGTTCAGATCGAGCTTCCTTAAGCTTCCACATCTGAGGGCGAACAGGCTGTGGTTGTCTTTCTGCAGCTGGCTTATTTCATTTACCATGATGCCCTGCAGTTCCATTCATTTTGCTGCAAATGACAGATTTCATTCTTTTTATGGCTGAATAATATTTCATTGTGTAGAAAACCACATTTGCTTTATCTATGCATCTGATGATCCATATCTTGACTGATTTCACATCTTGGCTACTCTGAACAATTCTGCAATAAACATGATGGAGCAAGTATGTCTTTGAAATAACGATTTTATGTCTTTTGGATATATACTCAGTAATGGAATTGCTGGATCATACGGCAGTTCTAGTTCTCATTTTTTTAAGAAATCCCCATACTGTTTTGCACAGTGGCTGCACTAATTTACACTCCCACCAACGGCGCTCTTCATCCTTGCCCGTATTCATCACTTTCTGTCTGCTTGAGAATGGCCATTCTAACAGGGGTGAGGTTCTGTCTTGTTGTGGTTTTGATTTGCATTTCCCTGACAGCTAGTGATCTTTAGCATTTTTTTCACATATTCATTGGCCATTTGTATTTCTTCTTTTCAGAACTATCTATTCAGGTCCTTTGCTCTTTTCTTAACTGGATTGGTTGGGTTGTTTCCTGTTGTGGTTGTTGAGTTTCTTGAGTTCTTGGTATATACTGGATACTACTCCTTTGCCAAATAGTTAACTTGCAAATATTTGCTCCCAATCTGTTGGATGTTTCTTCACTCTCTCGTTTCCTTTGCTGTGAAGAAGCTTCTGAGTTTGCTATACCCCCATTTATCTCGTTGTTTTTGTTGCCTGTGTTTTGGGGGTCTTATCCAAAAAATCATTTCTGATACCAACTTCTTGAAGGATTTTCTCTATATTTTCTTCTAGTAATTTCATAGTTTTAGGATTTAAATTTAGGACTTTACTCCAGTGTGATTTGATATTATATAAAGTAAGAGATAGGGTTCTAATTTCATTCTTCTACATATGTATGTCCAGTTTTGCTGGCACCGAATTTTGAAAAGACTACTCTTTCTGCAACCTATATTCTTGGTACCTTTGTCAAAAATCGGTTGTTTGTATGTTTTTGGATAATTTCTGGGTTCTCTCTCTATTCTGTACCATTGATCTGTGTATTGATTTTTATGCCAGTACCATACTGTTTTAATTACTATAGCTTTGTGGCATTCTTTAAAATGGGTATTGCAATAACTCTGGCTTTATTTATTTACTATTTATTTACCCATGATTTCTTTGGCTATTCTTTGGGTCCTTCATGGTTCTGCATGAATTTTAGGATTGTTTTTTCCTTATTCTACTAAAAAAAGTCATTTATATTTTGATAAGGGTTGCATTGAGCCTGTGGATTTCTTGAGGTTGTATGGACATTTTAACTGTATTAATCCTTCCTGTCCTTGCACAAAGAATATCTTTCCATTCTTTGGTGTGTCCTCGCCGATTTCATCAGTGTTTTATAATTTTTATTATACAGATCTTTCGCTTCTTTCATAAAATTTATTCTCAAATATTCAATTTTGCAGCTATTGAGAATGAGGTCTCTTGATTTCCCTTTCAGCAAAATCATTGTTGGTGAATAAAATGTTATTGTTTTTACAGATTGATTTTGTGAACTGTAACTTTGGTGACTTGCTTGACCAGTTCTAATCCCTTTTTGTTGGAGTGTTTTCAGCTTTTCTATGTACAAAATCATGTCATCTGTAAACATGGATATTTTGAGATCCTCAATTCCAATCTCAATGCCATACATTTCTTTCTCTTTCCTAATCACACTTGTCAGTGCTTCCAACGCTGTATCAAATAAGAGTGGTGAACAGGAACACCCTGTCTTGTTCCAGATCTGTGAGGAAATGCTTTTAGCTTTTCCCATTCAGTGTGATACTAGCTGTGGTTTTGTCACATTCAGTCTTTGTTGTTTTGAGGTACATTTCTTCCACACCTAGTGTGACAGTTTTTTAAAATAATGAATGGATGTTGAAGCTTATCAAATACTGTTTCTGTATCTATTGATATAATACGTGGATTTTGTTCCTCATTATATTGATGTGATTTATTATGTTTATTGATTTGCAAATGCTGAGCCATTCATGCATCCCTGGGATAACTCTCACTTGACCAGGTTAGATGATTTTTTGATTCAGTGTTGGGTTCAGTTTGCTAACATTTTGTTCTTTGTACTTGTTCATCAAGGATACCGGTCTACAGTTTTCTTTTTGTGTTGTATCTTTTTTGGTTTTGGTATCAGAATAATGCTGGTCTCATAAAAAAGACCTTGGCAGAGTTTCCATTCTTTTTTTCTTAATAGTTTCAAAAGTATTGGAGTTGGTTCCTCTTTAAAGGTTTTGTAGAATTCAGGTATAAAGCCATCAGGTCTTGGACTTTTCTTTGATGGGAGATTTTCATTATGGCTTCAGTCTCATTACTTGTTATGAGACTGTCTAGATTTTCTATGTCTTATTGATTTAGGTTATTGTCTCCAGGATTTATTCATTTTTGCGGTTTTCCCATTTGTTAGCATATAGTTGCTCATAGTGGATTCTTATGATCCTTTGTATTTCTGTGGTAAGAATTGTAATGTCTCATTTTTTAGCTCTAATTTTATGTATTTTAATTTTTTCCTTTATTAGTCTGACCAAAAGTTTGTCTATTTTTTATCTTTTTAAAAATCAGCTTTTTGTTTTATTGATCTTTTGTTTTTTGTTGTTGTTTCAATTCACTTGTTTCTGCTCTAATCCTTATAATTTCTTGCCTCCTGCTAATTTGGAGTTTGGTTTGCTCTTGCTTTTCTAAGTCCATGAGATGCATTGTTAGATTGTTCATTTGAGATATTTCTATTTTTCAACATATGCACTTACTGCTATAAATGTCTCTTTTAATATTACTCTTTCTGTGTACCATAGATTTTGATATGCTGTGTTTTCATTTTCATTTGTTTCAAGAATTTTTTAATTTCTTTTTTAATTTCTTCAAGAATTCATTGGTCATTCAGGATCACGTTATTCAATTTCCACACAATTTTTCATTTTCTATTGTTGTCGATTTCTAGTTTTGTTCCTTTTACTGAAAAGATACATGGTATGTTTCTGTTTTTTCTTTTTTTATTTACTAAGACTTAATTTGTTTTCAAACATATAATCTATCTTAGAAAATGTTCCAGGTGCTAATGAGAAGAATGTATATTCTGCAGCTTTTGGATGAAATGTTCTGTATCTGTCTGTTAGGTCCATTTGCTCTATAGTAAGGTTCAACTCTGATGTATCTTTGTTAATTTTTTCTAGATGATCTTTCCATGGATAGTGGGGAGAATTAAAGTCTTCCATTATTATTATATTAGAGTCCTTTCCATTCCTTTCTGATCTGTAGAGTTTCTTCTGAGAAGTCTTCCATTCATCTAATGGATTTTCCTTTATACATAGCTTGATCCTTTTTTCTGACTTTAGGATTCTCTCTTTGCCCATAACTTCTGACAATTTGATTATAATATGCCGTGGAGAAGTTCTTTTTTGGTTGAGTGTGGTTGGGTTTGTTTCAGCTCTCTGTATCTTCATGTCCACAGTTCTTTCAATGTTTGGGAAGTTTTCAACTATTACTTCATAAATATGTTCTTGATGCCTTTTTCCTTTTCTTCTCCTTCATGTCTACCAATAATATGAATGTTTGCTTAATGCTCTCCATGTGTCGCATAAGCTTCCTTTATGCTAATTCTGTTCTCTTTACTTTCATCTGGCTGGGTGTTTTAAAAGTCTTCTCCTAAAGATCAAAAATTCTTTCTTCCACTTGGTCTATTTTGTTACTGAAGCTGTCAATGGTATTTTTTTATTTCATTGATTGAAATTTTCAGCTCCAAAATTTCTGATCAATTATTCTTAATGATTTCTCTTTCTTGAATTACTTATTCATATCAGGGATTGTCTATCTGTAGTCTCCTGCATCTCATTGAATTTCCTTAGGATAATTTTTTTAATTCTTTCTCAGGTATTTTATAGATTTTCCTCAAATCAGGATGTATCTCTGGAGAACTATTTTTGCACTTTTGGAGGTGTTGTGTATCCTTGCTTCTTTGTGCTTCTTGTTACAACGATGTCTTTGTATCTGGTGTAACAGTTTCTTCTTCTTTATGGAGTAGCTCTCACGGGAAAAGCCTTTTTGTATATGGAGTATGGGGAGTCAGTCGGGTAGTTGCTTTGGCTTTGGTTCTAGGTCAGCCCAGGAGTATAAACTGTGAGTGATTGATTTCTTCAGCTGTAATCAGTCAGCGGTTTCTGTGAGTTCCAGTTATCTAGTCTGCAGCAGTTCTTGGAGGCAATAGTATGACTTGGAAGTGGAAGTGGGCTTCGAAGGTATGTGTCTTTGGGCCCCATAGAGTTATATGTGAATCACACTAGGGTTTGTGTAGCAGTAGCCATGTTCCTGGTGCCGTGGACATGGAGGGGGTTAGTTCCCTACCCCATTAGAGTTGTATGTCAATCACACTAGGGTTTGTGTAGCAGTAGCCATGTTCCTGGTGCTGTGGGACACGGAGGGGGTTAGTCCCATCTCCATTAGCAAGCCTGAATGATATTCGTGCTTGTGGCACCAAGAGATATAACCTTGGAACCATGTGATTAAATGGGACCTCCCCTAGGTCCTGCTGGAGGGGTGTGGGTGATGCTGGGGCTTATAGCACCAAAGGTCCCAGACCCAGCCCTGGAGGATAAGAAGGGGAACTTGCTCAGGCCAGGTTGAGTGAATTCAGGGTACACTGGGGATTATTTACTGGCTTGTGTGGAGCAGGAGCAGCAAAATGCAGGTGAGGGCTTCCCCAGGTCCCAAGGGCTGGGCTCCGAGGACTCTGAGCAACGTCTCTGTTCCAGAACTGTAGGGCAGCAGGAGTGCCCTGTCTAGCTCCCATAGGAAAAGTCTAGGTTATGCTGGAGATCATGCACTGGCAGGTGTGGGTCTGCAGCCGTGTGCACTAGAGACAGAGCCTTCTCAGGTCCCACAGGGAAGGTGTAGGTGTTCCCAGGACCTGTAGATCCAACCTTCCCAGTCCTAGAGCTTCGTGACGCAGAGGAGAGCCTTCCCAGGTCTCACATTCCACTCTCAGATTGTGTTGGGTGCTGTGCAGCAGCAGGCATGGATCTGGAGTGTGGAAGGCAGATGGGGCCCTCCCCCAGGCCCATGCAGTGCACTCAGGCCTCGCAATGGAATACAGCTTCAACAGTCCCAGTCCTAGAGCCGCAGGATTTGGAGGGTAGCTTACCTGTGTCCCACTGATTGACCACAGGTGATGCAGGGGATTGTGTACCATCATTTGCAAGCTTGGATCAGTCTGATGAATACAGGGCCCTCCTCAGGCCCCATGGGAGAGCACAGGTGACCCTAAAACTTGTAGAACAGTCACAGACCCAGAGCTGCAGGATGCAGTGGGGTCCTTACCTAGGTCTCACAGAGCGAGTGCAGGTTACACTGGGGACTTTGGGCAGACAGCTGCCAACCTGAAGCAGAGCATTGCAGACGGGGCCCTCTAGGTCCCACCAGTGATGTCAGTCACTCCGGGATTGCGGCACAAGCAGCCATAAGCCCCAGAGCCACGGTTTGCAGAAGGGACTTCCCCAGTCCCCAGGACGTACAAGAGTAGGCTGAGGCTTCTGCCCTGGCCACCCAGGCCCCTGTAGCAGGAGATGCAGGAGGGGATTTCTTCAGGCCAGGTCCTCTGGGCCTGTGTTTGGCTGTTGCCAAGACCAAACCCCAAGAAGCAGAGGCGCATCCCTATATCTCATGGAGTGGGTAAGGCTCCTTCAGGAAGTTAATTTTAAGTATAAAGCACTTACATAGGAAGCTTGCAGGACTGGAAATTGCTCTGGGTCACCAAACAGTGGTGAGAGAATGTGAAGGCCTACTGCCCACTGCTGTCGAAAATATGAAACCTCAACACTTAGGCTACACGCTATTTATTTATTTTTTTAAGATTATTTATTTGAAAGGCAGAGTTACAGAGAAGCAGGGGCAGAGAGAGAGAGAGAGAGAAGAGAGGTCTTTCATCTGCTGGTTGGAAGATAGCCAGATAGCTGCAATGGCCAAAGCTGTGCTGATCCAAAGCCAGGAGTCAGGTGCTTCCTCCAGGTCTCCCACATTGGTGCAGGGGCCCAAGGACTTGGGCCATCTTCTACTGCTTTTCCAGGCCATAGCAGAGAGCTGGATCAGAAGTGGAGCAGCCAGGACTCAAACCAACGCCCACATGTGATGCTGGCACTGCAGGTGACAGCTTTACCAGCTATGCCACAGTGCCAGCCCCACACAATTTATTTTTTAAATTGTTTTCTTGGACCTGCATTGTGGAGTAGTGGGTAAAGCCACTGTCTGTGACACTAGCTTCCCATACAGGCACTGGTTCAAGTCCCAGCTGCTCCACTTCTGATCCAGCTCCCTGCTAAAGGCATGGGAAAGCAACAGAGGATAGGTCAAGTGTTTGGGCCACTGCACCCACAGGGGAGACCTGGGTGGAGTTCCATGCTCCTGGCTTTGGCCTGTCCTAGCACTGGCCACCTGGGAAGTAAGCCAGCAGATGGTAGATCTTTCTCTCCCTCTCTCTCCCTCCCTCCCTCTCTCTCTCTCTCTCTCTCTCTCTCTCTGTGTGTGTGTGTGTGTGTAACTTTGACTTTCAAATAAACAAATAAATAAGTCTTTCAAAAAAGTATTTTCTTTCTTCTCTTACAAACTAGCCTTATGTTACCATAACTTTTTCACATTATAAACTTTTCCGTTCTTTTCACTTCTGACTCTTTTGTACTAACAGTTAGCTTTAAAACTCAACCTGTACAGTCATACAGGAATGCCTTTATGTGCCTATTCTGTTTTTGCATTTTAAAACTTTTCTGTTACAAACTAAGACCCAAACACTCAGGGTCGTACACAGGTCAGCATCATCAGTAGCCCTGTCTGTCACCTCCACATCGTGTTCTGGTGGAAAACGTTCGGAGCAAGCATGGACACGGAGCTGTCATCTCCCCTGCTAACAGTGCTTTCTTTTAGCGTACGTCCTGGAGGACCCTCCTGGGGCTCTCGAGGAGGTATCTGTGCTGATCTGCTTGGTTGGCTTCTTGTTTTCATCACAGATTTGTTTGTGAGCACAGAATGCACACTGCTCTGTGGATGCAACCCTCTTGCTATTGGAATCCGTGTTTTCAAACTTGTTTTTTAAACTGAGACCAGTTCAATTTATTTCTTATTATTTATTCGAGAGGCAAAGAGACAGAGAGGTTGACAGACAGATGGACAGACAGAGTTCCCACCTGCTTGTTCACTGCCCAAACGCCTGCACCTACCAGGGTCAAAGCTGGGAGCCAGCAGCACACTGCAGGTCTCCCATGAGGGTGGCAGGGACCCAATCCCTGGAGCCTTCACAGCTGCCTCCTAGGGTCTGCATTGACAGGAAGCTGGAGTTAGGAGCCAGAGCAGGCGTCAAACCCAGGTACCCCCATGTGGGGTACTGGCGTGTGAACCTGTAGGCAAAACACCCAACTCTCATGTTTTCACACTTTTTAGGAAGCTCATGCAAGTCTGACTTCCACAAGTTCCTCGCGGCCAATGTTCCCGAGGGCTCTTCTTTCCCTTCCCCTACAATTTCCTTTCCCCTTGAGCTGTGCCTTCCTGTGGTGGCTTCCTTCCTCCCCCAGACCCACCACCATCGACAGAGCCCGCCCCGGACCAAGGTGTCATTGCACAGCACGTGGCCCTATCCCTACCTCCTTCTGTCTGTTGTGTGACTCTGTAAAGTGGAAATGAGGTGAGAAGTGTGAGGGAGTCGTTTATCTTTTCTGCCGACTTTTCTGTTAGCTCATCTTCAAGATGGCGCCCTGTTGCAATTATTCATTTCTGCAAAGGGTGCACAGTGGGAACCCAGAATCTGCCCAGTTAACTCTCTTTGCAAGATTGGCCCACAGCCTTCCCTTCTCTCTTTGTGGCCCATCTCACAGATTGTGAGACTTTACTAACAAATGCACGTGAAAAAATGTTCACATTGAAATTATACAAGCATTTCATAAAATAAAACCTTGTTTGCTTGATATTTTAAGGAATGGGGGAGGGTTGTTCTTAAGTGCATGGAGCACCTAAATGCAGGTAGGTAACAGAGGCAAATTCTCTTCCCATCCCACCACTTCCTTAACTTGACTCCTGAATGTCCACATGTGTCCATGGGATTTCTTGCTGGATGATTCTATCCACCCCACAGGGCTATAAAACACACTACATGTGGTTCAGGATGTGAGCCCGAAATGTGCTCTCTAGCAGCAAACCACTCTGGCCAAGTTCACCCGGGGCGGAGCGTCGGCTGACTCTATACAAATCTGAATCAGGGTCTTTTACAGTAAGGAGGGGGTTTGGTACCCACCAGAGGCAGGTCCTGGGACAGAATCCAAGTGTTAATAATGGATTTGCAGGGACTGGCACTGTGGTGCAGCGGGTTAACGCCCTGGCCTGAAGTGTTGTCTCCCCATATGGGCGCCGGTTTGAGACCCAGCAGCTCTTCTTCCTATCCAACTCTCTGCTGTGGCCTGGAAAAGCAGTAGAAGATGGCCCAAGTCCTTGGGCCTCTGAAACCATGTGGTAGACCCAGAAGAAGCTCCTGGCTCCTGGCTTTGGATCCACACAGCTCTGGCTGCTGCAGCCATTTGGGGAGTGAACCAGTGGATCTCTCTCTCTCTTTCTCTCTCTCTCTCTCTCTCTCTCTCTCTCTCTCTGCTTCTCCTGTCTTTGTGTAATTCTGACTTTCAAATAAATAAATCTTTTTTAAAAATGGCTTTGGAAAGTGCCAGAGACACCAGGAGGCAAGTGGGGCTGATCCTGGGACCGGAGGGCAGCCGGATGTGTGATGGAGCCAGCTCCCACCATGAGGGACTACAGCATAATCCCGTGGGGAAACTCCAGGAAAGGCTATAAAACCCGGGCCTCAAAACTGCCCATGAACAGGAGCTGGTATTTGGCGTAGTGGTTAAGGCACTACTTGTGACTCCCACATCCTGTACCAGATCCCACATGCGAGATGGTCCCCAGTGGTTCCAGGGGAAGCCCCAACAGCAGAGCTGCCAACATCGGCAGCCAGAAGTCACCAGGCTCTCCCTTTGCGACAGACGGGTTCTAGCGCTTTGCACCAGCCGCCAGTCTGCTTGATTCTCCAACCCAAGTTTCTCCAAGGCCCTGCAGCTGCCCTGAGGGTGCCACGAAATGGGAAGAGAATTACAGCATCTCCTGGGCCTTTGGCTCAGGAGGAGAAACTGTCAAAGAAGAGCCAGTTTCATTGAACCAAACATTCATTGCCGATGACACGGTAGCCAGGTCTACAAATTTCCTCAAAGTGCCATTAAAGTGTATTTATATAGAGAGCTAGATGGCATTTCTCTACATATGAATATGTAAATTTTGGAGTTTGTAAGTATCTGTGGTTGGGAATGAGAATGAGACTGCAAGTACGGAGCCATGAATTCATAAAATGCTTAAGAGGAGCTCTCCCCAACCTTGTGCTGTGTTATGTTATTGAGGTACAGTGGGCTTGCAAAGTACGTTGTAAATTTCGAAGTTTAATGCATCATTTGCAGAAGTTTTCCACTGAGTTTGCTCCACGAAAGGGCAATGAGGAGAAAGGGATGTCATCTGTCCCCTTGAGAAAAGCAGCAGCGACAGTGGGCTCCCGCCCTGCTTCCCAGAGGTCCAGAGCTCCGTGGACTGGCAGAGTCACCACGGAAAGACACACAGCTTGGGCCCAGCACAAGTGCACTCAGTCTAAGGGACAGGGGTGGGGAACAAAATCTGTGCTCCCCCCACCACGCCAAAAAGCCCAGAGCAAGACTGCCTGTGCCTCTTTCCTTAATTGACACAAAAGGCCCCCTGGGTTAGTGGTGGCCATATATGTAGCACGTGCCATGGGCAGCCAACTCACACAAGAGCCACAGCCGGAGGATGGGTCATTGCAAGCGTTGCAAGCCCACGTTGCAGGGAGGACACAGACTTGCCTCCCATCACAGCGCCATGGAATGGGTGACTTCACAATAGAAATTTATTTTCAGCCGGTCAGAAGTCTGAAATGAAGGCGTCGGCAAAGGAGGTTCTTGGAAGGCTTGTAGATGGCCCCTTCCCCTGTGTCCTCCCCAGCCCCTTCCTCTGCACTCCTCTGCCCTAATCTCTTCTTACAGGGCCAGTGTGGTAGCCAGTCTCCAACAGTGTACCCCGAAGATGACTGCCACCTCATGTAGTCACCTCCCACGTTATCCCATGGTGACTTAGAACTGGTTATGGAAGACACCGCCGCTTCTGTTTTGTTCTCTCTCTCTCTCTCTCTCCTCTCTCTCTCTCTCTCTTTCTCTCTCTCTCTCCTTTTTTCTCTCTCTGGAAGAAATTGGGTCATCAGAAGCTCAGCAGTCAGGTGCACCTAGCAAGCTCCCTGCTCGTATGCATATAAGTGGGCCCGGAAACCCTGATTCCTCCAGATTCAGGTGCTCTTCAGTTGCCTGCAGCCCCGGCTGACCCCAGCTGAGATGCTCCTGGATTTTTGACCCACCAGGCACCAGGAGATAAGAAATGGTTGTTGTCTTCAGCAGATACGTTGGGAGTCATTTGTTACGCAGCAGCAGGTAAGTAACACAGGCAGGCTACTCGCAGGGTCCCTGGCAAGATCAGCCCCGCGCAGTCACCTCCCCTGGATGATCCGCCCCAGGTTTTATCAGCAGTGGTAAAAGGAGCCACCAATTGGCAGCACACCTGCTGTGAAACACGTCATTTGCTGCTGTTTTAATTTTTGTGGTCCTCTTTATAAGAAAGGACTGAGAAAAGGACTTTGAGGGTTTCGTGCCCGGTTGTGCTGTTGTTGGAGCCTTCGTGGTCTGAACTCCTACAAACCCTAGAGTGCCCAGGACGGGGTGTGCTCCTGCATACTCCCCTCGCCATTCCCATCAGGTGCTCACTCTTCCCATCTCATCAGTGTCTGCTACTCCGCTTCTCAGGGGTTGACAGATAATTGATACACGTCAAACATACAGTGCAAATGGATTGCAAAATGTAATTGTCAATGTCGCAAATAGTGGGGGAGGATTTCCCGGAGTCTATGGAAGGGAGGTGTGTAAAGGCCTTGACAAATATCTGTTAGGGACCGTGAGCATAGTTAATGATGCACTAAGACAAATCAGACACCAGGAAGGCATTGAAAGCGAACAGTAGGAATATTGAAGGAATAAGAAGGCACTTGAGAAAATTGGTAAAGTGCTCAAAGAGTTTTTTTTGGGGGGATAACTAACCCTTTTGATGATCACACTGCCAGAGTCAAACATGAATCTGAGAGTGTTATTTCATTGCATCGTGCACTCGTGTTGAGAAAATGCCACCCAAAAAGTCAGCCCTTGACTCACTCTGTTCATTCAGAGTGGGCAGACAGTTACATAGGCAACGTCAAGTTCAAGTGTAAAACAAACTTTTTTTAATAGCCTTTGTGTTCATGTTTCAAGGTAGAGTCTAGCAAATATTCACTGTGAAATTTTAGTCCCACACCCCTTGGTGTTTTGGTTTTTTGTTGAGTTTTTTGCCAATTAAAACTAACCTAATCTACTTGCAAGCATCCCAAGGCTCCGACTCTGGCAGGAGGTGAGAAACTCTCCTCTTGAGGAACCGGCCTATAGCCTCTATTCCAACGATCAGAGCTTTGTGAACTTCCTAGTTCACTTTTTCCCTGGAATTCCAAGCAGCTAAGTCAAACTTTGCTCTTAGTATGTTGTAGCTCCTCTTCCATCTTTGACCCCACTGTTCCCTTGGTATCCACCCTTTACTAACCCAGCCTGCCAAATGTGTCAATTCTTTGCCTGTGGAATGGAGCTGGACGTCTTATGGCTTCTGAAGCTGCTGTCGGGAAGTCCAGCACAGACTGCTTCAGCACAGTGGCTCTTCTCGGCTTGCCAGGCTTCTCAGTTGAAGCCTGGCACCAGGTTCCCTGGGTTCACTGTACACCCCTCCCCTCCTCTCTCCGTGGCCTTTGTAGCACTCTGGCTAGATTTCCTCCCATTTTTTCACTTCCGCCTTCTCGGTCTCCTTTTCCCAAGGGAGAAATTTCCCTTCCTGAGACATTTTCTTTCTCCCCAGATGTTTCCAGACAACGTCTAGAGAGCTGGCATGGTCCAACAGCCACACTATCAGGTCCACAAAGCCTGTGGGAAAGCCATTTCTGGGGTACCTGTTCCGATGACCACTCTCCTTTCCCCACCCATACACACACTCATTTTATTTTTAAATGCCAGGAGATATTTTTAGCATTTTTTAATTATTAAATACTCAAGGTATGCAAAAAGGTATAAAGAATAATATAATAAATACCTTCGCCCCTCTCCAGTTTAAGTAGTAAAGCATTGCTATAGAGGTAAAGCCAATATCTCCACCTCGCTTTCTTTTTTTAAAAAAAAAAAAAAGATTTATTTTTATTTATTTGAAAGATAGAGTTAGAGAGAGAGGTGCTCAATCCACTGGTTCATCCCCAAATTGCCACAATGACCAGAGCTGAGCCGATGCGAAATCAGGAGCCAGGAGCTTCTGCTGGGTCTCCCAGGGGTCCAAGGACTTGGGCCATCTTCTACTGCTTTCCCAGGCCATGGCAGAGAGCTGGATCAGAGGCAGAGCAGCCAGGACTTGAACCAGCACCCATATGGGATGCCAGTGCTTCAGGCCGGGGCTTTACCCCACTGCACCACAGTGCCAGCCCGTCCAGCTCACTTTCATTGATTATAAGAAGCAGGTGTAAAAGATTGTATCTGAGAGCAGCCTGGAGGTTGTGGCCACTGCCAACAGTAGCAAGCACAAGGCCATTGTTTCTGGCTTACATGTGTTCTGAAAGGCATTCACCTTCCCTACCATCTGATAGTCTTCACATCTACACAGGAGGCAGTCAGTTAGGAGATCCTCCAAGATGGCAGAGTACAGTGGGTAAGGCATGCACACTAGAGCCAGACCACCTGAGACCAAAGACTGGCTCCCCTACGTGCTGGCTGTGCCACATATACCCAGTTGCTGAAGTGGTCTTTTTCTCTAAATTTCTCATCTCTAAGATGGAATTAGAGCTATATTTGCTTCATATGGGTTTTGAAAAGATTAAATGTACACTCAAACAGAGTCTGGAACATTATAACAGCTAGGAAACTGTTGGCTGCAGCGGTCATTACTACTATTACCACTATGATGATTATTATTACCTGAGTTTCCCAGTAAGGAGAGCTGTTTTCTCCTACCTAATTCTCTGCCCCCAAGGATCTTCAGCGTCTAGGGCTCAGCCAATCAATTCCCACTCAAGCTTAGGATTCAATCACCCAATACCTAGGAGAATTGAAGACACCACAAGCCTACTGTTCATGATTCATCCTTGCCAGGTGGAGAGGTTAGTCCCATTCTGCGTTGTTGCCCAAGGGTGCTGGGATTTGTCTCAGGGCTCAGTACTCTTTCCCCCAGGGCCTGCAGGGGTGGGGACAGCTGGACTTCCCTAGAGCTGGCCACCTCCCAAGACTACGTCACTCACCATCCTCACCTGGCATATCCTTGCCTGATTTGTAAGACACCAGTGGACACCTGCTAAGTGCACCACCAGGCAAATATCCTTGCCCAATAACATCTCAGTCCATATCTGAGACCTCCCCAACACATGTCCACCCACTATCACCAACAAAGTCTTCTTCTGACAGCGGTCACCCGGTTTAAGAATAATGCTTCTTCATTTCTATCAGGTTCCATTTTCCCTTTAAACTACATAATCAGAATTCTTCTTTGAAAAATCTATGTCTTCTTGCTAATCAGCCTCCTGCCTTGGCATTTGCCCACAGAGCTTATGAGCTATCGGATGCACCGAGCTGGGCTAGGCCTTCACACAGATGCAATTGCACTTTTATTGCTGCCATAATTCTGAGTTGCTGAGTAATGAGATTGATCTCTCAGAGAACTGAAAGGCAAATATGTGGCCACTCAGCAGCCAACCCTTATTTCTCTATAATTTGGTGCTGCCAAGGATTATGTCTGGTTTTTCCTCATTTCTGGTCACAGCAGCCTTAATTGTAGGGAATTTCTAGGTGGTTGTTCAACCTAAATATGTTGGCCTCGTCCTGCTTACTCTTGTTAGAATCTGTAAGGGGGTGGGATATTGTGGCGTGGGAGACATAACTCACTACTTGGAATGCCCACACCCACATCTGAGTGTGCAGAACCAAGTCTTTCCTCTGCTTTTCATCCAACTTCCTGTTAATGTGAATCCTGAGAGGCAGATGATGCTTGACTATGTTTCCTGCCACCTTCATGAAAGACCCGGATAGAGTTCCTAGCTCTTGGCTTCAGCCCCAGCTGTTGCAAGCATTTGGAGAGTGAACCACCAGATGGGAGATTTTCTCTCTCTCTCTCTCTCTCTCTCTCTCTCTCTCTCTCTCTCTCTCTCCCTCTCTCTCTCTCTCTTTCAAATAAACTCTTAAAAATGTCATCATGGAAGGGCAAGACTTCCCTAAAGGAAGAGTGAGGAACATAGCAGACTCTCCAACAAACAACTTAGTGAAAATCATTTTTTACAAGTGACTTAAAGTCTCTGGAAACTACTCTAAGGTAAAAGGATAAACATTCATTCAATCAAATATACTAAATCTCCTTAAGAAAGCAAGAGTCCATGGCATTTGAACTATAGCACACTGCATCCAGCTCCAAACTACAGAAGCTCTACCTCAAGCCAGTGTGGCCAAGAGGAGGGTTTCCTCTCTCCCCAGCTCCTGGTCTGAGGCGATGGCTTCACTCTGGCCTTTATCATCCCTCTGCCAGTTCCTGCTGGAAACGTTCTAATAACATTCATGCTGCAGATAGGATCAGCATCCCTTTCCCATGCAGCTCCCCTCTGGACAGAAGTCCCAGACTAAGAGTGCTTAGGGCCCATTAGCCCCAGCGTAAGCTCACTTACAGGGAAGAGTTTCTGTGTTTCTGGGATAAAGAAGGACATTTTATGGTAAAGGAGTCCTTTCACCTGGAAGATGCAACCAGTACAAATATATATGCATCTAATAACAGAGACTCAAAATACGTAAAGCAAAAACTGACTGAATTAAAAGAAATAGATGACTCATCAACAGTAGTTGAAGACTTCAATACTCTTGGCCCTCAATAATGGGTAGAACAACTAGCCAGAGGCCATAAAGAAAAGAGAAGACTTGGACAACATCATGACCAACTAGACCTAGCAGACGTCTATAAAACACTCTACATAGGGTCACAGAATATTTCTTAAGCACACATGAAATGTTCTTTAGGATAGACTTTACATTAGACATAAAACAAACCCCAGTAAGTTTAAAAGGATTGGAATTATACAAAGTGAATTATGTTCCCTGACCACAAAGAAATTAAATTAGAAATAAATACCAGAAAACAATTGAGAATAGCATAAATACATAAAACTTACACAACATACCACTAAATAACAAATAGGTAAAGAAGAACTCACAAGTAAAATTAGAAAATACTTCAAGATGAATAAAAACAAATATACAGCATACCAAACCTTATGGAAGCAGCTTAGGCATCACTCAGAGGAAAATCTATAGCTATAAAAAACTAACTTTCCAAAATTAGAAAGAAGTCTATAGTTTAACTTTCTACCTTAAGACTCTAGGGGAAAAAAAGGCAAATTAGACACAAAGCAAACAGAAAGGAGGAACTAATAAAGGCTGGAGCAGACGAAAGTGAAATACACAATAGAAAAACTACAGAGAAAAATCAAAATCTGGTACTTTGAAAAAAATCAATAAAATTAGCAAGTCTTTTATTAAAGTAACCAAGAAAGAAGAATACTCAAATTACAAAAATCAGGAGTGAAAGAGAAGACATCACCATCAACTTTACAGGACACTTGGCCTCCCCATTAAGACACCTACATCTCAAATCAGAGAACCTGGGTTTGAATCCCAGATCTGGTTCCTGACTCCAGCTTCCTAATAATGCAGACCCTGGGAGTGGCAGTGATGGATCAAGTTGTTGGAGTCCTACCTCTTATATGAGATACCTGGATTGCATTCCTGGCTACTGGCCTCAGACCCAGGCTAGCCCCACTATTGCAGGCATTTGAGGAGTAAACCAGCAAATGGAAATTTTTCCTAAAAAAAAAGACAATTCCATTTTTGCCACTTCTATTAAATATTGTAATGAGAACTCGAAGGTTTCAGGCAGAGCAAGAAGATGAAAAAAAGAGAGACAGGCATGCACAATGAAAAGGAAAAAATCAGATCAGACTTCAGATCACATCATCTTATACACAGAAAATCCTAAGGAATCCACTAAAAATATTAGAATTAATGAACAAAGGGGCTGGCATTGTGGCATAGTGGGTTAAGCCTCTGCCTGCATACAAGCATCGCAAGTGGGTGCCAGTTCATGTCCTGACTGCTCCACTTCCAATCCAGCTCCCTGATAATGGCCTAGGGAAAGCAGTGGGAAGGCAGTGGAAGCAGTGGAAGCCCTTGTCACCTATGTGAGAGACCCAGAAGTTCCTGGCTCCTGGCTTCAGCCTGGCCCAGTCCTGCCACTGTGGCCATCTGGGGAGTGAACCAGAGGATGGAAGATTTCTGTCTCTCTGTCTCTCTCTCATTGTGCTGCCTTTTAAATAAATAAATCTTTTTTAAAAAGAAAGAATAAACATGTTTAACAAGAATATGTAATAAAGGATCAACTTGTAAAAATAAATTTTATTTCTATACAATGGAAATAAACATCCCAAAAATAAAATTGAGAATGATTCCATTTATAATATGAAAAATAATAAATTTAGAGTAAGTTTGACAATTACGCTGAAAACAACAAAATGTTGTTAAAAGAAATTGAAGGTATCTAAATTAATGGGAAGTTATCCCATATTCATGGATTGAGAGGCTTAATATTGTTAAGGTAAGAATACTCCCAAAATGACCTACAGATGTTACACAATCCCTGTCAAAATCCCAAATTCCTTTTTTTGCCAAAATAAAAAATCAGATATTTAAATGTATTTGGAAGTTCAAGGGACCCAAAATAACCAAATCAATCTAGGAAAAAAATCATATTTCCAGAATTTAAAACTTGCTCCAAACTGAAAGCACAATCAAGACAGTGTGGTGCTGGTGTGAGGATAGACATGCAATCAATGAAATTGAACTGAGTATACAGAAATAAGCCCTTATGTTTATTGTCAGTTGATTGTCAGCATGAGTGGCAAGACAATTCAATGGATAAAGAATTATTCAACAAAGGAAGCTGGGACAACCGGATATCCTCATGCAAGTGAATGAATTTCACGCTAACCTCAATTATACACCACCTCAAAGAGGGGTAGGAGAGTGAGTGGGAGGGCAGGTGTGGTGGGAAGAATTATCATGTTCCTTATGTTGTATTTATGAGATACATACAAATAAAAAATGGACCACAGACTCAAATGTAAGCACTAAAACTATGAAATCCTTAGATCAAAACATTGCAGAAAATCTTTACAACCTGAAGTTAGGTAATGATTTCTTACATGTTTTACCAAAATTGGAAGTAATATATATAAATTGGACAACATCAATATTAAGATGTTTGTATTATAAATGACATCATCAAGAATGTGCAAATACAACCCAATGATTGAAACAAATGCAAGTCATGTATCTAATAAGGGGACTGTATCCAGAATATATTTTTTAAAAACTCTTGAAACTCAACAATAACAACATAAATAACTCAATTTTTAAATGGACAATAGATCTGAATAGATATTTCTTTAAGATTTACAAAAGGCCAATATAGTCATCAGGGAAATGCAAATCAAAACCACAACAAGATAGCTAAAACTTTCCAAGACAAGTGACAGCAAACGTTAGCAAGGACACAAAGCAATCAGAACCCTTGTACATTGCTGGCGATATTATAAATTGTGCACTTTACAAAACAATTTGGCAGTTACTCAAAATGTTAAATATAGAGTTACCATATGATTCAGCAATTCTGCTCCCAGGCACCCAACTAAGAGAAATAAAAATATACATTGATACAAATGTTCATAGTAGCATTATTTGTAAGTCAGAAAGCAGAACCAACCCAAACGTCCATCAGTTGATGAATAGACATATAAAATGTGATGTGTCTATTCAATGAAATATTATTTCATAATAAAAATAATGCATCAATATTTCTGTAATATGATAAATGTTTTGTGAAATGTATCTTATTTGTTTGAATGGCAGAATTACAAATAGAGATCTTGCATCTGCTGGTTCACTTTCCAAAAACAGCTAGGACTGTGCCAGGCCAAAGTCACTAGCCTGGAAATCCCATCCAGGACTCTCATGTGAATGGCAGGGGCCCCAGTCCTCCAGCTACCACCCACTGCTTTCCCACAAGGATTAGCAAGAAGCTGCATCAGAAGCGGAGTAGCCAGGGTGTGACCCAGCACTCACGTGCGACACTGGTGTTTCAGGTGGCTGAACCCACTGCCCCACAACACTGGCTCCCATATGATGAATCTTGAAAACCTCATGCTTCATGAACAAAGGCCGTCACAAGACCCCCCATTCTATTTATACAAAATGTCCATAAATATCTAGAGTAGGAAAATCTATAAGGACAGAAAGTACATTGGTGGTTCTCTAGGCCTGGAGAAGGAACCAAGAGGCTTTAAAGAGTTGACTGTGAATGGGCAAGGAGTTTATTTGGAGGGAGACAAAGATGTTCTAAAATCATGTCGTGGCAATGGCTGCACAAACCTGTCAATATACTGAAAAGCCATTGAATCTCATCCTTTAACTGAGTTCATTGTATAACATATGATTTATATTTCAATAAATGGTGTATGATTTATACTTCAATAAAACTGTTAAAAATTGTCATAGTTTATGGATAAGAAGAATCAATATTTTTAATATGTCAGTTCTTTCCAACTTGATCTACAGATTCAATGTCATTTCAATGAAAATCCCAGCAAGTTACTTTGTTATTAATGAGTTGACTCTGAAGTTTATATCAAGAATCCAAAGATGTTGAATATCCAACACACTATTGAAGGAGAAGAATAAAGTCAGAAGACTGACACTACCTGACCTAAAAATATACAGTAAAGCTACAGCCATCAAGACAATATAGTGCTGGCAAGAGAATAGACAACGACATTCCTGGAACAGAACAAAGAGCTCAGGAACAGATCCACACAAATACAGGCAACCGATCCTTGACAAAGAAGCAAGTGCAATTCAATAAAGAAAGTGTATTCTTTTCAAAAAATAATCCTGGAACAACCGGACACATACACTCAGAAAAGTTGAACTTAGACATAGATCCTACAGTTTTCACAAAAATTACTCAAAATCGATCGTAGACCTAACTTCAAACACAACCCTATAAAACTGGCAGGCAACACACGAGAAAATCGAGGTGGCCTTGGGGTTGTACATGACTTTAAATGATCTATGAAAGAAAAAAATGATAAATTAGACTTCATCAAAATTGAAAGCCTCTTGTCTGCAAAAGGCATCGTTAAGAGACTGGAAAGGCAGTCACAGATTGGGAATAAATATTTGCACAGCACATATCTGATAAAGGATTTAAATTCAAAATATTCAAAGAATGCTTAAAACTTAAAATAAGAAATCAAACTACTCAATTAGAAAATAGGTTTAAAAATCTGAACAGATATTTCACAAAAGAATATATACAAATGGCAAATGAACACAGGGAAGGATGATCAGCATCACATGTCCTTAAGGAGTTTCAATGAAAAGAAGCTGCCGCTGCACACCTCTTAAAATGGAAAAAATCCAAGGGGCCGGTGCTGTAGCATAGCGGGGAAGGAGGCCACCTGCAGTGCCAGCATCCCATATGGGTGCCAGATCAAGTCCCGGCTGCTCCTCTTCTGATCCAACTCTCTGCTATGGCCAGGGAAAGCAGTAGAAGATGGCCCAAGTCCTTGGGCCCCAGTGCCTGTGCAGGAGACCCAGGGGAGGCTCCTGGCTCCTGGCTCCTGGCTCCTGGCTCCTGGCTTCGGATCAGCTCACTCTAGCTGTTGCAACCATTTGGGGGCTGAACCAGCAAACGGAAGAACTCTCTCTCTCTCTCTCTCTCTCTCTCTCTCTGCCTCTATCTCTCTGTAACTCTGCCTTTCAAATAAAATAAATAAATCTTTTTTAAAAATGGAATGGGAAAAATCCAAAACACTGGCAACATCAAATGTTAGCAAGGCTGTGGTGCGACAGGAACTCTCCTTCATTGCTGGTGAGAAAGCAAAATGGTACAGCCACTTTGGGAGACAGATTGGCAGTTTCTTAAAACACTAAACTTATTCTTGCCATATGATCCAGCAATTTCTGTCCTTGGTATTTACCCAGATGAATTGAAAGCCGGTCTACACAAAAACTCACACATGAATGTTTATAGCAGCTTTACTCACGATTGCCAAAACTTGGAGATAGCCAAGATGTCTTTCAATAGATGAACAGATAAGCAAATTATGTTATAACAGTACAATGAAATATTATTCAGGGCTAAAAATGAATAAGCCATCAAGCCGTGAGAAATAGAGGAAGCTTCAATGCAGGCTGCTAAGTCGAAGAAGCCAGTCTGAAAATCTCCAACTATATGGTATTAAGAAAAAGGCAAAACTCTGGAAGGAATAAGAGATCTTTGGTTGCCAGGGTGTTATGGGAGGCGATGATGAAAAGGTAGAGCATGGGGAATTTTTAGGGCAGTGAAACTATTCTTTATGATATTATAAAGATAGATAGATGCCATCACACATTTGTCAAAACCCAAAGTAAGCCCAACCTATAGAGTACACCCTGGTGTAAACAACGGGCTTTAGTTAATAGCAATATGAAATACCAACTCATCAGTTCTAACAAATGTGCCACACTAATGCAAGCGTTTAATACGGGGGAAAACTGGGGGTGGTAAGTGGGTATTTGGGAACTCTTTGTACTTTCCACTCGATTTTTCTATAAACATAAAATTGCTCTAAAAAATAAAGTCTATTTTTAAGTGCTCCTAGTTAATTCTCATGTTCAGTACTGTTCCATATCACAAATTCAAGCACACAAACATCCTTCTTTCCTCCAAGTT
The DNA here is from genome assembly GCF_033115175.1 of Lepus europaeus. Lineage (NCBI taxonomy): Eukaryota > Metazoa > Chordata > Mammalia > Lagomorpha > Leporidae > Lepus > Lepus europaeus. The sequence goes on from NC_084831.1 coordinate 26,622,369, forward strand.
GGTGTTTGGCCTCATCACTTTGCCTAACAAAACAAGCAAATTACAGGGAAAAATCATGTACTATTTGATGTACTATTCACTGAATCTAATGGAATACATGTAACTCACATGTGAGCTTATAGCATGACAATAGAGTGAATACCCTCTTAGAAGCTAAAATATTCAGTATTGTTGGATCCACTGGTTTGAACATGTTCCCCTAATATTCCATCTCCCTCCTCTCCTTGGAAGAAGAAAACACTTTCTCAAGTCTGGGTTTACCCTTTCCTTGCTTGTTGTGAGACAGCATGGTGTAAGGATGGCAGCTCTGGGACCCCTCTGTCTACATCATTGCCACCATGGTAGGCAACTTCTAGAATGGTCTCCAATGGACCTGACCACTTGGGATTCAGGCCAGTTGAGTCGCCTCTGCTTGGACGTGGACTGGATCTGAGGACTTTCTTGTAACAGAGAATACAGCAACCATGGAGGGCCATCCCTTCCAAGATGAGATTGCAGGGAGATCCTAGCCCCTGCCCCGTTCTCTCTTGCTTTTCGCTTATTCAGCCTAATGAAAGCCAACTTCCAGGTTTCGATCATACCTATGGAAATACCCACATGCAAAGACACTGAGAGAGGCCCTCAGTGCAACAGCCCCAAGGAACTGAATCCGGCCAACAGCCAGATAAGTGAGCTAGGAAGTGGATTCTCCTCCAATCGAGCTTGCGATGAGGCAGAGTCAGCCGACACCTTGTTTATAACCTAGTGAGAAACTTGGAGTCAGAGGCCCCAGCTAAACCGCACCTAGGTTTCAGACCTACAGAGACTGTGGAATAAATTCCATCGTTTTAAACTGCTGAATCTGGGGGAGCTGCTTATGCAGTAACAGATAACAAATACGGGCACACATTGTCTATGATCCACGGCAAATTACTTATCATTTCTGGGCCTCTGTTTCGTAGCTGTGAAATAAGGATCATAATAGTGTCTTCCTCTTTGGGACTAGAAAGTATAAAATGGGTTCATACGTAGAGCTCAGAGATGCAATAGTGGTAGTTACATAGAGAATCAAGTGCCAGTTATAACCAAACACAGCTGTACAACAAAGGAAATATAAGCATGATACATCAGGCAACTCAATGTGAAAACAATATCATCGCAATAAAGTACTTACCAAAAAATGATGACACAATTACACTGAGAAACTGGGAGGAAATGTGTTGGGGATAAGAGAGCTAAATCTTCTTACCTGGACGAAAAGAAATAAATGATAAATTGCTTTTTTTTTTTAAGTAGAAGAAGCATGTTATTTAGAAATATGGAGTTAATTCCAGAAGAAGTCACTACAAGAGCTGAAAATGGCAGGAGGAATCAGGAGAAAAGTAGAGTGCTGCCTTTTCGTCAGTGAATGATCCAAATATTTACTATTTTTAACTTAAGTAGGTGAAATTCAAATACGGATTACATGTTAGATGATAGCATTGAATGACTTCAGTTTCTTAGTCGTGATAACAGCATTAATGCTACCAGGTGAATGACTTTATTCTTTATACATTGATGTATTTAGGCAAAAGTAATAATGTTCGTAATATACATTTAAGTCATTCATCAAAAAAAAAAAAAAAAAAAAGATGATTGGGCAGGCATTTGGCACAGTGGTTAAGACGCCACCTGGAGAAATTAACTTCGAGTTGCAATGACTTGAACAGCCCTTGTCTCCACTGCTGAGGTAGTTTTTTGTTTTGTTTTGTTTTGTTTTTGTTTTTTGTGCAAATTGTTGAACTCTTTACTTACTACAGAGTTGGTCTTCTGTGCATAAAGTTAATTCAAAATGGATCTCAGTTGAGAATAGGACTGGGAATGGGAGAGGGAGGAGGAGAGGGGTGGGAGAGTGGGAGGGAGGGCAGGTATGGTGGGAAGAATCCCTGTATTCCTGAAGTTGTACTCATGAAATGAATGAAGTCTGTAGTCCTTAAATAAAAGGTTTCTTTGGGGGAGCGGGAATAAATAAAAAAAATTTAAAAAGGTTTCTTTGGGAAAAAATAAATTAATTAATACATTTTTTAAAAACAAAAAGATGTCACTTGGAATGCTCACATCACACATCAGAGGGTCTGAGTTCGAATCCCAGTTTCAGCTTTCTACTAATGCATGAAGGTGTTGGGGCAGCAGGTGATGGCTCAAGTATTCTGGTCTCTGCCATCCTTGTAGGAGACTGGAATGGAATGTCCAGGTCTCAGGCATTTGGAGAGCAAACCAGCAAAATGGGGTCTCTCTCTCTCTCTCTCTCTCTCTCTCTCTCTCCCCCTCTCTCTCTCTCTCCCCTCTCCCCTCTCCCTCCTCCTTCCCTCTCTCCCTCTCCCCCTCTCTCCCCTTCCCCCTTTCTTTCTCTCCCTTCTCTCTCTCCTCACCCTCTCCCTCTCTTCCTCTCTCTGTCTCTCTCCCTTGTTCCCTCTCTCCTCAAAAAAAAGAGAGAGAACAGAACAGTTAAAAGATGATAGATAGCAAGTGGCAAAGTGCTAACTGGTGGCTCTAAATAAAGGTGAACTAGATACAGATAGATAGATGTTCATTGTATTGTCTTTCAACTGTTCTGTCACTTTTAAAATCTTTCAGAATGAAACATTTGGCAGAAGGCTAGGTACATATGCTGTTCTAATACAATTTAATTTTTTTTTTGACAGGCAGAGTTAGACAGTGAGAGAGAGAGACAGAGAGAAAGGTCTTCCTTTTTCCATTGGTTCACCCCCCAAATGGCTGCCATGGCCGGCGCACTGTGCTGATCCGAAGCCAGGAGCCAGGTGCTTTCTCCTGGTCTCCCATGCGGGTGCAGGGCCCAAGGACTTGGGCCATCCTCCACTGCCTTCTCAGAGAGCTGGACTGGAAGAGGAGCAACCAGGACAGAATCCGATGCCCCAACCGGGACTAGAACCCGGGGTGCCAGCGCCACAGGCGGAGGATTAGCCTAGTGAGCCTAGCAAGCGATGCCGGCCCTGAAACAATTTAAATTTAAATTTAAATTTAAAAATAGAACATAGAGCCCAATACCTGCTATGTACCATATAGATACCTTAAAATGTTAGCTATCATTATTTTTACCATATCGTTAACGTCGTTACTTATCACCCAGCAAGAATGAGGTAAGATGGTAATCGGCCACAGACTGTTACAGGGAAAACATCAACTAAAGACAATTTTTACTCCACCATTCTACCCACCCATGGATCCCACTTGCAAAGAATGGAATAGCAAAAATGCTCCTCCCTCCTATTTAACACAAAGCAGCCACATCGAGGGGACATACCTGCTCACCCATGGCTTGAGACAGCCTAGAGAATGGCCAGTGGCCATTAAAGAGATGAGAAGGAAGTAGCACCACCAGTCTTGAAAGGAAAGGCCATTGTGGCTGCCTCTCACGTGTTCAGCGTGCTGTGTCTGGGTGGGGGATGGGGTGCGACCTGGACCACAACTGGCCACTTTGTTCATCACAGTGCATTGCACCAAAGCTGTTTAAGAAGCCACTGGGACTTCACACCCACTGCGTCACCTGCAGGTCTGTAACTGTCCTCTCTAACAGTGTTCACCCAGGCCCCACCCAGGGTACTGACTTCTGCCCACTTGAGAAGGCTGTAAGGTGCTCCCAGAGCCTATCCTGAGAAACCCCCTGCCTCCTCTCCTGACGAGCACAGCAACACTGCAGACTAAGACGCTCAGCGGGCACTGTCCCCCACAGTCACCCTGTGATGCCTGGAAATGCTTAAAGACACCCAGCACAGAGGTCTCACCGGGGCTCATCCTCACCCGTCTGTTCTGAGAAGCGACAGGTCACTTCTTGTCATTAGTGTGTGTGTGTGTGTGTGTTCATGACTCATGACTCACAGATTCCATGTTGATGAATTCACTTGCTTGCCAACATGTGCTTGGAACTCCAAAATCAATAGTCACATGCTGTTTCCACCATCATTTGTGGAGATGCATAGAGCCATGGAAACTAGAAGTCACCAATCACAAATGTCTTTTGCAACAAACTCTGGATACAACTGGAAACCATTATGCTTATTGAATTTACCAGTCCCAAAAAGGTAAATATCACTCTCTGATGTATGGTAGTTAATATGGAATACCAAAAAATGTATAGGGATGAAATGGATATCTTGCAATTTGATTGTTAATTTTAGCACTTGTTTACACTCCTGTGAAACTGTGGTCTTTCCACTTTTACTTGTTGAATATTATGGTTACTGGTGCATTAAGCCTGTGATTATGGAGTGGATTAAAATTATGTTTTTGCAAAAATTGAAGGAAAATACAGAAAAGAAAGAGGGAGGCTGAGGGAGAGAGTTAGAGGGAGGGAAGAGTAGCTATCTTCTTAAAACCGTACCTGTGTAAAACATGGCATCATCCTCTTTGTATTAATAAAAAAATTTCTAAAAAGAAAAAATAAAGAGAAAGATATAAAATAAGGTAATGCCCTGATCGGTTGACAGAAATGCTGTCACCATAGGCTCATGGGAGCTGGCTTTGTATCTCTCCTAGGAGAAATGCGTCATTGCGTTTTCTCTAATTCAGGGGTGGCGGCAACTTGTAGAACACAATGCCTGTGAACAACAAGAAATCAATCACACGTGTGTACCTGTGTGCACATATGTCCACATGCATTTGTATATATCTTTCCGATACCTTTTTGTAAGATACTATGACATGGTCCTCCCTTGTTCATTTTTTTTTCCAAAACAGCCATCGAATGCCCTTCCCCCAAGGTTACATAGTAAAATTCGGGGCAGTGACTGTGAAGAGGGAAAAAAGACAGAAACGTGCGCATGGCCACGTGGTTGACGAGCTGACCCAGGGAATCGCCTCTCCGTCGGGGCTGATGGTCTCTGCTGTGCACAGCAGCCCTTGCTCTCACCACAACCAGCTCTATAAGTGCCCCACAGCGCCCATAGCAATCGCTGCACCTGCTGTGGTCCTCCATGGCCTGGATGGCCACTGCTCCACTGGCTGGGCCCCACAGATTGGATTGAGGGTGAAGACTGTTTACCAGAGAAGAAACGGATGGCAGTAAGGCCCTTCCCAATCCTCAGCCATGGAGTCCGCCCTTGTAGCTGTGATCAATATAAAAATAACTCCAAGTTCTTAATCTTGAACCCTGATCACCTATGTTAAGTGGAATCATTTATGTGATGTCTGGAAAATAGTAGGCATTCAACAAATATTTGCTGAACAAATCAGCTTCTTAACATAAATAGTCATTCCTTCCCTTGCAAATACGATTCTGAAAGAGCGGACCCCTTCCTAACGATGGTTTATGATTCTTGAGGGCATTTTCTTTGCTTCCCATCAGAGAAACAAGTCTTTCAATTCTGCAACAAAAGTCACTGGGTAGAGTCGATTTGATTCAGTGACCTTGATTTATTGAAATTGCTTGTGCCGTAAACAGAAGCACATGCAGGAAGCAAGAAGCAGCAGAGATGGGATCCAGCCTTAGGGGGGCCCAGGCCTGTGTCCCTCTTTCCACAGGAGGCGCTCCAGTCCACACAGCCGGCTGGCTCTCAGGTCCTTACCACTTGGCTGGCATCACACCCCACATGGCTAGACGCCAGTTGACACCTCTGGCAATCCAGTCCACATAGCTGGCTGGTACCCCAACTCATACATCCAACATCTGGGTCCATGCGACCGACTAGTACCTCAGTCCTCACAGCTGGTATCCCAATCCACATGGCTAGAACTTAGTTAACACGACTCACTGATAATCCAGTCCACACCACTGAAACCCAGCCTCAACTCTGACACCCTAGTCCATACAGAGGGTGATCTGATCCACAGAGCTGGCACCCAGAATGGGTAGGGCACCAGCTGGGGACTGGTTCACTGTCCCTGCTCTGTACAAAGCAGTCTGTGCTGGTCTCTGGACCCAAGTTCTGGCTTCAAGTTACTATTTGGCTCTCACTAAACAAAACCAGCCTAAATTATACTAAGAGGGAAGGGGCCGGTGCTGTGTTGTAGTGGGTAAAGACGCCGCCTTTAGTAGGGCCAGCATCCCATATGGGGCCTGTTCAAGTCCCAGCTGCTCCACTTCTGATCCAGCTCTCTGCTATGGCCTGGGAAAGCAGTAGAAGATGGCCCAAGTGCTTGATCCACTGCATCCACATGGGAGACCTGGAAGAAGCTCCTGGCTCCTGGTTTCGTATCAGCCTAGCTCCAGCTGTTGCAGCCAACTGGGGAGTGAACCAGCTGATGGAAGATTCTCTCTCTCTCTCTCTCTCTCTCTCTCTCTGCCTCTGCTTCTCTTTAACTCTGCCTTTCAAATACATAAATAAATAAATCTTTTTTAAAAAATTATAGCTAGAGGGAAGCATGTAAGACACCTAGGAGAGCTTCTAGCCTAAAGAGAATCAGGTGCTGCCCCAAGGAACCTCTACCTTGGAGGGGTCCCACCATGGAGAGCACTAAGGGATTTCTCAAAGGGTATGAATGCAATTCCACGCAGAGCTCTCTTGGGGCAACTTTGACCTAGGCTGGGAAGGAGAGGTGTCCCTTCAAGGATCAGTGTTGACCTAGGCACAGCAGTCAAAAACACAGCTCAGGGCAGGCACCTGGCCTAGAGGTTACCGTGCCAGTTTGGACGCCTACATCCTCCATCCGAGTGCCTGGGTTCAAGTCCTGGCTCCACTCCCAATTCCACCTTCCTGCTAATGCAGACCCTGGGGAGCAACAGGGGATGGTTCCTGTGACTGAGGTCCTTGCCACCCATGTGGGAGACCTGGACTCACTCAGCTCATGGCTCCCGGCTTCAGCTCCCAGCTTGGACCTAACCCACAGCCTGCTCTTCTGAGCTTTTGGCATTTGGGGAGTGAACCGGAAGATGGGAGAAATTCCTCTCTCCCATGCTCCATCCCTCCATATCCCTCAAATAATAACTAATTAAATTTTTTAAAAGCCTGGCCCCAGCCTACATGAAGAGCAAAGATGCTGTGAAAGTTGATGAGTCTTACACCTTGGGAAAGTATAAAACCACATTACCCACAAACCTCTGGCCAAGGCCAGGCAAAGATGAGCACTGGAATCCAATTGCAGGTGGAGAGAAGCATTCTGGGAGTCAAGGATGCTGGACCAGGATGAGGACCTCTGTCTGCACACTCATCCACTGGTCCTCCTATCCCCCAGAGCCTAGGCTATGGTTGGGCAGGGACTGAGGTCCTTTACCGTGTGACCGCAGAGCTAGAAGAGCAGAGTCTCTGCCCGATGACTTCACAGGACACACAGAGCCTGACCATACACCCACGCTTGGAGTCCAGGAGTGGCTTTCCTTACAAGAAGCCCCCTCAGGTGGACTTCTGATTCCTGTGGTTGCTGGCTGCCAATTAAAAAGTCCTACCTTTAGCCACTTCTAGGAGGGCAGTGGACTGCCATCCCCCGCAAGGACTGTAATTCTTACAGGGGGAAAATCCGTCTCCCTCTCAGCTAGCAAGCACCGGGCAGACCCATTCTCTGTCTGGTCTTGCATGTGCCGTATCCTCCGTGCCCAGCCTAGCATCTAGCAGAGAAAGCACTCAATACATCACAAGGAGTGGATCAAAGCAAAGAATCTCCAAGCAAACGCGTTTGCTGGCTTCAGAGGCACAAGATCATTAAGGAGAAGATGCTCAGTTGAGAGGGATGCTGAGCATTTTGCTAATTGGCTGAATACCCACCAGAGTCTACTTCCCTCTACCAACCAAACCACCTGTGACCTGTGACTGTTGTAAGAGGCCATGGCTGCCCCGACATTTCCTCCTGGGTTCAAAGGGGCACTGCAGGAGAAGGCACTTGACTCTGTGTATACAAGACCTGAGTGTTTGCCATCTGAGTTTCAAAAGGAAAGGGCTAAGAAGATTGAAGAGCCAAACTCTGGCTGGATACAGAGGACAAAATGGTCCTAGAACTGTAGGTTCTTGGGCTGAGAAGGAACGTCCAAGACTGGCAGATGCAGCCTCCCATAAACGGTAAAACGCGCTGCCGAGCTCTCCTGGCCAGCCCTGGCAGCTCCGGCACCTCCTCAAAGTCTCCTCTCTCACACCAAAGACCTGCTACCCCAAAGGAGACGGGCACCTGCAGATGTGGACAAGGGTGCCATGGTGTCCTCACTGGGGGCTGCACAGGATATGGGATGACACAGGCAGCACGTGGAAGTGGCACAACCACCGTTATGCCCTGCTCATGCCTCCATGGGCAGGGGTCCCCTCGGGCACGGACTTAGCCAGACAGGCCCAGTCGTCAATGCCCACACCACCCACGGCAGAGCTCTGCCCACTGTACACAAGTGCCCTCCCAGTGCTGCCACAACTCTGGCTCTGGGTTTCCAGCAGCACGTATAGCACCTGCCACCTTCAGAACCGGGATGGTACTGTTGCTTCCCGTGCCCCAGAGTCCTCGCCTCCTCTCGGATAAGGGATGCAGCTTCCCAGGCCCCCAGGGTGCCTCACACTTCCTTTCTACTGCCCTCTCCGTGGGGCCTGAGTCTTGTTCGTTCTCAGAGAAAAGGAACTCAAGAAAAAGCCCAGGGGCAGCTGGGTGGGAGGACAGGGCAGGGCAGCCCCAGGCAGGGAACAAGGCAGACAGGGAGTGAGGGGCTGGGGTGCAGGGTAGGGAGAGACAGGGAGTGGACAATGCCCCCTGGTCTTCGGGCCTGGTGGAAGGAGGGAAGAAAGGGATAAGGGATAGGAATGAGGCCAAGTCAGCATCCCCAGACCCTGGGACACCATCTTGCCCAGGCCAGGAACCCTCCTGGGGAGGCTGGTGTGGGGGAGGGGTCTCACCCAGGGAAAGTGAGCTGCCTCCCCTCCCCCAGGGTGACAGAAGAGGGGAGCCAGGGTCCGCCGTGGAAAGAACTGCTAAAGGCAGCTCTCAGACTCCAGCTAAGCCCCAACTGCACTGGCTTCTGTCTTTCCCTCCCACCCCGCTCCAGGCTGGGCCCAGGCCACAGCCACCCTGGGACTGGAGAAAGTGTGGTCCTTTCCTCAGGGTGGGGTCAAGCTCTGGCTTACAGGGATGCCCCAAGGGGAGAGGGTGCACAGCCAGACATACCCTGCTCTGCTGCCCTCACTCCGCTGTTTGTTTTTTTTTTTTTTTTTTGACAGGCAGAGTGGACAGTGAGAGAGAGACAGAGAGAAAGGTCTTCCTTTGCCGTTGGTTCACCCTCCAATGGCCGCTGAGGCCGGCGCACCGCACTGATCCAAAGGCAGGAGCCAGGTGCTTCTCCTGGTCTCCCATGGGGTGCAGGGCCCAAGCACTTGGGCCATCCTGCACTGCACTCCCGGGCCACAGCAGAGAGCTGGCCTGGAAGAGGGGCAACTGGGACAGAATCCGGTGCCCCAACCGGGACTAGAACCCGGTGTGCCGGTGCCGCAGGCAGAGGATTAGCCTAGTGAGCCGCGGCGCCGGCCTCACTCCGCTGTTCTGCAATAGACAAGCTAAGAGCCCGTGTGTGCAATGTGTGAGATGTTTGAGAGACACAGGGATGGGAAGGCTGCACCGGGGAGGGTGAGGCCCCGAGGCACAGAGGGAAGGAGATGGAGGTAGCGATGGAAAACTAGACGGACACAGACAGAGGGAACGCTGCAGAGACGGAAAACAGGGAGAGGGAGAAACAGAGACAGAGGGAAGGGCAGGGGACAGAGACAAAGACAGAAACTCTGGGCTCTGGCAGGAGGCCCAGCCAGGGCAGTCCCTGCCGGTACACAGGCCCCCATCTGCAGAGGCCACGGAAGACAAGGGGCTGGGGCGCCTCCACCCCAAATCTCCCGGTGGAGCTTCAGGGAGGAGCCCTCGCACCCCAAACATGCTTTGCTGCCCACGCAGAGCTCATCACCTGTCCTCTCCCCAACCTTGTGCCCCCACACACGCTCGGGCTGTCTCCCTGCCAGCGGTGCCCGGGACAGCACTGCGGAGAAGGCCACGCAAATCCAGCTCTCTGCTGTGGCCTGGGAAAGCAGTGGAAGATGGCCCAAGTCCTTGGGCCCCTGCACCCACGTGGGAAGAAGCTCCTGGCTTCTTCTTCGTGAGAGACTCTTCACACAGCAATGAAGCCAACTAGAAGTCAGGCTCCTGTTTCTTGCCAGGTACTGACAATTCTACACATGGTCAGTGATAAAATATTCGTCCCCCAGAATGCTTTGTGGGTGAATGCTCACAGCCCCGTGGCTCCGCTAGGGTGTTGATAGATGTAATGTCTTATGTAAGTGTAGGGCTGGGCGAGCGGCACAGCAGTTACGTTACCACTTAGGATGTCTGCATCCATCCCAGACTGGAGTCCGGGCTTCCGTGCTCCCCGATCCAGCTTCCGGATAACACGCACCCTGGGAGGCAGCAGGTGGGGGCTCCTGTTGGGCTCCCTGTGGGAGACCCAGATGGAATTCCTGACTTGGCTTCAGCCTTGCCCAGCCCTCACTGTGGCGGGCATTTGGGAAATGAAGCAGTAGATGGAAGACCTGTGTGTGTGTGCACGCGTACACACATGTATGTGTTGTCTCTGTGCCTCTCTGTGCTTAAAATAAAAATGAAAACGAATAAATATGTACTATATATGTGTATGTGTACCACACATACTCAGCTTGGCCCTTTTTGTTGGCTCGTCCCTGATGAACGCTGCATTCCTCACCCCACCCCACTGCCCCGAGGTGAATCCAGAGCCCTTTGTTTGGACAGTGGCTCCCACACGTGGGAACTTACGCTCATGGCCAGAGTGATCCAATATTCAGAATCACTCAAGCCTATGGCAGGCGCACCTGACGTCTCCAGCACACATTATACTACACATCCCTGTGTTAAAAGAGACACTTCTAAACACACAATAACAGCACAGTGACAGTGAAACAAAGAAACAGAACTTGAGGCACTTCAGACTGTTGTTTTGCAGGCCCACGTGGAGATGTGTTCTGTGGATACAGCCTCAGAACAATGAGAGGCGTGCACACCGCGAGGAATGCGTCTTTTGTCTGGGAGTGCGCATATTCGCTCCCCATCTTCCTGGATTTCAATAACATCATTAACGTTGCGTTCTTCCTTCTAAAGTATTGTCTGTTTCAAAAGAAATCAAGGAAAGGGCATTGTGATGTTATCATTTGTTTTTACAAAACACCATTAAAGGGGTGTGTTTTCCCTTTTCTTCAATGTACGCATTAATACGATAACGGCTATTGATCTCTTGCTTTTTGAATTTTTAAGTATGTCTTTATTTATTTGAAATACAGGGTAACAGAGAGAGGGGAAGGGACAGAGAAAAGAAAGATCTTCTGGGGCTGGGGCTGGGGCCTAATATGTAAAACCACCGCCTGCAGTGCCGGCATCCCATGTGGGCGCTGGTTTGAGTCCAGGCTGCTCCACTTCGGATCCAGCTCTCTGCTGTGGCCTGGGAAAGCAGTGGAAGATGGCCCAAGTGCCTGGATCCTTGCACCTGTGTGGGAGACCTGAAAGAAGCTGGCTCTTGGCTTCAGTTAGGCCCAGCTCTGGCCATTGCGGCCATTTTCAGAGTGAACCAGCGGATAAAAGACCTGTCTTTCTCTCTCTCTGCCTCTGCTTCTCTGTAACTCTTTCAGATAGATAGATAAGTAAATAAATAAATCTGGAAGGAAGGAAGGAAGGAAGGAAGGAAGGAAGGAAGGAAGGAAGGAAGGAAGGAAGGAAGGAGAGAGAGAGAGAGAAACAAAGAAAGGAAGAAAGACAGGAAGGAAAGAAGAAAGAATCTTCTGTTGGTTCACTCCCCCAGTGCTAGAACAGCCAGGGCTGGTCCAGGCCAAAGTCAGTAGCCAACACCTCCATCCAGGTCTCCCACTCAGGCAGCAGGACCCCAGAAAATTGGCCTATCCAGCACCTGCTACCTCCCCGGATGCACACCAGCAGGAAGCTGGACTGGAAACGGAGGAGCCTGGACTTGGTCCCAGCACTCCAATGTGGGATACGGGTTTCCCGAGTGGCAGCTTAACCTGCAGTACCACAACACTATCCCCCTATTTTTTTTTTTAAGATTGATTGAGTGATTGGTTAATTTGAAAGGCAGAGCAGCAGAGAGAAAGCAGCAAGACAGAAAGAGACATTTCCATCTGGTGGTTCACTGCCCAGATGGCCACAATGGCTGGAGCTGGGCCAGGCTGAAGCCGGGAGCCTGGCACTCCATCTGGGTCTCCCACATGGGTGGCAGGTGCCCAGGTGGTTAGGCCATCTTCTGCATTAATTCCCAGGTACATTAGCAGGAAGCTGGATTCACAAGCAGAGTAGCTGGTACTCAAACTGGCACCCTGATGTGGGGGTGGTGACTTAACCCATTGCACCACAACACCAGCCCGAAGCCCATGCCTAATTTTTGATCTTCTGCATTGTGACATCCTGTTTATTCTTACTTACTTACTTTACCAGCATGACTATATGGTAAGATCAATAGAAGGAGTATTTTGCTGAGTTTCTTTTCGGACCATTATTGTTATTGGTCCCTGTCCAGGATGAGTGCTGCCGATAATTTCACTGCACAGAGGAGAAGGGCTGTGTAAAAGCTGTCGACTCCCGATGTCCAGATGCACCACTATGCCTGCCCAGACCCCTCCCTAGTGCTGGCCAACTCGCTCCCCTTGGCCACAGGCTCTGGATCCTCTTCCCTTCCTAGCTTCTGCCTGGGGCGTCCAAGAGCCACATTCCTCCAGGCCTCATTCTCTTAAGCCCAGGCGCTCCAGGTAGGAGGGGTGGCCAGCGTGGGAGGAGTACTTTCCCCTCCTCACCCGGCTGCCCTCTTATATGGGAGCACTGCCCCCTTCTCCCCTCCCTGGGAGACTCTGGCCCGAGTTCGGGGTCTCCTCTCTCTGCTTTGCGTCAAGGTCAACTTCACATCCATGAGAACGCTCAACAACCCTATGCTTTTCCAGCTGCCTGATGGCCGTGAACCCAGTGAGGGCCTGTACCCTATACAACATGTCTCTGTCAGTAGCACCCTCATCCACCAGAATGCCCAGGACAGAACCTACATGCACCTCCCCACACAGTGGGTCCAGCCGCTGTACCCTCGCATACATCCCAAGGTCAGACCATCCACTCCAGCCCCAGCCCCACCCCCTGTTCATGGTCACTATCAGCTCTCTCCTGCAGGAACCTCCTCGCTGGTGTGCCTTTGTCCATTCCTACCCTCCCAGTCCATTCCCCACTTGGCAGCAAGGGTGACTTTCAAAAACATGTATCAGAGGAGGTCGCTCCTCTGTCACCCATGGCTTCTCAGAACACAGAGCAATACCTAAGTTCCAGATATCAGCAGGGAAGGGCCAGCCTGACGTGCCACGCCTACTTCTCCTTCCGGCCTCCCATCTGCAAGTCTCCCTACCACTCACTTTGTCTCTGAAACACCTGCCTTCTTGCTACTCCTTAAGCACAGCAAGTTTTTCCCACCTCAGGGTTTTTGTGTCCCCAGAGCCCTGCACCAGGAGGGCCCACCCCATAGATCCAGGCATGAGGGGCTCCCCTCCCTTCTCATCCCACAGGGCTTCATTCAAGCGGCCTCTTCAGAAGGGCCTTCCCCAGCCACGCTGCCCCAAATACACTGCACTCCCCACTGCTCCAAGGCCACTCCACTCTACCCTCCTTCCTTCTGTTTTGCTCTGTTCTTTACGCTGTCTGAGGTTATAGACTTTAAAAAAAAATTCTTACAATAATTTAATATGAATCCCATAGTGGTTAAGGGCAAAGATTTTGCTTTTCCCACCCTTGTAGGCTAAACCTAGAGTTCATAGAGACTGAAGCATAGTAGACTTTCAACAAATATACCTTTAATTGTTTATTTATTTGAGAGACAACAGAAGAGAAATGGGGGTTGGGAAGAGGGTTCACTCCCCAAATGCCTGCAACGGTTGAAGTTGGACCAGGGCAGATCCAGGAGTCCAGAACTCAATCTGAGTCTCCCACATGGGTGGCAGGAACCCAAGTACAGGACCCATCATCTGCTGCCTCCTGGGGTGCACAGCTTCATCAGGAGCCGGAGCTGGGAACTGAACCCAGGCACTCCAATGTAAGATGTGGTTGTCTTAACCACTAAGCTAAACTCACTTTGCAAGAAATCTTTTTTGAGTGAATTCCTTGGCCAAATCCCAAGGTTATCCCTGGCCATCCCTTAGAACTGGCCCTGCCTTTGAAAACTTAAATTCCAGGACCTCAGGGTCTGGTATCATCTTTGATTTGTCCAACTCCCTCCCACTCTCTCCTGCCCTTTCCCACATTCTTCTTCCAAAGTTCCATTCCTGGCGAATGAACCACCAGCCACTGATGTCAGAAGCCAGACACTGAGGCTGGCCCTCAGCCTCTCCTCTCCCTCTCCACACCCAAGTCCACCTCTGTGTCCCCTGGATTCTGCTTCATGGAGGTGACTTGAGTCCACCTGCTTCCCCCCGCCCCACCATCAGCCTAGTCCAAGGCACCATTACCCCAACAACCACAGAACTGGTCCCTACCCCTGTCCCTTCTCCTGTCCCCACCAAGTATTCATTCCACAGAAGCCAGAAACATCTCATTAACCGGAAATTTCCTCTCTGTATTCTCATCCTTTTTTTTTTTAAGGATTCATCTTATTTATTTGAAAGACAGAGTTACAGAGAGAGAGAGAGAGTACTCTTCCATCTGTTGATTCACTCCCCAAGTAGCTGCAACATCTGTGAACAGATTAAGAACTGCTCTCTAGGAAAAAATCCTTGTTGTCCCACCCTGCTCTGGCCCCTGCCTACCTCTCTCGCCTCCTCTCTTGCCCTCTACTATCTGGCAGAAGTTAATATAAATCTTGTCTGGAGGAAATAATCCTCAATTTACCACCCCAGATTAAAATTAGTCATGTGTATGATTGGTCACATTCAAAGATCATCAAACGCACAAGGAAAAGCAGCACCATGAAAAAGAGCAGAAACCGACCAAAGATTTACCCCCCGCCCCCGCCTTCCCCGAAGGCTGCAGGTGCTGGAACGGTGAGACAGAGAACAGAAAGTAACTTCGTGTGAAAGACTTAAAGACACGCAAAGCAGCGTCACAAAAACGAACAATGAGACTACAAAAAAACAACAAGCAGACAGATTTTTAAGAATTATTAAGCAAGGGTGGGCTTTGTGGCACAGCAGTTTTCACTGCCACTTGGGACACCCACATCCCAGATCAGAGTGCCAGCTCAGGTCCTGGCTACTCTATTTCTGACCCAGCTTCCTGCTAACCCACCTGAAAAGCAGCGGATGATGGCTCATGTACTTGTGTTCCTGCCTTCCACGTGGGAGACCAGGATGGAGTTCCTGGCTCCTGGCTTTGGCCTGGCTCCAACCCAACTATTGCAACCCATTTGAGGAGTGAACCAGCAGATGGAAGACTTCTCCCTCTCCATCTCTGTCTCTCTCTCCCTCTGTCTGGTGTGTGTCACTCTGCCTTTCAAACAATGAATAAATCTTTTCAAAAAAAAGGAGTAACAGAGAGGATAGACTGTGATTTTTCCACTGGAAGGTCAGGGGAGCTCCTCAGAGAAGTCAGCATTTCAGCAAAGGTCTGAACGGTGCAGGAAATGGGCCCGGCAGACATGTGGTGATGGAGCGCTCCGGGCAGAGAGAAGAGCCAGTGCACATGGGAGGTGACTGATGGGACTGGTGGACAGGAGTGGGTGTGCGTTAAGGTCAGTGGAGGGAGGGCAGGGAAGGAGTCAGGGAGCTGAGGGAGGTAAAGGGCCAGGCTGTGTCATTCATTCTCCAGGAAGCCTCTGGAGAAATGGAGCAGAGGAAGGACGTGAGCGGATGTCTTGCTTTCAAGATCACACTGACTGCCTTTGAGAGAGGTGTCGTTGTGGCCATCTGGGGAGTGAAGCAGCGGATGGAAGATCTTTCTCTCTCTCTCTCTCTCTCTCTCTCTCTCTCTCTCTCTCTCTGCCTCTTCCCTCTGTATGTAACTCTGACTTGCAAATAAATATATATTTTTTTAAACAAGCGTTTGGCAGGGGCATGTTGCAGTAGAGATGCTTATTTAAATGTTATGTGCAGAGCCCCACCAAGGCAGTCCACACGGGAGTCTGGAATTTCTGAAATAGTCCTGGGCTGAAGACAGGAGCTCTGGGGTCACACACATTTGTCTCCAGCAGCCATTTCTTTACAGCTGTCTTCCCGGGGAGACCTCGGAGGGGCTGGTCATTAGTAGAACTGAGAAGAGCTCCCCGGGGTCGCAAGGCCAGGATGCCTCCGAAAGATGCTGAAAAGGAGACGCCAGCAATGCAGGACAAGACCCGAGAAGCCAAGGAAAGGGGGAGGGTGCGGTCAACGGCAGCGAGCACCGCCCAGAAGCCAGGCAATACCATCCTGGGAGCCTCCGGCTTCTGAGGTTCACCACCCAAGAGCTGTGTCATGGCGAAGCGAGGACGAGAGGCTGCCTGGAGAGCACCCAGGAGGGAGAAAGCGGAGGAAGTACAGATGGAGAAAGCAGCTGGGTCAGGGGAGTCTTGCTGTGAAAACAAACAGAGAGAGGACAGAGAGGGAGGCGGGATCATGGTCAAGGGACCTGGCTTGCGCAGAGAGCAATGGACCTTCAACCCGCGAGGCTCCCCAGCCTCGCTGCCTGCACACTGCCCACAGAGCTCCACTCAACTCGTCTGCCAACTTGGAGGCCAGGATGCTCCCTACCTCATGTCCCAGGTCACTGCTCCTGCCAGGGCTCTGGCCACTCCGCATGGCAGAGGTGACTTGAGAGCCTGGGCAGAGAAAGGCTCGACAGTGGCAGCTGCAGCCAGAGCAGGTGTCTCCCCTCAACACCCTCTGCCATCAGGGCAAGGAAACCTCTGCTCAAAAGACGTGTGTGTCATTGATGAAGTGACCAGGGTCGGGGGATTGCCACCTGGGGGTCTGGGGAGGGGAATCTTTTTTTTTTAAGAATTATTTTTTATTTATTTGAAAGGCAGAGTTACAAAGAGAGGCAGAGACTCCCCAAAGGGCTTCCATGACCCAGGCTGGGCCAGGCTAAAGCAGGAGCCAGGGTACGCTTAACCCATCTTCTGCTGCTTTTCCCAGGCACATCAGCAGGGAGCTGGATCGGAAGCAGAGCAGCCAGGACTCGAACTGGCATCCATTTGGGATGCTGGCGCTGCAGGCTGGGGCTTTAATCTGCTGCACCATAGCGCCAGCCCCGAGAGGAATCACTTTATCACGTGCAGGCAGACAGGGAAGATGTAGCAGCAAACACAGCCTCAGACGCTCCGTCAAGGACTGACAAAGCAAAGGCCCAGCCTGAAAGCTTTTCTGCAACATTGGCAGCTGCTGCAAACATCTGGTGATTTCTTGTACCCGGGTCCAGGAAGAGGGAAACTAGCCCTGGAGTCATGCACCCCTCAAACCCTGGGCTGTTGGTGCTGTCATGGTGGACCTTGGACATGTGTTGTCCAAGCGTCCACGATGGCCACCCAAACCCTATGCTGAGGGTCTTGCTACCCTCATCTCACACACGTGACTCACAATGGAAGAGCTGCCAGACACAAGTGACATTTACTGAGAACTTGGAATATGCAGGTCCTGGGCTAAACACACCCAGAACACAATTCTGTTCAGTAAATTCTGTTGTTATCTCCATTTTACAGAGGAGCAAGTGGAGGCACAGAGGCTTGTCCAAAGTCACGAGGGCAGAGGAGGTGCCTCAAGCTGACTCAGTGTGATAAAACGATCGGCTCCTAGATAGCCAAGCTTGCACTTAAAGCTAGAGAGCTCTGATTCCAAAACATTAACCCTTTCTCTGCATTGTGCTACCCGCAGCTATTTTTCCCTGCCTGATTTTGCTCTCCTGCCCCCTGCTGGCCCTGTGGGGCCTATGGCATATGCTGACTCAGTATGTGAGCCTGTGCATATATCAGAATTCTTAACCCCTGAATTCCCTCTTTATCTCCAGTGGGAGAAGGGGCAGGAGGCTTGGCCATCCCCAAGGATTTGGAGAGAGCTCAATGCCCCACCACGAGTCTGCCAGCCGAGGTTGCCTTGCGTCCCGAAAGTTGCCCCTGTCTTAGCCTCACTATGCCTCCTCCAAGCAGCACATGAGACTCAGCCTGACTCTCCTAGGCAAGAGAAGAATCTCTGAGAAGTTTTCAGGACACGACATAGCAGAATGAGCTTGCCCTTGCAGCCCCAGGACTGGGGGAGACAAATCCCAATTGCCCCACTTTCATGGATTGTGTGTATAAATTGCCCTCCCTCCTAGGATAGCTTTGTTACTCAAAATGCAAACAACAGTCCCGGTCATGTAGTTGTTCAGATGGGATTTAGTGAGGCCAGCCCCTAGCCCCATACCTGCGTTAGTAGAGCGGAGACTCCACAATGTCAGCCTCCCCTCTCTGCACTCATGTCTAAAAGGAGACTCATTCTGCATGTTTCATAAAACTGTTGTGAGCATGAAATGACATAATCCAGCCTGGCAAATTTTAGACATGCGGTAAATGTTAATTAAATCAAATACACTAAAATGATTGACTCCGCGCTGCCACGGTGGCGCTCAGCCCGTGCACAGTGAGCTGGGGTGCCCAGCAGGGGACTCTGGCGCGTTGGGTATAGCTGCCCTAGCCCAGGTCTGTGGTCCTGGGGCCTGCCTGCCCTTTGCTGCCTTTTATTACGGAGGCCTGAAAAGGTCTCTGGCTCTGGGGGAAGGACTCAGCATGCACAGAGAAGCCCAAATGATCTTTCTAGAAAGCAAAACTAAGCATGTCACTCCCCACCCCAGCTGCAAACTTTTCACGGGCTCCCTGTGGCCCTCAGGTTCCAGTTCAAATCCTGAACATATCTTACAAGCCCTTTGTGCTCTGCCCTCTGTCCAGTTCCATCGCCTCTTCTGTCATGTTGATGCTCCCAATGCCCTTGAGTTTCTTTCAGGTACTCCAGGGCTGGGTGCAGCCCCTCATCCTACCTACACTGCGGGAGCACCTTCCATGGTACCCATCACCTGGACCACGGCATAGTCCACTCTGCCTACAGCAGGAGAAAACGGGCTTCCCGCACCCAGGAGGTGGAGTCTACGCCTTCTTGCCTGTTATCATCCCCCAGTCCCACCCCACCCCCACCCTGCCTAGCACAGTCTAGCACCTGTTCATGACCAAGAACATGGCATTGACAAGCAGAAAAATAGACCACTGTTCAGGCTGCTGAACGCAAGGTGAGTGAGAAATGCTGCTCTGAGTACCCCAGCATCCTGCTCAGCCTGGGAAGCAGAGTAGGGTTTTGAGCCCCACTTCTGAAAACAGCTCAGCAGGGCCTCAGGGCTTACAGGGGGTTAAAAGTTGGAAGGGTCCATAGGCTTAGAGTGCACCTGTCCCCAGTGCCAGAGAGCATGAATTTTTGTGTCTGTCCTTTCTCTCTCTGTCTCTCTCTCTCTCCCCCCTCCCTCCCCACCCCTCTCATGAATTCATGGCCTCTAGATATTGCCATGCCTGAATGTGCAGGTGCGTGTGTCTCATACAAAAGAGGCTGTGCGCATGTGCTGAAGTAAGCAGGCCATCGGCTTTTTGAAAGTCCTCCTGCCTCTCCCCCAAAGTCCCTCCTCTCCTACACCATCATGTGGCTCTCTTTCTCCCCTTCCCCACTAGTAGCCCTCTCCCCGTCGTTCAGAGGAATTCAGCTCTGTGCTGAGATTCTCACACCCCACTCAATCTCTTTGCTCTGCAGAAGTCCCACTGAACGGCACCTCCCCTCTTTAGAAGGCAGTTTAGCTATAATCTGTTTTACTTATGGATAATCCCAGGGGTCTCGTCCAATCCCCAACCCAAGCCATTTTTCCAAGTAGCTCTTCGAAGCACATCTATCATTTGGTCCAAGAATCTTTCGTTGCAGCTGCTTAGAGGATAACATGAAAGAGAGCACTTCCTCTTTAGAGTGCCAGAGCCATACATGAAACCCCGCACCATCATTCCTGGTCCAGCAGCGCTGTGGGTGGTGCCGTTCACCCAGGTCTGAGTGTGGAAAGGCTAAGAGGATTCCCTCCGGGTGAGCACCTACACTGGCTCGGCCCCGTCTCTGATGACTTGGGACAGTGTCTTAGTCCATCCTCACAGCACACTCCCTAGACTTAGACAAAGAGGCTTGGGGTCAGAAAGGGTAAGTGCCAGGGCCAGCGTTGTGGCACAGAAGGTTGAGCCACACTTGGGATGCTGACACCGGTATCTGAGCACCAGTTTGATTCCCGGCGCCTCCTATTCCAACCCAGCTTCCTGCTAATGACCTGGGAAAGCAGCAGAAGATGGCCCAAGTGTTAGAGCCCCTGCCACCAACATGAGAGACCCAGATGGAGTTCCTGGCTCCTGGCTTCAGCCTGGCCCTTCCCCAGCCATTTTGGCCATGTGGGTAGTAAACCAGTGGATGAAAAATACCTCTCTCTCTCTCTCTCTCTCTCTCTCACACACACACACACACACACTCTCTCTCTCTCTCTTTCTCTCTCTCTGTCTTTTCAAATAAATTAATAATTTTTAAAAGGGGGGGTGGGGGTCAGTAAGTGTACATGGCCAAGGTCATAGGAAGGAAAGCACAGAACCAGAACTCAAACCCAGGTCTGGCTGACTCATGGGATCATACTTTTCCCACTACACCGGGATGCCTCCTCTCTGCTTATCTGAAGGCACTGAGGCCAGCGTTTCAATGAGGGGGCTTCAATTTCTATAAAAATTGTAAGCCATGTTTGGCAAGAGAGACAGATAGAGATTACAGGATCAGAGCATGTGTGGGCTGGACAGGAGCACGGATTGTTTTATCTGAGCGCTCCATTTCACAGATAGGGAAGTCAAAGTGCAGGGACAATGTGGCTTGCCCGTGGTCACACAGTAAACTAGCACCATGTTGGATCAGATGGCTGATCTGAGCAAAGCTTGGGCAAACCCTTCAGACACCCTTCTCCGGCTGCCCTGATGACAACGTGCATGTTGGTCTAACGTTGACTTGCATCTTCCAGAGCTTGAAAAGAGAATCGCATCTGCCCCAACAAGGAAAAACTGCTGAGGGGCTCCTCCCTAGCAGCCCCCTGCTCTCATCATTCAACAACTAGAAACCCTCACAGAAAAGTCACAGCTGCTGCAGGCTTTGGTCCGCACAGTCGCAGAGGTTCGTGGCTGTAGGGAAGTGGATGCGATGTCTTGGGCAGCTTCCCATTTGGAGATGCAGATACCACTGTTTGCTCTCCAGTGCCCTCAGATCTTTCCCATAGGATGGGGTAGACGTGGGGCTGCTCACTCCTGCAGGCCAACTTTGGAGCCAGCCCAGGTCTCTCCTCTCTGGTGCAGTGCGGCGCTCCTGAAAACCCAAGACCGAGTGCAAAACAGATATGCCTTTGGCTCAATATGTAAAAACTCTCCAGCAATAAATTTAAGCAATTCCATTTGGGGCGCACACGCTTTCTTCCACTCAGACAAACTGCTTTTTATTTCAAACGTTCCTGAAGGAAATTGGCCAATTGCTTACTTCGACTGTCAAGGCCATTACGCTGAGCCTGGCAGCACGACACAAATACAACCTGGGGGTCTCTGGGAGTTGAATCCTCACCAAACTGGCCACTGAACAGGAGTCCAGCCCAGAGGCTCTGCAGGCAGTGACCCCTTAGGAAGGTCTCAGAGCTCCCGCAGGCTAGCATAGTGGCGGCAGAGGGCAGGGTGGGATCCTGGGGAACCGGGAACAAGGGAGTGTCACAAACAACTTGACCTTGCTGGTGGACAATGGCGCCCCCACCCCCTCGGAGGCCAAGTGACCTCCAGCCACCCTGGGATGGCCTCAGGAGTCAAGCAGAGCAGCTGGAGGGGGCAGCGATGAGATCGGTCTAAGCCTGAGCAAGATCATCCCAGCTCTGTGGGTTGAGCCAAGTGTTGTGCAGGGCATTTGATACATGCAATAAATCCAGACTCCTTTCCACATCCCTTGGAACCATGCCTGGTACATGGCAAGCGCTCTACCAGTGTTAGCAAGTGTTGTTGATGTCATCGCTGCTGTTAACAAAGGGATCCCAGTGAACTCCCCAGCCAGCCCTCGCTGGTTCAGAATGGACAAGCTGATGCTGTAAGTTTCCAATCCAGACAAGGGTTAGAGATGCACCCAACCACAGGCACGGGTC
Organism: Lepus europaeus; assembly: GCF_033115175.1. Lineage (NCBI taxonomy): Eukaryota > Metazoa > Chordata > Mammalia > Lagomorpha > Leporidae > Lepus > Lepus europaeus. The sequence goes on from NC_084831.1 coordinate 26,644,437, forward strand.
ACTCGGCTTGTCGGCAGTCTGGGGCCAGAGCCAGGCAGGTCTGTTGTGTGCTCCCCAGCTCCCTAGCCCTGAAAGATGCTGCTTTCTGAGCACCCCACTTTCTGGGGTGCTGGCTGAGAAATGGCTCCTGTCTGGCCACCTGCACCAATGGGGGTGGCTTTCCCCACCATCTCCCCAGGGGCAAGAAAAGCTGCCCCTGACACCCAAGAAAGGAAGAAAAGGGAATTGACTTTTTTATAGTCAGAGCAGACCTGTGGTGAGCGACTCCTGACTCCAGTATTGCCATGACAACCCCTGGAAGGCATCCCTGGCTGCGAGCCGAGGCCCAGACGGCCTCTTTGTTCATGTTGTGAAGCTGAGTGGCTGTCTCAGGTGAACAGGTTCTGGGAAGGCTGCTCCAGGCCGAGAGGCGAGCAAGTGGGGACTTCATAAATGAACCACTCCCCCTGCACAGGCTGGCTCGGGAACGCTGAAGGGCAGAGGCAGGTCTCCTGCTGACCAAGCCCTCTGGGAATGTTCCCTACCCGGGGCTTTGGGCTCCACCTCGCCCCCCTCCCCTCCCACAGGCACCTGCTGCTTCCTGTCTCTCTACAGTCCACCGGCCTCCAGGGTGAGTCTCAAAAGTGCGGATCAGACCCCCTTTGTGCTAAAATGGGCCCAAGCTACCAGGACAACGCTGAGCACCTATTGCTTCCTGGCTCTCGGGCCAGATCCTGGGAATGGATGATTTGGGACAATGGAGGCGGGCCTGGGTTGCTCAGAAAACAGTCCTCGAAGCCAAAACTAACACTAGAGACTCTGAGACTCTGTCGTTGTTAATGTTCAAGGAAAGAATAGAGAAAGGGAAATGAAAGGGGGCCGGGGTAAGCAGAGCTAACCCAGTGCATTAGAGACACGGTGACTGCCCAAGCTCTTCGGAGCCCGGACCCCAGTGCGCATTCCCCAGATAGCGGACGTGGTGCTTTAGGACCTAATGTTTCCCCTGCTGGGTTTCTGTCTTGCTTTGGGTTGATTATTGCTGTTCCCCTCTTTCAGAGTGAAGATGGATGCCCTGCGGCTGTGCAGCGACTGTATCTTAGAAATATGCAACTTGGTTTTTTCCAGCTGGGGAGGCTTGCCTTGAATCTGAGACTCTACACTCTGAAATTCTGAATTAACCTTGGGCAGAGCTGAGACTCCAGACCCACTGAGGATGGGCTGATGGTGTGTTACGTGTGAGAAGGCCAGGACTTTGGGGAGACAGTGGTGGAATGCTATGGTTTCAATGCAGTTTGGCTCCTGGATTTATGCATGCGTTTAAATCCTAGAGTCATCAGTGGATGGTTCTAATAGGGTAGCAACTTAATTTGCTCCTGCGAGTGTGCCCTTGGAAGGCTGGTCTTGTGAGAGAGCTGATTTTAAAAGCCTGTGGGGCTGGAACTTGGTGCAGTTGTGAAGATGCAACCTGGGTTGCCCACACCCTGTATTAGAGAGTCTGGGTTTGAGTCCCAGCTCTGCTTCTCACCCCACCTTCCTGATACTGTATACTCCAGGAGGCGTCCACCCATGACTCCTGCCACTCACAGCTCTAATTCAGGGCTCCTGACTTCCGCCTGGCCCGGCCCAAACTATTGCAGATCTTTGGAAAGTGAACCAATAGATGGAAGATTTCTCTCTCTCTCGCTCTCTCTCTCGCTCTCTCTCTCTCCCCTCCTCCTTTTAAATAAAAAGATTCACAAGAGGAAGGCTGAGTTGGGCCCAACCTCTCTCTGCTTCATGGCTCACCACATCCTCTTTCCTTGCCACACTCTCTGCCACCCCCACCAGACGCCAAGCTGATGGACCACACAACCTCGGACCTGAGGCGCCAAGGCTGTGAGCTAAATCAACTTTTTATAAGTTACTCGTCTATGTCAAGTGTTTTGTTACAGGGATGAAAAGCTTTTTTGAAGTTTTTATTATCTCTAATACAAAGAAAACAGATTCAATGAAGTTCACAGATACAATTCTGAAAGAATATAATGACAGTCCCTTCCTCCCTCCATCTCCCCCACCCTCTCCTTCCTTTCTCTTTTTGCTTTTGAGATAACATACTTTTAATTTACATTACAGTCAAAGACTTAATGCTCCATTAGATAAGAAGTTCAACAAATAAAAATAAATAAAAAGACCCTCGTTCAGCCGGAATACAGCAAGGGTATAAACAATAATTGAATGAAAAAATGACCATTTTGCCCATGGAGAGTAGATTTTAAAATAATCACAGATCATTATGACTACACTAGTATAACACTGTTACCCATTGCTTTGACAAATACATAAAACCAAGTTTGACAAAGACCATATTTGCAGACATACTGATTCACACAGGCATTTCCTTCTCACAGAGACATTGCTAGATATGCAACAATACAGGGGGAGAGGGTGTCTTCCCACAACTGCTCCCAGAGAGAATATTCGCCGTGCTAGGAAAAGAAGACTCTTTGTGGAACCACCGCAGGTTGAAGCCTCAAGGCCCAGGTTTGAGGGACCACAGGTGCCGCGCTGCCTCCTAAGGGGGCTCAGTCTGACCAGCTGCAACGTTTTTGCTTCGCTGAGTGGCATGTATACATCTCGGGGGCAAGAGAGCCGCACAGGACAGGGAGAAAGGGCCCAGACCCCCTCACTCCGCCCTGTCCCTCCACGAGGGACCCTCACAGACCAATTATGAATTTGCGTGCCATTCGCCTCCAGTCTTCGTTCTGTCATCTATGCCAGGGGTCTCAGGAGAAGTCCCACCCCTTTCCCAGCGGAGGTAGGTCTGACTTGGTGCCTGGTTCTCCTTGCCCAGCTGCAAAGGGAACCGGGAGCCTCTGGACTGCCAATGAGGACGCAGAGAGGCTGCAGGTCACCTTACAGAGCGCCTGGCTCAGTGTCAGAACCCCCGGAAGAAGGCGTGGGCTGAGGTCTCAGGCCGTGACCCCTCTGTCCCTTGACAGGTGCGAGCAGAAGCCGGACGACTTCCTGGGGAAGAAGCCGCAGAGCAGAGCATGAATCCCAAGGTCTCCCCAGCCTGACTCTGTGCTCCCTCTGGGCCTCCCCACCTAGGACAGGCTCCACCTGCCGCAGCCTCAGGTGCCTCCAGCACCCTCAGCACCCACTTCCCTGCCAGAGAACCCCACGCCAGCTGGCAGCTCACGTCTGCTCTCTGCTGCTCTGGGCGTGGCTCCGCCCCCGTGTCGGGAAGCCCCTCCCCTGTCCTTCCTGCTCTAAACCCAACTGGGATTGATTCCACGGAAGGAAATTCTTTGCCTGTGATTTGAGAGGCAGAGAGACAGACAGAGCTCCCATCCACTGGTCCACTCCCCAAATGCCCACCACAGCCAGAGTGGGGCTGGGACTGGAGCCTGAAGCCAGGAACACTACCCAAGTCTCCTACAAGAGTGGCAGGACCCCAGCCAATGAAGCCATCACTACGGCCTCCCAGGGTGCATTAGCAGGAGGCTGGGGTCACACCCTCCAGGTCAGACCCAGACACTGGAGGGTGGGAGACACCGCAGTGAACCACAATCCCAGGAACTGTATTGTTTAAGGAAGCTTGTCATCCCCCCCAAGAAATACAGGAAGATGTTGAGAGTAAACAGGCATCTGCAGCGCTCCTTCCCAGGGTTCTGTTGCCTGGGAGATGTCTGGTGAGGAGCACCCTCGGCTGTCCCAGCGACGCCACAGCCCGCTGACAGCAGCGGCTTGTGTGAGTCTGCCCCAGGAGCAGAGGCAGGCCCTCCTGGCAGAGCCAAGCTAGGATACAGCCCGGCTGGCAACCGTCCAGCTGCCCACTCCGCACAGAGCCAGCCGTCGTCAACGACACCCTCCCACCATAAGGGATGGAGAAGCTTCCAGAACATGTGCAACTTTTCACAAGTTAGTTGGGCTTGTTATCTCCTCCAATTTCCTGGTAGGCACCAGCAGTACAACCCTTAAAATGTCAGTGTCCTACGTACTTGTTTCAAGGGCCTAAGAAGCACAAGGCGAGGAAGACAACGCCCCTCCCCCCCCCCCCCCTTGAAGGCCAGGCTTAGCGGGAAGAATCCCCAGAGATCCAGGAGCAAAGACAAACACTACCCATGACCCCCAAGCTCAAGACCGGATTTCCAGATGCCCGAGACGAGCAGGGTATAATCACACACAGCTTCTGGGGCACCTGCCCAGCCCTTCTCATTTCTGGCCCGTTCCGTGGTACACGGGGGTGGCCCTCTATAGCCACATCTGTGCAGTGGGATGCCCCCCACAGAACAGCTGGCCCAGGCTGGCCCGACCCATTTGCACTGGGCGCTGAGTCATGCTGACTGCCGAGCTCTGGGCCCACCAGCAGCATCCCCCAGGGAACGCGCTTGAAGCGAGAACTCTCCCTGGAGGTTGGGCTCAGGGAGTCATCTGAGCGATTCTGAGGCCAAGGAGAGGTAGAGGAGCTTTGTCCTCGAGGGGAAGGAGCCCACGGCACCCACCACGTCCCTCCCTCAGCCAGATCATCACCCTATCTTCTGTCAGACACGTGACTACAGTTCCAATAAACCATGCACCTGTTCCTTTGAGCTCCTTCAAATTGGTTCCTATTGCTTGCCACCAAGGGAACCTTAACTAATACGACCAGTTGGGCCCCAGCAAACAGAAGCAGACAGCACCAGTCCCCAAGTCATCACTGCCACCTCCCCACGCTGACGCACAGAGCGGGAGCGGACCTGCACCCTGCTCGCCTCCCACTGAGCTGGTGGAAATCGTACCCACCTCTCCTCCATCCTTTTCTCACCTCCAGGTCTCTGGATTAGCCCTGATATTAACTTGCTTTTCAGTTCACTTTTTTTAAAATTGATAAATGCTAACCGTATACACTTCTGAGATGTAATCAATGTTTTGATACACGCATATATTGTAGAATTATCCAATCAAGTTAATTACCAACGTCCATCACCTCCCATGCTTAGCTCTTTGTGGCGAGCAGGTTTCAAATCCCCTCCCCGAGTACTTTTGAAACAGACAGTATGTTACTGTGAACGCCACCATCACAGCACCTTCTCCCCCCGCTGAAGCTGCGCACGCCTGCACCCACATGTCCCCTTTCCCCATCCTGTTTGCCATCGCTGCCCCCGCTGACCTGTTCCTGTGATGCCCTGATCATTCCGGTCGAGTCACCACAAGGGGGCTCCACCCAGACGGCCCCTCCCTCTGTTCTCCAGCCAGAGGCGTCTCAGGCTTGATTCCAGGAACACACTTTGAGGAATCTGAAAGCTTCTCACAGTAGCATCCAGGATCACAGGATTAGTCAGGGGCGTATTCAGGTGCCAGCCGAGTGTGCCTGACTCCAAAACCCACGTTCCTTTTACTGCGTCACTGTGGTTCATCTGCAAACCCCCTCCTCAACCCCCTTCCTGCCCCTCGTGAGGGGGAGTCACTGGCCTAGGGGCTCTCCCTTTCACCAGGAGGGATGTGCGTGCATGCCCACGTTTGCATGTGTGTGTATGCACAAATGCACGTGTGCACAGATGCATACGTGTGTTAACCGTAAGTTCAGCGGTGTGCATATAGCCTAGTGGTTAAGATGCCTGCCTCCCCCATCGGAGTGCCTGGGTTCAAGTCTCAGCTCTGGCTCCTGATTCCAGCTTCTTGTCAATGCACTCCCTGGACAGCAATGGTGAAAGCTCAAGTAATTGGGTTCCTGCCACCCACAACCACGTGAGAGACCTGAATGAAGATTCTGGCTCCTGGCTTCAGCCTGGCCCAGCTCTGGCTACTGGGGCCATGTGGAGTGTGAACCAGCTGATGGGAGATGTCTCTCTCTTTCTCTCTCCCTCCCTCCTCAAATAAATATGTAATCTAAAAAAAATTAATAAGTACCATTCCAAACAGCTGTTTCTAAGTCCATTTGTTTGTAAATGCAGGGAACCCAGTAAGGGTTAAGCTCATAATCCCCAGGTCCATTTTCACCAAATAGAAATGTAAGTTGGTGCTTCACAGAATCGGTTTTGCTGTGCTATGTGTTCTTTTTCCAAAATAGCCCTACTTCTCTCACTGTAAAAATCTGTTAAGGAAGGCAAGCCTCCTCCATCAATCTCTCTGCAAGAGAAGTCCATAGTACCTGTCACACCGACATCGCCGTGACCTTGTGTAAACTGGAGGAGGCTCTGAGCCTATGGAAGTGCACACAGCTTGCCACAAGCCCCAAGCAGCTGCACTTGCACCATGGCCTTTAAGCTCTCAGAGCCCTATTGTTCCTGAACTCACACTTGACCTAGCACTTAAACCACTGCTTGGGACACCCACAGCCCATATCAGAGTGCCTGGGTTCAAGTCCCGGCTTACACTCGCAATTCTGGCTTTCTACTAATGTCTCATGGGAAGGAGCAGGTCTTGGCTCCAGCACTTAGGTCCCTGCCAGCCACATGGAAGATGTGGTTGAGATCCTAGGTCCTGCCTTTGGCTTGGCCCAGCCCCAACTATTGCAGGTATTTGGGGAGTGAACCAGCAGATGGAGGATCTCTCTCTCTTTCTCTCTTTCTCTCTCTCATTGTCTCTCCATGCCTTCCAAGAAAATTAAATAAATATTGTAAGGATTTCTCCTTTTTGCTTTTTCCAATTGCTTTGCATCCTATTTTGCCGATTATTTTCAAAGGCACGCGTGCAGCATTTTCAACATGGTGCCTGAATTATTCCGTCCTTTGTGATCATGCCACTGTCAGGAAATTTACCCCATTTTCACTTGCAACATACATTTACTCCCCACTTTCAATCTCTGAATTTATTATTCCACTTTGGTTTCCATCGCAACCATATGTCTCTTCTAAGTAGCATTTCCAACGTGCTCATTCACTGCTTCTCCACTTACTGGTCATGATAACAAGGTTTAGAAACACCTTCAACCCCCACACAAACAGGCAAACAGGCCCTGACAAATCAACTGACAACGGAGCACAACCACTATCGCCATCTGTTGGTGGCAGGAAGAACTGCAGTGCTTTTACTATGAAACCAGGATTGGCAAACTTTGTTTCTTCGTAAATAAAGTTTTATTGGAACATAGCCACACCTATTTATTTAGGTTTATGTCAGTTGTGGAGCTACAACAGCAGAGCTGAATAGTGGTTGAAAACGTATGGTCCCCAAAACCTGAGGTATTTATGATCTGGCCCCTTGTATAAAAAGTGTTTGCCAACCCTGGCACTGGAACAGTGCCGAAAATTAATAAATTTAAAGTTTGCAAGTAGAGGAATTTATAGCAGGAGTCCAGAACTCTAAGGCCGGATGGATGGCCTTGGTGAAGCTCATTTGCATAAAACCTGGGGCCCTTGGAGAGAATTCATCAGAAGTGAAGAAGGGACAAAAGACAAAAACCCAGACGCGGTCAGAAAACGCTATCAGTGGAAGGAAATGCCCCGTTACTTTCTGGTGGCGGTGACTCCGACTTGCTCTGAGCTATTTCTACGGGTGCATGCCAGGACCTTGAGTGGGAAAGGGCTTACCTGGGTCAGCAGTAGCCTCAATGGTGCCACGTGACAAATCCCAGAGCATCCCAGAGGCACCTGCTGTCAGCACCTACTCCTCACTACAGCATCGGTGGGTCTACTGCTGAGGCTCTGCCTCAAGTCCCAGGCCTGCTGCACCTGGCTCTGTGGCCCCTGTGTCTCAGTCTTCTAAGACGGTGGTCTTCCCGAGACAGCACGCTCTTCCCCTGGCGGTGGCAAAAGCGCGAGACCAGTCCAACAGCACAAACACGTATCAAGCATTTGCTTGCTTCACATCTGCTAGCATCTCAGGAGCCGAAGCAAATCACATGGCCAAGTCCAACACCCACAGTGGGGAAGTACACTCCTCTCCCCCTTGGTGGTCTGGGAGAAGAGATTGAATATTTGCTGAACAATAAGATATCAAAGATGAGACTGGAAGGCATGTCCCATCAATCGCTATAGAATCTTGGGATGCCTCCAAGATATGTCCAGCACAAAGGAAAAGGCTGGCTCTCCACGTTCACCACAGACCACTTCTTAGCCTTGGTGCTCCGAACTGTGTCCCTCAAGAGACAGCCTCAATAAACTCCGTTATTGCTTTGCTATCCTCCATTGCCCCAGCGACGCAACAATCGGGCAAGAGTGGTGCCTGGTAGGCACTGCTGGGCCCAGCAGACCTGGGGCAGAGCTCAGTAGGATGCCCAGGGGATGCAGAGGGAGGGGCTGCCGTGCCCAGAAGAGCAGCCAGGGCGCTCAGTGTCCACCACCTGCTTTCCATGCCCAGTGGAGCAGTAGCACCCCCTAGAGGAGAACATCAGCATACTCGTCCAGAAGTGCCCCCAGAGACACTCTAGGCGTTCCTGGGAAACCAGGATGGGCACATCTCCATGATCTCATTGATACCCAAGGACTGGTCGGATCTGGGGAAATGTATATTAAACAGACCGGGATACCTAACCCTGAACCCAGGGCCCCCCGGTGGAGGAAACAGCTTCTCTTAAACACACGGCACAAATATCCTAAAACTCCACCCACTGGAAAGAAATGGGAGCCTCACCTTCTGAGAGCATTTCCCGCCTGCCCTCCATACATTCATCAAACACAGATTCCTGCCTCTCTGACCAAGGCCGGCCAATGAACAAGGGCGACTCCTACACCTGGAGGCAGAGCAGCCTCAGTTCTGGAATCTGGGGAGCAGACTGGAACGCCCTCTTTGTAGGGGAAGCTCCTTCCGGCTCCCCCTCTGTCCAGCCCCACCGGGCCCTGTAGCTGGTGATCATTGAGCCATCAGCGCAGCCCTAATGGTGGCTAATAGCGAGCTTAAGTACTCGTTAGCCAAAGAACCCCTGGGGTTGGCTCACTCACGGTATTGAGTGAGCCCGCGGACCCATGGTGCTGCTCGTCCTAATGAGAAGATCGACTAAGTGCTGAATTGGAGCCCAGGCAGTGGCCAGGGAGCAGAGGAGAGCTCTGCCAAGGTGCCGGGGCCCAGTGGGAGAGCCCAGCCCTGCCTTTTCTGTGGCTCTGGCTGTGGCGATGCGGCTGCCTTGTTGGGGGGGCTGAATGGTTCGGGTGCTGTTAACAGTTAGGGGTTACGGATTCTGGGCCAGCCCTGCCTTTCAGCTCCACTCTAGCTCAGTCACCATTCCTGGAACAACAGGCAGAGCCCGGAGTGCCTGCCTGCCACATCCCCTCTGCTCCTGGTCACCTGCCCTCCAGCTCTCTCCCACCTGCCTCCCGCCACCCCTGCCTTTCTCTCAACATTCTCTGTTCCAGCAGTGACCACACAAGGCTGCCATGTGTTTATGCCAGACCGCAAGGAATCATTCTGAACACCCCCTCTCCTTTGATCCTTTGTATCAATCCATCACCTAATCCTGTTGATTTTTTTCTTCCAAATTTTCTCCTTTTTTAAATATTTAGTTTTAGTTGTTTGAAAGGCAGAACTAGAGGGGGGGGGAGGGAGGAAGGGAGAGAGAGATCTTCTTCCATCTGCTGGTTCACTCCGAATATGGCTGCAAGAGTCAGGGCTGGGCCAGACCAAAGCCAGGAGCCAGGAGCTTCATCCAGTCTCCCATGTGAGTACAGGGGCCCAAGTATTTGGGCCTCTTCCACTGCTTTCCCAGGTGTATTAGCAGGGAGCTGGATTGGAAATGGAGCAGCTGGGACTCCAACTGGCTCATATAGGCTCATATGGGACGCCAGAGTCGCAGGCGGTGGCTTAATCTGCTGTACCATAACACCAGCCCCTCCATTTTCTTCAATCAACCCAGCCTTCTTTATCTTCCTTGTCCAAATTCCCATCACCTCTTGCTTGAACCACTGTGGTTAAAACACCCTGTGGTGGCAACTCTGTTGCATCCATCTTTGTCTCAAATGTTGCACCTGAGCCTGGCACAAGATAAGAACTTGGGAAACGTTTGCTGAATGCAGGGACCAAAATGTATTCATGAATACCTGTTCTCAGCCTTTCTCCCCAGTACGCGCTGCGTGCACTTAACCTGCTCACTCTCTACTCTGAGCCTCAGTTTCCCTGCCTGCTACAGTGAGAAAAATCCATCTCAACACCAGTCGTTACAACGATGAAAGAAGATGATGCTAAAAAAAAAAAAAATAGAAAGTGTTCTGCTCACAACAACATGAGAAACAATGACCTGAGCCTGGCTGGGTTTTTTTTCTTTACTTGGCAAGAAGACATCTCTGGGAGATGCCACTGCTCTGTTGGCCCAGAGGGTGGGGGACATCTAGGCCAAGACTCTTGTGATATTCTTGGCCCTTTCCCTATGATTAACTCGTGGTTATAAAAAGGCAGCTGTGCCTCCAGCCTTAGCCCACATTCCCAATTGGAAAAAAAGGCAGTTCCTGCCAACTGAGTTAGTCACTTTTAAAGAGTTTTTCACACTTCCAATTTAGCTTGCAAAAATTAGCCTTTGCATCAGACATCAAATACATGGCTATTATCGGTCAGTATTCTAAATCTCAGGCATTGGAAATATCTGTGGCTATATTAACTGTTAAAAAAGAACTTCCTGGGTGGGGTGGTGGCAGGTTGTGGCACAGTGGGGTAAGTCACTGCTTGCAATGCCGGCGTCCCATATCAGAGCACTTGTTCAAGTCCTGGCTGCTCCACTTCCAATCCAGCTCCCTGCTGACGCATCTGGGAAGGCAGTTGAAGATGGCCCTTCACCCATGTGGGAGACCCAGAAGAAGCTCCTGGCTCCTGGCTTTGGATCGGCACAGCTCCGGCCGTTGCAGCCAGTTGGGGAGTGAACCAGAAGATGAAAAATCTCTCTCTCTCTCTCTCGGTCTCCCTCCGCCCTTGCTTTTCAAATAAATAAATAAATCTTTATAAACAAAAAGGATTTCTTTTTTTTTTTTTTTGACAGGCAGAGTTAGACAGTGAGAGAGAGAGAGAGAGGGAAAGGTCTTCCTTTTTCTGTTGGTTCACCCCCCCAAGTGGCCACTATGGCCAGCGCATTGCGGCCGGCGCACTGCGCTGATCCAAAGCCAGGAGCCAGGTACTTCCTCCCGGTCTCCCATGCGGGTGCAGGGCCCAAGCACTTGGGCCATCCTCCACTGCCTTCCCGGGCCACAGCAGAGAGCTGGACTGGAAAAGGGGCAACCAGGACAGAATCCAGTGCCCCAACTGGGACTAGAACCCGGTGTGCCGGCGCCGCAAGCAGAGGATTAGCCTAGTGAGCTGCAGCACCAGCAACAAAAAGGATTTCTTAGAGGATTATTAGAGGCTCACAAACTTACTGGGATATTGGAGATCGGAGCTGAAAAATAAGGCAGAGAACCAAGGGCTCCTCAAGGGGCAAACCCAGGGGAAAATCTGGCTAAGGGGGCTCTGCAGGACACCTCTGCTCCTGGTCACGACTGCTGCTGCCACCAGGCACCACCATGGCCACTGCAAGTGCATTCCCAAGCTCCGGGGTTTGGGTTTTTTGTTTGTTTGTTGCAGTATTTGCTCCAGGTTGGAAGTCCTGGGCAGTGCGACTGACTGGCTGAGCCCCGTGTGTCAGCCAGGCACCTCGCAGGGACTGAATGATCTGAGACGCTGACTAGAGGGGCCAGCTCCAAAGATGAGATGCTAGCGTGGGTAAGCTCAACGTTCTGGAATCTGTGACAGCGAAGTCCCGTAATAGGCCTGAAGGGGCAAGGGACAGAGCTGTAAGGGCAACACAGAGTGAGATGAACCGAGAAGGAGGGTCACAGCAGCTGTGACTTCCGTGGGCCCCCAGGTGATCCAGGCGACAGGGATCTAGGGAAGAAGATACCCGACCTCACGTTCTCCTCCCGCAGCACCCCACAGCGACCACGCTGTCACTGAGAGAGGTCAGCCTCCGGGACACAGAGCAGAGGGAAGTATGCAAGAGGACCCAAGGAGGCCCAGGAACCGGACCGAGCACAGGGCCCCTGCTGACCACTCAGCACCCCAGCAGCCACTCCTCCGGGCAGAAAGTCCACGTCTCCAGGACACGGAATCCCCGAAGTCCATCTGCTCCTGTACTGTAGCTGCGTGGGCGATTTAGCCAGACTGTCCACGGAAACCTGCTACTGGGCCACTGCCACTGCTGCTCACAGAGCAGGCAGAGGCCGAGGAGAACAAGCGAACAAAACGGGCACGAAGCTTAGCTGCTGGCTTCCATACCTTTCATGGGGACATGAGGCCTCAGTTGGTGATCATAGTGGCTTCCCGCCACCCAGTCCATGTTTCCCTGGCCTCTGAGACTGCGTTGGCTGGATAGGATTTCATGCCGGGGCGGATGACCCAGCCCTTGAGTCCTACGGCATCCAAGTCCTTGGTGTTGCTGTCTCTATTGGACTGTTACAGTTTCGCACTGATCAAGAATGTTGTGCAATGGAGTCGTCAGACGGGTGCCCTGGGGTTAGAAACAGGTTCTTCATGCCCACCCCCCACCACCACCCTCCCTGCCAGCATTGTGCAGCAACAAAACGATTTTCCCCATCATTCAGGATAACCACGCTGGCCAATACAGAAATGCTCTCTTTGTCCTGTAGCTTCAGCCACGCAAGGACCCTCGAATGGTCAGGGGACTCTCTCAGCTTCTAAGTCCCAGTGTGCCCAAGGCAAAATATCTTCTGATAGGTGATTGGGTGAATCCACACATTCTGGGTACATCCGCTACTTCGTTACGGCTCACGCCACACCCTGTAGAATCCCACCCCGACCTCCCAGAGGCTCTCCCCAGCTGGCGTTGGAACTGAACCTTCACCGGCCTCTCCACCACTGTATCAAACCAGCTTCTAGGCAGTTTGGAGCATTGAGAATGGTGAACCCCACAGACCTGGGTTTGCTGTCTTCTTGCTTCAAGAGGTGTGCCCTGGCTGGGGGTATCAGAGTTTGGGATGCCAAGGGGGATAGATAAGGAACTGCAAAAGTGGAGAAGTATGGTTCTGGAAGAAGTGTTGCAGGCCAGACTAGAAAGCGGATAGCTGACGTACCACCTGCTCAGCCTCACCCAAACAGTACACTATGGGAAGGCTTTAGTTTCTCCAAGCCCAGTGCACTGGAGAGACAGCATCAGAATTCACGAACATCGGCCAGTGCCGCGGCTCACTAGGCTAATCCTCCGTCTTGCGGCGCCGGCACACTGGGTTCTAGTCCCGGTTGGGGCACCAGATTCTGTGCCGGTTGCCCCTCTTCCAGGCCAGCTCTCTGCTGTGGCCAGGGGGTGCAATGGAAGATGGCCCAAGTGCTTGGGTCCTGCACCCCATGGGAGACCAGGATAAGCACCTGGCTCCTGCCATCAGATCAGCGCGGTGCGCCGGCCGCAGCGTGCCAGCCACGGCGGCCATTGGAGGGTGAACCAACGGCAAAGGAAGACCTTTCTCTCTATCTCTCTCTCTCACTGTCCACTCTGCCTGTCAAAAAAAAAAAAAAAAAGAATTCACAAACATCAATGAGCCCATCGACTGCTCCATCTCCTTCCCAGAAGTAGCTGATCTGATGAGAAGGGCAGTGTGCTTGACGGAAGTTCAAGGTGAGCATCCCCACGTGTGGGTTATTATGGAAACTGCACACGCCTTGTCTCTGATGGTTCGGCACCACCACTCAGCCTTGCAAACGCCGGAATCCCACTATTCCCACCGCGATCCGGGATCCCAACCCCTTCTCCAGCTTACAGATGAGTCACTCGGGCACTCTGCGGACTCTGGTGTCTGCTGTCAATGATTGCTTAGCATCTCGGTGAGGAGTGTGCTTCGGGCCCTCCTGGGGGAAGAGGCTGAGCAGGTGGTGCTTAAATGAGCTGTTCCTTCATCCCCACCCTCCCGAGTCTGCAGAGCTTCCTCGACAGCAGTCACTCTCGGCCGGGGACAACTTTCCCCCCAGGGAACATTTTGCAAAGTCTGAGGATAATTTTGGTTGCTGCATCTTGGGGGTTGCTACTGGAATCTAGTAGGTAGAGACCAAGGATTCTCCTAATCTGCCTGCAACACACAGGACAGCTCACAGGGCAAAGCAGTAATGGGCCCAGAATGTCAGTAGCACCAAGGCTGAGGAACCCCGCCCTGCAGTATGCCCCAAGCCAGGGTCTTCGAGCTCGTTAACAGGAGGCCACTAGGTCTCACTTCCCCTTAACCAGCTCAACACAGCAGTGACCCCCGAAGGGGAAGCCTTGTCTGCAGCCTCAGTATCACCTGGAAACTTGTTAGAGATGCACATTCTCAGGCCCCAAGCCTGCTGAGTCAGAAACTGCAGGGGGTGGTGAATCCCGGAACTCTGTGGCTTTAGTGAAAAATACCCTGCAGGCTAAAGGGGAGCCCTTACGTACTACTGACGGGAATGTGAACTCTGACAGTCGTTACGGGAAGCAGGATGCAGGTGTCTCAAGAAATTGAAAATAGAGCTGCCATGTGACCCAGCAAGTTCACTACTACTAGGTATACAAGACAAGAAAAGAAATCAGGAAGTTGAAGAGAGATGTACACTCTTGAGTTTATTGCAATATTATTCACAACAGCTAAGATAGGAAATCAACCTAAGTATCCATCAACAGATGAATGAACAGGGAAAAGGGCATGTGATGGAATATTATTCAGCCCTGAAAAAGGAATGAACTGTGGTGATGTGAATGACCGTGACCCTGGAGGACATTGTGGTCAGTGAAATCAGCCAGACACAGAAAGACACATGTTGTATGTTTTCACTCAGATGAGGAAGCTAAAATCGCTGACCTCATAGAAATAGACAGAACACAGGGGCTGGGAAAGGGATGATGTGGGGGGAGGTGACAGACGGAGAATGGACAGTGTTAACCAAGGTAGTTAGAAAGGAGGAAAATCCTACTGGTTCACGGCACAGGAGGCTGGCTGGAGCACACGGTAATTTACCGTATATTTAGAAATAGCTGCAAGAGAAGACTTTGAATATTTCCAACACAAAGAAATGATGACTGAAGTGATGGCATTGCTGATGACCCTGACTTGACCATTACGCATTGTTTCATGTATCGACATATCACACAGTACCCCGGAAAGTTATTGCATGTCAGCTAAAACTGAGTGAAAGTCCTCCTGCTGATCCAGGTGCCAGAGTCTGAGAAGCACTCTAGGAGATGGGGGGAGGGGAGTGCCAAGCCGTCTCTGGGAAGGGCCAGAGGGGCTGTCTCTTTCTATCTGCTCCACTCCATCTTTGTAAAACAATGGCACCAGCTACCAACAATGCGTAAGAAAAGAAGCATAGCTCTGCTCCCAGAAATCTTCATGTACGGACACTGAAATTTGAATTTCATGCAATTTTCACATGTCACGCAATATTCCATTTTATTTTTCCCAGCTATTTAAAAGTATAAACACAGGGGCCATGCAAACACCCCGGGGGCTGGATGTGGCCAGGACTGTGGCTTGTTTGCCCCTGGAGTAGGTGACCACCACCCTCTCAAATACCCCAGCTGGCGCTTTAATCCCTGCATCCAGGGGAACACACCCAAATCGATGAACTTGACCTGAAGCACTGACACAGACCTTGCTCTACGTCCCTCCTCTCACCTCCTGCAGGGGTCCCCACTGGCCGATCTCACTTTGGAGCTTAGGGCAGGGGTGGAGCAGGAGGGCGTGGGTCTTGTGGAAGAGCTCCCACCCTCTCAGGTCAGCACAGAAGGAAGGCGAGCAGGCCCCTTTGGCTCCCTAGAGAGAGCAGTGCCTCAGAAAACAAGGGGACACAGCATGGCAGAGATGCAAGCTGTCAGATACCCTCCGCAATGGCATCAGCTTGTCCTCTTGGTGCTGTGATGGTGCAACCGACATCCCACACCACGCAGACATGATGTGCGGGTGTTCACTGCCATGCAGCCCCTGTCTCCAAGGAGGATGCCCAGACACGCATGTCCTCCAGAATTCTCAGCTCCTCAGAGCCACTGGCCAGGGCGATTTCAAACGTAGTCACGAACGGGCACCACGTGCAGCCTTGCTGCAGCCCAGCCTCAGTCTGCAGGGCGGGCCAGGGTGCAGCACAAGCCCCCAGACCCCCAGCTCCTCCGTGTGAAGTGGCTGCCAGGTCACTTTGCTTGGGCACTCAGCAAAGCCACTAGGGACTCAGTGACGGTGCTGCAGGGGCGTCTTGTGCACCCACGTCATGGACTGGTCTTCCACTCCACTTCCTACCATACACACTTCTCACTCTCAGCAGGTGTGCACGCTCCACCCCATCACACCTACCCACTCAGCCTCTGCATAAGCAAGTCTACACACACACTCCTGCACAGTCACACAGGAACATGGCCCTTTCTTTAAAATAAAACTGCAAACACTGTCTTTAAGATGGTCTGCCGAGAAAGCCCAGAGGTCCGGTGGGAGCTGCAAGGCAGAGCCAGGGGGGTGGCGAGGAATCCTGATACTAGACTTGAATGGAATAGAGGCAGGCAGGCTCGCACGGGACTTGCTTTGTGCTTCTCGCAAATTTCAGACTCCACGAGATGGAAAAGAGAACACCTTGCACCCTCGGCTTAGCAGACCAGCTAGAGAGGGATGGAGCAGCGGGCGCTCTCGGTAATGAGGACAGTGCGACCCGGAGACACCCGGCCCGGGGTTCCCGCTGCACTGATTAGCTGGGTGACCTGGGGCACGTTGCCTCTGCTCTCCGAGCCTCAGCTCCTGAGTTTTAAGACGGAGTTGCCATGCGAATGCAATGAGAAAACCGAAAGGCAGTGCCTGGCGCAGCGCCCAGCGCAGTGGAGCCCTGAACAAACGCTGTCTCTCTCTTCTGTCCCCGCTCAGGAGGAATAGTAGGGAACATGGAGTCTGCTCCTGGAAACCTGAGGCCCTCTTCCCGGGCTCAGCCCCCGCATCCAGCCACGCTGCCCTGATTTCATGTCTCTTCTGGGCTGATACATTCCAGGGTGTCGAATCTGATTTTGTCCCTAGTGCTTTGTGGCCTCGTCTAGTTTTTGACTCCAATGCTGGAATTTGGTTTTCTGTCTGTGTCACCTCCTATAAACCCCTTTTGCTGACCCTGCTTCCTCCCTCCCTCCCCTCCTCTCTCCCTCTCTCCCTCCCTCCCTCCCTTCCTCCTCCTTCGTGTCTGCACTGGCCCTAGAGGATCCACGCGGCATGTCCAGGGCTGTGCTAGACAATGCAAGCTGATGGGAAGTCCCAGAAACAAGAGGAACACATCCCCCGGCCTCGAGGCTCTTCACTCAAACAGGAGAGCAGGAGCGACAGAACCTAATACATGACAGGATGTGACCATGGAAGGGCCAGCCAGGGAGCCAAAAGATAATCGCCCTCACATTTCTTTTCTTTTCTTTTTTTTTTTTTTCTTTTGACAGGCAGAGTGCTCAGTGAGAGAGACAGAGAGAAAGGTCTTCCTTTTCCGCTGGTTCACCCCCCAGTAGCCGCTGCACCGGCGCACTGTGGCGGCGCACCACTCTGATCCGAAGGCAGGAGACAGGTGCTTCTCCTGCGGGTGCAGGGCCCAAGCACTTGGGCCATCCTCCACTGCACTCCCGGGCCACAGCAGAGAGCTGGCCTGGAAGAGAAGCAACCAGGACAGAATCCAGCACCCCGACTGGGACTAGAACCCGTGGTGCCAGCACCGCAGGCAGAGGATTAGCCTAGTGAGCCGCGGCAGCGGCCATCGCTCTCGTATTTCAAAGGAAGTGCTAAGACGGACGCAGTACAGCAAAGGAGACCATCAAAATCAGCTTCCCGCCAAGTGCACGTGCAGGTCACGGGCTGGCTTGAGGGGTACATAGGTCAGCAGAGACTCTCTTGGAGTGAGCTGTGCTGTGACTCCTCCACCCAGCGGGGAGGAGCGGGAGGTGTGAGAGGAACTGGCGCCATTCGCTGAGGTTGGGCTTTTCTCTATTTTGAGGTATCAGAGAGAAGGTGTCCCCTTTGCCCCCTTTAAAGTTAGGGAGGCGAAGGACCGGCGCTGTGGCACAGCAGGTTACAGGCTCTGCCTGCAATGCCGACATCCCATATGGACACTGGTTCGAGTCCTGGCTGCTCCACTTCCGATCCAGCTCTCTGCTATGGCCTGGGCAGGCAGTGGAAGATGGCCCAGGTCCTTGGGCCCCTGTACCTGCATGGGAGACCCAGAAGCAGCTTCTGGCTCCTGGCTTCAGGTCAGCTCAGCTCTGGCTGTTGTGGTCATTTGGGGAGTGAACCAGCGATGGAAGACTTCTCTCTTCTCTACCTCTCTTTGTAACTTTGACTTTCAAATAAGTGAAATAAATCTTAAAAAGGGGGGGGGGCAGCTAAGTGCCTTGCTTTGGCCCATGAAACACACTGCTTTCAGACAGAAGGATTTCACGGCAGTGCTCAACCCTCCCGCCCACTGCCCTGGTTGTGGCAAGTGTGGAAGCATGATTTTATGATTTAATTCAAGTTATTCAACCTATTGATATTTATGTCAAGGACTGAAAAGGGAAAATATCGACAATATCAAAGCGAATATCTAGCAGCCATTTATGGTCAAAATTATTTTCTCCTATGAAGCAAATGTTGAGTTCACTAAAGACAACTCGTTTTCTCCTGCGACATTCTTTATTGTGGTAAAATACATGAGCATAACATTTACCATTCAGGCCACTGGGAAGCATCCAGGGCAGTGGCCTTTGCCATATTCACAACCTCGTGCAGCCAACGCCGCCACCCACTTCCAGACACTGAGGCGCCATGGGGCGGAGCAGCCTGGAGCACCGAGCCAATGCATGGAGGCCAGGTGCTCCCTTAACGGTTGTCGGGGTTCACAGTGGACTGTGAGCGAGACATGAGCTTGTGCAGGGCTGAACCACTGTGGCTGGGGGCTGACGGCTAAGTGCTCAGGGGCTACCTCCTCAGCCCACCTCAAGAGACTGCGGGGGCTGGCGCTGTGGCGTAGCAGGTAAAACCGCCGCCTGCAGTGCTGGCATCCCACATGGGCGCTGGCTCAAGTCCCAGCTGCTCCACTTCCCATCCAGCTCCCTGCTATGGCCTGGGAAAGCAGTAGAAGATGGCCCAAGTCCTTGGGCCCCTGTACCCACGTAGGAGACCCAGAAGAAGCTCCTGGCTCCTGGCCTCGGATCAGCGCAGCTCTGGCCATCGCGGCCAATTAAGGAATGAACCAGTGGATGGAAGACCTTTCTCTCTCTGTCTCTCTATCTGTAACTCTTCCTCTCAAATAAATAGATAAAATCTTTAAAGAGAGAGAGGCCGGCGCCACGGCTCACTAGGCTAATCCTCCGCCTGCGGTGCTGGCACCCCAGGTTCTAGTCCCGGTCGGGGCGCCGGATTCTGTCCCAGTTGCTCCTCTTCCAGGCCAGCTCTCTGCTGTGGCCAGGGAGTGCAGTGGAGGATGGCCCAAGTGCTTGGGTCTTGCACCCACATGGGAGACTGGGAGGAAGTACCTGGCTCCTGGCTTTGGATCAGCACAGTTCGCCGGCCGCAGCGCGCCGGCCATAGCGTGCCAGCCGCAGCGGCCATTGGGGGGTGAACCAATGGAAAAAGGAAGACCTTTCTCTCTGTCTCTCTCTCTCACTGTCCACTCTGCCTGTGAAAAAATAAATAAATGAAGAGAGAGAGAGAGATATGCAGGTGGTCTTGACTAGGGGCTGCAGACGAGAGGACCCAGTCATGAAATGGGCATTTCTGACAGCCCACAAAGCACCCATGAGAGAAAGCATCCATCTTAGACATCTTTTGCATTTGTCCGTTTGCTGCTACTATAACAAAATACCCGAGGCTGGGTGTTTACAAAGAAAAGGGCTTATTTAACTCATCATTTTAGAAGCTGAAATCCCAAGATCTGTTCACCCTCTGAGGGTGAGGATCCCATGGAGGATAACACCACAATGGCAAGAGTGCATGCAGAGGCTGTCACAGGGCGAGACACAAAGCCAGAGATTTGGGGCCAGGCTCGCTGTTCTCAGGCAACCCGCTCGGGCAGCAGCTAGCCGGGCCCCGAGAGAGTTACTCTAGTCTCTCCCATGAGTGGTAACCTAGTAGCCCCCTGGACTCACCTTTTATAAAGGCCCCACCACCTCCCAACATCACCACACTAAGGACCAAGCCCCCAGCACATGAACCTCTGGGCGACACGTCCAAGCCACAGCATCTACCAGGTCGCCACCAGGATGACGGTCAAGTGCAGGTTCCTCTGCTCCCCTGGCCTCTTCTCTCTCTCTCCCCCCTCAGTCCTGGAGGCGTCATAAACACAACAACAAGACAGGAAAAGAGAAGTACTGGAGAGGAGATGCCAACCACACCTCTCTTTCCCCAAGAGCTTCTGGCCTGCAGCAGGCCTGAGTGGAGACAGGAAGACGTCTCCCCTTTAAGGCAAGACTGTTTTCCTTATAAAATTCAAAATATAGTTGATATTTAAAGTATCCACTTAGTAGCAAGCATAAATGTCAAGAGCCAGGCAGAGTCTTCATCCAGAGACAGGAGAACTGGCTCCATGAAGTGGATTTAAACTGGGAGAATGGAAGAGAAAAATGAAGTTGCTTTATGATTGCATCTCATGAGTTATGCTTAGACATCCTGGTGCAAATGTGTCTACAAATATTTTCTGAGATCAGTGAAGCCATATAAAGGACATGTCAGGAGTGATACAGCTGGAGAAACTGAATCAAAACAGGATCAGGCACCGAGCAGGAAGAGGCACTTGGATGACAACTGGAGTGACAGTCCGGAGGATCCAAGCCACCATGTACATGGCTCTGATCCCCTCACTTTCCAACGGCGGGCTCCTGGCAAGCAGGGAGGTTGGTTCTTTAGAATGTCTCAGGGTCACACTCTCCAGTTTTCAAATTGTGTCATTCAATCCTATTAGAATGCCACCCATGCCGGCGCTGTGGTGCAGTAGGTTAACACTCCGCCTACAGTGCTGGCATCCCATATGGGTGCTGGTTCCAGTCCTAGCCACTCCACTCCCAATCCAGCTCTCTGTTATGGCCTGGGAAAGCAGTAGAAGATGGCTCAAGTCCTTGGGCCCCTGCACCCACATGGGAGACCTGGAAGAAGCTCCTGGCTCCTGACTTCAGATTGGCCCAGCTCTGGCTGTTGTGGCCTCTTAGGTAGTGAACCATCAGATGGAAGACCTCTCTCTCTCTCTGTCTCTCCTTCTCATTGTCTATGACTCTACCTCTCAAATAAATAAATAAAATATTAAAGGGGAGGGGGTGGTACTGTGGCACAGCAGGTTAAAGCCCTGGCCTGAGGTGCTGGCATCCCTTATGGGTGCCAGTTCTAGTCCCAGCAGCTCCTCTTCCGATCCAGCTCTCTGCTATGGCCTGGGAAAGCAGTAGAAGATGGCCCAAGTACTTGGGCTCCTTCACCCGTGTGGGAGACCCAGAAGAAGTTCCTGGCTCCTAGCTTTGGATCAGCACAGTTCCGGCCGTTGTGGCCATCTGGGGAGTGAACCAGCGGATGCAAGACCTCTCTCTCTTTCTCTCTCTCTGTAACTCTGTCTTTCAAATAATCCATGCCACCCATGCTGCATGTGATGGAAATGACCATCATGAGCTCTCAACACTCATTCCCACCTACTTCCACTAGGCTTTCCTATACTAGAAAGTCTGGAAATTTTTAAAAAATATTTATTTATTTATTTGAAAGTCAGAGTTACACAGAGAGAGGAGAGGCAGAGAGAGAAAGAGAGAGAGAGAGAGAGAGGTCTTCCATCCGATGGTTCACTCCCCAATTGGCTGCAACAGCTTGATCTGTGCCAATCTGAAGCCAGGAGCCAGGAGCTTCTCCCGGGTTTCCCACACGGGTGCAGGGCCCCAAGGACTTGGGCCATCTTCTACTGCTTTCCCAGGCCACAGCAAAGAGCTGGATCGGAAGTGGTGCAGCTGGGTCTTGAATCGGTGCCTGTATGGGATGCGGGTGCTTCAGGCCAGGGCGTTAACCTGCTGCACCATAGCACCGGCCCCTGGGAATGTTTTTTTAACCTTACATTTCCTAGATTCCCTTACAGGTCAAGTGATTGAGTTCTGATCAAGAAATGAATTTCACTGATCGCTATCCTCAGGTGAGATCGTGCAGGTGAAGGTGGGACTGCTGCTTCCTGCTGCTAAGCGAGGGGTGGAGATACCAGGAGCCCTTTGGCAGACTCCATGTTCCAATGTCTGGGCAGGTGTGGTTGTGGCAGGGACAGAGTCCCAAGCCCCAGATCACAGGTATAGCTAAGTCCCCTTGACCTCCAGGATTTCAAGATCAAAGCCCTGAGGTCCCACCACCTAGATGTGTCCAAGGACAGGGTGGTCATGATGATAGAAGCCTTATGTTAGACATCATCCCTGGGAGCATAGTAGGATCTGTCCTCCAACCCCTCCCACAGGCTTGGAAGCACCTATGCCTCATGATAAATAAACCTCCTCCTTCTTAGAATAGCTGGTTCCAGCTTCCAGCATTGACTGCCACACAAAAGCACCTTTGGACCGGAAGCAAGCTTCTCGTTGGGCCCAGGCACAGAGAGTGTGCTCTGTGCCCAGGCCTGAGCTGCCAATCTCCCAGGCAGTCACATTGCTCAGCGAGGTCTGAGAGCCCCCCACCCGGGACTCTTAGGAATTCACTGGCGTTCATTCCTGAGTTGGGCAATTCTAGGGCATGGACCAAACTGCTTCTATACGAAACGCTGGACGGAGGCCTAGACCTGTGTGAATTCACCAAAGATGCCACCTTGTCTGTCCTTGGGGGAACCAGGCTACCTGGCGTCCTCTGGTAGCTCCTCAACTTTGCACATGCCTCAACCCTCGAACATCTCATATGACCTTGGCCCCAGTGGCCACTCCTCTCCCGGTAGGATCGGTCTACCCAGGCTATGGTAGACCTGCACAACTTGACCATATTCACCATCCTCTCTCCTCCTCGTTCTGCTCCCTGCCTGGTCCCACCTATAACAAAACCTCACACAACAGGAGGGCCCATAGTGCTCATTAAGAAACTCAGTGTTGTGGCATAGCAGGTAAATCCCCCACCTGCAATGTCAGCATCCCACGCGGGCGATGGCTCGAGTCCCGGCTGCTCCACTCCCCATCCAGCTCCCTGCTAATGAACAAGGGAAAGCAGCGGAAGATGACTTAGTGCTTAGGCCCCTGCATACCCATGTGGGAGATCTGGAAGGAGGCCCTGGCTCCTGGCTTCGGCCTGGCCCAGCCCCAGCAGTAATGGCCATTCAGGGAGTGAACCAGCAAAGGGAAGTGCGCTCTCTCTCTCTCTCTCTCTTGCTCTCCCTCTCTCTCTCTCTCTCTCTCTCTCTCTCTCTCTATCTCTCTCTATCTCTATCCCTCTGTAATTGTGCCTTTCAAATAAATTAAAAAATAAATTTTTAAAGGAAAGAGAAGCCGAAAAAGCCCGCTTCAGGGTGTTTCTCCCCAGCAGTGTGTCCAGGAAACAAAGCCAGTCGTGCTTCCCTCGGTCACAGCAGGGAGCCATGCATCAAAGCCCACACCTTGGCAAGGACACCCTCGCAGCAGCCTTCCCTTCACCCCTCCCTTCCCGTCTGCTCCCTGGGAGCTCCCTGAACAGTAGATGCTTTTGAAGGCAGGAACTGTGTCCAGTTGTCTTCACATCCCCAGTACCCAGCTCGGGGCTGTGCAGACAATGAGGGCTCAGCGATGGTTTGTGGATCACACGCAGGAATGGCCGCCTGGCCCCCGGCTCCTGCCTGACCACTCTCTTGCCTGGCACAGGGCAGCTTTCCATGCAATCTCTCCCCTCCACCGTCACACATCCACTGTCAAGTCCCTGCTTGTACCTCTGCACTGTCCCAGAACCTCCCTGACTCCCTACACTAGCTTCTCCCATTCATCATTTCCAAAACTCTCTGCAGCCCCACCTTCCGCAGAGCTCACCATGCTGCTTGAGACTCCTTGTCCAGCCGTCTGTGTCCCCAGTGCACTGTAAGCTGCAAGCAAGCGGTGACCGACACACTCTGAACAGTCACTGGACGAATGAGTGAGTGGATTTCTGTAAAACACATGGATTGAGAAACCAATGCTGTGGTGTAGTGGGTAAAGCCACCACCTGCAGTGCCAGCATCCCATACGGGCACCAGTTCGCGTCTAAGCTGCTACGCTTCTGCAAAATGGGGACGTTCTTATTCCAGCCTCCTAAGGTGGTGGTGAGGACCTAATGGCTCAGTGCATGTTGAAGGCTCAGAAGAGCCCCTGGCCCGTGGGGAGCACTGTGTAAGAATCAGTTACTGGGGCCTGCACTGTGGCGTAGCAAGTAAAGACACCGCCTGCAGTGCCAGCATCCCATATGGGCGCCAGTTCGAGACCCGGCTGCTCCACTGCCGATCCAGCTCTTTGCTATGGCCTGGGAAAGCAGTGGAAGATGGCCCAAGGTCCCCTGCACCCATGTGGGAGACCCAGAAGAAGCTCCTGGCTCCTGGTTTCGGATCAGCCCAGCTACAGCCATGGTGGCCACTTGGGGAGTGAATAAGCAGATGGAAGACTCTCTCTCTCTCTCTCTCTCTCTCTCTCTCTCTCTCTCTGCCTCTCTATACCTCTGACTTTCAAATAAATAAATATATATTTTTTAAAAAAGCACATGGATTGAGAGTAAGGGCCTGGGATGGCATTTGGCACCTGGGGTGCCTGCATTCCATATCAGATCCTAGATTCAAGTCTCAGTGCTGCTCACCGTTCTAGCTTCCCGCTAATGTCCACCTTGGAGGCAGCAGGTTACAGCTCTGGTACTTGGGTCCCTGCCACCCTCAAAGGAAATCTGGATTGAATTCCTAGCTCCTGGTTTCAGCCTGGCCTAACCCTGGCTGTTACAGGTATTTGGAGAGTTGGGAGATCCAACTTGGTCTCTCTCTCCCTCTGTCTCTCTGCCTTTCAAATTTAATTAATTAATTAATTAATTATCAAAATTATATATAATATATAATAATCAAAATTAATTATTATATATAATTATATGTATTATTATATATTATAATAATCAAAATTAATTAATTTTGAAAAGAGTTAGGACCTTTCAAGACTTTGGGACCAGACTCTAGCCACAGGAGCCCCGTTTTACCTCCATGTTCTTCTAGAAGCCGGGCCACCTCGTCCCTCATCTGCCTCTCTCACCCTTCAGGCTCCGCTGGTCCCTTCTGGGTTGTTTATGTTCTACACTGTGTTTCCTACAGCAGCGTGCTTTCACACTTTCTCTACTTTCCTTTCGTTGTGCCACTTTTAGCCCCTTCTATAAAGCTCTCTCCTTTTTTCTTTATTGCTACTTAAAAAGGAAGTTCCACTGTAAGAAGGCACAGCGCTGAGCATCTGATTTGCCCTAAACCAGGAACCCTGAATGTCACTCCCCATCTTCTCATATCTCCCCCACCCCTGGCAGCTGGCACTACAGAATAACTTCCCTGTCCAAAGACTTTCTGGTCCAGTCTTGGAAAAACTCAGACTATAATGAAATTTC
Organism: Lepus europaeus; assembly: GCF_033115175.1. NCBI lineage: Eukaryota > Metazoa > Chordata > Mammalia > Lagomorpha > Leporidae > Lepus > Lepus europaeus. The sequence goes on from NC_084831.1 coordinate 26,669,768, forward strand.
ACTAGGAGATAGGGGCCGGTGCTGTGGCACAGTGGGTTAACGCCCTGGCCTGAAGTGCCGGCATCCCATATGGGCGCCGGTTCAAAACCCGGCTGCTCCACTTCCTGTCCAGCTCTCTGCTATGGGCCCCTGCACCCATGTGGGAGACCTGGAAGAAGCTCCTGGCTCCTGGTTCCTGGCTTCGGATCGACACAGCTCCGGCTTTTGCGACCATCTGGAGAGTGAACAATCGGGTGGAAGACCTCTCTCTCTCTCTCTCTATCTCTCTCTCTGCCTCTCCTCTCTCTGTGTAACTCTGACTTTCAAATAAATAAATAAATCTTAAAAAAAAAGAAAAAAGAAAAAAAATTTCACTAGGAGAGAGAAATGTTTCCCACCAGAAGTCACCACGTTGGCTATAAAGGAGAGGAAAAGGCCAGGATTCTCTGGCCCCACAGGGTCAATGCGTCTCTGTACGTGCATCTGTGTGTTTCCCCAAGGTAAGGGTCATCTCCAAAGTCCCCTACAACAGTCTGGAAAGTGGATGTGAATGACTGAATGTGCAAATGACTGAAAGAGTTAATGAACAGATGGATGGTAGTTGGATGAACTAATGAACAGAATAAATAAAAGAAGTGAATGAATCAATGAGTAAATAAAGAGACGGATGAGATAGGCAAAGGGTTGGGCCAGTCAATGAATGGTAGAAGAGTGAGTAAGTTAATTAATGGATGATTGATTGAATTAGTGGCTAGATGAATGAACAAATAAATGAGCGAACTGATGAACACAGGAATTCCGGTGAGCCCTATAACTCAGTCGTATCCCAAGGCGTGCTCTTGAGCCTGGAAAATGGAGATAAATACTAAAAATGCAATAAAGTTATTATAAGCAAAACCCTGTAACCATATGGAGCTCACTGATGGGTGTCCCAAGATTAATGTTCTACTGGACAAGTCTCAAGTGTGGCTCCCTGGCCTCACCCACCAACTGCCACAGAACTGTGAACATCCTGAGAATGAGAGACTGTGGGTGTTGAGAGGTTGTGTGTTCACTCAGGACAGTGGCTCTTTTCCCTAGCTGTGCTTCAGAATCACTTGGGGAGCTTTTAAAAAAAGAATAGATCAGATTGACCCAGATTGGAAAGGGCAGATAGAGGGGCAGGAGGCAGAAGGGAGGTAGAGACTGTTTTGTTTATTTGGCTTTTGTTTGTTTGTTTGCTTGCTTGCTTTGCAAGACTCCCAAAAGATTCAAATATGCAGCCCAGCAGGGAACTGCAGGCTTCATGGTGAATGAAACTTTGATGGGTTCTTGGGCATACTCATTTAGATGCCAAAGACATCCTCGTGGGATGGAACAAAACAATCAACCTGTCAGATGTTTTGTTAACAAAGTAATGTGTGAAACTCCCCACTTTACAAAGACTGATTTCGTTGTCTAACCTACCCTGGACCCTCAGGAAGGGGAAGTCTCACCTCCTCCTCCCTCACATCCCCCTCTCTGCTGATTTTCCAGGAGTAGAAAGGTGATCCAAGGAGCAGAGTGCTGGCATAAAGGACAGAGTGTGGAAGCCCCAGAAATGGAGCACAGTTCCAAGAAGGAGGAAGACACAGGGCCAGAGAAGCTCAAAATGTCCAAAATACACACAAGTTGCTCACTTAAAAAAAATCTAAGTTTGAACAGAGTCCTTTTGACATGGTGGCATCTACACAGTCCTCCATCAACATAAAATGTGTCCTCCATCAATGTGTCTCACTTAGGAGACAAAAAGTCCGATGAGCTTCTGTGATGCAATGATCCCTGGCCACCACCTGGCTGAAGGGCAGGCAGGAAGTCAGGTGGAGAGTGAGCCAGCCACATGGAGCATGGGGACCTGGAGAGGCACTGCTCTGCTTTATGGCAGAGACTGAGCGAAGTGCGGGCCACCTGACAGGTTCAACACTGTTTGCATTTTCTGCTTCTCTTCTGTCTGCACTGCCTGCACTTTTAGGAAAGTTCTTTCTAGAAGGCCATTCTGCTAGCCAAGAAGAGATGAAGGAAGGGTTTAGAGGGAAATGGGAATGGACAAAAATGCTCCTGTTGGATGAAGAACAGGATAATGCCAGGTGGGGTGGGGGTGGGGGCACAGGGAATTGCTCACTTCTTCCTAGGGCCTTGTTCCGGGGGAAGATGAAGGAATAGGGAGGCAAGAAATCTTAACATTGGAAATCTGCAGGAGGTAAATTCAGGATCAATAAAAGGAAGTGTTCCTTTACTCAGCAGGAAATAAACTTATATAACCCATCATCCCAAGAGGTGGTGCAGCTGAAAATACAGATAGGGTCCCGAAACACAGAGACACATCTTGGTTATTGAAAGGAGCGTGATGATGTTAAATCAACATCTAGAAAAATGATCCTCTCCTGCCTTACATTGCTCCTTCGCACCTTACGATGAGACCAACTCCAGGACGGTCAGCACCATGGAAAGCACCGAGTGGTCCAGCGACCTTGTGTTTGATCTGGGTTGACAACTGCCTAGGAAATGACCTTCCTTCCTGCTTCCTTCCTAATAAGCCCCAGCTGCCAAAGAGCTGCTGTTCACCAGGCACTATTACTTTACACCTGCTGCCTTATGTATATCAAGTATACGAAAAGCACTTATTGAGTACTTCTTTTATGCTCAGCACTTTACAAGTGAGCAGTGGAGAATTAAAAGACTCCACCTCGGTTCTTAAGGAGTTCACAATACATCTGAAAAGGCAGAGTAAATATGCATAACTTATTAAACAAGTGACAGATACAGGAAACCACCCACAATGATTGATACATGCAGGAAACCACTCTGTGTTGGAGGTGTGCAAGGTAAGGGACCCATAGGGTTGAGGGCTTAGCAATCATGTGTTTAGTGGAGTTTTAAAAATCTTTATTTAAAAGAGGATGAGGGGCCAGCACTGTGGCGCAGTAGGTTAATGCCCTGGCCTGAAGCACGTGCCGGTTCAAGACCTAGCTGCTCCACTTCCTGTCCAGCTCTCTGCTATGGCCCGGGAAAGCAGTAGAAGATGGCCCAAGTCCTTGGGCCCCTGCATCCACATGGGAAACCTGAAAGGAGCTGCTGGCTCCTGGCATTGGATTGGTACAGCTCCAGCCATCGCGGCCATCTGGGGAGTGGACCATCAGATGGAAGACCTCTCTCTCTCTCTCTCTCTCTCTCTCTCTGCCTCTCCTCTCTCTGTGTAACTCTGACTTTCAAATAAATAAATAAATAAAATCTTTAAAAAAAATTAGACACATACATAGACAGAGAGAAACTGAGAGAAAGCTTCTGAGTCAGCCAGGACTGGGCCAGGGTGAAGCCAGGAGCCCAGAACTCGATCAAGTCTCATGCCTGGAGAGCAGAGACCCAGTCCATGGGCTATCACCACCTGCCTCCTGGGTGTGCTCCAGCAGGAAGCTGGACTCAGAAGCAGAGCCAGGACCCAAACCCAGACCTCCAATACAGGGAATATACATGTCCCCAGTAGCACCTACTGCCGCGCCAACACCCACCACTTAATGGAGTCACAGTGAGTGGTTAAGAGTCAGGCCCTGACCCCTTACCTCCTATTTTCAATCCCAGCTGCTCCACTGATGTGCTTCGGAGCTTGGATAAGTTACTGAATCTCCCATTTCTTCATCTGAAAACTGTAGATGTTAATACAGCTTTCCACCTGGGATTGTTGGGGGATTAAAAGATTCTATGCAAGCAATTTACAGATTCAATACCAATCAAAATACCAAAGACATTCTTCTCAGATCTGGAAAAAATGATGCTAGTATTCATATGGAGGCACTGGAGTCCTCGAATAGCTAAAGCAATCTTACACAACATAACAAAGCCAGAGGCATCACAATACCAGATTTCAAAACATACTACAGGACAGTTATAATCAAAACTGCTTGGTACTGGTACAAAAATAGATGGATAAACCAATGGAACAGAATAGAAACCGCAGCAATCAATCTAAGCATCTACAATCAACTTATATTCAACCAAGGAACTAAAACCAATCCCTGGAGCAATGACAGTCACTTCAACAAATGGTGCTGGGAAAACTGGATTCCCACATGCAGAAGTATGAAGCAAGACCCCTACCTTACACCTTACACCTTACACCTTACACAAAAATCCACTCAACATGGATTAAAGATCTAAATCTACAACCTGACACCATCAAATTAATTGAGAACATTGAAGAAACCCTGCAAGACATTGGCACAGGCAAAGAATTCCTGGAAAAGACCCCAGAGGCACAGGCAGTCAAAGCCAAAATTAACAAATGGGATTACTTCAAATTGAGAAGCTTCTATACAGCAAAAGAAACAGTCAGGAAAGTGAAGAGGCAATCGACATATTGGGAGAAATTATTTGCAAACTACACAACTGATAAAGGATTAATAACCAGAATCTACAAAGAGATCAAGAAACTCCACAACAACAAAACAAACAACCCAGTTAAGAGATAGGCAAAGGACTTAAACAGACATTTTTCAAAAGAGGAAATCCGAATGGCCAACAGACACATGAATAAATGTTCAGGATCACTAGCAATCAGGGAAATGCAAATCAAAACCACAATGAGATTTCACCTCACCCCAGTCAGAATGTTACTCATATAGAAATCAACGAACAACAAATGCTAGAGAGGATATGGGGAAAAGGGCACCCTAATCCACTGTTGGTGGGAATGCAAACTGGTAAAGCCACTGTGGAAGACAGTATGGAGATACCTCAAAAATCTGAACATAGACCTACCATATAACCCAGCCATATCACTCTTGGGAATTTACCCAATGGAAATGAAATCTGTAAACAAAAGAGCTATCTGCACCTCCATGTTTATTGCAGCTCAATTCACAATAGCTAAGATATGGAATCAACCTAAATGCCCATCAACCAAACACTGGATAAAGAAATTATGGGACATGTACACTATGGAATACTACATAGCAGTAAAAAAAAAAAAAATGAAATCCGGTCAATCTGGAAAACTTCATACTTAGTGAAATAAGCCAGTCCCAAAAGGACAAATCCCATATGTTCTCCCTGATCTGTGAGAATTAATAGCTCACCTAAACCAAAAGCTGTAGAAGTGAAATTGACACCTTGAGAAGCAATGCCTCGAATAGCCCTCTTCTTTGCATGTTGAGGAACAGTTTTTTATTTTTATTTTTTATTATCTTTTTTTAATCTTTTCTTTCTTTTTTTCTTTTTTCTTCTTCATACTATATGTTGAACTTTTTACTTAACATAGAGTTAATCATATGTATATAAAGTCAATTGAAAACAGATCCCAGTAAAAAGAGGGGGAATAAGAGAGGGAGGAGAAAGTTTGTAACTGTATAGCTTATAACTTGTACAGTCTGTAACTGTATAGCTTGTAACTTGTACAGTTACTATATAGTTTGTAACTGTTAACTATACAGTTTGTAACTGTTTGTAACTATAAAGCTGTATAGTTCTTCATAGAGTTCTATGGACTTACACCTAAGGGTACAGTTTATAAACTTATCATGGGTCTCCAATCCCATTAAAATTAGTGGTTAAAAAAATGCCATCTTAATTGAAAATTATTCTTGATGTGAATGGAATGGGAGAGGGAGCAGAAGATGGGAGGGGTGCAGGTGGGAGGAAGTTATGGGGGGGGGCCATTGTAATCCATAAACTATACTTTGGAAATTATATTTACTAAATAAAAGTTTTTTAAAAATGCCATCTTAATTTTTAAAGTGATCACATTAAGTGTTAAAATGAACATATAGATAGGATTAAGTGTTAAAGAGATCATATAAATAACATCAAGTACCTGGTAATAATAATAGAATTAAAAAGGAGGGAATGTCCAACATGGGAAGTTGTCCACATAGCAGACGCCTAGAATGACAATCACTGTAAGTAACACTCTGACCTCAGAATCAACCCTGAAGTCTTCCAGGTCTGGCTAAAAGGCCTGTGAGAGAGACTCTTTGGCAAAAAAAATAGCCTACATGAAGGATCTCTGTGAGTGAGACCCCAGTGGAAAGAGGGGGCCATCAAAGAAGGCTGAACTTCCACTTTGCCTATGGCCTTATTCAAATGCCGATGGAGTCTGTGGTCTTGGAGGGTTTCCATAGCCTTGGCAGCTCATGGCAAGAGCCTTGGGTGATCAATGATGTCATAAATAAGAGTGTTAATGTTTTTAAGAGTTATTTTATTTATTTGAAAGTCAGAGTTACACAGAGAGAGAAGGAGAGGCAGAGAGAGAGAGGTCTTCCACTTGCTGGTTCACTCCCCAGTTGGCTGCAACAGCCGGAGCTGGGCTGATCCAAAGCCAGGAGCCAGGAGCTTATTCCGGATTTCCCACATGGATGTAGGGGCCCAAGGACTTTCCCAGGCCACAGCAGAGAGCTGCTTTCCCAGGCCACAACAGAGAGCTGGATTGGAACTGGAGCAGCCAAGACTAGAACCAGCGTCCATATGAAATGCTGGCACTGCATGCAGCGGCTTTACCCGCTACACCACAGCACCAGCCCCAAGTGTTAATTGTTAAATGAACAACAGAAGTCACTGTGCACTTACTCCCCATGTAGGACCTCTATCCTTAATGAGTTGTACTATGAGAATTAACTGCAAAACTTGTTCTCAAACTGCACTTTATATGTTGGGTGGGGGGGTATAAACTGTTGAAATCTTTACTTAGAATAGAGCTGGTCCTCTTTATATAAACTAAAAATGAACCTTAGTGAAGACTAGGATGGGAGAGGGAGTGGGAGATGGGATGGGAGTGGGGGGGGGGGGGCGGGTATGCGGGAAAGAACCACTATATTCTTAAACTTGTACCTATGACATATGCATTCATTAAATAAAAGCTTTAGGGCCAGCACTGTAGCACAGCAGGTTAAAACCCCAGCGTGTAGAGCCAGTATCCCATATGGGCACTAGCTGCTCCTCTTCCAATCCAGCTCTATGCTAATGGCCTGGGGAAGCAGTAGAAGATGGCCCAAGTCCTTGGGCCCCTGCACCTGTGTGGGGGACCCAGAAGAAGCTCCTGGCTCCTGGCTTTGGATCAGCTCAGCTCTGGCCATTGTGGTCATTTGGAGAGTGAACCAGCAGAATGGAAGACCTCTCTCTCTATCTCTACCTCTCTCTATAACTCTTTCAAATAAATAAATAATTATTTTTTAAAAAATAAAAGCTTTAAAAGATAAAAGGAATGAAACAAGAAAAAAAGTGAAAAAATATTCAATGCATGCAGAGCACTTGCAACCACTCCTGAAATACTGTGAATGCTGGACACGCATCAACCATCGGCGTTCTCGTCTCTAGGAAGGGCCACCGAGGGGGGAGGCAGGCCACCAATGCGCTCGGCTGCGTGGCTGGGCTGGGGTGAAAAGCAGGCCCCTGACTCGGCCTCAGAAGCCCCAGATACTCCGCCCCCCAGCCTAAGTCTCCTCTCCTGCCACCTCCCTGCTCGCTGTGCCCGAGACGCCCTGCCCTTCTCTCTTCCCTGAGCACCACGGCAGGCTCCTTGCCACCTCAAAGTTTTCACACACGACTTCCTTCTGCCTGGAGTGTCTCTCCTCCCCCGTTCTTCACATGGCTGGCTCCCTCACATCCCACAAGCCTAGCTTAAATGTCACTTCCTCTGCAAGGCTTGGCACTGCCATCTGTAGCCATCAGGGGCCTGGTGGGAAACAATGATACATTCACATTAGGAAAATCCAGGGAGGTTTGCTGAGAGGACTACTCACACAGGCCTGGAAGAAGACAAAGGAAGACAGGAAGGCATAAGGCAGAACCAGCCCTGGGCCAGAAGGAGCAAGGACCAGCACAAGTACACTCATCCAACCCCAGGACTACCGGCCTGGAGAAAGCTAGGAGACTAAAGACCCCAACCTCATTCTCCTCTCGCCGTCCCATCTCCCACTGGTGACTCCGCTTGGCTGAACCCTACTAGAAGCCAAAGGACAACAGAACTCATTGAAGGCCCCATCCAGTGCCCCCTCCAGAGCAGAGAGAGGCCACAGTGTGGAGGGTGGAGAGAGGGCCTGGAGGAGACTGATGGAGACACCTGGCAGGCCTTCCTGCCCACAGCGGGTTCCCTTCACTACTTTCCAGAACCTTTTCCTTGATCGTGGCTGGAACAATCTGCATTTATTTAGGATCTATTTTGCCCCATGGCCACGAGCACTGGAGTTCCTCTGGCTTTGCTTACCACGGGGTATCCGGTACCTAAGCACATCACTGAGGACAAAGTAGATGATTGGTAAATGTTTGCAACAAATGAACAAATGAATAGCAGTGCTGCTGCTGGAGGAGTGATCCTCCAAGTTCCAAAACACAAGGTCCCCAAGCCGTGTGTTGCCATCTCAGACCAAGAAAAGTCAGGACCAGTCAGTACTCAAGCAAGAGACGCAGACACATGGACAGGGGCCCCGCAAAGCCGAGAGCATCCCTGGAGTGGCAGGCCCCTGGCTCCAGGTCACTGGTCCATTTTGAGAAGGACCTGAGTCAACACCTGGGCATCAGAGACCCAGTCCAACAGCTGGCCTGTAGCCTGGCATGAAGCCAGCAGGGCAGCCCCGCTCGCCGTGACTCTGGCCCGGCTAGGATCTGGGCTGTGTGGGCAAAGAGCCAAAGCAGACTGTATCTGGAATCTGACAGACGAACTGCAGCCAGCACGATTTTTCTAAATTATCAATCTGATCATGCCATTCCCCCACCGAAACACGCCCACTCGCTTTTCCCAACAAACATCTATCCCAGGCTACGCTGCACAAGGCCGAACCCCCTCACCAGATTCCTCGGTGCCTGCACACCCCCTTCCCAGCCTCCTCTCACACTCTCACCTCCAACACACACACACACACATACACTTGCTCCCTTGTGCACACACACACACGTGTGCACTCCATCCAGCTTTCCAGCGTGTTCCCTAGCTCACCCATGTAACTTTGCACATGCAGCTTCTTTAACGGGAAGCTCTCTGCACCTGTCACTTGCGTTCACCTGCCACATTTTTCACATGCTTTGAGTCTCAGCTTAGACTTTGTTTCTTACAGGAAGTGGTCCCTGACCTTCCAAGGTGGAGCTGCAGAGTTTCTCCTGGGGCTTGTGCATTATCTCAGCACCCTGCCTTTCCCTCATCAGAGACACTGACCTCGTTGTCATATCTGCCTGTCTGAGCATCCGTCTCCCTATTAGACAATGACCTCTTGAAGGTGGAGCAGGGTCTGTCTTGCCCACCTCTTCAGGGCGTGCCTGACCCATAATAGGAGTTCCAAATATTGCTGGATGAGTGAGCAGACGGGTGGGTGGATGGATGGATGGGCGAATGGATATACAGACAGCCAGATGAACAGACAGATGGACAGATGGTGCATGACAGATGGTAAGAGAAAGCTTGGATTCAGGGCTGTGTTCAGCAGAAATCTTCCTGGATACTGGGCTCCAGAGAGGTAGAAAGAGCTGATCATTCCAGGCCCGTTCAGGGGCCAGACACGAAAATATTCCCCTGCCCTGATCATGTTCACCAGGGGAGGTTTTGTTTCCTGTAAGTGAGCAGAGCCAGGGAGGACCTGGTGGATACAACTCGGGAAAGACGTCTTAGAAGAAGCAAATCTGGGACTCAAAGGAAGCCATACTCAGGAGTAATAATAGTGACACAGCATCCATTATTGAACACTTATTTATGTCAGGCTCTGAGCTAACATCTCTATATATTTTATTTCCTGGAACTGACAGAGGCAGAGTATGAACCCAGAGGGTCTGCTTCCAGGACTACAGTTAATGAACTTGTCACAAAGTCTTTCATAGCATGGATGGAGATGAAGCAGGAAGATGTCCCAAGCAGGGACATCTAACAAGACAAAGATGGCAAGAAGCAGGTGTAGGACAAGATCTGGCAGAGTCAGGTCTCCTGGGTGTGGAGAGGCAGAGAGCAGAAGCTAAGGGAACAGTGGAAGGATGAGCGTGGCTGCCGGCTAAAGATGTCAGAGTTGGACCCGAGACCTAAGGGTGTGGGATGGAATCACGGTGCGTGGCACAGAAGTCACAGCTTTCCATGGGTGATGCACAGGCTGGGTGACAAAGGAAGGGAAGACAGGAACAGTGGGGAGACTCCAGGGTGACCCGAGTGACAGGGGACAACAAGCAGAAGGTGGCCTGGGGGATAAAGGAACCCTGGCAAAGGAACAGAGCATAATATCTGGGGAGGGGGGAAGCCGTGGGCAGCCCCATTCAGCCCTGGAGCTCTGTTTTCACTATCAATGCAAACTCAAGTATTGACTCAGCTCTGGCTCCTGCCCCAGATCTGAAAGCTGTTTCTGTTTCCGTTTGTCAACACAAGCAGAACGCGCATCCCCCAACGTTGCTTAATTGCCTTGCTGCAGCTTGGAGGGGCCCACGGATCCCAAAGCCATCACCCAGGGCTGGGTTTGCCGTCAGTGACCTCCAGGCTCTCCAGGATGCTAAAGAGGCTGCTTAATCTAATTGGCCTGATTTTTTAGTAACAATGTCTATGATGACTTTCATGGAAATAGGCCACTAGCAGAGAGACCTTGGTGACAAATAGAAACTGAAGTGCCTAAAGAGCTTTGAGAGGCAGCAGGCCCACCACGGTGAGCCTGATCTCCTGGGGCTGGCCTCCCCTGAGTGCTAACTCGCCTCCCAAACGTGCCCCTGGGCCATGCAGGGCAGCCCACTCAGGAAACAGCTCACCTGGACTGAGAGGTGAAGAGCTGGATGGAGAGCCATGAGCATCTTATCCCCCTCATAGCACCCAGCATGAGCATTCTAAACTGCACCTGCACTGATTCATTGCACTCCTTGAAAGCTGCAGGGGCTGCTGAACACAGTTCCCAGGGCTCTTGGGTCAAGCTTCCACCACACTCTCCAGCCCCATTTATTTATTTTTTTTAAGATTTATTTATTGGCCGGCGCTGCAGCTCAATAGGTTAATCCTCCGCTCGCGGTGCCGGCACACCAGGTTCTAGTCCCGGTCAGGGCGCCGGATTCTGTCCCGGTTGCCCCTCTTCCAGGCCAGCTCTCTGCTGTGGCCTGGGAAGGCAGTGGAGGATGGCTCAAGTGCTTGGGCCCTGAACCCCATGGGAGACCAGGAGAAGCACCTGGCTCCTGGCTTCGGATCAGCGCGGTGCGCCGGCCGCAGTGTGCTGGCCGCAGTGGCCATTGGAGAGTGAACCAATGGCAAAAGGAAGACCTTTCTCTCTGTCTCTCTCTCTCTCACTGTCCACTCTGCCTGTCAAAAAAAAAAAGATTTATTTATTTACTTGAAAGTCAGAGTTACACAGAGAGAGAAGGAGAGGCAGAGGCAGAGAGATCTTCCATCTGCCGGTTCACTCCCCAGTTGGCTGCAATGGCCAGAGCTGTGCTGATCTGAAGTCAGGAGCCAGGAGCTTCTTCCGTGTCTCTCACGTGGGTGCAGGGGCCCAAGGACTTGGGCCATCTTCTACTGCTTTCCCAGGCCACAGCAGAGAGCTGGATTGGAAGTGGAGCAGCCAGGACTCAAACCAGCACCCATGTGGGATGCCGGCGCTGCAGCAGCGGCTTTACCAGCTACACTACAGCGCCGGCCCCTCCAGCCCCATTTATCCAACTCCCTGCTCTGCGCTTCAGCACCCTGAACAATCTTCATGTACCTGCCAAGCACCTATCAAGCCCCAAGACAACAAGAGCAGGTGGAGGCATCCCAGTGATGGAGGCAGATGGAGCAAGAACACACTTTCCATGACATCACATGTGACTTTGGGGACCTGTATTCATTTTCTGGCTCCTGCCCTAACACATTACATTTTTGGTGACTTAGAAACTGACTTTTGGGGATGGCACTGTGGCGTACTGGGCTAAGTCTCTGCCTGCAGTGCCAGTATCCCGTATGGGTGCTGGTTCTAGTTCTGGCTGCTCTACTTCCAATCCAGCTCTCTGCTATGGCCTTGGGAAAGCATGGGAGACCCAGATGAAGCTCCAGGCTCCCGGCTTTGGCCTGACCTAGCCCTGGCCGTTGCAGCCATTTGGGGAGTGAACCAGTGGATAGAAGATCTCTCTCTCTCTCTCTCTCTCTCTCTCTCTCTCTGTAACTCTACTTCTCAATTAATAAATAAAATCTTTGGGGGGGGGGAGAAATTGACCCTTGCACAGTTCTGGAGACTGGAAGTCTTAAATCAGGGTGTCGGCGGATGCACTCCCTCCAGGGGTCTCCAGGAGAACCCTTTCTCGCCTTAGCAGTCCTTGGCTGTGTCATGCCCATTCCTGCCCCCATCTTCGTGTAGGCGCCTCCTCACCTCTCCCTGGGTCGTCTCCACTTCTGTCTTTTACAAAGTCACTTATCACTGGATCTTAGTCCCTCCCACATAATCCAGGGTGATCTTGAGGCCCTAACTTAACTACATCTGCAAAGACCCTTTCTCCAAACAAGGTTGCATTTGCCACTTCCAAGATTAGGATGTGAACCTACCTTTTAGAGACCTGACCAAGCAGGTCTCTAAGACAAGAAAGACAAGGCAAGGTGAGGGTAGCTCTTGAGGAGAAGAACTTTCTGGAAATATAAGTAGCAGAAGAGGTGCCAGCTGATTTGTTCTTTGAAGTGTACCCCAGTGTTGTGCTGTGACCCCCAAGAAAGTTGGAAAGGGACTGGTTTGGCCCTGATTCCTCTGGAACTGGGGTCCCATGACACAGTCTCCCCAGCATCGGCCAGGTCCTCAGTGCCCTGAGACCCCCACATCCCAGAGCTAAAGGAAAGGAGCTGAGAGAGGGGCGAGGCCACAAAGCTTCACATCGCAGAATGGGGTTAAATCCTGGTTCTGCCCCTTCTCAGTCAAAGAGGACAACAAGAGCTACGTCTCAGGGGCTGCTAGGGAAACGGGACGTAAGTGCTACGCCCAGCATGCAGTGGGGTCGAGGGAATGCTCGGTCCCCTCCTCACCTTCAAAGGTCTTCCACTGCGTCTGCCAAAATCCAGAAGGAGGACTTCCCCGGAACTGTGGGCCCGGTGTGATGGCAAGGCTGGAAGGGACAGACACGAGAAAGGCAGCTGTGACAGCCGCACCCTGTAGCAGCACCAAACAAGTTCCTCTGCTCTTTAGGGCCAAGCAATGCTTGAGCCCCTGCCATCCGTTGTTCAACAACGTTTCAGCTTGGTCTTCCCCTCCGTCATCCACAGGGCCACTAGGGGACCGCCGGCCCTCCCCAGGGACCCTAGCAGGCTCCTTGCTCTCCTTACCCAGCACCCAGCACGGGGCTGTTCAGGTCACACTCACGGTGTGGAAAAGTCTCACCAAGCTTCTATGCTTCAGGTACAGCAGGTGCCAGGGATCTCAGGCTCCCACAGGACACTGGAGAGCAAGGAGACAGGAGCCTGACAACAGACACCACCAGACCAGCGCTGGAAGTCCTGTAACCTCCTCATGCTGCACGTGGGAGACGTCACAGCATGGGAGGGGCTGACCCCAGGAGACAGTGGTGAGGCACAGCCTGGGAGAAGGCGTTGCTCACCCTCCCTGATTCTCAGGGCTTCACATTGCTGCCTCCAAGCAGCAGGCTCCTTGGCCCCAGCACGATCGTAACATTTCCCAGGTACCGCATCGTCACCCAAGCTGCCCCAATGTCCCAGAGGCCGCCGTGGCTGAAAGGTGTCCTAATCCAGGGGACACAATGCACTTGTGGAAGGAAGCTCCAGCCCGGACCAGGGTTTGCAACTGGGGCAACATCTGTTCCACGCCACCCGACCCCGAGAGGCCTGCGTCAATGTCTGGAGCCACTGGAGAGGTGGCTCCTGGGAATCTCGGGGGTTGGGACCAAGGATGTCGCTAAACATTCTGTGTTGCACAGGACAGCCCCCACAAACAAGGGTGGCCAGCCCAAAGCAGCCATAGAAGGAGAGGCTCGGGAACCTTGCCTTGGACCCATCACCTGCAAGAAGGTAGAAACAGTCTCCAAACCAGACTGAACTCCCTCAGGCCACATGGGTCACCGCCCGGCCTCACAAGCTTGCTGGGTGAGCTGCTTCTCCCTCCAGCCCTGGGCCCACCCCACTCTCCTGCCTGCAGCCCCGCCCCCTCAGGGACAGCACTCTTGTGGCTAAGATGAAAGACTGGAGCCGCAGGCCCCCATGCCAACTCGCCACTTGATTGCTTTTAATTAATTCTGCTTGATTACAGCACATGGGAGTCGCATCGGAGAGATAAGACAGGCTCTTTATATTCTGTCTTCATTAAAAAGTTTGGATCTGGAGGCTTTTTCAAAGAGCTATGTGTCTCCTTTACTTTTGTGTCATTTTTAATTGAGGAGGGCACAGGGAGAGGTGCCGAGCTGTGCTGAGCTGAGACTTTGCAAGTGAGGGATGGAATGTCTGAGTTCCCACTGGATTGGGCAGTGGCGATCCGGATGAGACAGCCAGGACACAGCCAGTCCGCTGTGGTGAAAGAGAGGTGTGGGGGCCACGGAGGGTGCCAGCATGTCCCTGGGTCCATCCCCAGGGACGCACTGGCCCTGACTGTGCAGCAGCGGTCTCTGTGTTCGCCAGCTGTGAAGGAAGGCCTTGAAGGGATGAGCTGGGAGATTGCGCAAAGGGGACAAGAGAAAAGGGAGGGGAGGAGCGATCCCCACCAATTGTCCGTGGCCATCCCCTCTGGTTAGAGGAGCCACTCTTCCTGGGGAAACCTCACCCAGCCTCTTGGAGGGTGGAGGGCCCCTGCACCTCCACCCCTGCAGGGCACAGCACATCTCTGCAGCCACGCGCCATGTCGCATTGGTTATCCAGTGCTGCCCAACAAGCAACCCCAAAACTTAGCGGGGTGATACAACAAACATTTATTATCTCACAGCTCCCGGGGTGACCTAGCTCAGGGATCAGGCTCAGAGCCCCTCCAGAGGCTGCAAGCAGGGCGGGTAGGATCCACTTCCAAGTTCACTCACACAGCTGTTGGTCAGCCTCAGAAAATCCATTTCCAGACTCTGCCTGCTGGCACGAGGTATCAGTTTCTTGTGACAGGTCCTCTCCATCAAAGGGCTCACAAACGGCAGCAGGCTTCCCTCAGAGCAAGAGAGAGAGAGAGACAGAGAGAGAGAGCGCTAAAGCCCAAGAGAGAAGTCGAGTCTTTGTGTAACCCCGTCTCAGCAGTCAGCCCATCACTGCTTCTGTATTCTGTGAGCTATCAGTTATTTCCTAGGCCCTGCCCGCATGCGAAAGGAGAGGATCACAGCAGAACACGAATGGCAGGAGGTGTGGACCACGGGGCCACCTTAAGGGCTGCGCCCACACCTGTGGCCTTGCACTCCTCTGCCTCTCCCTTTTGACCCCTACTTATCTACCGCTGAACTCCAGCACCTCACACAGTGCCTGGGATGCGCTGAGAGGTGCTTGGTAGAATGAACAAATGCATGAATGAATGAATGAAATAATCACTTCTTACACCTCCTGTGTACTTGTCAAACCAGTCTGCAAACAAAGAATACCTGTTTGTCTCCCAAACTGTGGCACCAGGAACAAGTGTATCCGGGCCATCTAAAACTCAATTAGGTTATTTGGACATAAATGTGAAATAAAGCATGCAAGCGTATTTTATTCCATTGACCATGAAGCCATTACTAACCTCTCTTATTATGGTTTAGTCTGAGTCCACTCTTAAATATTTTCTCCCGGGGGACTGGTGACTGATAGCAAATCAATAATGCTGAAAAAGCAAAGCTTTTCATTATTTTAAGCTGCTATCTGGGTGATGTTAAACAGCTCAGCAATGATCAGGAGCAAAGCAGCTGTGTCTGAACCTAGTTAGTGCTCACGCACGATCGATCGGGAGAGACTTGGGAGCCAAGATTTGACTGGGAGCAGGAGGGCCTGGGGCCCAAAGACCCAGCCCGCAGCCGGGGTGAGGCAAAGGCCGGAAGCGGAGGCTGACGCTGATGCAAAGGAGTCGACCCAAGGCCGCGCTGTCCCAGAATCCAGGGGAGAGCTAACAAGTGGTCGGCAAATGAGCAGTTGCAGGAAGGCCTAGCGGACAGTGAGCGCCTCCACAGGGGAGTGCAGCAGTCGGGAGCAAGGGAGCTTAACTTCCCAAAGTCTGAGCTCAGAGACAGACCACCCCATATGCACAGGGAAAACGAGTCAAAAACCGCCCCAATATTAGTAGGTGGGACTGGGGCCTACGGTGGGGAGGAAGGGACATGCAAAATAAGCCCCATCTATCAAAGGTACAAAGTTAGGGTTTGGTTTGAGCATGAAGCAAAGGCCCTCAGTTGGACTGAGTCCTGTGTTGGGGGCGGGCAGTCTCTAAGTTTCCCTTTTCCTAGAACTTAGTTGGCCCCAGAGCCTGACAGTGGAGGGGGGATCTGGGTTCTATGGAGAGATCAAGCAAACCGCACCTGCCCGTCCTCCTTGCTCCCATCGTCTCCTGAGGGAGCAGTGCTGCTCTCCAGTGCTCAAGTTCAGGGCTAATGAATTAGACCACAGTGCCAGGAAGCAAGGCTTGCAAGGGTCCAGCCTTGTGGGTGGTCTGTCTCCACCCAGATCAGGTAAGAGAGTGCAAAGGGATGTTGCTGGAGAAGAAATCCTGGCAGGTGGTCTAAGCCAGCCCAGCCTGAGGGTGGAGGCGGAGGCGCAACCCCTCTAGGCCATTCCTCAGTTGGCTCTCCAAGCACCTATACTTCAGGGCTCATCTTTCCTCCCTCTGAAATGTTAAAAGCCAACCTCAGGTGCAATCCAGAAGAGTAGAAGATGAAGCAGACAAAACCATTTTGGGTCATGAATGGCAACAGCGAAGGCCAAGGTGGCTGCTCAAGGCCAAGACTGGCTGATGCCTGCCCCACACTGGGTCCTGCCCATAGAACACCTTCAGGTTGACCCTGGGGTCCTCGCCTGCGACCCTCACCCCATCACATCTCAGTCCTGTGAGACCAGCCCTGCATGCCCAGGCATCAGTCTTGGAGACAAGGAGGGCTCCGGGGCACACTGCCAATCCGACCGTTGCGGTTTTAGGTGGAGAGACAGTCTCGGGAGGGATGCCAATGGCAAAGCCTAACTTGGTATAAATAAGGGGAAGCCTGTTAGGAGACGGGAGAAGCCAAAGGCAGCTACTTCTGAGGAGTTAATTGGGATCAATCGTTCCGTGTGGTTCTTTCTTTCTTTATTTATTTAACAGCCCCTAATTGACAGGCGCCTGCAGTGTGGCAGGTGTCATGGGGAATACAAGCATGCAAAACTATGGTCTGTGACCTCCAGGGAACCTGTAGCCTGGCAGGGCAGACAGACACCCAGCAACACAAGGGAGGAAGGAAGTAGGGAAGGGGGTGAGCGTGAAACGCATCAGATTCCAGATTCCAACTTGAACCCTTGGGCACAGGTGTCAGAGCCCAACAGAGCATGCCAGCTCAGAGGCAGCGTTGGTGAAACAAAGCCTGGAGACAGAGCTGCGTCATAATTTATGAAGGGACTCAAATCCGACCCTTCCTGTAGATTTCCACGTGTGGTCTGCTTGTGCACAGCTCTGCCGGGTCTCACTGCAGACGACAGATACTGTGGGTAAAGTGAATCATTGTAGAGTGTGGGGTAGACATGCAGGAGGGGAGCAAGGGAAAAGGACTTTCAGCCATTCATTCAAAAAACAGTTTTTGATTAGCAAGAGAAAGAGTTCTGCAGACAGCATTGGTCAAGACCCGTGCTGGGACATGTGGGTTCCATCCCAGGTGCCTGGTTGGACTCCCAGCTCCTCTGCTTCTGATCCACTCCCTGACAAAGCACACCCTGATAAGGCAGCAGACGATGGCTCAGTGCCTGGGCCCCTGCCACCCACATCCCAGACCCGGATGGAGCTCTTGGCTCCTGGCTTCTGCCTGGTCCCACCAGGGCTGTTGCCGGAACTCTAGGGGAATTAACCAGCAGATGAAAGATCG
The DNA here is from genome assembly GCF_033115175.1 of Lepus europaeus. Classification (NCBI taxonomy): domain Eukaryota; kingdom Metazoa; phylum Chordata; class Mammalia; order Lagomorpha; family Leporidae; genus Lepus; species Lepus europaeus. Next base: position 26,687,648 of record NC_084831.1, read on the forward strand.
CTCTCTCTATCTCGCGCTCTCTCTCTCTGGCTCTCTCTGGCCCTCTCTCTCTCACTCTCTCCCTTCTTTCTCTCTGTCTCCCTCCATTTTAAATAAAATGAAAACAAGTAAATAAAAATGTTTAAAAGAATTCTAGAGAGACCGGTGTCAATGGTCACACAACAATAGGATGGTACTTCACAGCACCCAACTGCACACTTAGAAATGGTTAGGATGACACATGTATACGTTTTATAGTATTTTACAACATTTTTTAAAAGATTTTGTTTACTTGAAAGTCAGAGTTACAGAGAGACAGAGGCAGAGAGAGAGAGAGAGAGAGGAGAGAGGTCTTCCATCCGATGGTTCACTCCCCAGATGGCTGCAATGGCCAAAGCTACACTGATCCAAAGCCAGGAGCCAGGAGCTTCTTCCAGGTCTCCCACATGGGTGCAGGGGCCCAAGGACTTGGGCCATCTTCCACTGCTTTCCCAGGCCATAGCAGAGAGCTGGATCAGAAGTGGAGCAGCCAGGACTCAAACTGGCGCCCAAATGGGATGCTGGCACTGCAGGCGGCAGCTTTACCGCTACAGTGCTGGCCCCTTTTACAATTTTTTTTAAAGATTTATTTTATTTATTTGAAAGGTAGAGTTACAGAGAGAGGAAGAGACAGAGAGAGGTTTTCCATCTACTGGTTCATTCCCCAAATGGCCTCAAGGACAGAGGCTGAGCCAGGCCAAAGGCAGGAGCTAGGAGCTTCTTCCAGGTCTCCCAGGCGGGTACAGAGGCCCAAGGACTGGGCCATCCTCTGCTGCTTCCCCAAGCCATCAGCAGGGAGCTGGATCAGAAGTAGAACAGCCAGGACTCGAACCGGAGCCCATATGAGATGCCAGCACTTTAACATGCTTCACCACAGTGCCAGCCCCTTACCACAACTTTTAAAATGGAGTTAACCTGTGCCAAGCCTTGTTAAAGTTTGGCCCATATAAAAACATGAAAAAGACGGAATCTTTTCCCTTAGGAAGTTCACAGTATGAAGTGGAAAGGCAAGAAACAAGCACTTCGTGCTCAGGCATCGCCTCTCCCAGGAAGCCCTCCTGGGCCCTCCCAGGCTGTGTTAGGTCTGCTTCAGATTCTCCCTCGTGGACTGTGCCTGTGTGTGCTCTAGTTATCTTCAGTACTCAGTAAATATTCTAAGGACTTTGGAGCTGCTGTGGCGATCACTGGAAGCCGTAAGAGATTTTTTGAAAATATTTATGTAGTTATTTATTTAATAGGCAGAGTGACAGAGAGAGAAAAAAGAGAGAAAGAGAGAGAGATCTTCCACTTGCTGGTTCACTCCCCAAATGGTTGCAGAGCTGGGGCTGGGCCAGACTGCAGCCAGGAGCCTGGAGCTTCTTCCAGGTCTCCCACGCGGGTGCAGGAACCCAAGCACTTGGGCCATCCTCCACTGCCTTCCCAGGCACAGTATCAGGGAACCGGATCAGAAGAGACGCAGCTAGGACTCGAACCCGGAGCTGGAGAAGCAGTGTTGTAAGGGACAGCTTACTCCCCTGCACAGTAACCCTGGCCCTGTAAGAGAGTCTTCAGCAGAGGAAGGTAGCCTTTCTGTTATTTTATCTTATTTTATTTGCTCATTCTGCCATGGGTTGGATGAAATGAAACTACCTTTACTTACGTGGCAGAAATAGAGACAGAGGGAGACAGGCTGCCGAAATTGAGAAATACTCAGCCCGCAGGGCACACTGTATTTGGCAGCAGTGGAACGGGAAGCTGTGCTCATCCACCCAACAAATATTTACGGAACATCAACTACCCAGCATGCACCGTTCTAGACTCAGAGTGTAACACTGAACCAGAGAGCCCACATCTCCACCCCCATGAAGCCTATATAATGGTGGGAGGCGCTTATTTAAATAAACAAGCAAAAAAAAATACCCATGATACAGATGTGCGAGCTTGAGCAAGTCGCTCCAAGTCCCTGTGTCCCGGTTTCCTCCACTGCAACATGAGGATGTTGTTCTCTGGCCTCCTAGGGTGGTGGTGAGGACTTAATGGCTCAGTGCATGCGGAAGGCTCAGAAGAGCCCCTGGCCCGTGGGGAGCATCGTGTAAGAATCAACTATGAGAATCAGGAGAAGTGGCCGTGTTCAGCCTGACAGAGATGCCCGTTCCGTCACCCATGTCCCACATCAGAGTGCCCTGGTTCCATACCGCCTGGTTCCGGCTCCTGGTTCCCACTGCTGGCTAATGCAGACCTGGGAGGCAGCACAGCTGGTTCCAGCAGTCGGGCTGCTGTCACCCACTCCGGAGGCCTGAACCGAGTTCCCAGCTCCTGACTTCAGCCTGGCTTGGCCCTGGCCAGTGCAAGCATTTGGGGAGGGAACCAGAAGATGGGAACCTGTCTCTCTCTCTCTCTCTCTCTTGGCCCTGGCCAGTGCAAGCATTTGGGGAGGGAACCAGAAGATGGGAACCTCTCTCTCTCTCACTCTCTCTTTCTCTCTCTCTCTCTCAAACAAGAAAAAAAGATTTAATTGCTTTTTTAAAATGAACACAACACAGGAAAATGCATTAGAGAGGCACTTCAGGCTAGAGCCGGGGAAAGACGCTGTGGGTTAGCAGGTTATAGAAGGCTTCTCAGGATTGCTTGCTCTTGAGCGGGAACACAGTAGCTGGATGAAGGAGCCGAAAGGCCAAGTTCTAGGGCAGAGTGCTCCAGACACAGGGAAGATCCTGAGGCTGGAATTAGCTAGGAGCAGCCAGGAAAAAAGAGAGAAAAGGCCGGCGTGTCTGCAGCACAGCGAACAAAGGGTAGGGCTAAGGGGCCAGCGCTGGAGGTTGGCCGGGACCAGATCACAAGCAGCTTGCAGAGCAGTGGGAAGAAAGCCATCAAAGGGCTTGACCCTGGGGAGCTCTGGCCTCTGCTTTCTCCTTTTAAAACACCACTCTGAACGCTTCCAGCAGGTTGCAAATGCAGCTGCAATTCCCTCCCATCCCTGTAGGTCTGCACACTCCCCCATCAAGAGGGGGCGGCTGATGTCTGGGGGCCGCCGCCGTGGCGCTGCCCACTGCCCGCACCGCCGGCATCCCATGTTGGAGCATAGGTTCAAGTCCTGGCTGCTCCCACTCTGATCCAGCTCTCTGCTAAGGCGCCTGGGAAAGCAGATGACAGCCCAAGTGCTTGGGTCCCTGCCACCTGTGGAAGACCCAGCCCTGGCTGTTTTGGCCATTTGGTCAGTGAACCATCAGAAGGAAGATCATTCTCTCTCTCTCTCTCTCTCTCTCTCTCTCTGTCACTCTACCTTTCAAATAAATAAATAAATCTTTAAAAAATAAGTGAGGGTTATGGGCATCTGATTCTCCATCTGTGGAATCTGGGCTGGTTATCTGAAATCACTTTGACCAATATGAGAGGACTTCAAAAAGTTTGTCAGTGCTTTTGTATATCAGGTAAAGCTGCCGCCTACAATACTGGTATCCCATGTGGGTGCCAGTTCGAGTCCTGGCTGCTGTACTTCTGATCCAGCTCCCTGCTAATGCTCTGGGAAAAGCAGAGGAAGATGGCCCAAGTGCTTGGGGCCCCTGCTACCCTCATGGCAGACCTGAAAGAAGCTCCTGGCTCCTGGCTTCAGCCTAGCCTAACGCTGGCCATGGTGACCATCTGGGGAGTGAAGCCGTGACTGGACCCTACTCCCTCTTTCTCTGTAACTCTTTCAAACAAATTAACAAATAAATATTTTTAAAAGTTTGCTGAAAAAATGAATTAAAAGGTAAATTTATCTTGGTGCAGATTTTTTTAAGTGCACGCATATGAGAAGCCTTCAAAAAGTTCACAACAAAGGCATGTAATGGAATAACTGTGCCTAAATTCCAAGTTTCTTTTGCACCAACACAAACTTGCCTTTCAAGTCTGCTTCCCATAAACCTTTTGAGTCCCCTCCCAGAAGGCAATGGAGGTGATCTGGGGAGTTCCAAAGCCAGACCTCAACTATGATGCCACACAGCTTCTGCTCCTGTCCTCTGGCTGCCCTGGGGGTTCATCTTATTTTTCACTTAGTTTCATAATGTTGGAACGTCTTTGGGAGGCCTTGCCAACTGGGGAGGGCCGTCCCACCCGCATGCCCACAGCCCGCCCCAGCTACTTCCCAGAGACTCTGCACGAGGTGTGAGCACCCCTTCCACATACACAGCTACCAGCCCTGAGTTCATACCCCTAGCCGCTTCCTCTGGCTATCTCACACATGGAACCAATACCTATCCTGTCCTAAATCAACCCAGGGCCAGGTACTAGCCAGCTAAGGACAGTCCCTCTGTCCCAACGCCAGTTCAAATTATTCCAGCCAGCCAGCAGCCAGCCCCAGGCTGTTGCCGGCCCTGGAGGCTCTGGGGTGTGCCCTCCCCTCCCTGCTGCCTGATGGACACCAGTGGTCCCCACTGAGGCCGTCTTGTCTCCAGGTCACCTGTGAGTGACACGACGCTGCTGTTTCAATGGCACTGACCTCTCCATGCCATCACCGAGTCACTTTTATACAGTAAGTCCGGGACATAAATCCACGAGCAGTAACCCAGGCTGACTGGCTGGAAGATGAAATGGTAGAGACAGGCTCAGGCTGCCTCCCCTCACCCCACCCACTCCCAAGATGGTCCCTGGACCAAACAGCCCCAGCTGATCTGTCAGCCGGATCACAACAGATTAAGTGATCCCGCATGAGACCAGCAGAAAAACTACCTAGCTGAGCCTGGCCCAATCTACTGATGCACAGAATTGTGAGCAAATAAAAGGGTCCCTGTGTTCAGCTGCTAAGGTTGGGGTGCCATGTTCCCCAGCAACAGGTTACTGATACACTGCTCTATGGAGAAAGGGTTCTTGAAGAACAGCAGCAGAGGTCAATGTTAGAAAGTATGGGGTTAGGGGAGAACCAGTGAAATCTGACCTGGATTGGAAGCAGGAGGCCAGAATCAAGACACGTTTTTGGAAGTAACTGCTTGCACTTGCTGGTTAGATAACAGAAGTGAGAAAAGAAGATTCAAGAAAGATGTCACATTTTTAGCCTGACTGACCAGACAGTCATTTACTGAGATGTGAAAAACTTGGCAAGGAGCAGATTTGGGCTCAGTGTGGAAGGAGATCCGCAGTTTGCTTCTGGATGGCTTTGGTGAGAAATGTCTCTTAGCTATCCCAGGGGAAGTGTGGACCGCACATCAGCGTCCCGGGGGAGTTATGTGGACTGGAGATGTGGAGTTAGTGAGTATTCAACTAAGGGAAGGTGTTAAAAGTCCTCGTCTTCTAGGTCCACCTACAGAGAGCAAAGAAAGAGCAGAAAAAGAGGGCCCAGGATTCCTGGGGTTTGGATTCCACATAGAGGGAGCAGAGGGCAAGGCAAACTCCCAGCAGTGGTGAGGGAGGTCGGAGGCCGATCAGGTCAGCCTGAGAGCCACATGTGTTAGGTTTGGAATAGCTCAGGGTTCTGGCCTTTTGTACCCCCAGAAAAGAGAAAGAAAAAGGAGACAAAGCCAACCTCAACAGAGACAGGTAGCTTTATTGAAGCAAAGAGGGGCGACAGTCTGTTCTTGCAAAGAGACTACATACAGGCACGCACAGGGTTGGGTTTTCATCTGGCTGGAGACGGAATCTGCTGCTGCCAGTGGGAGGTGGGGGGCATTGCCCCTGGTGGGAAATAGGGAGTAGGGGGCTTTCAGAGACCGCTGGGAACTTTCCTCTTATCTGTTTCACAAGCTGCCCTGTGCCGCTTCTCTGTTTTGCTAGCTGCTTTGCAAGGAGTCTGAGGGAGATTGAGTTTGGTTCCTGTACCCAGGGTCTCAACAAAAAGGAGGAAATGAGGTGGGGGGGGGGTAGCATCTTGTGAGCTTTACTGCCCCTCAAGTGTCCAGGAGAAGGGATCAGCAGAATCTGACTGCTGAGAGGTTAGCAAAGCAGAGACGAGTAGGAACCATTAGAGTGGGCAACATAGAACAATTTCAGTGGAGTCACGAAAGCAGAAGCCAAGTTCAAGCACGTACAGAAGAGAAAGGGAAACATGGAAGTGAGGTCAGCGAATCCGGAAGTGAGGTCAGTGAATGCGGAAGTGAGGTCAGCGAATCCGGAAGTGTCTGACAAGCTTTGCAGAGAAGAGACAGAAAAATGGACAACACAGGGATGGGGTCAAGGGTCACAGGAAGCTTGCATTTTGCTTTTTCCTGATTTCAAAGTGAATCAGACACTGAAAAGAATAACCATGTCACCTATGTTCCGTCTGAAGGGTTTTTTCTCATCTTTTTTAGATGAGAGGCTCGACAGCATTTTGTATGCTAATGGGGGTGATCCAGTTGAGAGAGGAGAAACTGATGATTCAGGGAAAGGAGCTATTTACAGGAACAAAGTCCTTGAGAAGGTGAGAGAGAACCGGAACCAGGGCGCACGCGGAGGGCCGGCCTCTGTTGAGAGTAGGAACACGTCTGCTATGGTAAGGGGAGGAGGTTTGTCCATTGCTGAGGGGAAGACACAGGCTTCTCGTCTGATTGCTTCTGTGGCTCCGTGAAGAATAAGGCAAGGTCACGAGCTGGAGTCACGGAGGGGATCTGAGCAGAGAGGCGCTGGCTCGGAGCAGGGGAGGGAGTGCCGCGGTGCCGGCGGCCAGCGCCAAATGTTCATCCGAGGTTGGTGGCCATGAATGCAGAGGGAGACCAGCCGGAGGGCTCACAGGTTTGCCCAGCATTGCTCTTTGGCTGCAGATCCGGGGGAGCCCAATGGATAGGGCTAGCCAAGAGCAGGGTTAACTGGCAAGGCACTGATTTACTACACCCTGAGCTGGCCAAGGAGGGGCGCAAGGGCAGGGTGGGAAGTGGGGGAGGACGGACAGAGACCCCCAGGTTTCGGCTGTGCACCCCCAAGGGCTGGTTGCCAGCATGCCACTCCCATGTAGGAGCAAGGTCAGGTTCAGAGAGAAAAGGGGCTCTGACCTGTGATGCCATAGGTCAGCAGCGGTGCGGGTGGACGAGATGACCTCTCACCCCACCTTGCCCTTGACCCCCAGCTGGAAGGGGAAGACCGCACCCAGGCGGCTGCAGTTTCCCTCCTTCTTTAGGAATCTGTCAGAGCCTACTTGCCGGTCTTTTCCGTTTAATACATTTTAATCAGAAAATTAATCAGGAAACACCAGTTCAGCAGATAATTGAACAATGAGGAGACACGGTAATTGCTGTTTAGTCTAATTAACTTTGTTAAGTCTTCATTGGTAGCAGAGACTTCCTGAGTGAAACTTACTAAACATCCTTCCGTGGAAAACTCGATTCCTAGTCCAAGGAAGAGTTCCAGGCTCTGTCTTTGCATGCTTTTCTAGAAAAAGCATGTGAGCCCAGAAACCCTCCCAGCTCGGTTGTCCCTGGAATCTCAGGTGTCCCGGCTCCTGGGGACAGGCTGGGGGTCTCAGCCAGTCTGGGCCACCCAGTGCAGCCATCGCTCACTTCCGTAAGCACATAACTCACTGCCCCTGAGTCCCACTGTCCTTAGATCTTCTCGATTGGAGCTACTCCCTGTCTCCCGGGAGCACGGAGCTCTTCCAGGCTCGGGGACACCCTGCAGATGTGAGCTGCAGGTCACCCTGTTAAGGGTGAAACAGCGCAGAGAAAAGATCCTCTCGGTTCTTTCTCTCACATGGAAGAATTTCCAAGCGGACAAGACAAAGAGAAAAACAAGATTTATTTAAGTCAAAGACCTCCTGGCAGAGCAGGACAGAGGGAGGCTCCAAGAGAGGCAAAACCCAAAGGGGCTGGTGGTACTGGGGGGGGGGGGGAGTGTTTAGCACAATTTTGGGGAAGAAAAAACTTGACATTCAGTTACAAAACCCATCAAAAGACCTGATCTGCAATCTTGTACCCTGTCTGGCTTGCTCGTGATAAAACACCATCAGAAGGCTGGGATGCCGAATCTACTTTACAATAAACTGGGAGCTCAGAAGCATGGAGTCACCACTCCCTTGCTATTCACATGATAAGACTGGAAGCTCCCTTGGCTGGTGCCGAGGCTCAGTAGGCTAATCCTCTGCCTTGCGGCGCTGGCACACCAGGTTCTAGTCCCGGTCGGGGCACCGATCCTGTCCCGGTTGCCCCTCTTCCAGGCCAGCTCTCTGCTGTGGCCAGGGAGTGCAGTAGAGGATGGCCCAAGTTCTTGGGCCCTGCACCCCATGGGAGACCAGGAGAAGCACCTGGCTCCTGCCATCGGATCAGCGCGGTGCACCTACCGCAGCGGCCATTGGAGGGTGAACCAACGGCAAAGGAAGACCTTTCTCTCTGTCTCCCTCTACTGTCCACTCTGCCTGTCCAAAAAAAAAAAAAAAAAAAAAAAAGACTGGAAGCTCCCAAGGAGTGGGCAGGCAGGCAGGCACTTCAGACCTTGCACCCTCAGTTTCCACTGGGACCACGCTGGCTGCCTATTAACCCATCCGACTCCTCACAACCTGGAGACAGCAGCGGCACACGGTGGATGCCAGCAGGCCACAGGCCCCACCCTCGGCCGTGGCAAAGCAGGCTGCTGACCTGAGTCACTGCTCGCCACGCAGCCCCTTTGCCAGAGATGTTGCCCGCAGGGCCCTGGAGGAGACGCGAGCGCTGGGTTCATGCACTGAATGTTTTCCGCCCTGCAGCCCCTCCTTGCTCCTTCTCTGCCGTTAGTTCCTACGGAGGTCTCCCCTCCGAGGGGGCTTTGCCTGTACCCTGCCGTCTACCTGCCATGCAACAGCCACTCCCATATTCCCCACAGAGAACCTTCCTGGGACAGGCGCCAGTAGACACAGCTGGGCTGTCCACACTCAAAGGAGCCCTGGAGAGCGTGCCTGGCCGAGTCGTGGAGGCTCTAGAAGACAGAAGCTGCCCGTCCACCCCAGAAGTGCACGTTCAGAATTCGCTCGGGTTAAAGAGCAGCACCAGGCTCCACCCCGCGACGTTGCTCAGTGGCCCTCAGCATCGAGCCAGCTCGCCACGTGGCCAGCGATTACCACAAGGTCACCTGCCGTGGTGCCTGCTGCCCCTGTTTCAGAGGCACAGTTCCTGAGGGTTCCTCCTACTTCCTCCTGATGAACTCCTGGCGTCTGTGACTTTCAGAGTTCCCGTGGTCCTGGACAGTCTGAAAGGAAACACACCAAACACCGGAGTAAGGGAAGGGTGTGTTGTCAGGTGGGAGAGACCCAACAGGCTGCCTTCCCGTGCAACAGCAGCCTGTACGGGGAGAACAGGTCTTCTATAGCTTTGCAGAGGTGAGGAAGTGGAAGCAGTGAATCCCGCTTGAGTGGGGGTGGGGCTGACACCTGTGATTGGGCCATCTGGTCACCTGCTTCCTAGTAAGCCAGGCTGGGCTGAGGAAGGCGGTACCACTGTACTAACACAGTCTGTCACAGGGACGATGTTTTAGTGTTCTCTGTCAGGACAGCATCAACAGGCCCACGAGTATTAAACTCACCTAGAGCCTGCGTGTCCTCCAGGGGAAAGGTGTCGGTGAAATACTCCAAGACAAACGGCCACACAGGTCATTACATGTGGTTTTGTTGATCAGGCTGGCAGTGACCCGGCCTGCGGGAAATCTGCCCTCAGCTAGCCCTCTGGCGATTTTGAGCGTTCCCAGAGGTTCAGCCGCAGTACTCGGCTATGAGCCCTCTCCTTGTGGCTGCCGTGGTCTCCATCACTGAAGTCCACCTTTGATGCTGTCACCAGGAACCTGCTCCTCCTTCCAAACCTCAGGTTATGCCCTTCCAGCCGCCCTGGCTGCAGTACTGCCAAGAACAGACAGGAACTTCCACAGGGCTTTGCTCAAGCTTTGGGGCTAAGCAAAGAGAAAGACAGCATAAGGCATAATCTAGGGCCGTTGCTAGAAATGGCCGTTCTTAGAACACTCAGACCCAAACCCAACCTCCAAGCTTCCTGCTGGGCTAGTGCCCAGCCTGGCTGCCAGCCAGTCCAGACCTGCCTCCCAAGTCCTCAGATCTCTCCCAAAAACGCTGCAACGGAGCCCCACCCACTGGGACACAACCTTCCAAGAATCTTACACTACACTTTCCAAAGCCACGCCCAGCTGCCCGCAGACAAACCGCACCCACCAGGAAGGAAAGTGATCATTTGCAGGCCCGGGACAATCTCGATCCAGAATTAGAAAGGGAACGTCATTTGCAGAGGCCAGGCTGGGCTGCAAGCCCTCCTGATTTACATTACTGAGCGGTGCACCCAAGTCTCCTTCGGAAGCAATTGCATTCAGGTCTTATGGCGAGCTGGGGAGAGTGCTGGCTTCTCATTTGCATAACTACAAGGGCCCATTCAAGAGGCTCGGCCAAGAACAAAGGGACAGTCTGCCTTAAAGGTAAATTCCAGTCTCCACCCTCAAAGACAGAAAGGGAAATTTTCGAAATAAGTTTTTCAGCATCAAAAATCTCTGTCACCAGACCAGCCACTCTGTTGTTAAAGGTGGGGGGAAGGGGGGTGGCGAGGAAGGAGGGCAATGCATCTGAGGGCAGAAATGATGTCACATCCCCCCCAGCTCTGCTCGAGACCCTCTGCACACACCACAGGTGCTCAGTAAACACCGACTAATGAGGAAGAGTAGACAGGGACAAATGTGAGATCCGAACCCGAGGCAACCAGAAATAAAGCACAGAGAGGCAGTGCGCACCTGTCTGTCGCCGAGCCCCATGGGGGGCCCCCAGGGTAGGGCTCTGCAACCAGGAGTGCCTTGTGGAATAAGAGCTCATTCTTTTTAAAAGATTTATTTTATTTACTTGAAAGTCAGAGTTACACACAGAGAGAGAGAGAGGTCTTCCAATTGGCTGCAACGGCCGGAGCTGCACCAATCTGAAGCCAGGAGCCAGGGGCTTCCTCCAGGTCTCCCTCGTAGGTGCAGGGGCCCAAGAACTTTCCCAGGCCACAGCAGAGAGCTGGATCAGAAGTGGAGCAGCTGGGACTTGAACAGTTGCCCATATGGGATGCCAGCACTGCAGGTGGCAGCTTTACTGGCTAGCTACAACGCTGGCCCCAAGAGCTCATTTCATCATCACAACACCCCCCTGAGGGAGGCACAAGGAGGTTCCAGTATTTGCCCGAATCAAAGAACCAGGACAGGGCTCCACCAACTTCCTCCCTAATGGGCCAAATGGCCAATATTTACAGCTTTGACACCAGGAGGTTGACCTCTGTCATGAATATGCAAATGAAGGGCATAACTAAAGACTTCCTGACTGATTCGATGGAGAGAGAGAGATCTTCCATCTGCTCTGTTAGTAAAATGGCGCAGTCTTATCTATGGTGTGATCTACACCCGACACCATCCTAGGCTCTAACCCCCGCTGCCATTGGTGGAAGCCAGGTGGCCACATGGTCCAACCAGTGGTGTCAGCTCCACCCCCATCTTAATGGGATTCTCTGCTCCTACTTCCCTGCTCGACCCCTGGCAAAGTTTTAAGAGGACCTGTTCCTGAACACGTGGCTCCCTTTAAGCTCTCCGTCTCCTCATCTCTCTCGATCTCTCTCTCTCTCTCTCTCTCTCTCATACTCTCTCTCCTTCTCCCTCTTTTCCTTCTTCTCCCCTTCCCTCCGGTCTGTTGGGTTTCCCAATAAACCCTTTTCCTTGCTCCAGTGTTTGGTGTGTTTTGTGGCAGCCTTACATGCTGACTTACAACCCAAATGTTCACAATAGCCAGTGCTGGGCCAGACTGAAGCCAGGAGCCAGGAACTCCATTCGGATCTCCCATGAAGTAGCAGAAACCTAAGTATTTGGGCCATCATCTGCTGCCTCCCAGGCATGTTAGCAGGAAGCTGCATGGGAGGTACAGAGTAGCAGGGACTCGGTCCCACACTCTGAGACAGCATACCAGTGTCCCACAATCCACACTCCCATACAGCATGCATGTGTCCCACAATCCACACTCCCATACAGCATGCAAGTGTCCCACAATCCACACTCCCATACAGTATACAAGTGTCCCACAATCCACACTCCCATACAGCGTGCATGTGTCCCACAATCCACACTCCCATACAGCGTGCAAGTGTCCCACAATCCACACTCCCATACAGCATGCATGTGTCCCACAATCCACACTCCCATACAGCATACAAGTGTCCCACAATCCACACTCCCATACAGCATACAAGTGTCCCACAATCCCACACTCCCATACAGTATACAAGTGTCCCACAATCCACACTCCCATACAGCATGCATGTGTCCCACAATCCACACTCCCATACAGCGTGCAAGTGTCCCACAATCCACACTCCCATACAGCATACCAGTGTCCCATAATCCCACACTCCCATACAGCATACAAGTGTCCCACCATCCCACACTCCCATACAGTATACAAGTGTCCCACAATCCACACTCCCATACAGCATGCATGTGTCCCACAATCCACACTCCCATACAGCGTGCAAGTGTCCCACAATCCCACACTCCCATACAGTATACAAGTGTCCCACAATCCACACTCCCATACAGTATACAAGTGTCCCACAATCCCACACTCCCATACAGCGTGCAAGTGTCCCACAATCCACACTCCCATATAGTATACAAGTGTCCCACAATCCACACTCCCATACAGCATACAAGTGTCCCACCATCCCACACTCCCATACAGCATACAAGTGTCCCACAATCCACACTCCCATACAGCATACAAGTGTCCCACAATCCACACTCCCATACAGCATGCAAGTGTCCCACAATCCACACTCCCATACAGCATACAAGTGTCCCACAATCCCACACTCCCATACAGCATACAAGTGTCCCACAATCCACACTCCCATACAGCATACAAGTGTCCCACAATCCACACTCCCATACAGCATGCAAGTGTCCCACAATCCACACTCCCATACAGCATACAAGTGTCCCACAATCCCACACTCCCATACAGTATACAAGTGTCCCACAATCCACACTCCCATACAGTATACAAGTGTCCCACAATCCCACACTCCCATACAGCGTGCAAGTGTCCCACAATCCACACTCCCATATAGTATACAAGTGTCCCACAATCCACACTCCCATACAGCATACAAGTGTCCCACAATCCACACTCCCATACAGCATACAAGTGTCCCACAATCCACACTCCCATACAGCATACAAGTGTCCCACAATCCACACTCCCATACAGCATGCAAGTGTCCCACAATCCACACTCCCATACAGCATACAAGTGTCCCACAATCCACACTCCCATACAGCATGCAAGTGTCCCACAATCCACACTCCCATACAGCATACAAGTGTCCCACAATCCCACACTCCCATACAGTATACAAGTGTCCCACAATCCACACTCCCATACAGTATACAAGTGTCCCACAATCCCACACTCCCATACAGCGTGCAAGTGTCCCACAATCCACACTCCCATATAGTATACAAGTGTCCCACAATCCACACTCCCATACAGCATACAAGTGTCCCACAATCCACACTCCCATACAGCATACAAGTGTCCCACAATCCACACTCCCATACAGCATACAAGTGTCCCACAATCCACACTCCCATACAGCATGCAAGTGTCCCACAATCCACACTCCCATACAGCATACAAGTGTCCCACAATCCCACACTCCCATACAGTATACAAGTGTCCCACAATCCCACACTCCCATACAGCATACAAGTGTCCCACAATCCCACACTCCCATACAGTATACAAGTATCCCAGGAGTGGCTTAACCCACAAACAGGCATAACCGTCTCAACAAACTTTTATTTTTAACTTTCATTTTTTTTAATTTGAGATGCAGAAAGAGATTTAAATTTTTCATCTCTTGCTTCACTCCCCAAATGCCTGCAAAAGCTGGGCTGGGCCAGGCCCAAAGTGGGAGCCGTGAGCTCAGTGTGGTCCCCCATGTCGGTGGGAGGGACTCAAGTACTGGAGCCATTCCCTGCTGCCTGCCAGGGTCACACTAGCAGAATGCTGGAATCAGGAGCAGAGGAGGGACCCAAACCCAGGCACTGGGTGATGTGGGCATCTCAAAGGCATCTTAGCCAATGCCTTCCCCCATAGCAAAACTTGATTTACCTGTGGACCAGTGGTTACCATTGACTGTGATTTGCCTATACTTGTGCTTAGAGGTAACATCAGAGCCCGGATGCTTCCTCACTGACTGCCACATCCTTGTCTAGAGGTTAAGGTAAACAAGTCACAGGTGTGACACTGAGGATCCAGGAGGCTGGCTTCCAGGATCAGCCAGGACACGCGTCAGCATACCCAGGGATCTCCACCTGGGTCACACAGTTCACCAGGGATGCGCTTCCTCAGGGAGGAAGCATGGGGAAGTGGCAGGCTGCTGAGTCTCAATGGGGGCTGCAGATTGGGGATTAGGGAAAACAGCAATGACAATGATGATGACTGACAGCAAGCTGGCTCCGCCCCTCCTGAGTGTTTCCTAGGCAGGGTTGGATTCTGTGCCCCCATTCCCAAACGCTCACACATAGAAGTCCTAACCCTGAAGATCCCTGAGCAGGACCTTATATGCAGGTTGGGTTTCTACAAAGCCAACTAAGCTAAAATGAAGTCTGTAGGGTGGACCCTAATCCAATGCACCACGTGACCTCATAAAATGGGGACATTTGGAGACAGGAAGGATAAGGCCAACTAACTACAAAGAGAGAGGCCCCCGACCAGTCCTCAGGAAAGACCAGTCCTGCCAACACCTTGACCTTGGGCTTATGGCCTCCAGAACTGCATGAGGGTGAACTCTTGTTGACTGAGCCACTGGTCTCTGGCTCTTTCTACTGCAGCCCTCTGAAACCAAGAGGAGCCCATCAAGCCATCACTACCATTCAGGAAGTTCAAGTTCTTTATTTATCCCCATGTGGCACAAACAGAAGTTCACGGGGTTGGCCAACCCGCCGACTGCCACACAGAATTGGAGTTTGAACCTGAACCAAGGTTTTCTTAACTGCCAAGAGATTTTAAGCCCAAATTGACAGCATGCTGCATAGGGAGTTGGGGTGGGGGCAGGGTTGACTGGCTCTTGTCACCTCCCATTTGTCTCTGCACAGGCCCTGGGGTGGCACATCCCTTAGATGCCCCATGCCTCCCACCACACCTGAGCTCTTTCTTAAAGGAAAACTAACATTGGTCCCTGTGACTGCAGGCCTTGGGGACAGTACTGTGTGCTCTGTCCCCTTAAGAGGAAGCTGATTTTCCCTCCAATGCTAGGGAACTAGTGGGGCTGTCAGCCTGCCCAGGGAGGGAGCCCCCAGCCCCCTACCCAGGTGCAAGGCTGACCTGTCTCTTCTCATTAGGCCCGAGGGGACGGGAGCAGCTTTGCAGCAGCGACTTGCGCCTGCAGCCCTGGCTCTGCTGTGGAGATGCTGTGGCTGCCAGCCCCAAGTCACCTTGTCTCCTCCCGCTGCCTCGCCCTCCCCAGCTCATTATCCCAGAACCTGCGCTGTCCACTGTCCGGAGGCCTTCCGCTCAGGGACAGCCACGCTCTTGGCCTTTCCCGGCCACGAGGGGCCCACCAAGGCTGTCTTAAGAAAGCGGAATTGTCAGAGCCCGAGAGGTAATTAGTATTTAAGAGGCACAGTTGGCAAGGTTAAAAGCTGAGAAATAAACACACGCTCGTCCCCTTTCAAACGATTCTCAGAGGCCAGACAGGAAGATGCGGCCCCCGCACTGGAGGCCACTGAGCACACCAGGCTTCCCCACCGAGGCTGGCCGTGGCTGCCTGGCAGAGGTCCTGCCGTGGGTCGTGAAGCTCCATCTGCCCCACCCCTGTGCCCCCCATCCCCCTGGCCTGTCACCAGCTGAGCCAGCCACACCCCTGCCACCCTCAAACTCCCACCTCCTGGGGATCCGTCTCCAGCCGGGGGCCCCTGCCCCGGTTCCTGCCTTGTCCCTGGCCCTGGCCTGGTCACCCTGCCATTCAGTGCATCCTCCATACCTGAGTCTGAGCGCGTGTTCCTCCTACCAAGAACCCTCGCACGGTAGCCCACTGCCAGCACCCATGGGACAGGGCGTGCGCTGTCCAGCTCTTCAGCTCTGAGTTTGAACTGCAGCTCCACTAGGTCCCCTGGGACCTTTGGGACGGCTTCAACTCTCCCCGACTCAGCTTCGCCCTCTGTAATGATCATAGCTACCTCGAAGAACTGTTGGGAGCAGTCTCAGTGATCAGCAATGTGAACAGGTTAGTGACTCAATGTAGTGTGGCTCTGAGGACATGGATCGGTGGAGAAAGGGCGTGTCCACCATTATCCAGTGGATTAGTGGCAAGCCCAGGGCTTCCCACTGTTGCAACACTGCAGGGCGCCACACAGCAAGCTCTCAATAACTCTTTGGGATGAATGATTGCCAATCAATCAATCAAATTCCAGCTTCCTGTACTACTAAGTCCCATGAAGTCTGTTAAAGCCCACTTGAGAGGAAGGGGAGGAAATCCAACTTTCTCTTTCTGGCCCATGCCTATCTTTCCCAAGACTCAAGGGGGCCCCCTGGTGCTCCCATGCGGGATTGCATGCATAATCCCAAACAGCCCAGTCCGGATCCGGCAAAGCAAGCCCTAGCTCAGCCCTGCCCTTCAGCCAGGAAGGGACTGTCCCTCTGGCTTCCCGTGTGGGAATGCCTTGCTCCGCAGGAGAGCCAAGCAAAGACTGACAGTGGCCCTGCCGCTGAGCCAGCTGGGCTCTCTCTGAGAATGCACTCTGCCCTGCGGCAGGAGGCGCTGGGAGAGGCAGCCAGGCTCAGGACACAGACAGCACCAGGAGCAGCGGGGCTCAGAGCACCTCTCGAAGGTGTGCGGAGGCCGAGAACTCTGTGGGAGCCCGGCCAAGCCCGGCCCGGGGAATCAGCCTGGGCCCACAGCAGCCCTGCTCATAG
Organism: Lepus europaeus; assembly: GCF_033115175.1. Taxonomy (NCBI): domain Eukaryota; kingdom Metazoa; phylum Chordata; class Mammalia; order Lagomorpha; family Leporidae; genus Lepus; species Lepus europaeus. The sequence continues at coordinate 26,704,485 of NC_084831.1, forward strand.
CACCAGACCCAAACTTCAGTGGCCCCAGCTGGGAACCCAGGCATCTTCCTGGACACCCTTCTCATCTCCCTGCCCACACCAGGTCCTGCCCACGTCACCTCCAGTGGTGCCGTTTCCCTCCAGCGCCTCTGCCGCCACCCTCGTCTCATGCCCAGGCAGGACGCGCTGCCCCTGTCCCTGGACCCCTGCTCCCAGCTTTTCCCCTGGCTGCCACCTACACAAGCCCCTCACACTCCCCTCTTACCCACCGCCAAGGCCTCCCCTTGAACCCGAGAGAGCAGCCAGCTCGATCCGGGCGGGCGTACAAAGTCTTAGCAACCGGCCCCTCCCCTTGCATTCAGCAAGCGTCTGCGAGACGTGTCAGGCGCTGTCCTCATAAGGCTTGGAGTCTAATGCAGGAGTCACAGACACATAAGTAGACAGAGCTAAATCCTGCGCTGTGGAGGCGCTGTGGCACGGTAGGTAAAGCCTCCGCCTGCAATGCCAGCATCCTATATGGGTGCAGGTTCGAGTCCCAGCTGCTCCACTTCCAATCCAGCTCCCTACTAATGCACCTGGAAAAGCAGCAGGAGATGGCCCAAGGGCTTGGGCCGCTGCACCCATATGGAAGACCTGGAAGAAGTTCCTGGCTCCTGGGTTCAGATCAGCCCAGCCCCAGGCCGTTGCAGCCATTTAAGGAGTAAACCAGTGGATGGAAGACCTTTTTCTGTGTCTCTCCCTCTCTCTGTCTGTAACTCTCAAATAAATAAATTTATCAAAAAAAGAAAGAAAAACCCTACCTCTTAAAAAAAAAAAAAAGGTGGCCGGCGCCGAGGCTCACTAGGCTAATCCTCTGCCTGCGGTGCCGGCACCGCAGGTTCTAGTCCCGGTTGGGGTGCCAGATTCTGTCCCGGTTGCCCCTCTTCCAGTTCAGCTCTCTGCTGTGGACCGGGAAGGCAGTGGAGAATGGCCCAGGTCCTTGGGCCCTGCATCCGCATGGGAGACCAGGAGGAGTAATCTGGCTCCTGGCTTCAGATCGGCATGGCACGCCAGCCGTAGCAGCCATGTTGGGGGTGAACCAACAGAAGGAAGACCTTTTTCTCTGTCTCTCTCTCTCTCTCACTGTCCACTCTGTCAAAAAAAAAAAAAAAAAGGAAAGGAGAAACGAGGGTGTGTTCCAGCGTTGCTACCCAGCTGCAGTCCGAGAAGCACCTGAGTTTGGGGGGGGGGGGGGGGACAGGATGAGCAGGTGGCGAGCAAGGCCCCAGTGCGTCCCTTTCTCATCCTGCCTGGATGTAGAGCTTCTGGGAAGCCCAGCAGATGGAGAGCGAAACATCAGCTGTCATACCAGGAGTGTCCTGCAGGGGGCCTGTGGCTGAGGCAGCAATGCTGTGCTTCCTACCTCCCGGAACAGGCTCCTCCTGGTACACCCAGCCACAGGGAGCGCTACAGCTGCAGGCTTCAGCCCACAGGGGCAGATTCTGAAAGGTGACAAAGGCAGTAGCTAACACTCTGCATTTTCAGTCCCTTCTCCCAAAGTCACTAAGTCTCTCTGGAAGAAGAGAAGGAAGGGGCAAAGAGGGGAAGCAAACACTTGGCTATGATCACATTGACCCTATGCTGTGCCCTGTCTACACAGGCCTTCCCATCCGTTATGCAAAAGCACTGTGTTTCTTACTACCCCAGGACCTTTACATGTGCTTTTTTGTATACTTGGAACACTCTCTTCTTTCCTGTCACCATCTGGTAACCCCCTTACTCACCTTGAAGCTTAAATATCACCTTCATCTCTCCTGATTTCCAACACAAGATCACCTCCCCCTGTGTTTTTGCTTTGCGGGGGTCTGCATTTCCTCTGTGTAGCATCTGTCATAGAGTTCCTTGCTAAGCACATTAAGGGTGGGGGGTGTGTCTGAGAGGATGACCACGAGGCCCCCAGCATCAGTCCCAGCAGAGGCTCGTGGTGGGTGATCCAAGCATGAGCTGAGGCCCCCATGGTGTGCACACAGCACCTCTTGCATGGCCCAGGAGGACCCTGAGGTCGATACACTTAGGAGCTCCCTTTTCCGAGTGGGGAAAGCAAGGCGCGGGAGGGGAGATGCCCTGGTCAGGGTCACAGAGCCACTGGGTGCGGCTGGCATCCGAAACCAGGGGCAGCCGGGGCCCAGCAGGGGTCCCGGGCACCAGTGCGCAGGCATTGCCTCTCACTGCGGAAGGGGAGACGTGAAAAGGCTGCTCCTCAGGACAGAGCTGCTGGCCAGGTTGTGGGGCACGAGACCCTCCTGACACAGGAGACCAGGGAAGAAAACGAGAGGTTAGAAAAGCACGCCCCACCCAGCTGCCATGGTGGGAACTCAGGAGACGGCTAGGATTTGGGGGTGCATGACAGGGGCACCAAGAGCCCCCACTCTCAGTCTGCCTCTGGGATCCAAACTGTGCCCTCAGCTCCCGCCGTGGTCCTGGGAGTCCATACCCGGGGTGGCTGGCCTATTGCCATGGCGACCAGCTCTTTGGCCCTGCTTGGTGGCCCAGCTGTGGGGACCTCCGTCTCCCTGTGGTTTTCAGCCCAGCTGAGCGACGATGGTGACCTCGTGTCGTGCCTTAATATACACCTGGCCCTCAGCACCATATTGCAAAGGTTTGATAAATGTTTCCAGAGACCCCTCCCACACGGGAGGCACAGCCCGGAGCCTGGGTGCCTCTGCCTGGAGGCGTTGTCCCTGGGCGGCTCGACTGTAATGACCTCGGCCAGCCAAGTGCTCCGGAGATGGAATGCCGCCACCCCCACGGGCCCACACCTGCCTGGTCAGCAGCTGGCAGGCTCATTGTTTTAAGTGATGAGCAATTGTCATTTTCCGTCGCCTCCATGATAAATCACTTTAAGAACTCCCCTCTCTCGACAGCATAAGTAATTACAGCCCTGGTGTCTGGGGCCCTGGCACCGATTAGGAGAGAAGCAAACTACACTGGAGCGGATGCTGACTCATTTTTCTTTCTCCAAAGGGCCTGCAGGCCGCAGGGTCAGAACCGGCGAGCTGGACCCCTCCTGGGCTGGAAGTTGACCAAGCAGCCCGTGGCACTGCCGGGTTTGAAGCTGGGAGACAGAGACCTCCGCCCTCCACCCCACAAAGCCCCTCACCCCTTTAGCTCCAGCTGCCTTCGAGACCCGCGGCCCAGATGCCCCGGCGATTAGGAGGAAAACGCATTGTGTTCCGGTGGGGAGAAATAATTAGGTTCGATAATAAGAAAGGGAAGCGCACCTTGTGAGAGGCCCTGCGCGGCTACCCGTGCTTGGCAGTATTTGATCAACTGTGTTTTCTTAGTCCACATGAAATGTATCGAACCACAGCATAAACAAACATCCTGGCCAGCAAGAAGCACACCTCTCAGTGGGTAAGACTGTGGTGACCCAGAAATGACGAGGACGACAAGCCCACAGGAGCCTGCCTGGCACTCATGCCCCCCCAGCCACCCCCAGAATGGGGCCCGGGGTGGGTGGGGGGCTATGGGCAAGGTGTTGGACCAAACAAACCAGGCAGGTTTGAGTGGCGTAACAGACGCGTGAAAACCACACACGAGGTAGCCACTGTCACCTCTCCCGCCGCCATCGCCACTTTCAGCAGCGAACCAGCCTCAGCGCATCACGGCTGGCACCTGCCTCCCTGCTGGCATCGCCACATGGGAGTCGGGCCATCTCCCCGCAGCGTCTGTGAACCCACGTGGGTGCTGCCTATCCCGTCAGCCTCCTTCCTTCGTGACTCTCCCCACCCAGAGAGGCCGGGGCTTTCCCAGAAATTACTGGGTGGAGGGTGAGCAAACCGTCCCCAAACCAAAAATACAAGGCTGGGGCCCGTGGGTGATTAAGTAAATTTGGGAAATGCCGCCTGCAGTAACCTTCACCTTCCCCGAGAAGCTGAAATGCACATTAGCATTTTTAAAGCTCTGAGAAGTTTCCTAATCAATTATCCCCTTAGCTTTGTTTAACCCCTTCTTTCCCATACTGCTTTCATCCAGGGACCTCGTCTAGCAACCCCCGCTCCCTTCCTGCAGGGCACAGTCAGGACTTTGCACTGCGGGTGGGAGAGGGCATTGGCTTCGACCCCACCGGGGCCCACGGCCATCTGCTCCGACCAGGGCTGCTGCGGCCGTCTGTGCCCACTGAGGAGGTGAGCGCAGCTGGGAGTAACGGAAGCTCCTGTTGGGGTGGGCAGCGCAGCACAGTGGCTAAGACGCCACTTGGGACACTTGCATTCCCTACCAGAGTCCCTGGGTTCGAGTCCCAGCTCCTCTGCTTTGGATCCAGCTTCCTGCCGTTGAGCACCTGCGAAGCAGCAGGTGATGGCTCAAGTGCTCAGGTCCCTACCACCCACATGGGAGACCTGGATGGGGTTCCTGGCTCCTGGCTTTGGCCTGGCCCAGCTCTGGCTGCTGCAAGCATTTGAAGAGTGAACCAGCAGACGGAAGAGTTCTCTCTCTCTCTTTCTCTCTCTCCCTCTCTCCCTCCCTCCCTCCCTCTCTCTCTCTCTCTAATCCAGCCGCCCAAGAGCTCAGCGCTGTGCTCCTCAGAGTTCTCGCTCAATAAGGGCTGGTGCGCAATGGGCTTGGCTCAAGGCTGAACATAACCACTCCCGCAACACAGAGCTCACGGCCTTGCTCTGCAGCTCTGAGAACCAGAACAGCCACCTGCTCTTGAGCCGCTTCTCCTCGGCCCTAGCTCTGCCCCCGAAGCAGCTCTAATCCCTGATCCCCTGACAGCTCTGCAGGGACCCTCCCCCCAACAGGGCCATCACCTCCTCCCTCCCCCAACTCACTGAGCTCAGAAGACAAGGCCCTCCACCCCTACATAAGGACCATCAAGTGGTTTTTTTCCCTCCCTGGCCACTGCTCCAGGCGTGGCCCCTGGCGCTCACAAGCTTCTCACTGGAACCACACACTTGCAAAGGGGTCCTCTCCCCGCAAAGGCCTGAGCACCCTGCCACACAACAGACTCGCCAGCCAGTCCAGCTCACTGCATGGTCAGCAAGGGGCCGGGTCACCCACCTCCCACCTGACTCAGCTCCCCAAGCAGAAGCAGAAGGGGTGGGCTGGCCATGAGCAGAACCCCGCAGCAGCCCTAAGGTGGAGCGGTATAGGCTGGAGGTGGAGGTCGGCTCGCACCACGGACAGGCATCAGTCTGTGTGCTCTACCCATAGGCCACCTCGTTCATGCTCACGACACCCTGTCTGCTCCACCTGACCACAGAGAGGTTAAGTCACTGGCCCAAGATCACCCAGCAAATCAGCCCTCAGCTGGGGTGCAATCACAGGCCATCCAGCTGCGGTGACATCTGTCCCACACCATCTCCCACCACCACACCATCTAGAACGGCCCAGGGAAGAAAAGGCCAAAGGAAAGAAGATTAGAACGCAGACTTGCAAAGGTGGGGAGGATTCGGAGAGTTGGAGACCGAGAGAAAGGGCCTGGTCCAGTGGAACAGCTTGGAGAGAGGGGTGAAGACACGCCTGGCCCTGTCCCCAGGCCAGGGAGGCCAAGGGCTGCTTGGGGAGAGGGGCACAGGCAGGGCTGGCGATGCTCTGCCTCCCGCTCTGAGGGCCATCAGCACCCCCAGGGCACGGAGCAGGGCGGGCAGACACAGGCTCAGGGAGAAGGAAAGTTCCTGGCCCAAGGAGCTCACAGCTGGGTGGGCGTAAGCCACCGCAACGGTCAAGGCAAGGGGGCTTCGGGGGCTTGGGAGCGCCCCCCTCCCCAGGCTCAGTCCCGGGGCTCTGAGAGACAGAATGCCCTCCCCCACGCCCGGGGAGCCTGGGAGCCGCTGAGCTGGGTCCATTAAGCAAGTCAGCCTTGAGCGGGGCGGGGGGGGGGGGGCGGGGGGGGGAGCTTCAAGAGCCCCATTAGAGCCGAGACAGCCGGTGCTGCCTGCCTCCACCCTGGCCATGAATTATCCCGTGAAGGAGATGGAGGAGATGCCAGAGTCTTCCCTCGTCTTCCCTAACCTTGGGACAAATTAAATCAAATTCCGCCGCACGGCCTGCAGGCATAAACTTGGGTAGCGGCACCAATAGATTCCGCCAGGCAGGCAGGCTCCCAGGTACTAATTACTTTATCCAGCAAGTTAAACAAATGATATGATATCTAAATTCGAGGGAGAGGCACCCCAGAGTTATGGAGCACACACTGCTGGGACTTGCCAATGAACAAAGCAAAACAGACCTGTTAAACTAACAGCTCCAAATATTTATTTGTATGTCCTTCAAGACTTAGCTCAGGGCCTCTGTTTCCCTCCTCCAGGAAGCCCTCCCTGATGATGCCATCTCCCCAGACCTGGCTGTGCAGGCTAGGGGTTAGGAGCACAACTTTGGCCTACCAGACCAGTTCTAGCACTAATTGTTGAACTTGGGCACACGGCTGGACGGCCACATCACTCTCCGCTTACGCTTCCTTGACTCTAAAGTAGGGATGATAACTGTTCCTATTACGAAGACCACTGTAAGGGTTTCCTAGGCTAACCTGGCAGTGTTGCATAGTGGGTAAAGCCACCACCTGTGTCGCTGACATCCCATAAGGGCACCAGTTCGCATCCTGGCTGCTCCACTTCCAATCCAGCTCCCTGCTAATGTGCCTGGGAAAGCAGTGGAGGATGGCTCAAGAGCTTGGGTGCCTGCACCCACATGGTTGAAGTCCCTGGCTCCTGGCTTTGGTCTGGCCCAGTCCTGGCCTTTGCAACAATATGGGGAGTGAACCAGTGGGTGGAACATTTCTCTGTCTCTCCCTCTCTTTCAAATAAATAAAATCTTAAAAAAAAAAAAAGGATAATTCAGAGGACTGGCGCTACGGAGCAGTGGGTTAAGCCACAACCTGCAAGGCTGGCATCCCATACAGGCACCAGTTGATGTCTTGGCTGCTCCACTTCCCATCCAGCTCCCTGCTAATGCACCTGAGAAAACAACAGAAGAGTCCCTGGGCCCCTGTACCCACGTGGGACACTCAGAAGGAGCTCCTGGCTCCTGGCATCACCCTGGCCCAGCCTGTGCCATTGCGGCCATCTGGGAAGCAAACCCGCAGATGGAAGATCTCTCTGTCTCTCTTTCTCTCTCTGTAACTCTGCTTTCCAAATAAATGAATAAATCATTAAAAACGAACAAAAATTATATAAGAATCCTGAGCAATTTTTTAAAAAGATAATCTGTGCAAGGATTTTAGCACGTAGAAAAATCCTCATCAGTGGGAACTATTCCCAGCATTCTCATTATCATTACTGTGGGGCGGGAACGTCGGGCCCACAGATCAGATAAGTCCTGCAAAATCATGCAGTCTGGCCCTGCCAAGGCAACTGCTGGTGGGACTCGGAATTCAATAAATCTAGAGCAGGCTAATTTTTAAGTTGGCCATGCTATACGGCCCACAAGCGATGTTATAAATCTGCGCAGGGTCCTTGGCAGAGAAAAGCTTCCCCAGCCCGTCATTGTCACCGCTGCAATACTCCCGGGGTGTCCAAGGGATTCCCAGTAAGTAGGAGGCCTCCTCTGGGCTCTGTCCTGCGGAAATCTTAAACATAGGACAAACAGATGGAAGGGAAAATCCTGAGCTTCTCACAGACAGAAGCCGAGTGCAGGACGTAGTTTGGGCGAGAGACGATCAGTTGAGGATGAATCCTGGATTTCAGGGTCATGGCCACACTGAACGGTACAGAGTCCCGGTGGGAGCCCAGCCCAGTGAAGCCACGCAGCAGGATGGAGCCCTGGGGGCGGGGGAGGTCTCCTCCCAGCCAGATCGCTCCCAAGCGACAGCAGGTGCCATGCAGGCGTGCCCTGTTATTCTTCCTAAATTTACCCATCAGCTACGAAGTCATTCCAGCTCCCCGGGGTGGTGAAAATAAATGGGGTGGAAAGGGACCTGCAGCTCCGCTAATTGAACTGCTTTCAAAGAAAGAAACGTCCCGGGTCCGGGAAAGCCTTTCCCAGGAACACCGCGGCATGCGTCTAAGTCTCCCCCCACCCCATTTCCTGCTTTGTGATGTAGGACAAGCAACATAATCCACTTCACCTCTTTGCTTAACGCTCCAGTAAAATCTGGCTCACCTGCGTGTCCCTGCTCCCTTTGGGAGATGCAGTGCAGCTGCTTGTTTGGCCCTGAACCTGCCTCGCCCTGGAACTTGGGCTTTCGGATCTCCCTGCCCCGCGTCCTCCCCCCGCTGCCCCCGCTGCCCACTCCTGCGGCTTCTGGAGCGGGGACAAAGCCACAGGAACCCAGACCCCCCCTGCACCAGCCCAGCCACCCCTAGAGGGAGCGCCCCCCACTGCTGGCAGAAATGCAGACCCCCAGAGATTTTGCACAGGAAGTTAAGCGCCCAGCGCCTCCTGCTCCCCCAGCAAGGTGCTGCGAGGAGAGACAGCGCGGGCCTCCCGTCCCGGGGCACAAGCCGAGGAGAGGGATGATTGTCACACAACGCTGCAGCCTTGACCAGGCACTCGTGCACCTGTCAGCTCCTCCCACCCTCGCCGTGACCTCCTGAGGGAGCGTTGTCATCCCACCCGCAGAGGGGAAACTGAGGCAGAGAACAGCGGGCCCTTCCGGGATGACTGTGAGTCCCTCTCGGGATGCCCTCGGTGGTTGACCACGGCAGTAGGAATGGTAGCACGCGCCATCACCCTCCTGGTTACCGTTGATTGGATAACGGCGAGCATGTGACTCGAGCTGAGCCAATCAGAGTGTCCTCCCACAAATGGGCGGGATGCATCATTCACGCAGTCTGGGGAGCAACCTGCTGAAGACGTGTGCCAAGGACAGAGGAAACTAAAGGGACGAGGGAGAGAGAGGGAGAGGGAGGCGACGGCAGGAGAGATGCAAAGATGCCAGGCAGACCCTCTGGCTCCAGGGACTGAGAGGGAGACAGACAGACAGGGGACCTTGCTCTGGCTCCTGGTGGCTGACTGCCTTCCTCACATAACCTCTGTATCCTTGGGGGGAAAAAAAAAACCTATTTCTGTTTGAGTCAGGTTGGACGCTGATAGTTGCAAACGAAAGGATCTTAATTGAAATCCTAGGATGGCTGAGTCTTGACAAACCACGGAGCCTAAGGCACCAATGAGTCTCCGCTAACTTCCAACCCCACCCCCTTGGCCAGCGTTGGGGAAGGTGGGGCTGTGGTGGAGGAGTAAAAGGGCTCAGCGCAGAGCCTGCAGGGTCTGGGATCCCAACCCAGGGTGCAAGTCCCACGCTGGGAGTCAGTTCTCGGAGTGCCAGCCCCTCTCCACCGGGAGTCTCAGCTCTCCCAGGAATTGTCTTGCACCCCGCTTGGTGTGGCTTGAGTTTAGCAGAGACAGGTAGCACCCGGAACTCTTCACTGGGAAGCCCCGGGGTGGCCCAACACGGTTGCACACCCAGATCTCGTTCCCCCACAGTGAGAGAGAAAACCAGCACTCCTTTGGATTTGGCCACCCAACACGCCGGAGGCCCGTGTGCTGCTGTTTGGAGGGTGACAGGACCATCAAGTTGTACACAGCACCAGGGACCTGCTGCCACGCTGTCCACTGAGATGCGTGGACGGTCCTCATAGCTGTTAGCAGAACAACATAAGAGGCTGCAAGAGCGGTGGGCCCTGGTCAGTGGACCCAGGACTCCCTAGCGGGTCCTGACAAAGTTTCTCAAGAAATGTTTGATCAGTAAGTCAACCCTGCCAGTCACTCACCTCCAACCTCCCTCAGCCGGAGCTCACATGCGCCCCCTACATGTCCCTTGGAGCCAGTCTCCCTGCCGTCGGAACAGCCCCTGCTCCGGAGGGGCTCCTGTCACCTCCCTGGACATTCTCTGGGCTCCACAGCAAATTCTCTCTACCCTGGGGGCTGCCCTGTGACCTTCCTACAGTAGCTGAGTCAGATGAACCTTCTACCAAGGCTCCCAAGGCCTAGTCCCTGCCCATCTCTTCGCCTGCCCTTGGCCCTGGAAGGGTTCTGAACGTGGACCCCGCGATGCTCTCCAGGACTCCGTGCTGTGAGGACACGCCACTCCCTTTGCCTGCAGTGCCCTTCTCTCCTCCCCCTCCACCCTTTGCCAGCCCGGCTGCTAACACCTGCTAAGCCTCTGGAGCTCACCTCGACACTGTCCTCCTCTGGGAAGCTTTTCTCAACACTGCTCCCTCTCCCACCCCCGCTCCCAGCTGCATCCTCTGTGTCCCGTCTCCAGCACTGCTCACCTCATAGCTGGTGGCCTGTTGGTCTGTCTGCATCCCCAACCTGGGAGCGAGCCCCCCCCACCCCCCGACAGCCAAGGACGCCTCGTAGTCACTGCTGATATCCAGGAAGGAACAGTGACTGCTATTCACAGGAAGAACTGGCTGTTGTCACATCCTAGAGGAATGGGGGGAAGGCCCATCAGAGGAGATGGCTTTTTGTTGGGGGAAATACATCCAGGTGCCCCTTTGGAAGGAGATGTGATGCTCTCCTAGGTGGAATCTGGAAGGAGCAGGCACATCAAAGAGGGAGGCAGCCTGCATAGCAAGGGGAGGAAACGATGGGTCCTGCACAGTCCAGGGTGGGCAGGGCTGCAGGTGCCTGGGAAATGTCGGAGGTGGAGAAGGCAGGCGAGGAGAGCATGGTGGCAGTGGGCCGTCCTGGGACCAGGGTGGAGGGAGCTGGAGAAACAAGATGTTGAATGTTCAGGTTTAAAGTGCTTCTTGCAGGGCCGGCGCTGTGGCATAGTAGGTTAAGCTTCCACCTGCGGTGCCAGCATCGCCTATGGGTGCAGGTTCAAGTCCCAGCTGCTCCACTTTGATCCAGCTCCCTGCTAAAGCACTTCTTGTAGGGCTGGCCTTGTGGAGCAGTGAGCTGAGCTGCCACCTGCAGCACCAGCATCAGAGTGCAGGCTGCAGTCCCATCTGTGCTGCTCCCAACCCAGCCCCCTGCTAACATGCCTAGGAAAGCAGTAGAAGATGGCCAGGGCCCTTGGGTTCCTGCCACCTGTGTGGGAGATCTGGATGGAGTCCTGGGCTCCTGGCCTGGCCTAGTCCCAGCCATTGTTTCCATTAAGACAGTGAACCATTGGATAGACTCTCTCTCTCTCTCTCTCTTCCTCTCTTTCTCTCTCTCTCCCTCCCTCTCTTTCAAACAAATAAATAGATATTTAAAAATAAGTAAATAAATAGCTTCTTGTACTGTGCTGTCTGTGCTCTCGCTCTCTGTCACACACACACACACACACCCTGCCCTTTCCTCTCAATTACTCCAGCCCTTCAGGAATAGCCTCACGTCTGACAGCAGCCTGGTGGTTATGGTGTTGCAGAGGAACAAAGGGGAAGAGGCCTTGGCCAGTGCAGGAGAGATGCTGCGCAGACAGCTGAGGACTGGAGCTGACAGGTGCATGACTGAGAAAATCAGGGGAAGCCAAAAGTCAGAACTGAAAGGTAAGCGTGAGAATAAAAACTGCCCCAGGAGTTTGCAGAAAACTTGGGGAAGGCATTGAAGGAAGGAGTAGGCTCCAGTCATCTCCCTTTAATATTAGAGTGACAGTTTACTGCGGGGGCATACACAAATGAATTGAATTGATATTCTGGCCCGTGCAGGGACCTCTAGGGCGCACTGGGGGCAGCTCTCTCTCTGGACACGTGCCCGAGAAGGGGAATGTCCACCACACTCAGCAGAGACTCTCTCCCCTGCTTGTGAGAGAGGGTATGAGAGGCCGGGGGCTTCTGAAAGCCCAGGGCACTGACCAGGCTCTCCTTAGGCTGAGGAGGACCCTAGAGGAAGCACACCCTTTACATGTTGAGCAGGAGGGAACATCTGCCACTCAGATGGCAACCAGAGTTCCAGCCACCTTCCAACTCTGGTCAGCTGCTGGTAGCAGCCTGAGGCACTGCCTTGGGAAGAATGCTAAGACTCTGGATTCAGCAAGAAAGAACTCAGTGATCAATTAATAATGTCTGCCACAGGTGTAGGAACCAGAATGATAGCCCGTGTGCCACGCAGCCGCCACAGGAAAAAGAGAACTGTCCCACAGCCATGCAGTCAGTGGCTAGGATCAAGTTTAAGATCAAATTCTGGGCTCCTCTTTGCACTGTGCTACCTCCCTCTACACAAAGCAAAAGGCGGGGGAGTCAGAAGGCTGATATCTTGCCTATGAATCTGGTGAAACTCACAGATGCCAGAGGAAAGTGCAAGGGGAACTGCACTAGGTTTCTATCAGGAACAGGCTGTGGCCAGACCTTGGCGGTGCTCACTGTGAGGACAGACAGCTTCCCCAAGCATCAGAAGCATTGGAGAGTGTGTGACCACACCTGTGTGTGACCATACCAGCCCAGGTGTGGGGAGAAAGATTCCCACGATAGAAGAAAGAACAAATTGCCTGTTCAAAGCCCAGTTGCTCCACTTCCAATCCAGCTTCCTGCTGATGTGCCTGGGAAAGCAATGGAAGATGGCCCAAGGGCTTGGGCCTCTGCACCCCTATGGAGGACCCAGATGAAGCTCCTGGCTCCAGGCTTTGGTCTGGCCCAGCCCCGTCTGTTACATCCATTTGGGGAGTGAACCAGCAGGTGGAAGACCTCTCTCTCTCTCTCTCTCTCTCTCCCTCCCTCCATATCTGTAACTCTGCCTTTCAAATAAATAAAAGAAATCTTTGCAAAAATAATAGCAAAGAAGAAAGCAGGCAGATCGGCCAAGGCAGTCCTGCCTTGCATCTTTGGAGTCCTATTCATTTATTCAACAAAGAGTTTTGAGCCCCCACAGACAGTTTCATGTCCTAGGAGCGGGGGCTGGCACTCTCCAGGCGTTCACATCAAGTGGGGGGGGGGGGGGGAACAAGCGTGGGATAGCCAGGGGTGCAGTTAGAGACCTAATGATCAATGGTGATCCTCACCAGCAGGGGGCGCTCAGGCAGCAGCGTGGTGTCTGAGGGAACCCAGGGAAGGAGGGAAGGGTTCAGGGGGAAGGGACAGTCACACTGCCCCCTGAGCCCCCTGAGGATTAAAGGGGGGGGGACACTGAGAGGAGGACAGACAGGGTGACAGAGGGCAGAGCCTACTAAAGCCTGGAGAAACCAAGAGACCAAAAGGCCAGAAGGGTTGCAACACAGATATGGGTTTTGTTGGTGCTGGTGCTTCATGTTTGTGTTGTCAGAGGAAAAGAGTTAGGAGCCAAGAGAGGACGGCTGTGACAGTGAGACCCTGCAAGAGGAGCAATCTACCCCAGCAATCTTCCACCTGCAGCCTTCGTGGAGCCTCTGGGTGTTTGCAAGCACAGAGCTGACAGCTCACGTGGACATCTGGGCCCATGGAGCCCACTCAGTCCTCAGCCAGGCACATTTGTGCAGTGCACAGCCTTCACAGCTGTGCACAGCAGTGTACAGAGGGCGCTCCCCTCACCCGCACCCCAGCAAGTAGACTAGACCAGAGTCCATAGGAAAACAACTGGAATTCCTGTTAGAAGGCAGGTTCTGACTCCATGGCTCTGGGTGAGGCCTGATATTTTGCATTTCTAAAACACTCCCTGTCGTTGCAGCTACTGCCACTGGTCTTTGAACCAGACTTTGAATAATCAGCCAAGACTTGGGCATCAGCATCCTAGGGCAAACCGAGATTAAAAGAAGAAAAAGGAAGGAGGAGGAGAAACGACTGTGGACAATGACTTTGTTTGATTGAATGCAATCCTTTTAGGTTATTCACCACTGAGCGCAGGGCTTCCCACGTGGGAGACGGATAAGCATGATGTAGCCCTTGTCTACACAGAGACGCTCAGAACCCGTGGGACAGAGCGCATGCAACACTGGGACTACAGCTCGTTCCAGGGAAGAGGGAATTGAGAGCCCCGGAGTCCAGATGAATGACAGGTGCTTCTGAGGGAGATCACGGAGGACCCCTCAGGGGAGGTGACATTTGGGGGGGGATGAGCCTATATATAAATATATAAACAGATAAAAAAATTTAATTAATTTATTTATTTCAATAAATTCAAGGCAGAATTACAGAGAGGCAGAGGCAGTGAGAGAGGTGTCTTCCATCTGCTGGTTCACTCCTCAAATGGCCACAACAGCCAGAGCTGGGCTGATATGAAGCCAGGAACCAGGAGCTTCTTCTGGGTCTCCCACGTGGGTGCAGGGGCCCAAGGACCTGGGCCATCCTCCACTGCTTTCCCAGGCCATAGCAGAGAGCTGGACAGGAAGTGGAACAGCCAGTACTCGAGCCCGTACCCATCTCGAACCGGCTTTACCAGATACCCCACAGTGCCGGCCCCATCAGATCAAGTCTGTAAAGATAAAAATATGAGTAAAAAGAAATGGGGCAGGCATTTGCAGAGTTGAAGTTGTCACTGGGGCCCCCACGTCCCATATCAAAGAGCCTGATTCTGCTTCTGGCTCTGGCTTCCTGCTGGCAGGCACCCTGCGAGGCGACAGGTGATGGCTCAAGAACTCCGGCCCTGCCACCAGCTATTGCAGACACTGGGGAAGTGAGTCAGTCGGTGGATGGAATCTCTCTCCCACTCTCTCTCTCCCTCAAAAAAAAAATTCATTTTTGGAAAGAAATGAAATTCACAAGAATGCCAAGGCACACGAAGGCTCGTAGGGAATGGGATGGACAGGACACAGAGCCAGAACAGCCATAACCATCAGGTTACCCAGCGGCGGGAACGCCAGGCGGCCAGAAGAGGGACCTGGGAAATCCGAAGGTTTCCCCGAAACAGAGAAGGCCTTTCAGGCACGGAGACAGCTGATGTCGAGCCCCAGGACTCAGTGGGAAGCTCAGCACCGGAAAAGCTTTTCCTCGCTGTCCTGCGACCCTGAACCTTCCCAAGAGCAAGCAAGGGTTCGAGTCCCCTGGGGTCAGGAGAGAGGAGCGCGCAGAACTCCAGCTTGCAGCAGTCATGGCCAAAGAGGAGCGAGGGAGAAGGCACTGAGGACGGATGAAAGAGCGGAGCCCGGGGGCAGGGTGTGGGTGCTGCCAGGAGGAGGGGGGCCTGTTCTGCGGGTCCTCAGCGGGGGCCCTGCAGCTTCCCCAGGCAGGACGCCAGCAGCCTGCCCACACCTGGGCTTGTGTTGTCCACAGGAGAAGGCCCAGCGGGACAGTGCAGGTCCAACATCAAACTCTCCCGGCAGGGGCAGCAGACACAGGGGAGGCCGCTGAAGAGACGGTTTTCAGAAACGAAAGGCCACACTGGAAAGCACTCCATGAGAAGCCGAGTTTGTAGCACCTGAGCTGAAGAGCCAATGGATGGTTCCAGAAAGAGGAGCCTTCCGAAGCTCTTAAGAAGTTAAGGAAAGAAAAGAGCCCACAACAAACCAAAAGCCCCCTTGCCAGAGCCCCTGCACCCCCTCCCCCAGGACCCCCGGCTCACCCCAGCTCACGAGGGCTGAATGCACCCACCTGCAGCCCTGGCCAACCCCAGCCCCCAGCTCCCAGCAGGTGGAGCTCAGTAGGCTGACAGGGCCTCGGCCCAGCCTGGCCACCAGCCCTGCTCTGGCCTGATGCCCCTCCGTCTTGTGTCAGAACAGAAATCCCTGCCGTACGGTCCAGGTCACTGGCTCTGCCTGGCGCCTTGCCTGGGTCTGCCCAATCCGAGGCCTGCCTGAGCTCCCTTCCCTCTGGGGGTCCCACTCCAAACCCACCAGCCGCACTTCGTCCTGCAGATCAGGGAGCTGGGCCCCCCAGGGCGGGCCTGTCCGCAGTCCAGCCCCAAAGACCAGGCTTCCGGAAAGGCGAGAGCCAGACCGGATTGGGCGGGAGCGGGCCGTGTGCAGTGTGCGCTGCCCGCCTTTTCCCTTCTGCCCGCATCCTCAGGGGTTCCTGGCACATCCATTCATTTCCCAAGTCCCTGCAAATGCTCCCTCGGGGCCACACTTCCAGTGAGGGCAGAGGTGGGGGTGGCAGGGGCGTGGTGTGCTCCTTAAGAAAAACTCCTAAATAATGCTCCCTGGGGCTTCCCCTTGTTTGCCTCCTGGTTCACAGCCCTCGGCAGAGCCCTCTCTCCCATGGCGGCAGCCTGGTGCTCCTTAGCTCCTGGGAGGTCCTCCTGCCATGAAACCGCCATGGAGGGGCGGGGCAGCTGAGCGAGAACCAGCGGAGTGCTCCACTTAGCCCTGAGCAGGCAACAGCTTGAATGATTTCTCCCAGCCCAACGCCTGCCAGCGCATCATGAACAGCTCTCAGATAGCTGCCCCAGATGCTTGTGATGGCAATGAGCTTCCTGAGTGACCCTGGCAGTAACGGATCCTGCTCCCCGACTCCCTCCCCCAACCCCGGGTCTAAGGCAGGAGCCCAGAACTCCATCCTGGTCTCCCACAATGGGTGGCAGGAGCCCAAGTACTTAGGCCATCCTCTGCTGCCTTCCCAGGCACATTAGCGGCGAACTGGCTTAGAAGTACTTGGCTATGGGATGCCAGCATCATAGCAGTGGCTTAGCCTGCTGCACCACAACACTAGCCCAAGCTGCAGCCGGTTTTAGTGGCTCAAACTGCACGCCCTGGCAGGCTCCACGCTAACAGGACAGACGGTGCCCTACAACAGTTGCTTTGCAGTACACCTGCTACATGTTGCTGTGGAAAGGGGGTACGCCGCAGTGAACTCTGGGGTGCTGGAGGCATCAGGGTGAGCCCACCCTTGGTAACTCAGAGATAAATATGGACGTCGATAGGGAAGCGTGTGCATAGCTGTGTGTATACAGGTGCATCATCCTCGGCCCTTAGCTCAGAGCTTCCCCGAGGCCAAGGTGCCCCACAGCCACTAGCACTGGCACACCTGCCTCCTAGGTACCTGCGGCACGAGGAGCCTGGGCTCCTTGAAGAAATGGCTGATCCCACAACTGCGGCAGGGGCAATGTGAGCCAAGTCCAGCTGGGAACATTCCGCCTTTGCCCAAGCTTCTCCCTCTTCCTGGGTTGTCCTTCCCCCACCCCCACCCCCGCCCGGTTCTAACCACTGCCTTCTCCCAGTGCCCCATCACACACACACACAAGCTCATCGCCCAGGACCGGCTCTGCCCTCCATCCTCTGCCGTGGACAGGAACAGCCCCTTTGGATCTCCGACTGACCCGACTCGGGCTGTGGCACTAGTCCCTTAGCCTCCTGGAGGCTTCATGTATCCATCTGCAGTAGAGGACACGGATACCCCTCCCCAGGGCCTGCAACTGGGAGGCTCGCCCGTCCCTGAGGACCCACCGGGCACTTCCCCGGCGCACCTGAAGGGGCAGCAGTGAGGCGGCACCCCGCTCGCCCGGAAGCAGCGCCTCCTGTCTATGGCTCCCGGCCCCCAGCACCCAGCTCCACGCCTGGCGCCCCCAGAGCGATCAGTCCATGGGTCTGCAGAGTCTGAGCTGCCAGCTGCCAGTTACTGCCCGGTCCTTCCACCGGCACTTGGCATGTGCCCGCCCCGACGGCCTGAGCTTGTCCTTACCCTGCCCGCTGACTGACACGTCCGGCGGTGGCCCCGTAGAGCCTCCTGAGCAAACGCCCGCAGGAAGACTGGGGAAACATGCGGGCAGCCCTGTTCCCTGGCCCCCTGCCTGCCTGCCTCTTCCTCTCTCGGGCTCTGCGGGACACTGCCCTCCCGTCCCTGTGCCTCCCTCTCGCCCCTTCTCCGCCTCTGTCCCCTGTCAGCGCCGCATCTGGGGTCCCCTGAGTGTCACCGTGTCCTGACACGGTCCTTCCCTCCTCCAGAAAAGCACCCACCCCACACCCCCCGCTGGTGGCTTCCTCGTCCCCACTCAAGGGCACGGGCACGCAGCACATTTGCTGTCGCCTCTTTATTGTTCTCCTGGTGACAGGCCATCTTTCCGCCCCCACTCCTTGGGGATCGATGCAGATGGCTTCCTTTATCTCCTCCATCTGGGACGTCTGCTCTTTCCTTCCCACCCCTTCCCTCGGTCCTAGAGGCTCCACTCGGGGCAGCATCTGGAGATCAAGGGGGACGCTCAGGGCCCGGGCAGGAGCAACCCTCCAAAGGCCCGAGGGAGGGTCGGAAGCAGCCCACGGACCCCACCGAGCCAAGGGCACGCAGAGGGAAAGCGCACGCACGCTGTGCAGCACTCACAGGGATCCACGGCACATGGGCGAGGCTCGTGCTCAGCCTCCAAAGACCTGAAGGAAAGTTCACACAGCCTGGGTTGGGAACACGTGTACAGTGTCTGAGCCACTGTACTGGAGAGCGCTCTAGGTCCAGCCTGGGCAGGGCACGCCACCTGCCGCTCGGGTTGGAGGTGGTGGGAAGGCTGAAGAACTGAGCTGATGGGGACAGAACCCCATCGCAGGTCAAGGAGCCTCTGTATAGCCTCTTGGCTCTGCTCTGCAGCACCCAGACTAACACAGCGATGATGAAGAGGAGGAGGAGGAAGAGGAAAGGAGGAGGAGGACGACTCTGAGTGTTCAGGGACTGTTAGGGTTGCTCCCCCTGAGCAGACTCAGAGCCCAGATAAACTCCTGCACCAGGGCTTGCCCAAGAGCCAAGCTACCCACTCCACCACCTGCCCTGCAGCTTCAGCCAAGAAGGGGCCCCCATATTCACGGTGTGCGTGTCCTCCCCATCCTGCAAGCTCCTCCCAGGGCCCCTCCTCCTCTCGGCCGAATTTCCCAGAGTGCGACTAAGTTCTGGGGTGCCACATGGGTCACCTGATAAAGACTGCCGGGTTTTAAGGCTCCAAATGTTTCTGAGCCACTGGGTGCCAGAGCACTGTCCAGAGGCCCCACGAATGGAAGCCAGGAATCCAGCCTCCAAGGCCAGTCTCACGTGGGTTTATGTTTATCACCGGGAGGTGCTTGGTTGGAATGTGTCCCCAACACAATTCAGATGTTGACACTTAATCACCAAGGTAACATACTAATAGGTGGGGCCTGCCGGTGGCTAAGTCCTGAGGATGGAGTCCTCACACTTGGGATTAGGTGCAGTGCTGGCATCCCATAGAGCACTGGTTCGTGTCCCAGCTTCCTGCTGATGGCCTGGGAAAGCAGAGGAGGATGGCCCAAGGGCTTGGGCCTCTGCACTCACATGGGAGACCCGGAAGAAGCTGCTGGCTCCTGGCTGCAGATAGGCTCAGCTCTGACAGTTGCAGCCTTTTGGGGAGTGAACCAGCAGATGGAAGACTTCTCTCTCTCTCCCTCTCTCTCTCTAACTATGCCCCTCAAATAAATAAATAAACCTTAAAAAGGGGCGTGGGGCTTGGTGGACTGAAGTTTGTCATCTTTTTTTTTTTTTTTTTTTTGGACAGGTAGAGTTACAGTGAGAGAGAGAGAGACAGAGAAAGGTCTTCCTTCTGTTGGTTCACTCTCCAAATGGCCTCCATGGCCGGCGCTGCGCCAATCCGAAGCCAGGAGCCAGGTGCTTCCTCCTGGTCTCCCACGTGGGTGCAGGGGCCCAAGCACCTGGGCCATCCTCCACTGCCCTCCCGGGCCATAGCAGAGAGCTGGACTGGAAGAACCCATGGGTTCTAGTCCTGGTGGGATGCCGCCCATGTGGGATGCTGGCGCCACAGGCGGAGGATTAACCAAGTGAGCCATAGCGCTGGCCCCAAAATTTGTCTTCTTGACCCTCGTTTGAGGTCACAGTGTTCTTCCCCTCCAGAGCAGTGGTGTTCAAGGCCCCATCTCAGGAGAGGGCAGCCCTCGCCTGACAACTGAGCTGGCCAGCACCTTGAACTTGGACTCCCCAGCCTCCAGAAGTGTGAGAAAATCAATGTCTCCTGATAAAGTGCCCATTCTGTGGTATTTTGTCACCACAGCAGAAAACCACTAGGACATGTGGGCCAAGTCCTGTGATTGCTGCATACAGCACTACCCCCTGTAGTACGTCTATACCAGGCACAGTTGGGGGATGCCCAGAAAACCAAGGACTCCCCCCACTGAGGGTCATTCTGATGGTGGAAACCCAAGCCCGGCCTCAGTGGCTCCCAGCGTGACGTCCTCAGAGAGCTCCCAGGAGGATGAGGGCTCGCAGAGGTCCCTGCAGGGCATTCACCCAGCCCCCTTCCCCTGGCTCGCCTGTCCCCCAAGCCCTGCGCTCTGTGCCAACCCTGACTCCGGGTTTTAACACCTCAGACTGGAGGAACACTCCCTCTGCCCCTGACCGTTGCGTTCTCTGCCCCATGAACTCACTGCGTTCTCTCTCCTTGGAGAAGCCACGGTCACCTGGACCCCTTCTGCTCTGTCCTGTGTGGTTCCCAGGCTGGCCGTTTACCAGGTTGTGCCCCAGCTCCCGGGACGCATGGCGTAGCTGGACTTTTGCTTGGTGTTGTGAAGGATCATCCAGGGTTCGTTCCCATGGCCTAGGCCTTAGAAAGCACTAACAAGAGACACAAGGGGCCCGTCCCAATGAGAGCTGACTCCTCCTCAAACATTCTTCAGTGCTTGTTGAGTTGATACGTCAGCCTGTGCATTCAGTTAGCGTGAGTCTCCCCTAACTGTTACAAAGTTAGGGTTCTTCTAGGGCTCAATCTCACACTCTGTCCTCCATGGCAATGGATCTCAAATGGTGGTCTTCACAGACTGGCCTCAGGGTCTAAGGTGGTCTCTGAAGGGCTGGGAAAAGTGGGTGGGATTGAGACAAAGATGCTAAACTGTGGAGCTCTGAGCTCTGATTTCAGCCAGAGTAGCACCTCCCTTTAGATTTGTTTATTTGTTTGAAACTCAGAGTTACAGGGAGAGAATGAGAGATGGAGAGAGAGAGAGAGATCTTCCATCTGCTGGTTCACTCTCCAAATGGCTGCAATGACCGGGATTGGGCCAGGCTGAAGCCAGAAGCTTCATTCAGGTTTCCCACATGGTGCAAGGACCCAGCGACTTGGGTCATCTTCTGCTGCCTTCCCAGGCACATGAGCAGGGAGCTGGATCAGAAGTGGAGCAGCTGGGACTTGAACTGGCACCCATATGGGATACTGGCACTGCAGGCAGCAACTTAACCTGTTGCCCCACAGTAGCACCCCTCTTACCTGTCTTGTATATTGGGTTTCCATTGGAACATCATTTCAGTGTGGATGCTCCAGTTCAACAAAGACTTGAGCGCCACTGCTCTTCTACTTGCTAACATTTGCAAGTTCTGTGCCATCACTTATTACACATTCAGTGACATTATAGATGTCTTTTGTCAATTCACTGTCACAACCTCATACATCATGCCACATGCCACTGTGTCCAAGTGGACATACCTTGTAATTTTGTATTCAGTTTGTTTACAGGGTGTTTTTCAAATTACAAAAGCAATACACACTGATCGTACAATAGAAAGGTTATAAATTACAGCTTTCCCAGGTCCTGCCCACTTTGATGTAACCCATGTTAAGCTCTTGTTATGTCACCCTCAAGTGGACACCTATTATGAACAATTTTATCAGTCCCTAAAATCATCAATGCAAAAAATCTAGTATTGGTATGAGCAAATATATTTCTCAGTTTCAGCCACAGGTTAACTAATCCCTGGAAGAAGCTGGCTGGGTTCTCCAAGATGGAGGAGCGAGCTGACAGGTCAGTGGGCGGTTTACGAGGGCCAAGCACAGGCGGCAGACCTGCCTGTAAGAGGGCTGCCCCAGAGCACCACCGTCGGGGTGGAGGAAGTGTTGCGGACGTGAGGCTGGGAGGAGAGTTCCAGCCCTTGGATCTCCAGGTGCCTTTCAGAGGCAGCGGCGTCTTGTGGTCAGCCCTGAGCATAAGCTCCCTGCTGCCACGCTCCGCGGATGTTGGACAATTCGACTCTAAACCACAGTTTACTCGTCTGAAAAACAGGAAGAAGGAAGAGACTTAGGTATTAACGAGGGTCCAATCCCAAACACAGGAGCCACTCTACAGAGAAAGAGAAAGGGTGCTGATGGAAGGGAATTCGAAGCTTCCACAGATGCTGGACACCACTGAGCACCTGGGCTACGTCATCACAGCAGGTGCTCCGCAGACCCCCTGGGAAGCTCCACTGACCAGCTCAGGCCACAGCAATGAAACGAGTGGCTCCCAAGAAGCTCATGCAGAGGGTACCTGCCGGTTTCTCTGCCTGCAACCATTGCTGCAATCCAATGGCCTCACTTCCTGCGCTGCTATCAAGTCTCCCACAAGCACGTCTTTCGGTAGAACCAGGAACCACATGGGGAAAGGCATTCTGGGAAATGTAGGTCCCAGCTTCTGTTCTGCAACAGGTGGCAGTGATGCTGGGTCAGCAGCCCAGCACAACCCAGGATTAGGCTTCTCATGAGATGGAGTGCAGCGTGTGGATAGATCCGTAGCCGAGTGTGCGGCACACACAGTTCATGTTCAGTGAGCGCAGTTCTAATTCTCTTCATAATTTTGACTGTGGAATGGGTGCCTGTGCACCCAACCCTGCATCTCATGCTGGAGAAAACCCCAGACACTGGCGTTCCTGTGGGAAGACACCTTCCCCCGGCTCATCCCACTGCAAGCCCCATCGTTGCTTTCTCAGATCTGATTGTAATGGCGACATTTGTAAATTGCTGATCCCTTAATTCCCCATAAGCACACAGTCTGGCAGAACATACTCAAGTCAATTACGCTGAAAGACGTGAACTAAAATTTCTATTTCTGTGTCAGCCAGTTTTATATTCCATGGCGCTTGTATCCAAAATCACCCCCCCCACACACACACCAAGAGCACTGAGCCTCAGGTGTCTCCGCCCTCCTCCATCAGTCGAGGCAGGAGGAAATGCAATAACAGCCCCACTTGTGAGCAAGCAGTCATAGCCTCTCAATGGCTATCAGCAAACATTTCAGAATAATGAAATGTTTCCAATCAGAATTAATTTTAAAAACCCAAATTGCACACAAACTTACTTCCATGAAACTTAAATTCAAACCATTCCATGGGTAACATAATTATGCTTGTAAAGGACTCAAATTGATTGGACTTCAAAATTCAATTGTAGAAAATAAAATGGGTTCTAAACCGCAAAGGCCCTTGCCAAGCCATCCCTGCTCTGAGCATGATCCAAGCCTCACACGGCCACAGCTCAGTGCTTCCTGCAAAGAAATCCATTTTGCAAATAAACCTGGGGTCCTAGCACCCCAACCTGTAGTGCCTTGTCCTGATTAACCACGCCCCCCCCCCCGCCCTGCCCTGTCTCATTCCTGCTCACTGAGAGGCTAGCTAACATTTTCAGGAGCAGGATTACCCCCCAACCATTACAGTCATCTCTAGGGAAAATTACCCAATTTAAACTTATTCTTGCTGTAGCTTGCATGTGTTTAGTTCCTTTAAACTCGTTCTACAGGGCTGGTGCTGTGGGGTAGCAGGTAAAGCTGCCACTTGCAATGCTGACATCCCATATGGGCGCCGGTTCTAGTCCCAGCTGCTCCACTTCGGATCCAGCTCTCTGCTACGGCCTGGGAAGGCAGTAGAGGATGGCCCAAGTGCTTGGGTCCCTGCACCCCTGTGGGAGACCTGGAAGAAGCTCCTGGCTCCTGGCTCCTGGCTCCTGGCTCCTGGCTTCAGACCCA
This sequence comes from Lepus europaeus, assembly GCF_033115175.1. NCBI lineage: Eukaryota > Metazoa > Chordata > Mammalia > Lagomorpha > Leporidae > Lepus > Lepus europaeus. The sequence goes on from NC_084831.1 coordinate 26,727,862, forward strand.
GCCCTTGTAGTCATTTGGGGAATGAACCAGCGGATGGAAGACCTCTCTCTCTCTCTCTCTCTCTCTCTCTCTCTCTCTCTCTGCCTCTGCTTCTCTGTAATTCTACTTTCAAATAAATAAATCTTTAAAAAAAAAAAAAGAACCTCATTCTGTGCTGTTACTTGTGTCCTTCAAAACCGTGTCCCCTGTGCTTTATAACTCCCACTTCCATCAGAACTTTTCAATGACTTCAAAAGCAGTTGAGTTCCCCTTTCACCACATGGTACAACTAAAAGGAGAGTGAGTCCCCAGCAAAATCTCAGGAAGCTAGCGCTTCCAGTTGGCATTTTAAAAGGAGGAGGGGGTGGAGGAGGAGGAGGAGGGGAGGAGGAGGAAAAAGAGGAAGAGGAACTCTAAACCCATACACACAAAAATTTATTCCGTCTGTCAACTCATGTCTGGGTGCTGCAGTGAACAAGCCAGACAAGGGAGCTTGCATTCTGGTCACGTGAGATAGATAAATGAAATAAAGAAACATGAGCACTTCAGTGTGTAAGTACAGATCTGAAGGTCTCTTCACTTCCCTTCTCTGAGCTAACGTGGGGCCAAATCCATGAAGAGCCAGCAAAAGGAAGTTCTCGGCAGAGATTATAGTAAGTGCAAAGGTCCGGGGGCAAGAAAGAGTATGCCAACCTTAGGGGCTAGAAATACATTGCCAAACACAAATACATATGATGTATATACACCAACCCATCACAAAGACTTTCTAAAATGGTTTATTAGAGACTGGGTGAACATGAAGCATATTTATAAGATATGTCTACTGCACAAAGAATGCCAATAAAAGGAACACTCTTGTATCCCACCCTCCAATTTAAGAAACAAGACCCCTTGTGCCTTCCTCGATTCTGTCCACCCTTCTACCTACCCGGATCCCTAATCGGAACGCCAGGTTTAATTCTCCCTCACTTTTTTCCTTACGGATTTCTAGCACAAACAACATATTGTCTAATATGTTTCTGGTCCTTAAGACTAGACTCACAGTTAGGTACACTTCTATGGCATTTTGTTGTAGCCAAGTCGAAGCTATGATACTTTTTTTTAATTTGACTTGTTCACGGAAGTGTATGTTGAGCTCCCGTCGGATCACACGGAGCTCTAAGGCAGGACAGAGGGACTCTTCAGCAGACTCCTTATCCAAGTTCTGCCACTGGCAATGTTTTCAAAACAAGAGTACACTGTTCAACCAGGACAGCGACAGGATACAGTTCACCAACCTTATTCCAGTGTCCCCTGGTTACACTGCGTGTGTGTGTGTGTGTGTGTGTGGTGGGTTCTAAAATCCCACACATGTGCAGGTTTGTGTCTCCCCCACCACCGTCAGGATCCTGGCCAGGGGCAGGCACCCAGCCTCGTGGTTCTGAAGCTGCTTAAGGTGCTCAGGTTCCACAGCAGAGTCCCTGGGCTCAACTCCCAGCTTCAGCTCCTGCACACCCTGGGAGGCCGCAGGCCGTGCCTCAAGGACCTGGGGCCCTGGGGCCCGCCACACACATGGGAGACCTGGGCTGAGTTCCTGGAGCACAGCTTTGGCCTGACCCAGCCCTGGCTCTAGGGGGCATTTGGGGAGTGGACAGTGGATGGGAGCATCTCTCTCTCTCTCTCTCTCTCTCTCTCTCTCTCTCTCTCTCTCTCTTTCTCATTCTTGGTCTTTCTTTCTGTCTCTCAGACAAAATGTATTTAAAGATGCTGGCTGGTTGCCTTAGCAGGACTAAGCCTTCATGATGTCCCTTTATAAGCACACAAGTATCCCTCCTACTCCACCCCCCACCCAGTCTCCACTTCTCACCTTTTGTCTTTTCAAAATGTCGCATAAACAGAATGATCCAGTTTGGCACCTTTTGGGATTGACTTCTTCCTTTCACAAGTCCCTGAAGACTTCTCCGAGTTGTTGTGCGCATCGGTAGCTTATTTCTTTTTACTGCTGAGTAGTATTCTATAATAGATACATACAACAATGTATTTAACTGTTCACCTACTTGTTAGAGGCATCTGGACTGTTTCCAGTCCTCAAATATTACAAACAAAGATGCCGTGAACGTGGAATTATTGCAAATAAAGCTTCCTAGAATTGGGGTAAACATAAGTCTTTATTTCCTGGAATAAATGCCTGAGAATGCAAATGCTGGCTGATACACACGTTTACTGCCAGACTGGTACAGGCGTTGTGGTGCAGCAGATCGGCTCGGGGTGTTCTCATCCCTATCAGAGCATCAGTATGAGTCCTGGCTACTCTGCTTCCAATCCAACTCCCTGCTGATGCACCAGATGTTGGATAATGTACCTGAGTCCCTACCACCCACATCAGAAACCCAGATGGAGCTCTGGCTCCAGGCTTCAGCCTGGCCCAGCCCTGACTGTGGCAGGCACTTGAGAAATGAACCAGATGGAAGATCTCTCTCTCTCCTCTCTCCTCTCTCCTCTCTCCTCTCTCCTCTCTCTCTCTGTCAAAATATTTTGGTACATTAGCTCTACCATTTTATATTTCACCAGCAATCTATGAGTGACCCAGTTTCTCTGCCTCCTTGCCAACATTTGCTTTTCTCACTGCCCTTCACTTTCGGAATTCTGGTCCAGGACAGTGACAGCACATCCCATTTCAATGCGCGTTTTCCTGATGTGGAGCACTTTGTCCTGTGCTCTTGGCCCTCTGAGCGGCCCTGGCAGGGAAACAGCTCTTCATGTCTTTTGCCAGCGTTGTTCTTTGTGTCACCATTTTAGCTGCTGAGTTTTGAGTTCTTTATGGACTCCACATACTGGTCCCATGTCAGATATGTGACTTACACACATTTTCTCACTGTGTCACTTGGTTGATGGCTTGCTTTTTTAGTCAGGATTACTTTTCTTCGTCCCATGAGTGCAGACAACTTTCTTCATGTTTGTGCCTGTGTAATATTTCCTGGCATGAACTGGATCAAAATGTAGTCATCCATTCCGTGTTCACGGACATTATTTAGTGTTTTGCTTTTGGAAGCAGCATTACCACAGCCAGTCTTGACGTGTCTCCTGGCACAAATATCTAAAAGTTGTTCTAACATAAAGACCTACATTAAAATTTCTGAGTCACTGGGTACATGCATTCTCAACTTCTTACTAGGTAATGCTAACCTCAGGCCAGAGATTATATCACTCCGCACTCCGACCAAGGCTGTAAAAGTTCATGTTGCCCTGTGATTTTGTCAGCCTGTGAGCTTATCAGATTTTTTTTTCAATTTTAGAAATCTGATGGGTGTATAATGGTATCTTATTTTAGTTGCATTCTCCTGATTACAAACAATCATAGAAATAAATACAAAGAATCCCTGTATTTACCTGAGGAGACTGAGAATTTATTCAGTACTACTTAAAAATTTAATAATATAACACATGAAAATGTATGCGAAAAGCACAGAGCTGAGAGCTTGCCGTGCAGATATTCAATAACACTTAGCTGATTGTAGCTATTACTGTCATCGCAGAGGAAGCACAGTGTCTGGCTTTTTTTTTTTAGTTTGTTTGGTTTTTTATACTTGAAAAGCAAAGCAACAAAGAAAGAGGGAATAAGAGAGAGAGATCTTTCATCTGCTGATTCGCATCCCAAATGCCCACAAAGGGCAGAGATGGGCCAAGGGGAAGGAGCCAGCAACTCCTTTCGGGCCTCCCTTGTGGGTAGTAAGGAGCCAAGCACATGAGCCACCCATCTGCTACCTTCCAGGGTGCACACTAGCAGGACGCTGGATCAGGAATGGAGCAGGACTCCATCACAGGCCCCCCAGTAAGGATGTGGGCAGCCCAAGAAGCAGCTTGGTCTCCTGAGCCACCCCGATGTCTTTCTTAATTCAACCCATTACCCCAGCCATGGTTCAGCACCATAGTAACAGCAACAGGCGGTAGTGGGCACTGTGGTAGGAGATTCACAGGAATTAACTCGTTTATACCAACAGACTAGAACCTGTTATTTTTTTTAAACTTTTATTTAGTAGATATAAATTTCCAAAGTACAGTTTATGGATTACAATGGCTTTCCCCCCCCATAACTTCCCACCCACCCACAACCCTCCCATATCCCGTTCCCTCTCCCATTCCATTCACATCAAGATTCATTTTCGATTATCTTTATATACAGAAGATCAATTTAGTATATATTAAGTAAAGATGTCATCAGTTTGCCCCCACACAAAACACAAAGTGCCAAATACTGTTTGAGCACTAGTCATATCATTAATTCACATTGAACTACACATTAAGGACAGAGATCCTACATGGGGAGTAAGTGCACAGTGACTCCTGTTGTTGACTTAACAAATTGCCACTCTTGTTTAAGGCGTCAGCAATCTCCCAGGCTCTAGTCATGAGTTGCCAAGGCCATGGAAGCCCCCTGAGCTCGCTGACTTTGATCTTATTTTGACAAGGCCATAGTCAAAGTGGAAGTTCTCTCCTCCCTTCAGAGAAAGGTACCTCCTTCTTTGATGGCCCATTCTTTCCACAGGGATCTCACTCGCAGCGATCCTTCATGTAGGTGTTTTTGTTTTTGTTTTTGTTTTTGTTTTTTTTTTGCCAGCGTGTCTTGGCTTTCCATGCCTAAAATACTCTCATGGAGGCCGGCACCGTGGCTCAACAGGCTAATCCTCCGCCTAGCGGCGCCGGCACACCGGGTTCTAGTCCCGGTCAGGGCACTGGATTCTGTCCCGGTTGCCCCTCTTCCAGGCCAGCTCTCTGCTATGGCCTGGTAGTGCAGTGGAGGATGGCCCAAGTGCTTGGGCCCTGCACCCCATGGGAGACCAGGAGAAGCACCTGGCTCCTGGCTTAGGTTCAGCACGATGCGCCTACCACGGCGGCTATTGGAGGGTGAACCAACGGCAAAGGAAGATCTTTCTCTCTGTCTCTCTCTCTCACTGTCCTTCTGCCTGTCAAAAAAAAAAAAAAAACAAAACTCTCATGGGCTCTTCAGTCAGATCCGAATTATTTTTTTTTAAGATTTATTTTATTTATTAGAAAGACAGAGTTACAGAGAGAGGTCGAGACAGAGAGGACTTCCATCCGCTGGTTTACTCCCCAGATGGCTGCAACAGCCAGAGCTGAGCCGGTCCAAAGTCAAGAGCCAGGAGCTTCTTCCAGGTCTCCCATGCAGGTGCAGGGGTCCAAGAACTTGGGCCATCTTCTGCTATCCCTGACCATAGCAGAGAGCTGGATCGGAAGAGGAGCAGCCAGGACTAGAACCGGCACCCATATAGGATGCCAGCACTTCAGGCCAGGGCTTTAACCTGCTGTGCCACAGCACCGGCCCCTAGATCCTGTTATTAAACTATGTTTTTAGTCCCCCAGGTAGCGGAATGGAGCATTCACTCTGCACATTCCAGCTTGCTTTTTGATGAAGTACTTATTTAAAAATGTTCCTTTCACCCATTTTTCTATTGAGTTATTTGTCATTTTCTCATAATTGTCTGGAGTTGTTTTTTTTTTAGCATATTCTCAATACTAATCTTTTGCCACTTATGTGTATTACAAATTTCTTCATCCACATTGTGGTTTATTTATTTTTTTCTGTTAAGGTGTCTTCGGGTGAATAAAATTTGAAACTAGTCAAGTTTTTCAAACTTCTCTATGCTTACATTTTTTGGATTTCAAGAAATCCTTGGAGCCAGTGTGGTGGCTCAACAGGTTAAGCCTCCACCTGCAATGTCAGCAACCTATATTGTGAGGTGTCGATGGGTTAACAGGCAGTCAGAGTGGTCCCAGTTGAATTTGGGGTGCAGAATGCTTGCTTCCCCACCCCCAAAATGTTATCTTTAGCAAGAACAAAATGTCCTCCTTCCTTCAAAATCTCCAAATTTACCTCAAGAATAGCAGGGGAGTGGTGCCTGCCTCTGCGCGCACAGTTTTTGTGAAAAAAAGTTACCTATCCCACCCCTCTGGATGGTTTTCTGTTTTATCGAGAGCAAGCCAGACAGGAGAAAGGATTATCAATCAGGTCTTCTGATGGGTTTTCCCTGTCTGGTAACTGAGTGACAGTTTGACTGTCAATTTCTTCTCCCTTTGAAATTGTACTTAAAAACCCCAGTGCCACGAGTCCTTTGGGGTTTTTCCTCTCTTGGAAGCCCCCTCCACGCCGCTCTGGCTGGAGGCCTTTGACTCTAAGAAGTCTTGCTTTTTAGAATCTCTATGCTTGTCCATTTGGAAATTTTTCTTTCATATGAGGCAAAGAACCGAGGTAATAATATGTTCTCCACCACCATTTTCCCATAACGATGTAAGTACCGGTTCAAATCCTGACTGCTCTACTTCCTATCCAGCTCCCTCCGAATGAGCCTGGGAAAGCGGTGGAAGGTGGCCCACGTGCTTAGCCCCTGCCACTCACATGGGAGACCTGGATGATTTCCAGGCTCCTGGCTTTGGGCTGGCCCAGCCATGACTGTTGTGGCCATCTGGGGAGTGAACCAGCAAATGAAAGATCTCTCTGGGTGTATGTCTCTCCTTCTCTCTATATAACTCTGCCTTTCAAATAAACAAATACATCTTTCAAAAAGAATCCTTATCCTTCCTGAGGTCATAAATACACCCTTCCATTCTGCCTTGGTAATCAGTGTATTTAAGAACATGGACTTTCAATCCAAGCTGCTTATGTGTGGGAGTCACGTTTTTAAACACTGCCTACTTCCAAGCAAAAAAACCTTGAGCAACTTACTTAACCTCGGTGCACCTCAATTTACTCATCTGCAGAAGGGAAACTGTCTTAGAACTGATGTGGTCACCAGGATGCCCTCTCCCTGCCTCCCACCCCTGAGCTCAGGCTGTTCAGGCCCTTGCTTTATGATTGCTAATTAACCACTTAGTAAAATTACCTTTTCTTACAGTTTATTTATTTATTGAAAGGCGTAGTGAAAGGAGAAGGGATCCTTCCATCCACTGGTTCACTCCTCAAGTCCCCACATGACTGCACCAGCCAGAGCTGGATCAGGTTGAAGCCAGGAGCCTGGAATTCCCTCTGGGTCTCCCATGTGGGTGGCAGGGACCCAAGCACTTGGGTCATCCTGTACTGTTTTCCCAGGTGCATTAGAAGAGAGCGGGATGAAAGAGGAACAGCCAGGACTCCAATGAGCCCTTGGGTATGGGATGCCAGATGTGCCCACCCCACCACTTAGTAAAGTTAACTCAGGGAATGGAGAGAGTGGTGCAAAGTCCTCCAATAATTAACATCTTGATAGTGGGTATTGTCTCAAAGGGCTTTCCTTTCAAGAGAATTCCAGGCCCAGGGAAGGAAGGAAAGACCATCCGAGACCAACTGAAGCCCACTTTTCCATCATCAGGAACACAGCGCCACTGTGTTCTGACCAACCCAGAAAGGCCACAAGCACCTCTCATTCCAACCCAGTCCCTGAGAACTTTCACCCCAAGTCCTCAGGGAGCCCAGGTACTGAGCTGTGGCTGCCTGCTCCTTGCCCCACACATTCCAGCAAACCCCTGCTGTCTTCCATGTTCCCGCTGTCTAAACAGCCAGTGAGTGAGCCCAGTCTTGGGGGTGCTATGGCAACTCTTCCTACCAGCTTTGGGGGAGCTGTTCTTTTATTATTATTATTATTATTATTATTATTATTTGACGGGTAGAGTTATAGACTGAGAGAGAGAGAGAGAGAAAGGTCTTCCTTCCATTGGTTCACTCCCCAAATGGCCGCTATGGCCGGCCTCTTCCTGGTCTCCCATGTGGGTGCAGGGGTCCAAGCACTTGGGCCACCCTCCACTGCCCTCCTGGGCCACAGCAGAGAGCTGGACTGGAAGAGGAGCAACTGGGACTAGAACCAGCGCCCATATGGGATGCCGGCGCCACAGGGGGGTGGTGGGGGTAGCTGTTCTACATCAGTCCCTGTACCACACAGTTGTGCTGTGGACTAAAAAGGCAGTATGTAGAAAGCAGTTACAAGTGTGAGACTTGGGGTCCAGCACTGTGGCACAACAGGCAGTGCCAGGTATTCCATATGGATGCTGGTTCAAGACCCAGCTGCTCCACTTCCAAATCAGCTCCCTGCTAATGTACCTGGGAAAGCAGCAGAAAATGGCCCAAGTCCTTGGGCCCCTGCACCCATATGTGAGACCCAGAAGAAGCTTCTGCCTCCTGGCTTTGGATCAGCTCAGCTCTGGCCATTGCAGACATTCAGGGAGTGAACCAGCAGATGGAAGACCTCTCTCTCTCTCTCTCTCTCTCTCTCTCTATATATATATATATATATATATATATGTATATATATAGTTACATATATATAGTTACAGATATATATATATATATATATATATATATATATATATATATAAAACTCTTTCAAATAAATAAAAAGTGTGGGACTTGGTAAATATTTTGTATTGCCATCATCATCACCAAGTTATAATATTGACTTTCATATTTAATTCTTTCACAAGCTAAAATGGATTTTATATATGAATGATCAGTTTACCCAATCTTTAAATTTTTTAAAGATTTATTTATTTATTCAAAAGGCAGAGTTGCAGGAAGACAGAGACAGAGGGAAATCATCCATCCTCTGGTTCACTCCCCAAATGGCAATTGCTGGTGCTGGGCTAAGCTTAAGCGAGGAGCCTGGAGCTCCATCTGGGGGTCCCACAAACAGTATCAGGGACTCAGGTACTTGGGCCACTGCTTTCCCGGGCACATTAGCAAGGAGCTGGATTGGAAGCAAAGCAGTCAGGACTCAAACTGTTCTAACTGGAGTGAGATGATACCTCATTGTGGTTTCCTTTTTCTTTTTGATTTCTCATTGTGGGTTTGATGGCACATGATACAGAGAAGTATTTCGTGTGTTTCTTGGTCATTTGTATTTCTCCTTTTGAAAAATGTCGATTCAGATCCTTTGCCCATGTTTGCTGCTGTTGAATTTCTTGAGCTCCTTATATATCCTGGATATCAATCCTTTATCAGATGCCTAGTTTGAATTTTTTCTGCCATTCTGTCAGTTGTCTCTTCAGTCAGTTATTGTTCCTTCACTGTTCAGAAGCTTCTTCCTTAATATTACCCCAATTTGTCTATTTTTGCTTTTATTGCCAGTGCTTTTGGGGTCTTATCCAAAAATTCACTGCCTATACCAATGTCTTGAAGTGTCTCCCCTATGGTTCCTTCTGGTAATTTCATAGTTCCAGGTCTTAAATGTAGATCTTTGATCCATTTTGAAAGTTTTTTTTTTAAATAAGGTATAAGGTAGGGGTGTTGTTTCAAACTTCTGCATGTGGAAATCCAGTTTTCCCAGCACCATTTATTGAAAATACTGTCTTTTCTCCACAGAGTGTTTTTTGCACCTTTATCAAAGAAAAGTTGATTGTAGATGTAGGGACTTATTTCTAGGGCTTCTATTCTGTTCCATTGGCCTATATGTCCATCCTTATGCCAGCACCATACTGTTTTGGTTACAATAGCGCTGTAGTGTATCTTAAAATCTGATATTTTGATGCCTCCAGCTTTGTTTTTATTGTTCAATATTTCTTTGGCTATTCAGAGTCTTGTGTTTCCATGTGAATTTTAGGGCTTTTTTTTTCTGATTCTGTAAGGAATATCACTGGTATTTTTATGGGAATTGTACTGAACCTTTAAATCACTTTGGCTAGTGTGGACATTTTGATAATATTAATTCTTCCATTCATAGATATGGAAGATAGTTTCATTTTCTGTGTTTTCTTCAATTTTGGCCATTAGTGTCATAATTTTCATTGTAGAGTCTTTTAAATTCATCCCAAGATATTTGCTACTTTTTGTAGTTGCTGTGAATAGAATCACTCCTGTACACTCTTTCTCAGCAAGGTCATTATTAATGTATAAAATTATACTGATATTTGTGTATCAATTTTATGGCCTGCAACTTTGCTGAATTTACTTATCAGTTCTGATAGTCTCTTGGTGTAGTCTTTTGGTTTCCCTATAGACAGAATCATGTCATCTGCAAACAGGAATAATTTGACCCTCCTTTTCTATTTGTTCACATTTTACTCCTTTCTCTTCCCAAATGGCTCTGGCTAAAACTTCCAGAACTATATTGAAAAAGAGTGGCAACAATGGACAGCCTTGTCTGGTTCTGGATCTTAGTGGAAAAGTTTCCAGCTTTCTCCTATTCAATGTGATATTGACTATGGACTTACCACATATGGCCTTTATTGTGTTGTGGTATATTCTTTCTATTCTTAATTTGCTACATGATTTTTCATGAGTAGATGTTGTATTTGATCAAATGTTTCCTCTGTTTCTGAGATGATCAGACAATTTTTATTCTTCATTCTGTTGAATGAAGAGAGAGAGATCTATCTTAGTATATGGTCTATCCTATAGAATGTTTCATGTGCTGATGGAAAGAATATGTATTCTATAACCGTGAGATGGACTGTTGTAAATGTCTATTATGTTCATTTGGTCTACATTGTAGATTAATGCTGCTGTTTCTTGATTTTTTAAAAAAGATTATTTATTTGAGAGGTAGAGTTACAGAGAGAGAGAGAGAGACAGAGAAAAAGGTCTTCCATCCACTGGTTCACTCCCCAAATGGCTGCAGTAACTAGAGCTGGCTGATCCAAAGCCAGGAGCCAGGAGTTTCGTTTGGGTCTCCCAAGCAGGTGCTGGGGCCCAAGGACTTGGGCCATTTCCACTGCTTTCCCAGGCCATAGCAGAGCACTAGATTGGAAGAGGAGCAGCTGGGACTCGAACTGGAGCCTATATGGGATGCCGGCGCTGCAAGTGGAGGCTTAATCAACCATGTCCCAACACTGGCCCTCTGTTGTTTTTTTGGTGATTTTTCTTTTCTTTTCTTTTCTTTTTTTTTTTTTTGATCTGGTTGTTGCTTTCATTGATGAAAGTGGCATGTTAATGTCCCCAAGTATTATTATTATATTGGAGCTATGGCTATGTCTTCCTTTAGTTCTAGTAACACCTGTTTTATAAAACTGGGTGCTCCAGCCTCAGGCACATATCCATTTACAACTGTCACGTCTTCTTATTCTATAATGACCTTCTTTGTCTCTTTCACCAGTTGTGTCTTAAAGTCTGGAGCGCCTCTCATAAGGATAGCTAATCCTACTCGTTTTTGACTTCCATTTGCATGGAATATCTTTCTCAGGTTTTCTCTTCCAGTCTCTGTGTGTCCACTATGAAGTGTGTTTCTTGTGGGCAGCATGATGTTTGTCCAGTTTTTTCACCCATTCAGTCTGTATGATTTAAGTGGGGGATTTAGTCCAACTGCACCTAAAGTTACTATTGCTAAGTAATGACTTGACCCTGCCATTTTTCCATTAAAGTTTCTTTTGTTTGTTTTGGATCTCTTTTGTTCTTTTTCTAGCAAACTTTATACTTTCACACATTTCTTTCTTTATGTAGTACATCCTTCAGTGTTATTTGTAAGGCTGGTCAGGTGGTGATAAATTCTTTCAGTTTTTGTTTGTCTTGGAAAAAAATCCTTATTTCTCCTTCATTTATGGAAGAGAGCTTCACTAGCTAAAGTATTCAGGGTCAGTAGTATTTTTCTTTCAAACCTGGACTATATCTCCCGTTCTCCCCTGTCCTGTAAGGTTTCTGTTGAGAAATCTGCTATTTCTGTAAGGGGAGTTCCTTTAAAAGTGAGCTGGTGCTTTTCTCTTGCAAATTTTAGAATCCTCTGTGAGTATTTTGGAAAAATTTCACTGTAATGTATCACGGTGAGGTTCTTTTCTGATCATATCTATTTGGGGTACCTATTTTTAAGAATAATTTTAACTATTCACTTTTGTAGAAAATGCAGTTAACTTTTTAATTGGTTTATAATCAGACTTTCTATTAATTCTAATAATTAGCTATATATTTTGTAGGATGTCTGTGTTTATAAGCTATCATCTCAAAATAACGACTTCTCTTCCTAATCCTAATTTCGTCTTTGTATATTGTATGTCTTTGGCCTTGTGTCGTTGGCTAGGACCTTTGGTAAACTGGTGAAGAATGTGGTGATGTCAAATATCCTTCTCTTGTTACTATCTTTAAGGGAATTTTTCAATGCTTCATCTTTTTATAAAGGTTTATTCTATCTATTTTGAAAGGCAGAGCTACAGACAGAGAGAGAGAGGCCTTCCATCTACTGGTTCACTCCCCAAATGGCTGCAACAGCTGAAGCTGAGAGCCAGGAGCTTCCTCTGGGTCTCCCACGTGGGTGCAGGGGCCCAACCACTTGGGCCATCCTTTGCTGCTCTCCCAGGTGCATCAGGGAGCTGGATCAGAAGTGGAGCAGCCGGGTCTCAAACCAGTGCCCATATGGGATGCCAGCATTACAGGTAGACGCTTTACCACTGTGCCACAATGCCAGCCCCTATGCTTTAATGTTTAATCAATTTTATACACCTTGGGTAGATGAGTTCACACTTTATTATCATTTTTCTGTGTTGCAGGATTGTGTCATCAATATTTGCTTTAGTGTTACGTGTCTATGTTCTCGAGTGAGACTTACCTGCATTTTGCTTTCTCATGCTGTTCTCGGGATTCAGCATCAGATGGGTTGGGTCATGTGTCCTCTGTCCTCTTTTTTTTTTTTTTTTTTTTTTTTGACAGGCAGAGTGGACAGTGAGAGAGAGAGACAGAGAGAAAGGTCTTCCTTTGCCGTTGGTTCACCCTCCAATGGCTGCTGCAGCTGGCGCGCTGCGGCTGGCGCACCACACTGATCCAAAGCCAGGAGCCAGGTGCTTCTCCTGTTCTCCCATGGGGTGCAGGGACCAAGTACTTGGGCCATCCTCCACTGCACTCCCTGGCCACAGCAGAGAGCTGGCGTGGAAGAGGGGCAACCGGGACAGAATCCGGCGCCCCGACCGGGACTAGAACCTGGTGTGCCGGTGCCGCAGGCGGAGGATTAGCCCATTGAGCCACGGCACCGGCCTCTCTTTTTCTGTATCACAGGAAAGTTTGTATAAGCTTGGAAATAGTGTTTTCCTGTATGTTTATGAGTAGAACTCCCCAGTAAAATCATTTGGGGAGGATTTGCTGTTTTTGTTATGTAAACACACTTCATATTTTTAAACGAGTAATTCTACTTCTTTAATAATTAAACTAGCATTCAAGTTTTATATTTCTTCTAGAGTCGGTTTTCGCAGTTTATGTTTCTCTAGAAATTCCCCCATTGCAACAAAGCGTCTCAAAGCATCAGCTTTCTGTATTGAGCGGCTGCTCGGTACAACACCTCATCCTTCAAGTCTGCAGCATTGTGAATGCGCTCCCTGCTCCTTGCTCTACATTGCTTTGTCTGTCGGCTTTCTTTTTCCTCGATCAGTCTTACCAGGGATTTTTCGATTTCACTAGTTTTCTTAATGAAACCATTTTTGGCTGACTTGGGCGTTTCCATCAAACATTTTATTTCCATTTCATAAGTGTTTGCTCTTCTTTTTTAAGTGTTTCTTACCTTCTGCTTCTCTGGATTAATTCTGTGTTACATATATTTGTAAATTCTTAGGTTGGATATTTAGTTCAGGAGCAACCACCCATCCCATATGGGCGCCGGTTCGAGACTCGGCTGCTCCACTTCCCTTCCAGCTCTCTGCTATGGCCTGGGGAAGTAGTAGAAGATGACCCAAAGCCTTAGGCCCCTGCACCCACGTGGGAGACCTGGAAGAAGCTCCTGGCCCTTGACTTCAGATCGGCTCAGCTCTGGCCATTGTGGCCATTTGGGGAGTGAACCAGTGGATGGAAGACCTCTCTCTCTCTCTCTCTCTCTCTCTCTCTCTCTCTCTCTGCCTCTCCTTCTATTGTGTAACTATGACTTTCAAGTAAAATAAGTAAATCTTTAAAAAAAACTTATCTATTTGAAAATCAGAGTTACAGAGAGAGAGAGGAGGGAGAGAGAGATATCTTCCTTCCAGTGGTCCATCCCCCAGTTGGCTGCAATAGTCAAGGCTGAGCCAGGCCAAAGCCAGGAGCCAGGAGCTTCATCTGGGTCTTCCACGTGGGTGGCAGGGGCCCGTACACTTGGGCTATCTTTCACTGCTTTTCCCAGTCCATCAGCATGGAGGTGGATCAGAAGTGGAGCAGCTGGGACTCAAACTGATGCCTATATGGGCTGCTGGTGTTGCAGGCAGCAGCTTTACCCATCACCAGTGTCGGCCCCAGTTCCACGAGCTCTGACATACTTACAGACATAGATACACCCATGCAACCACCAGCACAATCAGGATACACCAGCTTCGTCACCCCGAGAAAAGTCTCTCACACACAATTCTAGGCCAAATATTGGGAAACACAAAAGCTGCAGAAAAATGAGCCTAGTGGGAGATGAGGATTATTGGATTAATGCCAGTTACAGAAGGGCCTGCTTCTGTGACCTTGGCCCCTTGCTTTCTCTTTCCTTCGGCCACCCTCTCTCATTCTGCTGCGGGACGATGAAGCTGGAAGGCCCTCACTAGATGCCGGCATCATGATATGGCTTCCCAGCCTCCAGAACTGAAGGAGAGAAATTCCGTTTCTTTCTAAATTACCCAGTCTTGGTATTCTGTTACAGCAACACAAAAGCAACTAAGACATCCTATCACTACACTCAGACAGCGCGTAACTCTCTGAAAAAGGCTTCTTTCACCCAGCAGGGAGTCTGTGACGTTCATCTGTATGATTGCATAGGTCCAGAGTTCATGCATGTTTCATTTCTGCCCAGTATTCTATTGTGTGTTTGTATCCCAGCCTGTTTAGCCACCCACAGGCTACAGAACTTTAGGATTGCTTCTATTCCTTGGGCAATTACAAGTGGAGCTGCTAGTTGTGTGCCAATTTGGGGGGAACCATACTTTTAATTTCTCTAAATTCCCAAGAATAGGATAGTTGGATCACATGGTAAATGTATGAGGATACTTCAAAAGTTTGTTAAAATAGAATTAAAAGTAAGTTTGCTTTGGTACAAAAAATTTTGTAAAGTTTGCATATAAAGGGTCTTCATGGAAATGTACATGATGACAAAACTATCCATGCATTTCAAAATTCCAAATACTTTCCAAATTGATTTCCACTTGACATTGCCACTTGGTCCAAGAGTTGGTATTGGTGAGTCTGTTTCATTCCTGCCAACCCATGTGTCTGTAATGGTATCTTATGATGACTTTAGTTTCTAAATAATAAACTATATTATGTACCTATCATGTGCTTATTTTCCATAGATAGACCTTTGCTGGTGAAGGAACTTTTCAAATCTTTATTTGGGTTACTTGTTTTCCCACTATAGAGTTTTTAAGAGTTCTTTACATACTCTGAACGCAAGCCTTTTGCCAAATACTTTCTCCAAGTCTGTGACTTGTCTTCTCATTCACGTATCAATCTCTCTCTTTTTTAAATTTTCATTTTCTTTGAAAGCAAAGAGACAGGGAAAGACAGACGGAGAGAGATCTGCAGCCACTAGCTCACTCCCCAAATGCCCACATAGCCAAGGCTGAGCCAGGCTAACACCAGAAGACCAGAACTCCATCCAGGCCTCCCACACAGGTGGCAGGAATCCAAGGACTTGAGCCATCATCTGCTGCCTCCCAGGGTGCACATTGGCAGGAAGCTGGATGGGGAGCAGAGGAGCCAGAACTCGAACCAGGCACTCTGATCTGGGATACATGTGTCCCAAGCAGCAACTTGACCGCTGCACCACACACCTGTCCCAGTATTATCTTATGGAGAGCAGACATGTTTTAAGGTTGATGAGGTCTAATTTCTCAACTTACTCTTTCACAGGTTGTACTTTTGGCAACTGAGACATTTTTGTCTAATCCAAGGTCACAAGAATTTCCTTCTCTTCTCAAAATTTCAGTGTGAGACTATACGTTGAGTTCAATGACCCACCTCGAGTAAAATGTGTAGATGAGATGAGATATGGACTGAAGATCAAATTTTTGTCCATTCAGATGATCAATTGTGCCAACACCACTAGTTCCCTGTTTGGTTTCAGTGTCCGGGCCTGCAAACACTGGTTTCTTCCACCTCAGCTGGTTTGGATGAGGATAAAACGTTAGGGAATTCACAAGACTAAAAGCCCCCCGAGGAGAGTGTTTGAGGCAGGGTGTTGGCCATCGAATGGGTCAGACCTGGCTCGAAATCTGGCTTTGGAGTTAAACTACCTGAGCCTGAACCTTTTTTTTTTAATCTTTTATTTAATAAATATAAATTTCCAAAGTACAACTTTTGGATTATAGTGGCTTTTTCCCCCCAAAACCTCCCTCCCACCTGCAACTATCCCATCTCCCACTCCCTCTCCCATCCCATTCTTCATCAAGATTCATTTTCAATTATCTTTATATACAGAAGATCAATTTAGTATATACTAAGTAAAGATTTCAACAGTTTGCACACACAGAAACACAAAGTATAAAGTACTATTTGAGTACTAGTTGTACCATTAATTCACATAGTACAACACATTAAGGACAGAGATCCTACATGAGGAGTAAGCGCACAGTGACTCCTATTGTTGATTTAACAATTGACACACTCTTATTTATGACATCAGTAATTACCCAAGGCTCTTGTCATGAGCTGCCAAGGCTATGAAAGCCTCTTGAGTTCACCAACTCCGATCTTATCTAGACAAGGCCATAGTCAAAGTGGAAGTTCTCTTCTCCCTTCAGAGAAAGTTACCTCCTTCTTTGATGGCCTGTTCTCTCCGCTGGGATCTCACTCACAGAGATCTTTCATTTAGGTCTTTTTTTTTCCCACAGTGTCTTGGTTTTCCATGCCTGAAATACTCTCATGGGCTTTTTAGCCAGATCTGAATGCCTTAAGGGCTGATTCTGAGGCCAGAGTGCTGTTTAGGACATCTGCCATTCTATGAGTCTGCTGTGTATCCTGCTACCCATGTTGGATTGTTCTCTCCTTTTTAATTCTATCAGTTAGTATTAGCAGACACTAGTCTTGTTTATGTGATCCCTTTGCCACTTAATCCTATCATTATAATCAATTATAAATTGACACTGATCACTTTGACTAGTGAGATGGCATTGGTACATGCCACCTTGATGGGATTGAATTGGAATCCCCTGGCACGTTTCTAGCTCTACCATTAGGGTTAAGTCCGAATGAGCATGTGCTGCTGAGCCTGAATCTTAAAAATGACTTATTTTATTTATTTATTTGAAAAGCAGAGTGACAAAGAGGAAGAGATGGAGAAAGAGATCCTCCCCCTGCTGATTCACTCTCAAATAGCTGAGGACTCCATCCGGGTCTCCCACATGGGTGGCAGAAGCACAAGCACTTGGGCCATCCTCCACGGCTTTCCCAGGTGCATTAG
Organism: Lepus europaeus; assembly: GCF_033115175.1. Taxonomy (NCBI): domain Eukaryota; kingdom Metazoa; phylum Chordata; class Mammalia; order Lagomorpha; family Leporidae; genus Lepus; species Lepus europaeus. The sequence continues at coordinate 26,745,123 of NC_084831.1, forward strand.
CAGGGAGCTGGATCTGAGACAGAGTAGCCAGGACTGGAACCGGTGCTCCCAAATGGGATGCCAGCTTAACCCGCTGCGCCACAACTCCGGCCCCTGTGCCTCAACGTTCACTCCATCAGTTACTCCTTTTTTGCTCATATTGTATGACCTTAGGAAGCTACTACGTGTTCCTGTTCCCCAGGTTTCCCATTTGAAAAATGTGCATAGCAGACCCTTCCTCTTAGGATTTCTTAGAAGACTGACTTGATAATGTGGGCAAACAGCCAGGCACAGAGTCGGTACGGCAAAGTCAAAAAAACAGCATCCACATTCATTTACCCTGTTAAATCCTCAGTGCCTAGTGTAGTGCTCGACAAGATTGAAACAGTACAGAAAGTGCGTCTACGGCTGCACGGGGAACGGGGAACCCCAAAGGTCTGGAGAGTCCTTGTGCTGCTGGTGGTGGTGTTTACACTGCGACCCCTGCTCCCACCCCCGCCAAGCCTGCATCTCCCCTGTGCGTGGTCTCTGCCATCTCTGATCTGCTGCTCCCTCTAGCATGAGCGCCTCCATTCCCAGCCATGATTTCTGATGCACTGTAGCCCTCAAAACAGGCTGGAGGGGCCGGTGCTATGGCGTAGCAGGTAAAGCTGCTGCCTGCAGTGCCAGCATCTCATATGGGTGCCGATTCAAGTCCCAGCTACTCCACTTCAAATCCAGCTCTCTGCTATGGCCTGGGAAAGCAGCAGAAGATAGCCCAAGCCTTTGGGCCTCTGCACCCACATGGAAGACTCAGAAGAAGCTCCTGGCTTCTGCCTTCAGATCAGCTCAGCTCCAGCCACTGTGGCCATCTGGGGAGTGAACCAGCAGATGGAAGACTTTCTCTCTCTCTCTCTCTCTCTCTCTCTGTCTCTCTCTGCCTCTGCCTTACAAATAAAAATAAATAAAGTAAATCTTAAAAATAATAGTCTGGAACACAGAAACAAAGGGTGGACAAAAGAAAAAGAGAAAAAAAACTTTTTTTTTGTCAAATGCATGCACAGAAGAAAAACAATTCCCCAAGCCAAGCAAGCCCAGGGGATATCAAAGCTGCAATCATCCCATGAGGCCTGGAGCTTGCTTCTGCTCTTCTGTGGGTCACAGAATACCCTTGCAGACCTGCTCCCCAGGAGTGGCACTTGACCAGCACTACAGCCTGGCACCCAGTAGCTCAAGTGGAACAGGGTAGGGTGGGATGGGAACAAGAAGGCCAATGGCTGTGAAGTGCAGGGCCCCACGGCTTCTCACCCCATCTGCTCCCACTTCCAGAGGGAGCTGGGAAGCTCTGTGCTATCGAAAAACTGGGCAGACACAAAATGATGCTTTGTGACATGCATAATCATGATCACCCTAAAAACCAGCAAGCTGCACACTCTGTGAGGGTGAATTCTGTGGTTTAGGGATTCTATCTCAACAAAGCTGGGGAATTTAAAAGATTATTTATCCACTTGAAAGGCAGAATTACAGAGAGGACAGTGAGAGAGAGAGAGAGAATCTTCCACCCACTGTCACTCCCCAAATGGCCACAACATCCAGAGCTGGGCCAGGCTGAAGCCAGGAGCCAGCAACTCCATTTGAGACTCCTACATGGGTGGCAGGGTCCCCAAGCACTTGAGCCACCGTCCGCTGCTGTCCCAGATGCATTAGCAGGGAGCTGGATCAGAAGGGGAGCAGCCAGGACTCGTACTGGTGGTTCTCATGTGGGATGTTGGCATCACAGGCAGTGGACTGACCTACTTATAGGTCTCACCAAGGTTGTTTAAAAAAAATGCAAGTGAAGGGACCGAGAAGGCCATAATGCTCTATCAGTTCATTGGTTTGTTGGGTTCCTTTACTATAGTAAATAAATCTTGTTTAAAATAATGATTTTGGGTGGCAAGCATCGTGGCATAGAGGGCAAAGCAGCTGCGTGTGACAGCGGCATCGCTTATGGGTGCTGGTTTGTGTCCCGGCTGCTCCACTTCTGATCCAGTTCCCTGCTAATGGCCTGGGAAAAGCAGCAAGGGACATCCCAAGTGTTGGGGCCCCTGGGAGACTTGGATGAAGTTCCTGGCTCCTAGCTTTGGAGCCCCACTTATCCCTGGCTACTGCTACCTGGGGATTGAAGCAGTGGAAGAAAGCTCGCTCGCGCGCGCTCTCTCTCTCTCTCTGTCTCTGTAACTCTGACTTTCAAACAAATACATAAATTTTTAAAAATAAATAGATTAAATAATGATCTCGGGGTGACCTATAATCACTCACTCGGTGTTCTATAAAAGCAACTCTGGGAGTCAGCGCTGTGGTGTAGCCGGTGAAGCTGCCACCTGCAGTGCCGGCATCCCATATGGGCGCTGGTTCGTCCCGGCTGCTCCACTTCCAATCCAGCTCTCTGCTATGGCCTGGGAAAGCAGCAGAGGATGGTCCAAGTCCTTGGGACTCTGTGCCCACATGGGAGTCCTGGCTCCTGGCTTTGAATCGGATTGGCCCATTGCGGCCATTTGGGGAGTAAACCAGTAGATGGAAGACTCCTCTCTCTCTCTCCTTTCCTCTCTCTCTCTCTCTCTCTCTGTCTCTCTCTCTCTCTCTCTCTCTCTCTCTCTCTCTCTCTGCCTCTGCCTCTCTATAACTCTGCCTTTCGAGTAAATAAATAAATCTTTTTTAAAAAATCTGCAGGCCGCACAGCACTTAAGTGGAGTATTTTTAAAGACTAAACAAAAAACCACAAGAACTTGGGCTTTTGGACCAGTTCCTCAGGAGGCCTTGTGTGGCCTAAGACCTCACCTGGCTCATCCTCCACGGGGCTTCTGGGAAGATCCTGATGTCTCTGAATAGACAGCGAGGGTCTGAGTCTCTGGGCCCGTGGGCAGGGCTTGCACCAGAGAAAGCGACGCCAGCTGCACCCAGCCGTCACGTCGTTAGCAAGATCACCGGGAGAAAGCAAGGAACAGTGCCATGGGTCAGGAAAGGGAAGGTCGGGGACTCCGACGGAGTCTCACCTCATTGCATCACTCAGCCCTCAGCCACGAGGGCGTCTCCCTGTTTGGTCTTCAGGCAGCCGGGGCTTGGAAAGGTGGCTGTGCTGCGTCCGGGGCCGTGGAGGATGGGATTCCACTCCGCCTCCCACCATCTCCATTTTGCGGCAAATTTATGGGACGGTTGAGTTGTTTTGCTTGCTTTATAGGACATGAGGGCTTGTTGCATAATTAACGTCATGTGCTCATTTTCTGGAACTCAGCACTTGTTTTCTTGTTGCAAAATTATTGTTGAGGTTTATGGTTATTGCATCTTTGCTTTTATGTGCGTTCTGGTGTGGGTGATACCTGTGGTTATTGGATGGGCCTGTTGGGGGAGGGGCAATGCTCTTCTTTTTGGGGGAACAGCTCGCTGCAGGGGGGTGGGAGGCACCCCCCTGGTTAGGATAAGGCCAAAGAGGAGGGCAGAGAGCTGTACTTGACTCGCTGGGGGGACACGGCCTGCTCTTCAGGTCTGGAATAACAGGAACACAGCAAGGACTGGTGCAAGTGGAGTGGGGTGCGATAAGGAAGACCTTGTATGGCAGGTGGAGGGGTCTGTGCTGTATCCCACAGGTAGATGGTGTCTTCATAGAGGGTGGTTCCCGAATCAGACCTATGTTTTGTTTCATTTTGTTCATTCACTTTGAGAGACAGACAGACCAAGATCTGCCTTCCTCTGGTTCACACCCTAAATGCCCACGACATCTAGGGGCTGGACGAGACCAAAGCTAGGGCCCCAGAACTCAATCTGGGTCTCCCATGTGGATGGCAGCGACACCACTACTTGAGCCATCACTGCTGCCCCCCCCCACACCGGGGTGCAATGAGTAGGGAGCTGGAATGGGGGAGTGGAGCTGGGACCAAACCCATGCAGGCTGATTTGGGACACAGGTGTCCTGGGCTACATCTTTACTACTGTGTCAAACAATGGGTGCTCCCAAAGCACCCCCTCTTGTTTCGGGATAAGCCAGGACCCCTTAAGGAGGGACCCCTTTGCGTGCTGGGGGTCTGCCAGGACAAAGCACGCCTGTAAGCAGCTCTGGACTTGGTGGAGAGCGCCGCTGGCCTTGCGCTGTCCATGTCCTCTTCTCCCTCTTCTCTGGCTAGTTCTCCGCTGTGCCCCATGCTGGGCCACACCAGTCCCCATGGAACGCAGGTCCAAATCCCCTGGCATGCACCAGCTGTGCCCCAGTGTCCAGGTTCTTCTGTGCCTCCGTGTCTTTACCCACAGAAGGGGATAAGAACAGAACTCAGCTCGAATGACTCTTGGGAGGGTTAAAAGTGAGCCAATGTCCAAAGACAGTGGAAGGGAGGCGGGCTCTGAGGGAACATTCTCCAAGCGTCACTCGGATCCCTCCAGCTCAAACAGAACCGCCCGGAATCACAGCCTACACAGGTTCTCAGGCTGTCTCCCGACTCCGGATCAAAGGCCGGACTTGCAGACGAAGTCTCAGCCCGGTGTCTCTGCAGCCCTCTCGCCTTATCCCGCCTGCTCTCGCAAGGTGTTCACAGGAATGCCAGGACTAAGCCGCTGCTCAGAATTCCGGATTCGACTCAGTGCAGCTGTCCAGAAACTCCTGGGCATACCTTTGTCTGGCTCCGCTGTTTCTGTTGCAGGACTTGGAGGCCGTCTGAGTTTGGAGAAAGAGAGAACAACTTTAATCAGGAGACCTTGCAGAAGGTTCTGGAAAGGCAGCTACAGGAAGCTGACTGCCCATGCTGTGCTGCTTCTCTGGTGTTTCTGGTCACAGGAGTCCCTCCTTGGCAGGTTCACCAAGGGGAAGAAAGCACCTGTCCCCTCCACAGCTTTGCCGAATGGCAGATTTTTAACCGTTTCCTGCCCACTTCACACAAGCTGCCGGTGCCCTTTGCTGCACTCAGCTGTTTCCAATCAGAGCACCGTTGCCAAGGAAACCACAGGTGCCAGTCTCTCTGTAGCCCCTGAATCGAGGCCTAATCTACATGGGAAGAAATTTCCATTCCAGAGCTCAGCCGATTTCAACACGTACACCCTGCCTGGACGCCTTCCTGGAAGCGGCCAGCCTTGCTCCTCCGTAGTTAAAGCCTGTTCTTTCGCCTGAGATGCTCATGGTGCTACTGAGATTTGCTTATAGGATTAATTTGCTTAATTGATCCCTACTGAGATGTGAATGATAGAGTAGAAAGACAATAAAACCCATTTGGCAGAGTCCTTGCAAGGACTGAACAAGATAATGTAGGTAAAGCGCTTGGCAGAGACAATAAAACGAGTGAGAGGGGACAGCTTAGTGGAGGTGCTGAGAACAGGACAAGTGTGGGGAGCAGAGGAGGGGCTTGGGGCTCCGGCTAAGGATGCCTCGCACACAAGGTGTGTTAGAGGCCCCTGGCTCCTCCTCCCTGCAACAAGAGACCGCCCATGCCCCCTGCGTCTTCTTCAGGCTCTGGACTGGTCACAGTCACCTGGTCTCCTGGCAACACCCTGTGTCTAATTAGTTTTTAAGTGGATTCAACTGGGCCTCCTAGGAGGAAGCGCCCATTCTGGCCTTTTAGGGTCCCCCACATTAGTGCCAGTCCCAGGCTCTCCCCAAGCTCACACACTCCCATCTATAGAGATACAGTTGTCCCCAGCACACCCTAAAACCTCAAGGGACTGGGACGCCACACTGTGCCCTTGGTGACTGATGGCTTCAAGAGCAAGCATCCCAACAGGCCACGTGGAAGCTTCGACCCCCTCACAACCCAGCCTCCGAAGCCACAGGTGTTAAGGGCGGGTCACAGCCCTCGTGAGGTCCCATGTGGCGTCGTAAGAGTCCACCTGCATGGAGTGCCAAGATGAGGCAAACTGACAGGGCAAGGGGTCAACCAGAGGCCACCAGGAGAAGCGCGGAGACAGGAGTGGAAGTGGCTGTTTATTGGAAGTGGACTCCCTGGGATAATCTGTTTTAAAGTTCTTGCAATGGATAGTGGTCGTGGTATACAATATTGCAAATGTACATAATCCATTGTAGTATACACTTAAAAAAGACTTAAAATAGTGATAATTTTACTTTATGTCTCTTTTACTGCATTTTTTTTTTTAATTAGACACCAACTGGGGCAGATGGTGAGCTATGAAATACCAAGACAACCTAACTTTGTTCAGGGACTATCATTGTCCAAAGCACTTTTACTTTATGAACCTATTGAATCCTGCTTTAAAACCCTCGAAGTCAGGTCTGAGCATCACCACTCGACAGGTGAGGCAGCAGAGGCCCAGAGAATCGAACTGATCGAGGCCACAGGGAAGGTAAAGGGAGGACCAAGCCCATCTCTGAAAGGCATCATAAAGCTGGCCTGGAGGCGGAGCCCGCGGACTCACGGACACCACAGCTGGCGGGTCCTGCAGAGAGGCAGGGCAACCCCTGTGGAGACAGAAGGAACCTACCGGGCCTGGCTGGCCTGCTCCTGGTCCCGGCCACCCGTGGGCCTTCTGCGCCTTCATCTCCCTTCCAGAGCCGGGGTTGTCATGCACCCTCCTCTCATCCCACCCGTGAGACCCTGAGCCCATCACTCGGCCTCCCCATACACACCCATCAGATGGGCATATGCAAGAAAGGCCTGCCTGCAGAGGACGAGGGAGGGGAAGATGGAGCCTGCAAAGGCCCCAGCACAGGCAGGGGACTGGCGTGATCTGCCCAGGACAGACGTGCGGCCAGCCCTGCTCCCAGTGCTCAGCTGCACGTAGAACAGCGGGTAGACAAGAGCACTGGCTCAGAGACAGCTGCCTGGGTTCCCTTTACTGTGTCACTATTAACTGACTTATTGAGCCATAATCAACATACAGTAAACCTTGCATGTTTAAGATGAATCATTTGGGGGCCAGTGCTGTGACGAAGCAGGTTAAAGCCCTGGCCTACAGTACCAGCGTCCCATATGGGCGCCGGTTCAAGTCCCAGATGCTCTACTTCCAATCCGGCTCCCAGCTAACGCGCCTGGGAAAGCAGCAGAGGATGGCTCAAGTCCTTGGGCTCCTGGCTTCAGATCAGTGCAGCTTCAGTCATTGTGGCCATTTGGAGAGTAAACCAGCAAATGGAAGAGCTCTTTATCTCTACTTCTCTCTGTAACTCTGTCTTTCAAATAGACAAAATAACTCTTTAAAAAATTAATTAAATAAACTAAATGTTAAAGAAAATGCACCGTTTGGCAGGCTTGGACAGACATATATGCCCTTGACACCATCACCACCACCAAGATCATGAACATTCCCATCCCCCAACACAGGTCTCCTCGTGCCCCTGGAAATCCCTTCCTCCTACTCCCCATCCCTCCATCTCCAGGCATCCATCGATCTGCCTCCCGTCACTGTAGATCAGCTTGGATTTTCTAGCGTTTTACAGGCGTGGAATCATACAGTCTGCACGTTTTATATCTGGTTTCTTGCACTCAGCATAACTGTCCAGCAACCCATCCGTGGGGTCGCGTTTATCAGTAGTTCACTCCTTTCTGTTGCAGTGTAGAAGTTGGCCACTTATTGATGGACAGTTCAGTTGCTTCCAGTTTGGGGCCGTTATGAATAAGGTCACCAGGAACATTCAAGTCTGGGTCTTTGTGTTGACGTGGGCTTCCTTTTCTCTGGGTACATCCTAGGGGAGGAAGAGTGGGTCCCATGATAGGCTTACAAAACAGCCAAACTGTTTTCCAAAGCGGCAATCCATCCCCACCCAGAGTGTGTTGGAGTTCCAGTTTTGCCCCACCCTGGCCAATGCTGGTACAGTTGGATTTTTAACAGATGTATATGCTAGTGATTCTAGCAGGTCTAGTGAGTGGGTGCACCGTGGCACCGCCTGAATCCTGGAGACGAACTGTGCACAACATCTTACTTGCTCCTTGGCTACCTATATACATCCTTTGGTGACGCATCTGTTCCAATTTCAACGGTGCTACCTGCCAACTGCAGAACTTCAAGCAAGTGACACTCGCTCTCAGTGCCCGGGAGTCTGTGAGATGGAGGATGAGCACAACCCCTACCACATGAGGGGGTTGGGAGGGTCTCTCCGACCCCAGAGCCCTGGCTGCCCACCCCCACCTTTACTCCCCCCCAAGCCTCACACCTGCTTTATACCAGGTCCCTTCCTGAGACCCCTCCCCACCCCACCCCCCCCACACACACACGCACGCACTCCTGTGACTGCATGCCCCTTCCAGCTGTGGGTGTGGGAGACCAGCAACAGCAGAAGAAGCCTCTCAGTCTGGGTACCCAGGGACTGCATTTGACAGTCCGTCTCCTGGGCCCTTTAAACCACTGCCCAGAGACATTTGATATATTAAGATATTTGCCTTTCTACTTGGAATTCCAACCTGTCTCCCAGGTGAGGCTCTCTGTGCAAAGCAAGGAGAGGGAGGAGGCCCGGAGCCACTGCAGAGGCCGTTTGAATGTCTGAGTCAGCTCATTTCTTATGCCCCATGCACCTGCTCCCGGCGAAGCCGTGTCCTCTCACTGCCTTCAGCTCCAAGGTCCCGCCTCCTCCCTCCAGTCCCTCAGTTCTCAGTGCTGCAGATGGGAAACCCTGACCACAGGAGGAGGGAGGGGCCAGGCAGGCCTGGGCAGCAGCCTGGGGTGACAGAGGCAGCAAACCAGGATGCAGGAGGAGAGAGAGGTTGGCAAACTGAATCCCCCCTCTCCCTGGGCTGGGCCTTAGGCTGTGTAAGCACAGCAGAGCACAGCACGGGGCCTGGGGACTAGCACAGTGAGTCTCTGCAGCAGTCTACAGAGAAGGACCCTGATCCCCAGCCACTCTATTCAAAATGTGGATCCGCGCACCCCACCTGGAAACTCCGGGGGTCAGGCCCAGCAACCCTCCAGGTGCTTCTGCTACAGCTCAGGGAGCGAACCCCTGGTCCAGCAGAGGGGAGTGGCAGGCCAAAGGGCGACTCAAAGAACCCACCCATCTCTCTTGAAAACAAAGGCAGAAACCACAGTGGTTACCAACAGCAGTGTGAGAAGCAGATGAATCCTGGGCCACCCTTCAGCTCTGTCACTTCCTGGCTGTGACCCTGAGTGGGTCCCCGGCATCTCAGCATCTCAAAGTCTAACAAGGCCAACCATAGCAGGGCTGCTGAAGGGATTTGAAGAGGAAAAGCCCCAGGGCCCAGGGAGGGCACCTATTGAGTTCTCAAGAAGAGCAGCTGTGTCATTCACCTGCCACCAGCTCCTTCGAGGACTTCAGGCACAGCAGACAAAGTAGTCCCTTCCTCACACCTCTTTGCTGCCGTCTGTGGAGGAAACGGTCCCACTAACTTCCTAAATCTAAGAGCAAAACTTTGGGAAGAGCACCTAGCTGTGCCAAGGGCACTTTGGAGATGAGCAAGAAGCAACCACAGGAGATCATGGCTGTGCTGATTGTTGCGAAATGCAGGTCCTTAAGGTATGCAAGTGGGGTACACAGCCTGTGCTGAGCAAGATGTGGGCCACCCCCAGGGAGCCAGCTCCCCGCAAGCTAACACGAGGCATCTTCTGGAGCATTCTTTGCTCTGCTAGCTGCAGAACGAGCTTCCTCCTCCATCCCAGCTGACATGAGAGCAGGCTTCTCCTCCATATCTGCTACCGTTTTCAGGGGTGCTTCTTGCTCCCAACCCTGGCTCTGATCCCCGGTCTCCAGCCCCTCTCTCCCAGCACTTGCCAGCCCCACTGTCCTTGCTCCTTCTCAGGTGACATCTCCACTGGAGCTGTCTTTACTGAGGGTGATGGAGAACACACGACAGCCCTCAGCTAGGCAGGTAAAAACCAACAGCCACCTGCTGAGTTCCCCAGGACTTTTCTCACAGAGCCACCTGGCTGCCCCGCTTGTGGGCTCCCACCTGCCGCCCTGTTCAGGGGCATTCATTTCCCACCCGTGAACTTTCGTCCATCTCCTTTTTCCCCTGAGTCTTGCAGGCCCCCGAAAGCCCCCTCCCTTCTGAGCTGCCAGCGGATGGTTGTTGAGCTCCTGCTAGTTTGTTGTGTAGAGCAATTTGGCGTAGAGCCTCCTCTTTCCAGACAATCCCGGCGGGGGCAGGGAGTGAGTCTTGCCTTGAATAATCAATAAAACCTCTTTACGGTGTTTTCTTAAATAAAAGAGCAGCCTTCCTTCTGTCCAGCACCCCTCACCGGCTCCTGGAGCTTAAAAGCGGCGGCAGGCATTGCTGTTATTAAATAGCCATGTTTTCCCTTGCTATCACACAAAACCCCTGGAAATTCCTCACATTTTTATTTAAGATTCCAGATGGCACAGCAAAGATTGCAGACACTATAGCTTCTGTTAGCAACAGGAAATTAATGGCTACACTGATCCGCAGCCAATGTCTGCTGGATTGGTGACAACGGCATGAAAAGGGAGCAGAGCGACAGGGTTCGAGGCACAAGTTGCCCGGTCAGCAAGGTCTGAGTTTGGATCCTGCCTCTCCCGTTGATTAGCAGGGGACTCTCGTTGGGGAAGTCATTTGAGCTCCCTGGCCTCAGCTTCCTCATGTGAAAAACAGAAAAATTCAATTCTGCTAGCATGTCACATACACATTCTTTTTATTTTTTAAAAGATTTATTTATTTATTTGAAAGTCAGAGTTACACAAAGAGACAAAGTGAGGCAGAGAGAGAGAGAGAGAGAGAGAGAGAGAGAGAGAGAGGTCTTCCATCCTCTGGTTCACTCCCTAATTGCCTGCAACAGCCGGAGCTGCGCCAATCCAAAACTAGGAGCCAGGAGCTTCTTCCAGGTCTTCCCACATGGGTGCAGGGGCCCAAGGACTTGGGCCATCTTCTACTGCTTTCCCAGGCCATAAAAGAGAGCTGGATCCGAAATGAAGCAGCCGGGACTCAAACCAGCACCCATATGGGATGCTGGCACTGCAGGCGGTGGCTTTACCCGCTACACCATGGCACCAGCCCCTTACATACACATTCTTAAGTTATCAATCAAATGTGCTTATCTACAGAGCATTTGCATTAGAAAGGAAGGGAAGTCTGGCACTCACTACAATGCGCATGAACCTTGAGGACATTCCACTAAGAGAAATAAGCCACCAACAAAAGGACAAACACTGGGGCAGGTGGCGTGTCACCGCAGGTTAAGCCGCTATTTGGGACACCCACATCCCATATCCCAGCACCAGTTCAAGTCCCCACTACTCTGCTTCCAAGCCAGCTCCCTGCTAATGTGCCTGGAAGGCAGCAAAAGGTGGCCCAAGTGCTTGGGTCCCTGCCACCCACATAGGAGACCCAGATGGAATTTTGGGACCCTGAGCTCAGCCTGGCCCAGCCCTGGATGTTGCAGGCATTTGGGAAGTGAACCAGTAGACAGAGACCTCTATTTATCTGTCTCTCAAATAAAATGAAAATAAATGAATAAAAGATTTTTGACGGCCGGCGCCATGGCTCAACAGGCTAATCCTCCGCCTAGCGGCGCCAGCACACCAGGTTCTAGTCCCCGTTGGGGCTCCGGATCCTGTCCCGGTTGCCCCTCTTCCAGGCCAGCTCTCTGCTGTGGCCCGGGAGTGCAGTGGAGGATGGCCCAAGTCCTTGGGCCCTGCACCCCATGGGAGACCAGGATAAGCACCTGGCTCCTGCCTTCGGATCAGCGCGGTGCGCCAGCAGCAGCACGCTGGCCGCGGCAGCCATTGGAGGGTGAACCAATGGCAAAGGAAGACCTTTCTCTCTGTCTCTCTCTCTATGTCCCCTCTGCCTGTCAAAAAAAAAAAAAAAAAAAAGATTTTTGAAACTTCTCAGTGACACATGAAGGGGGCAGGGGAAACCCAACCAGTAGCACAGTTCTACATACGTGAAACATCTCAGACATACACCTGTATTACAGTAAGTATGACCTTGGCCTTCACAAAGGCCTCAGGTCTGCATAAGGAAGTGAGTGTCAAAGGGTTCTGGCTTCAAGGTCACTGTCAAGCAGGGAAAAGAACTTGTGCTGAGGCCAGGAGGGCTGGGGCACGAGAGGAGTCACTCATCACACATCAAGAGTTGAGGGCACAGCCAGTGTTAGGCGTAGCAGGTAAAGCTGCCGCCTGTGGCACTAGCATCCCATATGGGCACCAGTTCCAGTCCCAGCTGCTCCACTTCTGATCCAGCTCTCTGCTATGGCCTGGGAAAGCAGTAGAAGGTGGCCCAAGTCCTTGGGACCCTGTACCTGCACGGGAGACCCAGAGGAAACTTCTGGCTTCTGGTTTTGGATTGGCGCAGTTCTGGCCATTGCGGCCATCTGGGGAGTGAACCAGCGGATGGAAGATCTCTCTTTCTCTCTCTCTCTCTCTCTCTCTCTCTCTCTCTCTGCCTCTGCCTCTCTAAAACTCTGCCTTTCAAATAAATAAATAAATATTAAAAAAAAAAAAGAGCTGAGGGCGCTGGTAGATGTTCAAGGCGCGTGCGGTGTGTGGCGTGTGTGTGTGTGTTGTGTATTTCCACCCAGCTCCGTTGCACAATTAACTTGATGCTCAGCTAGGTCCCTGATACATGGAGCTGAAACAAAGGCACATTTCCCAGGTAGGACAGAACTCTAGCTCATGCAGCTGTCACAGAGACGCTGTGCCACAAGACCTATGAAGCTCTCCAGTGTGTGCTCAGAACTCGTGTTAGTGGGACACACACTCGGCCCAGCAGGTTAGACACCTGTATCCCACCTGGCTCAACACCCAGCTCCAGTCTGAACTGCAGCTTTCTTCCGGTGCATTGCTGATGGCTGGGATCGTTGGGTCCCTGCCACCCATGTGGGAGACCTGGAGTGAATTCCTGGCTCCCGGCTCCAGTCCTGGGCCCAGCCCTGGGCATGGTGGGCAACTGGGGAGTGAACCAGCAGACGGGACCTTGCTCCCTCTCTCTCTCTCTCTCTCTCTCTCTCTCTGCTTCTTAGATGATGGTGGTTGTTGAGACAGTGACTGGTTTTTGTGGTGCCATGGTTATTGCTCATGTTCCACTTCAAAGGGAGTCACCCAGAGGTGGGCCAAGGAAGCATACATGCCCATTTTATAGACAAGAAAACCAAGGCCCAAATAATCTGAGAAATCCCTGAAGATCACACAGAAGTCTGGTACAAAGTGGGTAATTTTTTAAGAAATAATGCAGCCGGCGCCGCGCCTCACTAGGCTAATCCTCTGCCTGCAGCACCAGCACCCCAGGTTCTAGACTCATTTGGGGTGCCGGTTCTGTCCTGGTTGCTCCTATTCCAGTCCAGCTCTCTGCTGTGGCCCGGGAAGGCAGTGGAGGATGGCCCAAGTGCTTGGGCCCTGTACCCGCATGGGAGACCAGGAGGAAGCACCTGGCTCCTGGCTTCAGATCAGCGCAGCACGCCGGCCATAGCAGCCATTTGGAGGATGAACCAACGGAAGGAAGACCTTTCTCTCTGTCTCTCTCTCTCACTGTCTAACTCTTCCTGTCCAAAAAAAAAGAAAAAAAAAAAGAAAGAAAGAATGCAGAACTCGTGTTGTGTGTCACGGGTGCCTGGTGCTTAATCACTTTGCTCAGGTCATCAGAGCTATCAGGGGAAAAAAAAACTCTGCACCTTTGGGGAATCTGACTCCTTCTTAAAAGGCAGAGGAAATTGGTAAAAGTTTTAGTTCTGTCTGAAAAAGCAGGACTAATTTTTCTGGTGGTTCCTATTGACTCGGAAAGAGCAGATCTGCCCATCAAATGGCATTTTACCAGCTGATCAATTTGGTGTCATTCTCATTGAATTAAATCAAATTGAAATGTAATTCCCTTCCCGGAACAAATCCCCCTGCAGGGATTTGCTGCAGAGAAGTGTTTGACCTTGGGCTGGCTCTGCAGAGGGCTTTCCACAAGCTGGGCCGGACAGGCAGCTCAGAGCTCGTGGCCTTCGGGGCTGCCCTGCAGTGCGCTCCTGGGTCAGCAGATACCTGGTGAGCTTCTGTGGACCCCTGGGCGGGGGGAGACCCAGTCAAGCACCCACAGGTAAGTGCACAGCTCAGACCTGGCGGGGTGGACGTTTGATGCGGTGGTCAAGGCTTCTTGGGACGTCCACCCCCACATCGGAACACCTGGGTTTGAGTCCTGCCTCAGCTTTCCGATCCAGCATCCTGCCAAGATGCATCCCGGAAGGCAGGCAGTGGGTGACGGCTCAAGTACTGGGTCCCTGCCACCCACGTGGGACACCTGGATGAGTTCCAGGCTCTTGGCTTTTGGCCTGGCCTAGCCATGGCTGTTGTGGCCATTTGGGGAGTAAACCAGCAGATGCAAGGTCTCTCTCTCTCTCTCTTTCTCTGCCCTTCAAATAAATAAACATTGAAAGAAAAGAAGAAAAAGAAGGGAAAGGAAACGACATTGAACTGCTCTACATAAGGAACAGCGTGACTGGAGAGCGCCCTGTACATAGGGAGCCACCGCAGGTGCTAGGAGACTGCTCTCCCCAAAGTGACGCCCCACCCCCCCCCGGTAGGAGAAGGTGCTCCTTCTGCCAGGCTCTGGCAGTCCCAAACCAAAGTGCACAAGCTGGTGAGTCAGCCCCGAGGCCCCCAGACTCACTCTACCCCACCACACACAGCACCGTGACGGGCTGGGCTCTGAGTCATCTCTGGAGCAGTGGCTTAGCTCTAACCAAACCTGAGTGTGGCTCAGGGGACCCAGTGGCTGTTGGCCCAACTGGCTGCCCTCGTCTCCACCAAGTTCTGGAAGACCCTAAGAACAAGACAGCAAGGCATTCTCTGCCCAGAACTCCCTGTGCACCTCTGACCTTGGCCTTCCTGCTCTCGGCCCCCTCCACTCCCAGCCTGGGGAGCCTAGAGACCCAGCACCAAATCGCGGCTCCACGGGGCCAGCGACTGAGTCTCCCTGAGCCTCAGCCCCTCACCTACAAAGCCACAAAGATGACACCTGTCAGTCACATGTGGAGGCTGACAGTGAAACCTGCAGGCAAGGCCGCCCTCAGAGACTCAGGCTGGGAAAATCCACGCACAGCGATGCGGCTCTCCATCTGCCGGCGCAGACCACGAGCCGGCCTCCAAGTGTGACTGAAGGGTTTGGGAAGGCTCCACACGCCAATCATGGCAGCCTGGGTACAGTCACAGGGAGGCGAGACAGGGGGTGACGGTAATTGAGTAAGCAGAAACCTAATTAACTAAATCAGTTGGCAAAAGACTGCATGAACACAGGGCAGGCAGGCCTTGCCTGGAGCAGAGACGAGAGAGCCCAAGGAGCCAGAAGCTGGCCACATTTACTCTGCGATAAACTCACCAAGTTGGTGCCAGGCTCAGAGGCTCAGAGCAGCCAGCCACTCAGCCCCTCCTACAGATGTCCAAGTGCTCGTCAACTCTTTTCAAGCTGCAACAATCCATAGTCCCAGGGTTGTGATAAGGCTTAAATAGGAAAGTGCCTGGCACATAGCAGGTGGCAAACGAACTGGCATTCACCTCTCACTCACTCCATTTTTCCTACAATAATCACCAGTGTCGATGGCAAGTCTTTTCCAAGCACGGAAGTATTTTTCCCTAGGTCTTCCTGCCATCCCTTCCCTGACCCAGTGAGCCTCTCCCCACCCCACCCCCCACACACATCCATCCTAGTGCTTTCCGAGCCCCGTGGGGTGTCACTTTTACTGTCACGAAACTCCCCCCAACCCCCACCCCTGTTTCTAAATCTATCAAGGAAAGCAAAATTACCAAGCTCATCACAGAAATAACTACACACAGCTGCCACCGTGTACTAGGAAGGAAAGTCAGACCACCTGCTGCGGACGCGGTGCCGTGTCCCCCAGTGCCCCCTCCAGGACCGAGGCAGGAGGATGGGAAGCTGCCAGCTCTCGCTGGGTCATCCCCAGGGCTGCGCTCAGTCCTTAAGGGCCAGCTTGAAAGGGTCAGGCCCCCTGCCCCGAGGCATCTCATGGCCAGTGAACCAGCAGTGCCGGGCCAGCTGGGCCACCCAGCACCACAGCTCACGTTGGAGTTGGCTTTGGCCTTTGTTGTCACATTATCCAAGTTCAACCACTGCACCTGCCCGTTCCCATCGCCCTGGAGCCCCCATGGAAGCTGCCCAGGAGGCTGCCTACACACGAGTCTCTGTCCCAGGTCTGCCTCCCAAGAGCTCACCTAAGACAAGATTCCAAAGGGGGGTTCCTCCCGCTAGGGAGCAGGGAAAGGCAGCAGGTGACGGCCACAGAGAGTCCCAACCAGGAAGGGTACGTCTGACTCAGATCCCAGGAATGAGATGGGAGGAAGACTCCCAGGCAGAGGGACCGGGATGTGAGAGGACCCTGAGCCACCAGGGAACGGCGAGCAGGGTGCCTGCCACGCTCAGAGGGAGCGGCGTCGGGGGAGGGAGGGCGTGAGGATGGGAGGTGGGCGGGGCCAGATGGGGCCGGGCTGCGGAGGCCGGCAGATCGGACCCGAGAGAGAGCGTTCTGATTCCTGGGTGAGTTGGTTTGCTAGGCTGTCAGGAACGCACGCACACACGCACACACGCACACACATGCACGTGGACTGGGCGGCTCGAACAACCAAGCTTATCTTCTCCGAGTTCTGGAGGCTGGGGACTCGGGTGGGGCTGCCCTCAGCCTCTCTGCTCGGCTTGCCAGCGGCCACCACCAGCACCTCCCCCGGTGTTCGCCGTCTCTGTTTCACTGGCCACTGCACGGTCTCTGAAATCACATTATTTGATTTCCTTGTATGTTTCCCATCTCCCTCCCACAGCAGGGGCTGTGTCTTGGTTAGAGGCAGCAAACGACGCCTGACCCACGGCTGATAGCCATCAAATATTGTTAAATGCACATAAGAGAAAACCTGAACATGGCCACCTGGGGGCGTTTCTTTGACCCCAGACCACCACCACTTCCCGCAGAAGCCACAGTCCCTCCCTTTCAGCCCTGTCCAGGTCTAATGGGAGGGGCCAGCCACTGCCTGCCATGACCCCTCCCCTTGACCACAGTGATTGGCTCAGCAGATAGGCACATGACTTGGTCTGAACCAATCAAAGTCCTTCCCTGGGACATTTCAACTGGCAGCCAGGAAAAAAGCAAAAGGACGCCTGCCTGAGAGGCAAGGTGGTGAAGCCAGGAGCAGCAGGTGGCTTTGCAGCATGAAAGGGGGGGGAACCCCTCGTGCCCTGTGACTGGGGCACCTGATCTGATGAGCAGGGCTGTCTCAGCTGGCGGGCACTGAGGTTCTGTCCCTGGCAACCAGAGGGTCCTGTCGTTGTCATGACAAATGGGTCACTGTTCATCAAATGCCTGGCCGGGGGCAGGGTCAAAGCAGACCGTGACTGTCGCTGGTCCCTGTCCTCTGGCCCTCTGCCTGCTCACTTCCCGTCTCAGACCAGGTGTCCCTCCTCCTGTCCAGGTCCACCCCCGCCCTCCCTTCCTCTCCAAGACCTTGCTTCTTCTGGCCTGGAGAAGGCAGGGTTGAGCCCGTGCTTGCCGGGAGCCCCTACAGGTAAGGGCTGTGCACAGCACACAGCAGGTGCCCAGCCTTGACACGGTGACAGAATCAGAGCTGAACGGAACAAAGCCTCCGGCGCCTCCTACACCAAAAGGGGTCGGTAATACTTGCGCCCAGGAAAAGGCCTGTGATTGGGATTTTATTAGCCAAATAGATAACCCTCATCATGAAAGGCGCCTCTGCAGTGATGGATGGCTCCGAGGCCCCGAGGGACGCAAGCATTTCTCAAGGCTGCCAGTCAAACGCGTTAACCGCATAACATTTCCCTCTCCATGGCAACCGGCCTGGTCTCCTCCACCAAGCCCCGCACCTGTGCCTCTAAGAGGCCCTCAGCTCCCGCGGCTGCTGCCTTTCACCCACAGCCCACCCTCGCTGGGCACTTGTACACGCAGCCCCCAACTTCGAGAAAAGACCAGGTGAGGCGGGAGTCCTGAGTCCAGACATGGGCCCTGCCGTAGGGTCTCGGACGCTCCGGCTCTGAGCTCCTGAGTCGTTGCGCTCAGCACTGCCTGGCCTCTCATCTTCTGTCTCCAGCGCAGCAGGTGCCTCCCCAGTGAGACGGGGGAGGGGGCAGGTAGGAGCAGGAGCCTCCTGATCACCAGGTGCCAGGGAAGTTCCTTGTCACCCAGAAGCAGGCATCACATCCCCATTGCAGAGAGGAGCAGGGGAGGGCAAGGAAAAGACAGGCAGGCGGTCACACGTACAGGGGGAGGCAGAGTCACCCGGGGTTTGCCTGAGCCCTTGCCTCCTGGGGATCCTGCTTCCTCCTGGCTCCCCAAATCATCACTGAGCAAAAGAGTAGTGGTGGGGCTGAGGGAAGCCCGCAGGAAGGGAGGGGTCTCGGCAGGCAGATGTCCCCTGCCGCCAGGCTCCACCCGGAGCGCAGGCCATCAGTGCCTGGGAAGATAGACACCCACACACCCTTGGGCGTCCACACAGGGAGGCAGTGGAGATGGTGTAGCCAGCTCCTTCAGGAAGTCTGGCGATGACCAGAGTGAGAAGGAAATTTTGCAGACTCAAAGTAAGCAGCCTACGCCAGAGAGAAAGGAGTTGGAGGACACGGAGAGCAGCGGTTCACAGAGCGAGTTCCTGGGCGTGGGCAGGCAGGAAGAATCAGGACCCAGGGCAGGGATTTCAAGCTTTCTCTGTAAAGGGCCAGAGACTAAACATTTCTCCTTGGCGAGCCATTCGGTCTCCATCGCAACCACTCAGCCGCCACTGTAGCACCAAAGCAATCTTAGATGATGTGCAAATAAACATGGCTTTGTCTCAATAAAACTTGATTTACAAAAACAGGAGGCAAGCAGGAATTGGCCCGTGAGCCATATTTACCAACCCCTGACCTCAGGGCACAGGATGCTGTGGGTGCTTCCAGGAGGAAGAGCAGAGGTAATCAGCTTTGGGAAGAAGGGAGACCTGAACCCCTGCATGCTAGCCGCAGTTCTGGCACATAGTAGGTGCTCATTGAACACCAACCTGCCCTTTTGGGCTCCGGCGTTGGGTACCTCTGCAGAGCTGTGGTGAGAGAGGGAGCTCCAGTCTGATGGCTCTCACCCTCTGAAGACAGAAGAGAACGGTGTAGACTCGGCAGCTCACAGGAGCGGAGGATGCCTGCAGGCAGACCCAGGAATCTAGCGGCCCCAACAGCTGTGCCCACTGGGGTTCACTAACAGACCCCTTTCCAGACCTCTCTAGCAGAGATGCAAGGCCGCTCCAAAGTTTGCCGAGAACACACAGCCAAGGCCGCTACAAACTTGTGTGGGCCAGGCTCAGAGCCAGCCCTCAGAGCCAGGAGCCAGCCCTGCACTTCGGAATCACCTCCCAGCAGCCCTGAGGCTTCCCTCCTCCCAGAGGGCGCCACACCGGGCTTCTCTACAGCCCCGGCAAGCATGTAGGTTGGAAGTCACAGAACGGCTTGCTACCCACGGCCAAGAATTCTTTGTACCGCTCTGGCCTGCAGGCTCTGGTCTCGGGAAAGGTGTGACTAATGTCTTAGCCCGTGGGGACCCTTGGAGAGACAGCAGAGGACGCCCGGGGGCACTGCA
This sequence comes from Lepus europaeus, assembly GCF_033115175.1. Classification (NCBI taxonomy): domain Eukaryota; kingdom Metazoa; phylum Chordata; class Mammalia; order Lagomorpha; family Leporidae; genus Lepus; species Lepus europaeus. Next base: position 26,764,554 of record NC_084831.1, read on the forward strand.
ACGCAGGACTGGGACCCTCTGGAATCAGTGCTTTCTCCCATTCCTGGGTTCCATGATCGGGCTGAGTGCTGTCTGCTGATGTCCCTTTGCCCTTAGACGGTGTCCTGGGCCTGCTGTGAAGACACGGGACAATTGCTGGGCTCGCTGCTTCTTTGCACGTGAGATTATCATAGGTTCCTACCAGTCTCCAAGCTTGATCTCCCAGCTGAGGTCACCATGGGTGGCCATCCAGGCTGCAAAACCCCACAGGGCGCCGCACCAGCCAAGAACCTCACTCGACAGTTTTTATCGCAACCCTCTGTCCTGCTCATTTTATGGAAGGGGACCTTGAGGGCTGAGTGGACCCACCTGGGCCTCTGCGTGACACCCGGGGTGATGAACTGAAAGTCTCTAGGACCCACACCTAGCAGGGAGGCAGGTCAAGCCAGGCGCATGCTGTGTGGGTGCTGGAGCCCACTCAAAGGGAAAGAACACCTGTCTGAGGAAACAGTCCTTAGCGATCTGCGGTTCTGCTATCGCGTGCAGGAAGCCGCGGCTGCAGGCCTCACGTGGCCAAATCTTCCAGTCCTTCAAGGCTCATCAGGATCCAGCGCATTAAGTGGAATCTCTTGATTTTTGATAGCTGAATCAAAATTTTGTAAATGCTATGAGGCCAAGCAAAACACATTGGCTGGCCCCCAACCTAGACCACTGGTCCACGCCTATTGTACGGTGCATGCTGTCTATAGCTTGTCTCAGTGAACTTGAGTGCCAGCCCACAGACCGCAGGAGACTTAGTGTCGACCCACTTTCACAGAGAAAGACGGTGAGACTAAGAGAAGGGGAGGGGCTCGCCCGCAGCCTCTCAGCTCTGGACCCAAGCTGCAGGCCGTGCCTTCTGCTGGGCCCCCAGTCTCTCTCTCAGCACCATGCTACTCCCCCGGATGGGGAAAGCCTGATGCTACACTTGGAATGTTTGCCCCCGAGAATGCATGCGCTGCAAACTCAGTGCCCAAGGTCCAAAGTTAATGGAATGTGGAGGGACCTTTAAAAGGCTGTGAGGGTCCTGTTCTCACGAATGGACCGACCTGTTCTTGGGCTCATGGGCTCATGGGTTCCTGCGCTCCCTCTCGGGCTCTGTGTCTCCCACACACCCCTCTTGCCAGGGAGTCCATGCACCTCCTTGGGAATCTGCAGAGTCCCCAGCAACAAGCAGGCCCTCGGCAGATACAGCACCGGACCGGGCACCGCCGCGCCTCCAGAACCGTGCTGAACGAGCCTTTATCTCTTACAGATGACCCAGTCCCTGCTGCTCAGCTACTGTCACGGGAAACAGACTAAGACATGGACACGTGCTTTCTCGTAGCCAAAGTGTCCATCACTCAGCGCTGCGTGTGGGGTGAGCAGAGCTCTGAGGCCGCAGGGAAAGGGGCCCTCCGGCATCAGCCTTCACTCCTTCCTGCACTCGGCTGGTCGTCAGCCATTTCCCCTGGGCTCTCACGGACTGATGGCAGGGCCGGGACAGTAACCCCAGGGAGTCCTCAGCCCGGGTCACTGAGAAAGCTGTGGGTAGACCAGGTGGCCAAGTGCCCTCCCCTGTCCCCTCTGCCCAGGGAAACAGAAACAACGGGAGCCCAATTCTCCATCCAGAACTTGAGGTTCTGCCTGGGAGAACAGTTCCCCTCGACTGAGCCTGGATGTGGATACCATCTGGTCCAACGTTGTTGTATGCACTTGACTGTGAACTTACAGGAGGATGTGAGCAGAATGCCGCGATCAAGGAGGAGAATCTGAAACCGGCTGAACCCAGGGAGTACTCATCAAGCCTGGAAGAGGTTCCCGGGCGGCCCGCCCCCCAGTGCTGGCTCAACTTTCACCTCTGCAACATTTGCACTGATGACTTAGCGAAGAACATAAAAGGCCTGTTTACCAGAGCTGTAGTTGATTAAAAAAAACAATAGACAGATTGCAAAAACATCGACAGGCTCCAGATGGCTCTAGACAGGCTGGACGGATGGGCTGAATCTAATCAGATGATATAAAGCAGAGATAAATGCTGGGGCCTGAACTTGGCTTCCAAAGAGTCACTACTCGAGGACAGGACTGAAGTGAGCAGGACAGTAATGGGGCGCAGCAGCAGCGGAGTTGAACGGGACTCGGAGCTTCCGTCAACACGACCACCACACACACACACACACACACACAGAAAACTTCAGGATGTTCATCACAGCATTGTTTAGAATAGCATAACGTGGGAACCCAAATATCAGTAGATTAGGTTCATCTGTATACTTGACAGCCACATACCCATTAAAAATAATAATGGGATAGGAATATATTAAATGACACAGGAAAAACATTGTGAAAGGAAGAAACAGCAGATCATAAAGCAATATGTAGAGTTTGAGCCAATTTCTATTAAGAAAAAAAAAAAGACTGAAGAAAGCTCTGGAAAGATACCACACCAAGATGTGAACTTGTGGGTCTCTGGGTGAGGGTAGGAGTTACTTGGGGATGGAGAGAGGGCTCAGTTTCTGGAGACTTTGGAGAGCTCATGCAATCCTCGGGTACACGGAATTCTAGTGTCTAAGAGGTTAGAGAAATTCTGCCGTACTTCTTGGCACGACCAAGCTTGGTGTCTGGGGTCGAGTTCCAGGGGCCCCCCTATGTGACTCGGGGACAGATGGTGAGCGCAAACGTTCTGAGGGTTTACAGGGTGTCTGGAAGTTTGCCCAGTCCTTTAAATCAACTCTCCCATTCAGAAGCTCCACTGCCTCGCGACTCCCTGTGAAACTGACACCAGTGCCTTCCCCACCTCACCGATGCGGTCCAGAGAGGCCAAGGACCCTACCAAGACAGCACAGTCAGTGCACAGCAGCACCAGGACTCGCCCGAGACGTGAGACCTGGGAGCAGAGCCTGGGGGAGCCCCTGTAAACACCGTAGGAGCTGCCGAGCCGGAAGCATCATCTGCATCAGGTGGACTAAGGGCCCCTCATCTTGGAGGAAGTTGGAAAGGCACCATTGGGATGGAATCTGGGGGACCCTGGGAATTCTCAGACCCCAGACCCTAAGACCCTCTCTCATGGGAGGTGAAGAAAGTTCTGACTCTGTTTTGTTCTGTTTTTTAAGATTTACTTATTTATTTATTTATTTATTTGAGAGGCAGAGTTACAGAGAGAGAGGTCTTCCATCCACTGGTTCACTCCCCAAATGGCCACAACAGCCGGAGCTGGACTGATCCAAAGCCAGGAGCCAGGAGCTTCCTCCGGGTCTCCTACATGACTGCGGGGCCCAAGCACTTGGGCCATCTTCTACTGCCTTTGCAGGCCATCAGCAGGGAGCCAGATCAGAAGTGGAGCAGCCAGGACTTGAACCAGCGGCCCTATGGGATTCCGGTGCTGCAGATGGAGGAGGCTTAACCTACGATGCCAGAGCGCGGGCCCCGGACTCCCAGGTTTGAGAATGTCAGACATGAGGCTGGAAGAGGATGACTAGGAAGGTGAGTGGAGTGAGACAAAAAATTGGGCCCTTCCCACTTCAGCCCAGCCCAGCCTCTGGGGGACCTGGTCATAGCTCCTCCCCTTTCAGGATGGGACAACCAAAACCCCCCATGCAAGTCCTTGGGTCCCAGGGCACGTGAGCTCACCCAGAACTGGCCATATCTGGGGAGATCAATGGGCCCAGGGACAAGATCAGCAGAGCAAGACCATCTGCAGCCCTGGGCGAAGGACCACAGCCAAGCACTCTGGCACGAGGGCTTTCAAATCCCTTCTCCCATGCCGAAAACGCAGGGGCTCCGTGTGAAGGAAGGACAGAAGTGTTCAGTGTGAGCCCACAGGGCAGTGCCAGCACCAACGTGGAAGGGGCCGGCGAGGCACAGGCCAGCTCCCAGCCAGAGACGCCCCCGGGGGGCAGGAGCACGGGCTGCAGAGAGCAGGGGCCTCCAGCAGGTGTTAGTGGTCACTGGTTATCAAAAGCAATAGAGAAGACGTTTAAAGTACCCTTGAAGACTCTGAGGGTCAGGATTTTGGGTTTGCTCAACATTATTTACCTAGATCCTCAGCACATACTTGGATTATAGTAGTTGCGAAAGAAAGAAGGAAGGAAGGAAGGAAGGAAGGAAGGAAGGAAGGAAGGAAGGAAGGAAGGAAGGAAGGAAGGAAGGAAGGAAGGAAGAAAAGAAAAGAAAAGGAAGTATCTGTGGAACTAACCAGTTAGTGAATGGAAGGTTCCCATGAAGGACCCTCCTGGGACAAAGAGTCCATGATGCTGTTGAATTCTCGAAGCAACGTCAATCAAGCGTCTCCTTTCATCATGACCGATTTCCCACAATGCCGCTGCTAACCCAGCTTGCAGGCCCGGGGGCCACCTTGCGCCCCATTCAGCCCACGCACATCTCACCCGAGGTGATCACCTTGAGCCCCCCTCCCAGCACCCCACAGTGCCGTGCACTGCTTATCCAAGCCCTGGGTGGTTTTTCCTGTCTTACACTTACCAAGTCTGCAGCTACACAGTAGCAAAATGCTCGCTTTCCTTCTTGGTTACTTCCTTGGAGCCTACTTGGCAAAAGGAAACTGCCGAATGTCTTCCCCCACGTTGGGAACTACGTCTTCCGGCAGACTCGGGGCCTTAAACCCAAGGTATTCCAGCTGCTGTGGACGGCAGTGATGTCCCAGTGCCACTGAGAGCAGACAGGGACCAAGAACTTCCTATACTGAAACATCCCGAGACTACTTAGGTTGGGGGCGCCATGGGATTAGTCTACCACTCCTTCCTTTCCTTTCTGAGTCGCAAAAGCCAAAACTGTTCCTTGTTCTTTCCCACTGGCGCCTCCTTGTGGCAGCACCTGGGAACTACAACACCTCCATCTAGGAACTGGACCCCGGGAAGCAGCCTCCCGCCCTCAGTTTTCTTGGAGGTCACAGGCTATTTCCTTTATCCTTGCAAGTTCTCTTGGGGAGATGTAGGAAGACTGCAAAATAAAACACACAGGCACTTGGGCTCCTGTGAGAGTGCTCCCTGCAGACAGGAAGGTGGACCTCAGACACATGGCCACAAGTGGCAGCAAACTGTCACGTCTGGGATTCAGGACCCAGTGCAAGTGGTCACGATGGATTCCGCCCAGCCAACTAACTCGGCCAGAAATGGAAATGCTTTCCTGGCACTCACTGCCCACAGATGTGGGCTGTCTGGCAAGACAGACCACCCTGGCGGCCTCAGCAGCCTGCCAATGCAGGCTGGTCCCTCCCCACCTGCCCAAGTCAGCTGTGGGCCCGGCCGCCCTTTCTCACCAGCCTCACGGCTGCATACGAGGACTTAGCCGCAGCTGGTGTGCGTCATGCGTGCATCGGTGTGTTGTTTCCCAGCGAGCAGGACCCTTCCGGGTGGGGACTGCTTCTCTGGGGTGAGCTCGTGCCCCTGCCTCCCCCACCGACACCTTCCCCTGGTGCGCACCTCATCACAACCTGCGGTGCAGAAGGGTTTTCTTGCGGTATATTCTGGGCTAATTTTAGAAATTTGGTTTCACCTTCTGACATTGATTCCTGGGGCAGCTTGCAAAAAAAATCAATGGTGACAGCCACAGACTAGGCTCCTGTTCGTCATTAACCCGGAGCTCGGAGCGGCCGCAGCCCTCTCTCCTCCCTCTGGGCTAGCCCTGGGCAAAAACGGGCAGTCGGGAAGTTCTCCTTTGGTGCCCTCCGACTTTCCTCCCTGAGCCTTTTCAGTCCTGATGTACCGATGCTTTCCACCAAGCGTGGAGATGGTCTAGGAGGGAGGAGAAAGTGCAGCAAGATCCACCTAGGGGCCAGCGCTGTGGAGTAGCGGGTAAAACCGCCGCCTGCAGTGCTGGCATCCCATAGGGGCACCGGTTCGAGTCCCCACTGCTCCACTTCTGATCCAGCTCTCTGCTAGAGTGCCTAGGAAGGCAGTGCAAGACGGTCAAGTGTTTGGGCCCTGACACTGACATGGAATTCCTGGCTCCTGGCTTCAGCCTGGCCCAGCCCCAGCCATTGCAGACATCTGGGGAGTGAGCAGTGGATGGAAGATCTCTCTCTCTCTCTGTCACTCTCATTCTCCCTCTCTCTTGTTCTCTCTGTAACTCGTTCAAATACACAAAACAAATATTTTTTTAAAAAAGAGAAAAAAGCCACAGGCCCAGTATGGCACAGCTAAGGTGGAGCTTGTATCTTATCTGTGGCACCATCTAAGCCCAGGCTCTGGCCCCCATCGCCATCTTGCACAGTAAGCTTCTGTCCTAAGCCCAGTCTGGCTCACTAGGTGTCAGGTGACCAAACAGCCCAACCATAAGCGTCAGCTCCACCCCTACCCTAATGGGATTCACTGATCCCACTTCCCTGCCCCCTGCAGGAGTGTAATAGGACCGGCTTCCAGCTCTCTCTTGACCTCTCTCTTGCTCTCTCGCCCTCTCCCTCCAGCCTGTTGGGTTTCCCCCACTGACAATAAACCTTTCCTTTAACTCTGGTGTTTGGTGTGTTTTGTGGTGGCCTTTAGAGCTGGGATCAGAACCCCTGTCTGCCCAAGGCCCACTTTCTCCCCGTGGCCTGGCACTGATAACCACAACCACCACAGGGCAGAAATAAATCTGACAGCAGGCATTTAGAGAAGACACAGCCCCAGAGACACAGAAAGCATACTCTGCTCTGCACCCAGCCGCCCCCGCTCAGCCAAGGGATCCGCTGAGCTCTATGCACAGGCTCTGACCCTAATGAAGTCTCCAGGGACATCCGGCCATGCTCCGAGTCTCAGCTCCAGCCGCAGGAGGCAACAGAAGGGCCAAGAAAACTCTAATGGAGAATCCACAGGTCCAGTTGTAGCCATCTGGCCAAAGGCCACTTGCAAATTGCACAGAGCAAACAGTGGATGCTGGGGCTGTTTGAAACGTGCTAAGGGCCTGGTAGTGTGGCACAGTGGGTTAAAGCTCCAGCACACAGCATCAACATCCCATATGGGTGCTAGTTTGAGTCCCGGCTGCTCCACTTCCGATCCAGCTCCCTGCAAATGCACCTGGGAAGGCAGCGGAGGATGGCCCAAGTCCTTGACTCCTGTATCCACGTGGGAGACCTGGAAGAAGTCCCTGGCTCCTGGCTTCGGATCAGCTCAGCTCTGGCTGTTGTAGCCATTTGGGGAGGAAACCAGCAGATGGAATTAAAAGGAAGAAAGGGAGGAAAGGAGGGAGGGAAAGAGGAAGAAAAGAAAGAGAGGAAAAGATGTTAAGCAGGCAAAGCAGAAGAGAACGGCAGTGAATCCAGAGTGGAGAAGGCAGAGGCCAGGACAGGATGAGACTGGAGCAGCCCTGCCCCACAGATACCTGATGCCCACCACGTGCGCACGCGGTTTTCCAGTAACCGCGCTACAAAGCAAGCCGAGGAGCAGCACGCACCGACCGCTTCAGCTGCTGCTGTCCCGGGTAGGATGCCGGGGTTTGAATCCCAGCTCCAGCCCCTGAGTCCAGCTTCCTGCTAACGCAAACACTGGGAGGCAGCGGTGCTGGTTCCAGGGGTTGGGTGCCTGCCACCCCTGTGGGAGACCTGGATGGAGTTCCTGGCCCCTGATGTCAGCTGCAGCTGTTGCAGGCATTTGGGAATGAACCAGTGGACAGGAGCTCACGCTCTCTCTGTGTCTCTGCTTCTCCCATAAAAATGTTTTTAAAATTCTATTTTAAAAAAAGAAATTGATGAAGTTAATTTTAACAGTATATATGTTTAATACAACGTATCTCAAATGTTATTTCAACACATAATCAATATTAAAACTCATTCATAGAGGCCGGTGCGTTGGTGCAGCGGGTTAAAGCCCTAGCCTGAAGCACCAGCATCCCATATGGGCCAGTTCTAGTCCTGGCTGCTCCTCTTCCCATCCAGCTCTCTGCTATGGCCTGGGAAAGCAGTAGAAGATGGCCCAAGTCTTTGGGCCCCTGCACCTGTGTGGGAGACCTGGAAGAAGCTCCTGGCTCCTGGCTTCGGATCGGTGCAGCTCCGGCCGTTGTAGCAAATAGGGGAGTGAACCACCAGATGGAAGACCTCTCTCTCTCTCTCTCTCTCTCTCTACCTCTCTAACTCTGTCTTACAAATAAATAAAATAAATATTAAAAAAAAAAACTTGGGTCGGCGCCGTGGCACACTAGGTTAATCCTCCGCCTGGGACACTGGCATCCCATATGGGCACCAGTTCTAGTCCTGGTCACTCCTCTTCCAATCCAGCTCTCTGCTGTGGCCCAAGAGGGCAGTGGAGGATGGCCCAAGTGCTTGGGCCCCTGCACCCACATGGGAGGCCAGGAAGAAGCACCTGGCTCCTGGCTTCAGATCCGCTTAGCTCCAGCTGTTGCGGTTGTTTGGGGAGTGAACCAATGGAAGGAAGACCCTTCTCTCTCTCTCTCTCTCCCTCTCACTGTCTGTAACTCCAGCTGTCAAAAAAATAAATAAAATCTTAAAAAAAAAAAAACTCATTCATGAGAATTTACATTATTATCTTGCTTTTTGTGCCCCAAACAAAGAGTTAGGTCTCGGAGGCCCCTTTTACACCTGTAGCACTTCTCAGTTTGGATGGGCCAAAGTCACGTTACTCAATAGCCACACGAGGCTGCTGGCTACCGGGCAGTGCTGGGTGAGAACCAAGGCCTTCCAATAGTGTCCCGAGGAACCCAGCCTTCCTCAGAAATGTTCTGAGAGCTGCTTGTTTTAATTTCATTCATAATGGGTTTTCATATTTCAAATTAGTATTAAAAATGTCACACATCCCATCCTACATGTTTATCACTTTGAAGACAATCAATATGAAAACTTGTGTTCCTATTGGAGAGGAAATATTATTTAATTCACCCTCCTATAGAATTTTGGTACTGATAAAACATCCCTAAATACGTTTTCAATATTGGTAACTCTATAGCAGAGTTCAAAAAATGATAATAACTGTGAAGGTTTGGATGTTAGTGTGGATGTCCTGCTCATTTTTTAAAAAAATATTTATTTATTTATTTGAAAGATTTAAACAGAGAAAAAAGGAGAGGCACAGAGAGAGAGGCCTTCCATCCTCTGGTTTACTCCCCAATTAGCCACAATGGTTGGAACTGCGCCGATCCGAAGCCAAGAGACAGGAGCTTCTTCCAGGTCTCCCATGCGGGTGCAGGGGCCCAAGGCCTTGGGCCATGTTCTACTGCTTTCCCAGGCCATAGCAGAGAGCTGGGTCAGAAGAGGAACAGCCGGATCTTGAACCAGTGCCTATATGGGATGCTGGCACTGAAGGTGGTGGCTTTACCCACTATTCCACAGTGCCAGCACCCTGCCCATTTATTAAATGGCTTGGTCCACAAAGTCTTAGGTTAACAGCACTAGAAGGATGGAAACTTAACCCAATCATGGTGTCGACTGGGGGAGCCTATGGGAGTGCTTAGATTGGGTTACATTGTCGGGGTGGCTCCTCTGGTTGGACCACTGTGGCTTTTTTTTTAAGATTTTATTTGTTTATTTGAAAGTCAGAGTTACACAGAGGAGAGGAAGAGAGAGAGAGAGAGAGAGAGAGAGAAAGTCTTCCATCCGATGGTTCACTCCCCAACTGGCCGCAACGGCAAGAGCTGTGCTGATCCGAAGCCAGGAGCCAGGAGCTTCTTCCAGGTCTCCCATGTGGGTGCAGGGGCCCAAGGACTTGGGCCATCTTCTACTGCTTTCCCAGGCCATAGCAGAGAGCTGGATGGGAAGTGGAGCAGCCGGGACTAGAACCAGCGCCCATATGGGATGCCAACGCTTCAGGCCAGGGCACTAACCTGCTGTGCCACAGCGCCAGCCCCCCACTGTGGCTTTTATAAGAAGAGACCCAGACAGGTGCTTGTCCCTGCTCTGTGATGCTTGGCACTGCCTCAAGACTCTGCCAGTGAGAGCGCCATCACTGGACACCAAATCAACACCAGTGAACGGGACCACCATGCTCAGACCTTGGACTGAGCATCGCCAAGACCACTAACCGGAATAGACCTCCTGCCTTCATAAGCCGTTTATCTTAGGTATTTCATTGTAGCAATAAAAGCTGATTTATACAACGCAAATATTTATTGCGGAGTTGCTGTGTGTCAAGTGCCTTTTGCGCATCCTCTCATCAAATTCTCATGAGAAATTTTGGAGGTGAGTAATGTTTCTCTTCTCATGTGCAGAGGAAGACTGGGAGGCTGGTGAGTTCAACAGCTTCCCCAGGACAGCAAAGAGTGATGTGGGGATTCAAGCCCAGCCCCAGCGCTCTAACTTCTGAATCACAGCAATTAAATACCAGGCTGCTACTAAAGGCGGAACAGCCCCCCTGGCCAGTGCAAATTCTGAGCTTCATCAGAATTTGGGCTCCTTCACATGGACTCCCTTTGCATTCTGGGATCACAGTCTAAATCATCCTGTCTCTCCACTGGCCCTCACACACACACACACACACACACACACACCACAGCATTCCGTCTCGGCAATATCTATCCACATTGTGTGTCGGTATTAGCTGGGGTCCCTTTGTAGCCAAGATAAAGCATTTTAAGTCCCACTTAGGCCACAGCCACCTGGGGAGAGGTTGGATTTTATCCTGTAAATGATATGAAGTGATGAGAGATTTAAGCAAGGGGAAGTGTCACCAAAAAAAAAGAAAAATGAAATTAGCATCTTAGCTCATCCTGGAAGCAGCAGGGAGGGTAGTTTGGAGGGTGTTGGGACTGGAGAAAGGAAACCAATTTAAAAGCCATTAGGGCGGTGATAGCAGATATGAGAATATGAGAAGGGGCACAAATGATGGAATTACTGGGTCTCCGTGGTTCAGTGATCACGGAGTGGAGGCATCCAAGAGAAAGTAGATGATGAGTCTGGTTTCTGGTTAAGGTAGTTGAGTTAATGATGCGACCATCAACTGAATTAAAACACACAGTCGAGTTAAGGGGAACAGTAGACATGATGAGTTTAGATTTTAATATGCAGTCAGTGTTGTTATCAACAGTCCCACGTCCGTTCAGTCCTGCTGTCTGTCCCGAGGCACCTTCTGAGGGATTCTCTCCAGATCTAGAGTGGACCCTGGCCCGTGTCACTCAACCATGGTCACCTATCCTATGTTAATCCTCCTTACTAATGGCTGATTTGAAGCAAAAATCTAAGCACATCCCATCCCCCCGCCCTGTAACTAGAGGCGCTAGGTTGACTTGTTGGAACCAAAGGAAAGCACTCGTCCTTAATAGTTGTGGGAGAAGGGCCTCCGTGCTGCTGCGGACAAGAAAACCGGTGGTCCTGGCCACTCCCCACGGAGGTCCTCCAAGTCAGCAGGCTCAGGATAGAAGGTTATACTGCAGAGACAGAAACACACGGACCCAGGGCCAGCACTGTGGCACAGCGGGTAAAGCTGCCACCTGAGGCAGGAGCATCCCATGTGGGCACTGGTTCAAGTCCTGGCTGCTCCACTTCTGATCCAGCTCCCTGCTAATATGCCTAGGAAAGCAGCAGAGGATGGTCCAAGCTTTTGGGCCCCTGCATCCAAGTGGAAGGCCCAGAAAAGTCTCCTGGCTCCTGGCTTCGGATCAGCCCAGCTCTGACCATTACAGCCATCTAGAGTGTGAACCAGTGGAGAGAAACTCTCACTCTCTTTCCCCTATACACACTCATAACTCTGCCTTTCAAATAAATAAATAAATAAATCCTTAAACACACACACACACACATGGGCTCTTGATGAATTCATTAAGCCACTGGATCAAACTACCCAAGAAGATCAACGTATGCTCATGTGTGAATCAATAGATGTCTTAAGTGCTTAAGTCTCTTTGAGTTGGATTTTCTGCCACACATAGCCACGAGCATCCTGCCGGGGAGGTGTGGAGGTGGCCCCCGTTCACAGAGGCCCCAGCTGTGCCATGCAGCATCTCCCAGCAACTTTGGGGACACTAAAAAGAAGTTCACTCATATGCCTAGGGCCCTGACCTCTAGACAGGACACCCGGCTCTTAAATCTGAAACTCAGGAAAGGGGCCACGTTGGGGTGCAGATCTGGCATCATCAGGTGGACTACAAACTGGGAAAACAGAGGAGACTGAGCAAGGACAGCACAGACTGCGTGGAGGACAGAGCCCCAGGAAATGCTGACCCAGGGAGGGCTAATTTACTCTGCAGGACACCAATGAATGGAGGCAGGGAAGGAGCAGTTCCAGACATAGGACGGAGGCTGAACAAACGTGGCAGCTGAAGTGCAGACAAGAAAAAGAGGAGACGAACAGCGAAGGATGGGGCCACAGCTGAGTGGTGATGGGCACTGTGGAGAGACGTGGATGGGGGCAAATGGGGAGCACTGGTTAAGGTGCAGGCCAAGCTGCTTTCATAGCAAGACTCATAAATACAGCAGCTTAAAAAAAACACAGCTCAGGGGCCAGGACTGTGGCGTAGTGGGTAAAGCCACCGCCTGCAGTGTTGGGGTTCCATATGGGCACTGGTTCGAGTCCCAGCTACTCCACTTCTGATCCAGCTCTCTGCTATGGCCTGGGAAAGCAGTGGAGGATGGCCCAGATCTTGGGCTCCTGCACCCACATGGAAGACCTGGAAGAAGCTCCTGGCTCCTGGCTTCAGATTGGCACAGCTCCAGCCATTGTAGCCATCTGGGCAGTGAACCAGCTGGTGGAAGATCTCTCTCTCTCTCTCTGTCTCTCTCTCTCTCTGTCTGTCTCTCTCTCTCTGCCTCTCAGTAACTCTACCTTTCAAATAAATAAATAAATCTTAAAAAAAGGAAACTATTGAAAATAATAATCAATTAACCTTTAAAAAAAAAAAAAAGAAAGCAGTTCATTTCTCTCCCACACAGTGACCCAGGCAGACAGCCAGCCCAGAGCACTGGACATTCTTTTATTTTTTCTGAAGTCATTTATTTCAAAGGTTGAATGACAGAGAGGGAGAGACACAGAAAGATCTCCCATCTACTGGTTCACACCCCAAATGCCTACAGCAGCTGGGTCTGGGCCAGGCTAAAGCCAGGAGCCAGGAAATCCATCTCCCACATGGGTGGCAGGGGCCCAAGTACTTGGATCATCTTCCACTGCTTTCCAGGCACATTATCATGCAACTGCATTGGAAGTGGAGAAGCTGGGACTTGAACCAGTGCTCCAGTATGGGATGCCAGTATCACAAACAGCAGCTTAACCCACTGTGCCACAATGCCAGCCACTGGGCGTTCTTTCATTCAAGGAAGGTCTCAGGGGTCCTTCAGTCCGGTTGCCTGAGTATTCTAAAGGATTTTCCCATTGTGCATATAACCCTGGCTTCTTCTTGGCTGGCATTTCCAAGTTCCTGCCCCAGAAAGGGAGAAAAATGTTCAAAGCAAAGAGCTTCCTTACAAAGATGTGATCTGCAAATTGCACATTCGCATGCAACTTTTGGCAAGAAGTGGGTAAATGGCCCCACCTAGCTGCAAGGGAGGCTGGGAACTGTAGTCCTGAGCTAAGTGGCCATGTTCTTCCCTGAAGTTCAATGGAGAGAATGGGTACTTAGGGACACTGAGCAAACACTGCCACTGGGTCCTTGGAAATTGTGGGAGGTGTAATACAGGCGACCCCCCCCCTCTAAACCTCAGGCTTATCATCTGAGCTTATCTGCACTGACCCCTGAAACCAAAGGGACAATTGTAGAAGACTGAAGAATCTCAGGCTCTCCAGTCTCTCTGTCCACCCCCTTGCCAACTCAGGAAATGGCCTGCAGTCAAGGTCATGGTCATGCTTTGTGACTGGTCGGCTGTGTCCACCCTGCCCCTGCCTGCTTCCTGGCCGGCCGGCTTGGCTCTGCAAATGCACAGTGGAACTGAGCTGAGAGGGAAACACTGTCACATTTGGGCGTTCTGCATATGCAGGTCCAGATTCCCTTCTCTATTTTTAATCCCTCCCTAACCACTGGGTCCTTCACTTGCAATGATTACATTTTTTTCTCTCCTTCCTTTCACCAGCACAACTACAAAGACCAGCTTGTTCTCAATGCTCCACAACCTGGTGTTGGCCCCACCATGCAGCTGAAACCCTCACCAAGGTTATTAACTGGAATGGTCTCATCCCAGTCCCCTTCCTCCTCCACCCGGCTGGGTCTCCTTAGACACAACCAGGCAGTGCTTCCTTGAAACTCCCCCTGTGTTTCTGCACACTCTCCCTATACCCTCCCTCCTTCCCCGTCTCCACTCCTGCCCGTTGTCTTTCTTTCTGTAGCACCTAGAGACTCAGATGGAGGCAGTATCTACCTATACAGAAGAGCTATAACTTGAGCTCCAATGTAGATGGGCCACTTGCTTGCTGTGTGACCTTAGCCCATTAGTCTCCCTGAGTTTGTTTTTTCCCTGAAGAAACAGGCTTCAAATTCCCATTTCCTGCCTAAGAAATAACCCCCAAAGCCTCAGTGTTTACTAAAGATAATATCACAGTCCAAAGAAGGTGAGCAGAGAACAAGAAACCATAATGCAAGATTATATAGGAATTCAGGCCAATGGCTCTCCCACCCTCTAAGACTCAGGTCCTCTAGACGTTCTGTTTCCGCAGCCCACTAAGAAAAAGAGCAAGTGCAGGTGCACAGAAGATTGTACATGATGATTTTTAGGGGCCAGAATGGCAAGTGGCATGTATTGCTCCTCTCCATATCCCATTGGCCTGAAATCAGTCACATGGCTCAATCTTACAGTGAGGGATGCTGGGAAATGTAGTTCTGAGGCAAAAGAGGTTTGAGGAACACATTGTATCCTTTCTACCACAGGGTTGCTGTGAAAATGGAAACAACAAAAGTAAACCCTTTGCTATTTCTGGAATGTGTGATGTCCTTATGAACAGTGGCCATTGGTTTGTTGTTGTTGTTGTTGTTTTTAAGATTTATTTATTTGAGAGTTAGAGTTACAGACAGAGGGAGAGACAGAGAGGTTTTCCATCCATTGGTTCACTCCTCAAATGGTTGCAATAGCCAGAGCTAGGCCAATCCAAAGCCAGGAGCCAGGAGCTCCTCCAGGGTCTCCCACATGGGTGCAGGGTCCCAAGGACTTGGACCATCTTCTACTGCTTTCCCAGGACATTAGCAAGGAGCTGGATCAGAAATGGAGCAGCCAAGACTTGAACAGGCATCCATATGGGATGTGAGCGCCACAGGAGGAGGCTTAACTTACTATGCCACAGTCATTAGTCTTTTAAAATAATGATTTGTTTAACCATTGGCCAACTTTCCTGTGCAAACATAGGCTGAGATGTACAGGGAGACCGAAGGAAAGAGGACAAAGAGGGAGACAGCTGCTGGGGACAGAAGTGTGGACGGAGTGCAGGCTGTGGGGTGTGTGTGTGTGGTGCAGAGACACGGGGCTCGGGGGACAGACAGCCAAGTGGTGCCGAGCACAGCGTCTGATTTCCCAGCCAGCCCTGGCTCCCACCTGAGCCAGAAGGGGCTTTGAAAGATCTGAGTTTCCTTGGAAACCATGTCTCTGGCCCTCTCTGCACGTCATCAGCTAAGTTGGTTGTAATCAAACCCCCACGGGGCAGGGAATGAGCTCTCAACCCGCAGTCCTGGGGCTGGTCCAAATTGCTTGCATTTCCTATTTAAACTGGCACATTCCCTGCCCAGAGATCTGGTGTGAAAGAGACACTCTGGACCCACTGCCCCCACCCAGGACACAGCCCAGGGCCCTTGAGTGTGCCTCCAACCATCCCGGGGTCCCCTGGCAAGGCCAGGCCTTGGGGACAGCCACAGCCGGCCAGGACATGTCCCCTCATGCTCCCCAGGAGGGCCACAGAGCGAAGCAGCCCAGACATGAGCTGTGGAGGACCAGGAGCCACACGGGCCGCCGGAGGGGACTCCAGGATGGTGGGTGTCGCTGTGCAGGTCACCCCTGGGGGAGCTCTTTCTGTTCCTTTCACCTTCTAAAGTAAGGGCTAGGCCCAGGCAGAGCCGGAGCCACAGCATCAGGGACAGGTGGGGAGGCCCAAGTGTCAGGCGGAGAGATTCCAGGAGGCTCGGATGCCATTCCCCTCCGCCCGCCCCGCCCCCAATCACAAGCCATCCCAGTCCCCAGGGGGACCACCGGATGGGAGACTGGACCCCTGTGCCCTTTCTTTCCAGAATGGGCTCATCTCAGACAAGGACAAACACCCAGAGACACACCACAGATGGCCATATTACACGCACCTGGGTAGGCACGTCCACGCATACCTGTTGGAGAGATCCAACCATGGGTACGTGAAGACAGGCAATGCCATGCATGCCAGCACCTTGAGGCACACCAGGTGGTAGGTCGAGGCACGTTCACAAACACACATCAGCATCAGGCTGGGTGCATGGCGCACAACCACGCTGACGGCCTCGGTGAACGTGCACGCACACTGATCCAAGGCCAGCCATGGGCACATGGACTCAGGCCCACGCATCTGACACTGAGGAGGAGGCTGAAACGGGCCAGGAGAGGGAAATTGCATTGCAGGTGGCTAAGTGGGGAGGTAGCGGGGGGAGGGGGGGAGAGTTTGGATTCTAAATGACTCGAGAGATCCAAGGAGCTCCAGCCACTGGACTCCAATCTGAGCCTGCACCTGCAGTGTGCCAGGATGTGATTGTGGAGGGGGGGGGGGCATTTTACTCGGGTGGTGGGGGCTTCCACGGATGAAGTAGTTCCCAGGCTGCCTTGCAGAACAGGGACCCAGAGTAGCTGCCTGGGAGAGTTCCCACTCCCCACAGGGAAACTGAATATCAGCATCCATCCCAGGGCAAGAGAACAGCTAAGCCCAGGAACCGGCCAGTGGCCTGGATTCCTACAGTGAAGAGAGGGCTGTGTCTGCTGGGCTTCTCGGGCCCTGTGTCCTGGGGATTATGACTGCTTCCGGGCCCAGTCCTGCCTCTCTGGCTTCCTACTTGGCAGCAGGCTGTGTCAGAGTTAAGGCAGGGTCGGCGGTCAGAGTCTGTGGGCAGGGACCGGCAGCATCTGCCGCAGGGGAGCAGAGCTGGGGAGACAATGCCAGATGCTGGAGCCAGCAGAACCCTGGACTCTGCTGTCCCTCTGCTGCCTGGAACACTCTCCGTGGGCCCCAGAGCCTGCCCTCCGAGCCCCACCTCCACCGCGCTGTCCTCCTGGTCAGTCACGCTCTGAGTCCAAGAGTCCCCGGGCTCCCCTCCCACCGTGGGAAGCCAGGCGCTGAGCCATGGGGCCGAGAGGAGTGCGGAGCAGGTGCTGGATTCCGACGCCCATGGCGGCTGTCCCCACTGCTTCTGCTCCTGCCCTGGCACAGAAGAATCCCACAGAGCTTCACGGCCCACCTGCTCCTCTCTAAACAGACAGGTGTGCGGGAAGAACTGGAGCCTCCAGCAGGGCAGGTGCAGCCAGCTGTCTGCAGCTGCCACTCTCCAGACATCTTGGCAGAGTCTGTGGGGTGTGGGGGAGATAGGCAGGGTGCAATCTCCACCTCCGTGCATGTATGTGTGTGCGTGCACATGTATAACCCTCTTCCTCTCCCTCTCTCTCTCTCTCACACACACACACACCTTTGTGAATTCTGCCACCTCCTTGTCTCCTGGAAGATTCTTATTTAACCTTCAAAACCCTGTTCAGGGGGCCAGCGCTGTGGCATAGCGGAAAAAGCCACCTGCAGTGCCAGCATCCCATATGGGCACCGGTTCAAGTCCTGGCAGCTCCACTTCCAATCCAGCTCTCTGCTATGGCCTGGGAAAGCAGTAGAAGATGGTCCAAATCCTTAGGCCCTAGTACCTGCATGGGAGACCCAGAAGAAGCTCCTGGCCCCAGCTTCAAATGGGCACAGCTCCGGCCGTTGTGGCCAATTGGGGAGTGACCCAGCGGATGGAAGACCTCTCTTTCTCTCTCTGCCTCTCCTCTCTCTGTGTAACTCTGACTTCCAAATAAATAAATAAATCTTTAAAAAACAAACGAACCAAAAAAAAACCCTGTTCAGGCTCTCCTCTCCTCCAGAATCCTTCCCCAGCACCCCCTTCGTCTGAGCGATGAATCCTCTGGGCCACCTGCCTGGCAGCACGTGTTATGATTTATCCATTTCCTCCAAGATGTCTGCCTTCTGCACTTGTCCATGAGCTCCGTGAAGTTAGGAGCTCAGAGGCACAGACCTCAGCACCACACAGGCTCTGACCGAGCTTGCCCAGGAGCAGCTCGGTGACAGGGGTGTGGGTTCTGCAATGAACCCACCGGAGTTCAACGCCTGCTCTGTCTCTTCTAACTGTGGAATGCGGACGAGTTGTTCCAACTCTCTAAGCCTCTGTTGGCCCAAGTGGGGAAAATGCCCATCGTCACTGTCTCAGGAGTCACCACGGATTTAGAAGCAGCATAATGAACAGAGAGAGCTTAGCCCAGGACCAGGCACATTAACTCAGCCATCAGTGTTATGCTGAGACATCAGAATAACTGCCTGGGTCCCTCCCCCAGCACTCTCACCAGCAAACAACTACAGTCAAGTATGCTGAGTTCCATGCAAGGGGACTTCAAAAAGGCCCCCTGGAAAAATAGAAGTAAAAGATAACTTTATTTTGATGCAAAAAAAAAAAAAAAAAAAAAAAACCTTGGAAATCCATGCAAATTGAGTGTCTGCAAAAAGTTCACGAAAGGGGCCAGCGATGGCACACCTTGTGTCGCAGGTGTCCTGTGTCAGAGTCCCAGCTGCTCCACTTCCGACCCCCAGGAAGGCATTGAGAGATGGCCCAAGGCAAGGACCATGGAAGACCAGGTTGGAGTTCTGGGGTCCTGGTTTCAGCCTGGCCCAGCCCCGGCTGTGGTGGCCATTTGGGGAGTGAACAAGTGGATGGAACAAAATCTTTTCTTCTTGTAAACAGGACACCTGGGAGGACCTTGATTAACAAAACAAAACCAGAGCTTCTCCTCCTACTGAAGCAGGGATGGGGAGGCCATCCCCCAGCCCACTCACTTTCCTTCCCGCTCTACTCCCCAGCCCAGACACCTGCTGGGCCCTCCCCTGATTCCTGGACCCCGAGGAGAACAGACTGCACTTCACTCCTTCCCATGCAAACTCCACGGCTAACAAGGCTGCACAGCAGTGAGACCTGTCGATGGACCCAACACTGGAGCTCCGTGCCCACGGGATGCAAAGGCGTTCCTTCTGATCCCCATCCAATCTCCTAAAAAGCCCAGCCTGCCACGTCTTAATATTCCTCCTGCTAAGGTGTCTACAGGTCCCCCTGATGTCTGGTTCCAGCCTGCTAGCCTTTGAACTTGAGACATTCTGAGCATCCAGTAGCTGACTTCATAATCTGGGGAGACATGAAAAGCCATGCAGGCAGCGGTCAGCCAACTCACCTGTGCAGAAAATCTGGCCGGCCTGGCTGCTCTCCCTAAGGGCTCCTCTCCAGGATAGCTGCTTGAATCAAAGAGTTAGGGATCACGGCAAACTCATTTGCAGCCACAACAGGATCCTGTTAGCAGGCTGTCCTGGGGACGGGAGGTAAGGGAGCTCACCTACGTCTCTATCAGGAGCTGTGTCCTTGGGCATTTAAGAACCAGCTCTGCTTGGCTTAGCACTGTCACAGCCTGGAGCTGGCCTCAAAGCTGTGCCAGAGACAGGCCAACTCCCTGCCCTCTGGCTGAGGACACCCACTGCCTTTCGAGCTTCAAGCAGTTCCACCCCCCTCCCCGGGCCCCTTCCTGAAAAGATGTGGCGGAGCAGGCAAGGCCTCCATCTGCAGCTCGGGCATCCTATATGAATGTCGGTTCAAGACCCACTGCGGGGCGGGCGCTGTGGCCTAGCGGAGAAAGCCGCCGCTTGCAGTGCTGGCATCCCATATGGGCGCTGGTTTGAGTCCTGACTGCTCCACTTCCGATCTGACTCTCTGCTATGGCCTGGGAAAGCAGCAGA
The DNA here is from genome assembly GCF_033115175.1 of Lepus europaeus. Classification (NCBI taxonomy): domain Eukaryota; kingdom Metazoa; phylum Chordata; class Mammalia; order Lagomorpha; family Leporidae; genus Lepus; species Lepus europaeus. Next base: position 26,784,383 of record NC_084831.1, read on the forward strand.
AGGTGGCCCAAGTCCTTGGGCCCCTGCAGCCACCTGGGAGACCCACAGGAAGTTCCTGGCTCCTGGCTTCAGATCAGCTCAGCTCTGGCCATTGTGCCCATTTGGGGAGTGAACCAGAGGATGGAAGATCTCTCTCTCTCTCTCTCTCTCTCTCTCTCTATCCCTCTCTCCCTCTCTCCCTCTCTCTCTCTCTGTAACTCTGCCTTTCAAATAAATGGATGAATATTTAAAAAAAAAAGATTATGTTTGATGGCACAGGAAAAAGGAGCAAAGTAAGAGTGGCTTACGCAGGAGAGAAGTCCACATCTCGCAGGTCTGGGCTCTGGAGGTGCAGGTTAATCAGCCGCTCCGCAGTCATGAAGGACCCAGACTCCTCCTGCCTCGTGGTGCGAGTGGCTGCCTGAGCTTCACAGCCTCCGTGCATCCTGCCAGAAGGGGAAAGGCACAGAGCAGCCAAGGTGAGCATAACCCACTTTCCCTCTCCTCGCCAGCCGCACTGAGCACGTAACCACACGCAGCCTCAGGGAGCTTAAGCAGGATCTCTATTGCTGATGGCTCTGTCCAGCTAAACCTGGGGGATTCTGAAGACTGAGGAAGAAGAGCAGTCTCTGCCGTGCCCAATCACCTGATGACCCTAAACCTCCACCACCGCACCTGAGCCTCCCCCTCCTCCATCAGCCCCCAGGTCCCTCAAATGCATCATCGCCAAATCGGAACCATCTGACCAGGACCTCCAAAGATTCAAGGGACTTTTAAGATTTTATTTATTTATTTGAAGGATACAGTGACAGACAGAGATAGAGAGAAGAGAGATCTTGCATTTGCTGGTTCACTCCCCAAATGGCAGCAATGGCTGAGGCTGAGCCAGGCACTCCACCGGGGCCTCCCATAGGAGTCTCAGGGACCCAAGTACTTGGGCCATCTTCCCCTGCTGTCTCAGGTGCACTAGCAGGGAGCTGAGTGGGAAGCAGAAAGGCTGCAGGAATTTGAAGGACACAGGGTAGGCAGGGTCCTGGCCTTGACACTCAAGGGCCCATGGCTGTGTACCTTGGCCTTGATGAGCCTGGGTTCCCTAATCCATGAATAAGATAAGGAACAAATTTCATGCGTAGTTAGGAAGCTCAAACCTTCAGCTACACAAAAACATCTGGTACAGTGCCCCATATGTGTTTGAGCTCCATACATCTTGGTTTCCTTTTCTCCTGCTTTTCTTCCCTGGTCTATAACCACCATTCTTTCTCCACTCTGTGCTGCCTCTCCCCCAGGCTGACATCAGGCCCTCCAGACAGGACTCTCGGATGCACTGACCATATCCACCTTTGTTAGGAATCTGTGTGAGGTGGCAGAGGGAGGAAGTATCTCTCCAGAAGAGCAGCTGGCTCTCCTACCCAAAGATGCCCCAGAAGGAAGGACAACTCCCCGAGGATTAACCAAGCGGGCGGCTCGGGGATCCCCAGCCCCTGTGCTCTGCCTCTCCCCTTTGTCTCTGGGGAGCGCTCTTGTTTCTCCTGCACTCTGCCATGGCCTTTTTATTATGACTCTTGGCGACTGGGTTGGAGGACGGATGCAATGTTGGCCTAAGTTGAAAAAGTCTGGTCAACTTCACAATTCTCTAGCTTTGGGCTGACCCAGTTCCCCCAATATAAACCAATCCTGACTCCTGGCCACCGATCACTCTAGGCCCCAGTCACAGACCACTACAGGTTGAAACTTCCTACAGCTTTGCTGCTCAACGTATGGGAGCCGCCAGCACCAGCATCACCAGAGAACTTGCTAGAAATGCCGAGTCCCAGGCCCCACCTCGGTTAATACCTTTACAAAGTGACTCAAGGGTTCCTTATGTGTAGGTGGAACCACAGCACCATTTGAGCCTTCAGGTTTCATCTCATCTTCCTTCAGGAGAGAAATAACTTGACACCGGTGGAGGGTGTCCTTCCTCTTGCCTCCCCAGGAACCCAGCATCTGCGAGGCGGCCGCTGGGCCCCTCAGCATCCCCAAACCTCCCATTCTCCCCTTACTCCAGATATAACTTACTCCCTCCACCAAGCAAGTTCCCACAAGGGTCCTGCCTGGCAATGGGCACAGCTGGTGTGGAATCCTTCAACGATGAATCATCATTTGAACAATTATTAGCATTAATAGGAGGGTTATTATTAGGATTATTAGGAGGACCACAAAGGAAGCATGTAAGACACCTGGAAGAGTACCTGAATCAGAAGACAACCAGCAAGCGGTGAGTGTTATTATGACCAGCTGTGGCTTTGACCATCCCTGAACATGCCAGAGCCCGAGCTCACCATCAGCATCCACGACCCAGTGCCAGCACGGGATGCTTGGGACTTCAATTTGATTCTCAGTTCAGTGGCAGGAGAGGGTTCAAGTTCAGGACTGGTCAACGAAGAGAGGAGATGACTGACAGGAAGAGAGACCCAGAGTTCAGGACAGGTACATCTAAGGCACGGTTGAAGAGTAAAGAGGAGACCGACTTGGCAGAAGCAAGGTGCATACCAGGCAGAACGGCTAGGATTTGTGGTGCAGGAAGAGGAAAGATGCAGGACCAGGGGGACCACGGGGATGGTGACATCAGTGACGGACAAGGCTCCCCAGAGACAGAACTGTCTGCAAGTGGAAAGTGATGACTTTGAAGTCGGCACTATGATGTAGTCGGAGGTTAATCCTCCGCCTGTGGCACTCACATTCCATGTGGGCACCGGTTCAAGTCACAGCTTCTCCACTTCTGATCCAGCTCTCTGCTAATGCACCAGGGAAAGCAATGGAAGGTGGCCCAAGTGCTTGGGCCCCTGTCACTCATGTGGGAGACCCGGAAGAAGCTCCCGACTCCTGGCTTCAAATCAGCCCATATCCACCATTGCAGCCATTTGGAGAATGAACCAGCAGATGGAAGATTCTCTGACTATAACTCTGTCTCGCAAATAAATCAATAAATCTTAAGAAAAAAAGGGGGACCGGCGCCGCAGCTCACTAGGCTAATCCTCTGCCTGCGGCGCCGGCACCCCAGGTTCTAGTCCCTGTTGGGGCGCCTGATTCTGTCCCGGTAGCTCCTCTTCCAGTCCAGCTCTCTGCTGTGGCCCAGGAGTGCAGTGGAGGATGGCCCAGGTCCTTGGGCCCTGCACCTGCATGGGAGACCAGGAGGAAGCACCTGTGTGCCACCAGCCATAGCAGCCACTTGGGGGGTGAACCAACAGAAAAAGGAAGACCTTTCTCTCTGTCTCTCTGTCTCTCACTGTCTAACTCTACCTGTCAAAAAAGAGAAAAAAAAAAGAAAAAAAAGGATGACTTTGGTTTTAGAACCCCACTCCTTCCTCCAATCCCTGTCTTGAGTATCCACACTGAGCACCACAAGGGGCTCTAAGTATTTCAAGGTGTGTCAACCAGACAGCTCCTGTCCTCACAGGAGGCATAGCCTGATGACAGTGACAGAAAGATCCCCAGGGACCTACGAGACCTCCAGGGAGCGATTCAAAGAGAAGCCGGGGCTGGCCACAGTTCAGGGGCCATTCTTCCCACTGCCCTAGATGTACTTATCATTCAGCAAGTGTCAGGAGCTGGAGAAATCACCAGGAACCTTCTTTTTATTTATTTATCTAGTTCATTCATTTGAGAGGCAGTGAGACAGACAAATGTCCCATCTGCTGGTTCACTCCGCAAACATCCACAACAGTTGGTGTTGGACCAGGTCAAAACTGGGAACCAAGAATTCCATTTGGGTCTCCCAGGTGGGTGATGGGGACCAACTACTTGAGCCATCAACCTGTTCCCTCCAGAGGTACACATTAGCAGAGAGCTGGAATGAAGAGTGGAGCTGGGACTCAAATCTAGGCACCCTGGGCCATCTTCCACTGCTTTCCCAGGCCAGAGCAGAGCTGGATCCTTGGAAGTGGAGCAGCCAGGACTCAAACCAGCACCCATATGGGATGCCAGCACTGCAGGCTGTGGCTTTACCCACCACGCCACAGTGTCAGCCACCCAGCTGGTGTCTTAACCACTGTACCAAATGCCCACCCCAGAGCCTTCTTCAAAACCCAGACTTTAACCTTGCATTTCCCACTCCACCCAGCCAAGGCCAGAGTTCCTCTGCCGGGCTTGCTCCAAGGTGAGCATGGCAGAGGTAGCTCCCTTGGCAATGGATACCTGGCCCAGTGGACAGGGGCTCAGGGCTGGTGACCACCTGCTGGTAGGGATGCTCAGGATTGCAATCACATGATTAGGGATTCACACTCTTCCTAGAGCTCAATGCAGACACAGAATCTGAGCCAGGTGGCGTGGTTCCTGGCTAGCTTGCCCTGTGGGTGAGGCCACTCTTCAGCACTGCCCACAGGGCCCCAGGCCATCAGCCTCACAGGTCAGCCCTTCCACCGCATCCACCGCACGTCCCTCTGGACTCCCTGCATGCCTGCTGGCCCATTCACCTCACACAGGCTCCACCCTCCAAGTTCAGACCGTGATCTCCCTCTCGGGCCTCCCCCCAGCCCCTGCCTCCCAGCCCCCCAGACTCACCACATGCCCACACACACTCTTCGCCCCTGTAAGCCCGATGAACAACAAGTCCACAACTAATTTCCTCCTGATCCCTTAGTATAAGGAGACCTCGCTGGGAGGTGCATAAGCTGCGTGATCTATGGGATTACATCTTTATGTGCTCGAACTGCATGAGTGATTGGTGCCCCCGTCCCTTTTATAGAACTCAGAGGCTAACACAAATAAAATAAACGACACAGCAGTGCAAGGTGTCTCTGTTTCTTTGTGTCATAGGGTGGTGAAAACTACAACCTCCTGGTAACAATCCTAAGGCAGGAGGCGGTCCCCAGGTACCCGCCTCCTCCAGGGTAGAAGCCGAGCTTTTCAACTGCCATCTGCTCTGTGATGTGGCTTCCAGGAATACATGGGGAGGGGCGGGCACTCCCTGTGCCTCCAATCCTACTCCTCCAGCAATTTTGTTGGCCTGGACCAAAAGCCTTCAGCGTATGCATTTTCTTTGATCCCATAAATCTACTTCCAGTAACTTAATCTAAGGGACATGTACGTGCAAGGGGGTGTGTGCAACACCATTTAAATTAGCTCCACAGAAAATGGGAAGAAGCTAGACGTGACAGGCACTGCGGGATGCTGGGCAAGTTGTTTACGCAGTGTCTCTCAGCCCCCATCCACCTCCCCTATCTTGCTGTGCCTGGGGCCAGGACTCTGCATGCGGCGCCTCCCAGACTCGGGACCAGCTGGTTTCCTGTTCGGTTCCAGCAACATGAGGCACCAGAGGGAGGCTGGAAGGCAAGGTGAGGAGAGAAGGGGCTTCAGTTCCTGTTTTTGCTTTGCCGCCAGCTTCGCTCCGGCAGCAGCTGTTAGCGCCAACCTCCACTTTGCCTTCCGAACTCCTAGACCCAGCCTCACCCCACTCCTCCCACCCCAGCAGCACCGTGCTCTGCCCCGCTCCGCGCTCAGCAGGGCCGGCTCAGCAGGGCCCGCGCTGCAAAGCCCCGGGGTCCGCCTCCCCACATCGCTTCTTCGCTTCCTGCAGCTTGCCGCCGTTTTGTCTCTGAGAGACCTCTGTGTTCCCTTCCAGCCCCACCAGCTCCCCGCCACCGGGTTGCCAGTTCCCTATGTTACATTCCTTCTCTTTGAAATACCTTGTGTGATGGGGCCCCGGCACCGTGGTACAGCAGGATAAGCCACCACCTGGGACACCAACATCCCATAGGAGCTGGTCCTAGTCCTGGCCTCTCCACTTGCAATCCAGCTCCCTGCTAATGTGCCCGGCCTGGGAAGGCAGCATAAGACGACCCAAGTGCTTGGACCCTGACCACCCACGTGGGAGACCTGGATGAAGCTCCTGGCTTTGGCCTGGCCCAGCCCTGGCTATTGCAGCTATCTGGGGAGTGAATCAGTGGATGGAAGACCTCTCTATATATATCTCACTCTCTTTCTCTCTAACTCTGACTTTCAAATAAATATTTAAAAAAAAAAATACCTTGTGTAGAGTCTCATTTTCTAAAGGGTTTCTGGCTTAAAATGTGGATGCCATTCCATACCTATCAGAGGGGTGCAGGGGTTATACAGGATAATTTTTTAAAATTTATTTATTTATTTGAAAGGAAGAGTTGCAGAGAAGCAGAGGCAGAAAGAGAGAGAGGTCCTCCATCTGCTGGTTCACTCCCTAAATGGCTGCAGTGGCTGGAGCTGTGCCGATCCGAAGCCACGAGCCAGGAGCTTCTTCTAGGTCTCCTTCGTGGGTTCAGGGGCCCAAGGACTTTCCTAGGCCATAGCAGAGAGCTGGATTGGAAGTGGAGAAGCCGGGACTTGAACCAGCGCCCATAAGGGATGCCGGCACTGCAGGTGGCAGCTTTACCTGCTACGCCACAGCACCAAGGCAGGGATTATAAATGTAACATCACCAAGCCAGTTAGGACACGAAGCAACAGGAAATCTTGTACATTTGCTGATGGGGTCGCAAATTTATCACCATTTTAGGGAGCAATCGGACAAGTAATAGCTAATCAAGTCAGACTGCTTACCCTTCAGTTCTGGCCCTGGGATGCATTATAAAGAGACTCTTTCAGATGACCCAAGAAGAAAGCCTCATTCTTGACGCTCACTAGCAGTAGGAAATGGGAGAGTTGGTTGTGGCAGGTTCATAGGATGGAATACTGAAAAACCCGAGGGACCCTTGCTCTGGTGTTTGGTGTGCTTTATGGTGAGTGTGGCTAAGAGCTAATTGCAGATCTCTTGCTTCTGTACACATCAGCTTTGCTTGCTAACGCTTGGGGGTAAGAATGTTGCCAAACTAAAAACAAGGAACTGGGCCTGAGAACAAGGAACTGGGCCCGATCTCAGGCAGGTTTCACAGACGCCTTCCCAGATGTTCCACCTAGATTAACGGGCAGAACATTCCTCGGGTATTCCAAGAAAATAGCCCCCTTACCCCCACCCGGGGCAGCCACTCCCCATCTAAAAGCACCCAATGAGTACCCATGATAACCTTTAAACTAGCCAATCAAGCCAAACCCAGCGAAATATGTTAATCCTGTGGGTTTTGCCTTTAAAAGATGCTTGTAACTGCTGCTCGGGGCTTCTCTTCGCCTCTGGTGACAGGGAGCCCATTTGCGCAAACACCTAATAAAAATCCTCTTGCTTTTGCATCTACCGGTCTGGAGTTTGGGTCTTTGGGCAACCACCTGAGCGCATTGGATTCCCAAACTTGGGGTCCATCAATACCACACAGCAGCTACAAATGAATAGATGGAAGTTGCTCACAGCAGCACACAGGAAACCCAGAGGCAGAGTCTGAGTGAACAAAAGCAACCTGGCAGAGGATGCATACAGGTGGATGTCATTTATGTACGTGAAGTTCGAGGCTCACAAAGGGAGACAAGCCGTTGGTGGGTACACTGGGATATAGTAAAATGATACACCATGCACGGTGAACCAAATTAGAAGCACTCACTCTCGGAAAGATGGTTACTGCAGGGGCAGGACAGGAAACAGAATCAGGAAAGGGGACACAGAAGCCGTTGGTTTCTTTCTTCAGCTTCTTGGTGGGTGCCATTAAAACGAGGGTGGAGGGCAGGGTTTAAAAAAGGAACTGGGGTCTGTGCTTAGGAGGGTGGGGCAGCTGGCATTTCATGCGTAGGCGTCCACTAAAATGATTGTGTAAAAATAAGCCTTGCTGGAGCCAGCACTGTGGTATAGCGGGTAAAGCCGCTGCCTTCAGTGCTGGCATCCCATATGGGCACTGGTTCAAGTCCTGGCTGCTCCAATTCCCATCCAGTTCTCTGCAATGGCCTGGGAAAGCACAGGAAGATGGCCCAAGTTCTTGGGCCCCTGCACTCACATGGGAGACCCAGAAGAAGCTCTTGGCTCCTGGCTTTGGACCAGCTCAGCTCCAGCCATTGCGGCCATTAGGAGAGTGAATCAGCAGATGGAAGATTCTCTCTCTGTCTCTCTCTGTCTCTGTCTCTGTCTCTCTCTCTCTCTCTCTCTCTGTAACTGTGCCTTTCAAATAAAAATAAATAAATGAGAACACACACAGAAAAATTCAGGCTATCACACAACATGTGCTTTGTTACACCTTTGTCACAAGACACAACACGCATGGATCTGGGGAAGAAACAGCCAAGAACTGGCCCACAGCAGTTACAGTGCTTAGCTCTGAGCTATCGGTGACATTCCTGGACTTCTTTATATTTATCTGTATTTTCTATTGATTCTAAAACTGATATAAATTGCTTAGATAATAAATTCTTAAAGACATTTTTAAAATTCACTCATCCTGGTTTCCTGGCTGCTGTAATCCCAGCATCTCACTGAGGGGTTTCTTAACGGGCGGCATTTGAGATGAGTCTAGGTGGTTTCGCATTGTTTATTTTCCTATGTATGTATTTATTTTAACATATCTTGCAAAGACAGGAGCTAGCACATCAAACCCATGCTTCAACTGATACTTGAACATTTTTAACAGAATTTGTGAAGTAAAAACGGGTAAGGGCTTTCCTTTCCAGCAACCGTGCTGGCTCAGCAGGACAGCCACAGGCAGAGGGCTGCTGAGACCCCAGCTACCCAGCCAGCAACCCATCCCAAGTACCCCTAAAGACAAAACCACAAAGCTTCTGGATGACAAACACCCGGGGACTGTCTTCCATCTTTGAGGTGCAAAGATTTCTTCAACAGAACATAGAACTGCTAATCTTGTGGAACACTAGACCACTTTGAAAGAAGGAACTTGTCATGTATCAAGGATACCACAGGGAGAGTAAAATGAAAACCACACATCAGAAGATGGCCACAAGAACCCCTGCAGCGCAACTGTTAAGAGACAAGACAATGCCGTTGAAAATGAGCCCAAGACTTAAACAAGTAGCAACCCAAACAACCGATAAACACATGGCTCATTGACAAGGAACAGTACTTGTTGGGGAACTGAGAGGCAATAAGAGGGATCCACTCACTCTGAGAGCTTCTAAACATTCCATTCATTGAGCCCAGCACTTAGGATCTGTGTGCTCTCCTGTGCTGTGTGTACACTATATTGCAATAAAAAGAGGCTTTTAGAGAAAAGAAATGTGGTTAAGAAAAAGAAGATAACATGGTGGCATTTTTATAGATCCCAAGACAGTCTAGAAAGATAATGCATCCTGTAACTTTCAAAAGGAATCATAGAAAAATAAACCTAACACAAATTAAAAAGTATCTTTCGGAGAAAGACAATGGGAAAGAGGGACTACTTTGTATGTGGTGTTTTTTTTTTTTTTTTTTTTTTTTTTTTTTTTTTTTTTTTTTTTTGGACAGGCAGAGTGGATAGTTAGGGAGAGAGACAGAGAGAAAGGTCTTCCTTTTTATCGTTGGTTCACCCTCCAATGGCCGCTGCAGCCGGCGCATCTCACTGATCCGAAGCCAGGAGCCAGGTGCTTTTCCTGTTCTCCCATGCAGGTGCAGGGCCCAAGGACTTGGGCCATCCTCCACTGCCTTCCCGGGCCATAGCAGAGAGCTGGCCTGGAAGAGGGGCAACCGGGATAGAATCCGGCGCCCCAACCGGGACTAGAACCTGGTGTGCTGGCGCCGCAGGGCGGAGGATTAGCCTATTAAGCCATGGCGCCAGCCTGTATGTGTATTTTTTAAAGTCTTGATTCAGAATCCTGTCACTCAAGAATATAATTTCTTTTTTTTTAAAGATTCATTTATTTGTTTGATAATCACAGACAGAGAGGGAGATATATAGAGAGAGATTTTTTTTTTAAAGAATTCCTTTCTTCTTTTGTCTTTTTAAGATTTATTTATTTATTTCAAAGGCAGAGTTACAGAGAGGCGGGGGCAGGGGGAGAGAGTCTTCCATCCACTGGTTCATTCTCCAAATGGCCTCAATGACCAGAGCTGGGCCGATCCGAAGCCAGGAGCCAGGAGCTTCTTCTGGGTCTCCCATGTGGGTGCAGGGGCCCAAATACTCTGGCCATCTTCCACTGTTTTCCCAGGCCACAGGCAAAGAGCTGGATCAGAAGAGGATCAGAGGCCGGCGCCATGGCTTAACAGGCTAATCCTCTGCCTTGTGGCGCCAGCACACCAGGTTCTAGTCCCGGTTGGGGCGCCGGATTCTATCCCGGTTGCCCCTCTTCCAGGCCAGCTCTCTGCTAAGGCCCGGGAAGGCAGTGGAGGATGGCCCAAAGTGCTTGGGCCCTGCACCCACATGGGAGACCAGAAGAAGCACCTGGCTCCTGGCTTCGGATTGGCGCGATGCGCCGGCTGCAACGGCCATTGGAGGGTGAACCAATGGCAAAGGAAGACCTTTCTCTCTGTCTCTCACACTGTCCTCTCTGCCTCTCAAAAAAAAAAAAAAAAAAGACACGTCACTGCCCATACCACAGTCAGGGCGCACTCAGCAAATCTACCATGAATCTACCAATCCAACCTCAGGATCCAACTCAACACAGCCCTTCAGACAGCGTGACACAGCGGTTAAGGTCAGCTTGTCAGCGCCACCCCACCCAGCAGGCCTTGAAGAAGTACATTGAAGCCATCACAAGAAGCAGCCAGCTCCTGCAAAGCTCCCAGGCAGCGACGTCACTGTTGGCCCTTGCGTTGCACCTGCACCGAATACAGCCCTCCTCCCTAGCTGTAACAGCCACTCTCCCGGGACCGCCACTGTGGAGACATCTGGCTGAGTCACAGCAATAATCCCACCACCCTCCTGCTTCCGACTTCCTGAGTCCTAACTCCTGACCTTGGCATTCTAAATACTTGGTAGTCAGATCTCCAAAGGACTCTACATCTTCCTATCAGCTTGCTGCCCCCTGGGAGCTCCAGCTCAATCTCACCTCCAGGTCTTCGTCCGTGCTGTTCCAACTGCCTTGTGTCTTCACTGAGTTCCAGAGAGTGCAACTACACGCCTCAAAAATCTTCCCTCCATGCTGAGACAAAGCCCACCCATCGGGTGTGGGTGCAAGGCTCCAACCGGAAGGAAAAAAAGACCCCTGGAGCTGGAGCCAGATCAAACAGAAGACAGTTTCTCTTGGGCATTCTCAACCTCCTTTAGATAAAAGACTCTGAGAATCTGATTAAAACTCCAGGTCCTATTCACACAGAAGCACAAGATTTTCCATTTAACATCACAGGGCAGGGGACGAGAGACCCTACTGTGAGAATCCCCACTCCACGATGAGGTGATGACAATCACTAGGTCGTCCGCATCCACTGTGTGTCAGGACCGTGCTCAGAACCATGCTCAGAACCGCGCTCAGAACCCAGGTGCTGTCTCCTCCCCTCCCTCCATGCTCCCCACCCCCAACCCCTTGACACCGCCATGAAGCAGGAGCTATGATTGCTACACTTTGTGGATACAGATCAAAAGCAGGGGAGTGGTAGCCGCTGAATCAGGGTTCAAGTTCAAATCTCTCTGGCACTGTAACCTTTGTTCCTAAAGGATTTGCCCAAGGTTTCAGTTAGGAGCCCTCGGCATTGGAATTTCCTGCAGTGCTCGCAGAGAAAACGCAGGTTCTTCGACCCGCACTGAGTCTAATGAACCAGGACATCCGCGGGGGAGCCCAGGCACCTGCCTCCATTGACTGCCAGCGCCCTAGGCTGGAAATGGCTGCATTTCCCTGGCCTGTCTTCCCCAGTCCGTGCTGGCTCCGCGGTGTGGCTCTGATGGTTGTGTAACAGACCACCCCAAAATTCAGTGGAGCAAAACAACCATCGCTTCATTTAGCTCAGGAATTCAGAAAGGCCATCAGTTCCCCCCAGGCTGTGTTGGTCAAAGCAGTCACAAAACAGCCCTGACTCGAGAGAAAGAGAATCAGACTCTCCCTGTGGTTGGGGTGCAGCCAGGTCCCAGTGCACACAAGCGTGGGGGTGGGAGCTATGGTGGCGGCCATCTTTGAAAAGGGCAACCTGCCACTCCTAGCCTGTGCTCACATGCAAAACGCAGTCAGCCTGGAGAGAACAAAGCTTAACATGCATCAAAGTCACTTTTCTTTTTTTTTTTTAAGCTTTATTTCTGCTCAGTCTTTTTTTAAAAAGATTATTTCTTTATCTATTTGAAAGGCAGATTTACAGAGAGGCAGAGGCAGAGAGAGAGAGGTCTTCCATCCGCTGGTTCACTCCTCAAATAGTCTCGATGGTTGGAGTGAGGCCAATCCGGAGCCAGGAGCCAGGAGCTTCTTCCCGGTCTCCCACACGGGTGCAGAGACACAAAGACTTGGGTCATCTTGTGCTGCTTTCCCAGGCCATAGCAGAGAGCTGGAACAGAAGTGGAGCAGCTGGGACTCAAACCGGCGCCCATATGGGATGCCAGCACTGCAGGCGGCGTTACCCACTACACCACAGCACCGGCCCCCAAAGTCACTTTTCAACAGGCTCCCTCATGCTTCATGGTTTGCCACTGCTGCTTTGAGATGAGTGACCACACCTGCCCTTGGCCCTCGGCCCTCAGCCACGCTCAGGAAGTGCCCTCCATGGCAACACTCTCCCAGCAGCGCCTGACGTCATGGGCTGATAGAAAATATGTGTTTGTCTGGCTTCTTTCTGCATGCAGGTGGCCTCCCCACCAGGTCGACCTGGTAAAATATCTAGAATCAAAATGAAAAAGGTTCCACAAGAACACGCCATTGGTAAGGACGAGAGAGTATGAATGGGTCCAGCCTTTGCAAAGGGCAGCTTGGCTCTCTGCATCAAAATGTCAAACGCATCTGCTCTTCAACCCAGCATTCATTCCCACCTCTAGAACTCAACCCAAGGAGCCAGCAGACCAAATACAAGAAGGCATACGCATAACACATGCCCACGGTGTTGTTTATAACAAGGAAAAGTTGGCAAACCACCTTCACGACCACAAGTCAGTGATAGATGGAGTGAAATAAGTTGTGGCTCATTAATAGTCATTGTCCAAAAATGATTCAATCTACAGGGCCTGACACAGAACAAAATCTTCAAGACATATGGTGAGGTGGGGAAGAAGTATCGGAACGACACATATTGTAAATCACATTTCTATAAAACTATATGGCCGGCGCCGTGGCTCAACAGGCTTATCCTCCACCTAGCGGCGCTGGCACACCAGGTTCTAGTCCCGGTTGGGGTGCCGGATTCTATCCCGGTTGCCCCTCTTCCAGGCCAGCTCCCTGCTATGGCCCAGGAGTGCAGTGGAGGATGGCCCAAGTGCTTGGGCCCTGCACCCGCATGGGAGACGGAGAAGCACCTGGCTCCTGCCTTCGGATCAGCGCGGTGCGCTGGCCGCAGTGGCCATTGGAGGGTGAACCAACGGCAAAGGAAGACCTTTCTCTCTCTCTCTCTTTCATTGTCCGCTCTGCCTGTCAAAAAAAAAAAAAACTATATTGATGCCGGCCCAAAGAGAGATGCTGGAGGAAAGTCTGCTGAGTGGGAACATTTGGGGTGATTTTTGCTTTTTTCCATGGTTAAAATGTTTAGCAATAAAATGGTGATGATCCATATGTTATATCCACTATGTGCTGGGGACTGGCATAAATCCCGTATGTACAAGCGATCTTCAAAAAGTTTATGGAAAGTTTCTGTGATGAAAATACTATGCATGGGGGCCAGTACAGTGGTGTAGCAGGCTAAGCCTCTGCCTGCAGCACCAGCATCCCATGTGGGCACCGGTTCAAGTCCCAGCTGCTCCTCTTCTGATCCAGATCCCTGCTGTGGACTGGGAAAGCAGTAGAAGATGGTCCAAGTCCTTGGCCCCCTGCAACCACGTGGGAGACCCGGAAGAAGCTCCTGGCTCCTGGCTTTGGATCAGCACAGCTCCGGCCATTTCGGCCAATTGGGGAGTGAAAGTGAACCAGTGGACGGAAGACCTCTCTCTCTCTCGCTCTCTCTCTCTTCCTCTCTCTCTCTCTGCCTCTCCTCTCTGTGTGTAACTCTGACATTCAAATAAATAAATAAATCTTTAAAAAAAAAAACCTATGCATGGGTTTCAAAAGTTTCCTGCAAAGTAAATTTTTAATTCCATGTTTCCACCACCAAGTTTTTGAAGGATGCTCATAAATTAACTCATTCTCATAATGAGCCTACAAAGTGAAGACTGCTGTCACCCACATTTTAGAGCACTGGAATACTTCTGTTTGACTCAGAAGTAAAGGGCTCACCCACAGTCACATAGCAGGCAAATGACAAAGACGGAAGCCACGCCCAGGCGGTCAGAGGCTGCGGAGCCCAGGCTCATGGCCATGGAATTGTCCTCCTGTCCTACATACATTGCACATCCTATTTCCACTGAAACAACGTGGCCATTTTATTTTGGAAAAAAAAAAAAAAGTCAGTAAGCTAAGGGCCCTTAAGTTTGCAGAAGGAGCTTGCGCAGGTCCTCAGTAGGGGATTTCCTGCCCCTTTGCCCTGTTTGGTGCACAGGAAATCCCCAGGGGCCAGTGTGCCAGAAGGGACCAGGTCTGGCCGGGAAGCCCCATGGTGACCCAGTACATTAAGGAGACCCAAATTATCCCTTCGGGTGAGCATGGGGCTCTTTAAGTCAATGGCTAACCAAAGGTCAAGAAAGAGACTCCCAGCCCCCCCAGAGCCCACAGACTCAAGCCACAGTTCCTGCCCAGGCCCAACCCCACACCTGATCCAAGGCTGGAAACATTGATTATGACAAATATCTGCTTTCGAAGTCTAGAGTGAGATCAGCAGGTCAGCGGCATAAAAGGAAGCAGAGCTTCCCGGTGCGGCCTCAGACTCCGCAAGTCTGCAGGAGGGGTGAGGCAGGCCCACCAGGAGCCGTGGGCGCGAGGGTCCCAGGGTCCACGGAGCAAACCAACCTAAAGCAGAGGGAGACTGACGTCCAGACCCAAAGACAAGGGTGGAGATTTTCAGCACAGCCCTGCTGTGTCCCTCAGCGCCCAGCCCAACCCCAGCGACCTCGTGCCCGAGGCTGGTACAGGTGCCCTCCAAAACCTCAAGCTGAAGTCCAAGGAGCTGTTTCTCTGCTCCCTCTCTGAATGAGCAGCAGCCCCCAGCATCCCTGCACCCAAGCAAGAGCTGTTGTTCCTTCTGTCTAGGGCCACTGCCAACACTTTGGGCTTCACCAGGGACAGGGGACATCACCATGGCAACTGTGACAGGCCAGAGAGAAACGGTGGGCACTCATGGTTGCCAAAGGCACCTGGGAGGGGTCCTCAGGGATCTCAGAGGAGCTTGGGAAGTGAGTCACTGTATCAGGAGTTGTGATCACTTGTATCACAGGGGCCAGCACTGTGGTACAGCAGGTTGATGTCACTTGTAGGGGCTGGCGCTGTGGCGTAGTAGGTTAAAGCCTCTGTCTGCAGTGCTGGCATCCTGTATGGGTGCCAGGTTGAATCCCAGCTGCTCCACTTCTGACCCATCTTCCTGCCAATGCACCTGGGGAAGCAGCGGAAGATGGCTCAAGTACTGGGCCTCTGCACCCACATGGGAGACCCGGAAGAAGCTCCTGGCTCCTGGCTTCAGATGAGCCCAACTCCGGCCGTTGTGGAGCTGGGAAGTTTGGGGAGTGAACCAGCCGATAGAAGATCTCTTTCTCTGTTTCTCCCTCTCTGTGTCTGTAAGTTTACCTCGCAAATAAGTAAATAAACCTTTAAAAAAAATTAAAAAAGATGTCACTTGTGACACCAGCTTCCCATATCAGAGCACCTGTTTGAGTCCCAGCTACTCCACTTCGGATTCAGCCTCCTGCCAAAGTGCCTGCAAAGGCCGTGGAATATGGTCCAAGTCCCTGGGCCCCTGCCACCCACGCGGGAGACCTGGATGGAGTTCTAGGCTCTTGGCTTCAGCCTGGCCCCCAGACCTGTCTGCTGCAGCCATTTGGTCGCTGAAAGATCGCTATCTTCCTATCGATCTATATCTGTATCTCTATCTCTCCCTCTGAGTTGTTGTGCCTTTCAAGTAACTAAGTAAATCCCTTAAAAAAAAAAAAACAAACCAGCTGCTTTGGGCGTGCAGGGGTCAGGTTGCCCAGGGAGAGCATACACATGTGAGAAGCAGAGCAGCAGAGCTCAAGTGCAAATTCTCAGGCAGAGAGGGAAGAGAGAGGGTGGGCAAAGAGGGTGGGACTGCGTGTGTGACCCCTGTGTTCTGGATCTGCCCTGATAGGTAGCAGGGGAGTTTGCTTCTTCCCCCTCCCCTCCCCCTTCACCACTTAGCAGCCACCCTCCCTCCTCCAAGCTGCAGAGCCCCCTCCCCACTCACTTTCGGCACCTCCACCCACCCACACTACCTTGGAATCCACCTCTGTGCCCTCCACCCACCCACGCCCCAAAGAATCAGGCAGGACTGAATCAGAAGGGCTCCTACCCTGGAAACTTTCTTTTTAAAGCTGAGCGAGAAACAAATGGCTCTGCAATCCGCCGGGACTGCCTTGGGTTGGAAATTTCAAATGCATTAAGGTTGAGAGACCTATAAACATGTCATAACATGCACCACAGGCTGCCGCCTCTGTACGTGCAGGCCCCCGAGCCCCAAAGGGCACAAGCGGGCAAAATTCACCACACCCGTATGCACATGTCCCTGGAATACTGTCCTTCCACACTCATGCAATCATGCACACGCTCACCACACACACACACACACACTTATCTGCACGTGCAGTCTCCCCAGACAGGTGCACACACACAGACCCTGCACACACCTCCCCAAGGACAAATGCAACTACACGCAGCACATGTAGCCTGCTGCATCCTCCCCCTTACCCCGTGCACAAAGATTTACACACACAGTTACCCCACAGACATCTAAGCCCTGCACCCAGCGCACAGAGATATCACACACACACACACACACACCTCCTTATTTAGACACACTGCACAGAGGGAAACTCTAGCTCCTAGACAAACATTCTCAGCCCAGAGCAAAGCTGGGCGCAGCCACCTGCCTGCACTCCCACCCCACCTGTCTGCACCTACAGGGACACAGCACAAGTACTGCAACTTAGAGAGGGTCAGGCACGCGTACTCTGCCCAGCACAGCGTCCAGCACCCGGCCAGGACTTGGGGAGTGACTGCTGAGTGAACTCACACACGCGCTTACCCTTCCATCTCTTAAATGCCCCCCTCAAAGCCGCCTCCAGGTGGGTGACTTCCCTGTTCTCCCAGGCAGGACGCCTGTGTCTCTGCACCAGGCGGGCCCTTATTGGCTGCAGGCTCTCTTACCCCACACTGACCGTGAGATGGAGAGGACCGGAGGAAGTCTCAGGGGCCGTATCCGCATCACCTCTGCACGGCCCCACTCAGCTCTTTGCACGCAGCCGAGAAGCTACACTCAAAGCACAAACTCTGGGGCAGGTGTCTGGTGCAAGGGCTTACGCCACGAACTTGGAGGTGCCTGCATCCCATGTTGGGGTGCCTCTGCTTCTGATCCAGCTTCCTGCTAATGCACCCTGGGGGGCAGCAGATGATGCCTCAAGTACATGGGCCCCTGCTACCCCCATGGGAGTCCAGGCTCGCGGTTTCAGCATGGCCCCACGGTGGCTGTTGTGGGCATTTGAAGAGTGAACCAGCAGATAGAAGATGTCTGTCTGTCTGTCTGTCTCTCTCTCTCTCTCTCTCTCTCTCTCTTCCTTTCAAATAAAAATGAAAATAAATGAAAGCACAAGCTCGGATGACCCCGGGTTCACACCGCACCTCTGCCGCTTCCCAGCTGGGACTGCGGGCCTGCGCGGAGCCTCCCCGTCCTCACCTGTGAAATGGACATCCCAGTGCTCGTGGGGTGAAAGGCGCAACACGTGTCCGCGGCGTCGCCCGCGCAGAAGCAGAATCCGTCTGCACTGTCCCCCTGTGGCTGAGCCCGTGCAGAAGCCTCAGCCTGTGCCCAGCACATCCCGCACACATTTCTGAAATTCCGTTAAGAGGGGCGCTCCAGGCCAGCGCCCACACAGCCCCCTGGTTACCCAGACTGGTTCTGACCCAGGGCCTGAGCCAGTCAGTGGCTGTTTCAGTCCTTCATTTACATGACATTAAAATACTGCTGTTGTGTGAAAAGCACACCGTCCTCACCACCACACCCACCCACAACCACGCCTTCCTCTGTCCATCAGGCTTGAGTCTCTCCAGGGGGCCAGGAGAAGGTCCCAGGGAATTCAGCACCATGCAGGGGTAGATTCATGGGCTCCGATGCCAAACTGCCTGGGTCCAATCCTGGGCTTCGCTCCTCAGCAGCTGTGTACCCTGGAGCAAGTTGTTCATGCTCTCTGAGCCCTCATCTAGGAAGCAGACAGAAAGGGAGAGCGACAGCACCCACTTCACTGGGTTGTCCTGGGGAGTAAATCATTGGTGCTTATAAAGTGCCAAGAACGGAAGCTGTTTGTGTTCACTCTGCCTTTCAAATAAAATAAAATGTGTTTGGCTCAGCAATTAACAAGCCACTTGAGACGCCCTCATCCCACATCGGAGTTACTGGGGTCCCGTCCCGGCTCTGCTCCTGATTCCAGCTTCCTGCTCATGCGCACAATGACAGACAGCAGGGGTGGTGCAAGTACTCAGGTCCCTGCCACCCACGTGGAGGCCCAGACTGAGTTTCTGGCTCCTGGTTTCAGTCTGGCACAGCCCTGCCTGTTGCAAGCATTTAGGAAGTGAACCAACAAATGGGAAATCAACCTCTCTCTCTCTCATTCTCTTTAAAATAAACTTTTTAAAAAATATTTATTTATTTATTTATTTATTTGAAAGTCAGAGTTACACAGAGAGAAGGAGAGGCAAAGAGGGAGAGAGAGAGAGAGAGAGAGAGAGAGAGAGAGAGAGAGAGAGAGAGAGAGAGAGAGACGTCTTCCATCCACTGGTTCACTCTCCAACTGGCCGCAATGGCCAGAGCTGCACTGATCTGGAACCAGGAGCCAGGAGCTTCTTCCAGGTCTCCTACGTGGGTGCAGGGGCCCAAGGACCTGGACCATCTTCTGTTGCTTTTCCAGGCCAAAGCAGAGAGCTGGATCAGAAGTGGAGCAGCCAGGACTCGGACTGGTACCCATATGGGATGCCGGCACTGCAGGCAACAGCTTTACCCTTATGCCACAGTGTCAGCCCCTAAAATAAATAAACTTTTAAAAAGAAAGAAACAGGCTGGCCTGTGGCCCAGCAGGTTAAGCTGCCAGCTGTGATCCCAGTATTCCATATTGAATGCTGGTTCGAGTCCCAGAGGAAAGCCCACCTGAGGCAGTGGCTGGAAAGCTGTGTTCACCAGGCAGATTCGTGAGAAGAGCATCTTCGACTGTCTGGTGTGACCTTGCTGCACAACAAACTCACAAAAACGCATGGTGTGAAGCAACCTTGTGTTTGCTCGCGGCTTTGTAGTTTGCAGAGCCCAGTAGGAACAACACATCACTGCTTACGGCGGCCCAGCTGTGATGGCCATGGGAGCTCTCCCACACTGATGGCAGATGGAGTGTCAGTCAATCCTCCATGCGGCTGCTTGGGCTTTCCCACACTATGGTAACCATGTCCCAAAGGGAAGGAAGCAGAAGCCGCCAGGCCAAACTGGCAGAGCACCGCTTCCCCCGTGTTTCATTGGCGAATGGAGTCACAGGCCCTCCCCCACCCCAGATGCAAGGGGCAGAGAAACAGACTCCATGCCTCTGTGGGAGGAGGAGCAAGCCATCACCACTGGCCTTCCTCCACCATCTCTGCCAATGGCACTGCAGGTGCAAAGACCCCAAGGTGAGGGTGACCTTGGTGGGCTCAGGGCAGAAGTGTGGCTGCAGAAGGGCGAGCAAGTGAGCCCAGAGGACGGGGCAGGATGAGGTCGGAGAGGAGGGCAGCCGCCAGGTCACAGAGGGCCTGCAGCCCGTGCAGAGGCACTGAGGTGTTATCCAAGGCCATGGGAAGCCCTGGGAGCCGGAAGCGACATAATCTAACAGCAGTTTTTTTTAAAGTATCGTGCAAGGGGCATTTGGCATAGCCCTTAAGATGCCACTATGCAGGGGCCAGTGTTGTGGTGCAGGGGCTTAAGCTGCCACCTGCAGCACCGGCATTCCATTGTGGAGCGATGGTCCGAGTCCTGCCTGCTCTGCATCGGAGCCGCCTCCTGCTAATGTGCCTGGGAAGGCAATGGAAGATGGCCCAAGTACTTGGACCTCTGCCATCCACATAGGAGACCGGAATGGAGTTCCTGGCTTCTGCATGGCCCTGCCCTAGCTGTTGTGGCCATCCAGAAAGTGAACCAGCAAATGGAAGATCTCTCTCTCTCTCTCTCTCTCTCTCTCTCTCTCTCTTTCTCTGCCTTTCAAATAAATGAACCTTGTTTTAAAATGCCACTTGAGATCCTGTATCTCACATTGCAGTGCCTGGGCTTGAGTCCCTGCTCCACCTCCAATTCCAGCTTCCTGCTAATGCAGACCCTGGGAGGAAGCAGGTGACAGATCAAGTAGTTCGGTCCTTGCTATCCAGGTGGGACACCCGGATTGAGGTGCAGGCTCCCGGCTTTGGTGATGGGCATTGGGGAGCAAAAGCAAATCAGCGAATGGGAGCTCTTTTTCTCCCTTTCAAATAAATACAAATTAATTAATTAATTAAAATGCAGTAGATCGCTTGATGCTGAGTGAAGAGAGGGGAGGATAGGGACCAGGCACTGAGACGGCCAACAATGAGGCGACACGGGGCAGGGGTCTTGCTGTGCACGGTGTCATTTTCTGAGCAGTAACGGGAAGGAGTGAGGACGCTGGGGGGCGGGTCACTGAGATTGGCGGAGTTCGGGAGCCACCGAGAGTCAAACGCACGGGCCTTGGCATCAACCCTGCACGCCTAACCTGCGACCTTGAGTAGGTAACTTATCTCTCTTAACCTTCATTTTCATAATAATAGCTTTCCTATAAGGTCATTAATCCACCTGCCCAATGTCTCCTGAATACCAGCTGTGTGCCTGAAAAGGACAACAAATGACGCTCGAGCTCAGAGCCCCATGCAGAGGGATATTGATCTCTAAATAATTCAGTGCCCGACACATCCTGCAGCTCAGGCTCAAATAGCCACGACCGCGGTGGCGGGCCCGGTGGTGCCCTCAGGTGCACAGTCCGAGCGCTCGGCCGGAAGTTCAGCCCCACTGTGCACCTAGACCCTGTCCCAGGTTCCTTCACATCCGCTCACCTCTCTCAGGTCCCCAGTGGGGCCTCCGATGCCAGGATGAATGACGTATGCCAGGCACCCAAAGGGCACCACGAGCCGGCCCCCGAAGTGTCGCAGACGCAAGTGGGAAAGGCCGGAGCAGAAGCACCACCTGCTGTGGCAGGCACAGCCTGTGTCCCAGGCACCATTGTCATCTTCACATGACAGATGGGATCACCAGGGCCCAGCTGGGGTCACAAAGCTAGTGAATGGCAGATCTGGAAACTGAGTCCAGACAGGCAGACTCAGGACCACCACCCCACACAGCCATACACCCCTCATTTGGAAAACTGTGTAAGGATGGCCACCCTCCTTTGTTGTTTCTTCCTTTCTCCTCTCTGTCTCTGTCTCTGTCTCTCTGTCTCTGTCTCTCTCTCTGTATCTCTCTCTCTCTCTCTCTCTCTCTCTCTCACACACACACACACACACACACATACACACACACACACACCAGGTGGGGCAGGGCCAAGCCAAAGCCAGGAGCCGCTCTGTCCCTGTGCCATTCTCTCCGGCGCTCCATGTCCGTCATCGTGCCCAAGGCCACTGGACAGAAAGCCCCGCACCCTGCTGGGTGCACTTCACCTGAGCCGTGTCCCAGGCAGCTTGGCTCAGACCCAGGAGGAGAAACCTCCCAACAGAGCGGTGGGGTGTGGACGCCCTCCTCCCGGGTCCTCCCCTCCAGCTGCACCGCAGTCACCCATGGGCCACGTTGAAGGCCTCCCAGATGCTGGGGACGCACACCCAGAGACACGGATTCGGGCGGTCTGGGCTGAAGCCGAGACACGGGCATTTGTTAACACTGTCCAGATGACTCAGCTGTGTAGATCCAGACAGGGGGAACTCCCACCCACTGCCTGCCTCCCCCAAATGCCCACAACAGCCAGGGTCGACCCAGGCCAAAGCCAGGAGCCCCGAACTCAATGTGGGTCACCCACATGGGTGGAGGGACTCTCTGCTATTTGAGCCATCACCTGTGCCTCCAAAGACTGACATTAGAAGGAAGACAGGGGGCCAGCGCTGTGGTGTAGCTGGTAAAGCCGCCACCTGCAGAGCCAGCATTTCATATGGGTGCCGGTTCGAGTCCCGGCAGCTTCACTTCCAATCCAGCTCTCTGCTATGGCCTGGGAAAGCAGTAGAAGATGGCCCAAGTCCTTAAGCCCCTGCACCTGCGTGGGAGACCTGGCAGAACCTCCTGGCTCCTGGCTTCCGATCGGCACAGCTTAGGCCGTTGCTGCCAATTGGGGAATGAACCAGAGAATGAAAGACCTTCCTCTCTCTCTCTCTTTCTCTCTCTCCCCTTCCTTCGAACTCTTTCAAATAAATAAATAAATCTTAAAAAAAAAAAAAAAAAAAAAGGATCAAAACCAGAGCCAGGGCTGGAACCAGCACTCCGATACGGAACGCGCAGGCGACTCAACCGCTAGGCCGCCATCTGCCCCCAACCTTTCCACTTAGGCTAGGCCTCTTTGGGGCCAGGGGTACGTCCGGCCCCAGGCAGCTGAGCTCCGAGGGAGCCTGAAGCTGCGGGAAGGGAACCGGCTGGGGCATCCGACATTCAGGCTAGGAAGACGCGTGAGCAAACACGGCGCAGACAGCTCCGGAGCCGCCCACCTCCGCGAGCAGCAGCGTAGGCCGAGCCGGGAGTCAGGGGCTGAAGGTCCAGAGGACGCCAGCCACGCGGGGCCGGGCGCGGGAGCAAGGGCATCCCGGCCAGAGGGTAGGGGCGAGCAGCTCCCGAGGCCGCCGTGCCGGCCGCTCCGCCCAGCTGTCCCGAGGCTGCAGACGCGACTCCGGACACGGACACGCGCGGTAGGCCCCGGAGGCATCGCTTCCTTCCCCGCAGCTGGAGCCGCCTTCCCGGGGCGCGGCCCCGGCAGCCGCCCCGCGGTCCCCGGCTGCCCTCGCGGACGCGCACGCCGTCTCCCTCGGTCTAATCATTCCCAGTTGGGCGAAACCTCCTTTGCCACATCCACCAGCGTCTCCGGGGCTCCGGTGTCCTAGCAACCCGGCTCCCGGGGGGGGGGGGCGACCGGGAGGGGCGCGTCGCCGCCTCCGCACCGCACACGCGCGCGCGCGAGCCCGCGGCGCCACCCGCAGCCGGCGTCCGCCCTGCCCCGGGCTGCTGGCCGCCGCAGCCCTGGGCGCACCCGCGCGCGCCGGCCCTGCAACTCGGCCTTTCTGGGCCGCGGAAGGTGTCTCCGAAGCAGACGTGTAATTTTCTGGGCCCCTGCTCGGCCGAAAGGCCCTCCCGAGCTGATCCAGGCTTCCCGGGCGCTTCGCTAGAATCCGGTTTGGGGCCGGGTGACCCCAGCGGCGCCTCCGGGAGAGGAAACCGCGGTCATGGGTAGCGGGGAGGGCGCTACTGGCACTGCGGGAACAGCCCTAAAGCCAGCGCTTGGCCTGACCTTCCCACTCCCAGAGCGCAGGCTCCGGGCAGAAAAGGCACACGCACTCCCCCTGCGTGGACCCCTAGCCTGTGAGCACAGCTAGGTGACCGGACTGGGGTTCAAATCCCAGACATACCCTTACTGGCCTTCCTGTGTGATCACGTGCATGGGGCTCCCCATCTCTGTGCCGCCCTCCCCGCATCTGGGAAGTCGCTGAACCATGGCGCCAGCCTGGGAGGGTGGTTAAGGGCTAATTCATGGGAGGCACTTGGGGCCCAGTTCGCAGGGCTGAGTGAGTATTGGAGAATCCGGAAGGCGGAGTCCTGTAGGAGACACAGGTGGCTCCCGGGAGCTCACACCCTAAGGCTGAGGTCTCCCTGGGGAGGAAAACGTGGAGGATTTATGTTACACATTCTGTGTGGAAGGGCAGTTGTCCGGCTTACTGGTCAAGCAGCCAGTGGGGACGCCCACATCCCACGTGGGAAGGGCCTGCGTTCAAGTCCCAGCTCAGCTCCTACTCCCAGCTTCCTGCGAATGTGTGTCCTGGGAGGCAGCTGGGGACGGTGGCTGCAGTGGCTGGGTCCCTGCCACCCTTTGGAGACCCAGATTGAGTTCCTGGCTCCGACCTCAGGCGGGTGCAACCCCTGTCATTGCAGACATTTGGGGGGTAAACCATTTTTTAAAAGATTTATTTATGCATTTGAAAGTCAGAGTTACACAGAGAGAGGAGAGGCAGAGAGAGAGAGAGAGAGAGAGAGAGAGAGAGAGAGGTCTTCCATCTGCTGGTTCACTCCCCAGCTGGCCGCAACAGCCGGAGTTGTGCTGATCTGAAGCTAAGAGCCTGGAGCCAGGAGCCTCTTCCAGGCCTTCCCACACAGGTGCAAAGGCCCAAGGACTTGGGCCATCCTCTACTGCTTTCCCAGGCCATAGCAGAGAGCTGGATCAGAAGAGAAGCAGCCAGGACTCGAACCAGTGCCCACACAGGACACTGGCACTGCAGGCGGCAGCTCTACCCACTATGCCACAGTGCCAATCCCAGTAAATTTCTAAAAGATTATTTTGGTGCAAAAAAAATGTCAAAGCCCATGCACCGGGACTCGGAAACATTGCAGCTGCTGGGGCGCACGCCTAGAGACAGGGAGTGAGGTTATCGAGGCTGAAGCCCAGACATTAGTCTTTCCTGACACTGCCCAGGAGGCTGTGACATGCAGAGGACCAAGTCCCGTGGGGGTAGGGATCCCGCATTTCCAGATAGAGAGATGAGTCTTGAGGACAGAAAGGACTTGGCCGAAGTCACAGAGCCAGGATTTGAAGCCAGAGGGGTCAGGCTGCAGGTGCACATCCTTTGCTCTGTATGGTACATTGTGCAGGTGGCACTGTCCTGCTCCAGGGCCCGCTCACCTCCGGGCTCCCAGAATGGCTGTGGGCTGCCCCAGGACCCCCACCCACTCCACTCCAGCTCTCCAAAGCTCTGCGCCAGCCCCCAGGCCTGGGCAGCCAGCTCTACACCGCCCCCCCCCCCCAGCTGTTACGAAACCCCCTACTAGTGCTGCTTTCTAGATTTTACTCATTTTGTGGCCTGGGAGGTCCTGAATGCCCTGGAGTGCTCCCTCCACACCCACCCCTCTGTGAAAACACCCTCTCCTCCCTGCCCCAGCCCCTCCCACCCCCCCAAGTCCAGCCAGCACCCTGCTCCTTACATTAGGTGGTGCTTGCCTGCACCTGGAGCACTGCCATTGCCATATCAACCGCGGTGCCATTGCCAACAAGAATTTCTCAGACTCCCTCGCCAGCCATGTCCTGATCCCCAGGGTGACCTCCCACCCACAGGAGCCTGCCCTGAGGCCAGTCTGAGGCTCAAATGTCTTCAAAGCTTCCTAGCTTCTCTCCAAATTCAGGGGAATTTGGCATTCTTACCCACAGTGTGTCAGGGTTTGTTTCAATATAAAAATAATGCCTATTGATTGGATTTTGACAAGGAACATGTATTCCTTTTGTCATGTAAAATATTCAATTAATAAGCAAATATAACACTTCTAATTCCTTACCATCAAGTAAAATTGATGATCTGAGAGACGCCGGTTTACTCCGTGGCTTTATGAATTCCCAGCGTGGAGCGTCTCCAGGGCCATCCATAACGCCTGCCTGCTCGCCCGCTCACTTTCATTTGCTCCTTCAGTAAATATTTTTGGAGTGCTCGCAGTGTCCCAGGAATGGGGCTGGCGTCTGGGAACGTAATGATGAGTAAAGTACAAGGAGGCTTCGAAAAGTTTGGGGAAAGATGAAATTAAAAGATACAGTTGTTTTGCTACAAGAAAATTTTGAATTCCATGCAGTTTTTTCTGGGATATGCTTTTGCCGTGAATTTTCTGATGAGCCCTGGTAGACAAGCCCCTCACCTCGACCACCACCTCCCTTCCAGGGAATTTCCAGTCAAGGTGTTCACTCACACACACACAAAAATACACTGTATCGTGCACGTACACACACACACATATACAAACACACATATACACATAATGATACATTGTAATAAATGCCACCCAGGAAAATTAGAGTCCAGAGAATGAATGGAGGGACTAACATTGTTTCCCAGGAAGTGACATTTCAACTGAGACACAGAGATGAATAGCAGCCGGCCAGGTGAGAGGGAGCGGCAGGAGAAAGCTGCTGTCCCAGGTGCAGGGTCGCAGGTACAGGGTCCCAGCGAAGCAGGAAGGAAGCACAAACCCCGGGCTCTTCTGGAGACTACGCCTTGAGTCCCTCACCGTCTGCAGCAAGAGCTAGGAGGCCGGGAGCCTGGAGGCCTTGCGCGGGAGCAGCCACCCTCCCAGAGGCCTGGGAGGCAGCCCGCGCTCTGCCAGCCCCAGCCCTGCTGCAGTGGCTGGGCACAAGGCCACCAGTGAGCACACAGCCTGAAGAGGACCTGGGACCCGTGGGCTGAGGGCTGGTGCGCCCCGGGCTTCAACACCAGGCGAGAAGGCCCAGGACTATGGCCACGCCTAGGTCCAGCCCCACCTCCAGGACTTCCCCACTGATGGCCGATGGAGCACACACACAGGGGGAACAGCCCGTGGGCCAGGCAGGCCGGCTGCCCTCCGGGAGCCAGGTTGGACCACAGAGTCCACCAGGAACAGAAGCTGGCACCTCCGCTCCTTCTCCAACTGCCCCTCTTCCTGATCCGCAGCCCTGATCCCCTTCCTGGCAGGCCAGTCCATCCTCCTGCTACCACCCCAGTGAAGGGGATCCTGGAATCAAACCCATGCCTGGGCCCTCTGTTGCCATGGCAGCGGCCCGCTTGTTCCAGGGCCTGGCATTGCCCTCCCATGCTCCCCTAGATGTGGCCCCGGATGCCTCATGTCCCTGTGGGGGCCTCTCTGGCACCTGCCCTCTGCCTGGCTGCCTACCTCGTTCTTCACCCACCCTGCTCCCTCCTGGACACTTGCAGCAGCCTGCTGAGTGGACTCCCCTGCCGTGTGGACCCTCCCCTGCTGCATGGACCCTTCCCTGCCATGTGGACCCTCCCCTGCTGTGTGGACCCTCCCCTGTCGCCATCCCTCCTGGAGCCAGAGGGACCTTTTTCTTTAAGATTTATTTTATTTACTTGAAAGGCAGAATGACAGAGAGATGTGGGAGACAGAGATCTTCCACCTGCTTGTTCACTCCCCAGGTCTCCCGTGTGGGTGGCAGGGGCCTAGGCACTTGGGCCTTCTGCGGCTGCTTTTCCCAAGCGAATTAGCAGGGAGCTGGATCAGAAGCACAGATCTGACCGTGTTGCTTCCCAGCTTCCAGCATTTCAGTGGACAGCCCAGGGAATTTAGGGTAAAGCCCAAGCTCCTGCATAAAATCCCCACCTCTCTGCTCTCTGCTTCCAGGAAGACTTGTAGGAGAGCAAAGGACACTGGGAGCAGATTGGTCGAGCGTGCACAGACAAGTTCAGAAGCTGGGGCACAGGCTGGGAGACCCCACTCGCTTGGCCTCAGCGTCCCTCCACCCCGGCTAGCAGTTGCCTCCGGGTCGGAGCTGGGCTAGGTACAGAAATCAGCCCAGGCTGGCATGGCGGAAGCCGCTGGAGCAGGAGCTGCAGCCGAGCGTGGCCCTCTGCTGCCACCCAGAGGCTAAACTGAGAAGTACAGGCAAGTGTACTGGTGTGGCCACAACCCAGCAGGGGAACACCCAGCTCCCAGGACCCACTGGTCCCCTGACACCCCAGTGGAAGGACCAGGCTAAGGCAAGGCCAGAAGCAAAGTCCTCATTTGGTGGTGACAGGAGTGGGGTCCGGCCTAATGGTAACTGAGCACATCTGTCAAAACATGTAATTGACCTGTTCCTATGTCTGGCTCCCCCAAGCCCCCATGCAAGGGCTGCCGCTGTAGCATAGCCCATAAAGCTGCTGCCTGCAGTGCCGGTACCCCATATGGATGCCGGTTCGAGTCCTGGCTGCTCCACTTCCGATCCAGCTCTCTGCTATGGCCTGGGAAAGCAGTAGACAATGGCCTAAGTGATTGGCCTAAGTCCCTGCATCCACCTGGGAGACCTGGAAGAAGCTCCTGGCTCCTGGCTTTGGATTGGCACAGCTCCAGGCATTGTGGCCATCTGGGGAGTGAACCAGTGGATGGAAGACCTCTCTCAGCCAGCTCCAGAGGCCTCTCTTCCCCTTACCACTCTCCCCTCCTTGCCTTTAACACTCTTTCCTAAACCTCTGGGTCCTTGGGAACCAACT
The DNA here is from genome assembly GCF_033115175.1 of Lepus europaeus. NCBI lineage: Eukaryota > Metazoa > Chordata > Mammalia > Lagomorpha > Leporidae > Lepus > Lepus europaeus. Next base: position 26,812,570 of record NC_084831.1, read on the forward strand.
CAGGACCACAAACCCCATTATAGCTGCAGCCCTGCCACCCCTGCCTGTAGTAACTGCTGGTCCTCCCACCACCTCCACGCCTGTCCGTTCCCCACGTGAGAGTGGTGGGGAGCACCCCGCCACTGGGCAGCAGCTGTGAACAGCGAGGTCTCCTCATGGAGCTTCCCTTCTCAAAGGAGCAGAGAGAGAACCGGATCAATGAGCAAGACCATTCCAGAGAATGTAACATGTTGGGGGAGGGGAGGCCTGGGAGAGGGGCAGCAGGGAGGGGGTGGGGGGAAGGAGACATAGCAGGTGGAGCTGAGATGGCCTCTCCCAAGCCAAGTGCGACGCTTTCAAAACATGTCCACAAAGGCTTCCAAATGCGCCCACCGCCTCCGACACCGAACACTGACTTCCCTCCACATAAGTGCCTGCAGCGCAAGCCGCTCTCCGTGACTCACTCCTTTTCTATTTTGTTTACTTTTTTTAATTTATTCGAAAGGCAAAGAGACAAACAGAGATGTTCCATCTGCTTTTCACTCCCCAAATGCCTGCAACAGCCAGAGCTGGGCCAAGCCAAAGCCCGCGGCTGGGAACTCATCTGAGTCCCCCAGCATGGGTGGCAGGGATCCGAGCCCTTGGGCCCTCACCTGCTGCCTCCCAGGGTGCCCGTTAGCAGGCAGCTGGAATTGGAAGCAGCCCCGGGACCCAAACCCAGATGCTGTGAGGGGATGCAGCCGTCCCAAGCTGTGTCTAAATCACGCCCACTCCAATGACTCACTGTTAATGAAAAGAATGTGGCCGAAGTAATCGTGAAGACATTTTATTATTGTAAGCAGCCAGACTTGGTGGTGATTTGTTAGATAGCAAGAGAGTTCCTTGGCCTAGCAAAGATTGCAGGGCAAGCGCTGGGTGCAGGAAGAGCAAGTGTAAAGGGCCTGGGGCAGGAGCAATCTCAGTGTGTCCCAAATGGACAGGGAAAGCATGATCTAGCCTCTTTAGCCTCAGTTTCCTCATCCGTGAAATGGTGATGATCAATACAGCCCCTCGTCCAGTTCTTGGGGTTAAAAGGACAGAAACCCTGTGTTTGCCTCTTTCTGGCCTTTCTCTGCCCAACCCCCTCCTGACTGGACGCCCACCTGGTGGTCCCTCTTATCTCCTGTCCACCACCTCCAGCAGCACGCCCAGCAGCCAGGGGGCCCATGAGGCTGCCAGGCAGTGTTCTGAGCTGGGGGCACCTGTGTGCTGCAGTCGGGGCTGGGGGAACCCTGAGGACACTGCCTGTCTTTTCTGCTCCCCACTGACCGCCGCGCCCAGACCAGCAGCATCTCCACGAGCCTAGAAGAGCCCTGATTCTCGGCGAAGTCCCCTAAACGCCTGCCACCAGCCCACCGCGCAGTGCTGAGCAAGGTGAGGTCCTCCCCCCACCCCGCCTGCCCCCGCCACAGCCACACCCCAGGGCCAAAGCGGGTGGAGGAGGGCCTAAATGACTTCGCGCATGTGTGCACGCACAGCCTCAAGACAGAAGTCCCTCTTTCCTTAGTCTGTGTCCTTTGCACGGGATCACAGAGGCGAGGCGCTGTGAGAACTGGACAGCGGTGGCTGTCTCACGGCCCCGTCTCACGGCCCCACCCGGCAGACAGTGAAATAAGCAACCACGCATGGGAGTAGTAGCATCCTCTGTGCACAGCCCCTGGACGCCTCTGGAGAGGAGCGGACAGCAGTCCCTGGCCCCGTCACACAGGAAGGAAGTGGGACTCAAAGCCAAGCAATCTGTTGCTGGAGACCAGACCTGTGGCACTGTGTATCTGGCCCCTCTAGGTCATGGTCGCTTGAACCTGAGGGCGACCTGTCCCCTAGAAAGACAAACTGGACCCACCCAGTGGCTTCTGCAGCAGGGGCTGGGAGCGTGGCCCAGAGGCCACAGCAGAAGCTGGGCTTCACTTCGGAACAGGTGTCACAGGGCACAGAGCAGCTCAGGCCGCCATGTGGGGATGGACAAGGAGCTCCTGGGAAAGAGCCGGGAGCCGACCTCAGCCCTGCTGGCTTCCCTGCGGCTCCTCTGCTCCTGCCCCTGCAGGCCTGGCAGCGGCCTTGCTGCTGTGCAAGTGACGCAAGCTTTAAAGTCTCCCATCGGGGCTCTCAGAAGACCTCTGGCCGGCATATGCTGAGTGACCTTGGGCAAGTCGCTTTACCTCTCTGAGCCCCAGACTCCTCCGTGACACAGATGCAGAGTAAGACAGGGGTGCCTCCCCCTGCCCCTCACCCTCCTGCCCTGATAAACTGAATCCTGGTGTTGCACAGTGCGGACTCAGTGGGGGGCCCTAAGAGTGGTCCTGCCCTAGGCGGGGTGCCCGTGCACCCTGGAGCCCTCCCCCAGGCTCCAGCTCCCAGGGGAGAGCTGAGCTGTGTGGCCCAGCACCAGTTTGCTGAACCCACCCCCTACCCCGTCCTGGGCACAGACCCTGCCTTGCCCCTGTCAGCCCCTTCCCCACCCCCAGCCTGCAGCTGGAATCTGCTCTTCCCTTGTGGTTATTTTTCATAAGGTGACAACCTCAGAGCTCTCCTTCCGGGGGCCCTGCCTTGGCTCAGAACAGAAGCAGTGAGGGGAGGACGACAGAGCCACGGAGCTGGGGTGAGACCGGGTGCTCTGGACAGAGGCCAGCCCCCAACAACACGGCTGTGTGACTCCGAGCCAGGGACTCAACCTCCTTGGGCTTCCATCGCCCCGCTCTTTCCTCTGGTTTCCATCTCAGACCCTGCCTCTTGGGCTCTTCCTGCCAGCGGTCTCTGCCCATGTTCAGCTCATCTCCCCTACCCGGGCCCCTCGGAGTCCCATTCATGTGAGTGGCCATCTGTGCGGCCCACGCCTGGCCCAGGCCTGGGGATAACCACTTCTGCCTCTCTCCTTCCCCAAGGCCCACAGGTGAGGAGGGGCATCCCCATCACCTAGGAGCAGGACAGAGATGGGGAGGAGTCCCTGTGACCCCCACCATCAAATGATGAGGCCCACTGTGGTTGCGGTGAGCTCCGCACACCCAGGCCAGGTTCAGTCTGCATCAGCGGCTCTGCCCTGAGGCTCCTCCTGCCCCAGCCTCCTGCAGCCAGCTCTCCCCAGCACCTGCCCAGGTGTATCCCACAGGCATCTACCTCCACCTGCCAGCCCAGATGCACTGTCTGCCTCCCCAGGACTGCCCCCCCCCCCTTCTCCTGCCCCAGGCTCGCCTCCTGGAGCACCCAGGCTCCCAAGGGAGACACCACTGCCTCCTCCCTTTGCCCCACATCCCTCACCCCGACTTGGCCTCAGCCACACCCATCTCAAGGGGCTTCAAACAGCTCACTCAGTTTTGCCATCTGTACAATGGCACCAAGTGCACCTGCTGTGCTCACTATGAAGATCAGCAGAGGCTGCTCAGGATTACAGTCTCAAAGGGCCGGGGCCAGGGCAAGTACCTGCGAAATGACGGGGTCTGGGGGGGCCTGTGGGGCTCAGGAGAGCAAATGCCGCAGGGTTAGGACAACCACTGGTCAGCTCGGTTCTTGACGCCACAGGGAACGCAGGCCCCTTTCAGCCAGATCTCCTGGTTTTTCAGGAGCAGCCCCCAAAACATGTTTTCACGTACAATCTCCAGATGTGTATGCACAGGCATAGAGATGTTTCTTAGCACCAAGAAAGCGTTTGCGTCCAGGTCACGTTTTGTCCTGCGTAACAGATCGATCACCATTCCTTTCTCTGCCCATCTGAGTGATTCTCTCGTAAGAGAGGAAAAGTCTTTCCAGTGACCAGCATTGAGGCACAGAGGGTTAAGCCACTGCGTGCAATGCCGGCGACCATATCAGAGCACTGGTTCAAGTCCCGGCTGCTCCACTTTCAATCCAGCTCCTTGCTAATGCCCCAGGGAAAGCTGCAGATAATGGCCCAAGCCACCCATGGGAGACCCGGATAGAGTTCTGGGCTCCTGGCTTCAGCCTGGCCCAGCCCTGCCCATTGTGGCCAACTGGGGAGTGAACCAGGAAAAAGAAAATCTCTGTCTCTCCCTCTCTCTTTGTAACTCTGCCTTTCAATTAAATAAATCCTAAAAAAGAAAAAAGTCTTTCCAAGCCCTTCCTCCCCTTCCACTGTTTTTACCACCTTCATGCAGCCCCCCCGGGCCCTGTCAATCCACAGACACAGGAGGCTCTGAGCCACTTGGCCAAGATGCCCCAGTCTCCCTGCCGCCCTCCCAGCCCGTCTGGGTGGAGCAGAGTTCTCTGCTCATGTCTGATGCATTGTATGTGACAGAGCCCTTACCATGGTTCAAACCCGTCCCACAGAATCAATGCGTTGGGAACAGAGTGCTGGCAGTGGGCCTTGTGGGAGGAGTCTGGGCTGTGAGGACTCCACCCTCCTGGATTAATAAATGCCCTTCTTTTTTTTTTTTTAAGGTAGAATCTTTAATTGCTTATTAACATAGGCTGTTTTTGATTTATGTTCATGGTACCAGACAAATGTAAGAGACTGCAATCCAATGAAAGTTTTTCTTTTTCTTTTTTTTTTTTTTTTTTTTTTGACAGATAGAGTTAGACAGTGAGAGAGACAGAGAAAGGTCTTCCTTCCATTGGTTCACCCCCCAAATGGCCACTACTGCGAGAGCTACGCCGATCCAAAGCCAGGAGCCAGGTGCTTCTCCTGGTCTTCCACGCGGGTACAGGGGCCCAAACACTTGGGCCATCCTCCACTGCCTTCCCGGGCCACAGCAGAGAGCTGGACTGGAAGAGGAGCAACTGGGACTAGAACCCCGCATGCATATGGGATGCCGACGCCGCAGGCAGAGGATTAACCAAGTGAGCCACGGCGCCGGCCCCATAAATGCACTTCTTTTTTTTTTTTTTTTTTTTTTTTATTTTTGACAGGCAGAGTGGACAGTGAGAGAGAGAGAGACAGAGAGAAAGGTCTTCCTTTTGCCGTTGGTTCACCCTCTAATGGCCGCCGCGGTAGCGCGCTGCGGCCGGCGCACCGCGCTGTTCCGATGGCAGGAGCCAGGTGCTTATCCTGGTCTCCCATGGGGTGCAGGACCCAAGCACTTGGGCCATCCTCCACTGCACTCCCTGGCCACAGCAGAGAGCTGGCCTGGAAGAGGGGCAACCGGGACAGGATCGGTGCCCCGACCGGGACTAGAACCCGGTGTGCCGGCGCCGCAAGGTGGAGGATTAGCCTGTTGAGCCACGGCGCTGGCACATAAATGCACTTCTAAAAGGGTTTGTGTCCCCGATGTGGGACCTTCTGCCACATGGGGACACAGCACTCCTACCCAGTAGCGGACGCAGTGGTCAAAGCACTGTCTTGGACTCAGAGCTTAGACTCTCACCAGAGGCAAGCGCCTTGACCTTGGTTTTTCCAGCCCCAAGAACTGCAAGGAAATCAGTTCCTAGATGACCCAGTCTTTGGTGTCTGTTACAACAGCACAAGACGGACCAGGACAGCCCCCGCCCCTTCATGTTCTCATTTGATGTGTGTGACACCAACGTGCGAGTGAGGGAAGCGGGGTCTAGAGGAGGTGACAGTCAACCGATGCTTTTTAGAAACCTACTGTTGGGGACTGGCACTGTTTTGTAGTAGGCTAAGCCTCTGCCTGTGGTGCCAGCATCCCATATGGGCACCAGTTCCTGTCCCTGCCAATCTACTTCCGATCCAGCTCTCTGCTATGGCCTGAGAATGCAGCAGAAGATGGCCCAAGTACTTGGGTCCCTGTACCCACATGGGAGACCCGAAAGAAGCTCCTGGCTCCTGGCTTCGGATCAGCTCAGCTCCAGCCGTTGTGGCCATCTGGGTAGTGAACCAGCAGAAAGATCTCTCTCTCTCTCTCTCTCTCTCTCTCTCTCTCCCTCCCTCTCTCTCTCTGTAGCTCTACCTCTCAAATAAATAAATAAATAATCTTTAACAATAGGGGGAAAAAACCTACTATGCCCTTGGCACTGGGGAGTGGCAAACCCAAGGTCAGAGTGTTTTGGTTGCAAAGGACAGAATCTAGATTAAACAGGTTCCAGCAAAGAAACCATGTAGCACCTTCTGTGCAGGCAGGATGGGAAACAGCGGCACTGGCCCCCAGCGGGACTCAAACACCTCCCAAGGATTCCCTACTTCTCTCTGCTCGGCCCCTCTCTCTCCACAGCAGAATCCTTATCCCACTCAGCACAGCAGCTGTTCCAACCCACCGGCCTCACTGTGCTGACCCTAGACAGACACGCACACTGTCTTTTGTTCCAAGGCTCCTGAGAAGCACCCTGGGTAGGTCAGCCTGAGTTAAGCTGTCATGTTGGACCAATCAACTAAGCCAGGTCAGTGTGACTGATCTGCTCTGCTGGGCTAGTCCCGCCCAAGTCAGCAGGAAAGCCAGCGCTGTGAGAAGACACAGCTGGGCGGACGGGGAAGGGCCATTCCCCAGGAAAGGAGCCTGCTGCCGGCTCCAACCAGAGATGGTCTGCTCTGGGCTCTTCCAAAAGACAAGCCTGAGACAGGGATTTGTGGGAGAGTTGTTTACTTGAGAGGCAATCTGGGGAACCAGCCCGGAGAGAGAAGGGAGGCAGAGGAGGAGGCAAGCTATGCAGGCTGTGTACTGACAAGTGACCTCCCAGGGCGGCTGGGCCTAACTGACGGAACAAGGACAGAAGCCTCAGCCATTTTAGGTTCTTGTTACCCCTACCACCTTGCTTTGTTTGTTTGTTTGTTTGTTTTTAAGATGTATCTACTTATTTGAAAATCAGAGTTACACAGAGAGAAAAGGAGAGGCAAAGAGAGAGAGAGAGGTCTTCCATCTGCTGGTTCACTCCCCAACTGGCTGCAATAGCCAGAGCTGCACCAATCCAAACCCATAGCCAGGAGCCAGGAGCCAGGAGCTTCTTCCTGGTCTCCCACACAGGTGCAGGGGCCCAAGGACCTGGCTTTCCCAGGCCACAGCAGAGAGCTGGATCGGAAGTGGAGCAGCTGGGACTCAAACCAGGGATGCTGGCACTGGAGGAGGCGGCTTTACTGGCTATGCCACAACACTGGCCCCATCCCTGGCTTCTTTCAAGAGACTGGTTCAGTCTCACATCCTGTATTGTTCCCCACCCCACCCCCTGCATTCTTCCCCAGGTTTGGAAGCCAGTGGACCAGTCTTGAAGAACCGGTATGAAGAAGCTCATCTCAGACTCCTGCCCCCACCACCACCCCTAGTCCACCTACGATACAAAAAGGCCCAGGCTGCTGGGGTCCGGGTCCAGGCCCTCTGTCACGTGTTCTCTCAGTCTGTGTACACGCTGACAGTTGGTCGACCTCTGCGAGTTTATTTTCTTTGAATAAATTCGGTCTGACTGTGAGTTTGTATTCTGTCTCCTCTCTGTTCTGCTGTGCCCCTTTTCCTTACATTTGGTGCCACCAGTCTGTACTCTTTCCCTTCCAGTAATCTTCCTGGGGGCTTCTGGGAAGTAGCAGAATGTGGCTCCGGGCTATCTCAATGGAAGGGTGAAGAGTGCAGAGCATTTGTCCCTGTCTTCCATCAGTCATGATGGAGGGCTCCTTCCAGTGGGCACCAGTTTGCTAAAAGCAGGTAGAGAGGCCCCGGGAGCCCAGAGAGATTCAGGTAGAATGGCAGATGCTGCCCACTGTGTGCTGGAGCCATCTATCATCAGGCACCATGCTCTACGCAGAAATAGAGCAGGCAGGGGTACGGGCTGGAGGCTGACAGCACCTGCTCCACAGATTGACTGCTTGATGGGACAAGAGCTGAAACCTCATCCACCTGGTTGTTTCCAGGAGGCTGTGAGATCTGTGCTCCAGACCACAGCTGAGTACACCCAGGCCAGCGGCCAAAAGGGAGGTCCTTGACCTTGGAACTGTGGGGCCGTCTAGGGGGAAGGTAGGGGTCCATGGTCAAAGTTTCAAGAACTGCTCATAAGCCCTCCACGCTCTACCAGGGAGATGCTGAGGGAACGGGGACAAGCTGCTCACAGGTGATTGGGACCACGCATCCCCTGTTCGTGCGGGTCTGGCTGGAGGAGAGGAGACGTGGATGGGAGCGTTGGGCCCCAGGCTCGGGGACGGGGAGTCGCACCGCTGCCACAGCCCAACCCAGCCAGCCCAACAAAAATAGTGGGGAGGGCTTAGAGCTGCAGCCCAGTCGCAGTCCCCACAAGCACCCCGGAAAGGAAACAGGTGGTAGGGGGAAAGCACCCCATTAGTCCTCTCCTAGGGACCTGGGGAAAAGACGGGCCTGTCTACTCTGCACCCAAGAGCAAAGCCCTGCAGAGCAAGGACAGGACTGTGTGAGGCGCCCGCTCATATGCCCGTGCTCTCCGAAGGACCCCCAGCTCCCTCCCAACGCTCGCCCCAGGGGACCCTGTCCTCCCTGGAGGAGATCAAGACTCAGAGAGGAAAGCGACCTGACCATGGCCACACAGCAGGGAGCAGAAAGGGGATTTGAAGCCAGCTCTGCCTCTTCTCTGAGGCACCCACCTCCCACCCTTCCCACTCCACCTGCTCTCAACCCTCTGCAGAAGCAAAGTCCTGCAGCCTCCCCTGGCACCTCCAGCTTCCACGGGAAAGCAAAGCTCCTCCCAGCGCAGGCTGAAACCCAGCCTCTACAGGAGCAGGCGCTCAGGTTCCCAGGTGCACGGCAGCCCAGGGCTCAGCAGTGGCGCTGTCCTAGGGCCTGGGCCCTGCTCCTCTATGGAGCCTCCGTGACTGGGTCTCCCCCATTCCCTCCAGGGCATAGGCAACTTGGGGCAGACCCCAGACCTGCAGCATCTCCTGTCCTACTGTTAGTGGATGACGGGACCCCTCAGACCCTGTGGCCCTTGACATCTCCCTCTGTTTCCCCTTGGCAAAGCTTAGACAGGCGGTCAGTCCACAGACCCTCACCAAATAATGGGAGAAAACAGTAAGAACACGGACTCCCACTCCCTGAGATGGATAGAACAGCTGGCATTTACTGGGTGGCCATTACTGCCAGGCATGCGTACTTTCAGTGTTTCCATTCATCCGGTCCTCACGGTACCGCCGTGAGGTAGGTGCAGTAGCAGCCCCATCTTCCAGATGAACAAATTGAGGCCAAGAGAAGCTCAGAAACATGCCCAGGGTAGCTCAGGAAGCAGAATAGCTGGGATTAGAATCCGGGCAGCTGGGTGCCCATGACATCTGAATATTCCGACACCCTCGCGCCCACAGATTCGTCTATGCTCTCGGTTTCTTTGCTCTTGAACTGAATCCCTCCCGCAGTCCCCATCAAGTCTTCCCAAGCCCCTGGCACGTGTCTGGCGTGATGACTGATGGCGGAGATGGAGCAGTGAGCAGGATTCTCAGGGCCCCACCTCCGGGCCCAGCCCTCCTGGAGAGAAGGCACCGAACACACAAGCACCAGTGATGCTGCAAGGGAGAACACGACAGCCACGCAGGAGAAACAGGGGCTGAGACGCCGGGTAGCAGAAACCGCACCGGGTTTGGAATGTCAGAGAAAGTGACACTTTCTGAGACTCAAGCTCTGGTGCTCCAGAGCTTGAGTGATGCCAGCTCACAGAAAACAAGGAAAAGCCTTGAGGGCAAGTGCAAAGACCCCGGGGTGAGAAAGAGACTCTTACGTCCAAGGTGAAACGAGGCCAATGTGGCTGAGCACAGAGATGGGAAGGAAGAGGCTGCGGGTGATGAAGGGGCAGGGGCTTCACAGGCCGTGCAGTAACCTGGGATTTTATCCCAAGGGCAATGGGGAGCCTCCGGATGGCATAGGTCGCTGGCCTGGCTGCTGGCACAGAGGCGGTGCTTGGTAACAAAGCGTCGACATCACAGCTTCATCTTCCAGCCTTTTCACCTCTCCTGAGAGCAGGCAGTGGGCCCCGCCCTGGCCTCCACCCGGACCCCGCAGGCTATCCTGTCTGGCATCCTCTCTTTCGGATCCAGGGTGGAGGATCCGGCCAGGTGTCTCCAGCAGAGAGCTCCTGGGAAGAGCGGGAACTCCCCCACCCTTTGCCCTCTGGCTCCGTCCCCTCCCCCAAGCTGAAATGATGCATGTCCACCGTGTCCACAGATCTCTCTGCAGCTGGGTCTCCCGGATCTTTCCCCGGGCCTCTCCCTCCACTGCCTGCTCTGGCTTCTCTCTCTCTCTCACCGTTTTCTCCTCCACAGGCAATGCTTTCTCTGCCTGTTCCCTAAAGCGCCAGTGCAACCCCAGAGCTCTGCCTGGACCCTTGTCTCTCGGGCCACTGTCTCAGGACTCCCTCGTCCCCTCCTGCAGCTGCTCCCATGGCCAGGGGAGCCTGGGACTCCACTGCTGCCTCCTGCCGGCCTTGGGTGGTCCACACAGCCCACCATGAACACAGGTTAACTCTGAGCACACTAACTCCACACACACCCCAGGCAGCACACCGTGCATCTCCCTTTCCACAGGCCCCCCCACACACACAAGCTGCAGTTCCTTGCATGCTCCGTAATTCCATCAGTGGCCGAATCACCACGCCAGATCCCTGGGCCCCATCCTTGGTGGGCCTCCCACTGCACCCCTCCATCCAATCAGCCCCTGGAAACCGACACTTCCCACTTACCTGGAGCCAGTCCTTTCGCTCAGCTCCTGCCGAAATCATAGATTTCATTTATTTATTTGAAAGGTAGAGTTACAGACACACAGAGAGAGACAGAGGCAAAAAGACAGAGGTCTTCCGTCTGCTGGTTCACTCCCCAGATGGCTGCAATGGCCGGAGCTGAGCCAATCCAAAGCCAGGAGTCAGGAGCTTCTTCCGGGTCTCCAACATGGGTGCAGGGGCTCAAGCACTTGGGCCATCTTCCATTGCTTTCCCAAGCCATAGAGAGCTAGATCAGAAGTGGAGCAGCCGGGATACAACCCAGCACCCGTATGGGATGCCAGCACCACTGGCTGAGGCTTAGCCCACACCACAGCGCCAGCCCTGGCAGTAACTTTTTACTGGTTTTACAAGGCCATCCAGCCCAGCATCTCTAGAGCAGAGTGAGATTTCTAAACATCCTAAACACCCAGTCGGTCCTCATTAAGCACAGATCCCACATCACAAATTCATCTGTTCACTACGACTATTCGTGACCCCAAAATGAGTACTTGAGGCACTCTCGCGGCCATTCAGGATGCATGGAAAGCAGCGGGGCACTCATTCCTCGTCCTGGAGATGGAGCCGGTGACCCTCGGCTCCCTCTTCCAGCCCCAGATCTAGGCAGCCCCACATTCTTCTCATTGTTGGACTTCTTGGTGGCTTTGCTAGGTCGACAAGTGCCTGGGGGAGAAGATGGGTGTGCCAGATAAGCACCAGGTAGGCTGCATTCGGCTGCCTTTGGCCGTGAGTTCAATGCCAAGGAGCCAGCAGTACATGTGAGACACGACACGAGACACGAGACACAAGACACGAGACACGGTGTCAGTGCCGCATGGAACAAGGCTGCGCATCAGCTGGTGAAAGCCTTGTAAAGGGAGCAGGAGCAACCTCGGGGGGCGCTCACGGCCACGCGAGAACACAGCCGTCCTGGACACCGAGACCCAGCGGCTCCCATGGGTCCCTGCCCCTTCTCAGCTGAGGACTCCCTGTGCTCCCTCTGCACACAGGCTACGGCCCAGGTCTTCACCGACCCTCTCCTCGCCATGTGGCACCCCTGCTGCAGCTCCCTCCTGCTGCAACCCACCTCACTCATCTTTCACAGGGCGAGGCAGGACGGGGCGGGGGGGGCCTTCCCCCTCCCCACTCCACGTGCCCACAGCCTCACCTCCCTTGGTGAACTCCTACACATTCTTCCAGACCCAACCTAAACCTCACCTCCTGGGGGGCTCTGTCTGGCAGGACTAATCTCTAACTTCCTGTCTAACGCAAAGGCACAACGTAAGACTCGCAGGTGAGGGGGTGGTGCCTTCTGAGGGCTCAGTCTCTGCCCAGTTTCCCAATGGACTTCAAGATGCCCCCTGGGTGCTATGAGCAGGACACCTGCTCACATGGCTCCTGCAGCCCGGTTATCCATGTCTGTTCCCACGTCGCGCGGTGTTGTGACTCATCCATTTGCGTGCCTGCTCCTGCACTTGGCAATAGTTTGGGGGCAGAGCACGGAGGCGTGTGGATGTATGTGAGCCTCCTAGATGGACGAGCACAGTCATGTCACATGGCATTCATTCAATAAATCTGCATCCATCGGGGCCCAGCTTACCACCAGGCGCTGTGCCAGGCGCCAGGCACACAGCAGCGAAATAATGAAGCCGCTGCCCCGTGGGAGCGCACCACTGTGCCCCCAAGGGTGGCCTGTGTGTCACAGCCGGTGCGGGTGGCGCGCCATTGTGTAAGCTTATGAACATGCGGTGGGAGTCTAAAGCCGTGAGTCCCGCTCACAGCTCCCAGGGGGCGTCTCGGAAGTCCATTGGGAAACCGGGCAGAGACTGAGCCCTCCGAAGGCACCGCCCCCTCACCTGCCAGTCTTAGGCTGTGCCTTTGCAACTCAGAGACGATGGCCTCCAAACGCGATTTTCGCCAGCGAGCCATTGTCCCTCTGCCTTCTCCAGGCACAGGAATAAGGAATAAGCACTGGTGCCGGGCAGTTGGCCTCCAAGGGGGACAGTGCAGGAAGTCCTCCAAGACTGGGGCCGTCCATGCACTGACCACGAGGCGGGCGCTGTTTTCCCACCTCCCACACAAGAAGCTGAGGCTCTGGGACTCAGGCCACACGGGGTGCCGTTCAGCCCAGCCCTGCACGGAGCCTGAGGGTTAACGTAGAGCCGAGGGAGATTTAAAACCAGCAGGGGCGAGACTCAAATCCAGGGCAGGAGATTCTGGGTGCAGGGAGCAGGTGTGGGAAGGCACCCAGCTGGAAGCCACTTAAAGGGGCGAGTGCATCTGGGCACAGAGCTGAGAGCAGGGAATTGGCAGAGGTAACCAGAGGCCTGAGTAGGGAAGGCCAGGGAGGTGTGAGCACCTGGAGACCCGGAGGAGGAGTGAGAGTTAGCAGCAGAGAACTCGCAGGCCTCCCACATCCTGCGCCCACCGAGGGGAGGAGAAGCAGTGGGATCCGCGAGACCCAAGGTTCTGTTCGGACAGGATGTCGGGTTTCCAGTTTCCGAGCGATTCCTAAAGTTTCTTGAGCCTCCGGGATGGCCTGGGGAGGCTGCAGCCCAGCCAATGGCAGCTCCGGCCGCGGGCCGCAGCTCCTCCTCCTCCTCCTCCTCCTCCTCCTCCCTCTCCCAGCGGCGGGCACACCCTGGCTGCTGAGCCAGCTCGGTCGCAGGAGCCGGCTTTTCCCCTGAAACCCTCCCTGCTTCGGGCATGAATTCTTGCCGCTGGCCGAGTCCCTCTGCCGGCTGCCGCGCACCGACCCGGCAGCACCCCGCGGAGTAGCCAGGCCGGTAAGGACACCTGCATCCAGATGTGCCCTGACCCCTGGCACACCTGGCAGCACACGCCTGCTAGGCAGTGAGGGGAGGTGGCTGGGACACCTGGACCGCCCGGGTCCTGCTGGGGGAGGCGTGCAGGGCTGCTCGCTCCCTGCGCCCCGCGTCCTCCCTGCTCTCCCCAGCAGCGCTAAGGTGGGAGCGGGAACCGAGCGGGAGAGGGGCTCCGAGGGAGCCGGGCCGGGCGGGAGGGCGGAGCTGCGCTGCCCGCATAGCCCCGCCCCGCCCCGCCCCAAGCGGGCTGGGCCCAGCCCCGGGGGCTAAGGGCTGGGGCCTCGCAGGGTGTTCCCCAGGAGCCGCCCGAGGTCCGCCCACCCTGGCCGGGCTGAGCAGACAGGATGGTGATTCAGAGCAGGGGCCCCCGGCCAAATGGGAGGTGGGGTGGAAAGACCGGGTGGGGAGCAGAGACGCCGCAGCCGCCCTGGCCCAGGCCCCGCAGAGGGGGAGGCAGTGTGCACGGACTGCGAGCAGCACGGACTGCAAGCAGCTTGTCAACGAGGCCCAGACCCCAAACTGGGCAGTCCCCAGAGGGTGGGCTCTGGACTAGCCTGCCTGAGTCCAGCTCCCAGCCCTGCCGCTGGCGTGCGAGCTGTGTGACAGGGAACTACTTCATTAACCTCTCTATGCTGCACTTTCCTCGTGTGCCCATTGGGAATGTAGCACTGTGGCTCAGTGAGTTAGGTGTTGCCTGCGACCCTGGCCGGCATCCCATATGAGCACCCGTTCAAGTCTGGGCTGCTCTGCTTCCAATCCAGTTCCCTGCTAATGCACCTGGCAAGGCAGCAAAAGACGGCCCAACTACTTGGGCCCTGATACCCCATGGGAGGAGACCTGAATAGAGTTCCAGGCTCCTGGCTGTGAGCCTGGCCCAGCCCTGGCCATTGTAGCCATCTGGGGAGTGAACCAGCAGATGGAAGAGCTCTCTCTTTCTCTCTCTCCTGTCTCTATAACTGTCTTTCAAATAAATAACGAAATCATTAACCAAAAAATACAATTTAAAACCATGCCGTGCCCTACCCAGAGGTTGCTACAAGGGAACAGTGTGTGACGCCTGTTGCAGCCACACTTCCAGCAGGCCCAGCAGAGGGTCGGAGTTTGTGCACACAAGCTCGCCCAGGGCCCTGGGTGGCCAGCAGGGCGAGGCCACAGTGGAGGGGTCTCAGGGACCCCCAGACAGGGGACGTCCCAGTGAGGGAGCCACACAGCAGACCTGCTCCTTAAATGCCCTGGTCCCTGATTTCACATGTTCTCAATGCCAAATGCACCAGCGTTAGTGCCCAGAGCAGAGCCCCATGTGGGTGTCTGGGACCCAGCTGCTTCCTGAAGATGCTCCCGGTTCCTGTCCTCCCTGGGAGACACCCACCGTGAGATGAGTCAGCACAGTGCAGTACGGGGCCCCTGGTAACCCCGCCAAACACAGGGTTTGCCAACGCTTCTGGAACACAGAATCCTTTCTTACTCCTGCTCTCTCCAGCCTAAGGAACAGGTCCCTTGGGAACAATGGTTGGGGAAACAATGGAATACCCAGCCCCGCTAGGAAGCCTGTTGTCCAAAAAGAATTGTTCTCCCTACTTTATCTGGCAGCTCAGTTGCCTTTGGCCCTGCTACAAGTGGGTCACACCCAAGCAGAGGCCAAAGAGCAGGTTTCCCTGGCACAAGGCTGTCTGGGGAGAGAGTGGAGACGGCAGCCCCTGTGTCTTCACTCTGCAGGACTCCAGGGTCACAGCCGCAGGCCCTGGGAGCCACCAGTGCCCCCACTTCCATGGGCGGAGTTGGGTTCTGACTTAATTACCTGTGCTGAGGATCCCCATTCTGCATCCAATAGTCTCTAAGCCTCAGTTTCTTCCATCTGTGAAATGGGCTCAGGACTGAGGCCAATGACCTCTGTCTGCAGAGTGCTCAGAGTGAGCATTTTGTGAGGGCCAGGTAATGACTGTGATGGTTTCCTTGCAGTAGCCGCCGACGCTTCACAAGCCCACCATGAACTGGGGAGTCTTTGAGGGGCTCCTGAGCGGGGTCAACAAGTACTCCACGGCCTTTGGGCGCATCTGGCTGTCGCTGGTCTTCATCTTCCGCGTGCTGGTGTACCTGGTGACAGCGGAGCGCGTGTGGAGTGACGACCACAAGGACTTCGACTGCAACACCCGCCAGCCAGGCTGCTCCAACGTCTGCTTCGATGAGTTCTTCCCCGTGTCCCACGTGCGCCTCTGGGCCCTGCAGCTCATCCTGGTCACGTGCCCCTCGCTGCTCGTGGTCATGCACGTGGCCTACCGGGAGGCTCGGGAGAAGAAGCACCAGGAGGTTGCCGGGAAGAACGGCGGACGCCTCTACGCGAACCCCGGGAAGAAGCGGGGCGGGCTGTGGTGGACGTACGTCTGCAGTCTGGTGTTCAAGGCCGGCGTGGACACTGCCTTCCTCTACGTGTTCCATTCTTTCTACCCCAGGTACACCCTGCCCCCCGTGGTCAAGTGCCACGCTGCTCCGTGTCCCAACACCGTGGACTGCTTCATCTCCAAGCCCTCGGAGAAGAACATTTTCACCATCTTCATGGTCGCCACGGCCGTCGTCTGCATCCTGCTGAACCTCGTGGAGCTGAGCTACCTGGTGGGCAAGCGGTGTCGCGAGTGCCTGGCGGCGAGGAGGACCCCGGACTCTCCCTGCAAGCAGGATGACCTCCTCTCAGGGGACCTCATCTTCCTGGGCTGCGACACTCCCCCCGCTCTCCTACCAGACTGTCCTCGAGACAACGTGAAGAAGACCATCCTGTGAGGGAGGGGCTGAGGGGCTGGTGCACGGCTTGGGTGGGGGTTGGAAGCTTCCAGAATCTCCCCTGGGTCCAGCCAGGCAACTGGGAGCTGAGCCTGGAGTTGGAGGAGCCAGGCAGCCTGAGATGCAATCCCTGGTTCCCAGATGGCTCCAGGCTCTGCAGCCTTGGACAAGTTACACACCGTACTGGGCCTCAGTTTCCCTTATGTAAAGAGAGTCTGGGGGCCACATCTCAGGGTGGTTCCCAGGAGGGATTTAGTAAAAGGACCTGCAAGGTGTGTGGCCCCCGATCGGGCTTAATAAAGGTCAATGCATTCGCTGGTTCAAAGTACCCTTTGGTCATTTGGCCTTGATGACTCTCATCACTCTCTCTGCCCTGCGAAAGACTGACCCCACCCAAGGAGGGGCAGAGGGGCCCCGGCACTCTTGGGAGCCCTGCTCCTGGATCACGTTCAAGCTCACGTTTAGGCCTGTGTGTTGTCTGCACGAGAATGCAGCTCAGCACAGGGGGAACCGCGTGTGGCCACGGCAAGTTCACGGCTTCTGGAGCCTGAACGACTGCGTGGAATGCTCAGGTTCCCCTAGGACTCTGGGCGAGCCACTTTTATCCCTTTCTAAAATGGGTTAATAATACCTAGCCTTCGGGGTTACTGTGAGTTAGTCAGCTGTAAACAGTCACATAAACGTTAATCATTGGTATTAGGAAGTACTCAATCCGTGCCGGGGAAATCAGGTGGAAGGGCCCCTCCCCGCTGACATTCACCTTCCCTGTCCCAGCCTCACCTGGGTTCCAGACTCCTCCATAGCCCACGCTGGGTCATGCCCAGGAGCGTCACTTCCACGGGTGCCGTCCTGGGCCCAGGCGTGATGGTACCAGGAACCTGCCACCCTCGCTGTGGCCCTCACCCACACACCTGCCAGCGCAGGGAGCCAGGCCCAGCCATGCCCAGTCGGGCAGGAGCGAAGGCGTGGGCCCGCAGGGAAGAGCCGAGATGATAGTTGTGAACATGCGCCCCGGGAAGTCCCCTGCCCGCCCGGCTGGCCTGCCTGCCTACTTGTCACTCTCCTTGGTTCATTGGCCCAGAAAGCCCCACCCAGCAGGGGAGTGCGGAACAAAAGCTGCCTCCAGGAGGCCCACGGGCAGACCAGCCAGGGACTGGAGAGCCGGCTGCCAGATTCAACACGGGTGAGGACGGAACCCTGCAGGAGTGGGGCTGGGGACAAGGGACCAGCAGGGCTGAGGGCGCCCAAGGGATCTTGGGGCTGTGGGCTGGGCCCCAGGGAAGGGGACAAGAGGGAACCTCAGGGAAACTCCGAGGAGGTGCCAGGGACCGAGAGAAGAGGAAGGACCAGGAAGAAACGGGTTTCAATTCAGTTGAACAAATGTCTACTGAGAATGTTGGCCAGGCCAGGCCAGGCCGGGAGCCGGGTTCAGGAGGCGACATGATCAGGCTGTAACAGCCCAGTAGGAAAGACAGGTGACGCACCTCATCCCAGAGGACACAGCAGGTGCTCAGAACGTGTCCCAGGGGCCCTGAAAGCTGAGTCGGGGGCAGAGGAGGGCAGGACGTGGGATTGCGCATGCTGGGACTTCCAGAGCAGGGGGTGTGGAGCTTTGGGTACACAGGGCAGGGGCCTAAACAGAGATCATGGGCCATGTGGCTAGGACAGAAGAGTGTCCCTGAGAGGGGGCAGGGCGGGGCGCAGACCACGCAGAATCCGGCCTCGGTCCCTCCCCCAGTCCTTGTCTAAAGCTGGCACAGCTAGAATCACAGAGGAACCCACTGAAGGCAAGGCAGGGGCTGGCAGGGGCGAGGCCAAGCCATCTGGGCCCAAAGAACCTCTGTTTAGCTCGGGAGCCGACCTCTGGGACCCTTCCTGCGGTCAGAGGAGAGAGGATGGAGATTGTTCCAGGAGCTACCAGAAGACTGATGAGAATGTAGATAGCACAGGGCCAGGCCATGCGTTCAGAACCTGACCCCATGAGGACTCACCCCCATGCCCTGCTGCTCATGGCACCCCCATGCCCAGCCGTGGCAGCTGATGGGAAAGCACGTGGCTTAATCCAAACCTCATGTGCACTGTCGGGCTGACACTTGGGGTGAGAGGGGCTGGCTGGCCTGTTCACACAGGACGCTCATCTTCCCATGTGTCTATTACTTTGTAGAGCAAAAGAGACCCAGATTGTGGAACCTGCAGGCCAGGGCTCAAGACCAGCTCAGCTACTTCCGGCTGCAAGGCTTTGGGCAGTTGCCTGTCTGGGCCTTAGCTTCCTGCCCTGTGACATGGGGGCAATGGCCATCTTACCATGTCCAGGTCTTTGCAAGTGAGGACTTGGTGATTGTAAAACAGTTTCCTCCCCCAGCCCCCACGCCATCATCACGGGTGCCCATTTCCAGGTCCCCCCAGACCTCGTGGTGCAAGATCCACCCACGTGAGGCCCCCAGCACACAGCCAGCATGAACTGGGCATTTCTTCAGGGCCTCCTGAGTGGGGTCAACAAGTACTCCACGGCCCTGGGCCGCATCTGGCTGTCGGTGGTCTTCATCTTCCGTGTGCTGGTGTACGTGGTGGCGGCCGAGGAGGTGTGGGACGACGAGCAGAAGGACTTCATTTGCAACACCAAGCAGCCAGGCTGCCCCAACGTGTGCTACGATGAGTTCTTCCCCGTGTCCCACGTGCGCCTCTGGGCCCTGCAGCTCATCCTGGTCACGTGCCCCTCGCTGCTTGTGGTCATGCACGTGGCCTACCGGGAGGAGCGCGAGCGGAAACACCGCCTGAAACACGGGCCCAGCGCCCCGGCCCTGTACAGCAACCTGAGCAAGAAGCGGGGCGGGCTGTGGTGGACGTACCTGCTGAGTCTCATCTTCAAGGCTTCCGTGGACTCGGGCTTCCTCTACATCTTCCACTACCTCTACCAGGATTACGACATGCCCCGCGTGGTGGCCTGCTCCGTGGCACCTTGCCCCCACACTGTGGACTGTTACATCTCCCGGCCCACGGAGAAGAAGGTCTTCACCTACTTCATGGTGGCCACAGCGGCCATCTGCATCCTACTTAACCTCAGCGAGGTCACCTACCTGGTGGGCAAGAGGTGCCTGGAGATCTTTGGCCCCAAGCGCCGGCGGTCTCGGCACCGGAGCCGTCTCCCCGATACCTGCCCACCGTATGTCCTGTCCCAAGGAGAACCCCCTGGCAAAGAGGACTCTGTCCTAATGAAGGCCCCAGTGGACACAGGTGTGTACCCATGACCTGTGAGATCCGCAGGGAGGGTCGCCAGGCCTCCCCTGCCTGCATCCTGAAGCCACCCAGCAAAACGGACCCAGGCCAGGGTGCCTGTAACAGGGCAGGTGGCAGTGGGGCTGGGGGAGCTCTCCCAGGGCCAGCACAGGCCAGGAGGGCAGTGTGCTCCCTGGGTCCTACGCCTGGGGCAGGGGAGGGTGATGGCTGGTGGGGATTTTGCATATGGCATAGGGAGCCTCAAAACCCTGAATAAATGATTTTCTCAGCACTTTGCAGAGCACGTGGAGAGCGGAAGGCTTGAGAGCAGAGGGATTCAGATGGACCTCGGAATGGAGGCCACGAGCACAGCGTGCAACTGGGCCCTGGAAGCTTAGACCCAGGCTCACCTATCACCGCCCCCCCATACACACACCCTCACATGCACACAGGAGGGTGCTCCAGGACACGGAGGGGAGGGCCCAAAGGAAGACACTTCTCCAGGAGCCTGGGGCTCTCTAGCGCTGGCCAAGGTGGAAGGAGAGGGATCCCAGGAGAGCTGGTGTGACCATCAGAGAGAGTGAGTGACCATCGCACGAAGGCAGATGGTCCAGGTAGCCTCTGCCTGCCCCCTCCCGGCCTCCCTTACCCAGCCCAGCACAGGTCCAAGGCAGGTGAGTCCCCTTGGAGGGTAGGAGGTGTGGTTAGGGGGCCTCTTGAGATCGTCGGAGCTGAAAGACCCCTCGAGGATCTCAGTCTGCAGAATTTCCCACACCCCACCAACACCCATTCCGGGAGCAACGTCATCCTTCTCCTCCCCACCCCCACCACCTTGGCCTCCCCAGCACCACCCCTGCAGCCTGGCCCTGCCTCCCTGGGAGCCCCAACCCCTATCGCTCCCACTCCTCCTTGCAGATCACTCGGGAAGGGCACTGCCAGCCCCCAAGCTGTCCAAGCCCAGAGCTGCTGGCCTGCAGCCCTCACCCCCCGCCCCCCACTAGCCCCTCACCTCACAGCCCCACACAGCACCCGGTCCCACTCATCCCACCTCCCAAACGCCTCCCAGTCTGCCCTCCGTCCCCGTCCCAAGGCCTGGCTGCCACTCGCTGGGCCTCTCCCATCCAGCCTCCGCTGCAGGGACGCACTGGCTTGTGTGAATACCAATCTGACCGAGTCATTCCTCTTGCTTTGAAAATCCTTCCACAACTCCCCCAAACACAACTTTCTCCCCACCCTGGCCGCCACCGACCGCTAACCCTCATCCTGTCTCCCCACCCCATTCTACCCACCAATGACCCCAAAGGGCCTGTGGTCCCTGGAGTGGTCACAGCCTGCTGGGTCCCATCTCGGGCCTTTGTCATACCCTGTGCCCTCTGCCTGCTTCTGGGACCCTTTCTGCCTCTCTGCAACCCTTCCCCCACCCTCCAGGATACCCTAACGGCCTCTCCCGGGGTCAGAGTCCCCGTGCTCTGCCCTGCCCCCCTGCTGGAGCGGTCAGCACCCCCCATGTCCACCGCAGTCTGTGCACCCCTCAGGAACAGGATGCTGAGTGGGCCCTGAGTCACCCAGGCTCTGGCTGCCTTCAATAAATGTTTATGGAGTGAGTAACGAGGCTGTGAGCTGCCTGGGGAAGGAACTGTGTCCTGTTTGTCTGAATCCTGCACCGCACCAGCCCAGGGGCTTTGGCAAAGTGGGTGACATTGAACTTGGATTGGCAAGGGGATCTGCTGGGTCTGCTGGGCACGGTGTCCCTTGTGGTCCCTGGGAAGCCGCCACACCTACCCTTGACTAAGGGGCAGGATCAGAGGCAGCCCATGGCAAGTCAGGCTCCCTGCGGGCAGAGCCCGAGGCTGGGGTGGATGTGCCTTTGGGGAGCAGGGGAAGCAGGACAGGGAGGGGGTCAAGCCAAGCGGGGATGGGCACACAGGGAAATGTAGCCTTGGCCTCATCACCAGCCATGCTATGCAGGGGCTTTGGACAGTCAGGCTGTCCCCCCTGGACGCAAGGGCACCAGGCTTTGAGATCCTCCATCAGTCAGCCGTTGGCTTCAGGCCACCCAAGTGGCAGGTGCACTGGCACGAAGGGGCAGGTGTCTGGCTCAGCCAAGCTGAGTTTTCTAGCAGGGCGGGGGGGGGGGGGGGGGAGGCTGCAAGCCACAAGCAGCCAATATTCACAGCAGTAGAGGAAGGGAGCCCCCAGTAAAGAGCACATGAAGGGCCGGCACTGTGGCACAGCGGGTTAAAGCCCTAGCCCACAGTGCTGACATCTTACACAGGTGCAGGTTCAAGTCCCAGCTGCTCCACTTCTGATCCAGCTCTCTGCTGTAGCCTGGGAAAGCAGTGGAAGATGGTCCAAGTGCTTGGGCCCCTGCACCCACATGGGTGACCCGGAAGAAGCTCCTGGCTCCTGATCAGCCCAGCTCTGGCCATTGCAGCCAGCTGGGGAGTGAGCCAGAAGATGGAAGGACTTTCCCTCTGTGTCTCTATAACTCTTTCAAATAAATAAAATAAATATTTTTTTAAAAAAGCACATGAGGAGGCCACTAGTGCCATCTACTGAACTCTAGACCCCAGGAAACAAGAGCAGCTCCCTCCCACAGAGCTGTGACCACCCAACATGGGAGACACCAGGCTGCCTACTCTGTCCAGACCAAGCTAGCTCCCAAGGCCACAGCCAACTCCTGCTGAGGTCACAGATGCCCACTCCAGGGGCATATAATGAGCCCATCCCAGGCCTGACCACTCCCATGGTGACCTCCCCATCAGTGCTGTTCCCGGAAGTCTCGAAGCCAGAGCCTTGAGCCAGGCGAAGGCCCAGCCCCCTCTGACCAGCCTGGGGTCTCCAGAGGGACAGACACTTCACTCACTGGGCTGTCATCCCGGTCCCACCCACACTCTCAGGCCCCTCCACCCCCACTCTGTCTTGCTCCCATCATCTTCCTCTTTCCTATCCCCATTGCTACTGCCTGCTTCTCCTACATCAGCCACTGAGACCATGGCGGAGGTCTCCTCCTCCTGACCTTCTCCCACAGCCTAGGGCCATGGGATCCTAGGTACCTCCCCACCCCTCCCTTCCCTTCCCCTCTCCCCTCCCCTTCCCTCCCTCCCCTCCTCCCCCCCCCTCAGATAATCACCAACTCCATGACCTCCTTCTCAGTGGTTAGCTACCCACTCATGGGACCACACCCCAGACATTGTCATCACCCAAAACTACTCCACCTCTAGAACCTTCCATGCGATTCTAGTCAGCAAATATTTGCTCTTTGCTTCTATTTGAAAGTCCTGTGCTAGGTGCTGGGAAGAAGCAGACATGACTGTGGAGTTCATGCTCTGTGGAAGAGGACGGCTGCCCAGCTCCTGGCTGGGGAAGCCACGGTGCTGGGAGCAGAGGGGGAGGGCGACAGACACCTGGGCATCCAGAAGCGGACTCTCGAAGGCCTCTTTTGAGTCCTTTTTTTTTCTTTTTGACAGGCAGAGTTAGACAGTGAGAGAGAGAGACAGAGAGAAAGGTCTTCCTTCCATTGGTTCACTCCCCAAATGGCCGCTACGCCTGGAGCTGCACCGATCTGAAGCCAGGAGCCAGGTGCTTCCTCCTGGTCTCCCATGTGGATGCAGGGCCCAAGCACTTGGGCCACCCTCCACTGCCCTTCCAGGCCACAGCAGAGCTGGACTGGAAGAGGAGCAACCGGGACAGAATCTGGCGCCCCAACCAGGACTAGAACCCGGGGTGCTGGCACCGCAGGCAGAGGATTAGCCTAGTGAGCCACAGTGCCAGCCAAGTCCTCTATTTTTAAAGATTTATTTATTTATTTGAAAAGCAGAGCTACACAGAGAGAGAGAGATCTTATATCCACTGGTTAACTCCCCAAATGGCCACCACCATAGCTATGGCTGGGCCAGGCCAAAGCCAGGAACCAGGATTTCCATCTGGTCTCCCACGTGGGTGGCAGGGACTCAAACACTTGGAGCATTTTCTGCTGCTTTCCCAGGCCATTAGCAGGGAGCTGGGCTGGAAGTGGAGCAGCCAAGACTCAACCAGTGCCTGTATGGGATGCCCAGTGTCGCAGGTGGAGGCTTAATCCATTTTGCCACAATGCTGGCCCTGAGGCCTCTTATATCGACTCCCAGAGAGAGAAAGAAGGGTTTTGCCAAGCAAAAGGGTGAGATTCCAGACAGAGGGCACGGCACCTACAAAGGGGAAGTCAACCTGACAGCCAAGGCTAAATGACACCAGAAGAGCTCCAGCCAGGTGAGGGGCTGGGGCGGCTGGGGGCCAGTAACGCAGTGCTTTCTTGGTAAATCCCTGTTGATGATTTCAGACTTTCTCCTTAGGACGATGCCCAGGCCCTGGAGAGATCTGGCGCAGAGGAGACATGATCTAACTCGCAGTGTGTCTGCCTGCAGCGAGGAGGGGCCAAGGCAGGGCTCTCTGTTCAGAATCTGCTGCAATAACCTGAATGGGAACCAACAATGGCCTGAACCTGGGTGTGTACAATGGGGACGGAAGCAAGGAGCTGGATTGAAGAAATGGTTACAAGATAGAATCAGAAGGGTTTGGTAATTTGATTGGGTGTGGGGACCAAGGAGAAGGAGGACTCCCACACTCAGCTTTCTGACTCCAGCGGTTGGAACCTTTTACTGGAGCAGGAAGCCGGGTGGAGGAGCCAGCGTGACGGAGATGCCACAGCTTTAGCTTCAGACATTTTGAGGGTTTAAGGCTTCTTCCTTCCTTCCTTTCTTCGCAAGGCAGAGTGACAGAGAGAGAGGGAGAGAGACAGAAAGAGATCTTCCACCCACCAATTCTCTCCCCAAATAGCCACGTCGGCCATGGCGGGGCCAGGCCAAAGCCAGGAGCCAGGAACTCTAACCGGGTGTCCCACACACGTGGCAGGGGCCCAGGGACTCGGGCCATTCTCTGCTGCCTTCCTGGCACAGGAGCAGTGAGCTGGATTGGAAACATTGCATCTGGAACACAAATTGGCCCTCCGGTGTGGGTTGCCAATATTGCAAGCAGCAGCTTAACCCACTGCACCACAAAGCCAGCTGCACACGTTGTGAGTCAGAGATGCAGATGAGATCCTGGCTGCTCCCTGCCACCCTGGCATTCCTGGCCCTCGGCTCACCGTCTTTTTAGCAGCTGCCCCCATCGCTGGTGCGCTGGACTTTGTCAAGGACCTTGTACCCACCTGTCTCTTTGTGAGGAGTCATGGGTTAACAGGCAGTCTGCAGACTGAGGGTGAAAAATATTCCCCCAAAAAAGTTTACCTTAGCAAGGTCAGAAGTGCCTGCCTGCTGGGAGCTTCCAATCTTATCATGAGAATAGCAAAGGAATGGTGACGCCACCCTTCCGAGCTCCCAGTTTACTGTCAAACGAATCAGATATTCCACCCTTGCGATGGCCCTTTTATCATGAGCAAGCCAGACAGGAAAAAGGATTGCAAATAAGTCTTGATTTTTAGAATCTCTCTGCTTGTCTGCTTGGAAATTCTTCTTCCACTTGAGACAAAGAACCGAGATAACACTATGTTCTCCACCACCGTTTTCCCGTAACATCCTGAGCTCCCTCACTCTGCTGCCCACCCCTGCAGTCCACCCACCATCGTTCACCACCTTTCCCAGCTCAGACTCCATAGGGCCCCAGATAACCACCAACTCCGAGATGTCCTCCATTTCCTCTCCAGGCCTCCGCGGCACCCAGGGGGTAGGACCCAGACTCCACTGAGCACCTGAGAAGAGCACAACCAGGCTGCTCAGAGTTTAAGCTTCAGACCACAGAGCAGGGGACACTCAGCACCTGCAAGCAATTCTGCATCATCCTAAAGCCTTAACCCTGATCCCCGATGCCTCTCTCACACTTTTTCCTTTTTCCTCCAACTCCCATTTCCACTGCCAGCCACGCACATTGTTGCATTATTGGCATTATTGCCTACACGACTTGCTAATGGTGTGGGTGCGATTGTGAGAACAGAAGCATCAGGCAGCTGCTAGCTCCTGTCCCCCACCACAGCTGCAGGAGCTTTGGCGTTCTGCCTTCTCTCCTCCAGCCTGAACAGCATATCTCTGTTCCTGAAAAACCCATCTACTTGGTCCCTGGACCCCACTGCCTCTCACCGGCTTGGGACTGTGCTCCACAGCCAGTGCCTCTCTCCCCGAGTCACAATCCCCCTCTCTGCAGATGACCATATATTTTCTTTTTGTTTTAAAGATTTATTTTTTTATTTATTTGAAAGGCAGAGTTACAGAGAGGAGAAGAGATACACAGGGAGAGATATCTTCCATCCTCTGGTTCACAATGACCACAATGGCCAGGGCTGGTCCAGGCTGAAGAGCCCAGAACTTCTGGGTCTCCCATGTGGGTGCAGGGCCCCAAGAACTTGGGCCATCTTCTGCTGCTTTTCCAGGCGCATTAGCAGGGAGCTGGTTCGGAAGTGGAGCAGCCAGGACTCGAACCAGCGCCCATATGGGATGCTGGCATCACAAGCAGAGGCTGAACTTGCTAAGCCATAGCACTGGCTCCTATCATAGTCTATTCATCTCTCCCTTTTCCCAGTGCTCCTTTGATACCACATCCTTCCTCAGCTCCTCCCCTTGACAGAAGACAAAGTGTCACCTGAGTGACACCTCTCAGTGTCACCTGTGCAAACAGTCTTCACTGCCTCATCACTCCTCTCTGGTCAAGGTCACCACTGGCCTT
The DNA here is from genome assembly GCF_033115175.1 of Lepus europaeus. NCBI lineage: Eukaryota > Metazoa > Chordata > Mammalia > Lagomorpha > Leporidae > Lepus > Lepus europaeus. The sequence goes on from NC_084831.1 coordinate 26,838,627, forward strand.
CAAGTTCCCAGATCCAGGGGTCAGATCTGCAGCCTCCTCTTACGTCCTCAGCAGTGTTTGGCCACAGGAGCTCCCTGCTTGGACACCGTCCTCTCTTGGTTTCCATGCAGCACCTTCTCCTGGCTTTTCTCTCTTGACCTCCACTGATGGTTCCTCTCCTCTTCCTACTCACTAAATTCATGATGCCCAGGTTCCAGTTCTCCACCCTCTCTTTTCTCTATGCATTTGTCCATCGGTGATTTATCCAGTAGCACCTATAAAACCATCAATAAACGGCTGATGTGTTCAGATCCATCCTCTCCCATGTCAGACTCAGGCATCCGAGTTCCCATTGCTCATCTAAAATAGAACTGCTCATGCCCCTACCTGAGAACAGGTGTGTGTCTTCCCCAGCTGGGAAGAGCACCTCCACCATCCTATTTCCTCACAATCGCACCCACACCATTAGCAAGTCGTGTAGGCAATAATGCCAACATGCTTTCAAACCCAATCACTTCCTACCCTCTCCAGTGGACTGTCCTCGTCCCAATACCTGCACACCTGCAGCAACTGGGTACCCGGCTTCCTCTCGCTCCCCTGAAACTCCACATCCCCACAGGAGCCTGAAAGATCTTTCTAGCACGCAAGTCAGATCAATCAAGTGCCCCCCTTTAAGTGCCTTCCTATTATGGCCAGAAAAATAATGAGCCCAACTCTTCCACATGGCTGCACAAGGTTGGGTGCAACAGGTCTGAGCCCTGGCCACCCTCTCCAAAGCTGTCTCCTTCCACATTCTCCTCTCTGCACGCTCTGCCCTCACCTGCCTTCTCCCCTCACAGGGCCTTTGCACGTGCATCTGCCGACAGCTGTCTCCCCTGCCCCGCCCCTGCCTTCTCTTGCCTGTCTTCCCCGCACTCAGCTCTCAACTCACATATCCCCTGCTCCAGGAACTCCTTTCTGACCCACCTCCACAGAAGGAGCACGTGGTTACTCTGTCACCTACCTCATTTTCTCCTCCCAGTAGCATTTACCAGGATGTCCCAGCGCATCCTATTGTTAATATGAGGAGTCAGATGGGTTAATAGGCAGCCAGGGTGGTCCCGGTGGAGATTGAGGGTGCAAAATGCTTTCTTCCCCCCCAAAAAAAGTTATCTTTAGCAAGAATAAAAGTGCCTGCCCTATTTCCTTAGGAACCTCTAATTTTACCATGAGAATAACAAGGAAGTGGTGATTCCTTCTGAGCTCCCAGCTTATTGTAAAGTAAATTAGGTATCCCATCCTTCTTTGTTTTATCAAGAGCAAGCCAGACAGGGTAAAAAAAAATTAAAATATAAATCAGGTCTTATCCCCACCTTGTACTGATGGACAGTTTCTTCCCCAAGATTGTGCTTAAAAACCCCACTACCCCCAGCCTTCCAGGTTTCGTCTCTCTTGGATCCCCTCTCCATGCCACTCTCTACTGGAGATCTCTGACTCTAATAAATCTTGGTTTTTGTTTTTTTTTTTGTTGTTGTTGTTTTTTGACAGGCAGAGTGGACAGTGAGAGAGAGACAGTGAGAAAGGTCTTCCTTTTTGCCGTTGGTTCACCCTCCAAAGGCTGCTGCAGCCAGCGCATGGTGCTGATCCAAAGCCAGGAGCCAGGTGCTTCTCCTGGTCTCCCATGCGGGTGCAGGGCCCAAGGACTTGGGCCATCCTCCACTGCCTTCCCGGGCCATAGCAGAGAGCTGGCCTGGAAGAGGGGCAACCGGGCCAGAATCCGGCGCCCCAACCAGGACTAGAACCCAGTGTGCCGGCGCCACAAGGCGGAGGATTAGCCTGTTAAGTCACGGCGCCGGCTATAAATCTTGTTTTTAAATGTTTCTAAATGCTTTCTCTCTGCCTTGTCCACTTGGACATTCTTCTTCCACGTGAGAGACAAAGAGCCAGGGTAATATTTTCTCCGCCGTCATTTCTTTTAATTTTTGACAGGCAGAGTGGATAGTGAGAGAGAGAGACAGAGAGAAAGGTCTTCCTTTGCCGTTGGTTCACCCTCCAATGGCCGCTGTGGCTGGCGCATCGTGCTGATCCAAAGCCAGGAGCCAGGTGCTTCTCCTGGTCTCCCATGGGGTGCAGGGCCCAAGCACTTGGGCCATCCTCCACTGCACTCCTGGGCCATAGCAGAGAGCTGGCCTGGAAGAGGGGCAACCGGGCCAGAATCCGGCGCCCCAACCAGGACTAGAACCCGGTGTGCCAGCGTCGCTAGGCGGAGGATTAGCCTGTTGAGCCACGGCGCCGGACCTCCACCGCCATTTCACCTGTAACATTCACATGTGTATTTTCCTCGTTGTCCATAGAGAGGATGAGAAGTGGCCTCGGAACAAGGACCCTGTTGTGTTCACCCTTTATTCCCCAGCACCTAGAAGAATGCTCCGTACGGTAGGCACTCAGTAAACATGGATCAGCGCCGACTGCAGAAGGGAACAGAAGAGGGAGAAAGCACCAGGCTGGAGATAGCCATGGGTGGTGTGGGGACGGCTGTCAGTGTGAACATCTGAAGATGCACCACGGGGCATGCCCTCAATTATTGCATTTGAACGACAAAATGCTCTTTGGGTGAGATTCATTAGCCTGAAATAACCTCAGTCAATGAAGTTTTGGATACTTGGGGAGGTAGCCTGACAGAATCAGAAAACAATGGCCAAGATATCTCACCTACATTTAATCAGCATTCCTGGGGGTAGGACCTGAGATTGTGAGCATTGTCTTCTTAGGCAAGCCTTAACAAATCACTTTACAAACAATAGAGGAGGTAGTTATGGTGTGTGCATGACAAATACACACCTACTGCATGATTTTTTTTTAATTTATGCAACCTCTTTTTTGTGTGTGACAAAGAATAAAGTTTCCAGCTTCATATACAGATTCAAACAGCACTGTCTCACCAACAGCTTGGCCAGAAATAGAGCTTTTGTGTTTTGTAAAATGTTGATGATAACCAAGAAAGCCCTAATGATATTGACCCAGATATCAATGCAAAAAGTTTAAATAAAACAGCTTCATAAAATATGAAAGGGAAAAAAGTAACATTTCCTAATACATGGTTTCATGAATCAAATCAGAATCAAAATTAAGTGAATGTGGCTAAAAGCTAATTGCTGATCTCTTGCTTCTGTACATATTAGCTTTGCTTGCTAATGGCTAAGGGTGTATCTTGTGAAACTATGTGGGCTCAAATACCCAGGAACTAGGTTGACCCAAATGTGTCCTTCACTGTTATCTTACCAACGTATCTTGGATCTGTTATTGGGTTTGTTGTTGTTAACTGTTATCTTACAAGCATATTCTGGTTTTCCTCTTTATTGTTCACTGCATACCAGGGCTCTGGTTCGAAATTGTGAGCCCTAGTGAGCTATGTAACCTGCACTCTGGTAAGGAGTGTCGGTCCCGATCAGTGGCCAGTCCCGATTGGTCACCTTGCCTCTCAGTTGCCTCTCATTTGCTTCTCATTTTCAATAAAATTCATGTGTGACTGTCACTGGTTTTAGTAACATTTTGTTTTAGCTGACGAGTGGATGCGACAGACAATGAGTAGCCAGATGGAACAATAGGTTGATCTCAGTGGAAAATGAGGGAAGTCCGTTTAAGAGGGTGCAAAATGCTTGCGTCCCCCAAAAGTTGTCTTTAGTAAGAAAAAACTGCTGAATCCCATGGCAAGTTTCCACCTCCCAAAGCTACCTTTAGTGAGACGAAAGAGAATTTCCCACTCCTTGGGAGCTTCAATCTTATCATGGGAATAGCAAGGGGGTGGTGATTCCACCCTTCTGAGCTCCCAGTACACTGTGCAATCAGAAGTCACCAATCCCACCAGACAGGGCAAACAAGATTGCAAACCCTGGCCTTTTGATGGGTTTTGTCTCCGCCTTCTAACTGATTGTTAGTTTTTCCCTAAAATTGTGCTTTTAAAAAAACCACTTCCACCAGCCTCTTGGGTGTGCCTCTCTTGGAGCCCGCCTCCTGGCTACTGCAGCGAGAGGTTTCTGACTTAAATAAATCTTGATTTTTCTCTCTGCCTGGTCCATGTGGAAATTCTTTCATGTGAGACAAAGAACCAAGGTGATCTTTTCTCTGCGACCATTTCACCTATAACAGTTCTAGATAATATGCAATCTTAAAAACTGCACAGCAAACTAAGTGAATAAAGCACATGATTTCAACCACATTAAACTTGGTATAATCAAATTAGTCCCCAAACGCTTTGGAGGGTTCCTTTTTTTTTTTTTTTTTTTTTGAGGAGAACTTGTGGCTGAGCCTCTTGGGTGGAGTCTCAAAAGCAGAGGCCGCTGTGCAGAGGCTGCAGGGCTGAAAGAAGATGACCCTGGAGAAGGGCCTGAAGACCAACTAGAACATGGGAAGAGCTGGTGCTGTAGCGTAGCAGGTAAAGCTGCCGCCTGCAGTGTCGGCTTCATACGGGTGCCGGTTCGAGTCCCAGCTGTTCCACTTCCGATCCAGCTCTCTGCTGTGGCCTGAGAAAGGCAGTAGAAGATGGCCCAAGTCCTTGGGTCCCTGCACCCACATGGGAGACCTGAAAGAAACTCTTGGCTCCTGGCTTCTGATCAGCTCAGCTCCGGCCATTGTGGTCATCTGGGGAGTGAACCAGTGGATGGAAGACCTCTCTCCCCGTCTCTCTCTGCCTCTCTGTAACTCTGCCTTTCAAATAAGTAAATAAATATTTTTAAAAAAGAAGAAGAAGAAGATGGGAAAGTGGGGGGTGGGCACTTGGCCCAGTAGGTAAGACCAAGATGCCACTTGGGATGCCCCATCCCATATCAGAGTGCCTACGTCTGAGTCCCACTGCTCTGTTCCCAATTTAGCTTCCCTGGAAGGAGGCAGCAGGTGATGGCACTTGGATAGCACTTGGATCCGTCACCCATGTGGCCGACCCCAAGGAGCTCTGGACTCCTAGTTTCAGCCTGGTCCAAACCCGGCTATTGCAGGCATTTGGGGAGTGAACCACTGAGTGGAAATGCCCTCTTCTCCCTCTGCCTTTCAAGTAAATATTCATTTTTTTAAAGAAAAGATTATGAAAAAGCCAGCTAAAGGTGGTTTAAGTAGATGCTACAGAAACCAAGGCGTAGGGCATCATAGCAGAGGAAGGTGACGACATCATAGAAGCCAACAGGCAGGGCCAAACACTGATGTAGTTCAAATCAAATAAGATGGGAAGATGCCCTTAGATTTACACCAGCGTGGTCATTCGACGGGTCAGCGGGCCCTCTGTGGAAAAAATGTCATTAGTAGAGATTGAGACTCTAGGCCGGCGCCATGTCTCAACAGGCTAATCCTCCACCTAGCGGCGCCGGCACACCGGGTTCTAGTCCCGGTCGGGGCACCGGATTCTGTCCTGGTTGCCCCTCTTCCAGGCCAGCTCTCTGCTATGGCCCGGGAAGGCAGTGGAGGATGGCCCAAGTCCTTGGGCCCTGCACCCCACAGGAGACCAGGAGAAGCACCTGGCTCCTGCCTTCGGATCAGCGTGGTGTGCCAGCCGCGGCGGCCATTGGAGGGTGAACCAACGGCAAAGGAAGACCTTTCTCTCTGTCTCTCTCTCTCTCACTGTCCACTCTGCCTGTCAAAAAAAAAAAAAAAAAAAAAGAGAGAGACTCTAAAACCAGGTGTACTGAGGTGAGGACACAGTGAGAGCCAAGCAAATGGAGACATTGAATGCATACCACTGCCTGAACAGTGGTGGCTTTGAGAACAGATATGGAATTGTGGGTAATTAGGGGGAGGAGCTAATGATTGACAGGTCAGCGAAACTGGAGTTTGACAGCTGCTGGGAACCCTGAAACACAGTGTGCCTGAAATTAACAAACTCAAACTTATACTCATTGCTCACTGTGGATCCCAGAGGTCCTTGATTGACAGCTCTGGACAAAGTGTTTTACGGCCAGGGCTGCCTGTGGCAGCCTGGCCTGATTTGCGTGACAGGGCCCCCTTGGTGCAGCACCCAGGCTCCCCTCCCTTCCTGGGCATGGTGCAGGACCACCTCCAGGCACCAGCAAACCCCTGCAAGTTCAGCTCTAGCTGGGACTATCCAACACAGCTGCAGGATGTGAGCCCCCAGCCCACAACCTTCAGGTCACTATGGTGTCCTTACAATAATATTGCCGTGGTGGCTTGGCACGCCCACTCCCAGCATGCCCCTGTCAGCCATGACACTGCCGCTTTTTCTCCAAATGGGCACAGAAATAGGCAGTGCTGGCCCCCTGAATATTCGATAGGGCTCTGCACCGGACAGAACCCCCAATGCCTCTGGAGGGTGTGGAGGGCAGGCCTAACCTTGTTGAGGGTTTTTTCCTGAATCAGGGGCTTTTCTGGTAATGAAGCCTTTTTCCTAGGGTTTTTTCCTTTGTGGAGGATTCCTCACCCTTGGTAAATTGTCCTTGGAGAGGGGCTTTTCTTTGAGGCCCTTTTCCATTTCTGGCTGTTTGCTCATGCACAACTTGGTTTTTGAGGTTGCAAATCTGTTCCAAATCAATCCTGCTCTCCTGGACACAGGCAGGCCTCCACCCTTGCATCCCTCCCATGCACAGAGAAGAACCTGCCTCGAGCTTAGCCGGGAGCCCCCAATCCACCACAGGAGGCAAGGTCAAGAAAGCCGGGAGCCGCCAGCACCGTGGCTCACTAGGCTAATCCTCTGCCTGCGGCGCCGGCACACCGGGTTCTAGTCCCGGGTGGGGCGCCGTTTCTGTCCCGGTTGCTCCTCTTCCAGTCCAGCTCTCTGCTGTGGCCTGGGAAGGCAGTGGAAGATGGCCCAAGTCCTTGGGCCCTGCACCTGCATGGGAGACCAGGAGAAGCACCTGGCTCCTGGCTTCGGATCGGCACAGCGCGTCAGCCATAGCGGCCATTTGGGGGGTGAACCAACGGAAAAAGGAAGACCTTTCTCTCTGTCTCTCTCACTGTCTAACTCTGCCTGTCAAAAAAAAGAAAGAAAAGAAAAGAAAAGAAAAAGAAAGAAAGCCGGGATCAAGACTTTTTTTTTTACTTTTATGATGGGAGAGACGTGATAACATCTAAATAGTGCCAGGATGGATCCAGTGGAGAAAGTCAAGGGCCCAAGACAGCCAAGGGAACCTAGACCCTAAAGGACAGCTCAGCTGTTGAAACCAGAAGGAAGGAGAGCTGGTGGGGCAGGTGCAAGGTGAGGCTCTTGCCACCACCTGACTGAACATCTGCTCAGCACCCCACAGGCACCTCCAAGCCTGAGCCAACACTTTCTCTTTGGCTTCACTGGCTTAATGGGCTGTGCCGCGTGGGGCTGGTCCCCATCTCCTTGCTTTATTCCTGATCTTCTACTTCTCTCTCCTGGCTCTCAGCACTGAAGCATGCTCAGATCTGCCCCACCCAAAGCACAAAAGCAAAACCCCTCCTTGAACCCATGTCCCCTGCAGCTACCTCCTTATCTCCTGATTCCCAGCAGGCCCCCTGAGTAGACTCATTGTCTCTGTTCCTCACCTTCCACCAATCACCATCTGTGTCTGCCCCCACTGCACCACCCAAACTGCCTTGCCTTTGCCAAGTTCACCTACAAGTGGAGTCCTTTGTCACTGAGCCCAGTGGATGCTTTCCAGGCCTTGTCTTGTGTGATGAAGCATCTAACACAGCGGATGCCCTTCCTCTTTGAGTCTTTGCCCTGTGCCATGGACCCCTTATTTGTTCTGTCCCCCAACACTTTTCCTCTCCCTCCACCTGGGTCTACAGGTGACCACCAGCCACACATCCCTGACCCTTGTGCCCAGCATGGATCTGAGCTGCAGGTGAGGCCAGAGTTCTCCCCAGGTTGCGTCTGCTGTTGCTAAGGGGAGAGTGTGTTAAGTGACAACTTGCAAAGGTGTGAGTGAGCTCAGGGCTGCTGAAGACCTTGTGCAAAAGCTCTGTGCAAAATCCCCAGGAGAGAAAGAAGCCAACAGTCAAGGAGGCACACAGGTGTGGCCAGCAGGAGAGTCCTAGACTCCACGCCCAACTCCAGGGACTTCTGAGGCCCCAGGCATCCTGCCCATCCCATTCTCCTGTACTTCAATAAATACCCCATTGTGTTCAAACTAATTCAAGCTGCAAGCCCATCTTTTGCAATTAAAGGTGTTGACTAATCCATCCAGGCTTCTGCCCACCACTCCCACCACCCCCTCTTGCTCTCCTCCAATTGAGAAGATCCTCAAGCTCAACCAGGCCCCCTGCTCCCCTCCGTCTCCACACCCTCACTGGCTGGCCATGCCTGTCTGTCTCATAGCCTCAGCTACCACCTGAATCCTGTTGACTCCCAAATCCGTATGTCCACCCCTCTTTATCTTAAAAAAAAATTAATTTGATAGAACACATACAACATAAAATTATCATTGTAACCATCTTTCAGTGTACAATGCAATAGAATTCATGACACTCACAGCATGGTGCAACCATCATCACCACTCAGCTCCTCATTCAGGCCCTGGCCCAGCCCCAGTCATTGTGGGTATCTGGGGAGTGAGCCAGCAGCTGAGAGCTCTTTCTCTTTCTTTCTCTGCCTCTAAACTAATTTTTAAATTCTCCCCAAATTGCCCTTATTTGATATCAGGAATGAGCAGGGGCACTGTCACCGTGGAGGACTCCCTAGCAAAGATATCTGCCTTTTTTTTCCTGAGCTAACTTTATCAGAACATTTCTGACTATGCAGATGTTATCATTCCTTAACCCTCCAAAAAAAGTCAACAAGCAAAATGCCTTGAGCACCGACAACACTGTGGCCATGACCTTTGCTCTTGACCTGTCCACTTCGACTTTGGTTGAACAGCTTCCACCTCCCGGCAGCGGTTGCTTGGACTGTGCTTTGTCTTCAACATCGTACTGGTAAAGGCACATCTCTTCTGTTGCAATGCTTCTGAGGAGTGTTCAGGACTTTTTAAGATTTATTTACTTATTTGAAAGGCAGAGTTACTGAAAGAGGGGAGAGAGAGAGAGAGAGAGAGAGAGAAAATCTCTCCACTGGTTCACTTTTCAAATGGCCACAACAACTGAGTCTGCACCAGGCCAAAGCAAGCAAGGAATGAATCTAGAACTCCATCCAGGTCTCCCATGCGGGTAGCGAGGGTGCAAGTTCCGGGGTCATCTTCAGTTGCTTTCCCAGGCCCATTAGCATGGAGATGACAAGTGGGACAGCCACTCATAAGGCATGCCATGGTCACAGACGGCAGCTTCACCCACTAGGCAGCAACTCCGGCCCCATGCTTTGGGGTCTTGACTCCACTTGTTTGAGATGTCCATTGAAACAGCCCCGCTCTTGCCTGCAGCTGCTCTGGGGGCAACAGTTGTGGCATGCATGGAGCAGATTAGCTCCACGAAACTTTCCAGGCAGGATTGTGCAGGCTGCACCAACCGGGACAGGTGAGATGTGGGCTGTTACTGATGTTGGTGGTCACTGTCCACTTCAGTGAGGGCACAAACAAGGTGATCCTCACAGGTGGCTGGGGATGGGCGGCCACAGGGGCCTTCACCTCCAACACCGTCTCATCCCTTCATAAACTGACTTAGCCATTGTGAGCCACGGGCATCTTTGGGGTGTTATCTCCATCAGCTTTTCATAAGGCATCAGTGATGTCACCGTTCTTCCGCGCCAGTTTCACCATCGATCTGATGCTTGTTCTTGTTTCGATTTCAGAACTCACCTTGCTCTTATCCGCATAAGTGGCTTGAACTCGATCATGTTCAGGCATATTCTAACCAGTCAGTAGAAGTTTGTGGTGTCACAAAAGAATGCTTAAATCCATGCATAGTTTTTTTCATAATAAGCTTCTTCTGTGACCTTTGGGAAGACCCCCGGTGCAGTAGTGGACACAAGAGACAAAAATCAGTGCCTTTTTAGATTCGAGTGTGGAGGAAGAAACTAAACAAGAAAAATAAGCATGGTCTGACACTGTGGCACAATGGGTTAATCCTCCACCTGCAGCGCCAGCATCCCATATGAGTGCCGGTTCGAGTCCCGGCTGCTCCACTTCTGATCCAGCTCTCTACTATGGCCTAGGAAAGCAGTGGAAGATGGCCTGAGTGCTTAGGCCCCTGCACCCGTGTGAGAGACCCGGAGGAAGCTTCTTGCTCCTGGCTTTGGATGGGTGCAGCTCCAGCCATTGCAGCCATTTGGGGAGTGAACCAGTGGAAGGAAAACCTTTCTCTCTGTCTCTTACTCTCATTGTCTGTAACTCTACCTCTCAAATAAGTAAATAAAAAATCTTAAAAATAAAAAAAGTAGCAAACTGCAGAACTGCTGGATGGATTATACTGCTCCAGGGGAAAATACAGCAGCAAGGGGGAGGGAGTGTTCAGATAATGACTTACTTAGCAATGCCAGCTAGGCTGAGTAAGCCTGTTCCAGGTACTGAGGCTGGGCCAGACACCACGTGCACCTGGGCAGCAAGGAAGCCAATGAGCCAATGCAGCCAGAGAGCCAAGAGAAGTGGGACTGGGGCCTGAGAAGAGCCAGCTGCTCGAGGGTCTCACAGGCCGTGCAGGGGCCTTGGGCTGCCACTCTCCGGGAGCACAAAGTTGGTGGAGAGTATTTTAAAAAGGAAGGGTCAAGACCTCTCCGGTGATTGTGTTTGCAGTAAACTCATCGGGGCAAAGGTTAACACAGGAGATCAGTTCCAAAGCTATTGCTGTGATCAGGGGAAGAAATGATTCACAGTTTACCGTTACCAGGGCGACGCTAGGGTACAGCCCGGCTGAGCCGTGGACGCTTGCTCTGAGAGCAGAGCTGTTGGACAACTGTGCCGGAGGGGCTCGTGCAACCCTGGGTGGGATGAGGAGTCAGCAAATACAAGATGCACGGGGCTGTTGCCCGCATGACAGCGTGCACTGTTTCCCAGCAAACTTTTCTCCAGGAGTGGAGGTCCGTGCTGGAGTAACAATAAAAGCCATGGCATAGTAAATGCATAAACCAGCAACACAGTGCTTTATTGTCGGGGGTTATGCACTGTACCCAATTGTGCCTGCTGCGGACTTTTACAGGATCCACAGGGCAGCCGGCTGGCTAACCCGAGCATCACCACATGTGCATGAGTGATGCACTGCCCTATAGTGTCACCAGGTAAAAGGAACCTCTCCGCCCCGTTACCACCACTGTCACAGCCGTCGTCTGCCGGCGGCCAAATCAGGCAGCATGTGGCTGTCACAGAATTGGTGGCAAGTAGCCAGATTCTGGGAATAAGTTTACTGCTGTTTATCCCTATTTGAGAGACAGAGAAAGAAAGAGACAAAGAGGGGGAGAGCCCTCCAATGGCCATAAGGCGGGGAAGGCAAAGCCAAGAGCCGGGAATTCAGTCCAGGTCTCCCACATAGGCGACAGGAACCCAGTCACTTGAGTCATCACCACTGCCTCCCAGCGTCTACACTGGCAGGAAGCTGGAGTCAGGAGCAGGGCCAACTATGGAACCCAGCACTCTGATGTGGGATACTGGGGTCTTAGCCAGCGCCTTAACTGCTAGGCCAATCGCCCAGCCTTGAAAACATCCTGAAAGTAACACCAAAGTGACCTTGACATTGAACGTGAAGGAGGGCAGACAAGGACACTGAGGTTTAGAGCAGAGCAAGTAGATGAATACAAGAGTCATTTGCTAGAGGAATCAGTGAAAAGAGACAGGAGAGGAGTAAAAAGGGTAGATTGCCAGATAAACACATTTCAGATAAGCAAGTAGTTTTTCACATACAAGCTGAAATTCAAACTCCAATAGGCATCTTGGTCTTGGTTCTTTGCTTGTTGGCTGGCTGGCTTTGTTCCCAAGTCTAGCAGCCCTCGTAAGTAGAGAGCGCCCCTGGGGATGTGGTGAGCTCACGCCGTCCACTAAGCAACCACAGGAGGAAGTCAAGTTTCGGGGGGGACACAGGAGTACCACGCTCAGGGCAACAGTCGGGGAGGGGAGAGCATCTCGGAGCTGGGGGCCAGGTGCATCACCAGGAGAGGGAGTATGGACAGAGGAGTCCGGGGACCGAGCCCCAAAGCACCCCAACATTTACAAGTGAGGAGACCCAGAGGAACCAGCAAAGGCAACTGAGAAAGCAAGCGCAGGAAGGAGGAATTCAGGAAAGGGGAATGGCCTAGCAGTCCAAGGAGCAGTGTTTCAGGGAGAGAAGAAGCCACTTCACTCAAAGCACCCAGGGCCCCCCTGGGAGGGGGTTGAGGGCAGACACTGGACCCTAGGGTGCAGCTACGAGCACCCTGACACGAGCAGTGCTGCTCAGTGATCTGAAGTTCAGGAGGGAAAAGAGGGACAAGGAAGGTGACGAGTCATGGGCACTCTTGGGAGGTATTTTGCTACAAAGGAGCAAAAAGAAAGGAGCCGAACTCCGGAAGAGATGTGGGAGCAAAGGGCTTTTTTCTTGTTTTAAGGAGGAGACAGATGGGTGCTCTTGTTGTGATGGGGAAAATCCAGCAAAGAGCAGAAAGTGGTGATGGTGGAGCAAGCTGGAAGTCAGAGTGAGGTCCTTGGTGGGTAGGCAGGGGTGGGTGCGCACGGAGGATGGCAGAACCCCAATACAACTCAGCAAACTCATCATCGCACTCTGAGGACACAGCAGCATGGGCAGACGTTCCAAGGGACTCTGGGTGTCTTGGAAGGACAGCCACATCCCAGCCTGGGTGCTGGGGCACCGCGTCCTCCCCACCGGCCCAGGCCGGCAGAGCCCCAGACCCACCTGGCCGGTGGCCCCTGCCTGCCTGCTCCACCTCTCTGCTGAGCGGAGGAGAGGGCCTTCCGGCTCTGCAGCAGACACACACACACGAGGAGGCTCCTGCCCATCCCAGGCAGCCCCTGCCTGAGCCCTGGGCAGCACTCCTGGGAGCAAGGCCAGCCTGCGCCAGAGCTGGCCACAGTGGCTTCGAGCCTGCCACCCACAGACAGCAGCTGTAGGTCCCGGGGGAGCGGGGGAGGCTGAGCCACCCTCCGAACCCTGGCGCAACACGGCCTTGCCCTGAGGGAGGGGAATGGCCTAGATGGCCTCCCACACAGTCCCCAGCTCAAGGAGCAGACATTTAGGGTGGAGCCTTAAGGTCCTCAGAGCCTCTGTCTTGGGGTGGGTTGGAGAACACTTCCGACTCATTCCAGAGAAAGCCAAGGTCAGCTGTGTGGGGCACTGCCCGGTGTCAAGAGCAAAGAGGTGGCATCAGGCAGGATCAGAAAGGTAGGATTTATGCAGTCAAGTCATCGGGTCACCAGAGCAGAATGACCCAAAAGCACACATTGGCACCACAGCAGACGCAGCCACACCTGCACACAACTTCCCAGCAAAACATGCACACTTGCCCCGCCCACACTGCCACCCTCCATACACAACTACCCCCTCCTGTCTTCCATACCCAGCCCATTCTCATACATGATCCTGTGAGCACTCACGTGCCCAGCATGTACGTCACAGACAGTGGCTGAGCATCGGCTACACCCCAAGCCCTAAAGACACAGATGGAGCATGCCCGGGGTGGGGTGGGGGTTTCCACCTGCTCTCCTGGGGGTCACCAGGGGATGTTAGGATGAGTGGCTGCAGAGGGAGTAGGGGGAGGGGCTTTCAAGAGGGATGACCAGGACACGCCTCTGTAAGGTGAGACCTGAATGAGGAGGGACAGGAGGGACAGCAAATGCAAAGGGGGGGGGGGGTGGATGCGGCTTGGATGCGGCTGCAGTTAGGCTTCAGGAGGACAGGTGATTGGAGGAGAGGCAGACACCATCTGGAGAGGAGGGATTCGTCTAAAAGTAACGATAAGTCACAAGTCACGGCAAGGTATAACAGGGAAGTGGCCCGTTCTGATTGCTATCTTTCAAACACTACTTTAACAAGAAGAAACCATAGGAGAAGTTTTTTTTTTTATTAAACTTTTATTTAATGAATATAAATTTCCAAAGTACAGCTTATGAGTTACAATGGCTTCCCCCTCCCAAAACTTGCCTCCCACCCACAACCCTCCCCTTTCCCGCTCCCTCTCCCCTTCCAATCACATCAAATCTGATTCATTTTCAATTCTCTTTATATACAGAAGATCAGTTTAGTATATATTAGGTAACGATTTCAACAGTTTGCCCCCATATAGCAACACAAAGTGAAAAAAAAAATACTGTTAGAGTACTAGATATAGCATTAAATAACAGTGTACAGCACATTAAAGACAGAGATCCTACATAATATTTTTTTTAAAAATTAATTAATTTTCTATGCCATTTCCAATTAACACCAGGGTTTTTTTTTTCCATTTCCAATTATCTTTATAATGTTTTGTTTTTTTGACAGGCAGAGTGGATAGTGAGAGAGAGAGACAGAGAGAAAGGTCTTCCTTTTTGCCGTTGGTTCACCCTCCAATGGCCGCTGCGGCTGGCGCATCGTGCTGATCCAAAGCCAGGAGCCAGGTGCTTCTCCTGGTCTCCCATGCAGGTGCAGGGCCCAAGCACTTGGGCCATCCTCCACTGCCTTCCCGGGTCATAGCAGAGAGCTGGCCTGGAAGAGGGGCAACCGGGACAGAATCCGGCGCCCCAACCGGAACTAGAACCTGGTGTGCCGGCGCCGCAAGGCGGAGGATTAGCCTGTTAAGCCACGGCGCCGGCCCATGGGAGAAGTTTTTAATCCAGTTCTTACAGTGGTGAAGTCCTTTCTAATTATGATCAGACCTAGAGGCCATAAAAGATAAGATACATGCATTAGACTACGTAAAAATACTTCACTCGGTTTACCAAGTCCAAACACAAATGTCAAACTGGGAGAAAATCCCATTAGTGTTGCAGAGGCCTCGTTCCTTAATATGTAAAGAGCTCCTAAAAAATCGATAATAATAAGGCAGATATCCAACAGAATGTGGCAAAGGCAAAGACTGTCCACAGAAAAGCAAATAAATAAACAAATCTTTCAAACAATTTTCAAAGGAGTATACAATTTTAACTCAAAACTTCGTCGGCCAGTAGTTGACAGACAACATTTTTTTGGAAAGATTTATTTATTTATTTATTTATTTGAAAGGCAGAGTGACAGAGAGAGGGAGGGAGAGACAGAGATTGTCCAACCACTGGTTCACTCCCCAAATGGTTGCAACCTCCAGGGCAGGGCAAGGCCAAAGCCAGGAGCCCATCCGTATCTGCCATGTGGGTGGCAGGGCTCCAAGCACCTGGGCCACCTTCTGCTGCTTTCTCAGGCACGCTAGCAGGGAGCTGGGTTGGAAGCAGCAGCAGAGCAGCCAGGACTTGAATCAGTGCTGCAATACGGGACACTGGTGTTGCAAGCGGCAGCTGGACCTGCTGCACCACAATGCTGTGCCCTAGACACAATCTTTAACCGTGCAATGGAGGATATCCATTGCCATGGATTTGTAATAGAAGAAAGAAAGAAAAGGCTGGAAACAGCTTTAATCTTGATCAGTACAGGGTTGATTAAATATATTTGACAGTACACGTATTATTCAGCTGTCTTTAAAAAGAGCAAGACAGCCCCGTATCTACTGAGGGGGAAAATTCCCATATCCCTTTTTTCATTTGTTTGTTTTTAAAGATTTATTTATTTATTTATTTGAAAGGCAGAGTTACAGAGAGGCAGAAGCAGAGAGAGAGAGAGAGAGACAGAGAGAGAGAGGAGAGAGAGAGAGGCCTTCCATCCACTAGTTAGTTCACTCCACAGATGGCTGCAACGGCTGGAGCTGCACTGATCAGAAGCCAGGAGCCAGGAGCTTCTTCTGGGTCTCCCACATGGTTGCAGGGGTCCAAGGCCTTGGGCCATCTTCTACTGCTTTCCCAGGCCACAGCAGAGAGCCGGATCAGAAGCGGAGCAGCCAAGACTCTAACTGATGCCCTTATGGGATGCTGGCACTGTAGGTGGCACAGTGCTGCCCCCCATATCATTTTTTTTTTTAATATTTATTTGAAAGGCACAGTTACAGAGAGAGAGAGAGGAATTCCATCTTCTGGTTCCCTCCCCTAAATGGCCACAATGGCCAGGGCTGGACCAGGCCAAAGCCAAGAGCTTGGAGCTTCTTCTGGGTCTTCCATGTGAGTGCAGGGGCCCAAAGTTTTGAGCCATCTTCCACTGCTTTCCCAGGCACATTAGCAGAGA
The DNA here is from genome assembly GCF_033115175.1 of Lepus europaeus. Lineage (NCBI taxonomy): Eukaryota > Metazoa > Chordata > Mammalia > Lagomorpha > Leporidae > Lepus > Lepus europaeus. The sequence continues at coordinate 26,854,689 of NC_084831.1, forward strand.
GCTGGAATGGACATGGAGCAGCCAGGACTGGAACCAGTGCCCCATGGGAGGCCGGCACTGCAGGCGGTGGCTTCACCCACTATGCCACAGCGGCGGCTCCCTCCCATATCTTGTTAAGTGGAGAAAGCAAAGTGCAGAACAGTGTGCCTAGCATACTTCTGCAGGTTAAACGTCAAAAAGAATATTCATATAGTTTATATATGCACAGGTGGTTCAGGAAGAAACACAAGAAACTGCTTCCCCTGCCAGGCACCTGGGCAGCCCGGCCGCACCGGCAGGTCTTCAGAAATGGGGAACTCATCAGTGAATGGGTAGTATTTAAGGCCACAGGGCTGGACCCAAAGTCACCCCCTAAGAAAGCTAGAAATGAGGGCTCTGGGGCACAAGGCACCCAGGAAGGTGGGGGGTGTTCAAGGGAGCCAGGGGAACCAAGAGTTTAGAGAAGGAGCGGCTGGCTGTGTAACAGGTGGGACTGTGCAATTTAGCGTCACACGGATCCACTGTGACCTTGAAAGGCCTTTTGAATGACACAGGAGGCACAGAGCGTCCACACAAGCTTCTGCAGAGTGACTCGGAGATGAGGAAATGGAAGTCTGTTCTGTCCGCAACGCAGCCGACGGGCAGGTGCCAGAGCCATGGCTGTGTGGCCACACTCATGCACAGAACCACAGGGACACCCCAGCACTGCTCAGCCTTGGCAGGTGGTCAAGGCCAAGACCACCAGGAGTGAAGCTTTGTCCAGGGCTCTCCTCCTTGTTATCTGTGTGGCCCTGGGCAAGTCACCTACACACCCTGTGTCCCTGTTTCCTGGTCCATAAAAGCAGGTCTGCTCATAGCTGCCTCATCGGGAGGCCCGTGGGTGTGTAGCCTGGCTCCAAGATGTCCCCCGAGATCCCCGCAGGAGGGGACACTGCTCCAGGTACCGGCGCCCCAAGCATAAACCCGCACAGTCACCACGGCGGCGACCTTATCTCCGTCCAGACAGGGACAGGTCAGGCCTGAAGTGACTAGGGCTCAGGGAGGGGCTCCAGGGAGGCTGGAAGCCCTGGGGATTCCCCGAGGCTGGGAGCCACGGCTGTCTTTAGGCTCCCTGTCTCGTGGTACACCAGTAAGACAAGAGTCCTTGTTCCTGGAGCCCAACCCAGCTGACCCGCCCCCTCCTTGTTCCCCCCTCCCCCTGCGCGGGGTCTCTCCCTGGGCCACGACGACCCCCTTCGCGTCCTCGCCCCTGCACACCTCATCCCCAGGCCCTGGCTTTGCTGTGCCCGCCCTTCAAAGTCCTTTGTGAACGGGCGAGTGAGAAGCGCTCCCTCCCGAAGGCAGGCCCTAAAAGCCCCCGGGAGCGCCGCACGCTGGGGCCAGCCCCTAGCCGGGCGCGGTCGGAACGGGCTGGGCAGGGCAGGGCTTAGTATCCGCAGGGACCGGAGCTCGTGGGCGAGACGCGCTGGGTCCTGCCGCGCGGCCAGGGCGCTCCGCAGTCCGCAGAGTGCTTCACGCCCATAGTTTCATTGGAGCCTTTGCAACAGCCCTGCCCATGGCCACGGACGCCCCCATCCCACGCAGGCGGACACCTGGGCCCAAACGAGCCGCGAGTCGTCGCCGAAGTCGCCCAGGGACCGCGTGACTGCGGCGGGACTAGAACCCAGACCCCTGCAGCGCCGCCGCCCCCCGCGCTCCGGCTCCTCCTCCGACCCTCCCTCCGCCCCGCCGCCCCCGGGTTCTGCCTCCCGCGGCGCCTCAACGAGACAGCAGAGCCCGCTCCCGCCGCCCTGGTCTCTGCTGCCGGCCTCGGGGACGCGGGGTCCGGGCCCCGCGGTGGCCGCGCCGCTGCCGGTAAGTGCGGGGCGCAGACGGGACCCCCGGGGCACGGTGCGCTCCAGGCGACCGCGTGCAGCCGGGCTGGGGCTGGGGTGAGGGCAGATCCCCAGCTCCCCGGCTCTCCTCTGACTTGTTGCTGCCCCATTCCTGGTAGGGTAGGGGTTCCTGGAAGGTTCCTGGACCGGCACCCTTCTCCAGGGCCCATGGGCTCCCACACCGTCTGGAACGGAGGGAGACTGGGGAGGGGAGAGAGCTCTAACTTTGGAAGGCCTTTGGGCACTTAGAGGCAAAAGCTGGGTGTGCAGGGTCCAGGGACTGGGAAGGAGCAGCTGTGCAGGGAGCTGGCACTGGGGGGGAAGGGGGCGGCAGGGGGACCAGAACCGGCCCCACCAGCCCTGGCCCGGTCGGGAAATTCCTTGGCGATGAGTCGTCCCTGGGGTGTGTCCACGGGCGGTTTTGGGCAGACAACGCGTGGCGGTGGAAAGTGGGGGCCCAGGGCTGGGGTTTGGAGGAAGCAGCTGGCAGGAGCCTTCTCCTAGGGCAGGCAGAGCGGGCTCCAACCTCCACTTGGGTTGCCTTGAACTCTCCCCAGGTGGGGCTGGGGTGGGAAGGGACTTATGATTCTTCCAACCGCCAAGAAAGTTGAGTCTTTTCCTTTAGAGATAAGGAAACAGGATCCACAGCTAAGGGAATTCTTGGAAGCCACCCAGCTTGTAAGTGGCAGAGCCGAGATTTGGATCCAAGTGCAAGTCAGAGTTCAGTGCGTATTGCCCTCCCCTCCCCTAAGGACTGCCAGAGCTGGGGGGGGGGGGGGGGGGAGTGCGCAGGGCTGAGGTCTTCCCCAGCGCCCCCTCCTGTCCCAGTCTGGGATTCCCAAAGGAGAGGCCTGAGGGAGGCCTGGGAGGCTGAGAAGGAATTGATTGCTCTCCCCTGTCTTTCTCCTAAGCCTCCCTGACCAGGCTGCGCCCAGGGGCACCTGCCCACCCCTCACCCCGCTCCCTCACCCTGCCTCTCTGGGGACTCCGCATCCATCTGTTTACACGCAGTACATGGATGAAGCCCGTACCATGTGCCAAGCCCCCGGCACTCGACAGGAAGCAGTGAGCGAGACAGAACTGGCATTCCAGTGGGAGAGACAGATGAGCCGTAAGAACACTGCAAATGGTGGTTGTGTGCTATGGAAAAAATCAAGGGAACCAGAGCCAGGTGACCAGAGGCAGCCGCAGGTTCAGAAGCAGGGTAGTCGGGGCAGGCCGTGGGGAGCCCACGCTGGAGCAGAAGCCTCCGTGGTGAGAAGGTTCCAGCCGCGTGGCGATCTGCAGGAGGAATACTCGAGGCAGACAGACTCGATGCCAAGGCCCCGGAGCGGCCACAGCCAAGAGAGAGGCAGGCAAGAGAGCAGGAGAGGAGGTGAGAACCAAGTGAGAGGGTTTTCCTTCCGGGCACAGGGAGAAGCCAGTGACGTGGTTCTGACTTAGCAGACCCTCTGGGTGAGTGGGGAAGCCAGAAGGCCAGTGTGCTGGCGGCAGGCATCACACGCCCCGTGAGGCCCACCTGTGCACACGGGGAGGGGCGCGCTCTCACACCCGTGCCTCTGCCCAATCCAGGCAGGACCACCGGGCCACACCGCTGAGTCACTCCAGGATCACGGAGGAAGGTGTGCAGTTGAGGGCAGATAGTGTTTTGCCAAGCAGTGTGGCCGGGGTGGGGGAGGCTGGGGAGGAAGGCATGTCTGTAGATAGCCCCTGGGGCTGGTATCCCCCCACAAGAGCCGGATCCTAGGCATCCCCCTGCACCCCTTACCTGAATTGGCCCCCTCTGTCTTTACCACCAGCTGGCTGTGAGACCCGAGACAGTGCATTTCCCCTCTAAGCCCCGGGACTTCCCAGGATGGGGGTGTCCATCAACACGGTCACAGAGTCCAGAATCTGGGTTCTTGCGGCCGTGCAGCAGCGGAGGGCAGGGAGGTGGCCGAGCGCATTGGCCATGAACCTGACTCCCGTTTTCAGTCGCCCTGCCCTCTGAGTGGCCACCTTGACTGGGGGTTATCGCATCCTCCCCGCGTGGCTGTCAGTGTGTCCTTTCGCCGTCAGTTTCTTCATCTGCTATCAGGACACAAACACAGCAAATGCTCTCACTTAAAGTCTGAGTGCTCTGAGCAGAACAAAGGGGACAGAAGCAGAGGGACCGGATGCAGGTGGGGTCCGCCTGCAGAGGATTAAGGGAGATCCTGCACAGGAAGTGGCCAGCTCTTGTCTAGCTTAGAGCAAACGCTCGTACATGGTGACTTTTTTTTTTCTTTTCTAAAACATTGACTTATTTGAGAGGTAGAGTTACAGACAGAAAGAGGGAGAGACAGAGTGAGGTCTTCCATCCACTGGTTCACTATCCAAATGGCCGCAACGGCTGGAGCTGCGTCAATCCGAAGCTAGGAGCCAGGAGCTTTCTCCAGGTCTTCCCATGTGGGTGCAGGGGCCCAAGGACTCGGGCCATCCTCTGCTGCTTCCCCAGGCCGCAGCAGAGAGCTGGATCAGAAGTGGAGCAGCTGGGACTTGAACTGGCGCCCATATGGGATGCTGGTGTTGCAGGTGGCGGCTTTACCTGCTACACCACAGCACTGCCCCGGTGACTTTTTATCAGCAAGCTCACATTCCTTTCCTTCCCAGCGCCCTTACTCTGTGACTCTGGGCAGGTTACTTAACCACACCATGCTTGTTTCCTGTCTGGAGCTTGGAAGAATGATATTCAGATCCCTTGGCGTCTTGGTGACAACGACTGAATGAGTCCATTTACGTCAAGAACTCAGAGCTCAAATAGGATGGGCATTTGGTGCTTGGATGCTAACATCCCATGGCTTTGCGTCCCAGCCCTGTTTCCGATTCCAGCTTCCTGCTAATGTGTGCTCTGAAGGCAGCAGTGGTGACTCAAGTGCTGGGGTCTCTGCCCCCGACATGGGAGATCCTGGCTGGGTTCCCGGCTCCTGGGTTCAGCCTGGCAGCCGTGTAGGCATTTGGGGAATAAACCCTAGATAGATCTGTGTGTGTCTCTCCGTGGATAGAGCTCTCTTTCAAATGAACAGAAATGCATAATTAATTTTCTTTTAAAGATTTATTTATTTGAAAGGCAGAGAGAGAGGAGAGAGACCGAGATCTTCCATCCACTCGTTCACTCTCCCAGTCGCGGCCAAGCCAAAGCCAGGAGCTTTTTCTGGGTCTCTCATGTGGGAGCAGAGGCCCAAGCACTTGGGCCATCTTCTGCTGCTTTCCCAGGCCATAGCAGAGAGCTGGATTGGAAGTGGAGCAGCCGGATCTTAAACTGGTGCCCATATGGGATGCCTGCACTGCAGGTGGAGGCTTAACCTTCAGTACCACAGCGCTGGCCCCAAAATACATACACAATTTTCTTAAACACTCAGCACGGCGCCTGGCACGTGGTAAATGCTCACCTGTGCATTGTCTCCACAGGTGGGCACGGCCCCCGGAACCCCCACCAGGCACCATGGACTGGAAGACCCTGCAGGCCCTGCTGAGTGGCGTGAACAAGTACTCCACGGCGTTCGGGCGCATCTGGCTGTCGGTGGTGTTCGTCTTCCGGGTGCTGGTGTACGTGGTGGCCGCAGAGCGCGTGTGGGGGGACGAGCAGAAGGACTTTGACTGCAACACCAAGCAGCCGGGCTGCACCAACGTCTGCTACGACAACTTCTTCCCCATCTCCAACATCCGCCTCTGGGCCCTGCAGCTCATCTTCGTCACGTGCCCCTCGCTGCTTGTCATCCTGCATGTGGCCTACCGCGAGGAGCGCGAGCGGCGCCACCGGCAAAAGCACGGCGACCAGTGCGCCAAGCTGTACAGCGACACCGGGAAGAAGCACGGCGGCCTGTGGTGGACCTACCTGCTCAGCCTCGTCTTCAAGCTGATCATCGAGTTCCTCTTCCTGTACGTGCTGCACACGCTGTGGCACGGCTTTGGCATGCCGCGCCTGGTGCAGTGCGCCAACGTGGCCCCCTGCCCCAACGTGGTGGACTGTTACATCGCCCGGCCCACCGAGAAGAAGGTCTTCACCTACTTCATGGTGGGCGCCTCAGCCGTCTGCATTGTGCTCACCATCTGCGAGATCTGCTACCTCATCTTCCACCGGCTCCTGAAAGTCCTGCAGAGGAACCGGCCCTCCAAGGGCCGCAGCCCCCCAGCCTCCACCAGACGGGCCTCCACCTGCCACTGCCACCATAAGCTCTTGGAGGCTGGGGACCTGGAGCCTGAAGCCAACGATGCTAAGCTGCAGGCTTCGGCCCCCAAGCTGAGTGCCATCTAACCACGGGCTGGGCACAGCCGGCGGGGGGTGGGGGTGGTGCTGGAGGGTGTCGGGGCCGTCCAGGTGCTGGGTGTCTCCTCTGCCAGTGCACCCAGGTCCAGGTAACTTGCCAGGTGCAGAGCCAGCTCTGGGGGAGACTGCCACACAAGCAAACTAACTGTATGCTACAAGCCTTACACGCAAGCCTGGGGATGCTTGGGAACTCACCAGGGAGCGGTGCCCAAGCCAGGCTTCCCTGAGGAGGCAGCACGGGAGAAAAGTGAGCTGTGCTCCAAGCAGAGGCCCCCCGGGTCACACAGAAGCTTGCCCTGAGCTGGGTACCGACAAAGGGAATCTTCAACGCCGGGCAGGAGCCCCTCCCCGGTTCCCAGGGTGGGAGGGAGGTCTTCTCCCCGCAGCAGCTCTGCTCCACCCGAGGGGCTCCTAGTGGAAGCCCCACAGCCAGGCCACCGTGCTCTCCTCTTCCCCCCCAAAATGTGCGCAGCTGGGCGCTGCCCTGCTCTGGGGAATTCAGGTGGAGGCGCTTGCTGCAGATGGGGACCTGCACGGGGAGGAAGTTTCCTTGAAATCAATAAAGACTTGTTTTCTAAGGCTGGCTCTGTCCTCAGTTCTCCCACACTCCCACCCATGGCACCCTGGGGGCGGGGAAGGGAACGCTCAGAAGGCTAAACAGGGGCTGGCACCGCAGCTCACTTGGCTAATCCTCCGCCTGCGGTGCCAGCACCCCGAGTTCTAGTCCTGGTTGGGGCGCCAGTTCTGTCCTGGTTGCCCCTCTTCCAGGACAGCTCTCTGCTGTGGCCCAGGAAGGCAGTGGAGGATGGCCCAAGTGCTTGGGCCCTGCACCCCATGGGAGACCAGGAGGAAGCACCTGGCTCCTGGCTTCAGGTCAGCGCAGCACCAGCCGTGGCAGCCATTTGAGGGGTGAACCAATGGAAGGAAGACCTTTCTGTCTCTCTCTCTCACTGTCTAGAACTCTACCCATCAAACAAACAAACAAAAAAGGCTAAACAGCTCCAAACCTAGGGGTGTGAAGGGAGGCTGGAGCTTGGGGTGGAGCCCTCTGGCCTACATGTTGGGATTCTAGAACTAGCCACCAGAGGCCGCTGTTCTCCAGCCTTCTGATTCCACTCTGTCCCAGCCCACCCAGCAATCGCTGTCATTGGTTATGGACAAACCACACTGCCTCCTCCTCAGGCAGCCGGTTCCTGCTACCGCAGCCTGCAGCCTCACCCTTGGTACACACAATCTCTGTTATTCACACTCTGCACACTCACCAAAGGCCATGTAGCTGCTCTAAAGCATGCGGCCTCAGCCTCACCCAGCATTTCAGTAGCTCATAAAAATCCAGAGCACTTTCTCCACCCTAGGCCCCTGGCCAGAGGCTCACTGCAGGGCGGGGGGGGGGGGGGGGGGGGGGAGGGGATGGCCACAGCCCCACAGGCCCGTGCCTTGCATTACTCCCCTGCATTAACCAACCTCCCCCGCACCCCAAAATTTAGGGGACATCAGCGTCCAAGGCCAGACTGGTATCGGAAGTGAAAGGGGGTACAAGGCCAATAAAAACCCGGAAGGCCATTGGTGACGGTGAAAGCCAAAGCCAGGAGCCAGTGAAATGAGAGCCAAGAGGCCAAATTGTTGTGTGGACAAAGCTGGCTGAGGTTCACAGGGGCCACTGCGGGGGGCAAGGTGGGTGTGGGGGTCCCAGGACTGAGTCATGGAGCTGGACCACTGCAAAAAGCACAGCTTCCTCATGCCACACGGGGGCGAGCTTTCAGGACCTCAGTCTTGTCATCAATGCAATGGGGAACTGTGTTGATCAGGGTCCCTGCAGAAAACAGGTAAGAGCTTCCTAGAGAGACTATTTTGCAAGATACTAGAGGCACTGCAATGCCCTGGGGCTAGTACCCAGCTAACAGTGGGCAGGAGCTGGGGATACTTGCAGCCACAGCAACCAAACGACCACCCGACTTCACCCTCTCCGCTCTTGTTCACCCCATCCTGAAGTCAAAGTTCAAGGGAGCCACCAAGTGTCTGCCTAATGTCAAGCCAGGACAGAGGTCAGCCTGCTCTGGGCTGGACGGCTACAAAGGTCTCAGGGAGGGGTGATCTCCACCTACTTGCTGCCAGACATTCCAGCATCTTCTAGGTGGTTCTGGCTGCTTGGCCAAGGGCACCTTGGAAGTCATGGCAACCAGAAAACACCACTGGCTGTCCCAGTGGAGACGGACTGCTCAGCACCGCCTGGGCTTCCTGTTCTGTCCCCGTTCCTCCAGGCTGCAGGCCAGGACCACAGAGGAGGGGACATCCCAGGCCTGCAGATCCCGCCTTTGATCCGAGAGCCACCGTTCCGAGCAGTGCAGCGCCCCGATCTGTGATGTGGGTTGGGCTAGTGCTCCCCAGTGCCTCACTGTCACCACAAGGCAGCTCTCGCCTCCTGGCCTCTTCCCTGCTGGCTGTGGATGCCTTCCAGGCTTCCTTCTGTGCCAGGAGGCGGTTTCTTAGGCAGCCTCTGCAGATAGCCCCCCACCACCACCACCCCCACCTGCACCCAGGCAGCAGAAGGCTGCTCTCTATTCATTTGCCCCGTCCAAGCCCCCTGCGTGTCTGTGTCCCCTCTATTATGGTATCAGCAAATGGGGCCTTCGGGAATGATTAGGTCATAGAGGTGGAACTCTCCCCCTCCTTTTTAAGATTAACTTATTTGAAAGGTAGAGCGAGATCTTCCATCTGCTGGTTCACTCCCCCAGTGCCTGCAACAGCCAGGACTGGGTTAGACCAAAGCCAGGAGCCAGGAGCTAGGAGCTTCTTCCAGGTCTCTTATGTGGATGGCAGGAATCCAAGTGATATCGTCCTGCTTATTAATAATTTTTCAATAGTAATAAGCCTTGTGGGCACTTAAATAATGGTAAGTTTTTAGGATTTTATTCAGTGAGAGAAATGCACAGGAGAGTAAGGGCTTTATTTAGGGGAAAGAGAAGTCTAGAAGCTAAGTTGGTCCACACCAAGCAGAGAGCAGGCCAGGAGCCACGTGGAGCCACAAGTAACTCAGCATGAGTAGCCAAGCAAGGCAGAGAGCGTGGCAGCCAAGAGGCCTCGCCCAAAGTCACGGGTAGAAAGGGCGGGGCCCACTGTGGTCCAGGCCTTTTATCCATTTCCAAAGGGGAGTGGTTATGTAGACTGACTGGCAGGTGGGCATACAGGTGGAGTCAGGTAGGGGCATGAGATCACACAGGGGCGTGGTGAAGGAGCGGCCTTCCAGCTCACAAACCTAATCAATTTTATCCTATCTGCCTACCTACATCACAAGCACTCAGGCCATCTTCTACTGCCTTCCCAGGTGCATTAGCAGAGAGCTGGATGGGAAGAGCACTCCAATATGGGATGTCAGAGTTGCAAGCGGAGGCTTAAGCCAATGTACCACAATGCTGGCCCAAGCAGATTAGTCCTCTTATCAGCAGGGAGAAGAGGGAGCAAGCTTCTAGGCCAGCAGTTAAGACATCTGTATCTCACGTGCTATTCCCAACTCTGGCTCCTGACCCAGCCTCCTGCTAATGCACACCCTGGGAGACAGAGGTGATGGCACCAGGACTTGGGTCCCTGCCACCCATGTGGGTGTGTGTCAATGAAAAGACAGCCATCTGGTAAACAAGGCAAGAAGGGTCTTCACCAAGAACCTGACCCCTTGAACCCCTTAATCTTAGACTTCTAGCCTCCAGACTATGAAAAATCAACCTTAAGTGACCCAGTCTATGGCGTTCTGGTATAGCAGCCGGGACTGACAGAGACACTCTGCCATCTGTCTCTGCCCCTGCCCCTGACTGTGGGATGTAGGGTCTGGAGAGGAGGGGAGAATGTGGAGGGGGTGTTGGGGGCCACACCCTACAATGGAAGAGGGGAGGAAGCAGGTCTATGGCAGGAGGTCTGAAGCACAGACCATCCATGCAGGCAGCCCAGGACTGCGTGGGCCAGCAGGGGGCTCCCGGGTGACCAGACCCTGTACAGCCACAGCCAGTCCCTAGCACAGGGGATGTCACCGTGTGCTGCCTGCCAGAGGCTGAGCTCCACGCTGCTCCTCCAGCAAGAAGCCCCAGGGACACTCCTGCCTCAGGGCCTTTGCACTCCAGCTGCTTGGAGCCCTGGGGCTCCCTCCCTCTCCTCCTTCAGGGCTACATCAAGTTGCCACCTGCTCAGCCGGAATTTCTCTTGTACTCAGAACTGAAACTCCCTGTGCTCTCAATCCCAACTTTACTTTCCCCATAGCTTTGCTCACCACCTAACCTGTTCTCTGTGTTACTTCATCACCTGTCTTCCCCGAGGACAGGGATCTTCGTGATGCTGACCTTGATCCCTGGATGATCTCCAGTGTCTGGGACGGTGCGCAACACCGTAAACCGTGCTCCGTAAACTGTGTTGAATGAATACACAGGCCTGGAGCCCTGCTGGGTGCTGTCCATGTAGGTGAGCCCCAGCTGCCCGCCCTCCAGGGACTCCCAGGCCAATGGGGGAGGGTGGGGACAGTTTCTGTTTTGAGACCTGCCATCTGACACAGGGAACATACGCAGCAGTATGGAGCTGAGCATCTAAAGTGGTTAAGTGTGGGCAGCCACAAGCAGTCGCCCCTTTTGTTTCCACTTAAACATATAAATGGAGACATCTCGGCACAGACCATTAGGCTAAGGATTCCAGGAAGAGGCAGGAAGACCCTTATCTCACTGCTAAACTTCTCACAAGAGATTATGGAGATAATCAGTCACACCTGAAACCTGCATTTATCACCTAGGTGTTTTATTATACCCTTGTAATCAATGATTGATAACATTTTGTGATCTGTTAAGGGAAGAATTTTATTATCGGGAACTCTCTGTAACCCCAAAAGTCTTTTGGATATGTAAATCTTTTGTGTGCCTTCTTGTATACAACTGGTCATGTTTAAATACTACTGGACTTGTTGAATAAACGAGCCTGATCAGGATTTGTCTTGGCTCCATTCTTTGCGTCCTTGTCCCCGCATTCCTACTCTGTTTCAGGAAACCCGGTTCTTTGTGCTGTGCTGCAGGCCGGCACAGTTAAGACAGTCAGTTTCGGGGCTGGCATCATGGCATAATAAGTTAAGCCACTGCCTGCAATGCCAGCATCCCATGTGGGTGCCGATTTGAATCCTGGTGGCTCCACTTCCAATCCAGCTCCCACTAATGTGCCTGGGAAAACAGCAGAAGATGGTCCAAGTGCTTGGGCCCCTGCTCCCACGTGGGAGACCTGGATGAAGCTCCTGGCTCCTGGCTTCGGCCTGGCCAAACCCAGCCATTGCAGCCATTTGGGCAGTGAACCAACAGATAGAAGATTTTTCTCTCTTCTTCTTCTCTAACTCTGCCTTTCAAGCAAAATAAAACAAATCTTTAAGTAAAAGAAATACAACTTTATGGTTCCTCTATTTCTTAACACAATCAGGAATTCACACACACACACACTCTCTCTCTCTCTCACACCACACACACACACACACACACACACCCCACACCGTGGGGCAGTACCTGAGTGCCGAGGGCACAGATGCAGCACTGGAGGTCAGGAGGCGACTTCTGGGAGAAGGTGACATCTTGTTATAGGAAGGCAGATAGGATTAAATTGATTAGATTTGTGGGCTGGAAGACCATGCCTTCCCCATGCCCTCTGTGTCACCTCATGCCCCTACCTGATCTGACCTATAAGTAACCACTCCCCTTTGGAAAGCACATATAAGGCGTGGAGCGTCCAAGGCTCGCTCTCTGCCTTTGCTTTCCTGCCCGTGTTGAGCTACCTACGGCTGCTCATTACCATACACTTCACTCCGCATGGCTCCTGGTCTGCTCTCTGCCTGGTACGGACTCAGCTTCTACACTTCTTTCTCCCCTGTGCATTTCTTTCACTAAATAAAATGTTAAAAACTTACCATGTAGCCTGGTTTATTTTGAGCTGATATTCAGAATTCTTATTGGACTAGATGGCAAGGATGCCCAAAATTATTAATATCACAATGATTAATAAGGCTAGCCGGTATCCATCTGATCAAGTGCTGAGGGGCGTGGGGGCTCAGCAGGAACAGAACAGATACTGGCAGAGCGCACGGAGCTGTGCACCACGGCATGTGGCTGCTCTCACTGTCACACACCATTGCAGATGGCCGCTGTCAGTGGCCTGGGGCTTGGAGAGCTCGGGCCTTGCCCTGGCGGCCATCGGAAGCCATGGAAGGGCTTTAAGCAGAGTCACGGCCAGATTTCTGGGAAGAGTGGAGGCTGGGTGGAGGGGTGGGCTAGAGGCCAGGAGCTCAGGTGGGAAGCCCCTGAGATGGCTGCTTCCTGGAAAGGTCAGGGACATGCAGGGTTCCGGGTGGACTGGCCTGGTTGTGAGGGGGGGTCCTCCCGGTGGATCCCAGCTCCTTCTTCCTCTGGGGAAAGTGCTGGGCTATTCAAACGCTGGCCTCCACAGCCTCTGAGGACTGGTCAGTGTAGAATTGACGTCACCCACCCCCCACCCCCCACCCCGCCTGCCACCTGCTCCCACCCAGGAGATGGGAGCAGACAGCCATGTGGAGAGCCAGGCCCAGCCCCAGGAGAGGAGTCAGGCGAAGAGGCTGCTGTGGGGGCAGGGCGGGGCGGAAGCCAGCCTCCAGGGGCCTTTGTTCTCACGACCTCGGAGGTCAGAACTGAGCAGGCACGAAGTTGTCAGCTCTGCAGATCCAGAACACTCCATTTGGCCTGGCCCAGAGGGAGAGGCCTGGGAGGGAAGGCCCCCAGGAGCAGCCAGCCCTGGAGCTCTGGGGTCCAAGCCCACCCTACCTGCTGCTCTACACACCCAGCTGCTGGGCTCTGCCACCAACCCCTGGCCCCGACGTCCACCTGCCACTGGCTGCCCGGCCCCCACCAAGGGCTCCTCAGCTCTCTCCCAGACCAACTCACAGATCCTTTGTTGCATTTTGCCACAATGCTTCCAGATGTCACTGGTGCCATCTCCCCACACCTGTGCCACACCATGGGCTTGCATCTCCCAGCAACTCCTGCGCCCTCCACAGAGGAAGAAACAGGCCCAGGGCACAGGAGTCAAGAGCAAAGCTGCAACCTCTGGGCTCCCCGCCACCTTCCCAAGGCCTCACAGCCCCCAGCCCTCTGGCCCTTCGCCCGGCACCTGGCCAACAGCCTCCTGCACCAATATCCCCATCCGAGCCCCTGCGACTCACCTGGAACCCTGGGGAGAACTGCCCACGTGTGAATCACACCCTCCCACCAACCATGATCTTAGTCTGCACCTGCCTAGTTAGCGGAGGGATTGCTAGAGGCCGGGTTTGGCCCGCGCACCCCAAGCTGCACACTGCGTTCCCATGGCCCGCCCCACCCTCTTGCCCCATTTAGAGGTGGAGGGGGCTGGGACTCAAGACGAAGATCAGGAAGCCCCCAGCCGCGACCCTCCAGGGAGGTGCTCAGTGGCCTCTGGTTGTGTGCCCTGCCAGGAACCGGGACAGTCCCGAATTCGCTGCTGCGGCTCTAGGAAGGGGGACTGCACCCCGGTCTCCCATCGCGGTCCCCAACCCCAAGCGCTAAGGAGGAAAGTCCCGCGCACAACTGGCAAAGGAGCAGCCCCAGCACGCGCATCCCCTTCGCACGCTCTCGGGCCAGTGCTTCCCGTCCAGCCAAAGAAACCGAGCGAGGGGACTGCGCCGTCGGGAATACGGGACGCAGAGACCGCAGCGGAGGCGCGGGGCGGGGACCCCGACTCCGGGGGCCACCTCCGGGAGGGGGTGGGTGCGGGGCGCCGCACCTCCCGGGCCAGGCCCCGCCCCGTCTCTCCCGAGCGCCCCGCCGCCCTCCCCCCGCGTTTCCTGCCCCACACCGCCGCCTCCGTGCTATTTAAGGCGCCCGTGGCGCGGTCCCGCAGGGCTTCCGCGGGCGCCGCTCTGCCGTCGTCCCCACCTGCACCTGGGCCGGCCCGGCAGGCAAGCGGTGAGTGGGGGACCGGGTGGTGCCGCCTGCCCGCGGGAGGTCGGGTGGCACGCAGAGAGTTTCTGCCCCGGTGTCCACGGGCCGAGAAGCCCGGAGAGGAACCGCCCAGGCTCTGTGTCCAGAGCGGGTCCTCCCTGTTTTCACGAAACCCGGACCCCAGCCCTAGAAGGTAGGAGGGTGGCTGTTTCCATTTCCCGGGAGAGGAGACGGAGGTGTCCACTAGTGGTGACTTTACCCCAGGGCCCAGTTAAGAGAGAGAGCACGCGCGGGGTGCTAGGATTTGAACCCAAGTCTGCCTCCAGAGCCTGGCCAGAGAAACAGCCTGCTTAGGGAAAGAGGCACCTGGCCCCCAGATGGCCTGGGAGCTCTGTGGCCTCTGCCTTAGCCCTGCGGTGACAATCTTTGCAGTCCGGAGTTGGAGGTGGGGTAGGCCTGGGGGTGGAGGACGAGGATGAAGGTCGCAGGTGAACCGTGTTGCTGGCAGGTGGAGCTGATGCATGAAGCTGTGCCTTCCACTGGGAATGCAAAGGTGAGAGCGAGGCCAGCTGGGGGAGAGGTGATAGGGAGAGAAAGACCTGAGGCCTGAGCCTAAGAGCCCTGCACAACACCTGCGCGCCCCCCACCTCCCTCTGCCCCCACCCTGCGCCTGGGGGAGGCAGCGTCTGGCTGAAGGGAGGAAGGACATGGCGCAGCTGGGTGGCCTTGGATAAGATCCTCAAATCCTCTGTTTCCCCGAAGCGAAGCAGCCTCAACCCACTTCAGATCTGGGGCTGTGGTCATCCCGGGGCTCTGGCTGGGGACAAGAGGGGACACATGTGTCGTTAGATAGGGGCTCTGGTCGCACCTACCACCTAGGGATTCAGAATGAGGGCCTGCAGAGGACTTGGCAGCCGCTGTCCGAAGCTGTGCTTTGGGTCCTGATGGCCCGCTGGGTGGGAGCCCCAGGCCTGTCCTGCTGCTCCCTGAGCCTGGGTTTCCTTGTGGCCTCGTGGCTGAGACAGGTGGGCAAAGGTGGCAGGCTGACGCTCCCTGTGTCCCCACAGACGGTGGCCCGGGAGCCATGGGTGACTGGGGCTTCCTGGAGAAGCTGCTGGACCAGGTCCAGGAGCACTCGACGGTGGTGGGCAAGATCTGGCTGACGGTGCTCTTCATCTTCCGCATCCTCATCTTGGGCCTGGCCGGGGAGTCGGTGTGGGGCGACGAGCAGTCAGACTTCGAGTGCAACACGGCGCAGCCGGGCTGCACCAACGTCTGCTACGACCAGGCCTTCCCCATCTCCCACATCCGCTACTGGGTGCTGCAGTTCCTCTTCGTCAGCACGCCCACCCTCGTCTACCTGGGCCACGTCATTTACCTGTCTCGGCGCGAGGAGCGACTGCGACAGAAAGAGAGGGAGCTGCAGGCCCTGCCAGCCAAGGACCCGCAGGTGGAGCGGGCGCTGGCAGCCGTGGAGCATCAGATGGCCAAGATCTCGGTGGCGGAGGATGGCCGCCTGCGCATCCGCGGGGCGCTGATGGGCACCTACGTGGCCAGCGTGCTGTGCAAGAGCGTGCTGGAGGCGGGCTTCCTCTATGGCCAGTGGCGCCTCTATGGCTGGACCATGGCGCCCGTGTTCGTGTGCCAGCGTGCACCCTGCCCCTACCTCGTGGACTGCTTCGTGTCTCGCCCCACGGAGAAGACCATCTTCATCATCTTCATGCTGGTGGTCGGACTCATCTCCCTGGTGCTCAACCTGCTGGAGCTGGTGCACCTGCTGTGCCGCTGCCTCAGTCGGGGGCTGCGGGCACGGCAGGGCCAGGGCGCCCCCCCAGCCCAGGGCACCGCCTCAGACCCTTACGCCGACCAGGTCTTCTTCTACCTCCCCATGGGCGAGGGGCCCTCGTCCCCACCATGCCCGACCTACAACGGGCTCTCGTCCAGCGAGCAAAACTGGGCCAACCTGACCACCGAGGAGAGGCTGGCTTCCTCCAGGCCCCCCCTGTTCCTGGACCCACCGCCCCAGAGTGGCCGGAAATCCCCCAGTCGCCCTAGCAGCTCAGCTTCCAAGAAGCAGTATGTGTAGGGGGGTGGGTGCTGAGGCTTGTCACCCAGCAGAGGGATCCTGAGACGGGTGGCTGCCTTGGATGTCCCCTCGGCCAAGGCTCAGCGGAGAGGACGGAGCTCAGAAAACCAGAGCTGGCTGGCAGGTCATTCTGGAACACTCAGGCCATCCTGGTGACCGGAGGGCACGGTGGCTTCCTCTGTAGAACGTGGCTTTGTCACAGGCACAGACAGAGCTGGCCCAGCCTGCCTTTGGCCAAGGGTGCCGCGTGGACCCTTTGTTCATTTTCACCTGGTCCAGAGGGACCCAGAGCCAACGTTTGCCCCACCCCCACCCCGCTGGAATCCGCCTGTGCCTGGGCTGTCCGCACGCCCTCTGCTCCCAGGCAAAAGCTGCTGGGTCGGCCCTGACCACACAGCCAGACAGAGCCTGCGCTGGATCTGGGCCTGGCGACAGGACTGGGGCCTTGTTCCCATCACTCCTTCCTAGTTCCGCTGTTTATGCTTCGAAAATAAACCGGACTTGATCACCAGCGAGGTGTGTGTTGCGCTGTGAAGACGTGCCTTGGGGCAGGGGCTGGGGCCGGCTTGTTTCGCCCCAGATTCCTTCTCCCCTCGCTCCTGCATAGTCTGTCTTTGGTCTCTGCAGCCCCAGCCAGCACTGCACACGCTCAGAAGCCATGCGTTCTGCCTCCCCGATGGCCCTGAGTCCTCCTGTAGGGCCCCAGGCTCTGTCCTCTTGGCCCACCTGGTGCCGTGCCTGCCCAGTAACTGGCGGCCAAAGCAGTGTCCTTCCCTGTCCTGACCCAAACCCGGCTGGTGCCCCTGACATGCTGGCCCCTGCCAGGCGCCTTACTCCGCAAGCACGCCTTCCAGCCACGCCCTTCACCATCCAATCCAGGTACACCCATGCACCCCACCTCATCCTGGGGCCCTTGGTTTGTGTCACTGTCCTCCTGACCGGGGCGGCAGAAGGAGCGAATCCTCACCCCGTGCACCCGAAGCTCAGTGAGAACAGACGAGGGGACCGTGCCGAGGGCGTAGGGACTGAGCCTAGCTCAGTGACGAAAGCTGCAGGAGCAAAATGAAGAGCTGGATCGCGGTGGGGGTCAGTGGGAGTTGGCTGGGGCAGCAGGGAGACCACGCGGGCTTTGAGCAGAGGACACTGCCTTGCAAGGCCCTGTGCAGGGGAATGGTGCAGGGCACTTGGAGAGCACAGGAGGCCTGATGGGGGCTGAGCCCAGAGCTGGCTGTGCTGCCCTCCCGTGTGGAGGGTGACGGGGGCAGGTGGTTCCGCAGCAGCGGCTCTCAGAGGCAGCAGGTTATCATTCCCCCAGCTGGCCAGGGCTGGGCCTGGGGAGGGAGGAGGGAAGGGGGCCGCCTTGTGTGACCACGTGCTTCTTGGGTGCCTTTGGAATAGGCGGGCACCTTGGCCCCTCCCATCTGTCAGGCCAGGGACGAAACGCCAGCTCGGATACCTCGCCCAGAGCTAACTGCTCCCTACCCACCAAGCGGGCACGACAGCCTGAGAAGCTCTGGCCCCTCACTGTGCCAACCGCCGTCCCCATGTTCCCCAAGACCCAGAGGTCCAATCAGCCCTGCTGTGTGTGGCCCCCCAAACCCACCCCTCCATCCCCACCTGGCTCCTTGGCCAGCCTGGGGCATCCCTGCGCCTACACTTCCTGACCCCGTCAGTCCTCAAACACGAAGCTGCCCTGGGAAGGGCGGAGCCTGGTGCAGAAGGAGGAGGCAAATGAGCTTTGGCCTTAGAGGGACCTGGTTTAAACGCTGCCTCCAATGGGGGCAGCGACAGGCTCTTCTGCCTGTCATCGCGCTTCTCTGGGTCTCAGTGTTTTCAACTCTGTCAGGTCAACACCGCCTGCCCACACGTGGCAGAAACTAGAAGATGGGTATGACGGGGTGGGGGGTGGGGGGCAGCAGGGTAAGCTGCCCCGGGCAGTGCCGGCATCTGCTATCCAACTGCCTGGGCTCAAATCCCCACTCCTCTGCCTCTGATTCAGCTTCCTGATCATGAACAGCATGGGGGCGGGAGGCAGAGGGGATGGCTCAAGTGCTGGATTCCCTGCCATGCATGTGGGAGCCCCAGATGGAGTTCTGGACTCTTGACTGCCCTGTCACGGGCGTTTGAGGAATGAACCAGCAGACGGAAGATATTCTCTCTCTCTCTCTCCCTTTCAAGTAGATTAAAATAAATAAAATAAGCATTTTTTTTTTTGTAACAATGTGACTCTGCCTGGTTCATAGTAGTCACACAGTAAAGCTCACACTTTGCAGGAGACTAATGTAGGTCCTTCCTCCTCCAGGAAGCCCTTCCTTACTTCTCCAGCCACTCTGCAGCAATGACCTGAGCTCTCAAAGGGTCTGAAGCGCTGCTCCCTGTCTGCCCATCTTTGCGCGTCTCTAAGCATCGCCAGGGACGCACTTTCATCCTGCAGGGGTGTAGCGCAACATCAGCCTTGAGTATGACCTGAGGGATTGAGTTAGGCTGGGCAGAAGGAAGGTTGTGGGCATCTTAGAAAGGCAGGACCGCTGGAAGCTGAGGCTAAGAGATTCCTCCCCCAGGCAGGGTGAGAGGCCAGAGACTGAGGGTTAGAGGTTGGTCTCTTAGAGCCAGCCCCACCTGTGGGCCCCAGGAGACCACTGCTGGTCTCCCCTACCTGTCCTGGGTCAGACAGGTGGGAGAGGAAAGCTCCCTGCCCCTCCCTTAAACTCACTCTCTCAGCTTGGTGTTGGGCCGGGGCTCAGGGACTCAACCTTCAGCAAGACCAGGACCCAGGCTGATGGCCACTCAGGCCAATGGACAGAGAGGCTACCCTGGGGCCATGGGGAGTGGGGTTGAGCATTGTGAGCCCCTCCCCTGAGGTTCATTAGCTAGGGGTCCCTTACAACCTGGGTCGTTGCTGCACACCTGTGTGCCTTGGTGTCTAAACACCCTCTTTGATCAGAACACGAGTCCTGTGGGGAGAGGAGCTCAACTTCACTCATTACCTCCACAAAGACCCTCTTTCCAAGCAGTGCTGCGTTCAGAGGGGCTGGGGGGTTAAGATCTGAACATGACCTCGAGCAGGAGCACAGCTCCACTCACCCCAGTGCCCCCGCCCCGCGCCCCTTCCAGCCCCACCTCACTACCAGTCGGGGAGTGGAGGAGACTCTAAAGGCTGTATTGGCCTCGGGGTGGGGAAGGTGCCTGTTGGCCGTGGGTCCTGGAAGAACGCAGCAGGCTCACGCCTTGCTTCTCCCTTTGCCGCCTTCTTCCCCCCAAAAGCCTATGCTCGCCACCACCAAAACAGAAGTGGACAACAGGCCACCCTCACGGAAAGAGCCTCTGCCTTCCACCTCTCGTGATGGCTGGCTGGTGGTCCCTTCCCTTCCCTTCCATGGGCCTCGGTGACCCCACTGTGCAATAAAAGGGTTGAATGGGGAGCAGGGCGACTGGGGATGAGCAGCCCTGCATGGGTCCCTTGTCCCTCCTCCCGGGGCTGCAGCTCCCGAGGGATGTGCTGTTTTCATGAATCAGAGCAGACACAGGGCTATTTCTATAAAAAGAGAAATTCCAGGCACTTGGATTCAGATTGCCTTCCTGAGGGGGAAGGAGAGGTTACGGGGAGTGCACTGGGACTTTTGCAAAACCCAAGGTCATGTAATCTGTGACCCAGGGAGCATGTGAATGTCATGGCTGCACATACACAAGGCAGAGAGCTGTCACGCTGGGTGACGGCAAAGCTTCTGCCCAACCTGACGCACTTGTGCACTGGCCGCTGGGCTACTGCCCGCGTGGTCTCCCACTGGCACTCTGCAGTGCTGTCCTTCCCAGGACACTGCAGCCCCAGGCAGCTGACCCCAATGCACAGGAGTCTCTGGCAGTCCTGCCACCGTGTCCCACCCTGCCCACGTGCTGGGTGATCAGAATCCAGACTATCACCTCCCCTGCTCTGAAATTCCTACCTCTAGTAATGCAACCTAGGTTTATGCTGACTTTTCCATTTCCGTTTTCATTTGCAGAATTGGTTTATTATAAAGGTAATGCATGACGGCTGTAGACAGTGAGATCCCACCAGCTGGGGTAACAACTTAAATACTCAGAAGTCGCTCCCTGGAGCCTCCATGCATGCTTCTTAATGAAATCTAAGTCCAGGAGTGTCTACACTTTCATGTTCTTTTCCCTCTTTATATTCAGTCGTTAAGTCCTTACTCGTGTCATGAAGTATCTTTGGAAACACCACTTAATGCTTTATGCTATGGCTTTGTCATTGGCTATTTAACCATGACCCTGACATTGGATTTTTCAAGCGACTGCAAAGAAGTATCCTCCATAATCAATTGTACTGTGATGTAGGTGCCTGTAAGTCAGTGTTTTCCAAATTTCTATTTCCTTAAAGATATTCTAAGAAGTGAAATTACTGGGTCAAAAGGTATGAAATCTTGAATTAAAAGAAATTTAGGGACTTTTTCTGATTGTGAAAGTAAGACATTGTAGATCATTCAGAAACCCCAAAAAACACAAGGCAATGACAAGCGAAAGAACCAACTACCTCTGAGAGGGAGCAGATGTGGAGCTAACGCAGGGGAGACAGCTGGCCCAGGGGTGGCCCCGCTGTTTTGCCCCCACCCTGTGGAAGGATGGAAATTTATTCTCTGGAGAGGAAGAAACAGTCCTAGGATGGGGAAATGCCATGCATGGTGGGGTGTCACCAAGTAAACTGTGGGGTGAGCGTTTAGCCTAGCAGTTAGGATACCCGTATCCTACACTGGAGGACCTGGGTTCAGTTCCCAGCCCTGGCTGCTGACTCCAGCTTCCTGCCAAAGGCAGGCAGGCAATGGCGATGGCCCACCTGCCACCAGGTGGGAGATGGGGATTGAATTCCTGGCTCCTAGCTTCCATCTGGCCCAACACTGGCTGTTGTGAGAAGTAAACCAAAAGATAGGAGCACTCTCTCTGTGTCTGTCTATCTGTCTCTGTCTCTCTCTCTCTGCCTCACAAATAAATAATTAAATTTATATTTAAGAGAGAGAGAAGGGGCTAGTGCTGTGGTGTAGTAGGTTAAGTCTCCACCTTTGGTGCTGGCATCCCATATGGGCACTGGTTCAAGTCCTGGCTGCTCCACTTCTGATCCAGCTCCCTGCCAATGTCCTTGGGAAAGCAACAGAGGATGGCCCAAGTGCATAGGCCCCTGCACCCACATGGGAGACCTGGAAGAAACTCCTGGTTCCTGGCTTCAGACCATCTCGGCCCCAGCCATGGTAGCCATTTGCGGAGTGAACCAGAGAATGGAAGATTCTCTTTGTCTCTCCCTCTCTGTCTGTAACTCTGCCTCTCAAATAATAAATCAATCTTTTTAAAATAGAGAGAGAAAAAAAAAATACAGAGGAATGAGGCAGAAGTTTACATCTTATGTGGTGAGACTTCAGGCATCTCTCATCAGTTAGCTCCCAGAACACCGGTTGATGGACAAAGCCTAAAAAAAAAAAAAAAAAACAAACAAAAGAAAAAACAAACAAACAAACAAAAAAAACCAAAGACCTGATCCACCCTGGAGGTGGTGAGAGCCTGCCGGGAGGTGAGCCCGGAAGAGGTGGGCAAGATCATTCCAGTAACAGGAACGGCGTTTCCAAGGCTCTGAAGGGGAAAGGAGCTGGATTCCGGTGGTGCTCAGGGCTGTTTGCTGTGCCCTGCCCTACTGCCGTCCAGGAAAAAAGGACTTCCATGTTCAAGGGCACAGTATGAAGGCACTCATTTCCAGGCACCCACACCAGCAGGGTTATAAGTTTTAATTCCCTTGCTTATCAATAATCAAATGGGCAAAAAATGGAATCACTTTTCCATGGGTGGGCCCCGATGGCCACCAAGGGTTGACATTTTAACGTATGGCCCATTTTCCCATCAAGTTTTAAGGTTTCCTGATCAATTTGTATAGGCCTTTAAAAAAAAAAAAAAAAAAAAACAAAAACAGAGCGCTGCTGTCTGGATTTTAAGTCCTCCCAGATTTATATGTTGAAATTCTAATCCTCAAGAGGGTAGAACTGGGAGGTAATGAGGCCTTGAAGGTGGACCCCTTGTGGATGGGATCAGTGCCCTTATAAAGAAGGTCCAAGGGGCCAAGCACTATGGCGTAGCTGGTAAAGCCATTGCCTGCAGTGCCAGCATCCCATATATGCATTAGTTCAAGACCCGGCTGCTCCACTTCTGATCCAGCTCCCTGCCAATGTCCTTGGGAAAGCAACAGCGGATGGCCCAAGTGCTTGGGCCCCTGCACCCACGTAAGGGACCTGGAAGAAGCTCCTGGCTCCTGGCTTCAGATCAGGCCAGCTCTGGCCATTGAGGCCATTTGAGGAGTGAACCAGTGGATGGAAGACCTCTCTCTCTGCCTCTGCTCTGCCTTTCTGTAACTCTGCCTTTCTAACAAATAAATAAATCTTTTTAAAAAATTAAAAAAAAAAAAAAAAGGCCGAGAGAAGCCCCTGCCTGTTCCGCCACATGAGGTCGCTGCAGAAAGTGGGCACTCTGTACATACCGACTCCACTGGCATCTTGGCCTCAGACTTGCCAGCCTCCAAAACTGTGAGAGAGAAGTATCTGTTGTTGTTGTTGTTTGGTTTGTTTTCATCTACTTAAAAGGCTGAGTGACAGGGGAAGGAAGAGGGACAGACAGACAGAGAGATTTTGCATTTGCTGGTTCACTCTCTAAGTGCCTGCAACATCTGGGGCAGGGCCAGGCCAAAGCCAGCAGCCAGGAACTCCATCCAAGTCTCCCATGTGAGTGGCAGAGACCCAAACACTTGAGCCATCATCTTCTGCCTCCCAAGGTGCAGTAGCAAGAAGCTGGATCAGAAGCGGAGTAGCCGGGACTCCAACCCAAACAACTTACCCAACCTACTGCACCACAACACCACCCCTATTTGCTGTTCATAAGCCTCACATGCTGGACAACCATGCAAGGACAGCGCAATCACCAGGTCCCGGGCTCACACACAGAGCATCATCCCATCAGCTTTCTTTTCATTACACGAGTCTTTGTTTGCCTAAATGCCCTGGTTAAAACTTTCTGTGCAGTGTTGTGGTTTTGTCTGTTAAGTTTCAGAGCAACATTTGGTTCACAGCAAAATCAAGCAGAAGATAGAGAGATATCCCATGCACCCTCTGTCCCCACGCATGCCCAGCCCCACTGTGATCAGTGTCTTCCCAGTGCTACAACGGAGGAAGCCACGCTGACGCCTCCTCCTCCTCCGAGGGCCCACGGTTAACAGGAAGACTCCACCTGCCCCTGCAGCTTTGTGGTGCCATTCTCTTCAGCAGGGGCACACGGCTCAGGATGCCAGCCATTCAAGGAAAGGCTCTCCCATGAAAGAGTCCTCAATAGACAGAATAAAGTTCCCAGAGGAAACAGAGAGTACGCATGGAGAACAAAACTGTTTTTTAAGCTACCACTGCTTTGTTCAGAAAGATAAAAGTCAATGGCATCCAGGAAATAAGATAATGTTCCATTAAAAAAAAAAAGAAAGAAAGAAACACATAGAGACATGACAAAACCAAGTTATTGGAACGTAAAAGCATGATGGCAGAATTGGAAAGTTCAGTAGAAAGATTAGAATGGAGTTAAGCAACTCCCCACAAACATAAAGGCAGAAGCATTAGAAAAGATAAAAAATGATTAGAAGACTATTACAGGAAGTACAATCAACAGGAGCGCCTGAAAGGGGAAACAGGAAAAAACAGGCGTCTAAGTAATCGAAGATTCAAGGATGTCCAGTTTGAGAGGGTCACTGAGTGACGAGCCCAGCGGATGAACCGAGGGCCCAGCAAATGTCTTCAGAACACCAGAGGCAAAGTGGTGAGCCTCCAAGTTTCTGGAGAGAGGACCTAGTTCCTAGTTTCAAAAGCAGTCTTTTTTTTTTTTTTTTAAGATTTATTTATTTATTTGAGAAACAGAGTTATAGAAAAAGAGACAGAGACAGAGAGAGAGAGAGAGATGGAGATAGGTCTTCCATCTGCTGGTTCACTCCCCAAATGGCCACAATGACCATAGCTGGGCCAATCTGAAGCCAGGAGCCAGGAGCCAGGAGCTTCTTCCAGGTCTCCCACATGGGTGCCAGGGCCCAAGGACTTGGGCCATCTTCTACTGCTTTCCCAGGCCATTAACAGGGAACTGAATTGGAAGTAGAGCAGCTGGGACTTGAACTGGTGTCCATATGGGATGCTGATGCCACAGGTAGAGGCTTAACCTACTACAGCGCCAGCCTCCAACAGCAGTCTTAAGAATCACAATGGTGTTAGACTTAGCAACAAGAGTAGAAGCTACAAGACAAAGGAACAGTGCATTCAAAGTCCTGAGAAATGTGATTTTCTACCTGTAATTCTTTTTTTTTTTAATATTTATTTATTTATTTGAAAGAGTTACACAGAGAGAGAAGGAGGGGCAGAGAAAGAGAGAGAGAGAAAGGTCTTCCATCCGCTGGTTCACTCCCCAATTGGCTGCAATGGCAGGAGCTGCGCTGACCTGAAGCCAGGAGCTTCTTCCAGGTTTTCCACATGGGTG
The DNA here is from genome assembly GCF_033115175.1 of Lepus europaeus. NCBI lineage: Eukaryota > Metazoa > Chordata > Mammalia > Lagomorpha > Leporidae > Lepus > Lepus europaeus. Next base: position 26,879,385 of record NC_084831.1, read on the forward strand.
CAGGGGCCCAAGGACTTGGGCCATCCTCTACTGCTATCCCAGGCCATGGAAGAGAGCTGGATCGGAAGTGGAGTGTCCGGGACTCAAACTGGCACCCATATGGGATGCCGGCCTTGCAGGCAGTGGCTTTACTTGCTATACCACAGTGCCGGCCCCTACCTGGAATTCTCTACTCCAGCCTGAATTGTTTCTGTGGCAGGATTTCCTGAAGGTGTGGAGCCAGCTGGCCTGGGTGCCTTTTTTACAAGTCATTCTTCAGAAATCTTTTACAGTGTCTTCAGCAGCTGCTTTTCCATTCAGATTTCCACCATGAATCTATTTTAGTGACGTGTGTTTCCTCACCAAGAAAGTAAGCGTTCAGGTAGCTGAACCGTATCTTTGCACCGTATCTTTTCATTTTGTTAACACATTGACTAAAAACCCTACATGAACTTATCCCTTGGCGTCCATGTGAGCCACGTGGAGATGTCCAATCAGGGTTATGCTGGTTTGGTGACCTCTTGGAAAGCTTTTCAATTAAAACCCCTGAGCCTTTTACAAGTGACCACCCCTAGGCTATTACTGGGCACAAGCTTTTATAATTGGGAATTGGGGCAATACAAGGGATAAATCCGACATCTGCACCAATTAAATGCGATCATGTCCACCTTAGCTCATTGACCCCACTGACAAGAACCATCCTGTTAAATCTGGATTCATCCAGCATTAGCCACGTCTAGCTTTGATCAATCGGATTTGCCCTTCATCCGATAAAGCTAAGAAGCTTAATGCACTTAAATGGCATTCCCCAGTGGAGACGATGCTTGTTCCTGGGTCTGTGTGTCTGAGGCCTTGTCAAATGCAAAATGCTATTCCTAAAAGGGCGCCCCCCTTGCCCTACTGCACCCTATGGGATGGGAGGCAGCAGAACACAGGTTTGGGGACCTGACACCTGGGCCATTCACTGAGTACAGGAAACCTCAGCCAGTCCAACTCTGTGACAATGGAGGAGTCTCTAACCCCAGGAACAGGGACTCTAGGGTTGAGGGACAGTGACTTCTCTTGAACAGGCATGGGAGGCAGACACAGGAAGCGAGGCCCAGCACAGGGTTCCTAAGGGTTCCCAGGAGGAGACGCCCAGGCACTAGGTTAGGACCATGGGTGCAAAAGCCAAGTGATAGCCACAGGAATAAGCAGCTTAGCCCGTGCTTGTCAGTTCCTGCCAAGGCCAGCTCGTAATAGGCAGGGTCCCCAAGTCCCCTCCCCAGGAGGCTTTAGGAGGCAGGACAGAGCACACGACACCAAGGTGCTTCAGAGCTGGACAAATCCGGAACAGACACGATCAGGTGATGGTGTCTTAGTCTGCTTGAGACAGCATAATCTATGAAGAAGAGAAATTTGTTTCTCACACTTTGAGAGGATGGGGAGGCAAAGATCAAAGTTCCAGGAGGTTCGGTGTCTGGAAAGGGCCCGATTTCTGCTTCTAAGACGATGTCTTCCTGTGGCCTGCTCCGGACCAGCTGTGCACTGTCTCACCACTGGAAAGAGTGGAAGGGCAAAGGGGGGCCTCGTGGGTTGCCAGCAGCCGCTTTGTAAGGTAGCCGGCCCCATGCATCACCTCCGGAAGGGCCTGCTCTTCCGACTCATATCTGGGATTAAGTTCAACGTGAAATTTGCATGGGATACAAACATTCGCACCACAGCATTCTGAACCTGCCCACCCCAAATTCATGTCCTCTCAAACACAAAATAGATTCATTCTAGCTCAGTGGCCCCAAAAGTCTTAACTCATTCCACAAAGTCTCATCTAAACATCATCTGAATTTTAAAAATTTTGAATTCTGTTTTGCTTTTCCTTATAAGTTCCATCTTTAATCATTTCTCTCTTTTTGAATTGTGCAATAAACAATCAAGAGAAGCACTCTACCCCTTTTCTCTTCTGAGACTTCATCAGAATCACCCTTACTGCCCCATACGTGGTAACCCAGGCCTTTTCCAGCACACACTCTTCCAATATCTACCCATTACCCAATTCCAAAGCTGCTTCGACATTTGCAGGTATTTGCTATAACAACACCCCACTCCTGGTACCAATGTATGTCTTAGTCCTTTTATATTACTATAACAAAATACCCAAGATTAGGTCATTTACATTGAACAGAGATTTAATTTTTTAGTTCTGGAAGATGAGAAGTCCAAGATTAAGGTGCTGTTAGATTTAGTGTCTCCCAAGGGCCGCCCACTGCTTTAAGTTGCACTTTGCTGCTGCATTCTCTGGAGATGATGTTGTGTCTTCACATGGTGGAATACTGCGTCTCACATGGTTTGGATTGTAAAAGCGAATAATAAAATACTCAGAATCCCTTTTTATTGTTTTCAGCCAAGAGTCTGGCTGGATATGGAGCCTGTATAATTCTCTGACACAGCACATAAACGTCACCATCCATTCTCATGTCGCAAGAATGGACTAGGACTGAGTCCTAAAGTAGGCCACCAGACACCATATTTCTCAACAGTAGTTAAACTGCAGAAACTACTTCAACTAGAACATCACATATCCAGCTCTAATGACATGTAGTATTTCCAAATATAATGATTCACTCAACAAATAGCTAAGCTTTGTACTAAGCTCTGGGGATTGTTAGAAAACAAAATAGATCTGGCCTCTGTCCGCAAGCCACTTGTAGTCCAGTGGGAGAGACAGAAGTAAAGCAGAGGATTACACAGGTGCTATGCAGGGAAATCACTTTTCCAGGAGCGAGAATAACAGGGACATCTAATGTCCTAGAGGATTCAGTAGAGAAGAGGCAGGGGAAGGGCGAACCCAGGGCAAATGAGCAACACAGCAGAAGAAAGGCCTTGAAAGTCCTCCCCCTCCAAAACAGAACAGAGGGAAATGCTGGGTCAGAGCTTACAAACAGCTTTCCAAACACACAGCTTAGCCGGAAGGAAAGACATGATATTTAAAACCAAGCCGAGTACCTGCGTACCAATATTTTGGGATGTCCTGCTTTGGGTAACATGAGATTTTTTAAAATTATTTATTTATTTATTTATTTGAAAGGCACAGTTGCAGAGACAGAGAGAGATCTTCCATCTGCTGTTTTGCTCCCTAGATGTCTGCTACAGTCAAGGCTGGGCCAGACTGAAGCCAGGGGCCAGGAGCTTCATCTGGGTCTCCCACGTGGGTGCAGTGGCCCAAGCACTTGGGCCATCCTCTGCTGCTTTTGCAGGCCATTAGTAGGGAACTGGATCAAAAGTGGAGCAGCCAGGACATGAATCGGTGCCCATATGGGATGCCAGTGTCACGGGTAGCAGCTTGATTCACTACGCCATGGCACCAGCCCCAAGATTGGCTTTTAATGATGACATGAGAATAAGAGACAAGACTTGAATCCACTTGGGGAGTTGAGTTTGAGAGTCCTGCTTAAAGCCAATACTGGGAAAGCAGCAGAAGATGATTCAAGTGCTTGGACCCCTCCCACCCAGATGAAGCTCCTGGTTCCTGGGTTCAGTCTGGCCCAGTCCTGGCCACTGTGGGCATTTGGGGAATGAACTAGCAGATGGAAGATCTCTCCCTCTCTCTCTGTAACTCTGCCTTTCAAATAAATAAATACTTCTTTTTAAAAAAGAAAAGAAAAAGTGACCCCAAATTTCAAATCTGATGAAAATCATGAATTCATAGAATCTCAACTAAAAAGCTCAATGAGACCCAAGCGAATAAATATAAAGAAAGCCACACCAAGGCACAGCATAATCAAATAATCAGAAGTCAGAGGAACAGAGAAAATCTTAAAGCATTCAGAGAAAAAGCAGTACGTACAGAGGAACAAAGAACAAAAGAAGACTTCTTGCCAGCAAGGGAACGAGCCAAGACAACACGGAGCAACCGCTCCGGTCTGGGAGGGGAAGCCACTCTGCAAAGACCACACACTGTAGGATTCCATTTACAGCAAGTGTGCAGAACAGAAAACAGATTAGGGGTGGCCTGGGGCTGCGATCTTGGAGGAGGAGGGAAATGACTGCTAATGGGCACAGGGCTTCTGTCTGGCACAATTCAAACGCCCAGAAGAGATCACCATGGCCTTGAACATCACACAGCTCTGTGAAGAACCACTGACTTGTACTCTTGAAATGAGTGAACTGTACGGTATGGGAATCCTATCTTATCAAAGCTGTTTTTTTTTTTTTAATTAAAGCAAAACAAAGACCTTTGAAAACAACAGAAAAACTAAGAGAATTCATGGCCAGCAGACCTGCACTAGAAGATATGGTAAAGGAAGTTCTTCAAGGCAGAAGAAAATGAAACAAATGAAAATTTACATCTACACAAATGAGTCAAGAAAGCAAAACAGTGAATATGTGGGAAACATAGAAGCTGTCTTTTAAAATCTGATTAAAAGACAGTTGATAGAGGCCAGTGTTGTGGCGTAGTGAGTTAAACTGCCGCATGCAGTGCTAGCATCCCATATAGGCACCGGTTCCAGTCCCAGCTGCTCCACTTCCAATCCAGCTCCCTGCTAATGCACCTGGGAAAGCAGCAGAGAATTGCCCAAGTGCTTGGGCCCCTGCCCCCATGTAGGAGATCTGCATGAAGTTCCTGGCTTCGCTCTGGCCCAGTCCTGGTTATTAACGGCCATTTGGAGAATAAACCAGTGGATGGCAGACTTCTCTCTCTGTGTCTCTCCCTCTGTGTAACTCTGCCTTTCAAATAAATTTAAGAAAAGGACAATTGGTAATTAAAGCAAAAAGTAATAACATATTGTTATGTTTATAACAGGTGTTGGAAGAAAATTATGACAGCTAAAGCCCATAGGCAAGAACAGAGAGAGAAGAAATATACTGCTATAAGGTTCACATGACAGCATTTCAAAAACTCCACGAAAAATGGAATAAAAAATGACCTTGTTTCAAGTCTGAAATGTTTTAAATTCATGTGTATTTTTCATAATATTTATTTTCATGAACTCTGAATACTGCTCATAGATAATATGTGAACTACTATAATATTATTAGAAAGTACACTGTGATAATAAGTTAAAGATAAATATTGTAAATCCTGGAGGAATCACTACTAAAGAATAATAGAACACAGTAGTGCGTCTACAAGCTATAGGGGAGACAGACTGTAAGTCACAGAGCCTCTGCTATGTCACGTAGCAGGGACCTCAGGGCCAGAGGCATGAGTGATAGTGAGCTCCCTGCATTTCCTTTATGCCACTAAAATCTCAGATTTGGAGGCAGTGCCAATAGCCTGAAATGTCCATAGGCATGTATTTAAAAAATAAACATTCCAACAGAAGTCTGTTCTCTCCAGTCAAAGGACAAGGACAAGGAAGCCTTGCAAGACAGAAAATCTTAGACAACAGCCACTCCAGCCAAACACCACACAAAAAAACTGTACAACTCACAGTGGTCCACATGTGGATATTCATGGCCATATCCCCATGCACACCAGGAAAGTCTCAATGAGTGATTTCCACCCTCAGGAGCCTCCCTAGCAGTGTGGGTGTAGAGAAAGCCAAGTAGGGAGCCAGTCAATGAAATTCACGTGCATTTAAATGAAATGGTACGATCTCTGTTGGCAGATGACAGGATTGTCTATGCAGAATGCCATTAGTAATTCTGTATTCCAGCAATGAACATACGGACAGGGAACTTGAAATACAACACCATTTACACTCACTCAAAAAAAATGGAAATATAAATCTAACAGAATGAATACAGGACTTGTATGCTTAGTACCACATAATGCTAATGAAAGAAATTTTAAGAATGGCTAAATAAGTGGAAAGACATACCATGTTCATGAACAGGAAAATTCAACCTAATAAAGAAGACAAATTTTCCCAAATTTATAGGCAGGACTAATGAAATTTCCATCAAAATCTTAGCAAGTTTGGGGCTGGTGCTGTGGCGCAACAGGTTAATACCCTGGCGTGAAGCGCCAGCATCCCATATGGGTGCCGGTTCTAGTCCCCGCTGCTCCACTTCTGATCCAGCTGTCTGTTATGGCCTGGGATAGCAGTGGAAGATAGCCCAAGTCCTTGGGCCCCTGCACCTGTGTAGGAAACCCAGAAGAAGCTCCTGGTTCCTGGCTTTGGATCAGCGCAGTTTCAGCTGTCACGGCCAATTGGTGAGTGAACCATTGGATGCAAGCTCTCTCTCTCTCTCTCTCTCTCTCTCTCTCTCTGCCTCTCCTCTCTCTGTGTAACTCTGACTCTCAAGTAAAAAATAAATAAATCTTTTTTAAAAAATCCTAGCAAGTTTTATTATATGTATAGATATGGTTTTTCTAATTTTTATACAGAAAAGAGAAACAAACTAGAATAGCTAAACATTTTTTCTGAAATAAAATAATATAGTGGGTAAAATCAGTCTACCCAATTTCTGGACATATTAAATAATTATCATATACAGAGATGTGTGATGCTGGTAGAGGGATGGATGTCAGTGGAACAGAATGGAGAATTCAGAAATAGATCCACACAAAGATTCAGTTTGACAAGGGCACAAAAGTCACTCAGTGGTAGAAGGTAATCTTTTTTTTTTTTAAGATTTATTTATTTTACTTGAAAGTCAGGATTATACAGAGAGAGGAGAGGCAGAGAGAGAGAGAGAGAGAGAGAGAGAGAGAGAGAGATCTTCCATCCGCTGGTTCACACCCCAACTGGCTGCAATGGCAGGAGCTGTGCCGATCCGAAGCCAGGAGCCAAGGAGCTTCTTCCAAGTCTCCCACATGGGTGCAGGGACCCAAGTATGTGGGCCATCTTCTATTGCTTTCCCAGGCCATAGCAGAGAGCTTGATAGGAAGTGGAGAAGCCAGGACTCAAACCAGCGCCCATATGTGATGCTGGCACTGCAGGCGGCGGCTCTACCTGCTACACCACAGTGCCAGCCCCAGAAGGTAATCTTTTCAACAAATGGTGCTGGAGCAATTGGAAATCCATAAGCAAAAATTTAAAAATATTTTAACATACTTCAACCTGAGTCTCACATTAATCCAAAATAGATCATGGACTTAAATATAAAATTATAAAAATTTAAGAAATGATATATAGGGCTTATATCTAAGGCAGAGTTCTTAGACTGTATACCAACAGCATGATCCATTTAAAAAATTGATGACAACTTCATTAAAAAAAAATATGCTCTGTGAAAGATTCCATTAAGAAGTTGAAAAGGGCATGGCATTGTGGCAAAGTGGGTAAAGTTTCCACCTAAGATGCTGGTATCCCATATCAGAGTGCTTGTTCAGGTCTCAGCTACCTGCTTCTGATTCACTCTCTGGGGCAGGCAATATGGTGTAGGGAGTAAAGCCACTGCCTGCAACGCAAGCATCTCATATGGTTGCTAGTCCATGTCCTAGCTGCTCTACTTCTGATCCAGCTCCCTGCTAATATGCCTGTGAAAAGAAGAAGGTGGCCCAAGTGTTTGGGCCCCTACTACCCATGTGGGAGACCCAGAAGAAGCTCCTGGTTCCTGTCTTTGGCTTGGCCCAATCCAAGCCATTGTGGCTATCTGGAGAGTGAACCAGCAGATGGAAGATCTCTCTTTCTCTATTTCTCTCCCCCTCTCTCTGTCATCCTGCCTTTCAAATAAATAAAATAAATCTTTTTTCTTAAAAAGAGAAAGAAAGAAGAAAAAGATCATATAGACAACTGGTCCATATCAGGATCAGTTTCCTAGGACATACACACAGATTATCTATCTATCTATCTATCTATCCTGAAAACTATGACACACAGTATAGAGAAATTAAAGATCTATAAGTGAATGATATACCATGTTCATGGATAAGATTAAATTTTTAAAGACATTTATAAATTAAATTCATCCCCAATGAATATTAACAGGCTTTTCAGGTGGAAATTTATCTAGAAAAGGACAAGTTTCAAGCACATACATTATCTGTTTTCAAGATTTCCTAGAAAGATATAACCAAAGTATGTGGTGTCAACATAAGACTAGCCACACAGAATAACAGAACAGAATAAAAATCTATAAATAGATCCATACACTTATATGAAGTTCTACAAAAGACCTTAATGAGACAAAGCAGATTGATGATTCCAAGTTTCCTGATCCTTAAAGTAGGGTTGTCATCTATATAAATTCTCGCCTTTGCCACAGCATTGTTATATAGATTGAGAAATGAAGGAAATAACTTCTATAGAGCACAGTATCTTACATACAAGGGAGTTCAATCGTTGTTAGCTGTATTTTTAAATAATTGCTGTCATTATGCCTCAGCCTGCTGGGGTTCGACCATATCATGTTGTCCCCTTCTTCCACTAGACTCCTTGCATCTGCTACTCCAGTAGGATGTGGGTGGAAACGATGTGTGCTACCTCCAGACAAGGCGGGGAAAGGTGGGTTGCCTTTTACGTGCTCTATGTTTGCTAGAGGATGGAAGGGATCCAGGGGAGGACTCTGAGCCCCTGGAAATGAGGGAACCACAGCTGGACAGGAGACTGGGTCTGCAAACAACCACATGGAGCAGAGTGGTCCCAATTGCACTGGGGGGTGAAATAAGTAAAAACCAAACATTCACTATGTTAAGCCATGGGCGGTAGAGTTTTTATTTTTATTGTGACTACAGCATCAGTCCAACTGCTCTATTATATCCATGTGTGTGCCTACCCTTGTATAACACTGGTCACTCCTTCACTCCCTATCCTTTCTACTCCAAACCCAGCTCCTAGTATACATCGAGCTCGACTTCCCACTCTTTAGTTTCCATCCTGCTTTTACCTCCACTCCTACTTCCTGTTGTAATCCTGAGTTGAGAATCTCCAATGAACCAAATATCTACCAACAACCCAAGGCTTTAAGTGGCACATCTTGACCCCTAGGCAATGAGGGACGAGAGAATGAACATAGCTTGGCATTTCAAAGGCCTAGACTGGAATGTCAGTTCTACAAATAACCAGTCGTGGGACCTTGCCATGTGGTTCCATCTCTGAGCCTCAATGTTGCAGCGGAATTCTGGGACAGAGATGCGGGACACCTAGGCTCTTCATAGGAAAACAAATTCTATTCTTGCTAGCAGGCCCAGGGGAGAGTTTTGTCTCTGAATTCTGGGCCCTGAACAAAGCACCCTAGCCCAAACAACTTTTTAAATATATATTCAATTATACAACTTTTTAAAAAAGATTTTGATTTATTTTAAAGACAGGGTTACAGAGAGAGAGAGGTCTTCCATCCACTGTTTTTTTTCCCCGAACGAAGCCAGGACCTTCTTTTGGGTCTCCCACATGGGTGCAGGGGTCCAAGGACTTGGGCCCTCGTCTGCTACTTTCCTAGGTTGCATTAGCAAGGAGCTGGATCAGAAGAGGAGTAGCTGGGACTGGAACCAGCGCCCATATAGGATGCCGGTGCTCCAGGCGGCAGCTTTACTCACTACACTACAGTGCTGGCCCCAGTTACACAACTTTTTAGTGGCTATCTTAGAGGTGCAGCACTAGTTACACAACCATCGCACAGTCACACCTGTGAGCACCTGAACTGCTGCAGTTGGCCTAGCTGCATGGTGGTGTTTCTCAGAGAGCCCCCTCCACCCCCTGTTCCCAGAAAACCCCTGCTTGAAAGCCTCTGTCATTTTTGCCTTAGCCAGTTTTCCTCTTCCTCAAGGGGAGGGGTCCCTGCCACATTCCCCCCTTTGATGCTCAGACCCTCTTAGGGTCAAAGAGCATCATCTTAAATCATTATCTTGGCTTACAGATGATATTCCCACATCATCACGACACGAGCGGCTGTCTTTCTCTCCACCATACCCTCGATGAGGTTGGAAGCTGATCTCATTACCAGGGGAGCCAGGCAAGGAAGAATCAGGCAACTCCTCAACATTAAAACCACAGCGCTTATGCAGGCTTTGAACTCTCGCCCTCTTGGAAGAGATGGAAGTCATTCTCCAAAGCAGCTGCCTCGGTTTCAACCTTTCCCAGTTTGGACAGGAGCGTGGGCAATTTTTCTCATTCGGTCAGCAATCTCATTTGTGACTTTTCTTGAATCATCTGTTTCCAGGTTGCAGTTATTCAGGTTGATTTTTCCACAAACCCCACCCTCAGAGTAAATAGTCTAAAGCCAGGCGGTTTTGATAAGTGGCATTGCACATCTGGGCACAGCCCCCCTGGGGCTTGCTGCATTCTATTTGCGGTGAGGTGGGTCCAGGCCTTGATGTTGGCAAACGGTGTAAGTAGTTCCATTGTAAGTACAGACTCCTGAACAGTTCCCTCCCAGGGATATTGGGTGTAGTAGAGCAGGTGGTAGTGACTCCCTCTGCAGATCTAGCTGTACAGAGGCCCGCGTCTCAAGAGTCTGGAGTCACGAGGAGGGGCAAAAGCCAAGCATCCTGCCCAAAAGAGATAAAGAAATTCCAGTAGGAGTTTTTCGTCCCAGGTCTAGTCAGCCAAGGTGGTCTCAGCCAATGCTAAGACAGACAGCAGGGCAAGAATTGCAACCACTGGGACCGGCTCGCTGTGGCGCAGCAGGTTAAAGCCCTGGCCTGAAGCACCGGCATCCCATATGGGAGCCAATTCTAGTCCCAGCTGCTCCATTTCCAATCCAGCTCTCTGCTATGGCCTGGGAAAGCAGTAGAAGATGGCCCAAGTCCTTGGGCCCCTGCACCCATGTGGGAGACCCAGAAGAAGCTCCTGGCTCCTGTCTTTGGATCGGCACAGCTCCAGCTGTTGCGGCAAACTGGGGAGTGAACCATGGGATGGAAGACCTCTCTCTCTCTCTCTCTCTCTCTCTCTCTGCCTCTCCTCTCTCTGTGTAACTCTGACTTGCAAATAAATAAATAAATCTTTTTTTAAAAAATAGCAGCGGTTACTTTGGAAGCTGGGCAGAGTGGAGGGCCTTTGCAGCCTAAGGGGGTGGGGCAGCAGGGTCTTTAGTCCTGACCAAGGAGCCCTTCGACCCCAGGCAGTTCTGTTTCCAGTGGCCCAGCTCTTTTGGCAGAGCTGAGGGGACTCTTTAGAGGCCTGCTTTTGTTACGACTGCTGTTTGCCCAAAGCCCTGGCTTCCATATTGAAAACCAATGCCATTTGGAGCAGACTGGCCTGGAGTCTTCCTGATGGCAGATCTCTGTCACTCATGCTTATATTGCTCCTGCTGCCTAGCTCGCTCCTCCTCCTCTTGGTCTTGGTTAAAGTAGACCACAGAGGCAGCATTTAGGATGTCAGCCAAGGGGGGTGTCCAGTCCCATCTCTAATCTTTAGTGGCTTGAGCTACAGGCGTGTTTTGACAGTGCTTTTCCTGTGAGACAAGACAATGCCCACGAGGAGAGCCAAGTCCCTTCAGGTGAGATCAAAACAGGATGATCACCTTACCCAAGCTGTCTGCACATTTTGAAGTCATTAGTAAAACTTTTTCTCTCTTTTTTCTTTTAGTTTGGGTCAAAAGAGGGACTTTGTTTAACTCTAGCTGTAAAACCATATCATAATGAAGCTTTGATTTTTGGTTATGTTATTTAGTCTGTTTTATGTGGCCAGGCATTATTACAGAAAAAGAGTAAGCATCCTCTTTATAAGGCCTGGGGAATTAAACTGTACATCCAGATGGAGAGTCTTTTAGAACACTTCTTCTTTATCTTGAAGAGAGTAGAGGAGAAATGAGGCAACAAGTTAGGCCTCCCAGATTGCTTAAACTTAGCAATTGATTTTTTTTTAAAGATTTATTTATTTATTTATTTGAAAGGCAGAGTTACAGAGAGGCAGAGAGAGAGAGAGAGAGCGAGAGAGAGAGAGAGAGGCATCTTCTATCTGCTGGTTCACTCCCCAGATGGCTACAACAGCTGGAGCTGGGTCGATCTGAAGCCAGGAGCCAGGAGCTTCTTCCAGTTCTCCTATGTGGGTTTAGGGGCCTAAGGACTTGGGCCATCTTCTACTGCCTTTCCAGGCCACAGCAGAGAGCTGGATCAGAAGTTGAGCACCTGGGGCTTGAACCAGTGCCCATATGGTATGCTGGTGTTGCAGGTAATGTTAACTGTCAAATAATAACAACTTGCAAAACATTTACCAAAAGTTCCAATGCTTTTATAAATGTTAAGGCTAGAATACAAATGTTTGGAAACACTGATCTTTTACACTTACCAATTCAATTTTTTTTTTAAGATTTTTGTTTATTTCTTTGTTTTGACAGAGTGGATAGTGAGAGAGAGAGACAGAGAGAAAGGTCTTCCTTTTTGCCATTGGTTCACCCTCCAATGGCTGCTGTGGCCGGTGCATCTCACTGATCCGAAGCCAGGAGCCAGGTGCTTCTCCTGGTCTCCCATGCGGGTGCAGGGCCCAAGCACTTGGGCCATCCTCCACTGCCTTCCCGGGCCATAGCAGAGAGCTGGCCTGGAAGAGGGGCAACCGGGATAGAATCCGATGCCCCAACTGGGACTAGAACCTGGTGTGCCGGCGCCGCAAGGCGGAGGATTAGCCTGTTAAGCCACGGCACTGGCCCCAATTCAATTTTTTTAACAACTCTACTGAAATTACCTATATTTACTTACTATTCTTAAAATATTAACGTACATTAATATTTTAAGAAACTAAAGTATTAGATAAGCATGGCTATTATCTTAAGTCATGATCCTACCAACGAACAACCCTAGGAGCTAAATTGGACTTTATAGGGAATTATGTGCATTGATCGCATCATATCTTTCTGATTGCAGATGTCTAATGTAACTTTACAGAACAGAACAATAAAGTGGTTTTGGTAACAGCTTTTTAAAATCTTTGACTGTTTTTTTTTTAAATTACCTTTAAGTAATTAGAATTACCTTTTGCTCTTAGTATCCTGATTTAACCACACTTTTGTAGTTGTAATTTGTAGTTCATTGCTAGACTTTAGCTTTATTTATTTCCAGAGCTGTTTTTAAAGTACTGAAATGATAGAAGTCACAGAAAGATTCCTTTGGGACCTAGAAGAGGAAACATTTAAACACAGACCAACAATATTTTAATTTTTATGAGCAGTTCGTTTTTGTATCATTATTTTCAGATCTTTGGAACCTCTTATTTAATCCACTGATTTTAAAGTTTTCAGAAAACCTGTATTTAAGTATGTTTGTCAGAGTCTTTTAAAACAAATCTTTCAGTCAAAGTGGTTTTAGAGGAGAATACAGAACTATGGATGACAGGAGACTTTAAACAGCTAAATTATAAAACGCATTAATTGACAAGAAGAGGCACCTGTTTACTCCACGCAGTATTTTAGAAAGCACCTGTAGGATTTTATAAACATGTATCCCTCTTAGGCCTCTGGGCCTTTTTATTAAAATAACCATCATGTCTGGTAACAAAAGATCATTAGACTTTTGTAACTTCTGGACATTTGTATCAGTAACATTGTATATTATCACAATTTAAAGTGTAGTACCACTTTACATCCTTTAACATAATCCAAAGAGCCTGATTGGTTGGTGTCTCTACAAGATGACAGATGTATCCTTTGACATTTCCAAGGGCGCAGCTGGAAATAGCAAGGTCCAAGGAATTTAGAACTTTGATTTTTAGGAAGCCTGTCAAAGATTCCAGGAGACTTAAAATATCTAGTCAAAATAAGATTTAACATTGTGAAATAGTATCCGTTTATTTAACCAGGGCGATTTAACCAGTTATAGATCAGATTTATGCCAAGTTATAAATAGAGTGAATACTCAAATACTTTAAAATAAGTAAATATCCAAAAACAACCTTAACCCGTTTAAAACTCAGCTCTTTTCAGTCAGAGCCAGAAAAGAGATTCTAGGACCTAACTAGAAAATTGACAGGGAATAACCAATTCAGAAGAAAATTATTGAAAGGAGACATTGCAGTTGTTTGCAAAAAGATTTTAAAATCTAAGATCAAGGGCCAGTGCTGTGCCATAGTGGGTAAAGCCACTGCCTGCAGTACCGGCATCCCAAATGGACGTCAGTTCAAGTCCTGGCTGCTCCACTTCCAATCCAGCTCTCTGCTATGGCCTGGGAAAGCAGTAGCGGATGGCCACCTCGGCACCCATGTGGGAGACCCAGAGGAGGCTCCTGGCTCCTGGCTTCGGATCGGCACAGCTCTGGCCATTGCAGCCAATTGGGGAGTGAACCAGCAGATAGAAGACCCCTCTCTCTCTCTGCCTCTCCTTCTCTCTCTGTGTCAAATAAATAAATAAATCTTTAAAAAAAAAAATAAAAGACCTCTTTAAGATCAAGTCTGTTTTTAGGTATTTGTTAACATATTGATATACATATATTTTAAAATCTCATTGCTTTAATAGATTAGCTTTGATCTAATGTTTAATTTTTTAAAAAAGATTTATTTATTTTATTTGACAGGCAGAGTTACAGAGAGGCAGAGGCAGAGAGAGAGAGAGGTCTTCCATTTGCTGGTTCACTCCCCAGATGGTCGCAACAGCTGGAGCTGTGCCAGTCCGAAGCCAGGAGCCAGGAGCTTCTTCTGGGTATCCCATGTGGGTGCAGGGGTACAAGGACTTGGACCATCTTCCATGGTTTTCCCAGGCCATAGCAGAGATCTGGATCAGAAGTGGAGTAGCTGAGAGTCAAATTGGCGTCCATATGGAATGCCGGCATTGCAGGCGGCAACTTTACCCGCTACACCACAGTGCCAGCCCCCTAATATTTAATTTTTAAAGAACCCTATAAATAATATTTTAAGAACTATAGTTAATTTTTTTAAAGATTTATTTATTTATTTGAAAGAGTTACACACAGAGAGGAGATACAGAGAGAGAGAGGTCTTCCAACCGCTGGCTCACTCCCCAGTTGGCCGCAACGGCCGGAATAGTGTTGATCCGAAGCCAGGAGCCAGGAGCTTCTTCCCAGTCTCCCAAACAGGTGCAGGGGCCCAAATGACTTGGGCCATCTTCTACTGCTTTCCTAGGCCATAGCAGAGAGCTAGATTGGAAGTGGAGCAGCCGGGTCTTGAACTGGCGCCCATATGGGACGTTGGCACTTCAGGCCAGGGCGTTAACCCACTGAGCCACAGCACCAGCCCCAGAACTATATTTTATCACACACAAAAATATTTATCTCTCTCATTTGCTGTAACTTGCTCAAAACTTTTGTAACTTATTTAAACCCTTAGACATTTTTACATTTGAAATAATCTTTTGTTTTAAAGGTTTATTTATTTATTTGAAAGGCAGAATTACATAGAGGCAGAGAGAGAGACTTCCATCCACCGGTTCACTCCCCAAATGGCCACAAAGGCGGAGCTGTGCTGATCCAAAGCTAGGAGCCAAGAGCTTCTTCCGGATCCCCCAAGTGGGCTCAGGGGCCCAAGCACTTGGGCCATCTTTTTTGCTGCTTTCCCAGGCCTTAGCAGAGCGCTGGATCGGAAGTGGAGCAGCTGGGGCTCGAACTGGCACCCACATGGGATGCCTCATGGTGCTGGTCCCTGAAATCATCTTTTTAAAAAAAGATCTCTAAGTTAAGATAACATTTTTAAAATAAAAGAACATATTGTATCTTAACCTTATGTCCCAGAAATTTCTGAGTGCCACCGCCCCAGGCTGAAATAACTGGCTTCTTCCTTCCCGCTCCCAGCAGAGGGACAGAGCTAACATACTTCCAACCAGAGAAGAGTTAACTCTCTCTCTCTCTCTCTCTCTCTCTCTTGCTCTCGCTCTTGCTCTCGCTCTTTCAGAAACTGCAGTCATAGAAGAGGGGAGGGAGTGGGGTTTAACCCTTTAGGCCCTTATTCATGCACAATAGAAGTTAGACTTTATAACCTAATAGTGGATTTTAGGTTATGAAAAAGATGATACCAATTTTGTGCTGTAATTTAGTATTTTTTTAAGATTTATTTATTTATTTGAAAGTCAGAGTTACACAGAGAGAGGAGAGGCAGAGAGAGAAACAGAGAGGTCTTCCATCCTCTGGTTCACTCCCCAGATGGCCGCAACGGCCGGAGCTGTGCCGATCTGAAGCCAGGAGCCAGGAGCTTCTTCCAGGTCTCCCACATGGGTGCAGGGCCCAAGCACTTGGGTCATCTACCACTGCTTTCCCAGGCCATAGCAGAGAGCTGGAGAGGAAGTGGAGCAGCCAGGACTAGAACCAGTGCCCATATGGGATGCCGGCGCTTCAGGCCAGGGCATTAACCCACTGCGCCATAGCACTGGTCCCGAATTTAGTCTTTTTTTAAAAAAATTAACACTTTTTTTAGATTGATTGATTGATTTAAAAGAGTTACATAGAGAAGGAGAGGCAGAGAGAGAGAGAGAGAGAGGTCTTCCATCCTCTGGTTCACTCCCCAGTTGGCCGCAACGGCTGGAGCTGCCTTGATCTGAAGCCAGGAACCAGGAGCTTCTTCCGGGTCTCCCACGCGGGCCAGGGGCCCAAGGACTTGGGCCATCTTCTACTTCTCTCCCAGGCCATAGCAGAGAGCTGGATCAGAAGTGGAGCAGCTGGGACTTGAACCAGCGCCCATTTGGGATCCAGCACTGCAGGCAGCTGCTTTACCTGCTACGCCACAGTGCCAACCCCGGTATTTTAGTCTTATCATTTGAGTGTTCCACGGATCCAGCTGGAAGTCCCAAGATCGGAGACTCAGTTTACAGTTTAACATTTTAGAGATAATTTTCTTAAGACTCCTTTTTTCAAAGTGTCTCCTTAAGTTGATCCTTAAATCAAAGTCTGAGGGCCAGAGGAATTCCCAGCGTCTTGGTGGCCCAGTGTGGGTGCCTTTTTCTTACTGGAAATATTCAAGCTCTGGGCTGTGGCAAGTGCAGACGGAAGCAGAAGACACAGTGGTGACAAGGCAGGGGAACTTTCTCTGAATCCCAAGGTAAAATGAGCTTTCTTAGATTCTTGTTGGCATTTTGAAGGTCATTTGACCAGCAAATCCAAACATAAACATGTACCCCCTCCTTTTAAAAAAAAAAAAAAGATTTATTTTATTTATTTGGAAGCGTTACAGAGAGAGAGAGAGAGAGAGAGAGAGAGAAAGACTTCCATCTGCTGGTTCACTTCCTAAATGGCCACAATGGCCAGAGCTGGGCCTGAAGCCAGGAGCCAGGAGCTTCTTCTGGGTATCCCACATGGGCGCAGGGGCCCAAGTACTTGGACCATATTCTACTGCTTTCCCAGGCACATTAGCAGAGAGCTGGAATGGACATGGAGCAGCCAGGACTTGAACCGGAGCCTGTATATGATGCTGACACTGCAGGCCAGGGCTTTAACCCTCTGTGCTAAAGCACTGCACCCACCCCACCCCCTATTTCCACATAAACCAAAAGATATCTTGGGTTAACGTTTTAATGTATACGAGCACTCTTTGATTTATAAGCCAATTAACACAGAGCTTTTAAAAATTTTCCCCATAGACATACAAGTACACATATAAAACACACAAACCATATACATCACCCTGGAGTCATTTTAACACCATAGTATCCCGATTTTGTTTCCAAATTTTTATTATACACTCAGACAACATCTCCAGTCTGCTGCCCAGTTCCTAAGAAGTGCAGCTTCGTCTCAGGGGAGCCTTCCCACACCTTGGTCTCTGTGGCCCTACGAGATTGCTCGGCAATTCTAGGAGGTGATCGGGCTCCCCTTCTGCCTCTTAGGAGGCAGGCCCACCACTTCCTGGACCTGGGTTTCCACCTGGCCCCACAGGCAGAGCTCCCTTGGCTGGTTGTTGCACCTCCACAGGTCCCTTTGTGCTTCCTGGCAAGCTGGGAGGGGCTAGTCACCCTCAGAGCAAGTGGTCCATTGGCACCTGGTGTAGCGCCCCCAGGACAAACAAGGTGGAGAATGCCGGCTCCGAATCCCAGACAAGTCCACAGAAATGTAGTGGGATTCTGGGGCAGGGACGCAGGACAAGGCTCTTAATAGAAAAACAGCCTTTATTCTTGTTGGCAGGCCCAGGGGAGAGTTTTGTCTCCAAATTCAGGGTGTTGTCGTATACACCATAGCACAAACAACTTGTAAGTCTTCTAATACATATTCAGTTATATAACTTTTGATTGGCTATCTTAGAGCTACAGCACCACTTACACAACCGTCACCCAGTGTCACACCTCTGTGCACCTGAAGCCCTGCAGTTGGCCTAGTTGCATTGCAGTATTTCTCAGAGAGCCCCCTTCCACCCCCTGTTCCCAGAAAGTCCCTGCTTGAAAGCTTCTATCATTTTTGCCTTAGCCAGTTTTTCTCTTTCTCGGGTCGGGGCGGGGGTGTGTGTGTCCCTGCCACAGTGTCACCATCTGTAAGATGGGAGAAATAATGAATAAACTAGATAATGGATGTGTAAAGGGCCCTGCATAGCCACTGCTACACATGGGTCTCAGTAGACCCCAGACTACTGCCCTCATTCCCATGGGCTACCAGAGCTGACCCGGCTCCCTGAAACCAGCCTAAGGACAGAGGGCCGTGAGCAGGTGGAGAGATGGGCTCCTGACCAGGGAAGGCAAAGCATCTGCTTAGCCTGCTCTCCTGCACCCTGCAGACAAAGCTACAGGCCTCTTCTTGGAAATAGTGTGGCAACCTCCTCTACATCTTATACCGACAGCAACACCACCAGCAGCGGTGACACGCATGCACCACAACCAACAACTCCCTGGTTTATTGGATGGGATGCTCCCCTGGACAGAGTCGGGATGCTAGAAGCACACTCAATTTTTGCAGCATTTCTGTGAAGCACATATTCTGCAGATGAGGACAATAAGGTTAAGAGAGGCCACAGAACCTGCAGAAAATCACACAGGTAGCAGAGCTAGAAAATGAATGTATGCAGGTGTCCAATCTTTGGTTGATTTAGTCGACACACTGTCTGCCATCTGCTCCTTGCCGGGCCACATGCTGGGCCTGAGGACACGAAGATGCAAGCAGACACAGCCCTCGAGGTGCAGGGGGCAAACAGGCCCAGGACCCACAGAAGACGGAGCCCGTGCCCTGCCTATGCCTCTCTTTCTGGTCCCCTCCCCAGCTCTGTGGCCTCCAAGAGCTGCAGAACCCCAGCAACAGAGAGACTGCTGCTTTCCTTGGCCCCTGAAGTGGGAGACAAGTGTGCCCAAGAAAGTGGAAAACAAGACAGGGGTGGGGGGAGGCAGGGGGAAGCCTTGCCTGCCGCCTTCAGCAACCTGTCTGTCGCTGGTGGAGACAGGGAACAGGGACTGCCCTCCCCCACCCCACCCCCTAACCAGCCCAACCAAGCCATTGTTCCCTTGTTGTGACAGGGGGTTCGGCTGGGGCCCGCGGCCGGGGACTTCCTCTCCAGCTCTTGCCGTGCTTGGACAGCTGGAGGGAGCCGGCGGCCGTGAGCCAGCGCTTGGCTCCAACAACAACAGACTGCGTGCCCGCTGGCCGCCTCGCTGGGGGCCGGCCCGGAGCCAGGGAGGCCACCCCACTGTACCCCCGCCACTGGCAAAACATGTTTGCTTGTTTTCTGAGGGGGAGGCGGAGGCCTGTGCCCATCCTGAGCAAACACAGGAGCTGATAAGCAGGGACAGAGCTGGCGGCCAGGCAGTCAGCAGCGCTGCAGAGGCAAGGCCAAGGGTGGGCCACGCCTGAGGTCACCCAGGCCGGCCTGCCAGGTTCAGAGTTGTGCTGGGTCTTCCAGGGACAGAGCGCTCAACTCCAAGTCCGTCTTCACAGACGCAGTGGCTGCCCTCAGAAGCCCGGCAGGCAGCCCTTTCAGAGCGGGAGAGCTCCACTGGGCACCTGCTCCCTGGCCGGTCCCTCCACCAGGCCCCTAATCAGCAGCACCAGTGTCCATGCTCATAGAGAACATGGGATGTATGCATTGCTGCCCATCAGCTTTTCAGATGAGGGAGCAGAGGTTCCCAGAGGCTAAGAGACGCCCAGCGTCATGCAGCAGTCCCTGTCCACTTGGGATATCAGCCCGCACCTGCCCGAGCACCAAGTCCCTGGCCAGTCCCCGAGTCCCTCACATTTGAGGGGGGCCTGTAGTTTCCAAAGCATGTCTCAGGCTGCTGCAGCTGCAGTGAAAACCATTACCCATCTGCTACTGCTCTCGCTCATTTTTTTGGCCAAGTAGCATCCAACAGACCAGTTAGGTCAAAGTCTTAGTTTGGGAACTCCCCCACTCCCACCAAAGCTGGAGGTAAGAATTTGAGTGCAAAGTGGTTTACTTGGGGGACTGACCCCAGAAACTTGTAAGAGGAGAGAGATAAGGAAGGAGGAAACCAATACAGGCTGCAGTCATGAACAGGGACTGCTTGAGGCCACTGGGGCCCAACCCCACTGGGGAGACAGCCTGGAATAGAACTGACCCCCAGAGATGCCAGGGAATTGGAATATTGACCTGCTACCCTCGCCACCACCGGGTGAGAGCTGTTCATTGGGCTTTAATCCCCAGGCTTCCAGACCGCCAGGGGAGGGGCTGAGCATGACCCCGTGCCAATCCAAAACACACAGAGCATCACACCCATTTAGTAGATGTCACCCTGGTCCCTCCAGGCCACACCATCCCCATACCCTGTGCATGCTGGGACCCTTCTCAGCTGTAAGGAAAGGGATGACCTCTCTCCCAGGGACACAGCAGCCCCTGCAACCAACCCCACAGGCTGGGGTCCCTGCTGATTCTTATCCTATCCAGAGTCTGTGTCCTTAGATTCCTCCCTAGCTCCCCAAATGCCTTGCTTTTCTGCCTACAACTCTCCCTCTGGAAAGCTGGGGCAGCATTTCTTTTCCCTCCTTGTCGGGGTAGGGACCTGATGTTATGGGTGAAATGGCGGCAGAGAAAAGATCACCCTGGTTCTTCTTCATGGAAGAATTCCAAAATGGACAAGGCAAAGAGGAAAGCAAAATGTGTTTAAAAGCAAGATTTATTCAAGTTAGAGACCGCCTGGCCACTCTGCCAAGAGAGGCAAAACCCGAAGGCGCCGGTGGTCCTGGGGTTTAAAGCACAATTTTGGGGAAGAAACTGTCAATCAGTACAAGGTGGGGTCAAAGCCACCAAAAGACCTGATCTGTAATCTTTTACTCTGGCTTGCTCATGATAAAACAAAAGAGCCATTAGAAGGGTGGGACACCTAACTTGTTTTACAGTAAACTGGGAGCTCAGAAGGGTGGAATCACAACTCCCTTGCTATTCTCATGGTGAAATTGGAAATCCTTCAGGGGTGGGGCAGGCACTTTGACCTTGCTAAAGGTAACTTTTGGGAAAGAAGCATTTTGCACCCTAAATTTCCACCGGGACCACCCTGACTGCCGGTTAACCGTCTGACTCCTCACACTGAGATGCACCATGCATTCTGCAGCCCTGTGGACATTAGGAATGAGTCAGATCTGTCAGGGCAGGTGTTCAGCACAGGGGTTACCCTGCCCTAAAAGACCCCTGCAGCCCTCATTGGAGTGCCGGGGTTCGAATCCTGACTCCAGCTCCTGATTCCAGTTCCCTGCTCGTGTAGTCCCTGGGAGGCAGTAGTGATGGCCCAAGATGGGAGACCTGGATTGAGTTCCTGGCTCCTGGCTTCAGCTCCAGCTCAGCCCCACCATTCTCTCTCTCTCTCTCTCCCTCCCTCCCTTTCTCTTTCTCTCTGAAACAAATTTTTTAAAAAATGTAATCCCTGGAAGTGAAATGCTGCCTCAGAACCCTCCACATATTACTCTAAGCACCCACACTCTAAGCTGCCATCAGAAATGACCCCTGGCACCCAAGATCTCTGGGACCTAAGGGTCTTAATCCAGGCTCTGATCGAGAGGGGTCCACAGGCTGTATGCTGGGCTGGAGGGGTCCAGCTGGGCCCTGAGCCCACCTGGCTGAGTTCACAGTCCCCACTAATCTCTCCTCACTGTCCTCAGCTCTATTTTTACCCTGTGCTTATCCAACGGCACACCTGCTTCCTGCCCACAAGGCACCTAGGGTCCTGGCCCAAAAATTCAATCCAGAAAGTCCTGGCCTCCTGCCCGCCGGCCTGTGCACTGTGCTCTCTGTGTGGTCAGACAGCACTGGAAGGTGACTTCTCACCTGTGCCTTGTGTCATCCATCTAATCTCGACCGCCCTGGGGACATGTTGCCTTGTGTTCTGATCCTCCTCTGAAGTGCTATTATGCACCTGCTCCTACAGGCCTGGTGTCTGTGTCCCTCCACCAGAGTGGAAGTTCCCAGAGGGAAGATTGGTCCCTCTTCTTTGCTGCTGAGTCCGCAGGACCAGCAGGTGCTCAGCCAGTAGCTCTCAGGCGATGGAAGAAGTGGACGGGCTTTCCTTGGCCCACTCTTTGGCCACAGAGGTCCAGATCCGCCGGGGACAGCCTCAGTGTCCAAGATGGCTCTGGCTCTGGACCTCAGCCCCGAGCCCTCTCCTTGCACACTTGCCCTTCACCCCACAGAGCTCCAGGCTGCTGCCCCTGGCCCCCCACCCCCAAGTCTGCTCCAGCCTCTGCTGTGCTCTGCTGCTTTCCCCCTGTGTTCTCACCAGTCCTCTGCTTCCCTGTCCAACCAACCGGTGACCCCAGGGGTGCAAACCCAGGAGATGGAGAAGCAGAGGGTTTGCGAGCTCGGACCCCACCAGCCCTGTGACCGTGGACCGTGTACTTAACCTCTCTAGGAGCCAGGGTCCTCTCATCAGCAAAGTGGCAAAAGTAAAAATACCCAAGGGTCCTTCTAGGGTGAAAGAGGGAGAGCAAACATGCCAGGTGTGCAGCAAGCTCCCGGAGTGCGGGCCATTATTGATTCTAGGTTAAAAGGCTTTTATGATAGCGCAGGAGGAAATGCCGACTCTCTCAGCCTCCCCTTCACCTGACAAGGGCCTCAGAAGAAAATGTTCAAGCTCAGGTTTGCAGAGCACTCAGATTCAAAACCGCTGTTCTAAGCACCACGCATTTTGGCTTGGGTGAGTGATCCTCGCTCCACACCCCTTACCGCACCCACTGCCTTGGCCATGGGGCTTGCAGTTTTTCTCATCTAAGAGGCAGAGTCTTGTCCCCACCCCACCCCACCCCCCCTTGAATACTGGGCAGGCCTTGGGCTTGCTCAGGCCAACAAGGCGCAGCAGAAGCCCTGGGTGCCAGTTTGGAGCCTTGCAAGGTTGCGTCTGTTTGCACTGCCACCAAAGCCAAGAGGCCGGCACACCACGGGGTGAGACACAGGCAGGTGCAGCCGAGCTGGGCCACACCAGCTCCCCGAGGCAGGGCAGTGTAGGTCAGCTGCTGCCCGGCCAACCCGCAGAGCTGTGAATGAGCCCATCCAAGTTCAGCAGAGCCGTGAGCCAACCCCCAGCATACTCCAGACCTGAGAGCCGCAAATCCTCCCTGAGGGGTGCCACTGAGGTTTCGTGGTTCACAAGCGGCAAAAGCTGCCGAATGGGCCCCCGTCCCCCTGCCCCCACCAGAGATGAGCACCGACCTCGCTGTACTCTGGCCTCTCTGCTAGTGGCTGAGCGGCTTCTGCTCTGTTAACAGAAACCTGATCACCTTCCAAGGCAATCGCTCCCAAATTCTGTCCATCGTCCGAGCTAAACTCTCGCTCCGTGTCCTTCCATCCCTGAAACTCCTCGAGCCACACAAAAGCAGCGCGGCTCCTCTGTCGGGCTCAACTGCAGGTTCATCGAAGTGTGCACCAGACGCTTGCAAGCCAGAATGCCCAAAACAGAAAGCTTTTCTCCTTCGGTGTGCACAGGGCAAGGGCCTTCCAGTTCTCCGAAGGCTCGCTCGTCCTCAGCCCTGCATTCACGCACTGCCGAGTGAGGGTGCTGCTTCCTCCAGCCAGACATCACTCTCCAGGGCTGGCTGGCTTCTCATCCCCAGCCTGGGTGCCTCCCACAGCAGCCTGGCTGCCAACAATCTCGCTCTCTGTTCCTTCCTCCACCCCAGCCCCAGCCGCTGCTCTCTGTCCAGGCGTCTCCCATTCAAAGGCCGTCAGCTGGCAGTGGCTCTGCCCCAGGCACTACGTAAGAAGAGGGAGAGAAAAGGCACAGTCCCTCCCCTCAAGAAGTAGTTCAGTCCCAGAAGGGAGTCATCGTCCAGCACAGGAACCCGACAACTGCACTGAGTTGTGTCGTGCCCATTTTTACAGATTAGGAAACTGAGGCTCAGATGCAGCAGGTGAAGCCACCACCACCTGCAGGGTAGCATCCCATATGGACATTGGTTCAAGTCCCGGCCGCTCCACTTCTGCTCCATCTCCCTGCTAATACACCTGGGAAAACAGTGGAAAATGGCCCAAGTGCTTGGCCCCTGCACCCATGTGGGGGACCTGGAAGAAGCTCCTGGCTCCTGGCTTCAGATCAGCTCAGATCGGCCCAGTTCCTGCTGTTGCTGCAATCTGGGGAGTGAACCAGAGGATGGAAGTGCTCGCTTTTCTCTCTCTCTCTCTCTCTCTCTCCCTCTCCCTCTCCCTCTCCCTCTCCCTCTCTCTGTGTGTAACTGTGAGTTCAAGTAAAATAAATGGATGTTTTTAAAAATATATTGAGGCCCTGAGAACAGTCAGGAGTCCCGGGAGGCCTGGCAGAGCAGCCCTGGCTGCGGTGATGAGGTGGGCAGAGGCCCGGAGCAGGCTGCTGTGCGGGCCCAGGCCTGCAGTTGTTGGGAGGAATGCTCTGCCGTCCCCGTGTGCCCGGGTGCAGAGCCCTGAGGGAGGAGGCCCTGTCTCACTCCCCTAGAGCTCTGCCCTGAGAACTGGGGCTCTGCTTCCACCCAGGGCTCCCCTGAGGCCCCGACCAAACGCGGGCATGCTCAGGACGCGAGGCAGCCGAGACCACAGAAGCAAGGTGCCGAGCCCCCAGGACGGTGGGGGAAGATTACGGGCCTTAGGGGTCGGCTGGTCCAGCATTTCCCAAAGTGCTATCCATGGACCCTGTGAGGTCAGGGGCACGAGAGAGGGTCTGTGGTCGAATAGGTCCTTTGAGAAACACTGGCAAACGTGGGGATCTTTTTCTCTTTGCAGGACTTCTCAGCCTTTCCTATGCCTCCGTGCACTGTGAATGCCCCAGGGCAGAAGAGATTGTCCCCTCTCCCCCGGCTTAAGCAGCCCGTCTCTCGACAGTGTATTCTGTGGGGCTAACATTCAGCAGCCCAGACATAGGGGAACCCCGACATAACCCAACCTGCTCATTGTCAGAGCGGGAAATGAAGGGACTTTCCTGGCCTCGCTTGGTCCCTGGTCTCCTAACTGCCCGAGACTCAACGATGGAGGCCAGGACCTGGGCCAAGGGCCTGTGGCCGCCTTCCCATCCTGCCTGCTGCCATGAGCTCACTCTCCAGGTGCGGCTGAACAATGCATACTCCCCATGCCCGCGGGCTTCACTTCCACCCTCAGGAAGCCTTGACCACAGCTTGGGCAGCTCGAGGCCACCTGGACCCACCCTCCAGCTTCCTTGGTAGCCTGGGAAGGGGGAGGGGGCCCAGCTGGGGGCCGGCTGGGAAGCAGGGATGCTGGAGTCCAGTCCTGCACCTGTTACTTGGCTGTGGCCTTGGGAGGGGGTGGCGAATTCTCTGAGCCTCTCTGTGTTCAGCAGTGGGAGAGGAGGGAGGGTCACTTGAGACATTTCAACCACATGCATCCCGTTAGGTACGAAGCCTTCAGGAGTCATGGCTACGCGGGAGATGGCGCAGGAACAAACGCTCCTCTTCTGATGGCAGCCTTCTCGGGGACGCCATGGCGGTAGGCGGGCCCCAGAGATGTCTGCTGTTTGGTTAAGTTTGACAGAGCCATGACCGGCCATGAAACAGAGAGGGCTCAGCTTCGCTCCTGAAGCATTTACTGAGGGTTGTTGGAGGCCAGGAGCTGTGCTTGAATTCACACACACTCATACACACATACACACTCACTCATACACATACACACTCTCACACTCACACATACATTCTGAAGTAACACCTTGACGGTAGGGACTCCATTTTGGAGCACCTGAGACTCCATCTTGAGAAAGCACCCCCACCCCCACCCCGCCGTGAGACTCTGCTCTGCAACTATGATCTAAAACACTCGGACAATAGCAGTTCACTACATCACACCTGGCAACCTGCATCACACTTGGCAGAGCATAGAAACCCCCTAGCACGATCGCTCAAGCTTGGAAGCAGAGAGGCTGCACCTGTGTGAATGATAAAGATGTAGTTTGTCTATGTTCTGCATATGATTTAAGCCAATACCGGGACTAATGTCAAGATTATAACTGAAACTGTTAAGATTGTAACTAGTTAAGATTGCAACTAGCAATACGGGTGTTGCTTCAAGCCACCAAGTGTGTGGCCTTTTGCTCTGGCTGCAGCCATGCACCAACCCATCCTCCTCGCTCTCGCCACATGCCATGCCCAGACCCTCCTGTCTCAAGCAGTTGCTCTGGCCCCAGACCTGCACCTCTCACGCAGCTAAGCACAGACCCTGCAGTTGGCCAGACTGACCGGCCTTCCTGAAATAAAGGCAGCTTAGCAACCACCTGTTGGGACTCAAGGCCTCAAGGCTCCGTGCGAGGGCTCAGGCCCCAGCAGCTGCTCCAAGTGTCCCTCGCAGCCAGTGCTCTCCCTAGAGGAAGGGCCGCTGACCCCATCCTCCTCATAGCGCTAGTGAGATAACAACATAGCCGGCGTGTGTGGGCGTGGGCTGGGGGCCGAGGCCACTGTCAGGGAACGCAGCGCAGAGGCTGAACACGGAGGGGACTGTCCCGCAGGCAGTCTGCCTCTGGAGTCGGGGCTCGGCACACTGTCTCCCAGCAAGCACACGAGGTTCAGGCGGATGCACACGCGGGCGTCTGTCTCCGAGTACACAGGCGGAGGAACAGTCCTTAGACCCGGTACCTGCCCTTGGTTCCTCAGAGTCCACTTCGGCAGCCAGGGACGTGACTCACCCCCAGCAGCACAGTGCTCGGAGAGCAAAGCGAAAAGGAATTCAAAGGGCACAGGAAGGGTCAGGGAAAGCTTCCTGGAAGAGACGGCACTGTGCTGAGTGTCTTACACTATGTACTTATTTATTTGAAAGGCAGAGAGAGCGAGAGCAAGAGAGAGAGAGCGCGCTTCCACTTGCTGGTTCACAAAGGCCCATACTAGCCAGTCCAAAGCCAGGAACGAGGAGCCCCACCTGGGTCTCCCACATGGGTGGCAAGGATGCGAGCGTTCAGGCCGTTTCCTATTGCTTCTCAGAATGCAATAACAGAAAGCTGGATTGAAAATGGAGCAGCCGGGATCCGAACCAGGTCTTCCTTAACCCACTTAACCCACGAGGCCCACCCCCGCGCCGAGTGTTGGAGCCATCATCGAGGGAAAGCTGGCAAGGCGCTGGGTCAAAAACACCCTGAGGCCTGGAAGAGAAAAGCAGAGAGAAGAGAGAGACAATCCCCGACTGCAAGCCGCCCTGGCGGAGAAACAGCCCCGGAGAAAGAGCCAGCAAACAGCTGACTGTGTCGTGACTGGCTGCTCCCGGCCCAGCCTCCCCCGAGCCTGGGACAGAAAATAGCCTGGCTGACCCTCAGTGTGTGAGGCATTTCCTGTGCAGCCCTGGGGACCCCTGAGCCGTCCTTTCTCAGGGGTGGGGCTGGCTGGGGGGAGGGGTGTGAGGGCAGAGCAGGAGGGGACAGGCAGCCCCGGGCCTGGGTGAAGTCTGCAGAGGGAATGGCTGCAGACAGGAAGGATGCGTCAGGGTTCCCGTGTGCCATGTGGGCTGCACGTGCCCGGGATTGTGTGCATGTGGGTGAGTGTGCCTCCATGTGCGTGCGCGTGCCTCAGCC
Source organism: Lepus europaeus (assembly GCF_033115175.1). Taxonomy (NCBI): domain Eukaryota; kingdom Metazoa; phylum Chordata; class Mammalia; order Lagomorpha; family Leporidae; genus Lepus; species Lepus europaeus. The sequence continues at coordinate 26,906,985 of NC_084831.1, forward strand.
TGGCCTTCAGCGTCTCTTCATGGAGAACGAAAGCCAGCAGGACACACAGCAGGTCACGGTGGCACCTCCTCGCCTTAGGTCCCAGGGCAAAGGGCCTTTTTGAGGTCACAGGCTTGAGGTCAAAAGCTTCTCCTCCAGGGAGCTCCCAGCTGCCATGTTCCTGTCGCAGCCTCCAGCTGACCCTTGATCCTGGCCCCCAAGGACACCACCTCTGTGTGCTCCCTTCCGGGGCCAATGACCTGGTACCAGCTTTTGCTGGGGACCGAGCGACCCAGCCAGAACTTGCCCTGAGGGCTTTTCCCAGGGAGCAGGGGGAGGAGCAGCACCCAGAACTCAGGACGTCTAACTGGGGAGGACATTTCCTCTCACAGCACACATCCCAGGGACTTCCCCGTCACCAGCCTAAGCCCTTGCCCTCCACTCCCTTGTTGAGAACCTGCCTCCAGCCCCAAGGTTGCTTTTTAGATTAACTATATTTTTTTAGGGGCCAGCGCTGTAGAACAGTGGGTTAAGCAGCAGCCTGTAGCACTGGCATCCTGTATGGTCATCACTTTGAATCCTAGATGCCCCACATCTAGTCCAGCTCCCTGCTAATGCACCTGGGAAAGCAACAGAAGATGAGCCAAGTGTATGGGAGACCTGGATGAAGCTCCTGGCTCCTGGCTTTGGCCTGTCCTAGTCCTAGTCATTGCAGGCATTTGGAGAATGAACCAGTGAATGGGAGATCTCTCTCTCTCTCTCTCTGTCTCTCCTTCTCTCTCTGTAATTCTTTCAAATAGATAAATAAATCTTTAAAAAGAAAAAGATTAACTATTTTTAAAAAAAGATTTATTTGAAAGGCAGAGTTCCAGAAAGAGACGAAGAGATCTTCCATCCCCTGGTTCACTCCCCAAACAGCCGCAACAGCTGGGGCTGAGCCAGGCTAAAGCAAGGAGCCTGGAACTCCATCTGGGCCTCCCATATAGGTAGCAGGGACCCAAGCACTTGGCCCATCTTCTGCGGTTTGCCCAGTTGCATTAGCAGGGAGCTGGATTGGACGTAGAGCAGCTGGGATACAAACCAGCATTCTGATATGGGATTCAGGCATCCCAAGCAGCAGCTTAGCTATCTTTAAACCAAGTCTGCCTATCCTGTCTTGATGCAGTTTATTAATCTACTCCCTACCCCTGATAGATTCTTATTATCAGGCACTTGAACCCAGAGCACCAGTGCTTCCTGTTTGTCAGGCGTCCCACAGAGGCATGGCTGCCAGGAGGGAAGCCAGGCCTTTATCCTCCTCCGGGTACACACACACTGAAGGGGGTGGGCCCAGGTGGAGACACCCGTTTTCAGGACATCAAAATCTACAGCCTCCTGCTCCCTTCTAAAGTCTAAAGACCCCGCCCACAACTCAGCCTGGCTTGCCCCTGACCTGTGTGTCCATTAGCCAGAGTCTTTTTTTTTTTTTTAATTTGAAAGTCAAAGTTACACACAAAGGAGAGAGAGAGGGAGGGAGGGTGTAGGGAGGGAGAGAGACTCTTCCATCTGCTGGTTCGCTTCCCAGATGGCCAAAACAGCCAGCACTGGGCCAGGCCAAAGCCAGGAGCCAGGAGCTTCTTCGAGGTCTCCCAAGTGGCTGCAGAGGCACAAGCACTTGGACCATCTTCCGCTGCTTTTCCCAGGCCACCAGCAGGGAGCTGGATCAAAGTGGAGCAGCTGGGACTTGAACTGGTGCCCATATGGGATGCTGGCGGCACAGGAGGCAGCTTAACCCACTGCGCCACAGCGCTGGCCCGGTGGGGCAGGATTGTTGACTCCATCACCTTGGGACTCACAGAGCTCCCCACTGAAGACCACACACCACATAGGAACAGCCAGGCTGGAAGAATCCCAGCTTCATCTGGCTGACCATGCCAGGCCTGCTCCCCTGGCTCCCCAGCAGTGACACCTGGCATCCCCAAGGCAACAGATGAACCCGGGGATTAAGAGAAGCAACTGACATCTGCTGAGCCCTTCCCCTGTGCCCTTGTAACTGACAAGGGATGGCTGTGAGCTGGAGGGGCCATCCCGGTGCAGGAGCTTTCTCTAGATGAGGATTCAGGGTGGGATGTATCAGTGCGCAGGAGGCGGGCACTGGAGAGGTGCCCAGCTCCCGGGGCTGGACCAGAAGCTTCCTAAGGGAAGGAGAGCTGTTGGCGGGTGCCAGAGGGGCACCCTCTCCTGGGGGGCTGTGCAAGAGACGCCTCAGGAGCCACCCAGCCTTGGGGCCCCAGTGAAAGTGTGAACTGGATTTGGCAACAGTCAGGAACCAACTCCTTACTTCCTCGTGGGACCCCGGCTGCTCCGGTTCAGTAGAACCAATGGGAGCAGGGTGGCCCCTGGTACTCAGGCCATCTGCAGCTCTGAGGGCAACAGAACTGGACAGAGAAGGAGGACCCTTCTGGGGTCGCAGGCCAGGGCTGTCAGGGAACAGCAGGTGGTGGGCAGGTGAGGGTTATCGCTGACTCCGTGTAGGGAGGAGCCTGGATCCTCTAAGTCAGGGGCCGGGAAGCAGCACGTTAGGGCCAGCTGATTTCCTTTGTATCCACAGGGTGCTGAGGCCTGGGAAACTTGGTCCCATGGACTCTTTGAGAAGGGCTCGGCCTCGTGGGGCTATTGCCAAGCCTGGGTCTCTCCGCCTCCACAGCCACACTCTTTCCCATGCACCGGCCTACCTGTGCCGCCTGTAACACCCACCGCTGTGCTGAAATCCCAGAAATCCCTGGCCATCCCCATCCTGGTTCCGCACCGAAGACCAGTGCACTTCCACTGAGAAATCAACGCACCAGGAGCGGGTGTTTGGAGCAGCAGCTAAGACGCTGCTTGGGAAGCCCACATCCTGCTATCAGAGTGCCTGGCTCTGCTCTCGCTTCCAGCTTTCTGCTAGTGTACAGCAAGTACGGCTCACGTGCCTGGATCCCTGCCACCCACATGGGAGAGCCAAACTGGGTTCCAGTCAACTGGCCCAGCCCCAGCCACTGCATGATTTGGGGAGTGAACCAGAGACAGGAGATCTCTCTCTCTCTCTCTCTCTCTCTGTCCCTCTCTCTCTTTCAAAGAAGAAAATCACCAGAGCTGGGCCACCACCACAAGCCACTGCCCTGCCCACGGGCACTATCACACGGGCTTCCCCCTGTAATGCCACCTAGGGACCCATGTGCCTTCCCTGGGAACTGCGGCCCCACCCACCGGCCACTGCAAGGGCTGCCACGTCCCTACTTAACACTTCTTCTCAGCCACTGTTTGCTAGTGAGGGCACAGGAAGCTGGGCACTCCTTCCCTGTGACTGCTGGATTCAGAGAGCAGGGATCAAAGCCAGCCCTCTGCAGGGACAGAGCCTGTGACATCTAGGACTGGGCAGCTATCAGTGGCCCTGTTTCTGGCCATGTGGGAGAAATAGGTCCACAGTGAGAGGCTGGAGTCCCTGGAGAGGAATACGCCAAGGGGAGACACAGACAAAGAAGGTTCGGTCTGTCCAGGTGCTGCTGTGAGTACCATGGTCTTCTTTTTGCCTAAACGAGTATAAGCTGGAGTCTGGTCACTTGCCTACGGCCCAGCCCAGCCCCCACATGCCCTTTGCCATCCTTCCCAGAAGCAACAGTGCCAGGGAAAAGTCAAGGCATTGGCAGGGAGGGAAAGGGCACCCCTTGGGCTGTCCCTTGGGTCTCTCCCAACAATGGCATGGGCGACAACATTGTTTCTGGGATCGGGAACAGATCTCTCCCCGGATGCTCCCACCCTCCGCCGGCAGCCGAGGGAGGCAGAGGCGGGAATGGGTGGCAGGGGCAGTTGCTGGTGTCTTTAGAAACCTTCTGACGTGTAGGGATCACCTCTGTGGCCACAGCCTCACAAGGACTGAGAGGGGGAAGAGGTGGAGTCAGCAAAAAAAAAAAAAAAAAAGACGAGAGAGCAGTCTGTTCCGTGCTAGGGAGAAAGACTGTGGCCCCAGGCTTGGGTGCAGAAAGAGGCTGGGAGACCCTGGAGCACCAGGACCAGCATGGACTCCTGATTGCCACTCAGGCCCGGCACTGTGGCCTTGCGGTTTCTCTTGAGAAACCCTTAGGGCCTCCAACTGTGAAACAAGCAATGGGAGTACAACATTCTCTAGGCCACAGACCCTGGTCTCAACCAAGACCGGGGACAACGTGGCTGCTCGTGTGATACCAGATGGCTCCTAACCTTAGCACCTGCCAAGCATCTTTCAGCTCTAAGCACTGTGAGTGACCGTGAACCTGCCTGCCCGAGGTGGGCAAGCCCACAGGGCCTTCCTAAATCTTCCAACACCAAAGGCCTCAGCTGCCAGGCATGAGGACCTCACCGTTGGCACAGACAGGTGGGAGAGGACAGGCAGGGAGGGCGAGCTACTGCCAAGGCAGGATCCGCTCCGACCTCGACCTCTCTAGGCCAGTTGGGTGTTCAGAGCAGATAAGTTTCAGGCGACCAGGCCCAGCTAAGAGGGTGGGAGGCTCCACACCTCAGCCAAGTGTGGTGGGGGGTGGGGGTGGGGTGGGGTGCTGAGGGTCACTGGCAGCAATGACAGTGTACACTCGGGCATGAGTTTGTCACCAACATCAGGACATGGCCATGGGGATGCGGATGGTTTCTGTACACAGAGTGGCAGGCAGAGGGAAGAGCACCACGCGGCAGCTGTGGATAAAGAGTCTCAGGAGGGCTGGGGCTTCCCCGGGCCTGAGTCATCACAGTTCACACCGACACAGGCAAACTGTGAAAGCCAGAGAGGCCTGGAGATTATGGTCCCTGGTGCGCAGAGCCTACCCCGGGCAGCTTTCTCTGGCCAGCCTCACAGGTCCCTGGCATTTCAGTGTGAGACCAGCTGTGCAATGGGGTAGCTCACCGGGGGGCCGAGGGCACCAGCTTGAAGCATCTAAACCCCACAGACACGCTTCGCTCACTGCTCAGCTTCCCAGGCCCTCTCCTCGTTAGTTTCTTTCCTTCTGCTCACCAGGCCCCGTGGTGATAGCACCCCTGCAGCTCAGCACCCGAGGGTGCCAATGGCCGGTCCCCACCACCAGAACAGCAGCCGCTGGCCTCACCTGACTGCCGAGCAGTTGGCAGGTGGCAAGTGAGGAGCTGCAGGGTTCGTTTTAGCTCATTTCACCTGTAACAGTCACGTGCGGCCAGCGGCCACTGCCTTGAACTGCCCGGCCCTGGCCCTCCCCGGCAGTGGGACGGTGAAGCTCCCTGAAGTCCAAACACTAAACCACATCTGAGCGCCAGGGAGGATTAGGGTAGGGCTCCAGGGCAGAGGGGAAGGCAAACAAGAAGGAGAAGGTGACAGGCACATGCATTACCCTATTTCCTTATCACAGAAACCTGCAAAGTAGATGCGATTATCCCCCCCACACCTCACAGGTGATCAGACTGAGACCCCAATAACTCACTGCTAATCACACCATGAGTGAGGGCCAGAGTCGTGGCCTGAACCCCAGCGTGTGACTCCCAAGTCCATGGTTTTCCACTCATCAGATAGCAGAGGGGGGGAAAGGCCCTTTCCTGGCACCGATGGGTTCCAGGGTTGAGCAGGGTGAAGCCACGAGCCACTAGACAGTTCTCTAACTCGCCTCTTCCTGAGCTGGGTCTGCCCTGTTGCGACGATGTTATTTGGCTTGATGTGAACTTCTAGAAATCGCACCCACCCAGATGTACACACAGGGCCAAAGGCACACAGCCAACGAAAAATTATCTGCTACTGTGCTGTCCATTAGTGTAGATAATTAGCTGTTGGTTTGATATTCTTGGCATAAGGGAAGGCAGAGTACTGCTTTGTTTGGGCTGATATTAAAATTACCCCTTCGTGCCCCTGCACACTGATTCGCTCTCTCACCGGCAGACCAGACAGTGGGGTCAGGAGTGAGCTGGCAGGGAAGGAGCTGAGGGTGGAGAAGGAACTAACATTTCTTATACATCTAAGACGTGCCAGGTACCAAGCTACAAGCTTCAGTGGGTGTTCTCAAGTCCTGAGCATCCCCCTGAGCTAGCTATGACCATCCTGGTTTTACAGGAAGCAAGGGTGAGGCCCAGAGGGTGAGGCGCCTCTCTCAACGTCACACAGCTGATGGTGGCAGAGGACAACTTCAAAACTGGGTCTGCCTGGCTCCACACCCCTTCTAGAAACCCAGAACCCCACCACCACCACCTGCTGCTAGTCAGGTGCTGGGACGCCTTTCCCACACTCTCTAGGGTCCTGCCCAAGTCAAGCCCCTCCCCCAGATGTGCAGGCTCCCACGAGCAGGAGAGGACCCCAGCCCCCAAGCCCATTGTGCCATGGACGACAATGAGAGACAGGCGGCCCCCTTCTTACCCACCACTTTCCTCCCCGCCCCGCAGGGTGCTGCCAGTTGAGCACAATAGTGCATTCTCTGTCCAAGAGCCTCGGCTGGCGGCCCCCAGGTCTGCAGCCCCTTCGGACAATGGCAGGACCCACAGAGCCTGATAGCCGGTGACAAATGTATGTGAATGACCAGCTCACAGGAAGTGGCCTTCAATAGTCCGATAGCTTCCTGTATCCTGACATTGTGAAGGCCCACTTCCTGCACTGTCTCCGAAAATACAGCCAGGCAAAGCTGGGGGGCAGGGGCAGAAGCCCGGTTTCCCAGAATACCCCCGGCCCAGGCTGGCCTGTGCATTGGACTGGGGCTCCCGGGGATGCCACCAGCCTCACCTGGTTTCCTGCCTCCGACTTAAGGGTGAATTCCTCAAGGAACCAGTCCCTCCACCTCTAGGCCAACCCCACCCAAGTCCAGTGAGAACAAAACGACCTATTTTTAAAGATTTTACAGCTTTCCTTAGACTCACCCTCTGCCCTCCTGCCCTCCTGGGACCCAGGCCTTCCACTCCCTATCCCAAAAGGCTCCTTCATGTCTCCCCAAGCCCCTCTGCAGCCATACAACACCCTTCCCAGGGTCCGCTGGCCACTCAGTTCTCAGCGATGACCTTCGATAGGCTCCCGAATGCTTCTGAACTCCCCCTTTCAGGAACTTTGTCTCCCTGAAGAAGATAATCACAATTCCTTCAGCTTCCTCTGCGGTGCAAAAAGCAAAGCAAAGCAAAAGAGCGAGGGGAGCAGGGAGGCCTCCTTTATCTCTGAGCTCCAGCCAGACCTGCAAGAAGGCTTCCCCAGCTTGTGCATGGCCCCCCTGCAGCTCACCTCCCAGTCCGAGCTGGTGGAAGAGATCAAGACTACCAGGCAACCAGCGGGTGAGCAGGAGCGAGAAGGGGAGCCCACGTCTCCTGTGGGGTCGGGCGCTGTGCTCAGCACATCCCCCTTAACCACCTGAAGTGGGTGGTAAGCCCCCATACCAAAGACAAGGACACAGGGAAGCCAGCCATGTGGGCCAGAGCCTTGGGGCCCACAGAGCGCAGTGGGGAGCCACACTCCTCCAGCCTTGCTTGGACTGGGGGGTTGGTTGAGGTTTAGATTCAGGGGAATGGGAAAGACCCATCAGCCCCTTCTTTCACACCAGCTCCTGGGGCCCCCCCACCCCCTCTCCCGGATGTTAAAAAGTCCTCTCCCAACTTCCTGGCGCTAGAGAAGAAACCCTGGAGCGCGGCAGGCGCAGGCTGCACCCAGTCCTGCCAGCAGCCTGTCTCGGGGAGTATTGTTCTCTGCTCCAACAAAGCGGGCACTGAACCAGCCACTAGCCTCAGGCCATTGTGGTCATCTGGGTTGGGGGGGGGGGTTGGCTGGAGGGGAGCAGGTCAAGAGGTAACAACCCATTCATCCCCTCCTGGCCACTGGAGACCAGAGAGCCGCAGCTCAGTCCTTCAGGAGCCCTGGGCTGCAGTGTGCAGGAATTGGGGAGAACAAAGAGGTCTCTGGAGATGGAAGGAAGGAGGATGGGAGGAAGCCCTCTCCGGCTTTCCCACCCTCCACCCTCCACTGTCCACAGGAAGAACAGCGAGGGACTCCATGGAGTTGGGAGGGACAGCTAGCTTCACTGGGGTAGAAAAGAGCTCAGAGCCAGCCAGTGGGCTCTCCTCTCGGCATGACCATTACTCAGTATGGGACGGAGACAGCCACCCAGCCCCCGTGGTCCGCAGACAGAGAAAACCACCCCTGTGGGCATGATCAGAGGAGACATCAGGAAGCCCCCAGCCCAATACGCAGCCTCACGAGCTCAGCGACAGGACCTCTGGCCCAGCTAACAGGGCTGCCTGGAAGAACGACGGGAGAGAGGGCAAGGCAAGGAGCTCACCTGTCCTCGGAGGCCAGTTCTGAGTCCCAGCAAGCCCCACCCTGCCCTCAGCGTTTATCAGAAAACCTGTGAGTGAGGGTGGGTTTTCAAGGCTGTGGTTAGGACATCACTTGGGACTCTGCACCCCCAATCGGCAGAGTGCCTGGGTTCAAGTCCTGGCTCCACTTCCAATTCCAGCTTCCTGCTGATGTAGACGCCAGGAGGCAGCGGGTGATGCCACAGGTACTTGGGTTCCTGCAACCCACATGGGAGACCCAGACTGAGTTCCTGATTCCTGGCTTCTGCCTGGACCAGCTCTAGCTGTTGCGGCATTTGCCATCTGATACTTCTCTGCCTTTCAAATAATTAATTAATTAATTTTTTTTTAAACAAACATGAGTGGGGGTGGGTGGGAATCTTTATCAGAATATCAGCATGGACCAACTCCAATCAGCCAGGTAAATCTTCTGGAAAAAATAATAGAAGTGATGTTTGGATTCCAGGTGCTATTTCTACCACTTCCCACAGGCCGGGTACATGGAGAGTTGCAGTTCAGCTAAAAGTGGGGGCGTTACCCCCTACAAAGTTTGGGAGCTCCCTCTGGAGAGCCAGGCTGCAGCAAGGAGGCGGAAGGGCAGCCAGGCTCTGATAAGACAGGGGCAGGACAGGACCCAGCCTGGGGCTGCTGACTGTTCTTTCACCCCAGGGACCACAGGGATAATCAGCTCACAGAGCCTTCCGGTCTCTAGGCGTTTGGTTCCCACCCTAAGACCTCTGGGGAGAGAGCAGGAGGAGGAGCCTGCACCAGCCTCACCCCAGAGCCAAGCAGGCAGCCAGGCGGGTAGACACTACGTCCCCAGCTCTGCTGCCACCACTTACCTCTGCCGAGGACTCCCAGCGGCAGCCTCCTTGAATTGTGTCCCCCAAAACCCTATGTTGGAGGCCCATACCTCAGTATCTCAGAATGTGACTTAAAAGAGGTGACTAAGGCAAAATGAAGTTGTGGGGGGAGGGTAACCTGGTGCAACTCACAGGGAGACCCCAGTGGCATGCACGGAGCGGCACCTGTGAGAAACAGCAGTGAGAAGGCAGCCACCTGCAAGCTGAGGGAGACCTCACAAGACACCAAACCTGCAGCCACCCAGACCTTGAACTTCAGCCACCAGGACCGTGGAAGAATCAAATTTTCTGTTGAAGCCACTCCATCCTGCATGTTCGCTGTGGCAGCTGAGCAGACTGTAGCACCCTCCCCTGACTGGCAATCAGTCGTGAGCAAGAGTCTGGAGGACATGTTCCCCCACACCCCTAGCCATTCCTCACCTCGCCACGGCAATGACCCAGGAAGGTGCCTGAGCCCAGCCCCACCACTTGGCTCCCCAGCTTCTGGAGCTTCCTCCAGGAATCTGTCCATCTTCTATAAGCCGATCAATGAGCCAATCAAGGTAGGGTGGGGGGAAGAGAGGAGGTGGTGCAGGGGACGCTGCAGGAGGCCAGGGCACCACACACAGGGACTGAGACGTGGGGAGGCAGTGACACAGGGGGCAGATGGCAGAGCCAACAGGTGTCAGTGCTGGAGGAGCAGCCTCTGCCCCAGCATCACTGCAGGCCATGGTTTCTCCTGTACACACAGGTACCTCATCTGAGACACAGAGGCAGGCAGACCGCACTCCCCAAGTGTGGCTCCGTGCAACAGATGGAAACAACAAACACTACTCATAACGGTAGCCAGCTTGTCCTCAGGGCTGTGTTCCAAACGCCTGCGTGAGTTTGCAGCCTCATGGTAACCCCATGAGAGAAGCAACGTACTAGCCTCATCGGACACGTGAGTAGGAGACACCAAGGCAAACAGCCAAAGGCTGCCGAGCTGCACGGAGCAGTGCCGGGCGCTGAACACAAGCAGGCCAACTCCAGAGGAGGTCTGCGAGAAGGCTGGGATCCGAGCCCATCGAGGCCTCAGTGTTATGTCAGTGAGGTGAGGGCCAGCCAAGGACAGGGCTATAGGGACAACAGCAGCTGAACAATCCTTTGTCATCAATCGGCCAAGTTATAAACACACAGGACTCCCATCTGTGGGAAAGACTGTGACCTCCTACCCTCCAGCACGTGGGGAAAACAGCTAGCAGAGCATCAAAGGGGCAGAGCTACCCCAAGAGTTGATCTTTGGTCTGTGCATTGGGAAGATGAACCCGGGAAGGATGCAGGAAAAGCAGGCTGGCCGCGTGTGGCAGGTATGTCACGGGAGCTGCCAGCCAGAGGCCTGCAGCTGTGCTGTGGCCAGGGGCCCTCAAGGGTGCTCTCCCTCACCGTGGAGCCAAGCAATCTGCAGGCCCAAAGCTGACTCTGCTTTCCTGTGCTGACAAGAGGTAAGCTGGGGGAGCCAGCACTGTGGTGTATTAGGCTAAGCCTCCGCCTGTGGTGCCGGCACCCCATGTAGGCACCAGTTCATGTCCCGGCTACTCTACTTCTGATCCAGCTCTCTGCTATAGCCTGGGAAAGCAGTAAAGATGGCCCGAGTGCTTGGGGTCCTGCACCCGCGTGGAAGACCTGGAAGAAGCTCCTGGCTCCTGGCTTCACCCTGGCCCAGCTCTGGCAGTTGCGGCCATTTGAGGAGTAAACCAGCAGATGGAAGACCTCTCTGTCTCTTCCTTTCTCTGTCTGTAAATCTGCCTCTCAAACAAATAAATTTTTTAAAGGGAGGTGGGGTGGGTGAGAGGCAAGCCGGGGAGGGGAGGGAGTTCAGGGCTGCAGGACCAGATCTGCCGAGAATCTGTGTTCTCTTGGTTGAGCCACTTCCTGCTCAATGCCTCTGATCCCCTTGTTAGCCAAAGGAGAATAAGTGCCCTTCTCACTGCTAAATTGAATTCCTTGGAGATGAGGGAGAAGTGGCAAGAGGGTTTCAGATAAAATCAAGACGGCGCTGTGGCGTAGCGGGTAAAGCTGCTACCTGCAGTGTCAGCATCCTATACGGGCACCAGTTAGAGTCCTGGCTGCTCCTCTTCCGATCCAACTCTGCTATAGCCTGGGAAAGCAGTAGAAGATGGCCCAAGTGTGTGGACCCCTGCACCTGTGTGGGAGACCCAGATAAAATCTGGCTCCTGGCTTCGGATCGGCCCATCTCTGGCTGTTGCAGCCATTTGGGGAGTGAACCAGTGGATGAAGACTTTCTCTCTGCCTTTGCCTCTCTGTAACTCTGCCTTTCAAATAAATAAATAAATCTTTTTTTTTTTTTTTTAAAAAGACATTTTGTGTGAGCTCCTGGGAGAAATGGGGGGACCGGAGCCTGCCCTGCCCGTTTCCCAGGCTTCTGGCCTCACCTGCCAAGCCACCACCTCGTGGGCCTCAGCTACCTCCAAGGAGCACACGTGGACAGAAGAGACACACAGCGCTGTGCCTCCCACCGTCTCCCACCCTAAGGGCTGGGCCAGCTGTCTGCTGGAGGCAGCCAGCCTGGGCTCAGACCCAGGGCCTTCAGGACTCCTCGGAGTTTCCCCATCCACCCTGCGGAGCTGCTGCACAGCTTTGATCACGGCTACACGAAGGGTTTCCTGAATGCTTTCCTGAGAACATTGTTCCCCACCACGGAGTCATCGGGGTCAAATTCATCACGGGCCGTGCTGGTCCAGGTCCTACCCAGCAGGGGAAACGCAGCCCTCTGCCCAGGCCCAGGGCCCCTGGGAAAAAGTAAGCCAGCAGCTTCTCCGGATTCAGCTCATTACCAGGCTCAGGGAAAGCGAAACGGCAGCAAAGCTGCGGCTATGAGCTCAAAGCTGCCGGGCATCCTAACGCACACACCTGGCAGCACTCCCTGTCCAGGGCTGGGCTCCACAGCCAGGCCCGGCCCTGCTCCCTCGCAGAATCCCCCTCCAGGCCCCTTCCTTCATCCAGCACGTACTGACAACGACTGTGTGCATCAAGCACTGTGCTCAGGAACTCAGCAAGGGGCCGACAGGAAGGACTTGGTCCCTGCCCTCAAGGAGCTCACAGCCTAAGGGGGACACAGACACATGCCAATCACGGTGCTTTTTTTTTTTTTTTTTTTTTTTTAATTTATGGAGTCAGTGCTATGGTGTAGCAGGTAAAGCCATCACCTTTGGGCACCAGTTTGAGTCCTAGCTGCTCCACTTCCAATCTAGCTCTATGCTATGGCCCAGGAATAGAAGATGGCCCAAGTCCTTGGGCTCATGCATTCAAGTGGGAGGCCCTGAAGAAGCTCCAGGCTCCTGATGGGCCCAGCTCCAGCCATTGTGGCCATCTGAGAAGTGAACCAGCAGATGGAAGACCTCTCTCTCTCTGCCTCTCTAATAAAATAAATAAATCTTTTAAAAAATAAAATAAAATCTTTTTTAAAATTTGAGATTAGTAGCCTTTTTTTAAGATTTATTTATTTATTTGAAAGAATGACAGGTGGGTGGTGGGGACACAGAAATCTTCCATCTGCTAGTAGACTCTGCACATGGCTGCAACAGCCAGAGCTAGGCTGATCCAAAGACAGGAACCAGGAGCCTCCTCCAGGTCTCCCATGTGGGTGCAGGGGCCTAAGCACTTGGACCATCTTCTGCTGCTCTTCCAGGCACATTAGCAGAGAGCTGGGTTGGAAGAAGAGCAGCCAGGACTCAAACGGCATCCATATGGGATGCTGGCGCCACAGGTGGCAGCTTTACCCACTGTGCCTCAGTGCCAGCCCCATAAAATCTTTTAAAAAATTTATTTTATTTGAAAGGCAGATTTAGAGAGAGAAAGAGAGATTAATCTTTCATCTGCTGGTTCACTCCCCAGATGGCTGCAACAGCCAGGGCTGGGCTAGACGGAAGCCAAGAGCTTTATCCGGGTCTCCCACACCAGTGGCAAAGGCCCACATAGTTGGGCTATCTTCCACTTCTTTCCCAGCTGCATCAGCAGGGAGCTGGATCAGAAGTGGAGCAGCCAGGACACAAACTGGCAACCAGGTGGGATGCCGATGTTGTAGGCAGAGGCTTTACCTGCTACACCACAATGCCAGGCCCATCACAATGCTGCTGACACAGGGCTGGAGAAGCAGAGGGGGAATGCCTGTCTTTCCTTAGGGGAGTCGGGTGTGGATCCACATGCTAACCTCCTAACATAACCAAAAGCTCATCAGGTGGCCAAGGAGAGAAGAGCCAAGGAGGCATGACACAGAGTGGAAGCATCCAGATTTGAATGAGCCTAAACACATTCAGGACATGGCAAAAATGACCTTATCATAGGACATAGAAACAAAAATTACCTTATCGGAGGACAGGGGACGAAGCTAAGGAAGTGGGTTGGGTTACGACAGTGAAAGATCTTGCCTGGCATGCAGAGGGCTTTGAAAGCAGCCAGGAAGGTCTCTGATGGACAGCCTCATCAACTATGTCTTAGGGGTGAGCATTTGGCATGGCAGTTCAGTTGCCACTTGAGATGGCCACAGTCCATATCAGAGTGCCTGGTTAGAGCCCTGGTTTCTCTGCTGCTTTTTTTTTTTTTTTTAAGATTTATTTATTCATTTGAAAGTCAGAGTTACACAGAGGGAGAGGGAGAGAGAGAGGAAAGGAGGTAGGGAGGCAGGGAGGGAGGGAGAAGTCTTCCATCCGATGGTTCACTCCCCAGTTGGTAGCAACAGCCTAAGCTGTGCCAATGCGAAGCCAGGAGCCAGGAGCCTCCTCCAGGTCTCCCATGTGGGTGCAGGGGCCCAAGGACTTGGGCCATCTTCTACTGCTTTCTCAGACTATAGCAGAGAGCTGGATCAGAACTGGAGCAGCCAGGACTCAAACTGGCACCCATATGGGATGCCGGCACTGCAGGCTGCAGCTTTACCTGCTAGGCCACAGTGCCGGCCCCTCCTCTGCTTCTGATCCAGCTTCCTGCTACGTGCACAGGTGATGGCTCAAGCATTTGTGCCCAGATTGAGTTCCCAGATCCTGGCTTTGGCCCTGCCTGGCCCTGGCTGTTATAAGCATTTGGGGAGTGAACTAGCAGTTGGAAGATCTCTCTGTCTCTCTGCCTTTCAAATGAATGGAAAATTGAAATCTTAAAAACATGTTTTAGAAAGTAAATGCTGTGAGAAACAGGGAGAACTTTCAGGAAGAGATCATAAGGGTCTTCAGCAAGGGGGTTTGGAGAGGATGGGATCCAGATGTGGAAGAAGTGAGCCACCCCGGCTGAAGACACTGCCAGATGTTTCCTAAACGTTACCTCCACTGCACCACTCTGGGAGATGGGACACTAGAAGAGCCCAGACACTTCCGTGGTCACAGCCCCAGGTCAACACCAGCGCACGACGTGGTGAATCTAGACAGAGACGTCCAGTGTGAGTTTCAGAAACTCATCCAGCACTTACAGGGAGCCTCGGAACTAGAGACACACGCTTGGGAGTCGAGGTAGACACTGGTGATGGAGGCTGAAGCCACGGATGAGGCTAAGACTGTCCACCAAGAAAACAGAGGCAGGACTGAAGCGGGAAGAACACCCACACGCAGGAGGACAGGGGAGAGCCAGACCAGGAGAGGGAGACAGCGGTGATGTCAAGGGAATTCCACAAAGGGAGTCAAGGCAAAGACCTAGAATATGACAAAAACACGATGCGACACTTGCAATTGTAAAGGCTTCTGGCCACAATGACTTCACCCCTGTAGAGGCGGGGCAGAGAGCAGGCAAGCAGCAAAGGGATAAGAAGAGGGCAGGGATGAGCTTGCAGGCTTGAGGAGCCCCGTCAATCACCTCGGGCTGGACATCTGGCCTGGAGGGTTAGCCACCACCTGGGAGATTGTGTCCTATATTGAAATATCGGATTCAATCCCCTGCTCCAGTGTGAATCCAGCTTCCTGCCAGTGCAGACCCTGGGAGGCACTGTGACAGCTCAATGAACTGGGTTCCCTCTACTCACCCACATGGGACACTTGGATTGAGTTCCCAGGTTCCAGCCTCTGCTTGGCTCAGCCCTGCCTATTGCAGGCATTTGGGGAGGGAATCAGCAGAGGGAGTGCGCTCGTGCACATGCACTCCAATAATGTTTTTTAAAGATTTATGTATTTATTTGAAAGGCAGAGTTACACAGAAAGAAGAGAGGCAGAGAGAGAGAGAGAGAGAGAGAGAGAGAGAGAGAGAGATCGTCCATCCATTGGTTCACTCCCCAAAAGGCCACAACAGCAGGGGCTGTGCCAATCTGAAGCCAGGAGCCAGGGGCTTCTTCCGGGTCTTCCATGTGGGTACAGGGACCCATGGACTTGGGCCATCTTCCACTGCCTGCCCAGGCCATAGCAGAGAGCTGGATCGGAAGTGGAGCAGCTGGAACTCAAACCGATTCCCATATGGGACGCTGGCACTGTAGGCAGCGGCTTTACCCACTATACCACAGTGCTGGCCACTCTAATACTTTAATTTTAAAGAAATTAAAACATTGATGCCCATGAGCTGTTGAACCCTTAGCTGGAGTGCAAGGGAGGTTTGGTCATGCAAACTGCTCCAGCTGCTCTTGGCAGCTCAGGCTCAGAAGCAGACAGGAATGGGGCTGGAGCTGGAAGTGAGCAAAGACAGGCAGGCAGAGGGCAGGAAGCGTGGGGAGGGGGCTTTGGATTCTTGTTGCCCTTGTTGAAGACTTTTTAAAATCTCAATCATTAAGAGGACCCATTTGGCAGTTTTTCAACAACAAAAACAAACCAAAAGCCAGGGCTTACCTTTGTATCATGCAAAAAGGATTTGATAAAAGATGTTAGCAAACGTAATGCAAAAAGAATAAACTGTTTTGAAGGACATCAGAGGCACCGCGGGAACAAGCTGGGAACACACAGACAGACCAATGACCACTTACTGAGTCCCCCAAAGACCACTGTGGAGCAAGCACTTTAAAAAAGAGCCCATGTACAGCAGACGGAAACAATAGCGTTTATTTATTTATATTTTATTTTTCAGGCTGGCTGCCATCCCAGCTGGATAAAAGGGAGGTTGCACTGGGCCACAAACATCTAGTCCTCGCACATTTCCAAAGACCCTAGGCCAATTTCCCACTCTCTCCATGTGAGCAGCGGGGAACACAGTTGCAGCCCTGTTTTTCAGGTGGGGAAATCAAGGCGAGGGGGGCCAGAGCAGCATTCCACAGGTCTACTCCTGCAAGCCCGAGGCTCGCTCTTCTACCCCTCCTACTCTGCGACTTGGAGACACTCCAGAACACCTTGCTCCCCGCTTCTCATCTCTGAGTTTACAAACTGCACAGATGTAACCTCTGCTTAGTAACACAGCCCCAAAGCTGGCAAACCCCCGGGCAGCTCGGCTCTTCCAAGGCAGTCCTTCCTCTGAGAACTCTAAGAAGCCCTCAGCTCCCGGGCCTGGGAGGGCCCCTGCCGCCACTCAGCCAAGACTTCTCTCTCCGTTGGCCCCCACCCACTGGGAACACAAGGATGTGTGCAACCACGACAGTAGTCCCAGGTTCTTCCTGCAATGAAATCACACTGGCAGGGGCCAGCACTGTGGCACAATGGGTTGATGCCCTGGCCTGAAGCACTGGCATCCCATATGGGCGCCAGTTCGAGTCCCGGTTGTTCCACTTCCTATCCAGCTCTCTGCTGTGGCCTGGGAAAGCAGAAGAAGATGGCCCAAGTCCTTGGGCCCCTGCACCCATGTGTGGGAGACCTGGAAGAAGTTCCTGGCTTCAAATCGGCACAGCTCTGGCCATTGCAGCCAATTGGGGAGTGAACCATCGGATGGGGGACCTCTCTCTCTCTCTCTCTCTCTGCCTCTCTTCTTTCTGTGTTACTCTTTCAAATAAATAAATTAATTTTTTTTAAAAAAAGAAAGAAATCACACCCGCACATGCTGGTTACCTTTCCCTTGCACCAGCCAAGATCCTTAATCCCAATCTGCAGATGAGATTAATCCATCAGACTCTAGGATCCACTTGATTTTTACACTGCCACACTGCCCAGGGGTCACCGGCCTCTAAGCGCTCAGAGACCCACACCAAATTGGGAGCAGCAAAGTAGGTGAGACAGGAGCTTTCTCGTTTCCGCTGCCTGGCTCCCGACCCAGACTCCGGCGAGGTTAATTCCACGGTGCTTCACTTGGCCAGCGGCCCCACCAGGCCGGGGCCCCGGGAAGCTGACGAGAGGCAAAGGGCTCCCTGGCAGGCCTGTCCTGGCGGCTGTCCAGCTGACTTGTGCTAACACAGCAACAGGCGCAGGAAAGGGTCTGGAGAGTGGAAAAGCACCAGGCTGGGCGCCGCTGAAGGGAGAGGAGGGGCTCCTGCCCTGCTCAGCCAGGACAACCCTGCCTTAGAGCCCCCACCGCCACGGGGGTGGGGGTCAGGGACCAACTGAAGGGGTCGAGTGGGTTCCAGTGAACCGCGACTGCAGGCCCAGTCAAAAAGGGAGTCACGGGCCTGCAAGGTCAATCAGCGAACATGGAAGAAAACCAGGCCACACCCTGGTTCATCCCAGCAACCCTGGCCTGTCTGCTGCATCCACGGAAACCCTGCCACTAATGTCACCCGAGCAGAGGCAAGACGGCACGCGGTCTCAGAGCCACCGCCAGGGGAGCAGACCACAGCCAGCCCGTGGGAATGATCGAGCTGTGAGTATTAATAGATGCACAGACATTCGGTGAGGATGTGCCCTAGGAAATGAATTTAAAAGGGGGCACAAAGTGAGAGGAGAAGGGAGCAACTTGGACTTTCCAAAGATAGGGCTTCCTCCGCCAGGCACGGGGAGGAGGCACACATGGAGACAGGGTTATTCCAGAATAACTGAAAACCTAAAAACGGCCGTGGGAAAACGCTTTGCTTGTGTTTTCGTAGGCCTCCCATCTTCAAGTGCTTTCTTGGGTTGATATTAAGCTGGGCAAGTGCAGGATGCCCAAAAGTGTCCTGGTGGAAACAAATTCTGAGGGCTAACATCTGCTAGATCACCACAAAACCTCTGTCACTGGAAGAGTCTCAGAAGTCACCAACTGGCACTGGGTCCAACTGATGTCACAGGTGTGTCAGCACAGAGTTTCTTAAGGGATTGTCAACATTTAAAAATCAGATGGTTCGGGGCTGGGGGAATCCCACTGAATTTCTAGCATCTGTTAGGGCAAAAGCGGAAAAACTAGCTCCAGCAGCATAAGCAGCACCTGCTGGGAGCTGAGACCGCTGTCTCCTCCAGGCAGCCTGCTGGCCTGTTCCTCACCTGACTGACACCTGCAGGCATCAGGGCTCCCTCCTCTCAGGTCAGCCCAGGGAAGCTATGGCCAGGCTTGGTGATGCACGGAGAAGCAGCCACAGGGTGGCAGCACTGGTCTTTTCAATTAGGCCCAGGCTGCCAGGTGAGCTTCCAGGACTGGAAACCCCACACTCTCCACATTAACATGTGCTCACTCCAACATTCTCCCTGCAGCTCACTGGAAGGAAGCCACCACGCCACCGAGCTGTGCCCCTTTTCTCAGGCCAACGCCCCTTAGGCCCTCCCACGCCACAGCTGGCATCTCCACAGGCCAGCCCACTGGGGATGAGAACGCCTGTGGGAAGGTGGCATGGTGATTCAGCTTCCAGCCTGAACCGCTGGCACTAGGTCTTCCATCTTTTTCTGTTAAAGCTGCTAGAAATTCAAATCCAATGGAGTTTTTTCTTTTTAAGCATATTTTTAAATGGTGACTCTACTAACACCACCTGTGGAGTCGGTATGACCCAGTGGCTGGCAGTCTGTGACCTCTTAATTCTTTTTTTTAATTATTTTTTTGACAGGCAGAGTTAGACAGTGAAGAGAGAGAGACAGAGAGAAAGGTCTTCCTTCCATTGGTTCACTCCCCAAATGGCCACCACGGCTGGTGCACTGTGCAGTTTGGAAGCCAGGAGCCAGGTGCTTCCTCCTGGTCTCCCACACAGGTGCAGGGCCCAAGCACTTGGGCCATCCTCCACTGCCTTCCCGGGCCACAGCAGAGAGCTGGACTGGAAGAGGAGCAACCGGGAGAGAATCCGGTGCCCCAACCAGGACTAGAACCTGGGGTGTCGGTGCCGCAGGCGGAGGATTAGCCTAGTGAGCCATGGCGCCAGCCAGCCAGTCTGTGACTTCTGAAATGGTCCCTCTCCTAATGAGATGGTTTATTGTAGGGATTTCTACCCTCAGGGCCAGCACTGTGGCACAGCAGGTTAAGCTGCCCCTGGGACACGAATACCCTGAGTGCAAACTGGTTTCCTAACTGCTCCACTTCCGATCCAGCTCCCTGCTCATGTACCTGGGTAAGGCAGTGGAAGATGGCCCTAGTGCTTGGGCCCCTGCCACCCACCTGGACAGGGCTCCTGGCTACTGGTTTTGGTCTGGCCCAGCCCCTGGTGTGGCTGCCATCTGAGTCGTGAACCAGTGGATGGAAGATCTGTGTCTCTCCTCTCTCTGCTTTTCAAATAAATCTTTTTAAAAAAAATATCCCTAACCCCACCATTACCACCACCAGGGGCTTAGGGGAGAGAGACCCTCAGACTGGATGCAGGGCAAACACCTCCCTCTTTCAGAGGTAGATGCATTCTCACCAGTGTTCACTGCTCACTCAGGGAAGGCCTCTTTCATGAGGCTACAGGTTCTTCCGCCTCTTTCTGCCTTCTCCGTTCTCCCTGCAACCTCCCCAGCAACCTCTTAGCAGGTACACCGGCGTAAGCTCCCACAGCCACTCAGAAGGCACTGGCTATACCTGTGGAGACCCTATGACTGCTGATTCCCTCCAACAGGCAGGAAAGGCCTGCAATGGGGACGCTGTTGCAAGTGAACTTACTCTACAGCTCCACCTGACCAAGCACGCAGCTCCTAAAAGCAAACACGAGGACCACGTGGCAGGATGGAAAAAGATTCTAATAAGGAAAAACGGTGAACAAAGTAAACGTGCCACAGTGACATCTTTAAACTTTGGTGAGAACTAGTTAAAAAACTAGAATATGAACCGTGGCTGTATGAGAGCACTGGGGGCGAGTGGCCTCTCGTTAGCTCTATCCCGCTCCCTCTCATGTGCAGGTGTTTCTGTTCTAGGGAAAAACCTGGGCACATGTCCACGCACGAGCTCCACCCCAAGTCAGATCTGGAAGGTGCTACCGGCTCTTGTTAGCAGGGTGAAAGGCTCTGGGAACCTGTGCCTCCAGAAGCTGGTGCAGTATCACCGGGAGACCCCAGCCAATGCCAAAGCCATCCTGTCTGGAAATGCTAGCCCTGGCTAACTCCTAGGGAGAACCAGACACAGCGGAAGGTAGGATCCCAGCAATCCGGCTCTCAGACGCCACTTTAATAACGTTTTGTACGACACAGTGATGGGGGGTGGAAGATGACGATTGTTTTCAAGTGAATTCACCAGGCACATATTCCTCCAGCCCCAACATAAACAGCCTGGGCTTTCCTTCCCAGGGAAATCCCATTCCCAAGCACACAGGACAGGATTTCAGGAAGAATGAGCACGAAACAGGGCAAACAGGACAAGGGGGCCAGGTCGACTTCTGATTCTTCCCGGTGCAAACCAGGACTACGCTTGTAGTGTCTCCTGCAGGCAGCACCCAACCCCAGCCCTTCCCCTGGAGTCCAGGCCGCCTCCCCAGGGAGACAGACAGTCCCTATGCACTCCACACACTCCTCCCCTAGTGCTCCCATCCGCTCGGGACCTGAGCACGTGTGGCCCCCACGTGACAGAGGCAGCCGTGGGCAGACCCTTCAAGGGCCTTCCTCTCCGCTGGCCCCGGCCCTGTCTGCCTGCCCAGGAGGGAGCAGACAGTGTGGTGTGGCTGCGGGGGTGCGGGAGGGGCCGAGGAAGCAGCAAAGCAGATCAGCTGCGCAGGGTCTGGGGCCGGGGCGACAGAGCAGCAGCCCAGCCCCGGCCTCCGAGAGGGGCGCAGCGCCCCGCGTCCCCCATCAGTTCTTCTCGGGGCGGTTTCTGTTCAGGACGGCTTTCGGGGCGAACTCCAGCTTGTCCTTGAGGCTCAGGACCTGCGTGTGGTCCTTGCCGAGCAGCTCGTCCAGCTTGCGCTCCTCCCGGCGCTCGGAGATGCTCTTCTCCTCCTCCGCCGGCTGGGGCGCCTTGCCCCGGATGAACCATTCCAGGTGGTAGCCCACGGCCCCAACCACGAAGGCCACAGGAAACGTGACATAGGGGGCGTAGGTCCGCACCACGGTCCAAAGCACAGGCCACATGACATCTGCAGGGGTGCACAAGGCAGCGTTAGGGAGGCGCCAGCACCCCTCCCGCTGCAAACAGGGACGACCCCCAGGGCGCCCCACCTACCAGGAGGCCATGCACAACTAACTGAGCGCACACCACCCCCCCCACCCCCCCACCCCCCCCTCCCGTGGAGCAATGCAAACGTGCATCTGGCTTTACCCAACAGCTGGGCCCCTGGAGTCATGCATGGGACTGCAAAAGATTCAACTGTCAGGGAAGGGGGAAGAATCTGTCTTGTGCGTTGTTCTCTTGGACAACTCCGCACCAGTGTGTGGCAGTGTCCCCACAACGGGACCTCCGAGCCTCACCTTGTGGAGCTTCGAGCCTGCTGCCGGCTCCAAGCCCTCCCTCGACAGCTCGTCAACATTTCAGGCATTCTCTGCCCTACGGCATCTCTCTGTGAGCACTGCCCGCCACCCTCTGCCCACCACAGGTCCTCCCACTGTCACCCTCCTGGCTCCGTGCCTGGTGAAGAAGGAGCTTCTTCCCCCCGGCCAAGCATAAGCAGCACAAATAGCCAGAACGGTAATCCACACCCAGCGACTCTGGATTTGACATAGGAAAATTGGCAATGCTTTTTCCCTGTTCTTAACTTGGTTCTACCACTGCGGCCACCTATACTTCACAAATCTGCTGGCCAAGCTACTTTCAAAATACACTATCTTCAACCAAATCCAATTCCTCACTTTTCATATGCTCCTGAACACACCAAAGCGTTCTCTGAACACCCCAGCATTGGAAGTCTCTGTGAAAACCACTGTCCTAGCCACGGAGGGCAGGGGGAGACTGCCCTGCTCCTGAACCAAAGTGGGACAAAGCAGACGTGTCCGGTAGGTAGGTAGGTAGGTAGGTAGGTAGGTAGGTAGAGAGAGAGAGACAGACAGACACACACACACACACACACACACACACGGGGAGTCACTGTAATGGCCATTCTCACACTGTAATGGCCAGTCTCACGCGACCATTATCATTATGAACAAAGATCACTCTCAATTATCTTAACAATGACAGCTAAGGACTTCCTCATCCTAGCACTTTATATACAATGTCTCCTTTAATCCTCCTGTCTACCCTGCCAGGGAGAAGGCACAATCAGAGTTCAGTAACTTGCCCAAATGAAGTCCAACTGAAAGATCTCTGTGATTGTGCAACTCTCCAACGTCACTGTCTCTGGACTAAAAAGAACAATCAATACCTCATCAGGGACAGGTTTTGTGTGTCTTGTTCCAGTTCTCTCTGGAGGAATCCCAGTGTTCTGTGGACCACTGTGGGTAGGGGTGAGCCTGCAGCAGCCCGGGTTTCCTCTCCTGGTCCTTGGAGCCACCCAGGCACTGCGCTGACTTCCTGCACAGTCACAGTCACCTGATCCTCGCAGCACCCCTGTGGGGTAGGAGTTGCTGGCGTGGATTCTAAGGCCACAAAGTCTCAGGTGTTGTTACTTAGTCCAAGATCACCAGAAGCAACACAACCTCTGATTTTGACCCCAGGCCTCTCCAACTTCAAGGCCTGTGGTCTTTATAGTGGAAAGAACATACTATAGACAGGTATATGGTTTCTGTCTAAATTCTGAACTTAAGAACTTCTGCAAGCCTTTTCCTGTCAGCTTGGCATTTCATTACCTCAAGAGCTTCCTGCTTTTGCAAACTCTGTGATCACTCTAAGAAATCTGTTTAATCCTAACATACAGAAGCTGTTAAGAGAGACACCTTTGAAGAACCCCAAACCTAATACGCCTCCCATTGTGGCACAGCAGGTTAAGCAGCTGCCTGGGATGCCCACCTATATGAGCACCACTTTGGGTGCTGCCTGCTCTGTTTTTTTTTTTTTTTTTTTTTTTATGATTCATTTACTTATTTGAAGAACAGAGTTACAGAAAGAGAGAGGGGGGCTGGCAATGTGGTGTAGTGGGTAAAGCCACCACCTGTGGTGCCGGCATCCCATATGGGCGCTGGTTCAAGTCTCGACTGCTCCTCTTCTGATCGAGCTCTCCGCTATGGCCTGGGAAAGCAGTGGAAGATGGCCCAAGTCCTTGGGCTCTGCACCCATGTGGGAGACCCAGAAGAAGCTCCTGGCTCCTGGTTTTGGATCGGCTCAGCTCCGGCCATTGCTGCCATCTGGGGAGTGAACTAGCGGACAGAAGACTCTCTCCCTCTCTTTCTCCCTGCCTCTCTGTAACTCTGCCTTTCAAATAAATAAATCTTAAAAAAAAAAAAAAAAATCCTTCTCCCATGTTATTTCCCACCTTCTAAGCAAAACCTCTCTATAAGCAAACACTTTTCCTAAACCAACCCTCTTTTCCAACCTGTCTTAAAACATCTGCAGCATGGCTTTTCTTTTCTATCCGCCGTCTGCGGTGGGCCCGCCATCAGGATGCAGACCTACGGAAAAGCCCTTCCGGGGAAGACCACCATGCTCAAGGTTGAAGCCTTGGATAGCACAGAAAATGTAAAGGCCCAAATCCAGGATCAGGAAGGGATTCCCCCAATCAGCAAAGACTGATCTTTATGGTAAGCTACTGGAGGACGGATGGGCTTTATCTGACTACAGCACTCAAAAGGAGTCCACTCTTCACCTTGCATGGAGACTCCGTGGTGGTGCCGAGAAAAGGAAGAGGTCTTACAGCGCCCCCAAGACGGATAAGCACAAGAGAAGTCCTTTAGTACTACAAGGTGACGGGAATGCAAGTCACTCGCCTGCGTGGCGAGTGCCCTTCGCACGAACGTGGCGCTGGAGTGTTTGTGGCCAGCCACTTTCAGACATTACTGTGGCAAATGCTGTCCGACCTACTGCTTCAACAAACCAGAAGTCACGTAATTGTACATGAGGAGTCAACAAAGGATGTTAACAGGGGCTGGCGCTGTGGCATAGTGGGTTAAAGCCCCAGCCTGCAGCGCTGGCATCCCATATGGGCGCTGGTTTGTGTCCCGGCTGCTCCTCTTCCGATGCAGCTCTCTGCTATGGCCTGGGAAAGCAGTAGAAGATGGCCCAAGTCCTCGGGCCTCTGCACCCGCGTGGGAGAACCGGAAGAAGCTGCTGGCTCCTGGCTTCAGATCGGCTCAGCTGTGGCTGTTGTGGCCATTTGGGGAGTGAACCAGTGGAATGGAAGACCTCTCTCTCTCTCTCTGCAACTCTTTCAAATAATAATAAATACGTTAACATAAAAACATACCAAGTATGGTTCACAACTAATCTCTCACTTGCAGCACAAGGCCTCTCTCCCTGTCTCTCTGATGTCCTGCTCACGTTCTAATCAAGCCCGTCAGTCCATCCATTCAGGTATCCCACACTTACAACCAGCACTGTGGGGCTTGCTCGTCTGCATTTCTCAAGACGCTCTAGGCTCCCAGAGGGAAAAGACCGTGTCCGCCAGCCCCACTGTGCCGTACCCACTCCTCCGACCCCTCACACCCCCACCTGGCACAAAGTGACCCTCGATCATCGCTTGTTGGGGAGAAGGAGGGCAGTCCGAGCAACTCATCAGGGCTAAAACCACAGCAGCCACCCATACACAGTCCCTGAAAAGGTGGCGAGCACCCAGCCCCTGATGGTGACAAGACGCTAGACGCTCCATCATCATCATCATCCCCAGGGTACCCGGAGAGGTGTCGTGGTTGGGGACATACAGGCCAACCGGTTGCCAGGAAACCGCTCTTTACGCCTGGCCCCCGGAGGCCCCAGAAACCTCCAAGTGCTGCCAAGGGCAAAGGAGGTCTGAGAAGGGGCAAGAATTAACCCTGGGGGTCATCCGAGCCCGGCCGGGGTCGTGGGGGAGGGGGCGCGGACAGGACAAGTGAGGTCAGCGCCCAAACAGCTCCTCGAGGACGCCAGTCAGCCCTCTGTCCCTCCGGCCCCTTCGCGTCCGTCCTCAGCCCCGGTCGCAGAGGACCAGCCGGGCTCCCCAACTCGGCAGCGCAGCGCCGGGAAGAGGGAGCCGTCGGGCCGGGCCACAGCCGGAGCGGACACTCGCCATACCCTCTCCCTGACGGCCTGGAACCGTCGTCACGGAACTGGCAGCCCCGGCAGGTGCCCCAGCGAAACGACCCGCTCGCCGGGACCGCGCGCTCACCTGCGGCCCAGCCCGCACGCCTCGGTCCAGCCCCCAGTCTCCGCCCGCCAGCCGGGAGCACGGACGTCGCCGCTCCCAGCGGCCCCCGGGCCGCGGGCCCCGTGACCCCGCCCACTGGCCGCCGGCTCCCTCGGAGCGCAGGGATTGGCTGAACTCCAGCCACACGCCGGGAGGAATCCGGGCCTCCGCAACGGGATTCCACTGAGCTGAGACGGTTACAGCGCCCCCTGGTGTCCTGGAGGTTTCCCAGTCGCGGCGCCACGTGTTTTCCTTGTGGGAGAAAAGTGACAGATCATCCATTTATTTATTCAACTGGGGTTTATTACGCGTCTTCTGAGACCTAGGTCTGGGCACACAAAAAGCCAAGACTATGGTCCCTGACCTCAAGAAGGGCTCCCTTGCGAATGACAGTCTAGTGCTTTAGAATCTTTGGATCCAGGCTTTCTAGCTAGGTGACCTTCGGAAGAATGTTCATTATATTCATTCTCCTGCGGGAGCCTCCCCGGGCTCCTCCGTGCAAAGGCGGGAACGCCCATTTCGCAGGAATGGCGCAAGGATTGCATGATATGATGTATTAAGGTGCTGTGCCAGGCGCAAAGCAACCAGGGAAACATAACCGTTACTGTTCTCTGTTACAAAAAAAAAAAAAAAAAAAAAATCGAACTACAGTAAAACCTGTCTTACATGACCCCCTCGGGTTAAATATTTACTCCCTCCTCTGCGTCTCCACTGTGCACTGTACAAGCAATTATTTTATAACATGCAGGGAAAAAAAACTCTTGCCCGTGCTCCCCCGTGGGCCTGCCTCCCTGCCTTCCTGTCTTCCTTGCACGTCTCTCGGCTTGGCATGTGAGGGAAGCACCACAAGATGCCAGAAGCTGGGATTAAAGGATAAGCTTATTTTGGGGCAAGGACTGTTTGAAGTCCATCGCTGTGGCGTGGATATTAGCGTGGGCACTCCTCAGAGGCCCGCGTGGGAAAGGCTTGGTACTGACGAGACACTCAGCCCGGTTACGGCACTGGGTGGGGGGCCCCTCTGGGAACTGATCAGATTGGATTTGGTTGCTGGGGTGCTGCTCCCATGACCGAGTCATGGCTTCACAGGGGGAGCCACGGACAGGTGCTTGCTCTGCCATGTGATGCTTGGCACCACCTCGCGACTCTGCCAGTGAGAGCACCATCACCGGACACCGAGTCAGTGGGGCCACCTGACCTTGGACTGAGAACCTCCAACACCACGACCTAGACTAGACCGCCCGCCTTCAGAAGCCGTTTGTCTTTGGTATTTCATTGTAGTCATGACAAGCTGAGTAATGCATTCATGCATAACTTTTTCAACAAGGGTGTTTCCCATGAACTTTCTAAACTGTCCCCATGGTTATTGTTGGTAACATACACTAGACCCCCAGATTTTCCACCCACCCCAAACTGGTGCACGAGTCTGTGCCTTTAATTATGCTTGGGCACCTACCTGGAGTGCCCTTCCCACCCTTCTTCACCAGAGCCGCTCTGCCTCCTCTGTTAAGGGTCACCTGCAAGGGAAGCCTCTCCAACTGCATCACTTCATTACGGTGAAGAGTTCAAAGCTAGGGGCTGGCGCTGTGGCATACTAGATTAGTCCTCCACCTGTAGTGCCGGCATCCCACATGAGTGCTGGTTCGAGTCCCAGCTGCTCCACTTCCAATCCAGCTCTCTGCTATGGCCTAGGAAAGCAGTAGAAGATGGACCAAGTGTTTGGGGCCCTGCCACCCACGTGGGAGACCCGGATGAAGCTCCTGGTTCCTGGCTGCAGCCTGGCCCAGCTCTAGCTGTTGCAGTCATTTGGGGGAGTGAACCAGCAGATGGAAGACCTCTCTCTCTCTGCCTCTCCCTCTCTGCATCTGTAACTCTGCCTCTCAAATAAATAAAAATTTTAAAACTTAAAAAAAAAAAAGTGTGTACATGGAGCACAGAGAAGGAGCTTCTGCCCAGCCAGGAGGCATCAGCGAAAGCTCCCTAGGGACGCTGGTACTGAGCCAAACCTTGAGCACTGTCTGCCGGTTCCCTCAGGCAGGACGGAGTGGAGCTCAGGAGCACACTTAGAAAGCAGAAAGCCATGGGTTCAAATCCTGGCTCTGCTCTCTGCTAATTTCAGAAAAGCCATGGACACTCTTTGTTTTAGAAAAGAGAGTAATAGCACCCAGCCCCTAGGCGTGCTGCGTGAAATCACCTCATTGTATACCGTGCTTGGTGTAGTGCCTCGCACTCAGTAAATTATTACCACCATGGAGAGTCTTCCCCACACTCAATCCTCCTTCTGCAATGCCCGATGCCCAAGTACGGCGTTGCACAGTCACTAAACCAAAAGCCCGAGCCACACCCTCAAGGCCCGGCCCCTCTCACCGTATTGCCCACACCCAGCTTGGCACAGGGGCCTCCCAGCGTCAACATCGGTCCCAAGACCACATCAGCAGCTCCCCTGGGGGTCTCCCGGCCTTCTCACTGCTCCCTCCAGTCCATTTCTGTTGGTTCTGCCGGTCAAGGGAACTTGCAAAGCAGGCGGACTGCAGGGCAGACAACCTGTCACCTCCGTGGGTTCCTTCTGCCCCCCCACCCGCCCCCGCCCCCGCACACACACACACCACCCCGCTCCAGGGCTGGCAGCACAGCGGCCCGCCCAGGCTGCCGCCCTTGCCTGTCCTAGAGGTTCTGCCCTCTCTTCCACGACAGCAAAACACCCGGGCACCGTGCGAGGCCCAGCGCACAGGCGGAGGGCTGCCCCAGACTGCCTGTCCTCCCCAACGCACGATGACACGTCACTGCCATTGGAGCAGCGTTAGGAGGTGATGAGGCCATCTGAGGGCTCTGCTCCCGTGGCTGGGGTTGGGGCCTCCATACAAGGGCGAGTCCAGCCACCTCCTGGCCTCTTCCACCCTCACACCTTTGCCAGGCGAAGGCCCGTGCCAGATGCTGGTGGCACCTTGGTGCTGGACTTCTCCAACCACGAGCCAACAAAGTCCTGCTCGCGGTGAATTGCCCGGTCTGTGGCTTTCTGTCTTAGCAGCACAAAATGACCTGAGGCACTGTGTGAACAGAGGCTCCCTTCTCTTCTCCTCGCCCCTCTGGGAAAGCAGGTCTCCCTTGGTACCCCCACTTTCGGTATGCCCGGCTGTGGCCACACCGAGAGCACTCAGAGCACAGAGATGGCGCTCAGCTTTCATTTATTTCTGGGGCTCAGCACAACTGAAGGAGGCGCCCCCATCAGCCGCACCTGGGGACACTGCAGACCTGGTGTGGGCAGCAGGACAGCCACAGGGTTACAAATGCTGCCCTGTTCATCCGTGCACTGCACGTGTACCTCCTACACCCAGAAAACCTGGCCCCCTTCCAAGAAGACAAAGACTAGGAAAAAACTACACAGAGGACTAAACTCCGAGCCAGCCACTGCCCAGCTTTGGGATTTGGGAGCAGCCGTTCCCATCTCCAAGCCTGTCTGCTCATCTGTGCGGGGGTGAGAACACCTGTTTCCTGGGATTGCTCTGATATCGTCTAGTTCAAGCCTCACCTGTGTCCTACTCTGAGCGATGAGAGTCCCAGAGGTCAAGCGGTCCAGCCAAGGACTCCCCTGCCAAGCGTACAGGAAACAGACACTCCAGGAATCCAATGGACAGTCATCCAAGCGAGGTGTTCTCAAAGCCGGCTGCCCACCAGAGCCCCCTGGAGCACCTGTTGAAGACCCACTCAAGGGGTCTTTACCACTGTCTCAGACCAGCTCCAAGCTGACGGGCTTCTGGAGGTTCGGGTCACAGGGAGCCCCCTCATTGGAGTCTGTGTTCCAGGACCTGCTTCTCAGTGGCCCAGAAAACGCCTGTGCCAATGGCTACTGTGGCCCCGACAATCCCCCCTCCCCAGCGTGACCCAAAGGCTGAGCCATCAAGTCGCTGTGCCCCAGTGCCCGCTTCTCCTGCAGGTCCTTGCACAGCTGCTCCCTGATCTCAGAACAGCCCCAGCCTCAGCCCCTCTCCTGCGGCTACTACACAGTCAGCCTCCTGGCACTCACCCTTGTGTTTTAACTGCCCATTTCTCTCTTCTCCCCAGAGCACCAGAAACTATAGCCTGTTCACAGCCATGTCCATGGTGCCTGACAGTGATAAACATTTGCTGAACAAATGTATGAATGAGAAGGGGGCGGGCACTGTGGTATAGCAGGTTAAGCTGCCGCCTGTGGCCAGCTTTTCATATGGCGCTGGTTTGATTCCCGGCTGCACCACTTCCTCTCCAGCTCCCTTCTGATGCACCTGGGAAAGCAGCAGAGGATGGCCCAAGTGCTTGGGTCCCTGCACCCACATGGGAGACCAGGAAGAAGCTCGTTGTTGTTTTTTCTTGGGGGTAGGGTGAAACAGGGGATGGAATATCTCTCTCTGTCTCTCTAATGCTTTCAAATTAAAAATGAACGAGAAGGTCTGGCTGAGCTAGAGTGGCCCAGAGGAGCAGGCACCCCCGGCCCCCAAGCCCTCCTCTCCTGCCTAGGGGTGACCCGTCAACCCCGAGGGCTGGAAGGGGGGCTGTCAGGGCTGCCATCAACCCCTTTCCAGGCCTCAGACTTGGATCCCCCACTGCAGACATGTCACCTATCCGCCCGGAGCCTCGGCTCCCTCTCCTTTGGCAAGGCACTGCCCCTTCGTGGCCAGCACTCAGCCTCGCCTGGCCCACCTACGAGCCAGCACCACTGGGGCCTGGCTGCCTTCCCAGGGCGGTTCTGGTCTTCGGACCCTCCTGCCCCACGGTGCCCGCTCACAGGAGGCACCCGAAGGAAGACGATGCTGCAGCACCAACCTCCACAGAGCCTGTGTGCTGCTGGCCGTGCCCTCGGGGAAGGAGAAACCAGTATATGTTGAACCTAATAATAACCACACTCCCTGTTTATTGAGCACACACTCCGGGTTGGGCACTTCCCTCTGCGGGGGAATCCGGGAAAGACCAGGAGCCAGACAAGGAAACACAACCAGGGCTGGGGAGACGTTGACTCCTCCCCCACTCTAGGAGGGCCCAGGTCCTGACCGTGGCCACCAACGGGCTCAATCCCCTTTCCCCCTGCTGTCCCCGGACCGAGAGCGTGGATCCTGTCCTGGACACCCGGGGCCCACGTGGCCTCCTCCGGAGAGAGCAGCGGTTTCAAGTGCAGTTCTGCCGTTTTATTTTTCCTGGGATACTCAAGGGGGTGTGGGAACAGCCACAGGTGTGGTGAGGGGAAGCCCCCATCTCCCCTCCCCAGCCGCTGGGAAAGGGGAGAGGCCCAGGCGCCCTGGTCCTGGGTTGGTCCAGCCACTGTGGTCCCTGGGCCCGGTGGGCGGAGGGCTGAGGGCGGAGCCCCGGGAGGGTGGGGCGGGCTCCTAGGCGGGGTTCGGGATTCTTCATAAAAAGCCACGAAGCTTGATCCCCACGAAGCCCAGCCCCGCGGGGTGGGGGGGTGGTGGTGGTGGAGGACGTTGGAGGGTGGGGGTGGGGACGCAGAGCCCAGATGGGGGACCCGGCCCGGCCTGGCCCGTGGGGGTGGCAGAGATGGTGGCCGTGGGGAGGAGGTGGGGACGTAGCGTCGGACCGGGAGGGAGGGGGTCCAGGTGGGGAGCGCAGGGCGGAGAGGCGCGGCCCCCAGCCCAGCCCGGGCGCCTTCGCGTGGGGTCAGGAAGGTAAAAAAACCCACGAGAGCGCGCCGGGCAGCAGGGCCGGGGCGTGCGGAGCCGGCGCGGCGGGCGCGCGGGGCGGCCCGGTTCACAGTGACCTCGACGCTGGGTGTACAGTACGGGTAGAAAACCGCGGGCCGGGCCGGGCCGGGCGGGCCGGGCCGCTCACAGCCTGGTCTGGGCCTCGGGGATGTAGATCTCGATGCTGTCCGCACTCTCGGTGGCCGAGCTGTGGCGGAAGGAGGCGGCGCGCTTGGCCGCCAGGAGCCGCTTGCGCGCTTCCTGCCGCTGCCGGTCCACGGAGTCCAGGGAGCGCTCCTTCACCGGCACGCCCCGGCCCCGCGAGGGCTTCTTTGGTATCGGCGGAGGGACCTTCTTCTCCTCCTGCGGCAGAGGGGGCGGCCGCTGAGTCAGGGGCGCGGGCGGAAGGCCCCCTCGCACCCCAGACTTGGGCGAACCCCTCGGTGGTCTGGCTCTAAGGAACCCCCCCCACCCCCGCACCTGTCCTGGAAACAGGCGGGGCACGAGCGCCCCCTGGTGGACAGTCCTCAGCCGCTCGCCTTACAAAGCTCGCTCCCGGGGTCCCCTACAGCCGGCCCAGGCACGGCAAAGGGGGGGCTCCTGCGCGCCCCTCCCAGGCGAGGTCCTGGAGGCTGCAGGGACGCGCGCAAGGCTCTGCCCTCGGAGCCTAGGCCGGAGCTGAGGGCCATGTGCCTTTCTGGAAGGTCTAGTTCGGCTCCCTCTGGTTCCACAGCTCAGGCTGTGTGCACGTCGCGGGGCAGGGGGTGAGGGGGCCAGGACGATGACAAAGCAGGGCTGCCCTTCCCCTGCCGCCGCTGTGCACCTCTCTACAGAAGAGCAGTCTGTGCAGCCTGCCTCTTGGCCGGAAGGGACACCCCACAGCCATGCAGCACACACACCTTAGGTTCCAGGAGTTTCCAGCTGTTGGCCTTGAGTTGCTGTAGCTCCAGGAACTTGAGGGTCACATCCTCGATGGAGAGCTGCAGGAGGTCCCAGAAACCCGCCAGGTCCTGGAAGGTGGGCACGGGGAACGCAGTGGGGTCCTGCGGTGGAGACAGAGTCAGCCAGTGAGGACCGGAGAAAGCCCTTTCCCCACTGTTGGGCAGCTCGGCTGGGGGAGTGGGGTAGGGGCTGGGAGGCAAAGCAGTGAGAAGGCGCTGGGGCCTCTCCCTCGCCTGCACTAACACCAGGTCCCGTCCCCGGCCCCAACACGGTCACCCATGCAGCCTGGCCGCCAGGCACACGCACCTGCTAGGCGCTGCTCCTATGGTCACTCACCATGTTCTGCTGACACAGCCGGAAGAACTGCTGAACCTTCTGGGACAGGAGGAGCTGTGTGCTGCCCACGGCACTGCGGATCTTCTCCAGGACTGGAGAGACAACATGGGGAGGGCGATGGGGCCATGACCCGCCTCCGGGAGTGAGCCCCCAGCTGGCTGGCACCGTCTTCTACCTGTGTCCTCAGTCCAGCCCCTCCCCCAGCAGACGGTACCCCCAGACCCTGATGCTGATTCCTCCCTAGGGCCCCGTTTACCACGGACTCCAGCCTCAAGGGGTCCCAGCCCAACCTAGCCCCATAGCCTTGACTGGGCCACTCATTGGGTAAACTGATCACAGTGCGTGACTCCTTGCCTTGTTAAGAGCTGTTAAGAGATTTCCCCTCCATGAGGCCTATCTTCCTTCCCACCAGCCCATCATGGGGGTCCTGTGGAAAGACTGTCTCCCCTCAGAATGGATTGACAGGGAGGAGCCAGGCCTCCTCTACCCTCCCCACAACCCAGGGCCTGGAGCCACTGCCTGGATCCTGCCTGGCTTCTCGTCCCAGGCCCTGTGTCCCTTTGTCCTTATGGAACTGGCGACTCGCACGGAGCCATCTCCTAGAGGGCCCACTCCTCTTGCCTGGGTCAGCATCCCCAGCCCTGAGCCCTGGCCGCTGAAGCTGCTCCCTGCTCCCTCCCAGGAGCTCCCAGCACATCCTGCTGCCAAGTGCACGGCCAGGCTCCGGTGCCAAGGGCCCAGACAGCCGTGTCAGCACACTCAGGGGACCCGCCACTGCGCTGCAGCCCCGCCAGCCGTGGTGCCATGGCCCCGCACGCCCCATGAGGTCCCCGGAGCCCACTCACTCTCCTCCGGCAGCTCGTATTCCTCCGCCTCGCGCTCCATCTGCTGGCACCACTGCTCCAGCTTCTCCACCTCGGCCCGCAGCATCTTGAGGAACCACTCGCCATCCCGGGGACAGGGCGACGCGCGGCCCGAGTCGGGGAGGCTGCGGGATCCGCGCTCCATCCAGGAGTCACGGCGGCCAGCCCCGGGGCCGGGGGTAGGGGCAGGGGCGGGGCCCTGGGACCCATCGGCCGCGGGCGGCTCATAGGGCAGCGGGAAGCCCTCGCGGTAGGCCCACTGGCCCTGCGTGTGGACCGTGCGGAAGACTGAGTAGGTGGGCGCCCGGGGCCCGGGCTGCGGCTCCGAGGCATGCCGCTGGAAGGAGCGTCCGAACTGCAGGGCCTTGTCTTCGGTGGCCACGGCAGCCAGGCCGGCCAGGCCCTCCAGCTCCAGGTCCGCCTGCACGCCGGCTGTCACGCTGTTGGAGCGCTTGAACCTCGCGCGCCTGGGGAGAGAGGGCCCTGTCACCTGTGCCCCCCTCCTGGGGAGGTAACAAGGGCAGGAGCAGGGGAAAGACTCCAGGAAGCTCACGGACAGGAATCCAGGCCCTTGAAATGGATCAGAGTTTGCAACTGATGGGGACCTAACCCTAGCTTTCGGGAAGCCGCTAGACAAAAGTGATGTTCAAAATAGGTGACAACCGCTCCTCGGGGCACGGGGGCTACAGCACATCCGAACAGCAGAGACCAAAATGCTGGAGCAGCACCGTGTAGAAGCAGCATTGTGGGGGTGACAGAGGGCCGGGGCGGGGGTAGTTTACAAACGAATGCATCAGTATCTCTCTACCATAACCCCTGATGTGTCCATATTCGTCTATACCTGCTGTACCAGCCGTCTTCAGCCCTACCAGGAGACACAGTCACTCAGCTACAAAGGAGCAGGGCCAGGGTGTGGGCTCTGCAGTGAACCAGTTGCTATAACATCACGGCGGGGCTGGAGTGGGCCTGCCTGCAGCTGGGAGGACCTGTCCCCCAGGGATCCCGGCGGCTCAGCCCAGAGCCTGGCCAGACCCGCTAAGCCAGTGCCAGTGGAGCTGAATTAAGTTGTTGGCAGGAATGACACGAGGTCTGGAAATTTCTTCTCTTTGAGTTAATCATATGCAAATCCTATGCAAAACAGAAAGTCAATTGGCCTTGTTCATTGTATTCCCCCCATGCCCCCCCCCCCCACCTGGGCTCCTTTCTATAAAGAAGTCGGTGGCCCCCAAAGATACACAAGGTTGGGGCCAGACAATACCTTAGGAAGCACAGTCAGAATGTGGGGGGGGGGGGTTTGGGGGGTGGGGAAAGGGTAAACAGAAGTTCAAGGTCTGGAATTTCAAGAATCACAAAAGAAAGGCTCAGGAGTCCAGGGCTACCTCCACCCCCACACAGAAGAGACAGGGGCTCCTGGAGCCAGCTGGGGGGGCCTTCCCAGGGGACTCTCCCGACCCCATGACTTCCTATTGCTGCCCAGGTCTTCTCTCCCCGCCTGCCTGCCTGCTTCCCTGCAGCTGGCAGGCTGCCTGCTGGGAGCCTGTTGCCATAGAAACTAGGCCCAGAGGATGCTGCAGGACCCAGGAAAGAGAGATGCACTCGTGTGCAGTCTCCGCCCCTACCCAGAGAGCGAGGAGACAGAACATGGCCTCATGGCCTCCCACATAGTCTTGACCTTGGAGTGTGCCCAGGTCGGGACTTGTGTCACCATCTGCCTTGACCACTGGACTGGCCTCCTTTCAGTGGCCTCTGCCTCCACTCAGTACCGGGCAAAGGATGAGCACTGGACTAGGGGGCAGGCCTGGGTTCTAACCTGTGTCACTGTGTACCTTTGGGAAGTCCTCCATCTCAGCCATCTAATGTGAGGGTATATGATATATTATTATATCTACCATATGTTTTAAATTAGCAACAAAAATATCTAAAAATACACACACACGTCTGTATAAAATTATAAATTAATGGCCAAGGTATCTCCTTCTCGCTAAAATTATACCTTATACATTTTAAGGCATGGGGCCCACCAATCCCTCTCCAATCCACTAATCTTCCTGAAGCCAAGCTCTGCCAAGTCATTCCTTGCTCAAAACTCTTCCATAGCTCCCCACTGCCAACAAGATAAAGCTCAGACGTCCCATGCTAGCATTTACCGGAGGCCCTTACGCCTCTTCCTCTTGACCCTCATCTCCCCACCCCCCATTCTTGTTCCCCAAAGAAATCTGCACCTGCTATTCACCTGCTAGCAGCAGTGTCACTCCCTTGCACTTCCTGCACAAGTCCCTCCTCCTCTGTGAGCCCCCTAAGTGGCCTGGCCACTCCTCAGCAATCTCTCTGTGACCAGAGGCAGCCCCACTGCCCAGTTCCGTGGTGCTCCATGGGGAGCACCTTCAGTGTCTAGCTACACAGACAGAACACACCGGGGCCCCCTCTGAGCTCCAATTAGCCTGCGGCTCCTTCGGGGCACCAGCAGCTGCAAACCACAGAAGTAAAGACACAGTATACCTCCAACACATGTGTTACGGAGGAGTCAATGTCCCAGCTTGCTCTCCTGTTACCCCACTAAACATGCACCTGTCCCGCGGCACCACTGAGTCTTCTGCCTCCTTTCGCTCATCCTCGGAGAAGTCCTGAGAAGGCCCATGCTCCACCTTGCTGGGAATGGCCACACTGCCTACAACAGAGGCACACCAGGCCCCCGGGCTTCACAGTTCTTCAGCAGATAGCTTGATGAGCTCTTTCCCAGTGTCTGCTTCAAGGAAGACATGGAAGAAGTTGAGGAGCTTCTGGGAGTACTGGGGGCACAGTCCTCACCAATGCTCCCAGCCAGGGACCAGAGATCTGCACAGCACCAGTAGGTGTCGGTCAGTCCTGGTATAAGCGGTATTTAAAACTGGTGGTGTAGGGGGCTGGCGCTGCGGCATCGTGGGTAAAGCTGCCGCCTGCACTGCTGACATCCCACACAGGCGCTGGTTCAAGTCTTGGCTGCTCCACTTCCAATCCAACTCTCTGCTATGGCCCAAATCGTTGGGCACCTGCACCCACGTGGGAGACCCAGAAGAAGCTCCTGGCTCCTGGCTCCTGGCTTTGGATTGGCCCAGGTCCAGCCATTTTGGCCAGTTGGGGAGCGAACCAGTGGATGGAAGATATCTCTCTCTCTCTCTGCCTCTCCTTCCCTTTCTGTGTAACTCTGACTTTCAAATAAATAAATAAATCTTAGAACAAAACTGGCAGTGTGCGACAAGGTCACCCAAGTAAGCAGCGATGGAGCACAGATGCCAAGAGCCAGTGCCCTGGGGAAGACGGGCATTTCCAAAGCAGGCGGAGATCATGTTGTCCACAGAGGCGAGGAGGAAGCCAGCAGGAAGAGGAAGAGACCAGGAGAAAGTTATCCAAAGGCAGACAGGGGAGAGGAAGGTCCCGGGAAGACGTGAGCGGCCACCATGGGAAATGCGGCCGGATGAGAGAGAGGGCTGCCCGCTGACTGGCCACGTGGGAGCCACGAGTGATCAGAGCCAGAGTAGGCTGGATGGGATGTGGGGAAAGCTGCAGACACAGTGGGTTGTCAGGAGGTGCTGAAATCTGGTCATCGCCTTCAAAGAACGTGGCCGAGAAGGGAGGACGGGAGAAGGACGTGCAGTTAAAGGAGTGACGTGGTTTGGGATGGTTGTCATGAGAATGCTGGCCACCCAGAGATGGCTGTCCTCAGCACCCCACCCCCCCAACACACACACACTACCATCAGCAAGTTCCCTGCCATGGCATTAGGGGAGCTGCAACTCGGGATCCCGACATGATGAGAATGGCCTGGGTTACCTGGGTGTGTGCAATTTAATCACTTGGCCCTCACTTGTGAGCAAGGGAGGAAAGCGAGTCAGAGGGGGAGGTGGGATGTGGGAACCTGCCCCTGCTGGCTGTGGGAGGAAGCCGGCCACACACCAGGGAGTGAGTGCAGGCAGCCTGTGTAACTGGGAAAGGGGACAAGACGGGCTCTCCCAGAGCCTCCAGCAGGGAGGGAGCCCAGTGCATCTCAGTTCAGACTTCTAACCTTCGGAAATGCGTGAGCCTAATCTGCATCGTATCACAGCGCTGAGTGTGGTCATTTGTTATCGCAGACACAGGAAACCACACAACCTGAGGCGGAGAAAAGTGACCAACAGTCCGAGGCACCAGCTGTCAGGAGGACACAACACAACGGACGTCCTCCAGGCACTTAGTAGGTGCTCAGCTAAGCACCTTGCTGGATGAAGCACACTCGGCCCCCACACACAGTCCCGTGATGAGGGTGCCTGCATCACACCCCTTTTACAGATGAGAGAACTGAGGCTTAGAGCGGTTAGGTGGTTTGTTCAGCTGAAACAGTTACCAAATTAATGCAGAGGCCCCTCTTAAACTACTGCACTCCACTGCCTCTGTAGGCTGGAGAAGGCGAGGAAACAAGCTGGGGGCTGGTGCGGGTGCAGAGAGCGGTCCCACCCTGTGCGTGCAGCCGTCCCTGTGAAGCAGGCAGAATTGTCTGCTGGAGATCTGGGGGTGCCGAGGGGAGGCCCAACAGTGAGCAGCCTGCGGGGAGCCGGCTCGGCAGAGCCATCAAGCCCAGGTACTCTGGAGCCAGAGTGCCTGGGTCCAAATGCCGGCTCGAGCGCTTGTGCCTTGCCTCGTCGTCTGTCAGTGCGAACGCAGGCAGCAGCAGCTCCGGGGATCGCTGTGGATAATATCTATAGAGAACACACAACAGCACCTGGCCTGCCATTGTGTTCGCTCTCACGGGGAAGTGGGGCGGGCGGGAGTCTGTGGTTCCCGCTGAAAAGCAAAGGATCCGGACAAACACGAGAACGGGACTGTGGCCCTGAGAACCCAGCTGGGCACTGCCGTTATTCATTACAGTGATTGCTGTTGATCGTTTCCATCTGTGCCCCCACCGCACTCTGCACAAAACCTCTTTTATGCTCTGTATCACATTGTATGGTGGTTAGCTATTTGCATATCTGTCTCCCTCACTAAATAGGGCAGCCCCTCACACACAAACGTTGGCTGGCTGGTTGGCTGCTTGCTTTTTGGAAGGAAGAATGGTAGAGACCAATAATTATCTCTCAACAGCCGTTCTCCCTTTCTTCCTTAGTAACAGAATCCCACAATTTTAGGCTGGATGCATGGCCGCTTTGGAAAATGATTCTCCTCCCAATTTCCCCTATAATTAATTAAGGGTAGCCAAGTGGCTAAGTTTTAGCCCAGGGGACATAAGCAGAAATGGTAGGTGCATTTCCAGAAAGTGTTCTTAAAAGGGGTATGTGTGTGTATGTGTGTGTGTGCTTTCTGTCCCTGCCTCCTCCCTGAGGAATAGAATGCAGGTGTGATGGCTGGACCTCAAGCAGCCACCTTGGAACGTTAGACCACAGGCAAAGATCAAGGGCAGAGGAGTAATCAGATGGGAGGAGCCCGAGAGCGGACACCGCACAGCACCCAGCAGCCTGATGGCCTCTCTCTGGACTTTGAAGCAAGAGAGAAAGAGACCTCCATCATGTTTAAGTCACTGCCGCTGGCGAGGTTTCCTGTAACCCACCACCAAACCTACCCCTAATTTTAACAGGTGAATTTTCAGGGTGGTGAAGCCTAAGGCTTAGTCGCTGTTTCCCTTTGGCCGTGGTCTTCACAGACAGCCGTAAGCCCCAGCTGGAAACTGGCTCCAGTTGTGCCTGGTCACGAATGTATAACCCTGCACTCACAATATTTTCTCCCCGAGCCTTTGCGTGGCGATGCAGAGGCCTCCTCCCCTCGCGTTCTTCAAGGTGACAATGACTGAATTCCTGATGGCACTGGAAATCATCGCGGCTAGCGCTGTCTTCACAGGAGGTGTCGCTACTGTACCTCCCTTGGGGATAACACACGCGCCTCGGCAGAGACTGGATTATCCCAAGAGACACGGTGTCCAAGGAACGCTCAGTCTCCAGAAACTGTCAGAAGTTCTGCCAGCAGTGTTTGGCAGCAGGCTGCCAGGGGGCGGGGGACGAGGAGGAGGAAGGGCAGGGACATTTCAGCAAGGCACAGCCACTGCATGGGTGTCTGGAGAAGGCAGCGAAGAGTTTAGACACACAGCCAAGCAGGAGTCTTTGAGGCCACCACCCCAGCCAAGGTGGGAGATCCGGGAGGAGCCCTCTGCAGCCAGAAACCATCCCTGAGCCAAAGGCTGAGAAGGGAGGCAGAGCTGACACCTGGTCGGCCGATCTCTCCTGCAATATACCTTCCTGAGCACGGAGGCTTCCCTCCCACAGGTCAGGGGCTCACGCGGCCAGCACACACCCCTTCCAAGGCCCCAAAGCCAAAAACAAGAGGCCCTGGGTAGGCACGAGTGACACAAGCAAAGTTGTCGGATAAAATATCAGATTCCCAGTTCAACCTGAGTTTCAGATACATAGCAGGTATTTTTTGAAGTATGTCCCACATAGTGCATGGGACATCTTGTGCTAACATTTACTCATTATGTATCTCATAATCCAATTTAACTGGGCATCCTGGTGTTTTTTTTTTTTTTTTTTTTTTGCAGGTTTTGGTGGTGGCTTTGTTTCTATTTTTGCTAAATCTAGGATTTAACATAAGGTCTTAGTGGGAGGGAAGAAACAGGAGGATAGCCCTGGTTAGAGAGAGCTGGAGGCAGAAATCACATTTTCTATGACTTCAAAGTGCCCAGGAACAGCCTTCCAATATTTAGCAAGGATATTTGATGTTCTCCTTTATCTTGGCCCAGGGTGAGGATGCCTTCAGACAGGGCTGGCCTCTATTTCCTAACGACGCCCCCTCCCGCCCCAGGGCCTAGCACATGCTGTTCCTTCTACCTGGAACACTTATCTTCCATTTTCATGTAGTGACTTTTTGCTCATCCTTCCACTCCCCACCCAAATGGCACTCCCCTAGGGAAGCCGCGCCTGACAGACTGGGTTAAAGCCGCCTGCTAGACAGACTCACGGCACACGTAGTCCTCCTTGGTAGCCGGAACTCCATGTCACTTAGCAGATTCTGGGACTCAGTGGTGGGGAAGCTTCACAAGGCCAGGGGCTCTGTCTGCTGCTGCATCTCTTTGCAGCCTAAGACCCAGCCCCAAACTTGACAAACCAGAGCGTCCAACCCATCGCTGTGGACAGAGGAATCTCGGCTGGGGGTGCACGGAGGCACCATCCCCAGACCTGTGCACTTCATCCTAAGCCATGTTATCACCGCTGATGGACACTGGGAAGGACCCCCCAGGGGCAAGGGGCAGTAAGTCCAAACTCCTCCCCCAAAGAAGTCAGCAGGGAACACTCGGAAAGGCAGCAATTTTTAAAACCAAAGAACAGAGGCGAGAAGTGGATACTGGGCTGAGACAGGAGTAAGGATGAGAGAGTCCAAGGGAATGGCGTGGCCGTGGGTAGGGGGCCAGTCTGGCCGTCTGCCCAGCAAGGCTGCTGGGATGCATGGCTCGCTTTTATGTGCCAGTTGGGGCATGGTGTGTGGTGAGTCAGACTTAAAGTGCCAGGGACATAAGGGACAGCAAGGGCTGTGCAGGTGCATAACTAAGGATGCCTACAGCAGACAAGCAAGGGAGCCTGGCCAGAGAGATGGGCCAGATCCCCCCCTCCCCACCTGTCACTCCCTCTGAGTTCCCGGTGTGATCACCTGTCCCAGGCACTGGGTTCTGCAGACACGCGCTCAGTGCCACCATCCCTCCTCGGCCCGCCCCACCAAGACCTCGCTGAGACCTTACACGCGAGCATGGCAGACCGCATGCTCTGCCCGCCCCTGCCCTTCCCCGACCTTCACTTCCAAATGCTCCTCAAACAGGTCCATGGCTCTCCGTATCTGCTGCTATCAGCCCAGGGCAGACAACTGATCAATACGGTAGACAGAATCAACTTAGGAGGCTCCCACCCACGCCCCAAGCACACATACATGCTGGATGGAACAGAAGCCGGAAGTGTTTGAGCTGCAACACGAGAAGGAGAAATCTTCGGACACCAGAAACAAAAGAGAAATGCAAAACCCGAGCAGTGAGAGGGCGTCGGAGCCAAGTGAGCCGCGGGAACGTAGGGCCAGACAGATGTTAGAGGCTGGAGGCGAAGGCGGCAGGGAGGCAGGAGAGACTCCAGGCCTGTGCACCGTGGGGAGCTGGAAGGAGACCCCGTGCATTCAGCTGGCAGCCAAGATGGTCTGCTACACTAACAAACTTGGACCAGAAACACGTGTGCCAATGACACAGGAATGTGGCCTGGAGGTAGGATGCTGGGCAGTCAGAATGCTCAGGCTGTTTTCTGTGTGGGTGTGGGCCCAGGTGAGCACTACCAGTGAAGCACAGGTTGTACCCGAAGCTGAGACACTGCCTGGAAAGCCAGGCTCAAAGACTGGCGTTGTGGTGTAGCCGGTAAAGCTGCCGTCTGCAACGCCAGCATCTCCTATGGTCACCGGTTCAAGTCCTGGATGCTCCATTTCTTTTTCTTTCCTTTTAAAGATTTATTCATTTATTTGAAAGCCAGAGTTACACAGAGAGAGGAGAGGGAGAGAGAGAGAGAGAGAGAGAGAGAGAGGTCTTCCATCCACTGGTTCACTCCCCAGTTGGCCACAATGGTCAGAGCTGCACCGACCCGAAGCCAGGAGCCAGGGGGCTTCTTCTGGGTCTCCCACTCGGGTACAGGGGCCCAAGGACTTGGGCCATCTTCTGCTGCTTTCCCAGGCCATAGCAGAGAGCTGGATCAGAAGTGGAGCAGCCGGGACTCAAACTGGCGCCCATATGGGATGCCGGCACTTCAGGCCAGGGTGTTAACCTGCTGCGCCACAGTGCCAGCTCCAAGCTGCTCCATTTCACATGCAGCTCCCTGCTAATGTGCCTGGGAAAGCAGCAAAAGATGGTCCAATTGCTTGTACCCCTGCACCCACGTGGTTAGAGTTGGAAGAAGCTCCTGGCTTCTGGCTTCGGATCAGCCCAGGCCCAGCCTTTGCAGCCATCTGGGGAGTGAGCCAGTGTGGATAGAAGACTTTTCTCTGTCTCTGTCTCTCTCTCTCTCCCTTTCTGTAACTCTGCCTTTTAAATAAATAAAATAAAGACAAAATAAAAAATGGGCCAAAGCTCAAGCCGTGCTGCAGCATCAAGGAAACAGAGGCTGTGAGGGAGGAGTGGGCAGGAGCCAACGAGAGCAACACACAAATTGCTAAGACGCCCTTGTAAATCTGAGCTATTAAACCACAAAGGATATCACAGCAACTGATTTAGCAGAGCCTTTCCAGGAGGCATAACCACAATACTAGATATCTGTAACATGGAGGAGGGGTGGGCATTTGTCCTCCTGGTTAAGCCATTGCTTAACCCACGTTAGAGGGCCTGGGGTCCAGTCCCAGCTCTGCTCCTGATCCCAGCTTCCTGCTGCTGCACACCCCGGGACGCAGCAGGTGATGGCTCAACTAGTAGGGCTCCTGCCACCCAAGTGGGAGACTGCATGGCGTTTCCAGTTCTTGGTTTCAGCTTGGCCCAGTCTTGGCTGTTGTAGGCATTTGGGGAGTGAATGAGTGGATGGAAGATCCTGCTCTCTCTCTGCACTTTTCAAAAAATAATAAATAAAAAATTAAAAGATTTATTCATTTGTTTGAAAGGCATAGGCAGATAGAGAGAGAGAGAGAGAGAGAGAGAACGAGAATCTTCCACCCAGTGGTTCACTCCCCAAATGGCCACAACAGCAAGGGCTGAGCCAACCTGAAGCCAGGAGCTCCTTCCAGGCCTTCCATATGGGTGCAGGGGCCCAAGCACTTGGGCCATCTTGCATTGCTTTCCCAGGCATATTAGTAGAGAGCTGGATCAGAAGTGGAGCAGCCGGGGGGCCTCGAACTGGCACCCATATGGGATGCTGGCACTGCAGGCAACAGCTTTACCCACTATGCCAGAGAGACAGCCCCCAAAAAGTAAAATTTTTAAAAAATTTAATATATATAACAAATGGAATGTTCCAAGGCTCATGTTTTGTACTTATAGAAATACCAACTTTAGACTTTATTAGAAAAATATTAACTATATCTTGTTATGTTTTTAGGAGAAATCACTTCTGAAATGTAAACTTCCTTTTTTTTTTTTTTACAGCCAGACTGAATTTATTCAGATAAAATAAATTTGCAGAGGTGTGTGACCAACTGCCAGCATGCACATTGATGGAACATGTGGCAAAAGGCCATAAACTTCCAAAACACTGACGTGAGAAAGAGAAGTAAAGTGAAAAAGAGAAGTAAAGTAAGTTTGATCAGTTCAACAGAAGACAAAGGAAAAGCGTTCAAATAGAAAAATTCTAAAGAGATCACAGAAATTCAAATAAATAATCAAAATATATAAATGGGTAAAATATGTCCACTAAACTTTGGCTAGCTATCATTTAGAAGCATCAGACCTAAAACATAAAGATACAGGAAGACTGAAAATAAAGGGATAGGGCTGGCACTGTGGCATAGTGGGTTAAGCTGATGCCTGAAATGCCAGCATCCCATGTGGGTACCACTTTGTGTCCCAGCTGCTCCACTTCCCATCCAGCTCCCTGCTGATGGCCTGGGAAAGTGGTGAAAAATGGTCCAAGTACTTGGGCCCTTGCTCCTGTGTGGGAGACCAGGAAGAAGCTCCAGGCTCCTGCTTTGTCCTGGCCCAGCCCTAGCTGTTGTGGCCATTTGGGGAGTGAACCAGCAGATGGAAGACCTCTCTCTCTCTCTCTCTCTCACACACACTCTCTCTCTCTCTCTCTCTCTCCCTCTCCCTCTCCCTCTCGCTCCCCCCAACTCTGATGTTCAATTCAAATAAATTAACTTTTTTAAAAAAGAAAAAAAGGCCAGCGCCACGGCTCACTAGCCTAATCCTCCGCCTGCGGCGCCGACACCCCAAGTTCTAATCCCGGTTGGGGCGCCAGATTCTGTCCCAGTTGCTCCTCTTCCAGTCCAGCTCTCTGCTGTGGCCCGGGAAGGCAGTAGAGGATGGCCCAAGTGCTTGGGCCCTGCACCCGCATGGGAGGCCAGGAGGAAGCACCTGGCTCCTGGCTTCAGATCGGCGCAGTGTGCCAGCCGTAGCAGCCATTTGGGGGGTGAACCAACGGAAGGAAGACCTTTCTCTCTGTCTCTCTCTCTCACTGTCTAACTCTGCCTGTCAAAAATAAAATAAAATAAAATAAAATAAAATAAAAGGATGGGAAAAGACAATAGAAAAGTTACTGAGAGGAAGCAGCCAGAGCAATGCAATTAGGCAAAAGAGACTACAAGGCAAAAACCATCAGTAAGACTGAAAAGTCACCTATTGAATGATAAAAGAGAAGATATAACAACTATAAGCTTGGATGCTTCGGAACAGCACTGTCAAACTAGGGTCAAAAATAACAACATAACCAGGCAAATGGCACACCCACAACCATCCTCTCTCAGATGGAGGAAGCCTCAACAAAATCTAAGGAACAGAACACACTCTGACCATATGTAGCGACTTTGGAGATCAATAACGAGGACTGGCCATACAGCAGGTGAGATGATACTTCGGGTGCTGGCATCTCATACTGCAGGGCCTGGATTCGAATCTCAGCTCAGCTCCAGATTCCAGATTCCTGCTTATATGCCTGGGAGAGCAGCAGAGGATGGGCCAAGTGCTTGG
Source organism: Lepus europaeus (assembly GCF_033115175.1). NCBI lineage: Eukaryota > Metazoa > Chordata > Mammalia > Lagomorpha > Leporidae > Lepus > Lepus europaeus. The sequence continues at coordinate 26,951,876 of NC_084831.1, forward strand.
GCTCCTGTACTCACATGGGAGTCCCGGATGAAGGCCCTGGCTCCTGGCTTTGGCCTGGCCCAGCCCCTGTTGTTGCAGCCATTTGGAGAGTGAACCAGTAGGTGTAAGATTCTCTCTCTCTCTCTCTAATTCTGCATTTCAAATAAATCAATAAATTTTTAAAACTTTTAAAAAATTTTTTAAAAAGAAAAAGAAATTACCATGAAAGTTACAAACTATTTATAACTGCACAATGAAAACACGACATCTCAAAACCTGTGAGAGGCAGCTAGCACAATAAAGCTGGAAGGAAACTGACAGCCCTAAAAGCACATGTCAGAAAATAAGAACTATTGAAAACTGGTGTCAATTCAAGAGGTTGAAAAAAGATAAACATGGTAGAAGCAAAAAAAAAAAAAAAAAAAAGTTGCAGAAGAAAGGAAATATTCAAGATTGCCCACCAAAACCAAAAACTAGTGTTTTAAAAGACTAATAAAATATAATTTTTAAAGTTAGTTTTTAAGAGGCTAATAAGGCATAATTTTAAAAATATGTTTAAACACTAACATACAAATTTCAGGCAAGGTTGATCATGAAAGAGAGGTAAGATATAAATCCATGGTATTAGGAATGAAACAGGTGATATAACCTAGAGATAAAAAAATTTACATAATTACAATACTACTATGAGAAAGAATATTTTGTGCCCAAACTTTTAAAGACTGTCAACTTTTGTCAAATGGTTGGTTTTTAGAAAAAAAAAATCCCCAAAATTGACTCCAGAAAAAATAAGGGGCTAGTGCTGTGGCATAGTGAGTAAAGCCGCTGCCTGCAGCACCAGCATCCTATGTAGGCACTGGTTCAAGTCCCAGCTGTTTCTCTTCTGATCCAGCTCCCTGCTAATGCTACTTGTGTGCCCCTACACCCACGTGGGAGACCCAGAAGAAGCTCCTAGCTCTGGCTTCAGATTGGCTCAGCTTTGGCCATTGCGGCCACCTGGGGAGTGAGCTAGCAGATGGAAGACCTCTCTCTCTGTGTCTCTCCATGTCTGTAACTCTACCTTCAAATAAATAAATAAATCTTAAAAGAAAAAAAAAAAAGAAGACCAGAATGGATCAATAACCTCCAAAGAAACCAAGGTTGGAGTTTTAAAAGTTTGTCCTATTGCTAAAAGGCATCAAGGCCTGATAGTTTTAGAGGTTTGCAAACCTCAAGCAGTAAATAATTCCTACTTTATACAAGTTGTTCCGTAGAACAGAAACACAGAGAAAGCTACTAAATCCATTTTAGGAGTTTAGCATAACCTTAATACCTGAGCAGAATAATGGCAACAAAAATAAAATTGTAGGTTGGAATCACTTATGACCATAAATATAAAAATCTTAGAGTGATAACTAATCAAAAACCTAGCACTATGCATAAAAATAAAATATAGTGGGGCTGGCGCTGTGGCGCAGTGGGTTAATGCCCTGGCCTGAAGCACAGCATTCCATATGGGTGCCAGTTCAAGACCCAGCTGCTCTACTTCTGATCCAACTCTCTGCTATGGCCCGGGAAAGCAGTAGAAGATGGCCCAAGTCCTTGGGTCCCTGCACCCGTGCAGAAGACTGGGAAGAAGCTCCTGGCTCCTGGCTTCGGATCGGCACAGCTCCAGCCATTACAGCCAATTGGGGAGCGAACCATCAGATGGAAGACTCTCCCTCTCTCTCTCTCCCTCTCTCTGTGTGTGTAACTCTGACTTGCAAAAAATTAAATAAATCTTTAAAAAATAAAATAAAATATAGCAAGACTGGGACAAAAGCTGCTGGAGCCCCACGTAGCCCTCCTCATCTCCGTCTGTAGCCACAAGAACCCCAAGTGCAAACACCGTCTATTGTGCCTTGTGCGTGGCATCCTTGCTGAAAGACGGGGCTCCACCGCCTCCCTGGGAGCTGGGTGCCTCTAGGGGATCAGGCTCCTGTCTGCTGTGGGTGACAAGTGTTGTGTGGAACTTTCCGGAAGTGATGTTTTAAAGAGAAAGAATGCCTTCTTCTCCTTCCCACTGCTCAGAAGGCAGACAGGGAGGTGGCATTTGAACTTCAGCTCCTTGCCTATGCAGTGATATACAAAGGATAGAAGAACAGCACAGTAGAAGGCACCAGGCCCTGACACAGCAGTTCCTACAGTCAGGCTGGCTTCTTTCTCTTCTTCATTTTATTTGAAAGGCACAGAGACAGAGATGGAGATTTTCCATCTGCTCGTTCACTCCCACCAAATGCCCACAAGAGCTAGGGCTGAGCCAGGCTGGACCCAGGAGCCAGGAACTCAGCCTGGGTGGCATGTGGGTGGCAGGGACTCACTGCTGCCTCCCAGGGTGTACATTAGCAGGAAGCTGGACGGGAAGAGGAAACAGAACTCAAATGCAGTCACTCTGAAATAGGATGCGGGTGGCCCAAGTGGCATCCTGACCACTGTGCCAAGTGACCACCCTGATTTTTTTTTTTTTTTAAGTGAGAGGGAAACAGAAGAAACACTTGCTTAAAATACTATTGGGGACTGGCGCTGTGGCATAGTGGGCAAAGCTGCTGCCTGCAATGCTGGCAACCTATATGGGTGCCAGTTTGAGTCCCAGCTGCTCCACTTCCAATCCAGCTCTCTGCTGTGACCTGGGAAAGCAGTAGAAGATGGCCCAGTCCTTGGGCCCCTGTACTCACGTGGGAGACCCAGAAGAAGCTCCAGGCTCCTGGCTTCAGATTGGCGCAGCTCTGGCCATTGGGGCCAATTGGGGAGTGAACTAGCGGATGGAAGACCTTTCTCTCTCTCTCTCTGCCTCTCCTTCTCTCTCTCTTTAACTCTGATTTTCAAATAAATAAATAAATATTTAAAAAAAATAAGACGTCTCTCTGCCTCTCCTTCTCTCTCTTTATAACTCTGATTTTCAAATAAATAAATAATTTTTTTTTAAAAAAAGATACTATTGAGGCCCTGTTACTCACAACCAAATTCAATCCAAACTGACAATGATATCAAGCAGGGTTTATCCCAAGAATGAAAGAACGGGTCGATGTGTGCACGTCACATTATATATGGAGGGAGAACCGTCTATGATCATCTGAGTAAAATTCTGAGAAAACATTGCATAAAGTTCCACTCACACTTTCTGCTTAAACAATAAAAATCAGAACTCCTAGCCACCAGAGATGTACTTAGCCTTTAACAAACGGTACCTGTTGGAATGTGCAGCCGATATGGCCGTGAGAAGCAGAGGCGCTGAAGTCAGGAATGGGAGCAGCAGGCTGCTTTTCCGAAGGGAGCTAGAAGTCCTGCTCAGCGCATTATTCTAAGAAGAACCCCACAATGCAGACTCAAAAGAAATGTCCTCAAGTGCATAAAATAACCGACTACACGGAAAACCCCTCATGATTCTCAGACAACCGGTGAGACCTAATAGGAGAGAGCAGCAAGGCTGCTGTCTATAAAATCAGTACACAAAACCCAATAATGTTCCCATGTTCTAGCAGTGTCCGATTATAAAATGCAATAGAATCAAAAGTCCCCAGTCACCGTCACCACCACGGGACAGAACACCGCCGTCCCTCTGGATCACAGAGGTCCCTCATTGCCACCGGCATCTTCCTCGCATTCATTCTCCACTCAGCAGCTCCGATCTTTCATAAACATCAATCAGAGCACGTCACACCCCTTCTTTAGCCCTTTAGTCACTACTCATTACTTCTAATGCTTTATCCACGGCCCCCGGAATTCTCCACTCCAGCCCTGCCCCGCCCACCCCACACCAGCAGCGAGGACCTTCTTCCAGCTCCCGACACGCAGCCCTCTCTCTCCTGCCCCAGCACCTCCACATCCGCTATTCCCCAAACATCACCTGAGCGTTTCTAGTCAATGCTCAAGTGCCCGCTTAATCTAAGAGCCCTTCTCCCTCATCTCCTCTGTTTTTTTTCACAGCCCTGCATTAATGTACAATAAAATCCCACTACGTAGTAGATCGTGATGTGTAATCCTATTTTTTTTACATGGGGATTATTTATTCATTGCCTCCATGTCCCTCTAGGCTGGAACTTCCAGGAGGGGAAGAGTCTTGTCTTTGATGTCTCCTCACTCACGAACACAGGGCACAGGAACCGTCATAGAACAAGGGCTTAAGGAGTGTTTGCTGAATGAGTGGATCAATGGCTGCATGGCAGTTTGCTGACTTTGCGGGAGTCTTGGCTGGAATGCTGCCTGCACTCTCCCCGGGATGCAGGCTTGTTGGGAGGGTCCTTCTGCACGAGGGCCCAGAAACCTCTCAAGGGAGTGGCTAGGGACACATGGGCTTGGTTTAGGGCCCACAGGGCAGCAGGAGAGTCCAGGGGCAGAGCACAGAGATGCAGCCACCCAGGACCCTACCCCCCTCTCTCAAGAATTCGAGTCTTGGATTTCTGCAAAGTGAGCTGGCAGTCCAGTGCTACTTCTGTGCGATCCCTGTGGCCTACTGAGAGTCTGGGAGACAGCAGCTTTAGGAGCGATGGGGACAACTCGGGTGGCTTTTTGCCAGCCCTGATGGGGGCTTCTACATTCTCAGGAGGCTGCAAAACTTCAGGAAGCTAAAGTAGGAGTGCAGCAAAATGGTGAACCCCACAGGAACCCCAAAATGACTACATTAGGGACACACACGAGACATCCACGGGGTGCCCTGGAAGAGCTGGGAGAATTCGCGGGGAGGCCCAACAGCAGCAACTGGGGACAGCACTGCAAGGGACTGCAACCAGGACACTGGCTTGCTTTCTCCTGTGGGCATGGCCTGGGCAGCTCCCATCACCAGGAAACCCTCCCAGCCACCACCACCCTGCCTCCCCCTCCCGATTCCCAGACGGCAGACCCAGGGCCACCAGCCTGACACACGCACTGCACTGCCCCTGGGTCATGAGACAAAGTGTATCCCCAATAGCAGAGAGGACTCTGCCCTCCGGAGCTCGCGGTGCGAATTCTTTAGCTGGAAATGAAGGGAGCAATGTTTCTGAGGCCACCTAATGTCAGAAGAGTGGCTGCCGGTAATTCTGCTGTCTCGAGTACGCCGCAGACTCAGGCATATAATAGGTACCCCCGACTGGGTAAATGCTGGTGGGAGCCAAGTGAGGAGGAGTGTTCTATCTGCCAGGGGCCGGGGAGAGGCAATCTTCCTGTTTGTTTCTTCTTGAGCTCACATACTTGTTCGCCACAGGACGTAAGGAGGCCTTGGCTGAAGCCTGTTATCCCCAGGAAAGGACAATCGCTGGAGGCCTGCTTGGCACCTAGCTGCTGCCTCTCCCTCCCTCCCCTGAGGCACGGTCTGCCGTCATGGGTGCAAGAACTCACCTCGGCTTGGGTGACCCCCGTCAACAACTCTATGCACAACATTCGGCAGCTGCTCTGACTCCCCCAATAAAAAGGCCTGGCCCCCAAACTCCGGGAAGACAGCACGCACATGGAGATGGGACAGTATGCAATCCTCTCTCCTTTCCACGCCCACAGCGGAAGCCAGCCCAGGACGCCCTCACTGCCACCTACCGCTTGTCTTCTTCCACCTGCACACCGATGGAGTGGAACTCTCTTCGGCTCCTGTTTTCCGTGTCCGAATCTGAGATAGTCTCCACCTGGTGGCCAGCGGGGAGGAGTCAGTGGCTGGGGCTAGTCAAGGGGCGCAAGCCCTTCCCAGGGAGAATGGCCAGCAACAGGCTGAGCCCCAAGCCACTCGGCACATCTTGCAAAAGCAATCTGCCCAGACAAGAGAAGAGACCAGGGGCATCAAGGTGGTAACCCCTGGGCACTGCTCTGCACTGGCCGACTGGAAACATCCTGTCCATGACCAGGCACGGGGCCCACCTGCAGCTGGGACAAGCCAACAACAAAAAGGTTTGCACACCCAGAAGACCCCGTAGGCCCCCTCGACCCATCCTCAACCTGCCAGGGCGGGTTCCTGTTCGTACCTGCACCCCAATGGACGGCCGCCACTTTCGCTGCCGCGCCAGGCTCCGCAGCTCCTCCCTGCCAGGGATGGTCTTGATGATGAGCGTGGGGGGCTTGGGGCTGGCCCGGGGCGGCACCGGCGCCAACTCGAGGGTGCGCGCGCCCATGGCAGGGCCGTCCAGCCCGTCGGCGGAGCTGCAGCGCCGGGCGGGGCCCTCGGCCGCGGTGAAGCTCTCGTGGGCGGAGTCGGTGCTGCTCTGGGCGGTGATGGAGATGCGGGGCGGGGCCTGGCTTCCCAGCGGGATGGGGGGCGGGGCCTTTCTGAAGTTGAAGGCTGCGGTGATTGAACACAGAAAGCGCGGATGAGAAACGCGGCCCACGCCAGAAACGCTCGCTCGTGCGGTCGCACCGGGCCCGGCAGCCACGCGGACAACACGTGAGGCTGCGTCCCTGGCTCAGGGGTGCGCTCCCCACCGTCCCACCCGGAGAAGCCACCGGGGTGCGATCCGCCCGAGGGCCCGGCCAGAGGCAGAGCCGCGGGCCCGCGTACTCACAGGAGCCGGGCCTCCCTGAGACAGAGGCAGGGGCAGCGAGAAGGGGCAGGCAGTCGTCATCTTGGGAACAGCCGGCTTGGATGGCCCGGAGGTAGCTGTGGCTCCGCATGCGGAAGCAGCCGGGCAGGTCCAGGGCGTCCACGGCCTGGGACTCGAGCTCACCGAACACGGAACCGCACACGGCCTCCAGCTGCTGGTTCAGCTCCTCGCTGAGCTGGGGGTGGGGTGGGGGGCGGGGAACGGTTAGTGAGGGGCTGCGAGGGGCTGGGGGTCGCCGTGCCATGTGCCTTGCGTTAGGAAAACATCTGCCCAGTAGTGGCTATACCCCTGCGTGCCGCTTTTTCTGTATTTGGACCAAAAGAAACCCACATTCTGCAAAGGCACTTGGGGTGGGGGCGCCCTGTGCTGCTCCCCAGGCCTGCTTTGCGGCCCCTTCTTCCTCTAATTACCCCCACCTCCATCCCACCTCTGCCCGATGGCCACATTTTCCCTCCCAGCGCCTCACCTGTCTCTTCCCACATGCACCAGCTAGGGACTGCAAGAACACGTATTATATTACTCATCATCACTACAGTACCGAGCAGGGGCAGCCTATGGCGATAGAGAGCAAGTGGCAGGATGGAATTCAGATGATGGAGCAAAGATGATCCACCTCGAAGTGTCCCAGCCTTCCCTCACTTTCTGCCCACTAACGAGGGCTCCGGCGTGGCCGGCTGCGTCCTGCCCTGGCCTCACTCTCTTGAGGTGCACCCAGCCATTCCTGGATGAGGTTCTTGTTTTGTTTTTTGACGTTGTGTGGTACAGAATCCATGGTATTAAGAAAAAGAAAAAAGAAAAGAAAAAGCAAGTAAGAAAAAAGCAAAAGAAAAATGTTGTTCGTGGAGCCGTGCCATGCACCACCGCACTAAGATTAAATATACCATATTTAAATATAAATATGGCAGCTTGGTTCACAGCGCCTAAGAAAACTGATGGCAAAGGGAAAGCAAAGGTAGGACAAGGTGGTGCGAGGGCTGAGGGCTGCATCCAGAACACAGGTGAGAAAGACATGAAAAGTGCCCAAGATGGGTGCATGTTTAACCCTAGGCTTCTGAGCGACTAGACCCAGGGGAGCACAGCCTGAGGGGCACCTGCTATGGGTGGGACTCACCCGGACTCAAGCGCTGGCCCTACCAGTGCGGCCCCGGGAAAGTTCAAAGTGTTGAGGCCCCCGTTTGCTCGCATGTCAAACAGGAGTGACAGTGGTAGCATCTTTACAGGACTTCTCAGGAGAGTCCGTGAAGCACTTGGTGCAGGTACAGGCACACAGGAAGCCCCTGGTGCATGTGACGGTCTCGGGCCTCCCTGGGAAGCACAGGCCAGGTGTTCATGAGAAGCACAACCATCCCTGCCCCTGAGCCCAGGAGAACGTCCCCTGGGGGTGATTATGCAGGGGTCATTGCATGAAGTCACGGACAAGGTTGGCAGCAGCGTCCTGTGGCAAACACGACAGCAAGGATGTCCCGTGGCTGCATCCCGTGCCGTCTCCCAGGGGAGGGTCACGGCACCACCTTTGTGTGCAGTCAAAAGATGCCCAGGGGAGTGGCTTGATCCGTGCGTAAAGCTCAGCCACCAAAGCACAACAAGACCTCACCAGAACCCACCACCAAGAGAGCAGGGACTTCCATTTCCATTCTCAGAGACAGCAAATGACTTGTCCGAGGGTCACCAGCAGGTGAGTGCTACGACGAAGTCAAATGCCACCCTTCCTGGCCCCCACGTCAGGCCGACTGAGTTACCAGAATCTCCAGGAAGCTCGTTCAACCTACGTTAACTCGGGCCCCACTGTTCTGGACCCTGTGCTCTCTAACTCTCAAACATCTTCACTTTGGCGGCTTGGCTGCTCAGAGCTGAATCTGCAGGAGATTGAGATTCAGTGGTTCCACTGAGAACCTGTCTGGACTTCCTGAAGCTTTTTCTAAAACAACTTTATTAGAAACATACAAAAGTCACAGGCCATAGAAAAAGTGATCCAAAACCCTATGGAAGTCAAGTGCTCTCGTGTCGGATGGACACAAGCCACACTCATAAGACAGCTGGGCTCTCGCCTTGCCTCCCTGGAGTCTACCTCTCAATCTTGTCTCTGGACTCTGAGACACCAAGAACAGAAGTTACCCGGGTATTTCCAGAAGCTTAGGTGCTGAACTCTGCTATTTCTGGCTCAAGACGCTTCTCAACAAGAACAAGTCCAGCCCCGAGGGGCCCCCCTAGAACATCAGAGAGCTGATACAACCACAGGAGAGCATTCTGGTCTGGAGTCTAGACCAACGAGGTCTCAACTTTCTGTGTATTAAACATCAAGCACACTATCCTGGCACATAGTAGGTGCTCAGCCGACATCAAGACTACTATTAATGCTATGAGATTCATAAATCACAGTGGCAATAACTCTTTACAACAAAAGGCCTCTCTTTTGCAGAGATTCTGAAGCTCTTAAACCCCACCAGTAGGCCACATCTCCCATCAACTCTATCCAAGGCAGACAGCAGCATCCTGGGGCCACATACCTTCCAGTTCAATTGGAGACCCAAGGACCAGGACCCAAGGGTAACACAGACTCATACAGACTCCTGGGAACTACTACAGATGAGTTGCTTTTCACTAGGTTACCATTATAAAATTGTGACATCAGGGATCCAGCCTTTTTTTTTTTTTAAAGATTTATTTATTTATTTATTTGAAAGTCAGAGTTACACAGAAAGAGAAGGAAAGGCAGAGAGAGAGAGAGAGAGAGATCTTCCATCCACTGGTTCACTCCCCAGTTGGCCACAACATCTGGAGCTGCACCAATCCGAAGTCAGGAGCCAGGAGCTTCTTCTGGGTCTCCCACATGGGTGCAGGGCCCCAAGAACTTGAGCCATCTTCCATTGGTTTCCCAGGCCATAGCAGAGAGCTGGATCAGAAGTGGAGCAGCCGGGACTCAAACTGGTGCCCACATGGGATGCCAGCACTGCAGGTGACGGCCTTACCTGCTACACCACAGCACCAGCCCGGGAGCCAGCCTTATGGCACAGAGATTTAAGTCACCACCTGAGACATGGGCATCCCATATAAGCACCAGTTCGAGTCCTGGCTGCTCCTTTTCTGATCCAGCTGCCTGCTAATGTGCCTGGAAAAGCAGCCAAACATGGCCCAAGTGCTTGGGCCCCTGCCATCCATATGGCAGACTGGGATAGAGTTCCAGGCTCCTGGCTTCTGTCTGCCCCAGACTCAGCCATTGCAGCCACTTAGGAAGTGAACTAGCACATAGAAGATCTCTGTGTGTCTCGCCCTGTCTGTGTGTAACTCTTTCAAATAAATGAATCTTTTTTTTTTTTTTTTGACAGGCAGAGTGGACAGTGAGAGACGGAGAGAAAGGTCTTCCTTTTGCCGTTGGTTCACCCTCCAATGGCTGCCGCGGTAGCGCGCTGCGGCCGGCGCACCGCGCTGTTCCGATGGCAGGAGCCAGGTGCTTATCCTGGTCTCCCATGGGGTGCAGGGCCCAAGCACTTGGGCCATCCTCCACTGCACTCCCGGGCCACGGCAGAGAGCTGGCCTGGAAGAGGGGCAACCAGGACAGAATCCGGCGCCCCGACCGGGGCTAGAACCTGGTGTGCCGGCGCCGCAAGGCAGAGGATTAGCCTGTTGAGCCATGGCGCTGGCCTAAATCTTTTTTTTTTTTTTTTTAATGGTGACACTGTACTGTGAATACTCCTTTATCACTGCACTGACTTCCATCCTGCTGCACTCAACCCCCACTCACAAGAGAGTCAAAGTCAAAGAATTACCTGGAGAAATGAGATCCTCACCCTTTCTCCAAGCCAGGATCCATCTCCAAGCCCATGGGATGGTTAGAGGAAGATACTTTGTTAAGGTCCACTGAAAACTGTGCATGCTGGAGTGGGTGGGTCCAGCTGAGGGTCAGGCAACATCCTTTATGCTTTACATATGTTATTTAGTTTAGATAACCTTTAGAAAAGCCTCTCACTCTAAAACACTGGATAAAATATAACAAATGTCATTTTATATGCATAGCTGAGCTCACAAGAAAGCAGGATAAGTCCCCAGGGGACAAAAGCAAAGAAGAGACTGGAAAATCAGAATATTAACTGTGTGAGCCAATGCTGCAAACAGCCAAGTGGAGGCGGAAGATGGGGGCAGGGGTTGCTGGTCCAGTAACCAAAAGACTTAGGTTTCTTTTTTTTTTTTTTTGACAGGCAGAGTGGACAGTGAGAGAGAGAGACAGAGAGAAAGGTCTTCCTTTGCCATTGGTTCACCCCGCAATGGCTGCTGCGGCCAGCGCGCCGTGCTGATTCGAAGGCAGGAGCCAGGTGCTTCTCCTGGTCTCCCATCTGGGTGCAGGGCCCAAGCACTTGGGCCATCCTCCACTGCCTTTCTGGGCCACAGCAGAGAGCTGGACTGGAAGAGAAGCAACTGGGACAGAATCCAGTGCCCCGACCGGGACTAGAACCCTGTGTGCCAGTGCCACAGGCGGAGGATTTAGCCTATTGAGCTACGGCGGCGCCGGCTAAGACTTAGGTTTCAACACCCACTTGGGCAAAGGAGTAAGGCTTTGGGCTCATGTGAAACCCAAACAAGAAGCAGGAAATGAAAACCCACATAAAGTGAGGAAAGGGGAAATCATTGATGAACATGTAGACTAGGGAAAAAATCAGTCAGGGCCGTCCTCTGGCGCAGCAGTTAAGATGCCACACCTGAGACTCTTGCATCGCTACGGCGAGTGCTGGGTTTGCATCCTGCCTCCCCCACTTCTGATCCAGGTTCCTGCTCATTCACCCTGGGAGCAGCAGGTGATGCTCAAGTACTTGGGTCTCCGCCACCCACGTGGGAGACCCGGATTGAGTTCCAGACTCCTGGTTTTGGCATGATCTAGCCTAGCTGTTGGGGGCATCTGGAGAATGAACCAGGGAATGGGAGATCTTTGGCTTGCTTTCTCTCTCTCTAACAAAAAACTGAAAATACAGATTTTTTTTTTTTAATCTTGGCCTCTCAACACACAAGGAAAAGTTCTCTGTGAATTAATCTGAGACTATGTACATGACAATAAATTATACACATGACAATTTAAAAAAGATTAAAAACTATAAAAATCTATCAACACCAGAGGCTGATGACAAGGAAGCTAGTTTGTAGTGCAGGCAGTGTGGACAGGAGTAGGGCGTGTGAGAGTCCAATGGCCTGAGAATTTGTGCCCACAAGCTGGTCCTCATATAGACACAGCTGTGTCTGCATGGGTCAGATAACCCCAAACTGAACACAGTCCCAGACCAGGAATATTCTAGCAAAGGCAACTGCAGAATCCTTTGGAGGGGACCCCTCCTAACCCAGGCATCTCTCTCTCTCTCTCTCTCTTTTTTTTTTTTTTTTGACAGGCAGAGTGGACAGTGAGAGAGAGAGACAGAGAGAAAGGTCTTCCTTTGTCGTTGGTTCATCCTTCAATGGCCGCTGCGGCCGGCGCACCACGCTGATCCGAAGGCAGGAGCCAGGTGCTTCTCCTGGTCTCCCATGGGGTGCAGGGCCCAAGCACTTGGGCCATCCTCCACTGCACTCCCTGGCCACAGCAGAGAGCTGGCCTGGAAGAGGAGCAACCGGGACAGAATCCGGCACCCCGACTGGGACTAGAACCCGGTGTGCCGGCGCTGCAAGGCGGAGGATTAGCCTGTTGAGCCGCAGCACCGTCCCCTAACCCAGGCATCTCGCAGACAGCCCCACTGAAGGTGAACTCACTGCACTCTGCAGGCCACCACTGACTGCATGCCTCATGGCGACTGCCTTCTGGCATTCCCGTCCTCGGGGAAGCCCTTTCTCTCCAGGGTCGATGGACTTATCAGCCCACTTTTTTTTTTTTTTTTTAACAGGCAGAGTGGACAGTGAGAGAGAAAGACAGAGGAAAAAGGTCTTCCTTTGCTGTTGGTTCACCCTCCAATGGCCGCCGCGGCCAGCACATCGCACTGATCCGAAGCCAGGAGCCAGGTGCTTCTCCTGGTCTCCCATGTGGGTGCAGGGCCCAAGGACCTGGGCCATCCTCCACTGCACTCCTGGGCCACAGCAGAGAGCTGGACAGGAAGAGGAGCAACCGGGACAGAATCCGGCGCCCTGACCAGGACTAGAACCTGGTGTGCTGGCACCACTAGGCGGAGGATTAGCCTAGTGAGCCGCGGCGCCAGCTTCAGCCCACTTGTAATGAACTGAATACGGCAGATTCGATGGGAGGTCGCTTCTCGGAATAGCTTTTGATTAGACCATGGCTTCCATCCTAGACTCCTTCTCTCACTGTCTGGCTCTCAGAGAAGCGAGCTGCTAAGCTGTAAGTAGACTCTGGCAAGGAAGACACCTCTGGCCAAAAGCCACCTCAGGAAGTGTGGAAGCAGACTATGCCAGGGTCAAGCCTGGAGATGACCGCACCCCCGGCTAAGGCCCGAGTTCCAGACTCCTGTTTTTGTTTTTTTGGTTTTTTTTTTGTTTTTTTTTGACAGGTGGAGTGGATAGTGAGAGAGAGAGAGAAAGGTCTTCCTTTTTGCTGTCGGTTCACCCTCCAATGGCTGCTGCGGCCGGCACATCTCGCTGATCCAAAGCCAGGAGCCAGGCGCTTCTCCTGGTCTCCCATGGGGTGCAGGGCCCAAGCACCTGGGCCATCCTCCACTGCACTCCTGGGCCATAGCAGAGAGCTGGCCTGGAAGAGGGGCAACCGGGACAGAATCCAGCACCCCGACCAGGACTAGAACTGGGTGTGCTGGTGCCGCAAGGCGGAGGATTAGCCTGTTAAGCCTCGGCGCCGGCCAAGACTCCTGGTTTTTAAGAGACTAAGCTGCAGTCAGATTCCTGACCCACCGAAAGTGCAAGCTAATGGATCCTGGCTGTTAAATTACTACATTGGGGATAATTTATAATGTAGCAATACACAACTAATACAAACCATGACATAAACAAGGACTCAACTTTTATTGAGTTAAACTATCGAGAAACAGGGTTTATCTGTTACAGCAGTCAGTGTTACCTTAGCTAAAACAAAATAGCTTGTAAACTTTGTTCAAAAGCTTTAAGACTAGGGGGGCATTACAGCACAGCTGGTTAAGCCATTACTTAGTACACTGATGCCTACATCCCATGTCAAGAGTGCGGGTTTGAGTCCTGGCTGTTTGGCTTCCATTTTTTTCTTTTCCTTCTTTCTTTCTTTCTTTCTTTTTTTTTTTTTTTTAAGATTATTTATTTGAAAGGCAGAGTTACAGAGAGGCAGAGGCAGAAAGAGAGAGAGAGAGGTTCCATCCCATGGTTTACTCCCCCATTACTCCTCAATTGGCCGCAATGGCCAGAGCTGAGCTGGTCTGAAGCCAGCAGCCAGGAGCTTCTTCTGGGTCTCCCAAACAGGTGCAGGGGCCCAAGGACCTGGGCTATCTTCTACTACTTTCCCAGGCCATAGCAGAGAGCTGGATTGGAAGAGGAGCTTGAACAATCTTCCATATGGGATGCCAGCACTGCAGGCGGCGGCTTTACCAGCCATGCCACAGTACCAGCCCCTGCTCTGCTTCTGATCCAGTTTCCTGCTAATACATACTGGATAAGCATGGGAAAATGGCCCAAGTATTTGATCACCTGCCACCCTTGTGGGAGACTCAGATGGAGATGCAAGCTCCTGGCTTTGGATGGCCCAGCCCTGGCTGTTGTAGCCTTTGGGGAGTAAATCAGCATATGAAAGATCTCTCACTTTCTCTCTCTCTGATTCTGCCTTTCAAATAAAGGAATAAATCTTTTTTTAGAAAAAAAAGATTAAAACGGGGGCCTGGCATTGTGGAATAGTGGGTAAAGCCATCACCTGTAATGCTGGCATTCCATATGGGGGCAGGTTTGTATCCCAACTGCTCCACATCCCATCCAGCTCCCTGCTAAAAGCAATGGCTCAAGTGCTTGGGCTCCTACACCCAAGTGGGAGACCAGGAAGAAACTCCTGGCTTCAGCATGGCTGGCTGTTGCGGTCACCTGGGGAGTGAACCAGCAGATGGAAGATCTCTCCCTCTCTCTGTAACTCTTTCAATAAAACTAATAAATATTACAAAACAACACTAAAATGATTTTAGAAGGGACCAAATTGAATTTCCAGAAATGAAAAAGTTCACAATTAAAAACTGAACTAAGGAGGCTGGTGTTAAGGAGTAGATTAAGCCTCCACCTGTAGTGCTGTCATCCCATATGGGTGCCAGTTCGAGTCCCAGCTGCTCCACTTCCAATCCAGCTCTCTGCTGTGGCCTGGGAAAGCAGTGGAAGATGGCCCAAGTCCTTGGGACCCTGCACCCATGTGGGAGATCTAAAAGAAGCTCCTGGCTTTGGATCAGCCCAGCTCTGGTGGTTGTGGTCATTTAGGGAGTGAACCAGTAGACGAAGATATCTCTCTCTCTCTCTCTCTCTCTCTCTCTCTTTCTCTCTCTCTGTAACTCTGCCTCTCAAATAAATAAATAAATTTTTTTTTTAGGCCGGCGCCGTGGCTTAACAGGCTAATCCTCCGCCTTACGGCGCCAGCACACTGGGTTCTAGTCCCAGTCGGGGCACCGGATTCTATCCCAGTTGCCCCTCTTCCAGGCCAGCTCTCTGCTATGGCCGGGGAAGGCAGTGGAGGATGGCCCAAGTGCTTGGGCCCTGCACCCGCATGGGAGACCAAGAGAAGCACCTGGCTCCTGGCTTTGGATCAGCGAGATGTGCCGGCCGCAGCGGCCATTGGAGGGTGAACCAACGGCAAAAGGAAGACCTTTCTCTCTGTCTCTCTCTCTCACTATCCACTCCGCCTGTCAAATAAATAAATAAAATAAAATAAATAAAAATTAAAATTAAAAATAAATAAATAAATAAATCTTTTTTTTTTTTTTTTAAAAACTACATTACAGGGTGGCACTGTGGCGCAGGTTAATCCTCCACCTGCGGTGCCGGTATCCCACATGGGCACCAGGTTCTAGTCCCGGTTGCTCCTCTTCCAGTCCAGCTCTCTGCTGTGGCCTGGGAGGGCAGTGGAGGATGGCCCAAGTCCTTGGGCCCCTGCGCCCGCATGGGAGACCGGGAAGAAGCACCTGGCTCCTGGTTGTGGCCATCTGGGGAGTGAACCAATGGAAGGAAGACCTTTCTCTCTGTCTCTCCCTTTCACTGTAACTCTACCTCTCAAATAAATAAATAAAATCTTTTAAAAAAACTACATTAAAAATAAAAAAGTTCACACTTAAAAACACAATTAGTGTACATGGGATGAAACACAATTGAAGAGAAAGTCAGTGAACTAGAAGACACACCTGAGGGACTGATCCAGCAGGCAGCATAAGAGGTAGAGGCTTGAGGGAGGGGCCGCAGTATATGGAGAAAAGAACAGAAAAGTCCCATAGACAACTAACAGATGTTCCGGAAAGAGAGGCTAGATAGAATGCGGAGGAGGTAATATTTAAAGAGATAATGCAGTGGCTGAGAATCTTCCAAAACTTTTCACTTCAGATATAGCAGAGAAGGAAGATACATCAAATCCTATCACCTAAAACAAAACTACAAAGCTGGACAAAGCTGTCAAAATATCATTTCATCACTCTGAAAATCAGTCAAAGACATACAGCAAAGAAAGATTTACTTACAAAAATTACCGAACTTGGGGCCAGCCCTGTAGCATAGCGGGTAAAGCCGCTGCCTGCAGTGCCGGCATCCCATATGGGCGCCAGTTCGAGTCCCAGCTGCTCCACTTCCAATCCAGCTCTCTGCTATGGCCTGGGAAAGCAGTAGAAGACGGCCCATGTCCTTGGGCCCCTGTACCCACATGGGAGACCTGGAAGAGGCTCCTGGTTCCTGGCTTCCAATTGGCCAAGCTCCGGCTGTGGCAGCCAATTGGGGAGTGAACCAGTGGATGGAAGACTCTCTCTCTCTCTCTGCCTCTCCTTCTCTCTGTGTAACTGACTTTCAAATAAATAAATAAATAAATCTTTTTTTTTTTTTTAAAAGATTACCAAACTTCAGGTGAGAACAGTGTGACACTGTTCTCTCCTGAGGGTGCTCCCTGCCCCTAGCCCCCAGCTCTTACCAATCTCAGGAGTCCAATGAGGACACTGCAGTTTTAAAATCAGCCATTTCACTGCCAACGCCAGAGGGCTCCACTGAACTTGGAGCACGGTCACTTGTGTTAAGAACAGGGAAGGCCCGCGCTACTGCCAGGTTTCAGCACTGTTTGAGGGAAAGCAGTGGACTGGCAGGCCAGCAATTCCAAGGATGAGACAAGCACCGCCAGTGTGACAAGTCCTCCACTGATCCTGGGTTAATTAGGAACGGTGTGAATTCACAGCAGAAGCCAGTGAAGCCCGAGCCACAGCACATTCCTGGCCACAGGAACCTGTACAGCTTTGCAGAGGGAAGCACAGGAGAACCTGGCGTTTGTCCTTCCCGGGCCACGCACAGAGTCACAGGCAGAGAGGGGAGGCTTTACCAGCTCAAGATGTTTAGCACAACCTCTGACCAATCTTTGGCTGAACAGCAAGCTACTTAGACACAGTGGCAACCCTTAGGAAACAAGGCTAGAAAATCAAAATTATAAGAAAAGAAACCGAGTGAAGATTTCAGAAGCTGCAGGGAAGGAAGTTTTCACAGGTTTCATTCCGGGATTAACAAACAAATAAAGAAGGCAATAATATATTCAAGAGGGAAAGGTTAAGAAGCCAGAGTTGCTACCAAAATTACCCAATTATTGAATATTCGAGAAAAAGTTACGGGCTTACAAATAGAGAATTGTGACTGTCCTCAAATGCTGAGTTCACCAAAGGTACAAAGTAGGTATTACAGTCAGCCAAAGAGTTCAAGAAAACCATGCTTAAAGATGTAAAGGCAAGAATGACAACAATGACTCTGTGAATACAAATCATAACACAGAGATAGCAATTGTTTTTTAAAGAAACGAATGGAAATGATGGAGCTGGAAAGTAGAATAATTGAAATGAAAAGCAGAGTAGAGGTGCTGAACTTAAGGAGAAGACAGATGAATAGAAAGTATCCAACTGGAAGAATGGAGAGAAAAGATCGAATAGAAGTGAACAGAGACTCAGAGACATCTGGGGTAACATCAGGAATTCCAGCACATACTGTGGGACTCCAAGGAGAGGCGGCAGTGGAGACAGAGGTGGAGGAGGGGGAAGAGAAAGCAAAGTAGAAGAGGAAAAGGAAGACGTGAATGAAGGCAAAAAAATTGAAAAAAAAAATAATGATTCAAAACTTTCCACATGTGATTTTTAAAATATTAATCTATAGGCTGGAGCCGCGGCTCAATAGGCTAATCCTCCACCTTGTGGCACCAGCACACCGGGTTCTAGTCCCGATCGGGGCACCAGATTCTGTCCCGGTTGCCCCTCTTCCAGGCCAGCTCTCTGCTGTGGCCCGGGAGTGCAGTGGAGGATGGCCCAAGTGCTTGGGCCCTGCACCCAGATGGGAGACCAGGAGAAGCACCTGGCTCCTAGCTTCGGATCAGCGTGGTGCGCCGGCTGCAGCACACCGGCTGCGGCAGCCATTGGAGGGTGAACCAACGGCAAAAGGAAGACCTTTCTCTCTGTCTCTCTCTCTCTCTCACTGTCCACTCTGCTTGTCAAAAAAAAATATTAATCTATAGATCATAGGAGCTCAAAGTTAAACACGAACAGATCCATATCCAGACACATTAGCATCAAAACTGAAAGCCAAAGGCAGGGCCAGCCCTGTGGTGCAGCAGGTTAAGCTGGTGCTTTTGACACCAGCATCCCATATCATCCCAAATCCGAGTGCTGTTTTGAATCCCTGCTGCTCCAGCTTTGGCCTGCCCCAATCCTGCCACCTGGGGAGTGAACCAGCAGACAGAAGATCTCTTTATGTCTCTCCCTCTCCCTCTCTTTCTCACTCGGCCTTTCAAATAAATAAATCTCTATACCAAAGGAAAGGGGCTAGCACCATGGTGTAATGGATTAAACCTCTACCCGCAGCACCGGCATCCCATACAGGCACCAGTTCCAGTCCTGGCTGCTCCACTTCCGATCCAGCTCCCTGCTGATGGCCTGGGAGAGCAGTGGAAGATGGCTCAAGTCCTTGGGCCCCTGCACCCATGTGGGAGACCTGGAAGAACCTCCTGTCTCATGATTTCAAATGGCTCAGCTCCAGCAGTTGCAGCCATTTGGAGAGTGAACTAGTGGATAGAAGACCTCTCGCTTTGTCTCTGTCTCTCTCTGTCTGTAACTCTGCCTCTCAAAAGGAAAGAAAGAGACAGAGAAAGTCTCATTATCAGCAAGAGACAACACAGGAAAACAACTGGCTTTTCATCACAACCAATGAACACCAGAAGGCAGTGGAATGATATATTCCTGGATTGATATATTCAAAGTGCTGAAAGAAAAAAGTGCCAGGAGGAATTCTATATCCGGCAAAACTACCTTCCAAAAATGAAGTACAGGGGCTGGCGCTGTGGCGTGGCAGGTAAAGCTGACGTCTACAGTGCCGGCATCCCATATGGGCACCAATTCAAGTCCCAGCTGTTCCACTTCCAATCCAGCTCTCTGCTATGGCCTGGGAAAGCAGTAGAAGATGGCCCAAGTCCTTGGGCCCTTGCACTCAATGTGGGCCATTTGGGGAATGAACCAATGGATGGAAGACCCCCTGCCCCGCCTCTGTCTCTCTGTAATCTGCCTTTCAAATAAATAAATAAGTCTTAAAAAAAAAACAAAAAACGAAGTACACACTGAAGAATCTCTTGCTGACGGACCTGTCTTACAAAAAAAAAAAAAATATGAATACTAGTCCTTCAGGCTAAAAAATAAGTAACACTCTGTGGCACTCAAATGCTCAAAAAGAAATGAAGAGCACCAGAAACAGTAAATGACGGAGCAAATACAAAAGGCTGCACAAATCCACTTTCTCAGTTACTTTCTTAACTTCTTTAAAATACATAAGATTGGGGCTGGCGCTGTGGCACAGCAGTTAAGCCGCCACCTGCAGCGCCAGCATCCCATATGGATGCCAGTTCAAGTCACTGCTGCTCCACTTTCGACCCAGCTCTTTGCTGTGGCCTGGGGAAGCAGTGGAAGATGGCCCAAGTCTTTGGGCCCCTGAACCTACTTGGAGACCTGGAAGAAGCTTCAGGCTCCTGGCTTCAGATCAGCCCAGCTCTGGCTGTTGTGGCCATTTTGGGAGTGAACCAACAAATGGAAGATCTCTCTCTCTCTCTCCCTCTCTGTCTGTAGCTCTGCCTCTCAGGTAATTAAATAAATCTTTTTTTAAAATTTTAAAAAATAAAATGTATAAGATTATAGAAAAACACTTATAATACCACTATTGATTTCAACAATTGATAGGGTGATAACATATATAGGCAGTGTATACGACAATAATAGTACAAAGAAGGAAAAGGAAAAGGAGAGACACTGGAGCAATGCTTCTGTGTATTTTGCCACAATTAATAATATTTTGTTAAGCTAGGGTACACACTAATTCCTAGTACAAACATTAAGAAAATAGCTCAAATAGAAAAGTAAAAAAATTAACAAAGGAATTTAAATGTTACACTAAAATATTTAGTTAATTCAAAGAAGGCAATAAGTGAGGAACAGAAATTATGAGACAATCTAACCATATCATAATCACATTAAATGTTAATGAAGGAAAAAACTCCCATTCCAAAAACAGAAATTGCTGGACTAGATAGAAAAAGCAACAACCAACTACACGAACTCTACAAGAGGTATACCTTAGATAGAGGATACAAGAGTGGGAATAAAGAAGTACCATGCAAACAGTAACCGTGAGAATTTTCCAGAAGTGTTAAAGACACGGATACTCAGATTTAGGGAACCCACACAGAAACATGCAGAGAAACTTCAGAACACCTAAATCAAATCAAGTCTCAACAGCAGCCAGAGAGAATCCAAAGTTACCTACAAAGACAACCGAGATGAAGGCAGACTTCTTAACAGCAACAATGGAAGACAGGGGACAAAGAATATCTTCAAAAGGTTTGAAAGAAAATAAATGTTGACCCAGAATTCCATAAGAAGCTAAACTATATCAAATATGAGGATAAAACATGTTTTTTGTTCAGGCCAGGGTTGGCTGCTAACATCCACTGGAAAAAAATTTACTAAGGAATACATTTGGTAGGAAGGACTACATACAAGAAGGTATAGTGAGGAGGAAACACCCTCCCCCCCCCACTTCTGCCTCTCTGTAACTCTGCCTTTCAAATAAATAAACAAATAAGTAAATAAATAAATAAATATTTTTTTAGAAAAATAAGGATAGTAATACTTAACTGGGCTACATATTCAATGGAACCCCTTCAAACGCCAACTATATTTTTATAGCAATCCACAAGGTTCCCACAGATCTACATGTATAAACAAAGGAAACAAAAAACAATCTTTAAAAGGATTAACTGAATTCAGTGACTTAAACTTATTGAAATAAATTCTTACAGTTATCAAAGCTTGTGGTAACAGAAGGACAGACTCACATAGACCAATGGGATAGATCTGAAGTCTCATTAAAAAGCACATGTTTTTATGGTGAATTGATTTTATCAAAGGAACCAAGAAATTACAATGAGGCAAGAGAAGTCCAACAAAGGACATATGCAAAAAAACGAAGCTGGACCCCTAACTCAAACACACTGCTCCCCCCAAAAAATACTCCAAATGGATCACACATCTAAACCTAAGTGCCAAAACTACAAGATCCCTGGGAAACATTAATCTTTTTTTTTTTTTTTTTTTTTTTGACAGGCAGAGTGGACAAAGAGAGAGACAGAGAGGTCTACCTTTTGCCGTTGGTTCACCCTCCAATGGCCGCCGCGGCTGGCGCGCTGATCCGATGGCAGGAGCCAGGTGCTTCTCCTGGTCTCCCATGGGGTGCAGGGCCCAAGCACTTGGGCCATCCTCCACTGCATTCCCTGGCCACAGCAGAGAGCTGGCCTGGAAGAGGGGCAACCAGGACAGAATCCGGCGCCTTGACCAGGACTAGAACCCGGTGTGCCGGCGCCGCAAGGCGGAGGATTAGCCTGTTGAGCCGCGGCGCCAGCCCAAGGGAAACATTAATCTTATGATTCTGTGATCTTGGATTAGGCAAAGATTTCTTACGGCGTACACCAACAGCACAATTAAGAGGAGAAATACTGTGCTTCAACAAGTTTAAAATACTTTATTTTTCAGACAACAACATGAAAAAGTATGAAAATACAAGTCACGGAATGGGGGAAATCAACCGAGCTGACAGCTTGAGAGTGGACTTCTAGCCTCCAGAGTTGCAAGAATATGAATTTATGTTGCATTAAAAATTAAGAAAAGGAAGGGAAGAGATCATCAAAATGAAAGTGTTGTAAGGTGTTTGTATTGTTTGAGTCAAACATGCACACTAAAATAATTAGAAGGGTAACTACAAAAAATGAACTAGTGGGATCTGGTGAGGAAAAGAAGAAAATCAATCTAGAAGAAGGCAGCAAAGGGATAGAAAATATTATTACAAAAATAGGATAAGGGCTGGTTCTATGGCATAGTGGGGTAAGTCTCTGCCTGGAGTGCCAGCATCACATGTGGGCACTGGTTCAAGTCCCAGCTGCTCCACTTCCAATCCAGCTCCCTGCTAGTGGGCTGGGAAGGGAGCAGAAAATGGCCCAAGAGATGCACCAATGTGAGAGACCCAGGGGAAGCTCCTGGCTCTTGGCTTTGGATCATCCCAGCTCCAACAGATGGGAGTTTTGGGGAGTGAACCAGTGGCAGGAAGATATCTCTCTCTCTCTCTCTCTCTCTCTCTCTCTCTGTCTTTCCTTCAGTCTGTAGCTCTGCTTCTCTCTCAAACAAATAAATAAATAAATAAATCTTTTTTTAAAAAGTAGGAAAAACAGAAGACACAAAGAAAGAGGATAAATTCAAGCATATCAGTAATCCCAATAAACATAAATGTACTAAACTCTCAAGCAATTATTCAGGGTGGATATAAGACAAAAATCCAGCTATAAATTATTAACAAAAGACATACTGAAACATGGGAAACAAAAAGCTTTAAAGTAAAAGAGAGGAAAAGATGTTTTAGGCAAATTAAAAAAAAAACAGACTTTAGGGGGAAAACATAATTTAAAAAATAGGGTACCATCTCTACAGCCCCACAGCTCTTTCCTCTTCTGTAAAGCAGAGATCATAAGCCAAGGCTGGGGAGCCTTTTTTCTGCCAACAGCCATTTGGATATTTATAACATCATTTGCAGGCCATACAAAATTATCAACTTAAGAATCAGCCTGCTGGGCCAGTGCTGTGACGCAGCAGGTTAAGGCCCTGGCCTGCAGCACTGGCATCCCATATGGGTGCCAGTTCGAGTCCCGGCTGCTCCACTTCCAATCCAGCTCCCTGCTGATGCACCTGGGACAGCATCAGAGGATGGACCAAGTGCTTGAGTCCCTGCACCCATGTGGGAGACCCAGAAGAAGTCCCTTGCTCCTGGCTTTGGATTGGCTCAGTCTGGCCACTGCAGCCATTTAGGGGGTGAACCAACTGACGGAAGACCGCTCTCTCTTTCTGCCTCTGTCTCTCTGTAACTGTGCCTTTCAAATAAAATAAATCTTAAAAAAAAGAAAAGGAAAGAAAGAAAGAAAAAAGAACTCGTCTGCTACAGACTTATTGCATTTGGAGTCCTGCCGTGGCTGCCTTGGCGGTGCCAGACCAAATGATTCCAAGGGCCTTATTCAGCCCGCGGGTCAGACACTGCCCACCATGTAATAAACCATACCTCCAGGAGAAATATGTCAATATACGTGATGTTAATGTGCAGTGCTAAGGGGGAGGAGGAAAAAGAAACAAGGAAGAGAACTAGTAAATGTCAGGAAGGGAGAATCAAATTGAAATTTTGGAAAAAGACCTAACAGAGTGAGGAAGTCTGTTACAACGATTATTATAAAAAAGACAAAAAGCAACAAGTGCTGGTGAGGATGTGGAGAAAGGGGAACGCTTACACACTGTTGGTGGGAATGCAAATCAGGGCAGCCACTGTGGAAAACCGTGTGGAGATTCCTTGAAAAAGTAGGAATAAATCTGTCCTATGACCCAGCAGTCTCTCTCCTATGTATGTACCCCGAAGCCACAAAATCATCCCATCAAAGCAATACCTGCACTTTTTAAATGGCTTATTACAGCACCATTCAGAATAGCAAGGTATGGAATCAACTAAGGTGTTCATCAACAGATAAATGGATAAGAAAAACGTGGTGTATATATACACACAATGGAATGTTATTCAGCAATAAAAATTATTGAAATCCTGTCATTTGCAACAAAATGGATGGAACTGAAGGGCCTCACACTGTGAAATAAGCCAGATACAGACAGACAAATATCACTTGTTCTCTCTCCTGTGTGGAAGCTTAGAAAAGTCCATCTGAACATAGACTAGTAATTACGAGATTAGAAGGGCAAGGGGGCATCTAAGAAGCTGGTCAAGGATATCAAATCAGTTAGATCAAGGGAGTAAGCTCCTAGTATTACACAGCACGCGGAGTGGCTACAGCTCCCAATAACCTACTACGTATCTTCTGAGCAAAGAGAAGACACAAGCTCCAAGGCTCTCCAATCACAAGGTCAGGACCAAAGGGGGGAAATGGTAATTATCCTGATCTGATCGGATCGACACATATGTCATATGTGTATTGGAATGTCTCACTGCATTCCACAAATATGTACAATTATTGTTCATCAATCCTTCAATCAATAAAACCAAGGGTTAAATGCCAACAAAGCCAGGCTGGGGAAAAAAAAAATAGTGAGGAACTGATCCACGGGAGTGTCTGGGAAGGAGACACCAGGCAAAGGTAGGGGAGAGGCCACAGCTGTGGCACTGCAGTTCCCCTGTGGGGTCCGAGGAGCATCCCGGGGTCTGCCGTGGCGGCAGTGAGGAGGGCGGGGAACAGCATCCGCAGAGAAATTGGGGCTGGCACCAGCAGACCACGAAGGTCCTTGTAGGTCACAGTGACAGCTCCCCTGAGCACAGAGAGAGTGTGGAGCAGAAGAGTGAGCGGAATCGCACTTTTAAATGATGGCTCTGGCTGCGCTGAGAGGGGCTGAAGTGCAGCGGGAGCAAACACAGGAGACCAAGCAGAAGGCAGTGCAGCACTCCAGGCCTAAGGACAAGGAGCAGCGGCTGGGAGGGGCTGGGCCCTGCCCATGCTCTGAAGGTAGGACCAACAGGATTTGCTGAAGCATCGGGTGCGGGATGTGAGAGGGAGGGAGAGACAAGGCAGCCAAGACCACCTTTGGGGGCCTGCGCTGTGGTGTAGCAGGTAAAGCCACATCTGCAGTGCTGGCATCCCATATGGGCACCGGTCCAAGACGTGGCTGCTCCACTTCCGATCCAGCTCTCTGATACGGCCTGGGAAAGCAGCAGAAGATGGCTCAAGTGCCTGGGCCCCTGCACCCTCTTGGGGGACCTGGAAGAAGTTCCTAGCTCCTGATGTCAGATCAGCTAAGCTCCGGCCATTGCGGCCATCTGGGGAGTGAACAGCGGATGGAATATCTCTCTCTCTCCCTCGCCTCTGCCTCTGCCTCTGTAACTCCATCTTTCAAATACATAAACAAATCTTAAAAAAAAAAAAAAAAAAAAAAGACCACTTTTGGGCTTTTCGGCCACAGCCCCTGGAAAGATAGCATTTTCCTTATCTGAAATGGACAGGGCAGCAATTTTCAGAGTTTCACGTTGGGTATCTTAAGTTTAAGATGTCTACCAGCCACCCAAGAGAGATTTCAGCACCCAGTCACATGCACACACCTGGCATTTATGGGAGGGTATAGACTGCAGATACGCACCCATCTCAGTAATATTCAAAGCCATATGCCTGGATGACATCATCCAAGGATTGGGTGTAGACAGAAGTCCAGGGAGTGAGCCTGGAAAAGTGCAGTGTTTAGCTCCTAGGGAAGTGCAGAGGCACCCGAGACACAGGCCGAGAGCAGGCAGAGAAGAGAAGGGGGACAGCCTGGGGGGAGTGATGTCCTCCAAGCCAGCTGAGTGGAGGGCTGCAGGAAGGAGTCGCCGGCTGGGTCAGATGCTGCTGACGGATGAAGTAAAACGGGGACGGGGCCTCAGCGAGCGCGTTTAGCCACACAGGCTGGTTTGATGTGAAAAGATAGCTGTGCCAATCAGATCCCCAGATTCAGGGACTGGAACAAAGCGACACTGAGAGACCGCAGCGTCAAACAATAGGAGCCGATGTGGACAGTCTTTGGCACTGCTTGTTGCATTGCTTTTTTCCCCCAGCAAAGAGTAAAAATAGCTAACCTTTATTGAGTGCTGGCCATGTGCCAAGAACACTATTATGATGCCTATTTTTAAATAGGCAAAGTGGGGCTCAAAAGGCTCCCAAAAGTCAAGAAACTTGCCCCAGGTCACGGAGCTAGTGAGTAGCTGATCTAGGAGCCGAACCCACCACCGCACTGCCTCCTCCGTTGAATTACGGGACTCGTCCACACTGAGGTTTGCACCTCACATTTGTAAAACATCCATCTGGGACCAGGTACCTTGTGTTTGCATGCATCCTCTGGCAGAGCCTCCACAAAACCCCTGTGCGTGTGCGGTCACCACTGCTATTATCGTCATTTTAAAGTTGAGAAAATGCAGGCAGGCAGGAGGTGGTGCCAGGTAAGGCACCTTGCTGGTGGTCGCGCAGGAGGGAAGTGACAGGGGCAGACTCGGGCCCAGATCACCCGGGAGACTGCAGCTCGACCTCTGCCCTGTCTGTACAAATCCATGCTACCTTTGGCAAGGGGGTGGGCTGGGAGCAGTCAGGCCCAGAGAGAGCCGGGGAACTCAGAGAACTGGTGCTGCCCTTACAAGCTCATCACTCAGAGGCCGCCTGATGGGCAGCGAGGATGGGAGTCTCTGAGCTTCCAGGGCACGGTCAGCTCCAGGAGCCCCGTGGCAAGCTTCCCCGTTCTCTCCTTGGGCAAGCCCCCTGACTTCACGGCTCCGGCTGAGCAAGGGGCGGACTCCCGTCTCCCCCCTCCCCTCGGGGACACAGGGCCTCTCTCCTTACCTGTCCGGTGGTGAGGGAACGGCTGTAGCCAGGGATGGAGCTCCGGGGGTGGATCCGGGGTGGGACACAGCAGCTGGAAAAGGTGCAATCCCAGGGTCAGACCTGGAGTCTGCTAGGAGGTGGGGCGGGGGGAGGACAGCACTGGGGCTTCAGCAGGTTCTAGTCTCCCCCAGGAACCCCTAAAGTGAGGTCCTCAGGAGACTCCAGATAGAGAGACTCCCCTAAAGGATGCCTCGAAGAGGGACAATCAGCAGGGACACCCCTTGGTGAGGGACAGCACGAGACACCCCAGTTAAACCCAAGCTCTGCTCCAGGACGGCACACCTCCTGCAGGACCCACAGCAGCCTCCCGGAGCTTACTTGATCCGGGCCTGGTCCACACTGGAGGAGCGGCGGGAGGCGAATCGCCGGGCGAGGGCTTTGGGCGAGGTCTTGGGGCTGCCGTCCGAGTCTCCGCTCTCCTCGTCCCCCATGGCTTTGATGTAGCTGCCGCTGCGCATTCTGCGGCAGGGGATCTCCCCGTCCTTGCCACCCGTGGGGTAGCCTCCCCAGTCGTCTTGCGGCACCTGCAGAGACAGGTCTCTCAGATGTGTTCCTAGTCCACAGGGGGGCCAGGGCCTCTCTCCCCACCCGCAGTGGGAGATGCCCAGCCTCGGCTGATGCAGGAGTACACAGAGGCAGCATGGGAAGGGCTGGCCCCTCCCTCACAGCAGACGCCTCATCATGGATCTCTCACCACTTAATTGAGGGCCATCTAGAAAGTCTGGGTGGGGGCCACATGCAGGTGCTAAGGTCAGTGGCCTCGGTGACCTGTGTCAACCCCACCCCCGGGCACTGAAACATCACCTGACCTGGGCCACCTTCCACCCTCCTCCATCCTTTTCACCAGCTTACATCCAAGTCCTCCAACTCTCCTCCCTGGGTGAGGAGCCCCCAAGGGTTTTATGCAGGGGCGAGCCGTCAGCCTGGTGCCCCAGATGAAGCCCTCCAACTGTGCCCACAGGCTTGGGGCATG
The DNA here is from genome assembly GCF_033115175.1 of Lepus europaeus. NCBI lineage: Eukaryota > Metazoa > Chordata > Mammalia > Lagomorpha > Leporidae > Lepus > Lepus europaeus. Next base: position 26,979,417 of record NC_084831.1, read on the forward strand.
TGGAGGACCAGGAGCAGGGCAGGGGATCAAGCAGCGAGAGGGAGCCCAATGAGGAGGCTAAGGCTGAGATTCCAGCAAGAGATAACAAGGCCTGGATGAGGACAATGACAACGAACAGGAAAGGAGATGGGAATGAGGCGCTAAGGGGATCAGTGGGCCCAAGGAACCCTGGGAGAAGTGGGGGCGGCCAGGAGACAGGACGGCTGCAGGCTGCTGGCTACAGACCTGGTTGGGTGCTGTCCCCACTGAGCTACAGAACCCCAGAGAAACGGGTCTGGGGAAAGGGGACAGGTCCGGGGCTGAGCACCTGGAGCCTGGCATGGAACTGCCGTGCAGGTGGCTGGGCGTCTGGTTGCGGGGCTCGGGGCAGGAGACCAGGGTTGGAGGCAGACATACGGGAGTCATGGGCAGCAGCTGAATGCATCGAGGTGAAGGAGATGGCCCAGAAGCGAGCAGAAAAGAGTTGAGAGCGATCTGCTGACATTTTAAAAGGATGCAAAGGAAGAGGAGTCTGCAGTCACGTGAGAAGGAGTAGGCAGAGGGGTAGGAGGCAAGTCAGGAGAATGCCATGTCACAGAAACAGGAGGCATGTTAAGAAAAGGAGTTGATTATGTCAAATGCCACAGTGCATTCAGAGGTCAGTAACTCAGGCTTGGGAGTCAGAAGATCCATGTGCCAGTTCTGGCCCCATCACTTGCTAGCTGCGTGAACTGGAGCAAAGCTGGTGCATCACCAAGTACCCATTTCCTTGGGTGTGAACTGGTCTTGGTTGTTATAGCTACATCAGAGCTCGGTGGGAAAGACAAATAAGCCAAGAATGAGTTCCCAGGCCGCAGACAGTGCTCGGTAATGGTTAACTATTAGCGTGAGCACTGAAAGGGACCTTTTTGAGGACAACTCTCAAGAGAGTTGGTGACCTCTACCATGGCATTTCCAGGGATGGGGGTGTGGAAGTCACACACTGGGGGTGGGGCAGAAGGGAAACAGAGGAAAGGGGAGTCTGTGCCCAAAGATCCTGGGGAGGGGGGAGACAGGAGGTGGGGTAGAGTAGAGGGAGGCTCTCTCGGGATGAAGTAACTTCAGGCTTGGTTTCAGAAGGGAAAGAGCCAACAGATAGACCCCTGAAAGATGGGGAGGGGGCAGCTCAGGGGTGAAGGGGGTCATGACAAGAGGGGCTCCAGCCTTGGAGGAGGGATCGAGCTGCGGTGGACAGTCCTGGATTCTCCTCTGAGCCAAAGAAGAGGATGAGGGAGGCTGGGATATGCGAGCGCAAAGGTACATTGGCAGGATGCTGAGCACATCCATGAAGGTGGCCTACACTGGGAAGAATGGGGTATGGGCAACGGGGAGAGGGCTGGGGGAGACGGAATGGGCTAGGGATGGGAACCCCCAGAGGGAGCAAGGCTCAGGAGAGCTTAGGGCTCCAGGGAGCAGTGAGGCCAGGTAAGGGCACAGTGATCCATGTGGGAGCCCCAGGAGTGGGAAAGGGAACCTGAACAGACCCACAGGGAGGAACGGGGCTCAGCGAGGAGTTGGGAAAACAAAGAAGAGATTAAACTCCATCAAGAAACAAGGCTCAGCGAGGAAAGGAGGTCCCAGAACAGGGCTGCGGGAGAGCTGGTGTCCAGCAAGAGGAACAAGGCCTCAGCAAACATGTTGGCATCCCACAAAGACGCCTCGTTGGATGGGGCCAGCCCCCTGCTTCTTCCAGGAAGGGCTCCAATTTCCCAGGCCTAAGTTGCCCTGGAGCCCCAGCTCCTGAGGGATGGACCAGTCCCTCCCCCACACAGAGAGCAGAGTGGCAGGCAGGCTGAGAGGCCGGCCAGCGGGTGGGACAGCCAGGGCACGCTCTGCCACACTGCAGGGCTCCCCCTCTATAGCCACTGCCACTGCGGAGCACTCAGCTCCTCTGCAGGACACTGTGATGTGCATGTTAAAAAGGAAGCCCCCAGGGAGGTCAGGGCAGCCCTGGAGAAGCAGCAGGGATCAGCAGGGTGGTGGCAAGGGCCCGGGAGCGCGCAGCGGGAGGAAGGGTGGGTGCTCTCTCCCTGCACCCTTTCATTCCCAGCTCAGAGCACCTCCCTACCCAGGGAGGGGGCAATCCAAGGTCAAACTTCCCGTCCCAAATCCCCAAAGTCCTTTCCTACGGCCCTGGGCTTTCCAGGTATCTCCCAAGAGAGCCCTAACATGCGAATAACAACAGCCCAAAGACACAGGCAGCCTCTCCTCCCCACACCTCTGAACACGCTGTAGCCTCTTCCTAGAACGCATTTCAACTGCCCCTGAGTAACCTGAACTCCACGGAGATTCAGCCCAGGAACACTCTTCCCAGAAAGTGTTCCAGGCCCGCAGGCCACCATCACTGGGCCAGCGAGGGGCCTCCTCCACGTCCCCGAGGTGCCCAGGGCCCTGTCCTTTCATTGTTTGCTATATTGTGTTCTCTCTCCTTCCTTGTCCATCCCCCTCGAGTCTGGGAGCTCCTCCCAAGCACCACCTGGAACTTCACCTTGGCATCCACAGCACCCAGGCAATGCTGAATGAATGCATGTGGATCAACTATGTGGAATGTGGTTTCGGGGGATCATTCTAAATCCTCTGGACCTCTAGAATTTGCATTGACTTCTCCTAAAATTCTGGAAAGACTCAAGAAAACCAATCGGGGGCACAGGGAGTGTGAGAAGAGGAGTATGAGATCAAGAGAAGCCCCAACCAACAGCACCTCGTAAAGAGGGGACGGGTACCACTTGGGCTGAGGCAGAGATGGGGTTCCCAGGAGAAGCAGGGATTAAAGCTCCCAACCTCACCCACAGACAGCACAGAGCAGGTGAGAGTGGCTGGCTGTCACCAGCACTGTCTACTCCCAGGAGGCCCTGCCCGACACCGGCTCAGGGCTCAGACTTCAGCGCATGCCCCAGGCATGGAAAACCCAAGAGACAGACACCCAGGGCCCCTCCATGGCCCAACAGGCTGTCTGCCAGGTGAGCAGAGGTCTGGAAAAGGCATTGGGGCAGGAAGACTGCTTCCCACCATGGCCTCCAGTGTTGAGGGCAGCTGTAGCCAGAGAGCGCCACAGTGTCCTGTCCACTGCCTCCCCACTTAAGGGTCAGCCCGGCTCAGCCCAAGCAACAGGACTAGGGAAAGCCTTCCTGTAGCTGATGTGAACTGTCAGACTAGAAGCTGGGGACACTGAGGCCCTAAAAGGTTCTCAGGGTGATACAATGAAGCAGAGCAGAGGCCCTGCCTCCAGCCCTGCCACCCCCAATCACAGGGACACCTGCCCCCAATCCAACCCTTTCCACTGTTCCCACTGTTCCCTGAGTGACAGGACTGGTGAGGACTGAGGACCCTGCTCCCCACCCTCACCAGAGCCTCACCTGCAGATAGTGATAAGTCCTGGCTTTGGCCTTGGCCTCTGGACCCAAGAGCCCCTTGCCTGGCCCGGCCCCTGGGTATCCATCCCGGCCCTGGCTGACCATCATGGTGTGCCAGGCACTTCTCTTGACCGACTGTCCATCCAGCGACATGGACATCCCAGTGCAGGCAAGGCAGCGGCCTTCTGACCCGCCTGAGCGCCCCTTGAAGCTCAAGTCCCGGTAGGACCCGTCTGGAGCCTCCAGGCAGAAGGGACCACCAGGCTCCCCGGGGGGCCGCCCCCCCGCCAGGAAGCCGCTGTCACTGTCCAAGTTGTCGTCGGAGCTCCACCAGCCCGCGGCCTTGGCCTGGTGCCGCCCGTCCCCCTTGCGGTCCTTGCTCTTGCTCCTCTTGCTGTGCCGGGACTGGTGGTGGTGGTGGTGGTGGTGGTGATGGTGGTGATGGGAAGTGTGTGGGCCGCCAGAGCCGGGGCCAGGGTAGCTGTCTCCCCCGGAGCCACCTCTTCCCTCTGCCTTGGGCCCATTATAGTCCCGCTTCCCCGGCGCCTCCAGAGAGTGGGACTTGGCAAAGAGCTTCTGCACAGAGTGAACCAGGTGCCGGATGCGGCTGGGGCTCTCACTTCGGGCCTCAGGAGCAGCGCCAGAGCCCTGCCCCGGCCCGGGCCCAGCCGCGGTGGGCCCTCGCTGGTATGGGAGCGTGTGGAAGCCATCTTGTTGAACTGGCAACTGCTTCTCAAACTGATCCAGGAGTGTGGGGGGCAGGCGGGGGGCACCCTTGCCCTGTGGGTGGCCCACACAGTCTTCACAGGTGTCAAAAGGGCCCTGGCCAGGGTACATCCTGGGGAAGGTGCTACTGCCCCCCCCAACCCCGGCCCCCCCCGGCCCTCCCTCAGGGCCTCCCGATGGCCCCTCACTGAGGCTCAGAGGCCCTTCGGGAGAAAGGTGTCCCAGGCCAGCTCTCGGGGCGCAGAAGCGGGGCTCGGTGGCGAAGGCCTCCCTAGAGCCCAGCAGGTATGGGGCCCTGGCAGCTGGGCCCACATCCGTAAGCTGCTGCTCGGCAAAGCGGGCTGGGCGGGGATGGCTGCCTCGGTCGCCATGGTAACCCCTCATGGCCTCAGCAAAGGCTCTTCATAGTGTTGGGGGCCGGGCCCCAGGAACGTCCTGGGGAAACAGGGAGAAAAGGGGGTTGGGATTGAGCAACAAGCCACTCGTGTGCAGCCACCTTGTCTTCGGCATGCCCCACTCCCTCCAGGTGACGTGCTGTCCAATGATTGTGATTAACTGTGTCATCTTTCCACAAATGGGCTACAAAATCCTCAAAGCAGTCACAAGGGCGCAAAACAATCGCAGCACCCACCAAAGGCCGCACATCTGATAAATACTTATGCACGAGAAGAAGCGCCCTCGGCCAGATGCATTTGTAAATATCCTTAGATCACCAAAAAGAGGAGACCCAGGCAGACAGACAAATTATTGCAAGAAATCAGGCCATCACTGAGCCAGCCTTTAACAAACCGACTTGTGGTAAACTGATCCAGAGCTACATTATGCCCCAACCCCCCTTCCCATGCCCCTTGGCAGCAGGGGCCAGGCCTCTGGACCTAGGACAGCACTGGCCCCAAAACTCCATACCCAGCACCGTGCTGCCGCAAACCACCCTCCCCTGCTTCCTTCTACCTGGCTGCAGGTTCCTTCTCCCTCCCCTCAAGACTAAAGGAGGAAGGAAACCTGAGACAGCCCTCCTCCCTCCCTCCTCCTCTAGATTACAAATATTGTCCCCATTCCCCACTCCCGTTCCACTGGACAGAGTCACAGAGGATGGCCAGCTACATAAGCGAGCATCCGAGTCCTGAACCAGGACTGGAACCCAGGAGTTCCTCCTCCCAAGAACAGTGGCAAGGCAAGGAGGCGATGCAGAAAAAGCTCTGGAATCAGTGCCCCTGGCCCCCATCCCAGGCTGGCCAGGGCTACAGGACAGAGAGGTCAGCTCTCAGCAAGAGCCGCCTCTAATCAGGACTCCAGGAGCTGCCAGGACAGGAGCTACGGCAGGAGGGGGTGACAGCAGGAGGGACAGGGACTGAGGAGCTGGCAGACGGCGCCCTCCCTCATCCCAGACCAGGCTCCTGGGCCATCTGCTGACCAGGAGAGGTTGACAGCCTCCCAGAGTCCAGACAGCAGCACCTCCGAGCCTCGCTCTCCCCTCCTCCCCACCACTGCCTCCCCACACCCGTACGGGCCCAGGCTTCTTCCAGATCCTGCTCAGAGTGCATCTCCTACTATTTCCCGAGCACTCGCCATGTAGCAGGCACTGTGCATCCCTAGTCTCTAACCTCGCTGAAGCGCTGCAAGTGTCATACTACCCACGGGAAGGTGAAGCTCCATACGGTGAGGTCCCAAACTCAGTAAGCAGGTCACTCAGAATCAGTTCAAACCCTAGATACTCTGATTTGAGAACCTGACTCTGACCCCCATCTCCCAGGCTCTCCTACCACTCACCAACCGGGGTGTCCCATCCTCGACGTCAGGATCCCCACTGCCAGGCAGAATCCTACCTTCAGAAGGCTCAGGACTGGCTCCTGACAACAAAGAAAGAGGCGGTCAGCAAAAGGTGTGGGGGGTGAGGGGTGGAGATGGGGAAGATTCCCAGAATCCTCAGAGGACCCGTCTCTGGCCCTGCCAGTTTCCCTTCCCAACCCCCGAGACCAGGACTGATTGGATCCCCCATGATGCAGAGCCTTTGGACCCCCAGGGAAATGAAGTTGGCTTCATTATGCAAATACATGCAAATGAGCATATAGGTTGGACTACCTCCAACTGCAGGTGTCTGTATGATCTGTCCATGGTGCTGAGCCACTGCATTTTCATAGCCCTCAAATAGCATTCCACCCCACAAGCATTTTCCTGAACAGCTACCATAAGCAAGGGTCTGAGTGAGAAGCGTACAGAGAGAATTTAAGGGTGCACCTGTCCTCAAGGGGGTTAGAGTCGAACACAGGAGCAACTTGTCACGTGACAGAGTTATTTCAGGTCCCTGTGCTTCTGCACAAGCTGTTCCCTCCTAGAATCTCTTGCCATCCACCCCCAACGTCTCCTCCTGGCTAACACTTACTCATGTTGAGCCCCAGCTCCCCTTGAAGACTTTCTGTACTCTTATTCTGGGTTATGCCTCTCTACTGGGCTTTTACAGCACCCTGGGCACCTCCATGAAAGCAGCTACCACACTGCACTGCAATCGTCTGCTTCGGTTTCTGCTTCCCAACTAGAACAGGGTCTTCGGCAGGGCAGGAACCAACTCCTCTCTGGCTCTCCAGCACCTAGTTCAGGCCTCAGCCCAGGGCTGGCCCTTAACAAACGTTCACAAAGGAGATGACTACATGACTGTGCTGGGCCAAGGTACCAAAACGCTAGGCTAGCTTAGATGAGGGCCAGACTGCAGTCAACGGAGGGAAATCAAGGAGGACTTCCCAAAGAAGAGGGTGTTTGGAGTACACAATGGCCATGTGTTCCAAAGACAAAGGCGCTGTGGGAGCTGTCACAGCCAGCACAGGAAAGAGCAGGAGCAAGACAGAAGAGGTGCACAGCTAAGGAATCCTGAGGGGCAGGCTGGGAGAGCTCCACTAGGCAGTTAGGGGCTGGCAAATACCGGGAAGACGAGAGAAAGAGAGAGAGAGAAAGGAAGACGACTCTGAAGTTTGTAGCAGCCGTGACTGGAAGACTAATGATGCCATTATTAGACACGGGGATGTCAGAAAGAAGGGAGAGCTTTGCAAGCATGATTAATAGTAGTGGAAGAGACACAGTCAGACGTCAGGAAGAACTTCCTGGCCCTGAGGGATGGGAGACAATGAAGAAGATGGTGGAATCTGCTGGAAATCTTCCACAGTGGAGAGAGTGAGACACACCCACCCCGGGCCTGCGCTGGAGCAGCTGCTGCTCGTGTGGCCTGGAGGGAGACCGGGTGACGTCACGCATATCACCTGCCCCACTGCCCTTCTCTGGGGAACCTGAGGGAACTTCAGACCAAGAAGGCCTCACACAGTGGTTAGAAAGGCACCTGGAATCAGCTGTCCACTTGGAAAGAAGCTCGAGCAGCCTGGGCCTTGGTCTGTGGGATGCTCCTGTGTCTGGGACTCACAGCACAAAAGGCCAGGCTGCCAGGAGGCCACAGCATCGCCATGGCTGTGTCTGTGGTCACATCAAGCTGGAGCCTTCCACTCAACCTCCCAGTGGTGGATGTCCCCAGAGGCCCCTTTCACCCCAGCTTCCCACAGGCGCTGCTGCCAAAGCCGACGAGCCGTCCTCACTCTCTCTGGCATCATTCCTGGTCCTCCAGGCCCTGTGCTGGGAGCTGGGCCTCTGTGACCACCCCTCTCCAGGGAGATCACCCTGACTCCCTCACCTGTGTCCTACAGAAGCATGAGACACCAGACAAATGACCGCGCCTAAGTCTAATGCCACCTGCTCACCTGTCGAGGACTTCAATGAATAACAAATGACACAATGCACATGAAACTGCTTACACAACATAATCTCTCACGTGAAGGCTTTGTGCTGGATATTCGAAACCCCCAGTGCCCAAACAGTTAACAATATAACCAAATCCAAATTTCAGGGCACGAGACTCGCCCGTTTATGAGTTTCCTGAAGAAGAGATTTAATGAATAGGACTAGATTCTGCTATGCATTGGGCTTTGCAGTCCACATTCCTTCACCCCTACCCCCACCCCCAGCCCATTACTGAACATGATCAATGGGAAAGAAAAAGAAGGAAGGAGGCAGTTAACAATATGATACATCACCAAAGGCTATGGATTTGGCTGCCACTTAGGTCCAGGCCCACCAAAGCGCTGTCCGCTATCCATAAGACTCACTCCCAAGCCCCTGTTCCCTGTCCCAGGCTCCTGGAGGCCCCAGGATTCCGTTTCAGCAAACTGATGCAAGCGAGGTTTCTGGGGGAAAGTTTGCACTGGTGACAAAAGGGGCATAAGGCCGCCTTCGCCCCTCTTCTTTTCAGCTTGCACACAATCACAGCGGCCAGAGCCAGCGTCAGCCGCCATGACACAGTCGCCTGCAGAGCTGCAGAGATGGCCGGCCCGGCGCCAGCGAGCCGTGGTACCAACGCAAACGGTTGCTTTTCTCCAGGGCTGTGTGTGACGAGGAATAAACTCTTTATTTAAGCCTCCGTTGGGCCTGTTTTCTGCATTTGACGCAGAAGCACCGCTGGCGAACCCAACTCTATCACAGAACATCCTTGCCTGCGGGAGCAGCCGCTGGCCCCTAACTGCTCTCCCTGCTCCCATCCCGACTGTCATGCCCAACCACGTCGCTTCTCTCCCAAAAACTGTCCTTATCGGCTTTTTGATGTTCTCAGGGTAAGATACCTTCACCTGTCCCACCAGGCCTGGCCCCTCCCACTTTCCCCAGTGCCCTCCTCTCCCCACCTCCACTCCCACTCCTGCCGGCCGTGCTTTCTCGGCTCCAGCCACACCATCTTTTTTTTTTTTTTTTTTTTCCAATCTCATGATCCCTCACGTCACGGGGCCTGGGTCCCCTATCCGGAGAGCTGCTCCCGCCCACCTCTGCCTCGCTGTCTCTGACATGCCCTCAGACCTCAACCCAGTTGTTTACTTCCTCAGGGAAGCGTTCTCTGCCTCTCTGACGAGGTCAGATTCCCCCGCTGCTTGCTCTCAAGGCACCGTGCGCCTGGCTAGCTCTTCTTCTTCTTCTTTATTTTTTTAAGATGTATTTATTTATCTGGAAGGCAGAGTTAGAGAGAGGCAGAGAGAGAGAGAGAGAGAGAGAGAGAGAGAGAGAGAGAACCTTCCATCCGCTGGTTCACTCCCCGAATGGCTACAACTGCTGGAGCTGAGCCGTCTGAAGCCAGGAGCCCAGAGCTTATTCTGGGTCTCCAATATGTAGGGGCCCAAGGACTTCGGCCCTCCTCTACTGCTTTCCCAGGCCAGGGCAGAGTGCTAGATCCGAAGTGGAGCAGCTGAGACTCAAACTGGTGCCCATATGGGATGCTGGCATTGCAGGCAGTGGCTTTACTTATTTGACCACAGCGCTGACCCTGTGACTAGTTCTTCTATCATCACCATTTTAAATGTGTGTGATTCCGGGATGGGCTGTTCCGCCCATAGCTTTAGGAGTTTTATCTGTTCTGTCCACTATATTCTCCCCAGCCCTTCAAATAATGCTTGGCATATGGTGGGTGTTTGTTGAGTGACTGAGAGGCTACAAACGAGACTTTGTTTTCCACTATTCGGCCTTGCTTCTGCTTTTTTGGCTTCTGCTATTTGATTTCATTCCCACAACTATCCCAAGAGATAGGTAGCATCCCCTCTTCTAGTTTGCAGAAGCAGCTCAGGCTTCTAGGGGCTAATTGACCTGCCCAAGGTCACACTCAGAGTCAGAGGCAAAGCCAGAAGTCAAACCCTGACTCCAAAGACTGCGCTTTTCTCCTACCTATGCCACTAGCTCAGAGAATCAAACTTATTAAACGCCAATCTAAGGTAAACCAGGTAAGAAATGTGAATCTCCACATACCCCCTCCCCGCCAAAAAAAAAAAAAAAAAAAAAAAAAGGCAAGGAAACAAATTAAAAAAAAAAAAAAAAAGCAACTTCACACTCCAGAGCTAACCAGACAGCATGGTTTGGCCTCTTCCCCTGCGTGCCGAGCACTGAGTTTATGCCAAGTCCAAGGTCAGCTAAGAACAGAAGATAGCAAGCTCCCTGAAGCCCTTGGCACAACTGTGGGTGCGGGTGTCACTCTCCCCGTTTCACTGCACCAAGTCCTCCCTCTGCTGTGCCTGGCCGCGGGGAGACCCCCAGATGGCGACCCTCTGGGCCGAGGGTAACACCAGTTGTGCAGTTGCCTGTGGCTGGCTGGGAAGTGGGGAGCGAAGGAGCCTGGGAGGGTGCCGTGTGTGACAAATTCTCCTCTGATGCAGCTCGAATCTATCTGGGAATGTAAGAAGTGGCACAGATGCCGTCACCAAGAAATTACCCAATTTAGCACCAACTACACAATCCGGCAATTAGTTTCTTAAACCGGAACTTGCTGGGGGCTGCCAGCCTGGCGGGGTTGTTGTTACAAATCTCACTGGGAAACCAGCTGTGTACTTCGCCAAGAGGCTGTCACGGCCCCAAGCAATTACCGTCCAGAAAAAGGATGGAGAAGGGGAGAAGGAAAAGGCCTGCACAGGAAGCAGCCAGTGCTTTCTCCTCCTCTCCCCCAGGGCCCTGCCCAGCCACATCGGCTGACTTCCCTTTCATGAGTGACTCATGAGCTCCCCGGATCAAAGCACCTTGCCACGTGGACGCTGTCATCAGATGATCTGCGTGCAGATCCCTTCCCACTCACTCACTCGCTGTGTGCACTTGGGCAGGTGATGTACCTCTCTTCACCAAGCTTCTCATCTGCAAGATGTGGCTAATATTAAAGCCGTGACATGACGGTCATCAAGTCCCTTAGCACTGTGCCTGGCACGTGGCAAATACTCCATAAAGGTAGCTTTCCTTATTCACGTTTATCACTTCCTCCCTAAGTGTGACCTTGGGTAGGTCACAATCTCCCTGGGACAACAGATGCTCTGCTGGGGAAAAGATAAGCGGTTCTCACTCAAGATTATCCACATCTAGGCATCCTGGGATCCAGATGTGTTTGGCATCAACCAGTGTCTCCTAGGTTGACACAAAGTGATGTCTTGGGCAAAGATAAAAACTTCAAAACCCACTATTAGCTAATTTCTTCCTCCCCTAGAAAGCTCTCTGGAAAAGCCACAGGCTGGACATTGTGGTCCACAGGGTGCTGATACTCTCTTGTTGGGGGGTCACATGGAGCACATGAGGTCATCCCCACATCTGTGCCAGCATAGATTTCGTCTTGTTGCTCAAAGTCTGGGCCCCTCCATTCCTGTCGGAGAGCTAAGTGTGCCCCTGTGACCCCAAAGTGCCAAGTGCCAAGTTTTGTCCTGAGTTGGCCTAACCAGTGTCCTGAGATTCTGCCTCAGTTTCCCTGTCCAGTTCACCACCAACCCCTGAACTGGCAGCGCCTTGGCTGGCTGGAGCTGTATATTCACTGTGAACGGGCCAGCCACTGGCAGCCCCAACACAGAGCCTCGGACTACAACACAGGCACGCCTCCCAGGGCCCCTCGTCGCCTCCAGCACCCAGTTCTGCCTCAGCCCCTTTGACCAACCTGACACTGGCTTTGCTGAACACCCTTGGCAGGGTCTCTGTGGCTGAGCTGGGGCCTTAGTCCTGGCATCCGTCAACCTCTTAAGCCCCACTACCCCACAACTGCCCCTCCACCCACTCTTGCTGAGGACTCAGCACGTCTTGTGCCCAACCCCAGCCCTCAGGACCCCGAGGAAAATCCTCCTCCTACCCTCGCTGGCCGAGAAAGTGGAGGAGAAGAAGGCATAGAACAGAAGGAGGGAGATTTGCAGTTTTACGCCTTCCCTTTTATTGCTTAATTCATTCAAGTCTTGCTGGGGTCTCGGGGCAGGAACTTTATAGATAATGTTGCAAAACACCCACCGCAGGCAGGCAGACACGACACTAAATGCATCACCTGACCCAACAGCCAGCTTGCGGCCCATGAATAACCCACACCACCTACAATCTGCTTGAAAATCCCACCTCAGGGGGCTCTGCACTTGATGTTCTCTCTGATGGAACACTCTGCCCCAGATACTCCCAGGGCTCCCTCCATCTCATCTTTCGGGGCTCAGCTCACAGAGAAGTTCCCATGAAATGCGAGGCCATCACCTGGGCTTGCTCTACCTCACCCTGTTTCTTGCCCGCACAGCACTCACTGCTCCTTGAAATGCCTTCCTCTATCACACATGTATATGTCTTCCCCTGGCAGAACAGAAATCCCAGAAGGGCAAGGACCATGTCTGTCTAATGCCCTGTAGTGTCCCAAAATGTCTAGAGCAATGTCTGGTACTAACAAGTGCTGCAGGGAAAAAGAAAAAAAAAAGAATAACTTCTATGCCAGTGCTGTGGCATAGTAGGTTAAGTATCCACCTGCGGCACCGGCATCCCATCTGGGCACCTGTTCAAGTCCCGGGTGCTCCACTTGTGATCCAGCTCCCTGCTGATGGCCTGGGAAAGCAGTAGAGGATGGCCCAAGTCCTTGGGCCCCTGCACCTGCATGGGAGACCCAGAGGAATCTCCTGGATCCTGGGTCAGTCCAGCTCTGATCATTGCATTTGGAGAGAGAGTGGATGGAAGACCTCTCTCTGCCTCTCCTCTCTCTGTAACTATGCCTCTCAAATAAATAAATATTTTAAAAGACCATTGTATGAATCATGAATGAATGTCTTCCCTTGCTGCCCTCATCCACTCTATTCCTGCACACTCAGGACCCACAGAAAGGACCTCCATGCCTTTCCCTCAAAAGGCTTTGGAGAGCTCTGGAGGGCTTGGTATCAGAAGCCCAGCCTCTGGAGCTGGCATTGTGGTACAACAGGTTAAGCTGCCACCTTCAATGCTGGCATCGCACATGAGCGCCTGTTTGAGCCCCTGCTGCTCCACTTCTGATCCGGCTCCCAGCTAATGTGCCTGGGAGAGTAGAAGCTCCTGGCTCCTGGCTTCTGGCTTTGGCCCAGCCCAGCCCCAGCTGTTGCAGTCATTTGGGGAGTGAACAATCAGATGGAAGACCTTTCTCTCTCTCTCTCTCTCTCTCTCTCTCCCTCTCTCTCTCTCTCTCTCTCTCACACCTCCCACTCTGTAACCCTGCCTTTCAAATGAATAAAAACATCTTTTTAAAAAAATGTCCAGTCTTCAAACCCAGCCCTGCTCATCATGTTTATCTAGGTCTATCCAAAATGTACCCTCTGCATAATTCAGGAAAGGTTTTGGGGGATGGGGATGCACAAAGAGAAAGAAGGGAAAAGGTGGCACTTCTGCCACTACAGAGAGGGGCCGAGGCTGTGGGCAGGGACTTGCAGGGCTAAACTGTAGAGCGAGGCTCAGGCTCCTTCACCCAGCCCCAAGGAGGTCACTTGACCCACACCCCAAGGATCCCAGCCCCCTCCCCTGCAGACGCCACGTGGACAGGAGGCACGAGAAGCACACCGTGGACTTCGTCTTCCTTCCCCAAGGCTGCTCTGAGACAGTGTGGCATGGTCATCAGCCTCACGGCGCCCCAGACCCCAGACGCAGCATGGCCAAGTGCTTCTGTCCCACTCTCTGTTCCCTCTTTCCTCTCTGTCAGCTGAAACAGTTTGCAGGCCAAGCTGCTTCGTCCTGCCCGTGCCCCTCTGCAGAGGCCTTATTTGAGCCTGGCCACTGCTGAGAAGGAGGACTCCCAGGACCAGAACTCCTACAGGCACCTGGCCAGGGGCAGCTGGGGACAGACGATGAGTACTGGGGCTTCAGCTAAACTTTTCGAGTTCGTATCCCAGGTCCACCAGTTACTGGATGTGTAGCCTTGAGGAAGTCCTTTCGTTGCTCGCAAGTTCAGTGCCCTCATTTAAAACGGGAGTAAGAATAGTCCCTTTCTCACTGTGATGTCACAGGATTAAGATAAATAAGATAAGGTGTCCCACACCATACACAGGACTCACTGCTACTAATCACTAGAAAAAAACACTTACATGAGTCAGACCTAGAAACAGGGCCTCAGAGAAAGATTGTAGCCATACTTGACTCAGGTCTGGATCAGAAATAGGTACTCTGAAAAGGCACGTGTTTCATCTAGGAATTTCTGTTTGCCTGGGCTCGTTCTTTCCTTCCTTCCTTCCTTCCTTCCTTCCTTCCTTCCTTCCTTCCTTCCTTCCTTCTTTCTTTCTTTCTTTCTTTCTTTCTTTCTTTCTTTCTTTCTTTCTTTCTTTCTTTCTTCCTGATTTATTTATTTTGAAAAGTCAGAGTTACAGAGAGAGAGAGATTGATCTTCCATCTGCTAGTTCACTCCCCAGATGGCCGCAACAGTCAGTGCTGGGCCAGGCTGAAGCCAGGAGCCGGGTCTCCCATGTGGGTAGCAGGAGCCCAAACACCTGGACCATCTTCTGCTGCTTTTCCCATGGATCTAGATCAGAAAATGGAGCAGCCAGGACAAGAACCAGCACCCATGGCTGGCGCCGTGGCTCACTTGGCTAATCCTCCACCTGCGGTACCTGTACCCCGGTTCTAGTCCTGGTTGGGGCACTGGATTCTGTCCCGGTTGCTCCTCTTCCAGTTCAGCTCTCTGCTGTGGCCCGGGAGTGCAGTGGAGGATGGCCCAAGTGCTTGGGCCCTGCACCCACATGGGAGACCAGGAGGAAGCACCTGGCTCCTGGCTTCGGATCGGCGCAGTGCACCGGCCATAGTGGCCATTTGGGGAGTGAACCAACGGAAGGAAGACCTTTCCCTCTGTCTCTCTCTCTCTCTTGCTGTCTAACTCTGCCTGTCAAAAAAAAAAAAAAAAAAAAAAAGAACCAGCACCCATATGGGATGCTGGCATTGCAGATGGGTGGCTTGACCCACTATACCATGGCACTGGCCCCTGCCTGGGGTTTTTTTCTTGAAGCCCTGCCATTCATTGAGACTGAGGACAGCCCAATTGCCAAGGATGGTGGCATCTTGGAGAACTAAAGGACTTTAATTCACAGACCCCTCCACTGACCCCTGCAGCCAGCGCCAGTGGTCTCCCAGGTCCAGAGAGCTAGAAGGGAAAGCCCAGGGACCTCACAGCTGGGTATGAAAGAGACAATCATCCACCTTCAACCATCTAGCCCAGCCCACTGGCAGGAGCAGGAGCAGCTTGTCTGAGACTCACTTTTCTCATCTGTACCACAGGGATAACAAGACCTACCTCCTTAGACTGCACCAACAAGTAACTAAGCCTATCCCGCCAAGGCAGCTGGTGCCTGTATCTCCAAACTCTAGCACCTTCTCGTTTGTGATTTGGGCTGGTGATACCCTGGCCTCCAGAGCCTTCTGAGAGCACCAGAGAGTAACAAGGTCCAAGTTCATGGCCTTTCCTACCCCCATCCAAGGTGTCCAGTGCCCCTACAAGGTCCAGAGCTTATGGCTGCCTCCTGGGTTGGCACACTGTCCTGTAAGCTCTCGGCATGAGTACAGGGGCTTCCAGCTCCAGGGCCTGTCCCCTCCTTCTGGCCCCCCCACACACAGGGAAGCACAAGACTGGGCGCCACGCAGCCTCATGAAGGTGCACTGGCTGGCTGACTGCAGGCTCCCAGGGTAGTACCTCCTGTTTTTTGGCTCTGCCAGACTTTGCCCCAACCTCAGAAATCTGAGCTCTCCTCTCTAGATCTCTGGGCTTAGCAGGAGAGAAGAGAGCCTGGAGCTAAAGACACAGCAGGAAGGTAACGGGGTGAGGAGGCAGCGGTGACTTCAGGATCCCCGCCCCTCCACAGCCCTGTCTTCATGGCTTCGCCTTCCCTAACACACTCTCCCTGTCAATCTTAGGACATGGCACTCGCCACCTCCTCTTGGGTTCCCGATCTTCCCCACAGTAGGGTAAATATTTGTTTGCAGGCTGTGAGCTACCTGAAGGCCAACATTTATGCAATCTATCCCTGCTTAGACAAACGTGGCATGCAGTAGGTGCTCAATGAGTTCCAGGTCAGCGGCTGAGCCACTGAGAAGCAGTGCACACATTTACTGCATCGGGAGAGGAGGAGAAACAGGAGGAAAGTGACTCCCTGCAGCAGGCAGAGCTGGTCTCAGGGACAGCGTTTCCCCAAAGAGCTGGGAGGGTCCTTCCCAGGGCAACATGCAAGCCTAGGCAGGAGGGCCACTCTGCAGCACAGCGCAGGATGGGCGGAAGCACTGAACACACCACACACCACACAGCTCCTGGTGTCTTTCGACTGTGAGCCTCAGGCTGAGCTCTTTCAATGCCTGTCCTGTGCAGGCACTGTGCTGAGTTCTTGAGCTGCTCTTCCTCTGTGGTTCTCACATCTACCCTCCACAGCAGGTACCGTAACTCCCATTTCACAGGTGAAGAGACTGAGACCCAGAAATGTAAAGAAGATTGTCCAAAGTCACACAGGTGGTAGGAGAGGGATTCAACTCATCTGAGTCCAGAGCTTCCCCACTGCTAGGAGACCAAGTCTAAGGCTGAACAGAGCATGTCCAAAGCTGTACAACTCTCTGATCAAACTGGAGGCCAGCAGGTGGCCCCTCAGGGTGCCCTGATTCATCAGTAAGCTTCAGAAAACCTCCACCCCATTCATCCCTTCCTCACACACAGCCATACATGTTCCCCCAAGACTGCTCGCCCACCACTTAACACGTGTGTTCACCTAGACGCAAACTACCCAGCTACACAATCATCCACACACAACTTACATAACATCAGTCCCCATCTAGGGTGTTATCATCACATCATGGACACAAATACACACGAACTTGCTCCCACCAGAGCTCGTACACGTGTGCATTCTCATGCTATTGACACTGATGCTTGAGTGCACGGCAGCCGCAGAGACAGGAACCTCACATACCTGTTCACATGTGTCTGCCCATGACAGAACAGATGCACACATTGACTTCACAGCTCCCAGGCACCCTCACCTGCTCAATGTCATACACCAAATCCTCTCCTCAACAAGAACTTTATCCATTGTCCCCAGATCCAATACTAGACCCAGGTGAGCAATGCTGCTCCCTCCCTCTGGGCTCGGCCAGGCAGCCCAGAGAGGGGGAGAAGGCTGGGCCCGCCTGTGATGGATGGAATTAATCTACTGAGCTGGAGAAACTACATAATTAAATCCCTAATCACCCCCCAAGCCAGCCCAGGCCAATATAGCTGAGGGAGGGTGGGGGCTCTGAGGCCCAGACCAATATCCTGGAGAGGGGAGGAGTTTAGAGGAGAGGCTCAGACAGAACCCTCCAGGAGGGGTCCGTGGGAGGAACTCCTGCAGGCAGGCAGACAGACAGATGGACAGGTGTGTTCTCCAATGCCATGGGCTCTCCCTCGCTCTGGAGAAATGGGGCAGGTTGGGAAGACAGCCCACTATCACCCATTAAAACAGGGTGAAACAAGGGGCAGGGTGCCCTGCCACCCTTCTCAGAGCCCTCCCTGCCCCTCCACAAGGGGCATCCTGGGTACGTATAGGATTGGTAGATAAGACACCCGAAATGCACAGGGCTGAGGCAGGGCACCATGCGCACCCAGAGCTGGGCTGGAGGGGGATCAGTCAGGGCAGGGCCCACCCTGCCGCATGGGGAACAGGCTCCTCCCCGAGCCCCTGCAGCTGGCAGGGAAGAACCACTCCACACAGGTGCACCTGCCTCCCTAGGAAGTGGGTCCAGCACGTGGCGAAGAGGCTGAGGATGGGGCAGAGGCCTGAGCAGGGGGGCTCAGGGAATCAGCCTGGGAACAGGCCCCAGTCCGATTGGCTGAAAAGTGGGTCATTTTCCTTTTGAAAAATAGTGAGAAAATGGAGAAGTAGGTCGGGCTCTCATCCCCTCAGCCCCATGCACCATCCCCGCATCCCCGATGTTCGGGGTGGGGGGAGAAGGAGAGGCCTGCACGTGCCAAAGCCCCATGTCCCCCAGGACTCAGGGCCCCACAGCATGGGAGGCTGAGGTCATCGTTACTTAGGACACCCAAGGACATCCACACTGTGAGGCCAGGGCTGGAGCACCAGCCCCGCCCTGCCCTGGGGATTCTGGGGCTGAAAGGAGCTAGGGCTGGGGCAAGCCACAGGGGAGAGGGGCCGGCAGGCAGGACCCTGAGAAGCCCCCTCCCATCCTCATGTCTTCCGTGAAGCCTCCTCTCCTCCTTCTCCTCCCTTTCCTCATCGTCCACGTGGGCAGAGTCGTTGCCATGACACCGCGGGCAGGTGGGCGGCTCTGGCGGCTGTTCCGGCCCAACCCCCATGCTCGCAACCCAGGTGGGAGGGGAGCGGCTGCAGTGCACGGCCCCTAGCCCAGATCAGGGAGGAGAGTGGCGGGAGGCACTTTACACCCCAGAACCTGGAAGGGGTGCTCACCCTGGTCCCTGGGGATGGGGCAACGCAGCCCCAGGCTGGAAGGCTTCAGGGAGGTTATCTCAAAGATGGTTAGCCTTGACAGCACTCCCCACCAGAGGTTAGGGGGTGGCATGGGTGAAGCCGACCCACAACTCCCATTTCCTTTTCTTGCCCAGCTTTGTCCACCCACTACACCTCAGTCACTTCAAGCCAGCAGTTCACTGTCCTACTGGAGATCTAAGCTCAATTCCTCATGCTGCAACACAAGCTCAAGTCTCCATGCTCTCTTGGGAGAGAGAAAAACAAGCAAAGTTGAGACCCCCGGAGACATCCCTCCTCTCCTGCTAAACTGGGGGCTGCCCTGTACAAACTGGGACTTCCCACCATAGCCTAGGGGAACCAGGAACTCTGAACTGGACCCCTCGCTTCCCCAAAGCCCCCTTCCCCTAGCAGAAAGGACCCACAGTGGAGCAGGGAGAAGAGAAGTGGGGGCTCTGCCTGAGACACTGTCCTGGCCGCCACCCCCATCTGGCTTCAGCAGCACTCTGGCTCTGAGCAATCGTCAGCCATTCCCCTTCTCTCGTGGGTTCCCTCTACCTCTCTCACTCGTGTTCCTAAGTCTCTGCAGCTCCACCTTGCTAAGATCCTTCCCATTCTTCAGGACCCTGCTCGCTTCCTACCTGGTTCCCTAAGGCAGGAGCCCTGCATCACTGATGGAACAGAATGGCAGAGACCCTGGCAAGGCAGCCCTGTGCAGTCCTGCTGGCCGAGGTGGGTGCATGTGGGATGGCGGTGACAAGACCAAGGGAGAAGGGCAGCCGGGGGCAGCAGAAGTTGTTCAATTTGTCACTGTTTGTGACAGGCCCACCACATACAGACATAAAGACAGTTAGCCTCCCCCCAAGATGGCAGAGCAGGCTAAAACACATATGTGCACATGTGTGCACACGTGTGTGCAGGTGCATGTTTGTACTCTGTATCTCCTCCACCTCCACTGCCGATGTCCTCTATCAGGTCTCCCTCACTCTAATTTCTCATCAAAACGATCATCACAGATTCCTAACTGGCTTCCCTGCCTCGCATCCCATCCCGCCTTGAGCCACACTCCTTACCGGCTGCCAGTGTGATCTATCTAAAATGTGTTTATTCAACAAATATGTATTGAGTGCCTACCCTGAGCCAGCTACTCTTCTGGACACAATAGACTCAGCAATGAACAAAACAGATGAAGCTCCCGTCCTCACGCAGTTTACACGAGGGATGATAAATAGATGAAATGATGGCGGTGGCAAGTGCTGAAATAAAAAGTAACGATGCAATGGGATGAGGGAACAGAATGACAAGGGGCTACTTAAGATAGACTGTGGAGGAGGCCTCTCCAAAAAAGTGACTTTGGAGCAAAGACTTGAATAAAGTGAGAGAGTGAGCTTGCGTGGAGATCTGGGGGAGAGCATTTCAGGCTGTGCGGGGTGGAAAGCCAGCTCTACAGCCTCTAGGGGGTGCTGTGCCGTGCATGGGGGGTGTCCCAGAAAAGCAGCCCATGCAGGAGTGGCACCTGGGCTCAGGGAGGTCATGGGGGCTGCACATCATGCTCATGTCGCCCAGGCCCCACCAGTGCCTCGAGTGAGATGGAAAACCACTGGAAAGGCATGACTTCTTCTTACTCTGGCTGCCGTGGGAGAGGAGTGTAGGACAGTAAGGAGACTTCCTGTTGCTTTTCTAACACCTGCTCAACTTCTCAGCTAGGGGCCTGCCCTTCTGCAGATTCTATACCAAACCCCACTCTTCCCCCCTCTAGAGCTGACCTACCTGACGCTCTATAGGTCCCACTCCCCCAGTGAAGGCACAAAATAAACATTGGTTGAGGAATGGCTGTGTTGGGTGAGGGATGCACAATGGAACAGGGGCTGTGTGCAGGCAGTTGCGAACCTGGTTTGGGTAAGAGACGAACACATATATGGCTACAAGTTGCCATGGGCAGGGGTGGCACTATGGCATAGCAGGTTAAGCCTCTGCCTGTGGTGTCAGCATCCCATATGGGCACCGGTTTGAGTCCCAGCTGCTCCACTTCCAATCCAGCTCCCTATTGATGGCCTGGGAAAGCAGCGGAAGATGGCCCAAATCCTTGGGCCCCTGCACCCATGTGGGAGACCTGGAAGAAGCTCCTGGCTCCTGGCTTTGGATAGGCCCACCTTCAACCATTTTGGACATTTGAGGAGTGAACCAGTGGATGGAAGATCTCTCTCTGTGTGTCTGTAACTCTGCCTCTCAAATAAATAAATCTTTTTTAAAAAACAAGTTGCCATCAGGCCAGTGTTAGCATGTGCCCATTCTATGTTCTGTTGACAGCTACACGTGTTTAGCACGTATGTGCTTGCCCTCCTGTGGAACTGTTCGTGAATGTGGGTACTACAAAGTACACCTATGCTAATATACGCACATTCCTGCACAAACAAGAAGCACATACACACATAGACAAGAACCACCACAGGCACAGAAGCATGAAGCTGACATGTATACTTGGGCAGCCATCGCCTCTGTCCTCCGCTAAGCCCAACTTGTTCTTCTTCATTCTTGAAACTTCTGTCACAATGTTAACATCTCCCTCCCCTTAATTATTCCCCACCTACACTCCTAAGCACTACAGCATCTGAACAGCACTGGGCCAAGATCCCTTACTCAGCTGTCCCCAAGGCCTGTATAGGATTTTTTCCTCTGCAAACTCCCTTTCTATGAATGGTGCTGGGGAATAGTTGGTGCCCCAGGACAGGGGAATTTGAGAGACCTCAGAGAGCCTACTTTCTGGAGAAGAGCCATGGGCATCAGAGTGGATCAAGTTCAAAATAGTTAGAAAACTTTGGGGTAGCCAAATGTCCAGCCAAGTCATTCATTATCTCTCTCTCTCTCTCTCTCTCTCTCTCTCTCTCTCTCCCCTACACATATACAACTCAACATAGCAGATATATTCATATGTTGTTAATTCATGTGCTTATGGCATATACATGCTCCCACATATATGTTCACGTGTATACTCATACATATGCATTACTGGGTGAGCACACACATTAAGTAATTTCCTTAACAGTGACATTTATACACAGATATAAACACAAATTCACACTTACATACACAAGTGTTTACACACATAAACATGTATGTTGTACTCACCCATGCTAATGTACAGATACAGCCATATTCCCAACAGAAACACCCATGCATGTGCACCAGAATCACAGCTCCTGCAGCCATCCAGCCCCTCCTCTGGCTTCTATCCTGTCCACAAGGCCAGGAACCCTGAGTCTCACAAGTTTGCATTTGCAAACTCGAGAGCTTCCCACTTCTCCATTTGGAAAGTTGTTCCTCTTAGTAATAGGCTACGCTTCATTCCTGGACACATCCATTCTCACTTGTCCTCAGAAAAAGAAACAAGTCATTTTAAAGAAGAGCTCTGTAATTCTCTCGTCCCATGCCTGGAAAAACCAAATTTCCTAACAATGAAAGAGATGCCTCTGCTTTGAGGTGCACCTCTTCCCCCCATCCCCACCATATCCACATTATACAGCTCTTATATTCCAAAAAGAGAAATTAAGTCGTGCCAGTATCTCTGAGTTTGGCCTATCATCCCAAACTCCAAAACAGTTGTTGAAGCAACGGAAGAAAGGAAACAGTAAAGGAATAATCACTGGGCCCTAAAACTTTCCAGGACAGCCCCTCTTCTTCCCCAGAAGACAGCTGCCTGATGCTCAGTGAACCCCTCCCATCCCAGCCTCAGGGCCCTGCCCACAGAGAGGATAGACCTGCAGGCTTAAAAAATGTAAAGGGGATGACCTGCACTCAAAATAACACAAGAAACAAGAATTTAAAAGCAGGAGCTGGATAGAGGACAGGGAAGCAAGCAGCAGACACCTCCTGGCAGGGAAGCAGCTGCTGGAACACTGGATCATGAATAGCAGGACTCTCCAAGGGGCCGGGGAGAAGGGGGTGGACATCCAGCCTTCCATGTGGGGGTGGAGGGGTGACTGCTTCAGGCAGTAGCAGCAGCTCTAAAGTGAAGTCTTATCAAAGCTGTTATGTAACCAAGGGAGCCGAGTGGAGCACAAACACCTCCCCTCCCCAAACAGGCACCCACACCCACACCCACCACCTCCCAGCACCCACAGCACAGGAAAACTCGGCTCCTCTCAAGCAGCTCGAGAAGGGAGGAATCATCTTGATGAGTTTCATCAAAAAACATGATGGGTGAGGGGCTCCTGATTAACAAGAAGTCAAATACTGGAACGGACAAAGCTGGCTCAGCTGGGGGAAGGGGAAGGGTCCCTAGATACTGCTCCCTTTTCCTAAACTCCTGGCCACACCCAGCTTTTGCCTAGCACCATCTGGAAACCCTCTCCTTCCTCTTCCCCTAAGAAGGATGCTATTTGAATATTTGATTGCACTCTTGGGGATGGGAGGTGAAGCTGCCATCAACCCCTCCTGCCTGTGGTTCCCCCACAGTCTCATCTGCATGTCCTGACATTTGGCTCTCATCCCCCTGGGATGACAAGTGAAGGGACCTGGAGAAATAACTCCTGGCTGTATTCCCTTCATGGTTACAAAGGCAGAGCACAAGAAACTAGACAATTGAGATGACCCCGACCCTAGGTCAGCAGGAAGAAAATACCCAGGGGAGTGAAGGATCGCAGCCCAGACGTCATCCCCCAATTTGAATATTCTCTACACCCCCACATCTGCCTCCTTTCCCACTGCCCTGTCTCCAGTAGCCTCCTCCTTCTCTTCTCCATGGCACTGAACAACCCCACCCACTCCTTGAATCCTTTGCTTAGAAATCTTCCTCCCCAACAAGTCTCTCCCAAATGCTCCTGTGAGCTAGAATTGGGGATGGGCAGAACACAAGACAGGCTTGCAGAATATTTCAGTGTCCTGAATTACAAGGTATGGTGAGCAGGAAGATACTAAGTGACCAATAAAATTACCCTGAATTCCTAAGCTTGATTCACCCCAGGCCTAACCAGCAAAATCCAAACTCTCCTAATGCATAACTATGTTGAGCCTGAACTTCTGAGACTCAATAGGAGAGAGGCTGGTGTGAGCACCCCCTAAGCTTGTTGTGCTGAAAATGAACCCAGAAGAGAGCTCACAGCCACAATTTCATCCTCCATCCCTTCCCCCACACTAACAGTACAATGGTTTGGAAAAGAAAAAGGGTGCTGAAACAGCAAAGGGCTTGAGGGGTGTGGAGGTGTCCATTTCCCAAATACCACTATAACCGTGAGGCCTGACTCCAGGGGAGGACCCCAGGATCTATATTTCTATGCAAAGACTCTGCCCTTGGAAAGTGGGTCACCTGGGAGAATTTTTCTAATGAGCCCTCAACACTGCCCAGTCGCCTTCCCATCATCGGGCAAACGCAACCCGGTTCAGCACTCAGGACAGCTCCAAAGGCGCAAACCCCAGCCCAGTCCCGTTCAGCACTCGGGACAGCTCCCGGCACCTCACCAGCCCTACTGCCAGAACCGCAGAAGGACTGGAAGGAGCTGGCTTGCCCCACAAAACATCCTCTTTAGAACAGAAGCCCTTCCACTCATACCTCTCCCACACTTGCTCCCATCTACCGGTGGCACCGGATACCCCTCCCTTCCCTCTATGTCCCAAGGGAGACAAAAAACCCAGACCGGGGGCTTCCCTGGGGGAGCGCAGAGAGAGGGCCCCACCCACCTCCTTCAGCCCTGAGCCTCTCAACACCACTCACAGCTGGTTCTAAAAAGCACTTTCCTTCCTAACCACCACCCCAAAAAACAAGAGAAATACTCACGTGGGGGCTCCCGGCCCTGCAGACAGATGTGGTGGGGGCAAGCTGAGAGAGGTAGCTCCCCACACCCTGTTCTGAGCCCCCTTTCTGAAGGAGCCAGCTCCCATCTGGACTGGGGGGAGGAGAGACATGTGGAAGCATTGAGTGAGGGGAGGGGAAGGGAGGGGAGAAGGGAGGAGGCAGGAGCGGGGGACTGTGGGGCGGGGGTGTCAGGATGGGGGCGAGGGAATCCTTTTTAATTTCATTCTCTCCCCATGTCTACATAAGCCCTGCAGGCTCAGCTCTTTAATATTTACACACAGGGAGAGAAGAGGATGAGAACAGAAAGGGGGGGGCAGTAGGGGCTACCTGAACTCAAAGGGTATAGAGGCAGGAGCCTTTGGGAGCTGGGAGCTTGGGCCCCTCATACCATCCCCAGTTCACTCTCACTCTGAGCTCTGGACTGCAAGGAAAAAGCTCTGGACTGCAAGGAACCTGGGACCATTCTGTCCCTTTGTTAACAAGACACTTTGAAGCCGAATCAAAAAGATCAGATCCCCTCCCACATACCTGGACACCCCCACAGAGCCAGAATTCTTGGATGCCTTATGTGCACATGGTAGAGGCAGTATTCATGCACAAGCATGTTCTGATGCTCAGGAGCATGTTTGCCTGTGGGCTGCTGTGTGAAGGCACGTCAGCTAGCATGTACAAGTTCACACAAGCATGTTCTGAGTATATCTGCATGCTAACAGTCACACAATCAAATTCAAATTTAGGTTCCCATATGTAAAAGCCAGCCCCCAACAGCCTCCCCTCACCCTGCTCCCCAGCTTCCACCTTCCCAGACTCCCTTGTTGCCAGGCCCCTCTCTCCAGCCTCACTTTTTCTGTCTGTGACATGGGAAGAAAGGCTGGTGGGAAGGGATGCCGCATTGAGCCCAGGGGCCTGACAAGTTATTAGCAAGGATGAGCTGGCAGCTTGTTACCATAACGATGTTGCCACTACCTCACCCCAGCTCAAACCCAGACTCCCCAGACGGCAGGAGGCCCGCTGAGCCAGCAGCCTTCAGACTGGAAGGGGGGGGTGGATGAAGAGGGGATCCAGACATAATGCTTGCATGGTGGAGGGTATGCAGCTGTTCTTCCAACCCCCACTGAGAGACAACGCTTTGACTCCACCAAGTGGGAAAGAAATCTGAATCTGGAAAGGTTTCCTGACCACAGGGACGGTAACACACTGGAAGGGGGTCCCTGGAAGCCTCCCTAGGCCAATGTTCTGTTGTCATTCACTCCCTGCATCCCTTCACTCCAACTCAGTAGGCGGCCCTTCACTGAATTTCTATCTCTCCACCTGTAAAACGGGGACTGGGGGTGAACACCCTGATTATTTGCCCTAGACTCTTGGATGAGACAAGGTTTAGGGGAACTCTAGACCTTCCTAAATCAGACAAGTCCCAGACATCCCTGTACCAATAAGGTAAGGAATCGTCAGCCTAGCTAGAAGCAAAATGCATCAGAAGCTGGGGAGGCTGAAGGAGAAAAAGCTCAGCCCGCTCAAGCCCCAGCATCAGCTGGAAGAGATGCTGCTGGTGCCAGGCAGCCGCTGAACGCAGGCACTGACACAGAAGAAAGTCTGGGAGTCTGGCCCTGTAGCAGCAGGAATCAAGACAAGCCCACGGCCTACCTCTGAGGTGGGTATGGCTAGGAATCCCCAGCCCCAGGAACATCTGTGGCTCCCTCTCCTGGGAAAGGAGTTCCAGGTTGAAAGATTTACAGCCTTAGGCTAATGAGCCTGCTTCCTCTCCCCAGACTCCCCATGTTCAGCTCTGATTGGGTGGGGGTGGGGGATAAGGAACAGAAGTCAACACAGAGGGTTGGAGAGCTCTGGGCTAAGACTCAACAAGGAGCCTACAAGTTTGCTGTGTGACCTTGGGCAGGTCTCCTTCCCGGTTCTGGGCCTCAGAACCCCTGGGTTATAATTAAGAGGTTGGACCAAGTCAATTCTAAGTTTCCTCCCTTGGCCATTATTCTGTTGCTACACAGAAGCTCACACCTTGGACGTGAGCCCCCTGGCACCAAATGCAGTGGGCACTGCCTGCCAGATCAGTGGGGCAGTGGAGAGGGGGGGGGGGTTGCGGGGGCTGTATCCGAGGCTGTTCATCCTATGTTCGTGTTCCTTTTAGAAACACCTGCCACCCTGGCCCTCCCAGCTCCCTTTTTAGACCCTGATTCACTGCCAACTCACGAAGCCTCTCCCTCCCTTCCCTTCTCTCTTCTCCCCCTCTCTCCCTTTTAGGCATTGGCAGCTGGGTGCAGAAGTAGCCCCGGTATTCAGAGATTGCTGGGCAGAGGTGGGAAGGCAGAGCTTCCAGGGTCAGAGAGCACACCAGGGAGTACCATGCTCTCTAACCTTGGCCAGCTCAATGCTTTGGGTCACCGAAAGACCCGAGTTACAGTCTTTCTGTTCCACTGACTAGCAATGTGTGATTGTAGAAAACGCAATCCATTTTTTCCAGGCTCACCATCCTCATCTGTATTAGACTGGACCATGTGAAATTGCTATTTCGTAGGTTTTTTCTTTAAAAAAGTTGAATATTGGCCATTTCATAGGGTTGAACTGAAACTCTGCCCTACCTGCTTCTCAAGGCTGCAAAGCCCTGAAAGATATAAGGGCATTGCTTAATTATTATTACTTTAAAGAACTTAGCACGGACCCATCTGGAGCCAGTGGGTTGAACCAATGACCCAGAACTTGGAAGTCGAGAGAGCCACCTGCTCTGATGACAGACAGCATGACGGTGGCTTCCACCCGGCCTCGCTCTTTGCTCAGCAGGGTCCTCGGTGACACAAGTTCCCAAGCCCCAAGAAGGAGAAGCCAAACACACAGGCTCCGACCCTCCAGCTCACTCCAGCGCCCCCCACCAGGCAGGAAGGACACAGTCAATGGGGCATCAGAGGGGAGCTCCAGAGGCAGGTGAAGATGAAGCCCAAAGTAGGGGGTGGCTGAGACAGGGGTGAGGAGTCCCTGGGGAAGGGGTGGGGGATGTCTGACCTCTGCAAAGTCTGCTCTCCCTGTCCCACGTCCCGCTAGGAATGGGGGAGGGGATACAACCCAGGGGTGGATGACTGGGAGTGAACCTGCACAGACACACTCTCACACAGCCGTGCACACACATGTCCCCCCCACACACAGTCACACCCTGCACACGCACACACACTCGCCCACGGCGACACACGGTGACACACTCACACACCTGCCGCCGAAACTTCTCTCCGGCTCTCCCCGGCACCACGACTTCCCCCCCACTACCGGCTAAGCCTCCAGCCGGGCAGGCACCCGGCAAAGGCTGGGCCGGGACGCGCGGGCCCCGGCGGCTCCGGCCGGGCAGCGGGAGCTCGGTCCGCGTGCTCGCCGCCCGCCCTCTGCTAAGGCCCGCGGGCCGCCAGGCCCGGGCGGGGGCGGGGGCGGCCGCCGAGGCCCAGCCCCTCCCCCCCTCCCGGGGCTGCGAGCCGAGGCCGCCGGAGCCCGGGGCGTGGGCGGCGCCGGGGCCGCGGCCGGGCCGAGCCTGGGGGGCGCTGCGGAGGGCGCGGCGAGCGCGGCCCGGTCCCCACCCCGCCCGCGGCTTACCTGGCCCGGCTCGGGCTCCGGCCGGGTTACATGGTGCCGGCGGCCCGGGCCGGGGCGCTGCGGCGGCGGCGGGCGGGCGGGGACGGGCCCGGCACTGCGGAGCCCCCGGCGGAGGGGCCGCGCCGGCTGCGGAGCCCCAAGCGAGCGCCGAGAGGCAGCGGGCGCGGGCGCGGGAGGCGGCCAAGCCGCGGAGGCTGGATTTCCCGGGGACCAGGAAGGGGAGGCGGGGGGATCCCGCCCGCGCGCTCCGCCCCCGCCCCCGCCCCCGCGCAGGGCGGCCGAGCCCGGAGCCCGGAGAGGGAGGAGGACGAGCGCCCGCCCCCGCACCGGACCCGGGAGGGCCGAGGGCGCAGCCGGCGGACGGCAGCCGGTTCCCGGAGGAGCGCCCGCGTCGCCCGGCGGCCGCGCTGGGGAGGCCCGGCTGGCGGCGCCAACGAGGTCCCCCTCTCCGGGGACCCCCGAGGCGACGTCCGCGGGGAGCCGGGTCCAGGACCCAGGGTCACACGGCCCGGAGAGGCGCGGGGAGCCAAGGCAGAGGCGGGCGGGTGGGAGCCGGCCACACGGCCTCGCGACGGGGTCCCGCGCCCACCGGGCACGGTCACGCCCTGAATGTCACACACAGCCCCCCAGGCTCGTCCCCGAGGGAGACTCTCCCAGGGTTTCCCGACCTGCTCCCCGCCTTCGCCTGCTGGCCCCGGCTCCAGGAGCCCCTCCTCGTGCCCCACCCCTGCCAGGATGGGGCGCGGTGCCCGGCTTCAGAGCCATGGACAGGCGTCCTCCACCCACGGTCGGCGCAGCCGAGGCATCCCGGGTGTGGAGGAAGAGCCCCGGAAACCCCGCTACACCTGCCACGGGGCCCCCGCCCGCGCCCACTGCGCCCGCCCACCTCTGGGCCCCGAGCCAGGGGGTGCCACGCGGGGGCGGCGTGGGGGAGGGAGAGGGGACTGTCCGGGGCACGGCCGAGCTGCAGAGCCAGAGCTCAGGCTGCAGGAGCGAGAGGCGGGGAACCGACTGCAGCAGTCTTTGGCTGGGATCCGTCTTGGCGCCCGGAGCGATGCTGTAATAGGGGGGAGGGGGCGGCGTGGGGGAAGCCGCAGGGGGAGGGGCTGCGGGGGGAGGGGCGGCCTCTGGATTCCGACCTCCCGGAATGGGTGTGAGGGAACCCGACCGCTGCGGGCGCTGCGAGTTGGGGCGGGTGGTGCGGGGTGGTGTGCGTCCTGGGAGGTCGGGATGGTGAGGAGTGGGCTCGGCTGGCTTGGGAGACTGTGGGCCTCTGCAACAACGGACCTGGGAGTTGCTCTGACTCAGGGATCCCCGACAACTCCCTTCTGTCTGTAGTCCTTTGGGGACAGTGGCTCTCCTTGTTCAAAGGGAGAAACTGAAGCACAGGGAATAGAAGCCATGGGCCCAGGAGAGCTAGAACCGAGAGGCAGTTGAGCCCTCTCCCGGCTGCCCGGCTGCCCGGGGCAGGTGTTCAAAGGTGCCAGTTTACCAACATAGCGTAAGGGACTTGCGGAGTCCCCGTGTCAAGGGAAACCGAGGCGCCTGGCGGAGATCATCAGGCTGGCCAGCTCGCCTGCTGCCCACAAGACCGGGCCCTTGTCCCTTAAATCACCACGCGGCTTACAGGCAATTCCCAGCCTAGGGTTCAACCAGGGGTGGATGTCAGAGAAAATAAGATAGAAAGTTAGAACTGAAAGGAACATCTCCCTTCCCCTGCCGCATCGGTACAGCCATCAGGCAGGAGGCTAAAAGGCACCGCTGTGTTTTCTCAGTTCTAAGACAGTTCTGCAAACTGTTCTGAAACCAGATGGATGCGGACATTTAATGTTTGGGGTTTTTTTGTTTTGTTTTATTTTTACTTTTCTCTCGAAGCGGTTATCCAGGAGTTGAAGTGTTTTAAAATGGAGAACATAGTAGAGTTGGCATTAGTTCACTCAGCAGTCATGGACGAATTGTACCTGACACCTTACTAGCCTTTTGGAGGCATCACTACTCATCGGACAGGTTTGCCTTAGACAGGGAGACTACCCGTCCAGTGACTAACCAGGAAAGTGCAGGTGTAAACCGGGAACCGTAGCAGCCGGCTTCCTGGGAGTGTGACCTGTGCGGTGGTACAGAGCCCCGCAGGTAGAAGACTTCACTCTTGGTGACAGGCTCTGTTGTCACTGTGTCTTGAAATTGTTCATGAATACTTGAACAAGGGCCCCTGCACTCTGTAAATGAGGACCACTGTTTTAGAAATTCCATGTGTCAAGGGAAGCGGGCATAGTATTCTTTTAGAGTCTAGAGGCAGCAGCCAGCTCTGCCTGGGCAAAGAGGAGCATAAAGGGGGTATTCGGGTGGAGCCTTAAAGATTGGGGAGAAAATGTCAGGTGGAGAGCCACACCTGTGCAAGGACAGAGACTCACCAACTGTCAATCAAGCAGCAGAGCAGGCTGGGTGCCTTGGTTGATCCTCCCACTGAAAATACGATAAAGGATACCAAGCGACAGATCGAATATTCCTTTGAAAATCTCAAATCTGTCAATATGCTGGCAAGAAACTAAGAATCACTCCCCGCAAGTGCAGGCAAGCTAGAGAAGCGAGCAGAGCCCCGAAGCCGTGCAGGCTGGGATGGACCGGCTGCACAAACAGCAGCAGCTCTCTCCTCTCCCAGACTCTGTGTCCATTGCCATGGGACTTTGCAACTCCCTAAATCAAGAGGTGGACTCTGTTTTTCCACCTCTTGTCCCAGGATGGGTTTGCGATTTGCTTTGGCCAATAAGAAATGTGCAAGAAGTTGTGATCCTAAGCCAAGGCCTTAAGAGACTTGCATGCTGCTACTCTCTCTTGGCCTCCTGCCTCCAGTATGAGGAGAAGCCTCATAGGTTTGCTGCTGGAGGAACTGATAAGGTGGACAAGAGCCAGGCCATCCCAGCATCCGAGCCAAGACCACCAGAGACCAGCCTACAGCCAGCTGAAACACCCCCCCCGCCCCCACCGCCGCCAAAGGTGTGTGAGAGCCTGGCCAGTGGCAGCAGCAACATCTACCTCGCCACAGCTGGCTGCAGACACGTGAGCGAGCCCAGGAGACTGAGAAGACCCATCGAGCCAATCTGAAGATTCCTGAGCAGTGATAAATGTTTGTTTAAGCAAGTAAATTTTGGGATGATGTGTTATGCCTTAATATTGTGGTAATAAATAACTGGTACAAGGGCATTTGTTGACAAATGAAATGTAACTTTAGCTTCTATAATCTGCCAACCCCTACCTACACGGAGGAAATGGGAAGAGAATTTTTAATTTGTCATTTATTTATTTATGTGAGAGGCAGAGGGGCACACAGAGAAAGGCAGAGGGAGACACAGCTCCCATCTGCTTTCACTCCCCCAGATGCCTGCAACAGCTGGGGCTGGGCTGGGGCTGAAGCTCAGAGGCCGGAACTCAATCCAGGTCTCCCACGTGGATGGCAGGAGCCTCACTACCTGACCATCACCACCGCCTCCCATGCTCTGCCTGAACAGGAAGCTGAGTTCAGGAGCAGGAGCCAGGTATCAAACCCAGGCACTCCAGTGGGAGGTGTTTCTCTCTCTCTGTCTCTCTCTGTGTCTCTCTCTCTCGTCATTTTATTTGAATCGGTGAGAGAGACAGACAGACGTGATACAGGGAGCCCAGGGTGGCCAGCAAGCACCTGTGCTGCAGCTGCACTGTGCTATGGCCCTGCAGGCACCACCCAAACCCCACCCCCTTCCGTGCAGACCACTGCTGCCAGGTTTCACTGCTTAGAAACAGCACCAGCTGAAAAACACCCAGCATGGCTGCAGGCTGCTCCCCGCCGTGACCTTTAGTTTATTATCAGGTCATTAAGATGGAATCATCGTGGCCAGCACTTCCACTCCCATCATGCACCTGACACCAAGACACCTCCAAGATTTCCGAAAATGGCACAGAAACGGGCAGAAATCAAGCCCTGCTCCAAACTCCACCCTATTTGAATATTCAGTTAATCCCACCCCAGACACCGCTGCCTCCGAGTCCAAGCCATGTAAAAGGGCAGCCCCAAGTCTTGTCAATGGCAGCTCCTTCTCCCTCTCCAGCTTACCTGCACTTATCCCTTGAGTACGTGCTTTTGCTTTAAATAAATCTTGCTTTCCTGCTCACCTTTATCTGTGTCTCTTCCTTGTATTCTTTCTCACAGGGGCTGGCGCCATGGCTCACTTGGTTAATCCTCTGCCTGCAGCGCCGGCATCCCATATGGGCACCAGGTTCTAGTCCCGGTTGCTCTTCTTCCAGTCCAGCTCTCTGCTATGACCCGGGAAGGCAGTGGAGGATGGCCCAAGTGCTTGGGCCCCTGCACCCGCATGGGAGACCAGGAAGAAGCACCTGGCTCCTGGCTTCGGATTGGCGTAGCTCTGGCCGTAGTGGCCGTTTGGGGGGTGAACCAACTGAAGGAAGACTTCTCTCTCTCTCTCTCTCTCTCTCTCTCTCTCACTAACTCTGTCAAAAAAAAAAAAATTCTTTTCCACATTGAGACAAAAACAAGGAGCAAGACTTCTTAGGGGCCAAACCCACAACAGACAGAGAGATCCTTCATCCACTGTTCACTGCCCAAATACATGAAATAGCCAGGGCTGAGCCAGGCCAGTCAGAAACCCAGAATTCCATCTGGGTTTCCCACGTGGGTGGCAGGGGCCCAAGCATCTGAGCCATCTTTTACTGCCTCCCAAGATACATTAGTAGGAAGTTGAATCAGAGGCAGGTGACCCACGTGGTAGCTTAACCTTCTGAGCCACAATGCCCAAGCCAGATTGCCTGTTTTAAAACCTGGCACCAGGGCCAGCGCTATGGCATGGCGGGTGAAGCTGCCACCTGCAGTGCCGGCATCCCATATGGGCACCATTTCACACCCCGGCATCTCCACTTCCGATCTGGCTCTCTGCTGTGGCCTGGGAAAGCAGTGGAGGATGGCCCAGGTCCTTGGGCCCCTGAGCCCTCATGGGAGACCTGGCGAGAGCTCCTGGCTCCTGGCTTCGGATCAGCCCAGCTCCAGCTGTTGCAGTCAGTTGAGGAGTGAGCCAGCAGGTGGAAGACCTCTCTCCCTCTCTCTGCTTCTCCTTTCTCTGTGTAACTCTGATAAATAAATCTTAAAAAAAAAAAAAAAAAAAACCTGGCACCAGCATGGGTGTAGAGGTATCACCTTCCAAGAATCCACAACTGTAAGTTAGATCTCACCTCATGCGCAGTCAAAATCTCTACCTACCTGATCTGAAAAATACAAACCAAGAATTTAGTATAAAATGGTCCCAAAATGGCAGTGGCCCAGGGTGCCTGGCAGAAGCAAATGTAAGTCTTTGTTAGAGGAACTCCCCCGCATCTCAGACCTCAAGTAATTCCCATAGATAAAAGTTACAAAGAATAAGAATAACTTACAGTCAAATACCACTACACACTCAAGGAAACGTGTACCATGAACAAGAACCGGTATCACATTTTCTGGGTTGAGGGATACCCAGGTGGCTGGTCAGGTGTTATTTTGGGCATGTCTGTGAAGGTGTTTCCGGAGATTAGTGTTTGTGTCAGTAGACTGGGTAAAAAAGATCCACCCTCATCAGTGTGGGCAGGCACCATCTACTCCATTGGGCACCCAGAAAGAACAGGCAGACTGAGAGTGAATCTGTTCATTCTTCTTCTTCTTTTAAAAGATTTATTTAGGCCGGCGCCGCGGCTCAATGGGCTAATCCTCTGCCTGCAGCGCCAGCACACCGGGTTCTAGTCCCAGTCGGGGCGCCGGATTCTGTCCCGGTTGCCCCTCTTCCAGGCCAGCTCTCTGCTGTGGCCCGGGGGTGCAGTGGAGGATGGCCCAAGTCCTTGGGCCCTGCACCCCATGGGAGACCAGGAGAAGCACCTGGCTCCTGGCTTCGGAACAGCGCGGTGCGCTGGCTGCAGCGCACCGGCCACAGCGGCCATTGGAGGGTGAACCAACGGCAAAGGAAGACCTTTCTCTCTGTCTCTCTCTCTCTCACTGTCCACTCTGCCTGTCAAAAAAAAAAAAAAAAAGATTTTTATTTATTTATTTGAAAGGTAGAGTTATAAAAAGACAGACACACAGAGAGATCTTCCATGCACTGGTTCACTCCCCAAATGGCCAAAACAACTGGAGCTGGGCCAATCACCAGATCCAAAGCCAGAAGCCAAGAGCAGACTCTTCCGGGTCTCTGGAGGTGCAGGGGCTCAAGCACTTGAGCCGTCCTCCACTGCTTTCCCCAGCGCATTTGCGGGGAGCTGGATCAGAAGTGGAGCAGCCATGACTAGAACGGTGCCTGTATGGGATGCCGGTGCTGTAGGCCAGCCCCTTTTCTTTCTTCTTGACCAGGAACGTTCATTCTTGCTGTCAGACGTGGAGCTCCCAGTTCCCAGGCCGCCAGCCTTGCATTGCGAGTTACGTCATCAGCTCCTCTTGATTGCTCAGGCCTCTGGGTGTGGGCAGGATGACATCCCAGACCCTCCTGGTTTTCCAGCTTCCAGACGGTGTATTGAGGGATGTCTCAGCGTTTGTGTGAGCCAGTTCCCATAACAGATCCCCTCCTGTATGTCTGCATATGCACGATTCATTCTGCTTCTCGGGAGAACCCTAGCAGAACCAACCAGAAAAAAACAAGGAATAGCAGAAATGCACCTGCAAAGCACTCGACTATTCAAATTATGATAAATAGCATAAAATAACTATATTTAGTATACAGAAATGAAATAATCTTGTTGCCTTTGGCTTATATTTCTGGTCTCTGTGCCGCCTGGATCTTAGACTACAATATTGGATAGAATTGGTGATGATGGGTGTATTTTTCATGTTCACAACATTTTTAAAAATTTATTAGAAAGTCAGAGATAGACATAGATCTTCCATCTACCATGTTCATAACTTCAATACTTATGACATTTCTTCTTTAGGATATTTATTGTAAGATTTTTGGAAATTTCTCTTGATCAGGTGTTATTTTATTCCTCCAAGAATGTTTGTCGAATATATGTTCACTTTTATCAGAGGCTGTCTCTGTATCTTTTCACATAATCATATAATGTGATCAATTACATTCAGAGATTTTTCCCAATATTGTATTTTACTTTCCTGGGATAATCCCAACTTATTCATGAATTATTATGATTTACTTTACATATAGCATTAGATTCAACCTGCTAACATTTTGTTGGAGGTTTTCACATCTATACAAATAAGTGAAATGAGCCTGACAGCTTCCTGTCTTTATTATCAAGTATTTGGTTTCTAGATTATCTAGCCTCCTAGAATGGGCCTATCATTTCTGGGGCTTTTTTCTCTGAAAAAGTTTGCAAAAGATTTGAATAATCTGATATTTGTAACTTCAGTAGAATATAGCTGTAAAACCATCTAAAACTGGAGTTTTATTTATGGAAAAGTTGTTTTAGCTATTGCTTCTTTCTTTAACACAACTATTTAAAGGACTATTTCAGGATTTCTATTTCTTTTCAAGTCACTTCAAATAAGTTGGATTTTTAAAAAATATATTTGTGTTTTCACATGTATTGTTGTGAGGTTGATAACATTGTCTTGTCATTAAACTGTGTCCCTGTTACTGCTTTCCCCTGCGTATTATGTATTTGTATTTTCTCTCTTTTGTTTGTCCACATTTTCATCATTTTAAAGACTCAAATGCTTAGCTTCTTGGCTTTGTTGTTCCTCTCTATTTTCTCTTTTCTAATTTGTTGATTTCTGTTCTTATTTTTATTATCCACTTCCTCCTGCTCTCTTTAGGTATGTTCCTTCTTTAAGTTAGTGGTCAAGTTGGAAAGTTATCTTCTTAATTTTCAACTTTTCTTCTTTTATAATATAAATACATAAGGCTACAAACTATCTTTGAAGAACTTTTTTCACTGCATCTCATGGGTATTCATAATCATTTCCTTTTTTTTTTAAAGATTTACTTATTTATTTGAAAGTCAGAGTTACACAGAGAGAGGAGAGGCAGAGAGAGAGAGGTCTTCCACCCGATGGCTCACCCCCCAATTGGTTGCAACTGCCGGAACTGTGCTGGTCCGAAGCCAGGAGCCAGGAACTTCTTCCAGGTCTCTCACACGGGTGCAGGGGCCCAAGGACTTGGGCTCTCTTCTACTGCTTTCCCAGGTCATAGCAGGAGCTGGATCGGAAGAGGAGCAGCCGGGACTAGAACAGTCTCCAACATGGGATGCCGGCGCTTCAGGCCAGGGCGTTAGCCAGCTGAGCCACAGCGCCGGCCCCCATAATCATTTCTAATATCAATTCTAAGCATTTTAAATTCCCATAATTTCTTCTTTGACCTATGAGTTATTTGGAAGAGTAGCTTTCATTTCCAAATACCAATACTAGTTTATGTTTTTGTTCCGAACTTCTTACCTAATTTATTTGTGATCAAAGAATCTTGCCATAGGACACTTGCTCTTTGAAGTTTGTTGAAACTTGCTCTGTGACTAGCATATAACCAGTGTTTTCAATTGCTTTGTACATGCTGGTAGTGATATTCAAATGGGTGCCCATTATCCTTGCCCCAAGGTTGTAGCCGTGGGCTGTCTCTCCTACATTTGTCATGAAGACATTCAAGCAGACCTACACAGGGAGAACCCAAGGCTTCCTCCCAACCACTAGCACCAACTCATTAATTATGTAATTATTTGGAAGCAAATCCTCTAGCTCTAGTCAAGCCATCAGACTGCTGCAGTCCCTGACAACATCTCTCCAAATTCATGAGAAATCTTGAGCAAAAACCACCCAGCTAAGCTGCAATGAATGTGCTGTAAGGAATGTTCCCTGTTGGTCTACACTACCATCTTTGTATAGCAACTGCACAACTAGGACAAGTCTGCAGGTTTGGTAATATCTAATTGTAGGAAGCAAGAGTTTACAGATGTCATGCCTCTGTGGTTCATTTTGTTTATTGTTATCTTCAATATATTTACTGGATTTCTAGTTACTTTGTCAACAATTTAAGAGAATGGGTAGAGGCTGGTGTTGTGGCATATTGAGTAAAGCCACCACCCCAACACCAGCATCACATATGGATGCCCGTTCAAGTCCAATCCATCTCCCTGCCAATGGCCTGGGAAAAGCAGCAGAAGACAGCCCAAGTGCTTGGGCCCCTGCCACCAACATGGGAGACCTGGATGAAGCCCTTGGCTCCTTGCTTGGCCTGGCCCAATGCTGGCCATTGCAGCCAACCAAGAACTGAACCAGCAGATGGAGGATATCTCTCTCTCTGTAACTTTCAAATAAATAAATAAATCTTACAAAAAGAAAAGAAAATGTGTAAATCTCCCACAGAAATGTGCATTTGTCTATCGTCTATTGTAGCTCTATCAAATTTTCCTTATAAATTTGAGGATATTTCAGAGTTCATGAAAAACGTGAAAAAAGCTATGCATGAATTTCAAATATTTTCTGCACCAAAATAAAATTATTTTTAATGTAAAAAATCATTATCTTTATGATGATGACATAATTGCTTACCTAGGAAATAGAAAAGAATCTAAACAAACTGTTAAGAGTACTTGTATATAGCAAGAAGTCATTTGCATATTTATGCACTAGCATAATAACAATGCATGTAATTTTTTAAAGTACATCATTAATAGATTTAATAAAATAAACTATAAATACTGAAAGTAATTAAAAAAGACATAATAAATGGATATTTCATATTCATAGATTGAAATTACATTTTTAAATGATGCCAGCTCTTGCCATGTATGACCCTAATTCAATGCAATTTATTATTTTAAAGATTTATTTATTTATTTGAGAGGTAGAATTACAGATGGAGAGAGGGAGAGACAGAAAGAGAGGTCTTCCATCTGCTGGTTCACTCCCCAAATGGCCACAACAGCCGGGACTGGAACAGCCTGAAGCCAGGAGCCAGGAGCTTCTTCCAGGTCTCCCACATGGGTGCAGGGCCCAAGCACTTGGGTCATCTACCACTGCTTTCCCAGGCCACTAGCAGGGAGCTGGATCAGAGAAGGAGCAGCCAAGACTACTACACCACAGTGCCAGCCCCTCAATGCAATTTCAGTCAAAATACCATGTGATCTGATCAATTGATTCTAAAATTAATATGGAAAAGTACAGCAAAAAGAATAACTAACACACATTTTTAAAAACTTTCTATCATAGGGGCTGGCATTGTGGTATAGTAGGTTAAGCCTCCGCCTACAGTGCCAGCATCCCCTATGGGTGCCGGTTCAAGTACTAGTTGCTCCACTTCCGATCCAACTCCCTGCTAATGGCCTGGGAAAGCAGTGGCAGATGGCCCAAGTGCTTAGGCCCCTGTACTCACATGGGAGACCCAGAAGCAGCTCCTAGCTCCTGGCTTCAGATGGGCCCAGCTCTGGCTATTGTGGCCATTTGGGGAATAGACCAGCAGATAGAAGACACTTCCCTCCGTCTCTCCCTCTCTCTCTGTAATTCTGCTTCTCAAATAATAAATAAATCGTAAACAAAAGAAATTTTTAAAAACCTTTTTATCATAAAAAATGTAAAGCATATACAAAAAAAGAGAATAATACTTATAAACACAAGGCCAATGTTGTTTAATCTATATTTTCTAAACTCCTCTTTGAATTATTTTGAAACAAGTCATAGACATAATTTTATTAATAAATGTTTTAGTATGTATCTATGTAAGAACTTTTTTGTTAAACATAATTACAATTATATTACCACATCTAAATTAATTATATTAGTACACCTAAAAATGTAAGATTCTTTAATTTCATCAAATATCTAATCAAATATCCAATTAAGTTTCCAATTCTTCTCATAGATTGTAATCAATTGATGTCAGTTAAGTTTTCTTAGTCTTTCTGTTCTTTGCTTCCTTTTTGGGGGAGGAGGGATTTATTCCCCTAAGAAACTAGATTATTTATCCTGAAATTTTCCCACAGTTTAGATACCCTAACTCTAACCCTATCTCCTATAGTTCCTGTAAATTGGTAATTAAACCTAGGGATTTGATTAGAGGCAGGTTCAATTTTGAGTCAAGAATTCTTTATAAGTAGTGTAGTATATTACTACCAGTAGAATTAACACATCTGGTTGTTGCTCTTCATTTGAAATCTCTTTTATGTATTATAGATTGCAAAATGTCAGAGAAGTTATTATACAAGGGAGGACATCAAAAAGTTTGTGGAAAATGGAATTAAAAGTTAAAAATGAAAAATATAAACTTAATTTCTCAACATAAGCTCCATCAAATCAAGATACCTTTGCAGTGGAAGATGGCCCAAGTCTTTGGGCCCCTTCACCCACATGGGAGACTGAGAAGAAGCTCCTGACTCCTGGCTTTGGATCAGCACAGTTCCGGCTGCTATGGCCATTTGGGGAGTGAACCAGCAGATGGAAGACCTATCTCTGTCTCTCCTTCTCTCTTTCTCTCCCTCTCACTGTTTGTAACTCTACCTCTCAAATAAATAAACAAAATTTAAAAATAGACATCTTTGTAGGCGATCATATGAGGCATTTATTTCATCTCTAAAGAACTGAGGACTCTGGTAATTTAACCAAGTCATGCGGTCTTTTTGTTAAGTGAAGAAAAATGAGTGTCTTTTAAAGATTTATTTATTTATTTAAATGGCAGATTTACAGAGAGAGAAGGAGCTGCTTTCCCAGGTGCATTAGCAGGGAGCTGGATCAGAAGTGGAGCAGCCAGCACTGGAATTGGCACCCATATGGGATGCCAGCATTGCAGGCAGTGGCCGGCCCCTCTTTTAAAGATTTTTAAGATTAGGCAACCAAAAGGAGTGAGAACGATTGGAAGGTAGATGTCCACAGTTGTTCTGCGAAGCTTTGGCTGACTTTCTGAAGCACTCTCATAACAAACGTATATTCATTGACCCTCCAGAAAGTCAGCCAGCAAAATGCCTTGAGGATCCCAGAAACTGTTGGCATGACCTTTGCACTTGACTGGTCTGCCCTGGCTTTGACTGGACAACACCCACGTCTTAGTAGCCGTTGCTTTGATCATGTTTTGTCTTCAGGGTAGTCCTGGTGATGCCAGGACTCATCTCCTGTTAAAATTCTTCAGGAAAATTCTTCAGAACCTTGCTCCCAATTGTTGCAGATTTCCACTGAAAACTCCGTTCTTGTCTGTTGAGCTGAGCATAACGGTTTGGGCACCCGTCAAGCAGAATGGCTGCTCCACTTTAACTTTTAGGTCAGAATCGAGCCAGTTGAGATGTCCATGGAGTTGGCTACTGTTTCTGCTGTTGATCACTGGCCCCTTTAGTTAGAACATGGACATGATTAATTTTTTCCTCCCAAGTTGATGTGAACGGTCTGCCACTACTGGCTTCATCTTCAATGTAATCTTATCTCTTCTTAAGACAAGTTATCCATTTATAAACTGCTGATTGATTTCTTCGAGGTGTGTGTGTGTGTGTGTGTGTATGTGTTTTATTTGTTTGACAGGTAGAGATGTAGACAGTGAGAGAGACTGAGAGAAAGGTCTTCCTTCTGTTGGTTCACCCCCCAAATGGCTGCTACAGCCGGCGCTGCGCTGATCCGAAGCCAGGAGCCAGGTGCTTCCTCCTGGTCTCCCGTACAGGTGCAGGGGCACAAACTCTTGGACCATCCTCCACTGCCTTCCCAGGCCACAGCAGAGAGCTGGACTGGAAGAGGAGCAACCGGGACTAGAACCTGGTGCCCATATGGGGTGCCGGCGCCACAGGCAGAGGATTAGCCAAGTGAGCCATGGCGCCGGCCCCATGTGTGTGTATTTGTGATTTCACCATTCTTTCACCCAAGATTCACCAAAAATTTAACATTTGTTCTTGCTTCAATTTTAACAGATTTCATGTTGTGCTCATAGGGGCTTTCTTTAAGATGTTCTTCTTTTTTAACTTTATTTGAGAGGTGAAGTTAGAGAGAGAGATCTTCCATCCACTGATTCACTCCCCTAGATGGCTGCAACAGCCAGAGCTGAGCAGATCCAGAAGCCAGAAGCTTCTTCTGGGTCTCCCACGCAGGTGCAGTGGCCCAGGGACTTGGGTCAATCTTCCACTGCTTTCCTAGTCCATAGCAGAGAGTTGGATCAGAAGAGACTTGAACCTGCAATCAAATGAGATCCAAGTGTGGCAGGTTGAGTCTTAGCCCACTATGCCACAACACCAGCCCCCAGTAGGGGTTGTTTTCAAATGGATGTCTTATCCTTCCTAGTGGCTCCAACTAGATCCTGTACAACAAGTTATAACAAATTAGTATGTTTTTTGTTATAAAAAATTTGAAATGCACACATAGTTTTCCATAATATGCATATTTTATTTTTTTGAAGACTCACAGTATAATTACCTTCTCATTTATTGGCATTAACACTTCAGCAAAAAAAAAAAAAAAAACAAAAACAAAAAACTTCCCTCTTCAGTCATTTTATTACCTATTTCATATGCAGTTCATACAGGGAAAACATGAAAACACTTGATTCGGTCCCTTCGGCTTTTGATTTTAACAACTATGAGTTGTAGAAAAACAAAACGTTGACCTTGAAAAGTAGAAGCAGAATGGGAGAGAGCTGTGACCACAAAAAGCAGTCCCAAAATGCACCACAGAACTAAATGTGAACCATAAGACAGTAAGGCTTCCAAAAGAACGTGCAGGCGGACATGTGTGAAGTAGACAAACTTTCCTTAAGCATGTTGCAGAAGGTGCTCCCAGCTGAGAAGACATCGACAGACTTGATTTGTTAAAATTAAAGAAAGACTCAGGTTCATCAAAAGAGAATGAAAAACCACAGACAACAAGAAATAATTTTCAATATATGCATCCAATAAAGAACTTGTATCTAGAATATGCAAAGAACCCCTATAAATCAATAAGAAACAAAGAAGCTAAGATTTTTACTAAGCGAAGTAAACAAGTACAGAAAGACAAGCATCATATGACCTCACTCATATGTAAAGTCTAAAAAATAAGTAATCTCATAGAAGTTAAAAATAAAATGGTGGTCACCAGAGATTGGGGAGGGAAGGAGGAAGGGAGGAACAAGGAAAGGTTGACTGACAAGTACTTGGTTATGGTTAGGTAGGAGTGAGACGTTCTGGGATTCTATTGGGGTGACTATAGATAATGTACTATATATTTTTCAATGTTAAAAAAAACCTACAAGATAGGATTTGGGATGCCTCCACTATAAAGAAATGATAAATATGTGATAAGTATGTTTCTTCTGATCATATTTTACACAATCTATACATGTAACAAAAGACCATATAGTACCCCATAAATATGCACAATTTTTATGTCTGGTGAATTTTTCTAAATAAAAAATAATTTTAATAGACAAAAAAACTGAAAGGAACATTCTCCAAAAAGGATGACTAACTGACCAACAAGCAGATGACAAAATGTTTGACGTTATTACTAATGACGTCAGTAGGATACCATCATCCATCCAACAGAATGCTACCATTAAAAAAGATAGGCAAGGGGCAGGTGTTTGGCCTAGTGGCTAAGACGCTAGTTAAGATATCTGAGTGTGGGTGGGAGGACAGGTATGGTGGGAAGAATAACTATATTCCTAAAGTTGTACTTATGAAATTTGTATTCCTTAAATAATAAATTTTTTAAAAAATGTCTGAGTCCCATTTCAGAGTGCCTGAGTTTGATTCCAAGTTCTGGCTCTCAACTCCCTGCCAATGCAAACCCTGGGAAGCATCAGGTGATGGCACAGTGGTTGGATCCCTGATATCCATGTTGGGGACCTGGATTGAGTTCCTAGTCCTTGGTTTTGACCCAGCCCAGTCCTGGACATCATAGGCTTTTGGTAGGTGAACAAACAAGTGGGAGTATATTCTCTCTCCTTTCCCCTCTGTGTTGTGTATCTGTCTGTCTCTTGAATAATAATTTTTAAAAAAGATCAACAATACCAAGTGTTGGTAACATGTGGAGCAATTAGAACTCATTGCTGATAAGACTGTAATGACAAAACCATCTTGGAAAACTGTTTGTCAGTGTCCACTGAAGCTAAATCTTGGCCTACTTACGACCCAGGAATTCTACTCCTGGATATAAATTCCTCCACAAACCAGTGCATAATCCTACCCAAAAATATGCACAAGAATGTGCATAACAACTTAACTCATAGTGGCCAAAAATTGTTCATTGAAGGAGAAAATATGTAAATAAATTATGGAATTTTCCACTGACACAATAGAAAAATCATACAGCAACAACAACAAAAAAGAACCTTCTACTGTGGCACACAACAACATAGCAAAATACTACACACTTGACTCTGAAAGCATGGTCCACTCACCAGCAGAACCAGCTCAGGGCTTGCTGGAGGTGCAGATCTGGGGCCCCCACCACACACCACTGAGTCAGAGCCCACAATTTAACAAATTCACCAGGTGATTCACATACACATTAAGGCTTGAGAAATGCTGTTCTATTTCTTCTTTTGAGTGATGATTACATAAAACGTAAATTTTCATCAACCCACACATTAAAAATTGTACTTTAGACTACACACATTAAAATACATTTAAGATTTACTTTACTATGTTTTTTTTAAGCTTGATAAAACGTAAAGTAAGGGTAATGATTTGGTTCCCTAGCACGTTTCAGAGGTGACTAATAAGGGCTACTTTGGTAGCATTCTGATCTCACGTACTTAAACATATTTGGTGTAGTTTAATCCATTAAAGCTATTATTCCACTTAGGCTCTATTTTTCCCGTCTTTGGCCAAAGGTGGCCTCTTCATGCTGG
Organism: Lepus europaeus; assembly: GCF_033115175.1. Classification (NCBI taxonomy): domain Eukaryota; kingdom Metazoa; phylum Chordata; class Mammalia; order Lagomorpha; family Leporidae; genus Lepus; species Lepus europaeus. The sequence goes on from NC_084831.1 coordinate 27,022,882, forward strand.
CTGCTGGGTTCTTCACAAATCAAGAAATGTTTGGTAATTTCTGTGCTTTCTAACATAAGAAAGTATCTCTACGCATTTTATAATTTTTTTCTACCAGACGGAAATAACCATTTTCCTAAGGAACCAGAGTGCTTTTTAATTCAAATGGTATTCACAGCTCCAAACTGGGTAACTAAAAGATCTCATTAATTACTCTAAACACTTTTGAAAAAGGAGGAAGAGGAGAAGAAGAAGGAGATATAAATTCCCCTATCAGAAATCGGAGTTTATTAACAAAATATAGCATCAAGATGATGTGGTACTGGCTCAGAGAGAAACAAATGGTCCCTCTAACATACTACAGAGCTCAAAAATAGATTTGTACATGGAACTTGCGTATATGACAGAAGTGGCATGACAGATAAGTGGGAAAAGGGCCGGCGCCGCGGCTCACTAGGCTAATCCTCCGCCTTGCGGCGCCAGCACACCGGGTTCTAGTCCCAGTCGGGGCGCCAGATTCTGTCCCGGTTACCCCTCTTCCAGGCCAGCTCTCTGCTGTGGCCCGGGAATGCAGTGGAGGATGGCCCAAGTCCTTGGGCCCTGCACCCCATGGGAGACCAGGAGAAGCACCTGGCTCCTGGCTTCGGATCAGCACGGTGCGCTGGCCGCAGCAGCCATTGGAGGGTGAACCAACGGCAAAGGAAGACCTTTCTCTCTGTCTCTCTCTCTCTCACTGTCCACTCTGCCTGTCCAAAAAATAAATAAATAAATAAATAAGTGGGAAAAGGAGGAAAGGGATTATTTGTTTGGAAAAAGACTTTATTGGATCTCTACTTCCCGCAACTTGAGTTGGATTGAGTGATGACTTAAATGTCAAATACAAAAACTCTTTGTACAGGTTGTATTCATCTGGGTTCTCCAGAGAAAAAGACCCAATAGGGTGTGTACATGTGTGTGCACGTGTGCTTAAACGTGTGGGTGGGTAGGTAGGTAGGTAAATAGATGGAGATAGAGATGATTGATAGATAATAAGGAATTAGTTCGTTCTATACACTATTATGGAAAATGAGAGGTCTCAAGATCTGTAATAGGAAAGCTGTAATAGTGTAGTTCTAGTCCAAGTCTAAAGATGGGGGAAGACCAGGGCAAGTGTGTGGCGCAGCAGGTTAAGCCGCAGCCTGCAGCATTGGCATCCCACATGGGCGCCAGTTTGAGTCCCGCTGCACCACTTTCAATCCAGCTCCCTGCTAATGCGCCTGGCAAAGCATTGGAAGATGGCCCAAGTCCTTGGGCCCCTGCATCCACGTGGGAGTCCCAGAAAAAGCTCCTGGCTCCTGGCCAAAGCCTGGCACAGCCCTGGACATTGCAGCCATCTGGGGAGTGAACCAGCAGATAGAAGATTCTCTCTCTCTCTCTCTCTCTTTCTCTAACTCTGCCTTCCAAATAAAGGAAATAAAATAAAGATAGGAGAAGACCAACATTCTAGGTCAAAGACAATCAGACATAGAGAATTCTTTCCTCCTCAGCCTTTTTATTCTAGTCTGGTCTTCAATGGATTGGAGGAGGGCCATCATACTGGGGAAGGCCGTCTGCTTTACTCAGACTATGATGCAAGTGTAGGTCTCATCTAGAAACACCTTCACAGACACAACCATAAATAATGTTTAACCAAAATATCTGGACCTTCTGTAGCTAAGTTCACACATAAAATAAACCTTCACAGAAGTATAGGTAGGGGCCGGCATTGTGGCATAGACGGCAAAGCCACTGCCTGCAGTGCCAGCATTCCATATGGGGGCCGGTTCCAGTCATGGCTGCTCCTCTTCCAATCCAGCTCTCTGCTATAGCATGAGAAAACTGTAGAATATGGCCCAAGTCCTTGGGCCCCTGCACTCACATGGGAGACCCAGAAAAAGCTTCTGGCTCCTGGCTTTGGATCAGCACAGTTCTAGCCGTTGCAGCCAACTGGGGAGTGAACCAGAAGATGGAAGACCTCTCTCTCTCTCTCTCTCTCTCTCTCTCTCTCTCTCTCTCTCCCTCTCTTTCTGCTTCTCCTTCTCTCTCTGTGTAACTCTGACTTTCAAATAAATAAATAAATCTTAAAGAAGAAAGAGAGAGAGAGAGAGAGAAAGCTCTCCTATAAGATCTGAGTTAATCAAATCTTAGGCAGAGGCCAAAGCTACCCATTCTTCCACCTGCTAATGTAGGTTTTAAGGCTCTGTGTAAGGAGCTGGGGCTGTGATGTAGCAGGTAAAGCCGCTGCCTGCAGTGCCTGCATCCTGTATTGGTCCTGGTTTGAGTCCCAGCTGTTCCACTTCTGATCCAGCTCTCTGCTAAGGCCTAGGAAAGCAGTAGAAGATGGCCCAAGTCCCTGGGCCCCTGCACCTGTGTGGGAGACCTAGAGGAAGCTCCTGGCTCCTGGCTTTGGATTGGCCCAGCTTTGGCTATTGCAGCCATTTGGGCAGTGAACCAGCAGATAGAAGACCTCTTTATCTCTCCCTCCCTCCCTCCCTTCCTTCCTCTCTCTCTCTCTCTCTCTCTCTCTCTCTTCTTCGCCCCTCTCTCTCTCTGCTTCTGCCTCTTTGTAACCCTGCCTTTCAAATAAATAAATACATCTTTAAAAAAATAAAAAGAAGTATAGGTAAATATCTTTGTACCTTGGATTAGAGTTTTTAATTTAAAGATTTATTTATTTATTTGAAAGACAGAGTTAGAGAGAGAGACACACACACAGAGAGAGAGAATCTTCCATCTGCTGGTTCACTCCCCAAGTGGCCACCACTGCCAGAGTTGGGCCAGGCCAAAGCCAGAGACAGGAGTTTCTTACAGGTCTCCCACATGGCTGCAGAGGCTCAAGGACTTAGGCCATCTTCTGTTGCTGTCCCAGGCCATAGCAGAGAGCTGGATCAGAAGTGGAACAGCTGGGACTCGAATCGGCACCCATATGGGATACTGGCACTACAAATGGCGGCTTATCCCACTGTTCACAGTGCCAACCCTGAGAGATTTTCTTAAATGAGGTACACATAAAAGTGTTATCTAGGAAAGAAAAGTTTGATACATTTGACTTCTAAAATTTAAGAATTTCTGTGAATGGGGCCAGCATTGTGGTATAGTTGGTTAAGGAACTGCTTGCAATGCCAGTATTCCATATGAGTGCTGATTGGAGTCCCAGCTGCTCCACTTCCAATCCAACTCCCTGCTGATGCACCTGGGGAAGCAGTGGAAGATGGCCCGAAAGTCTGTGCCCCTGCCACCCGTGTGGGAGACCCAGTGGAGTTCGTGATCCTGTTACGACAATTTGGGGACTAAACCAGCAGATGGAAGATCTATGTGTGCATGTGTGTGTGTGTGTGTATTTCCCTCTCTCTCTGTAAACTCTGCCTTTCAAATACATAAATAAATAAAACATTTTTTAAAAAACATATTCACGGGCCAGCAATGTGACTAAGGTCTGTGGCACTGGCATCCCATATGGGTGCTGGTTCATGTCCCAGCAGCTCCTTTTCTTTTCTTTTTTTTTCTTTTTAAATAATTTTAAAGGATTTATTTATTTATTTGAAAGTCAGAGTTACACAAAGAGAGAAGGAGAGGCAAAGAGAAAGAGAGGTCTTCCATCCTCTGGTTCACTCCTCAATTGGCCACAAAGGCCAGAGCTGCGCTGATCTGGAGCCAGAAGCTTCTTCTGGGTCACCCACGTAGGTTCAGGGGCCCAAGGACTTGGGCCATCTTCTACTGCTTTCCCAGGCCATAGCAGAGAGCTGGATGGAAAGTGGAGCAGCCAGGTCTTGAACTGGCACCCATATGGGATGCTGGCGCTGCAGGAGGCAGCTTTACTCGCTACGCCACAGCACTGGCCCCTGCTCCTCTTCTGATCCAGCTCTCTGTTTATGGCCTGTGAAAACCTAGAAGATGACCCAAGTGCATCCACGTGGGAGACCAGAAGAGGCTCCTGGCTCCTGGCTTCGGATCAGCACAGTTCTGGCCATTGTGGCCATCTGGGGAGTGAACCAGCGGATGGAAGACCTCTCTCTCTGTCTCTCCCTCTCTCTGTAACTCTACACCTCAAATAAAAATCTTTAAAAAATATATTCATAAATCATCCTCTATTATTAAACTTTTATTTAATGAATATAAATTTCCAAAGTATAGCTTATGGGTTACAATGGCTTCCCCCCTCCCATAACTTCCCTCCCGCCCGCAACCCTCCCCTTTCCCGCTCCCTTTCCCCTTCCATTCATGTAAAGATTCATTTTCAATTCTCTTTATATACAGAAGATCAGTTTAGTATATATTAGGTAAAGATTTCAACATTTTGCCCATATAGCAACATAAAGTGAAAAAACTACCATTGGATTACTAATTATAGCATTAAATAGCAATGTACAGCACATTAAAGACCATTAGCTTGCATAGTTTGCCATTCTTAGAGCTTCAAAAATAATATTCAAAGTATTAATGATGGCTGGCACCACGGCTCAATAGGCTAATCCTCTACCTGCGGTGCCAGCACCCAGGGTTCTAGTCCCGGCCTGGGTGCCGGATTCTATCCCGGTTGCTCCTCTTCCAGGCCAGCTCTCTGCTGTGGCCCCAGGAAGGCAGTGGAGGATGGCCCAAGTCCTTGGGCCCTGCACCCACATGGGAGACCAGGAGAAGCACCTGGCTCCTGGCTTTGGATCAGTGCAGTGCGGTGGCCGCAGCACACCAGCCACAGCGGCCATTGGGGGGTGAACCAACGGTAAAGGAAGACCTTTCTCTCTGTGTCTCTCTCTCACTGTACACTCTGCTTGTCAAAAAAAAAAAAGTATTAATGAACAGAACCACGTGGTTCTGACCCATCAGAACAGATGTTTAACCTGCCAAACCGGATGCTATCCAGTAGCTCTGCTGGTATGTCCTAGCTGACCACTACTCCCATATATGCTACAACACTGCATTTCACCCCTAGCTATGTAGCTACTGGAAACACTTGATCATATTTATCAAGAGACAAATGTAGAAATATTCATAGCAAGACTGTTTGCAGTAAGAAAAAAAAACTAGTCATAACTAAAATGCCCATTAACCAAAGAATGGATAAAATAATATTGGAATTGGAATACATGAAGAAATATGTACTCCATGAAATGTTCCATGAAATATGTATTCAATGAAATAGTCTATAAAGCATACATAAAATGGATAAATATTATTTAATATAATGTTAATTTGAAAAAATTAAGTCTTAGAATATTATACAGCATAATGTCCTTTCCATATAGTTAAAAATTGACTACATGGAGCTATATATTTAGGTCACATTCATATTTGACAAAGCTATAAGAACAAAGAGAATGATAATTATAAATTAGGAAAGGAAGAGGTAAAGTTGGAGGGGGAAACAGCTGGGTAGCTCTTCTGGCTATTGAGTTGGGATGGTGGGATTATTTTATAAATACATTTGCACACCCATTTATACAGAAAATAGGAAAGCTATGTCCAGTGACAGTGAACCATAAAACAAAGATTATGAGTTATCCAAGTCTGTGTATGTCACATCCATTAAAAAATAAAAGACAAGGCCGGCGCCGTGGCTTAACAGGCTAATCCTCCCCTTGTGGTGCCGGCACACCAGGTTCTAGTCCCGGTCGGGGCGCCGGTTCTGTCCCGGTTGCCCCTCTTCCAGGCCAGCTCTCTGCTGTGGCCCGGGAGTGCAGTGGAGGATGGCCCAAGTGCTTGGGCACCTGCATCCCATGGGAGACCAGGATAGGTACCTGGCTCCTGCCATCGGATCAGCGAGATGCGCCGGCCGCAGCGTGCCTACCGTGGCGGCCATTGGAGGGTGAACCAACGGCAAAAGGAAGACCTTTCTCTCTGTCTCTCTCTCTCACTGTCCACTCTGCCTGTCAAGAAAAAATAAATAAATAAATAAATAAATAAATAAATAAATAAAAGACAAACTTGAAATGTGAGCAGAGAATGAGGAATTTTAAAGAATGATCAAGCAGTTAAGTAACTAAAATAACCTTAGGACATGAAAAATATAATAACTCAAATTAGGAACTCAGTAAATGGGTTTATTTTTATTTATTTATTTTTTTTTGACAGGCAGAGTGGACAGTGAGAGAGAGACAGAGAGAAAGGTCTTCCTTTTGCCGTTGGTTCACCCTCCAATGGCCGCCGCGGTAAGCGCGCTGCAGCCGGCGCACCGCACTGATCCAAAGGCAGGAGCCAGGTGCTTCTCCTGGTCTCCCATGGGGTGCAGGGCCCAAGCACTTGGGCCATCCTCCACTGCACTCCCGGGCCACAGCAGAGAGCTGGCCTGGAAGAGGGGCAACCGGGACAGAATCCGGCGCCCCGACCGGGACTAGAACCCAGTGTGCTGGCGCCGCAAGGCGGAGGATTAGCCTAGTGGGCCGCGGCACCGGCAGTAAATGGGTTTAAAAGTCAACTGAACTTAGGTGCCACTAGAATAAGTGAACAAGAAGATCAAGCTGAAACACTACCCAGAAAGCATCATAGAGAGATAAAGCTCTCAGAGCGAGGTCAAGAAACAGGGTGGGCCTGGGGCTGGCACTGTGGTGTAGCAGGTAAAGCTGCCTCCTGCAGTGCAGCATCCCATATTAGCGCCGCTTCAAGACCCAGCTCCTGGGAAAGCAGGAGAAAATGGCCCAAGGCCTTGGACCCCTGTACCCACATGGGAGACCCGGAAGAAGCTCCTGGCTCCTGGCTTCAGATTGGCGCAGCTCTGGCCATTGCAGGCAACTGGGGAGTTAACCAGCAGATGGAAGACCTCGCTCTCTCTGTCACTCCTTCTCTCTGTGTAACTCTGACTTTCAAATAAATAAATACATCTGAAAGAAAGGAAGGAAGGAAGAAAGGAAGGAAGGAAGGAAGGAAGGAAGGAAGGAAGGAAGGAAGGAAGGAAGGAAGGAAGGAAGGAAACATGGTAGGCCTAACTGACACCTAATTAGAAGCCCCAAAAAGAGTAAGAGTCTAAGGCAGAAGCAATATGTGGAGAAATAATGGCTGATGATTTTCCAGAATCGGTGAACATACTAAACTACCGACATCCAACAAATTTCAAGTAGAATAATTAAAAAGAAATCCACAACTACAACAACATACTGAAAAACCGAAGACAAGAATTGAAAAGCAGCCAGAGAAAAGACAGGTTATCTTCAAAAAGCAACAGATAAGCTGACAGCCGACTTCACATCCAAAGGACAGTGGAAAGCAGTGTTCATGAGTGCAAGGGACAAAGCAGTCACTCTAGAAATCTACACGCCACAGAAAAGACTCTGCAAGAATCCTGGTGAAAGAAAGATGTTTCAGAGAGGAAAATATTGCTTGCCATCAGTAGATCCTCGTTAAGTAAGATGACAAAGGCAATTCTTTAAGCAAAATATGTTCTCGTGTGTAAGAAGTTATCTCAGAATAGGGGTCTAGGATTCAATGGTTAATGTGTACATACGTATAAGGAAACGTTTACAGTATAACAGTAGTGAGGTCCCGTGGATTTTTCAAAGACAGAATTCAAACAGACATGAACAACAGTGCTATGTTACAGATTGTTGTGCAACTTCCAAAGTAGTCGTAGAACAATTGAACTACTCAACGCAAGTGGGAATGCAAGCACCATCCATTTAGCTATGAGCCGGTCATGTGGGGACGGTGACAAAAGGTGAGGGTAGTGACAGAGGCAAGAGTCGGGGTCTAGAGCGTCTGGTATGTCTGGCTGAGGGGCTCAACTCTCAAGCAATGTGAAGCCAGTAAAGAGCTTAATTTAAGCAAGACTGACACAATTAGTCTTGCTTTTATTTATTTTTAAAGATTTATTTATTTATTTGAAAGGCAGAGTCACAGAGAGAGGGAGAGAGAGAGAGGTCTTCCATCTGCTGGTTCACTCCCCAAATGGCCTTCAACAGCCAGAAGCTGGGCTGATCAGAAGCCAGGAGCCAGGAGCGTGTGAGTGCAGGGACCCAAGGACTTGGGCCGTCTTCCACTGCCTTCCCAGGCCTCTAGCAGGGAGTTGGATCGAAAGCAGAGCAGCTCGAACTCAAACCAGCACCCACATGGATTGCAAGTGCCACAGGCGGATATTTAACATATTACCCATGGTGCCGGCCCCTAGACTTGTTTTTAAGAATGAGCCTTCTGGCCGGCGCCGTGGCCCACTAGGCTAATCCTCCGCCTTGCGGCGCCAGCACACTGGGTTCTAGTCCCGGTCGGGGCGCCGGATTCTGTCCCGGTTGCCCCTCTTCCAGGCCAGCTCTCTGCTGTGGCCCGGGAGTGCAGTGGAGGATGGCCCAAGTGCTTGGGTCCTGCACCCCACGGGAGACCAGGAGAAGCACCTGGCTCCTGCCTTTGGATCAGTGCGGTGCGCCGGCTGCAGCGCGCTTACCGCGGCGGCCATTGGAGGGTGAACCAATGGCAAAAGGAAGACCTTTCTCTCTGTCTCTCTCTCACTGTCCACTCTGCCTGTAAAAAAAAAAAAATACAAAGAATGAGCCTTCTAATAACAATGTGAATATGGACCAGATTTCGAATACACAAACACACACACACACACACACAGAGTCTGGCCTGTCATGACCTCTCAGGTTAATGCCTGTATCATTAACCTCACCTCCTATCACTACCCCTACATAGTTTAATCTTCCTAAAATGGCACTTGGATTCCCATTTTCACTGAGTGTCTCTTAATTCCACTTTTCTACAAGGATTCGCAATATATTCCTAATAATTTCATTTATTATAATCTGTTTCTATTCTTTTAATGATTACTCGAGAAATTCAGCATACATACTTAACGTATCAAAGTGTGTAGTTAATCAATCCTTTATCTTCCTCTCCCAAAACATAAGGAACTTAGACAAATTTAACTCCAGCCTTTCATGGATACACGATAGATACAGATAGATTTTTTTTTAAGATTTATTTATTTGACAGAGTTACCGAGGCAGGTAGATACAGAGAAAGAGAACTCTTCCATGTGCTGGTTCACCCCCCAGGATGGCCCCAACGGCAGAAGCTGAGCCGATCTGAAGCCAGGAGCCAGGAGCTTCTTCCAGGTCTCCCACACAGGTGCAGGGGCCCAAGCACTTGGGCCATCTTTTACTGCTTTCTCAGGCACATTAGCAGGGAGCTGGATGGGAAGTGGAGCAGCCAGGACTCAAGTAGGCACCCATAAGGGATGCTGGCATTGCAGCCGGCACAGTGCCGGTCCCAATACTGATAGACCTTGTCTTCTGCTTTAACTGTTTTTTTTAAAATAGACATTATCATTATTTTATATGGTCAATATTATTTACATTTACCCATAAATGCATCTGTTTTTGTTGTTCTCCTTTATTACTTCTTGTATCCTAGTCTTCATTCTAAGATATATTTTTTAAAAATCTCAGGAGATAACCAGAAATCTCAAACTTTGGCAGGCAACAGAATTACCATCCATTAATACAACTAAATCTCCATAGCTTTAAAATGGGGAATTTTTGCAAGCAAGCAAAATGGGGTGGGGGCCAGCTTTAGACCCTGGCTCACCAGACCAGAAGTCTCCATGCTCAGGACCCAGCCATTCACGGAAGGGCCACTCCACACGGGCAGTCGACTCCCATTCTTGCCATGCATTAGTGATAGTGGAGTTGAAATGCTGCTGCCTTGGAGAGAGTGCTTTTGCCAGGCCAGGCTCAGCTGGAGCGGCCTGCAATGAATTGCTTGAGCTGCTAGGTATACGGTTCTCTTTCTCACTGCCGAGGCCATCCAGGCAGGGACTCCATAACCTCTGGACCCACCAATTGCACAGGAGCCACACTCCTGCTGACACTCCATTCCTGCTCATGTTATCACCCCCGCAGCCACCAGGAGCCAATGAAGCAGGAAGCCAGCCCTGCCACGCGCGGGTGGAGCTGGAATCCAGCCGCAGCCTGAGGCCACAGCACTGGGAGACTGTGCTGAATTCAGGGCAGAAAGTCCATGTCCTTACTCCTTGGAAGTCAGATAAAAAGACTCAGCTTCTGAAGCGGACTCAGGGTAAGAGAGGCAAGCAGCCATAGAAGGAGGACTGCCCCTCGCCCCTGCTCCACCATGTTTAGAGACCACTGATTTAACTCTTCCAATTCTAACTCCCTGCTACCAGACAAGCTTTACTGGAGTTATGCTGTCAGTCCCCTTGCCTTGCACTTGGAACCAGAGGACTTCTCCCCACCACTCAGGGGCTGCTGTTGGCATCGGAGGTCACTTGTTCAGCCCCTTCTCCAGCTTAGAATAAGTTCTCCCACAGTGCTTTCTGCTCCCCTTCTCTGCCATGTATCTGAAAAGAGGTCAGGGCTTCTCTTTAGGGTTCCTCAGGCCTTGTGTAACTCATGAAGGCAAAAGGAGGGTGGTCTGCCTTCTTTCCCAAAAACCTTAGCCCTCGTTCGCGCTCAACCACAGCATTCTGTTGTATTTCTATAATTATTTTAAAGATTTATTTATTTATTTGAAAGGTGGAGTTACAGAGAGGCAGAGGCAGAGAGAGAGGTCTTCTATCACTAGTTCACTCCCCAGATGGCTGCAACGGCTGGAGCTGCGCCCATCCAAAGCCAGGAGCCAGGAGCTTCTTCTGGGTCTCCCAGGTGGGTGCAGGAGCCCAAGGACTTGGGCCATCTTCTACTGCCTTCCCAGGCCATAGCAGGGAGCTGGATCCGAAGTGGAGCAGCCGGGACTAGAACCGGCGCCTATATGGGATGCTGGTGCTGCAGGTGGCAGCTTTACCCACTACGCCACAACGCCGGCCCAATATTTATATAATTTTAAAGCAATTTTAGAAGTACACTGTCAAAGTACCTCCTTCTGTAAGATAAACTGAAATCTTAAGTAGACCATTTTAAAATGTAAATTATTGAATTGAATTGCAACTGCATCATACATGCATTGCGGGATACGCCTACCTACATACACTGTCCAAGTTATAAGTGTACCACACTGATGACTGTCACAAAGAGAACACAGCCCTGCAACCAACCCTGATCAAAAACAGAGCACTGTGAGCCCTAAAGTGTACGCTTCGACACAGAGAGTTTGAGGGGAAGGACAGGAAGAGCCTGGGTTCAGGCCAGAGAGTGGCTTGGACAACTGAATGGGCTGTGGAGCCAGTCACTGAAATAAGAAACACAGAACGGGCATGGGCATTTGGCCCTGTGGTTAAGTCACCGCCCAGCCACCGATATCTCATATTGGATGGAGTGCCGGGCTCTAGTCTCAGCTGCTCCACTTCCAACCTAGCTTCCTGCTAACTCACATCTGGGAGGTGACAGGTGATGGCTCAAATACCTGGGTCCCTGCCACACACATGGGAAACCTGAGTTGAGAGTTCTGGACTCCTGGCATCAGCCTGGCCCAGCACTGGCTGCTGGAGACATTGAGGGAGTGAATCAGCAGCTGGAAGAGCTCTGTTTCTCTCTGTCTCTCTCCCTTTCAAATAAGATGAACATAAACGAATTAAAAAAAAAAAAAAGGAACAGGAAGAAAAGCAAGTCTGGAGGAAAAAATTATGACTTTAATTTTGAACATGCTGAGCTGGAGATGCTTCTGGAACATACAAGAGACTATTTCTAGTGCTTGGTTGGGATTATAGGATTAGAACTGCTGGGTCTTAGTCCACCCGTACAAGGATGGACTGGGTCCGAGGAAAGGTAAGTGCGCCGCTCGCCCGTTCCCCAGCCTCCCGATCCCGGAGACAATCAGACGCAGCGGGGAGCCAAGTCTAGCAAGGACTCATTTACTTCGTGCGAAACAGAACCTTTTATAGCACAAAACTGCAGAGTCATTGGGGCCGGGCTAAGGACCAACCAATCACTTAAACGGTCATTTTACGGGGGGATTTCTATAGGACTAGCCATATGTCTATACACTTGTTACTAGTTTTGTTACCTCCCCTGATGTTGTGCAGCCAATTAGTTTTAGTGGTAAACAACTTTGGATTCCGCCCACCTTACTTCCTTTGGGCACCATCATGTAACTAATTTCCCCACATAGGATTAGAACCACAGGGGGGAAAAAAAAAAGGCTGGCGCCGTGGCTTAACAGGCTAATCCTCCGCCTTGCGGCGCCAGCACACTGGGTTCTAGTACCGGTTGGGGCGCCGGATTCTATCCCAGTTGCCCCTCTTCCAGGCCAGCTCTCTGCTATGGCCCGGGAAGGCAGTGGAGGATGGCCCAAGTGCTTGGGCCCTGCACCCACATGGGAGACCCGGAGAAGCACCTGGCTCCTGGCTTCGGATCAGCACGATGCGCCAGCTGCAGCGGCCATTGGAGGGTGAACCAATGGCAAAAAGGAAGACCTTTCTCTCTGTCTCTCTCTCTCTATCCACTCTGCCTGTCAAAAGAAAAAAAAAAAAAAAGAACCACAGGGAAAATTTGGAGCTGGACAGGTGACCATATTTTCTGAACCAAGAATTGGGTTTCCAGTAGATTTTTGCACTTCTCGCAGACTTACGAGAGAATCCTAATTCTAACATTTTGATCTTCTTGCAATATTTTGATGTTTCAGACAATCTTCTTAATCTCTCTGTCCAGAGGCTCCTCATCAGCGACATTGGGGTGACCAGGGCATCTACTTTTTTAGAATTCTTGTGAATAAATACTGAGTAATGAGTAAATAAATATGAAATGCTTTGACCAAGGCCTGGAACACAGGAACCACGGGGACTAACTAGAACTTTTTTTTAATAGTTAGGAACTTATAATTGCTTACTACTATCCAGATGTTAGGAAAGACACTGGAGGGTTCCAGCCAGTAGCCCCCTTCAGTTGAGGCAAAAGGGGTCTATCTCCTTAGAAGTCCTCACAGGCTGCTATTCTTTTTCACTGCTATGTAGTATTCCAGATGTGATTATACCAGAATTTAGTCATCCATTCTGCTCTTGGGTTACATTTAATTTGCTTCCGATTGTTTAATAACATTGCTATTAAAATGCTATGTGGACATACACACTCATCTTGATCTACACCCAAGAACTGACCGTCCACTCATACAGTAGATGTTTATTTAGCTTTACCAGAGGCTGGCAAAAATCTTTACAAAAATTTATATGCTTATAAGCAATATATGAGACTTCTAGTTTGTCTACATCTTTACCAATTCTTGGAATTACCAGTTCTTTAATTTTAGTCCTTCTAAAATTGTACGGCTTGGAGGTGGTATTGCACTGTAGTTTGAATTTGCTTTTACTTGATTGCTAATGATTTTAAACAATTTAATAAATGCTCATGAGCCATTTGGAGATCTTATTTTGTGAATTGTCTATTCAAGTATTTTATAGCTTTGCAAATTTATTTATTTATTTTCATTTTATTTGAAAGACAGAGAGAGATGGGGATGAGAGAGAGAGAGAGAAACAAACAGGCAGAGAGATCTCTCACCTGGTGCCTCACTCCTCAAATGCCCACAACAGTCAGGGCTGCGTCAGGACAAAGCCAAGAGCCCAGAGCTCAACTCAGGCTTCCCATGTGGGCGGCAGGGTCTCAGGTGTTCGAGTTGTTACCAGTTGTGTCCCAGGGTGCATGTGAATAGGAAGCTGGAATCCAGAACTTGAAGCCATGCACTCTGATACGGGACGCCAGGGTCCCAAGCAGTGGTTTAACTCTTGCACCAAACGTCCACCTATGTATTTTTTTAAAATATTTTTTTATTTATTTATTTGAGAGGTAGAGTTACAGACAGTGAGAGGGAGAGACAAAGAGAAAGGTCTTCCTTCCATTGGTTCACTCCCCCAAATGGCTGCAACAGCCGGAGATGAGCCAATCCGAAGCCAGGAGCCAGGTGCTTCTTCCTGTCCTCCCTTGCGGGTGCAGGGGCCCAAGCACTTGGGCCATCTTCTACTGCTTTCCCAGGCTACAGCAGAGAGTACGACTGGAAGAGAAGCAGCTGGGACTGGAACTGGTGCCCATATGGGATGCCGGCGCCACAGGTGGAGGATTAGCCTACTGCTGCACGCGCTGGCCCTCACCTACATATTTTATGCTTTTGAAACTTGGGTTGTCAGTCTTTATTTAGATTGATTTGAAGGAGTTGATTATATATTCCAGTTATGAATCAGACTTCCAAAATACGTGTTGCAGACATCTCTGTCGCAATTTGCCTTTATGCTCTCTTAACTTTGTAAGTTATTGCAGAGAAGTTTATTTCAATGAAAGCAAAATGGCCAGCCTTCCTTCTATAGTTAGTTCTTCTTCCATCCTGTTTAAGAAATCTTTACCCTCTTCAAGATTATGAAGATATTTTCCAATGGTTTTGGGGGTTTTCTGGCTTGTTTGTTTGTTGGAAGCGATATCATTTTACCTTTCACATTTAGGTCTATGTTCCATCTCCTATTAATTTTTAGTGATGTTGTGTCTAGAGATAAGCAGCTTTGTTGAGATAGAATTGACATGTCCTGGCTGGCGCCGCGGCTCAGTAGGCTAATCCTCCGCCTTGCGGCGCCGGCACACCGGGTTCTAGTCCCAGTCGGGCCACCGATCCTGTCCCGGTTGCCCCTCTTCCAGGCCAGCTCTCTGCTGTGGCCAGGGTGTGCAGTGGAGGATGGCCCAAGTGTTTGGGCCCTGCACCCCATGGGAGACCAGGAGAAGCACCTGGCTCCTGCCATCGGATCAGCATGGTGTGCCAGCCGCAGCGCGCTACCGCAGCGGCCATTGGAGGGTGAACCAACGGCAAAAGGAAGACCTTTCTCTCTGTCTCTCTCTCACTGTCCACTCTGCCTGTCAAAAAAATAAAAAAAATATATAAATAAATAAATAAAAATTTTTTTAAAAAAATTAAAAAAAAAAGAATTGACATGTCCCAAAACTTCCCCTTCAAAGTGTATAGTTGTTTTAGTACATTTACAGATTTATATGACCATCACCAAAGCTAAAGTTAGGATATTTTCATCCTCCTAAGAAATGCCTTTGCCCAGTAAGCTAAATCCATCCACACCTTTACCCAAGTCGAGTGCTACCTTTCTTAACAAGCTGAGCTCCCTGAGAAGATGGTGGGCTGGAGACCTAAATCATAGTGTGGGAGTAGATCTCAGTAGGGCTGCTCATGTTCACTGGATAGGTTGATGGGAAACATAAGTTCCACCTTAGAGCTCCCCTGGGGAGCCTGGGGTCAAGGCAGGCACCCTTTTTTGAAGATTTCTTTATGTATTTGAATGTCAAAGTTACAGAGAGAGAGGGAGAGACACAGAGAGAGATCTTTCATCCGCCGCTTCACTCCCCAAATGGCTGCAACGGCCAACTCTAGGCTAGGATGAAGCCAGGCGCTTCTTCCAGGTCTCCCACGTGGGTGCAGAGACCCAAGGACTTGGGCCATCTTCTACTGCTTTCCCAGGCCATAGCAGAGAGCTGGACCAGAAGTGGAGCAACCAGGACTTGAACCGGCGCCCATATGGGATGCTGGCATCGCAGGCAGAGGTTTTAGCAGCTACACCACGACGCAGATCCCAGTAATGTGGTTTTCAGGCAAGGTGCCTCACACTGACCTTCGCAGTGCTAGGTGGGGTCTTGGAGTTGGCCATGTGTTCTGGAAGAACAGGGTCTTAGCCAAAGCTGCCTTCCCCCTTGATGGGTGGAGGATGTGAGGAGCATGAGCCAAGTATGTAAGAATCCCTGCACCCCTCCAGCCACTTCCCTCAAGATCTGCACCACGATCTTGTCTTTGCTCTCAAAACTTTTTTTTTGGTGTAAAAATTTCCTTTTATTTCTAAACAGTAATTTAGACAATCAGCCAGTGTGAGGAGATAGAAGAGCTCCAGACTGGAGTCCACAGGAGGAGGTAGGCGAGAAGACTGACTAGGGGTCAGGATGGGAACGAGACTGGGAGAGCAAGGCCTGCTCCTGGTCAAGTTCCTTCTGAGGCTCAGTCAGCCTGGGAGAAGAAGGCTTGGGTCGGGGACAGCAGTGGAAGATGGCCCAAGTACTTGGGCCCTTGCATCCTCGTGGGAGACCTGGAGGAAGCTCCTGGATCCTAGCTTCAGATCAGTCCAGGGCCCATTTGGGGAGTGAACCAGCAAATGGAAGACCTCTCTCTCTGTCTCTCCTCTGTCTATTACTCTATCTCAAATAAATAAATAAATCTTAAAAAAAGAAAGAAGGCTTGGGTAATGGTGGCCAGGGCAAGGCGTGGCTGCCACACAGTAAGTCAGAGCGTGGGTGAGGGGCTGTAGAGACAAGCCAGGCCCCAAGTCGGGCTGCCCTGGCCAGGAAGGCCTGGACCAAGGCCAATTCCAGTGGCCTGTCACTGTGGCATTCCTGTGAATGCCAGGTGGGTTATCCCCTTCGGTAGGCAAAGGCCTGACCCCAGAAATCTCCAGGGCACAAAAGCCATCGGGCAGTGGTGGTGCCAGGGGCCAGTTTTTGAAGCCATGACCCAGCCAAAGATGGAGATCAGCACCAAGATGCCAAAAAGAATTGGCAAAAAGATTACCATACACTGGTTGGCTATAGCTCAAGCCAGGGTCCTCTGTGCTTCTGCAGCACCTAGGGAGAAAGGGACCACCTGGAAAGGTGGGCCAGCCAGACGGCCACCAGTCACTGCTGGGGTCTGCAGGGTGGTGGAGGGGCCTGGCCCAGGAGTGGGAACACTAGCTCCCCCAACACAATCGGCGAGTCTTCTGGAAACCTCAAGCCAGCACCTGCAGGAGATCAGAGAAGGGGCTCCATGCCTCCTCCCCGATGCGCTGGGAGGCAGGAGATGTGAAGTCCCCAAGTGACTCTATGTACTTTTTGTCGAGGATAGTAAAAGGCCAGGCAGTCCCACTCAGCCAAGAGCCAGCCAGAGCAGTGGGGCTCCCGCACTCGGACCGTGTGGCCAGCACGGTCAACATCTGCAGTCCTCTGGATGTCACCAAGGCCGGGCTCAGCTCGTGCGCTTCTGCCTGGAGCTACAGGGGTCTGGACAGCAGCCAGATAGGCATGAAAGTGAAGTCTCCCGGAGGCTGAAGCCTGCCCAGGCTGTCTGCTGCCTGCTTTTTCAGTTGATCAGCAGGTATGGGGCGGCCTGGGTCATGATCGCTGTTAATCCCAGGCATCACAAAGGTGGTGGGCAGCGTCTCAGATGGCACAAGTGCTTGGGCCCATGCACCCATGTGGAAGCTCCTGGCTCCTGGCTTTGGCGGGCTGTTGGGGTCATTTGGGGAGCGAACCAGTGGATGAAAGGCTTTCTCTCTCTCTCTCTCTCTCTCTCTCTCTGGGATTAGTGCCCTTGTAAGATACATGAGAAAGAGCCCCCTCCCCCCCTCTGCCAGGTGAAGAAAATAATGAATGGCAACCATCGGAAAGCCAGGAAGTCAGCCCTCACCGCACACTAGATCCATTGGCGCACTGACCTTGGATTTTGCGGCCTGCAGACTAGGGAGTAAAAGTTTTGCTGCTGAAGCCTCCCTCCCGCATCCATGGTGTATTTGTCACAGCAGCCAGATCAGACCGGCACAGGCTGGGACTTCTCAGGCCTCACCTTCCGTGCTGTGCTCTGGCCCCATGTCAGGGTGTGTGCATGCGCTGGAGAGACCAAGGGAGAGAGTGAGAGACAAAGACTACTCAGCCAGCCGCTGCCGCGGGAGAGGGGAGGCTGCCCCCTCCTGCGAGCGATCCCCAGCAGTGCTGTGCCTGCGGCAGCCTTGCCTTCCTGTGGCAGCAGCCAGACCCCCTGTGCAGCTTTCCCAGGACTCGGAAGAACCTTACTTGTCACCCTCAGACCCAGAGGTCTGGCACCACCCCGGGGAAGGTTCCGGAGACCCATTCCCGGCATTTACTATTCATTTTCTTCTCTATCATTTGTTTAAAAGATCTTTCTTTCCCCTCATGACTTATAGTAGCTATATATATGTATATGTATGTATATACATACATACACACACATACAGCTACTATATATATACACACATCCACTTGCTTCTGCCTCTCTGTTCTGTTCCTTGTCTGTCCTGGGGTACTTGTGGATTCTCAGACCAATTACACATTCTTTTTTTAAACTTTATTTATTTGAAAGGCATAGTGACAGGAGAAACAGAAAGAGAGAAAGAGAGAGAGAGGGGTATTCCATCTGCTGGTGACTTCCCCAAATGGCCACAACAGCCAGGACTAGGCCAGGCACAAAGGCAGGAGCCAGGAACTCCATCCTGGTCTCCCACATGGGTGGCAGAGCCCCAAGTATCTGGGCCACCTTCTGCTGCCTCCCCAAGCACATTAGCAGGAAGCTGGTTCGAAAGCAGAGTAGCCAGGACTCAAACCAGGATGCCAGCCTTGCTAGCAGCTTCGCCTGCTGTGCCACCTTAAGGCCCTGAATCAAACACTCTTAAAGTAGCGTCTGTCTTGACTTCCACTCTTAGCAAGGAAGATGTAAATAAGGTGGTTGTCGGATGGCTGGGTCTGGGTTCTTGACTCTGATGCAAGAAAGAACGTGAGGATGAGATGGAGGAAAAGGTCAGCACAGAAGCAAGTTTTATTTGCAAGCAAAGCAAAAGTACACTCAGGAAGGAGTGCAGACATGCTCAAGAGAGAGGTGCCCTCAGCGGGATTTGCGTTCGTCCCTTTAGATGAACTGGAGGCGTAGCGCGTGGTGACTGAGGTGGGGTTTAATAAAATATACATAAAGGGTGGATTTGGGGGCTGGGCTTGAGCACTGTCTATTTTCTCACCTTTTTTTTTTTTTTTTTTAATCTTAAAAGTGTCACACTGTGGCGCAGCAGGTAAAGTCGTGCCTGCTGTGCTGTCATCCCATATGGGCACCGGTTCAAGTCCCAGCTGCTCCACTTCTGATCCAGCTCTCTGCTGTGGCCTGGGAAAGCAGTAAGAAGATGGCCCAAGTCATTGGGCCCCTGTACCTGTGTGGGAGACCCAGAGGAAGCTCCTGGCTCCTGGCTTTGGATCAGCACAACTCTGGCGTTGTGGCCATCTGGGGAGTGATCCAGCAAATGGAAGACCTTTCTCTCTCTGCCTCTCCTTCTATCTGTGTGTAACTCTGACTTTCAAATAAATTTTTTGAAAATGGTTTAAATCCAAACAAATAAATGAGAAAGAGTATGGAATTAGGAAACCTAAAGACAATTATCCTAGATGTGTTCAATGTATTCAAGAATTTGAAGCAAAGCATGAATACAATGAGAAAAGAAATGAACATTGAAAAAGAACTAAATGGAACTTCTAGGCATGATAAATATGAAGTGCAAAAGTCATTGGATGATATTAATAGCAAATTAGATACTGGAGAAAAATGCCAGTGCATCCGGAGACACATAAATCAAGCTATTCAAAATGAAAAAGAGAGACATAGGGAGAGAGCTAGAGAGAAAGGACGAGGAAAAAGGAACTGAGAAATTCAGCAGAATGATTTCAGGTAATTGGACATACCTGTAATTGGATTGATGGGAAAATAGGAGGAGGGCGACACAAAACTACTTTAGAAAGACCACAACTTGTCCAAATATGATAAAAACTATTTTGCTGATCAAAATCATTGATCCCAAAAGCCCAAAGATCCCTAGGCACCATATACAGGCACAGAATCCTCAAATCCCTGAAAACCAGTGATAAAGGGAAATATTAAAAGCAGTCAGGGAAAAATACAAGGCACACATAGAGAAACAAAAACAAGAATGGAAGTAAATTACTTATCAGAAATAACACAAGCCAGAAGACAATGGATAAACATCTTGAAAGTGTGTTGAAAGGAAACCAAATCAACAAAAAACCATTAACCTAGAATTCTCTATGCAAAGAGAATATTCTATGAAAGTGAAGACAAATGAGTGAATTGTATCATATGTAAATTATACTTCAATGAAACTGTCATGCAAAGCAAAAGAAACTAAAGTTCTTTTCAGACCCAAACAAGATGAGGCGACTCAGTGTCAGCAAACTTGCACTTGGAGAGAAGAAAAGGATCCTGGATGGAAACCCGGATCTCCACAAAAAACAAAAAGTACTGGAAATGGTGGCTATAAAAACTTTATTTTTATTTTAAAAAGGTCTGGTCTGGGTCAGTGGGGAGCTGTTTTGTAGTGGGTGTAGCATTTCTGCTGAGCAAGACGGGAGCTCTGTGGATCCAGGGCACAGCCATGTGCTAGGTTGGCACCTGGGAATGATGAGGGGGGTGAATTTTATGTTATGTGGGTTTTTGCCACAATGAAAACGTGATCAATGTTTAAAACAACAATAACAAAAATCCTGCTTCATAATTGGGATATACAACATACATAGAAATAAAATGCATGGCAGCACTGTTACAAAGCTGAGAGAGAGGACACGGAAGTCTACCGTGGTGGAGTTCTTACATACTATGTAAAATGTGAAATAAGATGACATCACTTGGAAGTCATCAGTCTCAAGTTAAAAATGCGTATTGTAAATCCTAGAACAATCACTAACTAAATGAAACAAAACAACATAGCTATTAGGCTAGTAGTTGAAATTAACTAAAAATTTTTTAAACAATAACTAATCCAAAAGAAAACTAGAAAAAAGGATAAAAGAAATGAAGAATATATGAGAAAATTGGAAAATAAATAACAATATGGCAAATTTAAAATCAACCATATCAATAAGTGCATTAATCATAGAGAGTCATGTAAATAGTGAAAGCATTCCAATAAATGGGTAGAGATTGTTCTCTTGAAATAGACACAGATAGCCTAAAAGTGAAAGGGAGGAGACATGGCATACAAAGAGTGATCAAAATAAACTTAGGGACCAGTGTCGTGGCACAGCAGTTTAAGCCACCACCTCTGCCAGTTCCAGTCCCAGCTGCTTCATTTCTGATCCAGCTCCCTGCTATGGCCTGGGAAAGCAGTAGAAGATGGCCCAAGTGCTTGGGCCCCTGCACCCACATGGGAGACCAGGAAGAAGCTCCTGGCTCCTGGCTTTGGTTCAGTCTAGCTCAGACCATTGAGACCATATAGGGAGTGAACAGTGGATGGAAGATATTCTCTCTCTCTCTCTCTCTCTCTCTCTGTAACCTTGTCTTTTGAATAAAATAAATAAATACAGTTAAATTGCAGGATTGGCATTGTGGCATCCATGTTCTGCCCATAGTTACCAGATCAGTAGGCCCATGTAATCTTGAACTGTGAAACTCCAAAACCTTGATCCAAAATAGACCTTTCTCCTGCACAAGTAGCTTGTCTCAGGTATTTGTTCTAGGGGTAAAAAGCTGACCAACACACTGCACCAATACGGAAGAATAAGCATTCTTCTCAAGTGCACAGGAACCACCATAGGCTTCCACTGAGCCGTAAAACAATTCTAAATAAACGTAAAAGGCTTTAAGTCATGCAGAATGTGGTCTCTGACTATATTGCAATTAGAAACAAAAACAGAACCATATGTAGAAGTAACCCTTGAGTGTCTGGGAAGTAAACAATGTGAGTATAAATAATTCATTAGTAAAGAAGATATCACAAGAGATATTAGAAAAAATGTTAAACTCAAAGGAAATGAAAGCACAACATGTCAAAATGTCCAAGGACGTAGCTTAAGTAGCAAGGAAGGCATAGTTTTCAATGTTTCTATTAGGAAAGAGCATGAGAACATAAATCAATCACCCAAGATATCCACCTTAAGGAAAAAAAAAACAAAAAGCGTATGAAATCCAAAGGAAATAGAAAGAACTAATTAAGAGCAGAAGTCAGAAAAGTAGAAAAATGGGGGAGGGGACAACGAAACTTAAAGCTGCTCTTTAAGCGAGCAATAAAATTTATAAACTAATTTGAGCAGGAGAAAGTGAGAAGAAACAATTTATTGATATCAAAAATGAAGGCAGGGCCAGTGCTGTGGCATAGTGGGTAAAGCCACTGCCTGCAGCGTCAGCATCCCATATAGGCGCCTGTTCGAGTCCCAGCTGCTCCATTTTCAATACCGCTCTCAATGCTTTCAATGGGAAAGGCATGGGAGACCAGGAAGGAAGCCCAGATCGGCACAGCTCCGGCAGTTGCAGCCATCTAGGGAGTAAGCCAGCACATGGAAGTCTCTCTCTCTCTCTACCCCTCTGTAACTCTGCCTCTCAAATAAATAAATAAATCTTAAAAAAAAAAAAATGGCCAGCACCGCGGCTCAATAGGCTAATCCTCCGCCTTGCGGCGCCGGCACACCAGGTTCTAGTCCCAGTCGGGGCACCAGATTCTATCCCGGTTGCCCCTCTTCCAGGCCAGCTCTCTGCTGTGGCCACGGAGTGCAGTGGAGGATGGCCCAAGTCCTTGGGCCCTGCACCCCATGGGAGACCAGGAGAAGCACCTGGCTCCTGGCTTTGGATCAGTGCGATGTGCCAGCTGCGGCGGCCATTGGAGGGTGAACCAACGGCAAAGGAAGACCTTTCTCTCTCTCTCTCTCTCTCTCTCACTGTCCACTCTGCCTGTAAAAAAAATAAATAAAATAAAATAAAAATAAAAATAAAAAAAAAATGAAGGCAAGGGGGCTGGCATTGTGGCATAGCAAGTAAAACCACTGCCAGTGATACCAGCATCCCACCTGGGTGCAGGTTCGTGTCCCAGCTCTGCTGTCTCTCTCTCTCTCTCTCTCTCTCTCTCTAACTCTGACTTTCAAAATAAATAAACAAATAAATCTTTAAAAAAAAAAAAAAAGATAGGAAGAGGGGAGGGAGGAAAGGAGGAAGGAAGGGTGGAGCAG
Organism: Lepus europaeus; assembly: GCF_033115175.1. NCBI lineage: Eukaryota > Metazoa > Chordata > Mammalia > Lagomorpha > Leporidae > Lepus > Lepus europaeus. Next base: position 27,045,483 of record NC_084831.1, read on the forward strand.
GCATCCGGCCTAGCGGCTAGGATGCCTGCACGCCTCGTTGTATTGCCTGGGTCTGATTCCCAGCTCCAGCTCCTGACTCCTGCTTCCACTAATGTGGTCCCTGGGAGGCAGCAGAGATGGCTCAAGTAGCTGGGTTCCCGCTACCCATGTGGAAAACTGGGATTGATTTCGCAGGTTCACGCTTCAGCCTGGCCTAGCCCAGCTGTTTCGAGCATGTGGGGAGTGAAGCAGCAAATGGGAGCACTCTCATTTCGTCTGTGTATCTCTCTGCCCCTCAACTAATAAGATTTTTTAAAAGATTTATTTATTTATTTGAAAGGCAGAGTTACAGAGAGGCAGAGACAGAGAAAGAAAGGTCTCCCATCTGCTGGTCCACTCCTCAGATGGCCATAACAGCCAAAGCTGAGCCGATTCAAAGCCAGGAGCCAGGAGCTTCTTCCAGGTCTCCCACACAGGTGCAGGGGCCCAAGCACTTGGGCTATCTTCTACTGTTTTGTCAGGTCATGGCGGAGAGCTGGATTGAAAGTGGAACAGCCAGGACTCAAGTCCATATAGTGCCCATACCCACCACGCCACAGCACCAGCTCCTAAATAAATTTTTTAATGAAGAGGATACATCCTGTCTCTACAGGCATTAAAAGGACTTTTAAATTCTTGATTTTGTAGGTCAATGCCTTTTCATTACTTTGGAGATGTTTTTGGCTCTTATTTCTCTAAGTGTGCCCTTGGCTACCATTTTCTCCAAGCATGTTGTTGTTTTGATTGATCTTACATGTCTTTTATGCCCCATTCTTTTAAAATTTATAACCCTTTAAAAAAGGACTTACTTTATTTATTTGAAGGAAAGAGAGAGAGAAACTTCCACCTACTGGTCCATTCCCCAAATGGTCACATCTGCCAGGGCTGAGCCAGGCTGAAGCCTAGAGCCTGGAACTCCATCTGGGTCTCCCAGGTGGGTGGCAGGGGTCCAAGCACTTGGGCCATCATCCTCTGCTTTCCCAGGTGCATTAGCAGGGAGCTGCGTTGGAAGAGGAGCAGCCAAGACAAACCAGCACGCCAGCATGGGATGCCAGTATCACAGGTGGCAACCTAATCCATAATGCAACAATGCCAGTCCCTAAATCTAGTCTTTATTCTCCTTATATTCTGTTTGGATATTTCTAATATTTGCTAATGACTGGTCTTTAAATTGACTAATTTTTACAATCTGTGTCCAGTCTGCTGTCAAACCCATACAGTGAATTCTTAATTTCAGATGCTGCACTTTTTTTTTTTTTTTGACAGGCAGAATGGACAGTGAGAGAGAGAGACACAGAGAAAAAGGTCTTCCTTTGCCGTTGGTTCACCCTCCAATGGCTGCTGCGGCCGGTGCATCGCACTGATCCGAAGCCAGGAGCCAGGTGCTTCTCCTGGTCTCCCATGCGGGTGCAGGGCCCAAGGACTTGGGCCATCCTCCACTGCACTCCCGGGCCACAGCAGAGAGCTGGACTGGAAGAGGAGCAACCGGAACAGAATCCGGCGCCCCAACCGGGACTAGAACCCCAGGGTGCCGGTGCCACAGGCAGAGGATTAGCCTAGTGAGCCGCGGCGCCGGCCAAGATGCTGTACTTTTCAATCCCAGGAGCCCATTACCTGTTTCGATTACTCCTGTTTTCAGGGAGTGGGGGAGAAACCCAACTTTATTTTTGGTTTTCTTGGCAGATGGTGACATCTGGGGTGATCCGCACCCTCATCAGCCATTGCCAATCACACGCGTTGCTAGGAGCTGGAGTTAAAGGAATCCTCCTTGTGAACAACATTGTCTGTTCCATTTGCAAGGGAAATCTGTTTGCACCTCTTTCAGCACAAAATAATGCTGTTGTCCGCAGGGGCTGGCATTGTGGCACCACGCGGCAGGTTAAGCTGCCACTTGTGACGCCAGCATCCCATATGGCACTGGTTCGTGTCCCAGCTGCTCCACTTCTGGTCCAGCTCCCTGGCAATGCGGCTGGAAAAGCACTATAAGATGGGCTGAGGAGTTGGGCCCCTGCCATCAAACATGGGAGACCACAATGGAGTTCCTGGCTCGGTCATGGCCACTGCGGCCATTTGGGGAGCAAATCAGCAGATGGAAGATCTTTCTCTGTCTCTCCCTCTCTCTGTAAGTCTGCCTTTCAAATAAATAAATCTTAAAACAACAACAAGCTGTTGTCTCCCATTTGCTATAGTTTCTCCCCTCTCATGCTAACAACAGCCTTTTTCGGAACAGCCGATTCTCCTGAATTGATTTAGTTAAAATTCACAGTGCAGAAGAATAAATTATAGCACCGAATCTCAAACGTCTCCACTTCTGACATTTGCTCTGCTAATTAGTTTGCTTTTGAAAAAACACATAAATGTAAATACATTTTTGCATATCCAGATTTCCATTCAATGTTGAGAAGTAGACAGTTTCTGTTGTGAACAGTGACCAATGCTTAGATGTTGCATTTTATACCCATCATTTTTCATTTTATTCCTACAGCACTGTAAAAGCAAATCTGCTCATAGGAAGCACAATTAAAAACAAAATATTCAGGAGCCGGCGCTGTGGCGTAGCGGGTAGACCGCTGCCTGCAGTGCCGGCATCCCATATGGGCGCCAGTTTGAGACCCAGCTGCTCCACTTCTGATCTGGCTCTCTGCTGTGGCCTGGGAAAGCAGTAGAGGATGGCCCAAGTCCTTGGGCCCCTGCACTCACGTGGGAGACCTGGAAGAAGCACCTGGCTCCTGGATTTGGATTGGTGCAGCTCCAGCCATTGCAGACAATTGGGGAGTAAACCATCGGATGGAAGACCTCTCTCTCTCTCTCTCTCTCTCTCTCTCTCCCCATGCCTCTCCTTCTCTCTCTGTGAAACTCAAATAAATAAATAAATCTTTAAAATAATTCAAAATAACAAGGGCAAGCGTTTGGCACAGCAGTTAACATGCTGCTCCCACCTGCATCGCATTTTCTGAGTGCCTGGGTTCCAGTCCGGGCTCTGCTTCCCACCCAATTTCCTGCTAATGCACACCCTGGGAGGCAGCAGTGGTGGCGCAAGCACTTGAGTCCCTGCCACTCACATGGGAGAGCCAGACTGAGTTCCAGGATCCTGGCTTTGGTTTGGCCCAGCTCTGGCTGTTGCCAGAATTTGGGGAGTGAATCAGTAGACAGAAGAGGTTTTTTTTTTTTTTTTTTTTTTTTTTTTTTTTTTTTTCTGTTTAAGTCTTTATGTATGCGTGTATTTGAAAGGCAGAATAACAGAGAAGGCAGAAAGGAGGAAGGGAGAAAGACAGAGGTCTTCCATCCACTGGTTCACTCCCCAGATGCCCACAACAGCAACGCTGGGCCAGGTCAAAGCCAGGAGCTAGGAACTCCATACAGGTATCCCTGGATGGAATGTGCCTGTTTCTTGCTCTCTCTTTTTCTCTCTCTCCCTCTCCACCCCCCTTTCTCTCTGCCTTTAAAAATAAAAGAGAAAATAATGATAAATTTAACTTCAGATGTCAGTTTCATTGGAGTTGTAAGAATTATCACCACTGTCCATTGGCCCCTGATATTTCCAAGCTCTCCATGAGATACCTCAAGAATACAGTTTCCTCCTTTTCAGCTGGGAAAACCTGGGCAGCACCACTATGAGTCTGTAGTTGGAACATGATGGAGCTGGAACTCTATCCTGGGTTCCTCTACCTTCAATCCTATGTTTTTCCCCTCTGTACCCCAAGCTTTTGTCATGACAATACAATCAAAATAACCTGAATTAATTACAATACCAGACTCTGAATTTTATTTTTTTCTCTGCTGTTCTTTTTTTTTTTTTTAAGACAGAATTACAGAAAGAGGTAGAGATCTTTCATCTGCTAGTTCACTCCTCAAATGGCTACAACAGCCGGAGTTGCGCCGATCTGAAGCCAGGAGCCAGGAGCCAGGAGCTTCTTCCAGATCTCCCACATGGCTACAGGAGCCCAAGGACTTGGGCCATCCTCTGCTGCTTTACCAGGAGCATTAGCAGGGAGCTGGATCAGAAGTGGAGAAGCCAGGACTCGAACTGTCACTCAAATGGGATGCTGGCACTGCAGGCAGTGGCTTTACCTGCTACGTCACAGTGCTGGCCCCTTTCAGCTGACATTTTTACAAAGACAGTTTGTTCCTGTGACTTATCCCTTTTCCTGTAGAGACCACTTTCACTCTCTAAATTTTTTTTTTAAGAATTAATTATATATTTGAAAGGCAGAGTGACAGAGAGAGAGAGGGACAGAGAGCGATCTTCCATCTGCTGGTTCACTCTTCAAATGGTTGCAACAGCTGGGGCTGGGCCAGGCCGAAGCCAGGATCCTGGAACTCCATCCGGGTCTCTCCCTTGGGTGGCAGAGACCCAAGCACGTGGACCATATTTTTGCTACCTTCCTAAGTGCATTAGCAGGGACCTGAATCAGAAGCAGTGCAGCCAAGGTTTGAACCAGCATTAAATATGGGATGCTGTCTTAGCAAGCAGCAGTTTATTTATTTATTTTTTCACATAGATGTCTAAAGTTTATTTACTGTTTCCCCAGAAATTGTGTATTTAAGGAATGCAAACTTCATGCATTTCATAATTACAACTTTAGGAACATGTGATTCTCCCCACCATATCCACCCTCCTACCCACTCTCCCACCCCCCTTCCTCCTCCCTCTCCTTTTCCCATTCTTACATTTTACTAAGATCTATTTTCAGTTAACTTTATACACATATGATTAACTCTATGTTAAGTAAAGAGTCCAACAAATAATATGAAAAAGAATTGTTCCTCAAGGGCTGTTCAAAGTCATTGCTGCTCTTCCTATCTTTGTTTCTGTGTTTGACCTCACGGACGCCGGTCTCCAAGTAGAGAGAGGGCCAGGCAGAAGGGAAGCCTCAGTGCCAGGGCGGTGCCCATGCCAACCTTGTTTCCCCTGCATGCCTGTTGCCGAAGATGCTGGTTTGGAAGCCTGGCCTGCATCAAGCTACTTCAACTCCCAGGTTTATGGAAGATTCCAGGCCTTGCCTGTACTCCCTTCTAACTGGCACTTCACCCCCTACTTGCTGGCTCTCGGAAGTCCAGAGGTGGGTGTCCTTGTGGGCATGGATTTTCCCCAGCGATGACCAGTATGTATCCAACCTAAGGGCCCAGGGCCTGGGACAGCTTCACTGGATGCAGAGCAGAAGCAGGAGAGGACCTCACTGGGTCAGGGCAGGGGCAGGAGTGGTTCTGGCCGGCGCCCACCCCACCGCCACTCTGCTTCCCACCAGAGGAGACCCAAGGCCTCGGCCTTGCCTTGCTGCAGGGTGGGGCCAGGCCTGCAGACGGACTGCTCCTAGAGGCTGTTTAGGACAAGTTCACTCAAACTCAAAAATACTGACTGGCAGGCAGGTGCCCTCTGTGAATGGAGGCGGAAGCTTCACCTTCTGTCTTGGCTTTTCTTTGAGCTGTGGGCGGGGCTCCATTTCCAGGGTGGGAGAGGAAATATCAAATGAATTGTTGTATTCAATCCACCTCACTTGTTTCTAATAAAGGAAGCAGCTCAACAACAACAACAAAGTCATTGCTTCTCAAAGTTCTATTTCATGCCTATAGATTGCCTTTTAGGTGCTCTATTAGTTATCACAGTTCAGATCAGAAAGAATATATGGTACTTGTCCTTTTGGGACTGGCTTATTTCTCTAAGTATTATGTTTTCCAGTTTCATCCATTTTGTTGCAAGTAACCAGATTTTTTTTTTTACACCACTGTGTAGTATTCCATGGTGTACATATCCCATAATTTTTTATGCACTCTTCAGTTGGCGGGCATTTGGGTTGATTCCACATCTTAGCTATTGTGAACTGAGCCACTACAAGCAGCAGTTTAAACCACTGGGTCACAATTGTGGCCCCTCCTCTTTGAATTTTCTTTCTTAAAAAAACATGCATTTCTTTATTTGTAAGGCAGAGTTTCAGAGATCTTCCATTTGCTAGTTCACTGTCCAAAAGGCCTCAATGGCCAGGGCTGGGCCAGGCTGAAGCCAGGAGCCAGAAGTTTCATCCGTCTCCATGTGGGTGGCAGGGGTCCAAGCACTTGAGCCACCTTCTGCTACTTTCCCAGATACATTAGCAGAGAGCTGTATAGGAAGTGGAGCAGGGGCCGGCGCTATGGAGTAGTGGGTAAAGCCACCGCCTGTAGTGTCTGCATCCCATGTGGGCACTGGTTGGAGTCCCAGCTGCTCCATTTCTGATCCAGCTCCCTGCTAACACGCCGGCAAAGGCATCAGAAAACGGTTCAAGTCCTTGGGCCCCTGCACCCACGTGGGAGACCCAGAAGAAGCTCCTGGCTCCTGGCTTTGGATCTGCCCAGCTCTTTGGGGAGTGAACCAGCAGATGAAAGATCTTTCTCTCTCTCTCTCTCTCTCTCTCTCTCTGCCCCTGCCTCTCTGTAACTCTACCTTTCAAATAAATAAATAAATATTTTTTTTAAAAAAATGCTAGTGATTCTTTCTTCCAAAATAGCTCTGGTGAAAATGTAACATAAATTACTCCTGTTTATTGATATATTTGCTTCTAGCAAGAAGTTAATTAACTTGTACTTATATGTGTATGTATAGGACTGGGTAAAATTGTACAAGAATAGATTCTTCTTATTAGTTGTTATTCTTTTGTAAAAGAATCCCACATCATTCCAGTGTTACCTTCTCTATAGTTCACAAATCAATTATTTAATTCCTTTTGATGAATCCTAGTTCTCCATTGAAAATATCTATTTTTTAATTCATTTTTCTATATTTTCCTCTATTATTAAGTCATTTTAATTGGAGTCCTTTAACATCTTTGTCTTTTTAAAAATTTTTTTAATTTTATTTTTATTTTATTTTTTTTAACTTTTATTTAATGAATATAAATTTCCAATGTGCAGCTTATGGATTACAATGGCTTCCCCCTCCCATAACTTCCCTCCCACCCGCAACCCTCCCCTCTCCCGCTCCCTCTTCCCTTCCATTCGCATCAAGATTCATTTTTAATTCTCTTTATATACAGAAGATCAATTTAGTATATATTAAGTAAAGATTTCAGCAGTTTGCACCCACACAGAAACACAAAGTGAAACATACTGTTTGAGTACTAGTTGTAGCATTAAATCACAATGTACAGCACATTAAGGACAGAGATCCCACATGAGGAGCAACTGCACAGTGACTCCTGTTGTTGACCCAACAAATTGACACTCTAGTTTATGGCGCCAGTAACCACCCTAGGCTGTCGTCATGAGTTGCCAAGGTTATGGAAGCCTTCCAAGTTCGCTGACTCTGATCATATTTAGACAAGGTCATAAAAAACAGGGTGAGGATAGTAACCAATGATCCTAAGAGTGGCATTTACCAGGTCTGAACAATTATACAGCATTAAGTGGGGAAGAGGACCATCAGTACACACAGGTTGGGAGTAGAGCCATTGGAGGTAGAGGTTATGATTACGAAGGAATGAGGCCCAAGTGCGCTAGACAGGGCCTAGAACAAAGGACAGAGTCATTATTAGAGGAGCTAAGAAAGGTGCTGTCTAAGCTACAATTAAGTTTTCTGATTGAGAGGCAAATAGAACCTGACAGAAGGGGCCTGGTAATAATCTGTTGGGCTTTAGGCCTTGTGAGTTAAGAGGCCCAGACCTATCTATCTCTTCACATGGGGTATATCCTAAGGGAGGTGTGAACCACCTGTGGGAAGGCACCCTGTTGACTTTCATTACTTAGCTGGCCTGGGAGGAGAGCTGGCCGGGTAAAGGCAGGTGGCATCTCTAACAAGAAATTTACAGTTCTGCCTGCAATGTTGCTGACCCTGCTTGGCCGTCCCCTCAGCTGCAGTGGTCACTTTGGAAGCTGAGCTGAGTGAAGGGCTTTTCAGCTTAGAGCCAATAAGATCTGTGGCTCTGACCTGGGCATCCTTCGACTCCAGCACAGGTGCATTTCCAGTGATCCAACTCTTGGCAGAGCTGCCAGGGCTCTTCACAAGCTGACTTCTGCTGAAGCCCAGGCTTACCACATTGAAAGCCACTGCAGTGGACTGGCCTGTTGGGTCTCCTTGAGGGCAGATCACTGTACAGAACAGCCATTAATAGGCCTGCTACCCATTGCTTCTGATGCCTAGCTTTCTTTTCCTCCTGGTTTTTGTTAAAGCAGACCAGAGGATGCAAGTCAAGGGAGTGTCTGCTTTCGATGGAGCCTTAGAGACTTGAGATGGGTGTGGCCTGAGAGCTCTGTTTGGTTCCTCAGGGTTGAGGGTGTGACACTCCCAGGTTAGGCATGGTAAATCTCTCTCTCTCTCTTTCTCTCTCTTTTTTTTTTTTGGATTCAAAAGGGAAGTAATTTCACACAGCTGAACAGAATTGGAGGTAGTTAGCAGGCGAATGATATACCCACAGGAGCTAGAGATTGGAAGCTCTTTCCCAAGGACCACACAGGGAATCTGTGCTGCCCTCAGTGTGGGCTCCAATTCTCCTACAGACTCCCACTGGGTTGCCAAGGTTACCGAATTGTAGTGTCTCTGGAGAGTACTCACGTGAATTCCGTGAGTTCTCTCCCCCACCGTCTCTTTTTTCACAGTCTCAGTTCATTAGCACCACACATTCACTAGGTCCTAATATCCTGTTATTTCACCCCTCCCCCCAGAGTCAGGTGTTTCTGCTAGGCTCAGGGCTGGTGCAGACCTGAGGTTACCCTGCTTATGACGTATGTCCAAAATGGCGCCTGCTCTTTGTCTTGCTCGCCTTTGAGAGGTGAGCAGAGAGAGAGAAACTCATGTCCGTATCGGTCACCTTTTTTTTTTTCTCTCTCTCTCTCTCTTCTAGTTAGCCTGGTGACCTTTTCCCCATGGGGTTTTAAGCTTTGTTCCCTCTAGTCTCCTCTTTCCGCTTTCCTGCTGGTGTCTTGGGCTATTGAGTTTTGGCTCACCTCGCGTTCCAGCGCTGGTGTGTTGATTCTGCCGCTGGTGTCCCGAACTTGGGCTCCCATGCTCTCCACTCAGGTCTACTGTGAATCACTAGTTCCGGAAGAGTTTCCTGTGCTGTTTCTTCCCCTACTCTTCCTTGAATCTGCAGTATCTCCACTTTTATTAAACTGTCTCTCCCTGGACTATCAATGTGCTCCCTTCCTATTCCGCCATCTTGCCGCTCAACATCTTTGTCTTACTACTCCAATATCTGGGTCATTTATGTGTCTATTTCTATTGTCTATTCTCTTGATTATCATCTACATTTTCCTGCTTCTTTGCATGCCTAGTTAGTTTCTGTTGTATGCTAGACATTGATCTTTGGCATGCAATAAGAAGACCCAAAGAGACGATAAATAGTCCTACAGTGACCTGGATATAAAAGACCTGGGAGGCTCAGTACAATACCTCCCAGTAGAGAAATTTGCTCTTTTCCTCTGTTAAGTAAGTAAGATGAGGGACTGATCGCTGAATCAGGACTTAACTGAGACAGAGCTGCGCTTCAGTTTCAGGATGACTCAGTCTGCCTCCACTTCATTTCTGTTTTCAGGTGGGACCTTCCTGGGCTCTTGATTGAGAATCTAATGGCTCTCTGCCTCACCAGCCCTGAAGACCTATGGGAGATTCAGTTCTGCTCTCTGGAGGTTCCAAGCTTGGCCCCTTAGCTGTATTCCTACCTTCTCTTCACTCCCACAACTTCAAAGGGTAGTTTCTGTTTTTGGGGGAATTCTGGCTAAGTTCTCGCATCAGGCCTCATTCTTCTAGTTGGTCTTTGTGTGTAAGTATTCCAAGATTGTGAGCAATTTCACACTGCCTTTTAGAAGCCCTTGGCCTAGCTACCCAGACTTCTAAAGGTAATCCAGAGGTTACAAGCCAAACTTTTGCCCAAGAATCCAGATAAATTCTTTGACCATAAGACATGGGCTGATTTGTGCTAAGAGCAGTGACAGAATTTTGAATAATTCAAAGATTAGGCATAATATTTTCTGGATATGCCCAAAAATGGAACTCAGTGATGAAAGACATCGCCCTTGACCTCAGAACTACTCACACACATTGTGGGAATCGTAACTAAGGCCATTAAGCCAGGCAAATTGAATTTGTTTAAGATATGAGATGTACTAGAAAAGTTAAATAAAACAAATTCTCAAATAGAGAACAGATCATGGTCTCTGGGAGAAAACCATTCATTTTGAGTATGTATTATTAATAGTTACTTGATGTGCACTATCATTTGCTATTAAAATTTTTTATAAAAGCTTATAAAAACAGGTTACTAAGTTTAACTATTCAGTTTTTAAATTAAAAATATTTCTGTGTCAGAAAATAGTTTTCTAAATTGAAAAAAGCTGCATATGAAATATATAACCAAGTGAGATTTCAATAAAACATAAGGCAATTGAAAATGTTTGCATAACAATGAATAAGATTCACAAACAGTCTCAAAACTAATTTCTACAGAGACTATTTTTTGACTGTGACAGATAGTTGTATAATCTTGATTGAAGAGAGATCTGAACAAATTTAATCACAAATTGTCATTTTATAGGTTTTCTTTAAAGATTTATTTATTTGAAAGGCTGAGTGACAGAGAAAGAGGGAGAGATAGAGACAGAGAGAGATCTACCATCTGCTGATTCACTCCCCAAATGCCAGCAACCACAGGGGCTGGGCCAGGCCAAAGCCAGGTCTCCCGCATGCAGGAGAGTAATTGGGCCCTCAGCTGCCATTTCACAGGTGCGCTCACAGGAAGCTGGATCAGAAAGCACGAGGTAACCTGGACTTGAGCCAGGCACTCTAGTATGGGACATGGGCATCCCAAAAGATGCCTTAACTCGTTTTCCCACAACACACAGGCCCATTTTCTGTTTTTAAAATAATTGCCCATCATTGAAAATCTCTAAGGAGAGACCTTAAATTCTAAATGAATATAAATATAGCTTGAAGAAATAGTTTCTTAAAATGTCCCATTATGGGTGACAATGATTTATATGATGAAATTAAAATATTTTCTGTTTTCTGTGGTGTTAATTTATCATGCATGACCCAAATACAATGTTCAAACATAATACATAAAGTGAAATCCAGTCATCTTTGATAATTTGCTGAAATTCAGTTGTGAAATCATAGCTTTACACACGTTTATTTCTTTTTCTGTTACAAAAGTATATTTGCCAAGGCAGGGAGGTGGAATGTATTTTATTTAACAATGTGTTAGCTTTATTTATAATTTTCAACTATTTACACATGTACAAGTTGAATATCCTGACTCCAAAAACTTTTAGATTCTCTGAAATTTGAAACTTTTTCAGTGCCTACAAAATGCTACAAATGGAAAAGTCCATTTACTAAAACTTCATTTCATGAATAATTTGTTTAAAATATCATATAAAACTGCCATCTGGTTATATGGATGAGGTATGTGAGTTCTGTATATGAAACACATATAATTCTCATGTTTCGACTTGGGTCCTAATCCCAAGATATCTCACATGCATTCAAATATCTCCAAATCCCCCCAAAATCCATAACACCTCTACCAGGCATTTTGGAAACAGGCTCCTGAACCTGGAGCATGTGGGCCTCCGTTGGTTCTCTTGCCAAGGACTTCACCAATGCTAGGGGCTCCTGCGAGCCCAGCATTCCAGTCGTGAGTGTATCTCAGAACCAGGCTGTGCTCACCCAGGGGTAGGGCCAGGCAGCCTGATTTCATGACGTAAGTACCCTCTCTCAGGGTGTGGTGGTTGGCATGCACCTTACTAACACAGGAAAGGGTAGGCCTGGGGGAGCCTGGAAGTGACTGTTCTGGGAAGCAGATCGTAGTCCCAGAAGCTGTAATATCATCCAAGGAGATGGTTTCCAGTGAGTGACAGAAGCTGCAGCCCCAGGCAGATCGGTAGGACCCAGACGGGAAAGCGCTGTCCTCTTCCTGGGTCAAGGACAAGGAGGCAAGATGATGTTGAAGCCAAGAACCAGCCAGAGAGCACTCGGAGGCCTGAAGACCGGGGACAAGTAAGCTGCAGTCTCACCGGGTTCCCTATAGAGGTGGGGAGTGGGGACCTGGGCTAGAGGGCAGGCTCCAGGCAGGAGCAGCAGGCTCCCACCGCATGCAGGGCTCCGAGTGGGGCCCAGGCTGATGGATGCAGAGCTAAGAACTTGGACCAGTCCTGGCCAAGGTCAAGAACAAGGTCCGGCTGTGTTCAGAACTGAGCAGAGGGTGGGGTCTGCCAGAAAGTGGAGCTTTGTGTGCCAAGAGCAGCTTCCTTGCACCATGTCCGCATTCCACAGCCACAAGGCACGGCAGGGCAGGGGTAGGGACAGGGACCTGGCACTCCTGGCCTTGCAAAGGGGCTGGGGCACATTAATTGGTAGCTACTGAGAGCAGCAGGCAGGTGAGTTTCTCCTGAATCCTGGAGAGTCCACGGCTAAGGACTAACATGGCTCCCTTCTCCTTCCTGGATTGAGGGAGGCTCTTGTGATACATTTTGGAAGGTTTGGAACTGAGGGTCTCTCAGTCCTGGGTCCTCACCCCAGGGTCCCCCTTTTCTGAGCTGACACCGAGGGAGCAGGGGATCCCCACACACGGTAACGAGACGGAGGCCTTGCTCCCGTCATGCCTGACCTCCCAGAGGCAATCGGCTCTCAAGTTCTTTTTCTCTAGGTCAGACCCGGAAGACAAAGTTGGACATGTCCCAAAGGAAACCAGCTACTTCACTCAGGGAAAAGTCACGTCAAATGCATGCTAGCACCAGGCTGCAGAGACAGAGAAGGCCCCCAGGAACCAGTTTTTATTTGGACAGAATCAAATCCAGCCTCAGGAGACTCCTCTGACCCTAGGGTGGGCGCCAGGTCATTTCTCAAAGCTTCAGCCGTGCCCGGCCCCTGGGACTGGGCGATTTATTGCACCCAGAGCAAATGAATCCATGATGTGGGCCAGGCTGCCTCCTGCCCTCGAGATGAGATGCTGGCCAGCTGTGCAGTTCCCAAGGCAGAGGAGGGACCTGTCATGGTGAACCTACTGCTGGACACTTGAGCTCTCACTTAATCTCCCCAGCATGCAAGATCCGCTAAGCCTGGGCTGGTGTGAAGCCTTGAGTGACACCCTTCCTCTTCCCACTCCTGCCCCGCCAGCTTTCTAACAGGTATAGAGAGACTGAGAAGTGTTCTAGGAAGAAGACAAAAACTAGCGCTGCTTGCAGGTGGAATGCAGACCTGTTCAGACGCACCCAGAGGAAGCCGGGCACCAACAGAAGTCCAGCTTCCAGAAGGGGCCGGCTGACAACCCTGGGGCTGGTGAGGGTGTGGCTACCACACGGACCACCACCTGCCGCTGCTGTTGAGGGATGTGTCACTGGTGCAGCATTTCGGGAGGCGATTCGGTGAAATCATTAAACAGTTGAAGTTCTCTCTCTCTCTCTCTCTCTCTCTCTCTCTCTCTCTCTCTCTCTGACACAGGAATTTCACAGCCAGGAATTTATTCTACAGATTTATAAGTATGCAGCGGTTTGTGAACAAGAACATTCTTTGCAGCGTTGTTTAGAACAGTAACAGCAGAAACAAATGCCCACAGATAAGGGGCCAATTGAGTCAAACAAGTGTTCTGCCTCTGATAAAGGAAATGAGGTAGATCTATATGCATGGATACAGATTGACACAGGAAGTGAGAAAAGCAAATTGTGGAAGAGCCTTGAAATACTATCCTACTTGCAGGTTTTTGATGAAAATTACTATCCGTGTATTTGTGCGGGGACAGAAAACATCTGGAAAGACACACAGGAAATTGGGACTAGAGGGGCTGGCGTTGTGGTGCAGCAGGTGAAGCAACTCCGGCACCCCAAATGAGTGCCGGTTCGAGTCCCCGCTGCTGCCCTTACAATCCAGCTCCCTGCTAATGTCCTGGGAGAACAGTGGAGGATGGAGACTCACAGGAAGTTCTGGGCTCCTGGTTTCAGCTTTTCCCAGCCATAGCTGTTGCAGCCATTTGGGGAGTGAACCAGAAGGTAAAAGATCTCTCTCTCTCTCTCTCTCTCTCTCTCTCTCTCTCCCCTTCTCTTTCTATAACACTGGCTTTAAGATAAATAAATATGTATTTTTTTTAAATTGGGAACAGGGTTTGGCTCTGTGGCATAGCGGGTAAAGCCCCTGCCTGCAGTACCAGCATCCCATATGGACACCAGTTCTAGTCCCGGCTGCCCCACTTCTGATCCAGCTCTCTGCTATGGCCTGGGAGGGCAGTAGAAGATGGGCCCAAGTGCTTGGGCCCCTGCAGCCTTGTGGGAGACCTGAAAAAAGCTCCTGGCTTCGGATGGGCCCAGCCCCTAGCCATTGCAGTCATTTGGGGAGTGAACCAGCAGATGGAAGACCTCTCTCTCTCTCTGCCTCTGCCTCTCTGTAACTCTGCCTTTCAAATAATAAATAAATAAATCTTCAAAAAAAATTGCGAACAGAGGCTATCACTGAGAGACCTTTATTCTTTTTTTTTTTTTTTGTAAGAGGCTTATTTATTAGTGGGGGCATCGGCTGGGACCCCTGGGCCTGGGCTGGGAGGGGGCGACCCTGTGATGGGAGCCACAGAAGCAATCACTCCCTTTGTGGGCAACATTGAGACTAAAACTGAAGCTTTTCCACCAGGCGGGGCCAGTACCAAAGGTGATGGTAAACCACAGCAGTCCCATTTGTAAATGTCAAACATGAGGTGTCTGTTCCTTATGCAGTGAACCTACTTCACGGAATCGGACTTTTTGGAAGGCCCATCAGATCAGGAGGCAGCGGTGCCTCGCAGGATGTCACAGTGTCACAGCCCCAGCATCGGGCTGGAAATTCAAGCCCTACCTCCACATCCCGCAGCAGCAGCTACGAAAGGGCTGTGGATAATGAGGCTCCATCGGCACAGATGAGCCAGAGGGCTTTCTCTTCTCCGGAAAACTATCAGAGGCCAGCAGGGATGGATGACGTCTGCAGACAGATGTCATGTGGTGGGAAATCCGGGTCTCCAGGTGTGGATCCATCAGGCTTTTCACCATCAGTTGGGTCCCAGGCTCATCCTTGCAGCAGGTCTTTGTACTCCCAGCGGCGCCAGGGTACACTGGCCGGGATTCTCACCTCAGGTGGCAGACGGACATGGCAGTCGCCAGCAGGGTCAGGGCCACGGCTGCTGTGGAGACAGAAGCCACGAAGGCTGGAGCCACGACTGTGATAACAGGAGAGACAGTGGTAGCGAAGGAAATGGCGTTCATCTCGACGCTAACGAATGTTAAAAGGACCTTGTGCCATAGGGTCGTTTTAGGCACTTTTGACAACCAAGTTGCTCTGGAGCTATTTTGTTTAGAAACTGTATAGAGCAGCTTTACAAGTTGCCAACTTTCTTTATAATTTTTTTAAAGCTGCTAGTTGCAATTCAATACAGAAAGGAGGGCTGTGGCTCCACTTGTAGTACATCAATAACCTTTCACCCCAGGGTTTTAGGCAAAAGAAAATGCCGCATCATTTTACACAGGTTAGGGAGGGCGGATTACATAGATTGTGTGAATTATAAAGCAAATATTTTAATTATCTGTTATGCCTTTGTATTGCTAGAAATTTCTTGTTAGTGAATCAGATGTTGGTGTGTATGAAAGAAAATATGCAAATCTGTCATCTGAAATGGCTATCAGGATTATGGTAATAAATTAGAAGGCATGACTCTTCAGTGATTCACTTTATTAACATTTTATTTGGTGAAGCTTAATGGTTAACTCTGGGGATAAATCATATTGCATAACTTAGAAAATTTAAGTATAAATTCTGTGATGTGCTCTTTCAGTTTCATCCTAATTGAACACATAAGTGTAAATCAACACACCCTACATCATTCTAAAGCTTTGGAATTTATTCAATAAATCACGTTTGATGGACGACTGAAGTCACACAGGAAGTTGAACATCTCTTGTATATTTTTACATTAGAAGTTAACAGTGTTAATACAAATTCGTTTTCTCAGGAAGAAAAACATGTCAGTTCATAGATAAAAGGGTGAAGTGTTTGACTGAAAAAAATGCTTACTGGACAAAACATCCATGAAGAATTTAAGTGCTGCCTCGTATGTCTCAAACTAAAAATGTTAACATCTGGGGCTGGTGCTGTGGTGTAGTGGGTAAAGCTGTCATCTGCAGTGCTGGCATCCCATATGGGCACCGGTTTGAGTCCTGGCTGCTCCACTTCCAATCCAGCTCTCTGCTATGGCCTGGGAAAGCAGCAGTGGATAGCCCAAGTCCTTGGGCCCCTGCACCTACATGGGAGACTCCTGGCTTCAGCTCAGCTCAGCTCAGGCTATTGTGGCCATTTTGGGAGTGAACCAGCAGATGGAAGAGCTCTCTCTCTCTCTCTCTCTCTGCCTCTCTGTAATTCTGCCTTTCAAATAAATTTTTTTAAAAGTTTAACATTTCAGAGTATCCAGGATGTGCATACAAGGACATGTTTTGTTATGGAGATTGTACATTTTCTTTTTTTTTCCTTGAACATTGGGCAGAATTTAAACACTTTGCTGATTTTAAATTTTTTGAATCTTGTTTAACAAAATTCTTATGCATCAAAATGTAGTTGTCCTTCTATTACTGAATTGCTTATAAAAATTAATTCCTTAAAGAATTGGATCCTTTTAATACCACTTTTGTACTATGTTGTTTTTTAATGTATTAAAACAAAACCCAAAAAAGAAAAAGATTTATTTATTTATTTGAAAGGCAGAGTTACAGAGATGCAGAGGCAGAGAGAGAGAGAGAGAGAGAGGTCTTCCATCTGCTGGTTCACTCCCCAAGTGGCCTCACTCGCTGGAGCTAATCCAATCTGAAGCCAGGAACCAAGAGCTTCTTCCAGGTCTCCCATGTGGGTACAGGAGCCCAAGCACTTGGGCCCATCTTCTACTGCCCTCCCAGGCCATAGCAGAGAACTGGATCGGAAGTGGAGCAGTCTGGACTCAAACTGGTGCCCATATGGGATAATGGCACCGCAGGTGGAAGTTTAGCCCATTGTACCAAAGTGTCAGCCCTGGGACCTTTTTCTTTCTTTCTTTCTTTCTTTCTTTCTTTCTTTCTTTCTTTCTTTCTCTTTTTTTTTTTCTAAGATTTCTTTTTTGGGGCCGGCACTGTGGCATAGCAGGTAAAGCCACAGTGCAGTGCTGGCATCCCATATGGTCACCAGTTTGAGACCCAGCTACTCCACTTCCAATCCAGCTCTCTGCTATGGCCTGGGAAAGCAGTAATGGATGGCCCAAGTGCTTGGGCCCCTGCACCCACATGGGAGACCTGGAAGAGGCTCCTGGCTTCGGATCGGCACAGCTCCAACTGTTGTGACTAACTGGGGAGTGAACCAGCAGATGGAACACCTCTCTCTCTCTCTCATTCTCTCTGCATGTAACTCTAATTTTCAAATAAATAAGTATATCTAAAAATAAAATATTTATTTATTTGAAAGTCAGAGTTACACAGAGAGAAAAGGAGAGGCAGAGAGGCAGTGAAAGAAAGAGAGAGAGAGAGAGAGAGAGAGGTCCTCCATCCGCTGGTTCACTCTCCAACTGGCTGCAAAGGCTGGAGCTGCGCTGATCTGAAGCCAGGAGCCAGGAGCCTCCCACAGGCCTCCCATGTGGGTGCCGGGCTCAGGGACCTGGACCATCCTCCATTGCTTTCCCAGGCCATAGCAGAGAGCGGGATCAGAAGTGGAGCTGTCGGGATTTGAAATGGCGCCCACATGGGATGCCAGCACTGCAGGTAGCAGCCCCACCCTCTACACCACAGCACTGGCTCTCTTCACTTTCTAGTTTACATTTTTCTCTACAGTTTTGAATTTACTTTCATGAGCAAAGAAAAACATAAAAGAAAACATATTAAAAACATAAAAGAAACATAAAAGAAAAAATATTAAAGAAGGAATAAAGGGACAGTGAAAGATAATTTATTATAAAGAAAAGAAGGTATTTACGAAATGTACCATCAGAAGGTAACTCAGCAGTAGTACCCGGAGGGAGGTAGCACAGGGTGGCCGATGGGACAGGCCCTGCCAGACCAGTCCAGTCTGCTACATGACCATGCCACTCGCTCACCGAGCTCTAACTCCTGGAGACGCCAGCAGGCATGGCTGAGCAGAGAGTGTGGTTCTGTTGCCCAGGAGAGCGGGTGGACTGCTGAGCTATCGAAGCACTGGGGGCCAGAGCCCTCAGCGGGGATCTGCACCTGCGAGAGGCCCCAGTCAGCTGGAGCTGAAGGCAGCAGGGGCGGCCAATCCCTACTCAGCCGCCAGCAGGCTGGGTCTCCGGCTTGGTTAGCGCCAGGACCTGGCCCAGGAGCCTGCGCACAGTGGAGGTGATGGCAGAGCCGCAGGAATCCAGCAAAAAGGCAGCGATCATCAGGCCTGGGTCGGGAACACCCTGGGGCAAGACAAGCTTGGAAAACGCCAGAAGCACTCGAGGAAACGTTGCCAGCGCCCGGAATGCCCGAGTGCTTAAGAACTTTGATGATCCTCAGCCTTCATTCACTCATCAGACACACTGAGCTCGCACTATAGGCAGTGCACAGGACCAAGTGCAGGAGATACAGCCGCGGGCAAGGCAGACACGGAATTTATGAAGCAGAATCATGTGAAAATAAAATCGCCAATATTCAATCGTTGGGCAACTCCAAAAGAGGCAGTTTCTTATGGATCAAGGTGGATACATTCTGGCAAGAGAAGAAAAAAGCACATTACCCAATTAATTGCTTGATTACAGCTGCGAAAAGAACTCTGCGTGTGTGTGTGTGTGTGTGTGTTACTAGCCAAGAAAGGCTTCTCTAAAGTAAGTTACTTTTAAGGAATTGAGGAACGAAGAAATTTTTTAAAAAAGATTTATTTATTTATTTGAAAGTCAGAGTTATACACAGAGAGAAGGAGAGAGAGAGAGAAAGAGAGAGAGAGAGAGAGGTCTTTCATCTGCTGGTTCACTCCCCAACTGGCCACAACAGCTGGAGGTGTGCCGATTCGAAGCCAGGATCCTCTTCCAGGTCTTCTCACATGGGTACAGGTGCCCAAGGACTTGGACCATCTTCCACTCTTTCCCAGGCCATAGCAGAGAGCTGGACTGGAAGTGGAGCAGCCAGGACTTGAACCAGTGCCAATATGGGATGCCGGCACTGCAGGCGGCGTACCTGCTACTCCACAGCACCGGCCCCTGAAGAGAAATTAACTGAGACAAGAAGAGGGAGAGACCATCCTGGCCATGTCAGAGGCAAAGATTTGTTGGGATAAGGGGGTAGGGGTGTTGAGTTTTGGTTTTTGGTTTTTTGAAAGGTAGAGTGGCAGAGAGAGGGAAAAGACAGAAATCTTCCATTCGTTGGTTCATTCCCTCAAGTGCCCCCAACAGTCAGGACTGGGGCAAGCTGAAGCCAAGAGCCAGGAACTCCATCCGGGCCACGCTTGTGTGTGGCAAGGACCCAAGCACTTGAGCCATCATCGGCTGCCTCCCAGGTGCCTTTGCAAGAAGCTGGCTCAGAAGCGGAGTGGCTGGGCCTGCGGCCAGGCACTGCAGTCTGGGATGCAGGCACCCCAAGTAGAGCTAAACGGTTGCAGGTGCAAATCTTCGATGGGCAGGAACCTCACAGGTTGGAGGGACCAAGGAAGGTGACTGAACCTGTGGAGACGCAGGGGCAATACAGGGCGAGGTCGGAAGGGAAACAGGCCCTGGACTAGGCAGGGTCTTGTCAGTCATGTTAATGTGCTTGGGTTTTAATCCAAGGGCTGTACAAACATGGGTATATTATTAACACCCCAAAGCTAGCAGAGCTGTGGGAGCACCGGGTTACAAAGAACGTCCCAGTCCGTGCCACGGACGCACCCAGAGGTGCACAGCTGCACGGCAAGTGAAGGGTTGCACAGGATTGGAATCGAGGCTGTGACGAAGGCCAAGAGGCCCAGAGCCTGCCCAGGAGGAAGTCGAGTCGGCCCATGCCCGCGGGCGCCCCTGACCTGGGCTACAGCTCAGTGCCCAGTGGCCGGGAGAAGCAGTAGATGAGTGGGAGGAGTACGTCGAGCGCCCCGGGCGCCAGCAGCAGGTGTGAGGCCACAGGCAGAGGACAAAGGCCAGCAACAGCGCCTGCGCCACGGTCCTGGCACGCGCCAGTGTGGGCGGCTGGGAGCAAGGCCCAGGCTCGCAAAGACAGCGAAAAAGACCACCCCGCCAGCGCAGGCCAGGCCAGAGCGCGCTCCAGGCGGCTGCGAGAGGCCCCCCCCTCCCCGCACCCATTGCCACAGGCTGCCGAGCGCCCCGAAGGCCGCGGCCGCTCAGGTGAGCAAGTCAGTAGCCTCTGTTGGAAGTAGTAGGTGAGCCGGAGCAGCAGAGCACGCCGGCTAGAGCCAGGCTGAGCAGGTGCACATGCAGGGATCGGCCGCAGTCACCATGATGAAGCAGTCAAGGTCATCCCAGGGGCTACAGTGGCCGACACCAAGGTCCCCAACACTGCTCTTCATCACTGACCTTGGAATGGGGGAGAGGAAGAGGCTGCTGGGGAGGCTAGCACCAGAGAAGCCCCCAACCCACCTCTTCCTGCCCCGCCCCCTCTTCTTCAGCCCTTGCTGGGAGGGGACCACAGAGGTAAGACTTCCTTGAGAGAGGGGCAGGAACTTGGCCTCCAGCTGCAGGTTGTGAACAGGAGGTGGACTCCAGACTTCCTGACTGTGAGCCCTGGGAAATGAGGAAGAGGCGGGCAGGAGTCTCCAGCCCTGGTGACCAGGGAGGGTGGGGTGGCGGTCACAGATGGAGGAGGGTTCAGCTGTGTAGGGGCACAGTCCTGTGCAGGCAGCCCGCTGGGAAACCATTCCTAGAAACAGCCCCAGGGCCCTTCCTAGTGCCACCCAGGCTGGGAGGGGCAGGGAGCAAAGCAGGAGTGGACAATGGCCGTGTGTTGCGGTCCCCAAGGTGCAACCCCGTGAACAGCCACCTGGGCCCTGCCCTGGCCGAGGCCCTCGCCTGCAGTTCCCTGGCAGGGCTGCGAAGGTTTCACCTCTCTCCAGCTTCCAGGCCTGTCTCCTCTTCACTCGCCTCTTTGTTGTAGCTAAATATTTGTTTGCTTTTAATTACTTTATTTATTTGACAGGCAGAGTTAGACAGTGAGAAAGAGAGACAGAGAGAAAGGTCTTCCTTCCGTTGGTTCACCCCCCAAATGGCCACTACGGCCGGAACTATGCCGATCCGAAGCCAGGAGCCAGGTGCTTCTCCTGGTCTCCCATGGCGTGCAGGGCCCAAACACTTGGGCCATCCTCCACTGCCTTCCCGGGCCACAGCAGAGAGCTGGACTGGAAGAGGAGCAACCAGGACTAGAACCGGCGCCACAGGCGGAGGATTAATCACGTGAGCCACGGCGCCGGCCCTGCTTTTAATTTCATCTTCCAGAAAGGCAGAGCTACAGAGAGGCTGGGAGAGAGAGAGAGAGACATCTTCCGTCCGCTGGTTCACTCCCCAAATGCCCACGCCAGCCAGGACTGGCCAAGGAGTCTGAACTCTACCTGGGTCTCCCACGTGGGTGGCAGGGGCCTGAGCACCTGGGCCACCATTCACTGCCTCCCAGGATGCATTAGCAGGGAGCCGGATCAAAACTGGCCGGGGGGTTGGGGGGTTCACGCTGGCGGGCTGACGTGAGCTGTGGGGGTCACAGGCGGTTGCTCCATCGCAGCACCGGCCCTATTCCTGCCCCTGCCGGCCACAGAGGAGCCCAGAGTCAGGGTGGAAACCTCCGGCAGCCAAACAAAAAGAGCACGGGCCTGGGAAGCCCACCCAGCTTCTAGATCCACGCTTTTTTTTTTTTTTTTTTTTTTTTTTTTTTGCTGTGTGGCCTTGGGCAAATTACTCAGCTTCACTGAGCCTGTCTCGGCGCTGTAAAATACCTACCTCACAGCGCTGTTGCGGGGATGACAAGGAAACATAAGTAAAACTCAGAGCCCCGTGGCTGACACTGGGGAGATGCTTCATAACTGATAGCTCCCTTCCCATTCCGGCAGTGCACAGACAAATGTGTACAGACCACACACACACACACACACACAGACGCCCCCAGCACACACAACACCACAAAAACATCTGGCCCAATTGCTACCCTCCCCCCAAGGGGGTGTATGCAGCTGGGGGGGGGGGCGCCAGCCTCCTGCTGTTAGTTTTCACACAGACGCACCCCTCGGGTGTCCACTTCCGAAATCTGCATTTGAGCCTTTCCGGCTCCAGTCCTTCCTGGAATCCTGAGTGGCTCTATAGCCCCCAGTGACCTCCCCACTCTGAACCTCACCCTATATTCCCACCAGATTGGTCCTCTGTTCCCTGCTGCTGTTCTGGCTGCTGGAGCTCTCTCTCAGGTCCTGGCTCTAAGAAGCAAATGCCTTACAAAAAAAAAAGAAGAAGAAGCTGAGAAGCTGAGACAGGAGCTGGCGTAGTAGACTAAGCCTCCGCCTGCAATGCCAGCATCCCACATGGGTGCCAGTTCAAGTCCCGGCTGCTCCTCTTCCAATCCAGCTCTCCACTTATGGCCTGGGAAAGCAGTGGAAGATGGCCCAAGTGTTTGGGCCCCTGTACCCACATGGGAGACCTGGAAGAAGCTCCTGGCTCCTGGCTTTAGATCGGCCCAGCTCTGGCCGTTGCAGCCATTTGGGGAGTGAACCAGCGGATAGAATCAATCTCTCTCTCTCTCTCTCTGTAACTCTACCTCTCAAATAAATAAATAAATAAAATCTTAAAAAGAAAAAAAAAAAAAAAGGCGGAGACAGCAGAATCCCCTCCCACGCCCACATCCCAGACCCATCAGTGGGCTGGGCCCAGGACACAACATGAATGGGCCCAACAGCTGGAGGGGCTGAGGATCCAGGGTACAAGAGGGCCCCGGGGAGAGGGACTGTCGTTACAGGGCAAGGGGGTCTTCAGCACCGGGGGGAGGAGAGGGATCAGGGAGGCCAGGCTGCTGAGCAGCATGGCTCTGAGCTGACCTGGGTGGGCGGCGCTCTTTTCTGCGGCCTGGCTTCTCCCGGGGCTGCTGGGGAGCCACGGCTGGGGCTCCAGGACTGTCAATCTTGTCAATCCCAACTCCCCACCACACACACACCAGGCGCCAGCCTGCTCCCGCGGTGCCCTGCTTTTCCTGCGGCTTGGCTGTGGTGTCTGGGGAGAGGAGTCCGCCAGTTGCTCACCGGCGCACAAAGCCTCAGTGCCCTCCAGGCAACGCCAGCTGTCAGCGCCTCTGCTCACAGTCCTGGCTGGAGACAGGCTGGCTATGGCATCCTGGGAGCAGTGAAGAGAGTGGCCAGGGTCCCGGGGGTGCCAAGCTCTACTTACATGGGCTTCACGCAGGGTCCACGCAGAGGGGCATTCTGGGAAGCAGAGCAGGTGTAATCATGCTAGACGGGCCACCCCAGGTGCCGTGCCTGCCCACTTCCAGCTTGGGCAGAAGGTGCAGGGACAGGCCTTAGCTCAAGTCCCAGGTCTGACCCAGGCACTGGCGCCTTCCAAGTCCATTTCCTCATCCCCAGAACAAATGGATATTTAATAATACCTGCTGCGTAGTGACCAATTCTTCCATGCCAGGCTATGAAACAGTCACTCTTACCCGTATTTGCAAATGAGCTAGGCAAGTGGCAGAAACCACTGCCTGTCAGCCAGCCATGAGCAAATCTCAGCTAGTCTATGTCCGGGCTGGGAATTCCATTCTCCTTGCTGGTGACTGGCCCACGGGCGGAAACGTGACATAATTCTGGCCAGTGAGATCTGAAGGCCATCCAAGGTCTCTAAAGAGCCCTTTCTTCCCTTGTGGATGTCAGGCACAAAGGTGCTGTCTGGAATCGCTGCAGCTGTTTTGCAGCTCTGAGGAGAATAGCAAATAAACTGACAGCAGCAGAGCAGAACGTTGAAAGAACACTGGTCCTTGACGTTGTCAGCGAGCAGCCAAATTAACTGACACCGCGGCCGTACTGTCTCAGGGCCTCTTCCAGGTGTGAGGCGTCCTTCCTGCTTGGAGCCCAGCCACGTGTCCCTGGGTTCTAGCCAGATAGCCACGTATCCCTGCTGTGGGCAGACTGCATCACTGCTCTAGACACGAGAAGAGCGGATCAGCTACGAGTGTCACGGAGTCTGCGTCAGATCCGGGGTACCCATTCCCTGCGGGCTCCCCAAAGCCAACCTTCCTACCCGCAGAGCAATTTGTAGGCTGGTGGCCGGAATGGTTGTAGAAATAAATGAACTCCATTTCTTCACAGTTTTCCCTCTTGGGAGGCACATTACTTCCCAAAAGGCCCCCAGGGGGCTAGGGTGAAGATGGTGCCCTGACATGTTGTCCACCATCCCTCAAAACCTACCACAAACACACGCCCTTCTCACCGCCAAAGGCCTCTGGGGCTCCCCCGGCTTCCGGTCCTGCCGTCCCACGGGCGTGGAGACCTCCCCACCTCCAAGGAGGAGGGGAAGGAATAACGGACTGGGTGATACACCTCCCCACCACAGGGGCTGGAACCACGACTCAGTGCCACCCTTGATAATTCCGCAAATCGAGGGTAGGAGCAGTGAGCCCCTCACTGGGCTTGGAAGGGCTCAGGCAGAAGCAGGTGCCTAAAGACTGCCATAGTCAATACATAAACCTCAAATGTGCATTAAAAACCTTGAAAACGTGCATGCCTTTTGAACTGGCTCCTTCACTGGTATGGAAAGGACGCACACAGGGGCCGGTGCCATGGCGCACTAGGTTAATCCTCCGCCTGCGGCGCCAGCATCCCATATGGGCGCCAGTTCTAGTGCCAGTTGCTCCTCTTCCAGTCCAGCTCTCTGCTGTGGCCCGGGAAGGCAGTGGAGGATGGCCCAAGTCCTTGGGCCCTGCACCCCATGGGAGACCAGGATAAGCACCTGGCTCCTGGCTTCGGATCGGTGTAGCTCCAGCCGTAGCGGCCATTTTGGGGGTTAACCAACGGAAGGATGACCTTTCTCTCTGTCTCTCTTTCTCACTGTCTAACTCTATCTGTCAAATAAAAAAAAAAAAAGAAAGAAAGAAAGGACGCACGCAAAGGTGACTCACTGTGAGGTTTACGACCGCAAAACCTTGCAGCAACCCAAATGTTCTCCCGGGGGCGGGGTACGAACACGTGGCAGGTCATCCTTACAGTGGAATTCCATGTAGCCATTCCCGCCAATGAGACAAACCAGACACCACATACATGGCAGAGTATTAGGCTTTAAAAGTGGATAATGAAGTGGGATATAATGGCCTCACCTTCCATAAAAAAATACCTATCTATAAAGGCACAGGAAAAAAGTTGAAATGTACAGTTATACCAAGGGATTCAAAGTGGTATTCGGGGTGCTTGTTTCACGTGACAAGAGGAATGTGAGTCTGTGTAACATGTACTCCACAAAGAACAGTAAAGTTCAAGTGTGCAGGGCCAGGTGCGACGAGATGTCTCTTTCCACACCGGTGGCCTTGGGCGTGTTTGTAACAAGGAGCAGACTCTCTGTCCCATGTTCCTGCTGTGAGGGTGGCACGGTGCGATCAGGCAGGGCCTCTACTCCCATGATTCCCTGAACGTACGCGGAGCCGCCGTCTTCTTCCTGCAGGGTCTGAGCGCCCGCTGGGGTTGGGCTAAGAGCCGGCAGGCATCCAGCAGCAGCAGGAGCCCCAGGCAGACGAGGGTCGGGATGCAGGTGCTCAGGGATTCTTCCAGAGACACCAAAGTGAAGATGGCCCCTGGGATAGAAAGTAAGGTCCCTAAGGCCTCCGGGGCGCCAGGATCGCCAGGAGCTCAGGGCCCTCCGGCCTGAGCTGACCCTCAGCAGCCTAGGCCCCCTAACCCCAGCGCGTGCGCACACACACACACACACACACCAGCCACACTCATCTCTGGCCTCCCAGAAAAAGCAGGAGCAGGAGTCAGGAGTCTCTTCAACTAATGTGGGCCCTCAGAAATAGAAACGACCCAAACAGGACAGGGGCCGAGGCAGGAAAGAGGGAGTCTGGGGAGCAAATTCTCCCTGATCCTCTCCTCTCCCAGTCCTCTACTTCCTGGAAGGAGGCCCAGGAGTTGGCGGTGGGGGTACAGGAAAGACCTGAAAATGAGGGAGGCTCCTGAGATGGGAAGCAAGCCTGGTGGGCGGCTGGTGGTGGTGGCACGGGCTGAGGGTGCGTGGCCTCTGTGGCAGCAGCTGGCCTTGTGCACCTGTGGGTAGAGCTGCTGGGAGGGGCCCCAGCTTCCCCACTCCCCATCTCCACCTGCCAGACACCTCAGTGGCTGCTCCAATCCTTCACCCCAGGAGTGGGTGTGTGGAGGGAGGAGTAGGAGCTCTGGGCGCACGGCCACATCCACTGGAAGGGATGAGGTAGAAGGTGTGTCAGACGCGGGCCTGTGTCACACGTGTGAAGCTGCAAAAGCACAGTCGTAGTCCGAAGGCCGTGGAAACTGCAGCGGGGCAGGAAGCACTCGGGAGACCCAGAGAAACAAGGCGGGTGGCAGGGGGAGGGAGAAAAGCCAGCTCTTTCCGTCATTCTTCCCCCAGGAGACCCCTGTGCCCAGGCCAGCTGGCCCCCTTACCCATCATGAGCAAGATCAGGAGCAAGTTACTGATGCCTTGCAGCAGCGGTGGGCCGGCGACCAGCAGCGCCCCAGCCAGCAGCTCCAGCCAGCCCACGGCGGTCTGGTAGCTCCTGGGATCTGGCTGGTAGCCAAACAACTTCAGCGGGCACACCTCGGCGAACCGCGTGAACAGGGCTTTCTAGGAGTGGCAGGAGATGCCCGTCAGCCACACACCCACCGCGGGGCACAGCCCAGAGGCTGCACGGCTGCACCTTCAGCTCCCCGCGACAAAGCAACGGCCCGGAGAGGAGAAGAGCCCTGGAACCAGGAAACAGCTCTGCGCTCTGTGCTCCCGCACTGTGCGCTCGCTTCCTCCCCGCCCTGTGGCTCACCCACACCCACCTAGGCCGGGGGTAGAGGGGAAGGGGGGAGGCCTGGCTTCCTGGCCAGGCTGGGTGAATGCCTGCGCAGGCTGACAGGTGGCCTCCAGGCTTCCCCGGCCCACTCTGGACTCTGAGCTGGGCCGGTGTCCCGTGTGGGTCCCGCTTCTTGGCCCTTTGCAGAGCCTTCAGCAAACAGGTTTACCTGCAGGTCAGGGCTGCCTGGACCCGGCTCACAAACCTCTCTCCGGCCCCCAAATGCGGGGAGCAGCTCCCTCCTCCTGCTCACTGGGTGCCTGTGGCCACCCAGGCCCACGGGAAGAAGAGGTTCCGCCCCCTGGCGCAGCGGAGAGCCCCAGGCCTCAGCGCCACGCCGCTCACCAGCTGCTGCGACACGGGGGCCGCGACGGGCGAGAGCTTGGCCGCCCCGGTGAGCACGAAGAAGCTGCCCAGCAGGATGCGGAGCGCAGCCAGCATGAGCGCCATGGCCGCGCTGGGCCTCCGGGACGCCGCGCTCCGTCGCCCGAGGGCCGGGCTCGCTGAGAACCCGCCCCCGGCTCGGCTCGTTTCCTCCCTGCAAGGCGCCCGGAAGGCCCGGGCCGCGGCCTCCTCCCCTCGCCCCGCAGGACCGAGGCGCCCACTGGCTGTGAGCGGCCCGACCCAGCCCCTGCGCCCATCAGCTGTCCCTACAGGTGCCGCCGGAGCCCCCGGGGGCCTCCGTGTCTGCATCTGTAAATGGGACAAGGCCTGACCAGTTCTGCCGAGGTTGTAGCTTAAGAGCTTAGAAAGTCATTTGTAAATTAACTTATCCGATTATTAGTAACAGATCAATAACCAGTCATTGTAAGTTGTCCTGTTCTGTCTTCGCCTGGAAGGTCTTTCCCCACTGATCCCTCTGGGATGAAATGAGAGTGTGAAAGGTGTTTGGAGATTCCGCCAGGGGTGAGCGCCCTTCCCCAGCCAGGCAGCTTCAGACCCACCTGCTCTTGCCCCGGGTTGGTGGGGATGGGCTGACCGCACCGGCCAGCTGTCTGGGCTTTGTTACTCGCCCCCCACCCCTTATTGTTTACATTTTTTAATGATTAAAAAGGCGCTTTCCTGACCCATGAAAAGCTGAACGAAATTCCTATGTCAATGTTCCTAAATAAAGTTGGGTTGTGGCAGCCACACTCGTTTGTGTGTGGGCTGAGTAGTTGCAACAGTGGCCAGTAAAGCCTCATGTACTTCCTGTCTGGCCCTGATTAGTGGGCCACCCTGGGCAAGGACCTCGGACTCCCCTGCTGCCGTGCCTCTGCTTAGCTGGCCCGAGACTGCGGTCCCACGTGCTTCCAGGTGGTGCTACCGCATCATCACCTGCGCTCTGCCACTCGCCCAGACTTAGCAAACACTAAATTCTCTATGGTGGGTTACAAAAGGTTTATGTAATCATGTACAAATGCACAACTACTAAACTCCTCCACAAGGGAAAAGGGAAAAGTTATTAAAACACTTATTTAATCACTGAAAGCACAAATCCACATTAGGAAATTATATTTTAGGATACTTATACAAAATCTAACGCAAAATTAGAGCCTTTGATGATAAGCAAATATACACGTTGCTATTCTTTGTCCTTCAGTAACTTTTCTATCCTTGGAATTAAAGACGTGACTGCAAGTCTCAGGGCCGGGCCAGAAACCAACAGATTTCTTTGTTTGGACTCAGTCAAAGCTGAAAAGGTAGTGTCAGATAAATATACAGTCGAAAAAGGTAACAAAAACTTCATTGCCTTTTCATGGAGTTCTGGGTAACTTGCCTTTGCATTTATCCAAAACTGAGTGAGAGGCAATGATTTAAACACTGACTGTAACCCTGAATCTGAAGATAGCCGTGTGAGTTTTTCTTCCTCCCCGTGGGTGAGATGATTGTTTTGGTGTTTCAGGAAAGGGTTCACGACCCACGAGTTTCCTGAACGAAGGTCTTCCGCTGCCGGGTAACAAGCTTCGAGCATCTGAGAAAGTCCTTGCAGGTGCTCAAAAATGATGCCTGGGATGCTCCCCGTGCTCGACTCTGATGAGTGCACGAACTCGGAGAACGAAGGGAACATGTCGTATTCATTCTCCTGTGCGCGCCTCAACCACGTTTTTAACTTTTTCTTGAACACATCGATTTTATTATACAAACTGAAGATAGTGGTCAGAGTCCCCTGGAGACTTAAATTCAATTCACTGATAAGTGAAAAGACATCTGCTAAGTAGGCCAGCTTTGCAACCCATTCCTCATCACGAAAATGCCTGGCTAAGTCTGAATGCTTTTGATTTAAAAATATGTCAACTTCATGCCGTAATTCAAATAACCTTGTTAAACTCCTCCCTCTCGACAGCCAGCGCACTTCGGCAGGAAGCGGTAAGTGCACGTGCTGAGACCCCGTCTCTTCACACAGAATTGTCAGCATGCGTGAATTCAGCGCGTTGCTCTTGACAAAGCTCAACATCTGAGCTGCCTGCAAGAGAGTTTTGTGTAAGCCTGGGGACAACTCTTCTGCAGCTAGACGTTCACGGTGAAGAAAGCAAGGCGTAAACGCCACTCTGTCCGAGGCGACTTCTCGAATCTTTGCCCTTAAAGCAGCACACCTGCCAGTCACGCTCGCAGCCGCGTCCACACAGAGACCAACGCAGTGTTTCCAGTTCAGAGCTTTGCTGCCGATGTAGGCATTTATGAGTTCAAACATCTCAAAACCAGTCATTTGAGAAGGCATTTCAAGGCAAAACAGTAACTCTTCTTTTATATCTTTACAATCATGATCAATGAAACGAATGTAGCACAGAAGGAGGGGGGCATCTGAGACCTCCGACGACTCGTCTACCTGGAGGGCAAACCACGGCGAGCCCCGGACCTTGGCGATCAGCTGGTCTTCAACGTCGGCAGACAGCTCGTCCATCCTGTGCCCGATGGCACTGTTAGTCAGAGGAATGGTCTTCATTTGGTCTCCAGCAGTTGAACCCAACACTTCCGAACACATTTCCACTAAATACGGTTTAATTAATTCTTCAGCAATGGACAATGGCTTCTTGCTGGCAGCAATTTGGAAAGCAATTAAGTAAGAAGCTTTCACCAGTGACTTTTCAACTAGTAAACATTTTTTAAAAGAACTGTTTTGACATTCCATTTCAAGAGACTTTTGTTCAAAAAAATCCACTGGTTTGTTTTCTAATTCTGAATGTTTTGTCTTCAAATGATGAGAAAGATTTGCGGGCTTCATGCTTTCACTGGGTAAGATCTCTCCACAAATGACACACTGAGGCCGTGGTGAACCTTCTTTGGATCCAGGACACATAATAAAACCCACTTTTAAATATTCTGCATCGTACTTCTGGAAAAAACCTATTCTTTTCTTCTTTGCAGGTGGAGAATCAAGTTCTGCTTCATTTTTCTCATTAGGCACAGGTAAATCTAAATGGAACATTTGAATCATGTTATTTTCAAAAACAAATGAACAATGTTCTTCATGGTTTTTCTTACACATTTAAAATTTACATTTTGTTAACAATTTATTTTCATCAGGATACAGAGACTAATTTCAACACAAACCAGAGTACTTCTAGAATGCCACTAAAAACAATTTCTCTTTTACCCAAAGCTAGGTAACTGACTTAAAAAAAAAGTAGGTTGTGATATATGTGTAAGTAATCCTAAGTATCCATAAGATGACCGGAATTAGGGCTGCAATCCACGGAACACCATCAAGTTAAAATAAATTATTATTTTTTAAAGAATAAATTATTTTACTTGCAAACAATTCAGAACAAAAATCAAATCTTGGAAAAAAGTCAGCATTTGGGGAATCTAGCTAAGGAGCATACTAGTGCTCACTGTGCTGTAGCTCCAACCTCTCTGAAAGGTGGAATTTTTCTAAATTAAATTGGGGAAAATATAAGCAGTAATTATTAATTTTAATTCCACGCACCAGGGATGGTCTGAAGAAATAGATCTTCCCGAACACTGCTGACTGGAGCATAAACTGATAGAACTTTTCACAAGGGCAATTTTGCAACAGGTACCAAAAGCCTTAAAAATCTATGATGGCTTTTGAATTTGTAATTCTACTGCTTGGGATTTATCCTGAAGACGTAATCAGACAAGTAGACAAAGATCCATTAACAGAGCTGAGCACAACACTGCCTACAATATTCAAAACCCTGGGCAGGCATGTGGCCGGGCAGGTGAGACATGCACATCCCACACCGGAGCACCCGGGTTTCAGTCCCGGTTCTGCTCCGATTCTAGCTTTCTGCTAATGTAGATGCTGGGAGGCAGCAGGTAAAGGCTCAAGCAGTTGGGTCCCTGCCTCCCATGTGGGCAACCCAGACTGAATTCCTGGCTTCCAGCTTCTGCTTGGTCCAGACCCAGCTGTTGCAAGCAAGCAAGCATTTCAGTGAGCCAGCAGATGGTAGCTCTCTGTCTCTTAAATAAACAAATAAAAATTAAAATATATATACAGGGTGTTGGTTATGCTACATATATTGGAATCTCTGTCCATTAAGAACCACAAGGCATATTTAAATGTATACTGATGTGGAATGATGTTTTCAATGCAATGTCAAATGACAAAGTCGTTACAACAGTATATAAAAACAATACAATATTTAATCTGCAAGTTCAAAGAAGTCTGAGTTCACATACCAACACAGATTCCACTCCCCTCCACATGTGAATGTGTAACATAAATTCGTGTACACAAAAGTATGTCTTAATGGGATTATAAGAGGGTAATTTCCTGAGGAAGGAAAACAGGTTTCTCCTTCATTCCCATAAAAAGAAAAGTCCCTACATAAAAAGCTTGACTATCTGTTGATAGACTAAGTGGTTAAAGACAGTATACTCTATGAAATAAATTACTGAAAACAAAAATAAAGAATGACTTAGGCAGAGCTGGCTATTCAAGTAACTGAAAATATAAGGGGAGGATTTAAAAGGAGTCAGCATGGATGGGGAATGCTTCACAACGTTTTCAACGATGAGCTCAAATGATTTTCCTGATCAACAGCACCTCAAGCACAGGAGGTGTATTTTTATTAACCTGCAATTGAACTCCGTGTTTAAAAAAACACAGAACCAACGTTAAGTCAGCAATACTTTTAACTGTAATCTGTATCACAGTTAGAATAGCTTGTCTACACATGTGAAAACTGGAAGTGCACAGGTCTAAGAAGTGCTGATCTACTCCACACATGCTTTGTGTGCATACGGATTCAACTTGGTAGTTATTAGAATTAGTAACAATAATTATAGAGGGATAAATTATGTATTTGAAGCCATGTGGTTGAAGAATTAATGTTTTCATATTCAAGAATTGTCAACTTATCCTTTCTTAAAAAAAAAAAAAAAAGTGAACCAGAAAACAGACTTTCCACATGGGACAGCACAGAGACACATACCTGCCTGACATTCCTTGTGCTGTGTGTGTGGCTTGCAGGAGGTGGCCTTGGTCTGTGTGACAGGCTTGCACAGTAAAGCTTTGTTCTTTAAGATCATGAGAGGCTGGGAAGACATGAGCTTCATGGTATCTGCTAGTGTACTTTCCTGGTGAAAAACAAATTCAGACACCAAACATATTTTTAGTACTTTATCACTGACCATAATTGCTATTAATTGAAAAGTAATATGTATCAAGAGAAATATAATTCCTTTGAAAGAGTGGGTGCAATAAAAAAGCCATTTTGGAAAACAGACACTAATTGTTAATTCTCCTAATCAGCATCAGTTCCATTTATTGATTTAAAAAAAATTCTGCAGGTCTGGTGCTGTGGTGCAGTGCGGTAAGCTGCCACCTGAGACACCAGCCTCCCTTATTCAAGTCTAGATTTTAATCTCAGCTGCTCCACTTCCAATCTAGCTCCTCACTAATGCACCTGGGAGGGCACCTGATGATGGTTTGAGTGCTTAGGTCCCTACCACCCACATGGGAGACATGGATGCAGTTCCTGACTCTTGGTTTCAGCCTGGCCAAGCCCTGACTATGGTGGCCATTCAGGGAATAAACCAGTGGATGGAAGATCAATATCTCTTTCTAACTCTACCTTTCAAATAAATAATGTTTGGTTGTTTGTTTTTATAGAAGGTAATTTCTTAAAAACACGATGGGAGGTGGTGGCCTGTGTCAGAGCAGAGCAGGTTAAGCCACCACCAGCATCCTAGGTCTGAGTGCTGAGTCTTCGATACTCTGCTTCCAGGGGAGCTTCCTGATGCTGTGAAGGCAGCAGGTGGCCCGAGTGCTTAGGCCCCTGCCACCCACGTGAGGGACTGGATGAAGTTCTCTTTTTTTTTTTTTTTTTTTTTTAAGATGTATGTATTTGAAAGTCGGAGTTACACAGAGAAAAGCAGAGGCAGAGAGAGAGAGAGAGAGGTCTTTCATCCACTAGTTCACTCCCCAAATGGCCGCAACCGCTGGAGCCATGCCGAGCTGAAGCTGGGAGCTAGGAGCTTCTTCAGGGTCTCCCATGTGGGTTCAGAAGCCCAAGGACTTGAACCATCTTACTGCTTTCGCAGGCCACAGTAGAGAGCTGGATCAGAAGTGGAGCAGCCAGGACTTGAATCAGCACCCATATGGGATGCCAGCACTGTAGGTGGTAGCTTTACCAGCTACACCACAATGCCAGCCCCCAAAATGTTTTAATTTTTAAAATTTATTTATTTATCTGAAAGGCATATTTATGGGGGAGAAGAGTAGAGAAAGAGAAAGAAAACTTTCATCTAACAGTTCACTCTCCAAATGGCTGCAACAGCCAAGGCTGAGCCAGGCCAAAGCCAGGAGCTAGAACTCCATCTAGATCTCCCAGATGGGTGGCAAGGACCCAAGCACTGGTCTGTCTTCCACTAATTTCTTAGGGTGCAATAGCAGAGAGCTGGATTAGAAGTAGAGCAGCCAGGACTTAACTGGTGCTCATACAGGATGCCAGCACTGCAATTGGCAGTTTAACCCACTATGCCACAACACTGGCTCTAGGAAAAAAAAATTCTTTAAAGTATATTTTTTTAAAAAATGTGAAATATACACATGAGTATTCAAAAAATCATGAAAAATGCAAATTATTAAAAAACTATGTATAGGCCGGCGCCGCGGCTCACTAGGCTAATCCTCCGCCTGCGGTGCCAGCACCCCAGGTTCTAGTCCTGGTTGGGGCGCTGGATTCTGTCCCGGTTGCCCCTCTTCCAGTCCAGCTCTCTGCTGTGGACCGGGAAGGCAGTGGAGGATGGCCCAAGTGCTTGGGCCCTGCACCCACATGGGAGACCAGGAGGAAACACCTGGCTCCTGGCTTCAGATCAGCACAGTATGCCGGCCGCAACGCGCCAGCCGTAGTGGCCACTTGGGGGGTGAACCAACGGAAAAAGGAAGACCTTTCTCTCTGTCTCTCTCTCTCTCTCTGTGTAACTCTGCCTGTCAAAAAAAAAAAAAAACCTATGTATGGATTTCAAAATTTTTTGCACCAAAACAAACTTGTCTTTTTAATTCCATTTTCCACGAAGTTTGTGAAGTACCTTGTATGAATAAGTACAGGTTGTGTGTGTGTGTTTAAAGCACAAATGGTAGTATCCTACATAGTTTTATATTGTTTGGCTACATCAAAATGCGTAACATTTAGACAGGGCCGGCACTGTGGCACAGCAGGTAAAGCTGCTGCCTGCAGTGCCGGCATCCCATATAGGCACCAGTTTGAGTCCCGGCTGCTCCAATTCCAATCCAGTTCTCTGTTATGGCCTGGGAAAGCAGTACAAGATGGCCCAAGTCCTTGGGCCCCTGCACGTGCATGGGAGACCTGGAAGAAACTCCTGGCTCCAGGGATTGAAGACCTCTCTCTCTCTCTCTCTCTCTGCCTCTGCTTCTCTGTGTAACTCTGACTTTCAAATAAATAAATAAATCTTTAAAAAAAATGTATAAACAAAGGTCTTTATGAAACAAAGCTAAAGGATAAACAACAGAGAGACAGAATGTGTTTAAAGCATGTTTATTCAATCAGTAAATATTTACTGAACGGTTACTCCAAGACAGGCACTGTTCTAAGCCATGAGGAGGCAGCAGAAAATAAGACAGAGTCCTGTACATTCTACAGGGAGACACAGAAGTGAAACAAACCTATCACGTATAATTCTAGGTGGTGGGAAGAGTGACGAAGAAACATGAAGGGGGCCAGCACCGTGGCTTAACAGGCTAATCCTCCGCCTTGCGGTGCCGGCACACCAGGTTCTAGTCCCGGTTGGGGCGCCGGATTCTATCCCGGTTGCCCCTCTTCCAGGCCAGCTCTCTGCTATGGACCAGGAAGGCAGTGGAGAATGGCCCAGGTCCTTGGGCCCTGCACCCGCATGGGAGACCAGAAGCACTTGGCTCCTGGCTTCGGATCAGCGAGATGCACCGGCCGCAGCGGCCATTGGAGGGTGAACCAACGGCAAAAAGGAAGACCTTTTTCTCTGTCTCTCACTATCCACTCTGCCTGTCAAAAAAAAAAAAAAAAAAAGAAAAAGAAAAAAGAAAAAAAAGAAAGAAACATGAAGGGAATGGAGGGCGACGATGTGGAGGAAACATCCAAGCAGGGATCTTCTGCACGAGTCAAAAGACCAAGCAGAGCAGAGGTCTGGGCTCAGAAGAGCTTAGGCAAGGAACTGCAGGTGCAGAAGCCGGAAGTGTGAGAACGGCTGCCCTGCTTTAGGAGCATCAACGAAACAGGGCTGGAACAGAGTAAGCAGAGGAAACTAGAAACTCGGAGAGGCTACAGAAGCCAAACTAAGGACTCAGGGGTTCTTAGTGACCATCAACAATAAATCAGAATTGCATTTTAAATGTAATAGGACACCATTGGCAGTTCTATATATTTATTAATTTGAGAGGCAGAGAGACAGGGCAAGCTTCCACCTGCTGGTTCACTCCCCAAGTGCCCTTAGCTGACAAGGATCGGGTTGAGGCCCAAGCCAGGAGTCGGGAGCTCAATCCAGGTCTCCAGGGCCTCCCAGGGCCTGCATTAGCAGGAGCCTGCAGTCATGACCACAGGGAGGCATCAAACCCAGGCATTCCAATATGAGACTAAGGCATCTGAACTGCTAGGCCAATACCTGCTCCTGGAGGTTATAGCTAAATTTACTTGTAAAGTTATTAATAGATGCACTCAGTAAAAAATTCAAATGGTATAAAAGTGTCTATGTACATGACTGCCATCTATCCAGACTCAACTCTGAAGCCAGGAGCCAGGTGCTTCCTCTTGCCTCCCATGTGGGTGCAGGGGCCCAAATACTTGGGCCATCCTCCTGGATGGGCCACAGCAGAGAGCTGGACTGGAAGAGGGGCAGCCAAGACTAGAACTTGGTGCCCATATGGGATGCCGGCGCCACAGGTGGAGGATTGACCAAGTGAGCCACAGCACTGGCCCCCAGACTCAACTCTGAATACAATCATTGTTCCCAGTTTCTTATGTATCCTTCTATAGATGGATTATGTAATAACATAAGTTGCTTCTGACTACAAATGGTAACATTAACAAGACTTGGCACCTTGCTCTTGTCACTTGGCAAATCAACTTGGAGGTATATTTACATAACTTCGTGAAAAGCTGCCTAGTAACAGCTTCATGGTGTTCCATTCTTGAATGCATGTACTCAAGTAACATTATAAATCTTTTGCTATTCTAAACAATGCAACAGTGACTGTCCTTACATAAAAATTAATTCCATATATATACATATCTAATTCCATATATATGTATACACACACACACACACACATACAGCAGAAGTGGGAAGTATCCAACCCGTGGGCTGTATAAAGGTCCCTAAATCATCCGGTCTAGCCCTGCCCAGGCAACTGTAGGAGGGATGCCAATTTAATAAACCTATACTAGACTAATTTCTAAGTTGATAATTTTGCAGGGCCCACAAAGGGTGTTATAAATATCCAAATGGCCCTTGCCAGAAAAGAGGCTCCCCAACCCTGATCTAGAGAATACAGGCTAAGTGCTGCCGATGGATCGGTGGCACTGCCGGAGAGCTTCCCACAGATGTATCAAACTACACGACCATGAGCAACATATGGGAACTGTTTTCCAACATCCTCGTCACAGAGTAGTACATTCTGCTATTTTTCAGTGAAAAATTACCCTATTGTAGTGTTGTTAGGCATATTTCCTGTTATTATTATTAATGTTTCATCTTCTGTGAGTCATCTATTCAGATCCTTTGCCTTGCTTTCCTTTAAAAAAAAAAAACTAAATCCATGCATATTTTTAAATGGGTCATGTGACATAAAATTCAAAGATTCAAATGGTAAACAATAAAAAGAAATCTTTTCCCTCCTGAAATTCTCCCCCAGTCATTCCATTCTCCTCTGAGGCAACCATTATTACCTATTTAGTGGTTGCCTTCCAGGGATGCTCTAGACATTTGTGCTAGCGTGTGCAAGCATGTCTTCTGTGCTCAAAGCCCAGCAGCAGTATGCTACACAGTCTTACGTCTTCCTTTTTCCACTTAGGATCTATGAGATTGCTTTATGTATAAACAGAGCTGCCCAATTCACAATAGTGAAGGCAAGGAATCAACCTAAATGCCAATCAACAGAAGACTGGATAAAGAAATTATGGGATATGTACTCTAGAGAATACTACACAGCAATAAAAAAAAAATGAAATCCAGTTATTTGCAACAAAATGGAGGAATCTGGAAAACATCATGCTGAGTGAAATAAGCCAGTCCCAAAGGGACAAATATCATATGTTCTCCCTGATCTGTGACAACTAACTGATCGCATAAAAGGAAGCCTGTTGAAGTGAAACAGACACTATGAGAAACAATGACTTGATCAGCCTTTGTCCTGTCGAGGAACAGCTTACTATTTTATTCTTTTTAGTATTTTCTTTTTCTACTTAATACCATTGGTTGAATTCTTTAACACACTTAGGAGTTTAAATCCAACTGAAAATTGATCCCTGTTATTTAAAAATAAGAGTGGGAATAAGAGAGGGAGGAGATGTACAGTTCGGCACATGCTCACTCGGACTTACCCAAGGGTAAAGCTAGAAATGTGCCATGGGACTCCAAATCCCATTAAGTTGGTAGGTACCAAGGCCATCTTACTAGATAAAATGATTAGTTTAAGTTCATAATTGATCATGAAGATAGAATTAAGTGTCAAAGGGATCACATAAATAAGACCAGTGTCTGCTAATAATAACTGATAGAATTAAAAAGGAGAGAACAATTCAACATGGGAAGTCAGACACACAGCAGACTCAAAGAATGGCAAATGCCCTAAACAGCACTCTGGCCTCAGAATCAGCCCTTAAGGCATTCAGATCTGGCTAAAAAGCCCATGAGAGTTTCACAGGCATGGAAAGCCAAGACATTGTGGCAAAAAATGACCTAAATGAAAGATCTCTGTGAGTGAGATCTCAGTGGAAAGAACAGGCCATCAAAGAAGGAGGTACCTTTCTCTGAAGGGAGGAGAGAACTTCCACTTTGATTATGGCCTTGTCTAAATAAGATTGGAGTTTGTGAACTCAAGAGGTTTCCATAGCCTTGGCAGCTCATGACAAGAACCTTGGATGAATACTGACATCAAAAATAAGAGTGTCAATTATTGTTTTTTTTTTTTTTAAATCTTTGTGTGTGTGTGTGTGTGTGACAGGCAGAGTTAGACAGTGAGAGAGAGAGACACAGAGAAAGGTCTTCCTTTTTCCGTCGGTTCACCCGCCAAGTGGCCGCTACGGCTGGCTTGTTAAGGCCAGTGCACTGCGCCGATCCGAAGCCAGGAGCCAGGTGCTTCCTCCTGGTCTCCCATGTGGGTGCAGGGCCCAAGCACCTGGGCCATCCTCCACTGCACTCCTGGGCCACAACAGAGAGCTGTACTGGAAGAGGAGCAACCGGGACAGAATCCAGCGCCCCAACCGGGACTGTGCCGGTGCCACAGGTGGAGGATTAGCCTAGTGAGCTGCAGCGCCAGCCAAGAGTGTCAATTGTTAAATCAACAACAGGAGTCACTGTGTACTTACTCCCCATGTAGGATCTCTATCCTTAATGTATTGTGAGAATCAATGGTAAAAATAGTCTTCAAATAGTACAAATACTTTGTGTGTCTGTGTGGGTTCAAACTGTTGAAATCTTTCCTTAGTATATACTAAGTTGATCTTCTGTATATAAAGATAATTAAAAATGAATCTTAATGAATAATGGGATGAGAGAGGGAATAGGAGATGGGATGGTTTGCGGGTGGGAGGGTGGTTATGGGGGGAAAAGCCACTATAATCCAAAAGTTGTACTTTCAAAATTTATATTTATTAAAAAAAAAGTTTCCTAAATAAAGAAAACATGCTGCCACATCCTTTTTAACAACTGCATGGTATTCTACTGTATGGATATAGCATAAATTAACTGCAGCCAGGCCACGTAAGCAGGTATGGAACCAGAAAAGAGCGCCTGTCAGGCTCTGCTCACACAGGGCTCTTTTTCCTAATTCATGTAAAAACTCAGAGTGAACTCCCTGTGCTTTGACTACTGATGAAACAATTAGGTCTGTTTGTAAGCTTCTGCTACTACAAACAATGCTGCAGTGAATCTCCTTGCATATATTTCATTTCATAAATGTGCAAAATGTATCTGAAAAGGAAATACCTAAACATAGAATTCCCAGGTAAATAGTGTCTACATTTAAAAAGTTTAACAGGTTCTAAATTGCCCTCTGTGCTATTTCACTCACTTACACTCCTACTGCTAATATGGAAGAGGCCGTAAAGTGCTGTCCATCATCTCTGTCTTTGCCAATCTGACCAAACTATTGCGGTACCCAACATTTCTTTAATTCTGAAGTTAAACATCTTTGCACTAGTTTAAGAACTACTTTCCAGTCTAGGCCTGTAGACTGTTGGTTCATACTTACACTCATTTTCCTATGGAGTAGTGAGTCTACTGATTCACAGAAGCTCTTCCTGTATTTTTTAAAATACTAGGTTTTTTTTCAACAGGAAAACTATTTTGTTCACTTTGTCATTTGTCTTTGAAATCAGTTGAACTTCTCTATTGACTCCTTCATAGCTTTAGGGTTTTGCGACATATTTAGAAATACTTCCCTCACTTCCATATTATTAAATATTTTTCCTGGTACTTTTATTATTTCCTACATTTGGTCTGAATTGTGAGGTAGAAACTCAACTGCATTTTCTTCCATATGTCTACTTAGTTCTCACAGGATTATTTGCAGAATAATCCATTTTTGTCCTACTGATCTGAAAGGCTACCCTTATCATTGCTAGATTTCTATATACACATATTTGGGACCACTTTATTTTCTATTGAGTCACAGTCTATTCCTGCACCAGCATCAGTTATTTTAACTACACAGCTTTATAATAGCTGTAGTTTTCCTATAACTTTAGGATGTGAAAACTAGCTCCTCCCTGCCTGTATTCTTCTTTTTCAGAATTTCACTGAAAATTTCTGAGCTGAGAAGCGACATGACCCAATGTGTGTTTTTAGAAGAGTATCCTGGGGTGACATTTGGCACAGTGCTTAAGACACTGCTTGATACCGAGATCCCGTATCGGAGAGCTTGTGTACACAGCCCAGCTCTGCTTCCTAGTTCAGCTTCCTGCTAGCGTGCACCTTGGGAGGCAATAGGTGGCTCAAGTACCTGGGTCTCTGCCACCCAGAGACCTGGATTAAGTTTGACCTAGCCCTGGCTCTTGCAGGCATTTGGGGAGTTGGGGAGTGAACCAGTAGGTGGGTCAAGTGGGTGATCTTTATTTCTGTCTTCAATAAAATAAATTAATTTTTTTAATTAACAAAATAAAAGATCATTCTACAACAGCATGGAGAAAAAGCTACAAAGGGCAAGAAAGGATGCAGGAGAGGCAGGAGGTTAGTGCAGTAAGCCAGCAGAGAGAGGCCGGCAGTGTGACTCAGGAGGCAGCAATGAGAGGCCAGAAGGAGGGGTGCTGGAGCGCGAGCTAAGACAGGAACCCCTGTGGTCCTGGTGCACACGTACTGTCTGAGATGGCTATAATCCATCTAAGTGTACATTTCAAGTAAGTGGATACATAAATATGGAGCTCAAAGATCAGCACAAGAAAAATAAAGACAAGTAGCCAGCACTGTGGCGTAGCAAGTAAAAGCCACCGCCTGCAGTGCCAGCATCCCATATGGGCACCGGTTCAAGTCCCGGCTGCTCCACTTCTGATCCAGCTCTCTGCTGTGGCCTGGGAAAGCAGTAGAAGATGGCCCAAGGCCTGGGGCCCCTGCAGCCTTGTGGGAGACCTGGAAGAAGGTCCTGGCTCCTGGCTTGGGATTGGCACAGTTCCGGCCATTGCGGCCAACTGGAGAGTGAACCAGAAGATGGAAGACCTCTCTCTCTCTCTCTGCCTCTCCTTCTCTCCCTGTGTAACTCTGATCTTCAAATAAATAAACAAATCTTAAAAAAAAAAAAGGAAGAAGAAGAAAAAGACACGAGGCAGCCAACTGAAATGTAGGCAACCTATGAAGTGTCAACATGGCTAGGTATTTGGAAAAACAGTACTAAATATTTCCACAAGTGTCTCTGTAGAAAGGTAACAAGCCGGTCTGAAAGCACACACAGCAGACTCTCACGAGTGCTTGCTTCTGGAGATGTGAAAAGGGGATGCGTGGTCATGATTATGTTTTTTTAACCGAGAAAGGAAATGTGCAGAGGGCAGGGGTGGATATTGTGAGCAAATGACCCAAATCTAACAAAGTTCATTCTGGGTGATGCGAGCACAGAGCAAGGGTCGGCAAACAGTGCTCCCCAGGCCAAGCCCAGCCCACCTCCTGGATCTGTAAGAGAACTGGAGCACACCACACTCCCTATCGTGCTGTCTGGAACTTAAATGGCAGTCCCAGTCCCAACAGAGGCCGTGCAGCCTCAGGTGTAACATAAGTAAATACTATCTAGGCCTTAATGAAACAGTTTGATGATTTTTGCAGTAATTTTCTTTTGTGTACCTTTCTCTATTTTCACCTTTACACTTTTTTTTAAAGATAGATTTATTTATTTGAAGGTCAGAGTTACACAGAGAGAGAGGTCTTCCACCAAATGGTTCACTCCCCAATTGGCTGCAACGGCCGGAGCTGCGCCAATCCGAAGCCAGAAGCCAGGACCTTGTTCCAGGTCTCCCACAAGGCTGCAGGGGCCCCAGGCCTTGGGCCATCTTCTACTGCTCTTGCAGGCCATAGCAGAAAGCTGGATTGAAAGTGGAGCAGCCGGGTCTCAAACCAGCACCCATATGGGATGCCGGTGCTTCAGGCCAGGGCGTTAACCTGCTGTGCCACAGCGCTGGCCTCACCTTTACATTTAAAACCATTTGGGCCTACACTGTGGCACAACGGGTTAAGCTGCCTGTGATGCTGGCATCCCACATAAGCTATGGTTCGAGTCCCAGCTGCTCCACTTCCAATCCAGCTCCTTGCCAATGCCCCTGGGAAGGTAGCAGACAATGGCTTAAATGCTTGGGCTCCTGCCCCTATGTGGGAGACCTGGATGGAGTTCCAAGCTCCTGATTTTGGCCTAGCTCAGCCCTGGCCAATGCAGCCATTTGCAGAGTGAACCAGCAGATGGTAAAACTCCCTCTCTATCTCCGTCTCTCCCTCTTTCTGTACTGCACCGTTCAAATAAAATAAAAACAGATCTGAAAAAAAACAACCATTTAAGCAACCTGACAGAGATTGATAATAAAGTCCTCAGAGAAACAAAGCAAAGATTCTAAAACTGTCAGTTTTTTCATATCTTAAGAGTACTACATTATTTATTATAATACTTTTTATAGACTAAACTGAAAATATTAATCAGAGCTATTCTGTAACACAGTTTAAATGACTAGTGAATTATAGAAATACTCCACATGGGGAAACCATATATAGGGCAGTCACATTAAATATGAGTTATGTGTCCCTGAAAAACCTGAATAATTCAACACTAGCCTAATTCAAGACTAATTGTCCCACACATATGAAGCAGAGGAGGGATTCATTCTCACAATTCACAAATACACGACCAATATAGAATGTTTTTCTAATTATATAACACATTAATATCTTAATTATATAATTAAGTAGTTATCATAATTGTTCATTATATGATAATTAATTAATGATATGACTTCGTAATTTAAGGTGTAATGCCTAACATACGCATAAATAAAAGGTTAATTTAATGACATTTCATTAACTATGTGGTATACCGTCTGAAAAGAATTAAGTAGAAACCACCTTCCAACAGCACAAATAATGGGGGTTACAGGCACTGTCAGGACAAGGTATCTTTCCATATAATGATAAAAGCTGGTCTGATTCCTTCAAATCTGCTAAGGAATGAATCTAACGTGCACTGAAATTTTTTTCTCTGCTTTTTTTTTCTTTTACTCTATACTCTAAGCACAAACACATTTCCCATCTCTGCCTTGCCACCATGTCTGCATCATCTTTTTCAAAACCAGTCGCTGCCGCTGAAAGGCAGCCCAAAGCCTGTACCTGCAGCTTCACCGTGAGTCCTGCTGAAGACCCAGGATAACTGCTGGGGCGCCTTTCCTGCTGCTTCTTCCTAATGCAAGCACGTGTCCCTTGTTAACCCATGGAACTCACATCGATTCTGTGCGACTACTCGACCTTCTGTGCTACTCTCACACACTTATTAGCGAGTTCTTTAAGGTAAAGCTCAAAGTTTCTGACAACTTCATAGCTTGCTTGCTCACCTTCACATTCTTAAACCTTCAATGGGCTTGAAAACCAGGGAGCCAGCACTGACTTATAGCAAACCTTCCGCCTGTCTCTTCTTCTCTAACTGTCGAAAAAACATCATGCCTTGGCACATGTGATAGCTGGCACTTAGGGGCCTGTATGGCAGTACTGATTTCACAGCTATGCTGCCAGGACTTTTCCCATTTATTCCATTATCTTCGCCTGGTTATAAGATAATACTGTGAACCAAGGCAGGGGGATACCAACTCGCATGTTGCTTTTGATTTTTTGAGTGTTAGGGATAGATTCTCCTGAATTAACAGCATGAGATTTCATAGCAGGGGTTGGTCATCTTCAGAGACTTTCTATCATATCTAGTTTC
This sequence comes from Lepus europaeus, assembly GCF_033115175.1. Lineage (NCBI taxonomy): Eukaryota > Metazoa > Chordata > Mammalia > Lagomorpha > Leporidae > Lepus > Lepus europaeus. The sequence goes on from NC_084831.1 coordinate 27,089,443, forward strand.
TGTTTCAAAATTACCAAATTTGGGCACCACAACTAAAAAATCATTTGAATGACACTGTTACACAGCATTTAAAAAAAAAAAGTGTTTAATTTTATCTAGAGCAAATGTTAAGACAGCAGCACAAGCATCAGCAAAACAAGAACCAAAGATCTGACACAGAGTCATGATGCTGGAAAAGGGTGATGCGAAGTGGTTTTCCTGCTACGGTGACACACAAGGCAACAATGACATAATTTATAATCCCTTTAGACTGATAGATCGGAAATTACACACTTCTTGAAAAATCCAGTTCCAGGAAGTTTCATTATATTCAAATTTGGGACATCAAGTAACAGTTTAAATATTCTTCCACTTCGCAGTATTTTAAGCTTCGTATAATTCATAGTTTGACACATAATTGTATCAAACAAACTACATTAATTTTCAAAAGACTTTCCAGTCTAAAATACTTAAATATGATAACAGAATTAGCAGAGTTATTAACAAAATGATAGAACACAAGTATAAAATAAATCAGGTATGAATGCTATACCTAAAGTAAAAATAAACCCACATGGCAACATCAGAAAAAACATTAACAAAAAAACTTACATCTTCTATGGCCTTTGCTGCCTCTTTAGTAGCTGCATCTGTTAGGAATGAAAACATACACCATGACCCCCAGAATACACAGACATGAACAGCGAACCAAGGCGCTGCCTTCCTCTCAGCAAGGTGGGCTACAGACGAGGCCAGAATTTCTCAAAAAACGGTCCAAGGAAACTCCCCCCATCCACACCACCTGGGGTGCAGCTCGCAGGCCCCAACCCCATCCTACTTGATCGGAATCTCTGGTGGTAAAGGAGGCAGGGCCATTACAACCAGGTGGGTTCTTCACAAAGTGAACTACACGCACCCTTCCTTTCCCACCACCCTCCCCTGCTTGCTACCCACATGCCTCAGAGGCAGGAGAGGCATGCTTTTCCATCGAATGCAATGCTAGCTGCTGCCAAGAACAGCTCGGCTGGCAACGCTCACCTTACACCAAGCCAAACACCCCTATATCAAGTCATACCTTGTAAAACTCTGTTCGTGTCCACAGCAGGCTGGGCAGGTATTTTTGCCAATGACACTACTTTGGTTATAACTGGGGTTGTGGTAGTCCTTGCAGGAGGGAGCTCCATCAAAGCAGTTTGTGCCTTAGAAACATTTACTGATTAAAAGAAATAAGAAGGTAAGACCTGGGATAACGAAAGGGTCACACAGAAAAATCCCTGTCCAACACTAGGTTTTCTAGGAACAATGAAAATATCGGCCGGACTCTGTACTAACGCTGAACTGGGAAGTCTGATCGGATTAGCATTCATTAGGGCTTAACAGGAACTACAAACCTCAAATGACATTTGACAGGTAAAAATGCAGGCACTAACCTCAGAATTAACTGGGCTGCTGTATGCTGTATACATGAACAGATTCCTGCACCTAAGCTTGCTTTAAATAAAAAATTTAACATAACAATGATAAAAGTAAGTTGACAAGGAAGCTGCCCACCTGCACAACACTAGTTTTCTTTTTTTTAAATTTTTTAATTTTTTATTTTTTTTGACAGGCAGAGTGGATAGTGAGAGAGAGAGAAACAGAGAGAAAGACAGAAAGGTCTTCCTTTTTGCCGTTGGTTCACCCTCCAATGGCCGCTGCGGCCGGCGCATCGCGCTGATCCAAAGGCAGGAGCCAGGTACTTATCCTGGTCTCCCATGGGGTGCAGGGCCCAAGCACCTGGGCCATCCTCCACTGCATTCCCGGGCCATAGCAGAGAGCTGGCCTGGAAGAGGGGCAACCGGGATAGAATCCGGCGCCCCAACCGTGACTAGAACCCGGTGTGCCGGCTCCACAAGGTGGAGGATTAGCCTGTTGAGCCACGGTGCCGGCCAACACTAGTTTTCTTAACCCATATTAAATTTTTTTTTTTTTTTTTTTTTTTTTTGGACAGGCAGAGTTAGACCGTGAGAGAGAGACAGAGAGAAAAGTCTTCATTTTTCCGTTGGTTCACTCGCCCAAATGGCCGCCACGGCTCGCGCGCTGTGCTGATCTGAAGCCAGGAGCCGAGCCAAGTGCTTCCTCCTGATCTCCCATGCAGGTGCAGGACCCAAGCACTTGGGCCATCCTCCACTGCCTTCCCAGGCTACAGCAGAGAGCTGGACTGGAGGAGGAACAACGGGACTAGAACCTGGGGTGCCGGCGCCGCAGGCAGAGCATCAGCCTAGTGAGCTGCAGCGCCAGCCATATTAAGTATTCTACCACCAACCAGACTGGACCTACAGAACAGATGGCTAACACGACATATAAGCACAAGGCATATGTGACTGAGGCGATGATTAACAAGCTAGGAAAGGCAGGCAAGGAGCAGAACACATGAAGCCAAAGAATGCACGAAGACAAGGAACGTGAATCCTGCCAATGCAGCGTGGCTTAATCTAACGCTCAGAAGGTGCTACTTAGGGGAGCTACTTTAAGACCATGCCACATACCTATCTCTTTGGCGATTCTGACCACGACAGATGTCCTACTTGCAAGACTGTTTTATTCTTAGTAAGGAGAAACTTTTGCTACCCATGAAGAACTGGTCTATTTTTTCTGAGATAATTAATGCTTTGCTCTTTTCTCCCCTGAGTACAGGCAAACTCTGGATCAAATCTGACACCAGTCACAATAACGGCATTAACACACTTTATGTCTTCCTCCTTTGCTTGCCCTGATATTCTGTTTTTATTGCGCTTACTAAATGAACAACATATACAGACACAGACAGATAGATACACATTAGTGTTATTTATGAACAGACACTTCAACGAAAAGAAATCAAATCTAATTTTTCTATCAAAATTCATACTCAAACATTCACTGATTTCTTGGTGTATCTGAATAGGCGGGCAGAAAAGCATCAGAATAAGTTTCTCCTCAAGGGCAACCTTTAAAGATTCTTAAAGGAAAAGTTAAGGAAATTCAGGCTCCTTGAACCCAAGGAAGACTTGTTTTTATAATACTGCTTATAGCATTGTGCGCTAATGGTATATTCAAGCACTAACACAAAGATCTCATCAGCCAAGGTTATTCTCACCTTTATTTTGTGAGAGGGGGTCACTCGTAATTTGCTGATGACAAAACTTCAAGACACAAAACAGGTTGCAGAAATGTTTGACATTGCCACGCCACTTTATGGACTCACTTAGCTTGCCCTGCCGCTTGCAGCCATCACATTTGGCCATCTGGGAAAGAAACATAAGACAGGACTGGCTTAAGGCCATAAAATAATAATAATAAAAAGAATCATAAAACCAAAGGCACTTTGAGAACGGGATATATGAGTCAGCAGAGACTATACAATGTAAGGTTCCCATCTTAAAATATTGTAGTTAAGTATATGTATATATTTATTTGTTTCATATAGATGCCCTAAATCGAGAGAGTATAAAATTTGCTCTATGTTTTCAAAATTACCGAAAAAGGAATCTAAACATAAATTCTACTTTTGAAATATTAAGAAGCAGAGAAGATAATTCATCCTAGTAGTTAAGTGGCTGGTTAAGGGGCCGGTGTTGTGGTGTAGCCTTAAGCACTGCCTGTAATGCTGGCATCCCATATCACGGTGTAGATTCCAGTCCTGGCTACTCCACTTCTGACCCAGCTCCCTAATACACCTGGCAGAGAACAGAAGATAGCCCAACTGCTTGGGCCCCTGCCACCCATGTTGGAAACTCAGATGGAGTTCCAGGCTACTGGCTTTAGCCTGTGCCAACTCCAGCTGTTGCGGCCTTTTGGGGAGTGAACCAGTGGATAGAAGATCTGTCTCTCCCTGTCACTCTGCCTTTCAAATCAATAAATCAATAAATCTTAAAAAAAACTAAAAAAGCCCCCAGTTAAGACACCTGTGTCCCCTGTCAGAGTAACTGGGTTCCACAGTGGGCTTCTATTCCTGAGTCCAGCTTCCCGCAAATGCACACTGTGGGAGGCAGCAGTGGGGGCACAAGTGACTGAATGCCTGCCAGCCATGCGGGAGACCTGGACTGACGTCCTGGCTCCTGGCTTCTGCCCAGTTCAGCCCAGCTGATACAAGCATTTGTGGACTAAGCCAGGAACTCTCTCTCTCTCTCTCTCTCTCTCTCTCTCTCTCTCTCTGGACTAAGCCAGGAACTAACTCTCTCTCTCTCTCTCTCTCTCTCTCGTCTCTCAAAAAAATAAATAAATACTTAATTAGAAAGATTAAGTAGCAGCATATTGCAGTAAAAAGAACATGCACTTTGGAGTCATATAATGAGTTTGACTCATTCAACAAGCACCTAATTAGACATTCTTTGTCTTGAGCACTGTTACTGGCTCTGGTCACACAATGAGGAAAAGATACCACCCTGCCCCTCCCCCTGGGGAAATCCTGTCTGGAGAGTGAGGCAGACAAGTACCCGGCGACTTCACCACAGCACTCCAGGTGCTCTCTACCTGTCACTTACCAGCCTCCTCAAGGGCCCTTTAGTCAACCCCCTGGGACCTCCTCCGCTTCCCTAATTATTAACTGGTGATAACCACCGACCTCTGGGGACTGCGGTGAGGATTAAATGAAATAACACTGAAGGAGGACCAGATAGACATTAGTGGTTCACTTAATTATACCTGTCTCTTTAGCCTTTCAAAAAGTTAACCTTTTTTAAACAAATGTTTATTTTATTTGAAAGAGAGACACAGACAGAGATCTTCCAGCTGCTCATTCACTCGCCAAATATCAATAACAGCCAGAGCTGGGCCAGGCCAAATCCAGGTCTCCCACAAGGATGGCAGGGGCTCAGCGATCTGAGCCATCACCTGCTCCCTCCCAAGGTACGCATTAGCAGGAAGCTGAATTAGAAGCAGAGCCATGACGAACCCAGGCAACTCCAACATGGGATGTGGCACCCCAAGTGGAGCCTGCACCACCACACCAAACAGCCACCCCTCAAAAAGGTAATCTGTTTTTAAAAGGAGATGGGTAAGTTTGTCGGTAATTGTCATGTGACCCATGAGTTGAGAATAAGGTCTGACTTCAAATTCTTCACAATAACCTGAATAGCAGCCATGCAAGGCAACAGTCTATAAACGTGTAACAGGAAAAAAAAAAAAAAAAAGCTAGAAGTTACAAATAAGGTCAATGTCCCTTATATGTAAGAAAGCAAAACTAAAAGGAACATATCCCCAAAATGAGACACAGAAAAATCTTCCATCTGTTGGTTCACTCCCCAAATGCCCCCACCAGTCAGGGCTGCCTGGAAGTCAACCTGGGTCTCCCACATGGGTGACAGGGACCCAAGTACTCAAGCTGTCATCTGTTGACTCTAGAGTACACACCGCAGGAGGCAGAGCCGGTACTCCAACCCAGATACTCTGATGCGGGCATCGAAGGTGACACATTAACTGCCACACCAAATTCCCACCCTGCCCACAATTTACTTTACCCAACTTAACTGAAATTTTTCTTCACACAATTCAAACATGTTCTTAGTAGAAAATAATATACTCATACTAACTTCAGAAAGCCAAAAAACACATATCACACTTACCTGATAAAAAAGAACTGTGAATTTGGACATGCAGTCTTCACAACAAAACTCCTCTAACTTGCCCTCCAATCGATTTTCTACCAAATTCGGGGATGTCTGTGAACAGTAACTGCACATCTTACAGTAGTTTCCCCATCGTTCTCCAAAATCACGTGCAGAGAGGAATTTGCAAACTGAGAACCAGAAGAGATGAAAGGAAGAAACATCAAATATACATTAACTTAAAGGAGGTAAAGTGAGTTTCTATGGTCTTGGACAAAACTGGGAGTTAACTTCTAAACACCTAATTATTCTAAACATAATTACTTGCCTCTAAAGAATAGTCTCCATAGTCACAAAACCCGTTTTCATAATCTTTTAAATATAAACGGCAGATGACCTGGGGGCTGGTACTGTGGCACAGCAGGTTAAGCTGTCGCCTGTGACACCAGCATCGTTAGCCACTCCACATTCACGTCCTGGCTACTCTGCTTCCAGTCCAGCTTCCTGCTACTCAGCAGAAGGCAGCAGAAGATGGCCCAAGAGTACTGTGGGAGACCAGGATGGAGTTCCTGGCTCCTGGCTTTTACCTGACCCAGACTTGGCTCCTATAGCCAGTTGAAGAGTGAATCAGTAGATGGAAAAATATCATTCTCTCTATTTATTCCTCTCTTTAGTCACTCTTCCAAATAAATAAATACATTTAAAAAATAGATCATCTGGATTCAGAAACATCAGAGGTGTAATAGATTCTTAAAGTCAAAAAGGAGCAGTTGCTTCAGTTCCCTCTTTACAAATGGCTGCAAGAACAAGACGACCTCTTGATGATCTAGCTAAACTTTTGAAGAGATTCTCTATATTAACATATTAATCAATTATAATTTCATCGTTTTCTTTGTTACAAATACAATGTTAAACAGTAAACTTTAAAATGAATTAAGTATAATCTCAATAAAAAATGCCCAAACCATATCTCTTAAGACAAAAGTTACTTGAAAATTAATCACAGATTCATCACCCAACTAACTTATCACGAATTATTTCCTAACCTCCAGCAGCTGCGTGGAAAATGCTGAACTTTTGTCTTTACCTTCACTACAGAATGGCTTATCAACCCCTGAGAATCGCACAGTCTCCTTTATAATTTTCTGCAGTTTGCAGTAGTCACACATAGCCATAACTTTATTTTTCTTTTTGTATTCATCAGAGCAAGTCTTGCCACAGAACAGAAACATTTTACCCTGCAGAGAAACAACAGTCATTAAGAACTAATTAAATAGTTGCTTAAGAAATCCTCTTCCTTCTCATTTCAAAGTAAACCAAATGACTGTCAAAGACTAAAGACAAAAATGCTTCTACTGGATAAGCGTACATTCAATCCCTTCCATGATCTCTCTTTACCTTGTAGAAAAGAAGTTCTGGTTTTGTGGCAAACAGGTGGTTACAGTGCTGACACTTGAGTTTAACAACTGTATGGGATAAAGCAACTTGCTGGGACTGTTTAGCAAGAGGCTGGAGACTGGCAGCAGCCGAGCCACTGACGGAGCTGGGGGAAACTGCAGAGCTGTTACCTCCTCCTGCTGACACTGCTGACCCGGAGGGTGGGCTTACAACCACGTGGCCCTGAGACAGGGGCACCGCTGTAGATGAGTTTGTTCCTTTGGGCTTGTTAAAGACATTCTGAATGGATACAAAACAAGGCAGAGCTGTTACCAACTGAGAAACAACAGAGCTTAGGCATCTTCCATCCCTCATGTTAAGAAAGTAACCCCCCCACAAGCACTTTTGAAATCTTCTATCTCACAGAAAGACTTTCAATAAAGGGCATCCGTCCAGACCAGAAAGCCCGAGAAACACCACCAGCAGGTCGAGGCCTGGCATGCAGGCTTTCTGGACAAAGACCCCAGCAATTGCTTCTAGTAAACCAGAGCAGCCTCCCTCACCCCAAGACAACCCTGCACTTGACTCCCATCAACACCCAGCTCCTGATATATATTAAGACACGTTGAGCCGGCGCCACGGCTCACTGGGCTAATCCTCCGCCTGTGGCGCCAGCACACCGGGTTCTAGTCCCGGTCGGGGCGCCGGATTCTGTCCCGGTTGCCCCTCTTCCATGCCAGCTCTCTGCTGTGGCCCGGGAAGGCAGTGGAGGATGGCCCAGGTCCTTGGGCCCTGCACCCGCATGGGAGACCAGGAGAAGCACCTGGCTCCTGGCTTCGGATCAGCATGAAATGCCAGCCGCAGCGGTCATTGGAGGGTGGACCAACAGCAAAAAGGAAGACCTTTCTCTCTCTCTCTCTCTCTCTCTCTCTCTCTCTCTCTATCCACTGTGCCTGTCCAAAAAAAAGAAACGTGGCTGGGGTCCGCCTTGTGGCACAGCAGATCAAGTCATCACCTGTGAGGCTGGCATCCCATATGAGTGCCAGTTCCTAGCTGTTCCATTTCCAACCCAGCTCTCTGCTAATGTGCCTGGGAAAGCAGCAGAAGATGGCCCAAGCGCTTGTCCCCTGCCACCCAAGTAGGAGAGTTGGATGGAGTTTCAGGCTCCTGGCTTCTGTGTGGCCCAGCCATTGCAGGAAACTGGGGAGTGAAACAGCAGATGGAAGATCTGTGTGTCTGTGTGTGTGTCTGTGTGTGTGTGTGTGTGTAACTCCATCTTTCAAATAAATCAATCTTAAAAAAAAACAAAAACACACAGAGTGGCCACCAGCAGCCTTTCTCCCTGGTTGCCAGGGACACTGCACCAGGCATGTTCCCACCCAGCAGGACCACTAAGCTCTGCTCTGAGTGCTCTGCCAAGAGTGAGAAGAGGGGCAAGTGGCTGTTTACAGTTCCATGCCAGGCATCATTAGGCATCTGGCCCGGGATGAGATGGGGACACACAAGTTACTCTTCACTTCTTCACGACACCACCTACCCAAACCAAGTCCCAGCTGCCATCCATTTGAAAGAAAGAGTAGGGGAACGGAGGCAAGCACCTTGCATATGGAAGAAAACATGGAGGCCCAACATCTGGGCTCAGACACTCTGTAGAAATAACTTCTGTTACCAGAGGTGAACAGGATCCTTCTTCTTTTTAATTTAAATTTGAACTTTTGTAAGACCTTCGGCAGTCAACGCTTTGACACCAGTCAATGCTTGAGAGAAGAGCAGGGATAAAACACTGTCTTGGGTCATACCTGGAAAGCCACCACACAGCTGGAGCTGCAGAAGCTGTATATAGTTCCATTTGACATGGCCAAGTGATACTGAGGGATTGCTGAGGTTTTACAACTATGACACGACACCTGGACACCTTGATGACAGAAAATTTAAAAAGTAAGTCACACAACTGAAAAATGATCCAAAAGCATATTAGGAGAATGCAAACATCAAATAGTACACTCGTCCCTTGGCATCTATGGTGGACTAGGTACCAAAATCTGTGGACGCCCAAGTCCCTTAGGTAAAATGGTATAGCAGCGGCTGGTGTTCGGCACAGCGGGTTAAGATGCCCACATCCCATGTCAGAGCGCCTGAGTTCAAGTCCCTGTTCCACTGCCAATCCTTCCAGCTGGTGTACACCCTGAGAAGCTGCAGGTGATGGCCCAGGTACTTGAGTCCCTGCCAGCCACATGGGAGACCCAGCTGGACTTTCAGGCTCCTGGCTTCCACCTGGCCCAGGCACCGCTGATGCAGGCATTTGGGAGAGTAAACCAGCAGATGGAAGAATTCTGTCACAGTCTCTCTCTGTTGTTGTGCCTTTCAAATAACTAAAAATAAACAAACAAAACTTCAAATACACCAAATAGTATAGTATTTGCATATAACCTACATTCTCCTGAATACCTTAAATCATTTCTAAGAGTACTTATAATACCTATCACAATATAGATGCTAGAGGCCGGCGCCGCGGCTCACTAGGCTAATCCTCCGCCTTGCGGCGCCGGCACACCGGGTTCTAATCCCGGTCGGGGCACCGGTCCTGTCCCGGATGCTCCTCTTCCAGGCCAGCTCTCTGCTGTGGCCAGGGAGTGCAGTGGAGGATGGCCCAAGTACTTGGGCCCTGCACCCCATGGGAGACCAGGAGAAGCACCTGGCTCCTGCCATCGGATCAGCGCGGTGCGCCGGCCGCAGCGCGCCAACCGCGGCGGCCATTGGAGGGTGAACCAACGGCAAAAAGGAAGACCTTTCTGTCTGTCTCTCTCTCTCTCACTGTCCACTCTGCCTGTCAAAAAAAAATATATATATAGATGCTAGATAAACAGCTGTTATACTGTACTGTTTAGGGAATAATGACAAGAAAACGAAAGTTTGTACATGTTCACTACACAATTTTTTTTGCATATTTTCCATCCATGGATGTGGAATGCATGGACATGGGGAGCCAACTGTGAGCATGAAAAAAAAAAGGAATTTCACAAAATCTATAAATATAACTACAACTCAAAGTCCACTTATATTAAAACCAGCTTGGAACTTGTGTTTAATTACTTCTCCCATACAGACTATAAAGCATACATCAAACCAAGAAAATCTGTGAAGAACTATTTTCACTTAAAAATAAGCTATTTAAAAGTAACTTAACCAGGGACCGGCACTATGGCGTAGTAGCACCATCTTCCTTTATGAGCACCAGTTCAATCCAGCTCCCTTCTAATGCACCAAGGAAAGCAGCTGAATATGGCCCAAGTGCTTGTGTCCTTGTATCCACACTGGAGACCTGGATGGAGCTCCTGGCTCCGGGCTTCAGCCTGGCCCAGCCCTGGCCATTGTGGCCATTGTGGCCATTTTGGGAGAGAACCAGTGGGTGGAAGACTTCTCTCTTTCTCCACCCCTGCCTTTCCCTCTCTATAACTCCACCTTTCAAATAAATAAACAAATCTTTAAAAAAAAAAGAAAGAAAGTAAATCAATCTTAGGTCTTTATTGAACTACACAAACTTCATTTGTAACAAAATGAAAGAAAAGCAGGTACATTCTTCAACATTTGCAAAACTTCTAGATTTATCAAATTTAAACATCACCTGAAGAAGTAACGGTCTTAACTCTGTAAGCAGATAAGCAATTAACAGAGCAGAAAAGCTCTGTTTTTCCTGAGTCATTTGTAGTCTCAATCATTTCAGCTGAGGGCCTCAATGATTTCCCCAGGGCATATGGAGGCTTCTGGGCAGAATTCTATTAAGAAAATAAAATAATATTTAGGTACCTAAGACATACACACACTATTACATATTACTTATAAGAAGAAAAAACAAAACTACCTACAACCACTGCCTTTGGCTGAAATATCTGAGCATGACAATAAGGCCACACCAAGTCTTAGACTCTTCTGAAACGTGGACAGGGGCAGCACCAGTTCAAGTTCTGACTGCTCCACATCCAATCTTGCTCCCAGCTAATGTCTGGGAAAGCAGACAGAATGACCCAAGTGCTTGGGCCCCTGGTATGCACATGGAAGACCCAGATGGAGTCCCATATTCCTGCCTTTGGCCTAGCCCAGTCCATTGTAGCCATTTAGGAAGTAAACCATCAGATGGAAGATCTCTTTCTCTGTCTCAACCTCTCTCTCTCTTTGTAACTCTGCCTTCAAGTACATAATAAATAAATCTTTTAAAAAAAGAAAAAGAAAGCTGGGATGTCGGTAAAGATCTGTCAGACAACAGAATAAAGGAAACTGAAAAATGAGTAACCACTCAGATACCTTAGCAACCATAAGACATATTACAAGTATTGAGATAGGTGGTTCTAATATATTTTTCTCATCACAAATAAGCAGAGAAGACCAGGCAACCACTGAAAAAGAGGGCCATGCTCAGTACAGACTTGGACAGGAGAGCAAACCACCTGCAACAGCTGTGAGACTCTAGCAAGAGACAGAAATTAGTGTAAATAGTAGAAGATCCTACAGAACTACCTGTTCTCAAGCAGAGTTTCACAATAAAACTTGTTATAAGTGTATTCATGTTTTAAGAAATAGTAAGAGTAATGGCTCTCAATCTTCTAATCAACATATTACCCCTTACTGAATGCTCAGCATAAGTCACCCCACGCTGAACAATGTGTATGTGCACTTTGTCATAAAATTCATCCGACAGCATGGCAAGGTGCCTTTGAAAATTACATTAACGGGGCCAGTGCTGTGCGTAGTGAGCTAAGCCTCTGCCTGCAGCACCAGCATCCCATAAGGGCACCAGTTCATGTCCCAGCTGTTCCTTTTCCGATCCAGCTCTCTGCTTGTAGCCTGGGAAAGCAGTGGTAGATGGCCCAAGTGCTTGGGCCCCTGCACCCACATGGAAGACCTAGAAGAAGCTCCTGGCTTCAGATTGGCTCAGCTCCAGTCATTGAGGACATTTGGGGAGTGAACCAACAAACAGAAGACCAATCTCTTTCTCTCCCCCTATAACTCTACCTCAAGTAAATAAATAAAATCTTATTAAAAGATTACATTAGGGGCCAGCGCTGTGGCATAGCGGGTAAGGCTGCCACCTGTAGTGCTAGCATCCCATATGGGCGCCAGTTTGAGACCTGGCTGCTCCACTTCCTATCCAGCTCTCTGCCATGGCCTAGAACAGCAGTAGAAGATGGCCCAAGTCCTTGGGCCCCTGCACCCACATGGGAGACCTGGAAGAAGCTTCTGGCTCCTGGCTTCGGATCGGCACAGCTACGGCCATTGCAGCCAACTGGGGAGTGAACCATCGGATGGAAGACCTCTCTCTCTCCTCTCCTCTCTCTGTGTAACTCTATCAAATAAATAAATGAATCATTAAAAAAAAAAAAAAAGAGAGAGAGAGAGATCTTCCATTTCCTGGTTCACTCTCCAAGTGCCCACACATCTGGGCCTAGGCCAGGCCAAAGCCAGGACTTCCACTCAGGTCCCCCATGTGGCTGGCAAGGACCCAGGAACTTAAGCTACCTCCTGCTATTTCCCAGCGTGTCCATTATCAGGTAGCTGGCATCAGAGGCAGAGTCAGGACACAAACTCAAGCATTCGGATATAGGATATAGGCATCCCAAATGGTATCAACCACTGCACCAGATGCCCATGCCTAAAATATGCTAAAAAAAAAAAAAAAATGTAAGCTGTTTTGAAATGCATGCCCATGTGGGATCTTCAAAAAGTTCACAGAAGGCCAGTGGGTTAAGCCACCACCTGCAATGCCCTCATCCCATATTGGAGTGCTGCTCTGAGTCTCGGCTGCTCCACTTCTGACCTAGCTTCCTGCTAAAAAGTTAGAGAAGGCCAGGAAGATGGCCCAAGTGATCTGGGCCACTGCCACTCATGTGGGAACGTGAATGAAATTCCTGGCTCCTAGCTTCAGCGTGGAACAGGCCTGCTTGTTGTGGCCGTTTGCAGAGTGAACCAGCAGATGGAAGAATTGTCTTCCTCTGTCTCTCTCTCTCTGTCTCTTCCTCACTCTGTGTTGCTCTTTCAAATAAAAAGCACACAGAACATGAACAAACTATGTATGATTTCAAAATTTTTCTGCCCAAAAGTAAACACCATTTAATCCCATTTTCCACTAACTTTCTGAAGTACCTTTATATAAAACAGCGAAGTCTTTTCCTATGAAAGCAAAAACAAAAGCACAACTCTCAGAAGCGATGCTTTTCAACGAGGAATGTCAATTATCAAACTGTTCAGAGGAAATAAAAAACCAAACCTGCTTACTGAAAAAATGTTTAATTCTCATGTACCTCCTTTTTTAAGAAAAATAACTTTTTAACTTGAAATTATTCAGTAATTAAACTGAGTGTTTTATTTAGTAACCAGATTAATCCATTTTTATTCATTATAATAAATAAGTTAGTATTTCAACAAGGCAATGTTCCAAAATGATAATTCATCCCAGGATACTTTCAAAATGAAAAAAATTGCCTTCCCTTAGAGTCACTAATTGTATCAAGTTTTAATTCTTCCTTGTAGTTTGTGTACAATACGAGTTTTCTTCACAATCAGTATGTCACAAAATATTCTACAGCAAATTCTTTAAGTTATAAGTAGGAATTTTTAGCCATGAAAGGAATCTCCAAAGGCCACCCAAGTTCACCTGCTTCGCCTCCCTACAATCATCTCTCACAGTATCAGAATCCACCCCGTTTTCCTGGGGAGAAAATCACATACCAGGATGAACTAAAGGGAGAAGCTCTCTTCCATTTCACAGCTTGGGCCTGTGCAGCTGACTGAGGAGGAGGAAGCCTCAACAAATGCGACAGACTGATATCCATACCTGTTTGTATGCCGTGACACTTGTTGAACTAAAAACCTTCTGGGACTGGTAAGGGCCAGAGCTACTATAGCAGTAGCTCCCACAGTTCTCACAACAGTTCATGGTGAGGTTGTTGGTAGAGTGAAATTTTGAAAAACACGCATCACTACAAAGACCGTGTACCACGTTTTGAAATTTAACTTCAAATCGAATCTAGGAGATAAACACACACACATCCACAATCAGCAGAGTCATTTTAAAAAAACAAAGTCCCTGGCCTTTGAGCAGAACCCCAATAAAGATCAAATGCAACTTACATCCGCATTCTTCTGACACATACTGCACTGAGTGGAAACGCTGTTGGTGTAGATGGTAACGACAGGTTTCTTCTTGAGCTCATAAGAAGACAGGCAGGATTGGCTGCAGAAATCTTTGCTGGGAGTAGAATTCTCAAACTGAGTAGTAACCACAGCCTTTGGATTTACAATGTCTCTAAAAACAAATCAGAAAGGCTAAATGAAACGTGTTCTTCCTAAATGTACCTTTTTCCTCTTTGGGAGCCACAGGCACGTTTACCGGGGGAATGCCTGCTTGGCACACAGAGGCTGGGGTGAGGCATTTGCAAACCTGGCCTGAGGACTGGTTCTCTCACTCATCAGAACCTGAGGCAGGCAACAACCCTGTCAATTTTCTCCTGGATAAAATGTGTAAACAATATCTAATTCAGACATGTGTTGAGGAAGAATTATGTTGAAAATACAGCCAGCCAGATGCTCCTGACAAAAACAGTGAGGCTTCTGGCTCCACCCAAGTTTCATCCACTGGGGCCAACAGCACTAGATACAGTGGCCATGCCATAACCACAGACCGCAAGATACTTGTCCTCTTCCCAGCCAGCAGCTGCCAAGAGTAGAAATGTGGAAGTCTAAAACTCAGGGCCAGCGCTGTGGTGTAGCAGGTGAGGCTGGCGCTTGCACTGCTAGCATCCTTTATGGGCACCAGTTCAAGTTACAGATGCTCCACTTCTGATCCAGCTCCCTGGTAATATGCCTGGGAAAACAACAAAAGACAGCCCAAGTCCTTGGGCCCCTACATCCATATGGGAGACCAGGAGGAGGCTCCAGACTCCTGGCGTTGGATCAGCCCAGCTCCAGCTGTTGTGGCCATTTGGGGAGTGAACCAGTGGATGGAAGATCTCTCTCTCTGCCTCTCTGTAACTCTGCCTTTCAAATAAATAAATAATTCTTAGGAGAAAAAAAAAAAAAGCCTAGGGGCCAGTGCTGTGGCATAGTGGGTAAAGCCTCCGCATGTAGTGCCGGTATCCCATATGGGTGCTGGTTCAAGTCCCGGCTGCTGCACTTCCGTTTCAGCTCTCTGCTATGGCCTGGGAAAGTCCTTGGGCCCCTGCACCTGCATTGGAGACCTGGAGGAAGCTCCTGGCTTTGGATCGACACAGTTCTAGCCGTCGCGGCCAATTGGGGAGTGAACCAGCAGATGGACGACCTCTCTCTCTCTCTCTCTCTGCCTCTCCTTCTCTCTCTGTGTAACTCTTTCAAAAAAAATACATAAATCTTAAAAAAAAAAAAGAAACCTCAAAGTTAAAAATGAAAGGTCAGCATTGTGGCACACTGGGTTAACCTACTGCCTGCAACACCAGCACCCCATAATAGTACCAGTTCAAGTCCCAGCTGCTCTGCTTACAATGTAGCTTCCTGCTAATGTGCCTGGGAAGACAGCAGAAAATGGACCAAGTACTGGGGCCTCTGCCACCCGTGTGGGAGACCTGGATGGAGTTCTGGATTCCTAGCTTCAGCCTGGCCCAGCTCCTGCTATTGGGCCCTTTGGGGAGTGAACCAAAGATAGAAGTGTCTCTCTCTCTCCTCTCTCCCTCCCTCCCTCCCTCCCTCCCTCCTTCCCTCCTCTCTGCAACTCTGCCTTTCAAAACAAAAACATAAATATTTGTTAAAACTTTTTTTTAACGATTTATTTATTTATTAGAAAGGCAGTTACAGAGAGGCAGAGACAGAGAGAGGGAGAGAGAGAGGCCTTCCACCCAGTGGTTCACACCCCAATTGGCCGCAACAGCTAGAGCTGCACCAATCCAAGGAACCAGGAGTTTCTTCCAGGTCTCCCACATGGGTGCAGGGGCCCAAGGACTTGGGCCATCCTCTACTGCTTTCCCAGGCCACAGCAGAGAGCTGGATAGGAAGTGGAGCAGCCAGGACTTGAACCAGCACCCGTATGGGATGCTGGCACTGTAGGTGGTGGCTTTACCTGCTACGCCACAGCACTGGCCTGTTAAAACTTTTAAAAAATTGGCTGGCGCCACAGCTCACTAGGCTAACCCTCCACCTGCGGCACCAGCACCCCGGGTTCTAGTCCTGGTTGGGGCGCTGGATTCTGTCCCGGTTGCTCCTCTTCCAGTCCAGCTCTCTGCTGTGGCCCGGGAGTGCAGTGGAGGATGGCCCAAGTGCTTGGGCCCTGCACCCACGTGGGAGACCAGGAGGAAGCAGCTGACTCCTGGCTTCGGATCAGCGCAGCACGCCGGCTGTAACAACCATTTGGGGAGTGAACCAACAGAAGGAAGACCTTTCTTTCTGTCTCTCTCTCTAACTCTGCCTGTCAAAAAAAAAAAAAAAAAAAAAAAAAAAAAAAAAAAACTTTTAAAAAATTATAAGTGCAAGATTTTGGGAAATAGGTGAAATACCGAAGATTAATAAAAAAAAAATTAATTGGGGCTAGTGCTGTGGTGTAGCAGGCGGAGCCACTACCTGTGGCACCAGAACCCCATATGGACACTGGTTCAAGTCCCGACTGCTCTACTTCTGATCCAGCTCCCTGTTTATGTGCCAGGGGAAAGCAGTGGAAGATGGTCCATATCCTTGGGCCCCTGCACCCACATGAGAGACTCAGAAGAAGCTCCTAGCTCCTAGCTTCAGATCGGCCCAGCCCTGGCTGTTGTGGTCACTTGGGAAGTGAAGCAGTGGATGGAAGATCGCGCTTTCTTGCTTTATCATTCTCTCTGTAACTGCC
The DNA here is from genome assembly GCF_033115175.1 of Lepus europaeus. Classification (NCBI taxonomy): domain Eukaryota; kingdom Metazoa; phylum Chordata; class Mammalia; order Lagomorpha; family Leporidae; genus Lepus; species Lepus europaeus. The sequence goes on from NC_084831.1 coordinate 27,106,207, forward strand.
TTTCAAATAAATAAATCTTTTTTAAAAAATTAGCATGATTTATAAAACTAGCTATAACTGAAAAGACCAAAGATATAGATGATAAAAGGGCTGTTAAGACTTTATCAGAGGACAGATGGAAATAAGAATGGGACAGGAAGAATACAGATTACTAAATAGTGCCGGCAGCTTTCTGAAGCCATTCTAGAAGGGCTGCTTATTGCAAGCAACACTGATGGCGAACCCTGGTAAATCAGAGGCTAAATACTGCCAAGTGTAAAACAAAGTCAGTGATTAGAAACATCAGAGCAGGCTACAAAGTAGAGAAGAAAATGGTAATAATGCTACCCACTTCGGTAAGCCTACGTGCCACACACAGTGTTCTTTACTCAAAACACCCAATTTATCACAAAACACTATGAGGCGAGCATTAGACAAACAACCACTTCACAGATGAGGAGACCAAATCAGACGTTAAATGGCTAGTCAGAGTCACACGGCAGTCTGGCAGTGAAGCCAGAAAACACATCTAGGGAGGCTGCAGGAAACCACGCCACTCTCCTGCCTCCCACCCAGTCTCTTCATTACACAGGGCTGGTCCACAGTAAACCATGGAAGAACAGTAACAGAAAGTATTGCAATTTTCTACAACTAAGCTAACATTACAAACATGACGGTGCATCTTGGAAGCCGAGTGGATATGCTTCACATCAATGAAGTATTAATTCTGTAAAGTGACTTTTCCCTAAAATCACAGCAACAGAGAATGTTATTTAAGTGGCCAGCACTGTAGTACAGTAAGCTTAGCCTCCGCCTGCGGCACCACCATCACATATGGGCACCGGTTCATTTGGTTCATGTCCCAGCTGCACCTCTTCCAATCCAGCTCTCTACTGATGGCCCAGGAAAGCAGTGGAAGATGGCCCAAGGGCTTGGGCCCCTGCACCCACATGGGAGACCCAGAAGAAGCTCTTGGCTCCTGGTTTCAGAACAGCTCAGCTCTAGCTGTTGCAGCCAGTTGGGGACTGAATCAACAGATAGAAGACCTCTCTGTCTCTCCCTCTCTCATTGTCTGTAACTCTACCTCTCAAATAAATAAGTAAATAAATATTTTTTTAAAAAAGCTACTGATAAGGGTGATTAATTTTAAGGAAATAACACTGTAGACACTTGGATAACAGATATCCAGAAACAAAAAACTAAATTCACTCTTTCAGATTGGTTTGATTAGAAAATATAAAGTTAAGGCACTAGAAGTGTTTTTAGAACAAAACTAAATTTTAAGTAAAACATTTAGAAATTCTTCTCTCCTTAGATGGTGAATTCCATTTCAGTACCATCTACTTTTAGAGAACTTATGCCAGTATACTAGAGATTAAAAAAAAAAAAAAACTGGCTTGAGCTGGCATTCTGGCACAGTGGATTAAGCTGCCTCTAGGGATGCCCACATTCCATTATGGTTCTGGCTGCTCCACTTCAGATCCAACTCCCTGCTAACACACCCGGAAAACAGCAGATGACAGCTCAAGTCCTTGAGTACCCACCACTCACCTAGGTGACCTAGATGGAATTCCTCACTCCTGGCTTTGGCATGGCACAGCCCCAGCTATTACAGTCATTTAGGGAGTAAACCAGCAGGTGGAAGATCCATCTCTCTCTCCCTCTCCTCCTCTCTCCCTCTCTCTCCGCAAGTGGAAGACAGTGAAATCTGGTCTAGGCAATACTTTCAATACAAAGTCACTTATTTAACATTGCAAAACTGTGGTATCCGCAAATGCCTCCAGCAGCTAGAAAGCTATTCCTATTGTAATGTGCAAAACAGATTTAAGGTAGCAATAACACACCTGAACCATACATACAAAAAAAAAAAAAAAAAGACAGTAACAAGGGGTGTTATGAAGAATTTTATACTTCGAGCAGTTTGTGCAGGTTTTCCTGGGAACAGGTGGCGGCTGGCAGACAGGTGAAGGATTTCTGGAGATGCAGCGCGTGGAACAGAAGAGCTGAGTAGATCCTGTCTTGTGATATGCAGTCTGCCCCTTATAAAGCATTTTTTTACAACCAGAACAAAACACCTGAAGAGGTACGGCTGGAACCGCAGGCAGCAACATTTTGGGGCCAGGAGTTGCAAGAGGCAGCTGGAAGCCTGGGGTGAACTGCTGAGCTGCCAAAACAGGAACAGAACAGTCTTAGTGTCAACGCTAACACACGCACTTTCTCCTCTTGGGAAAATTCTCCCCATGAATAAGGAAATAAGCTACTGAAACAGAGGACTTCAAACTTCTTTTGTTCCTGACTCATTTGACATTACAACCCGCTTCTCTCACATGCACACATTTGTCCATGTGTGTAACCGAATGCCTGAAATAGAAATTTTATGAAACAATACAATTCCTTACTATGTGCATCAAACTCTGACATAATCTTACTCCATTTTATTTGTTTAAATACTGGTGAAGACTAGCCGCTCTAACGTTAGACAGGGGAGGACACACGGTGGTGCTCTCAATTCTAACGCTCAGCATCAACATACACTAACCGCCATGAACTCACATAGCTCCGTTCTTACCAAGAGGACTGTCACTAACTGAAAACACAGCACTAATTTTCAGTTCACTCTCTTCAGTTTTTGGCTGTTGGGTATGTCCATAATCCTTTAAAGAGAGAGAAGGAGAGAGAGAAATTATTATAACATGTCTAGTAAAACAGAAATTCAGCAAAAAAATGATTCTATCATTTTCATCTCTTACACATTCTAATCATAATCACGTTCACAAATACCACAGAAGTCAAAATGTGCAAATTATTAGGCTGGATCTCACCTTAGCAAAGACAATCTTTCAGAATTGGAGATCCATTTATAATAGCTGTCTCTGCTTTTCAAATGCAGTGCTGATGCACGGGAGTAATACATAACTATGTCAATTCTGAGCACTACCCGTTTTTGAGGCAATTTTTATTTACAAGAGTGCAATTAAAGCCAAATGATTTAGAGTCTGGATCTAAATTCATAATTCTAAACAACAGACTCACCAACAGTCATATCTGTCAGTAGCAGAAAAGATACAACAAGAGTTTCAATGCAATCTTCTCTTTATACATAAAATCATGATAGCCTGAGTCAGCTTTATCCTTAATACACTCTTTAAAATGCTTTAAAATTAATGTAACCACAAAACTAGTTTTTAAAATCATTGGTGGGGAGGCACTGTGCCATAGCGGGTGAAGCTGCCATCTGCAGCGCCGGCATCCCATATGGGCGGCAGTTCAAGTCCCAGCAGCTCCACTTCTGATCCAGCTCTCTGCTGTGGCCTGGAAAAGCAGTGGAAGAGGGACCAAGTGCTTAGGTCCCTGCACCCTATGTGGAGACCTGGAAGAAGCTCCTGGCTCCGGATTGGCACAGCTCTGGCCATTGTGACCATTTGGGGAGTGAACCAGCAAACAGAAAATCTCTCTCCCTCTCTCTGTCTCTGCCTCTCTGACACTCTGCCTTTCTTTTTTTTTTTTTTTTTTTTCCCAACCTCCACCCCTACTCATCTGACTGTAACTCTTTCAAATAAATAAATAAATAAATCTTTTGGGAAATTAATTAATTAATTAAATAGATGAAATGAAATCATTGGGGCGGGGTGGCACTGTTAAGCTGCTATCTGCAGCGCTGCATCCCACATGGGTGCTGGTTTGAGTCCCATCTGCTCTACAACTGATCCCGCTCCTGTTAATGTGCTTGGGAACGCAGCAGAAGATGGTCCAACTGCTTGGACCCCTGCACCAATGTGGGAGACCAAGATGACGCTCCTGGCTTTGTTCCTGGCTCCTGGCTTCCTGGCACAGCCCTGGTCATTGTGGGCATTTGGGGAATGAACCAGCGAATGGAAGATCTCTCTCCTCTCTCTCTCTTTCGCCCTCCCTCCCTCCTTCCCTCTGTAACACTTTCAAATAAATAAACAAATCTTAAAAAAAAAAAAAAAGATGATTGGGTTTGAGTCCCAGGTGCTCCACTTCTGATCCAGCTCCCTGCTAATGTGCCTAGGAAAGCTGCTGAAGATGGCCCAGGTGTTCAGGGCCCTGCTACCCACCCGGAAGACCTGGATGGAATTTCTGGCCTCTGGCTTTGGCCTGGTCCAGCCCAATCATTGTGGCCATTTGAGGAATGAACCAGCAGATAGATGATCTCTCTCTCTCTAACTATACCTTTCAAATAAAGAAATAAATCTTTTAAAATTTTTTTCTAATTAAAAAATTAAATCATATATACCTATCTTGAAAACAGCTATCTTTTATTCATTTATTCTGACAACACAACCTTATATTCTTTTTTATATGTGTTAAAATAGTCTTACATATTTCAAAACAGAAAAATTTTTAAAAGTAGCCTTTTCTGAAACAATGGTAATAATCATTGAAGACTGTATCTTCAATCTCCCTACACTTAGCAAAATTAATGACTGGCTATGTCACTTTCAAAGTTATCGACTGGGGCCAGTGCTGTGGCACAGTAGGTTAATCCTCTGCCTGCAGCGCCAGCATCCCATATGGGCGTCGATTCTAGTCCCGGCTGCTCCTCTTCCAATCCAGATCTCTTCTGTGGCCTGGGAAAGCAGCAGAAGATAGCCCAAGTCCTTGGGGCCCTGCACCCACATGGGAGACCAGGAGGAGGCACCTGGCTCCTGGCTTTGGATTGGCATGGCTCCAGCCGTTGCAGCCATTTGAAAAGTGAACCAACAGACGGAAGACCTTTCTTTCTCTCCCACTCACTGTCTGTAACTCTACCTCTCAAATAAATAAATAAAATCTTTGGGAAAAGAAAAAAAAAAACAAAGTTATCAACTACTGAATGCCAGAGACTAGGAACCACTGCATTAATTCACCACTTCCTACGATGGGTAATATGGCACCTAGGATAGGAATACCATCTATACAGATGAGGAACATACAGCTTAGAGATGGGCAGCAACTTGTCCAAGATCACAAAGATAGTATTTGCACAGATGAGCACCAAACCCCAGGCTCTTAGTTCCAAAACCCATGCTGTCCCCCTCATAGATATCAAATAACACATAACTGCTAGCCTGCAACTGACATTAAGTTCCCCTGTTGTAGTCTCTCCCATTTCCTTTCTCTCGTAACACCAGTCATAACATCATTTCCTATTTGGGTAATAATCTGACTAATGCCTAAGACCCTCCTCCTGAAGTCCCCTCCACCATACGAAGACTAGAGACTGAAAGGACCATGTCTGCCATGTACAGGCTCTTTATCTGTTTTTCACTTCTGCATACCCAGTGCCCAGCACCATCACACAAACACAACAGAAAAGGCTATGGGTTCCAGCAGTAAACAGAAACAGATGTGACTCTAGCTTTAAGTTATCTCATCTTTCTTGGGAGCAGGTGTCTGGTGCAGGGAGACCACCAGGGACATCCACATGCCATGTTGGAAGTACACCATTCGAGGCCTGGCTCCTCTGCTTCCACCTGGCTGCCTGCCAATGGCCACCCCGGGAGGCAGCAGGTGAAGGCTCAAGCACTAGGATCCCTGCAGTCCACATGGAAGACCCAGGTTGGGTTCCCAGCTCCTGGCTTCAGCCTGGCCCAGCCCTGGCTGTTGTGGGCATTTGGGAAGCAAACCAGCTGATGCAAGACCTCTCTCTTTCTATCTCTCTTTAAAATAAAACTAAAAATGCATAAATAATTTTTTAAAGTCTTTCTTGGTTTCAATTTCTTTATCTGTAAATAAAGATAAAGATATTACTTAGCCCAGAGTCCATTCCAGGGGGATAGACAATTTAATACAAATAAAGCAGGCAGTATGATGCCCTCCAGTTAGCCAAAAGCATGTAGGATATGCACACAAAAATCTAGATTTTATACTTTGTAATTATAATATTTAATAAATATTTGTTGAATGAACAGATCCAAGTCCCTTCAATCCAATGTAGATGTTTTTAAACACTAGTTTACATTTAAACAATATTTACTTATTACAATTTACAAAGAGGAGGAAGTTACAAGAACTTTATACCCCCTCCTTCAATTCACCAAAAAGAAAGCTCTGGATTTCATTAAAAATGACTGCCTTATCAACTGACTCCCTAATATTTCTGTCGGTTTTCCTGTTATATGTTCCTGGCTTCTTTTACTTCACAAAGTAACTCATCCAAACATCATCACTCACAAATCCCAATCCCACATACTTCCTGATTACCTATGGATTTCATATAAAACAAGATCTCTTTCAACATTCTGATTTCCCCCTCCATCATCCCTCCAAATTCACCAGCAAACTGGCCTCTTAGGGGAGAAGGCAACTTTCTTAACCACTGCTACCACAGAGCCTGGGCCCTGAGTGCTTTCCCTCTCCCTCGCCCAGCACCCTATTTTCTTAGTCTTCAGCCTCCCTCTCTCCACCGCCACACTGGTTTCTTCCCCTCCTCTTTCAGTCAGTCTGTTCCCTTAGGAAGCACTGCTCTCTGCCCTCCCTTCTTAGCCAAACTTACAGGGAAAGTACTTTGCCCTTTCTCTGCTTCCTCACTGAGATTCCCTCCCTTCTGAATCCAGCGCATTCAGGCCACTGCTTCAACACAAACAAGGTTTACCAGATACAATCATCCCACAACTGCCTAATCCGAAGACCACCTCTAGGCTTGTACCCTGCATGACCTCTGACACACAGGGTGCTGCCAATGACTCCACTGTCTTCTGCTCCTGCTGCTTCAGCCCATTAATACAGGTTGAGTGGTGGTGAGACCTTGAAGAGGCGAGTAGGCTGCGAGAGAGATGCACGCCTTTCTCAGACAACTGGATTAGTCATCCAGAGAATCGGTTCTTACCCAGCTGGGCCACCCTCACGCTTTGTCTCCAGCTTTGTCTCCACCGCACTCATTTTCCCTGTCTGCTTTTCGGCCATGATGCCCTAGCTGGCCATGATACCCTAGCCAGAAGCCAAGCAGATGCCTGCACCAAGCTCCTGGGCTTCCCAGCCTCAGAACCATGAGCCACATAAACCTCTTTTTTTTTTTATCAATCCCTCAGCGCCAGGTACTCTGTTAAAAAGACTAAGACAGACAGGCTCCTGTACCTTGTGACCTTCAACAGGTTGCCACCTGTGGCTTAGCTTCCCTGTGTGTAAGATAGGAATAAAAATAACATCTAACACAGGGTTTCCAACATCAAATGGACTAATTTACATGAACTGCTTACACAGTGTTCAAGGATTGGGAACTACAGTAAACGGAATAAAAACTCACTGAATGAATGAGGACAGCTCAGCTGTGACTTTAATATCCAGAACAGTCTCAGGGCACAGAAGCTATAAGCATTTTAATTTCTTGGCTCTTATTTTCTATTTGTGAGTTTCATCCATGCAATATGGAAAATAGCACACACAATGTGCTCAAGTGGTTTCTACCAAAGTTCACATCCTCAATCATGAAAAAATATAAACCAAATAGAATCAAGGAGATCCCCATCCACTTAAATTCACAATCTATGTTGTTATATTCAAAAACAACACTTACTTAATTAATAGTACTGTACTTGTTAAGTACAGTACAGGCGAGGTATAACAAAAGAACTATTGGGTTTGGAAAAAAAAACAACAACAAAAACACCACCACCACCACCCCGGTTTGTATCCCAGCCACATAGCATGGAATATCGGTGGAGCCACTTATTTCTACCACTCAGTTTCCTCATCTGTGACACAAAGGCTCTTTTTCCCAATTACTGACCATGTACTCTGGACTAGACATTGTCCAGAATTGGGAGTCAGGCCCAACAAGAACCATTTCTGGCTTCAAAGACAGTGCAGTCTGGAGTGTGAATGTGGATGCAGGGAAGATGAGGGAATGGAAGCATCAGTATGATCAATAGAAAAACAAAATTCAGGCACAGGCATTTGGTATACCAGTTAAGACACTGGTTGAGGCGCCTGCATTCCCTACTGCAGTACCTGGATCCAAGTACCAACTCTGCTCCCACACTAGGAGGTAGCAGGTGATGGCTCAGGTGGCTGGGTCCATGCCACCCACATGGGAAAATCCAAATTGAATTCCTGACTCCTGGCTTTGGCCTGGACCAGCCCTGGCTGTTAGAGACATTTGGGAAGTGAAGCAGTGGGTAGCTCTCTTTGTCACTCTCTCTCTCTCTTCATGTCTCTCAAATAAAAAATAAATTTTTTTTAAAAATAACAAAATTAAGAGTCAATATTGTAGCATAGTGGCTAAAGCCACTGTTAACAACACTGGCATCTCTTATGGGTGCCAATTCATGCCCTGGCTGCTCCACTTCTAATCTAGCTCCCTGATAATGACTTGGGAAAAGCAGTGGAATATGGCCCAAGTGCTTGGGCCCTTGCCACCCATGTGAGAGATGTGGGTAAAGTTCCTGGTTCCTGGCTTTGGCCTGGTCCAGTCCTGGCCATTTTGGCCATTTGGGGAGTGAATCACTTTCTTTGTAACTCTCACTTCAAAATAAATCAATCAATCTTTAAAAATATATAAAATAGGGGCCAGCGCTGTGGTATAGTGGGTAAAGCCATCGCCTGCAGTGCCGGCATCCCATATGGGCGCCGGTTCGAGTCCCGGCTGCTCCACTTCCGATCCAGATCTCTGCCACAACCTGGGAAAGCAGTACAAGATGGCCGAAGTCCTTGGGTCCCTGCACCCGCGTGGGAGACCTGGAAGAAGCTGCTGGCTCCTGGCTTCGGATCAGCACAGCTCCCGCCATTGTAGACAATTAAGGAGTGAACTAATGGATGGAAGACCTCTCTCTCTCTCTGCCTCTGCTCTCCGTGTAACTCTGACATTCAAATAAATAAATAAATCTTTAAATATATATATATAAAATAATTCATTGAACTATTAGATACCATAAAAAAATGAATACAATAGAGAAAAAGAAAATGATTAGTGACAACACTGAATGACAGTTAAACTACCTTACAAGAGGAGTGTATTTTTGCCAGGGAACCTAATTTACTTTTCTCCTGCCTGTGCAAAGGCAAGGAAATAAAACTCAACAGAATACACCTTTAAATAAAGTGCAAAAAGTCTACAAAGATTAGCAGTGGTGGGAAGGGTGAGCGACGAGAGTGAAGAGGGAGCGATGACATCGCACCAACAGGTTTGAGCCTCATTCCGCAGGAGGCGGGGTCTTTACACGGAGTGACAGCACCTGCTCTGGAGTACAGTGTTTCGGCGAAGTATGTGACTGAAGAACAGCTGGAAACTTAGAAAAGTCCAGATGAGAAACAATGAAATCAGGGAGGAAAAGGAAGGAACAGATTGAAAAAATATCTAAAAGGTAGAAACTGCAAAACCAAGCAAAAGAAAGGTTCCTTTTGGCAGAAGAAGAATGTTCCATGTGTATGGGACCCAAGTGTCCTAGATGCCTCATCCCTTCCCCCAGCCCCTCAGCCCAGCAGGCTAGGAAGATATGGAGTTCCCGGGTGAGCTGCAACCCACTTCACATCCCTATCCTAAATGACACTGCCTGTGAGATGGTGTGAGAAATTAAATACTACTTTGATTATTTTATTATTCTGCTGTTTATTTACTATTTTAAATATGATCGCTTTACTTATACAACAAAGTCAATAACCATAGATACAAAGCTGAAGAACTGTCTAAAAAGAAGGAAAAATTCTTGCCAAATAACTAACTGGTCTCTCCACACTGAACCCTGGACTTCTAATCTTGGTTTCTAGGGGGAAGCCAGAAGGATCTTCCCAAATGCTAATCTATTTCATCCTACTGACCCACTTACGACCTGACAAGGCCCACGATGACCTACATAACCTGACCCCAAACCGCTTGTAGAGACTTACAAGAGGACAGCATGGGCTCTGGAGTCTCACTGCCTGGATCTGAATCCAGGCTTTGCCATTTGTTGTGACCTACGGTAAACTCCTTGGCCTTTTTGTGCGCTGGTTTTTTCATCTGTAAAACGAAGCTGCATAACTATCAGTAATCAGTTAATAACATCGTATGCTACTATAATATACTAGATGCCCTGTAGCTACTACGGTTATCATCACTGTCATCACCCCTTTCGTGCCTCCTCTATGCCAGGGCCACAGGTCTTAGCATTCTTCAAATAACTATGCCTCCTTCCAACTCGGGCCTCTCCTATGGGTACTTTCCTGTGTCCACATTACTCTCCTCTAATCGCTTTGCACAGTTGATTCACTGTCATAATTCAGCTTACAAATCCTCCCCTAGCCACTCTGCCCCCAGTCCAAACTAGGTCAAAGAACTTTTCGTAGTTTATATACATCTTTACGTGTGTGTGTGTATGCATGTGTGTGTATAAAGAGAAGGTGAGCTTCCATCTGCTTGGTCACTACTCAAAGGCCTACACTGGCCAAGGCTGGGTCAGGCTGCAGCCGGGAGCCAAGAATTCAGTCCACACTGCCTATGTGGGTGGCAGGAACCCAATTACTTCGGTCATTACCTTTCACAGTATGCATTAGCAGGAAGCTGGAGTCAGGGGCCAGGGCTGGGAATCAAACCTAGGTACTCTGGGATGCGGGGCATCTTAAACACTAACCAATCACTCCCTGTGTGATTATGTATACTGCCTGATCAACTACTTGTGTAATCTCAGTCTTTTTTTTTTTTTTTAAAGATTTATTTATTTATTTGAAAGGTAGAGTTACAGAGAGATAGAAGCAGGGAGAGAGAGAAAGAGAGAGGTCCTCCACCACTCGTTCACTCCCCAAATGGCCACAACAACCGGAGCCAGGCCGTTCCGAAGCCAGGATCCTGGAGCTTCTTCCAGGTGTCCTGCATGGGTGCAGGGGCCCAAGCACTTAGGCCATCCTCAACTGCTTTCCCAGGCCACAGAGAAGAGCTGGATCGGAAGTGGAGCAGCCGGGACTCAAACCGGCACTCATATGGGATGCCAGCACTGCAGACCAGGGCCCCAGTACCTCTGTCTTCTTTACCATCCTATAAGCTCTATGAGAAAGGGGACATAGCTGACAGCTCAGTCCTGGACCCCCAGAGTCTGGCATAAAAGTTGCCAGAGACAACAGAATTATCTATGAAAAAAATGGTAATACATATTACATTCTTTTAAAAAAATACAGTTATTAAGAACTTTTTTCATTCAAAGAACAGGAAACTTGTTTATCCATCGTCTTAGTCCATTTGTGTTGCTATAACAGAACATCACAACCCAGATAATTTACAAGAAACAGAAATTTATCTCTTACAGTTCTAGAGACTATTTAGTCCAAGGTCAAGGGACCACATGGGCTGAGGACATTTTTGCTGCATAACAAGAGTGAGAGGGAGCAGGTACATGTGTCCAAGAGGCTGAACTAGCTTTTATAAAAGCGCACTAACCCACTCCCGAGATAACAACATTAGTCCACTGGTGAAGGCCGAGCACTCGTGACCTAACCACTTGTTGTTAGGTGCCACTCCTCGACAATCCTGCATTGGGAATTAAAAGGTTCCACATTCAAACCATAACATCTACCTAATGGGGAAAACACACTCGGGGTTGCTTTTACTTCCAAACCAATCACTGCCTAAGTAAAGAAGTTTCAACCATCAGGTGGAAGGAATTTTTAAAAACCCTTTCTAAATCAACATGAAATCCTTACTTGTGCATCGTCAGGTTCTTCTTTAACTTTGTCCAAAAGTCCCTGCTGTGGTGCCATTGCTTTGTCCCATCCAACGTCCAAAGGTTCTTTCATTCTAAGCTTTCAGATACATTCACCAGTCCAAAAACTAATAGTCTCCTTGAGACTGGGCACTGGGGACGCCTAAAACACAACACAAAGGACCAGGACTCAGGTTTATTCTCCTGTTGCTGTCACTGTTCCCCTTCGCGTGGATCTTTGCTAGGAGGCTCCAGGGTTGAGCATTCGGAAAACAGCTCTTGCGGGAAGATGACTAACTACTGCTTCCTCCTGCTTTCAGCGGGCAGTGGCTCCCGTTTCCCAAACATCTCTGAAGTCGAACACCCCGTGCGCCTTCTCCAAGGGGTCTCCCTGATGCCTGGGAAATGGGTGTTAGGGGATAATTACGCACGGGTTTCACGGAAGGAGCACACCCCCATGAACCTGGCCATTCCATTCCCCGTGAACTCTCCGAGGTCCCCCTCCTACGGAGGGAAGGCTGCTGAAGGGGATTACGCCAGCCGACCTGGAGGAAGCGACCAAGCTGTGCAAGGGGCGGACTCGAGCGCTGGTTCCTCACCCCGCGGGAGCCAGGCGGCGGAGGCCCCCCGTCGGCTCCCCTGTCCCACCGCGGGACGCGCCAGCCTCCCGACCCGCACCTATGACTCAGCCTTTACCGGACGCCTGCCCAAGGGCTCCGTTTCTCGGCCCAAGGCGAGTCCAGCGCTCGAGATGCCGCCGCAGCGCGCCGGAAGGTGCCACCCGCACCTTCCAGGGTCACCACCGGGGGTCAGGCCAGCCCGTCCGGACGGCCGTGTGCCCGCAAACAACCAAGGCCAGCGGCCACTCCGCAGATGCCCCTTCCCCCGGCTGCACGGGGACCCAGCGGGACCGCGACGCCCGAGGCCAGGAGCAAGCTCTCCGGCTACGAAGGGCTCCGCCGGGCGCGCAAACGGACCGCTCGGTCTGGAAGCCCGCTCCGAAGAACACGAGAACTTCTGACCACTTGCCGCAGCTACGGCAACGCTACGGGCGCTCGTCCCTCCCCGCCGCGACCGCGTGCGTCCCCAACACTCCAGTTCCACCAGGAATTCCCACGCCTCGCGAAGGCGGCGCGCGGGACCCGCCAAGCGCCTGTCAGCGCGTCCCCGCGGCGGAACCCGCAACCCGCAGCCCCCGCCCCGCGCCCGCCTCGTCACGTGGCGCGGCCCCTCCCGCAGCCGCTGGAACGCACCCACCTTCCGTCTCCTGCGCCCGGAGTTGCACCCGCCGCGGAGCAGGCAACGAGACACGAGGTCCCTCGCGCTAGACGGCGGCTGGGTGCTTTTCCAGGGATTCTGCGGGACTCATCCAAACGCAACATTCGGCCCAGTGCGCGTGCGCAGCACTGGGCTCCGCCCTTCTTTCCCGTCAGGCCCAGCGCTGAGCTGAGTGGACCTTCCCGGCATGCCCTTTTCCTCAGTTATGGTTGACTTCTTAAAGAGGCCGAGGCCGTTGTGAAAAGTTGGAGGAAGGAGTTTGGAGGAGGGTATGGGGGTTTTAGATGGCCAGTAAGGGCTCTGCTCCATTCTTTAATGCCATTTCCAGAAAGGTGGCCTGCTAAGAGAATACAGTAAATAATTGCAGACACTGATTAAGCCACGTTCTTGTGAAACCCTGCCATTAATCTTCACCTCCATCCTGAAAGGTATACATTTAATAAGCTATAAAGGTATAAGGTTTATCTTCGAGGCGGAAATGAAGAACTAATCAACTTGCCCAGAGTCAGGATTTGGGGTTATTTTCCTCTCCCTGTTTCGGAGATACAGCCATGAGTGGTGAAGCTGTCCTTTAGTCGTTTTTATGGCAGTCCACCTTGTAAACCGACCGCGGTTCAATCATCCACTGATGGACAGAGTTACTTCCAGTTTGGGGTTCTTAAGAATCATGTATCTGTGAACATTTTTATCTTTTGTGGCCGGTATTCACGTTTCAATGGAGTTGACACCTAGCAGTGAAATTGCTTATTTTATACTCACAAAAGTAAAGCAAGTAGATAAGATCGGAAAATTGTAAAGGTAGTTGTTTCAGTTTGCCCTCACAGTAAAGGATTTCGATTGACAGCTTCCTAGCTGACTGTTGTTACTGTACATCTTTTTAATGGCAACCATTCTGTCAGAGATCTGGTGGTATCGCACTGTGATTTTAATTGGTATTTCTCAGGTTACTGATGAGGTTGAGCCCATTTTCGTGTTTTTGAGTATCTGGCTAACCTCTCTGTAAAATGCCTGTTCAAGTCTCTTACCAAGTTTTTGTTACTGAATTGTGGCTGTTTTCTTATGGATATGTGTGTGTGTGTGTGTGCCTGTGTGTTTCAGATATGAGTCCTCCACTTTGAATGTATTTTCCCTTTTTATTTTTAAAATTATCCCTACATTATACACATGAATGGTGAGAAGTTACTTCTTTCTTCTTTTTTTTTTAAGATTTATTTATTTTTTATTTGAAAGTCATAGTTACACAGAAAGAGAAGGAGAGACAGAGAGAGAGAGGTTTTCCATCTGCTGATTCACTCCCCAAATGACCACAACGGCCAGAACTGCACTAATTTGAAGCCAGGAGCCAGGAGCTTCTTCAGGGTCTCCTACACAGGCACAGGGTCCCAAGCCTTGGGCCATCTTCTACTGCTTTCCCAGGCCATAGCAGAGAGCTGGATCTGAAGAGGAGCAGCCAAGACTTGAACCGGCACCCATATGGGATGCTGGTGCCGCAGGCAGAAGACTAACCCACTGCACCACAGTGCCAGTCCCCTCTTTTTTTCTTAAGATTTATTTTTATTTATTTGAAAGTCGGAGTTATAGAGAGAGAAGGAGAGGCAGAGAGAGAGAGAGAGAGGTCTTCCATCTGCTGGTTCACTCTTCAGTTGGCTGCAATGGCGCCAATCTGAAGCCAGGAGCCTTGAGCTTCTTCCAGGTCTTCCCATGTAGGTGCAGAGGTCCTAAGCACTTGGGCCATCTTCCACTGCTTTCCCAGGCTAAAGCAGAGAGCTGGATCAGAAGTGGAGCAGCCAAATTTGAACCGGCGCCCATATGGGATGCTGCACTGCAGGAGGCACGTTTACCAGCTACACCACAGCCTCGGCCCCTGTACTTGCCCTTTCAAAACTCATATGTTGAAAACGAAACCAGCGGGTTAACGCCCTGGCCTGAAGCACGGGCATCCCCCATATGGGCGCTGGTTTTGACACCCTCTCTGCTGTGTCCTGGGAAAGCAGTAGAAGATGGCCCAAGTCCTTGGGCCCCTGTAACTGCGTGGGAGACCCGGAAGAAGCTCCTGGCTCCTGGCTTCGGGTTAGCGCAGCTCTGGCTGTTGTGGTCATTTGGGGAGTGAATCAGAGGATGGAAGACTCTCTCTCTCCCCTCTCTCTCTTGGTAACTCTTTCAAATAAATAAATAAATAAATCTTTTTTTGAAAAAAATAGAGAGATGGATCTTTTGGAGGTAATGTGATTCATTCCCTTCTAAAAAAGACTTTTCACGGGGTTTCACCTCCCCTGCTGCCCTTCGGGCCCTTCCACTGTGTGTGTGCAGGGGTTCCTCCTCTCCAGAGGACACAGCAAGAAGATGCCACCTTGAAGTCAGACATGGAATCTGGCAAAAGACAAATCACAAAAGAAAAACAGGCTATTACAGAAGACAAATAAGCTACAGAAGGAAATATTCCATTTTCAAGCAGAAACTAAACCCAAGACAGGCCCACCGCTGGAAAAGATCATCAAAACAAGAAACAGGCTCAGAACAAAGATCAAAAATAAGCCATTACAGGTAAGAAGTGGCCTCAAGGCCAATATCGAATGAGGAATACAGCTATAAGACTTCATAAGGAGATTAACAGTGCTCCATTGACAAGACAGAAGAGCTTCTGACAAACATGAAGGCATTGCGTCCCAGAGCTAACAGAGAGAGACTTCCGTCTCAGAAAGAAATGTGAGTGTTGCTGAGGTTTGGCTATGGTTTAAATATCTCCCAAGGGTTCAGGTCGTGGAAGGTTGGTTTCCATCTGGTGATGTGGAAAGGTAGTGTGGAATATTTTTTAAGAGGTAGGGCCTAGTGGGGGGTGGTTTGGTCATTGAGGACACCATCCTTGAAAGGGATTAATGCAGTTCTCAAGAAACCTTTGTTAGTTCTCAAGATAGGGTTTATGTAAAAGAGAAGACTGATCCCCCCTCCTTATTCTCTGATTTCTTGTCTCAGCATATGATCTCTTTTAAAAGATTTTTAAAGATCTCTTTTAAAATTTTTATCTATTTATTTGAAAGGGAGAGTGACAGACAGCAAGAGGGAGACAGATAAAAGAGATCTTCCATCAACTGATTCACTCCCCAAATAGCCACAACAGCCAAGTCTAGACAAAGCTGAAGCCAGGAGCCAGGAACCCTATCTGGGTTTCCCATGAGAATAGCGGGGCTGCTCTCTCACGCACATCAGCAGGGAGCTGGATCAGAAGTAGTTCAGCCAGGTCTGAAGCTGGCACTCAGATTCAGTGTCAAAGGTGGTGGCTCCACCTGCTGCCCCACATCCCTTCCACCAGGATGACATAACCATGTGATGCAGCCAAGGGAGCCCTCACTGGAGCTGAGCAGATGTCTGCATCATGGCCTTGAACCTCCAAAAACTGTAAATAAAATTCTTTTCTTTACCAGTTACCCAGCTTCAATGGAAAACAGACTGATGCTTATGTGGTTTGGGGGCGGTTGAGCGAATCCCAGTAAGTTTCGTAAAACTCCCACAAAGTTTTTAAGGGAAGTAAATTGACAAAACAAACCATAGACTGTAACAGGCAAAGACAGTTTGAAACAAAAAAGGCCTCTGAGCTTCCAACTTTCTATGGGCAGAATTTAAGTGGAGAAATCGACTCAGCTTTTCTTATGGAAAAGGAAGTTCTCTCTGGGGTGAAGCCAAGAGTCCAGAGGGCAGAACCAAGAAGCTGAAAAAATGAATTATGAAATCAATCCTAGAGAACAAAAAAGTCCATGAGCATTTCCTGTCCTCCGAGTAGGAGAATCCAACAATAGGTGTCCAGGTAGATTTCAGAATTACTAGTGATCAATGACCATTAGTGTGATTTCTGTTCTCCTTTGTGAACAAGAGTGTCCAACGAATCCTTTTGTCTCTGCATTGTCAAGTGTATTGGATGTGTAGTGATAGGAACTGGGTAGTAGGGGGAGCAGGTAACTTGTCCATTTAGTTCACTGCTAGCTATCTAGGCTAAAGAAATTGCACAGAGCATCTGTATGCAATGAAATATATATGAGAAGCTTCTTTTTCATGGGCCTGATGTAGGCGGTGAGGTCCTAGGCTTTGCTCCAGTACCATAATGGTTTGAGGTTTTTGGTGAATGGGATGAATGTATTTTGGTTTGGAAGGAGTCTGAATTGTTAGAGCCAGAAGGTGAGAGATCGTTGATAAAGAAGACTGCCTACAATTCCCCTCCTCCATGTTTGTATGTACCTGATGCTTCTCCCATCAAGAAGAGTCAGTTCGCCCTCCAGTGGAATCTGGCTGGACTCTGACTTACCTTGACCAATAGATTGCAGAGAAAGTACACTGTATCAGTCATAGGCATTGGGAACTTCTGCCTTTCCTCTCTTGGAGCCACCATGTAAATAGGTGCTGGTGAGGGGCTGAGGTGGTGGTGCAGGAGGTTAAGCCGCCACTGTAACACCAGCGTCCCATATCACAGAAACAGTGATTTGAGTCCTTGCTGCTTCGCTTCCAATTCAGCTTCCTGCTAATGTGCCTAGGAAGTCAGCAGATGATGGCCCAAGTACTAGGGCCCCTGCCCCCTGTGTGGGAGACCCAACTGGAGTTCCTGGCTCACGGCTTCAGCCTGGCCCATCCTCTCTCTTTCCTTTTCCCCTACTATTGGGAGGTAGTGGAACATTTAGGACAGAGGTGGGGAACTGTTCTTATGCCAAGGATCATTTGGATATTTATAACATCATTTGGGAGCCACACAAAATCGTCAACTTAAACACTAGCCTGGGAGCCGGTGTTGTAGTGCAGCGTGTTAAGTCTCCACCTATGATGCCAGCATCCCATATGAACACTTGTTCAAGTCCCAGCTGCTCCACTTCCAATCCAGCGCCCTGCTAATGTGCTTGGAAAAGCAGCGGAAGATAGTCCGAGTGCTTCAGCTCCTGACAGGGAGGAGACCTGGAAAGAGTTCTAGGCTTTTGGCTTCCGCCTGGCCTAGACCTAGCCAATGTGGCCTTTTGACAAGTGAACCAACGAATAGAAGATCAATGTCTCTTCTTTCTCTCCCTCTCTTTCTCTCTCTCTCCCCCTTTCAAACAAATAAATACATCTTTTTTTAAAAATTAGCCTGCTATAGATTTATTAAATTTGAAGTCTCACCTATAGTTGCCTTGGCAGGGCCAAATCAAATGATTTTACAGGCCTTATATGGCTTGTGGGCTGCAGATTGTCTGCCACTGCTGTAGAAGGTGGAGCCTAGTGGGAGGTACTTAGGTTGTTGGGAGTGTGGCCTTGAAAAGTAGTCTTCCTGTGACCTTGAGTTCCAGTGAGAGGGTTGTTACAAAGCCTGAGTGTGAGCCCACCTGACTCCGTATGTGATCTCTGCACGCACACAACACCATCCACCATGGGCCCCTCACCAGAACCAAAACCTGCACATGCTTTTTGCACTTTTTTTTTCAAAGCAGGACCACTTATCATTCCATTACTTTTTTTTAAGATTTATTTTTTTTATTTGAAAAACAGAGTTACAGAGAGAGATAGAGCCAGAGAGAGAGAAAGGGGGGGGGTCTTCTATCCGCTGGTTCACTCCCCAAATGACCACAACAGCCAGAGCTGAGCTGATCCAAAGCCAGTAGCCAGAAGATTTTCCCGGGTCTCCCATGCAGTTACAGGGGCCCAAGGAGTTGGGCCATCTTCTGCTTTCCCAGGCCATAGTGGAGAGCTGGATCAGAAGTGGAGCAGCCAGGACACGAACCAGTGCCCGTATGGGATGCCGAAGCTGCAGGCTAGGGCTTTAACTTGCTGCACCACAGCACCGGCCCCCTTTGCACTTTTTAAACCTCCTAAAGTGTGAGCTACATAAGCCTTTTCTCTTGATAAATTAGCTGCTTCAAGTATTTCATTATAGTAACAAAACTGACAAACACAATGAAAATGAAGCTCTAAAATGAAATGGCTCAAATAAAACATCAAGTTTATGCTCTCCTGTTGCTGTTCAGGACATCTGTTATAGGGCATTAGCAGTTGTTCTCCCCAATCATTTATGAACCCCATATTCTCCCATATTGTTTCTCTAGCATTGAAACTAGATCCCAGGCACCTCTTCCTGAGAGTGTAGAGGAGGCTTGCCCTGGTCTTAAGCCACAGGCAGCAGAAATGGCCCCTAACACATCTGATCCCATTGTGTTAGACACAACTCAGTCCATGTGGCCGCAGGGAACTGCACAGGGGGCTGAGAACTGAAGTGTCATGTTCAAGGCTATAATTATAATTCAACAGAAAAGGGGAAGATTTGCTACTCACCCAAGGTGTGGGCCCCGTTCTTGTTGAGTAGAAATCAAAACCTCTATCAGAACTCATTGTCACACAAAGAAATGTATTTACAGCAGATAAGGAGACCACAAGCAATCACCTTTAAAGCACAGAGAAGTGAGTCTTTCATCTCAGGAGAAGTAGATCTGCAAGAGAAGAGGTGAACTTGTCACCCACGAAAGGCTGGGCACAAGCTTACACCGGCGTAATCTAGAAGCATGCTTAGACATACATCGCATGTTATGCTAACCATGCTGAAGTCTCTGGCTGGAGACCTTGGCATGAAAATTGGGGAAGGATTTACTCAGTCCATTTCGGACATGTGCGCATGCTCACTTGTCCTGACTATGGTCATGAATGGTTCCAGCTACACTCAGGTCAATCAACACCACCTGTTTCCTGGGTTAAAGCCACCTGCTTCCTCTGCCTAGACCTGGAAGAAAATTTCCAGTGAAATGGTATTTTTTGCCTGGTTACCTAGAAGGAGGGGTTCCTCCCACTCTCATTACATGAGCTACAAAATCCCTCTTCTGGTTTTACTTTGGTCCTCACTTTTGAGAGACCTGGGGTGAAGGCCCATGGTTTGGTAGCTGTTTTCTGCTAGAACTGGTTGGTATTCTAGGGCCTGGCAGAGGAGTAGAAAATTTAGCCTATTATCCTAAGAGAGGCTTGCAGATCCCGGGTGCCGGCACCGCAGGTGGAGGATTAGCCAAGTGAGCCGCGGCGCAGGCCTATAGATTTTATAGCTTTAAGTTGGTTTTTTTTTTTTCCCAGACTATACAAAGCAATTAAATATACAGGTCTCAAAGAGCAAAAGTACAAAAGGAAAATGAAAAGCCAAAGTACTTGAGCCATTACCTGCTGCAAGGAATGGGCAAGGAAGGGGTTACTTTAATCTGTCTTGTATGTTTTTTTTTTTTTTTAAGATTTATTTATTTGAAAGTCAGAGTTACACAGAGAGAGAAGAGGCAGAGAGAGAAAGTGAGATCTTCCATCCACTGGTTCACTCCTCAGTTCTCCACAATGGCCAGAGCTGCACTGATCTGAAGCCAGGAGCCAGGAGCCTCATCTGGGTCTCCCACACAGATGCAGGGGTCCAAGGACTTGGGCCATCTTGTATTGCCCTCGCAGGCCACAGCAGAGGAGCAGCCGGGACTCCAACTGGCACCCATTTGGAATGCTGGCATTGCAAACTAGAGACCTGACGAGGGGTCCTTGCCATCACAGACTGGCTTATCATCAGCTCTGTGGTTGTTAATGCTTTGCCTTCCTCGTTAAAAGGCAAGTGGCAACCACAGTCCTCAAACATGGGGGCCGCCCTTTTGTCACAGGGTCTAATTGTTTTTGAGAAGTGCAGTATTGTGAGCGTTGTATCTCAGTGGGTTAAGCCACCACTAGAGACACCCACATCCCATTTCGGAGTGCCTAGTTCCAGTCCCAGTTCCTCCGCTTCAGATCCAGCTTCCTGCTAATGCATGCTGGGAGGCAGCAGGTAATGGCTCAAGTGCTATGGCTTCTGCCACCCACATGGGGGGCCCAGATGGTGTTCATTTGCACATGCGGTCATGACTGGTTGCAGCTAGATTCATGTGTCATTCAACGCCCCCTGTCTCCTCCATCTGGGCTGACAATGTTTTGATGAAACGTTGCTCTTTTGCCTGATTACCCAGAGCAATGGAGCCCCCAAACTCTTGTTCTGTGGGCTAAAGATAGAATTTTACACATTTTGTTTAGAAACTTATTTATTTATTTATTTATTTATTTATTTGAAAGGCAGAGTTACAGAGAGGCAGAGGTATTGAGAGAGAGAGAGGTCTTCCATCCTCTGGTTCACTCCCCAGATGGCTGCAATGGCTGGAGCTGCACGGATCTGAAGCCACAAGCCAGGAGCTTCTTCCGGGTCTCCCACGTGGGTGCAGGGGCCCAAGGACTTGGGCGATCTTCTACTGCTTTCCCAGGCCATAGCAGAGAGCTGGATCAGAAGAGGAGCAGCTGGGACTAGAACCCACACCCATATGGGATGCCGGCACTGGAGGCCACAGCTTTACCCGCTACACCACAGCGCTGGTCCCTACAGATAGAATTTTAATGAAAGGTTTTCAATCCCCATTACCTCTTCTTCTATGTTATTTCCAAAAATGTCAACAACCTGTCCAAGAAAAGTGTCTTAGCTGTTTATGAGATTCTTGAATTTTGGTTAGTATTTCACAAGTCCCAAGCTAGTCTAATTCTCTTCTCTTTGTAAGGAAAATGTTCTTCTTCATGTTGGAATCCTATAAGCCTTTTTCTTTAGTCACATTTCCTTTAGGATTTTCCACACTTGCTACTCTCACACCTTGCACTGTGCTCAGGAACTAAAGGGTTGTCCAACATGTTCCAACAACATTTTTTAAAATCTAGCAATGCGGGGTCAGTGCTGTGGTGTAGTGGGCTAAGCCTCCACCTGTAGCACCCGCATCCCACATGGTGTCAGATGGTGTCCTGGCTGCTCCTCTCCTGATTCAGCTCTCTGCTATGGTCTGGGAAAGCAGTAGAAGATAGTTCAGGTGTTTGGACCCTTGAATCTACATGGGAGACCCGGAAGAAGCTCCTGGCTCCTGGTTTCAGATCGGCCCAGCTCTGGCCATTGTGGCCATTTGAGGAGTGAACCAGTGGATGGAAGATCTTTCTCTCTGTCTTTCCCTCTCTCTGTAACTCTACCTCTCAAATAAATAAAATATTAAAAAAAAAACTAGCAATGACTCTTAATCAAATATGGTGTTTTTAAAAGCAAAATATAATGAATATTCATCTTAAAATAAAATAAATAAAAACTGAAAATAACCTAGCATCAGATCAGGCTTTGCTGCCACTAAGAGTTCAAGTGAGGTCATATGCTGCCAGCTGAATTATGAAAATCTTCCCAGCTTGGGAAATTTTTGGATTCAGGAGTGTGGGATGAGGGACCTGTGGTTTAAGTTTAAACTTCTACTTTCTTGTGAAGTTTTTATTTATAATGGTAATGATGTGGGTTAAATAGGTAGGAGGTTAGTTTAGGGTTGCTGACCTGGAAGTCACAAGCCCCAGGTAAAATCTTATCTTCCTGTTTGTCAATCAAAATACCCCCTTTCCCACAATGCCTCTGCTTCATCCTGGACTTCAGAGACACCTTGAGAATATGGATATTGAGCACCACATGGAACTTTTACAAGTGCCATGAAATTCCCTGCTGGTTTTACATGTGGAGAGGCACCACCCTAACCTCATAGAAGAGCCCAACAACTGGGAGGGGGGGTCTCTCTTCCCCTGGAAACTGCTCCTGTGGGGGGAATCCCACAGGAGTCCCAAAAGAGTTAAGAGCACCACTAACCTAAAAAAAGAAAGAGAAAAAGAAAAACCAAAATGGAGTTACTTAACCTAAGCAAAACCAAAATGGAGTTACTTGAGCTAAGGCCACTAAGCACCAGGAACTGCCTAGACCGTCTGTCAGACAGACACAGGTGGTGAGGCCTGATAAGGACTGGGGGACATTACATCACAAGAAGAAGCCAACCAGCTGGCTACTGCGTTACTTCACCCTTACTTCTGGTCACACCCAGAAGACCCCTAAAACACCATTGGTCACACCCAGACACCGACATCTGGTTGGTGACACCTAAAAAGGTGAGCTTGTGATTGGTGATCCCCCCCCC
Organism: Lepus europaeus; assembly: GCF_033115175.1. Taxonomy (NCBI): domain Eukaryota; kingdom Metazoa; phylum Chordata; class Mammalia; order Lagomorpha; family Leporidae; genus Lepus; species Lepus europaeus. The sequence continues at coordinate 27,129,038 of NC_084831.1, forward strand.
AGGGCACCTTCACCGCCCCCCGACCCCGGAGGGGGGTGAAAAGGCCAGCCTCACAATTGCTCTTCATTCCCGGGGGGGGACCATGGCTCAGTGCAAGTGCAGCTCTGCCCGAGTCTCCACTAACTGAAGCTCTGCTCGCCACCCTGCTGGAGCCACCTCGCCTGGACGTCCCAGCTGCTGCTGGACCTGACATCGGAGCCGGACCAGACCTCTCATCGGGTGACCTTTCCAACCCTTCACCTTGCTGTCCATCTTGGAACTTCGAGCCTACTGCCCAGAGTGCCAGTCATCCCACAACTCCTGCCTGTAAGTGACTGTTCTGAGATCGGTCTCTCAGAGTGGTAATGGAGACTCTGGACTCCGGACTTTGGACTTTGACTTTTTTGTGACCATGACATGAACCTTGAGAATGCAGCATCCATATTACACCCTTAGCCATGAGTGCTTAGACTGGTTATGCTTTTATGCTTATATGCTTTGTAAGTGTTCTACTATTGCTGGATATTTCTGGAAGTTGCCTTACTCTTAGATGTGTCTTATGACCTGTGGACTAATGACATATATTGAGTGGTATTGACCTTTAGATGTGTGCATTGAATATATATATTGAGTGGTATTGATTATTGAAGAATAAATTATATTGAAAAGACTATCACAATTCTGGGTGATTCTTCCCCCTGCTCCGACATGTCGCATTACCCTTGTCGAGGTGCGTGACAAGTGGTGCTCACAACATCCTGGAGGGGCTGTCGGGTCCTCTTTCTCTCTCTCCTCCCCCATCCCTTCTCCTTTGGGGCAAATCTTCTGGCCACTTGTGTTGGGTATTTCTGTGTGGGGCAACCCATGCTCACGTGTCTGTGTGTGAGTGTGTGTGTGTTCTACTTTTGAATAAATTTTGCCTTACATATGTCAGCACTTAGAATTCTTGTCTTTGTGCATGACAAGAGCCTGGAATAAAAAATTAATACCTCCCTTTACCCACACCAGTAAGGGGAAAGGATGAGGATTTCATTAATAAACACTTTACATCACCCCATTTTCTGACAAGCTGAGAGCAATAAATTAGTGTTTCTTACAAAGAAGTTCAGAAGATGTTGGTATGAGAGTCAGGATCATCAGAAGGTGCACAAATCCTAAGTGTGCAGCTCTATAAATAATTATAAAAGGACATTGTCTCCTAACCACTGACCAGACCAAGACACGGGATATCCTGACCCAGAACCCCACTGCTGGGGAAAGAACTTTGGAATCCCTCTACTGTGAGTGCTAAATTTTAGATTGGGAAGATACATTGTCTTCTGGCAACCACATCAGGGAGGAGACTTGAGAATATGGAGGGACCGGCGCTGTGGCGCAGTGGGTTAATGCCCTGGCCTGAAGCGCCGGCATCCCACGTGGATGCCAGTTCAAGACCTGGCTGCTCTCTATCCAGCTCTCTGCTGTGGCCTGGGAGTGCAGTGGAGGATGGCCCAAGTCCTTGGGCCCCTGCACCCATGTGGGAGACCCAGAAGAATATCCTGGCTCCTGGCTTCAGATCAGCACAGCTCAAGCCGTTGCAGCCAAGTGGGGAGTGAACTATCGGATGAAAGACCTCTCTCTCTCTCTCTCTCTCTCTCTCTCTCTCTCTCTCTGCCTCTCCTTTCTCTGTGTAACTCTGACTTTCAAATAATAAATAAAATAAATCTTTATTAAAAAAAGAATATCGAGGAAGAGTGGCAGCAACACAAAGGTCACGTGACCCATCACAGGCCCTAGAGATGCAGATAAAGGAGCCCAGTTCTGCACTAAGCTGCGGGTCAGTGCAAGGGCTGGACCCAGAGGCATCTCAGGAAGAGTAAGACGCTGAATGTGAAATATCCCAGGAACTTGAGCCCCAGAGGAGTGTGTCTCAGCAGGCCTCCGTGCTAGGATTTCTCCAGACTTCAAAGAATCGACCCAGAGCCCCGCTCCCAACCCAGAATGGGGAGGAATGCAGCTAGGAACACATGGCCTCAAGCGCTGGATGGGCCTTGGCTGGCTGCTGTTCCAGGACCCGTGCACCTTCTCAGTAGCCACCACCTGACCTGCCTCGGGCTCTCCCTCCCTCCACCAGGGTCAGCAATGCCCAGTGTCGGAGTTAACCACTCCCATCCACACGCTGATGATCCACAGACCTGGTTCATGGTCTAGTCCAGAAGCACTGATTCCCAGAGACCTCTCGCAGCTACGCTCTCCCTTAGCCCCAACCGTTGACTGGTCTCCCACCTGTGACCAGGGCTGGCCCAGGTCCTCAGCCTCTGCACACACCTGCACACCCTAGCCCTGAACCCCCTGAACTCTGCCTCGTCTTGCCTGCGTCCTCCCCTGCCCCACAGCGCTCTCAGGAGTGAGGTCTCCATCCTGCTCTCCCTTGATTTCAGGCCCCCAAGCACTCAGCCTGAAGGCACTTCCTTGCCCTTGTCACCTCCTCCATCACAGACAGAGGAGATGACTTCTGTAAGGCCGCCACAAAGCACACCAAACACCGGACAAGGGAAAGTTTGGCTTATTGGAGAAAACCCGACAGACTGGAGGGAAGGGGCGAAGAAGGAGAAAGAGCGAGAAGGAGAGTGTAAGAGAGAGAGAGATACAGAGACAGAGATGATGGGGCATGTGTTCACGAACAGGTCCTTTTAAAACTTTGCGGGGGGGGAGGGGAGCAGGCAGGTAAGTAGGAGCAACGAATCCCATTAGGGTGGGGGTGGGGCCATGTGGCCACCTGGCTTCCAGCAATGGTAGCGGGGGCTAGAGCCTAGGATGGTATCAGCGTGTAGATCACACCATTTTACTAACAATTTCCCCCATGGGTCTCAGAGATCCTTCCTCCCTCCCTTCTTTCTTTCTTTCTTTTTTTCTTTTTTTAAGATTTGCTTATTTATTTGAAAGTCAGAGTTACACAGAGAGAGAAGGAGGGGAAGAGAGAGAGAGAAGTCCTCCATCTGCTGGTTCACTCCCCAGATGGCTGCAATGGCCGGAGCTGCACCAATCCAAAACCAGGAGCCAGGAGTCTCCTCCAGGTCGCCAATGTGGGCACAGGGGCCCAAGGACTTGGGCCATCCTCCACTGCTTTCCCAGGCCATAGCAGAGAGTTAGATCAGAAGTGGAGCAGCCAGGACTCCCATATGGGATGCCGGCACTGCAGGCGGCAGACCTACCTGCTACATCACAGCGCTGACTCCTCTTTCTTTCTTAAGATTTATCAATTTATTTGAAAGCAGAGAGACAGAGAGATCATCCATCCACAGTTTCATTTCCCAAATGGTTGCAATGGTCAAGGCTGGGCCAGGCTGGAGTCAGGAACCAGGAACTCTATCCAAGTTTGCCACATGGGTGGCAGGGGCCCAAGTATTTGGACCATCCTCTAGGCCATTAGCAGGGAGCTGGATCAGAAGCAGAACAACTCAGACTTCAGCCAGCACTCCGGTATGGAGTGCCAGTGTCACAAGCAGTGGCTTATCCCACTATGCCACAATGCCAGTCTCTCCACCCCCTAGAGATCCTTTGCGGTATTAAGCTGTACTTTGACTCAGGAGTCACCAGACTGACTCCATTATTCGGCCCCTAGAAATGAAACCTTTTTGTCCTCTAACTCCACTGGCCAGAAAGGATCTCATGGGGGGCTCTCTCTGGGACTTCCTCTTCTCTTCTTCTTCTTTTTTTTTTTTTTTTTAAGATTTATTTATTTATTTGAAAGGCAGAGTTACACAGAGAGAGACAGAGAGAGAGACAGACAGACAGACAGAGAGGTCTTCCATCCGTTGGTTCACTCCCCAGATGACCGCAACGGCCAGAGCTGTGCCAATCCGGAGCCAGGAGCCAGGAGTGGTTGCAGGGGCCCAAGGACGTAGGCCTTAGAGAAAACCCAACAGATGGGACTGCTTTCTCAGGCCATAGCAGAGAGCTTGATTGAAAATAGAGCAGCCGAGACTCGAACTGGTGCCCATATGAGATGCTGGCACTGAAAGTGGCAGCTTTACCTGCTACGCCACAGCGCCGGCCCCAAAGGTTTCCTCTTCTTTACTGAGCTATAACTTGCATACCATAGAGTTTACCCATTTAAAGTATACAACAGGCCGGCGCCGTGGCTCAACAGGCTAATCCTCCGCCTTGCGGCGCCGGCACACCGGGTTCTAGTCCCGGTCGGGGCACCGATCCTGTCCCGGTTGCCCCTCTTCCAGGCCAGCTCTCTGCTGTGGCCAGGGAGTGCAGTGGAGGATGGCCCAAGTGTTTGGGCTCTGCACCCCATGGGAGACCAGGATAAGCACCTGGCTCCTGCCATCGGAACAGCGTGGTGCGCCGGCCGCAGCGCGCTACCGCGGCGGCCATTGGAGGGTGAACCAACGGCAAAAGGAAGACCTTTCTCTGTCTCTCTCTCTCTCACTGTCCACTCTGCCTGTCAAAAATAAAAAAAAATAAAAAAAAAAATTAAAAAAAAGTATACAACAATAGGCTTTTATATGGGCAGAAGTTGTGCAACCATTACCACAGTCACTATTAGAACATTTTAATAACCCCAAAACTGTTAGAAGTCACTCCCCATTTGTCACCAACCCTTGGGCAATTACCAATCTACTTCCTACCTGAAAGGCCATCACAAAACACATCAAACACCGGAGTAAGGGAAAAGGTTTATTGGAGGGGGAGAACTCAACAGGCTGAGGAGAAAGGGTGAGAGACAGAGCCTGTGTGGAAAAACCAGCCTTGCCTGGATAAGGAAGTGGGAGCAGTGAATCCCATTAGGGTAGGGGTGGAGTTCACTCTTGTGGTTGAGCCATTTGGTCACCGGACTTCTAGTGAGCCAGACTGGACTTAGGAACTGAGATTAAAATTTATTGTCGGGGGCCGGTGCTGTGACGCAGCGGGTTAACGCCCTGGCCTGAAGCGCCAGCATCCCATATGGGTGCCAGTTCTCGTCCCGGCTGCTCCTCTTCTGATCCAGCTCTCTGCTATGGCCTGGGAAAGCAGTGGAAGATTGCCCAAGTCCTTAGGCCCCTGCACCCAAGTAGGAGACCTGGAAGAGGCTCCTGGCTCCTGGCTTCAGATCGGCGCAGTTCCGGCCGTTGCAGCCAACTGGGGAGTGAACCAGATGATGGAAGACCTCTCTCTCTGCCTCTCCTCTCTCTGTGTAACTCTGACTTTCAAATAATAAAAAAATAAATCCTAAAAAAAAACCTATTGTACAAGATGGCAACTAGGCCAGAGCCTAAACTGGAGCCCAAGGTTTAAGATGGCACTTCAGATAAGATGGCACTATTTTCACTAACACTGTCTCTGTTAGAATTGTATATTCTGAAAAGGAAACCTGTTGAAGTGAAAGGGACACTATATCAGCCCTTGTCCTGACTGTTGATGTACAATTTAATACTTTATCCCTTTTAGTATTTTTTTTTTGTTCTAGTTAATACTAATTGTTGAACTCTGTAATCAACACACATTTATTCTTAGGTGTTGAAATTTAACTGAAAAGTGATCCCTGTTAAATATAAGAGTGAAAAAGAGAGGGAGGAGATGTACAATTTGGGACATGCTCAATCGGACTTGCCCCAAATGGTGGAGTTAGAAATGTGCCAGGGGGTTCCAATACAATCCCATCAAGATTGAATGTACCAATGCCATCTCACTAGTCCAAGTGATCAATTTCAATTCACAATTGATCGCACTGATAGGTCTAAGAGTCAAAGGGATCACACAAACAAGACTAGTGTCTGCTAATACTAACTGATAGAATAAAAAAGGGAGAGAACGATCCAACATGGGAAGTGGGAGACACAACAGACTCGTAGAATGGCAGATGTCCTAAACAGCACTCTGGCCTCAGAATCAGCCCTTAAGGCACTCGGATCTGGCTGAAGAGCCCATGAGAGTGTTTTAGGCATGGAAAGCCAAGACACTCTGGCAAAAAAAAAAAAAAAAAAAAAAAAAAACTAAATGAAAGGTCTATGCAAGTGAGACCCCAGTAGAAAGAACAGGCCATCAAAGAAGGAGGTACTTTTCTCTGAAGGGAGGAGAGACCTTCCACTTTGACTATGACCCTGTCAGAATAAGATCGAAGTCGGCGAACCCTAAAGGCTTCCATAGCCTCGGCAACTCATGACTAGAGCCTAGGGAGATTACTGACGCCATAAACAAGAGTGTCAAATTGTTAAATCAACAACAGGAGTCACTGTGTACTTACATCTCATGTGGGATCTGTCCTTAATGTGTTGTCCAATGTGAAGTAATGCTATAACTAGTACTGAAACTATTTTACACTTTATGTTCTGTGTGGGTGCAAAATGCTGAAATCTTTACTTAATATATACTAAAGCAATCTTCTGTATATAAAGATAATTGAAAGTGAAAAAAAGGAAAGAAAAAGAATTGTATATTCTGAACATCTCATAAAAGTGGATCCTTTGTGACTAATTTCTTCTTTGTGACTAATGCCTCAGCCTATGTTATAGTGTATATCAGTAGTTTATTTCTTTTTATCACCAAAAAATATGGATGAGGCCAGAGGTATGGTGCAGTGGATTAAGCCACGGCCTGCAAAGCCAGCATTCCACATGAGTACCAGTTCGAGTCCTGGTAGCTCCACTTCCAATCCAGCTCCCTGCTAATGCACCTGGAAGAGTAGCTCTTGGCTTCAGCCTTGCCCATGCCTGGACATTGCAGCCTTTGGGGATTGAACCAGCAGACCAAAGATCTCTCATTCTGTGTGTATCTCCCCCTCTCTCCCTATAACTCTGTTTTCAAGTAAAGAAATCTTAAAAAAGAAAATGAGCATACCTTTGATCCATCAGTTCCAACTAAAAGAAACAGTAGTTGCTATATTGTATTTATTCACCATACGGATATGCCACATTTTTATCCATTCATTTCTTGATGAATACTTGGATTCTTTCCACTTTTTGGCTGTCATGTTATGCTATGAGTAGTTGTGTATAAGCTTTTCTGCGGGCATGTTTTCACTTCTCTTGGATGTATACCTAGAAATGGCATTGTGGTAATTATATTTTTAGCCATTTGAATAACTGCTGGGCTATTTTTGAAAATGGTTACCATATTTTACATTCCCTCTGGCAGTGTATGAGAGTTCCATTTTCTCCTTATTCTTAGCAGTTTTATTATCTTCGTTTTTATTACAATCACTTTGGTGAGTGTGGAGTGGTGTATCTGTGGTTTGGATTCGCATTTCACTTATAATTAATGATGTTGAGCATTGTCTCATGTGCTTATTGGCAATTCGTACATCTGTTTCTTTGGAGAAATGTCTGTTTGCATTCTTTGTCCATTTTTAATTGGGTTGTCTTTTTATTACCGACACTTAATAGTTCCTCTTATATTCTATACACAAGTCCCTTACCAGATACTTGATTTGCAAAAATTTTATCTCATTCTTTAGGTGACCTTTTCACTTTCTTGGCAGTGTTCTTTAAAGCACAAAAGTCTTCAGTCTCAGTTATGTGCAATTTAGTTTTTCTATTATTTCTGATTTTGGTGTAATATAAAAAAATCCCTGCCTAATGCAAAGTCAGAGATTAATGGCTACATTTACTTCTAAACTTGTTATAGTTTTATCTCTTATCTTCATGCCATTGATCCATTTGATTTGATTTTTGAATAGGTTTGAGGTAGAGGATCTAACTTCATTCTTTTGCATATGGATATTCAGTTGTCCCATCACTACATGTTTTTTAAAATATTTTATTTATTGGGGCCGGCGGTGTGGTGCAGCGTGTTAACGCCCTGGCCTGAAGTGCCAGCATCCCATTGGGCGCCAGTTCGAGACCCAGATGCTCCACTTCCAATCCAGCTCTCTGCTATGGCCTGGGAAAGCAGTAGAAGATGGCCCAAGTCTTTGGTCCCCTGCACCCACGTGGGAGACCCCGAAGAAGCTCCTGGCTCCTGGCTTCGGATTGGCGCAGCTCTGGCCATTGTGGCCAATTGGGGAGTGAACCATCGGATGGAAGACCCCTCTCTCTCTCTCTCTCTCTCTCTCTCTCTGCCTCTCCTCTCTCTGTGTAACTATGCCTTTCAAATAAATAAATAAATCCTAAAAAAATTATTTATTTATTTGAGAAATAGAGTTATAGACAGTGAGAGGGAGAGACAGAAAGAAAGGTCTCCCATCTGCTGGTTCACTCCCCAAATGGCTGCCGTGGCCAGAACTGGGCCAATCCGAAGCCAGGAGTCAGGAGTTTCTTTGGGGTCTCCCACACAGGTGCAGGGGCCCGAGCACTTGGGCCATCTTCTACTGCTTTCCCAGGCCATCAGCAGAGAGCTGGATTGGAAGAGGAGCAGCTGGGACTAGAACCAGTGCCTATATGAGATGCCAGCACGTAAGCGGAGACTTAACTTACTGCACCACAGTGCCAGCCCCCCATCACTATGTATTGAAAAGACTTATTTCTCCCTCTGAATTATCTTGGCATCTTTTGAAATTTTGAGTATGCTATTTATTTATTCATTTATTTGAAAGGCAGGGAGATTTCCTATCCACTAGTTCACTCCCCAGATGCCCTCAATAGCTAGGCCAGGGCCAGCTGAAATCAGGAGCTAGGAACTCAATCCTGGATTCTCATGTGGGTGGCAGGTATCCAACTTGAGCCATCACCTACTGCCTCCCAGTTATTCTGATATGGGATGAGGATGTCCCAAGTGACATCTTTTTTTTTTTTTTTTTAAAGATTCATTCATTATTTGAAAGGTAGAGCTACAGAGAGGCAGAGGCAGAGACGGAGACACTCCCCACATGGCCACAATGGCCAAAGCTGGGCCAGTCTGAAGCTGGAAGCCAAGCGCTTCTTCTGAGTCTCCCACGTGGGTGCAGGGTCCAAGCATTTGGACCATCCACCGATGCTTTCCCAGGCACACTGGCAGGGAACTGGATCAGAAGTGGAGCAGCCTGGACCCGAACCAGCACCCACATGGGATGCTGGCACCACAGGCAGCAGCTTTACCTATTATCTTGGCATCCTAGTCAAAATGAATTGATTGCAAAGTGAGGGTTTCTTTCTGGGCTCTATTTCATTGATCTGTGTATCTAAGCATCACCTTGATTACTGCAGCTTGGTAGCAAGTTTTGAGATCAAAAAGTGTGAATCCTTCAACTTCGTTGTTGTTTCAAGATTGTTTTGACTATTTTGGATCCCCCTGTATTTCCAAGTGAATTTTAAGGTCTTCTTGCTCATTTCTGCAGACAGTCACCGGGGTTTTGACAGGGATAAGTTTGCTCTGGATTCAGCCTTCCTCACGTCTGTCCTCTGGGAGGGAAGATGCAGCTGGTGTGATATTATCTTCTTGTTCTCCTTTCTCAACGATTTCCTAACTCTATTTCCCAGCACCTCTATTGAATTTCTAGCATCGATTACAACAATTTTAATTTCCCAGAGCTCTTTATTACTCTCTTGCTCCATTTTTTTTTTCAGGGCACTGGTTCTTGTTTTATAAAAGTATAAATTCTCTGAATTCTTTGAGTATGTTAATTACAGTTGGTAAGCGTTTAAGTAATTTCCTTCGGTTCCCTGTATTGTCCCTGTTTCTCCTGCTCCTTAGTCTTCGTTTTTTTTCCCTTTCACCTTAAAATTTACCTCACATGTGTCTGATGAGTGCCCTCCTGGGTGCTATTCATGTTTTAATGAAACCCATGGAGAAGTGGGCTCATTTTTTCTTTTTCTTTGTTTTATGTTTGTGTTGGTTTGAAAGGAAGAGTGATAGAGGAAGAGAGGAAGAGATTTCCCATCCACTGATTTCACTCTCCAAATGGTAGCCACAGACAGGGCTGGACCAGGCTGAAGCCAGAAGCCAGAAACAACATCCTCGTCTCCCTCGTGTGTGGCAGGGGCCCAAGTACGTGGGCCATCTTCCGCTGCTTTCCCAGGCACATTAGCAGGAACATAGTGTAGCCGGCACTGGAGTGAGCACTCCAACACAGAGCAGCTTAACCTGCCACACCACAGTGCTGGTCCCACAGAAGACATCTTCAATCAGAATTTAGTTCTGTCCCTTCTACTCCCCGATACCTTCCTCTGTTTCACTTTCTGAGGGAAGCAGGGGCACTGTGGAGGAGTCATTCCCGCCTCAGCCCAGGAAACAGGCCTGTTGGACCAGAGCTGGGAGGGATGCTGGGGGATGCTCTGTGTCTGACAGAAGCCGAGGTTTCACGCAGTCTGTGATTCCCGGACACCAGCCCCATATGCACCCAGGGAGGTGCTCTGGGGAGGGCGGAAGAGGGTCCAGACCCTCCCCTCACGCTGTTTCAGCCAATGGCAGATGGCTTTCTGTCTGTTTTCAGCTGTAGCCATGGTCAAACATGGCTGCCTCCCTGCTGGTGTACCTCCATCTAGTGGGTTCTGTCTGTGCCTCTTCCCAATACCGTGTCCTCTCTGGGTTATTGACCTGGAATCAGAACACTCTTGCTTCCACGGCTGTACTGACCTCGCTGGTTTGGGGGTGATCAGGAGTTTAATTATTTAGTTTCTCCCACGTAGTAGATTCATCTCATCTATCACAGGACAAGCAGGCCTTCCTTTGTTGCCCTACAGGGCTGCCTGGCCTTTTCCAAGAGGATTGAGCTGCGGAGTTTACTGGGCCTGGAGGCAATGGAAGAAACAGTTGTTGTTTTAAAATTTTGTATTATTTATCTCAATTATTTGAAAGGCAGAGAGACACACAAACTGAGATCTCCCACCTGCTGGTTCACTCCTCAAATGTCCACAACAAATGGGCTGGGTCAGGCAGAACCCAAGAGCCAAGAACTCCAAAGGGTCTCCCACGTGAGTGGCAGGACTCAAGTACTTGCACGTCACCTGCTGCACATTAGCAGGAGGTTGTCACTGGGAGTAGAAGAGACTCAAACCCAGGCACTCTGACACGGGACGGGGCGTCCCAAGTCATGTCTTAACCTCTCACCAAATATCCATCTTGACCGAAGATTTACGAGAGTGAAAGACTGAATGCATTTGAGCTGGTGTTTGTTTAGTGATGACTATAGGCCATAATGTGTTTATCTGTGAAGAACAAACACACAAGACATTTCATGCTTTGGCTCAGAGGAGGCCAGGTTACGACTTCCTTTGGCCATCCTGCACCTGTCTTCATTTGACACCAGCTGCCACCCAGTGCATGGGAGACACTGGTGGAGAAGTTGCACGTCTGCTCTGGCTTCCATGACCCGGCCCCTGGGTCTGTCTCCCAAGGAGGTAATTGATCTCATCTCCAAAGCAGCCAATGATGGGAAGGATCTGAAGATTACAGGGAAACTGACCTCTCAAAACAAAGAGGTCCAGATTGGGGTGGGACTGTTGCAGGAGGAGTCCACCGCTCCAATCACTGGGGTCTGTGTGTCAACCCCTAGAGATGTGGCAGAGTCTTCTTTTCCTGGATTCTTTAGAAATGACAACGCTCCCACGTTACAGCTCTGTGTATTGCAGGTCCTTGTGTCACTGCCTCTCCCCCCTCTCCTCTTGGGTTGAAGCCTCTCTTCTCTGGCAGGTTCCTCAAGGAGTGTTAGAATCTTCTGTGTTGCAGCTTCTCTGCCAGGTTCTTTGTCTTGTGACCATGAAGAATGAGGCACACAGACAAGCAAGAGTGAGCAAAGTGATGGAAGCTTATTGAAGGAAGCAGAGAAAGCTCCTGGCAGCCAGGAGGGGCTGCCTGCCCCGACAGGGGCTCCTGGACAGCAGTGCCTGGTTCAGGACTTTTGATTTGTTTTGTTTCTTTTTTTTTTTTTAAGATTTTATTTATTTATTTGAAAGACAGAGTTACCTAAAGAAAGCAGAGAAAGAGAGGGAGAAAGAGGTCTTCTATCCACTGGTTCACTCCCCAAATGGCCACAACGGCCAGAGCTGGGCCAATCCGAAGCCAGGAGCCAGGAGTTTCTTCCAGGTCTCCCACGTGGGTGCAGAGGCCCAAGGACTTGGGCCATCTTCCACTGCCTTCCCGGGCCACAGCAGAGAGCTGGACTGGAAGAGGAGCAACCGGGACAGAATCCGGCACCCCGACCGGGACTAGAACCCGAGGTGCCAGCGCCACAGGCGGAAGATTAGCCAAGCGAGCCACGGCTCTGGCCGCGTTTACTATTTCTTAGGAAGAAGAAGTAATAGGAGTTGGCTGAAAGACTGGAAGACCAAGGCACGTACACTATCTGAAAAGAGACCGCTAAACAGATTGGTAGTCCACAGTGCAATGGCTATTACGGAAGGGCAGCTGTGGGAGAATGGAGGGAAGAGACATTATCCCAGACTGAGATGATTAAGGAAGGAGAGAAAGGCCCCCATGTTAAGACACAGAAGCTCAAGGCCTGGCTGCTCTGCTTCCCCTCCAGCTCCCTGCTAATGCTCCCAGGAAATAGCAGAAGATGGCCAAGTGCCTGAGCCCCTGCCACCCACGTGGGAGACCCAGATGGAGTTCTGGGCTCCTGACTTTGGCCTGGCTCAGCTCTGGCTATTGAGATCATTTGGGGAATGCACCAGTGGGTAGAAGATCTCTTTCTTACACTGTCTCTCCCTCTCTCTGTAACTCTGCCTTTCAAATAAATATAATAAATCTTTTTTAAAAAGGAGGGTAGCCAGCGCTGTGGCGTAGTAAGTAAAGCCGCCACCTGCAGTGATGGCATCCCATATGGGCACCGGTTTGAGTCCCAGCTGCTCCACTCCTGATCCAGCTCTCTGCTATGGCCTGGGAAAGCAGTACAAGATGGCCCAAGTTCTTGGGCCCCTGTACCTACATGAAAGACCCTGAAGAATCTCCTAGCTCCTGGCTTTGGATCGGCCCAGCTCTGGCCATTAAGTGAGCCAGTGGATGGAAGATTCTCTCTCTCTCTTTCTCTCTCTCTCTCTCTGTGTGTGTGTATGTGTGTGTGTGTCTGCCTTTGCCTCTCTCTAAGTCTGCCTTTCAAATAAATAGATAAATCTTAAAAAAAAAAAAGGAAAAAACCTTCTCTATATACCTGTCACAAGCCAGACATTGTGTACTACAGAATCCTGTTTAATTTGCTAGACATTTTAACCAAATAGCATGGAAACTTTACATCACTTCTAAGCATTTTTTCACAATGACGAAAAGCCCGATTAGCCATGTCCCTGTAGATATATCTAGACCCATCCCAGGCCTACATAACTGGTAAGACAATCAAGAAATCTGTTTGCCAAGGGACTTCTTGGAGACAACTCATGTGAAGAACAATAAAGCAGCAGGACCAGCCTGGTCAGCAGCAGAGTACAGAAGCCGGAAGACGGTACAGTGTTTATCATCTAGACTTGGTTCAGCCTCGGCAGGAAAGAACAGAGAAAATAATGCAGGAGGGGAACCAAGAAAGAACAGTAGTCAGGACTTGAGATAATGGATTTACTAAAATCTCTGATCAATAGGAACACTACCTTGGACTCTATCACAGAGAGTGACACGGAAGTTGGGGGTGAAGGGGACATCATCCCTTTATTATAGCTGTCCAGAGGTTCACATTACCCAGAAAAAGAGCCAGGGAAATGTCGAGCACAAATCAGTTAGGAAGCTGGGACTCGGAGCTACTAAGCTGATTCTCCAAGTTCTGCCAAGTGGTAAGCAGTAAAGTTAGAATTTGTACCCGGATTTTGTGTGGATCCAATTCCTACTTTTTTTTTTTTTTTTTTTTTCATTTTGTCCTCCATGGTCTTCCGTGTTTTTTTTTTTTTTTTCAATTAATTAATTGCTTTGAAGGGCAGAGAGACAAAGAAACTTCCATCTGTTAATTCACTCCCCCAAATGTCCATAACGGTCAGGGTTGGGCAGAGGCTGAAGCTAGCAACCAGAAACTGAATCCAGATCTCCTATATGGTTGTCAAGGACACAATTATTTGAACCATCACAGCTGCCTCCCGTGGTTTGCATTAACAGGAAGTTGGAATCAGAAGACAGAACTGGAGCTGGGTATCAACCGAAGGTGTTCTGACATGAGACATGGGCATCTTAACCAACGTCTTAACATTGATTGGGCCAGAAACCCACTCTGGAACCATGTTTATTTCTTTTTTAAAATGACATTTATTTTAAAGATTTATTTATTTAATTGAAAGGCAGAGTGACAGAGAGCTCCCATCTGCTGGTTCATTTCACAAATGGCAGCAATGGTCAGAACCAGTCCAGGCCAAAGTCAGGAGCCTAGAACTCCATCCAGGTCTCACACGAGGGCGAGAGGCATCCAAATATCTGGGCCATCTTCTGCTGCTTTCCCAGGTGCATTAGCAGGGAGCTGGATGGGGAGCAGCGCCAGACTCCCTGGCCCTGTGATATGGGATGCCGGCATTACAGGAGCCAGCTTAATGGTATTGTCCAGAGACCCTCACGTGACCCTTGTCAGATCTCTCTTCCATCCTTCCATGCTTATCCAGAATGTCTTTCTCTTCAGATCTCGGAGCCTATCACCTCCATCACAGCAGATGACCTGCCCTCTTACTTCACATGGAAAATACTACAGATGCCATTATGTAAGAGTTCCCCCAGTTCCTGGCACCAAACACGAGTTGTTACGCAACAGAACCTACCATGCCTTCTTTCCTTCTGTGACAAAGGGGCCAGTTTCTGTCCAGTTACCAGCTCATCTTTGCTGCAGTCACACACCTCTCTATTTCTTCACTCCTTAATGCAGTGCCGTCCATGTTCTGCCTTGTGCAGAAGCCACTCTTAGTCAATTCACTAATGACTGCTGCTAAAGCCCCAGGCTCTATCTCGGTCCATTTTCATCAATCAGCAGCAGTGTTGTTGTTAAACTCTTCTTCTCCTAACCCCTCTCTCAGTTTAGCTTTCTAATCCTGTAGTCTGACTCTTCCTTATGCCACCTTGGCCTTTTTTTAAATCTGTATCTTACAGATAGTACAGATAATGTTCCCTTGTATTGTTCTTTCTTTGTCAACGCTCCTCAAAGGCTCCTCTCATTGGCCCTTTTTTGGTCTCACTCTACCCACAGGAGGGGGAACTCCCGCACTTGCTTCCATGACAGAATCAAATCCAGGTGATGTTTCACAGAGCTGCAGCCCCCAGGTGTTTCTTCTGAGCTCTGAATCCAGCTGCCTGGAAAATGTTTCCCTTGGTGTGTTCCACAGCACCTCACACTCGACTTACCTAGAATTGAATCTATCGTCTGCCCCAGTGCCCCACCCCCTCAGCTGCTCCTGCTGTGTCCCCTGTCTCATGGAATGAAAGGACTGCGAAAGCTGTCAAGATCAAGATGCAGTCACTTATGACGCATCCTAGCAAAACGGAATCGGGGTATCATAAAGGAAGAGTGCTCTCTCGCTCGCTGTCTCTCTCTCACACACACACAGACACACACACACATCCCTACAATAAGAACTGTTACAAATCTCTCTGAAAGTCCTTCTCACACATGCCTATGATAAGAACTATTTTAAGAACTCTCTCACAGCACAAAACTACTCCAGAGAGGTTGCTTCTTAAAGACCTCCCCCCAGCAGCCATCCATGTCACCCATGAGCAGCGGCCACCCCTCTGTGACTAATGAACTCTGTGAATTTCTCTTTTCTGCTTTTGGAAGCTTCCCCTTTGTCCCAACCTCTTATGATGCATCCCGGCACACTTATCCCAAATGCTAATCCCCTGCTCCTGCCCTAATGCACTCGCTTGCTTCGAGAGCCACTTTCCCTATTGTGTTTGAGGTCGACGCCACTGTCCATCAGGTTTTCTGATCATCTTGAGGAACACCTTTATCTCTCACATGCATCCATGCTGATTCTTTCTCTTTAAATAGCTGATGGATCAGTTTGTTTTTCTCAAGCCTCTGCTCCTACCCTCCAGCTTCAGGCCCTCATCATCTCTGATTTAATTGCATCAGTCTCTGAACTCATCTTCCGGTTGGTCTCTTGGACCAAAAGTTATCCTGCCCTCCCTACCCTTATCTCCAACAGCAACAGCAAGAGCAGTCCTTCTAAAATGAAAACCTGATCAAGTGACTTCCTGGAGTAAAGCTCTCTTATATCTTCCACTGCCCTTCCCAATCCTGACCTGGTCCACAGGGCTCAGCACAGCTCAGCCCCATCTTCCTCCAGCCTCGACTCTTGCTATTACTTCCGCCTTGCATGACAGGCTTCAAATAACGCGGAATGTGTTTCAATTCCTCAGACACTTCAAGCTCTTTCTTGCCTCTGAGCCTTGAAACAAGCTGTTCCTAGAAAACGTGTCCTCCTTCTCTTCACTTTGCCAAGTCCTGCTCAGCCTTCTTGTATGAACTTCTATGTTAACTTTCTCCTGGAATCTTCCTTAACCAGCAAGCCCAGGTTGGGTAGGCCTTCAATGGGCCTCCCAGCATCCTGGGTTTCTACTCTCACAGCCTCATGTTGGTAATGCCTATTTATATCTCCCCGTCCCCAACTAGACCAGCTCCAAGAAGACAGGAACTCTATCTATCCTAGCGCTTTGTAGTCATCACCATCTTCATCATCACCATAATCACCATCTAGAATGGTGCCTAGCACATACACAGCACTTAACAGGTGTTTGTTAAATAACCATTTTACTAGCATCTCCTCAGCACTCACTGCAGGGTAAATATGCTTTCCATACGCGATTCCATTCAGTCTTCTCGGCAATCTCATAAGTTCTATTGCAATCACCATTTTACATATGAGGAAGCTGAAGTTCAGACAGGTTAGTGCCCAGGGTTATTCAGCTAGTAAATGACAGAGCCCGTGGCAGAAGTTTGGCACAGTTAAGGTGCTACCTGGGACACCCCCATCCCTCATCAGAGTGTGTGGGTTGAGTTCTGTCTGCTCCCTATTCCAGCTTCCTGCTGGTGCACACCCTGGGACGTGGCAAATGATGGCTCAAGGATCCTTGTCACCCATGTGGGAAACCCAGACTGAGTTCCCAACTCCTGGCTTCAGCCTGGCCTGGCCCCAGCTGTTGTGAGCACTTAGGAAGTGAACCACTAGATAGGCGATCTCTCTCTCTCTCTCTCTCTTTCTCCTCTTTCTCTCTCTGTCTCTCAAATAAATAAAAATAAATGACAAGTTTCTTTAAAGATAACAGAGCCAGATTTACACATAGGCTTTCTGACCCCAAAGATACTAAGACTGCATGTCAATCTTTAAAACAGGAAGATCAGCTAGCAGGAAAATAATACTTCGTGATGACTCAATCCGACAAAAAAAAAACAAAAAGGAAGAGTTCTTGTTTCAGATGTTATCAAGTGGCTCAGCTCAGACTAAAGGACCTCAGGCCAACGAGAAAGGTCGTCATGAAAACACTGTGTCCCCACAAGAGTTGATATTCACTGAAAAAGCAAGCCAGTTTCCAGGTGAATTTACTTAGCACTCCGTCATTTGGATTCA
Source organism: Lepus europaeus (assembly GCF_033115175.1). NCBI lineage: Eukaryota > Metazoa > Chordata > Mammalia > Lagomorpha > Leporidae > Lepus > Lepus europaeus. Next base: position 27,146,362 of record NC_084831.1, read on the forward strand.
TAACTCAAAGTCATCCTAAGGCAGATAGATTGCATTCATCCATGAACTCATTAAGCAAACACGTATCAGGGGACAACTCTATATCCAGTAATATGCTAGGTATAGGAGACAAGGGCTGTAAGAGACAAAGAACGTAGACTCAGACACAGAAATTGCATGTCAGAAAAAAATGCAGAGCAAGTCTACTTGAATTTGTTTGTTGAATAACCAGCAAATAAAACCCAACGTATATTTCAAATGGCTGTCCTGAGACAGGATGCTGCATATGATTAGAGTGCTTTTAAAGAATTTTCTTTAGCATTAAGAGCCCTGAAGAGAAGGAAGAGTTTTTTAAGGAGATAAACAGAATTTATGACTCATTCTTACTCTCCCTATTATGCATTGTTCCATTTATTGGCAATTAGCTTTGCGCTAAGTATCTGGTGAAATTTCATATTGCTACTTTATATCATTCTTTGACTCGAGTTTTTCCCAATAAACTTGTAGGTTTTTTTCCATTATAAAAGTAACACATAGCTATTATTGGGAATCTTTATGTGTATCTCTATCTATAGGTAGATCTACTTCTATCTATCTATATCTATACCTCAAAGACACTTTACATTTAGTGTCCTTTCCCCCCATATTCCTGTGAGTCTTTTTTTTGGGGGGGAGACAGGCAGAGCGAACAGTGAGAGAGAGAGACAGAGAGAAAGGTCTTCCTTTGCCGTTGGTTCACCCTCCAATGGCCGCCGTGGCTGGCGCGCTGCGGCCAGCACACCACGCTGATCCGAAGGCAGGAGCCAGGTACTTCTCCTAGTCTCCCATGGGGTGCAGGGCCCAAGCACTTGGGCCATCCTCCACTGCACTCCCGGGCCACAGCAGAGAACTGGCCTGGAAGAGGGGCAACCGGGACAGAATGCGGTGCCCCGACTGGGACTAGAACCCGGTGTGCTGGCGCCACAGGCGGAGGATTAGCCAATTGAGCCACGGCGCTGGCCTCTGTGAGTCATTTTTAAAATATTTATTTTATTATTTATTTGAAAGACAGAATTAGAGGCAGAGAGAGACAGAGAGAGAGAGACAGAGAGAGAGAGAAAGGTCTTCCATCCACTGGTTCACTCCACAGATAGCTGTTGGATCCAAAGCCAGGAGCCAGGAGCTTCCTCCAGGTCTCCCATGTGGGTGCAGGGGCCCAAGGACTTGGATCATCTTCCACTGCTTTCCTAGGCCATAGCAAAGAGCCAGATCAGAAGTGGAGCTGCCGGGACTCGAACCGGTGCCCACATGTAATGCCGGGACAGCAGGTGACAGCTTCACACACTATGCCACAGCGCCCACATCTGTGAGTTATTTTTTAAGACAGATTTGAAACCATGCTACTTATGAAATCCTCCATTCCAACCTTTCCCCACTGTGTGGTAACCATGAGATTTGAATGGGGCAGACACTACCACCAAGACAGGCCCTGACTGGTATAAATTCCCTAACAGATTCTTGGTCTCCAGGCCACATTAATGAGTGCAGAAACAACAGAAGATCTCAAATAGGCCAGCGGGTTCCAGAAAGAAATACTCCCCCTCGTTGTGATGAATGGGGCAGTCTGAGATTACTTCAAAAAGTTAATGGAAAAATGGAATTAAAAGATAAGTGTAGGGATGGGTGTTTGACCTAGTGGTTAAGATACTGAGTTGGGACACTTGCATCCCCTATTGGAGTACCTGGGTTCACATCTTGGCTTTGCTCTCAATCTTGGCTTCCTGTTGATGTGCACCTTGGGAGATAGCAAGTGATCTCTCAAGTACTTGAGTCTCTGCTACCCACATGGGACACCTGGACTGAGTCCCCAGTTTCTAGCTTTGCCTGGCCTTTTCCCAGCCATCTGGGAGTGAACCAGAAGATGGGAGCTCTAGTTCCCTCTCAAAAGTAAATAAATAGTTTTTAGAAAAGATATAGTTACCTTGGTGCATACATAGGTTTTTGATAATGATGTGGTATGAATAGGCAGGCAGCTAGTTAGGTCTAAGTGTGCTGGAATTTTTGCAGCCCTGCAATGTCTCTCTTTAACCATTGGCTTGATGTGCCCAGTTTCCCAGAATGCATCTGTCTCACCTAGGACCAGTGCGCTTGCTAAGACCCTACCCCATTTTATATTCGATTCAGTTACCACCTCCTACCTCATAAAAAGAGGATGAAAACAGGGGAGAGGTCTCTTTTCTCCATGGACCATACTTGGAGGTACCACTCTCTTTGTCTCATGGGCAGCCCTCTGGACCACTCCATGCAGGGCGGCCCACACTCATGTATGAGTCTATGTTTATTCCCTCACATTTAATAAAATCTTGTTCTCATTCATAGACTAGATCTATGGATGCCTCTGCTTTGCATTCTTATCTCTGTGGGGGCAAGAACCTGAAGCAGAAAGCACTCAGGCCTATATCAATCATATGCGTTTTCCACGAACTTGTTGAAAATTCTTCATATACTCCATGGTAACCACCTTAACATTGCGAAGAAGCCAACTTGGGAATAAAGCCAATTAACAGAGGACAGAGCGGAGAAAATTGCCCAAAAACGCAACCCAGCCTTAACTGAGGCTTGTGTGGAATGTGTCCTCTTCTTATTCTTTTCAATTTTATAGGTCAATGCCTTCCCTTTATTGTCTGAACCCATGAAGGTAGGGTTATACAAGTATATTACTTGTAACCAAGTACACCACGCACTGGAAAATCAAATGAAGTAATTTTAGCAATAGGCTTTTAAAAAATAGATGAAGCCTATTTGGGAGGGTATAGACTGCAAAAAAAATAAAACCTGGCGTCAACTCCTATTCTGTCTGAAACTCTGCTCTTGGACCCAAACCAGTATACTCTGAAAGTCTGCATGTTCTCCTAAGGGTATGAATGCCACTGCTTATACATGAAACCCTGGAGCTCTCTCTTCAGACACTTATTCAAAAGAAGGAAATCAAGGAGCCACGTTGGATTCCAATGCTTTGTCCAAAAGTAACAGATGAGAATTTTAGGGTATGCTCATGTCTAAAGGAAATAACATATTTCTTTATTTTCTCAAAATCAAATTAAATCCAAGGCTGATGTTGTGGTGTAGCAGGTAAAGCCGCCACCTACAACACCAGCATCCCATATGGGCTCCGGTTTGAGTCCTGACTGCTCCTCTTCTAATCCAGCTCCCTGCTAATGTGCCTATGAAAGCAGCGGAAGATGGCCCGAATACTTGGGCCCCTGTACCCATGTTGGAGATCCAGAGAAGTTCCTGGTTCCTGGCTTCAGCCTAGCCCAGCCTTAGCTGTTGATGCCATTTTGGGAGTGAACCAAGATATTGGAAGATATTCTCTCTCTCTCTCTCTCTCTCTCTCTCTCTTTCTCTCTCTCTCTCTCCCTTTCTCTCTCTCCCATCCTCCCTCTCTGTAACATACAGGATGCTAGAGTTGCAGGCAGTGGCTCTGCCCACTGTGCCACCACACCGAGCCCTCTATTTTTCAAATAAAGAAAAAAAAAATCATGAACATTTAAAAAGGCATAAGTGGCAAAAAATAAGCTTATTTTGAAAAAAAAAAAAAAGTTAGTCCTGACAAATGGCTGGACCCAGGGGAAGGGGGCTCAAAAGTGTCACTGCATGCCCTAGACTGTGAATCTGAGAGCTGGGAAGTGGTAGCCATGGAACGGGGTCAGCCCCCTGCTGGGAGGTCACACTCCCCTCCCCCAGCCTAAACTATCAGGAGATTCACTTCTTTATCCCGCCCAAAGTACCCTTCAGAAATGGAGGTCAAATAAAGACATTATCAGAGGAAGGAAACCAAAAGGATCTGTTGCCAACACACCTGCTCTTAAAGAATTACTGAAAGTTCTTCAGACAGTGGGGAATGACACCTGAGGGAAATCTGGAATGTGAAGAATGAGGGAAGAGCAATAGAAACGGAAAGCATCTGAGTAAAGTAATAGATTATTCTTCCCCTGGGCTAAAAATATAGATATGATAGTTGGCTGCAAAAATCAAACACTTGGGGCTGGTGCTGTGGCATAGCAGGTGAAGCCGCCACCTGCAGTGCCGTCATCCCAAGGGGCGCCGGTTCGAGTCCTGGTTGCTCCACTTCCAATCCAGCTCTCTGCTGTGACCTGAGGAAGCAACAGAAGATGGCCCAAGTCCTTGGGCCCCTGCACCCACGTGGGAGACCTGAAGAAGTTCCTGACTCCTGGCTTTGGATTGGCTCAGCTCCGGCCGTTGCAGCCATCTGGGGAGTGAATCAGCAGATGGAAGACCTCTCTCCTCTCTCTCTCTCTCTCTCTCTGTGTGTGTGTGTAAAACTCTGAATTTCAAATAATAAATAAATAAATCTTTAAAAAAATTATAACACCAGCCGGCGCCGTGGCTCAACAGGCTAATCCTCCGCCTTGCGGCGTCGGCACACCGGGTTCTAGTCGCGGTCGGGGTGCCGGATTCTGTCCTGGTTTGCCCCTCTTCCAGGCCAGCTCTCTGCTATGGCCTGGGAGTGCAGTGGAGGATGGCCCAAGTGCTTGGGCCCTGCACCCCATGGGAGACCAGGAGAAGCACCTGGCTCCTGCCTTCGGATCAGCGCGGTGTGCTGGCCGCAGCGCGCCAGCCTCAGCGGCCACTGGAGGGTGAACCAACGGCAAAAAGGAAGACCTTTCTGTCTCTCTCTCTCTCTCTCTCTCTCGCTGTCCACTCTGCCTGTCAAAAAAAAAAATTATAACACCAAGTAATGTGATTTCCAATTCTAATGAATAAGATAACTGTAACATAAAGTCAAGAGAGAAGATAAAGGAATTCATATGGTAGTAAAATTTCTTTTTTTTTTTTTATTTAAAGATTTATTTATTTATTTTGAAGGGCAGAGTTTCAGAGAGGCAGAGGCAGAGAGACATCTTCCATCCACTGGTTCACTCCACAGATGGCTGCAATGGCCAGAGCTACAGAGATCCGAAGCCAGGACCCAGGAGTCTTCCACATGGGTGCTGGGGCCCAAGGACTTGGGGCATCTTCTACTGCTTTCCCAGGCCGTAGCAGAGAGCTGGATTGGAAGTGGAGCAGCAGGTCACGAACTGGTGCCCATATGGGATACCAGCACTACAGGCCTTGGCTATATCGGCTACACCACAGGGCTGGCTGTAAAGTTTTTGTTTTTTTTTTTTTTTTTTTTTTTTTTTTGACTGCCTTCCCGGGCCATAGCAGAGAGCTGGCCTGGAAGAGGGACAGCCGAGACAGAATCCGGCGCCCTGACCAGGACTAGAACCCGGTGTGCCGGCGCCACAGGCAGAGGATTAGCCTGTTGAGCCACGGCGCCGGCCTGGCTGTAAAGTTTCTATATTCCCCTTGAAGTGGTAAACTATTGATTGTAAGTGGTCTACAACAAAGCAAATAAATCTATTGCAATCCCTTTAGCAACCACTAAAAACAAGCCATATGAAGAGAAATAGTCATACACAATAAATTAAAGTGAAATACTAAAACATGTCGAGCCAACCAAAAGAAGCAAATAAAAGAGAACAGAACAAATAAATAAGATCGTATAGACAGATCTGAACATATCAATAGTTACATGAAATTTAAATGATTGGCAAACATCAATTAAAAGAGATTGTCACAATGGATTTAAAAAAATTTTAAATGTATTTTCATCTTTGAAAGGCATAGCGGGCCGGCGCCGCAGCTCACTAGGCTAATCCAAGTTGTAGTCCCGGTTGGGGCGCCAGTTCTGTCCCGGTTGCTCCTCTCCCAAGCCAGCTCTCTGCTGTGGCCTGGGAGGGCAGTGGAGGATGGCCCAAGTGCTTGGGCCCTGCACCCGCATGGGAGACCAGAAGGAAGCACCTGGCTCCTGGCTTTGGATCGGTGCAGCACCAGCCGTAGCGGCCATCTGAGGGGTGAACCAACAGCAGGAAGACCTTTCTCTCTGTCTCTCTCTCTCTCTCACTGTCTAACTCTGCCTGTCAAAAAAAAAAAAAAAAAAGAAGAAAAGAAAAAAAGAAAGGCATAGCGAGAGATAGAGAGCGAGATCTTTCATCAGCTGGTTTGCTCTGAAGCCTCAGCATTTTGTGGTGGCTGAGAGATGAAGTCCAAATGAAAGAAAGACAGGAGGAGAGTAGTGGTGGAAGATAGAGGGCTTGGTGCACTTCTTTTCAATCCTACTTTCCACATCTCAATTAGAGGGAAATGAGCTTGATGCTGTGATAATGGTGGCTTAGATGTGAAAGGAAGAAGCTTTAGAAGCTAATAAGAGTTTGCAGCCTAGGGGCCAACACTGTGGCACAGTAGGTTAATCCTCCGCCTGCGGTGCCGGCATCCCATATGGGCGCCGGTTCCAGTCCTGGCTGCTCCACTTCCAATCCAGCTCTCTGCTGTGACCTGAGGAAGCAACAGAAGATGGCCCAAGTCCTTGGGCCCCTGCACCTATGTGGGAAACCCAGAAGAAGCTCCTGGCTCCTGGCTTCAGATCAGCACAGCTCCAGCCACTGTGGCCATTTGGGGAGTGAATCAATGGAAGGAAAACCTGTCTCTCCCCGTTACTGTCTGTAATTCTACCTCTCAAATAAATAAATAAAATCTTAAAAAAAAAAAAAAAAAGAGTTTGCAGCCTGAAATGAAAGTATTCCCCAACCTCAGGAAAATGAGCTTGGGAATGTACAGCACCTGCAGCGCACCAGAAGCCTGTGGGTTCTAGAGGTCACAGAGGGGGTCAGCTGGAAAGCTGGGAGTTGGCCAGGTGGGGTTAGGTGGGAGGGTTGGAGCTGCATTGCAGAGAAGCCCATGTACTGGTCCAGACCAGTCCTTGCTACTCCAGCTCTGTGGTTGCCATCTTGAAATGCAGGGCCCAGTATGTGTCCAAACTTCCAGTTTCCAAGAAAAACCAAAAGCCATGTTTTTACGTGACATTCCCCTTTGTTGTGGCTGTTAGAAATAAATTAGACATTTTAGAAGTGCCCAGTGGATCACAACTCTGTGGGCTAAAGCCGGGCCACAGGCTGCCTGTTTACAACCTTTGTGTTACACGGCAGCTGGTCGGCACGAGCCCTAGGGCAGCGGTCACTGAACTGTGAAGACTGTTCTGTCACAGGTACCTGGGCTTGCAGTTCAGCCCCCGGAAAGCTGTCCCGGAGGCCAGAACGCGCTCTACGAAGCCATCCAAACCTGGCAAAGCACAACTTCCCCGGGACTTGACCCCAGGTCTTCCTGGGACGGAAAAAGGGATCCAGGGATTTGAGGAAAGAAACCCCCACTGAGAAGACACCTATGGTTTGTTTTTTTATTTTTCAAGTAACATAAAATTGTTTTATGGGCCGGCGCCGCGGCTCACTAGGCTAATCCTCCGCCTTGCGGCGCCGGCACACCGGGTTCTAGTCCCGGTCGGGGCACCGATCCTGTCCCGGTTGCCCCTCTTCCAGGCGAGCTCACTGCTGTGGCCAGGGAGTGCCGTGGAGGATAGCCCAAGTGCTTGGGCCCTGCACCCCATGGGAGACCAGGATAAGCACCTGGCTCCTGCCATCAGAACAGCGTGGTGCGCCGGCCGCAGCGCGTCTACCGTGGCGGCCATTGGAGGGTGAACCAACGGCAAAAAGGAAGACCTTTCTCTCTGTCTCTCTCTACTGTCCACTCTGCCTGTCAAAAAAATAAAAAAAATAAAATAAAATAAAATTTAAAAAAATTTAAAAATAAAAAAATTGTTTTATGATTTTTAACACCTGTATAGATTCATGTAACCATCATCACAATCAAAATACAGCAGTGCTGATGTAGGTAGGAGACAGCAAGCTAGGTTAGGTTACAGCTAGGGGTGGGGTGGGAGTAGGGCTACAAGGTCAGGAGAGCAGCCTCTGGTTACTAAGCAACAGGAGGCAGTACACGTAAGAGATACACTGCAAAAACTAAATAGTCTAGAGACTATAAATTAGCAGGATAAGAGAGAAAAACCTGTTACTGTAAGCTAACAAGCCCAAGGCCATGAGCAGGGAGATGGGGAACTGGCTAAACCGTAGATAACACACTTGGGACCAGAGAGTGACCAAATGGAGGAGCAAGAGATAAGAAGGTGGGATGAGCTCACCACACGGTGAACACTTTGCTTAAATGACCTTGTACAAACTTTCCAGATTACTTTCTCACAACGGCTTTTTTTTGCTGAGAAAAGTCCCTCCTTTCCTGGCAGTCTTCTCTCTGCTCTTTTAAGATTTATTTATTTGAGGGCCAGTACCACGGCTCACTTGGTTAATCCTCCACCTGCGGCGCCGGCACCCCGGGGTTCTAGTCCAGGTTGGGGCGCCAGATTCTGTCTTGGTTGCCCCTCTTCCAGTCCAGCTCTCTGCTGTGGCCCGGGAGTGCAGTGGAGGATGGCCCAAGTGCTTGGGTCCTGCTCCCGCATGGGAGACCAGGAGAGGCACCTGGCTCCTGGCTTTGGATCGGCGCAGCGCGCCGGCTGTGGCGACCATTTGGGGGGTGAACCAACAGAAAAGGAAGACCTTTCTCTCTGTCTCTCTCTCACTGTCTAACTCTGCCTGACAAAAACAAACAACAACAACAAAAAAAGATTTACTTAATTGAAAGGCACAGATACAGAGAGAGAGAGAAGGAGAGAAAGAGGTTCATTCCTCAAATGGCTGCAATGGGTAGGGCCATCTGCTGCCTTCCCAGGCACATTAGTAGGGAACTGGATCAGAAGTGGAGCAGCCGTGACTCAACCTGGCACCCTTATGAGATGCCGGCTTCACAGGCGGCATCTTTACCCACTTAGCCACAAGGCTGGCCCCTCTCTCTGCTCTTTTCAACTAGGTCTTTCTGTTTCAGATGGTCCACTCATTGAGCTGCTTGCTACAAGAGCTGTTTCTGTTCACTTCAAAAAGCTTGGCTTAAAAAAAAAATCATCTTCTCCCTTCGTTTATCTGCCTCATACTTTGTCACAGCTAGAGCAAGTTCCCAGGGTCACTCTCAGCTGTAACAGTACTATCAGCCCAAAAAACTCCCTTTGTAATTATCCCCTGCCCGCGTCATAACCCCTAGCAGTGACTGATCAACTGTCAGGGTAATTTTGTCTTTTTGATGTTTTAAAAAATGTGCATAACACTTTTTTTTTTTTATTTGAAAGGCAGAGTTAGAAAGGCTGAGGCAGAGAGAGCAAGAGAGTCTTCCATCTCCTGGCTCACTCACCAAATGACCACAACGGCCGGAGCTGGGCCTATCCAAAGCCAGGATTCAGGAGCTTCTTCCAAGTCTCCCACATGGGTGCAGGTGCTTAAGGACCTGGGCCGTCTTCTACTGTTTTCCCAGGCTATAGCAGAAATCTGGATGGGAAGAGTAGCAGCTGGGACTGGAACCGGTGCCCATATGGGATGCCGGCGCTGCAGGCAGCAGCTTTACCTGCTACACCACAGTGCCAGCCCCCATAACACTTATTAAGGATGGCAGGCTGACCTAATACAAGGAGGCCCATAGCAATAGGGATGTGCCCACTGTTAGTGAAATGATGCCATCTTATCTGAGGCACCATCTTAAGCCCCGGCCGCCATCTTGTACAATAAGCTTCGATCCCAACCTGGCTTACTAGCAGTCAGGTGACTAAACGGCCCAACCACAAGTGTCAGCTCCACTCCTGCCCTAACAGGATTTGCTGCTCCTACTTCCTTACCGCTGCAAAGCTATATAAGACCTAGAACTTATTCGTGGCTTAGACAGCACCTTGCTTAGGTCCTCTAGTAATGACTGTGTACTTTATTCTAGACCCTGTCTAGCCCATTTAGGGCCTCATTCCTTTGTTTTTGTTTATTTATTTATTTACTTACTTACTTATTTAATTATTTGAGAGGTAGAGTTACAGCCAGAGGGTGGGACAGAGAGAAAGATCTTCCAACTGTTCAGTCACTCCCCAAATGGCCACAACGGCCAGAGTTATGCCGATTCCAAGCTAGGAGCCAGGAACTTCCTCCGGTCTCCCACACGGATGCAGGGGCCCAAGCACTTGGGCCATCTTCCACTGCTTTCCCAGGCCATAGCAGAGAGCAGGATTGGAAGAGGAGCAGCAAGGACTTGAACCGCTGTCCATATGGAATGCTGGCGCTGCAGAGGATTAACCTACTGCATCATCTCGCCGGCCCCTGTGGCCTCGTTCCTTTGTAATCATAGCCTCTACTCCTACATCAATGGCTCTACTCCTGACCTGTGTGTATTGATGGTCTTCTCCCCCACTTAATGTTGTATGATTGTTCAGAATTTCTCTACAGACAAACCCCTTTTCCTGCAAAAGTTGAGTGGCCTTTCTCCTGGAGTTGGTTGGGATCAGCTTTAAACCACGTCCATCAAACAGTCTTCACAAGGATCCAGAGACTCTCCTCATTTCCTCCCCTCTATGAAATCCTCTCATTACTTGGTTAATGCCGCTCTTAGGATCATTAGCTGCTATTCTCACCCTGTCTTTTATACTACAGTTTCTGTTTAAGTATTTACTGGTGGTGATAATGGAACGAACAAAGGCCTTCAGCAACCAGGTGGTCAACCAAATGCTGCTACAGGGATGTACTTGGCTCCCCACCCAGGAGATAGTGGCTTAAGACATTGCCCCACACCAGCAGAGAATACCTTGTTACCCCATGTCAGCAGGAAGTAGCTCTAAAGACAGATCATCAACCCTCTACCCCTCCTGGACTTTGGTACTAATGTACTCCCATACAACTCTTGCTTTATAAAAAACAAAAGGGGGGGATATTAGTAAAATGGTGCAGTCTTATCTATGGTGCGATCTACACCCTAACACCATCCTAGGCTCTAGCCCCCGCTGCCATTGCTGGAAGCCAGGTGGCCACATGGCCCAACCACTAGTGTTAGCTCCACCACCAACTTAATGTGATTCACTGCTTCTGCTTCCCTACCCACCCTCTGGCAGAATTTTAAGAGGACCTGTTCCTGAACACGTGGCTCTTTCTCTCCATCTCCTGATCTCTCTTCCTCTGTCTCTCTCTCGATCTCTCTTTTCTCTCCATCTTTCTGTCTCTGTCTCTCTCTCATGCTCTCCTTCTCCCTCTTTTCCTTCTTCGTCCCTTCCCTCCAGTCTGTCAGTTTTTCCCTAATAAGCCCTTTCCATTAAAAAAATAATAATAATAACAACCCTAGTACAGGCTGCTGTTCTCTCGTGCACAGGGAGGCAGTCTGTTGGGTTTCCCCCACCCGACAATAAACGCTTTCCCTTACTCTGGTGTTTGGTATGTTTTGTGGTGGCCTTTTAACCGCTGCAGCAAGTTCTTCCCCTGGGATAGAGATTGGACTAGATTCTGACTCCAATAAGGCAAGTGGTGATTTATAATCAATGCATGTGGGGGAGAACCAGTGGGTAGGTGTATAAGGCTCTTCAGAGTCATCTAAATTTTTTGTGTACCAAGAATTCATTCCTGGGTGGACGTGTGGCACAATGGATTGAGCTACCACTTGGGATAGCTGCATCCCTTATCAGAGCGGTGTTTCAAGCCACAGCACCTTCTCTTCCAATCCAGCTTCCTGCCAATGCATCCTACCACCCATGTATTTCTGGCTCTTGGCTTCTGCCTGGTCCAACCCTGGTTCTTTCTTTCTTTCTTTTTTTTTTTTTTTTAATTAACACATTTATTATCCTGCACTATGTTTTAACATACACTATTTTTTAAAAGATTTATTATATATTTAAAGGTAGAGTTACAGAGAAGCAGAGGTAGACAGAGAGACAGAGAGGTCTTCCACCCACTGGTTCAATCCCTAAATGGCTGCAGTGGCTGGGGCTGTGCCGATCCAAAGCCAGGAGCCAGGACCTTCCTCCAGGTCTCTCACATGGGTGCAGGAACCCAAGCACTTGGTCCATCTTCTACTGCTTTCTCAGGCCATAGCAGAGAGCTGGATTGGGGGTGGAGCAGCCAGGACTCAAATCAGTGTCCATATGAGATGCCAGCACAGCAGGTAGTAGTTTTACCTGCTACCCTCTGCACCGGCCCTCCAACCCTGGTTCTTGCAGGCATTTGGGACGGGAACCATTAGATGCAAGATTGATCTCTCTCTCTCCCACACTCTCTGTTGCTCTAACTTTCAAGTTGATGAAAGCACATTATTTTTATTTATTTTTCCTTAAGATTTATTTATTGGAAAGAGTTACAAAGAGAAAGAGAGGGATGAGAGAGAGAGCAAGACAATCTTCTATCTGCTGATTCACTCCCCAGATGGCAGCAACAGCCAGGGTTGGGCCAAGCCAAAGCCAGGATCCAGGAACTTCATCAGGTCTTCTCACGTGGGCCATCTTCCACTGCTTTTCCCAGGCCATGAGCAGGAAGCTGGACAGAAAGTAGAGCAGCTGGGACACAAACCTGCACCCATATGGGACACCAGCATTGCAGGCCATGGCTTTACCTGCTACGCCACAACACTGAGCTCAATAAGTATTTTTAAAGATGTATTTATTTATTTGAAAGTCAGAATTACACAGAGAGGAGAGGCAGAGAGAGAAGAGAAAAAGAGAGAGAGAGAGTGGTCTTCCATCCATTGGTTCAATCCCCAATTGGCTGCAATAGCCAGAGCTGCACCAATCCAAAGCCAGGAGCCAGGAGCTTCCTCTAGGTCTTCCCACACAGGTGCAGGAGCCCAAGGACTGGAGCCATCTTGTATTGCTTTTCCAGGCCATAGCAGAGAGCTGGATGGGAAGTGGAGCAGCTGGGACTCGAACCAGTGCCCATATGGGATGCTGGCACTGCAGGTGGCAGCTTTACCTGCTACGCCACAGTGCCAGCACCTCAATAAATATTTTTTAAAATAATCTGTTCTTTGTATTGCTGAACAGTATTCCATTGTATGGCTATACCATAGTTTATTTACTCCTTGAAGGGTATTTGGTTTATTTGTGATTTGGGACAATTACGAATAGAGCTGCTATAAACACTTACATACAGGTTTTTGTGTGAATGTAAATTTTTGTCTTTCTATGATAAATGACTAAGACTGTTGGGTCACGTGGTTGATTATATGTGTGAAAATATTGTAAGATACTGGCAAGCTGTTTTCCAGTTTTTGCACCACCGTGCACCCCTATCAGCAATGTCTGAGAGTTACACTTGCTCTACAACTGTGGCAGCCCTCGAGAGTGCCAGCACTTGGTATTTTTCATTTTAGCCATTCTACCTGGTGTGCAAATTATCTCATTGTGGTTTGCATTTCCTCAATGGATAAAATGTTCAGCATCTTCTTATGTACTAATTTGCTCTCTGTGATCCTCACAGTGAAGACTTTGCTCAAGACCTTTGCCAATTTTTGCTTTCTTAGTGTTGGGTTTGGGCATTCTCTCAGACCATTTTCTGCTGCTCTGATTACTGTGGACTTGGAAAATTATAAACAACTAAAGTTTACTAGCATTTGGCTCACAAGGCTGGAAGTCCAAACTCAAGGGTCTATATGTGTGGAGTGGTACATGAGCACACAAGATGGAGGGATAAACAAGCCAAACTTGTCCTGCCATCAGGCGCCTCCTTCTGTGATAACCCACACTCGAGACATCGTCCATTCACAATGGTGCCCTCACGACCTAATCACTTCTTAATGGTCCTACCTCTTCATATTGCTAGAATGACAAATTTCTTTTTTTGTTTTTCTAAAGATTTATCTTTTTATTTATTTATTTGAAAGGCAGAGTTACAGAAAGGCAGAGCGAGAGAGATCTTCCATCTGCTGGTTCACTCCCCAAATGGCCGCAACAGTGGGAGTTCGGCCAACCCAAACCAGGAGCCAGGAGTTTCTTCTGAGTCTTCCACGTGGGAGCAGCGGCCCATCTTCTTGGGCCATCTTCTACTGCTTTCCCAGGCCACAGCAGAGAGCTGGATCAGAAGTGGAACAGGCAGCGCCCCTCTGGGATGCCAGCACTGCTGATAGCACCACAGGGCAGACCCCAGAATAACAAATTTCTACCGAGTTTTACAGAGGACATTCAAACCATAGCAGGCACGCTTTATATTCTAGTTACATGTCCTTTGTTGGATGTATGATCTCAAATATTTTCTCCAAGTCTGGAGCTTTTCTTTTAATTATCTGAATAGTGTCTGTAGTTGACAAAAAAAGTTTTAAACTTTGATGAGGTCTCATTTATTGAAGGTCTAACACTAATTTTTCTATGTATTGTGTTTTGCCTTCTGGTCCTTTCTCTTTGGTAAATTGTGACTATCAGAGGAGAGATCAATAAGGTCTCTTTTAATTCCAGCAATCCAAACAAATTACAATGAATATTAGGAAGGTAGAAATAAATTTGGAGAAATGAACTTCAGTTACTAATATGATATTCAAAATCTACCAACGGACTAAAGTTGACGTTCACTGCAAAGGATATTTAGGGGGTCATCACAAAGGGCCTCAAATTGAGTCCTTAAAGAATATCCCAAGAATTTATGTTGAAAGACAATACGTTCATCCTTTAACTTGCTCTATGTATTTCTAATCTTATTCTGACTTTGGGACTAGCACAATTATTTGATCCAATACTTCTGTAGGTGTTCGAAATATTAATTTTTAAAATATACTAGAATTTTTTATCACAGCTCTAAGGTTATCTTAATTTTAACATACTAAGAGCTCCCCAAAATGGGAGAGACGTCCATCTCTGCGGGCAAGCCCTTTGCACCTAGCACTTCATACTAACGTTACCCTTCTAATCTTCACACGCCCGTGCCGCAGGCTACGTAGCCATCCCGATTTCAAGGAAGAATTGGGGATTCTCAGAAGTTGCCAGATGGCTCAGCGGTCTACAGCCACTAAGCGGTAGAGCCTTCTCTCGAATCCAGGGAATCTACCCGCCCTCGCCACAGCTGAGTCCACCCCGACGCTGCCGGGCCTTCCGGGATCCAAATTTGGCGCCCGCTGGAGGCCGCCTCGGCGCCAGACCCTCGGCGAGCGCTCGGCCCCTGCCCCAACCCCTCCCCGCCGAGGGCGCCCTTCCCAGCGCGGGCGGACGGGACCACGCCGCGCCGGCCGCACTGCGCAGGCTCGGCCGCAGAGCACGGCGGGAAAGGGGCAGGGCCGCTGGGGCCGTTTGCATCCGAGGTCTTTTGAGAAGCTCCGCGCGGAGAGCGTCCGGGAGAGAAATCAGTAAGGCTCTTCTTGGTGCGGCCGCGGGTTCCGTTTCGCTTGTGCGCGTTACCGGAAGGCGGCAAGGGCAGTTGCTCCTCGCAGCGAGGCTGACGCGCCGGGTGGCGCAGGGGTCCTAGAGCTGGGTCTCTGGGCGCGGAGTCGGGGTCGGGCTCCCGGGGCCAGCCCGGACCTGGATGGTGTCGGGCGCCTCCCTCAGCCAGCCCTCCGGGGGTCGCTGGCCCGCTGACCACCGGGCTTGCAGCCGTTGGTCTTCCTCCGCCGTCCGCGTTCCTAAAGCAGTCATTAATCACACCTGTGGCTCTCCTGGCAGTGAGCAGTGATTTTTTTTTTTTTTCAAATTAAAAAAAAAAAAAGTGTATTTTGCAAATGAAATCGTACGAGGGGTCCTAGCCAGGGGAGAGGAAATAGTCGTTAGGAAAGTTAGACGCTTGAAGAATTCGGGTTTGAAGTCGAGGGCAGGTGGAGGCGCAGGCTTTTGCTTTAGGGGACAGGATTGTCTTGGGTGAGCTGGACTGGCGTTTGCAGACGGTGGCTTCGCCAGCCCCTGTCGCTGTTTGCAGTGTTAGCGTGACTCTCACGTGGGATCAGAAGCTTGAAAGTAGGCGAGGGGAGAATTTGTGCTTTTAAGAGGCAATGCACTAATAACGGCTGACGGCAACTGGCGTGCTCCACGGGTTACAACGAGGATTTTACGGCAGAACTTTGCCCATTGGACTCTTAGATTGGGGCAGGAACATTAAAGCGGTGGATGCATTTGCCAAATGAGTGAATTTGCTCTAGGCCTTATGTGAGTGAGCGTAAACAAGCCCCAAATCCAAAAAGGATTGGTGTAGACCGGAAACCTTACTCCAGATGGTAGAAAAAGCTGTTTTCCTAGGGTTTGTGTTCATCTGACACTGGAGAACACTTCGGAGGGCTCCAAAAGACTTTTCTGTAAGACTTACCCATTTATTTGGAAGGCAGAGATACAGAGAGAGAAGGGGAGAGCTTCCATCCACTGGTTCACTCCCCAGATGGCCGAAGCCAGGAACCAGGAGCTTCCTCCAGGTCTCCCACGTGGGCGCAGAGGCCCAAGTGCTTGGGCCATCTTCTGCTGCTTTCCCAGGTGCACCAGCAGGGAGCTGGATCTGAAGTGGAGCAGCCAGGACTAGAACCAGCACCCACATGGGATGTCAGCACTACAGATGGAGGCTTAACCTTCTACACCACAGTGTCAGCCTGGCTCCAAAATTCTTAGCACTTGGTATATAACACAGTTAAGTGTGTCTCATGGTTTCATTAGTTCCTTAATATTTGTTAAAATTGAAATAGGAATGAAATGTTTGCTGAACCCCAAAGTTGGAAAGCCACTGATTAAGTTCAAAGTGTTTGATGTTGAATTGGGACCCTCCTGATAGGAGGCATATCTACCTCCCCAGCATCTTCTCCTTCCCCCAGCCACGCCTGCTTTTTATATTCAACAAGAGCTTCACTGCTCAAGGTCCCTGTTGTGCTCTTGTACACGATGTCCATACACCAGGAATTCCTTCTTCATTGCTTGGCAGACACCGACTTTAAAAGCTAGTTCAGGCCGGCGCTGTGGCTTAACAGGCTAATCATCCGCCTTGCGGCGCCGGCACACCGGGTTCTAGTCCCGGTTGGGGCGCCGGATTCTATCCCGGTTGCCCCTCTTCCAGGCCACTCTCTGCTATGGCCCGGGGAGGCAGTGGAGGATGGCCCAAGTGCTTGGGCCCTGCACCCGCATGGGAGACCAGGAGAAGCACCCGGCACCTGGCTTCGGATCAGCGAGATGCGCCGGCCGCAGCGGCCATTGGCGGGTGAACCAACAGCAAAAAGGAAGACCTTTCTCTCTGTCTCTCTCTCTCACTATCCACTCTGCCTGTAAAAAAAAAAAAAAAATCAGATTTTCCCTTTCAGTTGACTTCTTTGAGCATCTTCTGGTCCCTTTGTTCTGCTCCTGTCTTGTATATGCTTACTTTGTTACAATTGCACCTTGCTGATGGGAGCCTTAGGAGGGTGAGGAAATCCTGCTTTCGCTGGAAGCACCCTGCTCGGGCACTTCATGAATGATGGCTCCCCATTCCCTGCAGAACTAAATGTGGTCATTTTAATTTGGTTTAAAAAGCATTTAGCTTTCTGGGCCGGCGCCGCGGCTCACTAGGCTAATCCTCCGCCTTGCAGCCCCGGCACACCGGGTTCTAGTCCCGGTCGGGGCACCAGATTCTGTCCCGGTTGCCCCTCTTCCAGCCCAGCTCTCTGCTGTGACCCGGGAGTGCAGTGGAGGATGGCCCAAGTGCTTGGGCCCTGCACCCCATGGGAGACCAGGAGAAGCACCTGGCTCCTGCCTTTGGATCAGAGCGGTGCGCAGGCCACAGCGTGCCAGCCGTGGCGGCCATTGGAGAGTGAACCAATGGCAAAGGAAGACCTTTCTCTCTGTCTCTCTCTCTCTCTCACTGTCCACTCTGCCTGTCCAAAAAAAAAAAGAGTTAAAAAAAAAAAAAGCATTTAGCTTTCTGCCTCCACCTTTCCTATCAAACCATAAATGAACTTGCAGAACTTAACTGAATAAAACAAATCTTTACAAATTGTAATGCATGACGGAACAGGTGTTATGCAAAGAAGACAGGAATGTATCCCCTTCCGAACTGTTTCATTTACTCATTTTGTGTTTGCTTGTATCCAAACTACATTATCTTTAATACTGTAACTTTAAAAACCAACTTTTTTCTTTCAAGTTATCTTTTTTTTTTTTTAAGATTTATTTATTTTTATTTGAAAGTCAGAGAGAAAGTTACACAGAGAGAGCAGTCAGAGAGAGAGAGAGCGAGAGAGAGGTCTTCATCCACTGGTTCACTCCCCAATTGGCTGCAACAGCCAGAGCTGCACTGATCCAAAGCCAGGAGCCAGGAGCTTCCTCTGGGTCTTCCCATGTAGGTGCAGGGTCCAAAGACTTGGTCCATCTTCTGCTGCTTTCCCAGGCCACAACAGAGAGCTGGATGGGAAGTGGAGCAGCCGGGACTCGATCTGGCACCCATATGGGATGCCAGCACTGCAGGGAGCGGCTTTACCCGCTACACCACAGTGGCGGCCCCTCAAATTATCTTAACTATTGTAGATTCTGTATACATTCTCCGTACGTTAGAAATATCTTGCAGATTCCACAAAAAACCCTGGGTTTTTTGTTTGTTGTTTTTTATTTATTTGAAAGGCAGAGTTACAGAGAGAAGAGGAGAGAGAGATCTTCCATCTGCTGGTTCACTCCCCAGTTGGCCACAGTGGGCAAGGGCTGGGCCTGGGCCTGGCCAAAGCCAGGAGCCAGGAGTTCATCTGGATCTCCTGCATGGGTGCAGAGTCCCAAGCATTTGGACCATCTTCTGATGCTTTCCCAGGCACATTAGCAAGGAGCTGGATTGGAAGTGGAGCAGCCAAGTCTTGAACTGACGCCCATATGGATGCTGGTGTTTACCTGCTACACCACAGTGCTGACCGCCTGCTGGGGTTTTTATCCACAGCTTGATTTGAGGGACAATTGATTTAAAATTGAACCTTTCAATCAATGGGCATAGTATATCATCCCATTTATTTAGATTTGCTTTAATTTCTCTTAGGAATGTTTTGTTTTCAATATAGAGGTCGTGATCTCTTTCATTAGATTTATTCCTATATTCAATGTTTATGATGCCATAGAAAGTGGTTGTTTTTATTTTTTAATTGTACTAATGCAAAGCACTATAATTGATATTTGAATTTTTTAAGTTTTTTTTTTTTTTTGGAAGGTAGAGTTAGAGAGAGAGAATACCTATCTTCTGTCTGCTAGTTCACTCCCCAAATGGCCACAATGGCTGGGGCTGGAGTAGGCCAGAGCCAGGAGATTCATCTTGGTCTTCCATGTGGTTGCAGGTCCCGAGCACTTGAGCCATCCTCTGATGTTTTCCTAGGGACATAGCAGGGAGCTGGGTTGGAAGTGGAGCAGCCAGAACCTATATGGGTTGCAGGCTGCGGCTTAATCTCTTATGCCACAATGCTGGCCCCTTGATTTTTGAATATTAACCTTGCTAAGTTTACTTAATAATTTGGAAATTCTTTTGGATTTTCTCTGTGCACAGTTCTGTCATCTATGAATAATGAGTTTTGCCTCTTATTTTTTCTTGTTTTGTTGACCTGAACTTGAACCTCTAGTACAGTATTGAAGAGAGGTGATGAGAGAAGAAACTAATGCCAACCTTATATTATCCTAGAATCCTAAATTACAGTAGTCCCCTTTATCCAAGACTGTAAGGATACCTGAAAATTGAGGTAGTACCAAGCTGGCCATGTTTCGCTGAAAGGAAGCAGCTTCTTGGCTTCTCCGTGGCGTATCTGAATTGCCAGCATCGTTACTTTTGTGGCCCTGCTAAGTAAGGGTTGCTTGAACACAGGCGCTAGTGGTTTGGTAAAATAGCAGGTCACTGTTATGGAATTAGCTTACACATTGTAGATAAGGTGGACAGCCCATGGCCAAGGTGGGAAACAGGCCCTGCAGCAGTTGAGCCCTCGCCTTGCTACTCAGAGCCTTGGACAACTTAAAACTTAAGGAATTCTTTATCTCTGCAGTTTCCCACTTAGAATTTTTGGACCTTCACTGATCCCACGTAACTGAAACCACAGAAAGCAAACGGGGTGAAGGAGGGACTGCTGTACTCCAATAGCTTGTTTTAGAAAGTGGCTTAGGGAAGATTCCTTGGGGCTTCTGTACACAGTCGTGTTGCTACGAATAAAGACAATTTACCTTTTTTCCCCCAACTTTTCTGCCAGATTGCCTTCTATTCCACTTTAAAGAATTTCCTTTAGCGTTATACAGTGTAGGTTTACTGGTCTCGGTTATATAATCTCTTAGCTCTCGGGCCTCCCCCGCTCAGTTTGCTGTGGGGTTTTTTTGTAGCCTCAGTTTAGGAGTCAGCCAGAGACTTAATGGAGGACGGTTTATATGCAAATTGGAGGCTTAATTCTCTGTGTTCCCTGCTCTCCCAGACTCTGCCTCTTGAGTTCCAGCTGCTTTAGAACCCAGACCTGCTGAATGTGTCTCCTGCTGTTTTCCCACTGCTGTGTCCTTGACAGTGCCCTCAAGGCTGAAGCCTGTTCATTTTATGTTACCTGTGAGAGGGTTCACCATGCTAAAGCTATCCCGTTACACCTGGGTTTGTCCACTTTATTTTTAATTCTTGCCAGTGTAAAATCTGGAGCTGAGTTGTTTACAAACCAAGTAGGATTTGAACAGACAGAAATGACTTTTGGAGGAAGGAAAACAATACCAGCACTAGTATAGTGGAAGAGGATTAAAAGATTAATGTGAGGCCGGTACCGTGGCTCAACAGGCTAATCCTCCGCCTTGCAGCGCCCGGCACACCGGGTTCTAGTCCCGGTTGGGGCGCCGGATTCGGTTCCGGTTGCCCCTCTTCCAGGCCAACTCTCTGCTATGGCCCAGGAAGGCAGTAGAGGATGGCCCAAGTGCTTGGGCCCTGCACCCGCAAGGGAGACCAGGAGAAGCACCTGGCTCCTGGCTTCGGATCAGTGCGATGCACCAGCCACAGCGGCCATTGGAGGGTGAACCAACGGCAAAAAGGAAGACCTTTCTCTCTGTCTCTCTCACTGTCCACTCTGCCTGTCAAAAAAAAAAAAAAAAGATTAATGTGAGGGACCTGTGCTGGTACAGCCCTGGCCTGCAGTGCTGGCATTCCCACATGGGTGCTGGTTCAACACCTGGCTGCTCCACTTCTGTTCCAGCTCTCTGCTATGGCCTGGGAAAGCAGTAGAAGATGGCCCAAGTCCTTGGGTCCCTGCACCCCCCTGGGAGACCCAGAAGAAGCTCCTGGCTTCAGATCAGCTCAGCTCTTGCTGTTGCGGCCATGTGGGGAGTGAACCAGTGGATGGAAGATATCTCTCTCTCTCTGGCTCTACCTCTCTCTCTAACTCTGTCTTTCAAATAAACCTTAAAAAAAAGTAAGGTGAAGTAGTATGAAACATCAAGTTTACTATAAAAGCGATATTGTGCTAATTCTCCTGGAGGAAAGTGGCTGGAGTAACTTTTTTTTAAAAAAAAAAGATTTATTTATTAGAGCTGGCATTGTGGCATAGCAGGTAAAGCTGCTGCATGTGATGCTGGGATCCTGGCATCCCATATGGGGGCCAGTTCATGAGCTGGCTACTCCCCATCCAGCCCCCTGCTCATGCCCTAGGAAGAGCAATTGAAGATGGCCTAAGTGTTTGGGCTCCTGCCACCCACGTGGTAGACCCAGATGAAGCCCCTGGCTTCAGCCCGGCCTTGTGCTGGTCGTTGTGGCCATCTAGGGAGTGAACCAATGGAAGAAAGATCCTTTGTGTTCACTCCCCGAGTGGCCTCCATGGCAAGAGCCATCTTCTGCTAAATTTTCAGGCACAGTAGCAGGGAGCTATGTTGGAAGTGGAACAGCCAGGACTCAAACTGGCACTCTGCCATGGGATGCTAGCAGGATAGGCAGCAGCTTAGCTCACTGTGCCACAATACTGCCCCGGAGTAACTCTTGATGACTTGTAATTTCTTAATGATCTCATGTTTTACTTTAAAAATGGGTGGGGGTGCCCAGCAAGTTAAGCTGCCGCTTGGGACCCACACATCCAATATCTGAGCACCAGTGAGCCAGTCCCACTTCTGCTTTAGGTCCAGCTTCTGCTAATGTACATTCTGGACAGCAGAGACAATGACCCAAGTACTTGGGTTCCGGCTACCGGTGTGGGAAACCCTGATGGTTTTCCTGGCTTCAGCCCAGCCCATCCCCGGATGTTGCTGGCATTTCAGGAGTGAACCAGCAGATGAAGATACTTCTTTCTCTTCTATCCTTTTCCCTCCTCTCTCTCTCTCTCTCTCTCTCTCTCTCTCTGGCACTCCCTTTTAAATAAATAAGTCAGTAAGTATATTTTTAAAATGTGAATTTTGTTGTATAATATCTCCCTCTTTGGTTTAAAATTCAAATATATAATTTACTTAGAATCAGCAAGAAGATGTGCCACGTTTATCCTTTGAGTATTAATACTCGAGTACACTATCATTTTGCTTTCTTTGGCAAGATGGTCAGTACTATGTGAAAAAGGAAATCTCTAGGACTTAACTTTATTCTAATGTGCATTTAAAAAAAAAAAAAAAAGATTTACTTACTTGAAAAGCAGAGTTGAAGAGAGACAGATCTTCCATCCACTGGTTCATAGTCCAAATGGCCACAATAGCCAGAGCTGGCTCAGGCTGAAGCAAGGAACCTGATGTTCCATCTGGGTCTCCCACATGGATGACGGGGACCCAAGCACCTGGGGCAGCTTCGATGCTTTCCCAGGTGCGTTAGCACAAGACTGGATTGGAAGCAGAGCAGCTAGGACTTGAACCACAGGTCTCTCAAAGCAGACAGGGCTGAGACAGGTTATCTATGGGATCCATGGCATTGACCAGCACCTCAGCCACCTTCTTTTCTTTCTAGAGATTTAGTTATTCATTTGAAAGGCAGAGTTATAGAGAGAGAGAGGTCTTTCATCTGCTGGTTCACTCCCCAGATGGCTGTAATGGCTGGAGGTGGGCTGATTAGGAGCCAGGAGCTTCTGGGTTCCCATGTGGTGCAGAGGCCATCTTCTTCTGCTTCCCCAGGCTCATTAGCAGTGGACCATACGTGGGGCAGCCCATATGGGATGCTGGCACCGCAGGCAGCGGCTTTACCCACTACACCACAGCGCCCTTGGCCACCTTCTTGCTGAGGCCCTTGATCTAGGTGGAGCCCTGGCTTAGGTTGAAGTGGGGAAAGTAAGTCTCCATGGTGGGGAAGTCCAGGAACATCCTCTCCACGCCCTAGCCATATTCAGCACCAGGATTGCAGTCTTATCCCCCGTGACCTTCGTATTGATCTTGTCAGTAGGAGATAGCACAGTGTTTCCTGAGTCTGTCAGAACCAGAATCCTTAATAGCTGAGCTTATGTTACCACCCCCACCCCCAGAAATACTATAGGCTGGTTCAGGTTTTCAGCCTGCTTTCTGTTTTCTTATTTACGATAGATCTGAAGCAGTCCCAAGATTCTTAAGCTCATAGATGCTTTGTCTTTTTTTTTTTTTTTTTTTTTTTTTTTGCAGGCAGAGTTAGACAGTGAGAGAGAGACAGAGAGAAAGGTCTTCCTTTTTCCATTGGTTCACCCTCCAAGTGGCCGCTAGGGCACTGCGCCAATCCGAAACCAGGTAGCAGGTGCTTCCTCCTGGTCTCCCATGCGGGTGCAGGGCCCAAGGACTTGGGCCATCCTCCACTGCACTCCCGGGCCACAGCAGAGAGCTGGACTGGGAGAGGAGCAACCGGGACAGAATCTGCCGCCCTGACTGTGACTAGAACCTGGGGTGCCAGCGCCGCAGGCAGCGGATTAGCCTAGTGAGCCACAGCACGGCCGATGCTTTGTCTTTAATGTTTCAGTTTGCGCAGCATCTTTACTTTCTGATGAAGGGACTCTACTTAATGACGAGAGTTAATTTCCAGTGAATTTTGCTTTGCTGATTGTAGGTGATGCTCAAATGGGATGGGTTAGTGGCCATAAGAGCTGTTTTACCTATTATGGTCAGGCCTTATTTAATTATTTACTTTTCTGCCTTGGATAGAAGCTTTCAGTTACAGTTGTATTAAAGATAGGGAGAGGGAAGGTGTTTGAGCCCCACCCTCAAATATGAAAGATTCTGCCAGGATCGCTTGGGTTTCTCATGTACTAGCTCAGAATAAAACCATAGACCTGATATAATTTATGTAAGAACTTTAACTGGTACATACCTGAGTTAGTGGGTCCCTACCTGCTATACATTAGTTCTTAAGCCTTTTTTCAAAAGAGTATCTGTTTAGGGAGGGGTGGGTGACAAAAAAGGACAATCTAGGATACCAGGAAACTTGCAGTCTGCAGCCAAGCTAGGGTGACAGGAAGAGAAGGAGGATCCAGAATCAGAGGCGACAGCCATGAACAAGCTGAAAAGCAGGCCTCAGTCAAGAAAAAAGAAAGGCATAGGGCCGGTGCTGTGGCACAGCGGGTTAACACCCTGGCCTGAAGCGCTGGCATCCCATATGGGCGCCGGTTCAAGACCTGGCTGCTCCACTTCTAATCCAGCTCTCTGCTATGGCCTGGGAAGGCAGTGGAAGATGGCCCAAGTCCTTGGGCCCCTGCACCCACGTGGGAGACCGGGAACAAGCTCCTGGCTCCTGACTTCGGATCAGCGCAGCTCCGGCTGTTGCAGCCAGTTGGGGAGTGAACCATCAGATGGAAGACCTCTCTCTCTGTCTCTCTCTCTCTCTGCGCCTCTCCTCTCTAAAGGAGAAAAAAAAGAAAAAGAAAGGCATAGGTAACCAGTCTGTCTTGGAAAGGTGGCCTTATGCTAAGAATCAAAAGTTTCTTGTAGTTCCCCAAAATTATAAAATGGAATTCTTTTTTAAGCCTGAGTGCACACTTTTTATACTATGATTTTATATTGTAGCTATTTATTTACCAAAAAGCAAACCCTTGGTTTGGGACGGGGGGGAAGTAGACATGATGTGTACATGTTTAGAGGGTAGACTGATCACATTTGGTGATTAGATTTGCATAGGGGAGAAATTTAGGGCTACTCCCAGATTTCTGGCTTGGGAAATTGGTACATGATAGCACCATTTACCAAGAAAGGGAACGTGTGTAGAGCAGGTTTGTGGCGTCTAATATGAAAATATCATTTTAAATATCTTGCACTGGCCAGCGCTGTGGCGTAGCCGGTATCCCATATGGGTGCCAGTTCGAGTCCCTGCTGCTCCACTTCCCTTTTTTTTTTTTTTTTTTTTAAAGATTTATTTATTTGAAAGACAGAGTTACAGAGAGAGATAGAAACAGAGAAAGGTCTTCCATCCACTGGTTCACTCTCCAGATGGCTGCAATGGCTGGAGCTGCGCAAATCCAAAGCCAGGAGCCAGGAGCTTCTTCTGGGTCTCCCAGACGGGTGCAGGGGCCCAAAGACTTGGGCCATCTTCTACTGCTTTCCCAGGCCATAGCAGAGAGCTGGATCAGAAGAGGAGCAGCTGGAACTAGAACCTGTGCCCATATGGGATACCAGCATTTCAGGCCAGGGCTTTAACCCTCTGTGCCACAGCACTGGCCTCTGCTCCACTTCCAATATGCCTCTCTGCTATGGCCTGGGAATGCAGAAGATGGCCCAAGTCCTTGTGCCCCTGCCCCCACGTGGGAGACCTAGAAGCAGCTCCTGGCTCCTGGCTTTGGATCTGCGCAGCCCAGCCATTGGGGCCAGTTGGGGAGTGAAGCAGTGGATGGAAGACCTCTCTCTCTCTCTCTCTCTCTCTCTCTGCTTCTCCTCTTCTCTCTTTGTAACTCTCACTTCCAAATAAATCTTTAAAAAAAAAAAAATCTCTTGCTCTAGAAGGACTTGCGGCACATCCAAGTGGAGATACTTAGTAGGCATTTTAAATATATGGGCCTGTGCTCAGGAGGGTAGAGGACAGTGAGCCTCCATCCAGGTGGTGCTTGGATCTGAGGTTGTGCGTATGGAGCAGGTGCGAAGAGTACTGGGTTAATGTGCTTTGGAGGAATACAGATCTCTTATTTATTTTTTAAAAGATTTTTGTTTTATTTCAAAGGCAGAGTAACAAAGGGAAAGAGAGGAAGAGACAGAAAGATCTGTCTACTGAGTCATTCCTCAAAATTGCCACAGCAGCTAGATATGGTCTGAGTTAAAACAAGGAGCACAGAGCTCCATCCAGGTTGCCCATGTGGGTGGCAGGGGCCCAAGCACTTGAGCCGTCTCTGCTTCCTAGAATGCGTTAGCAGGGAGCTGGATCAGAAGTGGAGCAGCCTGGACTCAAACCAGCACCCATATAGGATGCTGGTACCATAGGCCATAGCATAACATGCTGAACCACAGCGCCGACCCCAAATCTTTATTTTAAAAGTTTATTTTTTATTTATTTGAAAGGCAAAGAGAGAGAGGAAGAAGCATATCTTCCACTAACTAGTTCACTTCTCAAATTATTGCAGCAGTCAGGACTGTTCCAGGCCAAAGCTAGGAGCCTGGAACTCTGTCCAGGTCTCCCATTTGGGTGGCAGGGGCCCAAGTACTTGGGCTATATTCAGCTGCCTTCTCAGGCACACTAGCAGGGAGCTAGATTGGAAGAGAAGCAGCCAAGAGTTGAACTGGCACTCCCATATGGGCTGCTAGTGTTATAAGCAGTGTCTTCACCTGCTGCACCATAACTTTAGCCCCAAAAAGACTAATTTTAAATCAGACTCTATCAATATTTTATTTTAGGAATCTGGAAGCTGTTCCCCAGGACGAAGCCCATTAGTTTGGAACTAGAAGACTTGTTTGCATCGGACAAGAAGATGAAAGAACCACCGTTAAATGGGGAATGTGACAAGGCAGTGGCAACACAGCTGGGACGCCTGGATGAAATTAAGATGGAACCTGACAACGCGCAAGTAAATATTTTACTGAATTTTCTTTTTTTTAAATATTTATATACTTATTTTAAAGATTTATTTACTTATTTGAAAGTCAGAGATACACAGAGAGAGAAGGAGAGGCAGAGAGAGAGATGTCTTTCATCTGCTGGTTCACTTCCCAGTTGGCTGCAATGGCCAGAACTGCGCCAATCTGGAGCCAGGAGCTTCCTCCAGGTCTCCCATGCAGCCACAGGGTCCCAAGCACTTGGGCCATCTTCCACTGCTTTCCCAGGCCATAGCAGAGAGCTGGATCAGAAGTGGAGCAGCCAGGTCACGAACTGGCACCCACATGGGATGCCAGCACAGCAGGCTGGGGCTTTAACCCACTGTGGCACAGCACTGGCCCCTTAATTTTCTTTTTTCTTGAACAGCATTTAATTGTAAAGTTTAGTTTTGATGGTACTGATTTATTTGTTGGAAAAGTTAACGCAGTTGATCAAATAACGCAAAGTATTTGATGATAACTACCAACCATATACAGGAAAGTGATTTGAAAGAATACATAGCTCTCTGCTATGGCCTGGGAAAGCAGTAGAAGATGGCCCAAGTCCTTGGACCCCTGCACCCACATGGGAAACCCAGAAGAAGCTCCTGACTCCTGGCTTCAGATTGGTGCAGCTCCGGCCATTGCGGCCAACTGGGGAGTGAACCAGCGGATGGAAGACCTCTCTGTCACTACCTCTGTCTCTCTTTCTCTCTCTGCCTCTCCTTCTCTCTCTGTGTAACTCTGATTTTCAAATAAATAAATAAATCCTAAAAAATATAATAATAATAAACAGACTAAAGCTGTGAGTGTTCTGTAAAGAGGGTTGAATTTCCTTAAGAGTGTTTGCATGTGAACCAGCTTCAAATTTCTGTTGAAACAAAAATTAGAATTGTTTTAATTTATTTACAGTATTCTATATAGAAATAGTTTAAAGTAGATCAGTAAATAAAAGTATGATTCCGGCCGGCGCCGTGGCTCAACAGGCTAATCCTCCGCCTTGCCGCGCCGGCACACCGGGTTCTAGTCCCGGTTGGGGCACCGATCCTGTCCCGGTTGCCCCTCTTCCAGGCCAGCTCTCTGCTGTGGCCAGGGAGTGCAGTGGAGGATGGCCCAAGTGTTTGGGCTCTGCACCCCATGGGAGACCAGGAGAAGCACCTGGCTCCTGCCATCGGAACAGCGCGGTGCACCGGCCGCAGCGCGCTACCGCGGCGGCCATTGGAGGGTGAACCAACGGCAAAGGAAGACCTTTCTCTCTGTCTCTCTCTCACTGTCCACTCTGCCTGTCAAAAATTTAAAAAAAAAAAAAAAAAAAAAGTATGATTCCCACTAAGTTGGTGGCACTGGAAAAATGTTATCTTCTAGGAATTGTGTGTTTTTTTAGCCCACAGACATTTACACATACAGATCACATTCAGGTTTGGTGACCCAAGACTACCTACTGCTGGGGAAAAAAATCCTTCATGAAATTCATTCAGCCCTGCCCAGCAATATTGGGTTTAAGATCTTTATGAAGACAGTTAGCTATTGATGATAAGACCGGGAGGGGACGTAGCTGTCATTGTGTCTGTCTGCTGTCTTTTGGGAGTGGCAATTATTAAATGAAAATTATTGGAGGCCATTGTGTGTGTTTGTTTATTATTTATTTATTTAAAAGGTAGGGTTACAGAGAGGGAGAGAGAGAGACAGAGAGAGGTCTTCCATCACTGGTTCACTCCCCAGATGGCCACAATGGCTGGTGTTGCGCTCTGAAGCCAGGAGCTTCTTCTCGGTCTCCCGTGTGGGATGCCCGTGTGGGATGCTGGTGCTGCAGGCGGAGGCTTTACCCGCTGTGCCATGGCGCCCACCCCAGAGGCCCTTGTTTGGACTGAGCTCCCATCCTTGGCCCCAGCAGCCCAGACTGAAAGTCACAGTGGAGTTACTGTAAAGTCACATGTCACCCAACCAAAGTGACGCTGCTTAACTGACTTCTAAAACTCCAGATCCAGTTTTCCCAAGCTGCCAGTTTCAATTGGCATGGTAATAACGTTCTCTTGGTGAATCCTTACACAAAACTCGTAACCTCCTGTAACCTGATGTTAACCAGTCAGTTCTTACTCTGTTCTGTCTACTTGACCATACCTTACAAGGAAAGTAACTGATTTTTTGTGGCTTTTCTGGGTTAGTTTTTGTTGTATTTTCTTCAACCTTTTTCTATCAAACCAACCTTTTCCACGTTGCTCATCAGATGACTTTTCTGTTTTATGCAATGCAGTAATTCCTGATTCTGGAATAAAAAATTCAAGCCAAAGATTCTGGCGTCAGTTTGGTACCACAGACAATGCATTGAATGGGTAGGGCATCAGCCCTGAGGGCACCTAGGGGAGAATGCTGGCCTATACCTGGGCTGACTTGACCATAATTTATCATTTCCTATTAAATGACTTGTTGTCATAAGTATGTTGTGTTTATTGTATTTATTGTTCTCAACTCTTTTTTTAGGAGTATTCTCAAGCCCAACAGCCCAAAATTCAGGAGAATGAACTGAAAACAAGCACCGCGTTTTCCGACAGTGGTAATGGAATTGTTTACATTAGTTGTTTCTTCTGAACAATACGGTAGTCTGTTCTGTTTTCTTAAATGCCTTTACCTTGTTTGTGTTGGGTTTCAAGTCCGAGAGAGGTAACCTCTAAAAGAAAACGAAAGAGTGTACACTTAAATTAATGGGAATACTGATTTTTTTTTCTTGCTGTTTTTGTTTTTATAGCTTCACAGTTGACAACAGGCCTTCAACTTTCTCTGGCATCATCTGGCGTGAATAAAATGCTTCCTTCAATTTCAACCACAGCTATTCAGGTTTCCTGTTCTGGTTGTAAGAAAATCCTCCAGAAGGGGCAAACCGCTTACCAGAGGAAAGGGTCCACGCAGCTGTTCTGCTCCATCCAGTGCATCACCGAATACATCTCGTCTGCCAGCTCAGCGGCCCCCACCAAGAGAACGTGTTCGAACTGCTCAAAGTACAGCATTCTGAATTATGCCTTTTACTTCCTACACAGATCTTGGTCAGGGTTTTGGTTATCATTTTCTACATCTTCATTTTGTTAGAATGAACAATGATGTGTCACCTTGGCTTAGTGAAAAGAAGCTGCTTCTGTTTTCATTTCTTCCAAGAGGTTTTTCAGAAATTAACATGTGAGGAGTTCTATTTCTCTTCAGCTTTAAATAATGTGACTTCCAAAACTTATTTTTCTATCCTTTTTGTTGAAAATTCTCTGTAAGCAAGATTTTGTATGTCCATTCTGTTCTATCATTTAATTGTATGTGGAGTGACTAACCAAAAACAATCATATGACAATGATTTTTGATAGTCTAAATACTTTTTTTATAATGGTAAATGAAATTATTTAATTCATTTGAAAAAGAAGTAGCCATAGGTAAACATTCATGTATTAGTCCTTTTTTTTTTTTTAAGCTTTATTTATCTATTTCAAAGGTAGAGTTACAGAGAGACAGTGAGAGAGAGAGAGAGATCTGCCATCTATTGGTTCACTCGCCAAATGGCCAGACAGCCAGAGCTGGGCCTATCCAAATCCTGGAGCCAGGAACCTCCTCTGGTTCCCTCACGTGGACACGGAGCCCAAAGACTTGGGCTCTCCTTTACTGCTTTCCCAGACCATAGCAGAAAGCTGGACCGGAAGTAGAGCGGCCAGGACTAGAACCTGTGCCCACATGTACGGCCGGCACTGCAGGCAGCAGCTTTACTTGCTAGGCTACAGCACTGGTCCCATAATTGTGATCTTTTAAACTTCTCTAAAGGTGGGTGAAGAGTCAGTGGCGTTTGGGCCTGGAGAGTCCTTGGGTGATATAATTCGGGTTGTCAACACGCATCAGATGCTAATGCTGAGTTTTATGTGTTTCAGAATGGGAAAACTCACCACCACATTAGCTTCTAAATATAATTACTTCCGCATAATGTCCTGTCTTAGAATCGCAACCCCATAGTGGAAATTGGCTGGCTTCGTTTGCTGCTAACGATTGCCACTCGCGGTGTGATCCTGAGCTGGTTAGAAATGCAGCTGCTCAGATCCCACGCAGACTACTGCACACTTCAGCGGGGCCGCATTCGTGTCCGTGCGGCTCACAGATGTGCTGAGTCTCGGGAGCCCCGCCCCGCAAAGGTCTTTCTTCAGACCCCCATCTGTTTTGATAGACGCTTGTCTTGAGAATCATGAGCTCGCACTGCTATATTTAGGGAGTCAGACAGTAGTGGCCTATAATAATTAGTATGAGCTGTCACTGTTAGCAGTAACGTCGGAACTCAGACACTTCATGGGTGCTTCCAGTCTGGATTTGCTCTCTGCTTTAGGTGTTGTCAGTTGCTTCAGATCTTACTCCTGGAACTCTGCTCGCCTTTCTCTTTTGTATTTTCACCCCTTCAATACTACACTGTGTCTTTTGTCTTTTTTGCTGTGGGCTATATGCACTCTCTTCAGCCTGCTTTCTCTCTCTGCAGAGTAAAACTGGAAGGGACCATAGACATCATCCAATATAAACCTTTTCTTTGGGTTTTGAGGAAACTGAGGCCCTGGGAAGTTAAGGTATCTGTTGCTATGTTTGGAGTATACTCATTACACTTTTTTCAAAGAAAAGATTTATTTGGAAAGCAGAGTTACAGAGAGAGGGGAAGGGAGAGACAGAGATCGTCTATCTGCTGGTTTACTCTCCAGATAGCCACAATGGCCTGGGCTGGGCCAGGTCAAAGCCAGGAGTCAGGAACTTCATCCAGCTCTCCCGTGTGGGTGGCAGGAACAGTACTGGGTCCACCTTCCACTGCTTTCCCATGTGCAGTAGCAGGGAGGTAGATCAGAAGTGGAGCAGCAGCTGGGACTCAGATTGGTGCTTGTATGGCATGCCACCATTGCAGCATGTGGCTTAACCTGCTGCACCACAGTGCTGGACCCGCTGATTTCCTTCAGTATCAACGTAACATGGCCGGCAATGTAACATGGCTTAACAGGCTAATCCTCCGCCTTGCAGCGCCGACACACCAGGTTCTAGTCCCAGTTGGGGCGCTGGATTCTATCCCGGTTGCCCCTCTTCCAGGCCAGCTCTCTGCTATGGCCCAAGTGCTTGGGCCCTGCACCCACAAGGGAGACCAGGAGAAGCACCTGGCTCCTGGCTTCGGATCAGTGCAATGTGCCGGCCGCAGCTGGCCGCGGCAGCCATGAGGGTGAACCAACGGCAAAAAGGAAGACCTTTCTCTCTGTCTCTCTCTCTCTCTCACTATCCACTCTGCCTGTCAAAAAAAAAAAAAAAAAAAAAACAGCCGTAACATGTCTCATACAGGTTAAAGACGCTAACGCAGGAAGGATTCGGTGTGTATGGTCTCTAAGGCATAGTGGTAAAAAGTGAGCAAATAAGAATAATTTTGCTTCTTGAAATAAAATTAATTTTGATAAAAACTATCTTACAGGGGGTGGCAAAGCTTAGGGAGAGACTTTTTCAGAATAACCTGTACTTTTCTCAGTACTTCTTAAAATCCATTCATTAGCCTCTAGTAATAATACATAGTTCTCAGAATTTTAGCTAATTTTCAGTTGTTGTTTCTTCTGTAGCAGTGACTTAACATCTGTTTTGAATTAATGTAGTTTTTATTCTATTTCATGAAACATGAAAGGTCTGAAGATGACATTTAAAAAGATGTGAACTGGGGGGCCTGCACTGTGGTGTAGCAGGTAAGGCCACCGCCTGCAGTGCCAGCATCCCATATGGGCGCTGGTTAGAGTCCCAGCTTCTGCTCTTCTGATGGAGCTCCCTGTTAATGTGCCTGGAAAAGCAGCAGAGGATGGTCCAGGTCTTTGGGCCCCTGCACCCACCTGGGAGACCCAGAGGAAGCTCCTGGCTTCGGATCAGCCCAGCTCCGGCCATTGCAGCCATTTGGGATATATACCAGCGGATGGAAGACCTCTCTCTCTCTCTCTCTGCCTCTGCCTCTGCCTCTGCCTCTGCCTCTGCCTCTGCCTCTCTGTAACTCTGCCTTTCAAATAAATAAATCTTTACAAAAAAACTGACTTCACAGATATGCAGAATAGGAAAGGGAATAGTGTTTTAATGACTTTTCAGGTAATTTGGGATGTTCTTCTGTGATATTGCACCCAAAATCAAATGGTAGAAAGTGGGGTTTTTTTTGTTTTTGTTGTTTGTTTTTTTTTTTTTAAGATTTATTTATTTGAAAGGCAAAGCCACAGGGGGTGGGGATAGAGATATTCCATCTTCTGGTTCATCCTCAAGTGTGTAACAATCAGGCTGAAACCAGGAGCCAGGAACATCCACATGGGTGGCGGGGCCTAAGCACTTGGGCCATCATGCACTGCCTTCCTAGGCACGTGAGCACGAGCTGAATTGGAAGCAAAGTAGCCGGGACTTAAATCAGCACCCCTATAGGGATGCGGTGTTGAAAGCAGTGGCTTAATCTGCTGCCCCACAATGCCAACCCCAGAAGGTAGTTTCTAAAATCATATCAGTGAACTTTTTGTACTTTGTTATATTAAAAATCATTAATCCATCTTACACTTTGAATCTTTTAACCATGAATGATTTTTGTAGCATCATATTAAAGTCATTTGGAAACTACTGGTTCAGTGAGTTCTGCAGATACTCCAAATGTTGACATTTCGTTATGAAATATTTTAAAAATCACTGCCAATTCCATCAGAAAAATCTTCTAAGTGTTAGGAAGCAGGCAAGCTGGAGATGGCAGGTCTGAGTTCTTCAGAATTCAAATTTCCCCTTGAAAGCTTCAGTTTTATCATTGGCAATAAATATGTAAGTTGGTTTCCTGAAAGTGACAGCCTCATTTTAGTCATTTCCAAGAAGAAATCTATCTTGGATACCTACTCTTGGCTAATAGCTTGTCTTGTAGCCATACTTTCAAGTAGAAATGTGCTCCTTGCACATGTTGGGTAATGCAGGTTGTATCATACACCCCGTGAGCTTTTCCCTGAGACAACCATTGTCATTCTGTGTGCAGGGGAGCTATTTTCTGCTGTGTCCCTTTTCGTCACACAGAATATTAAGATGTGTTCAAGGATCAAGTTTGAAGAACTTAAAATGTTTTGCTGTTTCATTAAGGACATCCTGAGTTGAAGTGGACTTTTTTTTCTTTTATACAGTGAATGTGTGGCAGTGATATGAGTGCTAGTGTTTCGGTGTCAGTGCCTTGATTTGTGCTAAGACTTAGGTAGTTTTACCCAATTACTTATTTTCTTTCTCTAATTTGAGATGAAATTCATATAACAACAAATTAACCACTTCACTGGCAGTTAGTACATTCAATAATGTGCAACTTTCTCATTCCACAACAACTCCATCGCTCCAAGTGAAGCGCCCCCCTCCTTAGGCAGAGTCTTCTCTGGCCCCAGCCTTGGGCAACCACTAATCTTCCTTCTGTGCATGGCTTTGTCTGTCCTGGTTATTTCAAATACACAGAATCCTAAAATATATGACTTCTTAGGTCTGACTTTTCTTTAGCATGTGTTCCTAGGCTCATGTATGTTGCATGTATTAGTACTGCATTGTTTTTATAGCTGAATCTTCTGGAGGTATACACCATGATTATTTATCCACTCACTGATCAGTATTTAGGCTGCTTCCATCTTTTGGCTACTGTGAGTTGTGCTGTTATGAACCTGTGGACGGATATGTGTTTGCCTGTTTTCAGTTCTTTGGGAATACACCTAGGAGTAAAATTGTAAGGTCCCGCCATTGTCTTTACACTGTCAGTTCAGATAACACAGTGGGTAAAAAGCATATAACGTATTACTATAATTGTAAGAGTAGTTTAGAGCTGTGGTCCCCCTGAAAGTGTCTGGAGGACCCCAGGGATTTGCAGACCATACTCTTAATATTATTTCACAGTTCTCAGGAGAAGGGATTATTTGAGTTGGTCATTTAGTTTTGAAGAAAAGAAAATGCTAATTTTGGTAAAAGTATTTAATGGTGTCTTTATTCTTTATTTTTTAGAGACATTTTAAATCCAAAGGATATGATCAGTGTTCAGCTGGAAGATAGTACCTCCAGCAAACACTTCTGTAACCAGTCTTGTCTTTCATCCTATGAAGAAAAAAGAAAACCATTTGTTACCATCTGTACAAATGACATTTTGACCAAGTGTAGCATGTGTCAGAAGACTGTTGTTGTAAGTTGCAATTTTTTTTTAACCTTTAGAGGGAGTCTGATGATTGTGCTTTTTCAGTATTGTGATTTTTACCGAATCTTTTTTTTTATATAAATCCTAGATTCAGTATGAAGTAAAGTATCAGAATGTGAAATTCAGCGTGTGCAGTAATGTGTGCTTCTCCAAGTTCCACTCCATCAATAACTTCATCATGAACTGCTGCGAGAACTGTGGCGCGTACTGTTACACCAGCTCCAGTCTGCAGCGCATCCTGCACACTGAGGGGCAGCCTCAGCTCGGCAGCGCTTCCAGGAGCCTCACCGCATACAAGCAGGTGCGAGTCAAGGTCTGTCACTTTGGCTTAGTGGGGGCGTGAGTGGTTCCACTCGAAGAAAACACGAGGGTGTGCTTTCTGGTACTAGTGGGAGTGATTTCCGCTGGTAAGTTGATGAAGGTGAAGCAGAAGACTTGCTAGTTCCTTCTCGCATACAAATTCATTGTAAGTGCTCTATGGGGATTTTCCTGCAGAATCAAGTTGAGCATCTTAGCTTGAAGAAAAGACAAGCATGTAAGAGCCTGTTTGTAAACTACAAATAGCGATCACAAGAATAACAGTAAGGGTCTGGTCAGTAAGGTGCAGACAGAAAAGTGTGTTTATGTTTATGTCTGTTGTTTAACTCTCCCACCAAAGCAATGTAGAGATGAATCACATTTTGTTCTGAATCAGAGGAGATAATAATCCAATGAAAAATTGCCCCCGTTTCTGAAGGGAGAGCCTTAGGTGAATGCACCTGAGAGCAGAGACGCCAGCCCTGCTTTGCCTGTGCGTGCTCTGAGCCCCTTGTGGGAGGCAGGACTGTGGGTGACCTTGCTTGATCCTGTGGTGCTTTGAAGTCCAATGCTTCCTATAAATTCTTCCTTAAAAACAGTTGGCATGGGGAGTCCCAGCAAGTCACAGTTCAGGTAGCTCGTGTGTGCACCTTGTGTTTCTGGGGCAGACAGTGCCTTGCCATCAGTGTGCAGCTGAGGACATGAAATAGGGGAGTGGAAGGCACAGAAGCTTTCTTCCAAAAGCAAGAAATGCCATTCCTTCTTTTTTTCCTTTTATCTTCCACACGTTTTTTTGCTTTTTTTTATTTTTTAATTTATTTTTATTTATTTGAAAGGCAGAGTTAGAAAGAGAGAGATGGAGATTTTCCATCTGCTGGTTTACTCCCCAAATGGCTGCAACAGCTGGGTCTGGGTCAGGCTGAAGCCAGGAACTTGGAAGTCTATCCGGATCTCCCACATGGGTGCAGGGTCCCAAGCACTTGGCCCACCCTCTGCTGCTTTCCCAGGCACATTAGCGGGAAGCTGGATCGGAAATGGAGCAGCTGGACTCCAACCAGCACCCATATGGGATGCTGGTGCTGCAGGCCACGGCGTAACCTGCTGCAGCACAACGGCGGCCCCACCCCTGGCCATACCATCTTTAATGGAGTCTATGAAGTATTAACTTTCCCATGCAAATAGAAATCATCCATTTATAATTATAGATTATACCAGTATTGTTGCTTAATATTAAATATTGGTGAATTGTTAAGAATTTTTCTTTTCTAAAAAATTTTTTTTTATTTATTTAAGAGGCAGAATTACAGAGAGGCAGAGAAAGAGAGGTCTTCCATCTGTTAGTTCATTCCCTAAATGATCACAATGGCCAGAGCTGGACTGATCTGAAGCCAGGAGCCAGGAGCTTCTTGCAGGTCTCCCATGCAGGTACAGGGACCCAAGGATTTGGGCCATCTTCTGTTGCTTTCCCAGGCTATAGCAGAGAGCTGGATCAGAAGAGGAGCAGCCAGGCCTCAAACTAGCGCCCATATGGGATGCCGGCACTGCAGGCAGTGGCTTTACCCACTACGTCAGCACTGGCCCCAAGAATTTTTCAAAAATCTAAGAATTCTGCCAGTGGAAGGGAAGTCATTCCTTCCATTCCATTAGGCAGTGGTAACAGCTGTGGCAAGAGGACATGAAACCGTGAGAGATGATGACAGTGGAGACCATGATCAGAGTGAAGACAACTGGCACCCAGACAGGTGGTGAGAGGGAAACAACGTGATGAGATGAGCGTCTGAGCAGGAAACCTGCCGTCCCGGCACCAGCGGGGCATCCGCTGCAGCATGTCTGCACCTCCTCCTGCTCCACGAGGACCCCCAGCAGCCCCACCACTGAGATGGGGACAGACTGTCACACACGTGGACGTGTTCTCTCTGGAGCGAATGAGGTTTCATAGCCGCTCCGGACAGGCCCCGGTGGCTTCCGTTTCTTCATAGAGGCATTAAACCCATGTGGGAGGATGATGCAAGTAAACACGCTGTGGAAGCACCGGGACTCCCGCTGCGGGACAATCTCGTCCGGACCTTGTTAGGGGAGCAGATGTGTGGGCTTGTGGTCTCCGTCCACTCTCCAGAGGACATTGCTTCAGTATTTAAGTAAGCCTCTCATCAACCAAGCAGCCGCAGCCTGATTCCAGAATGTTCTTCAGCAAGTACTTAACCTGCTTCCCAACACCGTTATTTGCTCTAAAACTCAGAACCACAGCGTCTACATTTCAGGCAGAGTGTGGACTCAAGTCCCACATCTGCTTCTTACCCAGGTTTCTGCTCATCCATCTAGGGACAGTAGATGATGGCCAAATACTTAGGTTCCTGCCACCCACGTGAGAGATATAGATGGGGTTCCAGGCTCTGGCCTCATCCAGTCCTGGCTTTGCAGACATTTAGGGAATGAACTGGCAGACAGAAGATCTCTTTCTCTTTGTTTCTTCTCTCCTTCTGTCTCTTACTGCCTTGCAAGTAACTCTTTAAAAAAAAAAAATGCCATACTGGTTGAGCCCCCAAAGGCTCCTTTTCCAGTGCCTCTGGGAGCCGTGCTGGAATCTGCCGTGACCCTCTCGCTGTCTGTGGCATCGTCGAAGCTGTGGTGCTGAGTTTTGCTCTGCTGACATGCTCTTTGCAAGATCTCCTGTCTTGAGCACAGGGAGTTCAGAGATTTTATGTTTTAAGAACAGGATGAAATCGAACAGCAGCTTGATAAATGGCGCTAAGCTAAATGCACACACCCCCCCATATATAAAACTTCTGTTAATAAAACATAAAACAGACGTTGATCCTCCGCGTTGGTTTCGTCGCTCCTTTGCCCTGTTCTCTCCCTTCCTGTAAGGTGTCTCCATCTGTCTGTGCGTCGTGTGTCCCTGGAGGCAGTTGTGTCCATCGGGGCCATCACTTGATGCTTAGCAGTGGTGGTGCCCGTCTCACGAGAGAGAGAACCATGAACCACACAGTTTTGTCGTGTTCCTTGTTTACTCTCTGCTCACAGGAGTCACTGTGCTGTGTACTTCCTACTGATTCTGTGCTGCTCTCTTAGAATATTCTTGGAAAACAAAGACTCACAACAGTTTGTGATACGCATTCAGCACCCTTTTTGAGCCGCTGCTCAGCACCAGTAGAAGGCTTTTCGGAGTTGATGCCCAGGGTGGCATCGAGGCGCAGGCCTGTAATTGTTAGAACTTTTTTTTGCATATCTAGGAGGCTTTGGTAGTCTGAGATGAGGAGCGTCTTCCTAACCACTTTCTGTATTTCTCACATGTGTGTTGTTATTGTTGCTGCTAAATATATCTGACAAATAGC
This sequence comes from Lepus europaeus, assembly GCF_033115175.1. Lineage (NCBI taxonomy): Eukaryota > Metazoa > Chordata > Mammalia > Lagomorpha > Leporidae > Lepus > Lepus europaeus. The sequence goes on from NC_084831.1 coordinate 27,184,748, forward strand.
TTTCAAAAAGATTTATTAGTTTTCTTCGTATTAGTAATTGCAGTCTATCACATCTGGTTTTAAAGTGTAAAGATTGGCTTCATTGTCATTTGTAACATTTGAAATAAAAGCAGTTTGATAGTGTGTTTTTGTTTGTTAATATGTGCCATATCAGGAATATGAATATTATTTTAATCTCCAAACAGAAACCAACCAAAACACTTACATCTTTTCCTTGCAAATCATTGAAACCTTCAGATGAAATGATTGAGACCACCAATGACTTGGGGAAAACAGAGATTTTCTGCTCTATTAATTGTTTCTCTGCATACAGTAAAACTAAAATGGAGTCTTCCACAGGTAATAGTTGTTTAGCAATTTCAGAGGTTAGCTATCAACAAAACCAGTGCCGTATAACCTTGATTTATTTCTAGTATTTTTTTTTTTTAAAGAAGGTGAGCGGGGAGGCCATTGCGGCACAGTGGGTTGAGCCATTGCTGTGATACCTCTGTCCCTGGTTCAAGTCCTGGCTCCTCTGCTTTCTACCAGTGCATCCTGGGAGGGAGCAGATGATGGCCATAGGGCTTGGGCCCTGCCACGTGCATTGGAGACCTGGGTGGAGCTGCAGGCTTCTGGTTGTTGCAGGTGTTAGGGAGTGAACCAGTAGATAGGCGCCTTTCTCCATCTCTCTGCTTTCAAGTAGATGAAATATCTGTAAAAAAGAAGAAAGCTACTTCAACACCAGAGATTTGATATTTGCAGAGATTGTTATGATGGATCATATAAATCATCCTTTTTAAAACTGCAATTTATCTGAGAGAGAGAGCTTCCATTGGCTGCTTCACTCACCAAATGCCAGCTGAGGCCGGGGCTGGGAGCCGAGGGCTCAGTCCTGTCGCCCAGGGGTGAAGCCAGTTACTGCGCCGCCAGTGCTGCCTCGCAGATTCTGCATTTGCAGCAAGCTGGAGTCAGGCACCAGAGCTGGATCACAGCCAGGCGCTCTGAGAGGGGACACTAGCAGCTCAGCCACAGGCTAATTGCCTGCCCCCTCTCTTCATTTTAAGATAAGATTTAAGAAAAAAAGTAGGGCTGCATGTTTTGAACTCATTTAGAGCTTTAGTGTATACTTTGCATTTGCTACAGGACAGCACTTAGTCTGTATTGAGTGTATTTGGTATATTTATGGTAAGAGTGGTTGCATTAGAATGAGTGATGTCTCTGGAGTTTGTGTATCATGCATATTACATATTGTTGGCTTATTACAGAAACGTCTGCAATGCTGGTTTAGCAACCTCGGCGTTAATGTTGGTTTATGAATTCTGTAAGGATTAAAATGTATACCCATTAGCTAATTTTGTAAGTATCTTTTTAAAAAAAAATATTTATTTATTTATTTAATTGAAAGAGTTACACAGAGAAAGAAGGAAAGGCAGACAGAGAGAGAGAGAGGTCTTCCATCCGCTGGTTCACTCCCCAATTGGTCACAACAGCCACAGCTACACCAATCCAAAGCCAGGAGCCTGGAGCTTCTTCTGAGTCTCCCATGTGGTTTCAGGGGCCCAAGGACTTGGGCCATCTTCTACTGCTTTCCCAAGCCATAGTGGAGAGCTGGATCAGAAGTGGAGCAGCTGGGACTCAAACCGGCGCCCATATAGGATGCTGGCACTGCAGGCAGCAGCTTAACTCGCTACACCCCAGTGCCAGCCTCTCTGTTCTTTATGGGTGATTTCATAGTAAATATTTGCTCATAATTTTGAGCAAATAGTATAAAAGAGCTGAGGAATTACATGCAACAATGAAGGATAAAAGTGATGGGGAAGTGTGGATTTCAGGTTTAATGTTACTGATATGCTAATAATGTCTGGCTGTTCATAAGCCCTAATAATTACTCCAGTACCCAGCAGTACCTTAAGTTACTACTTATTTGCATTGTTCTTGAAATAGTTGCTGTTAAATTGTGCTTTCTGACTGATTGATTCTGGCTAGTTTATAAGAAATATTTTAATTTTTATTTTATTTTGTTTTTAGCAACTGTTTCCTTGATGCAAGGCACTTCAACAGAGCTCCTTTCTCCAAAGAAAGATTCAATTCCAGTTATAAGCAATATAGTGTCACTGGCAGATACTCATGCTGCCCTGCCCGTCATGAGTACTGATGTCTTACAAGGTAAAAGTTGATGTGAAGGTATTCGACATGAATACCCTTTTGTCATACCTGACAAATCTGTTCGGTTTGCTTTTTGTGATATTAAATAAGCAATTGCAGTTTATTAAACTATCAAATGATGGTATAAGATCTTGGCATTTATGCTCTGATTTATTTTAATAGGTACAGTTTCTTCTGTAACAGCAAATGTCATTGTGGATGTAAGTTTTATCTTTTTTTTTTTTTTGCTACTGTCTTTTATATGCAGAATTTATACTTATAAATAAGAATGTTTAAACAGAAGCATTATTAGTTATATTTTCCCCTGGGTTCCTCTTTTCAAAAATGCTAAGCAGTTATAGTCATCTGAGCCATAAAAATTATCTTTATTATAATTACATATCAAAATGTCTTTTAAACATTTAATGGTGGATCTGAATTGCAAATAAGTAAGCTATAAATAGTTATTAATGTTTCCCCCTAGTGGAGCTCATACTAAAACACTTACTTGTTTTACTGTGTAACTAAAGTAGACGTAGTCAGTATTTTAATTGATGATTTGAAAACTGTTAAAACAATTGTTATTTTATCATTTTCTCCCAAGATTTCTAAGAGTTCACCCAGTGAATCAAATAGTGATGTTGCTAATAGTCTGGAGCAGCCAAGCGTTTCACCATCTTCATCAGTGCTTAGTCAGCATGCACTTGATTCCAGGATAGAAGTACGGAGAGAGAAAGTGTCAGACCAGGATCCTGCATACAGTATGGAATCTGTGACAGTCGCTGATGGACTCTGTCACCCAAAGTGTATACCCAGAGTACCAAAAATTAAAGTGAAATCACGAAATCTTAAAAAACCCTGGTGTACAAACTTGCAGCGTTTGGAATACAGTATTAAAAAAGATGTGACGTTCTGTTACTCGTGCCAGTTGTTCTACCAGAAGAGTTTCAGCTATGGCGGAGAGTCGTTCGCGACCCAAGAAATTGCTAATTGGAAAAAAATTCTGGAAAAATTCAGAAAGCATGAAAAAAGTGAGATGCATTTGAAGTCACTGCAGTTTTGGAAGGAATACCAGTTTTGTGATGAAGCTGTCAATGATAATTTATCTGTGCATTCAAAACAGATTGAGGGAAATAAAAAGTACCTAAAGCTTATCATTGAAAATATTTTATTTCTTGGAAAACAGTGTTTGCCCTTAAGAGGAAATGACCAGTCTGTTTCATCTGTGAATAAAGGCAATTTTTTAGAATTGTTAGAAATCAGAGCAAAAGATAAAGGAGAAGAAATATTTCGGCTTATGAACTCACAAATTGATTTCTATAACAGCACACAAATTCAGAATGATATTATTGAGATAATAAAGACTGAAATGCTGCAGGATATTGTGAGTGAGATCAACGTCTCCTCAGCTTTTTCAATCATTTGTGATGAGACAAGTGATAGTGCCGCTAAAGAACAGCTTGCCGTTTGTGTGAGATACCCACAGAAGACGGCAAAGACGGTCTTAATTAAGGAGAGGTTCTTGGGTTTTATTGATACGGAAGAGATGAATGGGACCCACTTACATCGGACCATCAAAACTTACCTGCAGCGTCTTGGAGTTGATTTGAATAAAATATGTGGCCAGGCCTATGATAGTACCACTAATTTGAGGATAAAATTTAATAAAATTGCAGCAGAATTCAAGAAGGAAGAGCCAAGAGCCTTATATATACATTGTTACGCACATTTTTTGGACTTGGCGGTAATTAGGTTTTGTAAAGAAGTGAAAGAGCTGCGGAGTGCTCTGAAGACTCTCAGTTCTTTGTTCAACACTATCTATATGTCTGGGGAAATGTTGGCAAGTTTTCGAAACATTTGTAAGCTAAGTCAGAACAAAACATGCAAAAAACACATATCACAGTCCTGCTGGACCGTCCATGATCGTATGCTGCTATCTGTGATTGACGGGCTTCCAGAGATTATAGAAACATTGGAAGCGCTGGTGTCAGGCCATTCTTCAAACATGAGTTTGGGCGATGAACTGAGTGATCTCTTGGCATCTGTTTGCAAATTCGAATTTATCTTTTGTCTGAAATTTCTTTATCGAGTGCTAAGTGTTACAGGAATTCTTTCCAAAGAACTTCAGAGTGATACCATAGACATTTTTTCATTGTCTTCAAAAATAGAAGCAATTTTGGAATGCTTATCATCGGAGAGAAATGACGTATATTTCAAAACCATCTGGGACGGAGCAGAGGAAATATGTCAAAAAATAACCTCTAAAGGTTTTGAAGTTGAGAAACCTTCTCTTCAGAAAAGAAGAAAAATTCAGAAAGCAATAGATCTGGACAACTCAGACAGTGTGTTTTTTCCCACTTCAACAGAAGAACAATATAAAATTAATATTTATTACCAAGGATTGGATACTGTATTACAAAATTTAAAATTATGTTTTTCAGAATTTGATTATTGCAAAATGAAGCAAATTTCAGAACTATTATTTAAATGGAATGAGCCACTAAATGAAGCAACAGCCAAACATGTTCAAGAATTTTATAAACTTGACGCAGACATTATCCCAGAACTTAGATTTTATCGGCATTACGCGAAGCTCAACTTTGTCATCGATCATGACTGCATCAGTTTCGTCAGCCTCGGCTGTTTGTTCATCCAGCACGGGCTTCACAATAATATTCCTTGCATCTCCAAGCTGTTGTATATTGCTTTGTCTTGGCCAATTACATCCGCAAGTGCCGAAAACTCATATTCTACACTGCCTCATCTTAAAACATACTTATTTCGTACCATGGGACAAGAGAGGGTTAGTGGCCTGGCACTGATGGCTGTGGAGCAGGAATTGGTAAATAAACTGATGGAGCCTGAAAGGCTGAATGGAATTGTGGAAAAGTTTATCAATCAGATGAAAGAAATGTAGTACTTGGTGATTTGAACTCTGGTAACTGTTGAAATGCTAGCTTAACACGTCACAGCTTTTCAGCAGAGCATGTGACACACACATTCACGTGGTTCCACGCCAAAAGGCGTAGAGTGATACACAATGATGCTCACTGGGTACTCAGAGCCTCCTTCCTCAAGTATTACCTGTGTCCTAAATAACTTTCGAGAGGCTTTCCCGAAATAGCAATGCACAGTGCACGCGGTTCATCAGCGTAGCCCTTCTAAGTACCGTGGCGTATTTGAGATTGCCCCATATCGGCCCAGAAGGTTTCTTCATTCTTCCTCTCACCACTGCAGACTTCGTTTTCCGAGCGCACCATGACCTATTTGAGCAGGGCCTTCTGACACTTACTTGTTTCCAGTGTTTTGCTATTATAAATAACCCTTCACTTAGTGACTTTGTACATAAGTCATATTGCACAGGAGTGAGTTACTGTAAGATACAAACTGAAATTAAGATTACTAGGTCAGAAGATCTGTGTATTTTTCTACTTGATAGACTCTGGCATGTTGCTTTCTACAAGGACTGTGCCAGTGTATAGTCCCAGGAGCACATGGGCGCGCCTACTAGTATTTCCTCAAATCTTTGCAAAGTGTTATCAGATGTTTGATCTTTGCCAATCTGTTAGCTGAAAAATCATTTTAATTTAGAAGTTTGTATTTTCACTTAAGAATAGGATTGGGTGTGCGCTTATTTGAGCCATTTGTATTTCCTTTTCTGTGAACTTCAAAGTTAAATATTGCTGTCTTTTTGGTTTATACATTCCAGCTGAATGACAAATTTACTAAACTACTTTATGAAAATGTGGCTGTTTTTCAAATAAATAACCCACAAAAGGATTCTTTTCTTTCTTTATAATTTAGAAAAGTTTAAATGATGAAGTGATGAAGGAAACCTGTTCCACAAAGGTTGAAAGGATTTAGTGTTCCCTGTGTCTGGCCCTGGGTTTGTGCATGTGTCAGAGTGGAGGAGTGTTTGTTTCTTTGGGACCTTTCTCTGTTCTCTGTCTCCCTCATCAGTGTGCTGTCGATAAAAAGATGAGAGTGTGAGGGTGTGACATTCAGAGTCTCTCCCATTCCTTAGAACAGCACTCGGGGCGTCTGCTACAGGGTCCTTAACCGCAAGTGAACTCCGGCGAAGGATATGTGTTGTCCTCTCACTAACGCTCAGACCTGACCATTTCCCGTTCCTGCCGACAGTATGTGAGTTGCTCACATCTGCCAGTGTTTAGTGTTGTCGTTTTGCTTTCTTCCATTTCATCGATTCCTGCTTTTTAAAAAGAATAAGCATCCGCCTTGCGGTGCCGGCACACCGGGTTCTAGTCCCGGTCAGGGCGCTGGATTCTATCCCGGTTGCCCCTCTTCCAGGCCAGCTCTCTGCTATGGCCCGGGAAGGCAGTGGAGGATGGCCCAGGTGCTTGGGCCCTGCACCCGCATGGGAGACCAGGAGAAGCACCTGGCTCCTGGCTTCGGATCAGCGCGATGTGCCGGCCGCAGTGGCCATTGGAGGGTGAACCAACGGCAAAAAAGGAAGACCTTCCTCTCTGTCTCTCTCTCTCACTATCCACTCTGCCTGTCAAAAAAAAAACAAGTTGTGTAAGCTCCAGAGTGCTTATTGAATGTATTTTCATTCTTTTACAGTAGAAGTGCTGTAAGTCTATGAGCATTCCTCTGAAATCAGCGTTGTCTACTGTGTGGGTTTTAGTGTTTTTTGTTTTTTTGTTTTGTTTTTTTGTTTTGTTTTTCCGTTTTCTTCACTTTCTACCTGTTTGCATTTGTGGCTTCTGCCTTAGCAAATCAAGAGTTTGGTGCTTGCCAGAGTTTTTTGGTGCTATGTTTTATAGTTTAGTCTGTACTAAACCTGAAAGAGGAAATGCATTAAGTGTAACAGCTGTCTTTGTCGAGTGCCTGCTGGGAAACCTGCTTCTCAGCACCATCTTCATTTAGTTCTAGCAACAGTTTGCTTTACAGAGGGAACTAAGAAATACAGGTTATGGCCGGCGCCGTGGCTCAACAGGCTAATCCTCCGCCTAGCGGCGCCGGCACACCAGGTTCTAGTCCTGGTCGGGGCGCCGGATTCTGTCCCGGTTGCCCCTCTTCCAGGCCAGCCCTCTGCTGTGGCCCAGGAGTGCAGTGGAGGATGGCCCAAGTGCTTGGGCCCTGCACCCCATGGGAGACCAGGAGAAGCACCTGGCTCCTGCCTTTGGATCAGTGAGGTGCGCCGGCCACAGCGCACTGGCCGCGGCAGCCATTGGAGGGTGAACCAACGGCAAAGGAAGACCTTTCTCTGTCTCACTGTCTACTCTGTCAAAAAAAAAAAAAAAAGAAAGAAATACAGGTTATGGATCACACAGCGCCTGACCCTAGCCCCTTTAATAACTCTTATCTCCTTTATCATCTTAGCTGCTCCCTCCAAGTCACCTTGCTGAGTTTTGGGGATTTGTTTGTTTGGTGTGTGTTTCTTTACTCTGAGTAATCTGGTAACTTTGTACTTAGCCTAATGTGTTTTATATTTTCTCTGCTCCAATAATTAGTGTCACTTCTGTTTCCTAACTAGACTGGCTGATGCACTGTAATTCAAGAGAACTTGCTTGGCATTAAAAAGACTTGAAACCATGTATTGCAAAGACACATTGTCTACTTAGGAACATTGACTCAGAATGGTCAGTACCGAATCACAGCATACATTTTTTTAAATGTTGCTTTTTTTGGGGGAAAAAAAAAAAAAAAGAGGTGATATTGTGCCTCAGCAGGTTAAGCCACGGCCTGCAACAGCAGTGTCCCATATGAGTACTCTTTATAGTCCTGGCTGTTCCGCTTCCAATCCAACTCCCAGCCAATGTGCCTGGGAAGGCAGTGGAGGATGGCCCAGGTGCTTGGGACTCTGCCACACATGTGGGAGACCCGGATGGAGTTCCAGTTCTTCGGCCTGTCCCAGCCCCAGTTATCGTGGCCATTGGAGGAGTGAACCAGTGAGTGGTGGGTTTCTCTCTCTGTGTGTCTCCCTCTCTCTAATTCTACCTTTCAAATAAGTATTTAAAAACTGTTGGGAATCCAAGTGTTCCCTCCCTAAAAATAAAAACCCTGAATCACTTGGAAGAGAAGGTAAATGCAATGCTTTCAGACTTTATCATACGAACATTGAAGGACAAAGCAATGAAGTTACTCAGGGTTTCACAGCCAACCAGATTGGGACTTTCAAGTATAAAAGCCACAGGCTCACTATCAGTAACTCATGGGACATCGTTTCCAGGACCCCTGCCTGAGGAATCTACTAGAAAATGGGATTCAGATAACTAGATTGACCAGAGAGGCATTGCCATAAGGAGTGGAAATGTACTGTAGCAATTAAGTGGAGAAGGAAGTGTATCACCCTTGACTTAGTAGATCGAGGCAGTGATCATCCGTGCGTACCAGTGTCGTTCAGAGATGCCTGCACGCTGTGCTTCCTAAGGTCTGCCAGCAGCGGCCGGGCAGGACAGCCTTCCCAGAGAGGCGTGATGTCATCCCCGGGAGGAGTGGTAGGCAGCAAAGCTTTAGCAATTCCACCCTCTCTCATCTGCCCCTGGTTCCGGAAGTTCCTGCACTCCTGCCTCTGCGGCCTTTTTAGTTCTGTAATTCCTACTTCACTACTCTGTCTTCAGAAAACTCACGTGGTCCCAGTCTCCTGGCTGGACTCTGGCTGATAGGACACCACCCACGACATAGCCTGACCAGGATAATGCATCGAACCCCCAGGTGTGAGTACTAACCTCACCAGCAAAGCCTAAATCCCAGGAAATTGCACACTATTTTTTTAAAGATTTTATTTATTTGCGAGGTAGAATTATAGACAGAGGAAGAGACAAGGAGCTCTTCCAACAACTCGTTCATGCCCCAGATGGCTGCAATGGCTGGAACTGAGCTGATCTGAAGCCAGGAGCCAGGAGCTTCTGGGTCTCCCACGCAAGTGCAGGGGCCCAAGGATTTGGGCCATCTTCTGCTGCTTTCCCAGGCTATAGCAGAGAGCTAGATTGGAAGAGGAACAACTGGAACACGAACCAGCGCCCATATGGGATTCTGGATTGACCCTGGATTTGTTTCGTTTTTAAAGATTTATTTGTTTATTTGAAAGAGTTACAGTGAGAGAGAGTGAAGTCTACCCACTGGTTTCCTCCCCAAATTGCTGGCCAGGGCTGGGCCAGTCTGAAGCCGCTAAATGGGTCTGGCGCTGTGGCTTAGCAGGTTAAAGCCGCCGCCTGCACTGCCAGCATCCCATATGGGTGCCAGTTTGAGTCCCAGCTGCTCCATCTCTGATCCAGCTCTCTGCTATGGCCTGGGAAAGCAGTAGAAGATGGCCCTAGGCCTTGGGCCCCTGCACCCACGTGGGAAACCCAGAAGAGGCTCCTGGCTCCTGGCTTTGGATTGGCACAGCTCTGGCCATTGCAGCCATCTGGGGAGTGAACCAGCTGATAGAAGACTCTCTCTCTCTCTCTCTCTCTCTGCCCCCCTCCTCTCCTCTCCTCTCTCCTCTCTCTCTCTGCCTCTGCATCTCTGTAACTCTGCCTTTCAAATAAATAAATAAATCTTTAAAAGAAGACCCAGGGGATCCTGATCCCACCTGCTAATTTCCGTTGACAGCTCTGCTCTTGTCCGGGTGTGGCTGTTTGGGCTCCCATTGGGAAGAAAGGGTCTTCTGCAGTTTCGGTCAGCACTGTGTGAGGTGAGCCAGTTGCGACGTCAGTGGTGACTGTTTATGCTCGTAATTGCTGGTCTCCTTCAATCAGGGCATGAGCGTGATTAATTTTTTCCTCTCAACTTGCTGCGAACAATCTGCCCCTGTAGGCTTCATCTGCAGTGTCCTAACCCCTTCTTAAAACAAGTGGCCATCTGCAAGCTGCTGATTTCTTCAGAGCTTTGTCCCCGTAAACTTTTCATAAAGCAACACTGGTTTCACCGAAGTTTCACTATAAATTTGATGCTTATTTTTGCTTCAATTTTAGTAGAATTCATGATGCTCTTCTAGTGGTTTTTTTTTTTTCTAAATTGATGTCTCATCGAGCCAGATAAAAATTAATATAAATCAGGGAAATATAAATAAAGCCAGGGAAAAAATTAATATTTTTGATGGGTTTGTCCCTGCCTTGTACTGATTGACAGTTTCTTCCCCAAGATTGTGCTTAAGGACCCCACTACCCCCAGCCCTTTGGGTTTTGCTTCTCTTGGAGCCCCTCCATGCCACTCTGGCTGGAGGCCTCTGACTCTAATAAATCTTACCTTTATTTATTTATTTTTTTTTTTTTGACAGGCAGAGTGGATAGAGAGAGAGAGACAGAGAGAAAGGTCTTCCTTTTTGTAAATCTTGCCTTTAAATCTCACAAACCTGATGTCTTATCCCAGTGGTGCCAGCTAGACTCTGTTCCAACGTATTATACCAAGTTGGCACAAGTTTGTTTTGGTGCAGAAGTTTAAAATCTATGCATGTTTTCATAATGCACATTTTTGTTACACTTCTATATGACCTGCCTTAAGTTATTAATATGTATCTATACACCTAGCCAGTGGTATATAAAATATACCTGGGGGCCAGCATTATGGTTCAGCAGGTTAAGCTGCCACCTACAACTCTAGCATCCCAAGTGAGCCCCAGTTCAAATCCCACTGCTCCGCTTCCAATCCAACTCCCTGCCAATGCACCCGGGAAAGCAACAGGAGATTGCCTAAGTGCTTGGACCCCTGTCACCTTCATGGGAGACCAGGATGGTCTTTTTTTCCTTTTTTTTTTTTTTTTCAATAAAAGATTTATTTTATTTGAAAGAGTTACACAGAGAGGAGGGGCAGAGAGAGAGAGAGGTCTTCCATCCGCTGGTTCACTCCCCAAATGGCTGCAATGGCTGGAGCTGGGCCGACCCAAAGCCAGGAGCCAGGAGCTTTTTCCGGGTCTCCCATGTGGGTGCAGGGGCCCAAAGACTTGGGCCATCTTCTGCTTTCCCAGGACACAGCAGAGAGCTGGATCAGAAGTGGAGCAGCCAGGACTCGAACTGGTGCCCATATGGGATGCCAGTGCTTCAGGCCAGGGTGTCAACCCACTGCGCCACAGCAAGGGCCCCAGGGTAATTACATGTTTAGTTTTATAAGAAACTACCAAGCTGTTATCCAGACGGTCAGTGTATGGAGATCCTGTTTCTCCACATCCTTGGCAACATTTTCTATTGGCTTTATTTTTGGTTTTAGCCATTCTTTAAAAAAAAAAAATTATTTATTTATTTGAAAGTCAGAGTTACACAGAGGGGAAAGAGGTCTTCCATCCAATGGTTCATTCCCCAGTTGGCCGCAACTGCTGGAGCTGTGCTGATCTGGAGCCAGGAGCTTCCTCCAGGTCTCCCACATGGATACAGGGGTCCAAGGACTTGGGCCATCTTCCACTGCTTTCCCAGGCCATCGCAGAGAGCTAGTGAAGCAGCCAGGACTCAAACTGGTGCCCATATGGGATGCCGGCGCTTCAGGCCAAGGCATTAACACACTGCGCCACAGTGCCAGCCCCGGTTTTGGTCATTCTTAAAGGTGTGTTCATCTTCAATACCTCATCCCTCCCCTAAAATAAGTTATCTATTTGTAGGCTGTTTATGTCCCTGGGGCATTGTCCCCATAAACTTTTCTTAGAGCATTGTGGTTTTAATTTGTATCCCCTTGATAGGTAATGAGTTGAGAATCTTTGCATGGGCTTCTTTGCTGTCTGTGTGTCCTCACTGGTGAAATATCCACTCATGTCTTTTTCCCATTTACGATTTGATTGTTTTGATTGTTCAGTTTTGAGGATGCTTTGTAGATTCTAGATATTAATCCTTCACTTTCCCTTTGATGGATTATGCTTTTGGTGCTACAGCCAAGAACTGTTTACCTAGCCCTAGATTCCAAAGATTTTTGCCTATGTTTTTGTTTCTAAATGTTTATAATTTTACACTAAAGTTTGCATACCATCTGGAGTGAATTTCTGTGCGAGCTCTGAGGTGTAGGGAAAGGTGTTTGTTGTTTTGCCTTGAACGTCCTGCCGCTCCAGCACACTTGCCGAAAGGCTGTCCCTCCATAAAACTCCCTGTTGCTCCTTTGTCAAAATACCAATTGGGCAAAAACACTGAGCTACTAGGACTAGAAGGGAATCCCTTAACATGTTAAAGAGCATTTAGAAAACCCCACCGCTAACATCATGCTCAGCGGTGAAAAACGTTTTCCTTAAACTGAGTAATGAGATGAGAATTTCTCTTTGACCACTGCTACCCAACAATATACTGAGCATCCTTGCTATAGCAATTGGAGGGTGGGAAATGTTCCATTTATTTGAAGCAATATAAAGGGAGACTGTCTTTTCATTTGGTTTCCATAGTTTTTTACTGCATATTGATTGTTAAAATTTTTTTAAGAGTTTGATTTATAATGATTATATATTTATGATGTACAATATAATAATATGGTATACTTTGTATAATGATCAAATTTGGACACTAGCATATCCAGCCAGCATTGTGGCACAATGGATTAAGTTGACACCTGCAACACCGATACCCCAAAAGAGCACTGGTTTGAGTCCTGGCTGCTCCACTTTCAATCCAGCTCCCTGCTAATGCACCTAGGAAAGCAACAGAAGATGGTCCAAGTACTTGAGCCCCTGCCACCCACGTGGGAAACTTGCATGAAGCTCCTGGCTTTGGCCTGGCCCAGCTCTGGCTATTGCAGGAGTGAAGCAGTGGATGGAAGATCTGTATGTCTCTGTCTCTCCCTCCCTCCCTCTCTCTGTAACTCTGCCTTTCAAATACACAGATAAATACCTTTTTAAAAATTATCATTTCTTTGTGGTGAGAATGTTAAAATTCTCTATTCTGGGACAGACCTTGTGGTACAGTGGGTTAAGTTGCCACCTGAGATGTCAACATCCATATCAGAGCGCTAGTTTGAAATCTGACTGCTCTGCTTCTGATCCAACTCCCTGCTAATGTGCCTAGGAAGCAGATGACAGGTCCCGTACGTGAATCCCTGCTACCCATGTGAGAGACCCAAACGGAGTTTCTGGCTCCTGGCTTTGGCCTGGTCTAGGCCCAGCTATTAAAGCTATTTGGAGAGTGAACCTATGGGTGGAAGATCTCTCTCCTCTCTTTATGTGTGTTTCTTTCTCTCTCCTCTCTCTTTCAGTCACTCTGCCTTTCAAATAAATAAATAAATTTTTTAAAAAATAGAAATGTGGGAGCCAGTGTTGTGGCTTAGTAGGTGAAACAGTGCCTACACTGCCTGCATCCCATATGGGCAATGGTTCCAGTCCCAGCTGCTCCACTTATGTTCCAGTTCCCTGCTAATGCTCCTGGGAAAACAGCAGAGAACAGCCCAAGTAGTTGGGACTCTGCTCCCATTGGGAGACCTGGATGAAGCTCCTAGCTCCTGGTTTTGGGCTGGCTGAGCCCCAGCTCTTGTGATCATTTGGGGACTGAATCAGCAGATGGAAGACCCCTCTCTCTGTAACTCTACCTTTAAAGTCAATAAAATTGATATTTTTGAAATAGAAAATAGAAATGATGGGACCAGTGCTATGGTGTAGGCAATAAAGCCACTGCCTGCAGTGCCGGCATCCCATATGGGCACTGGTTCGAGTCCCAGCTGCTCCACTTCTGACCCAGCTCTCTGCTATGGCCTGGGAAAGCAGTGGAAGATGGTCCCAGTCCTTGGGCCCCTGTACCCACGTGGGAGACCTGGAAGAAGCTCTTGGCTCCTGGCTTCAGATCAGTGCAGGTCCGGCCATTGTGGACAATTGGGAAGTGAACCAGGGGATGGAAGACCTCTCTGCCTCTGCCTCTGCCTCTCTCTCTCTGTAACTCTGCCTTTCAAACAAATAAATCTTTTTTAAAAAGAAAGATCAGTGTAAAATTCTCTCTTCTAAGGATGAGCATTTGAGAGAGGTTAAGATGCCAGTTGGGGTGCCCACATCCCCTATGGGAGCCTAGATTTGAGTTCCAGCTCCACTTCCAATTCAAGCTCCCTCCTGTGATGCACCCTGGAGAGCAGCAGGTGCTGCCTTAAGTACCTGGATATGTTCCATATTGGCTCCTACCTCTGGCCTGTCTTAGTCATGGTTGTTGGAGGCATTTGAATTTGGAGAGTGAATGAGTGAATGGAAGATCTCTCTCTCTCCTCTGCCTTTCAAATAAAATGAAATAAATAAAAAATTTAAAATAAAGTTCTGTCTACTAGACTTTTTGGCATATGCACATTATTGTTAGCTACAGGCACTGTGCTACACAATAGAACACCAGAGCTTAGTCCTCCTGTCTGACATCCTACCTATTGCCATCCTCTCACTGTACCCTCCACTCCCTGCCAAGTCTCTCGTAACCACTATTTTACTCTGAACTTCTACGAGATCAGCTTTTCTGGATTCCTCGTTTAAGTGAGAGTGCAGTATTCATCTTTATGTGCTTGGATTATTTAAAAAAAAAAATGATTATTTATTTTAAAGTCAAAGTTACACAGAGAGAAGCAGAGGCAGAGAGAGAGAAGTCTTCCGTCCACTGGTTCACTCCCCAATTGGCCACAATGGTCAGAGCTGTGCCGATCCGAAGCCAGGAGCTTCTTCTGGGTCTCCCACGTGGGTGCAGGAGCCCAAGGACTTGGACCATCTAACACTGCTTTCCCAGGCCATAGCAGAGAGCTGGATCGGAAGTCGAGCAGCTAGGACTCGAACTGGCGCCCATATGGGATGCCGGCACTGCAGGCTGGGGCTGTACCCTCTACACCACAGTGCCGGCCCCTCCCCAGTGGTTTTATATTTTGGGATCTTACATTTAACTCCTTAGTCCCTTTTAAGTTAATTTTTGTATGTACCATACTTTGGCCTACAGTCGAAGCACACGTCAACATTTCTGGGAGCTGACACTGTGGTGCAATAGGTTAAGCTGCCACCTATGATGCTGGCATCCCATATGTGTGTCAGGTTCAAGTCCTGGTCGCTCCACTTCTGATCTAGCTCCTTTCCAATGTACCTGGGAAGGCAGCAGCAGATGGCAGTGGGAGATCTAGAGGGAGTTTCAGGTTCCTGGCTTCAGCCCAGGCCAGCCCTGGCTGTTGCAGCCATTTGGGAACTAAACCAGTGAATAGAAGATATTTCTCTCTCTCTCTCTCTCTCCCCCTCCCACACACACACACACCCCTCCCCCCTCCCTTTCTCTCTCCCACCGCTCCTTCCCTCCCTCTCTCTCTCTGCCTTTCAAAGAAATAAAATAAATATTAAAAAAACATTTCTGGTAGGCCAGTCTGGTGGTGATGGGTTTCCTCAGGCTCTTCTTGTGTGAAACACTTTTTTCTCAATTTCTTAAGGATAGCTTTGCTGAGTATGATATTCTAGGCTGGCAATTTTTTTCTTTCATCACCTTGAATATATGAGAGTACCTCAAATATTCATGGAAAATGGAATGAAAAAATAACAATTTTGTTGCAAAAAATTAAGTCCATACAGCTTTATCATGATATACGTTTTCCATGACTATTTTGAAGACCCCTCATCTCATTCCATTCTCAGCCTGCAAGCCTTCTGCTGAGAAATCTGAATTACAACAGGAATTCAGTTATGTATGACCTGTTGCTTTCCTCTTCCTGCTTTTATTTTTAAAATATTTGTCATTTATTTATTTGAAAGGCAGAGTTACAAAGAGAGAGGGAGGGAGAGACAGAAAGATCTTTCATCTGCTGGTTCACACCCCAAATGGCCACAATGGCTGGAGCTGGGCAGATCCAAAGCTGGGAGCCAGAAGCTTTGTCTGGGTCTCCCATGAGGGTGCAAGGGCCTAAGCACTTGGGCCATCTTCTGCTGCTTTCCCCGGCTCATTAACAGGGAGGTAGATCAGAAGTAGAACAGCCAGGACTCAAACCAGTGTCCATATGGGATGCCTTTGATTTTTGACAGTTTGATTTTAATATGCTTTAGAAAGGACCTCTTGAGTTGAATTTCCTTGGGGTCCTTTGAGATTAGTAGATCTGGGTATGCATATCTCTTTCAAGACTTGGGAGTAGTTTTCAACGGTTATTTCATTAAATAAATTTTCTGTGCCTTTCTCCATCTCTTCTATGACACTTCCATAATGTAAATATTTGTTCTTTTAATGGTGTTCCTTAAACCTCAGAGGCTTACTCCAATTCATCCTTTTCTTCCTTTTTTTCCCTTCAAGTATTTCAGAAGACCTGGGTTCAAGTTTATAAATTCTGTCTTCTGGCTGGCACCGCAGTTCACTTGGCTAATCCTCTGCCTGCGGTGCTGGCACCCCGGGTTCTAGTCCCGGTTGGGGCACTGGATTCTGTCCCAGTTGCTCCTCTTCCAGTCCAGCTCTCTGCTATGGCCCAGGAAGGCAGTGGAGGATGGCCCAAGTGCTTGGGCCCTGTACCCGCATGGGAGACCAAGAGGAAGCACCTGGCTCCTGCTTTCAAATCGGCACAGCACGCCAGCTGTAGCGGCAGCCATTTGGGGGGTGAACCAATGGAAAAGGAAGACCTCTCTCTCTCTCTCTCTCTCTCTCTAACTCTTCCTGTCAAAAAAAAAAAAAAAAAATCTGTCTTCTGCTTGATTTAGTCTTCAGTTGAAGCTGTCAATTTTATTTTCTATTTAATTCACTGAATTCTTTAGCTCCAATTTTTTGGTTTGGTTCTTTCCTTGTATCTATTTCTGTTGAATTTCTGATTCAATCGCTTCTTGGCCTTTTGGCCTTTGGCTAAGATTAAGTGAATTTCTGATTCAGATCCTGAATTCTCCTGATATAGTTAAATTGTCTATCTCTATTCACCTGTATCTCACTGAGTTTCCTGAAGAGCAGGTAATTAATAAATTTATAAATTTCCATTTTTAAAGATTTATTTTTATTTATTTGAAAAAGTTACAGAGAGAGAGAGCACTTCCATCTGCTGGTTCACTCACAAATTTTTTGTAACAGCCAGGGCTGGGCCAGATAAAAATCAGGCATCTGGAATTCTATATTGTCTCCCATGTGGGTGTGCTGCCTTTCCAGTCACATTAGCAGGGAGCTGGATTGGAAGTGGAGCAGGTAGGAGGACGTGTGCTTATATGGGATGCCATTGTTGCAGGTAGTGGCTTAACCTGCTATGTCACAATGCTGGCCCCATAAATTTCCATTTCTTTAGAGGGGCAGTTACTGCAGAGTTGTTTTATTTCTTTGGTGGTGTCATGTTTCTCTGCTTGTTCATGTTTCTTGTATCCTTGTGGAGATAACTTTACATCTGATAGAGTAGTCGTTTAGTCCAATTTTATAAAGTGGTTTTAATAAGAAAAGACTTTTATCTGCATATGTGCAGGCTGTTGTTTGGGTAGGAGCCCATTGACTTTGGTTCTAGATAGATGCAGTATTGAAGTCTCCATGCAATCTCTTCAACTATAGTCAATGTCAGGAATATCAGCAATTACCTTTTGGCTTAAGCTGCAGGAATGTGTGGTCCATTGGCTTATGTACTGCCCTCATGGGTATTAGACCTCTAGAAACTCTGTGCATTGTTATTTGGGAGTGATATGGTGGTCTGGATCACACACTGGCACAGGAGCTGGTCAGCTGACACCTCTTGTATAGTGCTCTCCTGGAGGTGGTTAGTGATCTGGCATGTGGGGGTGGAATATGGGGCTGAGGAGCCTGGTGTAATAGTGGAATCTCAGGTATGGAGCGATGGAAAGGTTCCTGGTGCCCAGGGCAGGATGCACTCTAGCCTGGGCTCTAATTTCAAGATAGCTCCAGCCTTGTGGCACAGCAGGGTGAACCACTGCCTGGAACACCGACATCCCGTGTCGGCAGGGCACCCCTGTGATTCCCAACTACTCTGCTTCCAATGCCTAATAATGTGACTGGGAACCAACAGATAGGAGTCAAGCACTTGAGTTCCTGCCACCCAAATTGAAGACCCAGATGGAGTTCCTGGCTCTGGCTTCACCTGACTCAGCCCCAGGAGCTGCAGCCACTTGGGGAGTAAACCAGCAGGTGAATCCATCAATCAATCTCTCTCTCCATCCTTACAGTAAATAAATAAACAAATAAACAAATCTTTAAAAAAAAAAATAGATGGCTCCAGGTGACAGATTGGGTCATGGAATCGAGAGGGGAGTAGAGGAAACACAATATGAGCGCCTTCTCCGGAGCAATGAGTCCTGTGGGAACTCCTAGAAGCTCCCCGAACTGGGCATAGGGCCTGCGAGGCTTGCAAGATTCTTTATGAGCAAAAACTACAGAATCCATGGTGTTAGTGGGGGCATAGCGGGCTTCTTGATTCCCTGTTGCCACAGTTGAAAGTCCCTCCCAGTTTTAAGAAGATGTTGCGTTACCTGGGTGTTTCACTTCTGCTTCTGTGCAGCCTGCCCGAGTCTCTGTGTTCCAGTCTCTACCACTCCCCTGCTGTACTCCAGGACTCTCTTTAAGATATTCTAGGCCAGTGCCGTGGCTCACTAGGCTAATCCTCCGCCTTGCGGCGCTGGCACACTGGGTTCTAGTCCCAGTCAGGGCACCGGATTCTGTCCCGGTTGCCCCTCTTCCAGGCCAGCTCTCTGCTGTGGCCCGGGAGTACAGTGGAGGATGGCCCAAGTGCTTGGGCCCTGCACCCCATGGGAGACCAGGAGAAGCACCTGGCTCCTGGCTTCAGATTGGCAGCAGTGCGCTGGCCACAGTGCGCCGGCCACGGAGGGTGAACCAACGGCAAAGGAAGACCTTTCTCTCTGTCTCTCTCTCACTGTCCACTCTGTCAAAAAAAAAAAAGAAAAAGAAAAAAGAAATTCTAGTTTAATTGTACTTTTTATGTGTTGTTTTAGTTCTTCTTTGTGACAGCCATTTTGTTGACATCACTAAAATCCATGTTTTCATTGTTAGTACAAAGAAATGCTCTTGATTTTATTAATTTTTATATAGCACTTATATCCTGAAACCTTGCTGACCTCATTTTTTTTTAATGAATATTTTATTTATTTGAGAGGTAGAGTTACAGAGAGAGGGAGAGACAGAAAGTTCTTCCATCTGCTAGTTCACTCTCCAGATGGCTGCAATGGCCGGAGCTGTGTTGATCCGAAGCCAAGACCGGGAACTTCCTCCAGGTCTCCCACATGGGTGCAGGGGCCCAAGCACTTGGGCCATCTTTTACTGCTTTCCCAGGCCATAGCAGAGAGCTGGATCAGAAGAGGAGCAGCCGGGACACAAATCGGCACCCATGTGGGATTCCGTTGCCACAGGAAGAGGCTTAGCCCACTATATTACAGTGCTGGCCTCACTGAACTCACTTTTTAAACGTGATTTATGGGGTCGTCGCTGTAGTGTAGCAGGTAAAACCACATCTGCAATGCCGGCATCCCATATGGGCACCATTTTGAGTCCCCGCTGCTCCACTTCTGATCTGGCTCCCTGCTAATGCTCTTGGGAAAGCAGCAGAAGATGGCCCAGGTCCTTGGGCCCCAGCACCCACATGAGACCCAGATGAAACTCTTGGCTCCTGGCTTCAGATCTGCACAGCTCCAGCCATTTCAGCCATTTGGGGAGTGAACTAGAGGATGTAAGATATCTCTCTCTCTCTCTCTCTCTCTCTCTCTCTCTCTCTCTCTCCCTCTCCCTCTCCCTCTCCAAATCAGCCTTTCAAATAAATAAATGAATTTTTTTTTAAATGTACTTATTTATTTGAAAGGCAGAGTTACAGAGAGAGAGAGAGGGAGGGAGGGAGGGAGGGAGAGAGGGAGGGAGGGAGGGAAGGATCAATCAATCTTCCATTTGCTAATTCACATCCAAACGCCCACAACATCTGGTGCTGGGCCAGACCAAAGCCAGGAGCCAGGAACTCAATCTAGGCCTCCTATGTGGGTGACAGGGACTCAAGTACTTGAGCCATCACCTGCACCCCAGGATGTGCATCAGCAGGAAGCCAGAGTCAAAAGTGGAGCCAGGACACAAACCCAAGAACTTCAATAAGGGATGATGTAGACATCACAAGCAGTGTCTTAGCTGCTGCACCAAATACATGGCCAATCTATTCTGCTTTTTATTTTTTGTTATTGTGGAGGTATAATAGTTTTTTAAGTACTAGACAATATAAGTAGATAAGAACATTTATCTATTCCAGATATTTATTATGACAGATTGACACTCCAGATGCATCAGTGAACAGAACAAAATCCCGGCTCATGTGAAGTTTATATCCTAGTGGAAGGAGGAAGACCATACCTAAGTAAATCAAATATATACCATCTGTATTAGTAAGCTTTTCTTTATTATAACTAGATACCCAAGATAAGCTACTTATGAATAAAGGAGGTTTATGTAGGCTCCTGGTTTTAGAGGGTCATAGTCCAAGACCAAGTGGCCCCACTGGTCTGGCATCTGATGAGGGTGGCGGATGGTGGATGCATGCAAAAGATCACAAGGGGAGCAAGGAAGCAGAGAGACAGGGAACACATCCATCTATGTCTGTATGATCTCCCCTATAAAACCACCATGAGAGGCCAGCTTTGTGGTGCAGCGGGTTATGCCAGCACCTGCAAAACCCACATCCCATATGACTGCCAGGTCAAGTTCCAGCTGCTCCACTACAGATCCATCTCCCTGCTAATGCACCTGGAAAAGCAGTGGAAAATGGCCCAAGTCCTTGGGACCCTGCCACCTATATAGGAGACCTAGATGGAGTTCCAGGCTCTGGTTTCTGTCTGGCCTAGCCCTGGCCATTACAGCAGTTTAGGGAGTGAATCAGCAAATGGCAGATCACTCTATCTATCCCTCTTTCTCTCTGTAACTGTGCCTTTCAAATCAATTAAGCAAGCAAGCAATCTTTTTTTTTTTTTTGAAATGTTTTTTTTTTTTAACTTTTATTTAATGAATATAAATTTCCAAAGTACAGCTTATGGATTACAATGGCTTCCCCCCCCATAACTTCCCTCCCACCCACAACCCTCCCCTTTCCCGCTCCCTCTCCCCTTCCGTTCACATCAAGATTCATTTTCAATTCTCTTTATATACAGAAGATCAGTTTAGTATATATTAAGTAAAGATTTCAACAGTTTGCCCTCACATAGCAACACCAAGTGAAAAATACTGTTGGAGTACTAGTTATAGCATTAAATCACAATGTACAGCACATTAAGGACAGAGATCCTACATGATATTTTAAGAATTGATTAATTTTCTATGCAATTTCCAATTTAACACCAAGGGTTTTTTTTTTATTTCCAATTATCTTTATATACAGAAGATCGATTCAGTATATACTAAGTAAAGATTTCATCAGTTTGCACCCACACAGAAACACAAGGTGTAAAAATACTGTTTCAGTACTAGTTATAGCATTACTTCACATTGGATAACACATTAAGGACAGATCCCACATGAGATGTAAGTACACAGTGACTCCTGTTGTTGATTTAACAATTTGACACTCTTGTTTATGGCGTCAGTAATCTCCCTAGGCTCTAGTCATGAGTTGCCGAGGCTATGGAAGCCTTTAGGGTTCGCCGACTTTGATCTTATTCCGACAGGGTCATAGTCAAAGTGGAAGTTCTCTCCTCCCTTCAGAGAAAGGTACCTCCTTCTTTGATGGCCCCGTTCTTTCCACTGGGATCTCACTCGCAGAGATCTTTCATTTAGGTCTTCCTTTTTTTTTTTTTTTTCTTTTTTTTTCCCCAGAGTGTCTTGGCTTTCCATGCCTAAAATACTCTCATGGGCTCTTGAACCAGATCCGAATGCCTTAAGGGCTGATTCTGAGGCCAGAGTGTTATTTAGGACATCTGCCATTCTATGAGTCTGCTGTGTCTCCCACTTCCCATGTTGGATCGTTCTCTCCCTTTTTGGTTCTATCAGTTAGTATTAGCAGACACTTGTCTTGTTTGTGTGATCCCTTTGGCTCTTAGACCTATCAGTGTGATCAATTGTGAACTGAAGATGATCACTTGGACTAGTGAGATGGCATTGGTACATGCCACCTTGATGGGATTGTATTGGAATCCCCTGGCACATTTCTAACTCCATCATTTGGGGCAAGTCCGATTGAGCATGCCCCAAATTGTACATCTCCTCCCTCTCTTATTCCCACTCTTATATTTAACAGGGATCACTTTTCAGTTAAAATTTCAACACCTAAGAATAATTGTGTGTTGGCCGGCGCCGTGGCTTAACAGGCTAATCCTCCACCTTGCGGTGCCGGCACACCGGGTTCTAGTCCCGGTCAGGGCGCTGGATTCTATCCCGGCTGCCCCTCTTCTAGGCCAGCTCTCTGCTATGGCCCGGGAAGGCAGTGGAGGATGGCCCAGGTCCTTGGGCCCTGCACCCGCATGGGAGACCAGGAGAAGCACCTGGCTCCTGGCTTCGGATCAGCGAGATGCGCCGGCCGCAGCGGCCATTGGAGGGTGAACCAACGGCAAAGGAAGACCTTTCTCTCTGTCTCTCTCTCTCTCACTATCCACTCTGCCTGTCAAAAAAAAAAAAAAAGAATAATTGTGTGTTAATTACAGAGTTCAACCACTAGTACTAGAACAAAAAAAAAAAAACTAAAATGGATAAAGATTTACATTGTACAATCAATCTTAAAAAACAAACCAAAAAGTCACCATGAATTGATCATAAGCGCTCACCCCAGAGACCTAATTCAATGAGCCTACCTTAATCCTTTAACATTAATCCATTCATCATTAACATGAGATCTTGAGACCAAGCCTTTGACACAGGAGATTTCATGGAAACCCAAACTAATATCCATACTATGGCACTGCCATTGATGCATACAAAAGAGAAGGAAAATTTGCAAGAGTCTTGTCTTTGAGAAGAGAGGGGATCTAGTTCATAAGTGGAGGCATTAGCCTTAGAAATCTGGACAGTTCATCAACAGCAACAAGAGACAAGGAGTGTCTGTGTACAGGCTGGTGGGGGGAAATGACTTGGGAGCTTGTAGAAGTTTTTCTACGGGTGTTTCTATGTTCTCAGAGAAATGGGAAGCAAGGTCATCCACTGAAAACAGAAAAAAAAGGGGATATGGTATGAAACAAGTTAACAGAATGAAGAAAAATATATGGGGCTGGTGTTGCAGCACAGCGGGTTAAGCCACTGCCTGCAATGCTGGCATCCCATGTGAGCACTGGTTCAAGTCCCGGCTGCTCCACTTCGAATTCAGCTCTCTGCTATGAGCCTGGGAAAGCAGTGAAAGATGGCCCAGGTCCTTGGACCCCTGCCATCCATATAGGAGACCCAGCTGGAGTTCCAGGCTCCTGGCCCTGGCTGTTGCAGCCATTTGTGGAATGAACCAGCAGATAGATAGATAGATAGATAGATAGATAGATAGATAGATAGATCTCTTTCTCTCTCTCTGTATTTCTGCCTTTCAAATAAATAATCTTTTTTCAAAATATGGATTAGAGTTGTATTTGACCATGGCTGTGATTTTTGCCAGAGAGGGCAGAAGAGTTAGGATGTAAGCTGTGCTAAGTTCAAATGATCAGTATTGACTTCCTGCCATTTCAGTGAGTCTTCCCCTCTGTGAGGAGCATTGCTTAGTGTCTTACTTGCATTATCTCTGCCACTGTTACTAGTTAGGAGATGTTGACTCTTCATTATACTCCCCCTGAGGCTGCTCGGCTCTTCCAGAAAGACAGCAAGGCCAGAAAGCCGGCCGAAATTGGTTCTCCGCATGACCACAGTTCCAGGCCAGTTCCCCTAAGACAGTGAGCTCAGTGTGAACCTCACTGCCTGTTCTACTCAGTCCAGGTTCTCCCTCAGGCAGTGACATTTGCCAGGCAGCAAATAGGTACAACCATGCAGATGTATGATGGCCCATAAAAGGTCACAGAGGGGCAGGTGTTGTGGAGTGCTGAGGGAAGCCAACTCTGCCCGTATCAGAGGAGTACCAGCTCAAGTCCAAGCTACTCAGCTTCTAATCCAGCTTCCTGGAAGGCAGCAGATGATGGCTCAAATGTTTGGACCCCTGCCACCCACGTGGGAGACCCAGATGGAGTTCCAGGCTCCAGGCTTCAGGCTTTTCCCCTGGATGTTGTTGGCATTTGGGGAGTGAACCAGTGGGTAAAATCTCTCTCTCTCTCTCTCTCTCTCTGCTTTCAAATTAATGAAAATAAACATTAAAAAGTTCATGAAAATGCATAATATGAAAACTATACATGTATTTCAAAATGTTTTTGGCACCCAAATAAATTTATCTTTTAATTCCATTTTCCATTAACTTTTTGGAGTACCCCCATATACTTACATAATTTAT
The DNA here is from genome assembly GCF_033115175.1 of Lepus europaeus. Taxonomy (NCBI): domain Eukaryota; kingdom Metazoa; phylum Chordata; class Mammalia; order Lagomorpha; family Leporidae; genus Lepus; species Lepus europaeus. The sequence goes on from NC_084831.1 coordinate 27,209,045, forward strand.
TAATTTCAGTGACCACACTATAGGCCTCAAGAGAAAAGTTCTTAAACACACAGGTTTAGATTTAAATATACACACAAAACCAAAAATCCCTCCCTTCTTGATCTCTTATTTGGCTTCAGCTGAGTTTCTGCCAGTATTAAAGCAGTTTATTTGATATGAGTCCTACCTTTCTCTTTTATTTTGTTCCTCCTATCATATTATATGATGTGGTGGAATGAAAAGGCCATGCCAAGATGGCCACTGGTAAGTGAGCATCAGTTAGGAATGGCTTCGAGATCCCGTGGGAAACCACCTGGCAACGGAGCCTGCCTGGCAACAGGCTGTGATTGGTTAGGGTATAAATCGCCCCTTGACTGGATGGGCTGCCTCGGCTATGTAAGCTGCTGTACCAACCGAGATAAATGAGTCTGTGTGCTACTCGCCTCTGGCCCGGTGTCTGTGTGGTGACTCTGCGCCTCTTGCCCCCACTGCGCTTCTCTTCTCAGAATGAATCCACAGCAACAATATGATTCCCTCTCATTTTATATATGAGGAAACAGATCCAGAAGACCAGAAACAACCTCCTAAATCCAAACACTGCTAAAGTACATTTTGGATTTGAACCATATGTTTCTGTTTCTTTTAAAATTTTTTAAAGATTTTTATTTATTTATTTGAAAGTCAGAGTTACACAAAGAGAGGAGAGGAGGAGAGAGAGGTCTTCCGTCTGATGGTTCACTCCCCAGATGGCCGCAATGGCTGGAGCTGTGCTGACCCGAAGCCAGGAGCCAGGAGTTTCTTCCACATCTCCCACATGGGTGCAGGGGCCCAGGAACTTGGGCCATCTTCTACTGCTTTCCCAGGCCATAGCAGAGAGCTGGATTGGAAGAGGAGCAGCTGGGACTAGAACCAGTGCCCATATGGGATGCCGGCGCTTCAGGCCAGGGCTTTAACCTGCTGTGCCACAACGCTGGCCCCTCTTTTAATTTTTTTTAAGATTTATTTATTTATTTGAAAGGCAGAGTTACAGAGAGAGGTCTACATTTGGGTTCACTCCCCAAATGGCAACAAGGACCAGGGCTGGGCCAGGCTGTAAACAGGAGTCAGGAGCTTCTTCAGGTCTCCCACATGGGGTACAGGGGCCCAAGCACTTGGGCAATCCGCTGCTGCTTTCCCAGGCACATTATCTGGGAGCTGAATCAGAAGTAGCCAGGACTTGAACCAGGGCCCATATGGGATGCCTGCATTGCTCCACCACGCAGGTCCCCAGATGTTTCTATACTGTGGTGATTATTTTGTTTCCATTTGTTTGGTTAATGCGGACCCGGTGTGTCCTCAGGGTCATCAAGGTGTTTCAGAAGGAGATGAGCATTTGAGCTATAGACCAAGTTGAACAGACTGCTCTCCCAGCGTGAATGGGCCTCATTTAAAGCACCCACGGCCTGAATTAAATGGTCTGGAGGAAAGGGAAATCCATTCTCCATGCCTTGCTGCCTGTGCTGGGGCTCCAGGGTTGTCCTGTCCTTCGACTGGGACTTACACAGTCTGTGCACCTGGTTCCTAGGCCTTTGGCTTGAACAAGATTGCACCATTGCTCTCTGTTTTGGGCCTTTGGGCTCGGGCTACAACTCACTCCCTGAATTCTCCTGGTTCTCAGTCGTTTGAACATGCATGGCCGTAGACCAGCAACTTTCCCGAGTCCCCAGGTTGCAGGAAGCAGGCCATGGGGTTTTTCAGCTTCTGAAATCATATGAGCCAACACTTTATAATAAATCTCTTTACAGGCCGGTGCCATGGCTTAACAGGCTAATCCTCCGCCTTGCGGCGCTGGCACACCGGGTTCTAGTCCCGGTTGGGGCGCCGGATTCTATCCCGGTTGCCCCTCTTCCAGGCCAGCTCTCTGCTGTGGCCCGGGAAGGCAGTGGAGGATGGCCTGAGTTCCTGGGCCCTGCACCTGCATGGGAGACCAGGAGAAGCACCTGGCTCCTGGCTTCGGATCAGCACGATGCGCTGGCCGCGGCGGCCATTGGAAGGTGAACCAACCGCAAAGGAAGACCTTTCTCTCTGTCTCTCTCTCTCTCACTATCCACTCTGCCTGTCAAAAAAAAAAAATCTTTACATATAAACACACACACACACACACTTAAAATTAATGGGGGGGGGGGGGAATGTGTTGTGGTACGGTGGGTTAAGCTGGCTTGTATCACATGCATACCGTATTGGAGAGCCAGTTCAAGTCCCAACTGCTCCACTTCCAATCAAGATCTCTGCCAACACTCCTGAGAAAACAGCAGGTGAAGACCCAAGTACTTGGGTTCCTGCCGCCTGCATGGGAAACCTGGATGGAGTTCCTGGCTCCTAGCTTTGGCCTAGTCCAGGCCTGACTGTTGAAGGCATTTGGGGAGTGAATCAGTGCATGGAAAATTTCTCTGTCTCTATGTTCTGCCTCTCAAACAAATCTTTTTAAAAAAAAAAAAATTCCCATAAGTTCCTGGAAGGGGGCAGTTAAGATGCCAGCTGGGAGGCCTGCATCCTATTTCCAGGGTGCCTGGTTTGAGTCCCAGCTCCATTCCCCACTCCAGCTTCTTGCTAATATGTACTCTGAGAGAGAGCAGGTAATGGCTCAAGTAGTTGGGTCCCTGCCACCCACATGGAAGATCTGAATTGAGTTCCTGGATCCCAGCTTTGACCTGGCCAGTGCCAGCTGTTCTGGGCATCTGGGGAGTGAACCAGTGGATGGGAGAGAGAGAGAGATCTTCCATACACTGGTTCATTTGCCCAAATGGCTCAATGACCTGGGCTGGGCAATGCTGAAGCCTGGAACCTAGAACTCCATCCAGGTCTCCCGCATGGGTGACAGGGCCCAAGTACTTGAGTCATTTTTGCTGCTTTCCCAGGTGCATTATGGGGAAGCTGGATTGGAAGTGGAGCAGCTGGGATTCAAACCTTCATTCTGATAGGAGATGCCAGTGTTACAAGCAGCAGCATAACCTACTGCACTAAAACACTGGCCCCTAAACTTAACTTTTAATTTTATTTTCCACACATTTTTGAAACCTAATACATGTACTTTAAAAAAAAGATGATTGAGGCAGCAGCACTGTGGCACAGCATGTTAAAGCCACAGCCTGCAGTGCTGGCATCCCATGCAGGTGCTGGTTCGAGTCCTAGTTGCTCCACTTCCGATCCAGCTCCCTACTAATGTGCCTGGAAAAACAGCAGAAGATGGCCCAAGTCCTTGGGCTCCTGCACCCAGTGGAGACCCAGAAGAAGCTCCTGGCTCCTGGCTTTGGCCTGGCCTCGCCCTGGGTCATTGCAGCCATTTGGGGAGTAAACCAGCAGATAGACAATCTCTTTGTCTCTCCTTCTCTCTTTGTAACTCTTCCTTTCAAATAAATAATTTTTTTAACAAAAATATGATTGAACCTGTAAAGCAGTGGAATTTAAAATGTTATAACATTTATGTGGGACTAGACAGCTCCTTGGACCACACTGATAAGGGAATTTAGTATTTGATGAGAGCACCTGGATTAGGAAAGATTATTTTGCTCATCTATGACAGAAGCAATTCCAAGTAGCTTAAGCTAAAGATTTATGATTCAAGTGAATCTTTCAAGTTCAATTCATGTAGACCCTGGAGCAGTGGGGAAGGGAGATCATCACAGCTGTTTCTTTTGCTCGCTGGGCTTTGCTGCTTCTTCTGTATTCGTTCCATTTTCAAGGAGTTCTCTCCCTGCGGTGGAAAGGGTGACGCTGGCACCTGGCCTTTTCCCTCCTACAGGGTGCTCATTACGGGACCCATTTCACAACCCAAGTACACTCCCTCTTCTCTAACCACCTTCCTTTTTCTTTCTTTCTTTTTTTATTTTTTTTTTTTAGGTTTATTTATTTATTCTAAAGGCAGAGTTACAGAGAGGGAGCAATGGAGAGAGCCCTTCACTCCTCAAATGGTCGCAACGCCCAGGGTGGGGCCAGGAGACAGGAGCTTCATCCAGGTGGGTAGTAAGGGCCCAAGTTCTTGGGCCATCTTCCACTGCTTTCCCAGGCACGTTAGCAGGGAGCTGGATGGGAAGTGGAGCAGTGGGGACTCCAAGTGGTGCCCATGTGGGATGCAGGAGCTGCAGGCCGCCGCTTTAACCCATTACACCTCAGTGCCCATCCCAACCCCCTTCCCTAATCTACATTATTGCATTAACCTCCTACTGAGTCTCCCTGTTCCAGCCATGCCCTTCTTGCTGTAACCTCCACATTCTTGCCATGTCTCTCAATGGCAAAATAAAATCTGAACAAGGTCACACTCCCCTGCTGAACATGTTTAAGGATCTGTTTGTTTAATTCCAATAAATATCAAACCAAAACCCCTTAGCCTGGCTCATGGGCGGTCTGCGCTCTGGTCTCTGCCTGCCCCCGGCAGAGTCCACACACGTCCCTTCTTACTGTGCCCCTCGTGCTCGGGCAGCACTGAGCCCAGAGCGTCTGGATGCCCTGACAGCCCAGCAGGCTGCTGCGGGCTCTCCTGGGCTCTCCATGTGCATCTCAGTTACGACAGGTAGCACCGTCTATTGTGCCTGTCTGTGTGTGGCCTTCCGCAGACACCAAGGACCCTAGAGGACATCATAGCTTCTGACGCCACAGCTCCGGTGACCAGCAAACACAGCCCCGCTGCTGGCCAGAGCAGCATCAGCTTCCCTCTGCCTGCCTCACTTGCTTCCGCTGAGGACTGAGGGTCTCTGTCAACTTCTGCCCCATGAACTCCAGCTGTCTCGCTGTCTGGGGACCCCAGCTGTGTCCCCTCAACTCAGAGTCTGCTGGCTCCTCTCGGCTTCCCCCTCCTGCGTGGCAGCTGGGCACTCTCGAGTTAACCACCATTTATTTCTCATCCCTCAGCAACGTTCTTTTGTTGCTTGGTGCCCAGTGCCTTGAAAATTATTCTTCCATGTATTCTGTCTGCATTCTCTGTGCGTCTCAGTCAGGAAGGTGAGTCTGGGTTCTGCTACTCCACCTTGGGCAGCATTAGAGGTCCTGATTCATTTAGACACTTGAAAGACAATGTTTAGGGGCCAAAGCTGTGGCATAGCAGTTTAAGCCTCTGCCTGCAATGCCAGCATCCCCTATGGGCACAGGTTCGAAACCTGGCTGTTCCACTTCCTATCCAGCTCCCTTCTAATACTCCTGGGAAAGCAGCAGAAGATGGCCCATGTATTTGGGCCCCTACTACTCTCTTGGGAGACTCAGATGGAATTCCAGACTCCTGGCTTCAGTTTGGCCCAGCCCCAGCCATTGCAGCCACCTGGGGAATGATCAGCAGATGGAAGATATCTCTCTCTTTCTCTGTATTTCTGCCTTTCAAATAAATAAATAAATCTAGAAAGAAAGAGAGAGAGAGAGAGAGAGAAAGGAAGGCAGGCAGGCAGTGTTTAAAAGTGTGTCTGAGTCTACTCCACCTTCCACCTGCTGGACCTAACAGGGTCCTCCTCACTGGCAGCGAGTCTTGCACAAATGGCCCAGCCAATGATATTGCTTGAGTTAGTTGATCTGCTGTCCAGTGACAGTCCTCCCTGGTTCTGTGCCCAGTTTTGTGCTAGGCCTTGTGGATAAAAAGATGAGTACAGGGGCCAGGTTGTGGCACAGTGGTTAAGCTGCTGCTTACAGTGCTGGCATCCTGTACTGGGGTGCTTGTTTAAGTCCCAGCTGCTCAATTCTGATCTAACTTCCTGTTAATGTACCTGGGAAGGCAGTGGAAAGTGGCCCAAGTGTTTGCGCCCCTAGGAAACCTTGATGGAGTTGGACTTGGCTATTGTAGCCATTTGGGGAGCAAACCAGCTGATAGATGGAAGATATCTGTGTGTGTGTGTGTGTGTCCCTCTCTGTCCCTCTGCCTTTCAAATAAATAAATCTTAAAAAAAAGGGGTGGGGGGAGGGACGGGGAGTACTTGAGCCTACTTAAAAGTTCACATTTTTGCGGGGATGTTAGGCCTAATAGTTAGGCTACTGATGAAGATGCCTGCCTCACACATCAGAGAACCTGGCTCTGGCTCCGGACTCCAGCTTCCTGCTAGTGCAGACCCTGGGAGGCAGCGGATGATGGGACCTGGGACTCTGCCATCCACATGGGAGGCCTGAATTGAGTTCTCGGCTCCTGGCTTTGGCTGGGCCCAGGCTTGCAGTTGGGGAGTGAACCAGAGTATGGGGCTCCCTCTCTGCCTCTCTGTCTTTGTGTGTGTCTCTCTGCCTCTCACATAATTTTCTTGTCTCACAATTTACTACATATATTCATAAGACAAATTTGATATTATTTTTCAAAGACTCATTTTTTGGAGCTGGCACTGTGACATAGCAGGTAAAGCTGCCCCCTGCAGTGCCGGCATCCCATATGGGCGCTAGTTCGAGTCCTGGCTGCTCCACTTTCAATCCAGCTCTCTGCTATGGCCTGGGAAAGCTGTTGCAGCCAATTGGGGATTGAACAAGCGGATGGAAGACATCTCTCTCTCTCTCTCTCTCTCTGTCTCGCACTCTCTGCCTCTCCCTCTCTCTCTGAGTAACTCAAATAAATAAGTAAATATTTTTAAAGAAAGACTTATTTATTTATTTGAAAGGCAGAGTTACAGAGAGGCAGAGGCAGAGAGAAAGAAAGAGGTCACTCCCCAAATGACTGCAATGGCCAGAGCTGGGCTGATCCGGAGCCAGGATCCTAGAGCTTCTTCCAGGTCTCCATGTGGGTGCAGGGGCCCAAGGACTTGGGCCATCTTCTACTGCCTTCCCAGGCCATAGCAGAGAGCTGGATTGAAAAAGAAGCAGCTGGGACTTGAACTGGCGCCCATATGGGATGCCAGTGCCACAGTGGTGGCTTTACCTGCTACACCACAGCACCAGCCTCTTGATATTTTTTTTAACAAAATTTATTTAACTTACTTGAAAACAATGATGTTTTCTTTTTTAAATTTTTTAAAATATTTATTCATTTACATACTCGAAAGGTAGAGTGACACACGGAGAGAGAAAGAGAAAGAGAGAGAAAATGGTCTTCCATCTGCTGGTGCATTCCCCAAGTGCTTGCAATGGCTGGGGCTGGTCCAGGCCAAAGCCAGGAGCCAGGAACACCATCCTGGTCTCCAACTTGGGCCATCATACCCTGTGCAAGCCCCTGAGCCATCATCCACTACCTTCCCGGGCACATGAGCAGGAAACTGGATCAGAAGCAGAGCGGCCAGGACTTGAAATGGAGTCACAATGTGGGAGGCTGGCATCACAAGCAGTGGCTGAATCCACCATGCCACCGTGTCACCCCAGGACATTGCAGAGGCCGAAGTAACGTGCAGGACTGACTTACAATGAGGGGGTGAGTCTACAAGGAGCGATGCTTGTCATGAGGAGGCCGGAGAGCTGCCCAAGAGGAGAGAGCCAGCACGCAGGCAGGGGCTTGACCCGCTTTGCTACAGTGCTGGCCCAACTCTCTCCTTAGAGCCGTGACTGCCGGGCAGGCGTTTGGCACAGTGGTTGAGAGCCCCACATCCAGCAACAGGCTTGGGGCCTGGCTACCCTGCTGCAGAGTATGATTTAAGTACTTGGGTCCCTGCCATCCACTGGGGAGATCTGGATGGAGTTCTGGGCTCCTGGCTTCAGCTTGGTCCAACCAGGCATTGGGGGAGTGAATTGGTAGATGGAAGATCTCTGTCCCCCTCTCTGGCTCTCTGCCTTTCAAATAAATAAAAAGATCATTAAAAATAATAATAATAAAGCCACTGTGGGTCCCACTCCCCTGGCCTCATCTAACCCTACTTGCTTCCCAAGGCACCACCTCCAAACACCATAGACATATGAATTCGGGATAAGATTTCCAACAGACAGATCTTCGGGGGGACATATTCAGATGACAGCAATTTTTTTTTTTTTTTTTTTTGACAGGCAAATTGGATAGTGAGAGAGAGACAGAGAAAAAGGTCTTCCTCTGCCATTGGTTCACCCTCCAATGGCTGCCGCGGTAGGCGCGCTGCGGCCTGCGCACCGCGCTGTTCCGATGGCAGGAGCCAGGTGCTTCTCCTGGTCTCCCATGGGGTGCAGGGCCCAGACACTTGGGCCATCCTCCACTGCCTTCCCGGGGCCACAGCAGAGAGCTGGCCTGGAAGAGGGGCAACCGGGACAGGATCGGTGCCCCGACCAGGACTAGAACCCAGTGTGCCGGCGCCGCAAGGCAGAGGATTAGCCTACTGAGCCGCGGCGCCGGCTAGCAATAACTTTTATAACTTTCTGTGTAAAGAAATACTAGCTTAGGGGCCAACACTGTGGCATACTGGGTAAAGCCGCCTCCAGCAGTGCCGGCATCTCATATGGGCACGTTTTGATTTCTAGCTGCTCCACTTCCAATTCAGCTCCCTGCTAATGTGCCTGGGAAATCAGTGGAAGATGGCCCAAGTGCTTGGACCCCTGCACCCACGTGGGAGACCTGGAAGAAGCTCCTGGCTCCTGGTTTCAATCTGGCCCAGCTGCAGCCATTGTGGCCATTTGGGGAGTAAGCTGGCAGAAGGGAGATCTCTCTCTCTCTCTCTCTGTAACCGTGCCTTTTAAATAAATCTTTTTTAAAAAAGAAAGAAAGGGGCCGGTGCTGTGGCGTAGCAGGTAAAGCTGCCACCTGCAGTGCCAGCATCCCATATGGCTGCCAGTTCAAGTCCCAGCTGCTCCACTTCCAATCCAGCTCTCTGCTATGGCCTGGGAAAGCATAGAAGATGGCCCAAGTCCTTGGGGCCCTACATCCACATGGGAGACCCAGAAGAAACTCCTGGCTCCTGGCTTTGGATCAGTGCAGCTCCAGCCATTGTGGCCATTTGGGGAATGAACCAGCAGATGGAAGACAACCTCTGTCTCTCTCTCTCTCTCTCTCTCTTCCTCTCTTCTTTCTTTGTGTAAATCTGACTTTCAAATAAATAAATAAATCTTTAAAAAAAATCCTATACTTGTGAATGGAAGGGGAAAGGGAGCAGGAAAGGGGAGGGTTGCGGGTGGGAGGGAAGTTATGGGGGGGGGAAGCCATTGTAATCCATAAGCTGTACTTTGAAAATTTATATTCATTAAATATAAGTTTAAAAAAACAAATAAAATATATAAATATTTTAAAAATTAAAGTGCTAACATTTAAAAAAAAACTATACAAAGGAACAGAAATTCAGAAAGTTAAAGTCACAAAGTTAGGAAATGCGGAACTGAGGCCAGAATGTATGCCCTGATTTCTAGGCTAAGACATCTTTCTCTTTTTTTTTCTTTAAGATTTATTTTTTTTACTTGAAAGGCATTTAAAGTCTTTAAAAATATCAAATTTATTTTATGAATATATATATTAAAATGTGAGAAAAAATGATATGAGAGGCAGAGAGACACACACAAAGATAGAGAGGCAGAGGGAGCCCCATTTATAATCTATAGAATGTAAAATTGTTTACAAAGTCATTTCGCCTCTTGGATTTCATGATACTCCTTACGCTGTTATCTTGAATGGTAGCCGTAATAAATGCTATCATAAATTGTTCACTGATTAGGACCAGTTGGCACAGAGTGTAGGGGAGAGAACAGAGGTCTCTCTGGCACACAGGAAGAGCTGAGCACCACGCCCAGGCTATGAAAGAAGTAACCAAGGGGATTAGACATAAAAAGACGAATCCGTGTAGCTCAACATCTTGGTGGTTCAACTGGGAATGTGCAGCAGAAGTTGGATCTATACCAAAGAATCAAAACCAGAATGACCTTTCGGGGAATAAAGAGGAGTAAGTAGCGTGAAAGGCAAAGCTTCTGGAACATACTGCAGAGGTGATGTGCTCACCAGATAGGGCAAGAGCACAAAGGAGCTTTGGATTTTGGTATGGGAAAAAAAAAAAAAAAAAAAAAACCACAACTCTAATTCCTCAAAGGCAACAGAATACAATATGCTATTTGCAGTCTTCAGTATGAACTGTGGAAAACTAACTTGCTCTTCTCCTACAACTTTTTTTGTTTGTTTGTTTCTTAAAGATTTATTTATTTATTTGAAAGTCAGAGTTACACAGAGAGAGGAGAGGTAGAGAGAGAGAGAGAGAGAGAGAGAGAGAGGTCTTCCGTCCATTGGTTCACTCCCCAGTTGGCAGCAATGGCCAGAGCTGAGCCAATACGAAGCCAGGAGCCAGGAGCTTCTTCCAGGTCTCCCGCGCGGGTGCAGGAGCTTAAGGACTTGGCCCATCTTCCACTGCTTTCCTGAGCCACAGCAGAGAGCTGGATTGGAAGTAGAGCAGCCGGGACTCAAACTGGCACCCATATGGGATGCCGGCTCCTCAGGCAGCAGCTTTACCTGCTATGCCACAGTGCTGGCTCCATGTATTCCTTCGAATTACATGGTGCTATGGTCTGTCTGTGGCTGGTTCTCCCGAACTCATGCTAAAGTTGACACCCTAAAGCCATAAGCTTGCAGTATTTAGAAGACAGAAACTCAACTATGGCACTTAGGGCACAGCCCCCAAGATTAATCCTGCTGCTTTACCAGCAGGGGGACAGGCACAGACACACTCCCCATCTCTTGCCACATGATGCTCCACACCACCCTGGGACCCTACCAGAAGGAGGCCAGATCAGGCCCGAGACCTTGGACTTCCAAGCTGGGAGCCAAAACAAACCTCTTGTCTTTAGAGGTAGTCTGCCTCAGGGGTTTTCTTACAGTAATGATAAACAGACAGTCCATAGTATCGACAGGGCAACTGGCTCAGAAAAAGGAGGGAGATGGCCAGCGCCGCAGCTCACTAAGCTAATCCTCTGCCTGTGGCACTGGCACACCAGGTTCTTGTCCCGGTTGGGGCGTTGGATTCTGTCCCGGTTGCTCCTCTTCCAGGCCAGCTCTCTGCTATGGCCCAGGAGTGCAGCGGAGGATGGCCCAGGTCCTTGGGCCCTGCACCCCATGGGAGACCAGGAGAAGCACCTGGCTCCTGCCTTCGGATCAGCACGGTGCGCCGGCCGCAGCAGCCATTGGAGGATGAACCAATGGCAAAAGAAAGACCTTTCTCTGTCTCTCTCTCTCTCACTGTCCACTCTGCCTGTCAAAAAATAAAAAAAAGAAAAAAAGAAAAAAAGGAGGGAGATGGAAAATAACACATCTCAAGAGCTAACACAAAATAAAGTTATGAGAACCAAAATCTATTTGCTTTCTTTCACTCTCAAAAAAAAAAAAAAAAAAAAGCCTCAGCAGGGCCGGCACTTAGCACACTGGGTGAAGCCACCACCTGCAATGCCAGCATCCCATATGAGCACCAGTTGGATCCCCTTCTGTTCCAGCTCTCTGTTAATGTGCCTGGGCCTCTGCCACCCATGTGGGAGACCTGGAAGAAGCTCCTGGCTCCTGGCTTCCAACTGACCCAGCTCCAGCTGTTGCAGCCATTTAGGGGGTGAACCAGCAGTTGGAAGACCTCTCTCTCTCTCTCTCTCTGAAACTCTGCCTTTCAAATTGAGAGGAAAAAAAAAAACAGCCTCAGGCAGGCATTTGGTACAGTGGTTAAGACACTGTGTGGGATGCCGGCATCCTACAATCCCACATCAGAGTGGTTGGTTTGAGTTCCAGCTTCTTGCCGATTTGTACCCTGGGGGGCAGCAGATGAGGGCTCACACAGTTGGGTCCCTGCTTCCTACATGGCCAACCCAGATGCAGTCCCTGATCCCTGCCTTTGGCCTGGCTTAGCTCTGGCTGTTGTGGACGTTTGAGGAATGAACTAGGAGATGGAAGACCCCTCTCTCTTTCTCTTTGCCTTTCAAATAATCTAAATAAGTAAATATATGTTTAAAATAGCCTTGCAAAAGTATAAAATCAAAGATTTACTAAAAACAGTAAAAAGGATGGAACAGAAAAGTACAGATACATAAGAACCTAAAATTGTAAAATGAGCGGAAGAACAAGTGGGTAACATCTTCCCATACAAGAGAAAACTATACCACATCCTCCTCTGTTTATTCAGAAAAAAAAATCTGGTTTGATTCTTTAATGGAAAAATATAATTATTAGTTATTTCTATATAGGCCTAGAAATTTTAAAATATTTTTTAAAATTATTATTGCTTTTTGAAAGGCAGAGTTATAGAGAGGGAGAGACAGAGGCAGAGACAGAAGAGAGAGAGAGACAAAGAGAGATCTTCTATCTGCTGGTTCACCCCCTAAATGGCCACAACAGCCAGAGCTCAGCCAAGCCAAAGCCAGGAGCCTGGTTCTCCATCGGGCTCCTCTATGGGTAGCAGGTACCCAAGCAATAGTTCACATACCATATAATCCATTTATTTGTTCAATTTAATAGATTTAGGTGAGTTCACATATATGCGCATCCATCACCAATTTTAGAATATTTCCATTGCCTCAAGGGTGAGTCCTGTGGCACAGCGGTTAAGCCCCCACTGGAGACACCTTCATCCCTTCTTGGAATACTAGTTTGAGTCCCAGCTGCTCCGTTCCCAATTCAGCTTCCTGCTAAAGTGCCTCGGAAAGCAGCAGAAGATGGCCAAGGTGCTTGAGTCCTTGCCACCCAGATGACCAGGATGGAGCCCCATTTCCAGCTGTCGTAGCCACTGGCAAGTGGACCAGTACATGGGGTATTGCTCTCCCTATGTCACTGTCTTTCAAATAATCTTTAAAAAGAAATCCAGCATCCTTTATCCGTCACCCACTTATTCACCATCACTCCCCTTCCCCATCCCAAAGCAGCCATCTCTGCGGAGCTCCCTGTTCCACCCACTTCACACGAACAGAATCATGAGTGTGATATGTGATCTTTGTCACTGAGCGCCTTCACTTGGCATGTTTTAAATGTTCATCCATGATGTGGCACATATCAGCACTTCATTCCTTGCTATGGCTTACTACTCTACTATGTGTCCATATCACATTTGGCTCAGTGATTTCAACTGATGAATTTTTATTGTTTGCACTTTTTGGCCATCATGAATAATGCCACTATCAACATCCATACAAAAGTCTTTTTTTTTAATTTAAATTTATTTGAAAGTCAGAATTACACATAGAAGGAGAAGTAAAAAAGGGGGAGGGCCTTCCATCCACTGGTTCACTCCCCAATTCGCCACAACAGCCAGAGCTGCGCCAATCTGAAGCTAGAAGCCAGGAGCTTCCTCCAGGTCTTCCCACGTGGGTGCAGGGCCCCAAGGACTTGGGCCATCTTCTACTGCTTTCCCAGGCAGAGCTGGATCAGAAGTGGAGCAGCCAGAACTTGAACCAGCGCCCAGATGGGATGTCGGCACTGCAGGGAGAGGATTCACCTGCTACGCCACAGAACCAGCCCCATATAAAAGTCTTTGTGTGACTGGCCCCTACTCCCAGATTCACGGCTTCTTTTGCTGACCACGGAGATGGCACTAGACCCAGCAAAGCAGCATCTCAGACATGTGGAAAGAGATGTTTCGATCCCTAAAATACGGAGAGAAAAGGCCAGAGAGAGCCAGGGGCTGACGCCGATACAGCAGATAAAGCGACTGCCTGCCATGCTGGCATCCCATACGGATGCTGGTTCAAGTCCTGGCTGCTCCACTTCCAATCCAGCACCCTTCTAATGGCCTGAGGAAAGTGGCAGAAGATGGCCCAAGTGCTTGGGCCCCTGGCACCTGCATGGGAGGCCCGGAAAAGGCTCCTGGTTCCTGGCTTCAGTCCAGCCCAGCACTGGCCATTGCAGTCACCTGGGGAGTGAACCAGCAGATGGAAGAGCACTGTCTTCCTCTCTTAACTCTGCCTTTCAGATAAAGAAAATAAATATTTTAAAAAATTATCAAATGTTACAAGGACTCTGAAATCCTTATAGTAAAATGTCAGAAAGAAAATTCTCCATTGAAAAAAATGTCTGCTTATCATAATGAATCCCCTTTGCACAGCTGCCAGGCCTCTCCGGGGTGGTGGGCTGCCCCCATTGCACCTCCCTACCCACAGGGTTTCTGAGTTCCAGTTTCTCCATATCCTTGCCAATATTTGCTTTCTTTTTTTAAGATTTATTTTATTTATATGAAAGGCAGAGTTACAGGGAGAGAGAGAGAGAGAGAGAGAGAGAGAGAGAGAGAGAGAGTCATCCATCTGCTGGTTCACTCCCCAAATGGCTGCAACTACTGGAGTTAGGAGCCAGGAGTTTCTTCTGGGTCTCCCACATAGGTGCAGGGGCCCAAGGACTTGGGCCATCTTCCACTCCTTCCCAGGTGCATTAGCAGAGAGCTGGATTGGAAGTGGAGCAGCTGGGACTCGAACCAGTGCCCATACGGGATGCTGACTCTGCAGGCCTGGGCTTTAACCCACTGTGCCAGAGCACTGCCCCACTCTGACTTTTTGAATCTATACTTCCTAGTGGATATGAAGAATTTTGTTCTACTTTTGATTTGCATCTCCCTAATGACTAATTATGTTGCGCATCTTTCCATGTGCCTTTTAGCTTGTTGAACACCTTCCTTGGAGATATACCAGTTTCATGCCTCTACCTATTTTTAATTGGCCTATTTGGTTTATTACTGGGTTGTAAGTACTTGTTACATATTCTGGATACAAATCTCTTATCAGATACATGGTTTGCAAATATTTTCTCCCAATTTTGGGTTGACTTACAGTCTGTGTGTGTGTTTTATTTGAGAGGCAGAGTTAGAGAGAGAGGGAGACAGATCTGCTGGCTCACTCCCCAGATGGCCACAATAGCCAGAACTGGGCTGGTCTGAAGCCAGTAGCCAGGAGCCAATAGCTTCCTCTGGGTCTCCCATGTGGGTGCAGGGGACTTGGGCCATCCTCTGCTTTCTCTGGTACACTAGCAGGCAGCTGGATCAGAAGTGGAGCAGCCAGGACACCATCCAGCGCTTATATGGGAAGCCAGCACCACAGGTAGCGGCTTTACCTGCTACAACACAGCGCCAGCCCCCATTCATTTTTTTTTTTCTACAGGCAGAGTGGACAGTGAGAGAGAGAGAGAGACAGAGAGAAAGGTCTTCCTTTTCTGTTGGTTCACCCTCCAATGGCCGCCGCAGCCGGCGTACCACACTGATCCAAAGCCAGGAGCCAGGTGCCTCTCCTGGTCTCCCATGTGGATGCAGGGCCCAAGCACTTGGGCCATCCTCCACTGCACTCCCGGGCCACAGCAGAGAGCTGGACAGGAAGAGGAGCCACCGGGACAGAATCCAGTGTCCCGACCAGGACTAGAACCTGGTGTGTCGGCGCCGCAGGCGGAGGATTAGCCTATTTTTTTTTTTTTTTTAATTTTTGACAGGCTGAGTGGACAGTGAGAGAGAGAGACAGGTCTTCCTTTTTGCCGTTGGTTCACCCTCCAATGGCCGCCGCGGTAGCGCACCGCGCTGTTCCGATGGCAGGAGCCAGGTGCTTCTCCTGGTCTCCCATGGGGTGCAGAGCCCAAACACTTGGGCCATCCTCCACTGCACTCCCTGGCCACAGCAGAGAGCTGGCCTGGAAGAGGGGCAACCGGGACAGGATCGGTGCCCCGACCGGGACTAGAACCCGGTGTGCCGGCGCCGCAAGGCGGAGGATTAGCCTGTTGAGCCACGGCGCCGGCCAGGATTAGCCTATTGAACCACGGCGCTGGCCCCCTTTCAATTTTTGGAACTGAAAACATTTATCATGTACAATCCATTGTTCTGAAAAATGTTTATGTGTGGAGGGGCTATAATGAGCTAATTTACATATTCATTCCCTCACAGACTTCTTGTCATAGGAACACTTAAAATCTCTTGGCAATTTGCAAGAATGGATCTTTTGAACTGAGATCTGTACCATGTGACCACCGACTCTCCATGCCCTTGCTCCCGGCCTCCTTCACCGGGCTCTCTGCAGCACCTGTCTTTAATTTTGGTAAGCCCTATTTACTTCTGTTGCTCAAATCCACTTAGGCCCTCCCCTTCCCCTTTCTTCTAAGCTTTATAATTTTTATTCTTATATTTCAGGCTTTGATCCATCTTCTGATTTTTTGAAACAACAGTGTGAGCTAAGGGTCCATTCATTCTCTTGTGCAATGCTATACCCTGTTCACTTATTAAAGACAATTTTTTCCCATCGGATGATTTTAGCACTGTCATAATCAGCTGATTTTATGTGAGGGTTTATTTCTGGACTCGCAATTCTATGCCATTAATCTATGTCTACCCTTGTGCCAGCACCAGAGCCTTGATCACTGATGTTTTGTATTAAGTGTTGCAACCGGGTACTTTGTTCTAGATTGTTTTGAGGACCAGCAAGTTAAGCCACTGCCTGCAATACTAGCATCCCAAAGGGGCACCAGTCCAAGCACTGGCTGCTCCCCTTTTCAGCCAGCCCTTTGCACACCACCTGGCAAAAGTGCAGACAGCTCACGTGCTTAGGGCCCTGCTGCCTACAGGAGATCCACATGGAGTTCCTGGCTCCTGGTTTCAGCTTGGCCCAGACCTGGCTGTTGCAAGGATTTAGGGACTGAACCAGATGAAAAATCTGACTGTGCTTTTAAAATAAACCTAAAAAAAATGTTTTGGTAGGGGTGGCATTGTGGTGCAGGTTAAGCTTTCACCTGTGACTCCCTCCAGCATCTCACGTGGCTGCTCCACTTGTGATCCAGTTCCCTGTTGCCCCTGGGAAAGCAGCAGCAGATAGCCTGGGTACTTGAGCCCCTGCCACCCACGCGGGACTCCTGGGTGGAGTTCCAGGCTCCTGGCTTCAGCCTTGTCCAGCAGGTGGAACCAAATGTTTTAAATGCAAAACATTACACACTCCATCATTTTGTTGAAGTGTTAACTGTCAGGTTGCAAGTTTTGAGCTTCTTAGAGTTGCTCCCTGCGATCCCTGAGTATTACTATCAACTCAGCGTAATCCTATCGGACAATTTTTGCTTCAACTTCTTAGGAATGCCTCTCCTGCATCTCCCCATTCGTTTCAGCAGTCAGGATCTTTATTATCCCCTATGAACTCAACGGTCAATTCAGAATCCCGTATCACCAATTAGAAAACCACCAATCACACTTCCAATCACCTGCTAGTCAGGAAACACTCCTTTGTTGCCTGTTAATGGCTGATGATTTGAGAATACTGTGTACCTGTTTATGTACATCTTCTACTTCACAGTCCGACCCCCGCAGTTGCAGCCATTTGGAGGGTAAATCCTTTCCAATTCTTTCAGTAAATGAATAAATTAAAAAAAAAAAACACTCCTAAAGCTTACAGGGTAAGAGTGAATATCATAGCTTCCTAAAAATCCATTCTCAATTGTTCATTACAACAAAATAAATTAGTGCTTTCTGAAACTGCAGTTTTACTAATGGGGCCCCAAAATTAAAGCCATCACACACTAACCTTTTAGATAGGTCCTGAACTTCATAAATTGTTCACATAAGGGGTGGCACTGTGGCATAGCAGGTAAAGCCACCGCCTGCGGCACCAGCATCCCATATGGGAGCCAATTCTAGTCCCCACTGCTCCACTTCTGACCCAGCTCCCTGCTACTGCCTGGGAAAGCAGTGGATGGCCCAAAGCCTTGTACCTGCATGGGAGACCCAGAATCTCTTGGCTTCGGGTAGGTGCAGCTCTGGCCTTTGCAGCCAGTTGGTAAGTGAACCAGCAGATGGAAGACCTCTCTGGCTTTCCTTCACTAACTCTTTAAAATAAATATTTTTTTTTATTTATTTTTTGACAGGCAGAGTGGATAGTGAGTGAGAGAGAGAGAGAGACAGAGAGAAAGGTCTTCCTTTTTGCCGTTGGTTCACCTTCCAATGGCTGCTGCGGCCAGTGCATCTCGCTGATCCGAAGCCAGGAGCCAGGTGCTTCTCCTGGTCTCCCATGTGCAGGGCCCAAGCACTTGGGCCATCCTCCACTGCCTTCCCGGGCCATAGCAGAGAGCTGGCCTGGAAGAGGGGCAACCGGGATAGAATCCAGCACCCCGACCGGGACTAGAACCCGGTGTGCCGGAGCCGCAAGGTGGAGGATTAGCCTGTTGAGCCACGGTGCCGGCCTAAAATAAATAAAATTTTTTAAAAATTGTTTACACTGGTTTGATAGGGCTGGGAGTCAAGGTCATTAGACTTCCAATTGCCTTCACTAAGCAGGTTTCACCAGTAACTGCAATTTCCTCATTTATTCTGAGGAAATAATCAGACCACTTATGTTCAAAGTGGACTTCATTTCAGCCTGGAGGCACGAACAGTCCCTTAAAACTACTCAGGATAATGTAATACTTAACAAGATGTAATTCCAACTCTGTTTGTGAAGCAATGAATCCCCAACAACCATCTGAAATCAATTATTTTTGCACACAACAGATAAAACTGGATACACAGAATGCTCTCATGCTGGAAACCCAATCAAGGATGGGTATGCAGATCATATGCTAATTTTCAGAATAAAAAAATCACTGCAGGCCAGGTCATGTGGCATAGCAGGTAAAGCTGCCACCTACAGTGCCAGCACCCCATTTGGGTACCAGTTCAAGTCCTAGCTGCTCCACTTTCACTCCAGCTCCCTGCTGAATGTGCCTGGGAAA
This sequence comes from Lepus europaeus, assembly GCF_033115175.1. Taxonomy (NCBI): domain Eukaryota; kingdom Metazoa; phylum Chordata; class Mammalia; order Lagomorpha; family Leporidae; genus Lepus; species Lepus europaeus. Next base: position 27,227,505 of record NC_084831.1, read on the forward strand.
GCAGCAGAGCATGGCCCAAGTCCTTGGGCCTATGCACCCACGCAAGAGACCCAGAAGCTCCAGGCTCCTGCCTGATTGGCCCAGCTCTAGTTCTTGCAGCCATTTGGAATATGAGCCAGCAGATGGAGGACCGTCCTCTCTCTCTCTCTGCTTCTGTCTTTCAAATAAATAACCTTTATATATATAAACATGTATATATATAGAGAGTGCTGAATAGTTTATATAAAACAAGATCTTTCTTATGTCACCCAGTAAGTTGAATACACATGGAAAATTGTAGAAAAGTCCTACTTTAAAACAAAAATAAAAGAATATAGACAAATTTTAAAATGTCTTTATTATTAATGGCAAGACGTTGTTCATTCCTCCTTGCATTCTTCCTCGCTGGTTTTCTGGACACAGCTCACCTGATCCTGCCAACTGAAGAATATGGTAGGATTACTGCCCCGAAAGATGTAAAACAGTGATTTATCAAGTTCTCAAATTTAACATTACTTAGCAGCACCAAGTGAACTTGGCACTAAAGAATATTAATCAGGGGACATAGTATTAATGGTGATTCACACACTAGTAGTGTTACTTTTGTACCACCCAAGAACACCTCTGAAGTAAGGATTATTCAACTTACTTAGACCTTTTGTCAGTCTAACAATCCGTAGCTTTCCTTAAGTTGGCTCCTGCTGTATGTGAGAAATTTCTTATCCACCTGTAATTATAACGTATTTTCATTAAAAATAGGTTACATGTAAATAGCATATACATTCTACTGACATTAACAAGGGGTACTTTTTTTTTTGGCATGGCTTCCAATCAGTGACTTCATTTATATTTTTTTGCTATATAATGCTTAGAAAAGACCTGGCCCACAAAAGGTTATCTCCTCTTAGATTTTCCTCTACTGTTTACTGCATTAAAAAATCTTGGGGCCTTTTTTTTTTTTTGACAGGCAGAGTGGACAGTGAGAGAGAGAGACAGAGAGAAAGGTCTTCCTTTGCGTTGGTTCACCCCTCAATGGCTGCCGCACCGCGCTGATCCAAAGCCAGGAGCCAGGTGCTTCTCCTGGTCTCCCATGGGGTGCAGGGCCCAAGGACTTGGGCCATCCTCCACTGCACTCCTGGCCATAGCATACAGCTGGCCTGGAAGAGGGGTGACCGGGGACTAGAACCCAGGGTGCCGGCGCAGGATTAGCCTATTGAGCCGTGGCGCCGGCCTTGGGGCCAGTATTGTGGCATATAGCAATCTGCGTCAGTGCAGTTTCAAATCCTGGCTACTCTTCTTCTGAGCTACTTCCCTAACACACTTACAAAAGCAGCTGAAGATGGACAGCACAAATACTTGGGGCCCTGGAACCCATATGGGAGGCCTGGATGGAGCTCTTTGATTTCCACCTGGACCTGCCCTGGCTGTTGCAGCCATGTCTTTTTCTGTTCCTCTCCCTCCTAACCCATCCTTCTGCCTTTCAAATAAATAAATCTTCAAAAATAAAAAATCTTATGGGGATTTTCTTCTAGGTCTAAAATATAATTTACAGTACTGGAAAAAAAAGTCATTCCCATTAACTTGAGCTTTCTTTTCAGTACCTTTTAAACATTCTTGTACCTATTTACCTTTTAAAGCTCCTGACATTTCCGTAATAAATTTCCCACTTACTTTCACATTGACACCAATTTTCGAATCAAAAATTATGATATCATCTTAGGAGAGCTAACAATCTCAACAATCAAGTTTCACCTCATGCAGCCAAATCCAATGAGGTTTACTATTACATAGTAGATAAATCAAAGTCCAATAGAGGTTTAAGACTTTTAAGGAAACTTACTTCAAGTGAATGATCCTCCAGTATCAGCCAACATCAATCATTCTCACCTAAAGAATAATAGGAAAAAGTTAATATAGAAGACAAGGGTATGAAATAAAGGCTTGAAAATGCTAGTTAACTTCAAAATTTAAAGAGTAAAAATTCCAGAGACAAAGATTGGGGGTAAGTTACAGCTTAAAAAAAAATTAGGAAGAAACTTCATGGGGAAAAACAAAAATCTAAAAGTATTCTTACATAAAGTAGGAAGTAGACACCTTGAGTTAGAAAGAAAACTTTCTTTAAAATGCAAATCCTAACTCCTTTTCACCAGTCTGAGCACAATGAAGTTTGACTGCAACCCAAAATATACTATCCCTTATGTGAAGGTATGTGACAACGGTCACCTTACCAAATGAGTTTTATCAGCTCTTTTCATACAGAAGCACATACCCTGCTCCCCATTCAAGTATGTCTTCTGTTCTCAGGTGGGATGGCCACCTTTAGCAGGAGTCTTTCAAGTGCATCCTACCCCTTCCCACAGTACACAACACTGCAGTGGTTACCCTGCAATCCTATAAAGTGCCTTGTTCAGTCCTCACTGAATTTTAAGTTAGGGCAGGGAAGCTATGCCTTACTGGGACAGCAAGGAACTCAAGGGAGAAGACATCCATTCACCTTCGCTATATGCCTGGCAGGGCCACAGAGCACAAAACCAGATTAACCTTAATTCAAGTTCAGGTTTTTCTTCCTTCCTGTTATCATTACAGCCACAGGTACACCAAATAGTTCCCTGTTGCACATGTACCATCCATAAGGGATACTATATCGTTTTGCATTCTTCCCCCATTCTCCAGATTATCCCTAACCTGTTCTACAACCAGCCCCCTTTCACCCTCCAAAAAAAAATCTCTTCAGCACTGGTGTTCAAAAGCAACATTTTTATGGTTGATGGTTACCAGCAACCGTGAAATTTCCACAGTTGAGTCTTAAAAATTGCCAATCATTATCTAGCAGCAATGACAGATGATTAGGAGCAGTCAAATCCTCTGAATTCTTTCCCTAATAGGCAGCCGTTTGAGAACTGCACTAGCTGACAGCACTGAAACATTATCAGCTAAAGCCAAAACCAATAAAGGCCCAGAACAAGCATCCTGGCTCTCTAAAAAACCTGTCCAAAATCATTAAGGGAAAGTAAATAAATGCAGGACTGTGATCATGTCACTGCAGCTGACAATGATTAACAATGAGACATGCAACCCCCATTAAGGTTTAAAGTCCAAAACTAGTCACACGCATCTCTCTATTGGGGAAAAGTGAACTATGCATTCTTTGCAGGTTTGTAGCCTTCTGTGAAGAGTACCCATTGCAATTCTTTCATCTTTCAGAAAGCACCGGTATCTGTTCCAAGGGCCTAACAGTACGAAAACACATTCTGGCATCACACCTCTGATCTCAGATTGTTGTCATTATGAAATTTTAGTTTGGTTTGCAAAAACAAAATTATGAAATACAATGCAAGCACCTCGGTATAGCGTTACTACCGAAACCCACTTAATTCCCAGCTTTTTGACTGAGTGCTTAAAAAAAAACCCACTGCACTAAAATCCACAATTTGAAACTGCATACAAATTAGTAAGAATCGACTTAAGTCACAGGTTTCTCATTCTAAAGTGCAAAAGTCTAATCATCGTGAAGCAGAATAAAGCTAAAGCAAAATTAACCCCCATCCCAATGATGTTCCTGAAGTCCGTATGTCATACAAGTGCATTCTATGAAAATTGTTATTGCTGAGAAATTAAACCTGAGCTTTTATTTCTGGACACCAATCACTAAACTGGTAGCAAGCACTGGCCACCAACTTAATGGATTATGACACAGGAACCCATCGGGGTCCTGTGCAGTTTAGGGATGCATTCATCACTAACACTGAGCATTATGTTTGATCTACATTTTCTTATTTGTATGGAGGAGCTGAGCTAGTCACAGTTTTTGCTTGACTGGACTACACATAATTACAAATCTGTCCCCACCCTGAGAACTGCTTGCCAAAGAGCAAGCTATTTTTCTTAATACAATGAAAAAAAAAGAGTCTCATAGTCACGTATGGAATTTTTCACCGGCATTTATGCAAAGGAAGCCAAACTTTCCAGTTACAGAGCAGAAAGCGTTGTAGATGAAAGCTGTTTCTCATGCATACTAGCTAAAAACCAGTTCAGAGACCAAAAGTTCTAAGTTGAATTGCGGTCTGGAACAATAGTTGATGCAAAGCTTAAGTCCTAAGCAACAAAGAAGGTGCTTTTGAAGACTTCTCTTGTAATGAAACATTTTGGACTATCATCACATCCCTAAAGCTGAGGGAGCCAAATTCAAAAGGCTACTCTGAACATATGCAGTCATCCTACAGAATACGACGAAGTCTTAGGATTGGGAATGATTCCCAACATGTTCAACTGTAGGCAAGTCACTGTTCCACACCATTTTCCCCCAGGTTTAGAGTATAGGAAGAGACCAATCACATAACTTCAACTAGTCACATTAGGTTCCCATCTAGGCCCAAGTTAGTAACGAAGGTGTTACCATGAAGTTCATGTTTTTAAGAAACTTTCAATCACATTACAAAAGCAAAAACAGAGACTGTACCTTTACTCTTGATTCACTCACTTGCAGAATAATTACCAAGTTTGCATACTGAAATTACTGATATTGCCAACCTACGGGCAGGTCAGTTTGCTGTAACAGAGACTAGCCATCACATGTGCTGAATAGAGTCCGTGTCAAGGTGCTAAGATTTAGCACTCCAGTTCCCAAGTATGATTTGGTTCCCTTTCCCCCAACACCACTGATGTGTTCCATTTTATTGTCAGTTACAATGCAACTAAAGAAAACCACACAACTGAGTCAGAGATACCAAAGAATCAAGTTTGCACTTTTTATCTGAGAACTGCAACAGCACTGAATTCTGCCTGACAAATTACAGTTCTAACCCCAAACCCACGCAGTTTTGATATAAGCTACTAACTTTACCATACAAGTGTTAGGTGCTGCACTGTAATTTCATTGTCAGAAGTGTGATGTCAGAATGCCCATGGAATAAAAGTACATAGCAAGTCACCAAGTTAGATTATATTGCTTGTTACCTACCTGTATGCAGTCGGCAATGAGAATCTTGGAGCAAGCAGGAATACTACATCCGGGTCCTAATGTCCATTGCCATTTGCGGTACTACGTTCCTCACAGTTACGCACTGCAGAAATGCTGGCTAAATGCAGTTATGTAGCAGGCCACTACTTTAATAGTGCATAGTTGCAGTCCAAGAACACCAGAAAACATTCCACCACGACTTAGTGGCTTGCCCAAGAAAAGCCAAGTATCTAAATTTTTATCTGCCGTAATATGCCACTTATAAAATTGCACAGGCGTAACATTACAGTTTCCCAAATTGTTATCTGTTTGTATTAGTGATCTAATACATCTATCAAGAGTGGTGGGGTTTACAGTACTTCATAAGGCTGATAATGTTCCGAGCAGACAGGATTATGGTTTTACTAAGTAATGTGAGCCAATGGGTTAAGCTTACAGGTTATCTATTAAATGAATACACTGGGGTTTTAGAGAATGCAGTTTATAAAGATTAGGAGAAACAAGTTTTAAAAAACCAAATGTTCCTCTTAAAACTATGAGAGAAAAGGAGAAGAGGAAATGGGGGCAGGAAGCTTCTTAAAATGAGAAAAATGGCTAATATACTTCAAAATCATTACCTTCCCTCTCCCACCCAAGTTTCATTATCAACTTTCAGGAAACTACTTATTTTAAGATGACTTAAGTTCACATTAGGCTAAAATCTAGCATATATATTGCAAGACTTACTGAAAGTCTGAGTCACTTACAACCCTTGGTACACTGCTGTTCCAGTGATGGAAAGTCAAATGTCAGTTGAAACTAAGCAACATTACTTGCTAAACAACGTTTAGCAATTAATTCTACAGCCCACAGCAAGGGTATCAAAAGCCACAACTTTCAGGAGATAATCCATTAGCATCCTTCACCACTCTTCAAAGGTACAGTACTACCAAAAACTTAATTTAGGGGGTCTGTGCCAGCATCCCTTATAAAGAAAGGCATGTAATCTGAAAAATAAACTGAAACATTAATTTTATAGGCAGATTTTCCCACTTTCCCACCAGCCCCCACCCACACACATTCACGTTTACCCTTTGTGGGTGTCCCATGAACACCCTTTATTTTCTTGGCATCAGTAGAGTCCCTGCTGTACAATTCAACCAAATTGTAACAGACTCCTTTTAAATCAAGTCCCTTCTTTCCGTACAGAGAAATCTTATATTTAGAACTACCCCTACCCACTCCCAGTGTGCTAGTGAATAGATTCCCTCCCTTAATCAGCACACCATGTACCTGTCAATCATACAACAGAATTTGGTGACATGCTTTCATGCTCCACTGGTGTTGTTAACTTGTACTATCCCGTTTCCAATGTGGAAAGGGCTCAGTTTTCCAACAATAGGTCTCCTTATGTACTGAGGCACGATACTAAACTTCAGCATGTTTGAAAGTTTGATTTAGAATTTTTCTTTTGCCAATTAGCACCAAGAACAGAGGTAAAAAGGAAGACACATTCCATAGTCAAAGTACCATAATGTACAGATTTGAATGGAATAATAACTAAGAACAAAGCCAACCATTCAATTTCTTTACCTACTGTTAGAAAGTTGTTTCTCTAACATATTTACACTGGGAAATCAGCTCCTGTTGTACTAATAAACAACAGTAAACCATCTATAATATTGAGTCAGAGTCTCTTGTTCTAATGAAAGGAGATTCAATGAAGTTGACAATTAACTGACAACACCATCGAAACATTCCATAGCTTTATGGTGGGAGAAAGGAATATCTGTACTGTATCTGTACTGTGTAGCATGAGCAATTCTTGCTACATTAAAAGCAAACTATGTAAAAACAGATTAACAAATTTATAATAATGGTTATCTGCAACCCTATTCATTATTAACATCACCACTAGCTCTCAGAAAAAGAGATTTTTATAGTCCTACAGATTTTGCCCAACAGAAGTAGCACAAGGAGGTATAAAAGAGTATAAATAAACGTGTATATAGCTAACTCTAAGGTAACTAAACTTTCTGGCTTTCAAGTTGTTTTTCAGACTATATCCCATCTTTAGAAATCACTTAAAGTAATACATGAAAAGGCTTCATGTTTAACAATCTTTAATTCAAATGTAAAACTTCCAATACAAGCCATTTGTAGGGCTTGGGATTTGTTGTTCCTTTAAAAACAAGAATGGGGAAATGCAACAAAATGATCTTTCCACTTTTTAAAAACTTTCAAGGAAGGGATAGATCATAGGGCCATGAAAGATCCATTTAACCAAACCCAGTTTCTCCCCCTACCAATAGTCTTAAACCACAATCTTAATTACATATTCCTGAATGAAAAGATACAGTTCAGCTTTGCTTACATAACCATTGAAAAATACTTAGCACCAAAGCTTGCTTCCTGTAACGCCAAACGAAACTACTTCAGTATTCGTTTCTTTTTAAAACAAGGGGGCAGTTATTTATAGAAGGCAGTACTTAGCCTCCAGTACACTTCCCAGAAATGGCATAAGCCACTCAAAGGTCTAAACGCTCTCATGCTTTCAAAGTGAACTTAACTTCTTAGCCTAATGTGCATAGAAGCATGAATGGCAAAGTTGAAGATCAATATTATAACTATTTTTTTCTATTTATTTGAAGCACAGTAAAAAAAAATTGGTACACTTTGGAAATTCAGTGGCACAGGTACACTGCCGTAACTTGAGGGACATTATACAGTTTAAAAAAAAAAAAAAAAAAAACCAAAAACAAAACATTAAAAAGGAAATAGAAAGGAAAAAAAAATTTTCTCCTGTTTCAAACACTGCATTACATAATTTTACCTGCCCAAACAGACCATTTACAAATATTCGGTCAATAAACTGCTAACATCCATAAAAAGGTAGCTTTCTTACTAAAATGCAAGAATTTAAAAGATTGGTATCTAAACAAGAAGACAAAAACAAATGGAATGAAAGCCTAAATATCACATCTAAAATCGGGGCTTTTTGTTGGGGCCTTCATACTCTTCTCTCCCTCTACCATATCCTGCTGGAGTTCCAGGCCCCATTCCTCTAGGACCCTGTCCACCCACAGGCCCCGCACCTCCCTGCCCAAAGCGCTCAGTACGCTATTGGAACAGTAATTAACAGTTCATTATATGTAGTTGATGTCCATGTGTGTTAAGTAAATATTTTAGAAGGTTCCGTAGTCAACGTTCGTCGATACAATCACCAATGAGTCGATCCACAGGTACCGGGAACATAGAAAGGAAAAAAGGGTAATTTGAAAATTAGTTTACGATAATACATGCCTTGTGGTATGTTCCCACTTGAGCCATTCTCATACACCTGTTTCAAAGAATAGATCACCTTCCCTGTAGTGCTAAAAAATTTAAGAATTAGTGCAGATGTGAAAATCCATTCCAAAATGACTTCTAAGAAATTTCACATCAGATTAACCCACTGAGAAGCTTGCAAAAATCACTTTCAAGGTCTGAACAGAAAATTAATCTCCAAGTAAGCCTAACAAGCCCAGTAAGACAGATCCAATTCACTCAATGAAGTGACAAAGACCTACTCACCAGTTAGTGGCATGTGCTGCATAAGAAACCTTGTGCTTTTCAAGATCTTAAGACCCATCTGCTAAGTTGCAGAAATCTTAAAAGGTTGAAAGTTTTAACAAAATGCTACCAGACTACAAAAAGAAAAAGCATAAAGACTAAAAGATTTAGTCACTTAACCGGCACAGTTTAACTTGATCAAAAAAACTTGTGTTGCCATATTCTCACAGGGATACCACTTCAGAGCCAGCACTAATAACCAGAGACAATTACATTCACAGAACTAGTCTGTGATATTGCAAACTGACTGAACATACAGCCCACCTTCAAAGCAACCCAAATTTTCCCTTGGGTCTTTGCAAAGTGCAGACACTGCTACAATTCCATGTTTTAGGTGCCTCCCAAACAGTGGTAAGACTAAGCTCAAGCGACTGCAATAAAGCAGTGACTTCATTATTTCATCTAGTTATAGGTACCTTTAGACTTGAAACAGAAACAGCAGAACCCTATAGGAATGAATACAAGCCCAGAAGGCTATATTGGTTTTTTAATTCCATTTAAAATAGACTGGTTACTGAGAATATTTCTCCAAAGAGAAACTATCAACTACAATAGGGATTAATTATTCCTATATATTATTTTGGCATGTTTTAGAAAATACTGTTAATTACTGGAACAGGCTAAACCTCAATCCTTTATTTTTAAAACTTAAAACTTCTAGGGTTTGTACAGTGTACTTTATGTAAAAAGGTTATTTTGGAGGTTTCATGATTATGTGTTATAATAGCTGAGAACCCAGGTGCTAGCTACCTGGAATACAGAACTTTAACTGTAGGAACATGACATCAAATCAGATTTTACAAATTTGATAAAGAACAATCTGTCTTTAGGAAAGAGATAAACTCAATTTTTAGCCACATATTTTAAAAATTCAATTTGAAGAAAGCTACTAGCACTACATTTAACCCAGCCATTTAAAAATTCTAGCTTAAATTCAAGAAGCCATAGGTGGATTTTAAATAGGTGAGGCCCCATACTATCTCCTTACATTTCTATTTATAAAATCTTACGAGCTACACACTGCAGCTCCACTTTTTGCCAAAAGCCTGTAGATGAACTAATCAAATTCAAGGCAGCTTTAAAAATGCACTCAAAACCCACCAAAATTCAGTACTGAAGATTTGTAAAGCCTTAATGCAGCCACTCACACCGATTCACTTTATTGTCCTACAGCATCTACCAGGCTATCTGTACAGCTAAAACATGATAGCATCAAGAAGGTTCAGATCAAATGCACACAATTAGTATGCTTGAAATCATTCACTTTTGCTATCTTGTAGCAAAATAGAGATGTCAGGTTTTTTTAGAAGATGTTATCTACGGACAGGCCCAACAGGCAGAAAACGACGAGTCAAAACACTAAACAATTCCCTAACAGGATAGAAGCCACACCAAATAGAGGTCAGAGTCCTACATATGTCACTGGAACATGTCTAAACCTACAAGCTGCAAGTCTGATTCCTACCTATGGCAATACCAACTTAAAAGAATGAGTTTGCCACTTGATTACTCTCACTTGGGTGTAGAATAATCAGATACATTATCTAACATCTAGATTTAGGTTTGCCATGCACTGAAGTTCAAGAGTGCACAAGCAATATAGTGGAAAGCACCTCAATCTACTTATTGCCAACGATAACTCCACACACTAACAGCATCGAGACTCCTCTGTGGTCACCGTTATCTTTTAGGTCACCACACACTGAGTTCTCCTATGTTGCCAAAGTATTCCTCAGCATTACAAATTTACATGTGATAGGGGGAACTAAAAGAGGTCCAGTCAAAACCTACTTTTAAAAAAAAACAAACACACACAAGTAAGTTGTGAAAAGAAGAATTTCCTTTGTACTACGTCCAACAGGATACATTACCATGTCGCTTCCCATCATGGAACCACTCATGGTTGCTGGTGGAACTCCAGGGTTAGCTTCATAACCTATGCCACCACCACCACCTAGAGGTGGAAATTTCTGGCCTCCTGAACCATAGGGATCTGGGAAACAAAAATGGTGGTTACATCTCCACCAGAATACATCTTTCAACAGCTACTGTTAAATGAATTTCCACGCTTACCTCCCATGTTCATTGCTCCTCCACCTCCCATTCTCATGTCTCTTTCTCTCTGAAACAAACAAAAAAGTCCTTTCATACATCTATACCTAGTAAGCTCCAAAAGACATTTTTTCCATCATCCAGGGTATCTTTAAAACTAGCATTATAAACTCAAATATCAAAAACACCTATAAAACTTTTCCCTATCCATGAAATCTTATGATGCATACAAATAAAAATCATGGCAGTCACAAACACTTCTTTAAAAAAAATGAACAGCAGATGGGAATTTGATCTGGCCTTTAAGCCACTGGCTGGGACATCTGCATTCCAGATGGGAGTGCCTGGGTGAGATCCAGCTTCCTGCTAATGTGCACCCTGGGAGGCAGCAAGTGGTGGGTCCCTCTCACCCAAGTGAGAGATGGATTTAGTTCCTGGCTCCTGGGCTTCACCATGGCCCAACCCAGGTCGATGCAGGCATTTGGGGAGTAAACCAGCTGATGGGATCTGTCTCTCAAAAAATAAAAGTTTAAAAAGATAAGTTCATCTTGGTAGAAAAATTTTTTGAAATACATGTATAGCTTTTGCATAATGCTCCTTTACTGAAAACTTTCTGGAGTACTTTTGTATTTAATTGTACAAAAACTTCCTTCCAGGTACCTACAAGTCCTGTAGCAACTCCAATTAAACAGCAGTAACTGACTTACTGGATCCATGTAGCCCATACGACTGTAACTCTCCTCCCTTTGGCGTCTCATTTGCTCTTCCATCTCACGTTGACGAATCATCATCTCTTCCTCCCTTCTACGTCGTTCTTCCTCTTGCCTAGGAATGTTTATGAGGTTTATAAACCAATTATCCTCCACATCTTTCAATATTTAATTTAAAGAAAGCTAACAGTTTGCCTAGGAACCTTAAAAAGTATAAGTTAGGGCAACAAAGAAAACAGAAACCTATAATCTAGCAGCGTAAGACACATTCTCTGGCAAAGAAAATAAGCTTTATTAATGAAAATCTTCCCTCTATTTCACTGTACGAGGGTACTGAAAAAAGCTCATGGAAACATAGTAAGCTGAAATCCATACTTCATTTTTTTCACGATGCACACTTTCATATGGATTTGAAAAACGTTTTGTACTAATCTTTTACTCCCAAAATGGACATACCAGCTGGGACTGGGCCAAACTCCATCTGGGTCTCCAACATGGGTGGCAGGGACTCAAGCTCTTGGGCCATCTTCCACTGCTTTCCCACACAGCCCATGAGCAGAGAGCTGGATCAGAAGTGGAGCAGCCAGGGACTTCAACCAGTGCTTACGTGGGAAGCAGCATCAGTCAGTGGTTTAACCAGCTGTGCCACAACACCAGCCCCAGGACTTTAATCCATTTGTTCCATTTCCCACGAATTTTAACCAGGAATGGGCCTAAAAGATGCCTAAACTCCTAGGCAGAAGCTGGGAACTGGGAACACAAGCTCCCACATGGATAATAGAAACCCAATTAATGCCATCACTACTGCCTCCCATGTTGTGCAATGGAAGGCACTGGCAGGAAGCTGGAGAGGGGAGCCAAAGCCAGGTACTGAACACATAGGATGCAGGCATCTTAACTGCTAGGTCAAACATCTATCCCTCCATGAACTTTAAAAGTACCTTCGTAAATGTTAAACCAACCTAGTATCTAACCTGTGTACTTCATCTGATTCACCTCCAAGAACTGAAAACATTTTTTCTAAATGTTAAGAGTATGTCAGTAGAGTGAAGGCTCAGATTAACTAACAAAACTTTACCTCAACTGCATTTCTTTACGTTTCTGCATTTCTTGATTGTGAAGTTCTTCCATACGTCTTAATTCTTCCTGACGTCTCATTAGATCTAAATATCAAGAAACGTTACTTTGGCTCCACATAAATGAGGCTCTCATAAGTTCAAAAACCAAATTCACAGAGGATTTTTACCTTGGCGCAAAAGATTTGCCTGATGTTCATGATACGCATCTTCCATTTCACTTTCCAATTTATCTTTTGCATCCTTCATATTTTTTTCAACTTGTTCCCTCTGCTGTTTCTCCATTTCATCCAAAGACTTCCATCGCTGAGAGTATTCATATTCAAACGTGCCATGCTGAGCAAAGCGTGGAGGAGTTTCTCTCTCCCTGAAAATAGATGAAGTCTTAAACATGAACCAGTTTGTGGATGCACACCAGAAACCCTGAATTTCTCTAAAAACAATGTTCTTCATGGACTAACATTCATAAGGAGTATAAACCACCAAGAATCACCACTGTACATAGAACACAGAATGAGACGAATCAACGTATCTCACATGGGATCTCAGATTCCATTTCACTGTACAGGGGTACTGAAAAAAGCTCATGGAAATGTAGTAAGCTGAAATCCATACTTCATTCCCTGTTGTTAATTGTCTCTTGATACTGCTCATTTAGAAAAGGGCTTATTTAGGTATTACTACTCAACTTCGATTTCCCCAAGTTGTACCAATTAATAAGGAGAAAATCAGGATGTAAAATCAACATGGTTAGGAAAAAAAAAAGCACAAGGCTCCAAAGTAATGACAAATCAAACAATTATTGATTTGATTAGTAGACTTCTCACATTTACTGAAATGTCCCTGTACCCCCAAATTACACGAGAACAAATCAGGATTCCATATTAATATAACCACCTCATAAACTATTTGAATGGCAGCTTCAAAATCTGACTTTCTGAACCACATCAAAGGATAATCCATTATCAAATAATCCTATAGCTTTTAAGGAAGATTGGAAAATTACAGCAAATTTTTTAAAAGTTTACTCAAGCTTACTTTTGATACATCGGATTCTTCTGTGCAAGCTTCTCAGGAAGACCATCTTCGTCATCTAACTGTTCGAGTGGTTCCACAATGACTGGACGAGGAGTTCTAGCAACAAAAATAGTTCCATCTTACTGCACTGCAACCACCTCAAGCGAGCCAACTTATAACATGAATAAGCACAAGACAACTTACGTTGTCAGTAAGAAAACACCTTCACTACATCGCTCAAATGCTTTTCTTGCTGCTGGTTTCGAAGCAAATTCAACAATGCCTTTCCCTGTAGATCTTCCTCTATCATCCACAATTACAACAGCCCTTTCAATAGGGCCAAACTGGCTAAATGCTTCTTCCAACAGTTCATTGGAAACATACGGTGAAAGATTACGAACAGACAGGGCGGCAGCGTGGGTGGCAAAGCGAACTCGAAGCTGTCTACCCCTCATGGGCGTATCATCAAGCTCGGCTTTGGCGATTTCAGCCAAAGCTCTAGATTCCTGTAAATATTAAGACACTCATGTCAATGACTGCCAAAATCAGCTCGTGGCCAGTCTCAAACTGTCACAGGCCCAATTTCCACTCCTATCTACCATTATCTTTAGGGAGCCCTCCCGACACAACCCCACCCCCTTTTTCTTAGGCAGCAACAATTACACCTGTGGCAGGTGAGAGGAAAAGACCAGCTTTATCTTTCCTGGTTAAAAAACCAAACCATCAGCATTAGCCACCGCAGAAAACCACACCCCTACCACTTGTTAACGCTAACCAAAACACTCACAAGTTTAATAAATCCGAATCCTTTGCCTTTGTTGATAAAAACTTCTCCTGGTTCTCCGTATTTAGCAAATAACCTTTTGAATTCATCCTCTGTGATATCTGCAGGTAGATTTCCCACAAACAACCGACAGCGCTGTGTGTAAGTTTTCTCTCCAGGTCTCCTCAACAGAGACAAGTTGGCTTTAAATCCCTAATAAAACAGGGAGGAAATTCTCAGACGCCACGTCGGAAAATCAGAAACGAATGCCTGTTTCCCCCACACTGGACATATTAATTATCTCAAAATATATCAAGATGAGGTTTAAGGTCAATAGTGAGGCTCTCCTACATTCGGCAAATTTCCAACGTAATCATAACCTACGAAAGTCGCGATCCGCCACTCCCGAAAACGCACAAGACTCTCGGCCCCTCCTATCGAATTCCTAACAGGCAAGAACTAGGAATCAACTACTAAATAGCAAAACAGCTCACAACCGCCCAAATCTCGTCCCCGCCCACCCGGCTGGCGAGATCTGCACGGCGCGGCCCTCCCCAGCCCCACGCCCCCCAGCCAAGGCCGCTCCGCTCGCCGTCTTCGCAGCGAGGCGGGCTGCCAGCCCCGGGCTCCGGCGGCCCCGCCCCACAGCCGCGCACGCGCCCCTTCCGGCCGCCGACAAAATGGAGGCGGCGCGCGGGGCGGAGGGGAGGTGGGGGCCGCCGCCATCTTAGGGGACGCTCACCTCCGAGTCCGAGATCTTCTCCTCGCTGCGGCCGCCGGGCCCCCCGGGCGGGGGCCCCTGGTGGTGCTGCTGGTGGTAGGGCGGGTGATGCTGGCGGCCCCCGCGAGGTTCCCCGCCGCCTCGGTGCGGCGGCTTCGGGTGGCCGCCGGGAGTGCTTAGGCCGGGGCCGCCGCCGGGCTTCGGCCCGCCAGGCATTTTGCCGCCTTTGGGCCCCCCGGGGCCTGGACCCTGCTTAGGCCCCGGACCCGGAACTGGGCCTCCTGCCGGGGGAGGCGGCGGGCCCCCGGCCTGGGGGGGAGTGGTCGGGACCCCGCTGCTCGGCGGCGCCGGCGGGGGCGCCCCCGGCGGGGCCGAGGTGACGGCGGGCGGCGGGGTCGGAGTGGGACCCGGCCCCGGAGGGGCCCCGGTGGTCGGCGGAGTGGCGGGCGGGGCCGAGCCTGTGGCCGGCGGCGCGCTGCCTACTCCGGGAGCGGGGCCGGGGCCCTGAGGAACGACAGGCTTGGACGAGTCCTGCGGCGGCGGCGGCGGCGGCGGCTGCTGATGCGGCTGCGGATGCGGCGGCGGCTGATGCGGAGGCGGCTGCTGTGGAGGTGGCTGTTGCGGCGGCGGCTGCTGCTGCTGCTGGTGCGGAGGCGGCGGCGGGATCGGGGGCTTAGGGCCGCCCGGGCCGGGGCCCATTGGGCCACGGTTCTGGTTGAGGCCCATGCCGGGCGGCGGGGAGCGGAAGTCATGGAGGCCGCCGCGGCCTCCGCCTCCTCCGCGCCGGTGAAAGCCGCCACCGCCACCGCCGCGACTCCGGAACCGATCCCGAGACATTTCTGTGGTCAAGGGGCGGTCGAGGCAGAAGCGAAGAAGACGCTCAGGGAACGTGGAGGCCACCTTGCTTCTCACAAAATGGCGGATGACAGAGGCGGCGCGCCGCCTTTGTCCTCCTCTTATATAGCCCAGGTTGGCATGGCCCCGCCTACTTCTCGATCGACAGCTGCAGTAGCCAATTACGGATATTGTAGTGGATGACACAAAGTGACGAACCTATGATCTTTCCAATTGGCTCGCGGGTGAGAGGCGGGAGGAATGGAGAGGGGCTGAAGCTTCCAGTTGGCCAATGAGCGGAGAAGAAGTTGGCTGTCGTCCACTGTGATTTGCTGGGAGGAATTTGAATGGATATGCAGGAGCGAGTACCCAGGGCCCTAATCAGCTCCTGTGGAGAGATGCTGGGGGTCTCTCTTGATTGCTCCTAGGAGCAGCATGGTGCTATCTTTTCCTAGATGTTCTCCGGTTCAGCGCTACAAACTGAGTGGCTATTACAGCAGGCTACCCAAGGCTGGGCCAAATTAGAGAAATAAAATCTTACCGATGTCAAACACACTGAACACACCCTGATCTCATTTTGTAACGTAGAAATTCAGATTTGTTGTGGCGGCATAAACTTGATACACTCAAGTGGGTGCATGTTTGTTCAAAAAGAACCCTGCTATGTGTGCATATACGGTAATAATTTACATACAAATCACGGAGAGCGGTGGTGTACATTTTTTAAATTTCACCACCCCGCAACACTTCCCGGATAAATTAAGGTCCTTAAAAATTGCAGTGTTAAATTATCTGGGAGCAGGTATTTGGAGCAGCGGTGGAGATGACGCCTGGGATGCCCGCTTCCCTGAGCGGAGTTGCCGTTCCTTATGGGGTTCGAGTTCTGGCCCAGCTTTCGAACACGCATCCGGGGAGGCAGCAGTGAGGGCGCAAGTGCTTGGATCCCTGCCACTCTCGTGGGAAATAGACTGATTTCCTAGCTCCTGACTTTGGCCCGTGCCAACCCTGACTTGCCGGCTTTTGGGGGAATGAACCAGGGGAAGGGAGATCTCTGTATCAGTCTCCTTCTGTCTCTCTGCCTTTCAAATAAATAAGAACAAATAAAATAATGTAAAATCTAAAAATCCCCAGCTCATGCGGCTGGCGCTGTGGCATACCAGGTAAAGCCGCAGCCTTGCAATGCTGGCATCGCATATGGACGTCAGTTCTAGTCCCCGCTGCTCCACTAGTGACCCAGCTCTCTGCTATAGCATGAGAAAACTAGAATATGGCCCAAGTCCTTGGGCCCCTGCAACTGCATGGGAGACCCAGAAGAAGCTCCTGGCTCCTGGCTTCTGGTCGGCGCAGCTCTGGCCATTGCGGCCATCTAGGGAGTGAACCAGCGGATGAGACTTCTCTCTGCCTCTGCTTCTCTGTAACTCTGCCTTTCGAATAAATAAGATAAATCTTTAAAAAATATAAAAATCCGGCCGGCGCTGCGGCTCACTAGGCTAATCCTCCGCCTGCGGCCCCGGCACACTGGGTTCTAGTCCCGGTCAGGGCACCAGATTCTGTCTTGGTTGCTCCTCTTCCAGTCCAGCTCTCTGCTGTGGCCCGGGAATGCAGTGGAGGATGGCCCAAATCATTGGGCCCTGCACCCACATGGGAGACCAGGAGAAGCACCTGGCTCCTGGCTTTGGATCAGCGCAGTGTGCCGGCCGCAGCGGCCATTGGAGGGTGAACCAACGGCAAAGGAAGACCTTTCTCTCTGTCTCTCTTTGCTAACTCTGCCTGTCAAAATAAATCAATAATAAAAATAAAAATCCTCAGCTCCTTTGAAGTCCACTAGCCATACCCACCCTCCCAAGTTAGTGTCATCACGGATTTTTTGGTAGACCATTCCTCTGTCAACATGAGCTCAAGGCTTGTTGTCTTCCCTTCCACCTCTGCTTCTGTTCATCTTTCAACATCCATTTGGATTGTCCACCCACCACTGTCAGTGTCTCACCTCCAAAAAACCTTTCCTATTCTAGCCATCCACTCCTCCATAATTCCCCCATCATGGTCATGCTTGTGTTTGCTATTGCCAGTAACTACACTGATCATCTGAAGTCTCTGGTTCAGGCAGCTCCCTCACTGATCATGCCTTTCCTCCTGGGTTTGATTCCAGGTTCTGACTCCTTACTCCGCCTTCCTGCTGATGCAAACCCTGGGAGAAAGTGGTGATGGCTCAAGCATTTGAGTTCCTGCCACTCACTTGGGAGACCAGGATTGAGTTGTTTCCTGGCTTCAGACTCAGCCCCTGTAGGATCACAGGATCAGTAAATAGATAAAAGCAGTCACCCCGCTTCTCTCTCTCTCTCTCTCTCTCTCTCTCTCATTCATACTCTTTCCCTGTCTGCTTCTCAAAATAACGTTTAGGGGCTGGCACTGTAGCATAGCAGGTAAAGCTGCCTGCAGTGCCGGGATTCCATATGGGTGCCAGTTCAAGTCCCAGCTGCTCCACTTCCAATCCCACTCCCTGCTACTGTTCCTGGGATAACAGTGGAGGGTGGCCCAAGTGCCTGAGCCCCTGTACACACAAAAGAGACCTAGAATAACTTTCTGGCTCCTGGCTTCAAACTGGCCCAACTCCAGCCATTGCAGCCATCTGGGGAATGAACCTGCGGATAGGAGATTTCTCTCTGTCTCTCTGTCTCTCTCTCTCTCTGTCTCTCTCTCTCTCTGTGTAACTCTGGTAACTCTGACTTTCAAATAAATAAATACATTTTTCAAAAATATTTTTAAAAAATCCTCCAAACATGGGTGAACCAACGGCAAAAGGAAGACCGTTCGCTCTGTCTCTCTCTCTCACTATCCACTCTGTCAAAAAAAAAAAAATCCTCCAAACATTAAATGTATTATCAGTTCACTATTTGTTACACTCTTTTTAAAAATTTCTATTAATGTTCATTTTTTCTGTGAGAGACCAGGCTGAAGCCAGCATCCTAGAACCCCACCCAGGTCTCCCTGGGTTGCAGGGACCCAAGTACTTAAGCCATCACCAGCTGCCTCCCAGGATGTGCATCAGCAGGGAGCTGGATTGGAAGCAGAGCAGTCAGGATTCTCGTCAGACACTCCTATATCAGATGTGGGCATCCCAAGGTGTGACTTAAGTCACTGTGCTAAATGCCTTCCCCTCTCGAATTTTTTTTAAATATTTATTTATTTGGGGCCTGTGCTGCGGCGAAGCCTGCAGTGCCAGCATCCCATATGGGTACCAGTCCTAGTCCCTGCTGCTCCTCTTCCAATCCAGATCTCTGCTATGACCTGGGATAGCAGTAGCGGATGGCCCAAGTCCCTGGGCCCCTGCACCCTCGTGGGAGACCTGGAAAAACTCCTGGCTCCTGCCTTCGGATCGGCACAGCTCTGGCTGTTGCGGCTAATTGAAGAGTGAACCAGCAATGGAAGACCTGTCTCTGTGTCTCTGCCTCTCTCTGTAACTCTTTCTCTCTCTCTCTTTTTTTTTTTTTTTGTCAGGCAGAGTGGACAGTGAGAGAGAGAGACAGAGAGAAAGGTCTTCCTTTGCCATTGGTTCACCCTCCAATGGCCGCCACCGCCGGCACACTATGTTGATCCGAAGCCAGGAGCCAGGTGCTTCTCCTGGTCTCCCATGGGGTGCAGGGCCCAAGCACTTGGGCCATCCTCCACTGCACTCCCGGGCCACAGCAGAGCTGGCCTGGAAGAGGAGCAATCGGGACAGAATCCGGCGTCCCAACCGGGACTAGAACCCGGTGTGCCGGCGCCGCAGGCAGAGGATTAGCCTATTGAGCCACGGCGCCGGCCAGTAACTGTCTTTCAAATAAATAAAATAAATCTTTTTTAAAAATCGATTTATCTATTTATTTGAAAGTCAGAGTTACACAGAGAGAGGAGAGGCAGAGAAAGAGAGGTCTTCCATCCGATGGTTCACTCCCCAATTGGCCACAACGGCTGGAGCTGCACCTATCCAAAGCCAGGAGCCAAGAGCTTCTTTCAGGTCTCCCACATGGGTACAGGGGCCCAAGCATATGGGCCATCTTCTACTGCTTTCCCAGGCCATAGCAGAGAGATAGATTGGAAGTGGAGCAGCTGAGACTAGAACCGGTGCCCATATGAGATGCCGGAGCTTCAGGCCAGGGCATTAACCCGCTGCACCACAGAGCCAGCCCCTCGCATTCTTAATATTCATAATTTGCCTCACCCAGTTTACATGTTGTGATGGCCTACAAACACATACAACTCTTGCTTTTCCTTTTCTCCATTATACTCACTTAGTAAAGGCTGAACTTAATTGAAGTCAACAGTGTACTCACTTTAATAGGGGTTGGAGCTTTCACTTTTATTTCTTGACCAGAAACCTCAAAGGCACATCAGACTTTGCATAGTATCTTACCGAATTTCCTGGTAAGGTCACCTTCCCACTTCCAGAGCTAGTTTATTGCATGCTTTGTCTCCTTAGACCCCTACACTTTTTTTTCTTATGCCCATAACTTATGACCTGTCTTCTTGTTTCTTTAAGAAAATAAAAGCCATCAAAGAGGGATATTCTCACCCAAAGGAAAGACACAAGCCTTCTTGCATTGCCCCAAATTCTCTATCATCCTTCCTGATGTCTCAGAAGATGTGTCTTTGTCCCCAGCAAATGGCAAACACCCCTTTGTGCTGTGGATCCCATCCCCTCAAGCCTTCTCAAGGAGTTGTGCTTGCAATACCATCTGTTACTTCTATTCAATCATTACCATCTTAAAAATAAACCAACAAGGGGCTGGTATTGTAGCACAGCGGGTTAAGCGACCTCTTGCATCCCACATTAGAATGTCAGTTCCAGTCCCTTCTGCACTGCTTCTGAGCCAGCACTCCTGCTGCTGCATTCTGGGAGGTAGCACATGAGGGTTCAAGTGCTTGGGTCCCTGTCCCCTATTTGGGAGAGCTAAATAGAGTTCATGGTCTCCTGGGCTTCAGTTTGGTCCAGCCCTGGCTGTTGTGAGCATTAGGGGGATGAATCACTGATGGAAGCATTCTCTCTCCTCCCTCCTCATTTCTCACTCCCCTTTCCCCTCCCCTCCCCTTCCCCCCACTCCCCTCCCCTCCTCTCTCCTCCCCTCTCCTCTCCTCTTCAAGCCACCCCAGTTGGTTCACAGTCCTAAACTCTTGCCAAGGAAACCTGCAATTCCCATGCTACCAAATCCGATAAACACTCCTCTCCATTCATCTCTTCTCCCCTGTTAGCGACATTCAACAGAGGTGGCACACTTTCTTGAAATAATTTTTTAAATTTTTGTTTTGTTTTGTTTTTGTTTCCACTGCTTTTCTGAGATGCCACCACTGATGATTTTCCTCCTGCCTCTCTGAGCATTCCACCTCCTCCACTGCCGTTGTGGCCATTTGAGGACTGAACCAGTGGATGGAAGAGCTTTCTCTCTCTTCTCCTCTCTCTCTCTCTCTCTCTCTCTCTGTGTGTGTGTGTGTGTCTGCCTCTCTCTCTCTCTCTCTCTGTCATTCTGCCTTTCAAATCAATAAATCTTTTTTTTTAAGATTTATTTACTTATTTGAAAGGCAGAGTGATGGAAAGACAGAGGTAGAGAGGGAGAGAGCTTCCATCTGCTGATTCACATTCCAAATGGCTGCAATGGCTAGAGTTGGGCCAATCCAAAGCCAGGAGCCAGGAGTTGCTTCCAGGTTTCCCACGAGGGTGCAGAAGCCCAAGGACTTGGACCTTCTTCTACTGCTTTCCCAGGCACATTAGCAGGGAGCTGGATTGAAGTGGAGCAGCCGGGACTTGAACCGGTGCCCATATGGAATGCTGGCACTGCAAGCAGCAGCTTTACCCACTACTTCACAGCACTAGCCCTTCAAATAAATAAATCATAAAAAAAAGAAGAAAAAGAAGCAATAACAGCAGCACGTGTGCCATGTTGGAGTACCTGGGCAAGATCTATAGCTGCTAACTCCAGCTTCCTGCCAATGCAGACCATGGGAGGCAGCAGATGGCTCAAATGACTGGGCTTCTGCCACCCACAAGGGAGACCTGGATTGAGTTCCCGTTCCTAGTTTTGGTCTTGGCCCAACCCTAGCCATTGTTGGCATTTGGGGAATAAACCAGCAGATGCAAGTCTCTCTCTCTGTCTCTCTCTCTCAAATAAAAAACAAACAAAACAAAAAAAAAAAGGAAAAGGAAAAGTCAGGGTGAGCATTTGGCTGAGCTGATAAAAATGCTACTTGGCATACCATCATCCCATGAGTGCTTGGGCTTGAGTCTTAGCTGTGCTTCTGATTCCAGCTTCCTGCTAATGCACACCTGGGAGGCAGCAGGTGATGGCCAAGGAGCTGAGTCCCTGCCACTAATGTGGGAGACCCTGATTGAGACCTATGCTCCTGGCTTCTGCCTGGCTTAATTCCCAGCCATTACAAATATTTGGGGAGTGAAGCAGTAGATAGAAGATCTCTCTGTCTCAATCTCTCTCCATCCCGGTATCTCTTTTTTAAAAATTGGGTTATCATCTTCTAGGAAGATGATAACACATTTTAGAAGAAAGCATATCCTTGATCTTAAGAGTAGGGGGCCGGCGTTGTGGCATAGCAGGTAAAGCCGCCACCTGCAGTACTAACATCCTATATGGACACCAGCTCAAGTTCCAGCTGCTCCACTTCCCATCCGGCCTGTGCTATAGAAAATTCTCTCTCTCTCTCCCTCTCTGGCTGACGCTGTGTTGTAGTGGGTAAAGCTGCCACCAGCAGTGCCAGCATCCCATATGGGTGCCTATTCAAGTCCCAGCCACTCCATTTCCAATCCAGCTCTCTGCTATCGCCTGGGAAAGCAGTAGAAGATGACCTAAGTGCTTGGGCCCCTGTACATATGTGGGAGACTCAGAAAAAGCTACTGGTTTCTGGCTTCGGATCAGCCCAGCTCCTGCTGTTGAGATCATTTGGGGAGTAAACCTGCAAATGAAAAACCTCTCTCTCTCTCTCTCTGTCTCTCTCTCTCTCTCTCTTTCTCTGCCTCTGTGTGACTCTGCCTTTCAAATAAATTAATTAATTAATTAAAAGGGGGGCCAGCACTGTGGTGTAGTGAGTTAAGCTCCACCTGCTGCGTATATAGTACCTATATAGGTACTAGTTCTGGCCCCGGCTACTCTACTTCCAATCCAGCTCCCTGCTGATGGCCTGGAAAGGCAGTGGAGGATGGCTTAAGTGCTTTGGTCCCTGCACCCACATGGGAGACCGGGAAGAAGCTCTGGTTCCTGGCTGTTGTGGCCATTTTGGTAGTGAACCAGTGGATGGAAGACCTCTCTCTGTGTCTCTGCCTCTCTGTGTCTGTATCTCTGCCTCTCAAATAAATAAATAAATCTTTAAAAAAAAAGAATAAGTTAAAAGAATGATCCACCACAAGTAAATACACTTTTCCCTTAGGAAAAGTGGGATATGTTAACATTAGAAAAGTTATTAAGGGCTGGCGCCGTGGCTCAATAGGCTAATCCTATGCCTGCGGTGCCGGCACACCAGGTTCTAGTCCCAGTCTGGGCACCAGATTCTGTCCCAGTTGCCCGTCTTCCAGGCCAGCTCTCTGCTGTGGCCTGGGAGTGCAGTGGAGGATGGCCCAAGTCCTTGGGCCCTGCACCTGCTTGGGAGACCAGGAGAAGCACCTGGCTCCTGGCTTCGGATCAGCGCGGTGCGCTGGCCACAGTGGCCATTGAAGGGTGAACCAACGGCAAAGGAAGACCTTTCTCTCTGTCTCTCTCTCTCTCACTGTCCACTCTGCCTGTCAAAAATAAAAAAAGTTATTAAGATATTAGAAGAAAAGTGATAAACTAATACATCCCATCAATAAATCAAGAAAAAGGCAAGTAGATGATGAAAAGGCATTTGATACAATTAATTACTCATTGAGGTTTTAACTTTTAAAAAATTTAGAACAGGAGACCATTTATTATTTTACTGAGTTAAAAAATGTTTGAATAATACCAACCTCATCTGGAAATAAAATGTGCTGATTTCCTCCATTCAGCAGAACGGGAACTTCAGGAGCATTTCCCTCGTACAGAGCACTTCATCTTGATTAATCCTTATGACAGGCGCCAGCGCTGTGGCACAGTGGGTTAACACCCTGGCCTGCAGTGCCGGCATCCCATATGGGCGCCAGTTCTAGTCCCGGTTGCTCCTCTTCCCATCCAGCTCTCTGCTGTGGCCTGGGAAAGCAGTAGAAGATGGCCCCAGTCCTTGGGCCCCTGCACCCACGTGGGAGACCCAGACGAAGCCCCTGGCTTCAGATCGGCCCAGCTCTAGCCGTTGCGGCCATCTGGGGAGTGAACCAGCGGTTGGAAGACCGTTCTCTCTGTCTCTACCTCTCTCTGTAACTCTTTCAAAATAAATCTTTTTAAAAAAATTTTTAAAAAAGCCTTATGACAAACCTATGAACTAGGTACTACTCTTATTGTTATCTTGCTGATTTGGAAACTGGGGCTTACGAGTGCTCAACATTGTTCCTGGAACTCCACAGCTGAGGCATAAGTTGTGTTCTCTTTTTATCAGGTCTCAAGGTGAAATATTCACAGAGAATTGCAAATTCCAAGGAGCAGCTCAAATTTTCCTGGGTCGGATTCCAGTTGGGATTTTTACTTTATTTTAAAGATTTATTTTATTTAATTGAAAGTCAGAGTTACACAGAGAGAAGGGGAGAGAGAGAGAGAGAGAGAGAGAGAGAGAGAGAGATCCATCTTCCATCTACTGGTTCACTTTCTAAATGGCCACAACAGCGGGGGCTGGGCCAGGCTGAAGCTAAGTGCCTGGAACTCCAGCCTGATCCAAGCACTTGGGCCATCTTCTGCTGCTTTCCCAGACACATGAGCAGGAGGCCAGACCAGAAGTGGAGCAGCCAGGACCTAAACAGGTGCTCATATGAAATGCCAGCTTCGCAAACTGCAGCTTCTGCCTCTTAGGTACTGTGCTATACTTTTTTCATTCTGTATGTGGATGTTTAGATTTAGTTATTAATTTTTATTTTTAAATATTTATTTGAAAGGCAGAGTTACAGACAGAGTGAGAGATTGTCCATTTACTGGTTTACTCCTCAAATGGCCACAATGGCTGGGGCTGGGCCAGGCCAAAGCCAGGAGCTTGGAACTCCATCCAGGTCTCCAAAGGCAGAAGCCAGGTGCTTTTCCTGGTCTCCCATGGGGTGCAGGGCCCAAGCACTTGGGCCATCCTCCACTGCACTCCCTGGCCACAGCAGAGAACTGGCCTGGAAGAGGGGCAACTGGGACAGAATCCGGCACCCGACCCGGACTAGAACCTGGGGTGCTGGCGCTGCAGGAGGAGGATTAGCCCAGTGAGCCGCGGCGCCGGCCATGATTCATTTCTGATATTGAACACAACTCTGCCGTTCAAATGGGGGATAAATGACCATGCCTAGACATCACATAGAACGATCTTCACCTTGTAATATTCTGAATGCAGATGATCATACAACTCAAAAACTATAATTACAATAAATGAAACTTATAATTACTGTCAAGTTTGAGTGTTGAGGAGGCCTTGAAGGGTAGGGGATAGAGATAATATTTTTGATAAAATTTCGGCTCCCTAATGAATGTTACCTGGGTTGGTTAATTTACATCTGCAGCTGTAGCCCCGAGCTTGAGAGACGACATAGGCATTAATGCAGTCTCATAGTTTCCTCATCCAACAGCATTTGTCTTGACACTTCATGCACACAATACAGACCGCAGATTACTTTGTTGGGGAGTAGAAAAGGGGGGCTGAAAGGAGGAGCAGCCAAGCTCCCAGAATGCCTAGCCCTACCCCAAAGAAGTGATTCCTACAGAGGCCCTACTGGCAAACTCTGTCGGTGCAGTAAAGATCCTCACCACTAGGTGTCTCAATGGCCGTGCCACTTCCTCCATCTCCTGGGAAAGCAGCCTCCATTACGCCATTGTTATTGCTCCTCCAAGCAAATAACACCTCCGGGTTGATGTCAATGCCTGGGTAAATTTTCCAGCAGATCTGACCAGTTACCTAGATGAACTCTCTTAATAAGGGAAATACTGGATTCACTGCAGTGTCTCACTGTATTGTTGCTTTCCTTTAGTTAGGGATAACATGCTGTGTTTGCAGTACATTCATTATTTAATTATGTCTCTCTGTTTCTTTCTTTTTCGTTGGGGGCAGGGCAGGGAGAGGTCTTCCTAAGTCTTAGCCTGGAGGCAACAAGATGAAAGACCAGATTTCCAACGCCGGGAATTCAATGTCCTTGCAGACTTCTCTCTCTCTCTTCAGTCTTTAAGGTAGTTACCACTCTACACTGCCTCTAAATCTACCACTTGGACTGATTTTAATTTTAGAGTTTAAAGAAACACCAAATGGAGGGAGATCATTCAGAGCATATGAATTTTTGCTGTAAGGGGATGTCAGAAATCAATAAGAAATAGTCAACAAATGGTATTAAAATAGCTGATTTACTAAAAATGTCTACTAGCAAGCTAATCACAGATGGCTTAAAGAGAGAATATATTTTAAAAGAAATTCCAAAAGGAAGACAAGAAGAAAATAGAAGTGAATATCAGATTTTTGTCAGAAGGAATTTCTAAGATTTTAATAGAATTACAAGATAACAGGAAATTTCTCTGCCTGAAGATTAGAAATCACCAAATAAGAAAAGCAAGACAATAACAAAAATTAAGTCAAACTGAAAAATAATCACAAGGAAAAAATTAAGTGGTTAATGTCTTTACTATAAAAGAATTTACATAATCTTATAAGGAAAATCACCAAGAGTCCAATAAAGAGCCAAAGCTAATGAATAAATCTATGGAAAATATTCATCACCACTGATAATTTCAGAAATGGACATTACAATGGGATAACCATTTTTCAGCCAGTTAACATAAATTGAAATAGCCACTACTGATAGAACCTCCTTGGAAAATAATTTACCATACCGTTTAGCAAATTCATTTTCTTCTTTCTCTCTCTTTCTTTGTCCCCTTTTACTTATTCATTTATTCAACAAATACCCTCTGTGCACTTGCTAGGTGCTAGAATCCAGCCTAAATTCTAAATACAGAAAATAATTTTATGTACGAATTTGTCTCAACATGGTCAGTAATAGCCTCCAACTGAAAACATCCTACACTGTCACCCATAGGCAAAGTTATCAAATGTCCTGGTTTGTTCAAAATGGTCTCGGTTTATGCCTGAAGTGTTGGCATCATTATTAAGCTTTCTGGCTGATGTTAGTCAAGTATCTTGAGGACAGGCTGGTTTTTCTAATTTGTACAAAAGTAACATTGGGATTAGCTGTTATCCTTCAAAGTTACTGAGGTTTAGTGATTTCTGGTTTTGTCTCTATGTTTCTGTAATTTTCAGACTTTCTAAAGTGGAGTTTACATGCACATGGATTTTTTAAAAAAATACTAATTTATTTATTTGAAAAGCACAATGAGAGAGATCTTCCATTTGCTGGTTCATTGCCCAAATGCCCTCCACAGCCTTGGGTAGGACACGCTAAAGCCAGGAGTCCCACATGGTGCCACATGGTGTCCTTGGCCCATCATTCATTCACTGCCTTCCAGACACCTTCAACAGGAAGCTGGATTGGACTCAAACTGTAATTGTTTATTTTTTTCTCCTTTTTATTTTTAAAGATGAAGAAATTGAAATACTTAGAGAATTAGCCACCCAGAGGGGTACAACCAGGAGTTACACTCCCGCACCTTTAAGCATGGATATCCTGCCCACTAGAAAAACTATATCCAGTTGGGCTTTTCATTCATTTATTGGGAAATAAAGATTATCTATGCTCATAGTTGTTATTTGAAAAAAAGCATACAAATAGTAGCCCCAAAACACCTCTAATTCCTAGAAACAAAATATTTTCTCTTAAGTCCACTAAAATGGAAACATATTATAAGTAAGCAATAAAAGGGCTGGTGCTGTGGTGTAGCAGATAAAGCCACCACTTGCTGCACTGGCATCCCACATGGGCACCTGTTCAAGTCCTGGCTGCTCCACTTCTGATCCAGCTCCCTGCAATGTGCCTGGGAAAGCAGTAGAAGATGGCCCAATTACTTCAGCCCCTGCAACTACATGCGCCATCTGGAAGAAGCTCCTGGCCTCTGGCTTCAGACCAGCCCAGCTCCAGCCATTTGGAGAGTGAACCAGCAGATGGAAGATCTCTCTGTCTCTCCCTCTCTGTTTCTCTGTAACTCTGGCTTTCAAATAAATAACTACATAATCAAACATACCAGTTTTGAGTGTAGTGGTGGACAAATAATACTTCTCTCACCTGATTTAATTAAAGTAAATAGCATATACCATTAATTAAATTTTAAAAAAATTTCCAGTTTATGAGTGTTATTAAAGATTTATAAGCCCAACTGCATAATGATTGCCTTTCATCATATGTTAATCTAAGATAAATTATTTTCACATAAAAATCTCTTTTTTACCATATACTACAGAAGGACAAAATCTAAGTTATCTCATTAATAAGCCCCTAGCATAGTCAAGTATCATCGTACCTCTCTGAGTCGTATTTGGCTCGTACAGATCAATTAAGTTCCCTTTAATGAGGTGAATGTTCCCCAGTCTTCCCAGCCGCAGGTTTGTAGATCACGTTGAAGGGGAGCTATAAATGGCTCATCCATTATGTGTTGACATTTCCTAGCTTCATTGGCAGACATTCAAAGCAGCGTAGATCAGCTGTGGAATGAACAGACCCAGGTTCCCAGCTCAGCTCTGTCTCAGGCCGCTGGTCCCTGGGTAAGCTTCTGAGCCTCTCTGAGCTTCATTTGCCTCATCTGTAAAATGATAAGGGCACCAATCCCTTCTGTGTTGGCATGAAGATTAAGCATCCTGACCTAGCACAGATGTGCCTTCTCCTAAGGTCTCAAAGCGAGTTGTTGTTATCACTGGAACATCCAAATTCAAGGGACGCTAACTGGGGCTGCAAGAGTCAAACAGAGTCAGATCTGAAAAAAAAAAAAAAAAAAAAAAAACAAAAAAACACCTCCTGGCTGGAGCAAAGAGTACAATGGAAGCACAGCTTGAGGGACATTTCTGTGCAACACCAGTGAATGTTCTGGAAAGCAGGGCAAAGCAGGCCAGAACATCAAGGCTGGTTGGCTTTTGGCAGCATTCTGTGCACCACAGGGGGGTATTTGGAGCAAGAAAGATTGATTTTCCATGTCCTGCCTCCACAAAGGGGATGAGCATCCTATGCTGCTGACCCCGCAGTGAAAGCCAGCGTGGGCCGAGGGCCCCTTTCCTAGGTGCTGGGACTGCGGCAAGAGCAGCAAAAGGGTCTTTGTCTCACCTGCCTCCTCTCACATGAGGCCAGGAGGAGGCTTTAGCACCGGGGTTAGTGCCTCTATTCTCATTATCATTGTATAACATGCCTAAGGCTCCACTAATGTAGTACCACAGAGGTGGTTACCATGGAGAGGCGACATGCTCAAGCTCCCTCTGCCATCTTTTTTTTATTTTAAATTTTAAAAATATATTTATTTAGGCCAGCGCCATGGCTCAACTGGCTAATCCTCCGCCTAGCTGCGCCGGCACACCGGGTTCTAGTCCCGGTTGGGGCGCCGGATTCTGTCCTGGTTGCTCCTCTTCCAGGCCAGCTCTCTGCTATGGCCCCGGAAGGCAGTGGAGGATGGTCCAAGTGCTTGGGCCCTGCACCCCATGGGAGACCAGGAGAAGCACCTAGCTCCTGCCTTCGAATTAGTGCGATGCGCCGGCCGCAGTGTGCTGGCTGCAGCGCGCTGGCCTCGGCGGCCATTGGAGGGTGAACCAACGGCAAAGGAAGACCTTTCTCTCTGTCTCTCTCTCTCACTGTCCACTCTGCCTGTCAAAAATTTTTTTAAAAATGTATTTATTTGATAAACAGAGAAAAAGAGAAATCCCATCTGTGGGTCCACTCCCCAAATGTCCACAATGGCCAGCAGCCAAAGCTGGCAGCCAGGGACTCAATCCAGGTCTCCTATATGGGTAACAGCAGGAACCCAACCACCTGAGCCCATCATGGCTGCCTCCTGGGGTTCATGACCAGCAGGAAGCTAAAGTCAGGAGCTAGAGCCAGGAGTAGAACCCAGGCACTCAGATGAGGGATGCATGCAGGTGTACCAACCAGTATCTTAACTGCTTAGGCCAATTGCCCAGCACCACTTTGCTTTCTTTCTTTCTTTCTTTCTTTCTTTCTTTCTTTCTTTCTTTCTTTCTTTCATTTTCTTTAAATTTATTCGAAAGGCAGAGTTACACAGAGAGAGGGAGAGAGAGAGAGAGAGAGAGGTATCTCTCATCGCTGGTTCATTCACCAAATGGTCGCAACAACTGGGGCTATGCCAGGCTGAAGCCAGGTACCAGGGGGCTTCTTCCAGATTTCCCACATGGTGTTGGGCCCCAAGTATTTGGGCCATCTTCTGCTGCTTTTCCCAGGCACATTAGCAGGGAGATGGAGCAGCCAGATCTCAAACAGGCACCGATATGGGATGCCGGCATCCCAGGCAGAAGCTTAACCCACCATGTTACAATGCCAGCCCCTATTTTGCCATCTTTCTTTCTTTCTTTTTAAGATTTATTTATTTGAGAGGCAGAGTTAGAGAGAGAAGGAGAGACAGAGAGATGTCTTCCAGCTACTGGCTCACTCCCTCCCCAAATGGCCACAATCAGCTGGAGCTGGGCTGATCTGAAGCCAGGAGCCAGGAGCTTCTTCCATGTCTCCCACATGGGGGGAGGGGCCCAAGCACTTGAACCACCTCCCACTGCTTTCCCAGGTCATCAGAAGTGGAGCGGCCAGGACCCGAACCGACATCCATATGGGATACCAGTGTGGCAGGCAAAGCCTTAATCTACTACACCACAGCACCAGCCCCCACCGTCTTTCAAATCTCAACTCAATTCAAGCTTGTGGGGCTTCAATGACATAATGCATATTTAGTGTCATGGCCATCACAAAATGTTAGCAATTGTCCTCTGTCTCCATGCTGTCGCATATGGCTGGGAAGGAAGTGGGGGATTGGCTGCCTTTCTTAGACTTCCTCAGACAGGGCTGTCATTTGTCCTTTGGGCACTTAAATCCCCTGTTCGCACGTGTCCATGTCCTTCATCTGTGAATTCACCTGTGTGTTCATATCATAGGTGCTGAATGGTCTCACGACCATTACATAAAGCAAAGTGCATTGAAAAGGAATACATTATAGGGAACAGGTGTTTAGTGGTTAACACGTTGGTTAAGACACCCATGTCCCATATCAGAGTACCTGGATTTCATCCCCGGCTCCCGCTCCTGCCTCCAGCATCCTGATAATAGCCCTAGAAAGCAGCAGTGCTGCCTCAAGTACTGGGATTCCTGCCACTCACCTGGGAGACCTGGGTGAGTTCCTGGCTCCCAGCCCAGCCCAGCCTGGCCCAGGCCACTGTGGGCCTTTGGAGAGTGAAACAACAGATAGGAGTTCTGATTTTCTTTCCGCTTCTCAAATAAATAAATAAAAATGTTTTAAAAATAGAATGCGGCCTGGCTCACTTAGCTAATCTTCCACCTATGGTGCCAGCACCCAGGGGTTCTAGTCCCGGTTGGGGCGCCGGATTCTGTCCTGGTTGCTCCTCTTCCAGTCCAGTTCTCTGCTGTGGCCTGAGAGGGCAGCGGAAGATGGCCCAGGTCCTTGGGCCCTGCACCCGCAGGAGGAAGCACCTGGCTCCTGGCTTCGGATCAGCGCAGCGCACCGGCCTCAGCAGCCATTTTGGGGATGAACTAACGGAAAAGTAAGACCTTTCTCTTTGTCTCTCTCTCACTGTCTAACTCTGCCTGTCAAAAAAAAGAATGCAATTTAGAACCTGTGTAGCCTGGGTTTGAATCCCATCCTCACCATTCCAGCTGTGTTACCCTAGAAAGTCACTTCACTCAGAGTATCAGTTTTCTCACCTGAGAACAGGGGTGATGAGAAGTTTTACAGCATTATTGTCAGTGAAATAAGAGAGTGCAGGAAAAGGCAGAGCCCCTGGACCTGGCTGATTTTGGATGCTCAGTGGAGGAGCTCCCTTCCCCCTTCTAGAAGGAGCTTACACTAATGAGCTAAAGAAACGAAAACACGCCAGGCCAGTGCAGTGGCATAGTAAGCTGAGCCTCCTCCTGTGGCGTCAGCATCTCACATGGGCACCAGTTCTAGACCCAGCTGCACCACTTCTGATCCAACTCTCTGCTTATAGTCTGGGAAAGCGGTGGAAGATGGCCCAAGTGTTTGGGCCCCTGCACCCACATGGGAGACCTGGAAGAAGCTCCTGGCTTTGCTCTGACCCAGCCCTGGCTGTGGTGGCCATTTGAGGAAAGAGCCAATGGATGAAAGACCTTTCTCTGTCTTTCCCTCTTTCTCTCTCTCTATAACTCTGCCTCTCAAATAAATAAATAGAATCTTTAAAAAAAGGAATGAAGACACAAGCTGAACTTAGCTTTCTTCATCTATGAAACTTCACGGAATCAGCATAAATGAAGCCAGTGTAAAGTACTACGATGTCTTTGGCTGAGCAATGGCTGTGTTAGCCAAAGGGAAAGTCTCACGTGGTATCACTGAGCTTAATTAAGCCCTCTCTGGTAGTTTGCCGTAATGGATGACAATATAGTCTCCTTGGGTTAATTCAAAGCACGCTATTCACAGGAGGCGGAGTCCAGATGGGAGCATCTGGCAGTAGCCTATCTTCCCAGACACTAATAGACCCTGCTAAATGCATCTCCTGCCTCCCTGGGGGCTTCTTTGTAAGTCACCCCCACCCAGACCAATACAGGAAACAGGACTCAGGATTCAGCAGGCCTGGTGGATGGCTGACAGCAGGGACTGGATTTGAAATGAACACAAATCAAAGCAGACAATGACGAGACGAGAAGGAAAACCAGGGGCTAAGTGGAGAACTTTCCTAAGAGAGGTCATGGAAGGCAGAATCCGAGGTTGCCCATCCATCCCCAGGCTGAATCCAGCCCCCGCGCCACCCCACACCTGCTGCCTCCTCAGAGCCCTCCTGGGCCTGAGAAGCTGAGGCTTCTGAAGCGGTCCGGTGACCCTAGTAGCCTGCACTTTCTGTTTTCCCAGCTGGCCTCCCCCATGTGTAGGAAAAATGCAAGCAGCCAAGGGCTGACCAGGAAACTTGCACCAATGCGTTCACAAATCTGGGTCAAATCCATCCTCTGCCACCAACACCAACCCCCTTGAGTTGTTTTGGCCCTCGGCCACCCCAGTGTTAGGTTTGCAATAGCTCGGGGTCCTGGCCTTTCGTGCCCCCAGAAAGGAGACAGAGACCAATCTCAACAGACAGGTTGCTTTATTTGAGACAGAGGTTGGAGACAGTCTGTTCTGGAGACTGCACAAAGAGCAGGTTTAGAGCTCAGGTTTATCTGGTCAAGGGTGGAATTTGCCGCTATGGGGGAGGGTAGAAGGCAGCTGGAGGAAGAATAGGGGGCTCTTTGAAGCCCCAGGGAACTTTCCTCTTATCTGTTTCACCGCTGCCCTGTGCAGGTTATTTGCTTAGCCATTTGCTTTGCCAGGAGTCTGGAAGGGTCTGATTTGACACCAAGGGTCTCAGCAACAGGGAGGAAATGGGGCGGGGTGGGGGAGGAGGAGGAAAGGGAGGAGGGGAGAGGTGGTTCTTTACCCAGTCCACTGTCCCTTCCCTATCCATTGCCTTCCCACGGTGGCTCAGTGGCCTCTCCTACCTGTTCTGCCTCCCCTAGGTTCAAAAACCTTTCCAGACTCTCAAGTCTGTAACCGTGGATTCTTTTTTTTTTTTTTTTTTTTTTGACAGGCAGAGTGGATAGTGAGAGAGAGAGACAGAGAGAAAGGTCTTCCTTTTTGCCGTTGGTTCACCCTCCAAAGGCTGCTGCGGCCGGCGCATCTCACTGATCCGAAGCCAGGAGCCAGGTGCTTCTCCTGGTCTCCCATAGGGTGCAGGGCCCAAGCACTTGGGCCATCCTCCACTGCCTTCCCGGGCCACAGCAGAGAGCTGGCCTGGAAGAGGGGCAACCGGGATAGAATCCGGCGCCCCAACCGGGACTAGAACCCGGTGTGCCGGCGTCGCAAGGCGGAGGATTAGCCTGCTAAGCCACGGCGCCGGTCGTAACCCTGGATTCTGAGAGAGCTCAAGACCCATAATTCTAAAACATTCCTCCAACCCCTTTCCTTGGAGTGTTTTCTCCAACGTCGTTAGAAAATTTCCCCTGGGGCCAGCACTGTGGTGTAGGGGGTAAAGCCACCCCCTGTAGGGCCGGCATCCCATATAGGCGCTGGTTTGAGACCCGGCTGCTCCACTTCTGATCCAGCTCTCTGCTATGGCCTGGGAAAGCAGTAAAAGATGGCCCAAGTCCTTGGGCCCCTGCACCCACGCGGGAGATCCAGAAAAAGCTCCCGGCTCCTGGCTGCAGATCAGCTATCTGGGGACTGAACCAGTAGATGGAAGACCTCTCTCTCTTCTGCCTCTACCTCTCTGATACTCTGCCTTTCAAATAAATAAATAAAGCTTATTTTTTTAAAAAAGAAAATTTAGCCTTTGCAGCATTCCTCATCCTCTCCAAGGCTGAAATCAGTGGTTTTTTTCACAAAAGGAGAGGAGAAAACCCTACAACAAAAGCAAACATTTCAGAAAACAGAAGCAAACTCTCTCTTTAGAAGCAGCCCAGCACAGTTATCAGAGGTGTGTAGACTGTACAGTGTCACATCGTCTGGGTCTGAGCCCCCAGGTCTGTGCCTTGCTAATCAGCTTTCGTGGGCTTTGTTCTCTGGGTCTCAGTCTCAATATGTTCATGAGGCTGTGTGGAGAATCCCACAGGAGTCTCAAGACGAGTCACGGATCACCGCTTACCTGGAGAGGAAATGAACTGTAAAACATTGAGTTAAACAGTTACCACTAGCCACAAAATAAAAGTAAAGTGGAGTTATAAGTCAGGAGCTGTGGCAATACCTAACAGCTGTTAGGGAGACGCTCCTAATCCCACCAAGCAGACATCTCTGGTCAGTCAGATAACAGTGTGCTACGGACAATACCCTCCTACCCGCGCTGACTGGACTGCTCAAACATAAGTAAGGTGGGAACAGTAATGACTGGACAGTTCAACTGCAAGCAAGGAGGAAACAGCATTGATTGGACAACAAGTCGGAGGATGGCAAGCTGGAGGACTGCTGGAAAATGAGGATAAAAAGGGTAGCCCTTGCACCACTCTCCATCCTCTCAGGGATCATGGCCCAGTGTGTGTGAACCTCTGGATCTCCACACATCCGGAGCTGAAGAGGCAGCCCGCTGCTCTGCATGGAGCAGGTAGCGGCATAAGCCAAACTGCAGAGCTGTCCCTGAGCTGTAACCACACTTTCTGTGTGTGAGTGTGTGTGTGTGTGGGTGGGTGGGTGGGTGCATGGGCCCAGTGTGTGCAAACCTCTGGATCTCCTCACACTTGGAGTTGAAGAGCCAACCCGCTAGCTTTTGCTACGTGGCACAAGGCGACGGACAGGATCAAGAGGCCAGCGGAGCTGCTGTATTGTTACCCTGCCGCAGTGCCTGACCAGCCAAGATGCCGCCTCACCACTTTGCCCGGACCCCTTATCAGCTTATTGCCAGATCCGACCACAAAGCCGGACCAGGCATCTCAGCAGGGGGCCTCTCCAACTTCTCACCTGGCCACCCGCCTGGTAACTTTGAGCCTACTGCCCAGAGTGACAGCCTTCCCACGACTTCCTGCCTGTAAGTGACTGATCCGAGATCCATCTCTGCCGAAACATGGAGCTCTGGACCTTGAACACTGACATTCTTTTTCATGACCGTGATACGAGCCTTGAAAACGCAGCTTTTACAAATAATGTTAGTCGGCCGGTGCCGCGGCTCACTAGGCTAATCCTCCACCTGCAGCGCCAGCACCCCGGGTTCTAGTCCAGGTTGGGGCACCAGATTCTGTCCCGGTTGCTCCTCTTCCAGTCCAGCTCTCTGCTGTGGCCCAGGAAGGCAGTGGAGGATGGCCCAAGTCCTTGCACCTGGTCCTCCCTGCACCCGCATGGGAGACCAGGAAGAAGCACCTTGCTCCTGGCTTCTGATTGGCGCAGCGCGCCAGCCGTAGCGGCCATTTGGGGGGTGAACCAACAGAAGGAAGACCTTTCTCTCTGTCTCTCTCTCACTGTCTAACTCTGCCTGTCAAAAACAAAAACAAGCCGGTGCCGTGGCTTAACAGGCTAATCCTCCGCCTTGCGGCGCCGGCACACAGGGTTCTAGTCCCGGTTGGGGCGCCTGATTCTATCCTGGTTGCCCCTCTTCCAGGCCAGCTCTCTGCTATGGCCCGGGAAGGCAGTGGAGGATGGCCCAAGTCCTTGGGCCCTGTACCCGCATGAGAGACCAGAAGCACCTGGCTCCTGGCTTCGGATCAGCGTGGTGCGCCGGCCGCAGCGGCCATTGGAGGGTGAACCAACGGCAAAAAGGAAGACCTTTCTCTCTGTCTCTCTCTCACTATCTACTCTGCCTGTAAAAAAAAAAAAATAATGTTAGTCCTGTGTAATATACTATAACTATGCATTGACCCTATGTTTTGACCCCATGCAAGGTATCTGCAAATAATGCTGGAGACCTTGATGTACATATACTGTTATAATTGGATAGCCCTCAAAATTACTTTAACACTGTATACTGTGATCTGTGGATTAATGAATAAGTTCAAGTAGTATTATTGATATTGATATTAATGGTATTGATTCCAGTAGTCCTCTAGTCATTAAGGAAATAGTGTTTCTCTGATAGTTAAGTATTATAGTAAGTAAATTAAGTAGAAGATAAGTAGTTATGTTAAGCTAAGTAGTTACGTTAAGCTAAATAGTTAAGCTAAGTAGTTAAGTGGTGGTGTTAAGTTTATTGGTAAGTGTATTAAATAGTATAGATTGATAAGTATATTGATACTGATAAGTGTTTTGACCTCAATGAGCATGCTGTTGAGTAGTGTGATAAAAAAAAAAAAAAAAAAAAAAAAAAAAAAAAAAAAAACCCTGGTGTATAAGCAATAAAATCTCTCATTGGAAAGACAGTCTTGTGTCCTGGTGTTCCTTTCTTCCCCGTGACTGACATGTAGTACGTCGCACTTGCTACTGTCGAGCTGCATGACAGTAGGCGCTCGAGACAGGCTGACAATAGTGGTGCTTACTTTTAGCATCAGGAAGATTAAACATGTGTTTAAAGCACATGGAACAGAGCTGAGCACATGAAACATACTATAAAATATACGCTATTATTTTACAAGTAGATCTGAACTCCAAGATAGAGATGGCAACTGAAACTTATATCCCAGGTCTATTTAGGCATGGGCATTTGGCACAGCAGTGAAGTTGCTACTTGGTACATCCCCATCTCATATTGAGTGCCTGGTTTGAGTCCCATTTCCATGGCTTCTGATCCAACTTCCTGCCAATGTGCACCCTGGAGGCAGCAGATGATGATTCTAGTACCTGGGTCCCTGCCAGCCATGTGGGAGACCTGGACTGAGTCTCAGGTTGCTGACTTTGGTTTGGCCCAGCTCTGAATGCTGTGAGCATCTGGGGAGTGAACCAGTGGACGGAAGATCTCTCTCTCTCTCTCTCTCTCTCTCTCTCTCCTGACTTTCAAATAAAATGAAAATAAATTTAAAAAACAAAATTTTATTTATTTGAGAGGCAGAGAGACCCTCCGTCTGCTGGCTCACTCCCCAAATGCCCACAATGGGCCAGAATCAGGGCAGAAGCCAGGAGCCAGGAATGCTATTCAGGTCTCCATGTGGGCAGCAGGAATTTAATTTCTAAAACCATCAATACTGCCTCCTAGGGTCTACACTGGCTAGAACTAGAAAGTGAACCCAGATACTCTACTATGGGGTGCAAATATCTTTTTTTTTTTTAAAATATTGATCTATTTATTTGAGAGTCAGGAACTTCTTCCAGGTCTCCCACATGGGTGACAGGGGCCCAAGCTCTGGGCTATCCTCCGCTGCTTCTCCTAGGCCATTATAGGGAGCTGGATGGAAGAGGAGCTGCTAGGACACAAACCAGTGCCCACAAGAGATGCCAGCATTGCAAGTGGTGACTTTGCCTGCTATTCCACAATGCCAGCCCCGATGCAGACATCTTAACCACTAGGCTAAATGCCCACCCCTGTGTCCCAGGTTGTTAACAGCTAAGCCATACAGCCACATTCTGACAAGTTACCGTTCACAGTCTACTTACACACTGCTTCTGCCTTACACACGGCCACCTGAACGCTTGTTCTCCCAAGGATAAAACACAGCCCATCCTTGAAAGAAGAGAAACAAACCCACCTGGTCAGAACTTCTGCTTTAATAAAACTATAGTGGCTCAATTTCTGAACCTGAAGAGACTTAAACTCATGGAAATGAGCTTGTCTGCAGAGTTAGCAGAGGATGAATAACGTTGACAAAGTAGACCAAAGGGCAGGCACTCATCCTGCCAGTTCAGACGCTGCCTGGGGTGCCCATGTCCCATTTCAGAGTGTGGATTCAGGTCCTGGCTAGGCTTCCCGCTCCCTGCTGATGCACACTCTGGGAAGCAGCATCGAAGGTTCTAGTACTTGCGTCCCTGCCATCTTCATGAGAGACCTGGAGTTGAATTCCTGGCTTCAGCCTGGCCCAGTCTTGGCTGTTGTGGGCATTTGGGGAGTAAACCAGCAGATGGGAGGTCGCTGTTTATTTGACAGTCTCTCTTTCTGTCTTCCTGTCTGTCTCTCTGCCTCTGAAACAGAATTTTAAAAGATTTTAAAAAAGCAGACCCAGGACTAATCCATGACCACAGACAACTAAAGATACGTTTCAATGCCTTGACACCAGCTCCTGTCCCAACCACAACTCTGCAGGTGTCCTTTGAGAGGTCAGAATGTCCCCCAGGCCTCATCTCTCCTGAATGCTTTGTACACCAAAGCCTTCAGGCTCTTAAGAGGAATGCTAAGCGGAGAGGGACATGATCAGAAAGTCACAGGGAATCCCGCGGAAAAATAGAACAGTGGAGGTAACACACAGGACAGGAAAAAAGTGTTGGAAGAGGGATGCAACTGCACCCAAAGCTGCTGGGACAAATCTCTGACCTTCTCCCTTTTTCTTTTTGTATTCACTTTCCTTATGCTGAGTGCCAACCACACCAGAATGAAGAAAGACCCTTCTGGGAGGCACTAACGGTTGTAGATATGTTGGGAAGTTAATAATGTGTTTTGTTTCTCTAATGGCACATACCTACTTTATCATTTTATTAATTAGCTACTTTTAAAAATATTTATTGGGGCCAACGCTGTGGCATAGCAGGTAAAGCCACCATCTGCAGTGCCAGCATCCCATATGGGCGCCAGTTTGAGTCCTGGCTGTTCCTCTTCCAATTCAACTCTCTGCTATGGACTGAAAAAGCAGTAGAAGATGGCCCACGCCCTTAGACCCTTGCACCCATGTGGAGAACCAGAAGTTCCTGGCTCCTGGCTTCAGATCAGCGCAGCTCCAGCCGTTGTGACCATCTAGGGAGTGAACCAGCAGATGGAAGATCTCTCTCTCGCTTTCTCTCGCTCTCTCTCTCTGCCTCTGCCTCTGCCTCTCTGTAACTCTGCCTTTCAAATAAATAAATAAATCTTTTAAAAAACACTTAATTATTTATTCGAAAGGCAACACACAGGAGCAAGAGAGAGGGAGAGACAAGAGAGATACCCTTCATCTGCTGGTTCATTCCTCAAATGTCTCCAACTGCTGGGTTTAGGCCAGGCCAAAGCCAGGAGCCAGAAACTCCAGCCATGGCTCCCACATACGGTGGAAGGGGTCCAAGTACTTGGGCCATCTTCTGCCGCTTTCCCAGGTGTATTAGCAAGGAGCTGTTTCAGAAGCCGGGTACCTGGAACTCGAACCAATGCTCTGATATGGGATGGCCACCTCCACCACAATGCCAGCCCCTCGCTGCTGCTTTTTTGTCTGCTTCCCTATTACAACATAAGTTCCAAGAGGGCAAGGAACAGTCCCTGTGTCTTGCTATGGCTCTGGCTCATCCTTGTATCTAAGCCACCAGTATATGCCTGACACATTGTTACATATATTAGCGTAGGAAAAAAACACCATGAAAATGTTAGAAAGGGATATTGCAAAACATTTTGTATTTTTGGATGTTTAAAACTTTTTAAAAAAATATTTAAAAGACAAAGTTACAGACAGAGAAAGAGAGAGAGAGAGAGAGAAGTCTTCCATCTACTCGTTCACTTCCCCAAACGGCTGCAACCACCAGAACTGGGCCAATCTGAAGCCCGGAGCCAGGAGCTTCTTCCAGGTCTCCCACATGGGTGTAGGGGCCCAAGCTCTTGGGTCATCTTTTGCTGATTTCCCAGGCCATTAGCAGAGAGCTGGATTGGAAGTGGAGCAGTCAGAACGTGAACCAGTGGCCATATGGGATGCTGGCACTGCAGGCCGGGGCTTTAACCCGTTGTGCCACAGCTCCAGCCCCAAAACCTTCTTAAATGAGAGAAAATCAAGATGCCTTGGTGGCCGGCGCCGTGGCTCACTAGGCTAATCCTCCACCTTGCGGCACCGGCACACCCGGTTCTGGTCTCCCGGTCGGGCACCAGATTCTGTCCCGGTTGCCCCTCTTCCAGGCCGGCCCTCTACTATGGCCCAGGAAGGCAATGGAGGATGGCCCAAGTGCTTGGGCCCTGCACCCCATGGGAGACCAGGAGAAGCACCTGGCTCCTGGCTTCAGATCAGCGTGGTGCGCCGGCCGCAGCGGCCATTGGAGGGTGAACCAACGGCAAAAAGGAAGACCTTTCTCTCTGTCTCTCTCTCTCTCTCTCACTGTCCACTCTGCCTGTCAAAAAAAAAAAAAAAATGCCATGGTGAAAAAGATAATTAGATATGACAAGAATAATTAAACTTTCTATGTGAAGAATAAAAATAGCTAGCAATTACTTATCACTTTATACATGCCAATTTTTGTTCTGAGCACTTCATATGTTTTAACTCGCATGAGCATCCAGATAACCTTATGATGCAGGCACTGTCATCATCATATCCCTTTCACAGATAAAGTAACTGTGGCACCACAAGAGTAAGCACTTTGCTCAAGATCCAACAGCTGTTAGTAGTAGAGGCAGGATTTGAACTTGAGGCTCCAGGGTTCATGCTTTCGACTATTACATTACAATTGCACCTAAAGAGCCGGCGCAGCGGCTCACTAGGCTAATCCTCCGCCTTGCGGCACCGGCACACCGGGTTCTAGTCCCGGTTAGGGCACCGGATTCTATCCCGGTTGCCCCTCTTCCAGGCCAGCTCCCTGCTATGGCCCGGGAAGGCAGTGGAGGATGGCCCAAGTGCTTGGACCCTGCACCCCATGGGAGACCAGAAGCACCTGGCTCCTGCCATCGGATCAGTGTGGTGCTCCGGCTGCAGCACGCCAGCCGCGGCGGCTATTGGAGGGTGAACCAACAGCAAAGGAAGACCTTTCTCTCTGTCTCTCTCACTGTCCACTCTGCCTGTCAAAAAATTTTAAAACAAAACAAAACAAAAAAACAATTGCACCTAAAGAAATTTATAAGGTAAACAAGGAATAAGGTAGAAGGGGTCCAAATAAAGTTATGTTCATAACACCTAAGATTTTATCATACAGTATTTTTTTTTATTTTTTAAAGATTTATTTATTTATTTGAAAGTCAGAGTTACACAGAGAGAGGAGAGGAAGAGAGAGTGAACCATCCACTGGTTCACTCCCCAAATGGCCGCAACGGCCGGAGCTGAGCCTATCTGAAGCCAGGAGCCAGGAGCTTCTTCTAGGTCTCCCACATGGGTGCAGGGGCCCAAGGATTTGGGCCATCCTCAACTGCTTTCCCAGGCCACACACAGAGCTGGATCGAAAGTGGAGCAGCCGGGTCTTGAACTGGCGCCCATATGGGATGCTGGTGCTTCAGGCCAGGGTGTTAACCCACTGCTCACAGCGCCGGCCCCTATACATACAGCATTAATAAAAAATACAAATAATCTAGTTGAAACATTAGCAAAGAATGGAAATCAGGGGCCAATGCTGTGGCCTAGCGGGTAAAGCTGCTGCTTGGGCACTAGTATCCCATATAGGCTCTGGTTCGAGTCCCAGCTGTAACAATCGATCCAGATTCCTACTAATGCACCTGGGAAAGCCGTGGAAGATGGTTTAAGTATTTGGACCTCTGAACCCATGTGGGAGACCCAGCTGGAGTTCCAGGCTCCTGGCTTCAGCCTGGCCCAGCCTCAGCCATTTGAGGAGTGAACCATCAGATGAAAGCTCTCTTTCTCTTTCTCTTTCTCTCCCTCTCTCTGTAATTGTACATTTCAAATAAATAAATACATCTTTAAAAAACAAAATGAAAATCCACAATTCTAATAAGAAATTTAAAAAAATAAAGAATAGAACTCAAAGAGTCTCTGAAGGAACACAC
The DNA here is from genome assembly GCF_033115175.1 of Lepus europaeus. Lineage (NCBI taxonomy): Eukaryota > Metazoa > Chordata > Mammalia > Lagomorpha > Leporidae > Lepus > Lepus europaeus. Next base: position 27,269,620 of record NC_084831.1, read on the forward strand.
ATGATCACTTCCTGTTTAATAAGTAGTGATTCCTAAAACTATGACAATAGTGAGATACTTCTTTTAGATTGGCAAGAAGTAAACTAATGCTAGTATCCAATATTTGCAAGGGTGTGGGGAGAAGTAAACTGGTAACACCACTTTGCTTTGGTGGACTGTTTTTCATTACTCTTACTATTGTTACGGATTCTCAGATTATCCCTATTTGGCCAGCGAGAGCCCTTCCAGCTGGCTCCCTCCTTTTGACATGTGGATCATTCTTTGAGGATTACTTTCTTTCTGGCACAACAAGACACTTGCAGGCTCATTCTGTCCCAACCCTGAAATCTGTCATTTCTTTAAGGGGCTCTGGTTGCTTTCAGAAACCAAATGTATTTATTGGTATTGTAGCGTTATTGCTGTTGGGCCCTCTTGCTAGGCTAGAAAATGAATGAATATAGAAATGCTTAATGATAAATGTGAAATAAAATAATCAACACATAAGTTGTCTGTGTAGTTGGTGTTTTGTTTTGTTGTTTTTTTTTTTTTTTTTTTTTTTTTTTGACAGGCAGAGTGGACAGTGAGAGAGAGACAGAGAGAAAGGTCTTCCTTTTGCCGTTGGTTCACCCTCCAATGGCCGCCGCGGTAGCGCGCTGCGGCCGGCGCACCGCGCTGTTCCGATGGCAGGAGCCAGGTGCTTCTCCTGGTCTCCCATGGGGTGCAGAGCCCAAACACTTGGGCCATCCTCCACTGCACTCCCTGGCCACAGCAGAGAGCTGGCCTGGAAGAGGGGCAACCGGGACAGGATCGGTGCCCCGACCGGGACTAGAACCCGGTGTGCCGGCGCCGCAAGGTGGAGGATTAGCCTGTTGAGCCACGGCGCAGGCCCGGTGTTTTGTTTTTTTAATTTAAAACACACACAGAGACATAACAAAATACTGAATTATTCTGTTAAGAGTGGTTGATTTTTCATTTCAATTTGTATTTAAAATTTTCTGAAACATGGTATCCTTTTTTGTTACTTGCTCAATATACTTTTATTTTAGAATATAATTAGATTATAGAAAGCTTGTAAACATCAAAGAATTTCCTTATACTCCATACACAGTTTCCCCTGTTATTATCTGCTGTCATAATTAATCAATATTGATTTCTTGTCAATGAAGCCCATACTTAATTCAGATTTTCTTAGTGTTTACCTAATACCTCTTTTCTGTTCTGAGATCTCATCTAAGACACCAGATCACATTTCACTGTCCTGTCTCCTTAGCCTGCTCTTGGTTGCAATGATTTCTGAGACTTGCATTTTTTTTCAATGACTTTGATCATTTCAAGGAACTCAGGGCAGCTATTTTGTAGGATGTACTTCAGTTGAGACACATTTGATGTTTTTCTCATGAGTAGACTAGAGTTATACTCTTTGGGAGGAAGATCATACAAGGGCCACTCTCATCACATCATATCAAGGGTACGTATCACTGTTGGCAGGCTATTATTTTTAAATTTTTATTTATTTCTTTTCATTTTATTTGAGAGAGAGAGAGATGGAGAGATCTTCCATCCACTAGTTTACTCCCTTAATACTTGCAAAAGCTGGATTTGGGACAGGCTGAAACCAGGAGCCTGGAACTCCATCTGGGTCTCCCATGTGAGTGGCAAACTCCCAAGTACTTGAGTCATAACCTGCTGTCTCCCAGGGTGTACATTAGGAGGCAGCTGATAATGATCGCAGGCAGAGGATCTGGGACTTGAAACAGATACTCTGACAAGAGATGCAGGTGTCGGAAGTAGTATTGAAACCACTGCACCAAATTCTCACCCCTCCCATGTATTTTAAATAATCTCTAGATAACTGATAACACCCAATGCAATGTAAATAGTTGTTTTACAGTATTGGTTAGGAATAATGACATAAACAAAAGCCTGTACACATCAGTAGAGAGGAAATTTTTTTTTTTTTAATTTTTTGACAGGCAGAGTGGACAGTGAGAGAGAGAGACAGAGAAAAAGGTCTTCCTTTGCCGTTGGTTCACCCTCCAATGGCCGCCGCAGCCGGCGTGCTGCGGCAGGCACACCGCGCTAATCCAAAGGCAGGAGCCAGGTGCTTCTCCTGGTCTCCCATGGGGTGCAGGGCCCAAGCACTTGGGCCATCCTCCACTGCACTCCCTGGCCACAGCAGAGAGCTGGCCTGGAAGAGGGGCAACCGGGACAGAATCCGGCGCCCCAACCTGGGACTAGAACCTGGTGTGCCGGCGCCACAAGGCGGAGGATTAGCCTATTGAGCCACGGCACTGGCCAGGAATTTTTTTCAAATTTTCAAAAATTTTCAGTCTGTGGTCAGTTAAATCCACAGATGAAGAACTGAAGGCACAGAGTGCTGACTGTCCTCTCTTTCCTCCTCTTCTTCCTCCTTCTTCTTAAAGATTCATTCATTCATTCATTCATTCATTTGAAAGAGCAACAGAGAGAGAGAGGGAGAAAAGAGAGAGATTTTCTATCTGCTGATTCAGTCTCCAAATGCCCACAAACAGCCAAACACTGGGCCAGGTTGAAGCCAGGAGCCAGGAACTCCATCCAGATCTCCCAAGTAGGTGGCAGGGGTCCAAGTATTTGGGCCATCTTCCTTTGCAGGGAGCTAGGTTGGAAGCAGAGCAGCTGGGACTCCAACGGGCACTGTGATATGGGATGTAGGGGTCGCAAGCAGCGGCTCAAACCGCTGAGCCACAACCCTGGCTTCTGTAGGCTTTCTTTCGAAAGTCACAACTGGAAGTTGCACATTGTGTTTATTATGCTTCTATTCCTGTGGCCAAAACATAGCTACACGATGACACCTCACCATAAAGGAGGCTGAGAAATGTGGTCTCTTCAGCTAAAACTTCAAACGGTTAAAGAAAAGGAAGCTGGGTTTTAGGAAACCAGAGCCGTCTGGCCATGGTGGGTTGCAAGCATTCTAAGGAAGAAAGAAATAGAAAAAGCAGAACTCCAACTTCTGTGGCGCCTACTAATCATTCTCTTTGTTACATTACCCAGACGTTCCTTTTCTAATTCATCTGGATTTCTCACTGGTAAGAAATTTATGTTAAAGAAGAAAAGAAAAAAACCAAAACAACAAAAAAGAAATCTACACCAATCATTTTCACTCTACATGGTTCCCAAATTCATGCCCTTTCCACTTTTCTTTTTTTAAAAATTTTTTTGTTTATTTATTTGTTTGAAAGTCAGAGTTACAGAAAGAGGGAAAGAGAGAGAGAGAGAGAGAGCTCTTCCATCTGCTGATTCACTCCCCAGAGGGCTGCAACAGCTAGGACTGGTCCAGACTGAAGCCAGGAGCTAGGAGCTTCATCTTGGTCTCCCACGAGGGTAGTAGGGACCCAAACACTTGGAGCATCTTCTGCTGTTCTCCCAGGCCATTAGCAGGGTGCTGCATCGGAAGTGGAGCAGCCAGAACACAAGCCCACGCCCGTACAGGATGCAAGCACTGCAGATGGCAGCTTCATCCACTATGCCACAATGCTGACCCTTCTCCACACTTTGCACCATCCCATTCTCCTTTCCCCATCTTTTCTGGATCAAAACCAGATCTTCCATTTACTTGAGAAGGTTTATCTAGCCACAGCCATGCCCTTAGGGTTTTCCTTCCACTCCAAGAGGAGCATGGAGTTATTTTCCCAGGGCCAGGCATTGTGGCCCAGTAGTCAGGCTACCACTTGGGATGCCCGCATCCCACATCAGAGCACCTGGAGTTGAGTTCCACCTCTGCTTCCAGCCCAGCTTCCTGCCACTGTGCACCCTGGGAGGCAGCAGATGAGAGCTCAAGTACTGCAGGCCCTGCTACCCACGTGAGAGACCTAGAGTGAATTCCTGGCTCCTGGCCTTGGCCTCAGCAAGCCCTGGCTGTTGTAGGCATTTGGGGGCATGAACAAGACCTCTCTCTCTCTCTCTCTCTGTTTGTTGCTCTGCCTTTCAAATAAATAAATTTTTTTTAACAAAAGATACTTCCCAAAGAAAGATCTTCCCTTAGGAAAACTGCTAACATGTTTAGCACCTTTACACACAGGACATCCTTCCCACCGGCAGATGAGGTGAGATGCCTGTGTTTGACACTTGGTGACAGTCTTTTCCCAAGGCAAGTAGGAGCATGAGCTGAAAGCCATTTTCCACAGCAAGCTGGCCCCGAGGAAGGGAGACTTCCTTCCTCTGAGAGCTCTGTCCCCGAGTGCCTTCAGCTTTCCCTCTGCACCCTGGCCCTCACCTTGAGTCTCTCCCCTCTCCTCTCCATCATGACACTCCTGAACCTTCCTCCTGCCTTTCCTCTCTCAGAACTACTCACCAACCACATTCAATGAAGGTCCAGATTATTTGAAAGCAGAGTTACAGAGAGAGACAGAGATCATCCATCCACTGGTTCATGCCCCAAACTGCTACAATGACCAGGGCTGGGCCAGGCTGAAGCCAGAAGCCAAGCGTTTCTTCCAGGTCTCCCACATAGCTGCAGGGGCCCAAGCACTTGGGCCGTCCTCGCTGCCTTCCCAGGCGCATCGGCAGGGAGCTGGATCAGAAGTGGAACAGCCAGGACAAGAACAGGTGTCCATAGGGGATGCCAGCACTGCAGGCCATGGCTTATCTGGGTGCTCCACAACACCAACCCTGCCCATTAGATTTTTTTTTTTTTGACAGGCAGAGTGGACAGTGAGAGAGAGACAGAGAGAAAGGTCTTCCTTTTGCCGTTGGTTCACCCTCCAATGGCCGCCGCGGTAGCGCGCTGCGGCCGGCGCACCGCGCTGTTCCGATGGCAGGAGCCAGGGGCTTCTCCTGGTCTCCCATGGGGTGCAGAGCCCAAACACTTGGGCCATCCTCCACTGCACTCCCTGGCCACAGCAGAGAGCTGGCCTGGAAGAGGGACAACCGGGACAGGATCGGTGCCCCGACCGGGACTAGAACCCGGTGTGCCAGCCCCGCGAGGCGGAGGATTAGCCTGTTGAGCCACGGCGCCGGCCTGCCCATTAGATTTTAACAGGGATTGGACACTGAGTTCTACGAGGTGAATGTCTAATTTTAAGTATCTCAGACTTTTTGGAGGAAATGTCTTCTCCTTTGGTATCAGATGAAAGAAGGAGGTAAAAATGGACTTTTACTGAACAAGTAGAATGCATTATACTGGTATGTAAGTCAATGTATTCAACTTCATAATAATCATGAGTGACATCACTGTCCCTATTTTACAGACAAACTGAGGCTTCCAGAGGTATAACAATTGAGCTTCAAGATGTGTCTGATTTCCCAAACTGGTATTATTTCTAATAAAGTAGCTGTATTTGCCTGAAAGAAAGAGTTTATGGTCAAGGGATCATGCCTTCGCTGGAATTAACCACCACACAGATCTTGGGCAAAGAATAGCAACATCTTGAGAGTAGTTTCAAGAGATGAGTAAATTTTTATTTTTTTTTTACAGGCAGAGTGGACAGTGAGAGAGACGGAGACAGAGAGAAAGGTCTTCCTTTGCCGTTGGTTCACCCTCCAATGGCTGCTGTGGCCGGCGCACTGCGCTGATCCGAAGCCAGGAGCCAAGTGCTTCTCCTGGTCTCCCTTGCGGGTGCAGGGCCCAAGCACTTGGGCCATCCTCCACTGCACTCCCAGGCCATAGCAGAGAGCTGGCCTGGAAGAGGGGCAACTGGGACAGAATCCTGTGCCCTGACCGGGACTAGAACCGGTGTGCTGGCGCCGCTAGGCGGAGGATTAGCCTATTGAGCTGCGGCGCTGGCGAGATGAGTAAATTCTACACCCAGCCAAACCCTGTCTCTTTTTGTGATATTTGTCTTGCTGGGAAGGGATGCATTTTTCCAAGAAGTGGACTGTAATTAGATCTTTAAAAAAATGTGGCCTCCCGAATCCCTCTCCAGACTATGGAACCTGACCTCTGGTGGGCACAGTGCATAAATTAGCATTTTAAATAAGACTCTCTAAAACATTAATTTCCATATCATTAGTTTAGTGAATAAACAGAAAAGAGCTGTCTTTCCTCCAACTGTTCATATTTTCATAAAGTGATGACTAGTTAGCACTCTTGTCAGAGGCTGGGAACCAGAAAGCCTAAGTCTTCCTTCTAAATTATTCATTTAATAATTATTTGTTGCATGCATTCAAATGCGCCAGGCATAGGAGAGCAAATATACTGCTTTAAAATGTCTTGGGAGGGAAAGCCAATGACTGTGCAGAGGATGATTTGAAAGCCATGGTCAAGAAGAAACCAGCTTTGAGAAATTACTTGATCGCTTAATCAGTCCCATGAATTCCGAGTGTCCCCCGAGCGGTAGTTGGAATACATGTGTGCTATTGTGTTCCAGGACTGGCATGTGCCTGCCTGGATATGGTGGTTAAAGAGGGACCGGCAGGGGTTCCTTTCCTCTGTTGCTCCCTGGGGCTAAGCCAGATCGCAAGATGTCAACTTTCTGGGAAGGGGTAAATGTCTATATGGAGAGTGGACCCAGGTTTTGCAAGGAGCCCGAACTTTGACAGTTCTAGGGGTCCTCTCCAAGAAAAAGAGCATGAAGTTGTGACCACAATATTAAGTAGAAATCTGAATATTCATTTAGAGTGAGAAAAAGATCAAGGCAAATAATTGCAGGCTTACAGGTTTGGATCAATCTCTCCCGAGGTCTTAAGGTAAATTTTCTGAAATGCTTCTTGCTTGTAAGCTTATCTAGAGCAGACCCCAATTTCCAGCAACTCCCACTTCTCCCAGGGGCCTCTGCAAGTGAGAGGCCCTGGAATTTAAGCTTCACTCATTTCACAATGAGTTCTCCTTCCCTCCTTCTCCCCTTACAGGGCCCAGGGATAGTCTTTGCTCCAGTGAACTTTGCTGTAGGCCAGCTCCCACAAATACGTATGGGGCCAGTTGTCCAGATGATTATGTTGGGGAACAATCTTTTCTTAATTTTAACTTTTTAAATTTATTTGAAAGGCAGGGAGATAGAAACAGACAGATATAGGAGAAGAGTCTTCCATCAATAGGTTTATTCTCCGAATGCCCACAACAGCCAGAGCTGGACCAGGCTGAAGCCAGGATCCAGGAACTCAACCTGGGACTCCCATTTGGGTGGTAGGAACCCAATCATTTGAGCCATCGTCTGCTGCCTCCCAGGAACCTGGAATCAGAAGCAGAGCCAGGATCCAAACCTGGGCACTTGGCCATGGGGTGCAGGAGTCCCAAGTGGTGTCCTAACTGCTATACCGAACACTTGCCTCTGGGAAGCAATCTTTCTTCTTCTTCTTCTTTTTTTTTTTAAAGATTTATTTTATTTATTTGAAAGAGCCACAGAGAGAGGTAGAGACAGAGAGAAGTCTTCCATTTGATAGTTCACTCCCCAGATGGCTGCAACGGCCAGAGCTGCGCTGATCCAAAGCCAGGAGCCAGGAGCAGCTCTGGGTCTCCCAGGTGGGTGCAGAGGCCCAAGGATTTGGGCCATCTTCCACTGCTTTCCTAGGCCATAGCAGAGAGCTGGATCAGAAGTGGAGCAGCTGGGTCTTGAACCGGTGCCCACATGGGATGCCGGTGCCTCAGCCCAGGGCTTTAACCCACTGCACCACAGCACCGGCTCCTAATTTATTTATTTGTTTACTTAATTTGTTTACTAATTACAGAGTGAGAGAAAGATCTTTAATCTATCCACTGGTTCACTCCCCCTAATGGCTGCAGTGGCTGAGGCTGGGTCAGGCTGAAGCCAGGAGCAAGGAATTCCATTCAGGTCTCCCACATGGATGGCAGGAACCCAAACACTTGGGCCATCTTCTGCTGCCTTCCTAGGTGCACTAGCAGGGAGCTGGACCAGAAGTGGAGCAGCTGGGACTCGAACTGGAGCTCATCTGGGATGCCAGCATTGCAGGCAGCAGCTTAACTTGCTGTGCCACAGTGCTGGTCTGGTGGGGAACAATCTTGACAGAGCAAACTCTAGTGCTGCTGGGGTATTGGTGGAGAAAATGGATTGCTAGCTCTGAGACAGTTATCCCACCCATTCGCCCTGGGGAACCTGCAAGCTGCAAAGGGGTCCAATGGTTTATGGATTTGCTATAGGCAGGCTGTGCAAACTGGAAAATAAATGTCTGTTAATGGGGGGCAGTGCTGTGTCATAGTGTGTAAAGGCCGCCGCGTGTAGTGCTGGCATCCTATATGGGCACTGGTTCGAGTCCTGGCTGCTCTACTTTTTTTTCTTTTCTTTCTTTTTTTTTTTTGACAGGCAGAGTGGACTGATGCAGCTCTCTGCTGTGGCCTGGGAAAGCAGTGGAAGATGGCCCAAGTCCTTGGGACCCTGCACCCGCATGGGAGACCCGGAAGAGACTCCTGTCTTCAGATCAGATCAGCTCCGGCCGTTGGAGCTATTTGGGGAGTGAGCCAGTGGATAGAAGACTTGCTCTCTGTCTCTTCCTCTCTCTGTTGACTCCGCCTTTCAAATAAATAAATAAGATCTTTACAAAAATGTCTGTTAATTCAGTTAGTTTATGAGATAGTGCTTCTTCCTCACTACTCAGAAGTTCTCACTGGCTGTCACTGCTGTGGTCTGTCTCCCAAGGGTACGTGTGTTGGAGGCCCAGTCCTCAGCATGTTGGTGTTGCGGTGGTAGAACCTTTAAGAGGTGGGGTTTGACAGGAGATAATGATGCTATGGGCCATGCTGCCCTTGGTGAGCATTAAGGTAGGTCTCCTGGAACCTTGTTGTTCCTGTGAGAGCAAGCCTGCCCCGGAATCTCTCTCTGGCTTCCCATCTTGCCACGACAGGCGATCTGTGCCCCTCACACATGCTCTTACCATGATGCCGCTGGCCACAATGTGATGCAGCCAGAGGGGGCCCTCATCAGAGCTGGTGCCCTCTGCTTGAACTATATATGTATTCGAAAAACTGAGTTAGAGAGAGATAGAGAGAGAGAAGGGAAGAAAGAAAAGAAGGAAGGAAGGAAGGAAAGAAGGTAGGAAGGAAGGAAGAAAGGAAGAAAGTTGGAAAAAAGAGAGATTATCCATCCACTGGCTCACTCCCTAAATGGCTTCAATGGCCAGGGCTGGACCAGCCAGAAGCCAAGAGCCTGGAACTCCACCCAGGTCTCCCAGGTGGGTGGCAAGAGCCAAGTACCTGCACTATCCTCCGTTGCCTTCCCAGGTGCATCAGCGGGGAGCTGGATGGGAAGTGGAGCAGCTGGGGCTCAAACTGGGGCCCATATGGGACGCCTGCATCATAGGCGGTGGGCGAACCGGCTATGCCATGTATTCTGTTACAGCGATGGAAAACTAAGATAGTCGTCTTATTTAAGTGGTATACACTAGGGAAGAGAATAATTTCTTCACAAATATAATTTGTATAGTAGATAAAAATGTGCAAAGGAGATGTTCAAGTAGATAAAAGTGTTCAAGGGAGGGATGGTAAGAGTGGAAAAGTTCAGAACTGAACCAACACATTTAGAGATGTTAAATCTGAAGCCAAAGGAAAGAAGAGATTTGCTCAAAACCATGAAGTCAGGCAGTCAGAGAGCCAGAATAGAATTCCTGGCCCGGCCTTCTTGTTTGACCAGACAACCTCCCCAATTCAAAATTCCAATTTGTAACAGCAAGGCGGAGGAATGTCTCAGGAAGCAAAAAGAATGAGCTCCAATTAAATTGGGTTTGGAGTCGTTGAGAGGTTATATGCTAAGCTAATCCTCTCCCAAGAGGAGAATAAATCAGCTGAGCTCTGCTGCGGAATTCATTGGTAACCTGTGTCAAAAACCTTGAACCTCGCCTCCTGAGACTGAAAGTCTGCTTCCTGCAATTTATTGTAAGGGCATAATCAGAAATGAGTGCAAAGACAGTGCAATGTGCAGTGGATTAGGCCGTGGCTGGCGACGCTGGAATCCTACATCAGAACGCTTGGTTAGAGTCCCGGCTACTCTGCTCTTCTGAGGCAGCATTTGTGCTAATGTGCCTGGGAGGCAGCAGATGACGGCCCAGGTTCCTGGGTTCCTGCCCCCTATATGGGAGAGTCAGACAGAGTTCCTGCCTCCTTTCTTTAGCCTGGCACAGGCCTGACTGTTGTGGGCATATGGGGAATGAATCAGCAGATGGAAAATATATTTCTCCCTCTCTCTGTTTCTCTGCCTTAAAAATAAATAAATCATAAAAGAGTGTAAAGATATATTGATATGCATGTTTTTGTAGCATAACTTTCAATGTCTAAAAATTAATATAAAATTTAAATTGTTCTTATATGTAATTGAAACACCAAATATGATCATGCTCATCATGAAACCCAGGAATCTTTTTCCTACCAGTCCCCACCTGCTCGACTCCCCAAAACTACTTCCAACTCCCCAAACTCTTGACTGTTATCTGTGTTTTTTTGTATCTACCTTTATGGGCCTTTTGTTTGTTTGCTTTCTTGTTTCAGAGACAGACAGATGGACAGACAGACACCTGGTTCACTCCCCAGTTGCTTACAATGGCTGAGACTGGGCCAAGCCAAAGCAGGAGCCAGGAACTCCATCTCAGTCCCTATCTCCCACCTGAGTGACAGGAACTCACTACTGCCATTGCCACTGCCTCCTACGGTCTGCATTAGCAGGAGGCTGGAGTCAGGAGCCGGAGGTGAGCAATGACCCAGGAACTGCAACATGGAATGCAGTCGTCTTAACCACTTGTCCAAATGCCTGCTCCTATTTCTGCTTTAGTTTTTGACGTCAAACATTGTTCATTAGCTTCCTTTTGTGGTAAATATTTAGCTCCTAACACAGACCACTCTCACTTCCTCTCCTCATTCTCTCAGTATCACAATTGTTTACTAAATCAGTATTTGTATTATTACAATTTCATAAGCATTACTCACTTCTGTGCCAAAGAGTATACCATGATTACAATTTTGTTATTGTTCTGTTGTTTTTACTACAGTTGATGCCTCACTTTCACATTGGCTTAGTTATCAATATTCATACAACGAGCTTTCTTTATGTTCCACAGGACATGCTATATGTCCATCAGTATTATTTTCAACTAGTCAGCTATATCAGCTATCTACCAATTCCATTTCCTCTCCAGACACCTCTGTTCCAGACTCTTCTGCTGCCCCATCTTGTGGTAAAGGCCAAATGTCCCAATTTGCTGCAAGCTGTTACTAGAGGACTTACCATTTGCTGGTGTTTGTCTTCTGTTTCTTTAATTCTCTTTCATTTTCTTTTAGGCTTATGCTCTTTTTTAAACTGAAAAACATCTTCCAGTTGCTTCTCTACTAGGAGGGCATTTCAGGTAAGTCTACTGCGTCCTTAGAGACAGCAATGTCTTAATTTGATTCTCACATTGAAGAGTATGGGTAGGTGAAGGAAACTACGGTACTGTGCCCCTGTTTTTCCCCCTGGAAACTGGAACTTGTGCTCCATTGTCCTCCAGGTTACAGTGTTACATTCCTATTTAAGAAGGCATCTGCCGGCGCCGTGGCTCAACAGGCTAATCCTCCGCCTTGCAGCGCCGGCACACCGAGTTCTAGTCCCGGTTGGGGCGCCAGATTCTGTCCCGGTTGCTCCTCTTCCAGGCCAGCTCTCTGCTGTGGCCAGGGAGTGCAGTGGAGGATGGCCCAAGTCCTTGGGCCCTGCACCCCATGGGAGACCAGGAGAAGCACCTGGCTCCTGCCATCGGATCAGCGCAGTGCGCCGGCAGCAGCGCGCCTACCGCGGCGGCCATTGGAGGGTGAACTAACGGCAAAAAGGAAGACCTTTCTCTCTATCTCTCTCTCTCACTGTCCACTCTGCCTGTCAAAAAATAAAATAAAATAATAAAAAAATAAATAAAAAATAAAAAAAAGAAGGCTTCTGCTTCCACTCTCTGAGAGCTTCTAGGAATTTCTTCTAATATTTTGTCCAAAATTTCAAGCTGATGCACCTCAGAGACTCTCTCTCTCTCCCTCCCTCTCTCTCTCTCCCTCTCTCTCTCTCTCTCAAGATTTTATTTATTTATTTGAGAGGCAGAGTTATAGACAGAGATGGAGAGACAGAGCAAGAGAGAGAGAGGTCTTCCATCTGCTGGTTCATTCCCTAAATGGCCACAATGGTCAGAGCTGGGTGGATTCAGAGCCAGGAGCTTCTTTCAGATCTCCCATGTGGGTGCAGGTGCCTCTTCCAGTGCTTTCCCAGGCCATAAGCAAAGAGCTGGATCAGAAGAGGAGTAGATGGGACACGAACCGGCGGCCATATGGGATGCCAGTGCTGCAGGTTCTCTTAATCTGGAGACAATTTCACTTAACACAAAAGTATATAAAATGCTAATTGCATACATATTTATTAACACAAACTATTCATAATATTCCCATTTCCTGACTTTTTCTTCTCACATTCTACCCATATCAATTGATTGAATTTTGTATTTCATTGGTTCATGAGATATGTGTATGTTGTTTTTTCCTATTTTTTAAAAGATTTATTTATTTATTTGAAAGGCAGAGTTACAGAGAGGCAGAAAGAGAGAGGGAGAGAGAGAGGTCTTCCATCCACTGGTTCCCTCCCCAAATGGCCACAATGGCTGGAGATGGGCCAATCCAAAGCCAAGAGCCAGGAGCTTCTGCCAGGTCTCCCACACAGGTGCAGGTGCCCAAGGACTTGGGCCATCTTCTACTGCTTTCCCAGGGCATAGCAGAGAGCTGGATCGGAACTGGAGCAGCCAAGACTCAAACTAGCACCCATATGGGATGCTGGTGTTGCAGGTGGAGGTTTAGCCCACTACGCCGCAGCACCAGCCCCTCTCTCTAATTCTTAAAATCATTGAATTGTATGGGATCCTATGCTATGTTAATATCTTCAATATTAATTTTTTTTAGTTTTTTTTAAATTAATTAACTTATTTATTTTGACAGGCAGAGTAGATAGTGAGAGAGAGAGAGAGAGAGAGACAGAGAGAAAGGTCTTCCTTTTCGCCGTTGGTTCACCCTCCAATGGCCGCCGCGGCCAGCGCATCGCGCTGATCCGATGGCAGGAGCGGGTCTCCCATGCGGGTGCAGGGCCCAAGGACTTGGGCCATCCTCCACTGCCTTCCTGGGCCATAGCAGAGAGCTGGCCTGGAAGAGGGGCAACTGGGATAGAATCTGGAGCCCCAACCGGGACTAGAACCCGGTGTGCCAGCGCCGCAAGGCAGAGGATTAGCCTGTTAAGCCACGGCACCGGCCAATTTTTTTTAGTTTTTTAAAAGATTTATTTATTTATTTATTTGAAAGGCACAGTTACAGAGAAAGGGAGAGACAGAGAGAAAGAGGTCTTTCATCTGCTGGTTCACTCCTTAAATGACCAAGTCTGGGCCAGGCTGAAGCCAGGAGCCTGGAACTCCAGCTGGGTCTCCCAGTATGTTTCGGGGGCCCAAGCAATTGGGGCCAACCTCCACTGCTTTCCTAGGAGCATTAGCAGGGAGCTGGATAGGAAGTGGGACTCAAACCGGCGCCTATATGGAATGCTGATGTCACATGAGGCTGCTTAACCTGCTGTGCAGCAACACTAGCACCAATTTTTGAGTTTTAAACACTTTGTGTGCTTAAAGATTTATTTATTTATTTATTTGAAAGGCAGAGTTAGAGAGAGAGAAGAGACTGAAAGAGCTCTTCTATCCCCTGTTTCACTCCCCAAATGGCCACAGTGGCCAGAGCTGGGCCAATCCAAAGTCAGAAGCCAGGAGCCAGGAGCTTCTTTTGGGTCCCCCACATGGGCCACAGGGACCCAAGGACTTGGGCCATCTTCTACTGCTTTCCCAGGCCATTAGCAGGGAGCTGGATTGGAAGTGGAGCAGCAGGGACAGGAACTAGAGCCCATATGGATGCCAATGTCACAGGCGGAGGCTTAACCTGCTATGCCACAGCACCAGCCCCAAGTTTTAAAGACTTTGAAAGTTGAAGAAATTTTAGAATCTTGCATTTGTACATATTCCTTGGTGAGACCATTCTGTTGAATGCTTTAAATGATACTCCACTTAACTTTGAATAACTCAAAGATTTTGTCTGACTTGCCTGTAACTTGCAGGTATAGCCCATGCGATCATTCTAACTTTTGAGGGAAGTAGGTCCTTACACTGGGAGTGGTTACAATCTAATGACAAGACAGACACGAATGACCACGTGGAAGACAGAGGAGAGAAGTGGAAGATAAGGGGTGGAGGAAAATTCCAAACGAGTTTCCAGGAAGGGAAATTTTGTCCTGACTTGGTAGGGAACAGGTGTTTGTGATGGATTCTAAAGGGTGAGCAGGTCTTCGAAGAGAGTAAGAAGGGAGTACCTAGAATGCAGCCAGAGCGAAGCCACGGAAGTCTGAAAGTACATTTTGTGTTGGGGGAACTACGAATGTCTGTGTGACTGGAGCACAGCAAAGGTGGAGGCAGAGAGGGCAAATGGGACCAGATCATGAATAGTTCTGAGGGCCAGGCTGTAGCATGAGGACTTGATGCTGAAGGTGTTAGGAACTTGCTCAGTGATGAATACAAACATGTTATACCAGCACATGCTATAGAGCAACAGTGTTCAATGTGTGGCTCGTGGATTTGGGGCGGGGGTAGGAGGAAGGTGGAGGGAGGGTGGGTGGTCCCTGAGACCCCTTTCACAGGGTTCACAAGATCAAACTATCTTGATGATAATGACAATAATAATTCTAATACATCATTGGCCTTCAAAAATTGTGATATAAAGCACCTAACATAAAACATATCTTTGTATCTTTCTCTTTTTCTTTTTTACTTGAGAGGCAGAGAGATGGCATCAAAGAGAGACAGCTAGAGAGAAGAGAGAGAGAGAGAGAGAGAGAGAGATCCCATCCAGTGAGATGGCTGCCTCATTCCCCAAAGGCCCACAACAGGGTCGAAGCTAGGAGCTGAGGGCTCAATCTGCATCTCCCACCTCACGAGCAGGAACTCAGCTTTGACAGTCTGCCCTAGAAGGAACTGAAGCCAGGTGTTGAACCCAGGTACTCTGATGTGAGAGGTCATCCGCTTAACTCCTAGTCTAAACATTCGCTCTTATATTTATCTTAATTTTACATTTTTTTTTTTTGACAGGCAGAGTGGATAGTGAGAGAGAGAGAGACAGAGAGAAAGGTCTTCCTTTTTGCCGTTGGTTCACCCTCCAATGGCTGCCACGACCAGCGCATCGCGCTGATCCGAAGGCAGGAGCCAGGTGCTTCTCCTGGTTCCCATGCGGGTGCAGGGCCCAAGCACTTGGGCCATCCTCCACCGCACTCCCGGGCCACTGCAGAGAGCTGGCCTGGAAGAGGGGCAACCGGGACAGAATCCTGCGCCCCAACCGGGACTAGAACCCGGTGTGCCGGCGCCGCAAGGCGGAGGATTAGCCTGTTAAGCCACGGCGCCTGCCAATTTTACATTTTTATTTATTTGAAAGACACAGAAAGAAAGAAAGAAAGACAGAGATGCGGATTTTCTCCTCAAATGTCTGCAACAGTCAAGACTGACTCCCAGGAGTCCAGAATGCAATCTCTAGTCTCCCAACATGGGTGACAAGGACCCAACTACTTGAGCCATTACCTGCGACCTTCCAAGGTGTGCATTACCAGGAAGCTGGAATCAGGAGGAGTTCTGCGGCTCAGCCCCAGGCACTCTGATCTGGGACGTGGGCATCCCAAGCGGCATTGTTACCACTACACTGAATTCCTGTCCCCAGATTCATTTTAATTTTATGAAAACTTAACCTTCAAACATGTTTTTAAAATTTTCTGTGTGGCTAAATGACATCTGGCAGAAAGCACTTCTGCTGCACAAACAGTATGATTATTTCAAGGAAAAGCACTTGTGGGATGAGAGCTCTTTCTGGGAACTGGACTTGCTCCTTTTTCATAGAGCATCATTTTTGCTCGCAAGAATGACTGACAGGCACCCTATGGTTATGCAGACTTGGGTATTTGGCATACACGTTCTCCAAATTGAATGCAGACTCTCACTTCCAGGAAAACAACTGACAATATTTGTTGCCAGTAATAAGATCCAAGTTTTCTTGTGAAATTAGAATTTGGGAAAGCTTGTATATGTCATGATGGGCTTGACAGATTTTATGAGATTGGTGCTGACAAAAAGGAAGCAGTTTTTAAATATGTTTTATAATGAAATGTGTCAACATTTAGAAGATTAGCATAACTCAATAAGCCAATGTTTTCCAAATGACCAATGCATGATGTTACAAAATTATTCGTAAGTAAAACACTCATTCAAGCTACAAGAAAGACCAATGGATTTTTTTTTAAAGATTTATTTATTTATTTGAAAATCAGAGTTACATAGAGAGAAGGAGAGGCAGAGAAAGAGAGAGAGAGAGAGAGAGGTCTTCCATATGCCGGTTCACACTCCAATTGGCTGCAACAGCTTGAGCTGCGCCAATCAGAAGCCAGGAGCCAGGAGCCAGGAGCCAGGAGCTTCCTCCAGGTCTTTTCATGCGGGTGCAAGGGCCCAATGACTTGGGCCATCTTTTATTGCGTTCCCAGGCCACAGCAGAGAGCTGGATCGGAAGTGAAGCAGCCGGGTCTCAAACAGATGCCCATTTGGGAATGCTGGCACTGCAGGTGGTGGCTTCACCTGCTATGCCACAGCATGAGCCCCACCAATGGATTTTAATGTAACCAAATACAAATGCATTGGTAGAGTTGCAGATTCCACACTGAAACTTCTTTTTTTTCCTGAGTAAAACTGTATGTGAAACTAACTTTTAAGGAACTATTTATTGATTGTTGGTAAAGTACCAAAGAATAATATTCACAATTATCCATAAAATCTTTTAAAATACTCCTCTCTTTTCCAATAATATATCTGTGTGAGGCCAGATTTTCCTCTTAGACTTCAACCAAAGCAGTATATCACAGTGGATTAGATGCAGAAGATAGGAGAATCCAGCTGTTTTCTATTAAGCCAGATGTGAAAGAAGTTCACAAAAATATAACTGTTCTCACAATATTGTATTGGAAAATATAATTATTTTAAATTAAATATGTTATCTATATTAATATGCAATGGATTTATTGATACAATTTTTAAAAAAGATTTGTTTATTTATTTGAAAGGCAGAGTTACAGAGAGGCAGAGGCAGAGAGAGAGAGAGAGAGAGAGAGAGAGATAGGTCTTCCATCTACTGGCTCACTCCCCAAATGGCCGCAATGCCCGGAGCTGTGTCAATCCGAAGCCAGGAGCCAGGAGCTTCTTCTGGATCTCCCACACAGGTGCAGGGGCCCAAGCACTAGGGCCATCTTCTACTGCTTTCCTAGGCCATAGCAGAGAGCTGGATCGGATGTGGAGCAACCAGGTTTCAAACTGGCACCCATATGGCATGCCGGCGCTGCAGGCAGTGGCTTTACCTGCTACACCACAGTGCTGGCCCCTTGGTATAATTTGAAGTAATATATCTTTTAAAATTTTCTTAGATTCAATTTCAAATATGGTAAATAAACAAAAGCTCAACATTTTTCTTTAAGGGTACAGAGGAACTCTGATATCAAAGAGCTTGGGAACCAGAGATTTGGAGACTGGGTGCCACAGAATCAACACTTTTTTTGTAATTCTGGAGATGGTATATGAAAAGACTGAAAGATGAAAAATTAGAGGCAGGAAGACCAGTAAGGAAGTCATTGAAATAATTTGAATGAGTACTCTACAGTCTCTATACAAACTGGGAGAACAGGTTTCAATTCAGTAGCTTTGAGTATTCTTAAAACCACAAGATATGGCCGGTGCCACAGCTCACTAGGCTAATCCTCTGCCTGTGGCGCTGGCAACCCAGGTTCTAGTCACAGTTGGGGCGCTGGATTCTGTCCCGGTGGCTCTTCTTCCAGTCCAGCTCTCTGCTGTGGCCTGGGAAGGCAGTGGAGGATGGCCCAGGTGCTTGGGCCCCTGCACCTGCACGGGAGACCAGGAGGAAGCACCTGGCTCCTGGCTTCAGATAGGCGCAGCATGCCGGCCGTAGCAGCCATTTGGGGAGTGAACCAACAGAAGGAAGACCTTTCTCTCTGTCTCTCTCTCTTTCACTGTCTAACTCTGCCTGTCAAAAAACAAAACAAAACAAAACAAAAAAACAAAAACACAAGATATCATTCTTCACCTAACTAATGATTGGCAACACTCCATAAATCTGGCAGTAGGTTTTGTTGGTGAAGGTGCAGAGAAACACTTGGTTTCATACATAGCTGGTAGATAGATAGACCTTTACAAGACATTAACACCAATGTTTAAGAGGTACACACATGTTGTTAATTTTAGGTTTATAATACAAAGAGTTGCACATTTGATTTGGGAATGTTGATTGCAAAAAAAAAAAAAAGGGAGCACTCTAAAGTCCATAGAGAATGCATACATAAGTTATGACTTACATAGAAGGGCATAGTGGGAAGCTGTTAAAACAAATACACCCATTTTAGTGATACTAACAAAGAATTATCTCCAAAAGTATTGTTAGTGAAAAATCAAGGTTGAAAGTAATGTGCATCAGGGCCGGTGATGTGGCAAAGCGGGTAAAGCTGCTGCCTGCAGCACCGGCATCCCATATGGGCGTCAGTTCGAGTCCCAGATGCTCCACTTCCAATCCTGCTCTCTGCTATGGCCTGGGAAAGCAGTAAAAGATGGACCAAGTCCTTGGACACCTGCACCCATGTGGGAGACCTGGAAGAAGCTCCTGGCTCCTGACTTCAGATTGGTGCAGCTCTGGGCATTGTGGCCATTTGGGGAGTGAACCAGTGGATGGAGGATCTCGCTCTCTCTCTCTGTGCCTCTGACTCTCTATAACTCTTGACTTTCAAATAAATAAATTCTGATCCAGGTCCTTGCTGATGGCCTGGGAAAGCAATAGAAGATGGTCCAAGTCCTTGGGTCCCTGCGCCTGTGTGGGAACCCAGAAGAAGCTCCTGGCTCCTGGCTTCAGCCTGGTCCAGCCCCGGCCATTGTGGCCTTTGGGGAAGCAAACCAGAGGATAGATCTCTCTCTCTCTCTCTCTCTCGTTCTTTCTCTGTATTTCTGCCTTTCAAATAAATAAATAAATCTTAAAAAAAAGTTTGTCTTGTACTCTAAGAACAGCGTTTCTTCTATATACCAAACTGATTTAATTTATTTTTAAAGATTTATTTATTTTATTTGAAAGACAGCGTAACAGAGAGGCAGAAGTAGAGAGAAAGAGAGAGAGAGAGAGAGAGAGAGAGAGAGAGTCTTCTATCTGCTGGTTCACTCCCCAGATGGCCGCAACAGCTGTAGCTGCGCCGACCCGAAGCCAGGATCCAGGAGCTTCTTCCAGGTCTCTCATGCAGGTGCAGGAGCCCAAGGACTTGGGCCATCTTCTACTGTTTTCCCAGGTCATAGCAGAGAGCTGGATAGGAAGTAGAGAAGCCGGGACTGGAACTGACACCCATGTAGGATGCTGGTATTGCAGACAGTGGCTTTACTCCCTATGCCACAGCAGTAGTCCCCAAACTGATTTTAAATATTTATTTACTTATTTATTTGAGGGGCAGAGATGGGATCGGGGGAGAGAAAGAGAGAGAATGAGAAATTCTATCCATTGTTCACTCCTCAAGTGCTTGCAGTGGCTGGATGCAGGACCTCGGTCCAGGACTCCTGCATGGGTCGCAAAGATCCAGTCACTTGATTCATCACTGCTGCCTCCCAGGGTGCATACCCCCAGGAAACTGGAACTAGGGATAAAGCTTGGGTTCAGACGGCGGCACTCTAATACATATGCAGCATCCCAAGTGGTGGCTTACCTTTTAGGTCAAACACTTACCCCCTACACTGGCTTAGACTAGCAGATGAAGAGGATAAAATGTTGAGGTTTGGACTTGAACAAATTTAGGTTCAAATCCCAATTCTGTTACTTTCCAGCTATAAGACCTTGAGCCATTGACTTCACCTTTCCAAACCTCAAAATCATCCTCGGGATACAGTAAGGTTTAAGCTACATCTTATATCTGAAGCTTTGGAAGGCACAGGTGATTACTGAGTAGATGGGAACTCAGTTGCCATGCATTGGTTCAGTAAATTGACATGGAGGGCTTTGGGTCTGGGGTTAAGGAAGGAGGAAGACAGACTTAACTCACATGACTTTTTGCCATATGGCTCCCAAAAAACTATCCCACTTTTCAGTTAATGGCCCACTTTTTTTCCAGTATTAAAATATTTTTACTGGGGCCGGCGCCGCGGCTCACTGGGCTAATCCTCCGCCTTGTGGCGCCGGCACACCGGGTTCTAGTCCCGGTCGGGGCACCGATCCTGTCCCGGTTGCCCCTCTTCCAGGCCAGCTCTCTGCTGTGGCCAGGGAGTGCAGTGGAGGATGGCCCAAGTGCTTGGGCCCTGCACCCCATGGGAGACCAGGATAAGCACCTGGCTCCTGCCATCGGATCGGCGCGGTGCGCCGGCCGCAGCGCACCAACCGCGGCGGCCATTGGAGGGTGAACCAACGGCAAAAGGAAGACCTTTCTCTCTGTCTCTCTCTCACTGTCCACTCTGCCTGTCAAAAAAATATATATATATTTTTACTGGGGCCAACACTGTGGTGCAGCAAGTGAAGCTGCCGCCTGTGATGGCAGCTTGGATGCAGTTCCAGGCTCCTGGTTTCTGTCTGCCTCAGCTCTGGTCATTCTGGCCATCTGGGGAGTGAACCAGCAAATAGAAGGTTTCTCTCTCTTTCTCTTTTCTGTCTCTGTGTCTACTGCTTTGCCTGTCTAAATAACTAACTAAATCTTAAAACTTGAAAATCTACTTTAAAATATACTATAGGAGTACCATTTCAGAAAGCAGCAGCACCAGTTCCAAGGCGGTGGCCAGCAGGTTGCTGATGAGGGAGCTTGAAGAGCTTTGCAAGAGTGGAATGAAAGCCGTCCACATCATCGGGGTGATGAAGCTCATCTATTGACTTGGCCAGAGCTCATTGTTCCTGATAACCTTCCATGTGACAAGGCGGCCTTCAGAATTGAAATCAGCTCGCCAGCAGAGTACCCATTCAAATCACGGACTATCACATTTCAAACAAAGATTGAGCGCTACAACATGGACGCAAAGGGGCAGGTCTGTCTGCCAGCCACTCGTGCTGAAAACCGGAAGCCAGCAACTGAAACCCACCAAGTAATCCAGTCCTTCATGGCACTGGCAAATGACCCCAGCTCAAGCACCCTCTTCAAGCTGACCTACCTGAAGAATACCGGAGGGACCATAAACGATTCTGGACAGGGTCTGCGGGGTGGTGCAGTGGGTTCAGCCCTCACTTGTGATGCCAGCATCCCACATAGGAGCGCCAGTGTGAGCCCTGCATATTCTTCTGATCCAGCAAGAGGGAGGCAGTGGAGGATGGCCTGGGTGCCTGGGCCCTGGGTATCCATGTGGGAGACCAGGATGGAGTCCTGGTTGTTGTTGCCATTTGGGGAGTGAATCAGTGAATGGAAGATCTCAATCTTTCTTTCTTTCTCTGTCTCTAATGTTCTGCCTTTCAAATAAATAGATAAGTCTTTTTAAAAAAAATCCATAAGAATGCTGAAGAGGCCAGCGACGTGGCTCACTAGGCTAATCTTCCGCCTGCGACACTGGCACCCCGGGTTCTAGTCCCGGTTGGGGCACTGGATTCTGTCCCAGTTGCTCCTCTTCAGGTCCAGCTCTCTGCTGTGGCCCAGGAAGGCAGTGGAGGATGGCCCAAGTCCTTGGGCCCTGCACTCGCATGGGAGACCAGGAGAAAGCACCTGGCTCCTGGCTTCGGATCGGCGTAGTGCGCCGGCCACAGCACACCAGCCGTAGCAGCCACTTGGGGGTTAACCAATGGAAGGAAGGAAGGAAGACCTTTCTCTCTGTCTCTTTCTCTCTCGCTGTCTAACTCTGCCTGTCAAAAAAACAAAAAACAAAAAAAAAAAAAAAAAAAAAAAAAAAAAAAAACTGCTGAAGAGCTTACAAAGAAATACGAGAAGAAGCCAGGTGTAGACCTAGAATCTGCCTCAGATGATTCCAGTAAGCCTGAGCAGAGATCGGAGCAGTGCGCTCGGCAAAGCAGGACCCGTGTGCCCTGCCTGGGGTTTGCTTGTAGCAGTTACTAATTTTCTATAGTTTTCTTAAAAGCAGTGTAGGTAACCTGTAAAGAAATGATTTAAAATTTGAGATGTTCTAGTTTTGCTTTCTTTATTGCAAGAATCACTGCTTCACACTTTGAGGTCGCCGTTGTCACTCTGCTGTCAGCCATGGTCAACCTCACCATGTTCTTCGACATCACCATTGAGGGGGAGCCTTTAGACAGCCTCTCCTTCAAGCTATTTCCAGATAAGAGTTCCAAAGACAGGCCCCCAGTGGGGCTGGCGCTGTGGTATAGCGGCACCTGCAGTGCTGGTTGCTCCACTTCCGATCCAGCTCTCTGCTATGGCCTGGGAAAGCAGCAGAGAATGGCCCAGGTCCTTGGGCCCCTGCACCCGCACAGGAGACCTGGAAGAAGCTCTGGCTCCTGGCTTTGGATCAGTTCAGCTCCGGCTGTTGCAGCCATCTGGGGAGTGAACCAGTGGATGGAAGACCCCTCTCTCTGTCTGTAACTCTGCCTCTCAAACAAACAAACGAAAAAAAGGAGTTTCAAAGACAGGAGAAAACCTCCGTATTCTGAGCATTGGAGAGAAGGGGTTTGGTTACAAGGGGTCCTGCTTTCACAGGATCATTCCATGGTTTATGTGCCAGGGCGGTGACTTCACATGTCATATGGCACTGTCATGATGGCACTGGGGGCGAGTCTGTCTACGGAGAACTTCATCCTGAAGCATCCAAGTCACAGCATCTTGTCCACAGCTGCACTGCCGAGGCTGAATGGTGGGACGGCAAGCTCGCGGTCTCGGCGTGAATAGCATGGAAGCCAATGGAGCACTTTGGTCTGACAATGGCAAGAACAGCAAGAAGATGACCATTGCCAACTGTGGACAGCTCGAATCCACCTGATTTCTGCTTGATCTTAACCACCAGAGCATTCCTTCTGTCGCTCCGGAGAGCACCGCTCCATCCCACCTGCTCACAACACCCCGTAACCCTGGTGCGCTACTCTCACTGCAGTCTGAGTTCCACGTTTTCCTTACTCTCTCCTCCAAGTCTAGCTGGATTGCAGTGTTAAAGTTACGATTATGAAATAAAAACTAAATAATGAAAAAAGCACAGCTTCCATCTATTTCAAAAGAATGGTGCTTCTTGTCCATTTTGAAAAATTTTTATGTACTTAAAAGGCAGAGGGTGAGAGAGAGAGAGAGAGAGAGAGAGAGAGAGATCGATCTTCTATCTACTGGTTCATTACTCAAATCTCTTGTGCAGATTTATCCAGAATCTTCAAGTTAGATTTAGTCCATAATGCTAAAAGGTGCAGGGAGCAGGGAGGAGGAGGTTGTGGTTCTGCTCCTCCTCTCGCCCCTGCAACTCCACTTTCTCACGTTCAGTTTGTTTTGCACTTATTCACCCCACCCCACCCCCCCACTCAGCTCTGTCTCCTCCACAAGGGAAGAGAGGTGGCTGACGTTTCTTCTCTCCTTGTTGGCACTGTCCAGTGTGGGAGTTGGGTCATATTCTCCTGACTCCAGTTCATAACATCCTTTTTAAAAACCAGCAGACGGCCGGCGCCACGGCTCACTAGGCTAATCCTCTGCCTTGCGGCGCCGGCACACCGCATTCTAGTCCCGGTCGGGGCACCGGATTCCGTCCCGGTTGCCCCTCTTCCAGGCCAGCTCTCTGCTGTGGCCAGGGAGTGCAGTGGAGGATGGCCCAAGTGTTTGGACCCTGCACCCCATGGGAGACCAGGAATAGCACCTGGCTCCTGCCATTGGATCAGTGCGGTGCGCCAGCTGTGGTGGCCATTGGAGGGTGAACTAATGGCAAAGGAAGACCTTTCTCTCTGTCTCTCTCTCTATCCACTCTGCCTGTCAATAAATAAATAAATAAAAAAAAAAAAAAAAAAAAAAAACCAGCAGACAACCACGCTCTCCCCCTCAAGCCCCTCACCCCCGCAAAGCCACAGAAAGGGAGGCCCAGCTCTTGTGCAAAACTCTGGCTAAAGTCACCACAGTAACGTTGGTGAATCGCACACCCCCTGCAATCAGCGTGCATGATGGAACTGCAGCAGGACCTGGCCTGCATGGGGAAACCCTGCAGCTAGGCCGCTAGTGACTCCGGCCAGAGGGGAGGGCCTGCTGGCCGAGGACACGGAGCACTTGGCCTTGGATTTCTCACCAGAAAGGCTCCTGAAGCTAAAGGCAGCATTCCTACCTACCGCCATTTTAGAATATCTCAAATGTCATTGCAGGCCAAGCCAAGTAGAGTACGCATTTGGAATTCCAGGCTCATCTGCCACCAAGCCCTATCTGACTGTGCCGTGGAGCTCACTCTCCACTTCCTCGGTGCAGCAGCCTCACCATAACCCTCCCCCGGCATCGTGTGTCCCTCTGCTCCACTGGAATTGGTAAGACTCAGCCTTTTAGCAGCACCAGTCTGGGGTCACCAGGGCCCCTGCTGGCCACTTCCTGCAGAGTAGCTGGCTTCCCAGCCCAGGAACAAATGGACTTTCCTTTGCCTTTGGGCTCAGAGCCTTGCAATGTCACGTTCCACTTGAATAATACACTTTTAATGTACTTTAATACTGTTTTTTAAAATTTTTAAGGTTTACTTATTTATTTGAAAGGCAGAGTCACAGAGACAGAGGGACAGACAGGATATTCCATCTGCTGGCTCACTCCCCAAATGGCTGCACAGGCTGGGACTGGGCCAGACTGAAGCCAGGAACCTGGAACTCCATCTGGGTCTCCTACATGGGTGGCAGGGATGGAAGCACTCAGGCCATCTTCCTCTGCTTTCCTAGGCACATTAACAGGGAGCTGGATCAGAAGAAGAGCAGCCAGGATTTGAACCAGTGCTCTTATGGGATGCCAGCATTGCAGGTGGTAGCTTAACCCACTGGGCCACACCACCAGCCTCTATATTGCTTTGACTATCTTCGTGGTGGGGGGGGGGGGTGTAGAAAAAAATAATCCATCTTAGAAGCAATCATCCAAAGGGGCTGGCCTTGTGGCACACACAGTCAGGCCACCACTTCTTATTCTGGCATCTCTTATCAGAGTAGGGAGAGGCCGAAAGTGGAGTAGGCCCAGGTGCTTGGGTTCTTGCCACCCAAATGGGAAATCTAGGGGCAATTCCTGGGTTCT
This sequence comes from Lepus europaeus, assembly GCF_033115175.1. Taxonomy (NCBI): domain Eukaryota; kingdom Metazoa; phylum Chordata; class Mammalia; order Lagomorpha; family Leporidae; genus Lepus; species Lepus europaeus. The sequence goes on from NC_084831.1 coordinate 27,294,744, forward strand.
GGCTTGGGCCTGGCCCAGCCCTGGCTGTTGTGGCCATTCAGGGACTGAACCAGTGGATAGACGATCTGTCTATCTCCCTCTCTCTCTCCTTCTCTGTCACTCTGCCTTTCAAGTCAATCAATAAATCTTTTTAATAAACCTTTTTTTTTAAAAAAAAAAAGAATGCATGTGTGCTAAAATAATTGTATAAACATATTTTTAAAAAGAATTTATTATCAGAAAAAAAGGAAGTAATATTTCACCACTGTGGTTTTAGGGACAGATATACTGACCACTTTGCTTTTGCTACAGATTTTAGTCAGAGACTAACATACCAACACATTTGAGAGAATTGTGCTCTATGTTTAGATAAACACAAAGTGTTAATTTTTCTATTTTTTAAATTATTTATTTTTTATTTGCCTGAAAGGCAGAGAGACAGAGATTTTCCATCTGCTAATTCACTCCCCAAATGTCCACAACAGCCAATGCTTGGTCACATTGAAGCCAGGAGCCTGGAACTCAATCTGGGTCTCCCAGGCAGGTGGCAGGGCCATCACCTCCTGCCTCCCAGGGTGTACAATACAGGAATCTGGAATAGAGCAGAGAAGCGGGACTCGAACCCAAGCACTCTGATGTTAGATGTGGATGTCCCAAGCTGCAACTTAAGCACTGCACCGAACACCTGCCTCGCAGAATGCAATGGTTTTCATTTATGTGCCAAGTGAGAAAAATGAAGCTGCTGCGTCTTCTGCGACTCTTCAGTCATTTGAGCTTATATGTCATTTCCATTTTTCAAAGTACTTTCCTTTTAGCCTTTATTTTTGCTCTAGAGCAGTTTCCTGTGTTATAAATGCATTTTAGTGCTGTTTAAGTACAAGATAACCATGAGCCATTAACAGGTTGAAAAATTGGTGAAAAATGGCCTACAAAAGGATGCACCTTGCAGAATGACATCACCGAGAATGTCATGCACTAAACACCTCCCACATTCAAGTGTTCTCTCCTTCCTTTGGTCAGCTTTATTAACCTAATTGCACTACAGCTTATGTGCAAACAATACTAACCTTCACCTAGTGATTATTTGAAGGCTAATGTGTTATCCCATAAGGTATATATTATATCAACTTATTTTCAGTGGTCAATAAATACACTCATCTCTAAAATGTGTGTGTATATCCTCGGTTGGGACATTTTGGAGGACAGAATTCTAAAATGCTCCCCCAAGATTTTCATATCCCGGGCTTACATACCCTGTGAAACACCTTTTCCTTACGTGTGGGTGGGATTTGTAATTATTAGGGGATGCAATTTGGTGATTGGATTATCACATATGGGGAAAGGGGATTTTGGAAATGGGGTATTCGCTTTAAGTAATCTAAGGGAGATTATCCCAGGTGGGTGGATCTAATCATCTTATGCTCTACAAACAGGTGCAGAGGTCAGAGATGGACGGAAGTCTGAAAGATTTGAAATGCCAGAGATACTCACTTTTGGCCCTCACACAACAACTTGCAGTGTCATAGAAAGGGCCACATGGTGGGGAATGGTGAATGGTTGCTAAGAGGTGAGAGCTGATAATGAATTGAATTCTGCCAACAATCAGTTAACTTGGAGTAGAATCCCAAGCCTGAGGTGAGATCTTAGCCCTAGCACCTTGATTTAAGACTCTGAGCAGGAGAACCAGCTAACTTATGCCTGGACATCAGAAATTGAGCTACTGTTTTTTTTTTTTTAATTCACTAAGTTTCTGTAATTTTCTCTGCATTAATAGCTAATTGATACATACCTATATCCCAATAATGCTATTTCACAAAGCATCCCAAAATGTGGAAATTAAAAGAACCACCACTATCATTTATCATCACTCTGTGGGTCACCCGGTCAATTCTGTTGATCTGGGCTTGGCTAAATTAATCCCACCTTGCCTTCCTTACAAACCTGCAAGCAGCTGCTGGGTTGGCTGGGGTTTGACTCGTTTCGAATGACCTCAGCTGGGATGACTTGGCACTGCTCCGTGTGATCTCTCTGATCTTCCAGCAGTCTAGCCGGCATTTGTTCTCATGGCTGTGGCAAGGTTTTAAGAGGAGGAGAAATCACTTAAGAAGCCATATTTCATCGTTTGCTACTGTTCCTTTGGCTAGAGCAAGTGACATGAGAAGAGAAAGGAAAACATAACTATATAAAGACTTGCACAAAAATGTTCACAGTAGCCAGCAACTGGAAACTACCCAAAGCCTACCAACAGGAGACAGAATAAACAAATTGTGTCATAGTCACAAATGGAACGTTATTCAACAATAAAGAGGAAATTACTGATCCAAGCTACAGTTTGGTTGACTATCAAAAACATTGTTGAGCCAAATAAGTCAGACACAAAAGAGAACATTCTGAATGAGCCTATTTATAGGAAGTTGAAGAACAGGTAAAACTAATCTGTGTGCATAGTGGTAGAAAACAGGATAATAGCTCCCTGGGTTTATGGAAATGTACTTGATTTTAACTAGGGTGGTGGTTACACAGGCATGTTCATTTATCAAAACACTTTAAAATGTGCATTTCAGATCTATGTATGTTACTCTATCTATATTTTCCTTTATAAAACAGTGTGTAGTAGACAGAATATAAACATTGGTGTTAAAAGCCTTAGATTTGGCTGGCGCCGTGGCTTAACAGGCTAATCCTACGCCTTGCGGCACCAGCACACCGGGTTCTAGTCCCGGTCGGGGCGCCGGAGTCTATCCTGGTTGCCCCTCTTCCAGGCCAGCTCTCTGCTATGGCCCAGGAAGGCAGTGGAGGATGGCCCAAGTCCTTGGGCCCTGCACCTGCATGGGAGACCAGGAGAAGCACCTGGCTCCTGCCTTCGGATCAGCACGATGCGCCGGCCGCAGCGGCCATTGGAGGGTGAACCAATGGCAAAAAGGAAGACCTTTCTCTCTGTGTCTCTCTCTCTCTATCCACTCTGCCTGTCAAAAAAAAAAAAAAAAAAAAACCTTAGATTTGGGGATAGGCATCTGTCATAGTAGTTAAGATGTTCCTGGAGGGGCTGGTGCTGTCACACAGTAGGTTAATCCTTGGCCTGTGGTGCTGACATCCCCTATGGTCTCCAATTCTAATTCCAGCGCAGCTCTGGCTCTTGCGGCCACCTGGGGAGGGAACCAGCGGAAGGAAGACCTTTCTTTCTGTCTCTCTCTCTCATTGTCCATAACTCTACCTCTCAAATAAGTAAATAAATGATAATAAAAAAAAAAATGCTGCCTGGAGAGGTGGCATTATGGCGTAGCATGTAAAGCCACTGCCTGCAATGCAGACATCCCATGTGAGCACTGTTTTGAGTCCCAGCTGCCCCACTAAAGCAGGGGAGATCTGAATGAAGTTCCTGGCTTTGGCTTGGCTGTGCCACGTGGGGAGTGAACCAGCAGATGGAAGATCTTTCTCTGTTTCCCTCTCTCTCTGTAACTCCAACTTAAAAAAAAAAATGGTGCAGCTTGGGGTACCCACATCCCATGTTGGAATCCCTGAGTTCAGATTTTAGTTCTGCTCCTGATCCCAGCTGCCTGCTAACGTGTATCCTGGGAGGCAGCAAATGATGGTTCATATACCTGGGTCGCTGCTATCAGTATGGGAGACACAGACTGAGATCTGGGCTCCTAGCTCTGGCCTGGCCCAAGCAAGGATAGTGCAGGTGTTTGGGAAATGAACCTGTGGATGAAGTCTCTCTCTCTCTCTCTCTCTCTCTCTCTCTCTCTCTGTGTCAGTCTTCCAATAAAATAAATGAACATATGGGGCCAGCGCCATGGTGCAGTAGGTTAATCCTCCACCTGCGGCACTGGCACCCCCATATGGACACCGGTTCTAGTCCCGGCTGTTCCTCTTCCAATCCAACTTTCTTCTGTGGCCTGGGAAAGCAGCAGAGGATGGCCCAAGTCCGGGGGCCCCTGCACCCATGTGGGAGACTGGGAAGAAGCACCTGGCTCCTGGCTTTGGATTGGTGCAGCTGTGGCCGTTGTGGCCATTTGGGAAGTGAACCAACAGAAGGAAGACCTTTCTCTTTGTCTCTCCCTCTCATTGTCTATAACTCTACCCCTCAAATAAATAAATAAAATCTTTAAATAAATAAGTAAATAAATAAATAAACATAAATAAAAAACAATGTAGCTTCTGCTATACATTTAGTGATGTTAAATGAAACATAGGATATATATATGTGTGTGTGTGTAAGTTTTTTTTTTTAAGATTTATTTATTTGAAAGGGGGAGATATAGAGAAAGAGAAGGAGAGAGAGAGAGAGAGATCTTCCATCTGTTGGTTCACTCCCCGAATGGCCGGGGCTGCGCCAGGCTGGAATCAGGAGCCAGGAGCTTCTTCTGGATCTCCCAAATGGATTTTAGAAACCAAAGAACTAGAGTCATCATCCACTGCTTTCCCAGGTGCATTCACAGGGAGCTGGATCAGAAGTGGAGCAGCCAGGACACAAACTGGCGCCCATATGGGATACTGGCACTTCAGGTGGCAGTTTAACCTTCTATGCTATAGCATAGGCCCCCCAAAAAACCTTAGATTTTGACACCATTTATAAGTCCTAATTATATAAAATCTCTTAATCTTCCTAAGCCTTAATTTAAAAAAAATATTTATTTATTTATTTGAAAGTCAGAGTTACACAGAGAGAGACAGAGCGGCAGAGAGAGAGAGAGAGAGAGAGAGAGGTCTTCCATTCACTGGTTCACTCCCCAATTGGCCACAATGGCCGAAGCTGCGCCAATCCGAAACCAGAAGCCAGGAGCTTCTTCCGGATTCCCACACAGGTGCAGGAGCCCAAGGACTTGGGCCATCTTCTACTGCTTTCCTAGGCCATAGCAGAGAGCTGGATTGGAAGTGGAGCAGCTGGGTCTCAAACCAGTGCCCATATGGGATGCCAGTGCTTCAGGCCAGGGCGTTAACCCACTGTGCCACTGCATCAGCCCCGTCTTAAATTTTTTTTAAAAGATTTATTTATTTATTTGAAAGGCAGAGTTACAGAGAGGCAGAGACAGACAGAGAGAAAGAGACAGAGAGAGATGTCTTCCATCCGCTGGTTCACTCCCCAGATGGCCACAATGGCTGGAGCTGCGCCGATCTGAAGAAAGGAGCCAGAAGCTTTTTTGGGTCTCCTATGCAGGTCAGGGGCCCAAGGACTTGGGCCATCTTCTGCTTTCCCAGGCCATAGCAGAGAGCCAGATTGGAAGTGGAGCAGCTGGGACTAGAACCAGCGCCCATATGGGATGCTGGCACTGTAGGCAGGGGCTTTACCCACTACTGCACAGCGCCAGCCCCAAGCCTTAAATTTTTCATCTATGAAATGAGAACGTATTTACCTCATTGTTTTTTGAAGGGGGAGCTAGTTTGGTGTATGTTAAGATGCCTAGAACATAACATTTACCATTTTCGGGAGAGGCATTTGGCATAGAGGCTGCTTTGTACACCTGCATCCCATATTGAAGTACCTGGGCCAAGCCCCAGCTCCACTCCAGTTCCAGCTCTTATACAGACACATTGTAAGAAGAAATACCTGATGGCTCACGTACTTTGATCCCTGACCTGCCATGTGGGAAACCTGGATTGAGTTCTTAGTTCCTGCCTTTGGCCTGACCCATTCCCCTCTGTTGCAGGCATTTGAGGAGTGAGTTGGCAAGTGGGAGATTTCTCTGTCCATCTCTCACTCTCTTCCCTTCAAATAAATAAAATAAAATTAACAAAAGTTTTAAAATCTACCATTTTAGTCATATTTAAGTATACAGTTCTATATCCACCACTGTCTATCTCTAGCACTTTTTCATCTTCCCAAATAAAACTTTGTACTCATTAAACACTAAGTCATCTACCCTTTCCTCAGCACCTGGAAGCCTCCATTCTACTTTTTTAATATAAATATTTAGTTAGTCATTTGAAAGGCAGAGTGTCAGAGAGAAGGAGAGACTGAGAGAAGTCTTCCATCTGCTGATTCATTCCCCCAAAGGGCAACAATAGCTGGGGCTGGACTAGACTGAAGCTAGGAGTCAGGAACTCCATCCTAGTTTCCTACATGGTCGGTAGGGGCCTGAGTACCTGGATCATCCTCTGCTACTCTCCCAGGTGGAGTAGCAGGAAGCTGTATCAAAAGTGGAACAGTGGGGACTGGGAGTGAGGTTCTGAGATATGGAATGGTGGTGTCACAAGCAGTGGCTTAACCCACTGTGCCACACCACCAGCCTAACTATTCTACTTGTCTCTATAAATTTGACTAATCTCATATAAATGGAATCATAAAACATTTGTGCTTTGATGACAAGCTTATTTCACTATGCATGATATCTTCAAGGTCCATCCACTTTTTTTTTTTTTTGGACAGGCAGAGTTAGACAGTGAGAGAGACAGAGACAGAGAGAAAGTCTTCCTTCTGTTGGTTCATCCCCCAATGGCTGCTATGGCCGGCATGCCACGCTGATCAAAAGCCAGGAGCCAGGTGCTTCTCCTGGTCTCCCATGCAGGTGCAGGGCCCAAGGACTTGGGCCATCCTCCACAGCCTTCCTGGGCCACAGCAGAGAGCTGGGCTGGAAGAGGAGCAACTGGGACAGAATCCGGCGTCCCAACTGGGACTAAAACCCGGGTTGCCAGCGCCGCAGGTGGAGGATTAGCCTAGTGAGCCACGGCAAGGGCCAAGGTCCATCCACATTTTAATAAGTCAACATCTCCTTCTATTTCAGGTTGAATAATATTCCATTGTATGTGTTAACCACCACATTTTGTTTGTGTATTCATCCATTGATACACATTTGGGTTGCCTCCACTTTTTTTTGGATGTTATAAATAATGCTACGAACATGAGTATACAAATATCTGTTCAAGTCCTTACTTTTATTTCTTTTGGGTATATACCCAGAAGCAGACAGGCTAGATGATATTATAATTCTATGTACATTTTTTAAAGATTTATTTAGTTATATTTATTTGAAAGGCACAGTTACAGAGAGGCAGAGAGATTGAGAGAGAGAGAGAGAGGTCTTTCATCCACTGGTTCACTTCCCAACTGGCCGCAATGGCGGGGGCTGTGCTGATCCACAGCCAGGAAGCAGGAACTTCTTCCCAGTCCCCATGAGGGTGCAGGGGCCCAAGGACTTGGGACATCTTCTACTGCTTTCCCAGGCCATAAAGGAGAGCTGAATTGGAAGTAGAGCAGCCAGGACTTGAACTGGCACCCATATAGGATGCTGGCATTGCCGGCAATGGCTTTACCTGCTACGTCACGGTGCCGGCCCTGTACGTATTTTTTGATGAACGAACAAATGGTTTTTCCACAGTGGCTGCACCATTTTACATCTCTGCCGGCAATGCACAAGTGTTCTAGTTTCTCCATATCCTTGCCAACAACATCCTTGTTATTTTCTGGTTCTGTTTTTCTTAATGGATGTGAATGGTATCTCATTGTGGTTTTCATTTGTATTTCCCTAATTACTAATGAGATTGAGCATTTTTCTTTTTCTTCTTATTAATTTTAAAATATTTATTTGTTTATTTGAAAACCAAAGTTACAGAGAGAGAGAGAGAGAGAGAGAGAGAGAGAGAGATCTTCTCTCTGCTGGTTCACTTCCCAAATGGTTACAATAGCTGGAGTTGTGCTAATCCAAAGCCAGGATCCAGGAGCTTTTTCTGCACAAGCGCTTGGGTCATCCTCCACTGCTTTCCCAGATGCATTAGCAGGGAGTTGGGTCAGAAGTGGAGCAGCCAAGACTCAAACTGGTGCCCATATGAGATGCTGACACTGCAAGTGATGGCTTTACCCACTAGACCACAGCGCTAGCTCCGAGCACCTTTTCTTATATTTATTGACCATGTGTATATCTTTGGAGAAATCTCTAAGTCCTCTGTCCATTCTTAATTATTGTTTTTTGTAGAGTTGTAGGAGTTCTGATCTCTTATCAGATACATGATATTCAAATATTTTCTCTTATTTTGTGGGCTGCCTTTTCACTCCATTAATAATGTCCCTGATGCACAAGCTTTAATTTTGATAAAGTCTGACTATTTTTTATCTTGCCTATTCTTTTGATGTTATATTCAAGAAATATCATCGGCTGGCACCGGGGCTCAATAGTCTAATCCTCCGCCTGCGGTGCCGGCACACCGGGTTCTAGTCCCGATCAGGGCGCAGGATTCTGTCCCGGTTGCCCCTCTTCCAGGCCAGCTCTCTGCTGTGGCCCGGGAGTGCAGTGGAGGATGGCCCAAGTGCTTGGGCCCTGCACCCCATGGGAGACCAGGAGAAGCACCTGGCTCCTGCCTTCAGATCAGCACAATGCACAGGCTGCAGCATGCTGGCTGCGGCGGCCATTGGAGGGTGAACCAACGGCAAAGGAAGACCTTTCTCTCTGTCTCTCTCTCTCACTGTCCACTCTGCCTGTCAAAGTAAAATAATAAAATAAAATAAAAAGAAATATCATCAAACCTAGTATTGTAAAGCATTTGACTTCATATTTTCTCCCAAGAGTTTTATATTTTTAGCTCTTAGGTTTAGGTCTTCTTATCCATTTTAGGTTGATTTTCACACACATGGTGTTGGTGAAGGCCCAACTTCATTCTTTCACCTGTGGATATCCAGCTCTTTCAAAAACATTTGTTTAAAAGACCATAATTTCCCCATTGAATGATCTTATCACACTCATTGAAAAAATTATTTGACTATATATGCAAGGATTTATTTCTGGGCTCTCCATTCTAGTATACAATTCAATTGGTTTACACTAGTACCATGCTTATTACCTTGACTTCAAAGTAAATTTTAAAATTAGGAAATAGAAATGGCCGGTGCCATGGCTTAACAGGCTAATCCTCCACCTTGCGGTGCCAGCACACTGGGTTCTAGTCCCGGTTGGGGCGCCGGATTCTATTCTGGTTGCCCCTCTTCCAGGCCAGCTCTCTGCTATGGCCCGGGAAGGCGGTAGAGGATGGCCCAAGTCCTTGGGCCCTGCACCTGCATGGGAGACCAGGAGAAGCACCTGGCTCCTGGCTCGGATCAGCGAGATGCGCCGGCCGCAGCGGCCACTGGAGGGTGAACCAATGGCAAAAAGGAAGACCTTTCTCTCTGTCTCTCTCTCTTACTATCCACTCTGCCTGTCAAAAAAAAAAAAAAATTAGGAAATAGAAATGCTCTAACTTTAAAAAAAAAAGTCTATTTATTTTCATCTACTTCAATGGCAGAGACAGAAAGATTTTTCCACCTGCTGGTTAACTCCCCAAATGCCTGCAATAGCCACAACTGTGCCAGGGTGAAGCCAGGAGCCCAGAACTTCATCCAGGTCTCTCTTATGGGTGGTAGGAACTCAATCACTGGGTCATCACCTGCTGCCTCTCAGGGTGCATTGTCAGGAAGCCGGAGTGGAGCAGCAATTACTTGCATCAGCACTCAGATTTGGGATGTGGGCTTCCCAAGTGGCAACTTAACCAGTTGTGTCACAACACCTGCCCGGTTTTTTTTCAAAGTTGTTTTGTCTATTTGGAGTTCTTTGATGAGCTGTATAAATTTTAAGATGGATTTTTATATTTCTGCAAAGAAAAATCCTTGACATTTCAATATAGTTTGCATCAAAATAGTACATTATTTTGAGTAATATTCTTGTGCTAGGGAAGTTAAGTCTTCCAACCCATGAGCACAGGATGTCTTCCCACTTGTTTGTTTCTTCTTTAATATCTTTCAGCATTGTTTTATTGTTTTCAGTGTATAAGTCGTTTGCCTTCTTGGTTAAGTTTATTCCTAAGTATTATATTCTTTTTGATGCTTTTGGAAATGGAATTACTTTCTTAATTTTTTGGATCCTTCATTATTACTTTATCAGAATACAAATTATTTTTGCATGTTGATTTTGTATCCTGCAACTTTGCTAGATGTATTATTAATTCTATCAGCTTTTATAGTGGAATATTTAGAAGTTTCCACATTTGAGATTATATTATCTGCAAACAGAGATCATTTTATTTCTTCCTTTACAATATAAATATTTCATTTCATTTTCTTGCTCATTTGCTCTGGCTTGGAATTCCATTACTATGCTGTACACAAATGGTGAAAGTAGAGGTCTTGGGACCAGCACTGTGGTGCAGTGGGTTAAAGCCCTGGCCTAAAGGGCCAGCATCCCATATAGGTGCTGGTTCTAGTTCCAGCTGCTCCTCTTCTGATCCAGTCCTCTGCTGTGGCCTGGGATAGCAGTAGAAGATGGCCCAAGTCCTTGAGCCCCTGCACCCGCTTGGGAGACCTGGAAGAAGCTCCTGGCTTTGGATCGGTGAAGCTCTGGCCGTTGCAGCCTATTGGGGAGTGAACCAGTGGATGGAAGACCTCTCTCTCTGCCTCTACCTCTCTCTCTAACTCTTTCAAATAAATAAAATAAATCTTAAAAAAAATAAAAGAAAGTAGAGGTCTTTATCTTGTTCTTGATCTTTAAAATTTTTTAAAATATTTATTTATTTGAAAGGCAGAGTTACAGAGAGAGAGGGAAAGATCTTCCATCTGCTAGTTCACTCCCCAAATGGCTGCAATGGCCAGGGCTGGGCCAGGCCAAAGCCAGGAGCCAGGAGCTTCTTCCATGTCTCCCACATGGGTACAGTGGGATATTCTCCGCTGCAGGGAGCTGGATTGGAAGTGGAGCATCTAAGAATCGAACCATCACCCATTGCAGGCAGCAGCCCAATCCCCTATGCCACAGCCTCTAAAGATTTTTTAAAAATTTATTCATTTGAGATGAACGGAAACAGAGAGACAGTCACACACACACACACACACCCACACACACACACATATACACAGAGAGAGAGAAAGAAAGAGAAAGAGAGAGCTATCATCCATTGGTTCACTCTCCAAATGTCCATGACAGCCAATCCAAAGGCACGAGCCAGGAACTCAATCCTCCGTCACATGGGTGGTAGGAACTAAGTACTACAGCAAGCACCTGCTGCTTGCTAGGATTACATTAGTAGGAAGATGGAATTGGGAGCGGAGCCAGAATTTGAACCCAGGGACTCTGATTTGGGCATGTTAACCAGAAGGCCACATACCTGCTTCTTGTTTCTGATCTTAAGAGAAAAATCTGTCAGTATCTCACCCATGAGTATGATTTGGCTATGGGTTTATTTACAGCCTTTATTATGTTGATGTAGGTTCCTTGCATCCTTGGTTTATTGCTTTTTTAAAAAGTATTTTTAAAACCAGATGATGAAGCCAAGAAACTTACATCCAGGGGCAAAGTCAGTAAAAATAGAATGTGCTTGAGATCTGGAAGAGAGAATGCGTCCCCCATGCATAACTCAACAGAAGTGAAAGTGAAGGGGAAAAGTGTAGAAGTCTCCATGAAGAATCAGAAAGGAGTAACCGAAAATACAGAGGTAATGAGTCTGAGATCCAGAAAGACCAATCTCAAATCTGGAGCAGACTCAGTGGATTGTAAATCTGAGCAGAGAGTAACACGAGGGATCAAGAGACAGGCAGAAGATCCAGAGAAAGATAAGGACATTGTGAGCACCAAGAAAATGAGAACCAGAAGGCATTGTGACAATGTTTAGCAATGAAACTGAAGCAAGGAAAACATAAAGTTAGTTTAGTGAAAATTTTAGTATAACTTTTGCTATCTAAGCAAAATGAATTCTGTAAGTAATGCTATTGATCTGTTTAAGAGAAATAAGGGTGTAATTTTCCAGTTCAATGATCTTCAAAAGATCATGAAGGGGATTGCTGGGTCTCCTAGAGTGATAAACATTTAAGAAGTGCAGGGTGGGAAGTGGGGTTGGGGCCACGGTGTGGCCTCTGCATTACAAAATAAAGCCCTGGGTATCCTCATTTCTCACTGTGAAAAAAAAAGTATTTTTAAAAAGATTTATTTATTTAAAACTCAGAGTTACAAAGAGGCAGAGAGAGAGAGAGAGAGAGAGAGAGAGAGAGAAAGAGAGGTCTTCCATCCACTGGTTCTCTCCCCAAATTGCTGCAACCACTGGAGCTGGGCCTATCTGAAGCTAGGTGCCAGGAGCTTCCTCTGGGTCTCCCACTGAGGTGCAGGGGCCCAAAGACTTGGGCCATCTTTCACAGCTTTCCCAGGCCATAGCAGAGAGCTGGAATGGAAGTGGAGCAGCCGGGACTCAAACTGGTTCCCATATGGGATGCTGGCACTGTAGGTGCTGGCTTTGCCTGCTATGCAACAATGCTGTCCCCTGAGTGCTTTTTTTTTAATCATGAAAAAAAATGTTGAATGCTGTAAATGTTTTTCTTTCTTTTTTTTTTAAAGGGAGGTATATTTTTGGGTGGGGGAAACCTGACAAGCTGCCTCCCCATGTACAAGAGAACAAGCCAAATGGTTTTCCTAAATATTGAAGTGATGATGTGTTATTTCTCCCTTTCATTTGGTCATTGATTGATTTTTGTATATTGAACCATCTTTGCATTCCAGGAATAAATAATATTTGGTTATGGTGTGACTTCCTTTACAGTGCTACTGAATTTGGTTTGCCAGTATTTTGCTGAGAAGTTTGCATCAATGTTCCTAAGTGTTATTTGTCTGTATTTTTCCCTTATCCTGTCTTTACCTAACTTTAGGATTAGGGTTCATAGGATGAATTAGGAAATATTTCTTTTTCTTCAACTTTCTGGAAAAGTTTGATTAGGATAGGTGCTAATTCTGTAAATATTTGGTGATATTCACCACTAAAGATATCTGTTTGGAGATTTTTTCTTTTTTTTTTTTTTTTCTTTTTTAACTGATTGAATTTCCAAAATACTAACAAGTCTGTTCAGAGTTTCTATTTCTTCCTCGATGAGTGTTGGCAGGTTATATGTTTCTGGGAGTTTGTCCTTTCCATCTAGGTTACTCAGTTTGTTGGCATAATTATTCATAGTTTTCTCACAATCCTTTCCATTTCTGAAAAATTGGTAGAATTGTTTATGTCTGATATTTGAATCTTGTCTCTTTTCTTCTTAGTCTAACTCAAAGGTTATCAATTTTGTTGGTCTTTTCAAAGAAACAACTCTTTGGTTCTCTTGATTTTTTTTCTTACTGACTTTTGGTGAGGATTTAATAAGATAAATAGATGTCAGCTTCTACAGAAGAAATGAAAACAGTTAATGACCATATTTTATGAGATTGATCTTCCTAAAACTATTCAGTGAACTAAATGAAGATAACAATAAGATGTGATTATTCTATTAAATTGGCATAACTAGAAAAAGCCATTGTTAGAGATTTATTTTAAGGAATTGGCTCCCGTGATGGATGGGCTGGAGATTTAGGGTAGAGCCAATGTAGCAGCTCCATTTTGATGGCTGTCTGCTGTCAGAATTTCTTCTGGCTAGGTATAGGGAGGGCCAGGTGGTCAAATTTTGTTCTATTAAGGCCTTCAACTGATGGCATGAGACCTACCCACATTAGGGAGGGCAATCTTCTTTACTCAAAGTTCACTGATTTAGTCTCATCTGACAAATATGTCATGGAAACATCCAGAATAATGTTTGACCAAGTATCTGGGCACTGTGGCCCAGCAAATCCAACACAGAAAATTCACCATCATGTTACTCTTCCATAGGGCTTGACTGTGGGCAGCTGGTCAGAGGTAGGAGAAAAAGAAAAAGTGTTACCAGGAGACACAGATTTATCATGGAAACCAGCATAACCACAAAGTATTTATTTGTTTATTTATTTTAAAGATTTATTTGAAAGGCAGAGTTACAGAAAGAAAGGGACAGGGTTGGGGGGGGGGAGGGAGAGAGAGAGAGAGAGGAGAGAATTAATCTTCCATCTACTGATTAAGTCCCTAAATGGCCACAACATTGCCAAGGCTGGGCCAGGCCAAAGCCAGGAGCCAGGAACTCCATCCTGGCCTCCCACGTGGGTGGTAGGGATCCAAGCACTTGGTCCATCTTACCCTGCCTTCCTTCCCAGCTGCATTAGCAGGAAGCTCGATAGGAAGCAGAGCAGCCAGGACTCCAACTGACACTCTGACATAGGGTGCCAGTGTCCCAGGTGGCAGCATAGCCCACTGCACCACAATACTGGCCCCTGAGACACTCTTCAGATCTTTAATTAAGGTTATCACAAACTGTACACAATTGTTGTTGCTGGTACTCAACAACTCTGTTAGGAATTTAAAATTTATGGAAAGGTGGCCGGCGCCGCGGCTCAATAGGCTAATCCTCCGCCTAGCGGCGCCGGCACACCAGGTTCTAGTCCCGGTCAGGGCACCGATCCTGTCCCGGTTGCCCCTCTTCCAGGCCAGCTCTCTGCTGTGGCCAGGGAGTGCAGTGGAGGATGGCCCAAGTGCTTGGGCCCTGCACCCCATGGGAGACCAGGATAAACACCTGGCTCCTGCCATCGGATCAGCGCGGTGCGCCGGCCGCAGCGCGCTACCGCAGCGGCCATTGGAGGGTGAACCAATGGCAAAAGGAAGACCTTTCTCTGTCTCTGTCTCTCACTGTCCACTCTGCCTGTCAAAAATAAAAAAAAAAAAAATTTATGGAAAGGTTGCATACTGGGGACTTTTCAGATGTCTCTCGTTAGTTTATATAGAAAATTTAATGCTAGTGACTTAATTGATAGTGCTCAAAAATCAGGAAATTAGTGGTATATCCATGCAATAAAATATTATTCAGCTATAAAAAAGAAATGAATCACGACACATGTGACAACACGGCTGAACTTGATACCAATATGCTAAGTGAATGCAGTCATTCACACAGACCTTACATTGTATGATTCCATTAATATGAAATGTCTAGAATAGGTAAATCTTTAGGAACAGAAAATAGATTAGTGGTTACTTAGGACTTGGGGAAGGAAGAAATAGGGAGAAGTAGCTAACAGGTACTGACTCAGGTGACAGTTGCACTTATCTGTGGATTTAGTAAAAAAAAGACTGAATTATACACATTAAACAGGTGAATTGTATGATATATTGATTATATATCAATAAAGCTATTTAAAAAATTAGGTTCTGGCCGGCGCCGCGGCTCAACAGGCTAATCCTCCGCCTTGCGGCGCCGGCACACCAGGTTCTAGTCCCGGTTGGGGTGCAGGATTCTGTCCCGGTTGCCCCTCTTCCAGGCCAGCTCTCTGCTGTGGCCAGGGAGTGCAGTGGAGGATGGCCCAAGTGCTTGGGCCCTGCACCCGCATGGGAGACCAGGAGAAGCACCTGGCTCCTGCCATCGGATCAGCGCGGTGCGCCGGCCGCGGTGCGCCGGCCGCAGCGCGCCAACCGCGGCGGCCATTGGAGGGTGAACCAACGGCAAAAGGAAGACCTTTCTCTCTGTCTCTCTCTCTCTCACTGTCCACTCTGCCTGTCAAAAAAAAAAAAAAAAAATTAGGTTCTGGGTATATATTCAAAATAATTGAAGCAGATTTTTTCTCCCAATGTACAAACATAGTTTATTCAAACCATCACATGATATATAATATATAAAATGAAAATAAACCTAAAATATGTAAAATTATTGGGAAAATTACAAATCAATAAAGTGTAAAAATATCAAAAGATACCATTCTTATTATATGATTTCATTTATACAACGTTTCTAAACAGGGAAAGCTAATCTGTGCTGATCAGTATTCCCTAGGTATCGAGAAAAGCAAAGAGGGTCCAGGGTTATGGCATAGTGGGTAAAGCTGCTGCCTGTGACACTGGTATCCAAAATGGGTGCCAGTTCGAGTCCTTGCTGCTCCACTTCTGATCCAGCTCCCTGCTAATGCACCTGGGAAATCACAGGAAGATGGTCCAATTTCTTGGGCCCCTGCATCCACATGGGAGACCTGGAAGAAACTCCTGGCTCCTGGCTTTGGCATGGCCCAGCCCTGGCTATTAAAGCCATTTGGGGAGTGAAATCAGTAAATGGAAGAGCTCCCTCTTTCTGTAATTCTGCCTTTCAAATTAAAAAAAAAAAAAAAAGAAAAAAAAAAAAGAAAAAGAAAAAGAAAGGAAAGGAAAGCAAAGCAAAGCAAGAAACTTTGTTAAGAAAAATGCTTGGTGCTGGCGCCATGGCTTACTTGGCTAATCCTCCGCCTGCGGCACCAGCATCCCATATGGGCGCTGGGTTCTAGTCCTGGTTGCTCCTCTTCCAGTCCAGCTCCCTGCTGTGGCCTGGGAAGGCAGTGGAGGATGGCCCAAGTCCTTGGGCCCTGCACCCGCATGGGAGACCAGGAAGAAGCACCTGGCTCCTGGCTTTGGATCAGCGCAGTGCTGGCCATAGTGGCCATTTGGGGAGTGAACCAGTGGAAGGAAGACCTTTCTCTCTGCTCTCTCAATCACTGTCTATAGCTCTACCTGTCAAATTAAAAAAAAAAAAAAAAAAAAAGAAAGAAAGAAAGAAAAAGAAAAATGCTTAACTTCTGTGGCTGTTATCAAAAAAGGAGGCAACTGGGGTACTATCAATAATCCCTTTATCGGCCGGCGCCGCGGCTCACTAGGCTAATCCTCCACCTTGCGGCGCCGGCACACCGGGTTCTAGTCCCAGTCGGGGCACCGGATTCTGTCCCGGTTGCCCCTCTTCCAGGCCAGTGGAGGATGGCCCAAGTGCTTGGGCCCTGCACCCCATGGGAGACCAGGAGAAGCACCTGGCTCCTGCCATCCGATCAGCTGCGGTGCGCCGGCCGCAGCGGCCATTGGAGGGTGAACCAACGGCAAAAAGGAAGACCTTTCTCTCTGTCTCTCTCTCTCTCTCTCTCACTATCCACTCTGCCTGTCAAAAAAAATAATAATAATAATCCCTTTATGAGACTGAGCAATACCTAAACAGATATGAGGTTTACGAAATGTTTTAAGTTGTGCCCGCGAGCTTTATGCAATCCTCTGTATGCTTGTGAAATTTCGAGAGAGAGGGAGTGACAGAGATGTTCCATCCTGCCCCAATTGATCTCTCTCGAAATACCTTTACTTGGCTTCTCAGATCACACCGTCTCCTGGTCTTCCTGATACTTTCCCAATCCTCTTTCTCTTCCTGAGTTATAGATGTTGGAGTGCCTCAGTTCAATTTATGTCCACTGGGTAATCCTATCCAGTCCATTGGCTTATACTGATGAGTTCCTCTCTTTCCATCTCCATCTCCATCTCCCTTATCTCTCCTGAGGTCCAGACTTGAAACTCCAACTGTCCATATGACATTTCCACTTGGATGTCTAAGAGGTATCTTGGATGTAACATGTTCAAGACATGATTCTTGCTTCTTCTGTGTCCACTCCCTCGGATCTACTCTTCTCCATTTCAAATAACTGGCAACACCATTAACTTTGCTGTTCAGTCTAAAGAGCTAAGAATCATCCTTAAATCATCCTTTTCTCTCTTCCCCAGCATCTAATTAGCAGCAATCCTATTGGCTAAACCTCCAAAATATATCCTGAATTCATTTATTTTTTCACTATCTTCACCGCCCAGCCCCTGGGCTAAGCCACTGTCCTCTTCACACAGACTGCCTCAAAACCCTTTAACTCATATCCACCCTTGCTCCCTTATGGCTCAGTTGTGCATGTGGTATCCAGAGGGTACAATCATTTTTACCTCCTAAGTCTCCAATAGCTTCCACCATACACAGAATTAAAAATCCTTCCCATGGCTTCCAAAGCCCTTCATAATCTGTTTTTGTCTGCTTCTCTGGTTTTACCTTCTGCACCGTCCTCACTTGATTCTATTAACATTTGCATCTGGTTATTGTTGACCACTTCAATTTGCTCCTGTTCAGGGGCTTTATACTTGTTGCTCCCTTTGCTTGGAATGTTTTGCTCCAGACAACTGCACAGCTGGCGCTGGCTCATTATTTCAGTCTCAGCTCAAAAGTCATCTCAGCAAAATATTCTGATTCTCCAATCTGCAATGACTCTCCGCATTCACTTTTTATCCTAGTGCTCTGTTTTATTTTCTTTTTTTAAACATTCTCTGAATTCATCTAACATACGTATTACGTCCACTTAGCTTTAAAATAGATTTGAATCTAATGGTTAGAATTCCTTTAGGTAATACTATCTTTTTTAAAAGAAACATTGTGTCTTTCAGGTAGCTGCCTTCTTCCTCTGCATGTTTCCTTAAAATGACAACTATACCTATGGGGCATTGTGCCTGGGGAAGCTGGAGCCTGCAGCTCCATAGGTGTTCCTGTACTATTCCCTGGCCTCTCAGGATGCTGAGTGACCTGTTGATCAGCGAGCAGCTTACCTTGTAGCCTGGTGTCTCTAAGCTTGTTCAGAGCCTGAGGGCAAACCACAGCTCTTCTCAAGTTCTGGCTGTTACTACTTTTTAAGTCTTACACAGTGCAAGTTATAGGGTTATGTCCCTCTATGCTGGCCAGCTGGGTATTTTTGGCTCCCTTCCCTATTCTTCCACAGGGGACATGGGAACATCTGGATACATTTGTTACACAAGAACTAAGGAACATCCACTTGCAGAGCTCCTTCCAACACACTGTTCCTTTTCCGCGGGACTCTCTGTTCTTTTTCTTAACCTCCCACTGCCTCCATCACACAAGCTTTATCCATAGGTTGAATGGAACTAAGGAAGTCAAGCAAATCCTGTCCTTTTCTGATTAGGGAAATAAGTCTCAGGGCTAAGCTTCAGGCAAAAGTCTAGAGTGGAATATGACTTAAGAAAATGAAAATGGATTAGCTTGATATTTGCAAAATAGTACTACTATTTCATTTCAGTTTTTTTTTTTTTTGAGAGGTGATGAAACATACAGGTGAAATATCCCATTTAAATGTTGGCATATAAGGGGCCTGGTGCTATGGCGCAGCGGGTTAATGCCCTGGCCTGAAACACTGGCATCCCATATGGGCGCCGGTTCGAGATCTGGCTGCTCCACTTCCAATCCAGCTCTCTGCTATGGCCTGGGAAAGCAGTGGAGGATGGACCAGGTCCTTGGGTCCCTGCACCCACAAGGGAGACCCGGAAGAGGCTCCTGGCTCCTGGCTTTGGATCGGCACAGTTCTGGCCATTGTGGCCAGTTGGGGAGTGAACCATTGGATGAAAAACCTCTCTCTCTCTGCCTCTCCTCTCTCTGTGTAACTCTGATTTTCAAATAAATCAATCAATCTTAAAAAAAAATGTTGGCATATAATTCAAAATTTAAAAAAGGGAAAATAATAATGTTCATATGATGCTAGGAACCAGAAGTTCTCTAAGAGATATATTAATTAAGTTCTCCTGGCAACCCATTTTTCAGATGAGAAACTGAGACACAGGATAAGTACTAAAGATTACATATTTATATACAGTACAAATACAATCATCTTGGGGGACAGATTTGACTACAAGACCAGCAATTTGCAACTTCTAGTTTATGAGATTTCCAATGAGGAAGGAAGAACTAGGCTTTGATTTCTTTTGGCCTCTCTGTTGAGTGACCTTGGACTAGTCATTTACCTTCTCTGAAGTCCTCTGTGACATTATGATTAACTTTGTAATGCTCACTAAATGTTGGTTTTCTCTTTTCTCCTTCCTCCACATGAATTATCCTAGTGAACGTGCACAAATCCTGATTACGGTTCAAGACTCAACACCCTAACACCACTAGATACAGCCTGATGTGGAAGACAGCCCTAGGCTGAGGGTCAAGATGCCTATTCCATTCCTGATGCTGTTACTAATCTTTTGTGTGACCTCAAGTAATTCACATCTTTCCTGGGCCTCTGAGTGGTTCCATCTTTAAAATGTGGAATTGGACTAAATCCGTGGCTTCAACCTATGTTCTGAGAAACTCAGTTTCTATAGTGATGGGAGGGAGCATGAAGGAAGGGGGAGAGGTCAAAGGCCAGGCTGGGTGAGGTCTGTGGGTTTCCTATGCCCACTTCAAATTCAGCAGCTCCACCTTAAGCAGCCAGATCTTATTACAAAGGGGTACCCCACTGCAGGGGGAAATTGCTGTATCTTTCATGTACTCCTGTTCTTTGGAACTATTTCCATGGGGCGAGTGTGTGTTTCTCTTTAGGTCCCCTCCTGGTCTTGGATATGGAACTAATGGGTCTAACATGCTTTTTACAATTCTGGCTGAACTATTTCTTTGTTCTTTCTTCCTTTCTTCTACCAAAGAGTGAAACTAAGTATGAACAGGCATAAGGAAGGGCCAACATGGATACTTTCATCAATTTCACAGTTTTCAGTAAAATGTCATAGGGTAGGAAATTTCTCCTGCTCAAAACAGTTACCAAGTGACACAGAGAAGTCAAGTCTCATTATCTTGTGGATTTTAGGCCTTGCTCATTTCCATGTCAATGTGTCTTGCCTTGGGGAATGGCAAACTTTGGTCTCCCCAATTTCCTCTTAGCTATCATTAAGAGCTCCATCAGGGCCTGGGGGACAAGAATGAAGAGGAATGAATTACAGCCCTCATTCACCCGAGTCATCTTCACTTCAGGACCCAGTTTAGGTTTCAGGGAAAGAGCAACGCAAATCTACTTTCTGGTTTCCGGTTTCGGCAGTAAGACGCTCATCCCTTAAGTCAGATTCTGGAGTTCTTTCATGGAAGTGAATGACCTCCAACACCCGCAGACCATCAAAGCAGAATCCTAATGTTCTTGAACTGTCATAGCATCTTCATTTTTTAATCTCCTACATAGTGAAAATGAGGTTATCTCTTGCCTTGAAGACAGCCTGGTGCGTTGAAAAGCCTGGCAGGCTGCAGCTCAAATCTTGATTCTCATTCCACACCAGGCGCTAGGGACGTGGAGCACTGGAATAGACGGTTCCTAAGATCTTCCCCCATTTCGACATTTTAAGTACAAATTACTCTTGAGGAGATGATCTCCAGTTGTTGGTTCAGTCTTCCAAACCACCGAAGGGTCTGATTTTGAGGTCAGCTTTGGGAGGATGCCCTTGGTACTCTATGCCCAATGCTTCAGATCAGACCGTCCAAAGGCAAGATAGTTGGTTTTCCTTGAGCGGACTGTTTTGCTCCCTTATTGGTTGGGATGATTTATCTTTGGAGGTCCACTAGGAACTTCGGCTCAACAGCATTTTCTCTTCTCAACAGAATCTCTGTAGTCTGGTGTAAGATGGTGATGTGGACCCCTCACTGACATTTCACCCAATTGTCCAGATCGCCCTCCCACTAGTCTTTTTCATTCCTCCTCCATCTCTTCGTCATGGTCCCTTTAAGGGAGCGGCCATAGTTGAGTGGTGGGAGCAGCTGCTGGCAGCAAAGAGACTTGCAGGATTTGGCCTACCCTGGGCCACTCACCGCGCACGCTCAGGACCGGGGGCTTGGTGGGAAAGGAAGGAGGGGCTTAAGGTGCGCCTGCGCATCAGGGGCGCGCGCAAGGGGCTGATTTAGTGATCCCTTTAAGAAACCGCAGGCGGAGGAATTTCTCTGAGAGAAAATAATCCTACTTACGGGGCCCCTTGGAGGCCATTAACCCCCCGAGTCCCGGCCCCCCCGTTCCTGGGCAGGCCCTACCGCCCACGCGCGCACCCGTGGGACCGCAGGACCTGCGGCCCGGCGCGCGGCATCCGCCCCCTCCCCGCTCTCCGCGCCAGGCCCGGCCGGGTCCCGGGCAGCTGCCGCGAGGCGGCCGAGCCTGCAGTGTGGGCGGGGGCCGGGGGCCCGAGAGGTGCCGCCGCCACCGCGCCGGGAGCCGCAGCGGTTCCAAGCGGGGCCCAACATGGCGGAGCGAGAGGTGGAGTCCGGCCCCCGAAAGAGGGTAGGTGAGGTGAGGCAGAAGTCGGGCGGCGGGGGGCGGGGCGCGGCCCGGGGCCGGGAAGGAGCCGGCTTCAGGCGCGTGGAGGGGTCGTCGAGGCCCGGCCGAGGAGAGGTTGCGGGCAGGTCTGAGGCACGCGTGGGTCCGGAGCGCCCTGGCCAGTGGTCCCTCGGCAGGTGGGACAAAGATTTGCTGCTGGCCGGGAGGGGGAGGGGCGGGGGGCTGTGGTCTGTCCCCTCCGGTCCGGGGGGCGGGGGGGGGCGCGCGGGTTGTCTGGACCCGGGAAGGGAGGGTGTCAGATTCTTGAGACAGTCAGAGTCCGTGGAAGTTTAGCAGGCGAGAGGTCAGTCAGGTGGGGGTGGCGGCGGCGGCGGGAACTGGTCGTGGAGGGGGGTCTCCACGAGCGGTGGCCGGGAGGGGTCTGGAGCAACAGCGCTGCGAGTCCTTTTCCCTGCGCCCTCTCCCCTCCCCCTGTGAGCGCTCTCCAGACCGAAGTGCTGGTGGTCCCCCTACCTGGGAAGAAGTGGGGTCGTGTCCTGATGTGGGAGAGACGTCAGCGTCGTGTTCTAGCTCAGCCTCTGCTCGCGGTTAGGAGCGTGGACGGGGATGACAAGTTTTGTCATAACGAGCTTGTACCCAGCCAGCCTGCGGAGGTGAAGGCACTTCTCCCCCGGAGTTGTTCAAAGTTTGTCTCGAAACTTTTCGTAGTTCACCCTGAGTGATTTTCTTTTTCATATGGAGAACAGTGCTATCGATTGAGCAATATTTTTACAGACTTGACTTCCTCCGTTCACCTACCTCTCCTTAGCGTGTTAAGCAGTTGAGTTTCCTATGAGGAATCTTCCTTTTGGGAATCGTCTCAATTAAGCCAAAGGGTAGAAAAGTTACTACTTAATGTTCCTTGAGACTGCCTCTTGCCGATTGGTGTAGAGTCAGCACAGTCATAGTGATGCTACAGCTAAGTTTTCTGTGCCTACTGTGTGCCTGGCCTTGTGCTAAGTGGTTCATCTGAAGAATTTAACCTCATGGTAACTACGCGAAAAATCTATTTGCAGATGAGGAAATGTAGCCATAGAGGGATTAAGCAGTTTGCTTTAGATCAGACTGCCAGTTAAGAAATTGGAGCTGTGATTTGAAATCAGGTTTGTCTCAACTACAGTTGCCTGTGTTGGACACCACATGTTTTCTTTAATCTGTGTCTCCCTTCTTAAAAGCTTTAATTATAAACAACCAAAGAAGTGTCAAATATTATTTTTCCTAGTTTATTAGGAAAGTATTTAAAACTCCAGCAAAACTGAAAAAACTTGGGGGCGGCATGCATATACCCAACCCCTAGATTCTACTACTACCATTTTACTTTACACTTGTTTGGTCACACATTTATCACTCTGTCCATCCCTCTTTTCATCAGCCATCTTATTTTAAATTTAGTGCATTTGATTGTGGAATTTTGAGCAATTAAAATTTAATGTTGATTTAGGATTGCAAAATGTTAAATTTTCCTCATACAATAATTAGTCATAGATAGAGCAAGTTAAACTGTATGATGATGATATGTCCAAATAGTTCATTTGGTATAAATATTGAGTATAGAATGCATGTGTTTTTAGATTTTTAAATTGTTCTTCAAGCTGTGATCAGTTTTAAGCTGAATTCTCATTTTGCTTGATTGAAGGCATATGGCATATTGTCTACTAATTAAAATATATAGGGTAAATTACTTTAAATGTGTAATGTTAAATCAGGAAGATCTCTGCATCCAGTTGCTACAAATGCTGTTTTCATTCAGCCTATGAGATAGGGGGTTCTAGAATGTTCTAGAAAACATCTATGCACTTTGGCAACAAATTCAACTAGATTTTGAATATGTTCTTGTAGTGTGCTCAAAAGATGTCACTGGTAGCCATCAAATTTTAATATTTTTAACAATATGCAATATACATAACTGCCTGTTTCATTGTGAATGAAGGTTACATTCACTATCTTTTAGATCCGCAATCCATTATGTATTTGATATTGGTAAGAATGCTCAATAGGATTGTATTATATGGTACAAGCACCTTTTTTTCTCCTCACTTTTTGTGTGTGTACCAAATGCCATGTGGATTCCATATGTGAACTCAGCAGATAGGAGGGGCTTTGCAGTGCAATTTCATTTTGAATAACTTGACTATTTACCTTGAGGCAGTTAAAACAAGTGATCTACTTGTTTTAATCTGAAATTGCACTGCAGACATGGTATTGTATTTAAGATGCTTACTGCTTTTGACCTTTTTAGTCATAAGTCACAAAAAAGTTTCTGAGCACCTGTATTAGTTGATGAGTTCTATGGTAGGCCTTGCGATATGGTATTTGGGTTTATTTAGGTTAAAATATGCTGGCTGTCATCTAAATTATGAACTCCTTTCATTTTATCACTTTTCTTATCTCTCATACCTGTGACTTCTACATAATAGCAATTCAAAACACTTTCACTAATTTTTGCTAAGTTGACCTGTTATAACAGAGGTGCTGTGGCTTGGGTACCAAGTGCTTGGCTTTGTAATTTTATGAGCTTATATTATAAATCTGTCATACTATCCTTTTACCCCAAAAATGTCTCCTGTTTATCCAGATTTATACCTCTTCTGATTGTTCTGAATTATAGTTCAGTGGAAGAATGACTGCACTTTTTTTTTTTTTTTCTTTTTTTGACAGACAGAGTGGATAGTGAGAGAGAGACAGAGAGAAAGGTCTTCCTTTTTGCCGTTGGTTCACCCTCCAATGGCCGCTGCGGCCGGCGCATTGTGCTGATCTGAAGCCAGGAGCCAGGTGCTTCTCCTGGTCTCCCATGCGGGTGCAGGGCCCAAGCACTTGGGCCATCTTCCACTGCCTTCCCGGGCCATAGCAGAGAGCTGGCCTGGAAGAGGGGCAACCGGAATAGAACCCCGTGTGCCGGCGCCACAAGGCGGAGGATTAGCCTGTTAAGCCACGGCGCCGGCCGAGAATGACTGCACTTTAAGACCATTGGGTTAACAAATTTAAAGTCTGTGTAGACCTGCTTGGTGTCTTATTTTCAGGTTTGTGGGTAGTTAGGGTGGTAGATGTTAATTAGACTATTGATTTGATTATATTTAGACTAAACCTGGGTGCCCATTCCCAATTTGTGAATGTGGAGCTAAGCATGTTTGTGGAGCAGCACTGTAAGCATCTGTCTTCTCTGCTATAGGGAGAACCAAGTTCATGTCATACTTCCTGTAAGTGAAGACCACTGTTAAGCACACACACACCCACATGCACTTTAAAGTCAGACTATTTTAACAATATTGTTTATGAATTTTTTTAAGATTGTAAAATTTTTTTTCTAAGCTAAGATTTATTAGGTAGGCTTGTTACAAATAGTTGAATTATTTGTGCATGGTTCTTAAAATAAACAATGTGTTGTGAAGAATGAAATCCAGATCTGGTGGTCATATTTTGATGTAAAACCCTTATGTCTTTTCCAAGATTACATAAAAGTAGTAACTTTTGTAAATGTCTGGTAAACACTTGCATAATTAAACTTCTCTGTATATTAAATTTGAAGTATAAATGCTTTGTTAAAGGAAAAGTGTATGTGTAAGTGATATAATTCCAATTTTGTAAAAAAAAAATTGGCTTTTCTCTCCCTGCATACATGTCTGTGTGTGCTTGTGTGTGTATAAACTTAGAGAAACTTGTGGAGGATACATGTCAGGAAGCCTTCAAGGGAAAGGGAAGCTGAGAAAGAAAGGGAAATATGGAAAATGTACAGTATGATAGTAAGTGAAAACATAGACAATAAAATGTTATCTTAATATTGTGAATACATAAAAATTGGACATGCATGTTGTAGACAAGAGTAGGAAATAGGAACAAATGAAAGCATTGATGTTGTTATGTGATGGGATTATAGAGAAATTTTATTTTGGATTTCTGTTAATATTTTATAATAAAATAATTATACAAGATTGATACCTCTGAATTCCTTAATGAACTTTTTTCTTATTGGTAAATGTTTTCAGTGTGGTTGTGCATGTCATTAAAATATTTGCAGTTCATATCTACACACTATAAACCATCTGCTTTAAGAATGCATTGTCTTTCTGTATAGACAAATTGAAGAGGCCATTCTATTATTGTCATTGATCCTGTATCATTTTCACATTATTTTCTGTCTTGCAACTAGCAGGGGAATCTGTAAATAATGATAATACTTGGTATTTATAAATATGTAAGTGCTCATTGTTATTCTAAATTTTTTTTCAAAGATTTATTCATTTGGAGGGCAGAGTTACAGTCAGAGGCAGAGAGAGAGAGAGAGATCTTCCATTTACTGGGTCACTCCCCTAATTGCCACAACGGCCAGAGCTGGGCTGGTCCAAAACCGGGGGCCAGGCGCTTCTTCCAGGTCTCCCATGTGGGTGCAGAGACCCAAAGACTTGGGCCATCTTCTGATTTCCCAGGCCATAGCAGAGAGCTGGACTGGAAGAGGGGCAGCCGGGACTAGAACCGGCGCCCATATGGGATGCTGGCACTGCAGGCGGTGGCCTTGCCTGCTGACCCCTATTTTAAATATTTATATGTAATATATCTTTCAACTCTTCTTAATTCTGTGAAGTATTGTCCATTTTTTTTTTAAGAATTATTTTATTTATTTGAAAGAGTTAACAGAGAGAGGTAGAGCCAGAGAGAGATCTTCCATTCCACTGGTTCACTCCCCAAATGACCGCAACAGCCAGAGATGAGCTGACCTGAAGCCAAGAGCCAGGAGCTTCTTCCGGGTCTCCCACGTGGGTGCAGGGGCCTGAAGAGTTGGGCCATCTTCTGCTTTCCCAGGCTATAGCCAGGACTCGAACTGGCGCCCACATGGGATGCCGCTGCGCCACAGCACCGGCCTCAGTATTGTCCCATTTTAGCTGAGACAGATTTACCAGAGATAACAATGTAGTTGGCTAAATGAGGATCAAATATTGCTCGAAAGTTGTGCTGTTTGATATATAGTATAGGTTAAAGCTTTTGTTTATCCAGAGATATTTATGGTTAGTGTTTTATATTCTCATTTGGGAAAAAAGTATAGAAGTTTTAATCTAGATTTATGTATGTTAGGATAATTTGACTTATGTGTAATCAAGTTGATATAAATTACTTCGCAGGAAGCATCAAATTAACTTTTTCCCCAAGAAGCATTTTCTTGTTTGAAATCAGTTAAAAACATGTTTCACATATCCAATTTTTAAAAAATATTTATTTATATTTGAAAGACAGAGTTAAAGAGAGGCAGAGAGAGAGAGGGAGAGGTCTTCCATCTGCTGGTTCATTCCTCAGATGGCCACAATGGCAGGAGCTGAGCCGATCCGAAGCCAGGAGCCAGCAACAACTTCTGGGCCTCTTACGTGGGTGCAGGGGCTCAAGGACTTGGGACATCTTCTGCTGCTTTTGCAGGCCGTGGCAGAGAGCTGGATCGGAAGAGAAGCAGCCAGATCTTGAACCGACGTCCACATGGGATGCCAGTGCTGCAGGCGGCGGCTTTACTCACTACGCCATAGCGCTGGCCCCTCACATGTCCAATTTTTAAGAAAATACACAATAAATATTTTAAAACCATAATTTATTTTCAATATTAATTTGTGTTCCTTTGAAAATAGAAATGGTTTTCTTTTCTAATAAAATAAAAGTTGACAAAATTGCAATTTATATATATTATTTTAATTCTGTATTAGGAGACCAACCATTCTTTAAAGCAGACTATTTTTGTTAGCATTCTACTTATATCACCTTACTATGAACTAACTGTATGACTAATTATTTTAGCAAAGGGAAGAGAAAAGAAGATATAGAATAGGATTTAGTCCTTACTAATATGTTAATATTTAACCATTTAAGCTATGAAAAACAGCATTTTTATGTGGCTCAACCCAGAAGTTAAGGCATGGGCATTTTATAGTTAGTGTATAGTGTAGTCTCTGGTATTTAGCAACTTGGGGGTAGTAGCAGTTTTTATCTGATAATCCCATACCCACATCCACTCTTTTATACTTAGAAAATACTTACAATGTTTTCATTCTTACCATCTTTTTGGCCTTGTAGAAGCTTTAGCTAGTTTCGTGTGGCCAAAGACAATACCTTTTTTTTTTTCCTTTGGTCTATCTAGTATAAAATCTCTCCATCTACCATCTTTGAGGTCAAGGATCTTATGTATTCTTTCTTTATATCTCCCAACATTTCTAATAAATGTAAGTATTTTTTATGTGGACATGCATATGCACATTTCAGAGCTAAAAAAAAAAAAACCTCTTTGTTTCATAATTCCCCATCAAGCACAAATATAGATAACAATAAGCCCCATGCTCTTATTACCCAATTTTGAAAACTAAACAATTTCCACCATTTACAATTCCTGTCTCAGAGCTTCTCACACACAGCCCTTCTTTCCCTCCATCTCTGTCTAATTTTTCGTTGAAATAATATCAAGGAAATATCAGGCACTACATTTATTTAATGTGTGTATTTCTAACAGGTATTTAACAAAAACAACCATGCCTAACAAAATTAAGAGTTCTATATCTAGTCTGTTCAGAGATCTCTGATTTTTAAAATGTATTTTTTGTACTTGGTTTGTTATATATGCAGGAGTATGACAAAAAAAAAAACAAGGAAAATGGATTAAAAGATATGCTTATTTTAGTGCAAAACTGAAGTCCACCCATTTTTTAAAAAGATTTATTTATTTATTTGAAAAGTAGAGTTATAGAGCAGCAGAGGCAGAGAGAGAGTCTTCCATCTTTACCCACCATGCCACAGTGCTGGCTGGCCCCAGTGGTCATTATTTTTCATATCTTTGATCTTTGGTGGTCTGTGTAAGTTTCCTAAAGCTGCTATAAAAAATTGCTACAAACCTCATGACTTAAAACAACATAAAATTTTTTTCTCAAAGTTTTATAGGGTAGAAGTCTGAAGTCAGTATGTAATCAAGGCCAGGCTCCTTCTGAAATCTCTAGAGAATTCTTCCTGCTTTTCTCCAGCTTCTGTTATTTGTGTTCCTTGATTTACAGAATTATAACTGTAGTCTCTGCTTCGGTCTTTCCAAGACCTTCGCTCTATGCCTATTTTTTCCCTTTTTAAAAAATATTTATTTATTTTAAAGGCAGAGTGATAGCAAGAGGGACAGGTAGAGAGAGGGCTGTTATCCTTTGGTTCACTCCCCAAATGGCCACAGAAGCTAGGATTGGGCCAGGATGAAGCTAACAACCAGAAACTCCATTTGGGTCTCCCACATGAGTGACAGGGGCTCAAGTACTTGGGCCATCTGCTGCTGCTTTTTCTGGTGCATTAGCAGGGAGCCGGCTTGAAGCAGAGTAGTCAGCATTTGTGTGGAATGCATGGGATGTCTTCATTGCAAGCAGTGGTTTAACCTGCAATGCCAAGATGCTAGTCCTTTTTTTCTGTCTTTTGAAGATGCTCCTCATTTTATTTAGGGTTCATTTTAAGCCAGGGTGAGCTGATCTCAAAAACCTTACCTTGATTATGACTGCAGAGATCCATTCTGCTTACCATCTTAAGTTCTGGGTGGGCGTAGCCTTTTGGCCAAATATAACCCAGTACATTCAATCCATTGACTCCCAAAACTTCACGTGCCTCTCTTATGCAAAATACCTTAACTTAATCTCCAGATATCCCCAGAAGTCTCATAACAACATGAACTCTTTTTTTTTTTTTTAAAGATTTATTTATTTTTGAAAATCAGAGTCACACGGAGAGAGGAGGAGAGGCAGAGAGAGAGGTCCTCCATCCGTTGTTTCACTCTCTAATTGGCCATAACAGTCGGCCACAATAGCCAGAGCCAGGAGCCTTCTCTGGGTCTCCAGGGGCACAAGGACTTGGGCCATCTTGTATTGCCCTCCCAGGCTTCAGCAGAGAGCTGGATTGGCAGTGGAGCAGTCGGGACATAAACTGGTGCCCACATGGGATGCCGGCACTGCAGGTAGCGGCCCCCAACGTGAACTCTTAAGTCCCAAATCTCTAAATATTGTCAGCTCAGAAAGTCCCAAAATCTTATCATTTGAGGGTCTGAATATGATGTAGATGGGGCAAAATTCATGTTCATCTGTGAAACTAGAAAACAGATTATCTGTTTCCAAAATATGATGGAGAGGTATGCATAGAATAGGCATTCTCTTTCAAAAGGCAAAAATGGAAAGAATAAAAGGGTTTTGGTCTCAAGCAAGTTTAAAACCCAGCAAGACAAGTTTCTGTTGGTTTCAAAGTCTGAGAATAATTCTTTGTGTCTTGATTGTCTGGCCTTTGGGCCCGTGAGAACTGTATCATTGTCTGATCTGGGCCTCTTTCTCTGGCCTCTGCATTCTGCCTTGAGAGTCATTTTTAGTTTCTTGAAGAAATATACATCTTTGCACACCATTACTTTTTTTTTTTTTTTTTTTGGACAGGCAGAGTTAGAGAGAAAGGTCTTCCTTTTTCCCTTGGTTCACCCACAAAATGGCTGGAGATGCGCTGATCCGAAGCCAGGAGCCAGGTGCTTCCTCTTGGTTTCCCATGTGAATGCAGGGCCCAAAGACTTGGGCCATCCTCCACTGCCTTCCTGGGCCACAGCAGAGAGCTAGACTGGAAAAGGAGCAATCGGGACAGAATCCAGTGCCCCGACCAGGACTAGAACCCCGTGTGCCGGCGCTGCAGGCGGAGGATTAGCCTAGTGAGCCATGGCGCCGGCCTGCACAACATTACTTCTAACAGCCCATTTCCTACTTCTGTAATACCAGATGTCAGACAGTTATTTGCAAAAACAAAAACAAAAAAACAGTTATTTATTTTATTCCAGAAATAGAGAAAGCTCCTTTCTATTGGTTCATTCTCCAGATGCCTGCAACAGTCAGTGCTGGGCTGACGCTGAAGCCAGTAGCTAAGAATTCCGTCCTGTGAGTGGCAAGAACCCAAGTACTTGAGCCATCACCCACTGCCTTTTGGGATGAGTATTAGCAGAAAACTGGCTCAAAAGTGGAGTAGCTGGAACTTAAGGCACTCTGATAATGGTGTGTTGGTAGCAGCTTAACCTGCTGAGCCACAAAACCTCATCCCAAGTTTTTTTTTTTTCATTTTGTCCTATTTCTCTTCCTTTGAGTACATGTTGAAGTTGAAATATTTTTGCTTGTATAATATTCTTAAGTACCTGTGAGTTTCCTTTGTATATCAAGAAAACCCACACTGTCAGAGATCTTTCCTGGACAATCCCATGTATATTCGTAGCTTCTCTTGAGATGATTGATTTGATTTCATTGAGTCACACAGCTAGTATCTTCAGAAAATAGTTGTCCAGGCACACAACTGGCCTTTTCTTTAGAACACACTTTTCTAGTAGTAAGTTTCCTAACTTTAGCATCTTTTGCAATCTGTACAATCTGAAAACTTCCCAAATAATTAAGGATTATTTCCTTCTAAGTAACAGTGCCTCTTTCAGTTTCTCTCTTTCCTCTTGCATTTTACTATGAGCAGCAGAGAGAAATCAAGCTGTACCTTCAGCACTTTGCTTGGAAATCTACTGAGTTAAATCTTCAAATTCATTGCTTGAAGTTCCATTTTCTGTGCAATAGTAGAACATAATTCAGCTAAGTTTTCCATCACTGTTAAGAAGGATCACTTTTCTTCCAGTTCACGGTGACATATTCTTCATTTTCTTCTGAGACCTCAACAAAAATATTTATTTATTAATTTACTTTCAAAGATTTATTTATTTGAAAGAGTTACACAGAGAGAGAAGAGAGGCAGTGAGAGATTTTCCATCTGCTGGTTCACTCCCCAATTGGCCGCAACAGCCAGAGCTGTGCCGATCTGAAGCCAGGAGCTGGGGGCTTCCTCCGGGTCTCCCTCGCAGGTGCAGGGGCCCGGGCCCAAGGACTTGAGCATCTTCTGCTGCTTTACCAGGCCATAGCAGAGAGCTGGATGGGAAATTGAGCAGTCGGATCTCTAACTGGCACCCATATGGGATGCATAGGGATGCCGGAATTGTAGGTGGTGGCTTAACCCACTATGCCACAGTGCCAGCCCCAACAAAAATACTTAAGCAGAATATTGATATGAATCATGATACACAATACATGTATTGTCTAAGGCTATAGGCACTTCCTTTTTTTAAATTATTTTATTTATTTGAGAAGTACAGTTACAGACAGTGAGAGGGAGAGACAGAAAGGTCTTCCATCCACTGGTTCACTCCCAAAATGGCTTTGACCAGAGCTGGGTCAAAGCATTTTTAAAAAGAGATATATATATATATATATATATATATATATATATATATATATATATATATTTGAAAGGCAGAGTTACAAAGAGGCAGAGGCAGAGAAAGGGAGGTCTTCCATCCACTGGTTCACTCCCCAAATGGCTGCAACCACTGGAGCTGGGCCTATCTGAAGCAGGAGCCAAGAGCTTCTTCTGGGTCTCCCATGTGGATGCAGGTACCCAAGCACTTGAGCCGTCTTTCACAGCTTTCCCAGGCCATAGCAGAGAGCTGGATTGAAAGAAGAGCTTAGAACTGCTGCCCATATGGGATGCTGGCACCACTGGTGGAGGATTAACTTGTGCCACAGCGCCAGCCCCTAGGCATTCTCTCTTATTTGGTCCTCTGATCCTTCTGAATCCTTACCAGAATTGTCTTTAGCGTCCGTGTTTCTACTATCTGTTGAAGGCAGGGCACTTTTTTTTTTTTAAAATCGTGCTTCTCAAAATTCTTTCAAGTTCCTTTACATTCTTAGGTATTGGTTACAGCAGTTCTCCACTTATATTTAAGAAAATCCGTATTTGTTTTCTCAGCTAGTATATAAACATTGGTGTCCAAATTTCTAAGTTCCTGCTTTTAGTTGTTTTGCATGTATACCTAGGGTGTCTTTGCTGGGTTATTTGGGAATCTTCTTTATCTTGCTAACATCTGTTATTTTGTTATTTAAAAATAATAGTTTTTGTGAACTGGAGTCTTACTGTGGTTTGGATTTGCATTTTTGTTGGCCAGTAACACTGACCATATGTACCTTTTGGACATTTGTGTATCTTTGTAGAAATGTCCATTTTTAAATTGGGCTTGTTTTTGTTTAGTTGTAGGAATTTTTTTATATATTCTGGTTATTAAACTCTTATCAGATACATAGTTCACAATACATGTTTTCCATTCAGTGGGTTGTCTTTTCATTCTTGTGATAGTGTTTTTGATGTACAAAAATGTTAAATTTTAATAAAGTACAATTTATCTTTGTAGCTTTTGCTGTTATATTTAAAATATTATTTTTTAAAGATTTATTTATTTATTTGAAAGAGTAACAGAGAGAGAAGGAAACACACAGGGAGAGAGTGATCTTCCATCTTCTGGTTCACTCCCCAGATGTCTGAAGGAGGCCATGGATGGGTCAGACTGAAGCCAGGAGCTTCATCAAGGTCTTCTACATGGGTGCAGAGGCCCTAGTACTTGGGTCATCTTCCATTGCTTTCCCAGGAACATTAGCAGGGAGCTGTATCGGAAATGGAGCACCAGAACTTGAACCAGCACCCATATGGAATGACAGTGTTGCAGGTGGCAGCTTTATTTGCTATACCACAACTCCAGGCCCCAGCAATAATACCTTAAAAATTGGGGTTGGTGTTGTGGTGAAGCATGTTAGGCCTCCACCTGGGACATCAGGCCATATGGATGTTGGTTTGAGTCCTGGCTGCTTCACTTTCCAATCCCGCTCCCTGCTAATGTGCTTGGGAAAGCAGTGAAGGATGGCCGAACTGCTTGGGTCCCTGCACCCACGTAGGGAAAACAGTAGAAGATGGCCCAAATCCTTGGGCCCATGCACCCTTGTGGGAGACCTGGAAGAAGCTCCTGGCTCCTGGCTTTGGATTGGCATAGTTCCAACTGTTGTGGCCACCTGGAAAGTGAACCAGGAGATGGAAGATCTCGCTCTCTCTCTCTGCCTCTGCCTCTCTGTAACTCCACCTTTCAAATAAATAAATAAATCTTTTAAAAAATATATTATTGTGAAATCCAAAGTCATATAGATTTTTCTAAGAGTTTTAGATTTTTAACTCTTCAGTTTAATCCTTTAATCCTTTTGAGTATGATATAAAGTAAGAGTCCAGTTCCATTCTTTGTGTGAATGTCTAGTTTCCTCTGCACCTTTGAAGAGTGTATTTTTACCTTTTGAATGATCTTGGCATCTTTGAAAGTCAGTTGACCATTGTACCATTAGTCAGCTGGAGCTGCCCAACAAAATATTATAGACTGAGGGCTAAAGCAACAGAAATTTCTCTCTCACAGTTCTGGAGACTTGCAAATCCAAGATCAAGGATCCTTCAGGATAGATTTCATTTGCAAACCTCTTTTGGCTTGTAGGTTGCTGTCATCTTGCATTGTGTTTACATGGCTTCTCAGTGTGTGAGGGACAGAGTGTAAAGTCTTTAGTGTGTTTCGTTTCTTTTTCTTTTTTTTTTTTTTTTATGGTTAATTTATTTGAAAGATAGAGTTAACAGGCAGAGAGAGAGAGAGAGAGAGAGAAAGAGAAAGGTCTTCCATCTGCTGGTTCACGCCCCACATGGCTGCAATGGCCAGAGCTGCACTGTTCCAAAGCAGAGAGCTGGATCAGAAGTGGAGCCCATATGGGATGCGGGCACTGTGGGCAGCAGGTTTAGCTGCTATGCCACAGTGCCAGCCCCTGATGTTTCTTTTATAACAACATTAATCCTATCATGAGAGCTTTACCTTTCTCTAACCCTAATTATCTCTAAAAGCTCCATCTCCAAATAGCATGACTGTGGAAGTTAGGGCTTGAATTTAGGAATTTTACTGGGCAACACACATATTTATTTCATAACAACCACATGTGTGAGGGTTTGTTTCTGGACTCTTAATCATCTTCATTGATCTATATACCTATCCTTATGCCAGTACCATATTATTTTGATTATTTTTACTTTGTGGTAGATTTGAAACTGGAGAATTTGAGTTCTCTAATTTTGATTTTTTTAAGTTTGTTTTGTCTATTTGGGGTACCTTGAAATTCCATATGAAATTAAGTGAAAAGTGACTAGGATTTTGGTAAAGATTGAATTTGTGAATCAGAGGAAATATTATCATCTTAATATTGTCTTCCAATCCATGAGCATGGGATGTCTTTTAATTTATTTTGGTCTTTAATTTCTTTCAGTAGTATTTTGTTCAAGTCTTTTCAAAGTCTCATGCCTCCTTGGTTAAATTTATTCATATCAATCAATGTAATAAACCACATTAATTGAATGAAAGAGGGGAAAGCTCCAGGATCATCTCAGTTGATGCAGAAAAAAATCCAGTGCCCTTTCATTAGGAAAGCACTTCAGTCAGTTAGGAGAAGGGAATTTCCTCAACGTGATAAAGGCTACATATGAAAACTTATAGGTAACATCATCCTGAATGATGCAAAACTGAAAGCTTTCCTCCACAGATCAGGAACAGGATAAGGATGTCATCTTTTGCGACTTATACACAGTATATAAAGTAGATACATAATCTTTGAAGTTTTAGCCAGAACAGTTAAGCAAGAAAAAAAGTCATCCATATTGGAAAGGAAAAAGTAAAGCTACTTCTGTTCATAGGTGACATTATTTTATATGTGAATACCCTGAAAATTTTACAGAAAGACTATGAGAGCTAAAACAAATTTAGCAAAATTGGAGGATGCAGTATTGGCATACAAAATCAACTTAAATTTTTTTTTTTTTTTGACAGGCAGAGTTAGAGAGAGAGAGAAAGGTCTTCCTTTTTCTGTTGGTTCACCCCCCAAATGGCCGCTACAGCCGGTGCTGCGCCGATCTGAAGCCAAGAGCCAGGTGCTTCCTCCTGGTCTCCCATGCGGGTGCAGGGCCCAAGCACTTGGGCCATCCTCCACTGCCCTCCCAGGCCACAACGGAGAGTTGGACTGGAAGAGGAGCAACCAGGACAGAATTCGGTGCCCTGACCGGGACTAGAACCCGGTGTGCCGGCGCCGCAGGTGGAGGATTAGCCTAGTGAGCTGCAGTGCCAGCCTAAAATTTCTTCATTTACATTAGCTTCAAAAAGAATAAAATACTTAAGCACCTTTATCCTTTTGACTTAACTCCAGTAGTCCTTGAGAGAGTCCTCCCTTCTGGCTATAAAGATGTACCCAGGCTTATCCTTTACATTACTACAACAGACTTGGAATTAGCTAGTTTTTTTATAGAACCATGGTAGAAACCAGTAGGTAGGGGAGAGAGAAATGTGAAGAAAGTTATCAGCGTGAGAATGTGTCTTGTCAGTAAAGCTGTACGGGATGAGAGAGATACTCTGATGAACGGGTATGAAAAGAAGTATTTGTCCTAAATTGAAATAGCTGGTGATCTGCAAGAAAAAAGAGGAACAATTTAGGAAAACCAACTGAGGGGACATGAAAATATCGTGGAAGGTTTATGGAAGATGAATTTTGTGTGGGATTAGGTTGGCTGAGATTGGAAGGAAATACTTTTTATGAGTCTCTAAGAGCTGGGCATTAATAGCAAAAATACACTGACATGAAACTGGAATTTGATTTTTTTAAAGATTTATTTATTTATTTGAAAGAGTTAGAGAGGAGAGGCAGAGAGAGAGAGGTCGGTTGGTCGGTCGGTCTTCCATCTGTTGGTTTACTCTCTAGTTGGTCGCAACAGCAGGAACTGCACTGCTCCGAAGCCAGGAGCTTCTTCCAGGGCTCCCATGCAGGTGCAGGGGCCCAAGGGCTTGAGACATCTTCTACTGCCATCCCAGGCCATAGCAGAGAGCTGGATTAAAAGTGGAGTGGCCGTATGAGATGCTGGCGCTTCAGGCCAGGGCATTAGCCTGCTGCGCCACAGCGCCAGTCCCTGGAATTTGATTTTATAAATTAAAGCAAAAAGGTTTTCCGTTAATAGTTTGCAAAAAGTTTTGATCTTTGTAATTTCAAAAAAAATTTTTTTTTTTTTTTTAATTTTTGACAGGCAGAGTGGATAGAGAGAGAGACAGAAAGGTCTTCCTTTGCCGTTGGTTCACCCTCCAATGGCCGCTGCGGCTGGCGCACCGTGCTGATCCAAAGGCAGGAGCTAGGTACTTACCCTGGTCTCCCAAGCGGGTGCAGGGCCCAAGCACTTGGGCTATCCTCCACTGCACTCCCGGGCCACAGCAGAGAGATGGCCTGGAAGAGGTGCAACCGGGACAGAATCCGGCACCCCGACCAGGACTAGAACCCAGTGTGCTGGCTCTGCAAGGCGGAGGATTAGCCTGTTGAGCCACGGCGCCGGCCGTAATTTCAAAAATTTTAAAAATTGTTTTTAACCCCTCCTCTAGGTTATAGTTTTTGTTTGTTTTGCTTTTCTTTGCATTTAATTTGTGACTCTTTTCTTCAGCTTTAAGTCAGTCCCATGATTCTCTACCTCTGCTTTTTCTTAATGAATTTAAATTGTTCCAAGTAATGGGAAGATGTCATGTGCTAATTATTTTATTCTTATTTTTTCTTATTTTTTGTAACTGTTCTCAGAAGCAATGTTTTTGTATATCTTTGGGAAGGTTTCATGTATTCTGTCTTTATTGAGTTCTGATTGTTTGCATAGAGCTGAGTTCTAAAAAAAGTTGATTAGCTACTTATTTTTTGCATTTGAATGATCACTTTGTGACTATTTAAATCTGATCACCTTGTAGCTCTGATTAAATGGCTGGTTATTAAAAAAAAAAGAGCGTAGTAGCTTTCAGTGGGAAGCAACATTTAGAGACCACAGTCTGAACTCAGCCAGGATTTTTGAAGTTAAATAATTTTGAGATGCTTTCAGTTGCTTATTTCCCATTAACTCTTCAGCCCACATTTTGCTTATCTGTTTTTTCCCTGAAATTCCTGTTAAGATCACCAAAATGACCTAATCACCAGGTCTGATGAATGCTTTTTAGAGATTTTCTTAGTCTTTTTTTTTTTTTTTCCTAATGTTTGTTTATTTATTTGATAGGCAGAGAGAGAGAGAGAGGCAGTGAGAGAGAGAGCACTAAGTCTTCCTTCTGCTGGTTCATTCCCCAAATAGCCGTAATGTCTAGGGCTGGGCCAGATGGAAGGCAGGAGCCAGAAGATTCTTCTGGGTCTCCCACGTGTGTGCAAGGGTTCAAGTACTTGATCCATCCTCCTGTGCTTTCCCAGGTGCATTAGCAGGGAGCTGGATCAGGAGTGGAGCAGCCAGGACTTGAACCGGCATCCATATGGGATGGGGTGCTGGTGCTGTGGTGTAGCACTTGGTCCTGCTGTACTTTTCCTCCTTGAAACTTCTTCCTTTTTAAGATGGCCTTTAATGGTTCTTGTAATTATTTCTTTAAGTCATTTTTGATTCTTTTTGCAAAACCAATACATGTTATTCCCTAAGCCTGTAGAAGAGTAGGTCTTCTACACTAGTAATTTGGCCAGCTACCCATTAAATACATTATGTGATTTTCTTTTCACTTTTTTGCCTTTTATCTTTAAGACTCAAAATCTGTATTTCCAAATTTATGCTTTGAATTGTCTGTTGCTACATCACAAGAATTGTAAATTCACTATGCCTAAAATTGAACTCTTATTTTCTCATTCCATGCCAGTTACTTACTTTCTCAAATAATTCCCTCTCCTTCTCAACCTATTTTTCTTCAGGTATTCTCTCTTTGGTTGTTGGCTTCTAGTCACCCAAGTTAGAAACCTGAATCACCTTTTTTCCCTTTCTCATATTATCTACCTGTGATTCCTAACTAGTCTTGTTGAGTCTGTATCAGCCATGGTTTTTAATATCCTTTCTGATTATACTGTTTCCACGTTAGTTCCAGCATTCATTTTGCTTTTTTCTTTTAACTTTCTTTGCCTGTGTAGCTCTTTTCTTTCTCCTTCTTCTACTGTTTCCTCTACCCATTCATTTTTACATACTGGAGACAGATTTATCTTTGTAAATGAAACTATTCATCTATCTATAACATAACAAGATGGCTTTCTTAATACTATATCAGTTCCTCCAGATAGGGTTGGGTCAGAGTTGGTCCCCATGGCAAGCAACTTGCTTCATAACTCTGACTCCTCTTAGAAATCTACTTTTCATTTGGGGGAGAAATTTTTTTGGTAGGAGTCTTAGTTGTGTCCTACCTGTATGGTGACAGAATCCTTGACAGAGATCTGGCTATTTTTTTTTTTAAACAAGACTTAAAAACTAGGATTTATGGGTATTTACAGAAAAAATTTGTCTCTTGACATATGGCTGATCTAGGAGAAATAGGCAACATCTACTTGCTGGGTCTCCTGGTGAGCATAAGGCACCTTTTCTGTGAAACTTGGAAGCAGCCAGATGGAGGCCTGAGGAAATAACTCATATTTTCCTTTTCTTTAAGGACGTTGGTTCCTGACCTATAATTTGTTTCTTAGCTGAGTGACTGCACAGGAGATTCAGTTTCCTTCCTGCAGAAATGTGTTTTTACTCTTTGGCCCCCGTAAAGCTAATAGACCATCAGTGAAGGAGACAGTTGTCTATTCAGGTGGAGTTCCCAAGTGTTGAACAAATATAATGAACAAGAAAGGCAAAGTGTTAGCTAGTGGTAGGGGCAAGATAAAACATAAACAATAAATAAAATAATTTTGGTAGTGAAGAAAATAGTATAGCAAGGATGCTAGTGATTGAGGAGAGGAGAGATAATAGGTATTTGATATTTCTCTGAGAAGCCTGTTAGTCAATTTAAAATATAATTGCTTTACAAGATTCCTTTGGCTTTTGTGTATGGGATAAATTTCAGGGTCAGTTAGGAGGCGGTTGGTGTGATTCTGGTGAGAAAACAATCATTGTAGTAGGGAAGACATGATAATCATTTGGGATATATTGTGGAGGTAAGGTCAATAGGGAAATAAAGATCACTGATCTCTAACATTTTGCCTTGAACTACCAGAGTTGGTGAAAGAATGCACATGTAAAATTGAGGAGAGAGGGAGGGAAGGAGGAAGCTATTTCCTCATTTTATATCACTCTACTGATTTAAAAATTGCTGATGAATACCCAGGATTTTTCAACTTGGTACCGTTGACATTTTGGTCTGGGAAATTCTTTGTTTTGGGGAATTGTCCTGTGCATTGTGGGATATTTAGCGGTGTACTTGCCCACTATCTGTTAAGATGCCAGTAGTACTGTTCCCTACGGTGGCAGCTAAAAATATCTCCAGACAATGTGCAGTATCTTTGAGAGGGCAAAAATACTCCTGGTTGAACATTACTGGCTTATATATCTTTACGATATACTCTAAAGATCTTTCCAGATTGTTGTTTTTTATATAACTGCTTCTCATGCCATTCTCTTACATAGATTCTGATAATGTAACTTATTGATTGACTTGACAGTGTTCTTACCTCTGTGTCTTTAAAAAAAATAAAATATTTATCCAGAGCTGCTACTTATATGAGTACTTAGTATATTTCTTCCCAGGGTATGTCTCTGCATGTGTACATTTTAATGTGATTAGCATCATATGTGCAATTTTGTTTCTTGAATTTTTTAAACCTGAGTTTGTATAACTACTATGGTTGGCTATTAAAAATCTACTTATAATCATATTTTAATGATCGCTTAATATTCTGTGTCATGGATATACTGTATTAGGAACATTCTTCTATTCTTGTGTTAAATTTTTTTCCCAGTTAAAAATGGAGCTCAACTAGAAAGATTGAGGAGAAACAAGAGTGATAGACAAAGGGTATTATGGTATCTTTTTAGATGAATGAAAATATTCCATAATTGATTGTGACAGTGGTTGTGAAACTCTGAGTATACTAAAAATTTGTTGATTGTATACTTTTAAAATAAATCTATTTTAAAAAATATTTTCATTTTTAAAAAATGATTTATTTTCTTTATTGGAAAGGCAGAGTTAGAGGGAGAGACAGAGAGAGAAATCTTCCAGCTGGTGTTTCACTCTCCTTATGGCTACAGCAGCCAGGTCTGGACAAGACTAAAGCCAGGAGCCAGGCACTTCTTTTGGGTCTGTCACGTGGGTGCAGGGGCTCAAGGACTTCTGCTGCTTTCCCAGGCACATTAACAGGAAGCTGGATGAGAAGTGGAGGAGCTGGGACTTGAACTGGTGCCCATATGGGATGCTGGCGTCACAGGTGGTGGCTTCACCTGCTGTGCCACAGTGCTGGCCTCTTTTTTTTTTTTTTTTTAAGTTTTAGTTATTTATTTGAAAGGCAGAATTAGAGGCAGAGAGAGAGTCTTCCTTTTGCTGGTTTACTTCCCAGATGGCTGCAGCAGCCAGGGCTGGGATAAGGGGAGTTAGGAGCTTCATCTGGATCATCCATGTGGGTGCAGGTTCCCAAGTACTTGAGCCATCCCCTGCTACTTTTCCAGGCATATTAGCAAAGAGCTGAATCAGAAGTGGAGTAGCTGAGATCTGAACCAGCACACATATGGGATGCTGTTGCTGCAGACACAGCTTAACCCACTGTGCTACAGTGCTGGCTCCTGAAATGTGTACTTTAAATGGATGAATTATTATTATTATTATTATTTTATTTGACAGGTAGAGTTTTAGAGAGAGAGAGAGAAAGAAAGATCTTCCTTTTTCCGTTGGTTCAACCCCCAAACGGCCGCTACGCCTGGAGCTGCGCCGATCTGAAGCCAGGAGCCAGGTGCTTCTTTCTGGTCTCCCATGTGGGTGCAGGGCCCAAGCACTTGGGCCATCCTCCACTGCCCTCTCGGGCCACAGCAGAGAGCTGGACTGGAAGAGGAGCAACTGGGACTAGAACCTGGCACCCATATGGGATGCTGGCACCGCAGGTGGAGGATTAACCAAGTAATCCATGGCGCCGGACCCTGGATGAATTACTTTAATAAAATTCTTAAATAAGCTAGTCAAAAACACTGTGTGTGTGTGTGTGTGTGTTTATCTATGGTTCTAGTTTCCAAGAAGTGAAATTACTGGTTCAAGTGTGTGAAACTTACATTTGAAATAAAGTTTATAGAAGTAAAAAATTTATATAGACAAACTCTTCACTTTTGTTCTACAGTTCTATAAGGTTTAACATGCATATAGTGGTGTAACTAGCACTATAGTCAAGATACGGTACATTTCCATCACCTCCCCACTTCCTTCATGCTGCTTTATGGCCAGCCTTTCCTCTACTCCTAGTCCCTAGTGATCACTGATCTGTTTTCTATAATTTTTTGTTTTCAGAAATTCATGTAAATCATACAGTGTACAGATTTTTGAGTATGGCATCTTTCGCATACCATGTATTTGAAAACAAATTCATAAATGTTGTTCCGTGTATCTTGCTGAGTAATATTCCGTTGTATGATATACCACAATTTGTAATCAATTCATTGGTTGAGAAACATTTGTATTTCTAGCTTTTGTTGATTATGGATAAAATCACTTTAAACATAGGTTAAAAAATGTACTGTATTTTAAACAAGAATATACTACCCTGAACAATTTGCTGTTTCAGAAAATTTCAGCAATTTGCTGTTTATAATATGCTATTTCAGAAAAATTTTAAAGAAAAGTATGCAAAAAGACAAAGTATCAGGAAAAAAAGCTTACTATATTGTGTCTAATTTCTTTATATATATTTCTTCAAATATAAACTTATAGTAATTTGAGGCAGCTTATTAAGAGATAGCTTAGTAAAGGAAAATAAAGGTAATTTTTTTTTGACAGGCAGAGTTAGACAGTGAGAGAGAGAGAAAAAGGTCTTCCTTTTCTGTTGGTTCACCCCCCAAATGGCTGCTACGGCCGACGTGTTGTGCCGATCCGGAGCCAGGTGCCTCCTCCTGGTCTCCCAAGTGGGTGCAGGGCCCAAGGACCTGGGCCATCCTCCAGTGCCTTCCTGGGCCACAGCAGAGAGTTGGACTGGAAGAGGAGCAACGGGACAGAATACAGCGCCCCAATCGGGACTAGAACCCAGTGTGTCGGCGCTGTAGGTGGAGGATTAGCCTAGTGAGCTGCGGCGCCGGCCGGAAAATAAAGGTAATTTCTAATGTTGTAAATGGTCAGATTAGTTAAGTACCTTTCATTATCCTGGAGAAAACATTACCAAATCTGCCAAATAATACCATTTTACAGCATCAGTTCTATTAATAATTTCTTATGTGATTCTTCAGTAGGAGACAATAATGTCTTCAATAGTGTTTTTTGTTTTGTTTTGTTTTTTTTTAAAGATTTATTTATT
Organism: Lepus europaeus; assembly: GCF_033115175.1. Taxonomy (NCBI): domain Eukaryota; kingdom Metazoa; phylum Chordata; class Mammalia; order Lagomorpha; family Leporidae; genus Lepus; species Lepus europaeus. The sequence goes on from NC_084831.1 coordinate 27,337,570, forward strand.
TATTTGAAAGGCAGAGTTACAGAGAGAGGGAGAGAGAGAAAGGTCTTCCATCCACTGGTTCACTCCCCAAATGGCTGCAAAAGCAAGAGCTGGGCTGATCTGGAGCCAGGAGCTTCTTTCTGGTCTCCCATGTGGGTGCTGGGGTCCAAGCACTTGGACCATCTTCCACTGCTTGCTCAGCCATTAGCAGGAAGCTGGATTGGAAGAGGAGCAGCCAGGGCATGAACACGTGCCCATTTGGGATGCGAGTGCTACAGGTGGAGGTGTAGCCCACTATGCCACAGTACTGGCCACTGTTTTTCATTTTAAGAAGATGTATTGCATTTTATTTGAAAAGCAGAGGCTGGCGCTGTGGCTCAATAGGCTAGTCCTCCGCCTGCGGCGCCAGCACACCGAGTTCTAGTCCCGGTCGGGGTGCCCGATTCTGTCCCGGTTGCCCCTCTTCCAGGCCAGCTCTCTGCTATGGCCTGGAAGTGCAGTAGAGGATGGCCCAAGTGCTTGGGCCCTGCACCTGCCTGGGAGACCAGGAGAAGCACCTGGCTCCTGGCTTCGGATCAGCGCGATGCGCCAGCCGCAGCGTGCCAGCCGCAGCGGCCATTGGAGGGTGAACCAACGGCAAAGGAAGACCTTTCTCTCTGTCTCTCTCCCTTTCACTGTCCACTCTACCTGTCAAAAAAAAAAAAAAAAAAAAAAAAAAAAAAGGAGAGTGACAGAGAGAAAGAAGAAAAAGATCTTCCATCCTTTATTCACTCCCCAAATGACTACAAAGGCCAGGGTGGGCACACTGAAACCAGAAGGCTGGAACTCCATCTGGGTCTCCTATCTTAGTGACAGGGGCATATGTACATCTTTTGCTGCCTTTCCAGACACATTATCAGGGAGCTGGATTGAAAGTGGAGCAGCAGAGACTCAAACTTACTCAGGTATGAGATCACTGTGTCACATGTGGTGGCTTAACCCACTGTACCACAACACTAGCCCCTGTAGTCACTTTTTTTTTTTTTTTTAAATTTCAAGTGTTTTTTGTTTTTGTCTTTTTTTAAGGCAGGGAGATAGAGAGGTGGGAGAGAGACACAGAGAGAAAGAGAGGGAGATAGAGCGAGTGTTCATGCAAGAGGGTGTCGTATGTGCATGCTTACATCTGCTAGTTCACTTCCTAAATGACTGCAGTAGCCATGGCTAGGCCAGGCTGAAGCCAGGATCCTGGAACCCAGTGTAGGTGGCAGGGATCCAGGTAGTTGAGCCATCACCTGCTACCTCCCAGGGTGTGCTAAATAGCAGGAAGCTGGATTGGGAGCAGAGGAGCTAGTACTTGAACCAAGCACTCTGATTATGGGATGTAGGCATCCCAAGCAATGTCTTAACTGCTGAGCCCAATGCTTGCTTGCTCTGGTATAGTTTTTGTTTTTCAAAGATTTACTTTATTTATTTGAAAGGCCAGATGACGTAGAGGGAGGGGCACGGAGAGAAAGAGCTCTTCCATCTGGTTCACCCCCCAAATGACTGCAACTGCTGGCACTGGGCCAGGAAGAAAACTAGAGTCTGGAACTTAGTCTGGGTCTCCCACTTTGGTAGTAGTGGCTCAAGCAATTGGGCCATTGATGTACTTGTTTTTTAATTAACAATGTGCTTTAGAACCTCCTGGAGAAATTCCTAGACCCTGGTCTATTCCAGATCCTCTGAAATAGAATATGGGGAGAATGTAAAGGACTGCACAGTTGGAACTACTTTTTTTTTTTTTTAAAAAAGAGTTACTTGTTTATTTGAAAAGCAGAGCTAGAGAAGGAGGGAGAGATAGATATTTGCATCCACTGGTTAACTCCCCAAATGGCTGTGACTGGTTCACTCCCCAAATGGCCACAAACTCCATCTGGTTTTCCCATGCACATGTCAAGGGTTCAAGCACTGGGCCATCTTCTGCTGTTCTCCCAGTCACTTTAGCAGGGACTGGATCAGAAGTGGAGCAGCCAGAACTCAAAGTGGTGCTCATACGAAGTGCCAGTGTCTTAGGTGGCAGTTTAACCCACCACACCATAATGCTGTTCAATAGCACCACTATTGCAGTAGAATGTGGCTCTGGTGCCATAACATGATTTTGTTTTTTAAAAATGGAGGCAAAGACAGTGCCTAATTCTGGTTTAGTAGATAGGTTAGTGTAAAAAAATATCTAGGATACACTTTGTGGTAATTTGTAGAAGCAGAAGGGAAGGATAGTGTCATGTAAGTCTTGGAAGTCATTGCCAGTAAGGGAGAATAAACAGTATTGTTTTCTTGGCTTCTATTTTGTATAACACTTGAATTATTTAAGAATCAAAATGTTTGCCCAAAAAACCTATTTGGTCCAGTTATTTCTTCTATTTTGTTCTTTTAAAATTGGCTGTGAAAGTTTCAGAAATACTTTTTTTTTTTTTTTTTTTAAGGGAAAGGGTTCATTGGTAGAAACCCCAATAGACCGGAGGGAAGGGGTGAAGAAGGGAAAGAGGAGAAGGAGAGTGTGAGAGAGCAAGAGAGAGAGAGAGAGAGAGAGATCAAGTGAGAGAGAGAGAGAGATGGAGAGAAAGAGAGCCACGTGTTCAGGAACAGATCCTCTTAAAACTTTGCTGGGGGATGGGCAGGGAAGTAGGAGCAGCAAACCATTAGGATGGGGGTGGAGGGGCCGGCGCTGTGGTGCAGCAGGTTAATGCCTTGGCCTGAAGTGCCTGCATCCCATATGGGCACCGATTCTAGTCCCGGCTGCTCCACTTCTGATCCAACTCTCTGCTATGGCCTGGGAAAGCAGAAGATGGCCGAATCCTTGGGCATCTACACCCACGTGGGAGACCCAGAAGAAGCTCCTTGCTCCTGGCTTCAGATCGGCACAGCTCTGGCCATTGCAGCCAATTGGGGAGTGAACCATCGGGTGGAAGACCCCCCCCCCCCCCCGCCTCTCTGTGTAACTCTGACTTTCAAATAAATAATAAATCTTAAAAAAAAAGGATGGGGGTGGAGCTGACACTCGTGGTTGGGCCGTGTCATCACCTGGCTTCCAGCAGAGGTGGCAGGGGCTACAGCCTAGGATGGTGTCTGGGAATACTTAGAAGCAGGTAATGAGAGGGAGATAAAGGGAGAGAGCATGTACTGGGCTGGGCTGAAGCCAAGAGCTGTGAACTCAACCTAGGTATCCTACATGGATCTCAGGAACCCACCTGCCTACCTGAGCCATCACCATTGCCTACCAGATTTTGTATTAGCTACAAGCTGGAGCTGCAGTTAGAGCTGGGAATTGAACCCAGGTACTCTATGGGATATGGATGTCTCAGCAACTGTGCCAATGGCTGCCCCTCAGAAATTTTTGAATTCTAATATTGAAAATTCTTTGTTTCTTTATATGATCTGTTTTTGCTTTGTCATATAATAATGAAGACTTAAAAGTTCTGAAAACTATAAGACTTTTAAAAAAAGCAGACTGATATAAATGTTCCTGAATGGGGAGACTCTATACTATAAAAATACATGTTCCATAAAATTAACATTACTATTTATGTATTCCAATGAGGTTTTTTTTTCTTTCTTATTTTTGATGGTGGACACAATTTAGAAAAACAGTTATCAAGATCATCAGGAAGGGGTCAGTGCAGTGGTGCAGTGGGCTAAAGCCCTGGCCTGAAGCGCCAGCATCCCATATGGGCACTGGTTCTAGTCCCAGATGCTCCTCTTCCAATCCAGCTCTCTGCTATGGCCCAGGATAGCAGTAGAAGATGGCCCAAGTCCTTGGGCCCCTGCACCCACGTGGGAGACCTGGAAGAAGCTCCTGGCTTCTGGTTTCGGATTGGCGCAGCTCTGGCCGTTGTGGCCACCTGGAGAGTGAACCAACAGGTGGAAGACTTCTCTTTCTGTCTCTACCTCTCTCTGTAACTCTGTTTTTCAAATAAATAAAAGAAATCTTTAAAAAAAAAAAGATCATCAGGAATTAAAAATAGGTGGAAAATGTGCAAGAATATTTTGAATTAGAAGAATAATGGGGGGGGTGGCATTGTGGATTAATGGGTTAACCTGGCATTTCATATGGATACTGGTTCGAGTCCTGGCTACTCTGCTTCTGATCCAGCTCCCTGCTCATGCACCAGGGAGAGCAACAGAGGATGCATAAGTACTTGTGCCCCTGCACCCACGTTGGAGATCTCGAAGAAACTCCTGGCTCCTGGCTTCAGCCTGGCCCTGCCTCAGCCATTGAAGAGTAACCAGTGGATAGGAGATCTCTCTCTCTCTCTGCCTCTCTCTCTCTCTCTTCCTGTAACTATGCCCTTCAAATAAAAAAATACAAATCTTAAGAAAGAATAAAAAAGGGGCCAGCACTGTGGCGTAGCAGGTAAAGCCGATGCCTGCAGTGCCGGCATCCCATATGGGTGCAGGTTCAAGTCCTGGCTGCTCCACTTCCAGTTCAGTTTTCTGCCATGGCCTAGGAAAGCAGTAGAAGATGGCCCAAGTCCTTAGGCACCTGCACCTGTGTGGGAGACCTGGAAGAAGCTCCTGGCTCCTTGCTTCGGATCGGCGCAGCTCTGGCCGTTGAAACCATTTGGGGACTGAACCAGTAGATGAATGATATCTCTCTCTCTCTCTGCCTTTCCTTTCTCTGTGTAAGTCTTTCAAATAAATAAATAAATCTTTAAAAAAGAGAGGAAAAAAATAATAATGAGGCCAGGGGAATAGGGGAATGGGTACCTTGTTTTACAAGATCTTGCATATGATATTGGTGTGGGAATGCTCAGATAAGTTAGCACAAATAAATCAATTGATACTTATGTAAGCATATAGTGTACAGGGGCCTACACTGTTGCATAGCAGCTAAAGCCTCTGCCTGCAGCGCTGGCATCCCATGTGGGTGCTGGTTTGAGACCCAGCAGCTCTACTTCTGATCCCACTCACTGCTATGGCCTGGGAAAGTAGTAGAGGATGACCCAAGTCCTTGGGCCCCTACGCCCACGTGGGAGACTTGGAAGAAGCTCTTGGCTTCAGATTGGCCCACCTCTAGCTGTTGTGGCCATTTGGGGAGTGAACCAGTGGATGGAAGACCTCTCTCTCGGCCTCTGCCACTTTCTGCCTTCCAAATAAATGAACCTTTTTAGGCTGGCGCCGTGGCTCAATAGGCTAATCCTCCTCCTTGTGGCACCAGCACACCCGGTTCTAGTCTCGGTCCGGGCACCAGATTCTGTCCCGGTTGCCCCTCTTCCAGGCCAGCTCTCTGCTGTGACCCGGGAGTGCAATGGAGGATGGCCCAAGTGCTTGGGCCCTGCACCCGCAAGGGAGACCAGGAGAAGCACCTGGCTCCTGCCTTTGGATCAGCGTGATGCGCTGGCCGCAGCACGCCGGCAGTGGCGGCCATTGGAGGGTGAACCAACGGCAAAGGAAGACCTTTCTCTTTGTCTCTCTCTGACTGTCTACTCTGCCTGTCAAAATAAATAAATAAATAAATAAATAAACCTTTTTGAAAACGTTTAGTGTATAGATTATTCATTAAATGATGTTTGGGTTGGCTGCTGATCATTTGGGGGGATAAAAGTTAGATTTTGATCTCATTGCAAATACCATACAATATACAAGAAAAACTCTTAGAGTGCCCAAAGAAAATATTGCTATCATAGAATAGAAAATGTAATTCAAAAAAATGAAAGATTTTACTACATTGAAAAAATTAACACATTTAAGAAAAGAGAAACATATTTGAAATACCAAAGGGAAATGATTGTTTCCAGAACAAGATACCAGACAGATAAAATCCACTGATAAACACTTGAGGAGTCACTACATCTCTAGTTTCTATCTTAACCACCATTCATACTTTCATTCTGCAAATGTTTGAATGCCTGTAAGGTATGAGAACCCCTTGTAAGTAGTGAACAAACAGTAAATGAATAAAATGGGGAAAATCTGTTTTTTTTTTTTTTATGGAGTTTATAGTCTAGTGATAGATGATATTACTGCTACAGAGATAATATAGAACATTTTAAATGGAGCATTTCTGTAGAGGAAAGTAAAAACAGGAGAGATTGTGTGCTTTTGTCAAAGGAATGTTGTTTTAGGTAGTGGCTTTTTTTTTTTTTTTTTTTTTTTTTTTTACAGGAAGAGTGGATAGTGAGAGAGAGAGAGACAGAGAGAAAGGTCTTCCTTTTTGCCGTTGGTTCTCCCTCCAATGGCCGCTGCGGCCGGCTCATCGCGCTGATCCGAAGCCAGGAGCCAGGTGCTTTTCCTGGTCTCCCATGCGGGTGCAGGGCCCAAGCACTTGGGCCATCCTCCACTGCCTTCCCGGGCCATAGCAGAGAGCTGGCCTGGAAGAGGGGCAACCGGGACAGAATCGGGCGCCCCGACCGGGACTAGAACCCGGTGTGCCGGCGCTGCAAGGTGGAGGATTAGCCTGTTGAGCCGCGGTGCCGGCCTAGGTAGTGGCATTTTAAGCAGAGATGAAAGTAATGAGAAAGTGAACCATGTGGTTATCTAAGAGGAAGAATATTCCAGGTAAAAAGAACAAATGGCCAACAGACTATGGGGCTGGAAAGTGCTGTGTAAGTTTTATGCATAGCAAAATGGCAGTAGCTGAAGTTGAGTGAGCAAAGTAGTGAATAGTAGGAGATGAGATCAATAATACATAGGGTGTAGATCATTCTGGGCCTTTCTATCCCAGATAATTCTTTGTTGGGTGTCCTGTGACTTTGTTGGATGTTTGGCCACATTCCTGGCTTCTCTCCACTAGATGTCAGTAGTACCTCCAAGTTGTGACATTCCAAAATTCCAGACAGTGAAATTTTAGATTTGGGGAGCAAAATTCCCTCTGATTGAGAATCACTTCTTTGCTAAATGAGAACTGGGTGCAGGTTCCTTTTGGAAGGGTTGGAGGAAGACTTATACGATGTGCTTGCAATAGTGGGATCCAGTCCTTCCTCAGGAGGAGTCAGACTGCCCAGTCCAGAGGCTTTCTGTCTATGAATTTTCTAGGTCTGGAAGTTGGCAGATGTCTTTGACTTCCATTGTGATGATTTAGGTTGGTTTTAGGCCACCAAATTAAGACATTTTTCTGTTAGATAGATTAAACTGCCCATCTATTTGATTCCTAGGAACATCGTGATCAATTAGTCACCTCCAAAGATCCATGCCGGCCAAAGCATTCAAATCGCTGGTACATCCCTGGTGCCCTTATCTTTGGGGTTAAGTGCTGCCACTTGGCCTCTCCTGTTTTGGGATTCCATTAGCCTCAGCGATGACATTCCTTACAATCATTCCTCATGCATGGAAGGATAGCAACCATAGAGCTTTTCAAAGGATACAGGTGCTCTCATTACTAATATAAAGTTTTCTGGGGTCGTAGGGATGTAGATTGGAGAGCATAAGTCTGCTCCAATGTTATCTCTCTCTCTCTCTCTCTCTCTTTTTTTTTTTTTTTTTTTTAAGATTTATTTTATTTATTTGACAGGCAGAGTTACAGAGAGAGATAGAGACAGAGAGGTCTTCCATCCGCTGGTTCACTCCTCAGATGGCCACAACGACCAGAGCTGCGCTGATCTGAAGCCAGGAGCCAGGAGCTTCCTCTGGGTCTCCCACGGGGGTGCAGGGGCCCAAGGACTTCGGCCATCTTCTACTGCTATTCCAGGCCATAGCAGAGAGCTGGATCGAAGAGGAGCAGGTGGGACTAGAACCAGTGCCCATATGGGATGCTGGTGCTTCAGGCCAGGGTGTTAACCTGCTGCACTATCTCTTTAAGCCTTTGGATTTCCTCTTCCAAATAATGTCAGTGAAATTCTAGTATCTCCGCCTCATTAAATGTAGGCTATTGTTGAATCCAAGTTTCAATCAAAAGTCAAGTAGCTGGTTAGAGACATCTCCAGCTGAATAAGCTTTCATGTAAAATTCAGAGTCTGGGGCCGGAGCCGTGGCTTAATAGGCTAATCCTCCGCCTTGCAGCGCCGGCACACCGGGTTCTAGTCCCGGTCGGGGCGCCGGATTCTATCCCGGTTGCCTCTCTTCCAGGCCAGCTCTCTGCTATGGCCCGGGAAGGCAGTGGAGGATGGCCCAAGTGCTTGGGCCCTGCACCCGCATGGGAGACCAGGAGAAGCACCTGGCTCCTGGCTTCGGATCAGTGCGATGTGCCGGCCGCAGCGTGCCAGCCGCAGCGGCCATTGGAGGGTGAACCAACGGCAAAAAGGAAGACCTTCCTCTCTGTCTCTCTCTCACTATCCACTCTGCCTGTCAAAAAAAAAAAAAAAAAAATTCAGAGTCTGTGTATTTATAGAATATACCCCATATTGATGAATTCTAATTTTCCTCAAATCTGCTTTCACATGGGTCCCCCAGTTTTTTACTTTTATATATTATCAAAATCATAGGATTTTTTTGTCTGTAAACTGTTTCTTCTTGGATTGTATTGTGTACCCTTCTCCCTATAGCATGCTGAAGTTTGGCACTAGTTATGGGACTAGTGGCAATGGGGTTGGTTTGGTCAATTTTGAGGAGAATAAGTATGGTTCTGCCAGATACCTGCTGCACATAGAATCCAGCAATGGAAAACTGTTCTCTTTAGGTATAGGAGTTAAGATACTTCCACTGCAGGTTTGAAATTGTAAGTTTTGTTCTAGTCCAGCCAAATGTTCCCATTCCAAGTTTTAAGGTCTTATTAAGAGTTATTGCTTTTAACTTTCATATGAGCAGCTTGATGAGACAGTGAATTTAGCTGCTTTTACAATTCAGTAGTTCATACAGCTAAATTTTGTATTTGATTTTCAACCATATCAACCTGTGGCTACAAGAGTTATGAGAGTCCTTTTAAGGCTGTTTTGAAAGCTGTTTTTTTATTTTCTCAGACTATGCTTGTGTTAATGTCCCTGTACTTGTAATTATCTTCTGTTGCTGCTTAAGAGCACTTAGGAAATCCATCTCACATAACAGACTTTGTGGTCATCATTACTGTCTTAATAGTTAAGTGTAATAGTCACTTGGATTCCTAAAGTATTTGCTTCAGTTGGCACATCATCATGATTAGCCATAAGTGATAGCTTGATTAATTGTGATGCCACTGCTTGCCTTATTCCTGCTTGAGTCCTTAACTCAAGCCCAAGGATACAGCCAAACCATCTCCAAATCCCATTTTGTGTATCTGTCTCCTTTGGCTGTTACAGATCCTGCCTTAGAGTACAGAAACCACATGATAATTTGAATGTGGAAAGTTTAATATATAATGAGCTATTAACCAGTAATGAAGAAGTAACTTAGGCGTAAAGAACACTAAAGTATACAGAGTAGTCCCTACCTCTAGGGCTGAGGCAAAGTAGCGAAGATGGAGTAAATTTGAAAGATTCCTAGTCTTCCAGTCTCAAGAGATTGAGAGTTTGTTGGAGAGAATATGGTCCACTGGATGCTGGAGAGGTTTGAGGTGCTGCAGGTTTTACTGGCCAGCACAAAATTGCCCTCTGGTGCCAATGGAAGTCACCGGGAAGCCCCTTCTTGAATCTGTATAAGAAGTATGTGAGGAAACTGACATTCTCTGGGAAGCTTCCTTGTCATAGGGATGCCAATGAGACTTGCTGATCTGTTCTGGGAGAAAGTCTGCTGGTTTTTTTTGTTCCTTTGGTTATAAAGTCATCTCCCCTTCTCCCTCCTGCCTGCATTTTTTTTTAAAAAAAAGATTATTTTATATATTTGAAAGAGTTAGGTAGAGGCAGAACAAGAGGGGTTTTCCATCACTGGTTCACTCCCCAATTGGCTGCAACATAACCCCATGTGCTACAACAGTTGCCTACTGGTAGCTTTTGATCAAATGTTAGACACCATAGCTTTTACCTTGTTGATAGCTAGATTGTTTTTAATTCTTTTAACTATTTCTGAACTTTGTTCTGAAATAAAGATACTAGAAATAGTCTGATGATTCTTTTGAGATTTACTTTTAAGCTTTGTTAGGTGGCTCCAGAATAGCCTTTTGGCTACTACTTATTTCATCCCATACTGAGGTGAACATTCTCTTATGCTTTCTGTGATAGCCTATGTGTCCAAATGTCTTTTTCTTCTGGCCAGGGGGAATGTGAATTATTTTAGGCTCTGTGTAAAGTCTAGGAGTTTGTGTTTGCTCTTTTCTAGTGATTTTTTGCCTTGTTGCTCCTTTCTGGTGTCATTTCCCTGTAGTTTTTTCTCTTATTTTTGCATCTTAGTACTTGGCTGAAGGTTAGAGGAGAACCCTGCGATCTCCAGAGTTCTCTCTCAGTGTATCTCACTCTCTAAATATTCTGCCCTGTCAATTCTGGCCTCTTTGATATTTGCTAGTTGTAAAACCTCTTTTCTGAATTCAAGGAGACTGCTAGGTTCTGTTTAGGTTCTCCCTCTGCTTTGTGGCCTGGAAACTTTATCCAAGAAGAATGCTAGGGCACTCATAGAACTTGCCTTTTTCCCTTCCTCAGGGCTCACTCTTGTATGCTGCCTGTTGTCTAATATCTGAAAACTTACTTCATATACTTTGTCTGACCTTTAGTTGTTTAAGGTAGGAAGGTAAATTCAGTCTCTGTTATGCTGTAACAGACTGAAAATAGAAGTCCTGTTCCACTTATTTTTGTTGTATGAAGTGCATTCTCTAGAACAGGGGTCAGCAAACTATAACCTGCAGGCCAGATCCTGTTTGTGGCCTGTTTCTGTATTATCCACAAGCTAAAAGTGGTTTCTGCATTTTAAGGAGCTATGAAAAAGAAATGCCACAAAGATGTTATGTGGCACTTAAAATATTTACTGTTTGTCACTTAATAGAAAAAAATATGCCAACCCCTGCTTTAGAAGATTGGTCAGTATAGGTTTGTGAGAACAACATTTCTTGAGTTAGTCTTGCATGTGGATATGTTTTTATAGGCATGCCTTGCTTTATTGTGCTTCACAAATGATGCTTTTTTTTTTTTTTAACAAATTGAAGATTTGTGGCAATCCTGAGTCAAGTAATATTGTAAGTGCCATTTTTCTAACAACATATGCTCACTTTCTCAGTTTATATCACATTTTGGTAATTCTTAACAATATTTTGAAGTTTTTCATTATTATCATATCTGTTATGATGACCTGTGATTAGTGATTTTTTGAAGTTACTGTTGTAATTACTTTGGGGATCCATGGGCATGCCCATGTTAATAGAGCACACAAGCATTATGTTTGTTCTGAATATTCTAACAACTGGTTCTTCCCTCATCTCACTTCCTCCTCTTTGGCCTGTTTACTGAGACACAGTACTATTGCAGTTAGGCCAGTAATAACCCATGGTGGCCGCTGGTTGTAATAAAAGGAATAGTTCCATGTCTCTCATTTTAAAATAAAACTAGAAAACTTAGTAAGGAAGGAAAGCTAAGATAGGCTGATAGCTAGACCTCTCGTGCCAAACAGTTAACCAAGTTGTGAATGCAAGGAAAAGTTATTGAAAGAAATAAAAAGTGTGACTCCAGGGAATATAAGTGATAGGAAAACAAAGCAGCCTTACTGTTAATGTGGAGGGAGTTTTAGTGGTGTACATAGCAGATCCATTCAGCCACAGTGTTCCCTTAAGCCAAAGCCTAATCCAGAGAAAGTACCAACTCTTTAATTCTTTGAAGGCTGAGAGAGGTAAGGAAGCTGCAGAAGAAAAATTGAAGCTAGTAGAACTTGGTTCATGAGGTTTAAGGAAATAACTTGCCTCTAAATATAAAAGTACAAAGCGAAATAACAAGGGCTGATATAGAGACTTTACCAAGTTATGCAGAAGATGAAAGTGGCTACAGTAAAGAACATATTTTCTTCTTTAAAGATTTTATTTATTTATTTGAAAGGTTGAGTTACACAGAGAGAGGAGTGGCAGAGAGAGGGAGAGGTCTTCTGTCTGCTGGTTCACTCCCCAAATGGCTGCAACGGCCGGAGCTGTGCTGATCTGAAGCCAGGAGCCAGGTGCTTCTTCAGGTCTCCCACATGGGTGCAGGGGCCCAAGCACTTGGGCCATCTTCCACCGCAGAGAGCCGAATCAGAAGAGGAGCAGCTGGGACTAGAACCAGTGCCCATATGGGATGCCGGCGCCGCTGGCAGAGGATTAACCTACTGCGTCACGGCACCGGCCCCCAGATTTTCATTGTAGTTGAAATAATCTTATTGAGAAAATGATGTTACCTAGGATTCGCAGCTTAAGAGGAGAAGTTAATGCCTGGCATCAAAACTTCAAATATGGGCTGATGCTTATCAGGGGTTAATATAGCTGGTGATTTAAGTTGAAGCCAGTGCTTGTTTTTCGTTCCAGAAATCCCAGGACTCTTTAAGAATTACACTAAATCCACTCTACCTGTGTTGTATGAATGGAACAACAAATCCTAGATCGCAGCACATCTGTTTACAGCATGTTCACCCAATATTTTAAGCCCACTTTTGAGACCTACTGTTTAGACCTATTGTTTCAAAATATTGCTGCTCACTGACAATATACCTGATCACCAAAGTGCTCTGATGGAGATGTGTAGTGAGAATAATATTTTCATGACTGCTCAGCCAATGTCCACACTGTAACCTGTCTGTCAATCAAGGAGTCATTTTAGCCTTGAAGTCTTATTTACGAAATGTATTTGGTAAGGTTATAGCTGCCGTACATAGTGATTCCTTTGATAAATCTAGGGAAGCTGAATTGAAAACCTCCTGACAGGGAGTCATCATTCTAGATGCTAGTCAGAACATTGCATGATTTATGGGAAGAGGTCAAAATATCAACATCAGCAGAAGTTTGGAAGAAGTTGATGTCAACCCTCAAGGATGACTCTGAGGGATTGATCCCATTAGTAGAGGAAATACCTGCAAATGTGGTAGACATAGCAAAAGAACTAGAATTAGAAGTAGAGCCTGAAGATGTGACTCATTAGCTGCAATTTCATGATCAGTCTTTAAACAGAGGGGAGTTGCTTCTCACAGATGAGCAAAGAAAGTGGTTTCTTTATTTCTTTGTTTTTTTTTGAAAGGCAGAGAGAAATCTTTCATCTGCTGACTCACATGCCAAGTGTCTGCAACAGCCAGTGTTGGGCCAGACCAAAGCCAGGAGTCTAGAACTTCATCCTGGTCTCCCACATTGGTTTCAGCGACCCAAATACTTTTTTCACTGCTGCCAGCCAGGGTGCTCCTCAGCAGGAGCTGGATTGGAAGTAGAGGCGCTGGGAATCTAACCAAGTCCTCTGATAAGGGATGTGGGTGCCCTAGGGGGCAGCTTAGCTCTAGCTGTGACAAATGCCTGCATCAGGAAGTGGTTTCTTGAGGTGGAATCTCTTGAAGATACTATGACACTATTGACAGAATGAAAATATATAGAATATTATATAAAGATCTAGAGTATTATAAAAATTTAATTAATAAAGCAACAGGGTTTGAGAGGAGTGACTCCAATTTGGAAAGGAATTCTATGGGTAAAATGGTATCAAACAATATCAAATACTGCAAAGAAATCTTTTGTAAAAAGTAAAGTCAGTTGATGAAACAGACTTCATTGTTTTATTTTTTTAAAAAAGATTTATTTATTTATTTGAAAGTCGGAGTTACACAGAGACTGAGAGGCAGAGAGAGAGAGCGACAGAAGTGTATGTGTGTGTGTGTATGACACACACACACATTTTCCATCCACTCCCCAAATGACCACAATGGCTGTCCCCATCTCCCATGTGGGTGGTATAGACCCAAGCAGTTGAGCCATCATCATCTGTTTCCTTAGTTATAGTAATCAGGGAGGTGGGTCAGAAGTGGAGCAGGGGCTGGCGCTGTGGGGTAATGGGTAAAGTTGCCACCTGTGGTGCTGGAATCCCATAGGGGCACCAGTTTGAGTCCCAGTTGCCCCAGTTCCAATTCAGCTCCCTGCTAATGTACCTGGGAAAGCAGTGGGAGATGCTTCAAGTCACTGGGTCCCTGCACCCACATAGAAGACCCAGAAGAAATTCCTGGCTCCTGGCTTTGGATCTGCCCAGCTCCGGCCGTTGTAGCCATTTGGGGAGTGGACCAGTGGATGTAAGATCTCTTTCTGTCTCTTCCTTTCTCTCTGTAACTCTGCCTCTTAGATAAATAAGATAAATCAAAAATATATAAATAAAATAAAAGATAAAACATTTATTTATTTGAGAGGCAGAGTTAGAGAGAGGGAAAGACACAGAAAGAGATTTTCCATTTGCTGGTTCACTCCCCAAGTGGCCTCAAGGGCCAGGGCTGGGTTAGGCTGAAGCTGGGAGCCAGAAGCTGGATCCAGGTCTCCAATGTAACCCTCTGTTCTTTAGTGGTATACTACATGGCTGGTATCATCACTTGTAGAAGAGTCTTGAACTTGATAGAGCTTATGTTGAAAATTTAAATTTATATATAAATTTATACTTATTTACATGTGGTTATATAAAATATGTAAATGTGTAAAACATATAAATTTGTACTAAAACATTTAAAAATTTTTTCTTTAAAAAAGTTGTATTTATCCCTTGGGCTGTTTTCTGCTGCTTTCCCATGCACATTAGCATGGAGCTGGATCAGAAGTGGAGCAGCTGGAATATGAACTGGTGACCATATGAGATTCTGGTGCTGCAGGTGGTGGCTTAACCTGCTACACCACAATGCTGGCCTCCAAAACTATTTTTTACTTGAGAGAGAGCAAGCAAGAGAGTGACAAAGAACTCTTCTGCTGTTTCATTCCTCAAGTGCGTGTAACAGCTGTGACTGAGCTGGGGCTGGCGCCGGGAGCTAAAATTAGAGTCCAGGTCCCCCAGTTGGGTGACAGGTATTCAGTTACTGGAACTGTCACTGGTGCCTCCCAGGGTCTACGTTGGCAGGAAGCTGGATCCAGAGTCAAGAATCCAACCCAGGTGTGTTCCCATGTGAGATGTGTGCATCTTAATCTCTAGGGTAAACTCCTGCTCATATTTTTATCTTCCAGTTCCATTTTTCCATGAATGTTTTGAAGTCCTCTTGTATATACCAGCAACAAACAATTGAAAAGATGAAGAGATGTTTATTTTGGTGCAAAATTGTTTTGCAGTCTGTACGTAGTTTTTCTCATGGTAAGCATTTTCTGTGAACTGTGGGAATATCCTTTAAAGTTTTTTTATTTGTTTGTTTTATTTGAAAGAGAGAGGGAGAAATTATCTTTGACCCACAGGTTCACTCCCCAGATACTGTAACAGCTGGGACTGGGCCAGGTCCAAGCTATGGGTCTCCCATGAGGGTGTCAGGGACCCAAGTACTTGAGCCATCTATTCCTGTCTTGCTGGGTATGCATTAGCAGGAAGTTGGAATTGGACGCAGAGTAGGGACATAAACCTAGTCTCTTAGATACATAATGTGTGCATTCCAAGTGATATCTTGACTGCTGAGCCAAATGCCCACTCTGTATACTTTATGAATGTAGGTAAATTTTTGAAAATTATTTCAGTAAGCTTTATTCTTTTTTTAAAGATTTTTTAATTTGAAAGGCAGAGTTACAGAGAGGCAAAGGCAGAGAGAGAGAGCGAGCAAGCGTGAGGTCTTTCATCTGCTAGTTCACTCCCCAAATGGCTGTAACAGCTGGAGTTGGGCAGATCCAGAGCCAGGAGCTTCTTCCAGGTCTCCCACGTAGGTGCCGGGGCCCAAGGATTTGGGCCATCTTCCACTGCTATCCCAGGCCCTAGTAGAGAGCTAACCCAATAATATTTTTTAAGGTTTATTTATTTGAAAGGAAAAGTTACAGAGTGTCAGAGAGAGGTCTTTGATCAGCTGGTTCACTCCCCAAATGGCTGCAGTGGCTGAAGCTGGGCTGATCCAAAGCCAGGAGCCAGGAACTTCTTCAGATCTCCCACATGGGTGCAGGGGCCCAAGAACTTGAGCCATCTTCTGCTTTCCCAGGCCATAGCAGAGAGCTGGATGGGAACTGGAGCAGCCAGATCTCAAACTGGTGCCCATATGGGATGCCTGCACTGCAGGCAACAGCTTACCTCCTACACCACAGCGCCAGCCCAGTAAGCCTTAATTTTTTAAGGTGTGCTTTTGTAAATTTAACTTATAGCTTTGATATAGTTCTTTTTCCTTAAGTTATAAGAATAGTTTTATATTTGTATTATTATTCACCAGCATGTCTTTGTTATTTACATTGTGCCAGGTATTATCATAGACTTATTTTATGTTGTAAGAGAAGAATAAAATTGTTTTATTTTAAGTAATTGAGTAATAAAGAATTTCATTATTTAGAATAATTTAATGTAATATATTTGTAGCAATCATTTATCTATGTATAATGATAATATATTCCCGGAAAGGGAAATTAAGAAGCTTTTAAGTTTATCCTAGCTCATCTGGTTCCTTAGAAGACTTGGGATTACTTTGTTATATTTTTTGGTAGGAGGAGAAGAAATGACCTTCTGTCATTCCTGTTGTTTGGATGTAGTTTTTGTTTCTAGAGTTCATATGTTGAGAGTTTGGTCCTAAGTGTGGCAGTATTGAGAGGGTTAGGACTTTAAGAGGTGGGGTTTAGTAGGAGGTCTTGAGGTCAGTTGAGGCATCTGCTTAAAAGAGATTAATGTGTTTCTTGTGGGTTCCTGAGTTCTTCTCAAAAAAGTATTGTCACAGAAGCCTGAACCTTGTCCCATCCAGCTCTCTCTGGCTTCCTGTTTTGAGATGTGATGCTTTCTCCCAAATGCACGTTCACCATGATGTGATATCATCCATTGTTGGCCCTCCTCAGAGGCTGAACCAGTGGGGCTACCTTATTTTGGACTCTGAACCCAAAATTGCGAGGGGAAATAAACTTTTTTTGTTTATAAAGTTATACCGCCTCACATATTTTGTTAGAGTAATGAAAAAAACGACTACTACAGCCATATAATTTAATTATACTTTATATTTTAAGATTTCAGTATACCTCATAGTGATCTGATTACTTGTCTTCCAGTTATTTTTGTTAGAGAACTGTATTTCAATGGCCTCTTCCTAAGGAAACTTAAGTATCTGCTTATTTTTGAGCATTTAATTTTTATTGTGAAGGTAACATTGTATAGGCAATTTAAAAGATTAAAAGGATTTAAGGGTGAAAATTTCTTTTAATTTCACTACTTACTGGATAACTTGTATATTTAAATGAGTGCATGCTAAAATTCCTCATTTTAATATTTTTTTTAAAGTAGGTTTGAGAACTAAGAAACCTGAAAATGTATTTTTTTTGACAGGCAGAGTTAGACAGTGAGAGAGAGAGACAGAGAGAAAGGTCTTCCTTCCGTTGGGTCACCCCCCAAATGGCCGCTACGGCCGGCGCCTGCACCGATCCAAAGCCAGGAGCCAAGTGCTTCCTCCTGGTCTCCCACAAGGGTGCAGGGCCCAAGCACTTGGGCCATCCTCCACTGCCTTCCCAGGCCACAGTGAAGAGCTGGAGCACTAGGTGAGGAGCACTAGGACAGAATCCGACACCACAAGTGGGACTAGAACCTGGGGTGCCAGTGCCGCAGGCAGAGGATTAGCTAAGTGAGCCGCAGCGCCGGCCCTGAAAATGTATTTAAAAATTACTTTTGTGAAAATTTTGAACTTGATCCTTCTGCACCTGCACTTATATTATTTAATATATTAAATGTTATACTAAGTAATAATTACATAGTCTTACCTATTGTGGCTTTAGAAAAACACAAGATACTATCATTTTTATGATAGAAAAAGTTAATGTGTTATTACGAAAAAATTAATATTTTAATTTCAATTAAGACTTAGCTGGTTTTGCTTTTAAGTTACTCCTCTTTATTTTTTTAATTAATTTATTTATTTGAAAGAGTTACACAGAGAGAGAAGGAGAGGCAGAGAGAGAGAGAGAGAGCGGTCTTCCATCTGCTGGTTCATTCCCCACTTGGCTGCAACGGCCGGAGTTGCACTGATCTGAAGCCAGGAGCCAGGAGCTTCTTCCGGGGCAAGCTCCTTGCGGGTGCAAGGACTTGGGCCATCCTCCACTGCCTTCCCAGGACACAGCAAAGAGCCGGATCCGAAGTGGAGCAGCCGGGACTCGAACTGGCCACCCATATGGGATGCCAGTACTGCAGGCAGCGGCTTTACCCGCTACGCCACAGTGCCGGCCCCTAGTTACTCTTCTTTAAATAAATGTTCTTGTTGATATCTGTTTAGTTTTACGATATATTTCCCTGTGAAGAAACATTACAATATTTAAATCCTGTTTTTCTCTCTAATACGTGTGTGTGGTAGCTAGTAATATTCAAAATTAGGGACTTTGGTCATTTTTTTTAAAATATATATATATATATTTTATTCTTGACAGGCAGAGTGGACAGTAGAGGGAGACAGAGAGAAAGGTCTTCCTTTTTGCCGTTGGTTCACCCTCCAATGGCCGCCGCGGTAGGTGCGTTGCGGCCGGCGCGCCGCGCTGTTCCAATGGCAGGAGCCAGGTGCTTCTCCTGGTCTCCCATGGGGTGCAGGGCCCAAGAACTCGGGCCATCCTCCACTGCACTCCCTGGCCACAGCAGAGAGCTGGCCTGGAAGAGGGGCAACCGGGACAGGATCGGTGCCCCGACCGGGACTAGAACCCGGTGTGCCGGCACTGCAAGGCGGAGGATTAGCCTACTGAGTCACGGCGCCGGCCCGACTTTGGTCATTTTTATTGGTATTTGCCTTTTCTTGTTCTTTTCATGAACAAATATGAATTTATTAGCCATT
Source organism: Lepus europaeus (assembly GCF_033115175.1). Lineage (NCBI taxonomy): Eukaryota > Metazoa > Chordata > Mammalia > Lagomorpha > Leporidae > Lepus > Lepus europaeus. The sequence continues at coordinate 27,356,212 of NC_084831.1, forward strand.
ATATATATTTTCGTGGCCTTAGCATAAATTATATTTTATTTCATTAAGGTTGGGTTATTCAGTTCTGAAACTTTTTGCCTTCTAAGAAAAGTGAAAAACTGGGGCCGGCATTTGGCATAGTAGGTTAAGCTGCTGCCTGCAGTGCCAGCATCCCATGTGGGCACTGATTTGAGTCCTGGGTGCTCCACTGCAAATCCAGCTCTGTGCTAATGTTCCTGGGACAGTAGTGGAGGATGGACCAAGTGCTTGGGCCTCTGCCACTCACATGGCAGACTCAGACGAAGCTCCTGGCTCCTGAACCCACCCTGGCCTTATTAACATCTGAGGAGTGAACCAGCAGATGGAAGACCTCTCTTTCTGTCTCTCCCTTGCTGTCTGTAATTTCGCCTTTCAAATAAATAAAATATTTAAAAAGAAGAAATGGAGCCGGTACTGTGGTGTAGCTGGTAAAGCCTCTGCCTGTGGTGCTGACATCCCATTTGGGCACTGGTTTGAGTCCCAGCTACTCCACTTCTGATCCAGCTCCCTGCTAATGCGCTTAGGAAAGCAGTGGAGCAAGGTCCAAGTTCTTGGCCCGTGCACCCACATTGGATACCTGGAAGAAACTCCTGAATATTGGTTTCAGATTGGCCCAGCTTATAAGGCTTTTGTGGCCATTTGGGGAGTGACCCAGTGGATGGAAGATCTCTCATCCTTCCACCCCCACTCTAACTCTACCTTTCAAATAAATAAGTAAATCTTTTTTTTTTTTTTTAATTTGACAGGTAGAGTTATAGACAGTAAGAGAGAGACAGAGAGAAAGGTCTTCCTTCCATTGATTCACTACCCTAATGGCTGCTACAGCCGGCACTGCGCCGATCCAATGCCAGGAAGGAGCTGGGTGCTTCCTCCCGGTCTCCCATGCAGGTGCAGAGACCCAAGCACTTGGGCCGTCCTCCACTGCCTTCCCGGGCCACAGCAGAGAGCTGGACTGGAAGAGGAGCAACCGGGACTAGTACCCGGCGCCCCAGCTGGGACTAGAACCCAGGGTGCCGGCACCATAGGCGGAGGATTAGCCAAGTGAGCCATGGCGCTGGCCAGTAGATCTTAAAATAACCAAAATGAAAAACTTCAGAAGCAAAATTATAACTAACTCTTTCAGTTAAGGTTGCTTGCTGTGTGTATGTTGTGATAAGTATTGTAACTGTCACTATGGTTTGGTGCTGCTCAGTGCCTGAGTGTCTAGTAGATGTATCTACATTTCTTTTATAGCATTAGTGCAAAGTCAGCACAATCAAAATACAAATAATGCCTTAGAATTACTGTGAAGGCCGGCGCCAATAGGCTAATCCTCCGCCTGTGGCGCCGGCACCCCGGGTTCTAGTCCCAGTTGCTCCTCTTCCAGTCCAGCTCTCTGCTGTGGCCCCGGCTTCAGCGGCCATTGTGGGGTGAACCAACGGAAAAGGAAGACCTTTCTCTCTGTCTCTCTCTCTCTCTCACTGTCCACTCTATCTGTCAAAAAAAAGAATTACTGTGAAAATAGTTGTGACTTTGAGGACTCCTTAAAGGATCTTGGAGCCCTATGGTTCTGAGATTGCTTTAAGGGTCATCTTTTTCAGAGGCATCTTACTTGGTTACAATTGTATTTCAAGACTGAATAATCATTGTTTGCCTGTGTTTTCATTCCTATAGATGGTTTGAAGCAGGTAGACCTCAGTTGGTGCTTCAATTTTTTTTTTTTAATCAAAATAAGATTTCACATATTTTTTTGGATTGATTTTTACTTTGGCAGGGGATTGTGGTAAGTTGCCTTTTAATCGAATTCAGGGGTCAGAAATCTAAGGCAAGCAGTCCTAGATTATTTTTACTTTTAGTAATTGAAGAGGGGTCAGTATTGTGGTAAAGTGAGTTAAGCTGTCTCCAGCAATGTCACACACTGTATGGTCACCAGTTTGAGTCTTGGCTCTGCTGCCAATCCAGCTCCCTGCTAACGTGCAATGGATAGCAGTGTAAGATGGCCAGGTACTTGTGCCCCTGCACCTATGTGGGAGCCCCAGAGGAAGCCCCAGAGGAGCCAATCCAGCTCCCTGCTAACGTGCAATGGATAGCAGTGTAAGATGGCCAGGTACTTGTGCCCCTGCACCTATGTGGGAGCCCCAGAGGAAGCTCCTGGCTCCTGGCTTCAGCCTAGCCAAACCCCAACTGTTGGGACCATTTGGAGAGTGAACCAGTGGAGGGAAGATCTGTCTCTTTCTGTTCTGTAACTCTGCCTTTCAAATAAATAAATTGTAAAAAATAAAACCTAAAAACTTGTAGTTTCAAAGTTCCAAGTTTATAAGAAGAAAATCATGGAAACATTTATTTTCTTCTTTCTGTAGTGTACTTTTTTTTTTTTTTTTAATATTTATTTATTGGAAAGGCAGAGTTGCAGAGAGGTAGAGGCAAACAGAGAGGTCTTCCATCCACTGGTTCACTCCCCAGATGGCCACAATGGCTGGAGCTGGGCTGATTCAAAGCCAGAAACAACTTCTGGGTCTCCCTTGTGGGTGCAGAGGCCACAAGTTGGCTATCTTCCACTGCTTTCCCAGGCCATAGCAGAGAGCTGGATTGGAAGAGGAGCAGCTGGACTCGAACTAGTGCCCATGTGGAATGCTGGTACTGCTGGTAGCGGCTTTACCCACTATGTCACAGCACCGGCCCCTGTAGTGTACTTTTAAGCATAACATACACATGGAGATTGAAAGGGAAACATATCCAGCTATTCAAAAATTATTATTTTTGTTTTCGTGTCTGTATAGGTTAATTTTCTATTTAACTGTTGTGGAAAGAAGTCATAAAAGCACTGTTAAGGTAATGGCTTTTGAGAAATGAAGTGTTTTTTTTTTTTTTAAATTGTATTTTCTCTTTAATGACTGAGAGTCTTTAAGCTATATTTCATGATAAAAATTTTTAAAAGGTTTATTTATTTGAAAGGCAGTCACAAAAATATTTTTCCTTGCTGGTTCATTCCCTCAAATACCTGCAGTAGCCAGGTTTGGTACAGAGAATCCGGAAGCCAACAATGTTATCTGGGTTTCTCGTGTGTGGCAGAGACCCAAGTACTTGGGCCGTCATTTGCTGCTGTTCCAGGCCCATTAGCAGGGAGCTGGTTTGGGACCTAAGCAGCTGGGACTTGAACTGGCACTCTGATTTGGGATGCTAGCATCAACAGCAGCAACTTAGCCTAGTTAGCCACAACACCAGCACCTCATGATAAATTTAACTAGTTTATGGTTATTTAGTTATTAAAATATATAATATAAAAATATTTGATGATTATTATTTGAAAGGGAGAGTTAAGAGAGAGGGAGAGGCATCCACTGGTTCTCTCCCCAAATGGTTACAATTGCTGGGCTGAAGCCAAGAACTCCATTAAGGTTTTTGTCAGGGACCCAAATACTTGGGTCGTTTGCTTTCCAGGTGCATTTGCAGGGAGCTGGATCAGAAGTGGAGCAGCTGGACTGGAACTGGTGCTCATGTGGGATGCCAGCTTCATCTGCTGTGCAACAACTCAGGCTCTTATGATGTAAATTTAACATGCTAGTGATACATTCTCTGAAACTGTGGTAGAGCATTTCTTTCTTTTTTGGACAGGTAGAGTTAGAGAGAGAGAGAGAGAGAGAGAGAGAGAGAGACACAGAATGGTCATCCTTCTTCTGTTGGTTCACCCCCCAAATGGCCGCTACGGCCGGCACGCTGTGCTGATCTGAAGCCAGGAGCCAGGTGCTTCCTCTTGGTCTCCCATGCTGGTGCAGGGCCCAAGCAACTGGGCCATCCTCCACTGCCTTCCCGGACCACAGCAGAGAGCTGGACTGGAAGGGGAGCAACCGGGACTAGAACCCGGGGTGCCGGCGCCACAGGCGGAGGATTAGCCAAGAGAGCCGCGGCGCCGGCCTGTAATAGAGCATTTCTAATGACTGCTTCTCTGAGCTTGAAATTAACTTGGTTACTTCGTTTTACAGAGCTGTAAATTTGTAAAATCCACATTAACTCCACTGCTACTTTGTACTGTGGTGTTTATTCTATGTAACATTAAAAAACAAAACGTGCTGCCAGCACATCAAGTGTGAATTACAAATGACAAGGATATGTATAGCAAGTTGATAGATAGTTTTGTACTGATGGAGAAACCAAACCTATGTTGTTTTTAAGTTCATGTCAAAGTAATTTCAGTGGAAACAATCATTTTGTTCAATTAACTTTAAATGAACTTTGAGGGCCAGTGTTGTGGTGCACCAGATTAAGCTGCCACCTGTGATACCTGCATCCCTTATGAATACTGACTTAAGTCTGGCTGCCTCACTTTTAATCCAGTTCCCTGCTAATGTTTGTGGAAAATAATTGAAGGTGGCTGAAGTTCTTATGTCCTTGCCACCCATGTCCAAGAACTGGATGGAATTCCAGGCTCTTGGCTTTGGCCTGGCCCAGCCCTGGCTGTTTTGGTCATTTGGGGAGTAAACCAGAGGATGTAATATGTCTTGCTCGCTCTCTCTTTAACTCTGCCTTTCAAATAAATAAATATCCAAAAGTAAAACTTTAAATAAATTTTGGAATGAATAAAGATGAGAAAAGAAGATAGATTTGATTCTATCTTAAATGAAGTGTTGTTAATGTCCTAAGAAGTCATTTAATTAGGGAAGAAAAAAAATACATTATGGAGAGAGAATGAAACCTACTTTTATAGTTTCCTCACCAGGTTTTCAGCTTTCATTATATTAATTTGAGTTCTTTGTTTATATCTAGCTTGAGAGTCAATTGTGAACCTTAGGTCTGAGTAAACTTTTAGGATTCTACAGACAAGTTCATCAATTTACATGAGATGAAAAATTCGAACCCCAAAAGAATGTTAGAGATTTAGTTGTAAAGGAGTGACTAGAATGTAATAGTGTTGAAAGTAGTAGTCTTTCTTGAGACCTCTTAGATATTTGACAGCAGTTACTTTGCTCAACTAATTAAATTTTTCTGTGCAACTAGTCCTCATTTTGCATATGCTTGGATTTCAGTTGCTTTGGTTGAAAATGAAGTGCCCTAACAATATAGTTCAGATTTCATTTACCATAGTACATTAACTGTGAATAACTGCAAAAGTCTAAACTTTGATGCTAGCTTCTTAGTCAACCATTATGTAATTAGCAGATGTCTGAGATGATCAGTGACCAATCATGTCATTTCTTGCAATGTCTATGGACTTTGGTCACTGTACATGTGTTATTTAGTTTATACACAGACAGTAAAGTTTATAGTTGTACTGCTTCTTTGTTTCTCAGTGATAAATGCATGTGACATTTTAAAAAAATGGATAACAAAATAATTGGCCAGCAAAAAATGAAAGTGTTGAAATTCAGAAATGAAAAGTAATAATGGAAGAACTGAAAAATTAGATAAGTTTAGAAAACTTGAAAATGATGCTATGTAAGTGAAAATAGGACAGAAAGTAGGCCTGCATGTGGCCATGGTGTGAACGGTTTTGAAAAAAATTAATAAATATAAAAACATCATTTTGACATCATTTAATTTAAATTGTACAGGCACAGATCCCAGTCAGTTTGACTAACAGCCTAAAGCATTGAAGTTAGTTGCTGGATTGATTAAAAAATAGTAATTAAAATGAGATTGAAGAACTTTTTATTGCCAATCAAGATTGGTTTCGTCATCGCAGAACCACAAGTATTAATGATAAGCTCTCTGGGGAAGCTGCTGGAGTAAATAGGGTTCCTGCTGTGAAATTTGCATCCAGATATAGCAGGTAGGTAGAATCATCAGCTATTTAAAATTGATGAGACTTTATTTTTTATTTTTGAAAGCTTTTATTTAATAAATATAAATTTCATAGGTACAGTTTTTTGGAATATAGTGGTCCTTCATTTTTTGGAATATAGATGCCTTCCCACCCCCACGCCCGTCCCAGCCTCCTGCTCCCTCTCCCATCTCATTCTTCATTAAGATTATCTTTATATACAGAAGATCGACTCTATGCTAAGTAAAGATTTCAATAGTTTGCACCCACACAGACACATAAAGTATAAAGTACTATTTGAAGACAAGTTTTACCGTTAATTCTCATAGTACAACTCATTAAGGACAGAGGTCCTACATGGGGAGCAAGTGCACAGTGACTCCTGTTGTTAATTTAACAATTGACACTTTTATTTGTGATGTCAGTGATCACCTGAGGCTCTTGTCATGAGCTTCCAAGGCTGTGGAAGCCTTTTGAGTCCACAAACTCTGAGATTATTTAGACAGGGCCATAATCCAAGTGAATGTTTTCTCCTTCAGAGAAAGGTACCTCCTTCTTTGATGGCACGTTCTTTCCACTGGGATCTCACTCACAGAGATCTTTCATGTAGGCCATTTTTTGCCACAGTGTCTTGGCTTTCCATGCCTGAAATGCTCTCATGGGCTTTTTAGCCAGATCCAAATTCCTTAAGGGCTGGTTCTGAGGCCAGAGTGCTGTTTAGGGCATTTGGATGGGACATGTTTTGTTTTGTTTTGTTTTGTTTTGTTTTTAAATATTTTCCTACTGGCATTGTAGCACAGAGAATTAAGCTGCTGCCTGTGATGCTGGCATCCCATATGACTGCCGGTTCAATTCCCAGCTGCTCCACTTCCAGTCCAGCTCTCTGCTAAGTGCAGGAAGCTGGCCTTAGTGCTTGGGCCCCTGCCACCCATGCAGGAGACCCTAATGGAGTTCCAGGCTCCTGGCTTAGGCCTCTCTCAACACTAGCTATTGCAGCTATTTGGGAAGTGAACCAGTGGATGGAAGATTCTCTCTCACTCTCACTCTCACTCTCACTATGCCTTTGATATAAGTAAAATAAACCTTTAAAAAATTAAAAATGTTTATTTTAATTATTTTTTGAGAGGAGAACTACAGACAGGGAGAGACAGAAAGGTCTTCTGTCTGTACAGTGCAGACACTCAGATGCAGAATGTAGGCATCCTAACTAGCACTTAACTGCTGTGTCAAATGGCTGCCCCAGACAGGTTTTTTGTTTTGTTTTGTTTTGAAAGAAGTCCCATTATTAATTTCGAAACTCAAGAGTGACCATAATGAGGAGTGTTTAAATTTGCAGCCTGATGAGGAACTTATTAATAAGGCTGATTTATTGACACAGCTGAGGAATGTGTGACAGGAAGGGTGACAATGTACTGATGGAAGTGATGCTATAGGAATTTCATAGTGATACTCGTGAAGATATTCAAAGATGAAAAGGGCAAAGCATAACATTTTGGAAGCTAATCATAGCCTAGAAGGAGTTATTGACCATTTGCCAAAGCTTGGGAAAGATGCTGTTTCTGTATTGTTAGTTACAGGAGGAGAAGGTGGCCCGCGTTGTCTACTGATAGGTTCTTTTTCACAAAGCAGTAAAATACTTTATTTATTTATTTATTTTTTTGACAGGCAGAGTGGACAGTGAGAGAGAGAGAGACAGGAAAGGTCTTCCTTTTGCCGTTGGTTCACCCTCCAATGGCCGCCGCGGTAGCGCGCTGCGGCCGGCGCACCGCGCTGTTCCGATGGCAGGAGCTAGGTGCTTCTCCTGGTCTCCCATGGGGTGCAGGACCCAAGGACTTGGGCCATCCTCCACTGCACTCCCTGGCCACAGCAGAGAGCTGGCCTGGAAGAGGGGCAACCGGGACAGGATCGGTGCCCCGACCGGGACTAGAACCCGGTGTGCCGGCGCCGCAAGGCGGAGGATTAGCCTAGTGAGCCGTGGCGCCGGCTAGCAGTAAAATACTTTAATTTTTAGTGTTTCTTATGTTTTAAACTATTGCATTCCCTATACATTTAAACTGACAGAATTTTAATGTTTTGACAAACATTTTAAGAGACCATAGAACAACTGTAATATTTTTCTTTGTTCACTAAGATTGCTTTGAATAATATCAGCTATTTTTATTTTTATGGTCCTGTACTATGGGCTACTTGTATAAAATTTTTTTCTCCCATAGCAAATTTACTACATATTCCACCTTTAGAAAATGTTTTTAGAAATCCCCAGGATGAATAAATTTGAAAGAGTAACCAAGGGGTGTTTGGATGGGGATAACAGCACAGAAAACCTGGCAGTACCATTGTGAGGGTAAAGGAGGAGGATTTTTTGATTTGGAGTGATCTGATGTGGGTGTAAATATTTTTACAAAGCTTTTGTTTGTATGAAAGGCAGAGAGAAAGAGGGACACAGATTGGCAAGGGGAGATCTTTCATATGCTGGATCATTCCCCAAATGCCTGCAACAGCCAGGACTGGGCCAGGCTGAAGCCAGGAGCCTGGAATTCCATCTAGGTCTCCCATATGGGTGGCAGGGACCCATCACTTGCTATCTTCCATGCTGCAAATTAATAGGAAGATGGCATTGAGAATGGAGCTGGGACTGGAACCTAGGTACTCTGATATGGGATATAGGCATCCTAAGCAGTTTTTTTTTTTTTAAGATTTATTTATTTATTTATTTGAAAGGCAGAGTTACAAAGAGGCAGGGGGAGAGAGAGAGAGAAAGAGAAAGCGAGAGAGAGATCTTCCATCTGCTGGTTCACTCCCCAGGTGGCCGCAAGGGCTGAAACTGCACTGACCCGAAGCCAGGAGCCAGGAGCTTTTTTGGGGTTTCCCACATGGGTGCAGGGTCCCAAGGACATGGGCATCTTCCACTGCTTTCCCAGGCCATAGCAGAGAGCGGGATTGGAAATGAAACAACCAGAACCAGAACCGGTGCCCATACGGGATGCCTGCACTGTAGGCGGTGGTTTTACCCACTGTGCCACAGTGCCGGCCCTCTGGCAGTCAGCTTCTAAAACCCTAGGGATCTTCTGAATGATGTGTCTTTTTTAAGTTAAATAGATGATAGTAGCTGGGAGCGGTTAGATAGCTTTAGGATGGAGACTGGCCACCATAAAGACCAAGGTATGATGAGCTGGCTCAAGGTTGAGGCAGTCATCAATGGATATTTAATCAGCCATGGTTTTTCCTACTGAAGCTTCTGTAAAAACCCACCATAGGGCTGGAATTGTGGTGTAGCAGGTTAAGCTGCCACTTGTGATGGTCAGTGTCCTATATGGGCACCACTTCAAGTCCCGGCTGCTCCACTTCAATCCAGCTCCCTGATCATGTGCCTGGCAAAGTAGCTGAAGATGACCCAAGTGTTTGGGTCACTGCCACCCACGTGGGAGTCCGTATGGAGTTCCAGGATTCTGGATTTGGGCTTGGTACCAGCCCAGGCCATTGCAGCCATTTGGGGAGTCACCCAGCAGGTGGAAAATCTCTCTGTCTCTGCTTCTCTCTAATTCTGCCTTTCAAATAAATATAAATTATTAAAAAAGTAAAACATTGCCAGATATTACACACACACACACACACAATGACTGGGTTCATAGAGCTTCCAGATTGCTAAATTTGTGAACATGTGAAGAAGGTAATGTGCTCAGAGAAGGCATGGAAGCTCAGTTCTCCCCCTTTCCTTGCCCTCTGTTCTTTTGTCTGGCTGTTTGTGTCCTTTGTAATGTCCTCTTTCTTTATAAGTTTATTTTTATTTATTTGAAAGGCAAAGGGTTGACTCCCCAGATGCAAACAACTAGGGCTGGGCCAGGCTGTAGCCAGGAGCTAAGAACTCCATCTGGGTGTCCTTTGTGGGTGGCCGGGACCCCATACTTGAGCCATCATCTGCTGCCACAGTCCCATGAGCAGGAACCTGGATTGGAAGCAGAGGTTGGGCTCAATCCCAGGCACACTGATCTGGGATGCGGGTGACTCAAGGGACACAACACCTGCTCTGTAATCTACTTTGTAGAAAAACTCAATAAATGCATTACACTGAGTTCTGTGAGTGATTCTAGCAAATTAACTGAACACGTGGGAACCCTAAGTTATAACCAGTTAGCCAGAAACACCAAGCTTTGTACTAGGGCTCAGTGATCTGATGCTAACTCCAGATAGATAGTGTCAGGATTGAATTGAATTATAGAGCACTATTAAAATCAAGCAAAGACTGTAGAGATGAATCTCCAATAGAGAGACTTTTACAAGAGTACTTCAAAAAAGTTTGTAGAAAAATTAAATGAAAAGATAGTTTATTTTGATGCAAAGAACTTTGAAATCCTTGCATAGTTTTTTTGTATAATAGATTTTCCATGAATTTTTTTTTCTTTTTAAAGATTCATTTATTTATTTGAAAGGCAGAGTTACAGAGAGGCAAAGGCAGAGAGAGAGAGAGAGAGAGAGAGATGGATGGAGGGAGAGAGGAAGGGAGGGAGGGGTCTTCCATCCTCTTGTTTGCTCCCCAAATGGCTGCAATGGCCGGAGCTGGGCTGATCTGAAGCCAGGAGCCAGAAGCTTCTTCTAGGTCTCCCATGTGGGTACAGGGTCCCAAGCACTTGGTTCATCTTCTACTGCTTTCCCAGGCCATAGCAGAGAGCTGGATCGGAATTGGAGCAGCCAGGAATTGAACTGGCATCCATATGGGATGCTGGCACTGCAGGCAGCGGCTTCACCTGTTATGCCAGAGCACTGACCCCTTCCATGAATTTTAGAAGACCACTCATGTTCATGAATTTCAAATTATTTTTTGCACTAAATAAACATTTTAATTTCATTTTTCCACAGACCTTTTGAAGCGCCTCTGTATTTGGGAATAAAGAATAAGATTGCAACCAGGGGCACATGCACACTTAGACCAGGGTGGCTTCTGGTATGTTCAAAGAACAAAGGAAAGGTTTGGGGTTTAATTAAGACAGAAATTGTGCAAGTTGTTTGAGGAGCTGGCAAGCTGTCATTGGCAAGCTGCAGCAGTTACTCAGTAAAGTTAGTCTTAAGGTCAAATAGCTGGCAATTCCATTGATAGATGCTAAAAAGGAAAATACACTCTTAAAGATAAGACAGGCAGCTTTGCTAGTTTGGTCTATTGGGGAAGTTTCTCTAACAGTTGTTTCTGACCAGAATGTTTTCTCCCATGGCCTCTCAATTCTATTTTAGATAGGTATGACAAGAATGTTATTATTTGTATGCTCTTTTTCCACAACACCCAGTTGGTATCTGCTGGAGAATTGGTTGATGTGTAGGCAAACTGCCCCACACACCTTGTCACATAAATACGTTATGACAGTATAGTAGGAGAAAAATAGCCCCCAGGCTAGGATATTCTTTTACCTGTTCCCTAACTTTGAAAAGTGTGGAATTTCTGATCCTTTACATAGTCTTGATCTCCTTTAGGTTCTATTAAGAGAAACTTAGCTAGATTGTTTAGTTATTGTGTAATTCTAAAGGTCCTTGACTAAAAGAGTGTGTCTTTTTATTGATTTCTTTTTTAGGTAATCTCCCAAATGGGGTTAAAACACAAGTTTTGTGTAACCCCTGTTATTTGTCAGCAGGTAAATCTACAAAAATAGGATGTTTTATGATGGTTTCAGGAATGTGTCTGTGTACTTGATTCCTTATAACAATCCTAAATATGCAGAAAAGTTTTCTATAGTTGAGATCATGGAAACCTTTCCTATGGCAGTGATAGAAAAAAGAGTTGTGAATTGTACTTTGTTTAGGAAGTTGGTTGTGTGGGATGTATGTGGAGTTATGGCATCATAATGTAACTTTAGCTCAGTCATGGAAACTAAGTAAATGTTTGCTATGAATTAAAACTGTAAAAGCTTAAAGCATGGTGCATAAAATTCCAGATGTATTGAAGCTGCCTGAGAGGCTGATTGAGCTACAGGTCCCTCAGCATAGCTGGAGTACTTGCCTTGGAAATGGGAATGTGATGGGAATGTGAAGGCAAAAGAAGCTGAAGAAGATGGAGGCCTGATTTTAGAGGGATATTTGCTCAGAAGAGTGGATGTTTTTTTCAGGAAACTTTTTCAGAGCTGTGTGTGTCCATCTCTCTAACCTCTCAGTTCCTGCATTTCTTTATCTGTAATACAGATATACTAACAAGACCTAATTTATTAAATTTTGGGAAGAATAAATTTAAATTCCATAAAGTTCTTGGGGAAGAAAAAGCCAGACATATAGTGAATTTCCTGCTAAGTGTTAACTGATGATTATAACACTGAGAAGCTGCTGACTACCTAAAGATTTCTGTAATGTGGGGAAGGTATTTGACTAGTGTTTTTCTTTTTTTTTTTTTTTTTAAGATTTATTTATTTATTTATTTGAAAGAGTTAAACAGAGAGAGGAGAAGCAGAGAGAGAGAGAGGACTTCCATCTGCTGATTCACTCCCCAGATGGCTGCAACGGCTGGAGCTGCGCCGATCTCCAGGAGCTTCTTCTGGGTCTCCTGCAGGTGAAGGGGCCCAAAGAGTTGGGCCCTGCTTTCCCAGGCCATAGCAGAGAGCTGGATTGGAAGAGGAGCAGTTGGGTCTTGAACCAGCGCCCATATGGGATGCTGGATCTTCAGGCCAATGCTTTAACCCGCTGCGCTGGCCCTAACATAGTGGTTTAAGACACCTGTTTAAGAACCCATATTAAGGGCCGCGCCATTGCTTACTTGGTTAATCCTCCGCCTGAGGCGCCAGCATCCCACATGGGTGCTGGTTCTAGTCCCGGCTGCTCCACTTCCGATCCAACTCTCTGCTCTGGCCTGGGAAAGCAGTGGAAGATGGCTCAACTCCTTGGGCCCCTGCACCTGCACTTGAGACCTGGATGAAGCTCCTGGCTCCTGGCCTCGGATCAGCGCAGGTCCGGCCGTTGTGGCCAATTAATTGGGGAGTGAGGAATGAACCATAGGATGGAAGACCTCTCTCTCTCTCTGCCTCTCCTCTCTCTCTGTGTAACTCTGACTTTCAGATAAATAAATAAATCTTTAATGGCACAGGTAGTTGAGTTCCTGCCGCCTATGTGGGTGGTCTGGAAAGCTTTGGCCTGGCCCAGCCCCATGTCATTGCAGGCTGGATAAGAGCTTTTCTCCCTCTCTCTCAAACAAACAAACAAACAAATCCATAACTAGGCAGCTAACAGAAACAAGAATTACAGGAATTATTATGGAAACATTCATACCCAAAGTGAAAATGAAAAGTTTTCAGAAATGTAAAATAAGACAACAGAATGCGAATTGGTACAAAAATGCTCATATATTGGTAGAATGCTTTTGTTGTGTACTTTGGTAACATCTATCAAAAGTTTAAATGTGTATGCCCTTTAACCTAGTGATTAGGATGACAACTATAATGTTTGTTTTTTTAAAAAAACTAGAAACAATTAAATGTCCATTAGTACAATACAATAAAACCTGTGTATCTACCAAAATTATGTAATTGCAAGATATGCTGTTGGATTTTTTTTAATGATTTATTTATTTATCTGAAAGATTTATAGAGAGGAGAGACAGAGATATTCCACCTGCTGGTTTACTCCCCAAATGATTGCAATAGCCAGGGCTGGGCCAAGCTGAAGTTAGGAGTCAGGTCTACGATGTGGGTGCAGGGACTCAAGGACTTGGTGCATCTTCCGCTGCTTTCCCAGCAGGGACCTGGATCAGAAGTGGAGCAGCCAGGACTCGAACAGTGATTTTACCTGCTATGCTACAGCACTGCCCCCAACTGTTAGGCTTTTAGAAAACAAGGTGAATTTCTCTGTCTCCATTTATTTGTATCTTTGACAATTTGAGAGAACATGGTCTCTCATTTTTTTTTTCTTTTAAGATTTATGTCTTTATTTGAGAGGCAGAGTTAGAGAGAGAGAAAGAGAGACAGATCTATCTTCCATCAGGTGGCTCACTCCCCAAATGGCTACCACTGCTGAGGCTATGTCAAGGCTGAAGCCAGGAGCCAGGAACTCCATCCTGCTCTCCCATATGGGTATAGGGGCTCAAGTAGTTGGACCATCTTCCATTGCTTTCCCAGGTGTACTAGCAGCAAGCTGGATTGGAAGTGGAGCAACTGGGACGAACCAGTGCCCATATGGGATTTGGGCATCAAAGGTGGTGCCTTAACCCACTGTACCACAGTGTTGGCTCTGGTATCACATTTTCATTTTGATTTTGGTTGAGAATGAATATTTAGTATTTAGGTTCTTTGGTCATTATCAGTTGGGTTGATAGTGTTTGAGTCTAAGACTGCTTTATAGGTAGTATATTAACCATTGTCATGCGAGTCCCATCTTTAACATATTTATTTATTTATTTGAAAGGGAGAGTGACAGAGAGAGAAAAAGAGAAAGAGAGAGATAATCTTCCATCTGCTAGTTCATTCCCTAAATGGCCACAATGGCTAACCCTGGGCCAGGCTGAAACCAGGAGCCTGGACTGCCATTCGGGTCTCCCAAGTGGGTGACAGAGGCCAAGTACTTGTCTGTCTAATGCTGCTTTCCCAGATGCATTAGTGGGGAGCTGGATAAGAAGTAGAGCAGCTGGGACTCAAACCAGTACTCTGATATGGAATGCTGGCATGGTAAGTAAGTGTTTAACCTGCTATAATACCTTGACCTCTTTTTTTTTTTTTTTTTTATTTGACAGGTAGAGTTACAGACAGGGAGAGAGAGAGAGACAGAGAGAAAGGTCTTCCTTTAGTAGGTTCACTCACCAAATGGCCACCACAGCTGGCGCTGCACCGATTGGAAGCCAGGAGCCAGGTGCCCCTCCTGGTCTCCCATGCGGGTGCAGGGCCCAAGCACTTGGGCCATCCTCCACTGCCCTCCCGGGCCACAGCAGAGAGCTGGACTGGAAGAGGAGCAACTGGGACTAGAACCCAACGCTAATGGGATGCCGGCGCCGCAGGCAAAGGATTAACCAAGTGAGCCACGGCGCCAGCCCCTTAAATATTTTTTTCTGTTTCTGGTTAAAAGACTTTCCTATCTTCTTTAGTGCTTTTTTTTTTTTTTCTATTATCAACTTATCTGGAACTAATTTTGTTGTGAAATTAATCCAAATTTTTCCATCTTGAATGGTTTCTTGTTATACTCTAGTTCTTCTAAGAAACAGTGTTGATTATTGGGTTTAGCAGTGTGGAGATATCCCTCGTGACTTTGACAAGAAAAGTTTTAGTAGAAATAGTAGGGGCCAGTGCCTTACTGATGTGGGTTCAAGAGGCAGGAATTGGAGGCAGCTTGTATAGACAGCTCATGGAGTTTTGCTGTCAATGAGAGCAGAAAAATGTATAGTAATTATAGGAGGATGTGGAGGACATGACAAACATTTTTTAAGATGAGAAGGAATGATAGCATTTGTGTGTGTGCTGTAGGAATGATACAGTAGTAAGGGAGGTGCTTTCCCAGGCACATTAGCAGGGAGCTAGATTGGAAATGGAGCAACTGGACTCAAACTGGCACCCGTATGGGAAGCTGGTGTCACAGGTGGTAGCTTTATCTGCAACACCAGAACACTGGCCCCGAGTTTGACTTTTTTATGCCCCATATATAAATGAGATCATGTGTCATTTGTCTTCTGTATCTAGCTTAGTTCATTTAACATTATGTCCTCCAGTTTTATCCTCATAATAGGATTTCCTACTTAAAGGCTGAATAGTATTCCATTATGTGTGAGTATATACTAGATTTTCATCTATTGATGGATGCTTGGATTCACTTCTTATCTTGGCTATTATGAGTAATGCTACAGTAAACATGGGAGTGCTAGTACCTCTTTGACCAACTGTTTGTCTTTTGACTATATATCCAGTAATAGAATCCATAGATTGATGTATCATATGGTAATCTGTTGTTAATTTTTGAGGAAGCTTCATTCTGTTTCCATAGTTGCATTTTGTATATTTTCACTAATTATTTTCTATTTTTTTATTATTATTTTTAA
The DNA here is from genome assembly GCF_033115175.1 of Lepus europaeus. Lineage (NCBI taxonomy): Eukaryota > Metazoa > Chordata > Mammalia > Lagomorpha > Leporidae > Lepus > Lepus europaeus. The sequence continues at coordinate 27,371,955 of NC_084831.1, forward strand.
AAATATCTCCCTTATTGTTTTTTTTTTTTTTAAGATTTATTTATTTATTTGAAAGAGTTACACACAGAGAGAAGGAGAGGCAGAGGGAGAGAGGTCTTCCATACGCTGGTTCACTCTGCATCTGGCTGCCTCAGCCAGAGCTGTACTGAAACGAAGCCAGGAGCCAGGAGCTTCTTCTGGGTCTCCCATATGGGTACTGGGGCCCAAGGACTCTGGCCATCTTCTACTGCTTTCTCAGGCCATAGCAGAGAGCTGGATCAGAAGTGGGGCAGCTGGGGCTCGAACCGGCACTCATATGGGATGCCAGCACTGCAGACGGCAGCTTTACCCGCTGAGCCACAGAAAATAGTTATTTTCTATTTTTTTAGTATACTTCACATTTATCAATTTATTGCCAAGTAGGTAGCCCATTATTGTATCTTTAATCTAGGAAAGGGTTTATTTTCTTCCTCATAATTATTTTGATCCAGCATTTTCTTAGATATTTGGATATTCTTTTTTTCTTTTACTCTTCTGATGTCCTTGATAATGATTTTGTCTACTTGCCTTTCTCACTTCCTGTGATGTTTTTCAGTTTCATCCATTTTGTGGCAAAGGCAAGATTTCTTTCTTTTTTACCTCTGTGTAGTATTCCATAATACATATAACCCATTATTTCTTTATTCAGTCTTCAGTTGATGGACATTTGGGTTGATTCCATATCTTAGCTGTTGTGAATTGAGCTGCAGTAAACATTGGGATACAGGTAACTTTTTCATATGCTGATTTCATTTCCCTTAGGTAAATTCCCAGGAGTAGGATGGCTGAGTCATATGGTAGGTCTGTATTCAGATTTTTGAGGTATCTCCATGCTGTCTTCCACAGTGGCTGTTACAGTTTACATTCCTACCAGCAGAGGATTAGGGTACCGTTTTCCTCACATCCTCGCCAACATTTGTTGTTTTTTGATTTCTGTATGAAAGCTATCCTAACAGAGGTGAGTTTTTATTATGGTTTTGGTTTGCATTTCCCTGATGGCCAGTGATTCTTAGCATTTTTTCATTTGTCTGTTGGCCATTTGGATTTCCTTTTTTGAAAAATGTGTAATTCCTTTGCCCGTTTGTTGACTGGATTGTTTGTTTTGTTGTGGTTGAGTTTCTTGATCTCTTTATATATTATGGTTATTAATTCTTTATCAGTTGTATAGTTGGCAAATAATTTCTCCCATTCTGTTGGTTGCCTCTTTACTTTCCCGTTTCTTTTGTTGTGCAGAAACTTCTCAATTTGATGTAATCTGGTTTGTCAATTTTGGCTTTGATTGCCTGTGATTCTGGAGTCTTTTCCAAGAACTATTTGCCTATTCCAGTGTCTTGCAGAGTTTCCTTAATGTTCTCTAATAATTTGATGCTATCGGTTTGTAGATTTAGGTCTTTAATCCACTTGAGTAGATTGTTGTGTAAGATGTAAGGTATGGGTCTTGCTTCATACTTCTTCCTCATGTGGAGATCCAATTTTCCCAGCACCGTTTATTGAAGAGACTGTACCTGTTCTAGGGATTGATTTTAGCTCCTTTGTCAAAGATAAGTTGGTTGTAAATGCATGGGTTGATTTCTGTTCTGTTCCAGTGGTCTGTCAATATGTTTTTGTACAGTACCAGGCTATTTTTATTATAACTGCCTTGTAGTATTTCTTGAAATCTAGTACTTGAAGCCTCTGGCTTTGTTTCTGTGGTATAAGATTGCTTTAACTATTCTGGGTCTCCTGTGTTTCCATATGAATTTCAGAATCGTTTTTTTATATCTGAGAAGAATGTCGGTGTTTTAATTGGTGTTGCATTGAATCTGTAAGTTGTTTTCAGTAATATGGACATTTTGATGATATTGATAACATGGGAGATTTTTCCAGTTTCTTGTGTCTTCTTCTATTTCTTTCTTTAATGCTTTCTAATTCTCATTGTAGAGATCTTTGACATCCTTGTTTAAATTTATTCCAAGCTATTTAATTTTTTTTTTTGTAGCTGTTGTGAATGGGATTGATTTTAAGTTCTTTCTCAGTCCGGCGCCGTGGCTCAACAGGCTAATCCTCCACCTAGTGGCGCCAGCACACCAGGTTCTAGTCCCGGTCGGGGCGCAAGATTCTGTCCCAGTTGCCCCTCTTCCAGGCCACCTCTCTGCTATGGCCAGGGAGTGCAGTGGAGGATGGCCCAAGTGCTTGGGCCCTGCACCCCATGGGAGACCAGGAGAAGCACCTGGCTCCTGCCTTTGGATCAGCATGGTGCGCCAGCAGCAGCGCACTGGCCACGGTGGCCATTGGAGGGTGAACAAACGGCAAAGGAAGACCTTTCTCTCTGTCTCTCTCTCTCTCTCTCTGTCCACTCTGCCTGTCAAAAATAAAAATAAAATAAATAAATAAAAAGAAGTTCTTTCTCAACTGTGGCATTGTCGGTGTATACAAAGGCTGTTGATTTTATATCCTGCCACTTACCAAACTATTTTATGAGTTGCAATAGTGTTTTCATCTCTAATTTTATTGAGTTGTAGCTTCTCTTTCCTTTTTTTTTGGGGTAGTTAAGCCAGTGGTTGGTCAATTTTGTTAAAAAAAACTCTTCATTTTGCTATCTTTTTGTATTGTTTTTGTTTGTTTCAATTTTGTTATTTCTTCTCCAATTTTTTTTTTTTTTTTTGACAGAGTGGATAGTGAGAGAGAGAGAGAGACAGAGAGAAAGAGAGAAAGGTCTTCCTTTTTGCCATTGGTTCACCCTCCAATGGCCGCTGCGGCCGGTGCATCTCGCTGATCTGAAGCCAGGAGCCAGGTGCTTCTCCTGGTCTCCCTTGTGGGTGCAGGGCCCAAGGACTTCGGCCATCCTCCACTGCCTTCCTGGGCCATAGCAGAGAGCTGGCCTGGAAGAGGGGCAACTGGGATAGAATCCAGCGCCCCAACCGGGACTAGAACCCGGTGTGCCGGCGCCACAGGCAGAGGATTAGCCTGTTAAGCCACGGCGCCGGCCTCTTCTCCAATTTTAATCATTTCTTTTCTCCTACTAGTTTTGGGTTTGGTTTGCTGTTGTTTTTCTAGGTCTTTGAGATACATTGATAGCTCATTTATTTGGTTATTTTCCAGTTTCTTGATGTAGGCACCAATTGCCATGAACTTTCCTCTTAACACTGCTTTTGTTGTAGCCCATAAGTTTTTTGTTTTTTGTTTTTTTAAGATTTATTTATTTATTTGAGAGGCAGAGTTACAGAGAGGCGGAGGCAAAAATAGAGTGAGAGGAAATCTTTCATCTGCTCACTCCCCAAATATCCGCGATGACCGGAGCTGCACCGATCCAAAGCCAGGAGCCAGGAGCTTCTTCTGGGTCTTCCACGCGGTGCAGGAGCCCAAGCACTTGGGCCATCTTGTACTGCTTTCCCAGGCCATAGCAGAGAGCTGGATCATAAGTGGAGCAGCCGGGTCTCAAACTGGCACCCATATGGGATGCCAGTGCTTCAGGCTAGGGCGTTAATCCGCTGTGCCACAGCTCTGGCCCCTATTAAAGATTAAAAAAAAAAAAATCAGGGCCGGCGCCGTGGCTCACTTGGTTAATCCTCCGCCTGCGGCGCTGGCATCCCATATGGGCGCCGGGTTCTGGTCCTGGTTGCTCCTCTTCCAGTCCAGCTCTCTGCTGTGGCCCGGGAGGGCAGTGGAGGATGGCCCACGTGCTTGGGCACCTGCACCTGCATGGGAGACCAGGTGGAAGCACCTGGCTCCTGGCTTTGGATTGGCGCAGCGCCGGCCGTGGTGGCCATTTGAGGAGTGAACCAATGGAAGGAAGACCTTTCTCTCTGTCTCTCTTTCTCACTGTCTAACTCTATCTGTCAAATAAAAAAAATTAAAAAAAAAAAAATCAGCATGAGTGTTAAGTTTAAGTAAATCTTTCATGAAACTTGGATGAGAAGTGTGATACTGATTTCCAAGCTAAATTAACAATGGCTTATATCTAATTTCTTATTTATAAATGTAAGGTTAAACAAGAAACACTTAAAATTGTCTTATAAAACTGTAATACTATTACAGAGTTAAGAGTTACATGTAAATTTCCAGCTGCTATAATTTAAGCAGATATTCTGGAGTTCTGCCCACATTTAAATGAGAACTGTGTTAATGTTATCTGCAGATGGCTACAATAGCCGGTGCTGGGCCCGGCCGAAGCCAGGTGTCCAGAGCTCTCTCTAGGTGTCCCACGTGGGTGCAGGAGCCCAAGCACCCAGGCCATCCTCTGCTGCTGCTTCCAGGTACATCAGCAGGGATCTGAAGTGGAGCAGCTGGGACATGAACTGGAGTCCACATTGGGATGCGAGTGTTGCAGGCAGTGGCTTAACCCATTATGCTACAGTGCTGGACCCTGATGAAGTCTTGTCTTGTCCTGTTCAATCTTTCCTTGACAAGAACCTTCCCCTTGTCCACCCTGTCTCCTCAGTGTAGCTTGTAGATTGCAGTGCTTCTCTTAAGTAACCTTATGTAGTGTTCATACCCAGTGCCGTCGTTACTCACCTCATTACATCTCATTATCTGCGCATTATTTCATCTTACAGCATCACAAGAAAAATGGTAGGTAATAGAGTAATAAGATATTTTGAGAGAAAAAGACCATGTTTGCTTATTATTTATTATAATAGGTTGTAATCTTTTTTATTAATAGTTACTGTTGGTAATCTCTTGCTTTGCCTAGTTTATAAATAAAGCTTTATCATAGGTATGTAAGTACAGGAAAAAATACAATGTATATAGGGGTCAATGCTGCCCTGATTTTAGACATCTATTTGTGATCTTGAAACATAGCCCTCTCAGATGAGAGTGGACCACTTACTGTATTCATGGTTGTGCAGCTATCATCTCAATTTTAAAACATTTTCACTACAGATTAAGAAGTCCCATATTTATTAGCAGTTAAACTCTGCTTCTCTTCCCTCCTTCTCTAGCATACTCCCACTAGTCTTTTCTTTCCCTATGGTTGTAAAATGTAAACCCAGAAGCAACAAAAGGGACTTCCTGGATATTATTGCATCTTTTTGTAAACAAATACATAAATTGTTTGGAGATCAAGAAGCAGTGTTTTTTAACCTTTAAAACATTTATTTTATTGGTATACAATAGTTGTACATACTTATGTACATATTTACAGGGTACCACTTTATGATTAACTCAGGGTAACTAATTTTTCAGTCTCCTTGTTTTTTTAATTAATTGAGAAATAAATTAATTTTGAGAGAGGAGCAGAAAAAGAGAGGTTAGAAAGCAAGAGTTTGGTTTTGAAACTGTGAAGGAAACTTAATCCTGTGGTCTTTGACATTTGAAAAATGGTCTTCTCAAGTTTCAGTGCTTAATGTTCTTCCTGTCTGGGCTCCTTCATTTCTTCTGAGCAATAATTAACTATTTCCTGTACCATTATACTTTTATTTAAAAAAATTAGTTGAGAGGTAGAGAAAGAGAACAAGCTCCCATTTGCTGTTTCACTCCCCACATGCCCAAACAAAGCAGGGACTAAGCCAGGCTGAAACCAGCAACTGCTGCTGAGAACTCAAGTTCAGTCCAAATCTCCCAGGTTGGTGCCAGGAACCCAATTACTTGAGCCATCACCATGCCACCCAAGTTCTACATTAGCAGGAAGTTGGAGTGAGGACCCAGAGCCCTGTATATACCCAGTTACTGTGTTATGAGATGCAAGAATCTTAACTATAAAACCAAATGCCTGCTCGCCTCCCCAGTATAGTTTTATTTGAAAGGAGAATGACAGTGAGAGATCTTCCAACTGCTAGTTCACTCCTCAAATTGCCATAATGGCCCGGGCAGGCAATTCTGGAGCCAGGAGCCAAGAGCTAGGTCCTCCATGTGGAACCTTTCTTTCTTTTTTGTAAGATTTATTTTATGTATTTGAAAGAATTACATTGAGAGGTAGAGACAGAGAGAGAGAGGTCTTCTATCCACTGGTTCACTCCCCAGATGGCCGCAACGGCTGGAGCTGTGCCAATCTGAAGCCAGGAGCCAGGAGCTTCTTTCGGGACTCCCACGCGGGTGCAGGGGTCCAGGGACTTGGGCCATCTTGTACTGCTTTCCCAGGCCATAGCAGAGAGCTGAATAGGAAGAAGAGCAGCCGGGACTAGAACTGCTTCAGGCCAAGGCTTTAACCTGCTGTGCCGCAGCACTGACCCCCATGTGGGACCTTTCTTAGAGAACAGCCTTGGGGCCAGTGTTGTGGTGCAGTGGGTTGAACCACCACTTATGTCATGGGCATCCTATTTCAGAGTGCAATTTTGAGTCTCAGCTGTTTACTTCCTGTTCAGCTTCTTGTTAATGCATCAGAGAAGGCAGTGGAAGGTGGCCCAAGTGCTTGGGCCCCTGCCATCCATGTGGGAGACCTGGATGAAGTTCCGGGCTCCTTGGCTTTAGCCTGGACCCACCCTGGCTGTTACAGGCATTCAGGGAGTGAACCAGCAAGTAGAATATTGTTTTCTCTTTCTTTTTCTGTTGCTCTGCCTTTTAAATAAATAAATAATAAATCTTTTAAAAATTATGTAAGTATTTGTTTAAAAAGTAAGTCTTAGGAGTTAATGTTTATATATAGTATGTTCATAAGGTTAAATGATATGGTCCCCACCCTTTTAAATATTTTTTATTTATTTGAAAGAGTTACAAAGAGAGGTAGAGCCAGAGAGAGAGGTCTTTCATCCTCTGGTTCACTTCTCAAATGGCTGCAACTGCCGGAGATGAGCTGATCCAAAACAAGGAACTAAGAGCTTCTTCTGGATCTCCCATGCAGGTGCATGGGTCCAAGCACTTGGGCCATCTTCTACCGCTTTCTCAGGCCATAGCAGAGAGCTGGATCGGAAGTGGAGCAGCTGAAACTCAAACCAGAGCCCATATGGGACGCTGGCACTGCAGGCTGCAGCTTTAACCACAGTGCTGGCCCCGTTACGTAGTCCCTTAGAATGTTCCCTAAGTTACTCATACAGTAATGATTTACCACTTCAGCAATCATCACTGCCATTTATTTTTCTCATAACATTGTGTGCAAGACTATGTACTATCTTTGGTTCAAAATCAGGAAAAGTGCCTAGGGACAGTATTGTATAAAAATGTACATTATCTTTTTACACTTGAATTCCTCTTAATGTGGGAATGCACTTGCATTCTGACTTACCAGCGTCATATCTCCCAGTTTCCTTTTATGCTAGCTCATTGAGCAGAATGGGAGGCAGAGTGGCCTTCTCTATCTGTTTCCTTTTCTTTTCAGTATTTACTTAGTTGAATTCAATTATGTTAAATGTGTTTTCTGAATACACCTGGATTGTAAATTAGAAGTTCTTCCTCTGGTTTTCACTTGGAATTTCACCAAGGTGAATGTTTTTTTTTTTTTTTAATTAGTACTACTTTGGTGTTTGGTGGACCCATTCAATATCAAATAATTTTATCTTTATTTCAGGGAAAATTCCTTCTATTATTGCTTTCTTTTTTTAGGTTACCCTAAAAATGGCTGGTAGACTTACTGGTTCAGTCTTCTAAGTCGCATAAATTATCTTTGCCAACTTTTTGCCCTTTTGTTTTTCAAAAATTGATTGAGAGTTTGTTGGGCCAGCATTCTGGCATAGCAGGTAAAGTTGTTGCCTGCAGCACTGGCATTCTGTATGGATGCTGTTTCATGTCCCGACTGCTCCACTTTGAATCCAGCTCCCTGCTAATGACTTGGGAAAAGCAGAAGATAGATAGTACAGGTGCTTGGGCCCCTGCTACCCATGTGGAGACCTGGAAGAATTTCTTGGCTCCTGGTTTTGGTCTGGCCAACCCTGGCTGTTGAAGCCAACTGGGGATTGAACTAGCAGATGAAAGACCTCTCTCTCTGTCTCTCCCTCTCTCTCTCTAACTCTGATTTTCAGATAAATAAATATTTTTTAAAGTTTTTTTTAAATTTATTTGAAAGGCAAAGTTACAGAGAAAGAGGAGGAGGAGGAGGAAAAGAGAGAGAGAGAGTGAGAGAGAGAGAGAGAGAAATCGAAATAGAAATCTGCCATCTGCTGGTTTGCTTCCCAAATGGTTGCAACGGCCAGGGCTGCGCCAGACTGAAACCAGGAGTCCTGAGCTTACTCTGGGTCTCCCATGTGGGTGTAGGGCCCAAGGATTTGGGGCATTTTCCTTTGCTTTCCCATGCGGATGGAGCTGGATTCAAAGTGGAGCAGCTGAGTCTCAAACTGGTGCCCATATGGGATGCCAGTTGCAAGTGGAGGCTTAATCTGCCATGCCACAATGCTGGCCCCATAAATAAATCTTTAAAAAAAAAAAAAAAAAAAAAAAGGTTTCTTCTTTCAGTTGGGTAGCTGACTCCAGGTTGGAGTTAGCATAGTTTATCACGAAGCAGCATTCCTTGTATTCTTGCTTCATTGGTGAGTAGTAAATAGGGAAGCAGGAGGCTGGAATATAAAGCCTCAGCGCGGAGCATCTTGTTTCTTCAGTTCCTTGGTAGAATTGCCTGTGCTTTACTTTCTTTCCCTTCTGTGTTTTAAAGGTACAGTTACTGAGACTTGGCTGTTTCCTGTCCAAGGCCCTAACATACTCATTGGGAACCATCCCTCTAACATGGCTCATGTTATTTCAGAAGTAGCAGGTTTCTGGCTTCAGCCTAAGAATAAAAGCTGTTGCTGCCAGTTCTGTTCCATTTTGATAAGAAGTTTTACATAGTTCTTAGTCAATGTTAGTAAATGCTAAGAACTGGCTATATTTATTATTATTATTATTACAAATATTTATGATCTTCCATTTCCTTTTTTTTTGTACCTAAGAGTGATTTAAAAAATAGGGAAAGTGATTTATCTCTTGGTTTTTTATTTGGGAATTTTGGTATGAGAACTTCTGTTAATCCTAAATTTTATTTTCTATTTGGCTGTGTTTTTGTTCATGTTGTTGTGTATTCGCATAATTTAGATTGAAATTATAGCTCCTGGGGGAGCAGGGAGGGACACTAGTAAAATGTGATAGAAGAATATAGTAATAATAATACTTTTCTCTTTCCTTTTTGCTTTTTCAGTTTGAACAGAAAAGTGGTGCAGTTTTTGATGAAATTGTAGAGAACTGTAAGTACCATTTGAGAAAAAAGAGTCATGTTTTTAGGTAGTGTAAGTCTAAATAAACATCTATTTGTTTTTAGCTAGGGCTGATTCATGTGTTACTTTAATTAGAATTAGTCCATATTTCATCACATCATGTTAGTACTTGTAGCAGGTTAATTGAAATTGTAAAAGTCTTACACTTTATTTTTCAACAAGTATTTTATTCTCATAGTTACTGATGTGTTGAAATATTGCTATACCTTGTGCCAGTGTGAATTATATAGAAGATTATACTTATGGTTTTTTAAATTGTTTTTTGTTTACAGGGCTTCTATTTTTTCTGTAGAGTTTAAAAATTTTTTGTTATAAAAGTAATACATTGAGTTTTGTAATTTGGAAATGAATAAAAATAGAAAGTAAAAGCCTTTGTTATTACTATTCTCCAAAGATCACCAGTTTTAAAAGTTTAATATATATCTTTCCAGACTTTTTTCTATGAATGTATATTCATATATGGTTTGATATATGGGATTGATGTGTACATAGGTATTTATGGATACTGTTGGTTTTTACATTCAGTTGCATAGGTCTCATTCTATATCAATGATTATAGGCCAATTGCATCCTTTTTAATGACTGTTCAGTATTTTCTTATGACTGTATTGTAATTAACCAGCTTCCTCTATTATACATGTAACTTATCCTTAACTTTTGATTATTATAAACAGTGTTGAATATGTCTTCCTGTACACATCTTTGTATATTTGTTGAAGTGTTTTTGTAAGGTAAATTATAAGATAGAATCGGTGAATTGTAAAGGACTTTTGTGCTGGTTTGTGAAGGATACATTTTGCTAGCTAGAATTCCCTAGTTAAGGGACATGTTCTGTTCTTTAAGTGCACTCCCACCAGTAGGATCCCTGAGTACCTTTTTTCTGCTTGGAAATAGTTTGGTAATATTTTTGAGTGGTAACAGTTTCTTTATACTGCAGTCTAAATTTCAGTTATTTGATATGGAAAGATAACTAGCTCTCCTGATCTCCAGTGGATTTAAATCGTGAATGTCCTTTTTGTTGCACGCATAAAATCAGACTGTAGCTAGTTTATTGAGAAGAAACTTTTTAGCTATATATTGAGGTATTTTACAAATTTAGGATAAAGAACAGATTCCTTCCACAGTACTCAGCAAAAGGAGATTATGAGCCCGTTGTCTACATTGCTGCCATAGTGCCTTTTGTTCCAGTGACTTTTAGTTTTCCAGTGTATCCATTTTAAATTTCGAGTTCTAGAAGAAAGATACAATTGGACCACCATGATTCTGTCCTTCCTCTTTGAACCAGTCATCTGTGGTCACAGACACAGGGTTGGAAAGTAAAGCATTGCTGTTAGAAGATGTCCTCTCTGCTAGTGCTTGTCACATTCACCAAATCGCAGTGTGGGTTCACTCAGCTCTGTATGTTGTTGATAGAAATGAACCAAGTGGTTTTGCAATGGAGATTTTAATGTAAAGCTTTCTTTGTTAAAGTAGTAACAACAATCTTGAAGGCAGCAGGAATCTATCTTGAAGCTATGACCAAGCTACTGTACCTGGGACCCTACATCCAGCATTGGGGTTTATGTTTCTGGTACATAGTACTTTTCTGTTCCAGTTCCTCAGACGTTATTGGGGTGGAGATTAACAAGCAGAACCTTTTACACCAAATGTTGGATGCAAATGGTGCAACAAATATTATTCTTCAATATTATTTATTATTTCTTCCCCCTTTCTAATAGTTTAAAGGGATTTTGAAAGCTCTGGAGACTGAGAACTGACTAGCGTGGGAGCAGGGACTGACCTCTCTTCATAAAGGGGATTCAAGAACATAGACACCTATCCATGAGAGGGAAGGGTGAACTGCTGGATGGTATTCAGAAATTCTGTGGTACCAAAGATGGTCATGTGAGGCCTATCATTTTGTTGGGATCCACGTCCAGGAAGAGTAGATTGCTTGTGTGTCATCCAAGTGCCTCAAAACGTCTGGTGTAGCACTAGACTTGGGGTGTGCTCATTGCTGAAGCCCACTGGGACGTGAGGTTTCAAATACTTGTTTTGTAGTTCAGAATCTGCCCTGCTTGGATATAACCCATCTGAAACTTTCAGCAAAATATAGTATTTCAAAATATTCAAGGAAAAATAGAATTAAAATGTTTATTTAGATGCAAAAATTTTTGAAACACATGTATAATTTTTTCATAATATGCATTTTTAAAAAATGGCAGAGTTAGAGGAGAGACCGAGAGAGATCTTCCATTTACTGATTCACTCCCCAGATGGCTGCAGCTATGGGGCTGGGCCAGACTGAAGCTGGGAGTTTTATCTGAGTCTCCCATGTAGGTGGCAGAGGCCCAGACACTTGGGTCATCTTTCTTTTTTCCAATTTCTGTTTGTTTGCTTATTTGTTTTTTAAAAGATTTATTTATTTATTTGAAAGGCAGAGTTACAGAGAGGCAGATGTGGAGAAAGAGAGAAAAGGTCTTCCACCTGCTGGTTCCATTCCCAGTGGCCACAGTGGGTGGAGTTGGGCCAATCAGAAGCCAGAAGCCAGGAGCTTCTTCCGAGTCTTTCACATGGGTGCAGAGGCCCAAGGACTTAGGCCATCCTCCACTGTTTTCCCCTGCTATAGCAGAGAGCTGGATTGGAAGTGGAGCAGCTGGGACTCAAACCCATATGGATGCTGGTACTGCAGGAGGTGGCTTATCCTCAACGCCACAGTGCCAGTTGGTCTATCTTCTGCTTTTCCAGGAGCACTTAGCAGAGAGCTAAATCAGAAGTAGAGTAGCTGGCACTTCCAGCTAGTCACTCAGATGGGATTCTGTCATTGCAGGTGGTGACTTAATCTGCTGTGCCACAGTATAGGCCCTATAATATGCATTTCCTGTGAATTGTTTATCTGAAAAGCAGAGACGTAGGGAGAGATAGAACTTTTCCGAATTGCTGCTTACTCCCTAAACACAGCAGGCTTAAGTTAGGAGCCTGCAACTCAGTCCAGGTGGCAGGAACCTAAGTATTACAGCCACCACATCCTGCCTGTTAGGATGTGCATTTATTAACAGGAAGTTGGATGAGAAGACCACTTGTATGCATGGATTTCTAAATTTTTTGCACCAAAATAAACTTACCTTTAATTCTGTTTCCATGAAATTTTTAAAGTACTGTTACATCTACTAATTATTCACACATAAACTGGTAGAGCCTAACCCCATCAGTGAGGGGTTTCAGAAATTCGGTTTGAACATGAAAAAGCTGAGTTAACTTCGCAAGATATAGTGTGTTTGGTGAGAGAGATTTACAAGAAAAAGAAGAAAGGCTTTGATATTTTATACAGGTGAAAGGAGAAGGTACAGTTGTCCAACTTGTAGTTCATTTGTCAGGAGAATTTTTACTGTAAATATTTCAGGCTACATGGTGATTGAGGAAGTGAATGATAATAATGTGCATTATCTTCATTCATGTTCCCTTAACCATTGCTAGTCTACATGAAGCTCAAAAGAAGTTCAGATAGAATAGGGAATTTTTCTTAATTTAATGCATTTGGATACTTGCTTCCTTAAATCAAGGGCTTTTATTCATTAAAGCTCTGAATATCAGATTGTCATTCAGACTTTATAGCAGACTTTATAGCTTCAACAGAATATTGCTCATTTGATTATGAAGTACAGGCTGAAACCAGGAACCTGAAACTCCATCCAGGTCTCCCACGTGGGTGGTAGGGGCCCAAATATTTAAGCCATCTTCCACTGCTTTTCCCAGGTGCATTAGCATGGAGCTGGATTAGAAGTGGAGCAACAGGGATTCTAACCAGTGCTTATATGGATGCCAGCATTGCAGGCAGGAGCTTAACGTGTTGTACTACAACCTGGACCCCCAAACCATAACTACTTTAAGGCTTTTTGTCTGTTTTGTTTTTATTTACATAAAAGACAGAGTTACAGAGCAAGAGGAAGATACAGAGATCTTCCATCTGCTGGTTCACTCCCTAAATGGCTACAACAGCTGTGCTGGGCCAGGCTGAAACCAGGAGCTTGGAACTCCATTCAGATTCTACACAGGGATGACAGGGACCCAAGTCACTTAGACATCATCTGCTGCCCCCTAAGGTACATGTTAGCAGGAAGCTGGAATGGAAGCAGAGATGAGGCTCAGTCCCAGGCACTCATATGGGATGTGGACATTCCAAGAGGCAGATTAATCTGCTACACCACTGTGCCTGCCTCTGAACTAGAACTGCTTTGAAAGACTTGTTTGTACAGTCTGTTGCTGAGTGTTTTGATCTTTCCATCATTGTGAAGGAATATCTTCTTCCTGAAAATGTTTGAAGTATAGTTAAGTCTTCTTTAGGGGTGTAAACATGGGCAAGGTATTGAGATTGCATTAATGTAAAAGCCATAGTTCTTGATAATTAAAAAATATTTTAAAAATTTATTATTTATTTTTATTCATTTGAAAGGCAGAGAGACAGCAAACAGAGACAGAGATCTTTATCTGCTGCTTTGCTCCCCAAATGTCTGCCAAAAACAGGAGCCCAGAACTCCCTTGGATCTCCCACGTGGATTACAGAGATCCAAATAATTGAGTTATCTTCTGCTCCCCTCCCAGGGTACGCAGTAAATTAAGAAACTGGAATTGCAAGAGGAGCTTGGACTTGAACCCAGGCATACTCCAGTATAGTATAAAAACATCCCATCAACTATCTTACTGTGCCAAATGCTTTTCCCTCAGATTTTTGGTTCATTAAAAAGAGACACAGATTCTTCTTGAATTAACAAATTGAATAGTATAATGGTTTCAGAAGAACCAAGTGAACTAAACTAACTTTTGTTTTGACAATATATTGTTAAAAGGTTTATATTTTGGCAGCCAGTTTACAGCTATATTCAGTGTTATCAGTAAAATTGAGTGATGTCAGGGGAACTGATGGAACTGTAACTGTTTGAATATAAGAGGATTTCATATACACAGTATTGACCCATTTCTAATGCAGATATCAAAAACAGAACCTTACCACTAGAGTACTTGCAATAACATTTATGTGGATGAAATAGATGCACTTCTTTTTTTTCCTTGTTATTATTCTCTGTAAGCAATACAGTGTAACAGCTGTTTGCATTGTATTAGATATTTAAAGTAACCTAGAGGTTTTTTGAAGTATAGAGGATGTTGTAAACATAGGTTGTATGCAAATGTGAGGGAGTTTCAGAAGGTTTGTGGAAAAGTAGAATTAAAAGCTGTTGATGTTGGTACAAAAATTTGAAGTCCATGCATAAAAGGGATCTTCCAAAAGTTCATGGAAAATGTTTTATGAAGAAATTATGGACGGATTTCAAAATTTGTTTTCAGCAAAGTAAATTTATCTTTTTTCCAGACATTTTTTAAGGCTTCACTTTAAATTTTTTTTTTTTTTTTCCTGAAAGGCAGAGAGACCAGTCATCTGCTAGTACACTCCCCAGATGCCTGTGATTGCCCAGAGCTGAAGCCAGGAACCAAATTATTTGCACCATCACATTTGCTTCCTCAGGTCTGCATCAGCAGGAGGTTGGAGTCACTGGAGCAGGGTATCAAATCCAAGTTCTTCGATGTGGGATGTGGGCCTCTTAACTACAAAACTAAATGCCTACCCCTAAACTTACCCTTTAATTCCATTTTCCATAAACTTTTTGAAGTCCTTTTGCACCATGCCATTTTATATAAGGGACTGATATCTCTGGGTGTCCTGAAATCAATTCTCCATTAATACTGAGACACAACTATACCAATTTTATCCTAGCTATTTTGTGGAAGAATTTTATTTAAGTGCTTAACATGCATAATTTGGGAATTTGACTTTGTTACCACTAGTGTCACTTTTTAACCTAGATAACATAGTTTTCCAAAGCCTTGAAAGTGTGAGGTAGGGCATATTTCAAGGGGCTGGTGTTGTGGTGTAGTGGGTTAAGCCACCACCTATGATGCTGGATGCTGATTTGAGACCTGGTTGCTTCACTTCCAATCCAGCTCCCTGATAATGTGCGTGGGAAAGCAGTGGGAAGATGGCCCAAATGTTTGGGCCCCTGTAACCACATGGGAGACCTGGAATAAGTTCCAGGCACCTGGCTTTGGCCTGGCACAGCCTTGGCTGTTGAGGCCATTTGGGGTGTGAGCCAGCAGATACAAGATGTCTCTCTGTCTTTCTCTCTTTCTCTTTTTTTCTCTCTCTCTCCCTCCCCCTCCCTCCTTCTCTCCCTCCCCCTCCCTTTCAAAAAAAAAAAAGAAAGAAAGAAAAACCAGAAAACTAAATCTTAAAAAGTATTTTAAAATTTGCAGTCTGATTACTATGTGCTGCTTTATAAACAATCCTTAACATGTAAAACAACATTTTATTATGCTCAAGAATTCAGTGACTTAGGTATTCACAAAGAGTATACAGGGGATGTTTTGTTTTTCTTTACAGACTGTTGTGTTGACAGGATTTGAAGGCTAAGGTGACTCAGTGGCAAGGTGTTGGAATAATCTTGAAGTTCATGCATTGTATCTGGTTACTGTGCTTGGCGAATTTAAAGGCTAGGATTGCTGACTTGGGTTCGTGTAGATGATTTGTCTGTTGCATTGCCTTCCCTTCCTTATAGCATGATGACTTGAGGCTAGTCAGACTTCTTTTATGTTAGCCCATTTCCCCAAGAAAAGTAGTAACTTGGTGAATAAAACAGAATCTGCGTCATCTTTTCTGACCTAGCTTCACAAGTCACATTGCATTACTTGAACCAGATTCTACTGACTACAAGCCAGTCACCAGCTTGTGCAGTACGTGCAAAGAGGATGTAGACCTCATATCTCAAAAGGAAGAGTGTCAAGGTCACCTTACAGAAAAGCACATGAAATGGGAGATACTGTTGTGGCCTTTTTGGAAAATGTAGTCTGTTCTCATAGAATATGCTTTTGGCATAAAGTATTTTATTATAAACCATAAAATAGCCTTTTAAAAAAACCAGATTTATTTATTTATTTGAAAGGCAGAGTTAGAGAGGGGAAGGGGCAGAGAGGTCTTTTACCTGCTGGTTTACTTCCCAAATTGCTGCGGTGGCCAGGGCTGGGCCAGGCCAGGCCAAAACCAGAAGCCAGGAGCTTCTTCCAGTCTCCCCCGTGGGTACAGGGGCCCAAACACCATCTTCTGCTGCTTTCCCAGGCACATTAGCAGAGAGCTGGATTGGAAGTGGAGCAGCCAGGACTTGAACCAGTGTCCATATGGGATGCTGGTGTCGCAAGCAGTGGCTTCAATAGCTGTGCCACAATGCTAGCCCTGCCTTTTATTTCTCCTCCTCCTCCTCCTCCTTTTATTTCTCCTCTTCCTCCTCCTTCTCCTCCTTTTATTTATCCTCCCCCCCTCCCCCTCCCTCTCTCCCTCCTCCTCGTCCTCCTCCTCCTTCTTCTTCTTCTTTTGTAAGATTTATTTATTTATTTGAAAGACAGATTGGGGCCAGCACTGTGGCTTAGCAAGTAAAGTTGCCGCATGCAGTGCTGGCATCCTATATCGGCGGCAGTTCAAATCTCGGCTGCTCCACTTCCGATCAAGCTCTCTGTTATGGCCTGGGAAAGCAGTACAAGATGGCCCAAGTCCTTGGCTCCTGCACTTGCATGGGAAGACCTGGAGGAAGCTCCTGGCTCCTGGCTTCAGATATGCCCGGCTTTGACTGTTGTGGCCAATTGGGAAGTGAACTAGCGGACGGAAGATCTCTCTCTCTGCCTTTCCTTTCTCTCTGTAACTCTGACTTCCAAATAAATAAATTAATTTAAGAAAAGATTACAGAGGAAGGCAAGGGTGGGGTGAGTGAGTTTCCGCAACAGCTGCACTGGACCAGGCTGAAGTCAGGAGCCTGGAACTCCATCTAGATCTCCTGTGTGGGTGCAGGGACCCAAGCACTTGGGCCATCTGCTGCTGCTTTCCCAGGCAGCGTTAGCAGGTAGCAGGGTTGGAAGTGGAGCAGCTGGGACTTGAACAGGAAATTTGAAAAATGGGATCCTGCCATCATAAGCACTGGCATATCCCACTGCGCCGCATTGCCAGCCTCCACGAAACAGTTTTTAAAAATTCATGTTGTATTCAGTATTATTCACTCTTTTTTTTTTTTTTTAATTTGACAGGTAGACTTAGACAGTGAGAGAGAGAGAGAGACAGAAAGAAAGGTCTTCCTTCCGTTGGGTCACCCTCCAAATGGCCGCTACGGCCGGAGCTACGCCAATTCGAAGCCAGGAGCCAGGTGCTTCCTCATGGTCTCCCATGTGGGTGCAGGGGCCCAAGCACTTGGGCCATCCTCCACTGCCTTCCCGGGCCACAGCAGAGAGCTGGACTAGAAAAGGAGCAACTGGGACTAGAACTGGCGCCCATATGGGATGCTGGTGCTGCAGGCAGAGGATTAACCAAGTGAGCCATGTCGCCGGCCCCAGTATTATTCACTTTCTTTCTTTTTTTTTTTTTAAATTATTATTTTTTTGACAGGCGGAGTGGACAGTGCGAGAGAGACAGAGAGAAAGGTCTTCCTTTTTGCCGTTGGTTCACCCTCCAATGGCCGCCGCGGTAGGCGCGCTGCGGCCGGCGCACCGCGCTGATCCGATGGCAGGAGCCAGGTGCTTATCCTGGTCTCCCATGGGGTGCAGGACCCAAGAACTTGGGCCATCCTCCACTGTAATCCCTGGCCACAGCAGAGAGCTGGCCTGGAAGAGGGGCAACCGGGACAGGATCGGTGCCCCGACCGGGACTAGAACCTGGTGTGCCGGCGCCGCAAGGCAGAGGATTAGCCTAGTGAGCCGCGGCGCTGGCTTCACTTTCTATAATATGTACGAATTGCATAATTCTTATCATACCTGATTTTTTAAGAGGAACTTTTTAAAGAGTAACTTGGCTTTTCTGTTGGCTTGTCCTTTGCTTCCCCATATTGTTGTCTGTGTCTCCTCTGATAACCACGTCAACAGCTTTGGAGGTATCCTTTCATGTTGTTTTCCATGCACATAAAACTATCATAATATATACAGATATACCTATATAGGAGTTTTGAGGTTTTTGTGTTTTTTTTTGTTTAGGCTCATATGCTTTTCTCCATGTTGCTTCTTTTACTCAGGAGTACTTCATGATATCCCTCTATCTCAACTGAAATAACTTTAACTCACTGTGTAATATTTTGTGACTAGATGCACAACAAGTCATTTTCTACCTTGTTTTTGAGCATTCACCTTATTTTTGCTGAGTGGGTGTTTGTTGTAGCAGTTGAACACTCATAATCTGTATTTGAGTGCCTGTTGTTCATGTGTTGGCTCTACTATTGATTTATATCTGGGATGCAGTTCAGCTAGCTGGCAGTCATGACCATTTGGGGAGTGAACCAGTAGATGGAAATTTCCTGTCATTCCCTCCCTGTCACTATATTTATTGAAATAAATAAGTAAATCTTTAAAATAAAGAAAGCTTTAGTAACTCACATTTCCACCAGCAGCATATGAAAATACCTCCCCCTTCCCCAATAGCTCTTCCTAATATTTGACCTATCTAAATCGTTTGCCAATGGATATAAAATATCAGTTTTAACTTGAATTATATATTTTTAGCTTCTATTGGATTAAGCACATCTTTTTTATTTTTATTTTTTTTGACAGGCAGAGTGGATAGTGAGAGAGAGAGAGAAAGACAGAGAAAGGTCTTCCTTTGCCGTTGGTTCACCCTCCAATGGCCGCCACGGCCGGCGCATCACGCTGATCTGAAGCCAGGAGCCAGGTGCTTCTCCTGGTCTCTTATGGGGTGCAGGGCCCAAGCACGTGGGCCATCCTCCACTGCCTTCCCGGGCCATAGCAGAGAGCTGGCCTGGGAGAGGGGCAACTGGGACAGAATCCGGCGCCCCGACTGGGACTAGAACCCGGTGTGCCGGCGCCGCAAGGCGGAGGATTAGCCTGTTGAGCCCGGCGCCGGCCAGTACATCTTAATAAGTTTAAAATTTGGACTTCTCTGTGTTGTCTAATCATAAATATTTGTTGAATAATCACTGTCCTTTGCCCATTGTTCTAAGTCTTTTTATGCCAAGTTATAAGCTTGTTTTTTTATTATAGTAATGGCTACAAAGGTAAACCACAGTAAACATAGTAAGGTATACATCTGTAAGAAGATTCAAGTATACATTTAAAAAGGTAGACAATCATTATACTTATTCAGGATTTTTAACTTTTAGAATGCTTAACCTAAAGTTCTTTTGATACTGGGGGTAGGAGTTCTGATTTCCCTCACCTATTTTCCTTTTATTGGGTCATCATTTTGTCAAATGAATGCTTTTTTTAAAAAAAAAGATTTATTTATTTATTTGAAAGATTTAACAGAGAGGCAGCAGTGGCGGCTGGGGTGGGGGGCCGCTGGTTCACTCCCCCAATGGCCGCATTGGCTGGAGCTGCACCAATCCTAAGCCAGGAACTAAGAGCTTCTTAAGGGTCTCCCACACGAGTGCAGGGGCCCAAGGATTTGGGCCATCTTGTACTGCTTTCCCAGGCCATAGCAGAGAGCCAAATTGGAAGAGGAGCATCTGGGACTAGAACTGCTGCCCATATGGTATGCTGGCACTGCACCCACCCCCAGCAACTAGTTTTACTTTGTTTCTAAGAAATTGACTATTTTAAATACCTTGCATAAGTGGAATCAGTCTTTATAGTGTTTGTCTTTTCATGAATGACTTAGTTCATATAACATCCTCAATGTTCACTAATATTCTACTGTATGTGTATATCACATTTTGTCTATCCATTCATCTGTACTTGGGCATTTATTTATACTTTCTGGCTATCATGAATAATGCTGCAGTAAACGTGGGTATTCAAATACCAGATGCTGCTTTCAATTTTCTTCAATGTTTTCCCAGAAGTGGGATTCCTGGATCATATGGTAATTCTGTTTTTAACTGTTTTAGAAACTGCCTTGCAGTTTTTTGCAGTGGTTTTAGCATTATACATGCCTACCATCCGTATAGAAGCATTTCAGTTTCTCCACATCTTTGCCTTCACTTGTAATTCTCTGTGTTTATGATGTGCCTATCCTAATAGGTTTTTTTTTTTTTTTAAGATTTATTTTCTTTGTTTGAATGGCAGAGTTAACAGAGAGGCAGAGGCAGAGATAGAGAAAGAGGTCTTCCACCTAATTGTCTGCAATGGCCAGAGCTGCACCAATCCTAAGCCAGGAGCCAGGAGCTTCTTGGGGTATCCCATGTGGGTGCAGGGGCTCAAGGACTTGGGCCATCTTCTACTGTTTTCCCAGGCCATGGCAGAGAGCTGGATAGGAAGTGGAGCAGCCAGGCCACAGTGCTGACCCCCATTATAGGTTTGAGGTGCCCTTATAGTTGTTTTGACTTGTATTGTTCTAGTGATTCCTGGTGAAATCATTTCATATGCTTTGGCCATGGTATGTCTTTGGAGAAATGTGTCTTCAAGTCCTGTGCCCATTTTTTAACCAGGTTATTGTTGCTGCTGCTGCATTGTTACAGTTCTTTATATTTTTATTTTGGATATTATATTAGATTTGACAATACTTTCTCCTGTTGGTTAACTTTTTACTCTCAATTGTTTTCTGTGATGCACAGAATTTTTAAGTTTGATGTAACTCATTTGTCTTTTGCTTTTGTGGCCTATGCTTTTGGTGTCATATCAAAGAAATCATTGCCAAATCAATGTTAGGGAACTTTTTATCTATTCTAGGACTTTTGTAGTTTCAGGTCTTATATTAAAATGTATCACAACTTTTAAATTCATTCTGCTGTTTAGATATCTTGATGTTTCTGGCTTTCCTATTGCAAATCTTTCCTCTGAACATTTTTTAAAAATTATTTTTTATATGATTTAGTTGAAAGGCAGAGAGAGAGAGAGAGAGAGAAGAAGAAGAAGAAGAAGGAGAAGAAGAAGAAGAAGGTCGGTCTCCGATCTGCTGGTTCACTCCCCAAATGGTAGCAACAGCCATGGATGGGCCAGGCTGAAGCTGGGAGCCAGGAACTCCATCCTGGTCTCCCACATGAGTGGCAGAGGCCAAAGTACTTGGGCCAACATCTGCTGCCTCCCAGTACATTAGCAGGAAGCTGAGACTTGAACTTGTACTCTGATCTGGGCTACCAGTATCGTAAGCTTAACTCACTCTGCTGCAACACCAGCCCTTTGAATTTATTTAGATCTTTATCTACTCAGTGTTTATAGTTTTCACAGTACAAATCTTTTCATATTTTGTCATCCTCAATTATGTCAATGTTCTTAGGCAGTTGTAAATGAACTTTTAAAAGTTAAATGTACTTTTCTGGATAATCTAGAAATAATAAAATTTACCATATTTTAAAATCATTTTCACTTTTCAAAAAGTTTATATATTTACTTGAGAGGCAGAGTGACAGAGAGTGAATGTGAGACAGAGAACTAGAGACAAAGACTGTTTCAACAGCTGACTTATTCCCTACATGCCTGCAACAGCTGAGGCTGGGCCAGGCCAAAGCTAGGAATTCAGTCCATTCTTCCGCATGGGTTCAGGAGCCCGATTTCTGGGGACATCATTGTTGTCTTCGAGGTTCTATGTAAACAGGAGGCTAGAGTCAGAAGCCAGAGCTTTGAATTGAACCTAGGACAGGTACTCTGATGTGACATATGGGTGTCTTAACTGATAGGCTCAATACCCACTCCCAGAACAGCTTTTCATTTTATAAGTGGGCAACTCTACCCATTGAACGACTGCCCATTTCCCTTTCCTTCCAGCTTGTTGCATCATCCTGCTACTTTCCATTTATGTGGATTTGATTCCTGTAGGCAGCTTATGTAAGGGACACCTTATGGTTTTTGTCTTTTTTTTTTCTTTCCTTTTTTTTTTTTTTTTTCTACTTTTTGACAGGCAGAGTGGCTAGTGAGAGAGAGAGACAGAGAGAAAGGTCTTCCTTTTGCCATTGGTTCACCCTCCAATGGCCGCCACGGCTGGCGTGCTGTGGCCGGCGCACCGCGCTGATCCGAAGCCAGGAGCCAGTTGCTTCTCCTGGTCTCCCATGGGGTGCAGGGCCCAAGGACTTGGGCCATCCTCCACTGCACTCCTGGGCCACAGCAGAGAGCTGGCCTGGGAGAGTGGCAACCGGGACAGAATCCGGCGCCCTGACTGGGACTAGAACCCGGTGTGCCGGCGCCACTAGGCGGAGGATTAGCCTGTTGAGCCACGGCGCTGGCGGTTTTTGTCTTTTTTTAATATAATGTTTTCAAGTGGCTGATGCGTGGTACAGTAGGTTTAGCTACCTCCTGTAACCCTGACATCTCATGCTGGTCCCGACCACTCTTTCCAATACAGCTTCCTGCTAATGCGCCTGGAAAGTAGCAGAAGATGGTCCAAGTTCTTGGGCCTCTGCCACTCATGGGAGAGCTGGATGGAGTTCCAGGCCCCTGGCTTCAGCCCAGATCAGCCCCAGTTCTTGTGAGTGCCAGGGCCCAAGTACTTGGGCTATCTTCTGCTCCTTTCCCAGGTGCATTAGTGGGGAGCCAGAAGAAAGGGAGCAGCCAGGGTTCAAAACAGTGCTCCTGTATAGGTTGCTGGCATTGCAGGCTTAATCTGCTGTGGTACAACACTGGCCCTGTAATTACCCTTTTTATTTTCTCTTCTTTTCTCTGTGTATGGAGACTACCAGCTCCTCCGTTACAGGTTTTATACGTAATACAGTACATCATTGTGAGCCACAGTCATACTACAAAACACTAGGACTCATTACGTTTACTGTATTCATAGTGCTTATGTCCCCCACCTCTAATAATCAGTGTATTGAATTTTGTATTATATGCATGCAATAATTTTAACTTCTACATATGAGAGAGAAAATGCAGTATTTGTCTTTCTTTGGCTTATAATTATTATATTTATATACTTACATATTTATAATAATATACTTATAATTGTCTTTAGTTCTGTTTATTTCTCTGTGTCAGGATTTCGTCCTCTTTTATGGAGAATAATATGTCACTGTGTAGTATTTTTAAATGTTCTTTTGAATTTTTTCTTTGATCCATAGATTTTTTTTATGGAAGTGTTTTATTTCCAATCTTAAGGATTTTCCTAGGTATACTTTTGTTATTGAGTATTGATTTGATTCCATTCAGTAAGATTTTATCTCCTATAAGGATTCCATTATTTGGTCATTATACCCTACAGCATTCCGTGTATACTAGAAAAAACTGTGTTCTATTATTTGGAGACATTACATTTTTGAATGTCATTTAGGTCAAACTGGCTGACATCTTCTCAAGAATTTTATGTTTTTCTGATTTTCTGATTATGTGTTCTGTGAATTACTAAGCAGAGAGATCTTTACCATTTGGAATTGTCTACTTTTGCTTTTAATTCTTTCAGTTTCTGATGTTCTTTATTCAGTTGTGGAGATCCATATTTTCATTTGAAGAACTTTCTTTGTCATGCAGATCTGCTGGTGACATATTCTTCTTTTACTGTTACTTTCTTTTCTCTGTCTCTCTCTTTTTTATTAAAGATTTACTTATTTGAAAGGCAGAGTTAGAGAGTGAGGGAGGGAGAGAGAGAGGTCTTCCATCCATTGGTTCACTCCCCAGTGGCAGCAATGGCTGAAGCTGGGCCGATCCGGGTTTCCCATGCTTCCCAGGCCCTAGCAGAGAGCTGGATGGGAAGTGGAATAGCTGAGACTGGAACCGATGCCCATATGGGATTCTGGCACTGCAGGGCGCCTTTACCTGCTGTGCCACAGTGGGGGCCCCTATTGTCACTTTCTTATGCACTGTTTATTCTACTGTTCATCCATTTGGTAAACTTTTACTTCAGATACTGTGTTTTTGAGTTCTGGAAGTTCCTTTTTTAAACATATACATTCTACTTTTATCCTTAAGAAGTTTATGTTTTCTGTATTTCTTCTCCCTTATAAGGAGAGTTGAGTTTTGTGCTGACACGTAGTTAGTTTGTTTTAGATTAAATCTTTTTGAAACTTTTTTTTTTTAACTTTGTGAGGGCAGCTCTAGGGTTGAGTTTACTGAACAGTTAGTTTTTCCTTTTTTTTTTTTTTTTAATCCTTGTTCTTAATGTGTGATACTTTCAGGGGTTCTAGTTCTGGTCTCAAAAAGTTTGACAAGATCTCTTTTTTCCTTTTTTAAAGATAGATTTTATTTTTTTAGAGCAGTTTTAAGTTTATAGCAGAAACTAGTGGGGAGCAAATTCTTTTTTTTTTTTTTTAACTTTTATTTAATGAATATAAATTTCCAGTGTACAGCTTATGGATTACAATGGCTTCCCCCCCCCATAACTTCCCTCCCACCCACAACCCTCCCCTCTCCCGCTCCCTCTCACCTTCCATTTGCATCAAGATTCACTTTCAATTCTCTTTATATACAGAAGATCAATTTAGTATAAAGATTTCAACAGTTTGCACCCACATAGAAACACAAAGTGAAACATACTGTTTGAGTACTAGTTACAGCATTAAATCACAATGTACAGCACATTAAGGACAGAGATCCCACCTGAGGAGCAAGTGTACAGTGGCTCCTGTTGTTGACCCAACAAATTGACACTCTAGTTTATGGTGCCAGTAACCATCCTAGGCTGTCGTCATGAGTTGCCAAGGCTATGGAAGCCTTCCAAGTTCGCCGACTCTGATCATATTTAGACAAGGTCATAAAAGACAGAGTGAGGATAGTAACCAATGATCCTAAGAGTGGCATTTACCAGGTTTGAACAATTATACAGCATTAAGTGGGGAAGAGGACCATCAGTACACACATGTTGGGAGTAGAGCCATTGGTGGTAGAGTAGAGGTTATGATTACAAAGGAATGAGGCCCAAGTGCACTAGACAGGGCCTAGAACAAAGGACAGAGTCATTATTAGAGGAGCTAAGAAAGGTGCTGTCTAAGCTACAATTAAGTTTTCTCATTGAGAGGCAAATAGAACCTGATAGAAGGGGCTTGATAATAATCTGGTGGGCTTTAGGCCTTGTAAATTCAGAGGCCCAGACCTATCTATCTCTTCACATGGGGTACATCCTAAGGGAGGTGTGAACCTCCTAGGGGAAGGCACTCTGTTGACTTTCATTACTTGGCTGGGCTGGGAGGAGAGCTGGCCAGGTAAAGGCAGGTGGCATCTCTAACAAGAAATTTACAGTTCTGCCTGTAATGTTGCTGACCCTACTTGACCATCCCCTCAGCTGCAGTGGTCACTTTGGAAGTTGGGCTGAGTGAAGGGCTTTTCAGCTTAGAGCCAATAAGATCTGTGGCTCTGACCTGGGCATCCTTCGACTCCAGGGCAGGTCCATTTCCAGTGATCCAACTCTTGGCAGAGCTGCCAGGGCTCTTCACAAGCTGACTTCTGCTGAAGCCCAGGCTTACCACATTGAAAGCCACTGCAGTGGACTGGCCTGTTGGGTCTCCTTGAGGGCAGATCACTGTACAGATCAGCCATTAATAGGCCTGCCACCCATTGCTTCTGATGCCGAGCTTTCTTTTCCTCCTGGTTTGTGTTAAAGCAGACCAGAGGATGCAAGTCAAGGGAGTGCCCGTTTCCCATCTCTAATCTTCTTATCCCTCCCCTCCCCAGATGTTTACACAGCCTCACCCTACTATAGGTATCCTGAACCACAGTCATATAGTGGCTGCAGTGAATCCAGGTTGACAGTTTTCTATCACTCCTAGTCCATAGTGTACATTAGGGTTCACTCTTTGTACTGTTCATTTCATGGATTTTGACAAATGCATATTGCTGTATCTCCACCTTATAGTGTGTCATACAGAACAGTGGTATTACCCTAGGAATTCTGTGCTCTACCTGTTTACTCTGCTTTTCCCAAACCCATGGAAACCACTGATCTTTTTAATATCATCATAGCTGCCTTTTCCCGACTATCATATAATCCTATAGTATGTCACCTTTTCAGATGTGCTTTTTTCACTTAGTGGTATTTATTTAATGTTCCTCTGTGCCTCTTTCTAAAAACATTCATTCATTTATTTTGAAGGCGGAGGGAGAGCGAGAGGACAGAAATCTTCCATCCACTGCTTCACACTTTATTTAAATGGCCTTAACAGCCAGGAGCCAGGTACTCCATCCTGATCTTCCAGATGAGTGGCAGGGCCTCAAGTACTTGGACTATCATCTGCTACCTTCTCAGGTTCATTTACAGGAAGTTGAATTGGAAGTGGAACAGCCAGTACTCAAACCAGCATTCCAATATGGGATGCCTGGCCGAAGCTTAACCTACAGGACTACAATTCTGGCTCCCTCTGTGTCTTTTATTGTGTTGATAGAGCTCGCTCTCATGCTTTCTATTAGTCTCTCTGTTTTATTTTTGGTGTTCCTTGGTGTCCCATTGTCTGGTCTACCACAGTTCTTTTAGTGACATTGTCTCAGCCCTTAGATTAATCAGAGTTCAGAAGTGTTCTCATCCTGGTGGGACACCAGTAATTTTCCACCTTGTAGCTACCTGAGAACTATTTTGTATTCACCCTTGTAGGTTCACCCTTCATATGTGGAATTTCCTATTCAGCTCAAGAATTTCTAGTGCCCCCTTTTCTCTGTATTTTTCTCTCCTCTTGTAATTTGTCCTGCATATTCTAGCTGCTGCAATTTTCTCAGATTTGTTGCTTGTCTGCTCAATTTAGTGAGATTGGTGTGCTCTGAGTTTACAGGGGTCTGCTGAGTGTTCTCAGACTGAAGGCCAAGGTGAACTGAAGGCTCACTTCATTGTTTGCTTTTTCTCAGACATAGCACTCTTGTGTTGCATGTGTGTATTGTGAAAAGAGTTGTTTCATAAATGATGTCAGTTTTGTTAGTTATCTGCAGCAGGAGGTTTATTCTTGGATGAGTATCTCCACCATGGCTAGAAGTAGAATACCTCATGATCAGTATTGTAGTTAGTTCCTAATTTACATTCTCTGTGTTTTAAATTATTTTGGACTTAACTCAGAAATAGTTCTTTTTATTGAGATTTTTTTTTTTTTTTAATTTGAAAAGCAGAGTTAGAGAGAGAGAGATAGAGAGATCTTCCAGCTGCTGATTGGCACCCTAAATTGCTACATCAGCTGGAGTGGGCCAGGCTGAAGCCAGGAGACAGGAACTTCCTTTGGTTCTTCCATGTGGGTGCATGCCCTAGGACTTGGGCCATTTTCCATTGCTCTCTCAGGCGCATTAGCAGGAAGCTGGATAGGAAATGGAGCAGCCTGGACTTGAACTGCTGCCCATATAGATTGCCAGCCCTCCGATGGAGGCTTAACCCTCTGTGCCACAATGCTAGCCCCTAAAGTAGTTCAATATATAGACAATTGCCTAAGTAGTTTTAACTACTCAGTATATTTCTCTAGCACAATGCTGATTGTGCTGTGTGAACCACACAGAGCAACATACCAAAAGTCATCAAACTTTTTTGTAAAGGTCCAGCTTGTAAATATTTAAGCTGTTTTTTTTTTTTTTTTTTTTTTTTACTATGGCCAACAAGTAATGGTTTCCTCATATAATCTTCCTTTTACAATATTTTAAAAATGTAAAAGCAGGGGCCATCATTGTAGTGCGGTAGGTTAAGCCACCACCTGCAACACTGGCATCCCATATTAAGCTGCTGTCTCGGCTGCTCTGCTTCTGATCTATCTCCCTGCTTATGCACATGGGAAGGCAGTTGAACATGGCTGAAATGCTTGGGTCTGTGCTACCCAAGTGGGAGACCCAGATGGAATTTGTGGCTGCTGGTTTTGTTCTGGCCCAGCTTTGGTCATTGTGACCATTTATGAAGTGAACCAGCAAATGGAAGATCTATCTTTCCCTTTCTCTTTTTAAAAAAAAAAAAAGTAAAATCATTTTTAGCTTAGAGTCCAACCCAAAATGGAGTCTAGGTCAAGGGTTGTAGCTTACCAACTCGTATAGATAAAGCTTGTTGAAATAGTATTTTTTTTCTACTTTTAAAAAATCTGGTGGAGATAATATGAGCTAGTAAAAGTGTTATAACTCATGTTTTTAACTTATTTGAGAGGGAGACAGAGACAGAATGGAAGACCTCCCATCTACAGGTTCACTCCCCAAATGCCCAAAGAGCCAGGCTTAATTCAGGTCTTCCTGGTAGGTAGCTGGCACCCAACTGTTTGAGCCCACACCTGCTGCCTCCCTAGATCTAAAGTGATAGGAACCTGGAATCACAAGCTAGAGCCATGAATCTAAGCCAGGCACTCTGGTATATGGGATAGTCTTAACTGCTGTCCCAAATACCTACCTCTATGCCATGTTTAAAAAGCTCGTGAGAGTAATAAAATGAGTTATAAATTTACTGACACCATTGAGGGAAAGTTTGTGTAAGTTACTCCATTTTTACAATTATAAGTATTTGGGCCATGATCCATTGCTTTCTCAGCTGTATTAGGCGGGAGCTGTGTGAGAAGCTGAGCAGCTGGGACTCAATCAGCACTCCTTTACAGGATGTTGACTCTGATACGGTGTGCCACTACACTGTCCCCCACAGAGATGATTTTAAAATGTGCATTTATTTTTATCTACTTGAAAGACAGAGTGACAGAGGGATAGAGGGAGACCGGGGTGGGGGTGGGGGGTGGGAAAGAGAGAGAGAGAGCAAGCAAGCACGAGCTTTTCCACCCGCTGGATGGCCAGGGCTGGGTCAGGCGGAAGCCAGTATCCTGGAACTCTATCAGGTTCTTCCACGTGGGCAGGAGAGGTCCAAGCACTGAAGTCATCATCCACTGCTTCCTAGGATGCTTTAGCAGGAAACTGGATTGGAAAGGAAGGAGCTGGGGCTGGAATTGGCATTCATTCCAATGTGGGATGCCCGTGGCTCAAGTAGTATCTTAAACCCTGTACCTCAACACCTGCCCCAACATTGCTTTTTATTGGAATTATAAGGGGTGGGATTATATTTTAGGTTGAGGACTTGAACAGATTGTTTTTTATCTGAATAGGAAGGGTTACCAGCTAAATTTGATTTGGTAACAAGAGAAGATAAAATTTAAAAGGTTTGTTTTATAAATACTATTTTGTTATAAAAATTTTGGAATTAGAAGAACAGCAAGAATGCTTAGAGTGCTGAAAATTAGGGGATATCGGACAGTTGGAACTGTCTCTTCATATCTTTGTGGAATTGTTAATAGTTTTTAAAGCTATTAACATGATTATTTTATTTAAATTTTGCTTTATTCTTCTTACAGATAAAATGTTATGAAAGTTTTATTCTATAAAGTTCATGATACTCTGTTGCAATGAAATTCTTTAGCTTTAGTAGACTGCCTTCAGTTTATACCAGTTTATAGGTAGCTCTTTCTTGATGATTACTCTCAGAAAAATACAAATATAAATGTAAATTTGTATAAATACAAATGTAAAGCTCTGTTGTCTTTACTTTAGTTGTCCTTGCAGTGAAGAATAAGTGGTTATCTGTTTTATAAGATGTTTCATAGTATACTTTATAATCATAGTTTTTAGCCTGAATAGTACAAAAATTATTAAAATTCATAAAATCAAACTCATTTCTATCAGAAGTTTCATGTGTTAACATTTGTTAATCACCTTTTAGTAAGTAACAAAGTCAGTCAGATTTATCTGAATAGTACATTGGTTTCAGACTAAAAAATTAAAATACTTAGAGGTGTATTTTACATTTAGATACGTGTGTACACACAGTTTTGTAGTATTACTTGTCATTCTGTATGATACACTTTGCTTTGTGTTCTAGCCTGTTTAAAAAAAATTCTGTCTGAGGCCCACTAATTGTATGTTGATACCCACAGTTTGCAAGAAGACTGAAATAACTGCATTCTAGGTATTTCCCATTTTTGTGAAAAGCTTTCAGTTGCTTATTCACTTATTAATAGCTAAGATTCTTTTTCAACGTGGGATCGTGAGCAGGATTTTCCGTTCCTTCTGTCAGGTGAGTGTGATCTGATGAGAATCAGGATCTATCACTGGGGGAGATCGCGAGCTCGGCTGGTGAGGAGCAGCTGGTAGTTCCAGACACCGGATCCCCACAGTACTGCATGCTTACCAAGACTGTTTTGTTTGTTCCCAAACGTACTTATTCTAGTACTATTTGTCATTGTAATCATGTCATTTTAATTGTACCATTTTTTACACTAATGAAATGTTACTGTGAAAAGTGAGCTGCTGTTTCTTTCAATAACTTGAGTGCTTTACAAAGACTAAAAAATTGAATAAAAATATGGATATGCAAATGTTTTTGCTTTCTCATTCTACTTTAAAGAAACTCAAATTTCAGCCATGAAGATGGCATTGTGGTTGTGATTTGTGCAAGAAAGAACTTAAATTAGCATAGTTATTATCAAAGTCTTGCCTGATCATCGAATGATTGTAAACTGTTCTTTTATATGTCTCAAGTGAAAATAAATGTTTAAAGCGTTTGTGTTTCATTTTTAGTAATTTGTGACTTTCATTGTTGATCAACTGTTGGACCTGTATTTGTGATCTTATAGTTTAAAGAGGCTTTTATTATTTAGGAGTTGTGTTGTATTGACTAAAATAGGAATCAAATCATCTATTAGAAATACTTCTTTGGCCAGCGCCACGGGTCACTTGGCTAATCCTCCTCCTGCGGCGCTGGCACCCCAGGTTCTAGTCCCAATCTGTCCCGGTTGCTCCTCTTCCAGTCCAGCTCTCTGCTGTGGCCTGGGAGTGCAGTGGAGGATGGCCCAGGTCCTTGGGCCCTGCACCCCATGGGAGTCCAGGAGGAAGCACCTGGCACCTGGCTTCAGATTGGCGCAGCGTGCCAGCCGTAGCAGCCACTTGGGGGGTGAACCAATGGAAAAAGGAAGACCTTTCTCTCTGTCTCTCACTGTCTAACTCTGCCTATCCCCCCCCCCCAAAAAAAAAAAAAGAAAGAAAAAAAAAAGAAATACTTCTTTGACAAAACAACATGCTAATTTAACCTTAAAATGAACCAAGATTACCTAATTTTTGTGCTTATTGCTTATTTTTACATTCTTAGGGGCTTGTGTTTTCTTCTGATTACTTGTTCTTTACTGAGAGAGAAATGTAGCAATCTCAGGGACTTGTTAGGAAACTGAGATTTCTAGAGTTGATATTACAATTGATACTACTTTATTTCTGGAAAATTTACTTTGATTAAAAACAAAAATGTACACAAAAATTAAGTGATAGAAATGAAAATGTTTATATTATATGGTAGATTCTTTGGTAATTTTATCTTGAAATATCTATTGAATACAAAATAGAAATATCAGTATACACTAAAGCCAGGATTAAATGTGAGAAGGATAGGAGTAAAACTTGATTTTACCTGGTATCATGAAATTTGCCTTCAAGATCAAATATTTTACTTAAATTACTTAAAAAATAATTTTCTCCTATCACAAAATCCAGCAATCTACCCACATTTTACTAATCACAGGCTTTATCACACAAAGATTTTGTGTCTGAATTCATTAGTTGCTCCCTGTTTATTGGATCATATTTTCAAGGTGTGTTCTCCGTTTTTAAAAATTCTCACTAAAAATAAAAAAAGTAAAAAAAAAACTCATTTGACTGCTGATTTTAGTTCAGTTTCAGCTCCCTTTGTTTAAATTAGAGCAAAATTTCTTTGAAGTTTTAGCTGTACTTAACAGTTCTCAAGTTTCTCCTCTTTATCGGAGTTACCCCACTGTGGGGTTAATGAACCCCAGCCTTTGTTTTATTGGTCATGTTAGCAGCATTCATTATAGTTGGTCATTCTGTCCTTCCTGAAATATTTCTTTACTTGGCTTCTGTAATAGCAGTCTCTTCCCTCCTACCTCATTAGCTGTTCCATCTTAGTTTCTTTTTTCTGATGCTGCCTTTTCCATCTCATTTGTAAATGTTGAACCGTCTTGGGATTCTCCATTTGGTCTGTCTGTAGTAAATAGACGCACCACCTGACTTCACCTAGTTTCATGAATTTTACCATGTCTTCATTAATGAGTCTCAAATTTGTATCTTGCTGCTTGGCCCAATTCCCCTCTAACTACAGAGTACTATTCCTGATGCTTTCTTGATAGCTCTGTTTGAAGATTTAATGTGGCTATCAAAATTATCGGGCCTCAAACCAAGTAGTTCATCCTACCCTTTTCAATATGATCTTCCTTTAGTGTCTGATCTCAAGAAACAGTACCCTGTTTGTTGTGCTACCTTTGACTTCTTTCATACCCAACATTTCAAATGCCAGAAAATGCCTGTGCCTTCAGAATATAGCCAAATATGACTATTTTCTGGGTATCTACCATTATGTTGGCCTTAACCACCAGTTTTTCCTTGGATTATTGTAGTAGCTTCCTGTCTTTCTGTTTTCGTTCTTTCCCACTTTATAACATTTAACAAACTTAACTGATACATATAAAACATAAATCATGTTAATCCCTTCTCAGAATCTTTTAGTGACTTCCTTTCACACTTAAATATATTATAGTTTGTTCTGTTGCCTACAAATTCTTAAGCTCTGTTCACTGTTTCTTTTTTCTAATTTTTTAGCATTGGTTTTCCCTTTTAGTTCCAGCCATACTGTCCAATCATATGTACAGTGTCTAAAAGCCAGGAGTCTTGCATTAGAAATTAATACTTTTAAGTGTTAGAGCTACTGTGATCATAGTACTGTCTTTTGTTTGTAGATGTAGGCTCTGAGAAACAGAGCTGTTTTGATTGGTTACATAGACCACAAGGATGAGAACAATTCTTACTTTGTTTAATAATGTAACATACTAAACATTTTTACTGTATAAGATTTTATTGTTTTTTTAAAGATTTATTTATTTATTTGGAAGAGTTACAGAGAGAGATCTTGTATCCATTTGTTCACCCCATATTTGACTGCAGTAGCTGGGGTGAGCCAGGCTGAAGCCAGGAGCTTCTTCCAGGAACTTCTTCTGGGTCTCACACATGGGTAGCAGGGCCCAAACACTTGGGCCATCTTCTGCTGCTTTTCCCAGACCATTAGCAGGGAGTTGGATCAGAAGTGGAGTAGCCATTATAAGAACTGGTGCCCATATGGGATGCCAGCTTTGCAGATGGTGGCTTTACCCACTATGCCACAATACTGGCCCCATGTATAAGATTTTTAAAATAGGTATATTTTGGAAAGAAAGCATTTTTGTCTTCCAGTAATCCAGTTTTGCTTCTTAGAGAAAATCTACAGGTTTTTTTTTCATGCAGTTGTAGCATTTTATGTTTATATAAGAATGTTTATCAGTATATTAATATCATCTATCTGTATATATCTATTTAATCTTCCTTGCTTTGGTATTTTTACTCAATAGATCTTGAGAATCTGTAAAGCTACTTTATTCTTTTTAACATCTACATAACTTTCCATTGTACAGATGTATGGACTATAATTAGTTCAGCTTTGAACAGATAGTGTTGCTCCTTTTGCTGCTTTAAATGTTCTTTTTCATAGTACTCTTTTGAAATTACTTCTGCAGGTTAAATGATTAACATTTGAATTGTTGGTTTATATATATATATAATATTATCATGTATGCTATTTAATTGCTATTTATTGTTACAATTTACTACATTCCTACCCGGTAGTATTTGACTACAGGGATTAACAAATGTTTTCTGTTACTAGCCAGATAGTAAATATTTCAAGTGTTACACCCCACATACAGTCTCCCTTTTTAAAAAAAATTTTTTTTTGAAGATTTGCTTATTTAATTTGAATGAGTTGCAGAGAGAGGGAGAGACAGAGAGATCGTCCATCTATTGGTTCATTCCCCAAATGGCTGCAGTAGCCAGGGTGGGACCAGGCCAAAGCCTTCTTCCTGGTGTTCCACATGGGTGCAAGGACCCAAGCACTTGGGCCATCGTCTGCTACTTTCCCAGACACATTAGCAGAGAGCTAGATTAGAAGTGGAGCAGTTGGAACTTGAACCAGCACCCCTATGGGATGCTGGTGTTTGGGGCGGCTGTTTCAACTTGTTACACCACAATGCTTGCCCTTTCATATAGTCTCTTATCACAGACTATTTTTTGGCCTTGGACTGTTGTCAAAGTCTTCTGTCATTACCTGTCTGTTCTGTGAACATGATATCTCATTGCATTATTATTTTGACTTTCTTGTATGACCTTTAGTATTTGCCTCTTTGTGAAATGTTTGCTGAAAATTTTTGCTTTTATATATATATTTGATTGGTTGTATCTGTATTGGAGTCTTACCTTTATATGTTAGAGAAGTTACCCTTTGTGAGATACAAAGTGCAATAAAATATTTTAAATCAAGTTATCCTTTGTCTTTTGATTTGACTTTTTGTGGTCATATTTCATCTTCTATAATTTTATCCAGTAAATTGATCTTTTATTCTAGATTTTGTGTCACCATTAGAAAGGCTTGTCCTTGCTTTATACTTAAATATAACTGCTCCATGGTTTCTTTAATATTACTGTTTTGTTTTTTATTTCTTACATAGATAAGTCTGGGATTTATTTGGTGTGGTTTAGGGATCCAGTTTTCCCAGAAGGCTATCCTTTTCTCCTGATATTTTGTTCTAAATTTAAAAGTAGAGATGTTAAAAGTTGTTTGCATTATTATTTTTTCAGTATTGACTTCTAATCTACTATAGAACTTAAACTGCTGATCTCATTCACAAAACAGTTACAGATCACATGCTGTATGGTAGCTACTTAAGATAAAATGTTAAGAAGAAACAGCTCTAACCCTGACCTTCAGTTGCTTACAGTCAAGTGGATATGTGTGTGTGTGAGGGTGTGCAGGGTCATCCATTTTGACACTGCACTTTGTATTTTCTCCCTAATTTTCTCTTACCTGAATTTTCAAGTGGAAAAATAATGATAGACTAGTGCAATGAATATCTGTAATATCACTCACTGTTCTCTCATCACCCCTACCTTCCTACCTTCCTACTTCTCTCTGTGTGGCATATTACGTGAAAAATAGTTGCACTAGATGACATGTGGCGTCACCTGCAAGTTCCTCAGAATGTGTCTTTTGTTACCATGTGTTTTACTATCTGTTTTCTGAAGTAATGCTTTAAAAAGAATGGCTTTCCAAGTCTTTTATTTCATTTGTTTATTAGCAAGCCTTCTTCTGATAAAAAGATTTTCCCCTCTCTCCCCTTTTTGGTATCACTATGAACTCAGAATATTTTTATTTATTCATCACCACACTGTTTCTGAATTTCAGTTTGTTTTTCTGGCTCTGTGAGTAGGGAGTCTTATCACCATCTTTTTCATAATTTTATTTCCCAAACTTGCACAGTATTTACTAGAGTGATTCCCTAATAAATATTGAACAATCTCAAAGAGGATCATTTATGTTTTAGAAAGATAATTATGGTGCCTGTGGAGGAGGGCAACTTGAGGAAAGCTTTCACGTGGACTCTGAATTAAGATTTGATTCTAAATAATCCAGCTCAAATCAACTTAAACTAAGAGGGGGAATTTTTTGTACTGAGGAATCCAGGGAAGGATTGAAGAAGGGTTCACCTGGGCTTCAGTAACAAATAAAAACAAGGATTCCAGTGCCACTTACAGTTTCAGTCCTTGCTTCACTCTGTTTATATCAGTTCCAGTTTACTTGTGAACCACCTAAATGTGGTTTATTGATAGGATTTGTAAAAATGTAGTTGCTTCCTAGATGTTTATGTGGTTTGAGTTAGTTAGTACACTGTTGAAGATACTTGCAATAGGTCAGGAAGTGATGTGCATTTAGAACAAGGTGCAGATTGGAAAAGATGGATTTAGAGAGATTAATTAGTGCAGTTGACAGAATTTGTCCAGGGAGGAAAACAATTTGGGCAATTCTCTTTTCTGTTTGAGCAATTATTGGTTTGGCGAATGTCACGTAAGGGAAATACAAGTATAGGAAGTGTATGCTGATAAGTTAGATTTTAGGGATATTAAGTTGGAATTGTCTAGGGAACATGAAGAAGGTAGTTCAAAATAAACATCCAAATTGGAAGAAAGGTCTAAGTGAAAGTGCTTTAGGAAGTTAATAGTAGAAATCAAAACTATGGAGAAGAATAAAATAGCTCAATCTAAGTATATGAAATAAAAAAACTGGAATCCTAGAGAAAAAGCTATCCTGAAGCCATGAACAGAGGAAGAAGAGTATGGAATAAATAGAAACCAATTAGAAAGGTAAGAAGAAATACACTGTGAAGAAACCAAAGAAATTTTATTCAGGTGGGCTATGCCACATAAATCAGTTGGATTTGACCATTCAAAAGTTGCTGATTATGTTAATGAAGATAGTCCCGTGGGAAGTTGGGATCTGAGGCAGAAACAAACTTTTTTTCCCTTTAAGTTTGTAAAGGAAAGCCAAGTGAGGGCAGTATAGGGCTGGGGGATTTCTTTCTATTAAATTTTTTATTTGCTTGCCAGAGAAAACTAGTGAGTGAGAGCTGCCATTGTTTTATTTTCCAAATACCTATAATAGCTGGCCCTGGGCTGGCTGCGCTGAAGCTGGAAGCCAGAAAATCTGGATGGGTCTGCCAGGTGTATGGCAGGAAGCCAATTACTTGAGCCATTACCACTGCCTGTCAGAGTCTGCTGTAGCAGGAAGCAGGAGTTAGGAGCCACAGGCCAGTGTTTGAATGCAGGTGGTCTGAAATGGGATGATGCAGGCCTCTTAACTGTTAAGCTAAATGCGTTTTGGCTGGGGGATTTTTGGTTTATTTTGAAATTGGAGAGACTTTAGTATAACTTATGTAGTTATGAGTAGTCAACAATTTTTTAAAAATTCTAGACTGGATAAATTTACTTTTATGTTTAAAAATTTATCATTGTAAACATTAACTGCATTAAGTAGTTATTAATGTTGGTTCAGAGAAAATGGGACTCAAAGATGAGAGACCTGCATCCTAAGGTCCACTTCTGAGAATAATCACCATAGTAATCATAATGATCACTTTTATATTCTCCTCTGTGTCTGCCACTGGGTAGTAGGTCCTTTTCTCATACTGTCACTAATCCTCACCACAAATTAATCCCAAGGTGAGTATTATGCTGTTTTCTAGACAGACTCTGAGGCTTTCCTTCTCTGGATCACATAGATGTTCAGGATCATGCTATGATTTCAACACAGATATGTCTGATTCTGAAGTTGGTGCTCTTTTCTCTGTATCACATTGCTTTTTTTATCACCTCAAGTAGTTTTCAAGTTTTGGCTCCCCATTTTCTTAACTCTCAGATAGGGATAGTCATATCTGTCAGATCTTTGTCAAAATGTGTTAAATGAATACTGTGGTAATATTATCTTTATTTTGTATGAAAAGAAGAATACATTATATACCAGACAGACCTTATAATTGTGGTCATCTTTAGCGCTGTTATTTGTCTAAACAGTATTTTACTTTTTAAGGTGGTGGTATCATGGATACAGAAATGTCTGAAGATATAGACCACAACTTAACTCCTACCCTTGACAGCATGCCTTATGGAATGCCGAATCAAACAGGATCTGAAAATTCATTGCTGGATGAAGATGATTATTTTTTGAACTCTGGGGATCTTGCAGGAATTCCAGTCGTTGGTAGTGACAATGAGGATGAACAGGATTTTAGTTCAAAGGACAATCTTGTTTCTTCAATTCATACTGATGATAGCTTGGAAGTAGAGAGAAGAGTCACACAGCATGAATCAGACAATGAAAATGAAATACAAATTCCAAATAAATTAAAGAAAGACTTTCCAAAACAGTTTGACCAGGTTTCTGTTTTTAAATCAATACAGAAAGATTTTAGTCTAGTGAGAGAAAACAGCAAAGAGACATTCTCTGGAAAGGAGAAAAATAGAGACGTAACTTTCCATGAACGTGAAAAACGGTTGGATAAACCCCATAAAGATATGGATTCAAGGTTGAAAAGCAGTTTTTTTGATAAAGCAGGTAATACTTGTTGAAATAGAATGCAAAACAGAGTAACAAATACTGATAATGTAGTTTTATTACTTTTGATGTTAAGTGAAGTATGAACAATTAAATTCATTGTAAGCTTGTCATTTTTCTTTTATCCTTGTTCTTTGCAGAGTGACTGAATGTCTCCCAGTAACTTTTGATAATGGTATAAATGGTTGAAACATAGCTCTAAACCTCATTTCTCCCTCCCCTGGTTGCAATATTTTGATGAGAAGGCAAGATACTCGAACCACCTGTTCATTTTCTTTGGTTGAACATTGGACCTGAGGTTGGATTTAACTTCTTTGTGCTGTAAGCACTAATTCAAATTGCTGTCCCACCAATTAGTCCAAATTAGGAAGTAGGTTTTTTTAAAAAATTTTTTTTCCTGTTTTTTTTTTTTAAATTTAGAAGTTTCTTGAGGCTCATTTTGAGCTTCTTTGCCCAGTGTTCTGTATACTTTAGCTCCAGTTCTGTTCTTGAATATATCATATTTTCTTGTATGCTTTCCTTTCCTCCAACTATTTCATTTGCTTGTATGCCATTTTCTCTCTTTATATATGCCTTTAAAAGTACTTCTTACCCCAACAGTGCCTAACTCATAAACTTCTTCTACTTTGTAGTCATTTCTAACTGCTCTACATCAAAAATAAATTGTTTCCTGATCTATAGTTCCACAGCATTTTGTTCATACCTTATTATTTATAGTACATATCCAGTATTATAGTTTACTACTTGTTTTGCCTTACTGGGGTAGGCATTTCTTGAGGGCCAGATTATATATTACTCATCTTTGTGTTCCTGGGGCCTAACCTGGTGCAGTGAAAATTAAAATCTTTAAATAGATGTGAAGCAAAGAGTGTGGTATATCAATCCCTATTCTACTGACAATGCTAGGAAATAGAAAGAGTAAACCATTATTGTTTAAAAAAAAAAAAGCACCACTATTTTGAGTATTAATTATGAACAAGACTAAGCAAGGACATACTATATTTTTTGATATATATGATTCCATTTATTTTTTAAGTTTTCCATATTAAAGATACTTAAGTTTTTGGGAACCATTTATCTTAACATCTATTGGAAAGAACAAGGCCATATCGAGCAGTAGAAGTATCAGAGGCTAGTTGAATGGCATGATATTTAATTTATAACTAAAGACAATGGTAGAAAAATTTGTCCTAAGACAGTGTAGGAAGATTTCTTTCAAATAACTAAAAAAGCATATTTTAGAAGTCCTTAGAGATAGTTTTTAACTTTGTGAACAGGGAAGGTTTTTATAGAGGGGAGGTGTACTTTGAACTGAGCAGATTCTGGAAAACTGTAAAGATGAGGCTAGACAGAAGGAAATTATAATAGAATTAGCACAAATTGGGAAGAAAAAAATAATACTCAAAGCAAAGTGACTAAAGTAACCAGTTTATGTTTGAGCAAAGAAACAGTGTTGAAGTAAGGCTGAAAGTTAGGTGGAACGGATTATGCACAACTTTGAGTGAAACTACTTTTTGGGTGTTTTTTAGGACCCAGTTCACTCTAATGAGCATCTTTGTTGGAAAAGAGAGGTAATGATCAAATGATAGCTTTTGAGGTCATTCTTTATAAAATTTGTTATTCATATACATATGTTTGTTTGTTTTTTTTCTTTCAATAGCTAATCAAGTTGAAGAAACATTACATACTCATTTACCACAAACCCCAGAAACAAACTTTAGGGTAAGTTTTCAGTGTGTATGTAGATAACTGTAACTGTGGCAAGTGTCAAGTTTTTCTTTATGTCACTTTCTAAACTATTATGTGTTAGGTACAGCACTGATTATCTTTTTTCTTCTTCTTCTTCTTCTTCTTCTTTTTTTTTTTTTTAGTTTGCTATATTATTTGGGTAAAGGCATCTTGGAGACATTCTAAAAAACCTCAGCTCTTAGGTTCTTTACTTATATTTGCTATTTAGATCTGCAGCACAATTACTTTTAGGTATAGGGACTCTAATGAATGTCCATCAAGTTCTTCCTTTCTGATGAACTTTTCTTTGGGTGTTAAACCTGAAGAGGAATAATTTTAAAACTGAATATTTATTAATCCTTTATATTGTGTTTTAGGATTCCAGCTATCCATTTGCCAATAAAGAATCCATTGGTTCGGAACTGGGGAATTCCTTTGCATCAAATATTAGAATTAAAGAAGAACCTTTGGATGATGAGTATGACAAAGCAATGGCACCACAGCAGGGACTACTAGACAAAATTAAAGATGAACCTGACAATGCTCAAGTAAACATTTCACCTTTTTTCCTTCCCCTTCTTTTTGTTCCACACATTGAATTATTCATTTGAGAGAGGAAGTGCTTAAGAAGTGAATTAGTTTGTTGACAGGGTAACAACAGGAGACTGTCAAAGGAGGTTGAGGCAATTTAAATTATGTTGAAATATTTTAAAAAGAATTAAATGAAACTTTTCCTGAGTAGTGACTAAGGTTTTTAATCAGTCTTGGTTTCTGAATACTGTTGTGAGTGTTGCAGTGAATTTCATTGCAGGAATAGGGAAAGGATGAAGAGTCTTCAGGGATTTGAGATTGGTACAGTTGAAGGTTTATGGTGGTTTATGGGAATGTGTGTTATAAATCTTTTGCAGTGACTGCTACTGAATTACTCTTTTACAGGAAGGGTTAATGGATAGATTATCTTTGGAGGTTTAACTGATTATAGAACCAGTTCATTGGATTTGTAGATTTAAGATAAAGCAGGCTTGATGAGAAGTAATAACATGATTCCAGTGTGAGATCTGAAATCAAAGCTATTTTAAGGTTGCTCTGGAAGTAAAAATCATAGAGATCTTTTAACTCTGAAGTACTAAAGTCAGCTCAGTTATCCATGAACTTAATGACATTGCAGTAGTTGCAATGAGAAAAAGAAATTATATCAGATGCTGTAGTCATTTTGAAGAGCAGGATAAGATGCAGAAGAGTTGAATGCAAAATAGCAATTATTTGAAGATTGTTTATATTTTGTAAAGAAGGCATTATTTTAGAGGATGAGAAATAAAGATGCTGTAAAGGTTTTTTGTTTTTGTTTTTTTCTTTTTTATAGTGACATTTGATTAGGATAAATCTTATCCTTTCCAATGTTTCTGTTAGGGGGCTTGAGAATGTTAGACTTCTGTGGGAGGGTCCCCCCCCCCCCCTTTCAGTTTTTACTGAGCAGGATTTCTTAACTTTGGCACCGTTGACATTTTGGGCCAGAAAATTCTTTGTTGTGAGGGATCATCCTGTGCATAGCAGTATGTTTAATAGCATCTTTTGCCTCTACTTACTAGATTCCAATAGCAACTTCCTCCTTCACTGGTGGTAAACCATAGAAATGTTTCCAGGCCTGCGCCGCGGCTCAATAGGCTAATCCTCCACCTTGCGGCGCCGGCACACCGGGTTCTAGTCCCGGTCAGGACACCGATCCTGTCCCGGTTGCCCCTCTTCCAGGCCAGCTCTCTGCTGTGGCCAGGGAGTGCAGTGGAGGATGGCCCAAGTGTTTGGGCCCTGCACCCCATGGGAGACCAGGAGAAGCACCTGGCTCCTGCCATCGGATCAGTGCGGTGCGCCGGCAGCAGCGCGCCTACCACGGCGGCCATTGGAGGGTGAATCAACGGCAAAAAGGAAGACCTTTCTCTCTGTCTCTCTCTCTCACTGTCCACTCTGCCTGTCAAGAAAAAAAAAAAAAGAAATGTTTCCAGACATTGCCAGATACCTGCTGGGGAGCAAAATCTCTTTAAAATCTCCGTTTTAGAGTAAAGAGATGGAAAAATAGGATATTATAGAGGTAGGTTGATATGTGAGCCAGACTGATGCACAATTAAGCAAGCGTTCCATGGTACCCAGTGCAAGACAGATGGATCAGAATAGGGCTGATGGTCTAGCTGAAGGGATTAGATGGCTATGAGAGTAGTTGCTATAAAGAAGAAGATGGTACAAGAAATAAGAAAATATTTCAATAGAAGGTAGATTAAAAGCATATTTCTACAAGTAGATAAAATAGAGATCTTGAATATCTAAATTAGTTATAGATAGGTGTCCTGATAACCAAGGAAAGTTCCTGTGGGAGTATTTGCTTCTGAATACTGCAACCATGTATGAATGCAAGACAGATCTTGTGTTTCTTTATATGCCTCAATGTGGATTATGAGAAATCCATAAGAAATCATAGTGTTTGCAGGCTACCAAAGACATCTTTTTTTGGTACATGACTCAAAGATACTTCCATGAGACAAAAAGCCATTATGGCAAAGACCAAATACAATGGGACCAGAGGACACTGGGGAGGTTATTAGTATTACTGTTTTCAAAACAGTCAGAGGTACCAGTGATTAGAGAATAGAAATGGGATAGGATGAATAGAAATACTACATTTTTATAGTTTATTCAAAATTGTTAAATGTGTTCTTCAATGCCAAATATGGAGTTTTATGATTATGGGAAGGAGCTTCCCCAAAGCTCACCACCTATGGATTTCAGAACCAGATTGTAATGTGGGTAGATCCTGGGCATGAGATCTTTACCCAAAAGGCAGTCCTGGCATGTGAGTGAATAAAGCTAGGTTTTCTCTGAGTAATTCTCTCTCTCATTAGCCATATCAATCCTATAGGATCAGACATTTGATAATTCTTCTAGAAAATTCCCGGGGCAGCTCATAGGAACTGTAGCAATTTGATTCATTCTTTCCTTCTTGTCCTTTCCCCTTCCCTCCTTCTCTTCCTTCTGCCCATGTCCCCTCCCCTCCTCTTCCACTACCACTCCACCCGTTCTTGCCCTGTTCTTGTAGATTTCTCTCCCCCATGGCATTGGAAGTCTATGTTCCTTTCTTTTCAGTGGTGCATAATGCCTTATTAATCTTATTTTCCATGGACTGGAAAAGAGAATTCCAATGTATTTTCATAGTCTTGAAAACAGTGCTGTTAATCTCTTTTAATATACTGATAGATTTTATAGTTTTAGTTTTCATCATCAATTACTAGTAACTTCTCATGGTTCAATAAAATCAAAGCTTTAGCTCATGGCTCCTTTTCAGAACCTCTCTTGGCTTTTCTGTGTGCTTATTAACTTTGTAGTTTTGCTTTCACTTTCTAATTCTATATTTTACGCAGTTCATTTTGATCTTAATTTCTTCCCTTTCCTATATAAGGCACTAAAGTACTAAAATATGTGTACATAAAATTAACTTCTGTTCATTTGCTCTTGCTTACTTCTTCAGTTGTATTTCTGGATCTGTCAGTTACTGTCCCCCTGTTTCTGTTACTGGCATAAATAACATCATCTGGCTTCTTAGGTTCATTTCTTCATTCTAATCCCATTGCATGCTACTGTAGTATTTTCTATAGTATTTTTATAATTACAAA
Source organism: Lepus europaeus (assembly GCF_033115175.1). Taxonomy (NCBI): domain Eukaryota; kingdom Metazoa; phylum Chordata; class Mammalia; order Lagomorpha; family Leporidae; genus Lepus; species Lepus europaeus. The sequence goes on from NC_084831.1 coordinate 27,415,274, forward strand.
TACTTTTACATGAGCTATGTTTCATTCTCCTAACAGCCCGATCTATATGAAGTGGCCAGAGTAGAGGATATTAAAACCATATTTGTTGCTGAGGCCACTGGGGTTCCAATGAGGAGCCACAATCAGGATACTGTTTTTATTAGTCTACCAATCTTTCTATAAATAGAAGTTGTTTAATTTTTAAAAGTGCCTATAGAAAGTTTTGAAATAGAAACTTTAAATATAGCTAGAGACCTCATTTTTCCTTTTTCCATATATTCTAACAGCAACTCAGTAAATATTACATTAAAATCACAATATATTTCTTTTATTTTGCTCATAATCGTAGAACACTAATCTGTAATCTCTTGTTGAAATAAACGGATTAAGATAGAAAAGCAGGAGTGGCATTTAACCAAGCAGTCAAGATGTCTGTGTTCCACGTTGGAGTGTCTGGGTTTGATTCCCGGTTCCAGCTTCCTGCTAATAATGCAGGCCCTGGGAGACACCAGTGATGGATCAAGTAATTAGTTTCCTGCCATACACATGGGAGTCCTGGATTGTGTTCCTGGTCCTTGTCTGCAGCCTCAGCCCAGTCCCAGCCACTGCAAGTGTCTGGGGGAGTAAACTGATGGATGGGAGCTTTCTGTCTGCCTGTCTCTTTGTCTCTGTCTTTATTTCCCTTGATCTTTCTGTAGCTATGCCTCTCAAATAAAACTTTTAAAAATGGAAAGCATGTTATCTAATTGTCACAAGAGTGATCCATGCAGTCTTGGAAAGTAGAATGCAGTAATTTAAATCTTGGGACATTATTTTAGCCATGTCAAGTTAATTTATATATAGAAACTGTATTCTTCATTTTTTAAAACTGTGCTGGGGCAGTATGTTGTGGAGCAGGTGGTTAAATGACTGCTTGGGGCACATGCATCCCATATTAGTGTGCCAGTTCAAGTTCCAGCTCTTCTGCTTCTGATCTATCTTCCTGGTAATGCATTCTGGGAGTTAGGAGATAATGGCTTGGGTCCCTGCTATCCATGTGGGAGAACTGGATGGAGTTCCTGGCTCATGACTGTGGCCTGGCCCAACCCTGGCTGTTGGGGGCATTTGGGGAGTGAACCAGTGGATGGAAGATCAGTTCTTTCTGTCTCTGTCTCTCTCTGTCTCCTTCTGTTTCTTTCCCTCTTTCTGCTGCTACACCCTTAAAGTAAATGAAAATAAAATACTCAGCAAAAATACTGTCCTGGAATATTGATGTGGATCCTCCTTTGTGGTAATTGAAAGAAAAGTAAACATGTTGGTAAAGGATTGTCTGTTTTGACACCTGTGTTTTTCTGTTTCTGAAAACTTTTTGGTCATCAGCCACATACTTACTAATTATTAATTATTTGCTACTCATTTATTTATAAAATATTTGTAACATTTTAAGAGATGGTACATAGAAACCAAACATGATTCTGCTTTGAAGACATTAAGAGATGTACAAACATTATACTTAAAATATACTTATCTACATAGCTAATATATGCTTGAGGCTTAAGTAATATGTCAGATGTTTGGAATAACTGTCATAGAATACAAGAGCGAACAGGGGACTATTAGTGTATGCCAATGAGTATTGGTTATTTCTGGTGTTTTCTGAGATTAAGAAGAAGTTTTCATTGCAAATTTGTTGTAATACACTTTTTAACATAGGTATGATAAGTATATTAGAAATCTTTTAATAGTATTTGTGTAGGTACTTTATTAGATGCCAAAAGACATCTCACATAATTCATTACACATTTCTTAGATACTCTTGATCATAGTGAGGAAATACCTTCTTTAGACCAATGGCAGTCATTGAATTTGAAGGTAGAATGATGTAAACCGTCTGTTAATACTTATGAAAAGAATACAGATTATTGATGTCAGCATTATTTAACTCTTGTTGGATTTTCACCCCATACCTGTTGAAGGAATTAGAAGAAAAAATAATGGAAAAGGGGAGATAAAATTATCATCATTTGCTGGTAAGGTTCTTTATTATAGAGAATTAACAGAATTCATGAACATTTAGTGGAGTACTTAGTTTAATTATAGTTATAAAATAGCAATAGTTCTATGAATCACTTTCCCATTTATATTGTATAATGACAAGGATACATTGTTCTCAGCAGCAATTAAAAATACTGTGTCAAATAAAAGACTGCTTTAATGAATGTACAGATAAATGAATGGAAAGTTTATTTGTTACAAATTTTTGAATATAAGAAATATCATGGTGTCATTTATTCCTGAATTAAGATACAGATTTGATGTAATTTGGATGAGAAAATAAATGGTAAGGTTCTGAATCTTTGAAGAATAATAGGCATGCACATGCACACGTATGTTACATATATATTTCAGAAGATAGTTGGAGAATTGAGAGTGGCAGGCCCTGTGAAATGATGAAATCCCACAATTTCATAAGGATAGTATTATAAGATTACTCAGAATGAGAATGATGCAGAATAGGTAACCCCAAAATAGACATTTTAAATAATTTATTATAGAATCAGTGGAAAATGGAAATAATTCAGAGAAAGAACAAAAAAAAAGCCCTTTGTAAACTAAATTGAATATATCCCAATTGAACCAAAACAGGGGTTGGCAAATTATCAGTGGCTGGCTAAACCCAACTTGCCCCATTTGGTTGTTTTGTTTTTATTTTTCCACCCACTGCTTTTAGAAATAAAGTTTTATTCTGGAACATTGCCTCATTCATTTATATTTTGTCTATGGGTGCTTTTGCTCTACCAGGGGAGAGTTCAATAGTTGCAACAGAGACCATATGGCCTGCAAAGTCGAAAATATTTACTATCTGGCCCTTTGCAGATAAAAGTTTGCTGACCCCTGGATTAAAGGACTGTATTATAAACAGTGAAACTGCTTTCTTATAATTTTATTATGGAAGTAAAACTTTGTAAGAGATAGAAGAAATCACAAAGGTAAAGACTCAGATTTTTGGCATACAAATGGAAACCAGTACATAAAATTTCTAATTCAGTGCATATTGAGGAAATGTTGATAACAGATGATACAGAGTGTTGTTCTATGATAGACTTTTGTAAATCAGCATTTAAAAACTTCAAGTTGAAACAAAATGGAAATAAATTGCTGGAGTAAATATAGTTAATAGTTTCATTAGTGAAAACAGTCTGTCAGTAGGTCTTGTAAACCTTATTCTGTGCATTCGAATCTAATAATTACACTTCCTTAACGGATAATCCTGAATATGGTGTTACGAATAAAGATAATCATCATGGCATTAATTGATTGTGCTGAATGTATGGAAACATTTATTAATGACCAACATTGGATTGTTACTATATCATGTAAGTGCCTTCCAAAGCCATATTTGGAGCCTGAGATAAAAGGGAAATTTCAGAAATACTAATCCTGTCTTTAAGTTGTAACCTTTTGTTCATTGTTACCTTTGCATAAATTTTGATTTTAAAAATACTGCATTGAAATGCTCTTTTGAGTTTTGAGGGTTTTGGCATACTTAGTTGTGTGCCTGAGGCAAGTAAGTGCCTTACCCACTCATCCCAGTCACATCCCCGTGTAATCTGGTATGTCTGTTAAGAATATTGGTGTTTCTCAGACTTGGAATGTACTCACAAACCTTCCACCACAAAAAAGGAGTCTTGAAGGGCTTTGCACTTTTCAGTATGATAAACGCTATGTTAAAGGTAAAACTGTCACTTACTGGTTTCACAATATAGCCGTATAATTGTAAAAGCAAACAACATTGAAAACTTGTAGAACTCAGTTATGTGGTGGTTATTCTTGACTTAAAATGTACTAACATGCATCTAAAAATCATTGAAATATGCATGATTTGGAAAATATCGTTAAAGAATTTTCAGACTACCAGGACCTCAGGGGTTCTTGACTTTGATTTTAGAAATATTGGTTTTTAGCCATTAGAAGTTACTTTAGGGTACCATGTAATAATACGTAAAAGTTTAAATGATTGAAGTGAATACAATAACAATTTGTAAGAATGGCATATTTAGTGTAATTAAACTATGTAAACAAACAAAACCTCTAAATAAAGGGGAAAAGACTGGAAAGAAATATATCGAAAGAATAACAGTGGATATTTTGGGGTGATAGAAATGTGACTCAGAGTTTTTTCTTATTTGTACTTACCTAAGTTTTCTATAGTGATTATGTATTACTTTTATAATAAGCAGTAATTTAAAATACTATATTGAAGACTTTGCAAAAGTAATTTATAGATACCCAGTTGTGCCTTGGGCTAGATAGCTCCCTTGAGTTTTTGACTCTTATTCTTCCAGCATGTATAGGCATAGCTTTACTGTAATCACACTTGGCTTGCTGTTTTGTATTTTTATTACTTCTTACTAATTTTAATTTGTGAACATTTTCTATCTCTATACAGCAGTAGTAAAATGTCTCGAATATCTGGGTTTCTTTGGGTATTCCTTTCTCTATGTATTTATTTAATTTTTTTCTTTTTTTGAAGGAGTATAGTCATGGCCAACAGCAAAAAACTCAGGAAGGAGAACTGAAAATTAGTGCTGTGTTTTCAGTCAGTGGCAGTGCTCTTGGTAAGAAATAGAACTGAATAAATGAATTGTGTTTACTCTGACCAACATGTATAAAGGAAGGCCAGCTCTCCCTTTAAATTCTAAATTTAGAATACCTTTAAATTGTATAGTCATAATTGTTGTTGGGTTTCAAGACTGGCTGTAGGAGGGAAAGAAAGAATGCATATGTACATAAAATTCATAGTGAAAAGTAAATCTTTTTGTTTATTTTTTTTTAAAGCTCCACAGTTGACTACTGGCTTTCAGCCGTCACTGGCATCATCTGGCATGAATAAAATGCTTCCTTCAGTTCCTGCCACAGCTGTTCGAGTTTCCTGTTCTGGTTGTAAGAAAATCCTCCAGAAGGGGCAAACTGCTTATCAGAGGAAAGGGTCTACTCAGCTGTTCTGCTCTACACTGTGCCTCACTGGATATACAGTTCCACCTGCCCGTCCACCACCTCCTCTCACCAAGAAAACTTGTTCAAGTTGTTCAAAGTATAGCAGAATTCTAAATTATCTTGTTTCTTTCTTTTACCAGACTTTTATTCTTAGCCTGTGTAATATGTTTAATTTTCAAAGTTTCTGTTCTTTTTTAAGAAATAACTTATTATGTAGTGCCAACATATTGTTACTGCTTTCAGACATTCTGCGTGCTAGATGCTTGACTTTATTTGTGCTTTAAATAATATACCTTTTATATATTAAGAAATGTTTTTTAATCCACCTTTTAAGTCCTTGTAAGAGTTGAGGTGCTTTATATAAAAAAGTACATGCCTAGGAATATTTTATTAGCCATGTTATTTTTCTCGTAATTGTAGATAATTAAAACCAACAATATTTAAAGTTATATTTCCTATGATTGCAATTTACTATTTTTCTTAACTTTAAATGCCTTCCAATGTGATTTTACCTTTTCAATATTTTTGAACTGCCTCAGGGTGTCCATTGTGATATTTAGTAACAAAAAGGGAGGATGACCTTAGTCATCCTGATATATTTTATGAATATGAACTCATTTTGACTAATTTCTCTCTAAGTTTTACATACTTACTGATTTGAGAGAGAGAAATATCTTTTCCATTTGCTGGTTTACTCCTGAAATGCCTGCAAGGGCCAGGAGTCCAGAACTCCATTTGGATCTCCCATGTATGTGGCAGGGACACAAGTACTTGAGCCATTGCCTGCTGCCTCTCAGGGTGTCCATTAGCAGGAAGATGATCAGAAGTGGAGGCAGGACTGAAGCCCAGGCACTGTGGCATGAGAAGCTGCTGTCCCTTGTGGTGACTTAACTTCTATACCACAGTACCTGCCCTTGACAAAATTTCTAAAAGGTGATTGTTAGTAACTATTTAAATGAATAAGTCAGAAAAAGAATAATAATGCTTTTATTCAGAATCATGTTGAATTCTGTTTTCAAGCTGCTCAAATTATGATTTATTACTTTGAATAAATAGTGTTTATAATTCCACACATGGATACTACCCTTTCCCTATCTGGAAAAAGGAAAGACGTTCTCTATTCTAGTCAACTAGAGTCAAAAAAGAAATTTGAATGTGGTTAGAAATTTTTCTGGAAGTTAGTTACATCCATTTATGCTTTATAACCAACTGCAGACTTAATTTTTAAAAAAAAGATTTATTTGAAATGCAGAGTGATAGAAACAGGGGCAAAGAGAGAGAGAAAGAGAGATACCTTTCATCTGCTGGTTCACACCCCAAATGACAGCAACAACCAGAGCTGGATCAGGCCATTTGGGTCTTCCACGTGAGAGGAAGGGAACCAAGTACTTGGGCCATCAATTATTGCCTTGGGTACCTTAGCAGGGAGCTGGATCAGAAAGAGCAGCTGTTAACATGAGGCAGCACTCTGATATGAGATGCTGATGTCACAAGTGGCAGTTTACCTTACTGAGCCGTAATTTCCAGCCCCGAAGTTTTGATTATATTTGAGATTTTCCGTTAGTTTAAATACATACCATGGTTCATGTGTCCAAGTATGGATTAGACTTTGGTGTCATTTGAGAGTTTTCCTTGTGACATTGCTTCTATTTAAAACAACAACAACAAAAAAAGCTCTGCAGTGTTTGTGTTGGAATTATCTTTTAAATTTATACAGATTGGGCACCTTTAATCTGAAATTTTCTGAAATCCAAAACTTTCTGAATTTGGTATCACCACTTGAAAAGTTTCAGATTTCTACACATTTTACATTTTCAGATTAATGATGCCCAACTGGTAAATTCCATATGAGCATGCCAGAGTGTGAAAAGCTAATAAATCTGAAACATTTCAGGTCCTAAGCTTTTTGGGTAAGGGCTATTCAACTTAAAAAACCTCTTTTGAAAAGCTTCAGTGATAACAATATTTTGTCTATTTGGGATGTATTTAATGTTCACGTGTAGCTGAAAGTAATTTACAACCATGTTGATTAAAAGGTAGGTTTAAGTGGCAGGTGTTTAGCCTAGTAATTAAGACACTAGTTGAGATGCCTGTAACCCATACTGAAGTACCTGTTTTGTATATCTAGCCCCAGCTCCTAATTTTGTCTTCCTGCTGCTGCGGAACCTGGAAGGCAGCAGTGATGGCTCAAGTAATTAGATTAGTTAATGTAGGCATTGTATTAATATAGTAATTAATACAATTAATTAATTACATTAAGCAATTACTAATTAATTGATGTAGGCTTTGGAGAGTAAATCAGTAGATGGGAGTTTTCTCTCAGTCTGTTGATCTGTCAGCCTCTCAAATAAATAAAACTTTTTTTAAAAGTTAGATTAAGAACTACTAGTTTTTGTTCAAAAATGAAATTTAATAAGATTGGTATTTGCTGACTCACAGTTTGAGAAGTAAGTTACAGGGATCTATGTACACAATATGGTATAGTAGTTCATTTAAGAGGCGCCTTCAGCAGCACTGCAGCTCACTAGGCTAATCCTCCACCTGCGGCGCCGGCACACCGGGTTCTAGTCGGGGCGCCAGATTCTGTCCCAGTTGCTCCTCTTCCAGGCCAGCTCTCTGCTGTGGCCCGGGAGTACAATGGAGGATGGCCACTGTGCTTGGGCCCTACACCCACATGGGAGACCAGGAGAAGCACCTGGCTCCTGGCTTCGGATCAGCGCATTGTGCCGTCTGCATTGCACCGTCCGTAGTGGCCACTGGGGGTGAACCAACGGCAAAAAGGAAGACCTTTCTCTCTGTCTCTCTCTCTCACTGTCTACTCTGCCTGTCAAAAAAAAAAAAAAAGAGGGGCCTTCAGGAAGTTTGTGGAGGATGTGTATTATGAAGAAAACATTGCCCGGCGCCGCGGCTCACGAGGCTAATCCTCCGCCTTGCGGTGCCGGCACACCAGGTTCTAGTCCCGGTCGGGGCGCCGGTTCTGTCCCGGCTGCCCCTCTTCCAGGCCAGCTCTCTGCTGTGGCCCGGGAAGGCAGTGGAGGATGGCTCAAGTGCTTGGGCTCTGCACCCCATGGGAGACCAGGAGAAGCACCTGGCTCCTGCCTTCGGATCAGCGTGGTGCGCCGGCCGCAGCGGCCATTGGAGGGTGAACCAACAGCAAAAAGGAAGACCTTTCTCTCTGTCTCTCTCTCTCTCTCTCACTGTCCACTCTGCCTGTCAAAAAATTAAAAATAAATAAAAAAAAACATGCTTGAATTTCAAATTTATTTTCTGTTTTTACAAGGTTTGTTTGTTTGTTTATTCATTTATTTTTTTATTTATTTGAAAGGCAGTGTGGCAGAGAGATCTTACATCTGTTGGTTGACTCCCCAAATGCCCATAACAGCCAGGATTGGGCCAGGCTGAAGCCAGAAGCCTAGAACTCCATCCGTATCTCCCACGTAGGTGGCAGGGTTCCAAGTATATGGGCCATCTTCCGCTGCTTTCCCAGGCACATTCACAGGAAGGTGGATTGAAAGCAGTGTAGCTGGACTTACACTGGCACTCAGATACTTGGGGTATCTCAAGTGGCAGTGTAGCCTGTTGTTTTGCAACACCTGCTCCTCAATTTTTTTTCACCAAAGAACTTTTAATTCCATTTTTCCACAGACTTTTTAAAGTTCTCTTGTATCATATGCTTAAAAATTGCTGAGTGGATACAAAGTGTTTTCAAGACCACAAAAATGGTAGATAACTCATGTTGATTAGCTAGATTTAGTCATTCTGTAATATATATTTACTTCAAAACACCATGTTGTACATGGCAAATGCATGCAATTTTATGTCAGTGTTTTAAAAAATGGTCATTAAGGTGGGACCTTTGCTTATTGTGTCCACTGCTGTATACCCAAAATAATAGATGCTTAGTATTTGTAGAATGAGGGAATTAATGACCATAACTTTAAAAAAGCTCATCTTCTTATCACTGTAACTTTTGTGATATAACTGTTAACTGACTTCCATATATTGTTTTAAGCAAGTTTAATGTAGAAAAAAACAGGTTGCATGACTTATACTGTTTGAATTATAAAACTTGCTATTAAAAATGAATATTTAGGTATATATTAAACCTCTAAAGTTATATGCCAGTATATTTATCATCATTTTGTAAGATGAAGTCAAATTGAAAAAAATAATTATTATAGTTTCCTACCATGTTTCCTGTTTGGCCATGTTTGTTTAACTTCATCTTATTTCCTTATCTAATTCTTATTTTAGAAATCAGCAATTTTGAAAATTTCACTAACATTTCTCCATTCGTAATGATAAAGATATTTCTTTCAAAAAGTTATCAAATATTTTCAAAATGACCATAGAAAACTCTCAGAAGCACGTTTTCTTAATTTTTTTTTTTTTTTTGACATGCAGAGTGGATAGTGAGAAAGAGAGACAGAGAGAAAGGTCTTCCTTTTTGCCGTTGGTTCACCCTCCAATGGCCGCTGTGGCCAGCGCATCTCGCTGATCCGAAGGCAGGAGCCAGGTGCTTCTCCTGGTCTCCCATGCAGGTGCAGGGCCCAAGCACTTGGGCCATCCTCTACTGCCTTCCCGGGCCATAGCAGAGAGCTGGCCTGGAAGAGGGGCAACCGGGATAGAATCTGGCGCCCCAACCGGGACTAGAACCTGGTGTGCCGGCACCGCAAGGCGGAGGATTAGCCTGTTAAGCCAAGGCACCGGCCTTTTTTTTTTTTAATTCTTATCCATACATGTCGGGTTTTTTTGTTTTTGTTTTTGTTTTTTTTTTTTTCTTTCTAAGTTTATCATATCCCTTTGGCACCTGGGCTCTGATGTTTGTGTTAATTTTATATGGAGACAGACTTTTTTTACCTACTTGTCATTTTTTTATATCTTGATATTAATGTAATCCAGTTTTTTAAAAAATATATTTATTTATTTATTTATTTGAATGTCAGAGTTACACAGAGAAATGAGAAGCAGAGAGAGAGAGAAAGGTCTTCCATCCGATGTTTCACTCCCCAGGTGGCTGCAAGGGCTGGAGCTGCACTTATCCAAAACCAGGAGCCAGGAGCTTCTTCCAGGTCTCCCATGCAGGTGGAGGGGCCCAAGGTCTTGGACCATCTTCTGCTTTCCCAGGCCACAGCAGAGAGCTGGATCAGAAGTGGAGCAGCTGGGTCTTGAACCGGCGCCTATATGGAATGCCAGCACTTCAGGCCAGGGCGTTAACCCACTGCACCACAGCACCGGCCCCAGTTGTTTTTTAAAGGTTGCATTTCTTCATGAGAGTACTTCAGAAAGTTCACAGAAAATGCCTGCAGCAGCCAGGGTGGACCAAGCTGAAGCAAGGAGCTGGGAGATCATTCTGGGTCTCCCATATGGGTGGAAGGGACCCAAGGTCTTGGGCCATCACCTGCTGTCCTCCCAGGATTTATATTAGCAGGAAGGTGGAATGGCAATCAGAACCTGTGCTTGAATCCAGGTACTCCCATATGGGATGTGGTTGCCCCAAAAAGTGGCTTAAGTGCTCTACCAGTCACCCACCCTTAAATTTATCTTTTAACTCCATTTTCCCATGAACTTATTGAAGTACCCTGGTATTTGACTTTCTCCATACTCAAGAAATTTTCCATTTTTTGCCTATTACTGCTTAACTCTTAACTGTGAACCTCTTTATTCACTTACTGTTTTCCCATTTTGTCCCTTACTTTCCATTCCCCATTTCAGGTGCTGCCAGTCTATCTTCTCAACTTTTCCTTCACTTTTTCTTCTACTTACTTTTCTCCTTCTTTTCATTTTGTATAATTACCTTTTTTCTCTTCCTGTTTCGTTCCTCAGTTGCTCGTTAATCTTGTTTTCCTCATAGTGTCTATTTTGTTTCCTGAACTGTCCCTTCATCTACTTTCCTTCCAGCTTCCCACCTCTTGTTTTTACATAAATCATAGCAGTCAGTTTTGTCTGATTGTAAAATTGCTGATTTGAATAAACTTTAAATATAGGGGCATTAAATTCAAGGAAAAGATTCGCTCCTTAACACAAAGCTGGTTAATTTTCATGCATTCTTTGTTTTCCTACATAGTCCATATGATCAAACAGATTTAATTTTAAATCAATCTCTATAAGAAGGATTTCAGTTTAATTTGAGTAGGAAGAAATAGAAAAGATTTTGTTTCTGTGAGTTTCTATTGTTTTTATAGACCAGTAGAAATAGAACATCAGCACTTAGGTTAAAATAAATTCATGGGCCGGCGCCGTGGCTCACTAGGCTAATCCTCCACCTTGTGGCACCGGCACCCCGGGTTCTAGTCCCGGTCAGGGTGCCAGATTCTGTCCCAGTTGTTCCTCTTCCAGTCCAGCTCTCTGCTGTGGCCCGGGAGTGCAGTGGAGGATGGCCCAGGTCCTTTGGGCCCTACACCCACGTGGGAGATCGGGAGGAGGCACCTGGCTCCTGGCTTCGGATCGGCGCAGCACGTGGCCATAGCAGCCACTTGGGAGATGAACCAACAGAAACAGGAGGACCTTTCTCTCTGGCTCTCGCTCTCTCACTGTCTAACTCTGCCTGTCAAATAAATAAATTAAATAAATAAATAAATAAATTCATTAGCTGTTCAGGGTGATTATTTTATTTTTATTTTTGTTAACCATTTCTCTTAGACTTTTGAAGTTACCAAAATCTCTGAATATATTTGAGTTAATCTTAATTAACTTTTAGTTTTTCTTAATATAGGGACTTAATCAGTTGTTTTTAAAAAAATGTTTCGGCCAGCGCCATGGTTAACAGGCTAATCCTCCGCCTTGCGGTGCCGGCACACCAGGTTCTAGTCCCGGTTGGGGCGCCAGATTCTATCCCGGTTGCCCCTCTTCCAGGCCAGCTCTCTGCTATGGCCCGGGAAGGCAGTGGAGGATGGCCCAAGTGCTTGGGCCCTGCACCTGCATGGGAGACCAGGAGAAGCACCTGGCTCCTGCCTTCAGATCAGCACGATGTGCCGGCCGCAGCGTGCTGGCCACGGCGGCCATTGGAGGGTGAACCAACAGCAAAAAGGAAGACCTTTCTCTCTGTCTCTCTCTCTCACTATCCACTCTGCCTGTCAAAAAAAAAAAACAAAAACAAAAAAAATGTTTTCAACTTGTACATAAAAAATAATTTTTGAGGGATAATTTTATTAATACTATTAGAAAAATCAGAGTCTTGGTATAATGATATTCAAATAAGTAACTTTCTGGATTATTTGTAGTACTGAAATTTTGCTAGCTGAAATGAGATTGCTTCTCATTTTTGTAAAAGATATCAACTACTACAATAAGATAAATCTAATTGGACACCAAGAATACTGAGAGGAGTGAAAAATGCCTACTTTTGTACTTTATTAATTGTCATTGTTCTGTGCTGCTCCCATCTTCTTCTTAACCTTCTAGAAAATTCTGTCTTAAAGACCCAGCCAAAATATCACCTTCTTTTGGATATTTTTTTCATGTCTCATATTCTTTTAAATAATTCTTTCTTTCTTTTTTTTTTTGGGGGGGGGCAGGCAGAGTGGATAGTGAGAGAGAGAGAGAGAGAAAGGTCTTCCTTTTTGCCATTGGTTCACCCTCCAATGGCTGCCATGGCCGGCGCATCACGCTGATACGAAGCCAGGAGCCAGGTGCTTCTCCTGGTCTCCCATGGGGTGCAGGGCCCAAACACTTGGGCCATCCTCCACTGCACTCCCGGGCTATGGCAGAGAGCTAGCCTGGAAGAGGGGCAGCCGGGATAGAATCCAGTGCCCTGACCGTGACTAGAACCCGGTGTGCCAGCGCCGCAAGGTGGAGGATTAGCCTATTGAGCCACGGTGCCGGCCTAAATAATTATTTCTTCATTTATATTTCTGTAGTATACAGCATACATGCTTCTTTTATAATATTTCATAAATTTTCTATTTTTCCCAGTAACTGAGCTTCTTGAACACATGCATGGATTGTATCTTGCAGGGCTTAGCTAGTATCTGGCTCAGTGTAACTGTCCAGTAAATACTTCTCTATGAAATACATTAAAACTTAGTTTTAGAAAATGCTATAAAGACAAAAATGCAGCATAGTAATCTAGAACTGCTAAGTGTGGACAATAACAAGGTATGCAATTGCCTATTATAGTGTAGTTCCAGTATGAAGTGTTTTTCATAATTTCTTTTTTTTTTAATTTTTTTTTTTTTTTTTTGACAGGCAGAGTGGATAGTGAGAGAGAGAGACAGAGAGAAAGGTCTTCCTTTTTGCCGTTGGTTCACCCTCCAATGGCTGCCGCGGTAGGCGCGCTGCGGCCAGCGCACCGCGCTGTTCCGATGGCAGGAGCCAGGTGCTTCTCCTGGTCTCCCATGGGGTGCAGGGCCCAAGCACTTGGGCCATCCTCCACTGCACTCCCTGGCCACAGCAGAGAGCTGGCCTGGAAGAGGGGCAACCGGGACAGGATCAGTGCCCCGACCGGGACTAGAACCCGGTGTGCCGGCGCCGCAAGGCGGAGGATGTTTTTCATAATTTCTGATTGTTCCCTGTTAACTATTATTGAAGAAAATATTTTTTATGATTTTTCTATAATAGCATTCTATTAACATAATCTGATTAGCACACAGGAGTGAATATGACAGTTATGAACTGTCTGCAGATATATGCTCAGAAAAATACACTATTTAGAAAATGTCACCAGTTTTTAAAATTGGTTTTTAAAATGGTTTACACTTAAACTATCTGATAAACTACTATAGATAAGCTGGTTTGGGAGGTGAAGATTAGGGAATGATAAGGGAACCTTAATCATTAGGGTTCCAATCTTCATTGTCTGTTAGTGTTCAAGTTGTTTGGATATGGAAATGTTAGATTTCATTTAGACATGTTAGAGTATACTCATACATTGTGTAGTTTAAAATGCATGTTTATTGTAAAATAATACTGATTTTTTAAGAATTTCAAGTGTAATACTTTTAAAAAGTATTTACATAATAAATAATTAATTACATATAGATAATTCTAAAAATTGAAATCTGTATTCTTACCTACAGGGATAATGAATAGTAACCATTTAATGTATTTCCTTTTAATCTTTGAAACATAATATACTAATTCTCACAACAGTTCTATGAAGTAGATGGTCTGTTCATTCCATTTTGAACTTAGGATCAAATCAGTTTGTAAGTTTATCCCAGAAAATTCAAGTTTTAAATTTAAATTTCATTGCCCTTTCCCTGTTATAATTGACTTTATATTATTTTAACTCACAAAAAATGGGGAAAAAGTGAATTACACTGTAGCTTACTTTATCATTGTTATCATTTTTAGGGACATTTTAAATCCAAAGGATGTGATCAGTGCCCAGTTTGAAAATACCACCGCCAGTAAAGATTTTTGCAGTCAGTCATGTTTGTCAACATATGAACTGAAAAAAAAACCTGTTGTTACTATAAATACAAATAGCATTTCAACCAAATGCAGCATGTGTCAAAAGAATGCTGTTGTAAGTTACCTTTTTACTTTATATGTCAGTGGGGGGTTGGATAGAGGGAGATAGCCTGATGTTTATGCTTAAAGAACAGCTTTTGATGTTCTCTGCTTGGTGGTGTGTGTTTTTTAATTCTAGATTAGACATGAAGTTAATTATCAGAATGTGGTGCATAAACTTTGCAGTGACGCCTGCTTCTCAAAGTTTCGTTCTGCTAACAACCTCACCATGAACTGTTGTGAGAACTGCGGGGGTTACTGTTACAGTGGCTCTGGACAGTGCCACATGCTTCAGATAGAGGGACAGTCTAAGAAGTTTTGTAGCTCAACATGTGTCACAGCATACAAGCAGGTATGTGACCCTCTTTAATTCCAGTGTCTAGAAATTTTAATGAATATGTTAAAAATATTGAGAATGCATAACTAATATTCTTTACATATAAATAGTATTTGACTAATGAATGGGCATTACTTTGTTAAAGAGTTCTGTAAGTAACACAGGCCTTTAAATACATGTGGTTAGGGTGTGCTTTTTTATTTTAAATGTGATTCAAATGTTGAACAACTTTTTTTTTAATAAGATTATTTGAGAGGCAGTTACAGAGAGGGAGGGAGAAGGGGAGAGAGAGAGAGAGAGAGATGGGGTGGGTGAGAGAGAGATTGATCTTCCATCTGTTAGTTCATTCCCCAAATGGCTGCAATGGCCAGAGCTGGGCCAAGCTGAAGCCAGGAGCCAGGAACTCCATCCAGGTCTCCCATGTGGGTGATGGGGGCCTAAGTGCTTGGGCAATCATTCAGTGCCTTCTCAGGCACATTAGCAGGCAGGTGGATTGAAAGTGGAGCAGTCAGAACCGCTGCTCATATGAGATGCCTGATTTGCAGGCAGTGGCTTAAGCCACTGCACCACAACACTGGCTCCAAAAACAATATTTTTAAAATGGAAAAAAGCAGGCCGGCGCCGTGGCTCAACAGGCTAATCCTCCGCCTTGCGGCGCCGGCACACCGGGTTCTAATCCCGGTCGGGGCACCGATCCTGTCCCGGTTGCCCCTCTTCCAGGCCAGCTCTCTGCTGTGGCCAGGGAGTGCAGTGGAGGATGGCCCAAGTGTTTGGGTTCTGCACCCCATGGGAGACCAGGATAAGCACCTGGCTCCTGCCATCGGAACAGCGCGGTGCGCCGGCCGCAGCGCGCTACCGCGGCGGCCATTAGAGGGTGAACCAACGGCAAAGGAAGACCTTTCTCTCTGTCTCTCTCTCTCTCTCTCTCACTGTCCACTCTGCCTGTCAAAAAAAAATAAAATAAAATAAAAAAAAAAAATGGAAAAAAGCAAGCAAACAATAAAGTACCTCTCCCAGTAATGACCAGTCCTGTTCTTTTGGTGTGTGGTGGCCTGATCTTTTTTTTTTTTAAGGGGGTCTGATCTTTGATACATTTTTATTTGCATATATGCTTTTTATTTGATAGGGAAAGGTCCAGGTTACATATAGATTCTTATAACAGGATCCACATAATTAAAATTGCAAACCAGAGAATCAGAATCTTACTATAAAAATCAGAATTTTACAAATTATTGTTATTTTAGGAATTGATGAGGTTTGCAAAAGAACTGGATAAACTCTGTATAACTGATGTCTTTTATACAGTTTTGTATGTGTTAGATTTCTATTTTGTTAGTAAAGTTTGGGTAAATAGTAGTTTTAAAATTGAATTTAAAAGGAATTGTAAGAACTTTTCGACATTTTAAATTTTATTATTTTCTGTTTCAGTGTATGAGCTAATTACTCTTTTCTTAAATTAATAAAGTTTTTAACATTTCACCCATATTGATGAATTTAATAGTGTTGGGAAATTTCTGATAAGTAATTCTTAAATCATTGCAGTGATTTTGAAATTTTAAATATTATGCAGTATTTTAGTTTATTTCTTACTAATGTACAAGAACATTACAAGGGGCTTAGTTTTACTATTTATTTCTTGTTTTTGCTATCATGGAAAATTCAGTGTGTTCACGTTTTGTGTTTACTTTTCAGAAGATGTCATTTCCTGATATGTCAGGTGCTAAAAGTTATTTGGATCTAGTCCATTGAAATATGATTCATATTCCACAAGAGAAGGAAAAGTAAAATGAGACATCTTAAATTCATTAATTAGTTTTAATTTAGCCAATACCTATTAAAATTAAATTAGCATATATTCATATGTGCTGTGGTAGGGAAGCATTGAAATTTAGAAGTAAGGCTGATCTAGATTTTATTCTCATGCTCTCTCTTCAGATGCTAATATAGTTATACCTTGATTGGAGCAGTTAAAACTACCTCAATTCCAATTTTTTTATCTGTTATTGATTATAGTACTATTCATGTCACCAGCATGTTTTTAGTATTATATGAAGTAAGAATGACAGAATACCTACTACACTTGTAGAACTTGGTATATTATAGATGGTCATTTCTACCACTTTTTTTTTTTTTTTTTTTTTTAAATTTTTGACAGGCAGAGTGGACAGTAGAGGGTGACAGAGAGAAAGGTCTTCCTTTTTGCCGTTGGTTCACCCACCAATGGCCGCCGCGGTAGGCGCACCGCGCTGTTCCGATGGCAGGAGCCAGGTGCTTCTCCTGGTCTCCCATGGGGTGCAGGGCCCAAACACTTGGGCCATCCTCCACTGCACTCCCTGGCCACAGCAGAGAGCTGGCCTGGAAGAGGGGCAACCAGGACAGGATCGGTGCCCCGACCGGGACTAGAACCGGGTGTGCCGGCGCCGCAAGGCGGAGGATTAGCCTACTGAGCCACGGCGCCGGCCTCTTTTTTCTTCTATATAATTCATTCATCAAATATTAGATGTACTTCCTGTTTTGAAGGGCTTTATGTCCAGATACGTGAGTGGAAGTGTTTTGGGGTCCACTGGGCCACAGAAGCGGCACAGTCAGTTCTACTTGATAGAGCAAGATAAGATTTGTCAGTAGAAGCGTAATAGCGCTCTTAAACCAAGTCTTTTTTTTAAGATTTATTTATTTGAAAGGCAGTTATGGGGTGAGTGGGGAGGCGAGAGAGAGAGAATCTTCCATCTGCTGGTTCATTCTTCAAATGGCAGCAATGGCCAGTGCTGGTCCAGGCCAAAGCAGGAGCTTCATTTGAGTCTTCCACATGGGTGCAGGTGCCCAAATACTTGGACCATGTTCCACGGCTTTCCCAGGAGCATTAGCAAGGAACTTGATTGGAAATGGAGCAACCGGGTATCAAACGGGCACCCATATGGGATGCCCGCGTCACAGGTGGCAGCTTTACCTATTACACCACAATAATGACCCTGACCAAGTCTTTTTTTTTTTTTAAAGATTTATTTATTTTATTTGAAACACAGAGTTACACAGCCAGAGAAGGAGAGTCAGAAAGAGAGAGAGAGAGAGAGAGAGACGAGAGAGAGAGAGAAATAGATCTTCCATCCACTGGTTCACTCTCCAAATTGCCGCAAAGGCTGGAGCTGTGCTGATCCTAAGCCAGGAGCTTCCTCCAGTTCTCCCACACGGGTGCAGAGGCCCAAGGACTTAGGACATCTTCTACTGCTTTCCCAGGCCATGGCAGAGGGCTGGATTGCAAGAGGAGCAGCCGGGACTCGAACCGATGCCCATATGGGATGCCCGCACTGCAGGCGGTGGCTTTACCCACTATGCCACAGCACAGGCCCAACCCAAGTTTTATAAATGAAGTCTGGGTCTACATTTCTGATTGAGGAGGGATGGGAAATAGTGTTGGAAGTGTACAAGATATTCTAGCGCTAGGCATTTACTTATTTTTTAATATCAGCTCTCAGAAGTTACCCTTTAAGAGGGAAGAGAAATCTTAAAATCTCTTTTTTGGTACTAGGCATATTCTATAAGTATCCTGAATTTCGGGTATGCTAATAGCATTTAGCATTATTTGCTGCTAGATCCCTCATTAAATGAGGGTTTATTTCTTCGACTTTGGTCATTTATATTTCGACAGTTGTGCTATCCAAGTTTTGCTCCCATTTTGTTTTCTGTGTACTTTCTGATTAGTAGTGATGGTGTATTTGACAATGAGTTTTCTAGTGAGTTAAAAATTCACATTTTATTGCAATAGAAAACATCTTTGGGGCTAGTTTCTGCAATTTTTAAGATAGTATAAGATTAATTTTTTTACATTATTATTTAAAAGAAAGTTTTAAAAACTATAGTTACAGCCAGTTAGGTTCCTGAAATTAATTACTAGGTTAATAACCAGCATTATTTTTCCATGAAAAAAGAATAGAATGAAAAATATCAACATGTATCACAGGTTGTGATGATATGTATTTCTCTGTGAAACTCTTCAATTTTATATGTGTGCATATATTACACAAATGCAAACCAGAATTACATGTTATCTGAGTCAGTTTGTAAGATCTTTGGTTCTTACTTAGGATTGTAATCATGAAAATTTGAACACCATTGATTTCAGCAACCTTCAGTGTGAACATTTGAAAGAATTTTTATTTTACTAGGCATTTGGTAAAAATGAGTGTTGTTTTATTCTCTTAATAGAAATCAGCCAAAATTACACCTTGTGCGCTTTGCAAATCATTGAGATCCTCAGCAGAAATGATTGAAAATACCAGTAGCTTGGGGAAGACAGAGCTTTTCTGCTCTGTTAATTGCTTATCTGCTTACAGAGTTAAAATGGTTACTTCTGCAGGTAATACTGCTTCATAAACTATAAAATGTGATAGTTGGAAGAAATTAGGGTAGTTACTTTTTTTTACAGTATACATTTCTGTGCAAATTTAGATAATTAAGGCAACTGTAAAATATTTCAGATTTTTATTGTGAAATATCACCTATTTCCTTGATTGCTTGTTTGCTTACCAAAAGAATTTGATATGACTTCTTTAATGCATTTTATTTATCCATACCTAATTTATTTCAAGATTCATTTATTTTGTAGTTTCAGGGTAGACTGTGACTACTTAAAAAGAAAAAAATTTTACTGTTAAGTTCTTTTTTGTCTACATGCAACATTGATATAGTTTCAGTTCCTGCAACTAATTAACCTGGCCCTTGAATTTTTTTATATTGTATAAAATTTAATTTCTCATAAATTTGTATATATCACTCATCAGTTTTTATTTTGATTTGCTAAGGTGTACAAGTTCAGTGTAACAGTTGTAAAACCTCAGCAATCCCTCAGTATCACCTAGCCATGTCAGATGGAAGCATACGCAACTTCTGCAGCTACAGTTGTGTGGTAGCTTTCCAGGTATGGCTTCAGGAGTTTTCTTATTCTTCAGTCAGTGAGTCACCCACTATAGTATTGTAAACTTAGATGTGTGCTGATGCCTGGATTGCCTAAATTTCTGTCTCAGTCATGTTAAACTTGGACTCTTACTTCATCCTATATTTGGAGGCATGCCATTTACCTGCCTTTTATAAAATTAAATGGTACTTTTATCATCCAGATTATCAATTGGGAGAACATTGTTTTTGAATATTATTAGTGAAATTATTTCATTTTCTGACATAAAGGAGATCCTCCCTCTCCAACCCTTCATCTCTCATTCAGTTGTAAGCTGCTCAAAGGCAAAGAGTTTTGCCTGTTCACAGTTGCATCTTTCCCAGCTGGAACTCTGCTTAGCACATGTAGGCATGCAATACTTGTTTGAACCAGTGATTTAAATCAATCTTTTCTTCTTCGTCATCATCTTCTTCTTCTTCTTTTTTTTTTTTCAGAATTTGTTCAACAAACCAACTGGAATGAATTCTTCAGTAGTGCCCTTGTCTCAGGGACAAGTCATTGTAAGCATCCCCACAGGTTCAACAGTGTCTGCAGGAGGAGCTAACACCTCTGCTGTTTCTCCCACCTCCATCAGTAGCTCTGCTGCAGCCGGCCTCCAGCGTCTTGCTGCCCAATCCCAGCATGTTGGGTTTGCGCGAAGTGTTGTGAAACTCAAGTGTCAACACTGTAACCGTCTTTTTGCCACAAAACCAGAACTCCTTGACTATAAGGTTAAGTACAGCTTCTTTTTCTTTTTTTTTTTCTTTTTTTTTTTTTTTAAGATTTTATTTATTTAAGAGAGAGAGTTAAAGTCAAAGAGAGGGAGAGACAGAGAGAAAGTTCTTCCATCCACTGTCTACTCCACAAATGGCTGCCACAGTGGCTGCATCTAGGCTGATCCAGAGCCAGGAGCTTCTTCTGGGCCTCCCACGTGGGTTCTGGGGCTCAAGTACTTGGACCATCTTTCATTACTTTCCCAGGCCATAGCCAGGAGCAGGAACGGATTAGGACATGAACTGGTGCCCACATGGGTTCTTGATAAGTTCTTGATAAGAACTGAGTAAAAGGTTGTCATTTGGCCTAGTGTTAAGCCACCAGTTAGGATGTGTATATCCTACCCACATCAGAGGGCCTGAGTTTAATTCTTGGATCCAGGTCTTTGTTTGAATCTTTTTGTTGATGTTGACCCTCCAAGGCACTTGTAATTATTCAAATACTTGGGTTCTTGCAACTTGTGTAGGAAACCTAGATTGAATTCCTGTTTCCTGACTTCAGTTCCAGCCATTAAAGGCACTGGGAGTGAACCAGCAGATGGAAGCCTTCTCTATTTGTTTCTCTATCTGACTCTCAAATAATATTTTTGGAAAAGTTTGAGTATAAGTGGGTTCATCTGTACTCTTTTCTAGATTTTTATCTCTAAAAATTGCTGTTTTGAAAGTAAGATGGATAAGAATTTCCACTAGTTTAGTGGGAATATGGATAAGATAAGGTAAATCAAATACTTAGTTACTACTTAATGATTATTTCCCTGCAGGGTAAAATGTTTCAGTTCTGTGGCAAGAATTGTTCTGATGAATATAAGAAAATAAATAATGTAATGGCAATGTGTGAATATTGTAAAATTGAGAAAATTATAAAGGAGACTGTACGATTCTCAGGTGCTGACAAGTCATTCTGTAGTGAAGGTAAAGACAGATTTTCTTACCTACCCAACATGTTGGTTGTCTTGAAAGTGGTTGATACTTAAGATACTTCTGTATATTATCTTATTTTATCTTATTTGTATAACACCAAACTGTTTTATTTGCACTTAGTTCACTTTTTAAAATCTGGTCTTCATGTTATATAGATGTTGAAATGAACTGTGTTCAAAGTAGAAATGCAGAAGAAAGTTGAAGAACATTTAACATTAGATTAATGGAAAACTCAAACTGCTTTTCATTTTCACACTTCTTTCTAGATAAAGCTCCCAAAATTCTAGTATCACCCTAAGTTGATACTTTTATTGTTTTAAAGACATTATATTTCTGAATATAAGTGATCTGAACTTGCAAGTTAATATGAGGTTGATTTTTTTCCTTTATTGAGATGAATCTTTTAAATGTTTCGAATGTTTTATTTTACTTTGAAACTGCACAGGATTATTCTTTTAGACCAGTGGCTTTCAAACTTCTGATTATAGCAAAAAATAATATCATTGTGACCTTGTATATTTTCATATGCCAAAATAAACATTTCAAAAATAAAACTTAACTGAATGTCAATGCAGTGTAATGTTTTCTATCCTTTCTTACTTCATTAAAACAATGCAAGCTTTTAATTCTCTAATTTGATCTCTTGATCTGCCAATTGTTCAATATCCAAATGTGAAAATTGTATGTTCTAGGTCAATTAAATTAAAGTTTATCTACTTTAATTTAATTTATATTTCCCTAATGCTAATTTTATCTTTCCTTATTTTTAGGTTGCAAATTGCTCTATAAACACGACTTGGCGAAACGCTGGGGAAATCACTGTAAAATGTGCAGTTACTGTTTACAGACCTCTCCCAAACTGGTACAGAATAATCTGGGAGGAAAGGTTGAGGAGTTCTGCTGTGAGGAGTGTATGTCCAAACACACGGTTTTGTTCTATCAGGTAAATACAGTTCGTCTTCTTGGGTTTTTCAAGCCAAGTTGTAAAGAATACCCTTTTTAAATTCCATGTAGAATGAAGGACAATTTTTTTGATTGTGTATAAACTGCTTTTTAAAGATTTTTTAATTAGTTTTTAACAGATTGAATAGCTTATAGATACAATTCTTTTTTTTCTTTTTTTTTTTTTTTATAGGCAGAGTGGATAGTGAGAGAGAGAGAGAGAGAGAAAGGTCTTCCTTTGCCGTTGGTTCACCCTCCAATGGCCGCTGCGGCGAGCGCATCTCGCTGATCCGAAGCCAGGAGCCACGTGCTTCTCCTGGTCTCTTATGGAGTGGAGGGCCCAAGCACTTGGGCCATCCTCCACTGCCTTCCCGGGCCATAGCAGAGAGCTGGCCTGGAAGAGGGGCAACCAGGATAGAATCCGGCGCCCCAACCGGGACTAGAACCCGGTGTGCTGGCGCCGCAAGGCGGAGGATTAGCCTGTTAAGCCACGGCGCCGGCCTTATAGATACAATTCTAAGAATTCTCCTTCTCCCTCCCTCACATCCTCTTTCCCTTTTTCTTTTTAATTTTAGCTTTTGAGATAATATTTTACATTTACATTACAGTGAAAAGTCTTTAATACTTCACCAGACTAGAAGTTTAACAAGTAAAATAGCAAAAAAATCCTAATTTAGTGGGAATACAGACAATGGTTTTTAACAATAGAAAGAAAAAAATAACTATTCCATCCATATAAATTTTAAAGTAATCAATCACAGGTCATTAAAATTATGATAGTATAACATTCTTAGCCACTGATTCTACAAAGGTATAAAACAAAATTTCACAAAACTTTACTTGCAGCAATACTGAATACACACATATATAAGGAAGAACATGTGGTATTTGTCTTTCTGTGTCCAGCTTATTTCATTCAACATGATGTCCTCTAGTTGTGTCCATTTTGTTGCAAATGGTAGAATTTCATTCTTTTTTATAGGTGAATCATATTCCATGTGTATATATACCACCTTTTTTAATCTATTTATCTGATGATGGACATCTTGGTTGATTCCAGTTTTTGGTTATTATGAACAGTGGTGCCATAAACATGGTAGTACAGGTATCTGTTTGATATAACATGTCTTGCCTTTTGGATACATACCCCGTAACGGGATTGCTGGATAATATGGCAAGTCCATTTCTAGTTTTTTAAGAAATCTCCACACTGTTTTCCACAGTGACTAATTTATGTTTCCACCAGCAGTGTTCCCCTTTCTCTACTTCCTTGCCAGTATTTGTTACCTTGCATGTTTTGGAATTTTACCATTCTGACAGGAGTGAGGTGATATCTCAATTGTGGTTTTGATTTGCATTTCCCTGATGGCTGTGATGTTGAGCATTTTCCCATGTATTTCTTAGCCATTTGTATTTTCTTTTGAGAACTGTCTGTTGAAGTCTTTTGCTTGTTTCTCAAGAGGCACGGCAGGAGCCTGCGCAGTGCACCTCTGGTTACTGCTGATTTCTCAATGAAATAAAGGCTAAGGTCACCAGCTGACCAGAGGAACAGGGAGGAGGGTATGGGTGTGCTTCCTCCCTGAGGCCTGGGGGTTGGAACTCACTTGGTCTTTCCTGACATGCATGGGCTGAGATGGCAGGGCACAGCTGCTTCTGCCCTGTGCTGTCTGTTCCTCTCACACCTGCCCAGGGCCCCAGGGGCCCCCAAAGAGCCCTCAGCCAGGAGCCCGGACCACTCAGCACCTTTCCTGATAGAGCTTTCCAGAGACAGGTGTCCAGAGTCCCAAGTGTGCAGCCCAGTGTGGCCAGGCCCCCTGCTGGTGTGCAGATCCCAGCTGGGGCAGGTGGCAGGGGGGTGGGGGTGGGGGGGTGGGGGGGGGCGGGGAGGCTGGGGATCCTGCAGGAAGCTCCTGCAGGTGCCTTCTGGAGGCAGTGCCTGCGCCAGCCCCTGCTTGTTTTGATTTCCATTTGCCTAATATATTTTATCCTGAATGGCAATTAATTTAATAATTTAAAACTTATAAGTATTACATGTTTATGTCTCTAGTAATTAACTTAAGAAGAGTTTGATGTCATGAAAGTTTGATTCCTTTTATTTCTGATTTCCTGTAGAGGACATATTATTTAATTAAAATATTTCAGGCCGGCGCCGTGGCTTAACAGGCTAATCCTCCGCCTTGCGGCGCCAGCACACCGGGTTCTAGTCCCGGTTGGGGCGCCGGATTCTATCCCGGTTGCCTCTCTTCCAGGCCAGCTCTCTGCTATGGCCCGGGAAGGCAGTGGAGGATGGCCCAAGTCCCTGGGCCCTGCACCTGCATGGGAGACCAGGAGAAGCACGTGGCTCCTGGCTTCGGATCAGCGAGATGCGCTGGCCGCAGCGGCCATTAGAGGGTGAACCAATGGCAAAAAGGAAGACCTTTCTCTCTCTCTCTCTATCCACTCTGCCTGTCAAAAAAAAAAATTTCAAATTGTAACTTTATTTAGTAGGATAAACTTATCAATTCTGAAGTCTTTGAGGGAGATAGCAATTGTTTGAAGTTAAACTTCACCTTTGTTTTCTAATTGCTGTTTATTGGGTTATCTATCATGTAACATTTTTTAAAAAAATTATTGACTATAAAATCATTGATAAAAGATACTTACATTTTAGGACAGCCAACTTTTAATTTTATGATCTAAATTTGAAATTAATTTGTTATGGGTGTTCTGTTTTTATTCTGTCTGGCTATAGAGAATTTATTTCTTACTTCCTTGCTATCTTTTCAGATGGCCAAGTGTGATGGTTGTAAGCGACAGGGTAAACTCAGTGAGTCCTTGAAATGGCGAGGGGAAATGAAACATTTTTGTAATCTGTTGTGTATCTTGATGTTCTGTCACCAGCAGAGTATGTGTGACCCACCTTCACAAAACAGTGCAGGTAAAATTAATCTTAAGTAATGAATGGTGTCTTAGATCAATGCTAAGAACTATTGTTCTTCTACAGATTAGGTGTTGTAAACAGTTGTTAATTTCATAGAATGCAGATTTCATTTTATTCAAATGCTCAACATTCAGATCCTTTTTAGTTGAGCATTTTATAGCTTAGTAAAAATTGTGGTTTTTATCTTTTTTTAATGCTTTTTCTGAGCATGTGAAATCAGATAAACATTGTAGGTACTTTACTTTTTATGGGAAAGGATTATAACTGCTGTTTTATAATAGGATATAGTCACCTTTGCTTCCTTAAAAAAGATTTAAACTAAGAATCAAGAATGTAAACTCTAAATCACATGGCCTTTAAAATAAAATATTCATGTGTGTGTATGTTTGTATGTGTGTATACCACTTTAGAGTTCAAAACAAAAAAAATTACAATTTTTAAAGCTATAGTAGTTTAAGTGTGGTCTCTTTACAAACAAAAGCAAAAACTATATCCTACCCCAGATATCTTACAGTATATTTTCATAGGAAGGCCAGATATAAGAAACAGGTTAGGCTTAAATTTCCATTTAATATACCCTGTGATCTTCATTGTGCCTTTTGGGATTGTTGTTTTGGTTTTTAAATGAGACTGTTTGTTTACATTTTTATACAAAGATAAAGTACATGGAAGACTTTAAAGTTTTACTAATTTAAAAATGGAAAAACAACCCAGTTAATCCTGAACTGACTGCTCCAACAGAAATTACCTAAACCTGAAAGCATCGCTTAACCTTCTTGTGATTTTAGTTTCTGTGAACTGTATTATTTTTTGTTTATTTTAATCAGCAAGTATTTCCATGGTTCAAGCTGCTTCAACAGGGCCCCCATCTCTGAGAAAAGACTCTACTCCAGTTATAGCTAATGTGGTATCATTGGCAAGTGCTCCTGCTGCTCAGCCCACAGTGAATTCTAACAGTGTCTTACAAGGTATGATGATCAGAAAGCATTTATCCAGCCTTTTTGAGTTGAATAACATCTTGGTTTTCTACTTTTTCCCCGCTGGTGATTGTTTTCTTCATGTGTAATACAGTCTTTTTTTTTTTTTTTTTTTTTTTTTTTGGACATGCAGAGTTAGACAGTGGGAGAGACAGAAAGGTCATCCTACCTTTGGTTCGCCCCCCAAATGGCTGCTACGGCTGGCGCGCTGTGCTGATCCGAAGCCAGGAACCAGGTGTTTCCTCCTGGTCTCCCATGCGGATGCAGGGCCCAAGCACTTGGGCCATCCTCCACTGCACTCCCGGGCCACAGCAGAGAGCTAGACTGGAAGAGGAGCAACTGGGACAGAACTGGCACCCCAACCGGGACTAGAACCTGGGGTGCTGGCGCCGCAGGCAGAGGATTAGCCTAGTGAGCCGCGGTGCCAGCCCATGTGTGATACAGTCTTACTAGAAATGGTGGCTCCCTGTGGGCTGCTAGAGCAGAGTGTTGAGTAGTATTTTCACAAGTTCCATATCATTTTTTCATATCTTATACATAAGAACTGCTAGTTTCTTCCACTGAATTAGCACACATTCTAAGTAATGAGACTTTGTGTTTATAAAGTGTAAGATTTAAGTAATAAAAGATTATAAATTTATGTTTTCATTTTCATTAAGGTGCAGTACCAACAGTAACAGCGAAAGTCATTGGGGATGTAAGTTCTATCATTTTTAATGGTGTATTGTCAGTATTTTCCATTTTTGTGCAGTATTAATATCTCAGCTGATTTTGTTTATTCTATTTGTTATAAAACAAATTTCATGAGCTCATTTAGATATAATGTTTGTTCAGGAATGGGATTTTCTGATTAATTAAGTCTGTTATATACTTTAATTTCTTTGAATGCTTGCTTTATGTAGTTACTGAAGGTAGTTTAAAAATTATATTGAATTGAAGTAAATTGTACAAAATTCAGGCATTTTGTCTTTTAGTGATTTTGGATTTTCTTTAATATACTCAGATTATAAATAAAATATTATTAACAAATTGGCTTATTCTTCTCCTAGTGTAGATTATGTTAAATAAAGCCTTTTCTTTTATCTTACGTATTAATAATTTTGTGCATTGTCTCTTAAAAGAAGAAAATAAAAATTAGTAAAGTATACGACTAAACATATGAGTAAAACAGTGACAGTTCTAAAGTGTTTTCTGCTTTCTAGGATAACTTTCACATCGTCTTTATTCAAATTACTGAAATGATTCTTTGTGAGTCTGTTATTCTTCGTTATGTTGAAACTAAGTCCTCTAAGACTTAATTCAGTCAAGAAGTAATGGTTCTCATTTTAAACTCAGCCGACATTGTTATTAATCAACAAATATGTTAAGTAGAAATAGCATTTTTCTTGATAAAAAGAAATGGTAATTAAATACCTTGGGAGTCAATATGTAGTTGTTAAAATACTCCTTGACTACTATTACCATTTCAGGAATATTGTATCTCTCACACATTTCATTGATTATGTATATGTTACATCTTCCTTATAATTTCAGTGTGCTATTTATTTTTATAATTATTATATTTCTTCTAATTAATGGGACATTGAAAACATCTTTGATTTCTGATTTTTTTTAACTAGGCAAGTACACAGACAGATGCCCTGAAACTGCCACCCTCCCAGCCACCAAGGCTTTTGAAGAACAAAGCTTTATTGTGCAAACCCATCACACAGACTAAAGCCACCTCTTGCAAACCACATACCCAAAACAAAGAATGCCAGACAGGTATTCTTGGCTTTATTTTGTTCTTTTTTAGGTGAAAATAATGTGGAATCATTATATTGAGTATCCATCATTTCCTAGGCGATGTGCTTAGTTACTTATGTATATTGCCCATCCTTGTAAATTAAACATTTTCCCCATCTGAGGCCTTACAAGTTAGATCAAAAAGAGAGAAGTTAGTTGATAATACCATACTGTGAATGTTTCCTTCATTCCCCATTAATGACTCTAGTATTATGAAGTAAGCATAAGCTTTGGAATTAACACAGCAAGACTCTTAATTTGGAGGTGCTGTTGTTTTTCATAGTACTCTTAGATTTGAACTATTCCACATTGTTTTTCACGTAAATCAGATCCTTTTCAGAGAGCTTCAGATCTCATCAGAGATCTCTGAGCCATTTTAGTGGATGGCTGGTGGCCTCTAGTCTTCTTGGTTTGCCTCTTCTGTCATGGAACTTCTGCACTGCAAGTAAGCTGGGGTGAGGGTGATCAGGATTCCAACATTCTTATCTGTTTCTCCTTGGGGTAGAGCCCCTTTCCTGTGGGTGAGAGCTGGGTGTACAGAAGCCCCCCCCCCCCCCACCTTGTCCATAGTCACAGGAATTTCACCTCTTCCCCTTTGAGTTGGAGGGGATGAGAAATGCTAGCAGCTGACCCTTCCTGGTGAGATATGATAACCTGTGGTTGAAGGCTGAGGACAGAAGAGCCCATTCTTCTTGGCCTTTCAGGTTGAACTCAGCTGAGTTTGGGGGAGGAAGCAGTTGGTGGCTGAAATATCTCGGACTATTACTGTAGAATTTTAATAGATTTTCTCGAATGAATGTCTCTTCATTTGCTTTATGCCCTTAGGACAGTTTCTTTAGAATTGAAATATTCAGATGTTTTGGTAGTTTTGGCCCATTTGCTTGTTTCTCCATGGAAAGGGTTAGTATATATAGCTCATGCTACCATCTAGAATTTTTAGACTAGAAAGGAATTCTAGATTCTCAGGTCTGCAAGAATATCCGATAGGGCAGTGCTTCTCAACATATGCTCATCCTTCTCTGAGATCTTGTTAAGTAGGTTTTTACTAAATTCTGCCTGTGATTTCACATTTCTTACAAGCATCTAGGAGATGTCAGTGCTGCTGGTTTATAGGCTACACCACATAGCAAGGCTGTAGATGACTTAGTCCCTTCTGTTTACTGTATCAGTTGTGGTTTTTTTAGTATTATGTAGCTTTGTTATTTAATAAGAAATCTGGAAGTATGTTTAGTCTTTTTGTAGCTATCATAACTACCCTGGATCAGATCCTCATCATCTCATCTGTATGTTTTCTAACTGCCTTCTAATTTTAGCAGTTTTTATATCTTTTATTGCATATTAAAATTACTGCCATATTAATCTTATACTGTTCTCATCACTTTACCTTGTGGTTATGGATCTGTTGTAGGATCTGTTGTATGGATCTGTTTTTTTTTTCTTTGTTTTTACTATTTTCATTATTTCTCTTTTGTAGAAAGTTCTAGTTTCATAAATTACACTTATTTAAGTTTTTTGAAGAAGGTTTTTATTTAATGAATACAAATTTCATATGTACAGCTTTTAGGAATATAGTTGTTCTTTCCCCGATTCCCACCCTCCCACCCCCACTCTTATCCCACCTCCTACTCCTCCTCCCATTCCATTTTTCATTAAGATTTGTTTTTAATTGACTTTATATACAGGAGACCAACTCTATACTAAGTAGAGATTTCAAATATTTGCACCCACAAGGACACATAAAGTATAATTACAGTTTGAAGACAAATTTTACCATTAATTCTCATAGTAAAGACAGAGGTCCTACTTTGGGAGTAAGTGCACAGTGACTCTTGTTGTTGACTTAACAATTAACATTCTTATTTTTTACATCAGTGACCACTTATTGAGGTTTTTAATTGAAAAAATTTGACACATAATTATGTATTTTTAGAATAAAGTGTAATAATTCAGTACATGTATATAATATAAAACAATCAGGGTAATTGATTTATCATGTATCATTTCTTTGTGTTAGGAATATTCACATTTTTTCTCTACCGGCTTTTATTTTTTTAAAGATTTATTTTTATTTATTTGAAAGAATTACAGAGAGAGGTAGAGACAGAGAGAAAAGGGTCTTCCATATACTGGTTCACTCCCCAAATAGCCACAATGTCTGGAGCTGAGCCAATCTGAAGTCAGGAGCCAGGAGATTTCTTCTGGGCCCGACTTGGGCCATCTTCTAATGTTTTCCCAGGCCATAGCAGAGAGCTGGATCAGAAGAAAAGGAGCCTGGAGTAGAACCGGTGCCCATATGGGATGCTGGCATTTCAGGCTGAGGCTTAGCTGCTACGCCACAGTGCCGGCCTATCTGCCAGCTTTTTTGAAATATACACTTAATTGTTGTCGACCGTACTTACCCTGCTGTACATTGGTACAATAGTAGTTATTTATTCCATCCAGATGTACCCCTCTACCCATTAGCCATACTCTCTTCCATCAGTCCACCTCCATCCCCACCCCCATTTTTTACAACTTCTGTTATCCACTGTTCAGTGAGGGAACTCAAAAAATTGTGGAAAAATAGAAGTAAAAGATGTTTGTTTTAGTGCAAAACATTTTGAAATCCATGCACAAGTTTTTCATAATAGGTATTTTTCGATGATCTTTAGAATTTCAGTACCCTCACTTTTTTTTTTTCCAGGCAGAGTTAGACAGTGAGAGAGAGAGAGAAAGGTCTTCCTTCCGTTGGTTCACTCATCTGATGGCCGCTGTGGCTGGTGCTGTGCCGATCCGAAGCCTCGGAGCCGGGTACTTCCTCCCGGTTTCCCATATGGGTACAGGGACTCAAGTACTTGGGCCATCCTCCACTGCCCTCCCAAGCCACAGCAGAGAGCTGGACTGGAAGAGGAGCAACCGGGACTAGTACCCAGCACCCCAACCAGGACTAGAACCCGGGGTGCTGCGCCACAGGCAGAGGATTAGCCTAGTGAGCCACGGTGCTGGCCAGTACCCTCACTTTCTCCACTTGTATAAGATCTAGTTTTTTCAGTTATTGTGTCCAGGCATATCCATGTTTCTGCAGATTATAGGATTCCATTCTTTATCAATGAATAATATTTCAGTGTATATAAACAAGGGGTCATCAAAAAGTTCATGAGAAATGCATATGAATATTAGGAAAAATTATGCATAGATTTCAAAGGTTTTTGCACCAAAATAAATGTAACTTCTAACTCCATTTTTCTATGAACTTTCTGAAGTACCCTCATATATCCCATTTTTTTTTCTTTATCTATTCATCTATCATTGGACACTTAGGTTGATTCCATACCTTGGCCATTGTGAATAGAACTGCAGCAAACATGGGAGTGCAGGTATCTCTCTTTTATATATATATATATACACACACACACACACACACACACACATATATATACATACATATATATATGTATATATATTTACTTTTATTTAATGAATATAAATTTCCAAAGTACAGCTTATGGATTACAATGGCTTTCCTCCCCATAACTTCCCTCCCACCTGCAGCCCTCCCCTCTCCTGCTCCCTCTCCCATTCCATTCACATTGTTTCATTTTCAATTATCTTTATATAAAGAAGATCAGCTTAGCATATTAAGTAAAGCTTTCAACAGTTTGCACCCACACAGAAACACAAAGTGTAAATTACTGTTTGAGTACAAGTTATAGCATTAAATCACAAAGTATAGCACATTGAGGACAGATATCCTACATGAGGAGTAAGTGCACAGTGACTCCTGTTGTTGACTTAACAAATTGACACTCTTGTTTATGGCGTCAGTAATCACCCTAGGCTCTTGTCATGAGTTGCCAAGGCTATGGAGGCCTTTTGAGTTCACCGACTCTGATCATATTTAGAAAAGGTCATAGTCAAAGTGGAAGTTCTCTCCTCCCTTCAGAGAAAGGTACCTCCTCCTTTGATGACCTGTTCTTTCCACTGGAATCTCACTCCAAGAGATCTTTCATTTAGGTGTTTTGTTTGCTTGTTTGTTTGTTTTTTGCCACAGTACCTTGGCTTTCCATGCCTAAAATACTCTCATGGGCTTTTCAGCCAGATCCGAATGCTTTAAGGGCTGATTCTGAGGTCAGAGTGTTGTTTAGGACATCTGCCATTCTATGAGTCTGCTGTGTATCCTGCTTCCCATGTTGGATCGTTCTCTCCCTTTTTTATTCTGTCAGTTAGTATTTTCAGACACTAGTCTTGTTTATGTGATCCTTTTGACTCTTAGTCCTATCAGTATGATCAATTGTGAACAGAAGTTGATCACTTGGACTAGTGAGATGGCGTTGGTACATGCCACCTTGATGGGATTGAATTGGAATGCCCTGGTACGTTTCTAACTCTACCATTTGGGGCAAGTCTGATTGAGCATGTCCCGAACTGTACATCTCTTCCCTCTCTTATTCCCGCTCTTATATTTAACAGGGATCACTTTTCTGTTAAGTTTCAACACTTAAGAATAATTGTGTATTAATTACAGAGTTCAACCAATAGTATTAAGTAAAACAAAAAAAAACTAAAAGGGATAAAGTATTAAGTTGTTCATCAACAGTCAGGGCAAGGGCTGATCAAGTCACCGTTTCTCATAGTGTCCATTTCACTTCAGTAGGTTTCCTTTTTGGTGCTCTGTTAGTTGTCACCAATCAGGGAGAACACATATTTGTCCCTTTGGGAGTGGCTTATTTCACTCAGCATGATGTTTTCCAGATTCCTCCATTTTGTTGCAAATGACCAGATTTCATTGTTTTTGACTGCTATATAGTATTCTATAGAGTACATGTCCCATAATTTCATTATCCAGTCTACTGTTGATGGGCATTTAGGTTCATTCCAGGTCTTAGCTATTGTGAATTGAGCTGTAGTAAACATTAATGTGCAGACCGCTTTTTTGTTTGCCAATTTAATTTCCTTTGGGTAAATTCCAAGGGGTGGGATGGCTGGGTTGTATGGTAGGGTTATATTCAGGTTTCTGAGGAATCTCCAGACTGACTTCCATGGTAGCTTAACCAGTTTGCATTCCCACCAACAGTGGGTTACTGTCCCTTTTTCCCACATCCTCGCCAGCATCTGTTGTTGGTAGATTTCTGTATGTGAGCCATTCTGACCGGGGTGAGGTCAAGCCTCATTGTGATTTTGATTTGCATTTCCCTGATTGCTAGTGATCTTGAACATTTTTTCATGTGTCTGTTGGCCATTTGGATTTCCTCTTTTGAAAAATGTCTATTGAGGTCCTTGGCCCATCTCTTAAGTGGGTTGTTTGTTTTGTTGTTGTGGAGTTTCTTGATCTCTTTGTAGATTCTGGTTATTAATCTTTTATCTGTTGTATAGTTTGCAGATATTTTCTCCCATTCTGTCCGTTGCCTCTTCACTTTCCTGACTGTTTCTTTTGCAGTACAGAAACTTCTCAATTTGATGCAATCCCAATAGTTAATTTTGGATTTGACTGCCTGTGCCTCTGGGATCTTTTCCAAGAAGTCTTTGCTGGTGCCAATATCTTGCAGGGTTTCTCCAATGTTCTCTAATAATTTGATGGTGTTGGGTCGCAGATTTAGGTATTTAATCCATGTTGAGCGGATTTTTGTGTAAGGTGTAAGGTAGGGGTCTTGCTTCATGCTTCTGCTCTTGGAAATCCAGTTTTCCCAGCACCATTTATTGAATAGACTGTCCTTACTCAAGGAATTGGTTTTAGATCCTTGATCAAATATAAGTTGGCTGTAGATGTTTGGATTGATTTCTGGTGTTTCTAATCTGTTTCATTGGTGTATCCATCTGTTTCTGTACCAGTACCATGCTGTTTTGATTACAACTGCCCTGTAGTATGTCCTGAAATCTGGTATTGTGATGCCTCCGGCTTTGTTTTTGTTGTACAAGATTGCTTTAGCTATTCGAGGTCTCCTGTGTCTCCATATGAATTTCAGCATCGTTTTTTCCAGATCTGAGAAGAATGTCTTTGGTATCTTGATTGGTATCGCATTGAATCTATAAATTGCTTTTGGGAGAATGGACTTTTTGATGATATTGATTCTTCCAATCCATGAGCATGGAAGATTTTTCCATTTTTTTGTATCCTCTTCTGTTTATTTCTTTAAGATTTTGTAATTCTCACCATAGAGATCTTTAACGTTCTTGGTTAAGTTTATTCCAATGTATTTGATTGTTTTTTTGTGGCTATTGTGAATGGGATTGATCTTAGAAGTTCTTTCTCAGCCATGGCATTGCCTGTGTATACAAAGGCTGTTGATTTTTGTGCATTGATTTTATATCCTGCTACTTTGCCAAACTCTTCTATGAGTTCCAATAGTTTCTTAGTAGAGTTCTTTGGATCCCCTAAATAAAGAATCCTATCGTCTGCAAAGGATTCCCAATTTGTATCCCTTTAATTTCTTTTTCTTGCCTCATGGCTCTGGCTAAAACTTCCAGAACTATATTGACTAGCAGTGGTGAGAGTGGGCATCCCTGTCTGGTACCAGATCTCAGTAGAAATGCTTCCAACTTTTCCCCATTCAATAGGATGCTGGCCGTGGGTTTTTCATAAATTGCTTTGATTGTATTGAGGAATGTTCCTTCTATACCCAATTTGCTTAGAGTTTTCATCATGAAAGTGTGTTGAATTTTATTGAATGCTTTCTCTGCATCTATTGAGAGAATCATATGGTTTTTCTTCTGCAGTCTGTTAATGTGGTGTATCACATTGATTGATTTGTGAACATTGAACCATCCCTGCATACCAGGGATAAATTCCACTTGGTCTGGGTGGATGATTTTTCTGATGTGTTGTATTCCTATTGGCAAGAATTTTATTGAGGATTTTTGCATCTGTTCATCAGGGATATTGGTCTGTAATTTTCTTTCAATGCTGCATCTTTCTCTGGCTTAGGGATTAAGGTGATGCTGGCTTCATAGAAAGAATTTGGGAGGATTCCTCCTTTTTCGATTGTTCTGAATAGTTTGAGAAGAACTGGAGTTAGTTCTTTAAATGTCTGGTAGAATTCAGCAGTGAATCCATCTGGTCCTGGGCTTTTCTTTGTTGGGAGGGCCTTTATTACTGTTTCAATTTCTTTCTCAGTTATGGGTCTATTTAGGTTTTCTGTGTCTTCATGGTTTAATTTAGGTAGATTGCCTGTGTCCAGGAATCTATCCATTTCTGATAGATTTCCCTGTTTGCTGGCCTACAACTCTTTGTAGTAGTTTCTGATGATTCTTTTTATTTCTGTGGTGTCTGTTGTTACGTTTCCTTTTTCATCTCTGATTTTATTGATTTGGGTCTTTTCTCTTCTTTTTTTAGTTAGTTGAACCAATGGTGTGTCAATTTTATTGAATTTTTCAAAAAACCAACTCTTTGTTTGGCTGATTTTTTGTAATTTTTTTTTTATTCAATCCTGTTGATTTCTTCTCTGATTTTAATTATTTCTCTTCTCCTACTAGATTTGGGTCTGGTTTGCTGCAGTTTTTCTAGATCCTTGAGATGCATTGAAAGCTCATTGATTTGGTGCCTTTCCAATTTCTTGATGTAGGCACCTATTGCTATAAACTTTCCTCTCAACACTGCTTTTGCCGTATCCCATAAGTTTTGATATGTTGTGCTGTTATCCTCATTTACTTCCAGAAAGTTTTTGA
The DNA here is from genome assembly GCF_033115175.1 of Lepus europaeus. Classification (NCBI taxonomy): domain Eukaryota; kingdom Metazoa; phylum Chordata; class Mammalia; order Lagomorpha; family Leporidae; genus Lepus; species Lepus europaeus. The sequence goes on from NC_084831.1 coordinate 27,450,909, forward strand.
TTTCTCTTTTGATTTCTTCTATGACCCATTGTTCATTCAGGAGCATGTTGTTCAGTCTCCATGTGTTTGCATACTCTAGGGATTCCTGAGTTGCTCATTTCCAACTTCAATCCGCTGTGGTCTGAGAAGCTGCATGGTATGATTCTAATTCTTTTGAATTTGCTTTATGGCCTAGTATGTGGTCAGTCCTAGAGAAGGTTCCATGCACTGCTGAGAAGAATGTAAATTCTTTAAATGTAGGATTGAAATTCTGTGGATATATGTTAGATCCATTTGGGCTATAGTGTTGTTTAAATCTACTGTATCCTTGTTGAACTTCTGTCCGGTTGATCTGTCTATTTCAGAGAGTGGAGTATTGAAGTCCCCCAGTACTATTGTATTGGAATCTAAGTCTCCCTTTAAGTCCCTTAACATATCTTTTAAGTAATCCGGTGCCCTGTAATTAGGTGCATATACATTTATAATAGTTACATCTTGCAGGTATCTCTCTTACATACTGATTTATTTTCCTTTGGATTTGTACCTAGTAGTGTGATTGGAGGATCACATGTTAGTTCTAGCTAAGTTTTTTGAGGAGCCTCCATATTGTTTTCTGTAAAGGTTAGACTAATTTACTTTCCCATCAAAAGTGTATGAGTTCCCTTTTTGCCCCATCCTCACCAGCATTGTTATTTTTACCTTTTTTTTAATGGTAAATAATTTACTGGAAGTCCATGGTTACAATGGCAACAAATTCATTTTAAAAGGATACAATATAAAGTTAAAAGAATCTGCCATTCATCAGAAAATTTTTAGCCATTAGGACTGTCACTTAGAGAACCCAAATCATTCTAACACCAACTCTTTTTTTTTTTTTAAACAATTTATATATTCATTCGAAATTTATGGACACAGTTACACAGAAGGAGAGAGAGTGAGGTTCCATCTACTGATTCACCTTCCCATGGCCGCAACACCAAGGCTGGGCCAAGCCAAAGCCAGGAGCCCCATCCAGATCTCCCATGTAGGTGGCAGGGGCCCAAGCATTTGGACCATCTTCCACTGCTTTCTCAGGTGTGTTAGCAGGAAGCTGGATCGGAAGTAGAGCAGCCAGCACTGAAACCGGCACTCCAGTATGGGATGCCAGCCTCATAGATGGCAGCTTAACCTGCTGTGCCACAACACCATTCCCTTAGACGCCAAATCTTAAAAGAAAACTTGAGTTTTATTAGTCCATATGGAATAGATCCACACAACCTAGAATCTGTTGAATTCTATAGATTATCACCTTCTAACCAAACATGATCTGTTGGTACTATATGTCTGTTCTATAATACATTCAATTTTTTTTGTTTCATTTTTAAGATTTATGTATTTGGGGCCGGTGCTGTGGCATAGTGGGCTAAGCTTCCACCTATGTAGCCAGCATCCCATATGGGCGCCAGTTTGTGTTCCGGTTGCTACTCTTCCAATCCAGCTCTTTGCTATGGCCTGGGAAAGCAGTGGAACATGACCCAAGTTCTTGGGGCCTCTGCACCCACGTGGGAAACCCTGAAGTAGCTCTTGACTCCTGGCTTCGGATCAGTCCAGCTCCGGCTGTTAAAGCCATTTGGGGAGTGAACCAGTAGATGAAAGACCTCTGTCTCTCTCTGCCTCTGCCTTTCAAATAAATAAATAAATCTTTTTAAAAAAAGAATTGAAAACAAACAAATAAATAAAAGAGTTCGCTTGACAGCAGTGGCACTACAGAATAGTGAGTAAAGCTGCCGCCTCTGGTGGCAGCATACCATATTACGTATTTATTTGAAAGAGTCACACAGAGAGAGGGAGGAGTGACAGAAAGAGAGCTCTTCCATCTGCTGGTTCACTCCCTAGTTGGCCGCAACAACCAGCGCTGGGCCAGTCTGAAGCTAGGAGCCGGGAACTTCATTTGAGACTACCATGTGGGTGCAGGGATCATCTTCCACTACTTTTCCCAGGCCATTAGCAGGAAGCTGGACTGCAAGTGGAGCAGCCAGAACTCAAACCAGTCCCTGTATGGGGTGCTGGCATCCCAGTTGGCAGCTTTAGTAGCTATGCCACAGTGCTGGCCCCAATAAATTGAAATTTTAGGGTAAACGCAGGACTTCCAGTAAAATAAAAATGGAAATCATGTCTCAAAGAATTTATAGTTGATCTATGGTTTCAGGGTTCCTCTGGCCACAATGAACCCTTGAAAACCTTCACCCAGGACCAGTGTGGGCCTTTCTCACCTGGGCTCAACAATGGTCCACCTATTTTTATCTTTTTGATCATAGCCACCATAACTGGAGTAAGATGATGTCTCATTGTGGTGAAACACTGGTTCAGTTCCAGGGTCTGCTTTAGTAGGAAGCTGGATTTGGGAGACAGAGCCAGGCAATGTACCCAGACACTCCGATCTGTGACCTGAACTGCTTAAGTGCTGGACCAAAAGCCTATCCTCTTTGTATATTCTTTTTTGTGAAATATCTATTCAGATCTTTGCCTATTTTTAATTTGTTACTCATTTACTTATTTTTAAACTGTGAATTTCCTACTGTTTAAAAATTTTTCTTTATTAATTTTATTTACGGGAGAGAGAGAAATCTCCCACCTAGAAGTTCACTCCTCAAATACCTGCAACAGGGTCTGGCATTATAGCACAGCAGGTAAAGCTGCAGCATGTGATGTGGGCATCCTACATGGGCACTGATTCATATACCAGCTGCTACCCTTTGTGTCCATCTCTTTTCTAATGCTTGGAAAATGAAACAGATGTCCCAAGTGTTTGGGCTCCTGCCACCCATGTGTGAGACTGGAACAAAGCTCCGAGTTCATGGCTTCAATCTGGCCCAGCCCCAGTGGTTGCAGCCATTTGGGGAGTGAACCAACAGGTGGAAGAGTCTTCTCTCTCTCTCTTTCTCTCTCTCTCTCTCTCTCTCTCTCTTTATCTCCCCTTCTCTCTATAACTGACTTTTCAAATAAATACACAAATCTTTAAAAAAAAAAAAAAAAAAAAAAAAGCCTGGGGCATAGCAGTGTGGTGCAGCAGGTTAAAGTCCTGGTATGCTGTACCAGCATCCCATTTGGATACCTGTTCAAGTCACAGCTGCTCCACCTTTAATCCTGCTCTCTGCTATGGCTTGGGAAAGCAGTGGAAGATGACTCAAGTGCTGGGGCCCCTGCACCCACGTGGGAGACCCAGAAGCTCTGGGCTTTGGATTGGCCCAGCTGCAGCCATTGCAGTCATATGGGGAGCGAAATGTAACTGTAACTCTGCCTTTCAAATAAATAAATTAATTAATAAGAATAAATGCTTGAAACAGCCAGGGCTGGGCCATGCTAAAGCATGTATCTGAGAACTCAATTCATTTCTCCCATGTAGGTGGTAGGGACCAAACTACTTGTACCTACTGCCTCCCAGGGTACACATTAACAGAAAGCTGGAATTGGGAACAGAGTTGGACTCAAACCCAGGCACTCTCATGTGGGTCGCTGGCATCCCAAGCAGGGTCTTAACTACCCAGCCAAACACCTGGTGCTATTTGCTCATATTTTTAATAAAAAAAATTTTAAAGACTTATTTATTTATTTGAAAGGCAGAGCTACAGAGAGGCAAAGAGAGAGAGAGAAAGATCTTCCATCTGCTGGTTCACTCCCCAGATGGCTGCAGCAGCTGGAGCTGAGCAGATCTGATGCCGGGAGCTTCTTCTGGGTCTCCCACACGGGTACAGGGGCCCAAGGACTTGAACCATCTTGTACTGCTTTCCCAGGCCATTTCAGAGAGCTGGATCGGAAGTAGAGCAGCCAAGACTTGAACTGGCTCCCATATGGGATGCCAGCACTGTAGGTGACAGCTTTATTCACTACATCGTAGTGCCAGCTCCTATTTGCTCATTTATTAATTGACTATTTGTGTTTTTGCTGTTGAGTTGTTTGAATATATATACCTTTATATATTCTGGGTATTAATCCATTATCAGATAGTTTGCAAATATTTATAGTTATTCTGTTGATTGTCTCCTTTCCTTTGTAAAAATTTGTTAATTTGATGTAATCCCATTTGTCAGTTTTTGCTTTTGCTACTTGTGCTTTTAAGGTCCTATTAAAAAAACCCAAAACTTTGGCTAGATTAATGTCTTAAAGTTTTTGCTTCCTCTTTTCTTCTAGTCATTAGTCTTATATTTAACCCATTGGTCCATTTTGAGTTCACTGTTTTTATATAGTGAGAGGGATAAATTTCATTCTTCTGTGTAGTGCCACCTAATTTTCTCTGCATCATATGTCATTTATTAAGGAGGCTTTCCTTTCTTCAGTATGTGTTCCTGGAGTTTATACTTGGTTGAACCATGAATCTCCATAAGCTTTATTTTATTTTATTATTATTTTTACTTATTTGACAGATAGAGTTAGAGAGAGAGAGACAGACAGAAAGGTCTTCCTTCCGTTAGTTCACCCCCCAAATGGCTGTTACGGCCTGAGCTACACTGATCCGAAGCCAGGAGCCAGGTGCTTCCTCCTGGTCTCCCATGCGGGTGCAGGGCCCAAGGACTTGGGCCATTCTCCACTGCCTTCTGGGCGACAGCAGAGAGCTGGACTGGAAGAGGAGCAACCGGGACTAGAACCCGGCGCCCATACGGGATGCCAGCACCACAGGCAGAGGATTAACCAAGTGAGCCGCGGCACCAGCCTCTCCATAAGCTTTTTTTAGTTGTTGAAATTGTATTAAAACTTTTCTATTTGTTTTGTTTGTTTCTTCATTAGAAGACACTCCAAGTCAGCCCCAAATTATTGTGGTGCCAGTTCCAGTACCAGTGTTTGTACCTATACCCCTTCATCTTTATACTCAGTATGCTCCAGTCCCATTTGGAATTCCAGTTCCAGTGAGTAATAATTTTACGTTTAAGGCTAATTTAGCATGCATTTCCTCTGTTAACATTTATAGCCCTGTGAACACACTGTTCACTTCTCTAAAATATACCTATTTCTGATGATCTGTTATCATGTTGCTATTATTTAATACGGAGTATATAATTGATTGCTTTTGTTTGTACCCTAATTTTTCAGAGAAGGTTAAGGTGTAACTGTATGAAGGGCATACACAGTACAGCCACTTACATAGAAAAAGATCCGAAACTGTTTTGGAAGAATCCTAGATTCTGGCATGGGTGAAAAAAAAAATACTGAGATTAACATTTCTCACTTGTTATTAAAGCAAAATGTATTCTTTTGTTTTGGAAATATATTTTCCTCATACTGAATTCTTAAGAGAAACAGTTGTGTAAAAATGTTAAGCAAGAAATATAAGCAAAAACAAACTAAAAGTATATGCTATAGAATTATATATTTTTTTACATTTATTTATTTATTTGAAAGAATTGGTGGGGGAGTGGGAAGGTAGGAGGAGACAGAAAGAGAAATCTTCCATCCACTGATTGACTTCCCAAATAGCCATAACAGCTGGAGCTTCTTGCAGGTCTTCCATGTGGGTGTAGGGATCCAAGCACTTGAGCCATCTTCTGCTGCTTTCCCAGGCACATTAGCAGGGAAGTGAATTGGAAGTGGAGCAGCTGGGCCTGGAACTGACACCCATGTGGAAGGCCAGAGTCATAGGTGGTGCCTTTACCCACTATGCCACAGTGCCACAATGCTGGTCCATAGAATTATTCTTTTAGAGGATTCAGAGACATGCTTTGTTGAGTATCCAGGATATATAATTAATGGATTTTATTTCAGTGGTTCTAGTCTTTCTAAAAACAACTAGCAAGACTATTTAATCATAAGCAATGAAAATATATTGAATTTGCTTAATGTTTTAATATGTACATCTTATCTTACAAATAATAGTTTTGATGACAAGCCTATTGCCTAAGAAACTTTTGAGTTTGGGTTGGTTTTTCAGATGCCTGTTCCCATGCTTATCCCATCCTCAATGGATAATGAAGACAAAGCCACTGAGAGTATTGAAGACATTAAGGAAAAACTTCCCACCCATCCATTTGAAGCTGATCTCCTTGAGATGGCAGAAATGATTGCAGAAGATGAAGAGAAGGAGAAGACTCTATCCCAGGGAGGTTGGTATAATCTTTAAAAGTAAAGAAAGAAAAAACGCATCTGCACATTTTTAGGTAACTTAAGTAATTTTAAGAATTGCACAATCAGGGTGTTTCTGAAAGCTTCGTTCTGTTTAAACAGTGACACCTTATGGGTTTACTAAACTTGTTGCTTCTGAAAGTTCTTAGCCTTTTTATAAATGAAAACTAAACATTGGTGCTTAGTGTACTTTTTAGTTGTTAATGAGGAAATAATCCATAAATTGAAATTTCATGAAAATTTTCTGTTTTTATCCTTTTATTCAAAGGTATGATCCCCACATAAGAGTTCCTGTTGTATAATAACCAGCATGCTGGTAGTGGGTAAATAGAACCTTGGGGCAGAGAACCATTTGGCTCAAAATAAACAATAGATGAATCTCATTTTGTTAGTGTGAAATTCTTACATCAACAGTTAACATTTGTTTGTGCTTATCATCCCTGAGGGATTATCCTAAGTACATTTTGTAGATTGCTTCATTTAATCTTCAGAACAACTCCATGTGAAAAGTACTGTTTACTTCATATATGTCATCTGGAAATTAAATATTAGACTGGCCTTGGTTATGCAGGGAAGAAGTAATTGAACCAAAACTTGAATCCAAGTCTGTCTGACTCCAAAGTAAATGATATTAACCAGAACTTATCAATATAAGAAAATTTTTGGCCTGCGCTGTGGCTCAACAGGCTAATCCTCTGCCTTGCGGCGCCGGCACACCGGGTTCTAGTCCCGGTCGGGGCACCGATCCTGTCCCGGTTGCCCCTCTTCCAGGCCAGCTCTCTGCTGTGGCCAGGGAGTGCAGTGGAGGATGGCCACTGTGCTTGGGCCCTGCACCCCATGGGAGACCAGGAGAAGCACCTGGCTCCTGGCTTCGGATCAGCGAGATGCGCCGACCGCAGCGGCCATTGGAGGGTGAACCAACGGCAAAAGGAAGACCTTTCTCTCTGTCTCTCTCTCACTGTCCACTCTGCCTGTCAAAAATTTAAAAAAAAAAAAAAAAAAATTTCAGTAAGTTCATAGGAAATTAAATGAAATGATGAAGTTACTGTAGTGCAAAAAATTTTTTAGAACTTTGCAGTTCTGTTCCTGATTCTGGCTCCGCCTTCTGACTCCACCTTCTTATAAATGCAAACCCTGTGTCAAGTAGTGATAGCAAAAGTTGCAAAAGTTATTGGGTTCTCAATTCCCTGCTTTGATACTGGCCCCAACCTCAGCCCAGCCCCCATCATTTGGGGAGTAAAACAGTAGATAGTTCATTTTCTCTTTCTCTTTCAATTATTTTTTTTTTTTTTTGGACAGGCAGAGTGGACAGTAGAGGGAGACAGAGAGAAAGGTCTTCCTTTTTGCTGTTGGTTCACCCTCCAGTGGCCGCCGTGGTAGGCGCGCTGCGGCCGGCGCACCACGCTGATCCGATGGCAGGAGCCAGGGGCTTCTCCTGGTCTCCCATGGGGTGCAGGGCCCAAGCACTTGGGCCATCCTCCACTGCACTCCCTGGCCACAGCAGAGAGCTGGCCTGGAAGAGGGGCAACCAGGACAGGATCGGTGCCCGGACCGGGACTAGAACCCGGTGTGCTGGTGCCGCAAGGCGGAGGATTAGCCTGTTGAGCCACTGTGCCAGCCTTCTTTCAATTAATTTTAAAAAACTTTTAAAATTAAAAAGAAAACAACTGAGCTTCAAGACATGTAGTGATCATCATGTAGTATATAGGTAAAATCAAATGGTTTATAAATACAGTAAGGAGAAATTAATTTTAGCTGAAGGGATTTGGCTAATTTCTGTTTAATATTCGGTGGAAAAAAATCAATTTTTCTGAGTAAATAAAAAAAGTTTTATTTTGTTTTTACTTTTTTGAAAGATTTATTTTATTTTGTTGCAAAACAGAGTTACAGAGAGAAGTAGAGCCAGAGAGTGAAAGGTCTTCCATTCCACTGGTTCACTCTCCAAATGACCATAATGGCCAGAGCTGAGCTGATCTGAAGCCAGGACCCAGGAGCTTCTTCTGGGTCTCCCATGCGGGCGCAGGGGCCCAAGGAGCTGGGCCATCTTCTACTGTTTCCCAGGCCATAGCAGAGAGCTGGATCAGAAGGAGGAGAAGCTGGGACTCAAACTAGCACCTACATGGGATTCTGGCACTTCAGGCTGGGGCTTTAACCCTCTGCACCATAGCGCCAGCCCCTTAAGTTTTAAAACATACTTCTATCTTTGAGCTTAAGAAAGTATTTTGTGGGCCAGCGCTGTGGCATAGCAGGTAAAGACGCCACCTGCAGTGCTGGCATCCCATATGCACGCCGGTTTAGCCCCAGCTGCTCCTCTTTCTTTCTTTTTAACTTTTATTTAGTAAATATAAAGTTTAAAATTGCAACTTTGGATTATAGCAGTTCCCCCCCATAACCATTCTCCCACCCACAAACCATCTCATCTCCTACTCCCTCTCCCATCCCATTCTTCATTAAGATTCATTTTTAATTACCTTTATATACAGAAGATCAATTTAGTATATACTAAGTAAAGATTTCTACAGATTACATGGACACAGACACACAAAGTATAAACTACTGTTTGAATACTAGTTTTACCATTAATTCACATAGCACAACACATTAAGGACAGAGATCCTACATGGGGAGTAAGTGCACAGTCATCCTGTTACTGATTTAACAATTGGCACTCTTATTTATGATGTCAGTGATCACCCAAGGTTCTTCTTCTTCTTCTTCTTCTTATTTTTTTGACAGACAGATTGGACAGTGAGAGAGAGAGAGAGAGAGAGAGAGAGAGAAAGGTCTTCCTTTTGCTGTTGCTTCACCCTCCAATGGCCGCCGCAGCCGGCGCACTGTGGCCTGTACATCGCGCTGATCTGAAGGCAGGAACCAGGTGCTTCTCCTGGTCTCCCATGCGGGTTTAACAGGCTAATCCTCCACCTGTGGTGCCAGCACAGCGGGTTCTAGTCCTGGTCGAGGCGCTGGATTCTGCCCGGTTGCTCCTCTTCCAGTCCAGCTCTCTGCTGTCGCCCAGGAAGGCAGTGGAGGATTGCCCAAGTGCTTGGGCCCTGCACCTACATGGGAGACCAGGAGAAGCACCTGGCTCCTGGCTTCGGATCAGCGTAGTGCGCTGGCCGTGGCAGCCATTGGAGGGTGAACCAACGGTAAAAGGAAGACCTTTCTCTCTGTCTCTCTCTTTCTCTCTCTCTCTCTCTCTCTCGCTGTCCACTCTGTCTGTCCAAAAAAAAAAAAAAGAACCTGGGGTTCCAGTGCCGCAGGCAGAGGATTAGCCTATTGAGCTGCAGCGCTGGCCCACCCAAGGCTCTTGTCATGAGTCTGCTCCACTTTTAATCCAGCTCTCTGCTATGGCCTGGGAAAGCAGTAGAAGATGGCCCAAGTGTTTGGGCCTCTGCACCTGCACGGGAGACGTGGAAGAAACTCCTGGCTCCTAGCTTTGGCTCTGTGCAGCTCTGGTCATTCGGCCATCTGGGAGTGAACCAGTGGGTGGAAGACCCCTCTCTCTCTCTGTCTCTGCCTCTCTGTAACTCTGTCTTTCAAATTAATAAATTAAATAAAATTTTAAAAAATGTTTAAAAAGAAAGTATTTTGTAATTGACCTGTAGTCTTGACCTTTCAGTGCAGTAGTAAACTCTATTATATGTTTTGGGGAAAAGCAGTTTAAAGCATATTTGTGAATCTTTCAATAGATGTGTGTATTTGCTTCCACGTGATGGTAACAGAGAATTTCTAATAGTACAGGAATGTTAAGTCAAAAGTAAAGATCTCTCTCAACATGGCTACTAGTCCTGCCACTGAGGTTTGTAGCCACTATTAACAGGGGCAGTTTGTTTACGCATTTAGCACAAATGTCTGATTTTATTAATGAGTCATTGTTTATGCATATGAAGTCTTACTTAGAACAGTATGTTATGAATCATCTATAAAAAGCTGTCATTTCATTTGAGAAACAATTTGTTTTGTGCATACATTTAAATTGCTTTATTATATACTTTTCTTTTTCTTTAGATTCTCAAACTTCTGAACAGGAACTTTTTTTAGACACCAAGATATTTGAAAAAGGTTTGTATTTATAAATATATTTTAGTTCTTGGAAATACTATCCTAATAGAAACCAATAAAGTACTAGTCCTCTTGTATTTGCTGTTTGCAATTTTGCCAAATGTCTATGATGAGTGCTGATTTATAATGAGAATAGTAAATAGATACCTCAAAAAAAATTTTTTAAGTGTTAACTAAGGTAATACTTTAAAGTGCCTACCAATAGTATGAATCCATTTATGTGAGGATGATGAATCTCAGTTTTTGGTATTGAGGGGTTCAGGAAGGATGTCAAGAGACCATCTTGATAGCTTATTTGTTTTCTGTGAATTTCAGACCAAGGAAGTACATACAGTGGTGATCTTGAGTCAGAGGCAGTATCTACGCCGCACAGCTGGGAAGAAGAACTGAATCATTATGCCTTAAAGTCAAATGCTGTGCAAGAAGCGGATTCAGAGCTGAAACAGTTCTCAAAAGGGGAAACTGAACAGGATCTGGAAGCAGATTTTCCATCAGGTTTGTACAACATAACTTGTCCTCTGAAAGTCATTTATTTTGGAAGGTTGGTATACTCTGAATTGACATTGTTAAAGCAGTCATGATGTGTTAGAGATAATGCTGGGTACAAACAGTACCTGCCTTGATGGGTTTCAGCTTGTACCCATGCTGTTCTTCTAAGTGACTAATTTGGTTTTTGAATTTTTTTAAAGAAACCTTTCCCACAGTAACCATTTAACAGATTTTCTTGATTATTCATGAAGTTTTCATTTGGTATATCCTTGCTCTTAAGTATATGTAAGTGAAGTTTTTTTGCAAACAAAGTAACTGCATATTGTGATGATTACCTGATAACTTCTTCCACCGATCTGAGTCTTTATTTAAGTCTGTGAGTTGTTTACCTCACATTGTGCTTTCTGCTGCTTGTTATAGAGTCCTTTGACCCACTTAACAAAGGACAAGGAATCCAGGCACGATCCCGAACAAGACGACGACACAGAGATGGCTTCCCCCAGCCCAGACGAAGAGTAAGCAGCAGCTTAATTTTTCTGGAGTGTTCTTCCATTATTCTACCAGTGTTAATTAGATTCTCCTGTTTGCACAACTCTGTACTAGCCAGAGTTAGTGGTTCCATACATTATTTTGCAACCTTTTATTTTTGTGGGTTTTTTTTCTTGTCAAGAATCATGTCTTTTATTTTATACTTCTCTCTCTTTTTTACTTTTAATTTCATAGCAGTTTTAAGTTTATAAAACAAAAATTGTAAGATAGTATAGAGAGTTCCCATAGACCTCACACCTATCTTCCCCTATCATTAACATCTCATATACTACAGCATGATATGGTTGTTACAGTTGTGAACCATATTCAGCTTCTCCTACTTTTATTGTCAAAACTCCTTTTATTACCCCCCACTCCACACCACCCCAGAGCCTCTCTATTGGTTAACATTCTGTATTCATACTTTCTGTTTTGTTTTGTTTTTAACTCCCACATATGGTATTTATCTTTCTGTGTTTGGCTTACTTAACATGATGTCCTATCCATTTTCTTGCAAATGACAAGATTTCTTTCTTTTTAAGGCTGACTAGTATTCTGTTATACATACATACCATCATTCACCCAGTGGTGGACATCTTAGTTGATTATGTATCTTGACTATTATGGACTATGATAAACGTGTTAGAGCAGGTATCTCTGTGATACAGTGAATGTCTTTTTATTTATATACCAGTAATAAGATTGCTGAATCATTGGCAGTTTTAGTTTTTAAATAAATCTCCGTACTATTTTCCATAGTAGTTTCACTTATTTACACTCTCACTCACAGGGTAGAGTTTCTGTTATTAGCATTTGTTATTTTCTGACTTTTTGATAGTAACCATCTGATAGTGGTGAGGTGATACCTCACTGTGACTTTGCTTTGCATTACCCTAATGGCTAGTGATATTGAGCATTTTATCATATATATTTCTTAACCATTTTGAGAACTGTCTATTCAGGCTTGTTGCCTCTTTCTTTCTTTTTTTTTTAAAGATTTATTTTATTTATTTGAAAGATAGTTACACAGAGAGGTAGAGCCAGAGAGAGAGAGAGAGAGAGAGAGAGAGAGGTCGGTCTTCGGTCTGCTGGTTAACTCCCCAAATGACCACAATGGCCAGAGCTGAGCTGATCCGAAGTCAGGAGCTAGGAGCTTATTCTGGTCTACCATATGGGTGTGGGGACTTAACGACTTGGGCCATCTTCCATTGCTTTCCCTGGCCATAGCAGAGAGCTGGATTGGAAGTGGAACAGCTGGGATTCAAACTGGTGCCTATATGGGATGCCGGCGCTGCAGGCCGGGGCTTTTCCCCACTGCACTACAGTGCTGACCCCATCGTTGCCTGTTTCTTCATTGGGTTGTTTGTTTTATTGTTGAGTTTTTTGAGTTCCTGATACATTCTGGATACTAATTATCAGGTAAGTAGCTTGCAAACATTTTCTCCCATTCTGTCAGATGTTTCTTCATTTTTTATCATTCCCTTTGTTTTGCAGAAGTTTGAGTCTCCTTTGAGTAGTTTTGCTTCCGTTGCTTGCACTTTTACAGTCTTACCCAAGAAATTATTGCCTGCTCTGGTATCTGTACTTGTTTTCCTCTAGCAGTTTAATAGTTTCAGTTCTTATATTTAGGGTCTTTGATCATCTTGAGTTGATTTTTGTATGTGGTAGGAGGTATAGATTTAAATTTATTTTCTACACATGATGTGTCCAGTTTTGACAATATCATTTGTTAAAAGGACTATCCTTTCTCTAATGCATATTCTTGGCACCTTTCTCAAAAATCAGTTGGCTAGGCCGGCGCCGTGGCTTAACAGGCTAATCCTCCACCTTGCGGCACCGGCACACCCGGTTCTAGTCCCCGTCCGGGCACCGGATTCTGTCCCGGTTGCCCCTCTTCCAGGTCAGCTCTCTGCTATGGCCCGAGAAGGCAGTGGAGGATGGCCCAAGTCCTTGGGCCCTGTACCCGCATGGGAGACTGGGAGAAGCACTTGGCTCCTGGCTTCGGATCAGTGCGATGCGCCGACCGCAGCGGCCATTGGAGGGTGAACCAACGGCAAAAAGGAAGACCTTTCTCTCTGTCTCCCTCTCTCACTGTCCACTCTGCCTGTCAAAAAAAAAAAAAAAAATCAGTTGGCGAAATCTATATAAGTTAATTTTGGGTTCTCTATTCTGTTCCGTTGGTCTTTATGCCAATTTTTGTTCCAGTATCATGCTGTTTTCCTTACTATTACTTCGTAATATTCTTTGAAATTAGGTATTGTGATTTTTTTTTTTTGGTCAGAATTACTTTGCCTATTTTGCATCTTTTGTGGTTCTGTATGAATTTTTAAATTTTTTTAAAAGATTTATTTATTTATTTATTTATTTATTTGAAAATCAGAGTTACACAGAGAGAAAGGGAGAGGGGGAAAGAGACAGAGAGGTCCTCCATCCGGATGGTTCACTCCTCAGTTGGCCGCGACGGCAGAAGCTGTGCTGATCCGAAGCCAGGAGCCTGGAGCTTCTTCCAGGTCTCCCATGTGGGTACAGAGGCCCAAGGACTTGGGCCATCTTCTACTGCTTTCCCAGGCTGTAGCAGAGAGCTGGATCAGAAGTAGTACAGCCGGGTCTCAAACTGGTGCCCATATGGCATGCCGGCGCTTCCAGCCAGGGAGTTAACCCACTGCGCCACGACAGCCCCAGGAATTCTTGAATTCTAAGATTTCTTTTTCTAATTCTGTAAGGAATTTCCTTGGTATTTTGATATGGACTGCATTGAATCAGTGAATTGCTTTAGGTAGCATGGTCATTTTAATAATATTCTTGTAATCCACGATCAAGGTATATCTCTCCAGTTTTTGGTGTTCTTGATTTCTTTTATCAGTGTTATATAATTTATATAATTTTCATTGTAGAAATTTTCACTTTGGTTACATTTATTCCTAAAAAATTTTTGTTTGGTGTGGCCATTGTGAGTGGGATTTCTCTTTTGACAAGTTCATCATTAATGTATAAAAAAGCTGCTGTTTTTGTATGTTTTTTTGTTGTTGTTGTTTTGTTTTTTTTGACAGGCAGAGTGGACAGTGAGAGAGAGAGATAGAGAGAAAGGTCTTCCTTTTGCCGTTGGTTCACCCTCCAATGGCCGCCGTGGCCGGCACGCTGTGGCCGGCACAGCGCACTGTTCCGAAGAAAGGAGCCAGGTGCTTCTCCTGGTCTTCCATGGGGTGCAGGGCCCAAGGACTTGGGCCATCCTCCACTGCACTCCAGGGCCACAGCAGAGAGCTGGCCTGGAAGAGGGGCAACCGGGACAGAATCCAGCGCCCTGACCAGGACTAGAACCCGGTGTGCCGGTGCCGCAAGGTGGAGGATTAGCCTATTGAGCCACGGCGCCAGCCATATGTTGTTTTGTGTCCTGTGACTTTACTGAATTAACTTATCAGTTCTCACAATTTTTTGGGACAACTTTTAGGTTTTTCCATGTACAACATCATGTCACCTATAAACATGGGTATGTTGATTTCTTCCTTTCTAATATTGGTGTCTTTTTATTCCCTGATTGCTCTTGCTAATACTTCCAGTAATATATTGAATATGAATGTTCAGAGTGGACATTCTCGTCTTGTTTAACATCTGTGGGGAAATGCTTTCATCTGTTTCTCATTCAGTGTAATACTGGCTATTGGTTTGTCATTTTCAGGTATGTTCCTTCTATACTAATCTGTAGACCATGAAGGGATGCTTCCTCTGCATCTGTTGAGATGATCATAGTTATTATTCTTGATTCTGTTAATGTAATTTATGATGTTTGTTGATTTGCAGATGTTGAAATCACCCTTGCATCTCTGGGATAAATCCCACTTCATTACAGTGTATGATCTTTCTGATGTAGTATTTCATTTGGTTTGCTGATATTTTGTTGAGTATTTTTTTGCATCTGTGTTGAAAAAAGATATTAGTGTGTTGTGTGTTTGTTTGGTTTTGGTATCAAATTAATGCTTATTGCATAGAAAGTTTGACAGAGTTCCATCCTTTTCAGGATTTTGGAATAGTCTGAAAAGTATTCAAGCTAGTTCCTGTATAAATGGTTTATAAAATTGAGTTGTAAAGCCATCAGGTTCTGATCTGAACTTTTGCTTGATTGGGAGACTTAATTACTGCTTTAGTCTCATAACTTGTTATGGATCTGCTTCACTCTTCTCTATCTTCTTGATTTCATTTTGGTATGTTATGTATCTAGGTATTCATCTGTTTCTTTGCGATTTTCCAGTTTGTTAGCATATAGTTGTTCATAATATTTTCTTATGATCTTTTGTATTTCGGTGGTATTTGTTGTAATGTCTCCTGATGCACTGTTTCCATATATTTATAAGTCTTTTTTTTTTCTTTTTTGATTTCATTTATATTCTGAGAAGATAACATGGTGTGATTTCAGTTTTTAAAAATTCACTTAGACTTGATTTGTGGCCTAATTCATGATCAGTCCCAGAAAATGTTTCATGTGCTGATGGGAAGAATGTGTATTCTGTTGGTTAAAATGTTCTGTAAATAACTGTTCAGGTCTATATGCTCTGTAGTATGCTTCAATTCTGATGTATCTTTCCTGAATTTCTATTTGAATTTAACAGTGGAGTGTTAAAATCCCCCACTATTATTTTATTGGTGTTTTCCACTTCCTTTAGAACCATATCTGGGTAATCTCATGTTGGGTTCATATGTATTTATGATTGTAACATCCTGATAAATCAGTTCTCTTACCAGTATTTTATGTCATTGTTTATCTCTTTTTTTCATAATGATTTATTTTATTTATTTTAAAAGACAAAGTTACAGAGAGAGGAAGAGACAAAGGGAGAGGTTTTCCATCCACTGGTTCACTCCCCTACCAAATGGCTGCAACAGCCAGAGCTGAACTGATCCAAAGCCAAGGGTCAGAAATTTCATCCAGGTCTTCTGCATGGGTGCAGGGACCCAAGCAATTGAGCCGTCTTCCACTGCTTTCCCAGGCACATTAGCAGGGAGGTAGATTGGAAGTGGAGCAGCCAGGACTCGAACTGACGTCCATGTGGGATGCTGGTGCTGCAGGCCAGGCCTTTAACCCACTGCGCCACAGCACTGGCCCTATATATCTCTTTTTACAGTGTTTGATTTAAAGTCTCTTTTATCTGATATGAGTATAGCTACTCCAGCACATTTTGGTTTCCATATGCTTGATAAGTCTTTTTCCAAACTTTTACTTTTAGTCCACGTGTATCTTTACTTACGAAGTGAATTTCTTGTAGTCAGTATATAGTTAGGTCTTCGTTTAATCCATTCAGCCAACTGGTATCATTTGACTTGGGAATTTAATGCATTTACATTCAAGGTTAATATTAATGTCATTTTGTTGATTGATTGCTGATATTATATATTCTGTTAATTGATTTTGCACTGATATTTATGTGTTTTCATGATGTTTACTTCTAATATAGAAACTCCCTTAAGGATTTCTTGTAAGACTAGTCTGGTAGTGGTGAATGTTCTTAGTTATTGCTTGTCTGGAAAAATTTATTTCTCCTTCACTTTTAAAAAATAGCTTCACTGGATATAATATATTCTTGGCTGGAAGTTTTTTTCTTTTAAGACCTTTAAATATATCACCCCATTCTCTTCTGGTTTGTAGGATTTCTGCTGAGAAGTCTGCTGTTAGTCTAATTGGTTTTCATCTATATGTAACTTGATGGTTTTCCTGTCACTGTCTTTAAAATTCTCTCCTCTCCTTTAACTTTTGACAATTTGACTGTTATATGCTTTGGAGAAAGTACTTTTTGGTGGAGTCTGCTTTGAGCTTCCTGTATCTGGATATCCATATATCTTTCAAGACTTGGGATGTTTTCAACCATGATTTCATTCAGTAGCTTCAGTGCCTTTCTCCTTCTCTTCTTCAGGTATTCATATACTACAAATATTTGTTCACTTAATTGTATTCCATGTGTCTCATTGGCTTTTTTCATTGTCTTCCATTCTTTTCTCTTTGTTTCCGTCTGAATGAGTTACTTCAAAAGACTTGTCCTCAAGATCAGAAATTATTTCTTCTGCTTAGTCTATTAGATTGTTGAAGCTCTCAGTTATATTTTTTATTTCATTGATTGAAGCTCTTGGCTCCAAGGTTTCTATTTGTTTTTTTTTTTTTTCCCAGCAATTTCTGTCTCTTTATTGAATTCCTCATTTATATCTTGTATTGTTTCTTCATTTCCTTAAATTGTCCGACTGTATTCTCTTGCATCTCATTAGGTATCCTTGGGATTATTATGTTGTTTTTGTGGGTTTTTTAAACATTTATTTATTTATTTATTTATTTGAGAGACAAAGTTACAGACAGAGAGGGAGACTCAGAGAGAGAGGTCTTCCATCCACTTGTTCACTCCCCAAATGGCCACAATGGCTGGAGCTGGGCCAATTTGAAGCTAGGAGTCTCCTCTGGGTTTCCCGTGTGTGGGCAGAGACCCAAGCACTTGGGCCATCTTCCACCTCTTTCCCAGGCCTTTAGAAGGGAGCTAGATTGGAAGTGGAGCAGCTAGGACTTGATTGAACTAATGCCTATATGGGATGCCAGCCCCACAGGCAGAGGCTTAACCTACTATGTCACAGCACTGGCCCCTGTGGTGGTTTCTTTCTTTCTTTTTTTTTTTAATAACTACTGAAAATTATAGAATTATAATCTGTGTAATTTTCCATTTCCTGTCAGCGGCAGTTCCTTAATATCAAGAATATCAGATATTCTCAATTATAAACAAAGCATGCATTCAGTTTAGGTGACTGTTTTACATTTTGATAACCTTGAGTAAAAACTATATAAATAAATTTTTAATGTGTCTTGTATAAGATAGCCAACACAGGAATTTACATAGGTTAGAAACAAGAATGAATAGTTAAGGAGAGTGCAGACTATGGACTATTTTCTGAGGATGGAAATAGAGAACACTGAGAAAGAGGTTCAGGTAACCCACCATTCATACAAATAGTTCCTTAAGTATCCATATGGATTCCTGTCTGTAACCTGGGAAATCCCATTACAAAGAAGTCTGTTCCTTGTTAGACATAGCCCCAAACTGTCATTTAGTCCCGGAAGCTTTGACAAAGATTCCTCTCTCTTTCTTGCTAAGAGTGGGAGGAATCCTACAACTCTGGAACAATATTCATCTATTCTCCCAAACTTTGGTTTTATGTTTTACTGTAGGATTCAGTAATCCAGAAGGAAAACAAGGTAGTCTGGGTTAGTCCTGTTTAGTGGGAGTTGAACAGAGATACTTGTTTGAAAATGGATTTCTTTCAGGTCAAATAGCCATTGTTTGCTGAGGTTCCAGAACAGCCAGTAGACCACAGAAAGACAGTTGGGCCTACGCTCGAAACCAGCAGCTATAGTATGACTGCTGGTCTTCAGTCAGGGCTGTTGGATCATTATTTTCATTTCTTTTTCAGGCATTGCATAGATTTCATTTTACTTGGGATCTGCTTTTGGAGAATTATTGTTTTATTTTAGGTGTCATGCTTCCTTGCTTTTCTGTTTCAGTATGTTTAAGTCTGTTAATAGTTCTTTCTTTATGGGGTCATTGGAAAACACGTTTTTATTTAGATGGAATGCAAGGTGTCACTTGGGTTGTTGCTTTGGCTCTGGTTCTAGGTGAGCCCAGAAGTATAACCTCTGAGTGCTTTCTAAAGTAGTAATCATTGTCAACAGTATGAGTGCCACAGTTGTGTAGTCCAAGCAGTCGTGGAGTCATATGGATTTGAAGTGGACATGAGCTTCCAAAGGTGTGTGTCAATCACAGTAAGGTTTGTGGCATGTTACTGGTGTTGTGGGATGGAGAGGGGCTGTTCCCTTGTCCCTCCAGGCACGCTAAGAGATAGCAAGGCTTGTGGCAGCAATAGCTGTTGTTGCGGGGTCGTGTAATACAGATGGGAGCCTCCAGGTCCTGATGAGCAAGCGAGACTGATGTTGGGGCATTTAGCAGCTAGAGAGTTCTAGTCCCACCAAAGGGGACGTTGTCTTACTCCTGTGGGGGTGAATACAGGTTATGTTTATCATTCTGCACCAGCAGGTGTGGGAGTGGAGCAGTAGAATTCAAGTAGGTTGTTCCCTAGATTCCACAGGGTTAGGTTCTAGTGAGTTTGAAGAAAATATTACAGATAGTCACAGACCTGGATTTGCAGGGTACAGTGGGGTCCTTACCCAGGTCTCACAGAGCGAGTGCCAATTAGGCTGAGGTTTGTGCACTGACAGTCACTAGCCTGAAGCAGAGGAATGCATGGAGCCTTTTAGATCCCTTTGTGTAGCATGAATTACTCCAGGTTTTGTAGCAGCAATAGCAGTAGTCCCAGGGCTTCAAGGCATATAGGGGCCTACCCGCCAGTTCTCACAGAGCCACCCAGCACTCTGTTCTAAGAGCTGTAGAATGGACTTCCTCAGATCTGGTCCTTTGGAATTATGTATGGGCTGCTGCTGGCATCAAGACCCATGAGGCTGAGGGGAGCTGCCTAGATCATACAGAGTTAGCAAGCATAGCTCCCAGGGCTGGTGCACAGAACTGCCACAGCGGCGAGATTCATGGTCACCTGCTGTCTGCCCTGCAAAGTGTCCTTGCTCTGGCTTTGAGACTTACAGGGAGCTATGGGGCAGCTTGCTGTCCCCTAAGGCAGGTGGAGTTTAGCAGCTGTATGGCAGCAGCTCAGGTCTGGCGGTTTAGGGGCAGGGGCAGGCAACGTAGGTGCATGTTTTGGAGCAAAGTAGTCACTTGGACCCCAATCAGCTTTCTAAAGTGGATGTAAAGTCAGTGAGGACTGTGGAATTCTCCCATGGTTAGAGCTATAGGTCTGCAGCAATGGAGGGGGAGAGGGAATCACGGAGCTTTTGCTGACTGAGCAAGGTGTTATCCCCCAGCTGAGGTGAGTCTAGGTCCTGTGTTCAGCCTTTTTTTTTTTTTTTTTTTTTTTAAGATTTTTAAAATTTATTTTTTTGAAATGTAGAATTAGTAGAGTTACAGAGAGAAGTCTTCCATCTTCTGGTTGACTACGTTATGGCTGTAACAGCTGGAACTGGGCAGATCCAAAAGCCAGGAGCCAGGCTTGAGCCATCTTCCACTGCTTTCCCCAGGCCATAGTAGAGAGCTAGGTCAGAAGAGGAGCAGCTGGGCACGAACCGGCACCCATATGGGATGCTGGCACCACAAGCAGAGGCTTAGCCTACTGAGCCACAGACCAGCCCCTGTTCAGCTGTCTGGATCTCCATTTTTACATTTCTTTCAATGGGACTTTTTCTTTTGTTTCTATAATTGAGACTTTTTTTCCCACCTTTTGCTTTAAATATCTTTTTTTAATCCTTTTATATTTTTATTTTTTAAAGTTAATGTTCAGCTTTTTTCACATGTTATAATACTGAAGTTCACTATGATAACTGTGAAGTTCACATTGGCTTCATTGATACAATAGTAAAGTTTTGAGTGTTGAAAAGACTTTCTCATCCCAAAGTTAATAATAGCCTTATTTTTTAATTAGTGCTATTGTTATATTTGCATTAAAAGCTTTGGAAACTCTAAGTGTACAGTTTGATGGGCTTTGATAAATGTATATGGTATGTAATTCCTGCACGATTGTGAATAATTCTTTTATACCATAAAGTTCCCTCATGACCTTGTGCAGTCAGCCTCTCCAGTTGCTGACAACCATTAGTCCTGTGTGTAAATCAGTGCAGATGCACTGCTTTGCCTTTGTTATATTTTTAGGTAATTTTTGTTTGAATTGAGGCAATAGTCAGGGTTCACTTTTTGACAGATGGATATCTGCTTTAGCACAATTTTTTTTTTTTTTTTTTTTTTTTTTTTTGACGGGCAGAGTAGACAGAGAAAGAGAGAGAGAGAGAAAGGTCTTCCTTTTACCGTTGGTTCGCCCTCCAATGGCCGCCACAGCCAGCGCATCACGCTGATCCGAAACCAGGAGCCAGGTGCTTCCTCCTGGTCTCCCATGCGGGTGCAGGGCCCAAGCACTTGGGCCATCCTCCACTGCCTTCCTGGGCCATAGCAGAGAGCTGGCCTGGAAGAGGGGCAACCGGGATAGAATCCGGCGCTCTGACCCAGGACTAGAACCCAGTGTGCCGGTGCTGCAGGCGGAGGATTAGCCTATTGAGCCGCGGCACCGGCCTATAGCACAATTCTTAGAAAAGTCAAACCTTTCCCCATTGCATTACTTTTGTACCTTTGTTTAACATCAACTGACTTTATGTGTGAATCTGTTTTTTCAAACTGCATTCTAGTCCATTGTTGTACATGCCTACTTTTATTGTCTTGACTGGTTTAACTTTATACTGAACCTTGAGATCAAGAGCTAGAATTAGAATCAACTTGTCAGTTTTGTATGAAAAGGACAGCTGGGATTTGGTGGGAGTAGGTCCCGAGTCTATGCACCAGAGAACTTACATTTTAGCAAATTTGAATCGTCTAATCCATGAGCATGATATCTTCCCCATTTATTTAGGTGATCTTTAATTTCTTGCAACAGTATTTTGTACTATTCATTTTATAAGTATCCTTGTATTCTATTTAATTTTAAAATTGTTTAAATTGTATTATTTTAAATTTTTGTTTTTTAGTGTTTCTTATCAGTATATAGAAATACAAATGATTTTTTGGTATTTGCTTTATATCCTAAAACTTTACTCAATAAGGCTCTTGGAATTTCAACCTAGATAATAATTATCTGTGAATAAAGACAGTTTTACTTTCTCCTTTCTAATATCAAATGCATTTTCTTGCTTGATTGAACTGGCTAGCATCTTAAGTTGATAATGTTGAATAATAGTACTGAGAACAGACCTTTTTTCCATTTTGCAGTCTTAGGGAAAGAGTTCAGTATTAATAACATATTAAATAGGATTTACTATGGGTTTCTCACAGATGGCCCATATCAGGTAGAAGAAATTCCCCTCTAATTTGATAAACTTTTTTTTTTCCTTTAATCATGATTGGCTGTTGAAGTTTGTCAGATGGATTTCTTGGATCTGTGGAAATATTACCTGCTTTTCATTTCTTAAATCTTTTAAAATGGGGACATATATTGATCTTTCAAATAGTTAACCTTGCATTCCTCATAAACTCTGATTTTGTTTTATTTATTTTTTAAAAAGATTTATTTATTTATTTGAAAAGCAGAACTATAGAAAAAGAAGGAGAGAGGGAGAGAAAGAGAGAATGAATCTTCCATCCTCTGGTTCACTCCCCAAATGGCCCAAATGGCCACAACAGCTGGGGCTGGGCCAGGCTGAAACCAGGAGCCTGGAACTCCGTCGAGGTCTCCCATGTGGGTGCAGAGGCCCAAGGACTTGGGCCATCTTCGCTGCCTTCCAAGGCACATCAGCAGTAAGCTAGATCGGGAGTGAGAGTAGCTGGGACTCAAACTGGCACCGATAAGGGATGCTGGCGTCGGAGATGGTGGCTTAACCTGCTGTGCCACAATGCTGGCCCCATGTTTTTTTCTCTTTTTAAAAGTCCAACTTTTGTGGGATGGAACTGTGGCACAGTGGGTTAATCCTCTGCCTGTGGTACCAGCATCCCATATGGACGCTGGTTCTAGTCCTGGCTGCTCTTCTTCCTATCCAGCTCTCTGTTATGGCATGGGAAAGCAATAGAAGATGGTCCAAGTGCTGGGGCTCCTGCACCCACATGGGAGACCCGGCTCCTGGCTTTGCAGTCATTTGGGGAGTGAACCAGAGGATGGAAGACCTTTCTCTCTGTCTCTCCCTGTTACTATCTGTAACTCTTACCTGTCAAATAAATAAATAAAAATCTTCAAAAAAAAAAAAAAAAGGCCAGCTTTTCATTTGTCTTTATTATTTATTTCTTTAACTTTAGTTTGGGTTTTAATCTGGCCTTTTTCTGGTTTCATGAGATAGAAATTCAGGTTATGGATTTTAGACTTTTTTTCCTCCTATTTTCTCATAGAAGCTCCTCCTACCCCCACCTGCAACCCCAACCTGGCTACTCAGGCAACTGTATTGCATCTGAAAGGTCAAGGCTGCTGGAACCTGGAATGTTGCATGTAAAGGGAAAATAATATAAGCATTTTAATATTATGAATTTCCTCTGCTGATTTAGCTTCATCACAGAAATTTTCATGTTTTCATTTTTATTTAAATTCAGATTTGCTTCTAAATACTTTTGTGTTGTGTTTTTGTGTTTTGACACATGGAATAGTCATGTTATTTAATTTACAATTTTGTAGAATTTACTTGGCATGTTTAGTTTTCTTGTCATTGGAAAATTTACTGAGGCTTGTTTTATAGCCCAGAATGCAAATTTTTCATGTATTCCATGAAATAAACCTGAATGGTAGGAATAGTTGATACCTCACTGGGAGATTCCAGTCTCTTCATCATGGATAATACTCAAATGGTAGCGATTATTACACTGTGATCTTCTAAATATTTAATGTATTTCTCTTTCTCATTTGGATTGGATTCCATAATCTCTAAAGTCCTTTCCCTCTCTAATACTCAGCCTTTGAGATATAAAAATAAATTCCATATTCTGTTAATGAAGGCCCTTTTCAGCTTTGAGAACCCTGATTCTTAAAGACCCAAAACTAAAATTTTATATCCTGTAAATTTTTGGAATTCTTTCAGGGACGGAAGAAGTCTATAGTGGCTGTGGAGCCCAGGAGTCTTATTCAAGGAGCCTTTCAAGGGTGTTCAGTGTCTGGGATGACACTGAAATACATGTATGGGGTAAATGCCTGGAAGAATTGGGTTCAGTGGAAAAATGCCAAGGAAGAACAGGGGGATCTAAAATGTGGAGGTAAATACACAGCATGAGTTTGTGTCTTGATTTAGGTGGGTGAAATACTAATAAGTAGGTCAAAAATCTACTCAATAAAGATAAAATCTAGTTAAAAAAAAAACCCATAAAACTTTTTTGGCTTTATGTAATTTTTCCGTTTTTATTTTTAATTGTCATTTATTTTTCTGTCCTCATCAGGAGTTGAACATGCTTCATCTAGCCCATGTTCTGACCCTTTAGGAAATGCTCAAGACCAGACACTCTCTCAAGAATCCTCTGAGCCAGGCTGCAGAGGTAAAATATGTTCCTCTTCATTTGGTATGAAGTATTTATGATATTGTTGAATTAAATTTCTAAATTGAATATTTTGAATTATTTAAAATCTTAAGTATATCTTACCCTGAGTTTTAAAGAGGCTATGGTATTTATGATGTTGTATCTTCTGAGTGTTAAGTTCATTATGCAAATATAAGGCATTTTATTTCATTTTCTTCACTTTCTAGCAGTGAAGGTGGTTCAAAATATGTCTTCTTAAGGGCTGTGTCTTTATAGTAACCCATGGAACACAGTGTTTGTTGTTTTTTTGAGAAAAATATCTTGAAATGGGTTTCTTTTTAATATAAGAATGTTTCTAATAGTGAGGTCTGTATAACTGATATTGTGGTTTCACTTCAGCTGAAATCCGGGTTCAAATAAAGCAACCGTGTATATAATTTGAACACTACATGAGTTTTCATCTTCTACTTATTTTTATGTCTTACTCTAAATTTTTGTTTCTGATTTATATTTTGCTTTTTATTATCTATGTTTTATGTACGGTATTTATGTCACGGTACTTTAAGAAATTCATGGGAACATGGAATTAAAAGATAAGTTTATTTTGGGGGCAGGTGTTTGATATAGCAGTTAAGACACTGTTAGGAACATCTACATCCCATACCTAGGCTCTGGGTTCGAGTTCTGGATCCACTCTCCATTCAAGCTTCCTGCTAATGTACATCCCAGGATGCAGCAGGTGATATTCGGGTAGTTGGGTGCCTGTCACTAATGTGATAGACCCATATTGAGTTCCTGGCTTCTGGCTGTAGTGGCCCACTGTTGTAAGCATTTGGGGAGTAAACCAGTGACTGGGACATCTCTTTTGTCTGTAGCTGTCTCCCTGTCTTTCACTTCCAAATAAATATGTATTTTAAAAGATGAATTACTTGAAGTTTTAAAGTCCATGCATAGATTTTTTTCAGAATATGCATTTTCCATGAATTTTATAAAGACTGTACATGTAATGTGTATGGAATGAGATGGGGCAGGAGTAGATGAGTGTGTCCATGTCACCAGACTTTTTGTTTTGTTTTGTTTTGTTTTTATTTTTTTATTTTTTTAAATTTTTTTATTTTTTGACAGGCAGAGTTGGACAGTGAGAAAGAGAGAGAAAGGTCTTCCTTTTGCCATTGGTTCACCCCCCAAGTGGCTGCTACGGCCGATCGGAAGCCAGGAGCCAGGTGCTTCCTCCTGGTCTCCCATGTGGGTGCAGGGCCCAAGGACCTGGGCCATCCTCCACTGCACTCCCAGGCCACAGCAGAGAGCTGGACTGGAAGAGGAGCAACCGGAACAGAATCCGGCACCCCAACTGGGACTAGAACCCGGGCTGCCAGCACCGCAGGCGGAGGATTAGCCTAGATTAGCCTAGTGAACCGCGGCACTGGCCTTGTTTTGTTTTTTAGCCATTTTTCAGCCATACCCTCTTCTCCCATACCTGCTGATTGTATGCACTCTGATCTTCACCTCAGTATATCCTCGTGGTTTGGGGGTACATACAACCCTCCTTATTGGATCAATTAGTTGCTACTCTGGGCTGTGACTGACTCATTGAGTTCCTATAGGTCAAGTATAATCTTTCTCCACTACGATTATGTAAATAAATTCTTGTTATGGGAATTTTTTTTTGTCTCTTAGCTGTCTACTTTAAACCACATTCTTCACTTTAAAAAAGGAAGGGCAACAGTGACAGTGAGAAGATAATATCATTTTAGACTACTATGTCTAAATGCAACAGCTGAAGGGGATTTCTACTACTTGTTCATCCAAAAAATGTTTAACTGAGTATCTATTATGTAGCAAGAATGGTGCTAGGTCCTAGGGTGAGATGGTCAAATATGGTCCTTATCTTCATGAACCACCATCTGTGTACAGCACAGGGGAGCCCAGGTTTATCTTTGAAAACATGCAATTCTATCTAAATACGAAGTGCAGTCACTAGGAAAGGTATTTTATTTCTAGCCCCATGTTGTAGATCAACCTATTCCAGTATGACTCGACAAATCAAATTGGATAATTCTCCTGCTCAAAATTAATTAAGTTCTTTGTCCTCTTCAAAATATTACTATGATATCTAAGGCTCATCATGACCTGTCTTCTCCTGTCCTTCTTGTCTTCTGTTCACCCATGTCTCATAAACCTTTCACCTTTGTGTTGTAGAAATTGGAATACTATATTGCAGCATTTCTCAGGGCATGAGGATGTTGTATTATTTGAAAGGCTGTGCAGTCAAATAAATCTGAGTTGAGGCCAGCGCCGTGGCTCAACAGGCTAATCCTCCGCCTTGTGGCGCCGGCACACCGGGTTCTAGTCCCGGTCGGGGCGCTGGATTCTGTCCCGGTTGCCCCTCTTCCAGGCCAGCTCTCTGCTGTGGCCCGGGAGTGCAGTGGAGGATAGCCCAAGTCTTTGGGCCCTGCACCCGCATGGGAGACCAGGAGAAGCACCTGGCTCCTGCCATCGGATCAGCGCGCTGCGCAGGCCGCAGCACACCAGCCACGGCGGCCACTGGAGGGTGAACCAACAGCAAAAGGAAGACCTTTCTTTCTGTCTCTCTCTCTCTCTCTCTCTCTCACTGTCCACTCTGCCTGTCAAAAATTAAAAAAAAATAAAATAAAATAATAAAAAATAAATAAATCTGAGTTGAAGTTAAACCTGTATATCAGTCAGCTTTTTGTTACTATAATAGAGTATCAGATTGAAGCTAACTTTATAGAAGGTCACAGTTAGCTCTCAGTTTTGAAGGTTTATAAGTTCCAAAACACAAAACAGGGTTTGGTGAAGGTTCCACAACAGATGACAGAGCATGTGTGGTAGAAAAATCACAGGGCAAGCCAGGAAGTGGCAAGAGAAAAGCTGGGCCAGGCCGGCGCCGTGGCTCAACAGGCTAATCCTCTGCCTTGCGGCGCCGGCACACCGGGTTCTAGTCCCGGTCGGGGCACCGATCCTGTCCCGGTTGCCCCTCTTCCAGGCCAGCTCTCTGCTGTGGCCAGGGAGTGCAGTGGAGGATGGCCCAAGTGTTTGGGCTCTGCACCCCATGGGAGACCAGGATAAGCACCTGGCTCCTGCCATCGGAACAGCGCGGTGCGCCGGCCGCAGCGCGCTACCGCGGCGGCCATTAGAGGGTGAACCAACGGCAAAAGGAAGATCTGTCTCTCTCTCTCACTGTCCACTCTGCCTGTCAAAAAAAAAAAAAAAAAAAAAAAAAGAGAAAAGCTGGGCCTAACTCAGCTTTTTTTTTTTTTTTTTTTTAAGATTTTATTTATTTATTTATTTGAGAGGTAGAGTTACAAACAGAGGGAAAGATAGAGAAAAGTCTTCCATCCATTGGTTCATTTCCCAAATGGCTATAACGGCCAGAGCTGGGCTCATCCAAAACCAGGAATCAGGAGCTTCCTCTAGGTCTCCCACACTTGTGCAGGAGCCTAAGTACTTGGGCCTTCTTCTGCTGCTTTCCCAGGCCAGAGCAGAGCTGGATTTGGAAGAGGAGCATCCGGGACTACAACTGGTGCCCATATGGGATACCAGTGCCACAGACAGAGGCTTAGCCCACTACACCACAGTGCTGGGCCCTGCAAGTCAGCTTGTAAAACTAACCCTCTTGAAAGTATTACCTGCAGAAGACAGACACACCCCCAGTGAACTAAGAGCCTCCAGCTAGAGCCCACTAGTTACATCATCGTTGGACTGAGATCCCACCCTCCTGATACTATTAATTTAGGATGTTGGTATGTAAACATCTGCCTGACTTGAGGAGCCAAATCCTG
This sequence comes from Lepus europaeus, assembly GCF_033115175.1. Classification (NCBI taxonomy): domain Eukaryota; kingdom Metazoa; phylum Chordata; class Mammalia; order Lagomorpha; family Leporidae; genus Lepus; species Lepus europaeus. Next base: position 27,478,921 of record NC_084831.1, read on the forward strand.
TTCAAACCATAGCAAAGAGCATTCTTTGGTGTAGATATTCTCAGAGCCCTTAATGCCAGTAGGCACTATGCATACTTCAGAGTATTTTGCATTTTCAGCATTTATCAGATCTTAGAAATCTGTTTTCCTCAGCTGCCACATAGGACTACTGTTTTGTGTATTGTGCTTTGGGAAATCTTTTCGTATCCTCACATCGGAATTCTTTGCCTGTCCATATGTCTTAACTCTTTTTCCCTTTGTAATGTCGAGCACCAGTGTCATGTCCATTCAGAATCTGCTGCAACTTCCTTGTTAGATGTCCCTTATTTTGTTTTCCCTAAATCCTATTTAATCAAAACTTCCTACACCTATTGTACCATAGTCTTTATTGAGAGGGCTTCAATAAGTTCATAGAAAATGGAATTTAAAGATAATTTTGATGCATGTTCATAATTACATTTTAAAGAAATTTTTGAGGACCTCTTCTGTTTCTGTAACTAAAATCCTTGGGATTAGGATGTGCCTTTAATCCATGAATTCACATTGCCTGGAACACAGCACTATTCAGTGTTTCTTCAGGGACTAGAGTCATGTCACTGTGTTTGTTGTAAGTTAAGATTTCAAGTGTTTTCTGTCTTTCCACAGTCCGCTCTGTCAAGCTGAAGGAAGATATTCTGTCCTGCACTTTTGCTGAGTTGAGTTTGGGCTTATGCCAGTTTATCCAAGAGGTGCGGAGACCAAATGGTGAAAAATATGATCCAGACAGTATCTTATACTTGTGCCTTGGAATTCAGCAGGTATCAAATTAAATAATTGTTAAAAATTTGGTTGCAATTTTAATCATTCTGAGAGAACTCGTAAAGTAAGATACGAGATTAAAATATGTAAAGGTTGTTTGGTGTTGCTCCTATGGTTTCTTTTTAATAAACCACTAACTCTGATTTAAAGTCTTGATAATATTTGTAAGCTAAATTGAGACTGATAATAGAATAACAGAAAATGGGGACAGTGCTTTTTATAGATAGGAGGAGAAAATGGGCAGAGGGAGCAACATAGATGACTGTGTTTATGTGAAAATCTGTAATTCCAGTTTAAGTTTTTAGATGCAAATTAAAATACTGGATATACCATTGTTTGTCCCATTAGCTGGAATCATCAGATTGTGGCACTGCTTGTTAAAGTACTATGAATTGAGGGTTCTTGTACATATCTGGTAGTAATTAGTATATAATTTCTGGAAAGCAGTGTGAGCATATGTTTCAGGACTATTTTTTACCAGTAGTTAAGCTTTTAAAAGTCTGTTCAAATATAATACTCTGAACTGTAGACATCATTCCACGAAATTGTTTATAACTTCCATGCCCACCGAAGTGTGATGGTTAAGTAAATTATATTTATAAAGTTGTATATTATATAGCCAATAAAAATGGTTTACATGAGTGGCTTTTACTTGTAAAACTGCTACTGTTGAAGCCTTAAATGAACAGAATCAAAGTATGAATTATATGTTTATTACTATATGTTAACATAGTGATATAAACACATAATAAAATGAAATAAATTCAAAATGTATACAATGCTTATAATCTTTGGGTGGTAGAAATCTGAATGTTGCTGATTTCCTTTTTTATGTCAAATTGTATGGGAATGGTACTGTATTTTAGACATGCATTTGTTCTTAAAGTTTTGTGTTTTAATTACAAAAGTAGTATGTTCTCAGTGTATCTATAAGAAAAGTAAAAGCAAGGCCGGTGCCGTGGCTCACTTGGTTAATCCTCCGCCTGCAGCGCCAGCATCCCATATAGGCACCGGGTTCTAATCCCGGTTGCTCCTCTTCCAGTCCAGCTCTCTGCTGTGGCCCCGGGAAGGCAGTGGAGGGTGGTCCAAGTGCTTGGGCCCCTGCACCCGCATGGGAGACCAGGAGGAAATACCTGGCTCCTGGCTTCAGATCGGCGTAGCTCCAGCTGTAGTGGCCATTTGGGGAGTGAACCAACGGAAGGAAGACCTCTCTCTCTTTCTCTCTGACTCTGTCTGTAATTCCACCTGTCAAATAAATAAATAAAATCTTTAAAAAAAAAAAAAGAAAAAGAAAAAGAAAAACATACTGTATAAAGAATAATTCTCTCCATGCTCATCCCCCACTCTGTGCAGCATGTGAGGTATCCTTCTGTATAGGCTTTCCCTGTGCCAGACCTTTAGACAAGCATAACTATTTGTTAGTAGTTTTCATTTGGCTTAGGTTTTAGCCAAATAGGGATCTACACCATACAGATTATTTTTGCTGCTCACTTTTTTCAATAGAGATATCCAGACAGATTAGTAAAAATCAAACTTCTCTCATTAGAAAATTTAAAAATTCTGCGTCATACTACAAAATATGAATGTATGGTGATGCTTCAAAAGGTGAGTTGATAGTAGAAATAAAAGATAAGTTTATTTGGCTGCAAATAAGTTTGAAATTCTTGTATATGTGGGGGGGGGTTAGAAAATTCATGGGAAGTGAATATAATTAAAAGACTACACATGAATTCCAGAAAAATTTTTGTACGAAAGTAAACTTTCTTTTTTTTAAAGAATTATTTATTTATTTATTTGAAATTCAGAGTTACACAGAGAGAGAAGGAGAGGTAGAGGCGAGAGAGAGAGAGATATCTGTCTTCCATCTGCTGGTTCACTCCCCAGTTGGCCGCAATGGCCGGAGCTGCGCCAATCTGAAGCCAGAAACCAGCAGCTTCCTCCTGGTCTTCCCACGCCCTTGGGCCATCTTGTACAGCTTTCCCAGGCCATAGCAGAGAGCTGCGTCAGAAGTGGAGCAGCCAGGACTGGAACCTGTAGGCAGCAGCTTTACCCACTACACCACAACACCGGCCCCCAAAGTAAACTTATCTTTTAATTTTGTTTTCCATGAACTTTTTGATGAAAGTCAGATAGTTTCTTTTTTTTACTATACCTCTTCCCCTCCTTAAGAGTGCATTTAACCTGCTCTAAGATAGTATGTTTAATTAAATAAAAGTGGGGTTCAATTAAATCAAGATTTAATTCACTAGGCAGGCTTCATTTATTCATTCTTTTCTGTGAATAACACATACTGATTCACTATACTCATACTTATATTCTTGATAATTAACAATGTAGTTGCAGATTTTATATTTAAATGTAACACATATTTTAGAATCTACACGCTATGTATTTCTTTTTTCTAAAAGTGGTCAGTTGACAAATTATATAGAGTACAAAATGATGTTATGAGTCATGAATACAAGCTGGAATAATTAAATCAAGCCAATCAACATGTCCATTACCTCAAATACTTACCAATTTTTTATGGTAGGAGCATTTAAAATGTACTCTCAGCAATTTTTTTTTTCTTTTACATTTGAGAGACAGAGATACAGTTCCCATCTGCTGGTTCACTTCTCAAATGTCCAGAGTGGCCGGAGCTGGGGCCAGGGCCAAAGCTGGGGGCCAGGAATTCAGTGCAAGCCTCCCTTGTGGGTGGCAAGAACCCAGTTACTTGAACCATCACCATTGCCTCCCAGGGTTTACATTGGTAAGAAGACTGAGGAGCTAGAACTGGGTATCAAACTTGGGTACTCTAATATGGGACATGAATATCTGTTTTTTATACATACAAAGATTTATTTATTTGAAAGGCAGAGAGACGGAGATCTTCCATCCACTGGTTCACTCCCTAAATGGCCATAACAGCCAGGGCTGAGCCAGGCTGAAGCCATAAGCTAGGAACTTCTTCTGGATCTCCTATGTGGCTCCAGAGGCCCAAGCACTTGACCATCCTCTAATGTGCTTTCCTGGGAACATTAGCAGGGAGCTAGATTGGAAGTTGAGCAGCCGGGGTGTGAACCATTGCCCTTATGGGATGCTGGTGTCTCAGGTGGCAACTTTCCTGCTAGGCCAGAACCCCAGCCCCTGGACATGAATATCTTAACTAAAGATTTATTTATTCATTTGAAAGAGTTAGGGAGAGAGGTAGAGAAAGAGATCTTGCATCTGTTTGTTCACTCCCCAGGTGACTCAACATCCAGGGCTGGGCCCAGCCAAAGCCAGGAGCTTCATCTAGGTCTCACACATGGGTGGTAGGGTCCCAAACACTTGGGACATTAAGGGAATAAGAATGGAAATGGAGCAGCTGGGACATGACCTGACACCCATATAATATGCCAGAGTCACAGGCAGCAGCTGTACCTGCTATGCCACAATGCCAGCCCCTTAAACAGCTTAATAGACATGCTTACCCCAGTTTTGAAATATGCGGTACACTATTTTAACTGTGTTGATTTCCAAAAAAAATTCCTCCTGAGACTTTCTACCATCTGACTAAAATCTCCACATGGTGCTCCCTCAGTCTCTGGCAACCACCTTTATTCTTCTGTGAACTCAGTTGTTTATAATCTACACATGTGAGAACATGTGGGATTGTTCTTTCTTTGCCTGGCTTATTTTAGTTAGCAGAATGTTTCCCAATTCTATCTGTGTTGTTGTAAAGGACAGAATTTACTTCTTTAAGGCTGACTAGTATTTCATTGTGTTATAAAGGGAACTTCAAAAGATTGTAGGAAAATGGAATTAAAAAATAAATTTTTTTGTGTAAAATACTTGTGAAATCCACACATAGTTTTTTCATGATATGCTTTTTTTTGGTGAACGTTTTGAAGACACTTTGTGAATAAAATTTTTTTTTTTTAATTTCTTTATGTATTTGAAAGAGTTAGAGAGAGGGAGAAACAGACATGGAAAGAAAGATCTTCCAAATGCTGGTTCTCTCCCCAAATGGGTGCAACAGGCCAAAAAAGGAACCTAGTCTACATCCAGATCTCCTACATGGGTGTTAGGAGCCCAAATAGTTGAGCCATGTTCTGCTGCTGTCCCAGCCACATTAACAGGGAGCTGGATCAGAATTGGAGCAGCCAGGACATGAACTTTTTTTTTTTTTTGGACAGGCAGAGTGGACAGTGAGAGAGAGAGACAGAGAGAAAGGTCCTTCCTTTTTGCCATTGGTTCACCCTCCAATGGCCGCCGCAGCCGGCGCGCCGCGCTGATCCAATGGCAGGAGCCAGGTGCTTCTCCTGGTCTCCCATGCGGGTGCAGGGCCCAAGCACTTGGGCCATCCTCCACTGCCTTCCCGGGCCATAGCAGAGAGCTGGCCTGGGAGAGGGGCAACTGGGACAGAATCCGGCGCCCCGACCAGGACTAGAACCTGGTGTGCCAGCGCCGCTAGGCGGAGGATTAGCCTGTTGAGCCACAGCGCCAGCCTATGAACTGACCTTTATATGGGATACTGGTACTACAGATGGTGGCTCAACTCACTGAGCCACAATGTCAGCCTCTATACAGTATATTCTTTATCCATCATCTGTTGGTAGACAATTAGGTTGATTCTGAAATTTGACTATGTGACTAGTACGGCAACGAAGATAAAAGTACAAATCTGTCTTTGGCAAAGTGAGTCAAAATCTTTTTGGTAAATACTGATAGGAGAGATTGCTGGATCATATGTTTCTGTTTTGTTTAGTTTTTTTCTTTTGAAGATCCTCTGTACAAGTGTTCATAACAACTCTAATTTACATTCCCATGAGCAGTGTACTAGAGTTCTCTCTTCTCCACATTTTTGCTCTTAAAAACAATGCTTCAGTAGCTTTTATTTATGTACTTATGAACCGGTGCTTTTGTATCTAGGTTAAAGCATATTTTGTTAGGTTTGGAATAGCTCAGGGTTGTGGCCTTTCAGACCCCCAGAAAAGAGAGACAGAAAAAGGAGACGGGGCTGACCTCAACAAACAGGTGCTTTACTGAAGCAAAGAGGAATGGCAGTCTATTCTTGTGAAGGGCGCAGGGCTGAGTTTTTATCTGTCTGGTTGCCAAGGAAACTTGGCACCAGGGGCTCTCCAGAAGCCTTGGAGGTCTTTGACTTCTCTAGTTTTGCAAGCCATTTTGCAGGTGGCTAGAGAGAAAGAGACCATGAACAGATCTCCCACTGGGGATGGGGTGGAAGGGTGGGAGGGAGTGAAATTCTTGTGAGCTGTATTGCCCTTTACATTTCTTTTCAACAAGATTACTTTTTTTTTTTTTTTTTTTTTTTTTTGACAGGCAGAGTGGATAGTGAGAGAGAGAGAGAGACAGAGAGAAAGGTCTTCCTTTGTGGTTGGTTCACCCTCCAGTGGCCGCCGCGGCTGGCGCGCTGCGGCCGGCGCACTGCGCTGATCCGATGGCAGGAGCCAGGTGCTTCTCCTGGTCTCCCATGCGGGTGCAGGGCCCAAGCACTTGGGCCATCCTCCACTGCCTTCCGGGGCCATAGCAGAGAGCTGGCCTGGGAGAGGGGCAACCGGGACAGAATCCAGCACCCCGACCAGGACTAGAACCCGGTGTGCCAGCGCCAAAAGGCGGAGGATTAGCCTAGTGAGCCACGGCGCCAGCAACAAGATTACTTTTAAGAATGGTTAAAATGGGGCTGGCATTGTGGTATAGTGGGTAAAGCTGCCGCTTGTGATGCTGGCATCCCATATGGGAACCAGTTCATGTCCCAGCTGCTCCACTTCCATCCAGCTCTCTGCTATGGCCTGGGAGAGCCATGGAAGATGGCCCAGGTGATTGGGCCCCTGCACCCACATGGGAGACCCAGAATAAGCTCCTGGCTCCTGGCTTCAGATCGGCCCAGCTCTGGCTGTTGCCATTTGAAGAGCCAGTGGATAGAAGACCTTTCTCTCCTTCTCTCTGTCTAAATCAGCCTCTCAAATAAACAAATCTTAAAAAGGAAAAACAGAATCTTGAGTTCAACTGTAGTATGAACACTTTGACCACCACTGTTAACATTAACTAGGGAAGGGAACAATGGAAGATAACTGTTTAAACAACAACAAAAGTATAATTTTTTTTAAAGATTTATTCTCTTTATTTGAAAGAGTTACAGGGAGAAGTAGAGACAGAGAGGTCTTCCATCCACTGGTTCACTCCCCAGATGGCCTCAATTACCAGAGCTGAGCTGTTCCAAAGCCAGGAGTCAGGAGCTTCTTCTGGGTCTCTATGGGTTTAGGGGCCCAAGGACTCAGGCCATCCTCTGCCACTGTCCCAGGCACACCAATAAGGAGCTAGATTGGAAGTAGAGCAGTCGGGATGCAAACCGGCACCAATGTGGGATGCCAGCGCTGCAGGTCGGGGCTTTAACCCACTGGGCCACAGCATCGGCCCCCCAAAAAATATAATTTCTAATATATATTTGTAACATATTGTTTTTACTTAATTATATGTCATACATGTTTGCTTAATGATATAATCAATTTTCCTTCTGATATATTTGTATATATATAAAAATAGATAATGTCACGTATGTTATCAATCCTATCTTAAAATTTTTTTTACCTTGATAATGTCTTGTTTGGTATTTTTGCAAAGATATGTTTGTACACCAGCTAATTATTTAACATTTTTTTGCCTTTAATTTCATTTTATTTCAAAGACAGAGATAAAGGGAGAAATATTTCAATCACTGGTTCACTTTTGCCTCCAAAATGCTGCAACAGCTGGAACTGGAGCTGGCCTAGTCTAAAGGCAAGAGCCCAGAATTCTATCCAGGTGTCCCACAAGAGTGGCAGGGCCCCAAGTACTTGAACCCATCACCTGCTACTTCCTAGGGTATGCATTAGGAGGAAGCTGGCAGTAGGAAGACTTTCTGATGTGGAATGCAGTATCTTAACTGCTGCACCAGGCAGCCCCCATAGCATAAATTCACGAAATCCACTGGAATTTCTAGGAACAAAGACATAAACTCACTATTTTAGGTTTTTGCTACATATTGCCAAATTACTCCCCATAAAAATTAGGTCAATTGGGACCCACATTGTGGCGCAGCAGGTTATATTACCCCTTGGAATGCTGGCATCCCTTATTAGAGTGCCAGTTTGAGTCCTGGCTGCTCCACTTCCAGTACAGCTTCCTGCTAATGGGCTTAGGAAGGCAGTGCAAGAGGGTCCAAGTACTTGAGTCTCTGCCACCCATGTTTAGACCAGGATGGAGTTCCTGGCTCCTGGCTTTAGCCTGGCCCAACCCTGCCTATTGTGGGCATTTGGAAGGTAAACCAGTGGATGGAAATTATCTCTTTCTGTCTCTCGCATTCTCTCTTTCAAATAAGTAAAATTTTAAAATTAAGACAGTATTCCTATTAACACTCTGTTTTATAATCTATTTGTCACATCTTCCAACTGAAAGTGCTTTCTTAATTCACAGGATTGACATGCATAACCAAAATTTGCTATCCAATGAGTGAAAAGCACCTATAAATCAATAAAATGATGCAATATTACCCCAAAAATGGCAAAAGATACCAGTAGGCCAGTACCAGAAGGAATAGAACAGATGGCCAGTAGACGAAATGCACCAGGACAGAGTGATCAACTTCCTGTATAGCTGTGCAGTAAAAAAGTCCATTGCATAACTTAACTTATTTGCTAGAATGACCCTTTACATGTAAGAACTATTACTGTCACATTTTCTGTTGACAAATCTGAGGCATATCGAGGTTGGCCAGTGTGGCCTACAGTTGCACAGGTGCATCATCTCCATCATCCGTGACTGTGATCACTATGTTCTGCCTTTCCAGTATTAAAAGGTGCTCTACTTTAATCAGGGAAAATTTTTCAGCTGTTAGGTAGTTTAAAATTTTGAAAGTTTGAGAACTGTGATAATACCAAGTATTAATGAATACACATACACACTCACTCTTGCAGGGTTTTCTAGTTTGCAAGTTGTCTGACAGTGGCTGTTCAAACTTCAAATGCATGTAGATTCTTCAACATAGAAAATCTTTGGTCAGTATTTGTCTCCAGAGAAATTTATACACATACACTGATCATGTATTTTCATTGTCACATTGGTTTTCTTTGCATTTATTTTTATTTATCTGAAAGGCAGAGAAACAGAGCAAGATAAAGATCTTGTGTCTGCTCCCCAGATGCGTGCTGTAGCCAGGGATGGGCTCCACTGAAGCCAGGAGCCCAAAGCTCCACTTGGGTCCATGTGGGTGGCAGGAGTCCGAGTACTTGAGCCATCACCACTGCCTTCCAAGGTGTGCATTGGCAGAGCTGGATAAGCACGGCCAGAACTGTGCACTTCAGTAGGCGATGCAGGGCATCCTAAGCTTCATCTTAACTGCTAAACCAAATGCCCTTCCCCTCTTCTTTAAAATATTGTTCTAGAGGGCATGAAATGCTATCTTATTGTGTATTTGCTTTGAATTTTCCTAATAACATTGAGCATTTCTATTTCCTCTTTGAAGAAAAAATTAAGTCCTTTGTCCATGTTTTATTTGGGTTGTTTGTCTTTTTTTTTGTTGTATGATTTTTTTCTATATATTCTAGACATTAAACTCTTATTAGATAAGTGATCTGCAAATATTTTGTCCTGTTCTTTAGGTTTTCTTTTCACTGTCTTAATAGTGTACTTTGAATCACAAAAAAATTTCATTTTCATAAAGTTCAACTTTTCCTCCTTTCCTTGGTTCCCTGTGCTTTTTTAGTGTCATATCTAGGAATCCATTGCCAAATTCAGGGACATAAAAAATTTATCTGTTTACTTCAAAGAGTTTTAGCTCTTGTGTTTAAATCACTGACCTATTTTAAGTTAATTAATTTATTTGAAAGGCATAGAGAGAGGGAGAGAGATCTTCAGTTTGCTAGTTCACTCCCCAAAATGGCTACAATAGCTACAGCTGGGCCAGGCCAAGCCATAAGTCCAGAACTCCATCCAGGTCTCCCATGTGGATACAGGGACCCAAGGAGTTGGACCATCTTTCTGTGCTTTCCCAGGCACATTAGCAAGGAGCTGGATTGGACATGCTGCTGCTGGGACTCAAACTGGCAGCCATATAATATGCCAGCATTGCAGGCAGCGGCTTAACCTGTTGTGCCACAGTGCCAGCCCCTTGAGTTGTTTTTCTGTCTGTGTGAGATAGACCCTACCTTCCTTCTCTTGTATGTGGATATCCAGATCTCCTCTTTAGTTGAAGAAATTATTATTTTTTCTTTAAATTATCTTGATACCCTTGTTGAAAATCATTTGAACAAAGTGAATGTGCTTACTTTGTGTCGGTTCTAGCCCATTTGTCAATGTGGTTATTCATATGACATTCCACACTGCCTTGATTACTGTGGCTATGTTTTGAAATCAGCAAATGTTATCCCTCAAGATTTTTTTAGGTTGTTCAAGGTCCTTTAAAATCTCATATAAATTTAAGGTTTATGTTTCCCTTTTATGCAAAAAAAAAAAAGAACATTGAGTTTTCTTGGGTTTTTTTTTGTTTGTTTTCTTTCTTTTGAGAGAGAGAGAGAAATGTGGCCCCATATGCTGGTTCACTCCATAAATGCCCTCAGTAGCTCAGGCTGGTCCAAGCCAAAGCTGGGAGCCAGGAACACCAGACAGGTCTCCCAGATGGGTGACAGGAACTCAGTTACCTGAGCCATCACCTCTGCCTTCCCGTGTCTGCACTAGCAGCAAAGCTGGAGTAGGAGCCAGAGCTGCTGGTTGAACCCAGGTGCTCCAAAATGGGAGCAGCTGTCTTCACCATTAGACTAAAGCACCTGCTCCTGGCCATTGGGGTTTTGGTAGGATTACATTGAAACTAGATTGCTTTGCAGAGTATTGCTATCTTAACTCCTTTGTCTTCTAATTCATGAATATAGGATGTATTCCATTTATTTAAGTCTTTAATGTTTACTGTCAGCAATGTTTTTGTAGTTTTGTGTAAGCCCTACAGCCCCACGGTTAAATTTTATGTTAAGTATTTTATTATTTTTCATGTCATTTTAAGTGGGCTTCCCCCCCTTAATTTCCTGTTTACATGGTTCATTACAACTCATAGTTGCATAAACTTGCATTTTTGATTCTTGATCTGAGAGGGAAGAGACTTTTAAAAAATACGTATTTTATTTGTACTGATACATTTGTGTATATATTCAAAACTCAACTATATGTATTTGTATCTTTTTTTAAGAATTTATTTGAAAGAGAGTTACAGAAAGAGAGGGACAGACAGAGGTCTCGAGATAAATCTCCCATCCACTGGTTCATTCCTTAAGTGGCAACTCTGTGTATTTATAAAAGATTTTTTAAGAAACATCTGGAGTGACAAGTGGCTTACGTCAGCGGTTTGGGATGCCTACATTTCATATCTGAGTTTCCATTTGAGTCCCAGCTACTCAGCTTCCAGCCTAGCGAATGTGCATCCTGGCAGGCAGCTGATAATAGCTCAAGTGTTTGGGGTCCTTGCCACCCACATGGGAGAGCAAGGTGGAGTTTCTTGGTTCCTGGCATTTGAGCTGGCCAATCCCTGGCTGTTGCAGGCATTTGGGGAGTAAAGCAGTGTATGGAAGGTGTGTGTGTGTGTGTCTGTATCTTTTTTCCTCTCTTTACCTTTTAAATAAAATGAAGATAAATTTAAAAAATTTTTTAAATCCTTAAATATTAATAGTAATTAGCTTTTGTGGTGTTTGAGTAGCCTTTCTTTACTTTTCCTGTTTTTAAACTTTATGCATAATGAAAATACATTTTTTGGGAAAATTACTTTATTAAAAGAAGAGGGGTTAGTGTTGTGGTGCAGTAAGCTAAGCTGTGACCTACAATGCCTGCATCCTGTATCCTGGTGCCAGCTTGAGTCCCAGCTCCCTGCTTCATGTGTCTGGGAAGCTGTGGAGGATGACCAGAGTACATGGGCCCATGCCATCCTTTTGGGAGACTCTGATGGAACTCAGGGTTTCTGACTTTGCCCTGGACCATTGAGGCATTTGGGGAGTGGACCGGTCGATGAAAGATATCTCTGTCAGCCCTTCAAATAAATAAATGTTTTTAAAAAAAAAAATGGTAAAAGAAAACACTGTCCAACAACCCGTTTGTAATCTGACAAAATGATGATAAATTACCTTTGAGGAGGCTTCATAAAAATGGACATTTGGTACATAGGTTTTTAAAAAAAGATTATTTATTTGAAAGGCAGAGTTACAGAGAGACAGAGGCAGAGAGAGGGCTGGTTCACTCCCCACGTGGCTGCAATAGCTGGAGCTGGGCCATTCTGAAGCCAGAAGCCAGGAGCTTCCTCCAGGTCTCCCACGTGGGTGCAGGGGCCCAAGGACTTGAGCCATCCTGCTGCTGCTTTCCTAGGACATAGCAGGGAGCTGGATTGGAAGTGGAGCAGCCAGGTCTTGAATGGGTACCCATATGGAATGCCAGCACTGCAGGTGGCGACTTTATCTGCTGCTCCACAGTGCCAGCCCTGGTACATAACTTTTATTAGAATAAATTTAAATGGGTCTAGTGTTCTCCAGATAACACATAGACAGAAATGCAGGAAACTGTGATAGCTACAGATAAACAGAAAGCTGCCCTTTATCCTGTAATTGTTCATGGTCTTTCCCTAACTCAGTTTATTCTAGCTCATGTGTACCCTCAGTATAATTTTGAACTGTGCTTTACTCAAGCTGTTCTTAGATGCCTGTCCTGTAACATGGTTGTTGATGGTTGCAGTTACCGTAGTCTCATGTCCTGTAATTAGATGTGAACTTTCTGAGTGTGAGGTTGTGCAACAGACAGTTTAGAGATGTGTTTTAAAGCTCCAAATGAACAGATTGTAAATTTGGTGTTTTTCGGTCACCTGAGAGTAACTGGAGTTTCAGGAAGTGATACTAAGGTAGACTGGAAGCTTTCTAAAGTACATCTGCAGTTCTGTGTTATGAGTCAGGAAAAAAATGTTTGAGAAGGCCACACTAGAGTATCAGTTTCACAGACTGAGAAAAGGGTTCTTTTTTAAATTATAGTTACTCTGTATCATCCATGTCTTAAAAGGGAGGAAAAATCCGTTGCAGGTTCAGTGGTGAAGGCAGTGTCAGTTCATGTGGAGGGGGCATTTGACTGGAATCCTTATATTTCAAACAGATACCCTTAAAATACTTAGAAGTTGAACATAGTTAAACAATATTCTAAGGGCAAATATTAAGGGAAAGCTATAATAATTTTTAATCTGTGTTTTCTTTATATCAACATGTGTATTTCCTCTTTTTTCCCTTATAGTACCTGTTTGAAAATGGTAGAATAGATAACATTTTTACTGAGCCCTATTCCAGATTTATGATTGAGCTTACCAAACTCTTGAAAATATGGGAACCTACAATACTTCCTAATGGTAGGATAATTATTTTTTATTTCGATTGTTTTCATGATATGCTTTCTTAAACTGCCTTAGTTTTATAATTATCTTCTTATAAATTGTTCATTTTATATTTCTGTACTGTTTTATAATGTGGGCTTTTGAAATAAGTCTTTGCTTATTGTTGGTTATTTTAGTAAAAGCGTAACTTCCATACAGTGCATGTATAGGTCGATACTAATTGCCAGAATTAAAAATAACTTTAAGTAAAATTTACCTTTTTGGAAACCATTTTTGATGTGATAGTGTCGGTAAAGCTGTAACTGTACCAGTAGCTGCCACACCTTCTACTTGGTACACGTGGGCCTTTTCAGCTTCTTCAGTAATGTTTGAAGCCAGTTATGCCTTCATCCTTGAACTGTCTTTGACCAGTGTCAGCAGACAAGTCTATAATTTGCTCCTTGTGTCAGGAATGTTTACCCAGGCTATCTCACTGCTGAGTATCGCTGAAGCATTCTGAGTGGTTTGATGTGTTCAACATTGACCGAAGGCCTAGGGGCTATAGATTTGGAAATAAGGAAGTCATCTTTGTGGATGGTTGCCCTAGAGTGGATGGCAGACAGAGCAGCAAAGCAGACTGAGGAAGGAAGAGTAGGAGACCAGGCTGTAAGGGGAATCATGAGGAAGGTGCAGTTACTTTAGTTCTTCTGTAAGTCCTCTGACTTGCAAGAAAAATCCCAGACCTGTTAATATACATAAACATAAAGGGGGAGGGGACCGATCTGCCCACTGATGAGCTTGGCTAAGAAGACTAAGCCAGCCGACAGTAAGTTTAATGATTTCCAGTAGCAGTTGGCAAACTGAAGCCCATGGGCCATATCTGGCCTGTTCTGTGTAGTCCGTGAGTTAAAAATGATTTTTTACATTCAAATAATTGAGGAAAAATCTTTTTGAATAGTTAATACATTGTAATATGAAAATTATATGAAATTTAAATTTGTCTATAAAAAGGTTTTCCTGGTATATACCCACACCTGCTTGTTTTATATGTTGTCTGTGGTTTCTTATTTTCTTTAACAACAAAATTGTTCAGTGGTTATGGCTTGCAAAGCCAAAAATATTTTCTCTCTGGCATTTTGTAGAGAAAGCTTGCCAGCCGCTGATCTAGAATAACAGCAGGTTAGGATGGTGTCGGGGCATGAATGCTCACGGAGTCTTCGCAAGTGAAACCTTCCCTCCTTCTCCTTGTGCTGCCTTTGCAGTTTTTCTGCTGAGGGGGAAGAAAGAAACAATCAATCGTCCCCTTCACGCTTTGCCATCCTAGAATCGAGAAGCTCCTTAGTGCTGTTTACAGGCGCTTACTGCTGCTGCTTTCCCGCTTCTGTCCAGGTTACATGTTCTCTCGCATTGAAGAGGAGCACTTGTGGGAGTGCAAACAGCTGGGCGCGTACTCGCCGATTGTCCTCTTGAACACCCTTCTTTTCTTCAATACCAAATACTTTCAGCTGAAGAATGTTACTGAGCACTTGAAGCTTTCCTTTGCCCATGTGATGCGGCGCACCAGAGCTCTGAAGTGCAGTACCAAGATGACTTACCTGAGGTTCTTCCCACCGACACAGAAGCAGGAGTCAGAACCAGGTGTGTGGGGCTGGTAAGGTTCGATCTGAAGTCGCATGGCTGCCCAATTAGAGCGTGTCTGCAGGATGGCAGCTGTAAATTCTACACTTGGAAGAAGAATACAGGTTTATTGTGATATTTGGATGTTTTCCTCTCTCGGTAGGGGAAGTTAAAAGCTTGCCTCAAGATGAGAGGGACCATTTCTTTCTACATACTTTTTTGGCTTTTAAATTAGAAATTCTGATTTTAACTGGGTAGAGCCCGAATAATCTTCATTTTAAAACTTCTCAGCAAATTTAAATACACAATCTGGTCTTAGAATCACTTATTTACAGGCATCAGCTGAATCAGTTGCTTGTTAATAGAAGCCTGCTTAACCTGTAATCTGTTATATATAAGTGTTTTTTTCAGCCGGCGCCGTGGCTCAACAGGCTAATCCTCCGCCTTGCTGCGCCGGCACACCGGGTTCTAGTCCTGGTCGGGGCACCGATCCTGTCCCGGTCACCCCTCTTCCAGGCCAGCTCTCTGCTGTGGCCAGGGAGTGCAGTGGAGGATGGCCCAAGTGCTTGGGCCCTGCACCCCAGGGGAGACCAGGATAAGCACCTGGCTCCTGCCATCGGAACAGCGCAGTGCGCCGGCCGCAGCGCGCTACCGCGGCGGCCATTGGAGGGTGAACCAACGGCAAAAGGAAGACCTTTCTCTCTGTCTCCCTCTCACTGTCCACTCTGCCTGTCAAAAATAAAAAAAGATAATAAAATAAAAAATAAAAAAAGATTTATAAGTGTTTTTTTCTTTTTGACCAGAGCGTCTCTTTTTAGTTTATGTTGTAAAATTCCAGTGAAAGCTAACAGATGACCTACAGTATACTGCTTTTGTACACAGGAACGCAGTATCAGCAGTGAAAGTTTTATTAGATTTATGGTCTTGCATTCCAAAAACAACCTATAACAGTTTGTTTTTAATGTTTAAGAAATTAATGTTGGTATTATAGAACTAGAAAGTAAATTAATTTTAACCAGAATCATAAATGCTAAGACTGCC
This sequence comes from Lepus europaeus, assembly GCF_033115175.1. Taxonomy (NCBI): domain Eukaryota; kingdom Metazoa; phylum Chordata; class Mammalia; order Lagomorpha; family Leporidae; genus Lepus; species Lepus europaeus. Next base: position 27,494,702 of record NC_084831.1, read on the forward strand.
AAAATCCAGTAGTTACTTCTAAGGGTAAAATACATTTTTTGAATGTGAGAACTTAAAATCACTGAAAGCAAAATCTGTGAAGTAGAATCGCAGTGTTTACCTTTGAGTAAACTTTTTCCTCAGTGGTTTCTTTACTTTAGGAAAGATGAAGATTGCCTTGCTTTTTTGCCTATGTCCTGTTTCCTTAGTTTTGTTCATATGGAACCCACTTTGTGCTCTTAGTTGGTACTGGGGAGGGACAACCAGTCAGGTTATACTTCCTTGTTTTCTGATTGAAAACAAGACTTGGTAATAATCTCAGCTTATCTTCTGAATGAGTAACAGTCTTTATATTTAGGTAGCTTCCAAATAGAAAACAGGTGAATGTGGCTAAAGTACCAACTAATGTAGGAAGCTGGGAAAAGTTCCAGGACAGTTATTAATAGCAGATATAAAAAAAGAAGAAAACCTTTTTACCTTGGGTTCTCACGTGTTGGTTCTACCAAGTGTTCTCTTGAAGACAGACGAGGAAAAAGCAATCCCTTTTCTACGCCTGCACCCTGGATTCTTTCTGAGAACCCTTGCCCCTGCAAAGCTATTTTGCTGAAAAAAGGTTTGTTATTATTAAATGGCCAGCTCTGCTGAGAATTTCTTTTCCCATCAGTTCTCACAAGACTGTGACAGATTAAAGAAATTTGAACAAATGCCCAGTAGACAATGGTAACCTACGGTAGAAATCTTTTCAGGTAAAGTGATGCCAACTGCTACCTTGACCTACTTTCCATATGGCTAATAATGTCTGCTAACAAAGTCAGGCTCGGCTTAGAGGCTGTGCAGTAGCATCACACTTTCTGCCATGGTGCCTCCACTGTGGTGAGCAGGGGAACAGGTTTCACGGGACTGTGCCTTTGTTTTGCTTAATGCTATAAACTCAGCGTTTAGAGTAATATCTGGCATGTCCATAGGAGCTCAGTGTAAATATTTGCTGCATAAGGAATGTGTCAGAAGGAAGGAGAGGCCGAGTTCTGGCTGTGAAGCAAAGCTCATTGCGGGCCTTGAGACTTGAAGAATAGACTTTTCTAATAGGATCTTTGATCATTCTTTCCTGTGTTAAGACAAACTAACTGTTGGCAAGAGAAAACGAAACGAAGATGATGAGGTTCCCATGGGTGTGGAGATGGCGGAGAATACTGACAACCCACTGCGATGCCCGGTGCGACTGTATGAGTTCTACCTGTCAAAGTGGTGAGTGGAGTGGAGTCTGTCGGAATACATAGAGTGCACCTCAGAAAGCAGTTGACAGATTCTGAATTTCGAATGCTCGCCTATCAGAAGAGTAGCTGGCTTGTGATTTTAGACAACGATTTACCCCTAATTTCATCCCCCCATTCCCATTTCTATCTGGGTGGATTTTGAATAAAGAAAAGAATTGCTGGGTTTTTTTCCTGAAAATTTTCTCAAAAGCTGAATCACTGCTATTGTTTGATGTTTACAAGTGTTCCTCAACCTTTTAAGTTCTATCTAACCTCTAGTGACTTCTTCTTATTATTATTATTATTATTATTTAAGTAGGAAGAAGATTTTAAAGAGAGGCTGTTTAGAGGAACTTTGCAATCTTAGAGTTGTTAGATTCACAGTAAAATACTTTTTTTCTCAAAGAAATCTAATGGCTGAATTTTCCCATTGATAATGTGTTGAATGCTCTTGGGATTCATTCCAGAACATGTTTCTCAGCCATGGTGCCCACATGTAAGTTAACTATGTTGCTCCTGAGAATGTTTTGAGTACATAATTTTGTGACTTACAGACTTTGTATTAACAATATACAGTGAATTAACAGTATACGTCCAACTCCGTGTGGATTTCATGAGTATATGAGGAAAGATGTAGCATTACTGGTTACTCTTGGGAGAAAGTGTGTATAAAACCTATTTTTCCCAGTGGGTACACTGCTTATCTGTGCTGTGAGTCACACTGGGAAAAATTGAAAGCCATTGTTAAAGAGTACTTTGTGTTCACTGTACTTTCTGGTCCCTGATTTTCTGCGTTTCTTTTTTGTTTATCTTTCCTGTGGATAGTTCTGAAAGTGTGAAGCAGAGGAATGATGTATTTTACCTTCAGCCTGAACGCTCCTGTGTCCCGAATAGCCCCATGTGGTACTCTACTTTCCCGATAGACCCTGGGACCCTGGACACCATGTTAACACGGATTCTTATGGTGAGGGAGGTACATGAAGAACTTGCCAAAGCCAAATCTGAAGACTCTGATGTTGAATTATCAGATTAAAGTGGAAATGAGGTTCCTATTTTCATACACATTGGTATGCACCAAACTGTGAATGCATCCAGCTGTTGGAGACGATGTGTAACTCCGAGTCCTCCTGACTTGACTGTAAGATAACGGAAAACAGTCGGCTCGAGAACCACAGTGTGGATGTACAAAGGAAAACTGAAGGAAAGCATATGAACTAAGACGTGTTCCGTGGCAGTGATATAGTTCGTAGACATCTTCAGAACGACTAACCAATTCCTCTGAGTGGTGCATAATCTTATTTTGTTTGGGAATAACAAATTGTGGAATATTTTTAAGGAAAACTGTTGTATAAAATTCTACCATAGTAACCTTAGACCTTAGAGAGGTAGCTTTGGAGTGAAACCTTGGCTGCAGCAGGCTACTTCGGCAAGCCTTTTGTCAAAGGGGAGACATCAGTGCAGAGCTAAGAGTGACATCACATGAGGACTGTGGGGCCCGGATGAAGACCCAATAAAAATGCTCAACTCTTTTAAAAGAGAGTGAAGTGGTCTTGATTTTGATCTTCACTGCCAAGCCAGTTCTGTGAAGGAGAGAAGCCTCTGGTGCTTCTGCCACGGGCCCCTCACATCAGGGAAAACGACCTTCACTGCTGTTCGCAGAGCAGTGTAGTGTGTCCCTGTCACTTCTGGGTCAAGCCTTCTCGGCTGCGAGTCTGAGTGTGGGTTAATTAAGGTAAAGGGGATGATATTCCACAAGCTAATTATGTACACAGAAAATCTGTGGAGCCCATTAGACCCCAAGTGTCTTGAAATGTTTGTAGAAAACCCACTAAAATGCCCACTTCTCTGGGTGCAGGCCTTTGTTGCTGCTGTCTCATAGCCTGAGCTGTGGTACAGAAATGGGAGTTCTCTTTGTTTTCTTTTTCCCCAGTGGCAGCTTTTCTCCCATTGTTTTGCCTTCCTGTTTCCCAAATGATCCCTCTTCTTTTGTCTTTTGCACCATTTTCTGGAGGCCCTTATCATTTCAGAAAAAAAAAAAAGTCTGTCTCCTTACTCTGGCAAACCTGTGGGTGAGTCCACAAAGACACAGTATTACTTAGCTATCTGGGTTACGGTAGGAAAGGTCCTATAGGTTCCTGTGTAAATCATTTGGACAATGACCTTATTGCCCTAAGAAACTTGAAAATAGGGATTCTGGGTTAGGATACGAAGACAGTGACTTTCTTACATATGCATAATCAGGTCTTCTTATAGCATTATCCCAGACGCTAGCTGTTTTAGTAGTGGTGTGAGGATTGCAAGTCATAGGCATGTGTGGCATATCAGTCCTCTTTCTCATCTCTCTCTTCCGTTTCTTCCCCACAACATTTTGAGTCAAAGCTTTCATGATTTTGGCCAATCACAGAAAACTTCCTTATTAGTTGAGATTAATTTGACTCTGTGATAAAGTTGAAAGAAGTTTAAAAAAAAAAAAAAAGCCTCTTGGAAAGTTTAATCTTGGAAGAATTTTCCGTATGTCCCAGTTTTTAGGTGGGGGTGTCAGGTGTATTTTTTTTTTTTTTATGAAAGTCTTTGGACTACAATAAAAGTTTTAAAATAGGCCTTTTGACATTGTGTACTTGATGGGTCTGTCCCTTTCTCTGCCTGTAACAAATCTTACTTTTTGTTACCAAGAACTGTGTGAAAGAAGTAAATCTGCCCCGATTCTGTACAATTGATTTCATCTGTGTTTGTCATTGCTGACTGGAAACTTCTTACTTCCAGACTTTGTTTGATATAAAGGAAAAACAGTTCAATTGTCTTATAAGTCTGCCAATAAACTATCCAGAAACATCAGGTGTAATAGTCCCCGCGATACGAATTTTATGGTTTGTCTGAACACTAACATTTTCCCCTTTTTGTAGTTGTATGAAAAACAAATATTGTTAGCATAGTAGATAAATTGTTATAAAATACCAGAAAGAAAAAAAATCTGTATCTTAACCAAGAGCAGCCAATACCCAGATATGACTGCATCAGAATTTCAGTTGCATGTTAGTTCATACAGTTGCCCAGAACCCTAAATTAATTCATAAGAGAAGATATTATTGGTCATTCTTCATAAGTGTAGCTGTTGATGTTGTGTCCCATTATTTGCGTTTTCTGTTTTATTAAAATTGTGTAAAATTACATTTCTTTTCTAGGGGAGGAAAAAAAATCTCAAACACAGAGAAACATCTGAATCATCCTTACTGTTCTTTCTTGGTTTTCAACAACTTTGGATTTTCCCCTTGCAGAAACCAACAAAAATATTCCCTTAGAATAAAATAGTATATTTGTATTTGATGGGTGAGTTCTTTTTCTTTATGTCTTGGAAAAATTTTAAATATCTTTTTTTCTATTTGTATTGCTTTGACTCAATAGAAAGTAAAATTACAAAGAAAGCATTTTTCAGGAAAGAAATGATTTATTTCCTTGCTGAGTCTTTCAGTTGCTTCCTTTTCTCCGTCAAAAGACTTGTTGCCATTTGTAACTAATTCGGGAGCTCTTTAAAGCCTCATGGAGAAATACAGGGCACCCTTTATTTATTCCATTTCAGGTGAGCTTTTTTGAGATTTACAAAGCTTGCATCGTTTAAAGTTTAATGATGTTGAAACTGAGAGATTAAAGAATATATAGTATAAATACATATTTAAGTCGAGAAAGTAAGACTAAATTGTGTTTTCCATAGACTCTAGGGCTGTCTTGGTATTGGGCAGATACGTCTTCCAGATTCCACATGGATTCTTTTTAGCATCTTTCCTGTGGCAGTCTTAACTTTGTAAAGCAAGAGTTTTCTAAGGAACTATAAAATATAATTGATTTCTGTCAGTGAATCTCAGTTTTCTGTTAAATTTAGAACTTAGTTTTCTGTGTGAATAAAAAGGACCCGTATGAGTTGAAATTTTCAGAAACAATACCCTTCTAATTCTTTTTGAAAAGTTCGTGGAAACTGGCATTGAAAGACAAGTTTATTTTTGGTGCAAAACATTTTGAGATGGATTGCATGGTTTTTATGTACTTTGCATTTTCCATGAACTTTCTGAATATCTGTCTTGTCTATCATCACACTTGGTTATCATCATTGGAAAAAATATTCATCAAAAGATCCCATTACATAGAAGAGGGACCATAGGCATTGGAGCCTCCTCCTCCTGCTTACTGGCTGCTAACCCTTGGTAGATTCCTTAACCTCTGTGTGCCTCAGTTTCCTCCTCTTACAAAGCAGACATAGTGATAGCTCCTTCCAGGCGGTTGTGCCTGGCACACGGTAGGCTTTCAAATGTCAGCTATTTTTAATAAATGGCCTAGCATGTACGGAGACTTTAAATAAATGTTCCTTTCTGGGCTGCAGTCTGAATTTTTTCTAAGTTCAACATTTTGGATTCTGTAAAACATACTTTCCATATGACGAGTTCTGTGTATTTGAATCAGGTATTTAGAATGATTACTATAATAAAAATCCTACGTTCTTCAATCTTGTATTTATGTACATGTCAGTAGTGATCAATGTCACAAAAGCCCACTGATGTATGGCTTTACTACATTGGAAAAGCAAAAAAGCAATAGGTACACAAAGAGCATGTGTTGGAATTTATTTTTTAATTGGGAGCAAACCCATGATCCCTGAAGCTGTTTTCTCTGGGTAGTGGTTACACATCATCACTTTAGGAACCAGACAACAATATCTGTTTCTCTACTTCTTCACTTTATTAACAGATCCTACTTCATGAGTGTTAGCTAGCCAGCAGCTCCGTTGGTTGGCAAGAATGTGTTTTTCAGACTACCTTGCAGCTAGGAGTGAACACGGAATTGAGTTTTGGCCATTGGGATGGAAGCAGAGATGAGCTTAAAAACAGCCAGGGCTCCCCCTTGAAAGGAGTAAGTTCGCCATCTGCTCCCTGTCCATTCCTGTGGGCCGGCACTTGAGCGTGCTGGCGGTGGGAAGGGTACCAGGGGAAGCCCAGGAAGCTCTGTCCAGAGGTGCCGCCCATCTCCTCCTGGGCCAGCTGCCAGCTCAGACCTTCCTCCAAGAAAGGTTTCTTCTTACTCAGGACTCTGTTGCTGGTCTCCATTGGAGCAGCAGCCAGGTACATAACTCACACTGTCACATCACTGTGCGGCAGAACTGGACGTTCTGAGCACAGCTGTAAGGAAGAAACAGATTATCATACTGAAAGGTAATAAATGAAACACTTCATTTGAAATTCACTATTGGCCGGCACCGTGGCTCTCTAGGCTAATCCTCTGCCTGCGGCGCCGGCACCCCGGGTTCTAGTCCTGGATAGGGCACCGAATTCTGTCCCAGTTGCTCCTCTTGCAGTCCAGCTCTCTACTGTGGCCCAGGTTCTTGGGCTCTGCACCCGCATGGGAGACCAGGAAGAAGCACCTGGCTCCTGGCTTTGGATCAGCGTGGTGCGCTGGCTGCAGCGGCCATTGGGGGGTGAACCAATGGAAGGAAGACCTTTCTCTCTGTCGCTCTCTCTCTCACTGTCCACTCTGCCTGTCCAAAAAAAAAAAAAAAAAGTCACTATTTTCAGGTGTTCAGAGTATATAAAGAAGGAACAGAGTTAACCAACGATTAAAATAGCTCACTAGATACAAAATAAATTCCAAGCAATTTTCTTTTTTTTTTCTTTCTTTCTTTCTTTCTTTTTTTTTTTTTTTTTTTTTTTTGACAGGCAGAGTGGACAGTGAGAGAGAGAGAGACAGAGAGAAAGGTCTTCCTTTGCCGTTGGTTCACCCTCCAATGGCCGCTGCGGCCGGCACAGTAGAGAGGAGGATTAGCAGGCAGAGGATTAGCCTATTGAGCTGCGGCGCCGCCCCCCAAGCAATTTTCTACAAGAGCTGTAATTCATTAGGTAATATAATTGAAAGGGTGCCAGGCATGGTAGCAACAAAAACTATAAAGTGTTTAGTAATTAAGTAATACACAAGACTCCTATGTTTGTTTTAGCTGGAAAAACTGGCTTTTTACATGGAAGAAAATAAAAGGATCCCTAACTAGCATTTGTGTGCAAAGAGAGACTGTTGGATCAGTTTAGTTTCTAAATGTGAAAGGTAAGATTACCAAAATTAACAGGAAACAGGTGAATTTTATTGTGATTTAGACATAGGGATGAGCTTAAGTAAAACCCCCAAAGCACAATTCATGTAAAATGGTTGAAAATTAAAGATTTGTTACATCAAAATTAAAGATTCCTGTTCAGTAAAAGCTAATGTTAACAAATTCAGTTTAAAAAGACACTTGAAAAGTTTAAATCCACCAAAAGATTTGTCTGAAAAATGCAAAAACTGCTGAATCATAAAAATTGAATAAAAGATAATGAGTAGTTGCTAAAAGAAAAGCCCCAAAGGGTGATGAGTCTATGAAGAGATGCTCACACTCAGTCATTGGATTTTTTTTAGAGCTATCACTTAAGAGAAATGGCTGTTGCCAGTGCTGGTGGTAGTGTGGGAATACAAAGGGCCTCACACAGAAGAGGAGTAGATGTGGGCCTGCACCTGCTCTCAGCCTGCAGGAGGCCTGGAGGGCGGCCTTCAGCCTCTCGCCCATTCTGTAGGAGATGTGCATTATCAAGTGCTTGCTTCTGGTGTCTGTGTAGTGGACGGTTCCTATCTTAATTCATCCAGTGAACCACCCTGATCAGTGATATATCATAGATGAGAATACTTCAAAAAGTTGGTAGACAAACGGAATTCAAAGTACAGTTTATTTTGGTGCAAAACCAACTTTGAATGCCATGCATAGTTTTTGCATTGTACGTTTTCCAACTAGTATGAAAAAAAATTTTTTTACATCGAAATAGACTTTTAATTCCATTCGTGTGTGTTTATGTGTATTTGTACACACTTTTGGATTAGATATATAGCCTTTATCACCTCAAGGTTATTCTATTCCAGGTTTGCTATGAGTTTTAATTATAAATGAAAAAGAGTTGAATTTACCAGATACTTTGTTTTACATCTGTTGTTGCAGTTATACTTTATCGAAGTTGTGAAGTTTGGTGAAGGTTTCCTGACATTGAACTGCTCTTGACTTCCTTTGATCAGCCCGTGTTGATATTTTTGTAAGCACCCACTAGTAGAAATAGCTAGCGGATTATTTTTTATTGCATTTTTGTTGCATCTCTAGACATGAGTAAAATGTTTCTTAAGGTTTTTTTTTTTTTTTTCCATCTTCAATTCTCCTTATTTGGTTTTGGGATGACTCTAACACTGGTTTCAAAAACAACTGTGCAGATCCTTGTCCATTTTGTCTAACAGCTGACTCACGATTTGAGAATAGTCAAACTGTAGAACTTTAAGTAGTTGTGTGTGTGTGTGTGTTTTAAGGGCCTTTACCTGTTTAATTTACTTTTAAAAACTGATCCACTCAAGTTTTGAAAGTCTTGCCACTTTGGATTTTTATATTTCTCTACAGGTTTCTCATTTTCTTCTGTGTGTCCCAGTTTACCGTGGTGTAGTTCTGCTCACTTCCTCCTTCCATTCTGTGTTTCATTTACACCTTCTCTTCTTCTCAGTCTACCTGTCCTAGCCAGCATTTGGTTTTGTCAGTCTTCTCTCTTTCATATTATTCTGATGGCATTGCTCTTGTTCCTTTGTTATTTTCTCCTGTTGTTCATATTTTTAATGTACCAAGTTGAATGATTGCTTCCTTTGTTGTGAGTTTTTCTTGTGTCTTGAAAGTGATTCTGATTCGTCAACGTTCCCTCTCGGCACTGTGCTGGCTGAGCTCCCAGGTTAAGATGTGATGACAGCATCATCGGTTGGGGCCAGGTGTTTTCTCACTTGTGTTTTTTAAACATTGATTTATTTATCTGAAAGAGAGGGAGAGACACGGAGAGAGAGAGATCTTCCATCTACTGGTTCACTGCCTGTTTGGCTATAATGGCCGAGGCTGGGCCAGGCTGAAGCCAGGAACCAGGAGCTTCTTCCAGGTCTCCCATATGGATAGCAGGAGCCCAAGCACTTGGACCATCCTCTGCTGCTTTCCCAGGCCATTAGCAGGGACTCACCATGTGTGGTGCCGGCATTGTAGGCTGCGCTCTAGTTGCCACGCCACAAGGCTGGGCCCCTCTCCCTTCCTTTTGTAGCGCACCATCGACCATGCTCTTTCCCTGCCTGCTGTCCTGTCATTTCAAGCGCTAGCTGAGATATACTGATAGCCATGATTCAGAATGTCCTTCACTGCTCTCTTATGCGGGGATCGTCGTCTTCCACGTTCTTCTTTGCATTGAATCGTTTATCAGATACAGTAAGTCTTGCTTCCTCAGCCACCTCTCGGTCGAGTCCCAGCGCCGAACACCAGGGCGCTCTCCGTGGTCAGTGAGGCACAGCCGAGCGTGCCCGGGGACGTCCCCTTAGCTGGCTTCAGTCGGCGCCCTCTGGCCTTCCTCTTTAACATGCTCATCAGTGCTTGTCCGGGAGCCCCTGTGAGTGAACTGTTTTCTCAGTCAGTCACGTCCCAGCGTCCCAGCATCGTCCCAGCATCGCAGGCTCACACCCCACCCAGGCCGGGCGGAGCGGAGCGGGAGAGGCTAGTTTACGTGTTTGAATTACTGCGGGTACACGCTGCTGGCCCCCACCGCAGCCCCCATTTCCTGTGCTTTGTGGGTGCCCCCTGCTTTCCTTCGAGGGGTGTACTCTGCGTCTGTTTGCAGTCCCTCTGCTCTCACGACTGGCAGTTACCTCTAACACTGTTCATGTTGGTTGGCCCCGTTGGTTGAACCTTTCTTCTTTGTTTCTTTGGTCTTGCCTACCCTCGCCTTGTTGACATTTTGGGGGAACGAGGTCCGGGGTTTGTTTTTCCCTTAGATTCAGCTCCTTGCTTGGAAGCAGAGCGATAGAGAGCGACCTGCCATCCTCTAGGTCACTCCCCGACGGCTGCAGGAACAGCTCTGGTGCCTCCGTCCGCTGCCTCCCCCGGGGCAGCAGTGGAGCTGCCAGGCCGTGAACGTGGCACCCGTGGGGATGCAAGCGGCACGTACCTGCCGCGCTGGCCCCTGCTCCCGGGCTCAGTCCTAGCTGAGTTCAGTCCTTGTCAGCCCTAGCTGTCGCAGTCTGGGAACGTCCCCACGCCCTTGTCGCCAGGACTTCCTCCGTCCCATCTGGGCCGCTCCAGGAATGTGTGGGCGGAGCTCTCGGAAGCCTCCCGTCCGACGGGATTGGCTCGACTGCTCCGGTGGGCGTGCTCGAGCCTGCCCGGTGGAAATTCGGAGGTCCAGTTCTCCCTGAGCACCTGGACACGGCAGCCCTCGCCGTCCACGAGCCCCGGGCCTGGCTGGCCCTGAGCCGCCGGCCGCGCTTCGGCTGCGCTTCGCTCTCCCGGGCCGTGGCCTTGGTGTTTCTTCACGGTCTCCGCTTCCCCCCTCTCCTAGGACGTCGTCAGACACTGGCACTTCGAGGCTGCGGTGCGTGTCCTGTCTTCTCTCGCTGCTCCCTTCTGGTCAGGTGGCCCAGGTGGCCCTCCAGCGCCTCTGTCACACTTGTCCTGGTTTCCACATTGCCTGTGCCCACTTGGTTCTTGCTCCTTTTTCAGATCGCTGGTGTTTCCCGGTGGACTGATTTTCTTTGAGCTCTTAGCATGCAGTTGGTTTTCTGCCCGTCAGGAGGGCCTGGGAGCTCCCGGGTGAAAGGCCAAAGCCACACCACCCCTCCCAGGGCCTGACTTAGGGAGAGGGAGGTCACCGGCGACGGCGCTGGTCCTCCACGGCTGCTGGTCCCGCTGCCACCAGGGACATGACTGATCTTCCCACTGACGCCCCAGCTCCCGTTCCAGTTTGCCCCAACCTGCACCTCCTCAGGCCTTGAGACCTGAGGGGCTTCGAGTGGTTTGATTTTTGGCAGTGGTGCCTCCGATGTCTGCTCCCAGGGGTTGGTCTGTGGGGAAGGGAGCCGATAGCTGCTTCGCTGTCTTCCTAGGAGCCAGAGCCCCAGCAGCGTTCCCGTTGTCCGTGGATTCCCATCTCTCTCGGATCTACGAGAAGTGTGATGGTTGCATCTAGTTCCTTAGCTTATGCTGGGTGGTATTCGTTGTAACATGTCTACTAAGTGGTCAGATATTGGTATTCTGTTTTTTATTTTAAGATGTATGTATTTATTGGAAAGGTAGAGTTAGAGGGGGAGAGGAGAGACAGATCTTCCATCTGCAGGTTCTCTCCCCAAATGACCACAATGGCCAGACCGAAGCCAGGAGCTTCTTCCGGGTCTCCCATGTGGGTGCAGGGACCCAAGCACCTGGGCCATCTTCTGCTGTTTTCCCAGGTGCCTTAGACAGCAGCTGGATCAGAAGTGGATCAGCTGGGACTCAAACCAGCGCCCATGTGGGATGCCAGTGTCTCAGAGGCTTAGCCCATGACACCACAGTGCCGGCCCCCAGTAGTCAGATTTCGAATGCTGATGTTTTCACCTCCATTCCTGCTTTTTGATTGGCTGCTTAAAAATAACTTTTCTCTCCCAGTATGCTTTAGATGTTACATATTCAAGTTGTGAATCTTTATAGAGACTGTCAGGATACTTACAGCATGAACACCTGGCTTAAACTTAAGCTCATCACTATCTCAGGGACCTTGGATGACCTCAGTCACCACCCCACCCCATCGAGTAAGTCATGGTGCAGCATTTTAATTGCTTCTCATTGTTCTGTACCCAAGTACTAGCCCCCGGGAGCCTGCCCGGTCAGGTCCGATGGGGTGCCCGCCCGCAGCAGCCAGCAGTGACTGAGTCTGCCCTTGTCTTGCCCGGTCGTCCCCACCCCCCCACAACGACGGCTGATGTTACCGTCCCCCCCTAACGACGGCTGATGTCACCGCGCACCGTGAAGTGCATGCAGACTGTGACAGGGACCAGGGATGTGACCACGAGCTCACTCGCATGCCTGTGTGTTTCAGATGCTGAAGTTTATGTTGCTTATTGGAGTAAGAAAGTGGCGTTTAATATGCAAAGAGCGTCATGGTTTTGAGAGAGCTGGCTTGCAGGGGCAGTGTGGAGACAGCGGGGGTTACGGTCTGGGTTCTCCACTGCTGTCTGCTAACCACTGAGGGGCGCTTGTAGGGCAGGAGCCCTGCTCCGAGGCTGTGTGCGTTCCAGAGTGGCAAGTTCCCCAGGTGTCGGGCCGAGTGGCACCTGCGATGTTACTGTTAGAGCTGCTACAAAACCCCAGGTGAGGCTGCAGCCTCGTGAACTTGCAGGTGAGCGGGAGACAAAACGCGAGTGCGGGAAGCAGGTGAAGGCACAGGAGCCCCTGTCGCCCCGGAGTCTAGCCCTGCGGATGCACCCGAAGACCAGAGGGCGTTCCCTGGGAAAGAGCTCAACACTGCTCAACCGCATGGGATCTGATCTGTTTTAATGCTTTGATGTCTTCAGACAGCTAATACGTGCCAAGAGCATCACATGCCCACAGCTGTTCTTGGCTGCTCCGGCGGGAGCCCAGGTGTGACTCCAGGTGTGGGCGGCCGCGTGCACACGGAGCTCTCGGCTCTCCTCCACCTAGCCCGCTTCCCGGATGGCGGGACACTGCGTGGATCTGTCCCGGCTCTGGCTTTACACAAGTTCACGGACCAGGGCATTCACAGTGTACAGTCGGCTGTGCTACAAGCCGGGTTTGTGCCACTTCCTGTCAGCAGACCTGGGGGAGGAAGTCTCGGATGGCTGCCGTCTTCTCTCCCTGCCCGCTGCACGTGAGCTCAGCCCTGCTGAGACCCGAGCCTGCTGCCCTTGTCCTAGGGAGGGGCGGGGCCGTTAGTGCTTGCTCCTCAGAGAAAGACCCAGAAGCACGAGACCCTGGACTGACCGCTGGCTGCGTGCTGTTGTGGAGCCCCGGGCTGAGCTGCCCCTGCTTTCCTGCGAACTGCCTGCCGCCACCACCCAACGTCAGCTTTGTTTCTCTGGGGACAGCCCAGCGGCCAGCCCGGTGGTCCTGGAGCAGGCTTCCTTCATCTTGGCACCACCGTGGTCCCAGGATCCCCAGGCTAGCGTCTGAGAACGGAAGCCACCTCTCGTCTATGTGCAGAAGGCTGCGAGCGTAGACTGCATGTCCCGGACACGGAACCCGCATTGTCGACAGCGACTCTGCCACCCGCGCCGTCAACCTCCACGGGCCTGGCGCTTTCCCTCCTCGTCCGCCCAAACCCAGCCCAGTCTTGGAGCCGTGCTGCAGCTGTGCCTCCCCTGTGCCGCACACACTGCTCGGGGCATTCATGAGCTGGTGAACAGAACGGCCCCAGCTTCTGGGGGGCGGTCCCCAGGCTTGCGTGTGAGTGCAGAGAGGTGCACGTATTTGAAAGGCAGAGAGGAGAGCTCTTCCACCCACTGGTTCACTCCCAAGGCTGAACTGGGAGCCACGAGCCATCCTGCTGTCCCACATGGGTGCAGGGGCCCCAGTCTCTGGCCCATCTGCTGCCTTCCTAGGCGCGTGAGCAGGAAACAGCAGAAGCAGAGCAGCAGAGACTGGAACCGCCCCAAGGAGACGCGTGCGTTCCAAGTGGCGGCTCGGCCTGCTGCGCACCACACCAGTGCCTCGGGCGGCGGCTGCAGCCCAGGAGCAGCAGGGAGGGCTCAAGCACTTGGGTGCCTGCCACCCCCAGGGGACACTGGATTGTTCCGGCTCCTGACTTGGGCCTGGCCCAGCCCTGGCCACTGGGGCCTTTAGGGGGCTGAACCAACGAATGGAAGTGCTCGCTTTCCAACTGCCTTTCAGATAAAAAAGCAAAGTAAAACAAAGCCGTAGGGGACGGTGAGAGGAGGGCCCTGCACAGGTGCTTTCTGTCTGCACCGGGAACTGGCGGAGACACTGGCCAGGCCCGACCTTGCCACGAGCGGTCACTTCGAGCTGTTCCTTGTTGGTACCCTCCTGCCACGCAGCACGTGGGGGTTTTTCCTGTCCTAGCAGCACCAGCACACTGGGTCTGCCCTGCCCAGGCCCTCCGTGGGGAGGCACAGGAGTGGGCAGCCCAGGTCCTGGAAATCTGGCGCATTAGGAAGCTACCACCCGCACCCCACCCACCAGAGACTGGAGGTGAGGGAGGGGGAAGTTAGAGCTGTGGCCCTCAAACCAGGCAGGACTCATCACGCAGGAGCCGAGGGCCCCCGCTTGTGGACTGAGGGCTTCTGGGCACGCACCTGCTGTTTCCAGAGGGCGTGGACCTCGTCAGCACCTTCACTTACCAGATTAGCCAAGGGAAGCTGCGAGAAGGGGAACAGCAGTGCCGATCGCACCAACAGGAAGGCCGAAGCTGCAGCTTCCAGCCCCGAGGTGACTGCGTTTCCTGTGAGCTGAGAGGGACAAGGAAATCCTCTCCAGGCCTCCTAGGAAATCAGACTTGGCGAGGGAAGAGGAGAGTCTTGCAAGCTAAGGCCCCGGGACTCGGCAGGATCTTGGAGGGCGGCGTTGGGGATGACAAGGGTTGACGTGAGCCCTGACGGCCTCGCTCCCCTAAGCAGCTCCCCAGTCAGCAGCCAGGGGATGACAGTCCTCTCAACCCAAGCCCCGAGCCTGGAAAGCGGAGCTGGTTCCTAGTTGGTGCCCTGGAGCAGGGGCAGGCGAAGTAGGGGATGAGAAGTTACTTATTTCACCTCCGACACTGAGAAACACGTCCCCTTCGGTGGGCTGTGGCCGAGATAAACAAGACACAGAAGTGGAGCCTGGTGGCCAAGAGAAGCCTCCTGCGGGCCAGGGGCCAGGACCTCGTGGCAGCCCCAAGGCAGCAGGTGTCCGGGGCCGCCATCGCCGCCGCCTGCTTCAGCTCCGTCCAGGCCAGCTGCCACGTGGCCACTCTGTCCCAGGCGCCCTTCACCGAGCCCAGCACCGTGGCTGTTTGGGCACGGGTGCACCCCTGCTTGGGTGCTCCTTGGTGGACTGGCACATTCCTTACCCAGAGGGGACGCCGTGGCACTGCACGTGTGCGTTTTGGCTGCGGGTCCTCAGAGTAGGCTTCCAGATGTTAGGAAGGCAGGCTGCCCGCTCCCACTCGAGACCTGCTGAGTGAGACCCAGCGACCCCATGCTGGCATGGGAGGGCCGTGCTGCTGCCCGGCCCATCACCCTCTGCGGGCCCACTGTGCCTGGCCCCGCCCCTTGCTTTCTCAAGCACCCAAGACCACCCAGCCCTCCTGTTCCTCTGCACGCCAGTGCTGTGTGAACGGTCACAGGGAGCACACTGGAGCACGCGGCCACCTGAGACTGGCCTGGGAGCCCGAGGGAAGAGAGGTGGCCAGAAACCGCACAGGCCACACAGCCCCCAGGGCTCTGGCTCCAGCGCTGGGAGAGCATGGACTGATTTTTAAAGGACCAAAGTCTCCTCCAAGGAGGTGACAAGGCACAGTGCCCAGCAAGGCCCCGCCCACCCCCGAGCAGCAGTGGGGGCCAGGGTGGAGCCTAAGGCGTGGTGTCAAGCAGTGTAGGCAGGCACACAATTCAATAGCTGTTTAATCATCTCACGACAACAGTAGTGCAGTAGTAGAAATTGTTTCTTTTTAGAAAGTCACTCCCCCCAACTCCCAGTGCTCAACACGCAGACACCTCAGCGGAGGAGCCAAGGGGCTCTGATCTGGGGGCTCAGTCTCCAAGTCGAGGTTGCCCGGTGTGCACCCGAGAGCCCTGCGAGGAGCTGATGCCCACATGCGAAGGCCCGGGGAGCAGACAGCCGGCGGGACAGGGCCACGGCAGGCAGTCACACATACGCCCCCGGCATCGCCACCGTGGGTCTCCCACAGTCTCAGGCCGGGAGCAGGGGCTCAGTCCTGCAGCAGCAAGTGCTGGCCAGAGGAGAGCGGGTGGCCCCCCGCTAGGCCCCCGGCCAAGGGTCCCTCTCCCCTGAGCCGGTCTCCCCCACCCCAGCCAGACAGGAGCTGGGTCTGCAGGGCGCCAGCAGCAGTGCTGAGCACGGGGGATGCACCTGCTCCCCACCCAGTGACAGGGCGTGCTCCGTGCCAGGGGGCAGGGCCGGGGCCACAGCGAGGCTCTGCTCGGTCCAGTGCCCGGGCGTGTGCGGCGGGGGCCTCGTTGTGCGGTGCCCTGGGAGCAGCCCCGGCTGGCAATGTCTGCCTTCGGGCAGGGGCGGTTCTGCCACAAAACGGGAGGCCCTGAGGTGTGGACGTGTTGGGGTGTCGGGGCCTACGGGGCAGGTTTAGAGACAAGCTCTTCTTCACAGCTTCGTTCAGGGTTCCTGGAGAGCGTGTGGGTTCAAGTACCAGCAATGCCGGTGGGGGCTGGGGCGGAGCGGCCAGCAGGCGCTGGGCCCTGGCGCCGCCGATGCCTGCCCTGAGGACACAGACCAGGTGGCTACAAGATCTCCTCTCGAGGACTCCTGGTCTTCAGCGGGGTCTGCCCGTTGGGCACAGAGCCGTTCTGGCCGTGCAGGAGCTTGCCCTTCTCTCGGTCTGGCCACGTGAAGATGGCGTCGTCGCTGTCCAGCTCCGACTCGGAGTGCATCAGGCTGCTGCCCAGCACTGGGCCTTTCTGTCTGACGCCTGCAGGGAAGACGGGGCCTTGTGTCAGGGCCAGCGTGTGCGCCCTGCACCTGGGCAGTCTGGGCAGGCGCCAAGGGGCAGGGGAAGGCACGGGCCTTGGGAGCTGGCCTCCCTCCTTTCTTTAAAAGGTGACCAGGCAGGTGGGCATCTGGCGCGGTAGTTAGATGCTGCTCGGGACGCCCACATCCGGTATCGGAGGGCCCGGTTCAAGCCTCGGCCCCTCAGCTTCCAGGTAACTTCCTGCGAATGCACACCCTGGGAGGCAGCAGCTGATGGCGCAGGTGCCCAGGGCCTGCCCCTCACGTGGGAGACTCAGGTTGAGTTCCAGGCTCCTGGTTTGGGCCTGGCCCAGCCCTGGCTGCTGCAGGCATTTGGGGAGTCATCGAGTGAAGGGAAGGTCTCTGTTCTGCCTGCCATCTCTTACGTGTTTTCACATAAGACAACGCCACAGTGGCCACATGAGGCGCATGTGACCCAGGCAACGTGATCAAGCGCGTCACCCAGCCATCCCTCCCCAGGACACTGGAGAGATCGAGGGGTTCGCGGCCATTCTCTTCCGTCCGCCTTAAAGTCACACGTTCGGGGCTCCTCAGGCTGAGGACACCCAGACGCTGACTGCACCTATCACCTGGAACCACCCCCTCCTGCGGACCTCACCCAAATGCTGCGGAGTGCAGCACAGGCTGGGGCTCTGGCCCTGTCTGCAGTTCTGGGACAGGCCTGTGCAGCCATCTGCCCCCGTCTCAGGATGGCAGAATACCAGGCCACAGAAGAGCAGGAGCAGCCCAGGGCTGTCCAATGGGGTGGGGACAGTGACGAGTTTGCGAACCAGGCCAGGTGCACGGAACCCCACCCCGTTCTCCCAGTGTGCACTAGCAGCCTCTTGGCCAGAGCTGCAAAGGAGGAAACGCACGGGGAGAGGGGCTCCTCCTGGTTCCACAAGGCCGTCCCACCACTCGCTCCTGCTCGCTCGGCCTGCGGCACTGAGCGCCCTTCAGCACCTCTGACAGAAAGTGGAGCGGCGCCGGCGCTGTGGGCTAGTGGATGAAGCCTCCGTCTGTGAGATGCAGCGCCAGCCTGAGTGCCAGCTGCTCCACTTCCAATCCAGCCCCTGCCAACGGGCCTAGTAAAGCCACGGAGGATGGCCAAAGGGCTTGGGCCCCTGCATCCCTGTGGGAGACCCAGATGGAGTTCTAGGCTCCCGGCGCAGTCCCAGCTGGCGTGGCCGTCTGGGGAGTGAACCAGCAGACTGAAGTGCACTCTCGCTCGCTCTCACTTGCTCTCCCCCTCTCTCATGCTGCCTTCCAAATAAATAAGTTTAAAAAAAGAAAACTGAAAGAACTCAATGCCAGTCACCAGTGTGCATATCCCGACACAGGACTTAGCAATGTGCATGACGGAGTGGACACTGGTTACTCCTACACCAGCCCGGGCGGTATCTGTGACCCGGGGGGAGGCGGGAACAGCCTGGAAGCACAAAGGGGCTCTGGGCAGTGATTCTGCGGGGTGTTCACCGTGAAAACCCATCAAGCGACACTGCTGCTTTTCCGTTCAGATCAGGCTGAACCCCATGAAAAGGGCCATTGTTACAGGGCAAGAGAAGAATCAAGCATCAGTAATTTCATTTGGTTCAACCTGAAATACTTGAACAGGACGTTTTGAATGTCTTGAAAATATCGATAGAAAAGAAAAACCAGGCTGGCGCCGCAGCTCACTAGGCTAATCCTCCACCAAGCGGCGCCAGCACACCAGGTTCTAGTCCCGGTCGGGGCGCCAGATTCTGTCCTGGTTGCCCCTCTTCCAGGTCAGCTCTCTGCTATGGCCCGGGAGTGCAGTGGAGGATGGCCCAAGTGTTTGGGCCCTGCACCCGCATGGGAGACCAGGAGAAGCACCTGGCTCCTGCCATCGGATCAGCGCGGTGCGCCGGCCGCAGCACGCTACCGTGGCGGCCATTGGAGGGTGAACCAACGGCAAAAGGAAGACCTTTCTCTCTGTCTCTCTCTCTCTCTCTGTCCACTCTGCCTGTCAAAAAAAAAAAAAAAAAAAAAGAAAAGAAAAACCAAACCAAACCAACCCAAAACAAGGCCGCTGAGTGTCAGCGCTGTCCCGAGGGTGGGCAACACGCCCCCTGCCAGCTGCTCCACACTGCACGCCTTCACTTCCCATGACAGGGGCCCGAGTCCTGCTCTCGTCCTGTTAGCAACCGGGCCGAATCCACAGAGCCCAGAGAGCGGGCTGCCCAGGCGTTCCCCGCCTCCCTGCTGGGCTGCGCCCCTCGGAACAGCCCACTCTCCCACAGCGCCTGCTCAGGACCCGCCCCTCCTCACTGCCTGCTACAGGACCTGGCCAGGACCCCCCCAGGACACCTCTGCCCTTGTCCTGCTTCTCATTTTCACTGCTCAGCTTCAACAAGGGCTTTGAAGCACCCTGAGCCTCTGCCTGCCCCCTCCCTCGCCCTCTCACCGTCCACTCTGGCCCTGGTGACCGGAGTGACCCTGTGGCAGCAGCATGGCTGATGGGTCTCCCGAGTTCCTCACCCTGCTATGGGGACATGACCCACTTCTGGGGTGTGACCCTCACCAGCGGGAAGAAGATTCCTCCGTCTACACTTGCAGTCCGGACTGTTCTGCTGAGTTCAGTTTAACTCATCTACTCTAACCCAAACGCCGCCCCCGGGTCCTGATGCTGTCAACGGTGCCATCATTCTCTCTCCCCAGCGGAAGTCAGCCTTTACTCTCCTGCCCCTCCGCCTCACTGACACCACACTACTTCCGCCATTACTACCTCCTCCTCCAGCCACTGCAAAAATCCCCTTGCTGGCCTCCCTGCCTAAGAAGGCTTTGTGGTTTCCCAAGAGGTCACTTCTCATCAGCATCAGGACAAAGGACTGCCTGCTGAGCCGATTCTCCGAATTTTCCACAATCGGCCCCATCAACCCTCCAGCCCCATGTCCTCAGCTCCCTCTGTAACTCCTACACCACACATGACCTTCTGCACCTCCTCTCCAGCCGTTCCGGCCTGGGGGACGACTACTCAACCCGCAGATGCCCTAGCAGAAGCTTGGGAGCCGTCCCTCATGTCTCCTTTCCTCTCTCCCCACTTGGCCAACACATCACAGCCTCACCCAGTCCTCCAAAGCATGTCTAGACTGCGCCTGCGTCTGCCTATCTCACCACCCTCTCCCACGGGCACATCCTGTCCCGTCTCCCTCTCCCACGGGCACATCTTGTCCTGTCTCCTTTCGCTCCTCCTGCCGTCCGCAGTCCTTCACACATCAGCCACAGGTCTCTTTTTAAAAACGCAAATCCAATCCAGGCTGGCGCTGTGGCGCGTTAGGCTCAGCCTCCTCCTGTCACGCCAGCATCCCATATGAGTGAGATCCAGTTCAGTCTCAGCTGCTCCACTTCTGATCCAGCTCCCAGCTATATGGCCTGGGAAAGCAGTGGAAGATGGCCCAAGTCCTTGGACCCCTGCACCTGCATGGGAGATTGGGGAGAAGCTCCTGGCTCCCGGTTCAGATTAGCCCAGCTCCAGCCATCATGGCCATTTGAGGAGTAAACCAGCGATGGAAGACCTCTTTCTCTTTCTCTCTCTCTCCAACTGTAACTCTGCCTCTCAAGTAAATATTATATATATCTATATAATATGTATATATAAGCGTAAATCAAGTCACACCATCCACCCCTGAACAAACGCCGCTGGCTCCCCACTGCTCTCAGAGGAACTGTGGTGAGGTGCCCGCTCACCCTTGCAGCCTAGGCCACTCCGCCCCGGCTCACAGACGTGCTCCGCTCCTTCCAGCAGCTGGGCCTCCCCTGACTCTGCTACTCTGCCCACAGTGCAGTTTCCCGGAGTCTCTGCCTGCCGCACTCCTTAAGCATCATTCACAAAGCCCTTCCGCTGTCATGTCTCACGTCTGTGTGAGTGTAGTTAATGTCTCTGACACAAGCTACACAAGCGCAGCGTCTGTCGTTCTCAAGGAGGGAGCGGAGTGTGGCCAGGGCCTGCACGCAGTGGTCTCGCGCTGCATTCACCGATGAATGAGGGGCAGTCCTGTCCTCGAGGGCTTCACTGACTTCACTGGTAAGACGTCAGCCACCTAACGCATCACTACCGCATGAGACCAAGGCCGAGCCCGAGGCGGGTAAAGAGCGAGTGCAGAACTCGCGGAGGGTAGGGGCGGGGGTCCGAAGGAGCTTCCAGTGCAGAGATGCAGACCCGCAGACCGAGTTCTCGGGAGAGGGAAATCAGCAGAAACGGACATCCCAGAGAAGCCCAAGGCCGCATGGGAGACCCAGAAGAAGGTCCTGGCTCCTGGCTTTGGATCGGCACAGCTCCAGCCACTGTGGCCATCTGGGGAGTGAATCAGTGGATGGAAGACCTCTCTCTCTCTCTCTCTCTCTCTCTCTCTCTCTCTCTCTCTCTCTTTCTCTCTTCAGATCTGCCCATTGTGGCCATTTGGGGAGTGAATCAGTGGATGGAAGACCTCTCTCTCTCTCTCTCTCTGCCTCTCTGTAACTCTCCCTTCAAATTAAAATAAAATAAATATTTAAAAAGGGGGGGGGGGAATTCCAAGATGGTGGAGTAGGGAGGGAGCTTAATGCTCTAGTCCGAGAGAAGACAGTTTAAAAAAACTGGGGAGCAGGCAGCCTCAGGGAAGAGTTACAGAGAAAATGGCAGAGGAAACTCTGCCTAACTTAAAGGACACAGTAGACCTACACGGGAAAACCTTCCATGTTCATGGACTGGAAGAATCAACATCATCAACATGTCCATTCTGCTGAAAGCAATTTACAGATTCAACGTGATACCAATCAAAATACCAAAGACATTCTTCTCAGATCTAGAAAAAAATGATGCTGAAATTCACATGGAGGCACCTCGAATAGCTAAAGCAATCTTATACCAAAAAAACCAAAGCTAGAGGCTTCACAGTACTAGATTTCAAGACATACTACAAGGCAGTTATAATCAAAACAGCCTGGTACTGTACAAAAACAGACCAATGGAACAGAACAGAAACACCAGAAGTCAATCCAAACATCTACAACCAACTTATATTTGACCAAGGAGCTAAAACCAGTCCCTGGAGCAAGGACAGTCTCTTCAACAAATGGTGCTGGAAAACTAGATTTCTACATGCAGAAGTATGAAGCAAGACCCCTACCCTGTGCCTTACAAAAAAATCCACTCAACATGGGTTAAAGATCTAAATGATGATTTGAGCTGCCCTTGTCTGGACTGTTGAGAACAGTTTTGTTTTCTTTGTTTTTTTTCATCTTTTTTTCTTCATTCTATTTGTTGAACACTTAACATAGAATTAATCATATGTGTATAAAGTCAATTGAAAATAGATCTTAGGGCTGGCGCTGCGGCTCAATAGGCTAATCCTCCGCCTGCGGCGCCGACACACCAGGTTCTAGTCCCGGTTGCCCCTCTTCCAGGCCAGCTCTCTGCTGTGGCCAGGGAGTGCAGTGGAGGATGGCCCAAATGCTTGGGCCCTGCACCCCATGGGAGACCAGGAGAAGCACCTGGCTCCTGGCTTCGGATCAGCGTGATGCATGAACCAATAGCAAAAGGAAGACCTTTCTCTCTCTCTCTCTCTATCCACTCTGCCTGTCAAAAAAAAAAAAAAAAAGAAAAAGAAAAAGAAAAAGAAAGACAATAGATCTTAGTACAAAATAAGAGTGGGAATAAGGGAGAAGGAAGTTCATAACTGTAAAGCTGTACATTCTGTATATTACAATATCTACATACATTCCTACAGACTTTCTTCTAAGGGTACAGATTAAAAACTTGTCATGGGACTCAACTCCCATTAAGCTTGGTGGTGTCCAAATACTGATAGAGTTTGTGGACTCAAGAGGCTTCCATAGCCTAGGCAGCTCATGTCAAGAGCTGACGTCACTGACGTCATACACAAGTGTTAACTGTTAAATTAACAGCAGGAGTCACTGTACACTAACTCCCCATGCAGGACCTCTGTCCTCAATGAGTTATATTGAGAGTTAACTGGAAAACCAGTTCTCAGTTTGTGTGTCTGTGTGCAAATTGTTGAAACCTTTACTTTAAGAGCTGGTCTTGGCTGGCGCCGTGGCTTAACAGGCTAATCCTCCACTTTGCGGCGCTGGCACACCGGGTTCTAGTACCAGTTGGGGTGCCAGATTCTATCCCGGTTGCCCCTCTTCCAGTCCAGCTCTCTGCTATGGCCAGGGAGTGCAGTGAGGATGGCCCAAGTGCTTGGGCCCTGCACCCGCATGGGAGACCAGGAGAAGCACCTGGCTCCTGGCTTCAAATCAGCGCGATGCGCCAGCCGCAGCGGCCACTGGAGGGTGAACCAATGGCAAAAGGAAGACCTCTCTCTCTCTCTCTCACTGTCTAACTCTGCCTGTCAAAAAAAAAAAAAAAAAGAGCTGGTCTTCTGTGTACAAGGTTAACTGAAAATGAATCTTAATGAAGAATCGGACTGGCAAGGAGAGAGGGAGGAGGAGGAGGGGTGGGAGTGTGGGTGGGAGAGCCGATATGGTGGGAAGAATCACTATATTCCTAAAGTTCTACTTAGGAAATTTGTATTCCTTAAAAAAAATAAATTTAAAAAATAAATAAAAATAATTAAGAATGAATGAACGAATAAATAAATAAATAAATAAATAAATTTGAAAAAGAGGCCAGAAAGGCTCACAAAGGCCAGCTCAGCCAGTCAGAAAGTTCTCGATTTGTGCTGGAAAGTTCAAGTCAAAGGTATCTTCAGAGAAGCATAAAGACGATCCTTGCGGCCGGAGCTGCAGCTCACTTGGCTAATCCTTCGCCTGTGGCGCCAGCACACCGGGTTCTAGTCCTGGCTGGGGCGCCGGATTCTGTCCTGGTTGCCCCTCTTCCATTCCAGCTCTCTGCTGTGGCCCGGGAGTGCAGTGGAGGATGGCCCAGGTCCTTGGGCCCTGCACCCGCATGGGAGACCAGGAAGAAGCATCTGGCTCCTGGCTTCGGATCAGCACACCATGCCAGCCACAGCGGCCATTTTGGGGGGTGAACCAATGGAAGGAAGACCTTTCTCTCTCTCTCTGTCTCTCTCTGTCTCTTTCTCTCACTAACTCTGCCTGTCAAAAAAAAAAAAAAAAAAAAAAGATGACCCTGGCACTGTGTGGGCACGGCCTGCGACACCTGCGCCTCTGGGCCTTCATCCTCAGGATGTCTGTGCTGAGCACCCTGCTTTTCTGGGACTCCTTGAAGCCCCAGGCCCCAGGGACACTACGTGAGCTGCAGGGAAGCGCAGGGGCAGAGCCTCTGCAGAGGCGCCTTTGCTTCCTTTCTAGGTTCCGCTTCTGCGAGGGCAGGGCCTGGGCTGAGGACACTGTGTCCACAGCCTCTCCCCAAAACAAAGCTTTCAGGACTGGAGAGACTTTCCCAACTACTTGCTCCCATAAGCAGACTGATGCCTGTCCTGTGGCATCCTTGATGGTGGGAACCCCACTACGTGTCTGAGCCCAGCAAGGGAGAGAGGCCACTGCCTGTCCCATGTCCCCCAGCCCCACCGCCCCAAGTCATCTCAGTGCGTGTGCAGCAGGAAACCCCTGCAGTGGGAGGCAGGCCTTAGATGAGCCCAATGCACCTGCTGCCCTCCTGTCTGTGCAAGACGAAGACGGAGGCTGGGGAGCACACTGGTGCGAGGAAGACAGGAGGGGAAGGCTGGCAGAAGAGGAGGTGAGCCGGCGGTTGCTGCCTGTGCTCCTGTCACTGCCATCAGGCATGAGAGACCAAGGCCCCGGAACCCGGGTGAGAAACCAAGGAGAAGGAGCAAGCAAAGGAAAGCAGGAGGCCTGGGTCCCTGCAAAATGACAGGGCACTGAACAGGGACCCCTGGAGCCAGCCTGTTCTGTGCGTGAGTCCTGCCAGCCAGGGTGAATGCAGCCTTGGCCCCCAGCAAGGGAAAGACACGCTTTCCCAGCACAGATGGAGGCAACCCCACGGGGAGGACCGCAGGCAGAGCTCCCAGTGTCCAGGGCCCCTACCTGCTCGGGAGGTCGGCTTCAGCTCCAGGCTCTCCTGATCGGTGGCATCCAGGATCTTGTACCTGCTTTTCCTCTTGGGTTTTCCTTTTTGCCTAAAAAACACAATTCCCACCCTGCTTGAGAAAGTGGTTCCATGTGAGACTCAGGATGAGGGCCGGATGCACTAGTAGCTGTCTCGGGCTGCCCAGTGGGAGGAGGGGTCTCTGTACTTCTCCGTCACGGAAGGCCGCACCTGGGATTTGCCCTTCAATCCTGGGGAAAGGCAAGGGAACTGTGACCATCTCAGTACAAACTGACCGCTCCACCACGGCACAGGAGGTTAGAGCCATCAGAATGTGAAGTGGGGCAGGTATTTGGCCTAGGGGTTAAGATGTCACTCAGGCCACCCACGCCCCGTGAGAGTGCTGGGGTTCAGTCTCCAGCTCCTGCTTCTCAGTGATGTTCTACTGGTGCAGACCCCAGGAGGCAACAGTGATGTCTCAAGTGACTGGGTTCCTGCCACCCACATGAGAGGCGTGGGTTGAGTTTTTGGCTCTTGGCTTTGTCCCCGGTCCAGTCCCAGTCACTGTGGGCATTTCAGGAGTGAACCAGCAGATGTGAGTGCTCTCTCTAGAGCTATGTCTCTCTCTGCCTTTTTCTTTCAGGCAGAGTTAGACAGTGAGAGAGAGAGAGAGAGAGAGAGAGAGAGAGAGAGAGAGAGAGAGAGAGAAAGGTCTTCCTTCCATTGGTTCACCCCCCAAATGGCTGCCACAGCCGGTGCGCTGCGTGGATCCGAAGCGGTGCCGGCCTCTCTGCCTTTCAAATAAGTAAATTAGAAAGAGAAAGAGTAAAGAAAACAAAACCTTCTGCTTGAGGGGGTGAGAGAAGGTACCTATTAGCCCAACCAAATCCTAAGGGGTGATTGTCTTCAGCTGGTGGGCATCTGCCTTCATTCTTTTAATTTTCTTTTTTCTTTCTTTTTCTTTTCTTTTTTTTTTTTTTTTTTTTTTTTTTTTTTTTTTTTGACAGGCAGAGTGGACAGTGAGAGAGAGAGAGAAAGGTCTTCCTTTTGCTGTTGGTTCACCCTCCAATGGCTGCTGCGGCCAGCGTACCGCGCTGATCCGATGGCAGGAGCCAGGTGCTTCTCCTGGTCTCCCATGGGGTGCAGGGCCCAAGCACTTGGGCCATCCTCCACTGCACTCCCGGGCCATGGCAGAGAGCTGGAATGGAAGAGGGGCAACCGGGATAGAATCTGGCGCCCCGACTGGGACTAGAACCCGGTGTGCTGGCGCCACTAGGAGGAGGATTAGCCTGTTGAGCCACGGCACAGGCCCATTCTTTTAATTTTCTAAGCTGTCTGGGAGATTATACTGCAGGGTGAATCCTGGCCCTGTCACTTACCAACTTTGTCCTTGGACAGGTGATACAATTTTCCTAAGCCAAAGCTCTCTCATCTATAAAATGGAAAAAGGTGCTGTGCACTAATAAACAAAGTGCTGGGGCCAGCGCTGTGGCGTAGCGGGTAAACCCGCAGCCTGAAGTGCTGGCATCCCATACAGGGCCCAGTTCGAGACCCAGCTGCTAACTTCTGATCCAGCTCTCTGCTATGGCCTAGGAAAGAAGAAGAAGATGGCTTAAGTCCTTGTGCTCCTGCACCCACGTGGGAGACCCAGAAGAAGCTCCTGGCTCCTGGTTTCAGATCGGCACAGCTCTGGCCATTGCAGCCATCTTGGGAGTGAATCAGCGGATAGAAGACCTCTCTGTCCATCTGTCTGTCTGTCTGTCTGTCTCTCTCTGCCTCTGCCTCTCTGTAACTCTGCTTTGCAAATAAATAAATCTTAAAAAAAAAAAAAAAAAAGTGTTACCGTGGCACACAGCAGACACAGAAACCACACTATCATCAAGGATGAAAAAGGGCCGGCGCTGTGGCGTAGCGGGTAAATCTACCGCCTGCAGTGCTGGCATCCTATACAGGCACCGGTTCAAGTCCTGGCTGCTCTACTTTCGATCCAACTCCTTGCTGATGGCCGGGGAAAGCAGTACAAGATGGCCCAAGTCCTTGGGCCCCTGCACCCTACACGGGAGGCTCAGAAGAAGCTCCTGGCTACATATTGGCCCACTCCCAGCCATTATGGCCATTTGGGGAGTGAACCAGAGGATGGAAGACCTCTTTCTCTCTCTCTCTCTCTGCCTCTCTATAACTCTGCATTTCAAATAAATAAATATATTTTAAAAACATTATACAGATTAGCTTGTCCTATGAATTTCACATTAAACAAAAAAAGAAGGAAGAAGATGTTGTAGCTGTTAACTGTGAACTACTGTCCAAGTAGATAGGAAGGCTCACATGAGAGACACCTAGGACAGCTCATCCTCAAGAACCCAGGCCCTCGCTCGCCAGTGTGAAAAGCGTGAGCCGAGCTCCTGCAGAGTGTAAGGCAGACACAGAACACCTGTGGCCGTGCTGAGTGTGCAGCGTGCAAGGACACACAGCTTAGAGAGCTGACCCAGGCCCTGCTGCTCACCATGGCCCCAGACATGGTTCCCAGGTGGCCACAAACCACAGTGGAGACAGCCACGGGACTGCAGGATGTGCTTCTGGCCTTGGCAGTGTTGAAGTGGAAAAACTTGCCAGTCCATGTCTTGGGTACAGGATAGGGGTAGTGTCAAAACCAACCCTAGCTTTGATGGGACCAGCACAGTCAGTCCGTGTGGAAGGGGCTACCGACCTTGTAGATGAATTCAACAGGAGAACCATCTTACCTCCTGCAGCAGCAGATCATGGTCCAAGACAGGATTCCCAAGGCAACGATGATGACAAAGGTGGCGATGATAACATACAGCACGCTCCACTCTGCCAGGAAAACCAGCGAGGGCCGGGCAAGAGGTTGGGAGGGAGGTGTGGGCCGCCCCACCTTGGGCAGGGGGTGGCTTCACCCCGCAGACAAGAACGCTCCCAGGCTCCCCAGGATAGGTGAGCCACTGGCATTCAGGACAGCTAAGGGCTTAACCCTTCTGAGATGGCCCCGCTCCGGGTGAGCTCTGAGACTCCCAGTAGGGATACAGCCTGCGAGGAGCCGAGGAGAGGGGAAGGAGGCCTCCCTCAGGCTGCAATGTGTAGGCCTCCCAGAGACAGGCGCCCTCGCAGCTGGTCCTGCCTCAAGGCTCTCCTCTAACCTTGAGCAGGTGCAGAGGAGGGAAATAAAAGTCCTCTGCAAACAAAAAGCACACGAAGTCCCTCTCCTTGCCGACTCCTGGGCCTCAGAAGCGCCACACCCACCCACTGGGTGCAGAACCACCCTCCCCGCCAAACCAGTGGGCCCAGCGCCACCCAGCAGCTCACCACAGTTGCTGTCTCCATCTCTCAGCTGCACCTTGATGAAATTCTCCATCCAAAACGGGTCACAGATACAGCGCTTGGTGAACGAGTCACAGTGGCCATGGTCTGAACAGTTGAGCTGACATGCTGATGGTGGCAGGGGAGGGAAAAGGCCAACAGGGGTCACAGGCAGGCGGTCGCCAGCATGCAGGGCCTAATGCTCCATGGGGAAGCTGCCTGGACATCTGACCCAGGCGCCCATCAGCATGGCCCCAGAGATGTACAATGCGAACAGTAAGAGGCCACTGGCCAGGCACTCCCCATCCCCCTACTGCCACCCCTTTAGAGAAGAATACAATTACAAAAATAAAACACGTATCATATTACAAAGGAAAAAAAGCATATTGAACATGGCTTTGAGATACTTAAGAACACAAATATTTGAAATCATATGTGTGTGTCCAATAAAACATTAAGTAACAAGATCTCGGAGTGAATGTAAACAACGATGGCTATTTGGAAGCAATGAGTAAAGATGACACTGTCACATGACGTGACATGCAGCTATCTGTGGTCTGTTGTCTCAAAGCCACATCTTCTGTTTCTGATGCCTACCTTCGTGATGGAGGGAGTGTGAAGTGAGTGAGAGTAAAGAGGGAACCTCCTCCCCCAGGGAGCCCCAGCTGGAGCCCCTCTGAGCTTTCCCAAGCGGCCCATAGCCGCGGGCTCAGGCACCCACAGCAAACCAGGACTCCCACAACAATGGCAGTGGAGGAAAATGACTGAGTCCGTGTTCCCAGGGAAAAGGAGAAGAAGGCGAGGCGGGGGCACTGACGGGCTACAGCATGGGGGGGGGGGCAGGGGGGGGTCGCATCCCAGCTGCCCCGAGTCACTCACTGACGGTGTTGATTTCCAGGGCTCCGAATATCAGAAAGTCTGCCTTCTGCTTCCGCAGCTCACTCTTGAGCATCGCTGCCACCTGATGGCCTTTGAAGATCTGGTGGGAAGGCTCGTTCTGAACAAAAAACACCATCTTGGTGCTGTGGAGACACCAACAGTGTGAATGAGCTGAGGCTGTCCACAACCACAGCAGCAGCAGCCACCATTCGCCCGGCACCTTCTGTTTGTGCCAGACGCTGTGCTAAGTATATACACACCCCGCCGCAGCAAGCCCATGAGAAATGTGTTAGCAGCGTCGTCTCCATCTACAGAGACAACACTAGAACTCAGAGGGGTTAGGTAACTTGCCCAAGGTCACACAGTTAGTTACGGCAGAGCCAGATCCCAACTCTGCTATGTCTGACTCCAAAGCCCATTACTCCATTTCTTTTTTAGAGACTTATTTATTTATTTATTTATTTATGTACAAAAGGCAGAGTGACAGAGGAAGACACAGAGAAAGAGATCTTCAATCCATTGATCCACTTCTTAAAAAGGCCTGTAACAGTCAGGACTGGGCCAGACTGAAGCCAGGAGCTAGGGAGCTCTAGCTGGGCCTCCCATGTGGGTGTCAGGAACTCAAGTACCTGAGCCATCATCTGCTGCTTCCCAGGTCCATTAGCAGGGAGCTGGATGAGCAGTAGAGTAGCCAGGACTGAAAAGGGCATTCTAATACGGCACGCAGGAGTCCTAAGAGGCGGCTTTAACCTGCTGTGCCACAATGCCCACCCCAGAGCCTATTCTTTTCAAAACACCTTAGGCTGGAGCAGATATATGGTACAGCAGTTAAGCTGCCACTAGGAACCCCCCCTTCCCATATCAGAGTGCAGGTTCAAGTCCCAGCTCTGCTTCCAATCCAGCTTCTTGCTAATGTGCACCCTGGGAAGCAGCAGGTAACAGCTCAAATACTTGGGTCGCTGCCACCCACATGGAAACCTGGATGAAGTTCCTGGCTCTGAATTGCAGCCTGGCCCAGCCCTAGCTATTGCAGGCATTTGGAAGATCAGTATCTCTCCCCTTTTGCCCTCTCTCTCTTTCTACCTTCCAATAAATACATACACTTTTTGAAAAATGCTCTTAGCTGGCCCAGCTAACAAGACGACCCATTCCAAATGGCCAACTTCAGGATGAGAAAAGTAGGGATTGGGCTGTGGCTACATTCCTGTTGCCAGCCTTTTTATCACTAAGACAGTGGTGCTGCTGGGTTTGTGCCTGGGTTGCTTGTAAGACAAACTGCTAAGCTTTGTGAAGTGCATTAAAGAATATCCACAAGTCAAAACGTAGCCAAAACAATGGTTACGATGACAACAACAACAACAAAAACAACTCAGTATCATGGTGCAGCTGGTGCAAAATGATATTGCTCCACGCTCATAACCTGGTTTGATTGTCACTTCCTGTCTAGGACAGACCACGTGTGAACTCACATCTGGGTA
The DNA here is from genome assembly GCF_033115175.1 of Lepus europaeus. Classification (NCBI taxonomy): domain Eukaryota; kingdom Metazoa; phylum Chordata; class Mammalia; order Lagomorpha; family Leporidae; genus Lepus; species Lepus europaeus. The sequence goes on from NC_084831.1 coordinate 27,525,104, forward strand.
GGACAAAATCTGTTCTCCAGGCCTCAGCCTAAATTTTTGTGGGTCACCCTAGATTTAAAGGGGTAATCAAGATCTCAATCCCCTCGCAGACAGCACGACTGGGTGGGTCCTGTGTATTCTACAGCCCTGGATCAGTGGCTTCTGGGGTAAGGAGCCTTGTCTCTTTATCCTAAGGTCCCACATGAATAGTATTATTTCCTATGTGTGTGACATAAAAGTTTGGGCAGCATTTCCCCTGATTCTCTGAAAGCCTGCTGCATAGTGAGGCTGACTGTGTGGCTACAAATTACAAAATGGAGAAAGTTGTTTTTACCATCCAAGATCTGTGGTCAGTTTCCCCCTGTTCTCTCCCAGTTACCTAATCCATGCTCACAGTTTCTATTCCTGTACTTACATCAAAGCTCCTCAAATCTTTATCTCCTTTCTCCCACATCTCTCCTGAGTGGCCAATCTACACCCACAAATGCTTACAACAATATGGACCCCAGATCTTCGTGGTAGCTCAGCTCCAACATGGGGCACAATAAAAACTTTAAATTGAGCACCACGTGTTAGGGACCATACAGATGATATCACTTAATCCCCATAACAATCCTATAAGGCAGGGGCCTGTGCTTTCACAGGAGAAAACCCAGGCCCTGCGAGGTAAAGTGACTTTCCCGCAGCCACAGAGCTCTCTGGCAGGCAAGGTTCAGAAGCCCTGTCTGTGTGTGGAGGTCCACAGGCTTGCCCACACTGGTGTATTTTCTTGCTCCTGTCAAATGCTCCTCCGGGGTTCCTAAACCAAGCCAATCCAGCCCAAATCAGAAATCCAAAGCAATCCATAAACTTCTCTCTTCCTCAAGCCCCATGTGCAGTGATGCAAGAGCCTACCGGCCAGCACTGGCACTGTGGCACAGCAGGTTAAGCAGCTTTCTGCAATGCCAGCATCCCACATGTATGCTGGTTCAAGTCCTGCTGCTCCACTTCCCATCCAGCTCCCTGATAATATGACTGGGAAGGGCAGAAGATGACCCAAGTGCTTGGACCCTTGCCATCCGGGAGACCAGGATGGAGTTCCAGCTTACTGGCTTTGGCCTAGTCTGGCCCAGGCCATAGCAGTAACCTGGAGAATGAACCTGCACATGGAAGACATCTCCTTCTCTGTTTCTCCCTCTCTGTTAACTCTGCCTTTCAAATAAAAAAAAAAAATCTTATAAAAAAAAAAAAAGAATCCACTAGTCAACGATGCCCTCACCAGCTAACAAACTCTCTCACTGCTTCTACCCAGTCAGTTCCCACTGACTTCGATCAATACAAGCAGTTTATCTTGTTCCTACTTCCAGGCTGCTGAGCACAGCTTAAGGAAAAACAAAAAGGCCTCATCATGCTGCTTCTGACCCAGTGAGCCCGAGTGCACATCAGATTTACCTGGGGAGCTTTCAAATCTTAGGCGCACAGCCCCCTTTCCAACTGAACCGTGACCTCTGGCAGGGGCAGGCTGGGGAGATGGTATGCCCATAAAACTCCTAGCATTTCTACTGCAGAGTTAGGGTTGGGAACCACTGCTCGCCTCCTGCTCCTACCCTTGGCAGAGACCCCAGTACTGCATCCTTTCCTGGAGCTGCTCCCAACTCTTACTACATTCCGCAGAGCAGATGGCTCTGTCTCCACCCCCACAAACAGAACCCACGACACTGGACCAACACACTCACACCCACACCTGCACATTGCCCTCCTTTCTCCTACGCTGGCCCCCTAGACCCACTTCCGTCTACTACTTTCCTCCTCCAGGCCCCCTGTGACCTTTTCCCCTGCAACTTCCTTGCAGTCCACCCCAATGCTCACGAATCCTTATCTTTAAATGGCATCCTCCGGATTTCCCACCTTCCTTTTTATTGTCATTACCAGTGCCTACAAAGAGGTTACAGTCACCACCTTTGTCTCCTCACACCGTGCACTCTGTCCCATACAGACACCACCTCTGTCTCAGCGCACTGCTTCCACCATGGTCTGTCGACCTGTGGAGCACAACCCAAAGGCCTGCTCTGCACGTGCCCCACACCACCACCCCCGCGCGTCTGAGCCCCCTCGGCTCCCCGCCGACTGCCCCTTCCTGGCCTTCCGCCTGCCTCTCTGATGCTTTTTCTTAGTTTCTTCTGTCGCCTCTTTCTCTGCCCTCTCGAAGGAAGTAGTGTTCTGCAGAGTTCTGTCCATTCTCCCGCAGGGGGACTCTTCCATCCTTGCGGCTCTGCCTCCTGCCCGTATGCTGGGGACCCCACATCTCTGGCTCTTCCTTCCACCCAAGTTCCAGACTCCTCTTGGAGCTATCTGAAGGCACTCTCCTCATGAGCCTGTCAAACACCCAGGCTGCCTTCGCTTCTGCAGTCTTGGTGGATGGCCTGGCCCATCTCCCCAACTTTCAACCAAGCCTTCACATTTCTCAACAGCACGCTCCTGGGGCTACTGCGACCCGCTGATGGACCCCAAATTTCTTCTACTTTCTTTTTCCCCTCCATCACTCTCCTAATTCAGGTTTTATCCTCTTATCACTGGACTAGTCCACAGGCTCCCTGACTGGTCTCCCAGCCTTCAGTCTCTCTGTTTTAGTCTAGCCTTCACACTACTGATCCCCTACCTGTCCCCCCCCCCCCCCAAAAAGAAAAAAAAAGGAATTTCCTTGCTTTAAAAACAAACACTTCACACACATAAAGTTAACCAAGGTGGGTCCTCCTACCCAAACAATTACAACTAAATCCCTTGGCCTGCATGCGTATCTGTCCTTGGGCTCCACAGTCAGCCTCACCTTCTGCCCTAGGGTCTCAACCAAATGACTTCTTCCTGAAGAAAGCCTGCGCTTGCACAGCACGGCTCCCGAATCTGAATTTGCTCCTGGCTCCCCTCAGCCTGGTCCATGCAAGTTTTACTCCAACTCTTTTGGAAGAATGAACTGTCCCCACCCATGTGTTTCCACAATGCCATACACTGTGTTGAACGTGTACTGATGTCACATGTGCTATGGGGCACCCGATTATCTCCAACCAGACTGTAGGTCTAAAACCATAATGGGTCTCTTCCAACCTTGTCCATACCCCATTGAGCGGGACAGAGTGAGTGACCTGGACTAGAAAAGCTCAGGACAGAAATGGACACATGTGAGTGGCTCCTGGCCAGAAAGCCCACCCTTTTCTACCTATCCATGCTATTTCTCAGCTCATTCAAGAAGCCCAGGGAGCTCCTGGTCTTTCCTTTTCTCCCCCCATTCATTGCCCAGCTACCTCTGCTCCGTGTACGGCTGAATCTTTTGCACAATGATGTCGGAATCCAGCACCCCCAGGAGGACCCCAATCTGGCGGATGAACATCCCCTTCAGCCTCTCAGTTAGCTGACTGACGTTGACATCCAAGATGATCTCCACCAGGTTGTTTTTCCTGGGATCTGGAAAGCACGTGGATCAGTCATGGCTTCAGAAGTGGGAGAGTTAACACAGACCTGCCACTGTGCATTTGCTTTGGCTCTGAAGAGAAAGGAGTGAAGGCATTCAGCCTTCCTTCAGATGGAGGGGAACAATGGTGAATTGTTGATCAGTAACTGGGGCTGGCTTGGACACCTTCTAAAACATCCCAGTCTCCCCATCGACCTGAGAGTGGCCATGCACATGCTGGGATAGGGTGAGAGCAGCAATGCCTCGAGGGGTCCGCAGAGGGAAGAGAGAAACACTTAGCATTTATTCCAAAAAGCCTCTGCTAGGTTGGCATTGCTGGGCCCTCCAAGCCAAGTAGGGGAAAGCAGGCCCTCTCTCCTGACTCAGTCTGATTGTTTGAGCTTCGTATGCAACAGGGGAAGGGAAAACATCCATCTCAACCATCTTCTCAGGAAGGGGAAGTGCATCTGTCCCTCCAGATTTCAGCACAGTAAGCAAATCCAGGCAGCCAAGAAACTGGGATCTCCTCGGAGCAGCATCACAGCTGCACTCTCTGCGAAGCTCCACCACTGCGGGACTACCACGCTTTACTCTGGACACATCCTAAAGACTGCTCTACATTTGGAAGTCAAAACTGAGTGTTCGGAATGCGTTAAATCACACACCACCATTTGCCTGTTCTGGTTAGCAGACTATCTGTGATTCTAAAAACTAAAGCGACTTTGCAGTGTCTCTTTGCTGTTGTCCTTCCTAGAGGCAGGACAAAGATAGAGACCCCTTCCCATCTAAGACAGCCTGTACATGAGCTTGGCCTACATAATAGACAGGAGGTCTGAAGTTAATGCCTTCTTATCAGAAGCTCAGGAATGTAGATAGTTCTCCCCACCTTCAACCTTATTCCTCCCTATCACCAAATTAGCCTTGAAGCAAAACAAAAACATGGTTCTATTTAAGAAGGAAATTTTATTTCTGAAAATCTGGAAAACATCAGGACATTGGCTGCTTTACCTTCCCAGAGCTGTCCGAAAAGGCCTGAGGCTCCACTTACAAACATACATGGTTTCTCACCTGGGAGCTGATGAGACATCGAGACTCAAGCTGTCCCTATGTCACATCCCCAAAGCAGCCTGGTCCTCTGCAATCATGTGCAGAGGAGAAAGTGCTGGACCAGGGGCACAAAGGCCTGGCTCTGACACAACTGCTGTGTGACACTGAGCAAGCCCTGCCTCTCTGAGTTTCAGCTTCTCCATCTGAGCTGAGCAGGCAGAGGTCTGTGCTTCTGCACGGGTAGGAGGGCACTGTTGGAACAGTCTCTGAGGATTTCTCAGCCTGAAGTCTCTAGATTTTGGATAAAAGCAGATATGCCATTTAGCTCTGTCTTTGCCGAGGGGAAGGAGCCTCGGGAGAGGGGCCTGGCTGGCTAATCCAGCAATCATCTTGCCACAGAATGAACTCACCAGGTTTCACCTCCACAGTGGTCCGGTCTGTGTCACTCTCACCCTTTGCGTCAGTCACTTTCAGGTGAAACGTGTAGGTTCCCTCGACCAGGTTGGAAAGAAAGAGGACAGGGTGATGGTCAGAGTGGTTTAACACCTCCTGCAGGATTGAACAACAAGGCTCAGTTGCAGGACAAACCACCACTCCTTTCTTGGAGTCAGCGGCTGCTCCTGCTAGGATCAAGCCCCGCTGGGCTGCACTGTTCCAATGCTGGCAGCTCATGACTTCTAACAGCACTGCAGGCCACAGCTGCTAGGGTCAGGGGAGAGAAACCCATTCTAACTCACTCGAACATGCAGGTTAACACCAAACAAGTCATTCAGAGAACAACCCAGATACTGACAGGGCCAGTGTAGTGGGTAAAGCCACTGCCTACAATGCTGGCATCCCATATGGGTACCAGTTTGAGTCCTGGCTGCCTGACTTCCTGTATAATATGCCAGGGAAAGCAGTGGAGGATGGCTCAAGTACTTGGGCCCCGGCCACCCATGTTAGAGACCCAGATAAAGTTCCTTGCTCCTGTCTGCAGCTTGGCCTAGCCCTGGCCATTGTGGCCATTTGGGGAATGAATCTCTGTCTCTCATCTCTCTGTAACTCTGACATTCAAATAAATAATTAAATCTTAAAAAACAAACAAAAGATACTGAAATGCTGCACCTCCTCCTCCTCTCTGTGTTGTTGCCTCGGCCTCTTGTGGCTCCCCAGCTCCCGGCACACTTACCCCTGCTGCTGGGCTCCCCTCATCTCGAGTCCAGTGGTAACTGACTATTCCCTTGTCATCTGAGGACTTGGAGCCATCCAGCTCTGCTGTGTTTATGGGCAGGGTAATCACCACATTCCCAGTTATCCTGGCTGTAGGTGGTTTGTTCATTTCTAACCAAAGAGAAAACATCGAAATAATATGACATTCTAGAAAAGAAGGAAGGCATCTTCATGGTGCTTTTGGGAAATTAAACATCAAGAGCATTTTAAATGGAGAACTATTTCCAGTGCCTGTCCATGCCAGTGTGCATGACCCCAGGCTCCTGTCCCACCATAGAAACGTGCTCCTGACACCAGTACACAGGGGCTAGTATGCATTCCTCCGGTGCTCTCATGGCAGCCTTCCTAAGAGGAAGGGGTAAATAAAGACCCAAGGTGACTTAAAGCTTTAGAGTTTGGGTTTCATCAACTGATACCAAAAATTCTCCTTCAAAATCTCTTAAAGTGTTATTTACTTTTGATTCCTCCCTTGGTACTTCACGAGAGACAAAGGAGAGGGAACTCTCTTATCCTGGGCCTGCTTGACACTTTGTTGGCTCAGTATACTGTGTCTGGAGCTCCAGGTACCAGGCCTGCACACCCAGTGGTTTTTCTGACTATCAGCTCTGGCCCTCACTAGCCACTGTGCCTGCAAAGCAGAGCGAGGCCAGTCAAGCCCTTGCATTTAGTCAGCCTCAGCACACAGGCTACAGGAGGCTGCAGTGCGGCACAGTCATTCTCATGCCTGCCAGCAGGTGTCACTGTAGCCAGAGGCAGAGTCACAGACACCACTGGTCTTGGCACAAGAGCAAAATACAAATACAAAGAAAGAACCCTCAATCCTTTCCCAGTTCAATTTAAAAGAAAGACATAAAGAGTTGGGAGACAGGGAGGGGAGAGAAGGAGGGAAGTTAAAAACTCACTTTACAGTCACTCTCATTTAAAGGTTGTTTTAGAAAAGCAAATAACGGGCTGATGCTGTGGCACAGTAGGCTAAGCCTCTGCCTGTGGTGCTGGCATCCCATATGAGTGCCAGCATTCCCATATAGGTGCCGGTTCATGTCCTGGTTACTCCTCTTCCGATCCAGCTCTCTGCTTATAGCCTGGGAAAACTGGAAGACGGCCCAAGTGCTTGGGCCACTGCAACCACATGAGAGACCCAGAAGAAGCTCCTGGGATCCTGGCTTTGGATCGGCCCAGTGATGGTCACTGTGGCCATTTCGGGAGTGAACCAGTGGATGGAAGACCTTTCTTTCTCTCTCCCTCTCTCTGTCTGTAACTGTACCTCTGAAAGAAGAGGAAGGAAGGAAGGGAGGAAGGGAGGGAGGGAGAGAAGGAAGGAGGAAAGCAACAGCTGCCCTCACCCTGCCCTTCTTTCCCACCTCTTGTCTCTAATAAATTTCTGTAGCCAATAAAGCAAGAGAGATTCCTCAGCTATCAGACCCAAAAAGGTGCTGCACAAACTAGAGGCAGGGAAGTACCTTCTCTGACAATGACATTTACAGCGCTCTGGCTCTGCAGGTTCCTCTCATCCTTGACAGTCAAGGTGAACACGTAGGTCCCCACTTGCAGCCCGGTCACCGTGGCGACACTGCTGTTGGCGTTCTCAAGCTGCACCCCATCAGGTCCCCTGGAGGAAGACAGCAATCGGAGGGTGGAGCTCTACCTATGCACTGCTCTTCCGTCCCTGACGCAGCAGGGAGAAACAATTATTGCCTCTGCTAAGACACCAACTGTTGTGTCTCGGCTTTAACAGGACACATTTAAAAATATTCCGTGTGGACAAAGTATCATTTGGTCCCAAAATTCAAGTTACCTGCTGATCACAAAATTCCATTCACCAGTGTTCAAAATACATGTAGCCTTATCCTTTATATCAGCTTCTAGAAATCAGAACTCTTTACTACTATTTCAGTTTATAAAAAGAAGAAAATTCTCTGAGTAGGTCTCTGATCCACAGAAGGAATTCAGAGTGAGGTTTCTGGGTGGGCAGTCAGTCTGGTGGTTCAGAGGCCCATATCCCACATTCTGCTAATGTGTACTGTGGCAGGCAGAAGGGGATGGCTCAAAAATTGAGTGCCTGCCACCTGCATGGAAGATCTGGATTGAGTTCTGGCTCCTGGCACTGACCTAGCCTAGTCCCAGCCGTCGTGGGCATTTGGGGAGTAAACTAGTAGATGGGCCATTTCTCTCTGTCTCTATATCACTCTCTGCCTCTCACATTGAAAAAAAAAAAAAAAAAAAAAGTGATGTTTCTGAAAAGCATTTCTGGCCCCTAGTCGGCTTGGCTCTTGCCAGTAAAGAGGCAAAATGCATTCCTTCATCACATGCCCAGATCCCTCCCAGTGAAGAGGCAAGGGAAGGCAACGGGCCAAGGCTGCAGAGGAACTCTAGGGACAAAGCCATCTTCTCAGCAGCTCTATCAGCAAAGCTCCCTGCAGTTCCGGGACAGGGCCAGAGTGGACAGGATGCCTGCATCCTTTCTTCTCCCCTTGGGACCTGAGAGCAGCTTAGACAGGGGACTGAGCTCTGTGCCAACACCAAGCACAAGGCTTGCAGGGAGCCAGAGAGCTCTTCTGCTCAAGGATCCAAATGCCCCAAGCTTTGCTTAAACTACAGGAGAGCCGGTGAAATCTGTGGACTCGAGTTTGCTTTCTTTGGTTTTGCTTTTTAAATTCAGAGCCTCTGAGCCAAGTAGTGTCTCCTGAAACAGTCTCCTCCAAGAAGCAATATTAAGCTTGATCCCTGCTGTAAGCACTAACAAAAGTCAGCTAAAAGGTTTAACAGCTATATCTTCAATAAGCAATTATAACGAAAACATGCTGGGCTGCGGAAGCGCTGTCTCTCTGTAATAAGAGAAATAAGAGCTGAGGGAAGTAACTTCTAGAAACCAACACAGCAACCACCAATCAAATGGTTTCTATAGTCAAACTAAGCCTGTTCCACCGATCTCTAATATATCTAGCCAAAAACAACAAAACAAAAGAGAACACTGAGTCTGTTCAATGGTTGCTACCTTTGGAAATCAAGAATGTTTTTAACTTTCCCTTGGGATTTTCTTGCTTCCTGTGGGATCCTACATATAATTTAAGTTCCATTTGTTATGGTTTAAAGAAGCTAAAAGAAACTGTGAGAACCAGGAATGGTCCAATTAGGTAATTTCAGTTTAATCAGTATTATTTTGGTAAAGACTTTGGCCTCTGGCTAACTTAATTGCTAAATGATGTCTTCAAGGAAACAATAACAGAGTGATGCTTTCATCTTGTACAGGAATTTTCAGTTCCTCTTAACAGCTGCTCTGCCCCATCCCCCCCACCAGCATTACCTTGTTAATTTTGAGCAACAGTACTTTTCTGCTCCATTACCCCTTCCACCCTGCCTCTCACGTGTAATTACACTATGCATTTCAGCAGAGGGATTGTACCTGTAAAGCACCATGATCACATGGTACTATCTGGGGTAGTTGATGGTAAGCAGTCTTCTTTTTCTTATAAAAATTTATTTTAATGTCATTTTCTTTGCAGTGACATTTGGGATTGCAAACATTTCTTTCTCAATAACCCCACTGCATGAGCTCACAGAGCAAGCCAGTTCTTATAAGCAGACACAACTCGGCTCTTCCGAGGCCTAGAGGCTGTGTGTGGATAAGGGCTCCACGTCAACACTCACTGTGTTTTCTCCCAGAGGTATGAAACAATTCTCTGGTCATCTGAGCTCTTGCTGCCATCCAGGGTTGTGCTGTCCACGGGCAGGGTCAGCTCTTTGTCTGGGCCAGCATCTGCTTGAGGAGGCTTGTTGTTCTCTAGGAGACAGAGATGCAGAGGTCAAAAGCAGTCCATCTGGATGGGAAAGGAGAAGACCCAATGGGACAAATGTTCTGGAAGCTATGGGAACCCTGCCTCTCAGTCCACAGGACGGTCGGATCCCTGGGAGAGATGGATACCATCAGGGAACTCACAGGGAACACAGACTAAGTACCAAGCAATTCTGAAAGAAAAAGAGTAGTTACAATGCCATGTTATGTCTGAAATCTAATGTTCCACAAGAGTTCAATGAAAGGATGTGAGTGATAAGACAGGGCTTTCCTGTGGAAGTGGGTTTTACCCTGGCCACTGGAAAACATGGCAGGATTTGGGGTGGCATAGACCCTCTCTCCTGGGTGCCTGTAAAGGCACAGTAAGTATCCAGAGGAAGGTCACACACAGAGGCTGGGAAGAACTTTTTATCTCCAGCTATCAAGAAAGCACAGGGGAAATGGACAACAGAAGCTCCACGGATGGCGCATTCTGCTTCTCTCCTCATACACCTCGGAACTAAGGGCCCGTGGACCCCCCCCAAGGTTGAACACACAAGCCACAAGGCTGGAACTCACCAGGCTGCACAATGACAGTCACTTGAGCAGTGGCCTGCTGTCCTATGGTGTCGGTCACCATGAGTTGGTAGGTGTAGTCTCCTTCTTGCATTGCAGAGAGCTGCAGGATCGGTGTTCTAACACCCTATACATATCAATACAGAAGTGGGAAAATGGACTGCCATAAGCACAATATCCCACAATAACCCTTACTCTGGTAGAAGTGATTTACTCAGTTTTCTAAACCCAAATTGGTATTGGGCTATTACCTCCCAATTCAGTCTAATTAGTGACCCTCAATCAGACTCCATGAGTCGTCTTACTAAGACTTTGTACAGATTCTACAACAGCAGGGAAACCTGACAGTTAACATGTGGGCTTTAAGTCAAGCCTCAAACTGAGAAACAGAGAATCCTGAGTATCAGCAGCAACATCATAAATAATTTAGGGCAAACTCCCAATGCAGAAACTTCCTGTAGAACAGTGGGCAAAAGCTGGCAGCCTGTGGGTTGAACACAGTTTGGCCTGCAGTGTCTTAAAAGTTAGAAATTTTACATAAAGTTCTCCACTTTGTCTTCTCTTGAAACATCAGACTATCAAGCAATATTGGTACCACACTTCCATGTGGCAACAACTGGCTGGTCCCGAGGAGTAGGATGGGCCCATTTGTCAGGGATCATGCTTTCTGGCTCACTACAACCATCCCCCACACCCCCATTCACCTGCTTTTTGGCTCACCACAACCATCCCCCATAACCCCCCCCCCCATTCACATGCTTTCTGGCTCACCACAACCACCACCACCCACCCCCCATTCACATGCTTTCTGGCTCACCACAACCATCCCCCACCCCCCCCATTCACATGCTTTCTGGCTCACCATAACCATCCCCCCACCCTCCCCCCATTCACATGCTTTCTGGTTCACCACAACTATCCCCCACCCCCCCATTCACATGCTTTCTGGTTCACCATAACCATCCCCCACCCCCCCATTCACATGCTTTCTGGTTCACCATAACCATCCCCCCACCGCCCATTCACATGCTTTCTGGCTCACCACAACCATCCCCCACCCCCCCATTCACATGCTTTCTGGTTCACCATAACCATCCCCCCACCCCCCATTCACATGCTTTCTGGCTCACCACAACCATCCCCCCACCCCCCCATTCACAGGCTTTCTGGCTCACCACAACCATCCCCCCACCCCCCATTCACAGGCTTTCTGGCTCACCACAACTACCCCCCCCCCAGTGCCTTTTATTTATTTGTCTAATCTGACCTTCCCAGAAAGAAGGTACTCAACCTATAGTAAAATAATCTATTCCAATTTGTAACAGAGCTCATTCAGATTTGTACCCTTGTAGCTCCCAAATTATTTGACTGTATGGAGTCATCCAAAACAGCCACATTTCTCATTCAGTCTTTTCTTCTAATGTTAAATGTTTAAGACAAAGATTTTCCTGAGGGGCTGGCATTGTAGCATAGTGGGTGAAGCCAAAGCTGCTACCTGCAGTGCCAGCATCCTATATGGGTGCTGGTTTGAGTCCTGGCTGCTCCACTTCTGATCCAGCTCCCTGCTAATGTGAGTGGGAAAAGCAGCAGAAGATGGCCCAAGTGTTTAGGTCCCTGCCACCCACACAGGAGATCTGGATGAAACTTCCTGGCTTCTGGCTTCAACCTGGCCCAGCCCTAGCCATTATGGCCATCTGGAGAATAAACTAGTGAATGGAAGCTAGTGCTTGCACTCACTCACTCTCTCTAACTCTTTAAAATAAATAAATATTTAAATATTTAAAAAAAAATGTTCCTGAACATGCTAACCAAAGTTTCCTAAAGCTTTCTGAATTTGTTTATTATTATTATTTTTTTACAATCTAAATGGCCTATGCGCAAACCTGACTTTGGCAGTACAAATGGAGCAGAAATAAGCCTTGGATAGGTAACTGAGTCCAGCAACTCTACTTCCCCTGAGAGAGAAAAGGCAGGAATCACCCTCCTACCTGCATCTCCACCACTTTCCCTTTGCTGCTTGGGCTGAGTGACCACTCATAACTGCTGATGCCATGATCATCGGTACTCTGGTTCCCAAAGAGGGTGATGGAGTTTTGGGGTAGGGTGATCACTTGGTTAGGGCCTGCATTGGCCACAGGAGGGTAATCCACAGCTTTGTTCACTGTCAGGTTGGCAGTGGTAGAATTGGTAGCTCCATCAGAGTCCACCACAGTCAAGCTGTTGGAGCAAACAGAGGAGTGCAATTAGAAGTGGGTTTAAGGAAAGAGGAATAAACATGACAGGGCTAAGAGGTACCACGGTGGGAAGGTTGCCAATTCTCATCCATTCCTCCGTGAAAAGCATGTGCCATGTGCCAGACACTGATCCAAGTGTGTAGTAAACAGCTCATTAGATGTGCATGACAGCTACAGTTCTACTTCTTCCTTTGATTCCTTACATATATAAGGAAACTGAGGCAAGGAGAGGCACAGTAACTTGCCCAGGCTCACAGAACTTGGCAGCTGTGCATTGGGAGTGGATGCAAGTAGTATGTCTCCAGCACCATTTTGTTCTCCTGTCTGCTGAGGTCTTTTAAGCACCTGAAATGGTTCTCACAACCACCCTGGGGGAGGTGTCTTTGCACATTACAGGAGGCTTAAGGGAGCCAAGCACAGTACCCAGGGTTACGTGGTGAGCCTAATTCCAAAGCTCAGAAACCACATCTTAAGAAGATACTGTCCCTGGCCCCAGTCTTGTGGAGTTCAAAGACACTGCACTAAATACAGCAAGCTCTGTCTGCAGCGGGCTGTCCTGCCATCAAGCTGGTTGAGCCCTGTATAGATCACAAGGATGGATATCCTGGGCAGACTGAGCCTGGGATGAACCAGGAAGCCTGGCTACGGTAAGGCAGGAGCTTGTGATGGAAATGAATTCTCCTACGCAACAGTTCCACAGTTTGTGCCAGTGAGAAACAGGATTTGCAAGAGAAAAAAAAAATGTTCTTTTAAGAGCAGACTTTTACCTAAATGATGCCTTCCAGCTGAACAGCCTAAAGCTTCTCATGCCACCTTAAAATGTGAGCATAAGCAAGCAAGGAGGTTTGGGCTCCTTCCATTTTGCTGACAGAAAGAGGATAAGCATAGAAAAGACATGTGGTTTGTTTAAATCTCACCACCAACCACAGACAGAGCCAGACATCTGTGAGATTTCATCCCACGATCTCACCTTTTACCTAGGGTCTGAAGGGGATTTTTGGTATTAAACTCTTTAGAAAAAAAAAATCACAAAAGCTTCAGATACGCATACATGCACAAACCAGCAAGTATCAGAAATAGAAAAATTTGAAGAAGTTTTGACTCTCTTCCCAATGTCCATATAGTTTTCACAGTGCCCACTGCTGTGACTTTCACCTCAGGCACTTCCTGGACTGCCCAAAGGGATGCCAGAGCCAAACAGTAGCTGACCACAAGGTTGGGGGAAGAAGCCTTCGCTGTGTAAATGTAGCAGAGAGGAAAAAGTGAGTGAGGCACAACCAGACTGGCTCTTGCTGCTATTCTAATCCAATCCCATCATCACATAGGAAAAATAACTAAAGATTAGGGAAATAAAATTGCTCCCAAGACCCCAATCTACCAAAAAAGGTGCAGGCAAACACTGGGGTCAAATGTTTAGAATCTGGAGTCAGACTGCTGTGTGACCTTGGGCAAGTTACTTAACATCTTTGTGCTAAAACTTTCTAATATATAAAATGAAAATAATCATAATACCTGTTAAAAGAATTAAATGAGATACTGTGAGGAAGGAGCTCAGAATAGTATTTATCATATAGTATATATTTTCAAGAAATATTATTGTTATGATTTTTAAGAAACTAAGTAAAAAATGTCTGATATTAGAAATTGAAGAAAAAAACCCCAAATTTCCCTGATAAGCCAACTAGAAGGCTCTAATTTTGTACTGGCAGCTACTTTTCACTCATCTAAAGTCTTGAATCAGTGGGAGTGCTGTAATTCAGAACTTGCATATTGATTTCTATGTAGGTGTTGTGCTAGGACACTCATCTCTCTGTCCTTAATAGTGTCTAAAACTTGATTAATCTCAGATTCATGGGAAGACAGACACCTAGGAATAAGCTGTCATATGTCATACCACGCACGGTAAGGCAATGAGAGCAACAGGAAAGAGCAGAGCCACAGCTTTTCCTCTCTGGAGAAACGGAGTAGGTCCTTAAGAACAGTCAAAATTTCAACAGCTTGAGAAGAGTAATCAAAGAGGCAGAAACAAAATATACAAGAGGTCTTCAAAAAGTTCATGGAAATTCATATTATGGAAAAAATACATGGATTTAAAACTTGTTGTACCCAAATAAACTTTATCTTTTAATTTCATTTTCTAAGGGCTTTTTGGTCACACAAGGACCAAGTAAAGAAGCAAGGCAGAATGAGCCCTGACGTGGGTGTCAGAAAATTCGCATTTCAATTCCAGCTGTGTGACCTTAGAGACGCTCCTAAATACAAGAAGTTACTGAATACTCATTTTTCTCAGCTGTAAAAAGACAATGTATCATCTACATATCATGTTTGAATGACATTTATGTAGAAATAACATATGAGGAATTATGCAAACATAGGGATTACTCTAGAGTCTGCCTTAAAGCCTTATTAATCACCCATAATTCCCAAAAGGACTTTGTTTGAATCAAATTCACAAAAAAGGGGGCAGGTACTATGGAGCAGTAGGTTAAGCCTGCACCCACTCAGGAGACCTGGATGGAGTTCCTGGCTCCTGGCTTCTATCTGGGCCAGCCTTGGCTATTGTAGGTATTTGGGGTGTGAACCAGTAGATAAAAGATACTTCTCTGTCCCTTTCTCTCTCTCCCTCCCTCTCCCTGTGTCATTTTGCCTTTGAAACACATAAATAAATTTTTAAAAAATCCTCCCAAAAGCCCTAGTAGAGAAAGAGCCTACAAACCACTAGTCAAAAGTGAAGATTCTGAGGTCCCCTCGCTGAGACAACGTGTAAAGAGGAAGAGACAGCATGGGTATAGGTTCCTACTAGATGGTGCCTGAGAAAAGGCAAAGGATGATTGGGCCTTTTCACTTGGTGATAGAAATCTTGAAAAAATTTGGAAGATCTGCCACATAAGGCTTCAAAAGAGATTAACTGTGGTAGATCCTGAGCTACTACACAAGACGTTTGCCACAGATGGCATTACCATCATCACAGGACTCAAAAAACCAACAGAACCAAAGGCTGTACAGTCAGCTCTTCCTAGCCACAGGTCCCACATCCATAGATTCAACCAACCTCAGAGAGCAACTATTGCACTTTTAAAAAATTATGTCTGGGCCGGCGCTGCGGCTCACTAGGCTAATCCTCTGCCTGCAGCGCCAGCACCACGAGTTCTAGTCCCTGTTGGGGCACCAGATTCTGTCCCAGTTGCTCCTCTTCCAGTCCAGCTCTCTGCTGTGGCCCGGGAGTGCAGTGGAGGATGGCCCAAGTCCTTGGGCCCTGCACCCGCATGGGAGACCAGGAGAAGCACCTGGCTCCTGGCTTCGGATCAGCGCAGCGCGCCAGCCGTAGCAGCCATTGGGGGGTGAACCAATGGAAAAGGAAGACCTTTCTCTCTCTCTCTCTCTCACTGTCTAACTCTGCCTGTCAAAAAAAAATTATGTCTGTCCTGAATACATACAGACTTTTTCTTATCATTATTTCTTAAATAATAAAATACAGCAACTATTTACATAGCATCTACATTGTATTAGGTATTATAAGCAAGCTAGAGATGACTTGTATACCAGAGAATACAAATCTTTCACCTTTTACTAAAGTATACCGGAGGCTGTAGGAAGGTTATATGCAAACACTATACAAATTTATATAAATAAGGAAACTGAGCACCCATGGATTTTGATATCTTGGGGGGGGGGGGGGGGTTGTCCTGGAACCAATCCCCTGTGGATACCAAGAGATGACTATATTATCAACCAAATCCAGAGGAAATGTGAGTTATTCCTATAAGGCTGTAAAGTCCCAGGTCCAGTGCTGTGGCCTAGCAGGTAAAGCCGCTGCCTGTGTCTCCAGCATCACATACGGGCATTGGTTCAAGTCCTATCTGCTCCATTTCTGATCCAACTCCCTGCTAATGCATCTGGAAAAGCAGTGGAGGATGGCCTAAGTCCTTGGGCCCCTGCACCCACATGGGTGACTCGGAAGAAGTCCCTGGTTCCTGACTTTGGGTAGGCCTAGCTCCAGCCATTGCAGCCATTTGGGGAATGAACCAGCGGATAAAAGGTCTCTCTCTCTCTCTGCAACTCTGCCTTTCAAACAAATAAATAAATCTTTAAAAAAAAAAAAAAAGAAGAAGAAGAAGAAGAAGAATGTAAAGCCCCTGAGAGAAAAACAAACAAATAAGCAAACAAACATGGCATCGGTTAAATGTGAAGCTAGATCCTAATTTACCTGAAAGTGTAGTTCCCAGGGACGAGCTTACTTAGTTTTAATATGGCTGTATCTTCAGAAATCTTCTCTTCTCTCAGAGGCCCTTTTAGTTCCTCCCAGTGGTACTGGACGATTTTATCATCATCAGTGCTTTCTTGACCATAAGGAAACATCAGTTACAAAAGAATGCTGGGTCTCAGCACTCATCCACCTTAAACAAACCAGGGCAACTACCCAGAGATTTGAAGCTAGGAAAACTCTGTGAGATCACAGACTATCCTCCAGAGTGTTTCTTTCCTAGGAATAACGGGTCATTCTGCCTCTCTATGAATATTCCACTGCCTAGTTTTCCAAGGATTCCAACACAGGCAATCTCTGGTTAAAATGCTACTGTATGAATAAAGGAAAATCTATAATTCTTAAACACAAGAAAAGATACTCAACCTCACTTAAAATAAATGCAAATTAAAGTTATATTTGAAACATCATTTTTTAACCTACCAGATGGATGGGTAAAAGTGTGGAGAAAGAGGTCCTCTCACTAGTCATGATGGACATATAAACTGATAGAACCTCTATAATGAGTAATTTGGCAATATTTATCTTTGCCCCTGCAATTCTTCTAGAAATCTGTTGTGCATGCACTAGGGCAGGCATTAAACATCAAGTTTTACAACATTATTAATGTGGTAACACTGTTAATAGCAAAAAAGTGAAAGCAATCTAAATAGTCATGAATATTGACTATAAATAAGCAAATATTCACACAATGAAATTACACATTCATATAATGGAATGCTATATAGTTGCTCTAAAAAAAAGAATGAATAAGCACTTCATGTATGAGAACTGATTCAGAAAACTCCTGCAGCATACAGAAACAAGCATCATAGATAAGTGCAAATAATGTATTATCATTTGCATAAACAAAGGGGATAATGACTATGTATATATTTTCTTAATATGTACATAAGCTATCTCTGGAAGGATATATAAAATAACATTATTGGTTGTCTGGAGGAAAATTGGAGAGCTGAGAGACTGGGATGGTATAATTCTTCTCACTGTGTCCTTCTATGTATTATTTAACTTTGATCTATTCAAACTTACAAGTAATATGGTAAATAGGAACCCTTTATATCACATGCTATCATAAGGGTTTCTACACATTCTCTCTCTTCCCTCTTGGCCTTCCATCTTCCTAGTCTCCTCTTCTTGCCACAATCACTGACATGAAATGCTTAACCTTGCTAGAGAGTCCTTGGATAAAGCAGTGACTCTCTGCCAAAAACCGTTGTTGGTGCCAAGACAGTCATTGTAACAGGCCTTTAGGGGGTCTCAAAAGAAATCAAGTAAATACTGGTGAGAGGATAGGCTGAAACCTGCACACTCAAGAACAAAGACCCAGAAATCTTTTCATGGCACTCATTAGGTGATATGACTCTGAAGAGGAAAACATTAATGAGTGCAGGCAAGGGTGTAGAGAGCATTCTCTGAGTCCTCCAACAGACCAGACAACAATCTTGTGGGCAATAATGGTTGGGTGAGACCACTTTGGTCAGGTTTCTCATTTATGCAGGAATTTTGTTTCCATAACCAAGAAAGGCAACTCTGTGTAAACAAATCTGAAGAACAAGGAATTTCAACTAAAACAATGCTAAATACATTGTCTTATCATCTCAAAGAAATACTACTTCATACACATCACATAAAAGTCTGAAATAGGACCTGTCTGGTTTATTACTTCCTCACAGTTGCTTCCAGATGCGTGGTCTTCCCATGACTTGGCTAAGATAACGGCCTAACCAGAATGCAGACATGTCCAGCCCCAAATCTTCCACCAGGGTGTTCCACCCAGGTAACACCATGAATGTCTTCTAAAACATCACGTTTAGATCAGTACTCACGGCTGCCATCTATGACCGTAGACGTGGTTGGCAGAGAGATCTCCTGAAACTGAGGTGACACAATAGCAACAGGAGGCTGATTCTTACGGGGTTCTGTAACAAGGTGACAAGGACAAAATTGGGAAAGAGGATTTAATAGAAGAAAGCTACATCGGAGTGGATACTTAACAGATGGTTGAGGCATCACCAGATGTGAAAGTCTCAAGACCAGGCTGCCATTCTAAACCAACACCCCTGGGATGACAAAAGCCACTTGCAAACCTGACCATTCCTATGCACTCTGAATTTCAATGTTCAGGTGTTGTCTAGTTCACAAAAAGCACTTTAGCAGCAAGTGACTACTTCAGGGCAAGTCTGCCTGGAGAAGGACCTCACACAAGCTTTGTGCGATACAGGCCTTGGCAAGCAAACCATCCCTTGGCACAGACTGTGGTGGAAAGCTCAGCCATCACTGAGCTGTGTGTGGGGTTGCCATGGCTAAGTGACAGGAAGGTTACAAACCACGCTGGTCCACTCAAAGGACTGTGAGCTAAAACCCAATGGACTCTGTCCTTGAGGAATGTCAAATGGTGTTCATTTTATCACATTTCTTTAAAAGATTCACTTATTTATTTGAAAGGCAGAATTAGAGAGAGAGAGAGAGAGAGAGAGAGAGAGAGATGAGAGAGATCTTCCATCCAACTGTTCACTCCCAAAATGGCCACAATGGCCATGGCTGGGCCAGGCTGAAGCCAGGAGCCTGGAACTCCATCTGCGTCTCCATGTGGGTGGCAGGGGCCCAAGCATTTGGGCCATCATTCACTGCTTTCCCTGGCACATTAGCAGGGAACTGGATTGGAAATGGAGCAGCCAGGACTTGAAGCAGCACTCATATGTGAAGTCAGCTTGATAGGCAGCAGCCTAACCCACTGTGCCACTGTGCTACTGGCACAGTGATACCCCAGTGCTAATACATTTTAAAGGAGGTGAAATGATTACTTTGGCTACAAAGTTTAGGAAATGAAAAGAGAATCAAGTACCAACAAAGATAAAAAACAGTATTAGGAGGACCAGCACTATGGTGTAGCAGGTAAAGCCTCAGCCTGCAGTGCCAGCATCCCATATGGGTGCTGGTTCAAGTCCTAGCTGCTCCACTTCCAATCCAGCTCTCTGCTGTAGCCTGAGAAAGCAGTGGAAGATGGCCCAAGTCCTTGGGCCCTGAACCCACATGGGAGACCCGGAAGAAGCTCCTGTCTCCTGGCTTCGGATTGACACAGCTCTGGCCATTGAGGCCATCTAGGGAGGGAACCAGCAGATGGAAGACCTCTCTCTCTCTCTCTCTCTCTCTCTGCCTCTCTGTAATTCTGCCTTTCAAATAAATAAATATTTTTAAAAATAGTATTAGGAATATCTACCAGTGTAAGCGCCACTCTTCAACTTCTCCCAAATTTCTCTGAAAATCCAAAACAAGACACCTTGCTACTGCACTGTGATCTACCCACAGTGGCTCATTTAAAAAGAATGACAGGATTTGGTTTCCAAGGTGAAAGAGATGGTAGGGTTTCAATGAGGAACTCTGGAAGATCAGAAAGGACCTATCACCTGGCTGGCTCTCCTGCATGCTTCTCCGAGGCTTCTGCTTTCTTCCGATTTCTTAATTACAGCACATGGTGCGCTCTCAGCTTGGCCCACTTGGGGGAGTAGTTCTCAGGGAGACGGGCTATTGCTCAGGCCACACTGCTCTGTGGGCCGCCTAACTAATGCTCCCCTGCCCAGCCCACTGTCCCCATTAGAACACTTGGAACAAAGTACATATCTTGCTACTATAGTCTTTTGCTACACTGAACTAGGAATTGCTCAATAAATTTAATATGTACAAAAAAATATTGGGAATTAAAAACCCCGAAGTCAAATCTTCATCTCCTTGGGAGGCCTGCAGAGGGAGCAATGGAGACACAGCTGGAGCTGGCAACACATACCTGGCTCTACAGTCACATTCACATAGCCTTCCCCGTGGGCATTTTGACCATCTACAATCACTTTAAATTCATACAGGCCGGGAGTGAGCTGTGGAAGCAAGAGAAAACCTGTTAGCCACAAAACGTAGCAATTACATTGAATACATACATCTGAGTTTTCCCAGGCTTAACCTTCCATTCTTTTGCTCTTTTTCCAAAATGGAAAAAAGTATAAACTAGCTAAGGAAATGAAACAATAAATTAAACTAAAACAACAAACAAACAAAAAAAAAACCCAGAGCTTTTAATGTGCATCTTATTACTAGCTGACTCCAGAACAGAAGGGATTTCAATATCTCTGTACTCCCATTTTCTTTTCAGAAGAACATTAAGGGCCCAAACAGCCTACTTCACAGAGTTATGAAATTAAAATAATCAGTTCCTCAAAGAAAAACATTTTGTAAAAATAACAAATAATTTCCCACTATCTCCATTTCCACTAACTGCATAAATGGGGGGAAAAATCCCAATAAAATCATCCACTATCTCACTATATTATAACACATCAATCCATCTATTTCTCTATTTCCTTCCTATCCTGACTACATACAAAAAGTAGTTCATTTGTTCAACAAACATATGCTGAGACCTAATCATGTACCAGTCACTACCCCAGGCTTTGGGTTGGCAGAGAAATAAGGTAAGATCTCTACCACCTTCGAAGAGCTCATACTTCAGTGGTATTCAAGGTCAGGCTAAAATGAAAGTATCAAACTTTTCAATGCTATTCCTCCCATTCATTTGTATGAACACTTTCCCCATTGTGTCACACAATCTTTTTAATATGCCTTTTAATGACTGCAGAACAGCCCATGAATACATGTGTCCTAATTCACATATGCATTCTACATTGCTGGATACCTGAGTTCTTTCCACTTTTTTACTATTATGACTAATACTGTAGTGAACATCTTCCAGGAGGATGTGGTTTTTTCCTTTAGATGACCTTCTTTGAGTAAATACTAATTGATGCAGGTAGCATTTTTCATTACTTCCATCTCCTTTTAATGATTTCCTGCTGTGTTTTACCTCTCTGGCATACTCATTTCCTTCTGCTTCCTCACTCTCTACCCTTAGAATGACAGTGTACCCCAGGATTCTATCCTCAGTCTCCTTCACTCTACACTCTCCTCTGTTGGTCTTATCTATAACTATGGCTTCCATTATCATCTGTTTGGGGTTGACATGCAAATTTATCTCTCTTGCTCAGAGCTGTCTCCTGATCCCTAGCCCCTCACCCCCAGCTACTAAATGGGTAACTCCACTCAAATGTTTCACAGGTACCTCAAACTCATCCTGTCCAAACATGAACTCATCATCTGCAAACCTCCCCCAAAGCTGCTCCCTCTTCTATGCTCCTCGTTTCAGGGAACATCCATGCAGGTACCCAAGCCAAAAGGCTAGGGTTATCCCAGACCTCCCTCCCAAACACCTCCATCCAACTCACTGAGCATTACATTTTATCTAGCTGCCCTCCATTTTACTGCTCACATCCGCTCACTTGTCTCCAGCCACACTGCCATCACCTTGATTCTCAACCACTCCTCACAGCAATTATTAAAATGAGTTCTGGAGATAGAAAGCTCTATATAGCCCAAAACAACCATTTAATAGCTTAGTGAACTCTGGCCAAATCACTTCAGTTTTCCAACTTTTCATTTTGTCACTTGTAAAGGAAATATTAATGCCCTCATCTTGGGGGTTTTATGAAGTTCTTTTTAGCTGCATAAAATACTTACATCACATCTGGCACACGGTATGAACTCAACAGATGATTTTACATTTCTATTTTACTTCTGTTGTTTTACTCAGGCTGCTATCATTTTGCACTCAAATTTTCAACAAATTCCTTACTGGTCTCCCTGCTTATGTCCTCCACTCTTCAATCAGGATGGATCTTTCTAAACTAGAAATCCGAACATGTCTTTCTTCTGTACAGGATCTTTCCAACGCTCTCTATTTCCTCTGGATAAGATTCAAAGTACTTAATCTTACTTACAAGGTTCTGCTCGATCTGGCCCCTGCATCTCTCCAACTTACTTGAGCCACGAGTCTTCTGAAAACTTAGGGCTCAGTCAAGCTGAACCACACACATACCATTCCTTCCTCCACACTTTCTCTCTCATTTTTGACCCAGTGGAGATGTTGATTCTGTTTGAAATATTATCCCTCCATGCAGTAAATTAACCACCTTTCATTGCCTGAGTAGGCAAACTCGAAAAAATCTACTTTAATTCCCTAGGACTTCAATGCTCCTGCACTGACCTAGTGTTATCACCTGTTATACTCACCTGCTTCCCACCAGTAGCACCTACAAGACTCTATTGTCCTTGAACATTAAGCTTATGATTAACTCACTGGTAAATCACCTGGCCTACCACTTAGCCTGTGCACAATGAACAGTTGTTGAATGAATGAGACTGCTGGGCCAAAGAATATGATCATTTTTATGGCTCTTAATAACTACAATGAATCTCAAAAGGAGTGAGCCAAAGTACAGTCATGTGGCCACAAATAACCTAGTTCATCTCCCAAATTCTAAAATCCTTATGTTACCCTTAAAGCTGTTTTGTGTGTATTTTCAGCTATCACTACCATGCTGGTGCAGTCTTCTCACCATAAATGAAAATTTGAGAATCATACACTAACAAACACTGGATGTCAGCCAGTGAGACTTTTGGAGAATTCATTTCTGAAAGATCATTCCCAGCTTCAATATGGACAGAAAATACTGGGTTACACATTTTAGGAAGTAGTCAATGCCTCTACCTTAGCCCTACAAATGAAAGGAGACAAACTCACCTTGGATAGTTTGAGGACCTTGGAATATTTCCCTTCCATTTCTCCACTGTAGTCTTTAGGATGAGTAATCAGCTGCCAGTCGTAGGTGTAGGTTTCTCCTATAGAAGGGCAGTTACAAAAATCATGAAAACACACACCTACACACAAAGATGACAGCTTCACAGCCTGCCAATAACAACCCTCTTCTAAATCTTGACAAGGCCTTAGTTTTTAAGACTGCACCCTAAAGGGGCCAGCGTTGTGGTATAGTGGGTTAAACCACCACCTATGACGCTGGCATCCTATATGGGTGCCAGTTCCTATCCCGGCTGCTCGTGTCCCAGCTCCCTGCTAATGACCTGAGAAAGCCGTGAAAGACGGCTTTCCCTGCACCCACATGGGAGACTTGGATGAAGCTCCTGGTTCCTGGCTTCGGTCTGGCTCAGCCCTGGCCATTGTGGCCATCTGGAGAGTGAACCAGGAAGATTCATTCTCTCTCTCTCTCTCTCGCTCTCGCTCTTGCTCTTTCTGTAACTCTGCCTTTCAAATAAATAAATAAATCTTTTTTAAAAAAATTGTACTTTAGAGCCTGTACGGAAACCAAACAATTTACTGAAAGAAAGGGCAGGTTCTGCTGATTCAGTTACAATAAAGGTTTCTTTCTCTGTCTCTCAACAATGCTCATCCCCATCTCATACCTACCCTCCCCAGGGTCAATCCGCCTCAATCTTCCTTTAAAAAAAAAAAAAGTCAGGTTGTTCCTGGTGTGGCATCCTACTGAAAATACATACCCTACCAACCACTACAGATGAACTCATTGGGAACAAAGGCCATTTTCTTGCAAAACTTTTTTTGCAACAAAGAACAGCAATGACTTCTAAATAATATGGTTCAAAAATAGCTTTTTACAGAGTGCTAACAATGCTCGTCTCACTGAGGTCATCACACCCTGGTGAGTTAAAAGAGCTACTTCATTCCTACTGAGCTAAATAATACACTGCAGAAGATGGTAGGGGATGGCCCATTTAAAACAGGCCCCACAGAAATTAATTAAGATCAAATGAAGCACTAAATGGTCCTCATTTGCAGCTCAAATTGTATCACTAGGTAGGGTAAGGGTAGAATCTAGTTATCCTAATGGAATCCCTCTCCAGTAAAAGTGGTCTTAAATTTTGGGGGAGTCAAAAGGCATTTCCAGCTAAGGATGGATGGGATGTGGTAGGAAGGTTTAGCTTAAGCCACCACCCAAGAGAGAAAAATCAAACAGCAAATGTTTAGCAGAGAGCAGTCATCTTTTCCTTATTTCATACGTTCAAACATGAAAGTCAGCACACAGAACCCAATTCCAACATTTCCTTCCTCCTCCTTTCCTTCCTCTCTCTTCCTTCCTTCCTCCTTCCTGTAGTCATCTCTTTCTTATTTCATAAATTCAAATGGCAAAGTTCTAACCCAGAACCTAATTCTAAGATCTCCTTCCTCCCTCCTTTCCTCTTTGCTTGCCTGCTTCCTTCCTTCCAGCAGTAATCCTTTTCCTGATTACATGAGTTCAAATGTGAATGTGAGAACCTAAATCCAAGATTTCCTTCCTCCGTCTCCCTCCCCTTCCTTCTTCGCTCCCTCCCTCTCTCCTTCCCCTAAAACTAGTATTGTTCTGGCCAGATGCCACTCCCAATGGGTCTCAGAAATGTGCATGTAGAAGTTAGGTGAGGAGAGAAGCAAGAAAGAGACAGCATGCTATGAGACATTTCTTCTAACTGTAGTTGGAAACTTTTTTCTACATAGAAAACAAATTCACATTAGTTTGGGAACTGATTATTTTGTTAATAATACCTAAGGCTATCAACACAAATTTCAAAAAGGACAATATTTGTTGGAGACAAAATGTCAGACGAAATTCACCTTATAGGCAGAAATTGGCCAAGGACAGGAACAACCAACTGAGTCTGTTATACAGAAGGCTGACTGCAATGATTGAGGGCAATGGTTTTGAAAGTGGGAACTATAAACCTGAGAGGGGTGCCAATGGCTTCCAGAGGACAGGCAGGGTTCAAGAGCATGCAGTTGGTCCTGTCTCATCACTTCAATCCCTAAGAGTGTGAAATCACCCATCTGATAAGGGTGGAAGAAGCTGGGGAAAGGATAATTGAAAAGAATCTGTTTCTGAGCTGATGTTTTTTGGACTGCCAATCTACAATATAACAGTAACTCAAAGAATGTATATGTACAGGTGGGTTAGGAAAGAAAATACAGGGGCCGACGCTGTGGCGCAGCGGGTTAATGCCCTGACCTGAAGTGCTGGCATCCTATATAGGTGCCAGTTCTAATCTCAGCTGCTCCTCTTCCGATCCAGCTCTCTGCTACGGCCTGGGAAAGCAGTAGAAGATGGCCCAAGCCCTTAGGCCCCTGCACCCATGTGGGAGACCTGGAGGAAGCTCCTGGCTCCTGGCTTTGGATCGGCACAGCTCTGGCCATTGCGGCCATCTGGGGAGTGAACCACTAGATGGAAGACTTCTCTCTCTCTCTGCCTCTCCTCTCTCTGTGTGTAACTCTGACTTTCAAATAAATAAATAAATCTTAAAAAAAAAAAAAAAGAGGAAAGAAAATACAGTAGAACCTAGCAAATCTTTCATAAGAGAAGTTATCACAGCTCAAGAAAGTTCTTTCCTTAACAGCATTTTTTTTTCTGTAGGATTTATTCATTCACTTGCTTAAAAGGCAGACCATCAAAAGAGAAAGATCTTTCATTTGCTGGTTCACTTCTCAAAATAGCAAAAACAGCCAGGGGTAGGCCAGGTTGAAGCCAGGACACCAGACTTCATCCTGGTCTCCCGTATGGGTGGCAGGGACCCAAGTACTAGGGCCACCCTCTGCTGCCTTCCCTGGCAAGCACATTAGTAGGAAGCAAGATCAGAAGTAGAATAGCTGGGGTGTGAACCAGTGCTCCGATATAGGATTTCAATGTTACAAGTGGCAGCTTAACCCACTATGCCACACCGACGGCTCTCACCTCGCTGCGTCTTCAGAGGCTACCAAAAACCTTCATCTTAACTTCCCACCAGAGACAGAAAAGGCTTCTCTAAAGGGGGGTGAATTGACTGACAAGGAAACCTCAATTTGAGAACACGAATATAAAAACACAGAGGGCATTTAGGTTCTGAAAAAGTACTTTTTGCATTAATGCACTATGTGGTATGAGACCCATGAATCAGGAATATTGTATTGGAAATGTGTGTACCTAAAGTAGAAGGACCCCATCCTGAATGAGGAAGGGCATTCTGCTTGCCCAAGCTTTTAATGAGAGAAACACAAACCCAACCCAGTCATTTTCCATCAAAGTATGCTTCACTCACATCATAAAGAGTCTTAAGAAAATACATCTGTGTTTGTAAGTCAAATATTGGTATATTAACTTATATTTCAAGGGTGAAAGGGATACTATGATTATAAAAGTTTTATTTTTTTCTTAAAGATTTATTTATTTATTTGAAAGGTAGAGTTACAGAGAGGGAGAGGCAGAGAGGGAGAGAAAGAGCTGTGCCACAATGCCACCCCAACAAATTATTATTAAATGAATTATTCATCCTCTATGTATTTTTTTAAATGACTTATTTATTTATTTGAAAGGCAGAGTTACAGAGAGGCAGAGGCAGAGAGAGGTCTTCCATCTGCAAGTTCACTCCCCAAATAGCCACAATGGCTGGAGCTGGGTCGATCTGAAGCCAGGAGCCAGGAGCTTCTTCCAGGTCTCCCACACGGGTGCAGGGGCCCAAGGACTTGAGCCATCTTCTACTGCTTACCCAGGCCACTGCAGAGAGCTGGATAGGAAGTGGAGCAGCCGGGACTCAAATCGGTGCCCATGTGGGATGCCAGCACTCAGGCAGAGGCTTTACCTGCTATGCCACAGTGCCAGCCCCCATCTTCTGTATATTTTACAAATCTGAGTTATGTATATCACATTGGGCTGTATTTTTTAATTTTTTCAAAAAAAATTTTTTTATTTGAAAGTGTTACAGAGAGAGAAAGAAAGAGAGAGATCTTCCATCTGCTGGGTCACTTTCCAAATGCCCCACAGCCTGGGCTAGACAGCCTGAAGCTATGATCCAGGAACCCCACCTAGCTCTCTCACAGAGGTGGCAGGAATTCCAATACTTGAACCATCTTCCACTGCTTTCCAGAACATTAGCAGGGAGCTGAATTGGAAGCAAAGCAGCCAGGACTTGAACCAGTGCTCTGATGCAGGCCTTCCAAGTGGTGGCTTAACCCACTACACCACAATGCTTGCCTGTTGTCTTTTTTTTTTTAAGTGATAAATCTATATTAGCTGTAGTTCTGCATAATTGCTAAGTTCTCTAACTGCTATTTACCAGTTGCTTGACTAAAATAAGTAGGTTAATCTGAGCCTTAGTTTCTTCCTCTTTAAATGGGTATAATACAACCTCCTAACTAAGATCCACATTAACAATCAACAACCATATGCCAGACATTGAACTAGATAACACATACACTATTTCTCAATGTAACCTTCTGATGATGCTGGCATCTGGCACAGTGGTTAAGGCACCACTTGGGATGCCAGCATCCCACATCAGTGCTGGAGTCTGAGTCCTGCTTCCACTCCTGATTCCAGTTTCCTGTTGACAGGCACTCTGGGAAGTAGCGGGTGATGGCTCAAGTACTTGGGTCTCTGCTACTCCCCTAGGAGATCTGGACTGAGTTCCTGGCTCCTGGCTTCAGGCTGACTCAGCTCTAGCTATTGCGGGCATTTGGAGATTGAACCAGCAGAAGCAAGATCATTCTGTGTCTCTCTGCCTTTCAAATAAGTTAAATAAATACATTTTTAATAGTTCACAGAAAATGGAATTAAAAGATAAGTTTTAAAAATACATTAACTAGGTTGAACAGAGGAAATATTACTCCCATTTTACGGAGAAAAATGGAAACTCAAAGAAGTTATTTGTTTAAAATCATTCCACTAATGACAGGCTGAGCTGCGATGTGAACCCAGGCTTGACATCAAAGCTAGCAATCTCAAACCTATCTTGCATTGCCTCTCATAGTACATAAGTACTTATGCATCCTCATGCTACCTTCTCTCCTCACAGGACTATTGTAAGGAATAAATCAGTTGAGGTATGTAGATATCACTATAAATTAAAACATTACCCAATTGTAAGGGGATTTTTACCATCAAGTGGTTCTTGGAGAACGTACGCATTTAACTGAACTTCATTCTTGGGCAGGGTTATCTGGACACTCTCTCCAGCAGATACCACCAGTTCCTTTATAACTGGAAACAAAGCAAATATATCACAAATAAGAAACAGATCCAACTGCCTCCCCACTTCTCTTTTGATTGCAATCAAACTCCTTCTATAAATGATATTCAGTTACTGCCTTCATTTCTTTATTTTCTTCATCATTTTTCTGTGCTGTAGTCCTCTGCAATTTGGTTCTGCCCCTACTTTTCCATGGAAAAGGACCTTCCAAGGTCCTCAATGAACTGCTTCTTAGAAAATCTAACAGCTATGTCTCAACCTTCACCCTTCACCTCAGTGGCATCCACGACTGCTGAAACCTCTTGGCTGCCATGACACTGTATTATTCTACTTTCCTTCCTTTCCCGCCCCTGTACTTTAACTATGTTCTGTCTTTATATACTACTTTCCACAGAGCTCAAATTCTGCTTAAGGATCACCTTTATGCTGACAAATAATTTTCTAACAAGATACATATATAAAGTTCCCAGAAGGAAAGGCATCTATCGGTCACCAGGCCTGCCTTATTCCTTCTCTATTCTAATTGCTACCTCTGCTAGCTCTCCCCATTTTAACTAATTCTGTCTTCCTAAGCTACTCACCACCATAATCTTGGGACAATACTCACCTTCCAATGTTACTTTCTCATTTAAGTCCCACATTCCCACACCTTGTTTGAGGCCAAACCTCTAACTGGGCAGTAGAGAAACCATCATCTGATCACACTGTCCTCTTTGCTACCCAATTCTGCCTCTAGTCACATTAATTTTTCCTCTTGTGCTCCACAGAAGCCATAGTTTCCTCTTGGGGGCTTGCCTAAAGCTATTTTCTTCAAATGAGGTGTCTGCCTTTCTTTAAATACAGCACATTGTTTGTAGCTTAAAGACTGTCTCCTTTCCAAGAATTCACCCCAGTTTGAAGCATCTCAGTTCAACTCTTCTACTCCTTGAGTTTGGAATACACAAGTCAACAAATAGTTAGATGCTGTCTTAATATTATTCACCAGCTATTTCATACATGTCAGGGTGTCTCCACCTCAACTCTACTGACATTTTGCACCAGATAATTCTCTGTTGTGAGGGAGACGGTCCTGGGACGCTCTGCAGTATCCCTAGCCTTTATCCACTAGATGTCAGCAGCACCACCACACCACACTCCCCAACGTTGTTAAGAGCCAAAGGCATTTGCAGGCCATCGAGAATCATTGATTATATAAATCTTTTTTCTCTGACAATAATTGTTCATTTGGTAGGAGACCTCGACAGTAGGAGAGCTTAAAGCAAACAACAGACTGGGCAACTCTCGTATTTCAAGACTGAGAGGTGAGAATGGCTTCCTGGACAAATATGAAACTTGAGATTTATCTGCCTCTGCCTGGGAACATTGCGCTTGGAGAGAAATGAAACCATTCTTTATGGAAGCTTCAGCGTTTGGATGCCCCAGGAGAAGAAATAACAGTGCTCTGAAGTGATTTTCAAAAAAAGAAAGAAAATAAAGAGATAAGAAAGACAGAAACCCATTATACTGAGAGAAAGTATCATGGACAAAAAATGTTCAATACAGTACAACTCAAACCTTTCAAAATTATACCAAAAATTACAGGTGTTCTGCCTGAATAGAAAAATTACTTTGGTGTCTCAGGATGGAAAAGCTGTAAATTTTCATGTTATATTATCACTAAAGGAGATACTAGGACATTAAAAATTGGCAGAAATTCATTTCTACTAGCTTTGCTTCACACTTTTAACTTTTTAAAAGGATAAAGATCAACTGAGTTGCACTGATTGACCATTCCCTCCTAATGCCTTAGAACAGTAGAGTGAGCTGTTAGGACCACATTCTAAGTGTAAGTCTCTTTCCTGTGGGCTCCTTTCAAAATAAAGATGCTGTAAAATACAGAGACAAACATCTGGCCTACAACCAGCCTTTCAGAAGGCAAGCAGGTATACTGATCCAACTTTCCCCAACTTCCCCCCAGGCTCTGTTTACTTGATGCCTCAAACATTACTTAATTGAACCTTGCGCCTTTAAGGAAGTGGAATCTGGCTCTGAGAAAATGAGCCTCATAAACTTCCACCAGCAAGGGGCTTGCTGAAAAAGGGATATAGAGTCCCAAGTCCACGGACAAGGTTATTTTCCCTCTAACATACAGTATTCAAGACATGCTTCCTTCCCACCCTTCTTCCTTCTAAAAGGGGGCATTTTCATCAAATGTTCTACTTTTCCATCTCATCTCCAAGGGCAGAAGCAAGGGGCCTCACCTGGGTATGGTGCTGAGGTGCTCTGAAAAGAGGCCTTGGGGGTGAGGGTGGCATAACTGTAGGAGGGAGCTACTGGCAGAGGAGTAGCAACCTGCATTGTCCCAGGGCTTTTCACTTGCGGAGTACTGGCTGGAGTTCCAGGACCTGCCGGTGTTTCAGGTTGAACGGATAGGTTCTTTGGCCCATCAGGAATCTCTGCAGTCAGGACTGTGGTTGAGGGACTGGAAACTGTAACTGCCTTGTGAACCTAAAGAAATGCAAAAATTCATTTGAATAGGCAAAAGTTATACAGTTTTTCAGCTTATATCTCATGAAATATTTTTTGAAAACTGCAAACATGCCAAGAAATATTAAAGAAACTTGGGGCAGGCATTGTGGCGCAGCAGGTCAGGCCACCCCTCAGGATGCCTGCATCCCGTGTCAGCTATTGCATGCTTCCAATGCAGCTTCCTGCTAATACTTCTAGGAGATGGAGGATGAAGGTCCAAAGACCTGAGTCCTTGCCACCCTTGGGAGAGACCCAGATGGAGTTCCTGGCTCCTGATTTCAGCCTGGCTTAGACCTGGTTGTTGTAGGCAGTAGGGAAGTTAACCAGAGGATGGAAAATATCTCTGTCTGTCTCTCTCCCCTCCACCTCGTTGCCTTTCAAAGAAATAAATTAATTTAAAAAAATTTTTAAACTAATCTCTACAAAAAAATGGTGTTAAAATGCTGATATAAATCTTCTCAGCTTTTTTCTATGCAGTTTTTTTTTTAAAGATTTTATTTGACAGGTAGAATTACAGAGAGAGAGAGAGAGAGAGACAGAAAGGTTTTTCTTCCATTGGTTCACTCCCCAAATGGCTGCAACGGCCAGAGCTGCTCCGATCTGAAGCCAGGAGCCAGGAGCTTCTTCCTGGTCTCCCACGCAGGTACAGGGGCCCAAGGACTTGGGCTATCTTCTACTTCTTTCCCAGGCCACAGCAGAGAGCTAGACTGGAAGAGGAGCAACCGGTACTAGAACCGGCGCCCATATGGGATGCCGGCACCGCAGAGGATTAACCTAGTGTGCCACAGTGCTGGTTCCTCTATGCAGTTTTAGTAAAAATAGTAATAACCATACTATGCATATTTTTTATCTTCTATACCTTTTAAAAGATTTATTTCATTTATTTGAAAGAGTTACAGAGAGAGGGAGAGACATACAGAGAGACAGAGGTCTTCTACCTGCTGGCTTACTCCCCAAATGGCCTCAACAGCTGGTGCTGGGCCAATCTGAAGCCAGGAGCCAGCTTCTTCCAGGTCTCCTACGTGGGTGCAGCGGCCCAAGGACTTGGGCCATCCTCCGTTGCTTTCCAAGGTGCATTAGCAGGGAGCTAGATCAGAAGTGGAGCAGCTGGGACTTGAACTGGCACCCATATGGGATGCCAGCACAGAAGGCAGGGGCTTTAACCCTCTGTGCCACAGCACTGAACCGCTATCTTCTATTCTTAACACTGATAGTCAATCTTCTTACAAATACTTACTGAGCACCTATCATGGATCAGGCCTTGTGGATCCAAAGTATAAATAAAACTAACCACTGTGTTCAACATATGGGAAGAGAGAAGAAAAAACACTAAGCCGGGCCGGCGCCGTGGCTCACTAGGCTAATCCTCTGCCTGCAGCGCCAGCACACCGGGTTTTAGTCCCGGTTGGGGCGCCAGATTCTGTCTCAGTTGCTCCTCTTCCAGGCCAGCTCTCTGCTGTGGCCTGGGAGTGCAGTGGAGGATGGCCCAAATCCTTGGGCCCTGCACCCGCATGGGAGACCAGGAGAAGCACCTGGCTCCTGGCTTTGGATCAGCGCGGTGCGCCGGCCGCAGCAGCCATTGGAGGGTGAACCAACGGCAAAGGAAGACCTTTTTCTCTGTCTCTCTCACTGTCCACGCTGCCTGTCAAAAAAAAAAGAAATAAAAAAAGAATTATTTAAAAAAAAAAAAACACTAAGCCAAAATAGTAAAGATACCTATAAAAGTTACAATAAACCAAAGAAACACAATCTGAGGATATTTGAGCTCTATCCCTTAGAGAAAGGGAGGGTGTGGAAAAGGGTGATTTACACACACACACACACACACGTTTCCTAGAGGAGGAATGTCCTAAGCTAGCTTTAAAGGTTAAACAGTTGTTCACCAGAGAGAAGACTGAGAGGGGAGAATGCACACAGGGAGGCATTTGGCACGGTGGCTCAGACACCACTGGGGACGCCCACATTCCAAACAGGAGCACCTAGTTTGAGTCCCAGCTTCTCCATTCCAGTCCAGCTTTGTGTTACTTCACTCTGTGGGAGAGAGCAGGAGATGCTCAAGTATTTGGGTTCCTGTCACCCACATGGGAGACCTGGATTCAGTTCTGGGCTCCTGGCATTGGCCTGGCCAAGCCCTGGCAAACTGCAGGCATTTGGGAATCAACCAGTGGATGGAAAATGTCTTTGTCTGTCTCTGTGTCCTCCCCGCCCCAACCTCTGCCTTTCAAATAAAATGAAAATTAAACAATGAATTACCTTAAAAACAAAGAATTTAATTGAACAAGGTATATTTTGAGAGCCAAAAGCAATATGTGAGGTGGGAAGTAATGGAAGATAAATGTCAAAGACAGGCAAGGACTAGACAGAAGATGATGTTACATGCTCCTTTTAGGAACCAAGTAACAGTGAGCATTCAAAGGGTTATATAAGGTCAGGCTTCTGTTTTACAGGTCACTTCTTAGTGTATGGGTTTGGAAAAGTAAAGCAAACAGCAGGAAATCCACTTAGGAAGGCGTGGCATTCATCCAAATGAGAAATGATGCATGGATAAATGGTAGTGGTACAGATTTTTTTTCTTAAATCAACATAGCTGAAGTATAATTCACAGAAAATAAACTGCACAAAATTCAAGTATATAAGGTCAATGTTTGACAAGTGTATACACCCACATAACCACTATTAAAGGAGAGAACATTTCTAGGAAGAGCACTAAAAATTCATTCATGCCCCTTCGCAATAAATCCCTGCCTCCACCTCCAAGTTCAGGCAACCACTGATTTCTTTCTGTCATGGTTCGATTGGTTTGAGTTTTCCTGTATTTCACGAAAGAAATCCTATACACACGGCTTTTGCTTCTGGCTGCTTTCACTCAACATGCTTCTGAGATCCACCCATGGCATTATGTGTAGCAGTAGTACATTACTTTTTATTACTGAGTAGTATTCCACTAGAGACGCATCTAAATTTGTTTTCCATTGCTCTATTGAAGGAGATTTAAGTTGTTGCCAGTTATCAGTTATAAATAAAATTTCTATGAATGTTCGAATATAAATGTTTCTATAAAATATGTCTTTTATCTGGAATACATACTTAGAAATAGAATCATGGGTTGTACATAAATGTATTTTTAAGTATACAGGAAACTAAACTATTACCCAATTATATGATACTTCCGACTGCTACACAACTTCATCAGCATTTGGGATTCCTGCAATTATTTTTTTTCATTCCAGTGGGTATGAAGTGGTATCTCAATGTGATTTAGTCTATTTCTATACAACACCACTGCTTTGACTACTGTGGCTTCACAGGAAGTCTTTAAAAAAAGATTTATTTATTTTACTTATTTGAAAGTTAGAGAGATGGACCAGCATTGTGGCATGAGTTAAGCCACATGGGATGCTGGCATCCCATATGGGTGCCAGTTTGTGTCCCAGCTGCTCCACTTCCTATCCAGCTCCCTGCTAATGGCTTGGGAAAAGCAGCAGCATATGACCCAAGTGTTTGGGCCCGTGCTTCTCAAATGGGAGACCCGTTTGAAGTTCCTGGCTCCTGGCTCC
This sequence comes from Lepus europaeus, assembly GCF_033115175.1. Classification (NCBI taxonomy): domain Eukaryota; kingdom Metazoa; phylum Chordata; class Mammalia; order Lagomorpha; family Leporidae; genus Lepus; species Lepus europaeus. Next base: position 27,559,560 of record NC_084831.1, read on the forward strand.
TGGCTCCAGGCTCCAGGCTCCTGGCTCTTAGAACTGGCCACTGTAGCCATCTGGGGAGTGAACGAGAAAAAGATTCTCTTTCTTTCTCTCTCTCAACCTCTCTCCCTCCAACTCTGATTTTCAAAATAAATAAATAAATCTTAAAAATGGAGAGACAGAAAGAGGGAGAGCTATCTTCCATCCACTGGTTCGCTCCCCAAATGCCTACAACAGCCAGGGCTGGGTCAGGCTAACGTCAGTAGCTTAGAACTTCATCCCAGTCCCCCATTTGGATGGCAGGGACCCAAGAACCTGAGCTATCTTTTTTTTTTTTTTTGACAGGCAGAATGGACAGTGAGAGAGAGAGAGAGACAGAGAGAAAGGTCTTCCTTTTGCCGTTGGTTCACCCTCCAATGGCCGCCGCGGTAGCGCGCTGCGGCCGGCGCACCGCGCTGTTCCGATGGCAGGAGCCAGGTGCTTCTCCTGGTCTCCCATGGGGTGCAGGACCCAAGCACTTGGGCCATCCTCCACTGCACTCCCTGGCCACAGCAGAGAGCTGGCCTGGAAGAGGGGCAACCGGGACAGGACCGGTGCCCCGACCGGGACTAGAACCCGGTGTGCCGGCGCCGCAAGGCGGAGGATTAGCCTGTTGAGCCACGGCGCCGGCCTGAGCTATCATTGGTTGCTTCCCAGGCACATTAGCAGAGAGCTGTACTGGAAGCTAAGTAGCCGGGATTCCAACCACCACTCAGTTATGGGATGCAAGCAACCTAAGTGGTGGCTTAACCCACTGTGCCACAGTGGCTGTTCCTGTAATAAGTCTTAAAGTCCTCAAACTTTGCTGTTCTTTTTCAAAGTTGCTTGATCATTCTAAGACCTAATCCATGAACATGATTGCTAGTATCTGCTTCCATCTTCACATAGCCTTCTTCTCAGTGTTTCTGTGGGTCCAAGTCTCCCTTTCTTTTGTGAAGACAAGTCATTGGATTCACATCCCACCCTAAATATAGGACAATTTCATCTCAAGATTCCTAAATGATTACATCTGTAAAGACTCTATTCCCAAATAGGGGCACATGCTGAGGCTCCAGATGGACATGAATTAAAGAGGCTGTGGAGAACACTAGTCAACCCACTATAATGGCATATCTCTCAATATAATTTTCAAAATTCTCTCAGCAATATTTTGTAGGCTTCACTATATAGTTCTTGCACATTCTTTTCTTAAAGTTACCCCTATGGCTTTCATGGTTTTGGATATAATTATATATTTTTAAACTTCAGTTCCCAATTATTCACTGCTAATATATAAATACAACCAATTTTGATATATTGACCTTATATCCTGCAATCTTGCTAAATTTACTAATAGTTCTAGTAGTTTTTATATGGATTCTATGGAACGTTTTAGATACATAATTATGCCATCTGTGAATAAAGGCAGTTTTGCTTCTTCATTTCTAATAAATATTTCTTTCTTCTTTTTCTTACATTATTACATTGGCTAGAACCTCCAATACAATGTTGAATAAGAGTGGTTATAGCTACTTCCTTATCTGTTAAGCAACTGTCATCTCACTTTCCTTTAAACATGACTCTTTTTTTTTTTTAAGATTTAGTTATTTGAAATGCAGAGGCAGAGAGAAAGAAAGAGGTCTTCCATCTACTGGTTCTCTCCCCAGATGGCTGCAACAGCAGGAGCTGCACTGATCCAAAGCCAGGAGCCAAGAGCTTCTTCCAGGTCTTCCACATGGGTGCAGAGTCCCAAGGACTCAGGCCACCTTTTGCTTTCCCAGGCCATAGCAGAGAGCTTAATCAAAAGTAGAGCAGCCAGGACTCAAACTGGTACCACATGGGATGCTGGCACTGCAGGCGGTAGCTTTACCTGCTACGTCACAGCACTGGCCCCCTAAAAATTTTTACACACATTAACAGCTTCTTCAAAGTCGTCAGTTAAATCTAACAGCTGGGCCCACTCAGCATCCATTTTTTAAAAACAGATTTATTTACTTATTTGAAAGGCACAGAGGCCAGCGCCGCGGCTCACTAGGCTAATCATCTGCCTGCGGCTCCGGCACCCTGGGTTCTAGTCCTGCTTGGGGCCCTGGATTCTGTCCAGTTGCTCCTCTTCCAGTCCAGCTCTCTGCTGTGGCCCAGGAAGGCAGTGGAGGATGGCCCAAATGCTTGGGCCCTGCACCTGCATGGGAGACCAGGATAAGCACCTGGCTCCTGGCTTCGGATCGGCGCAGTGCGCTGGCCGTAGCAGCCACTTGGGGGGTGAACCAATGGAAAAAGGAAGACCTTTCTCTCTGTCTCTCTCTCTCACTGTCTAACTCAGCCTTTCAAAAAAAAAAAAAAAAAAAGGCCGGCGCCACGGCTCACTAGGCTAATCCTCCAACTGCGGCGCCAGCACCCCGGGTTCTAGTCCCGGTCGGGGCGCCGGATTCTGTCCCAGTTGCTTCTTTTCCAGTCCAGCTCTCTGCTGTGGCCTGGGTGGGCAGTGGAGGATGTCCCAAGTGCTTGGGCCCTGCACCTGCATGAGAGACCAGGAGGAAGCACCTGGCTCCTGGCTTCGGATCCACGCAGCACTGGCCGTAGCGCCCATTTGGGTAGTGAACCAACAGAAAAGGAAGACCTTTCTCTCTGTCTCTCTCTCTCTAACTCTGCCTGTGAAAGAAAGAAAGTTAGGAAGGGAGGGAGGGAGGGAGGAAGAAAGGTAGAGTTACAGAGACAGAGAGGGAGAGACAGAGATTGAGATCTTCCATCCATTGGTTGGTTTACTCTTCAAATGGCCTCAACCACCAGGGCTGAGCCAGACAGAAGTCAGGAGCCAAGAACTTCATTCAGGTCTCCCATGTGAGTGACAGGGGCCTGAACACTTGGGCCATTTTCCACTGCTTTCCCAGGCCATTAGTAGGGAGCTGGATCAGAAGTGGAGCAGCCAGGACACAAACCAGCGCCCACATGGGATGCCGGCATCATAGGCTGCAGCTTTACCAGCCCATGCAACAATGCTAGCCCTAGAATTCATTTTTATTAATTATTTTTCCCCTGAACATGAGTCACACTTTCCTGATTGTTTCCTTGCAAATCTCATAATATCTGGTTGAAAACTGAACATTTTAGATAATCTATTTTAACAATTAGATTGTTTTATTTTCCTGATGAGCTGTTGATTAATTTTAGTAACTTCTCTGTACATAAACCGCAAAATCTGACTCCCCCATAGTATGTTGTCACTGACAGGGATTTGGGCAGAGGTTGCTCATATACTTTGAGCTCATAAAGCTCTGCCCTATGCCAATCCATTTGTGTGCTGCTTGAGGAATACATTCAAAGTTGCATCAGCTCTCCAGTCTCCCTAATTCCTACTTTTTATTACTCCTGGCTCTCTCCTGCACATGCAGGTAGCTTCCCAGTCAGCTTACCATATAGCTTGTCTATGGTTCTCTGACATTAAGTTTCTGGCAGGTCTACTGTCCCCCCAACAGACATTACAACCTCAGGCTATGGATTCTTTCCGTTTGTTCATAACCACTGTTTCAGGCATCTACTGGGGATCTTGGAAATATATCCTGCAGACAACAGGGGTCTGCAGCATGAAATAGAGACACAGAAGACAAAAAGAATGATCCACATCAAGCTTCTGGAGATGAACAGTATAACATCTGAGATGAAAAATACTCTGTAGGGATTTAACGGCAGATTAAGCAATACATAAGAAAAGATTAGTGAACCTGAAGAACCTCAACAGAAGTTTGAAATGGGAGCTGGCATTGTAGACCAGGGATTAAGCCACGACCTCTGACACTGGCACCCCAAATGAATGTCAGTTGTAGTCCTGGCTCCTCTGCTTCTGATCTAGCTCTCTGCTAATATGCCTGGGAAGACAACAGAAGATAGTCCAAGGACTTGGGCCCCTGCCACCCATGTGGGAGATTCAAATGGAGCAGTGGCCATTTGGGGAGTAAACTAGTGAATGAAAGATCTCCTCTCTCACTCTCTTTCAAAATAATAAATCTTTTCAAAAAAAAATTTTTTAATGAAACACAGGGGGCAAAAAGATTGAAAAGAACTGAGCAGAGGATCAGCAAACAAAAAAATTCAAAGGTTAAATGTGCTTATAGGGACTGGCACTGTGGCATAGCAGTCCGGCATCCCATATGAGTGACAGTTCAAGTCCCGGCTGTTCCACTTCCAATCCAGCTCTCTGCTGTGGCCAGGGAAAGCAGGAAGAAGCTCCTGGCTCCCGCTTTCGGCTGCAGCCATTGTGGTCATCTGGAGAGTGAACCAGTGATGGAAGACCTCTCTTTCTACCTCTGCCTCTCTGTAATTCTTTCTTTCAAATAAATAAATAAATAAATACGCTTATAATCAGATTTCTCAAAGAATGTGAGGACAGGAAAATATTTGAAGAAATAACGGTCACCAGATTTCCAAATCTGATTAAATCAATCCACATTCCAATCCAGATTAGAAAAGTTGAGGGGCCAGAATAGCGGCACAGCACCGTTCCCTTTAAATCAGCATCCCATATGGGCTCCAGTTCAAGACCTCGTTGCTCCACTCCCATCCAACTCCCTGCTAATGTGCCTGAAAAAAAGTGCAGAAGATGGCCCAAGTGCTTGGGCCCCTGCACCCACATGGGAGACCCAGAAGTTCTGAGCTCCTGCCTTTGGCCTGACACAGCCCTAGCCGTTGAAAACATTTGGAGAGTGAACCAGCAGATAGAAGATCTCTCTCTGTCTCTCTCTCTCTCTCTCTCTCTCTCTCTCTGCAATTCTGCCTTTCACATAAATAAAAACAAATCTTAGAAAACAAAAAGTTGAAAAAGTGCCAAACACACAAAATATAAAGAAAACTGCACAAAGGAATAACATTATCAAACTGCATTAAACAATTAAAAAAAAAATCTTAAAAGGAGTCAGAGGAAAAAAAGATACGTTATATATAGAACAGAGATTAAAATTACAGCAGACTTCTCAACATGAAGCAAAAAAGAAACTTGACAGATTTAAACAGTGAAAATATTTTTCAAAAATGAAGGTGAAATGACATCATGTTATTTCTTGATATGCTACAGATGTATAATATAAACACTATATCAACCACTAAAACTATACCTCAAAGAATTGTAATTCTGTATTATATTTTTTATGATTGCTAAATAAATTACTACAAACTTAGTGGCTTAAACAATGCAAATTTATTATCTTTCAGTTCTGTAGGATAGGAATCTAACATGGATCTCACTGGGCTAAAATCAAGAGATTGGCAGGGCTGTGTTCCTTTCTAGAAACTTGGGAGAATTAATTTCCTTGTCTTTTCTAGTTTCTAGAAGTCTCCCTACTTTCCTTGATTCAAGGCCTCCTTCCTCACTTACAAAGCAGGCAATATTACATCTCTCTGTCCTCTGTACATAGTTAGATGTTCCTCTCCCACTTTAAAGGACTCTTGTGTTTACATGGGGACCTACATAGGTAACACAAGACAATCTTTCTATTTTAAGGTCAGCTGTCAGCATCCTTTATTCCTCTTTGCCATCTAACAACATAGTCACAGATTTCTTGAATCAAGATGTTGGTAACTTTAGGAGCCATTATCTTGCCTACCATAACTAATAAGTCAACAAAGGAAGAAAAATGGAATAAAAAAGTGCTAATTAATTCATGAAAGTATAAAAACAGAATAAATGTACAAAGAACATAGAAGACAATCAAAAAAGCAAATACTAAGTTGGTAGATTTCAATCCAGTCATATTAATAATATTAAATGTAAGCAGTCTAATTCCAATTAATTGACAGAGATTGTCAGGCTACATAAAAAGCAACTCAGCAACCTGCAGTCTATTAAAAAAAAATCTACTTTAGGGGGGCCGACACCATGGTATAGCAGTTAAAGCCGCTGCCTGCAGTGCTGGCATCCCATGTGGGTACCGGTTTGAGTCCCCGCTGCTCCTCTTCCAATCCAGCTCTCTGTTGTGGCCTGGGAAAGCAGTAAAAGATGGCCCAAGTCCTTGGGTCCCTGCACCTGCAAGGGAGACTGGAAGAAGCTCCTGGCTTCTGGCTTTGGATTGGCTCAGCTCCGGCCATTGCAGCCATCTGGGGAATGAACCAGGGGATGGAAGACCTCTCTCTCTGCCTCTGCCTCTGCCTCTCTGTAGCTCTGCCTTTCAAATAAATAAATAAAATCTTTTTAAAAAATCTACTTTAAATATAAAAACACACATAGAAAAAAAGTAAAAGGACACAGGCCGGCGCCACGGCTCAATAGACTAATCCTCCACCTGCAGCACCAGCACACCGGGTTCTAGTCCCAGTCGGGGTGCCAGATTCTGTCCCGCTTGCCCCTCTTCCAGTCCAGCTCTCTGCTGTGGCCCAGGAGTGCAGTGGAGGATGGCCCAGGTCTCTGGGCCCTGCACCCGCATGGGAGACCAGGAGAAGCACCTGGCTCCTGGCTTTGGATCAGCGCGGTGCGCCGGCCGCAGCAGCCATTGGAGGGTGAACCAACAGCAAAGGAAGACCTTTCTCTCTGTCTCTTTTTCTCACTATCTACATCGCCTGTCAAAAAAAAAAGAAAAAGAAAAAGAAAAGAAAAGAAACAAATGCCATGAAAGATATAAACCACTGAAGCTCATTCAAGAAGAAAGAGAGAAACTAAATAGCTATGTAGCTATTACCTAAATTAAATTTCTAGTTTAAAACTTTCCAACAAAGAAAACTCCAAGCACAGATGGCTTCATTGGAGAATTATACTGAACATCTAAGGAATAAATAATACCAATTCTACAAAAACTCTTCCAGAAAAAAGGAAAAAGAGAAAAACTTCCAACTCATTCTATGAAGCCAACATTGCTCTGATATTAAAACTGAAGAGAGGCCGGCGCAGTGTCTCACTAGGCTAATCCTCCGCCTGCGGCACCAGCACCCTAGGTTCTACTCCTGGTTGTTCCTCTTCCACTCCAGCTCTCTGCTGTGGCTCAGGAAGGCAGTGGAGGATGGCCCAAATGCTTGGGCCCTGCATCCGCTTGGGAGACCAGGGGGAAGCACCTGGCTCCTAGCTTTGGATCGGCGCAGCATGCCGGCCGTAGCGGCCATTTGGGGGGTGAACCAGCAGAAGGAAGACCTTTCTCTCTGTCTAACTCTGCCTGTCAAAAAAAAAAAAAAAAAACTGAATAGAGGGCAGGTGTTTGGCCTAGGAGATATGCTGCTAGTTAGTTAGGACACACACAATAGAATCTAAGTTCAAATCCTGATTCCAGCTTCCTGCTAATGTGAATCCTGGGTGGTAGCAGTAATGCCTCAAGTACTAGGTTTCTGTTACCTATGTGGGACACCTAGGTTGAACTAGTTGCTCCCAGCTTTGGACTCCTAACTATTGCAGACATTGGGTGCATGAATCAGAACACAGATGTGTACACACTCTCTCTCCTTTCCAAATAAATAAATAAATAAATATATTTTATTTAAAATTCCAGAGGTGGGGGTCTAGCATTATAATTGTAGCACAGTAGTTTAAGCCACCACTTGCAATACAGGCATCCCATATTATACTGTAAATTTTAGTCCTGGCTGCTCCACTTCTGATCTAGCTCCCTGCTAATGCACTTGGGAAAGCAGCAAAAGATGGTCCAAGTGCTTGGGCCCCTGCCACACCTATGGGAGACCCAAATGGGGTTCCAGGTTTCTGGCTTCACCCTGACTGTTGAGGCCATTTGGAGAGTAAACCACAGGAAAAAAAGATCTCTTTCTCTCTGTGTGTCATTCTGCCTTCAAATAAATCAACCTTTAAAAAGACACTGGTTAAGATGCCCCTGTTTCACAATGGAGTGCCTAGGTTCAATTTTCAACTTCAGTTCCCGATTATGGCTTCCTACTAATGCAAACCCTAGGAGGCGGCAGTGATCATTGAAGTAATTGAGTTAATGCTACCCATATGGGAGACCCAGACTGAGTTCCCAACTCCCAGCGTTGGCTCTGATGGTTCTCTAGCTGTTACAGGCATCTGAGAAATAATCAGTGGACAGCAGTGCTCTCTCTCTCTCTTTGTTTCTCTAATTAAAAAATAAAACAAGAAAACTATAAGATAATAACTGAATGAACACTGAAGTAAAAATTCATAATCAAATTTTAATAAATAAAGTATAACAACATATAAAAAGGATATTATTATAACCAAGTGGGGTTTATCCCAGGAATGCAAGGTTGATTTAACTTTTCAAATTAATCATGTTATTCACCATATTAAAAATAAAATATCACAGGCCGGCGCCGTGGCTTAACAGGCTAATCCTCCGCCTTGTGGCGCCGGCACACCGGGTTCTAGTCCCTGTTGGGGCGCCAAATTCTATCCTGGTTGCCCCTCTTCCAGGCCAGCTCTCTGCTGTGGCCCAGGAAGGCAGTGAAGGATGGCCCAAGTGCTTGGGCCCTGCACCCGCATGGGAGACTAGGAGAAGCACCTGGCTCCTGGCTTCGGATCAGCGAGATGCGCTGGCCGCAGCGGCCATTGGAGGGTGAACCAACGGCAAAAAGGAAGACCTTTCTCTCTGTCTCTCTCTCTCACTGTCCACTCTGCCTGTCAAAAAATAATAAATAAATAAAATAAAATATCATATAATCATCTCAAAATCTATCTCAATCTACACCTCCAATACAATCTCAATCAAAATCCTAAAAGGCTTTTCCTAAAGAAATTGATGATTCTTAAATGTTCAAAGTTTTTTAAATTTACTTTTGTTTTACTTAAGAATCAGAAAAATGTAGAAAAAACATTTGACAAAATCTAACATTTATTCTTGATAAAAATTCACCTCAAGCTAGAAATAGAAAATATTAAACAGAAAATAGAAAAACAGATGTGACATGAAATATATTATTTTAAAGATTGTATTAATCTATTTGAAAGGCAGAGTTAGAGAGAAAGGCAGAGTTAGAGAGAAAGGTTTTCTATCCCCTAGTTCACTCTCCAAATGGCCACAGCTGGGCTGATAGAAAGTCAGGAGTCAGGGGCTTTTTCTGGGTCTCCCACATGGGTACAGGGGCCTAAACACTTGGGCCATCTTCTACTGCTTTCCCAGGCCATAGCAGAGAGCTGGATCAGAAGAAGAGCAGCCAGGACACGAACCAGCACCCATACAGAATGCCAGCTTAAAGCCCTGAAGCCACAGTGCCCACCCCAGGAAATATTTTTTTTTTTTTTGACAGGCAGAGTTAGACAGTGAGAGAGAGACAGATAGAGAGAAAAGTCTTCCTTTTGCCATTGGTTCACCCTCCAAGTGGCTGCTACGGCTGGCCGGTCGCCGATCCGAAGCCAGGAGCCAGGTGCTTCCTCCTGGTCTCCCATGCAGGTGCAGGAACCAAGGACCTGGGCCATCCTCCCCTGCACTCCCGGGCCACAGCAGAGAGCTGGACTAGAAGAGGAGCAACTGGGACAGAATCCAGCGCCCCAACTGGGACTAGAACCCGGGGTGCCAGTGCTGCAGGCGGAGGATTAGCTTAGTGAGCCGCGGTGCCGGCCCCAGGAAATATTTTTTAACAAAACCTATAGTCAACATAATATTTAGTAGTCAAAGATTAAATGCTTCCTCACTAAGATGAAGAACATGAAAGAATGTACATTCTCATCACTTCCGTTCAATATTATACTGGAGGCTCTAGTTCAGTGTGGTAAGGCAAGAAAAAGAAATAAAATATACCCAGGCTGTAAAGGAAGAAGTAAAACTCTTCATTCAAAGATGATATGATTACAAAGAAAAAAAATACTGTAAAATCTAAAAACACTAGCAGAATGAGAAAGTTTAGCAAGATAAATATATAAAAAGCTACTGTAGAGGCAGGTGTTGTAGCATAGTGGGCAAAGCCGCCACCTGCAACACTGGTATCCCATATGGGCACTGGTTTGTGTCCCGGCTGCTCCATTTCTGATCCAACTCACTGCTAATGGCCTGGGAAAAGCAGTAGCAGATGGAACAAGTGTTTGGGCCCCTGCGACCTATGTGGGAGACTTGGATGAAGCTCCTGGCTTCTGCCTAGCCAGCCCTGGTGGTTGAGGCCATTTGAGGAATGAACCAGTGGATGGAAGATCTCTGTTTCTGTCTCTCCTTCTCTCTCTGTAACTCTACCTTTCAAATACATAATCTTTTTTAAAAAATGAATTCTGAGTGGAAAATGACTTCAAAGAAGCTGTTAAAAATCTGTGTAAAAAATTAAAAGACATCATGTTTAAAGGAAAATGTGGGAGACCCAGATGAAGCTCCTGGTCCTGGCTTGGGCCTGGCCCAACACTGGCCATTACAGCCATCTGGGGAGTGTATCAAGAGATGGAAGATCTCTCTATCTGTATCTCCCCCTCTCTCTGTAACTCTTTGAAAATAAATAAATCTTTATTTTTAAAAGCAATTGTATTTGTATATACTACCAATAATTAGAAAGTGAATTTTTAAAATACCAATTACAATAGCATTAAAAACATGAAATACTGGGATGAGTGTGTGGCACAATGGGTAAAACCACTGCTTGGGATGCCTGCATCCCATATCTATATCAAAGTGCTGGTTCAAGTCTCAGCTCTGCTTCCAGTCCAGCACCCTGCTAATGTGCCTGGTAAGCAGCAGATAATGACTCAAGTATTTGAGTTCCTGCCACCCATGTCAGGGATCCAGATGGAGTTCCTTGCTCCTGGCTCTGGCTTGGCCTAGCCCTGCCAGTCGCAGCCACTTGAGTGTGATCCAGCAGATGGAAGATCTCTGTCTCTCTGTCACTCTGCCTTGCAAATAACCGTGTTTTTTTTTTTTTTTTAAGATTTTATTTATTTATTTATTTGAGAGGTAGAGTTACAGTGAGAGGGAGAGACAGAGAGAAGGGTCTTCCTGCACTGGTTCACTCCCCAAATGGCTGCAATGGCCGGAGCTGTGCCAGTCCAAAGCCAGGAGCCAGGAGCTTCTTTCTGGTCTTCCACGTGGGTGCAGGGGCCCAAGGACCCTAGAAGAGAAGCAGCAAGGACTAGAACCAGCACCCATATGGGATGCTGGCGCCACAGGCAAAGGATTAACCTACAGCGCCACAGTGCCACCCCACAAATAAATGCTTGTAAAAATATGATACAGGGCCAGTACTGTGGCATAGCGGATAAGGCCTCCGCCTGCAGTGTGGGCATTCCTTGTGGGTGCCAGTTCGAGACCCGGCTGCTCCACTTTCGGTCCAGCTCTCTGCTATGGCCTAAGAAAGCAGTGGAGGATGGCCCAGGTCCTTGGGCCCCTGCACCCACGTAGGAGGCTTGGAGGAGGCTCTGGGCTCCTGGCTTCAGATCAGCGCAGCTCCTGCTGTTGTGGACATCTGGGGAGTGAACCAGCAGATGGAAGACCCCTCTCTCTCGACCTCTCTCTCTCTCTGTGACTTTCAAGTAAAATAATAAGTCTTTAAAAAAAAATATGATGCCGGCGCCGTGGCTCAACAGGCTAATCCTCCGCCCTGCGGCACTGGCACACCGGGTTCTAGTCCCGGTTGGGGCGCCGGATTCTGTCCTGGTTGCCCTTCTTCCAGGCCAGCTCTCTGCTGTGGCCAGGGAGTGCAGTGGAAGATGGCCCAAGTGCTTGGGCACTGCACCTGCATGGGAGACCAGGAGAAGCACCTGGCTCCTGCCATCGGATCAGCGCGGTGCACCGGCTGCAGTGCGCTGGCCGCGGCAGCCATTGGAGGGTGAACCAATGGCAAAAGGAAGACCTTTCTCTCTGTCTCTCTCTCACTGTCCACTCTGCCTGTCAAAAAAAAAAAAAAATATATATATATATATATATATATATATATATATACTTAGGGAAAGCTGACTAAAAATGTGCAAAAGCTGTACACAGAAAAAATACAACACACAATCATAAGAAACTTTAAAACATTTAATTAAATAGATAGATTGCTTGCTTGTGGACCCATAAACTCAATATGGTTATTAGACTACTGATTCTCTCCAAATTGATCTACTCCTCAAGACAATCCAAATCAAAACTCTAGAAGGTGTTTTCACATAAATTGGTAAGATGATTCTTATATTTTTAAAAGGTTTTCATTTAAAAAATGTTTACTTTATTTGAAAAGCAGAATGACAGAGGAGAGCCTGAGAGAGATCTTCCATTCACTGGTTTACTACCCAAGTGCCTACAACAGCCAGGGCTGCGCCCGGTCAAAGCCAGGATCTAGGCCACATAGGTGGCAGGGACCAAGTATTTGAGAACCATCATCTGCTTTACATTTGTGCTAATGTACAAAACTGGATTGGAAGAAGGGGAGACAGAACTTGAGTCAGGCATTCTGATATGAGAGTGAAGATATCCCAAGCAGGAACCTAACCACTGCACCAAACACTCACTCCTGATTCTTAAATTTATATGGAAATGCAAAGGACTAAAAATCAGCAAAACAAGCTTGATTTTTTTAAAAAGTTGTAAGATTTACATTATCTTATTTTTTTTTATTTTTTTTTTATTTGAAAGGCAAAGTTACAGAGAGGGAGAGAGAGAGAGAGAGAGGGAGAGACAGAGAGAGAGCTCTTCCATCTGCTGGTTCACTCCCCAGGCAGTTGCAACAGCCTGAGCTGGGAAGATCCAAAGCCAGGAGCCAGGAGCATCTTCCTGGTCTCCCACATGGGTGCAAAGGCCCAAGCACTTCAGCCATCTTCTACTGCTTTCCCAGGTGCAATACCAGGGAGCAGGATTGGAAGCAGAGCAGCTAGGACTGAAATTGGCACCCATATGGGATGCTGGCACTGCAGGCAGTGACTTATCCTGCTATGCCAAGGCACCAGCCCCTCCATTATCTAATTTAAAAACTTATTATAAAACTATAGTAATAAAACAGTGTAGTACTGATGTCAATACAAATAGATGAACAGAACTAAAGAGACCAGAAATAGGCCCATCAACACATAGCTAACCAATTTTCAATAAAGATGAAAAGGCAATTCAGTGGAGAAAGGATGGAAAAAAATATAGTGCTAGAACAAATGGATATTCACATGCAAAAAAAATAAATAAAAGCAAAAACTTGCATCCTGGGGCTGGCGTGTGGCACAGCGGTTTAAGCCACCACTTGTAATGTCAGCATCTGTATCAACGTGCTGGATTGAGTTCTAGCTGCTCTACTTCCAACCCAGTAACCTAATGTGCCTGGGAATGCAGTAGAGAAAGGTCCAAGCACTTGTGCCGCTGCCACTCATGTGGGAGATCAGAATGCAGGTCCTGGCTCCTGACTTAGGCCTGGCCCAGACCTGGCTATTTCAACCATCTGGGCAGTGAACCAGCATGAGGAAGATTTCTCTGTCTCTGTCTTTGCCTTTCATATAGATGAAAACAAATAAATATTTTAAATTAAAAAATTAAAATGGGAGAAAATAGGAATACTTTACACCAAAGAAAAGTGGATGACAAACAAGTACGTGAAAAAGTTCAACATGTAAATCAAAACCACAGTGACATACCTACTATAATGTATAAAATTAAAAAGACTCACCATACCAAGTACTGGCAAGAATGCAGAATAACTCAAACTTTTATACATTACTCATAAGAATAAATAATCTGCAATCACTCTGGAAAACATTTGGGCAGTTACTTTAAAAATTAAATATGTATCGGCCGGCGCCGTGGCTTAACAGGCTAATCCTCCGCCTTGCGGCACCGGCACACCGGGTTCTAGTCCTGGTTGGGGCGCCGGATTCTATCCCGGTTGCCCCTCTTCCAGGCCAGCTCTTTGCTATGGCCCGGGAAGGCAGTGGAGGATGGCCCAAGTCCTTGGGCCCTGCACCCGCATGGGAGACTAGGAGAAGCACCTGGCTCCTGGCTTCAGATCAGCGAGATGCGCCGGCCGCAGCGGCCATTGGAGGGTGAACCAACGGCAAAAAGGAAGACCTTTCTCTCTGTCTCTCTCTCTCACTATCCACTCTGCCTGTAAAAAAAAAAAAAATTTAAATATGTATCTACCAACTTGTCCACTCCCAGGTATTTACTGAAGAGAAAATAAAGTATCTGCCCATGCAAAGACTTGTACAGAAACGTTCCTAGCAGCTTTATCTGTAATAACCAAAATCTGGGAACAATCCAATATCCAGAACCATATGAATGGGTACACAGTTATGATATATCAATACAACGAATGTTACTTAGTAATTAAAAGAAAATAAGGAGGGCTTGCACTGTGGAGTGGCAGGTAAAGCCACCACCTGCAGTGCCAGCATCCCATATGGACACTGGTTTGAGTCCTGGCTGCTCCACTTCTGATCCAGCTCTCTGCTATGGCCTGGGAAGGCAGCAGAAGATGGCCCATCCTTGGGCCCCTGCACCTGCGTGGGAGACCTGGAAGAAGCTCCTGGCTCCTGGCTTTGGATCAGATCAGCTCTGGCCATTCTGGCCAACTGGGGAGTGAACTAGTGGATGGAAGACCTCTCTCTACCTCTCCTTCTCTCCCTGTGTACCTGTGTAACTCGGACTTTCAAATAAATAAATAATTAAAAAAAAAAAAGGCAGCAGCAGCAGCAGCAGCCATGGGGGCAGGCGTTGTGGTGCAGCGGGTTAACGCCCTGGCCTAAAGCACCAGCATCCCATATCGGTGCCAGTTCTAGTCCTGGCTTCTCCTCTTGATCCAGCTCTCTGCTATGGCCTGGGAAAGCAGTGGAAAATGGCCCAGGTACTTGGACCCCTGAACCACATGGGAGACCTGGAGGAAGCTCCTGGCTCCTGGCTTCGGATTGGTGAAGCTCCAGCTGTGGCAGCCATCTGGGGAGTGAACCAGCGGATGGAAGACCTCTCTCTCTGTCTCTACCTCTCTCTGTAACTCTTTAAAAAAAAAAAAATCTTAAAAAAAAAAAGAAGCCAGACACAAAAGACTATGTATTAGGTGATTTCATTTATATGCAATGTCCAGAAAATACAAATTTACAGAGACAGCAACCTTGGGCTGGGGGTGGAAATAGAGATGACACACAGGAACTTTTGGGGAAACAAGGGAAGTTTTGGGAGTGACAGAACTGTTACCAAACTGGATTGTCGTGACAACTCTACACATTTACTAACATCATTGAACTATATGCTTAAAAGAAAAGGAATGAGTTTTATGGCATGTAAATTAGACCTCAATAAAGTCATTAAAATATATATATAATGTATAATTCCATTTATGTAAAAATTCTAGAAAATCTATAATGACTAAAGGCAGATTCAGTTGTTGAGGACAAAGGAGAAGTGAGGTAGATGGACTCCAAAAGGGCTGGGGTTCATGGATATTTGATGGATATGTTCTTTTTCATGGTGACGGCTTTATGGGTATACATGAGAATATATATGTGAATACACACACACAAATACATATATATACACACACACACACACACACATGTCAAAACTAACCAAATTCTACATTCACAAATTTAAAACATTTATAATATAAATTTAAACATTTATAATTTATAATATGGCAATTATGCTTCAAAATAGCTGTTTTTAAAAAGTATGGTGTCAGGGCCGGCACTGTGGCATAGTAGGTAAAGCTGCCGCCTGCAGTGCCCACATCCCACATGGGTGCCGTTTCAAGTCCTGGATGCTCCACTTCTGATCCAGCTCTCTGCTGTGGCCTGGGAAAGCAATGGAAGATGACCCAGGTCCTTGGGCCCCTGCACCCACATGGGAGACCTGGAGGAAGCTTCTGGTTCCTGGCTTCGGATCAGCTCAGCTCTGGCCATTTGGGGAGTGAACCAGTGGATAGAAGATCTCTCTCTCCCTGCCTCTCCTTCTCTTTCTCTGACTTTCAAATAAATAAATAAATCTTAAAAAAAAAAAAAAAAGTATGGTGTCCATAGAAAAACGAGCATTCATTCTGGCTGGAGTGGAAAGTAGAAGGGAGTAACAAAAGAGTCGTCTACAGACCCAAAAAAAAATTTTTAATGTTTGCACAATGCCCATTTTCTCCTTATTAGATTGCTTTCACTTTTTTCATTAAATAAATAACATCTCCTCATTGTGTACAATGCTCTTGCTTTAGGAGTTACTGCTTTAAAATAGATTCCTAGATGTAGAAAGTTAGGCAAATTATTTTTTAAAGATTTATTTATTTATTTGAAAGTCAGAATTACACAGAGAGGAGAGGCGGGGGGGGGGGGGGGGAGGTCTTCCACCCAATGGTTCACTCCCCAGTTGGCCGCAACGGCCGGAGCTGCGTCGATCGGAAGCCAGGAGCCAGGAGCTTCCTCTGGGTCTCTCGTGTGGGTGCAGGGGCCCAAGGACTTGGGCCATCTTCTACTGCTTTCCCAGGCCATAGCAGAGAGCTGGATCAGAAGAGGAGCAGCCAGGATTAGAACTGGCACCCATACGGGATGCCAGCACTTCAAGCCAGGCCGTTAACCCGCTGTGCCACAGCACCGGGCCCTAGGCAAATTATTTTTAAAGAAACAGTTTATCACCTATTTATGCATTTATTTTTTAAGGAACCATGGAATAAATTATTCTACTTCAGAAATTATGAAGTAATACTAACAATTTTTAGGGAATGATATAGTTGGGTGGAATCTCCTTGGGCAATTTTCTCTAATACCTGACAGAAATCATAAAAGATAATGCTATTGTGAATATACCATATGTCATAAAATTGTGCCCCAGCTGAATACACCTGTTTCTTCTTCAAAGGAGCCTTATTCAGAATGGTGAAAGGTTTCATTTTTCATTCTCTTTCTCTATATCTCCATCTCTCTTCTCTTCCTCTTTCTCCCTTATTCCAAGACATCCAAACCCAGTGATAAACACCATAATTCCAGGCTGGCACTGTAGTGTAGCAGGTAGGGCCACCGCTTACATTGCCAACATCCCATGTGGGCGCCAGTTCAAGTCCTGTCTGCTCCACTTCCTATCCAGCTCTCTACTATGGCCTGGGAAAGCAGTGGAAGATGGCCCAGGTCCCTGGGCCCCTTTACCTACATGGGAGACCCTGACGGGGCTCCTGGCTCCTGGCTTCGGATTAGCACAGCTCCAGCTGTTGTGGCCATCTGGAGACTGAACCAGTGGATGGAAGACCTCTCTCTGCCTCTGCCTTTCTGTAATTCTGCCTTTCAAATAAATAAATAAATCTTAAAAAAATAAAAAAATTCAGTATGCCAAAATAAGATTCTCTATTACTATCTACTCCATTCTGAGTAGGAGCCCACAGGGCATCCACAGGATGTTCACACTTAGCTGGGTTACATTATCCTGGTCCTAGAGTTGTCTTCCTGCGTGAAACACATGCTACTCTGGTTTCCACTTATTATTAACAAATAATTTAGAAAAATTCAGCTTTCAACATACTGTGAGAGAGAAGTGTATGAAATAAAACAAAAAGCCACATGATCATAATAAAAATCCCACCAGAGGATAGACAATGTCTCCCTGCAGTAGTTAAAGCCAGTGGGTTTTAAAAACACATCCCCAGGCCGGCTAATCCTCTGCCTTGCGGCACCAGCACACCGGGTTCTAGTCCTGGTCGGGGTGCTGGATTCTGTCCCAGTTGCCCCTCTTCCAGGCCAGCTCTCTGCTATGGCCCGGGAAGGCAGTGGAGGATGGCCCATGTGCTTGGGCCCTGCACCCCATGGGAGACCAGGAGAAGTACCTGCTCCTGCCTTGGGATCAGCGTGGTGCGCCAGCCGCGGCGGCCATTGGAGGGTGAACCAATGGCAAAGGAAGACCTTTCTCTCTGTCTCTCTCTCTCACTGTCCACTCTGCCTGTCAAAAAACAAACAAACAAACAAACAAAAACACCACATCCCCAGGGGCCGACACTGTGGTATAGCAGGTTAACACCCTGGCCTGAAGCACCAGCATCTCATATGGACTCCGGTTCAAGTCTCGGCTGCTCCACTTCCGATCCAGCTCTCTGCTATGGCCTGGGGTAGCAGTAGAAGATGGGACTGGCCCAAGTCCTTGGGCCCCTGGTCCCCACGTGGGAGATCTGGAAGAAGCTCCTGGCTTCGGATTGGTACAGCTCCAGCCATCACGGCCAACTGGGGAGTGAACCATCGAATGGAAGACCTCTCTCTTTCTCTCTGTTTAACTCTGACTTTCAAAATCAATCAATCTTAAAACACACACACACACACACACATCCCCACCCAATTCTCAGCAACTGAAGCTGGGACTGGACAATGTGGCAAGATATTTCTTTGTAACAGTTAGTTACAAAGTTACATCTCATGAGTCTCCTTAGAGAAACTAAAACCATCCAGGAAGCAGGAAAGAGGGAAGGATGGCAGCCTATGGTGGTAAAAGATATGGCTAGTTTTAAGACATTTTCCCCCATGGCTCAAGTTCTGTCAGTTAGTGAGATCTATCATTGGATTCATATCAAAACCCTCATTGCCTCTTCTTTTTTCTCCAAAATTATATTTTTATTTATTTGAAAGGCACAGTTATTGGGGTGGGGGAGGGAATGAATGAATGAATCTTCCATCTGCTTGTTTACTCCCCAAATGGCCACAATGGTAGGGGCTGGGCCAGAGTGAAGCCAAGAACCAGGAGCTTTCTTCAGGTCTTCCACGTGCATGTAGGGGCCCAAGCACTTGAACCATCCTCTGCTACCTTCCCAGGTGTATCAGCAGGGAGCTGGATCAGAAGTAGAGCAGGGGGGTCAGTGCTGTGGCACAGAGGGTTAATGCCCTGGCCTGGAGTGCCGGCATCCCATCCCATACGGGTGCCAGTTCAAGACCTGGCTGCTCCACTTCCAATCCAGCTCTCTGCTATGGCCTGGGACAGCAGTAGAAGATGGCCCAAGTCCTTGGGCCCCTGCACCCTCATGGGAGACCCGGAGGAAGCTGCTGGCTCCTGGCTTTGGATCAGCACAGCTCCGGCCGGTGCGGCCAATTGGGGAGTGAACCAGTGGATGGAAAACCCCTCTCTCTCTCTCTCTGCCTCTCCTCTTTCTGTGTAACTCTGACTTTCAAATAAATAAATAAATCATTAAAAAAAAAAAAGAAAAAAAGAAGAAGAAGAAGAAGTGGAGCAGCCAGGACTTGAACTGGTGCCCAGCTGGGATGCCTGCATCACAGGAGGTAGCCTTACCCATTGAGGCACAACACCAGCCCCCCTCATTATCTCTTGTGTCATAAGAACTATGGTCTGAAAATTCCTATGTTGAAATCCCAGGAGCAGCAGTTTAGCCTAGCAGTTAAGATGCCTGCATGCGCATACCACACTGGAGTACCTGGGTTCAATTCCCAGCTCTAGCTGCTGACTCCAGCTTCAGGCCAGTGAAGACCCTGGAAAGCAGCAGTGGCTCAAGTAACTGGCTTCCTGCCACCCTTATGGGACACCTGGATTGAGTTTCCAACTTTGCTCCAGCCCCAGCCCATCCCTGGCCATCATGGTCATTTGGGGAGTGGACTAGCAGATGGGAGCTCTCCACCTGTCTATCTCTATGCTTTTCAAATAAATTTTTTTAAAAGATTTATTTATCTGAAAGGCAGAGTGACAGAGAAAGAAAGAAAGAGAGTTTCCATCCACTGATTCATTCCCCAAATGCGTGTATCAGCTGGACCAGGCCAAAACCAGGAGTGAGAACTCTGTCTGAATTTCCTACATGGGTGGAAAGGGCTCAAGTACTTGAGCCATCATTTGCTGCTTTCCCAGGTGCATTAACAGGAAGCTGGATCAGAAGCGGAGTAGCCTGGACTTGAACCGGTACTTTGATAAGGCATGTAGGTGTCCTAAGCAGTTGCTTAACCCACTGCATCTCAACACTTACCGCTCAAATACATTTTTAAAAATTAAAAAAAAAAAAAGGAAGAAATCCTAACCCTCAGGGTGATGGTGTTAAGTGGAGGAGCCATTCAGAATGCTTTTATAAAGCAGATCTGATGGGGCCAGCACTGTGGCATAGCAGGTAAAGCTGCCACCTGGAGTGCCAGTATCCCATATATGTGCCAGTTCAAGTCCTGGCTGTTCCACTTAGGATCAAGCTCTCTGCTATGGCCTGGGAAAGCACTGGAAGATGGCCCAGGTCCTTGGGCCCCTGCACCCACATGGGAGACCCAGAAGAAGCTCCTAGCTCCTGGCTTCGTATTGGCCCAGCTCCAGTAGCTGCGGCCATCTGGGGTGCAAACCAGTGGATGGGAGACCTCTCTCTCTCTGCTTCTCTGTAATTCTTTCTTTCAAATAAAGAAATAAATCTTTCAAAAATTTTTTTAAAAAATGACATCTGCTTGTTTGCCTCTTCTGCCATGTGAGGACATAGCTAGAATGCACCATCTATAAGGAACAGGCCCCTCGTCAGATACGTCTGCCCACACTTTTCATCTTTGGACTTCTCAGTATCCAGAACTGTAAGAAATAAATTTCTGCTGTTTATAAACCATCCAATTTATGGCATTTTGTTATAGTAGCCCCAACGGACTAAAATAATGTTAACTTACAAAGTAACCAACATAGTTTCAAATTCACTGTGCATAGTAAAAACCATATGATAAAGAAGCAGAAAGTAGGCAGTTGGGAAGGGGTTGTGGTTCAGGAACTAATACTTGTGATAAAAGGAATACTACAATTGCAGGGTCTTCTGTCCACATACAACAGGAAAACAGGCTTCCAGTTATTCTGCTGGTGCAAACAGTCAGGCTGGGAGAGGGGTAGTGCTTTAGTAAGTATATATGCACTATGCATGGGCAGTACTGGGAGAATCTAAGTTATTGAAAGTTAAGAAAACCATGCAAATTATACAAGCCAGAAGCCTAGAAGGGGGCCTAGGGCTAAAAAAAAATGTTAATGAAGGTTTTTAACCAGTCTGTCAAGTAACTGAGGTGAATTTGGGAAAAACTAGGCTCTGGGAGATTCCGAATTCATCAAGAAGCAACAGCCAGAATAAATAAATCCTTGGCAAAAATTTTACAAGCCTGGCCGGCGCCGTGGCTCAACAGGCTAATCCTCCGCCTTGCGGCGCCGGCACACCGGGTTCTAGTCCCGGTCGGGGCACCGATCCTGTCCCGGTTGCCCCTCTTCCAGGCCAGCTCTCTGCTGTGGCCAGGGAGTGCAGTGGAGGATGGCCCAAGTGCTTGGGCCCTGCACCCCATGGGAGACCAGGAGAAGCACCTGGCTCCTGGCTTCGGATCAGCGAGATGCGCCGACCGCGGCGGCCATTGGAGGGTGAACCAACGGCAAAAGGAAGACCTTTCTCTCTGTCTCTCTCTCACTGTCCACTCTGCCTGTCAAAAAATAAAAATAAAAAAATAAAATAAAATTTTACAAGCCTAAAGGATTTAAAGGAAAATTTAAAAACAAAAACCAAAAGCAAGCAAGTAAAAAATCCTGAAAAACAAAAACAAAAACAAGAAGGGAACAAGAAGTGCTGGGGGTTCTGCCCTTGCTTATGTAAGGCTCTGCTCTGTTGCTGCACACACCGCAAGCCTCCATCTTCTGCTACGAGTAAGCTCAGGCATTACGAGGAGTAAGCACAGGAGCCTCCCTGGCGACAAAAGGCAACAGAAGGATGTCCAGGAACTTACTTAAATCTCCTCAGCCATTTGCTATGACTGGGCCTGCCATGAGGCACAGTGGGTTCAGCTGCCAGAACCCATAATAGAGTATCTGGGACTGGGTGCCACCCTCACCTTCTAATCCAGCTTCCTCCTAATAGTCTTAGGATGCAGCAGATGATGGCTCAAGTACTTAAGTCCCTGTCACCTACATGGGAAGAGTTCTTGCTCTAGGCTTCAGCCTAGTCCAGCACTGGTTGTTGTGGGCATTTGGGGAACGAAGCAGTAGCCAGAGGATCTCTCTCTCTCTCTCCCTCTGTGTGTGTGTGTGTCTGCCTCTCTCTCTCTCTCTCTCTCTCTTTCTCTCTTTCTCCCTCCCACTCTCTCTCTCTTTCTGTTGCTCTGCCTTTCAAATAAGTAAAAAATGAGTAAATAAACTTTAAAAAGAAAGAAACACTGTGATTGCTGTTGAGAAATGGGGAGACAATGAGTGGTAGAGAGAACAGCTCAGGCTTCCTAAAGTCAAATCTCACCTGTGGGGATAGCTAAGTGGACCTTCATTTTCTGGGTTCAAAGGAAACACTCCCTCCTCCTTCACAAAGCAGGACTGGCAGCAATTAATCACCAAAGGCAGAACTTCTAGCACTGCACATGTTCCAGGACTCTGTCAACAAGGCTCCACGCCTCTGCTGCCAATAATCCAGAGGTTCATGGTGCAGAAAGGTGCCAGTACTTAAACCAGCAAGACAAGCTTCTCTCTCTTAAAGGTGGGAAAAGGGAATAAACCGATGGCACTCTTTTCCACTTCTGGAATTGCAAAAAGTCCACACTACTTGCTAGTAGTGTGTGTATATGTGTGTGTGTATTTGTGTGTACTGGAGAGTACTTCAAAAAGTTTGTGGAAAAAAATGGCCCAAGATAAGTTTATTTTGGTACAAAAAAATTGAAATCCAAGCACCATTTTCTCATAACATGCATTTTCATGAACTTTTTAAAGACCCCTTGTATGCATGGATTTCAAAACTTTTGCACTAAAATAAATTTATCTTTTAATTCTATTTTCCATGAACTTTCTGAAGAACCTTCATACGTCTCTAAAAAAATGAAATATGCATAGTGACAACCTAAGGCCGTTGCAGCTCTGCAGGCATTTCAAGCAAGACAAGAGCAATTTATGCTACAATTTTAGATGCAGAGTTGCTTGACCTACCTTAGTGAAAAGAGCACAAACTAGAAACCAGTGCTGCTAGCCAGTCATCCCTAATTAGGAGGAGATCTGCAGTGCATACATTTCTTTCTTTCCTTGGTGCAGTAAGCAGAAGTTGGAACTCCAAGTTCTCTCCCAAAAGAAATGTTTACCCTTTAAGTATTCTGAATGTACAAGGTGACCTTCCAGAACTATCCATAACCTTCAGGGTAAGAATGACACTCCGAAGCATGGCATGCAAGGTCAAAAATAACTGGTACAGATATGAAGACTTCACTTTGTCCCATTTTTTAGCAATATTTTCAGTTCTCAATACATGATGCAAAAATGTGTCATGTCTCTGGGCAACACTACCTGCAGTGAAAGCCCATTCCCACTCCTGTGGTTCACAGTTCAAGTTCAATATTCCTCCCCACACCCCAGGCCCACCCACTCCCCATGTTGGACCACAAAGCCTGTGAAATCCTGCTCACTGACAGTAATTTATTACCACTGCCCACTGCTGGGAAAAGGAAAAAGAACTAAGCAGCCACAATCTCAAGACATTCCTTCCAGCACACACATGAATTCTGTAAGGCCCAAGTTTCAGTTTTCACCATCTTCCAGGAGGCTGTCAGGTTTAAATCTACCACATTTCTAATTTTACTGGTCCATTTCTAATTTCACTGGAGATAATTATCCTGTGGTGCACTAAGCTATTTCCTTTGCTCCCCCTTCCTAATGCCCTTTGCAAATCATTACTCTCCTACCTTCTTGTAAAATCCTCCTCTCCTTTGCCATCTTACTGCACTATATTTCAACTCTCATCATAGTTGTCATCTTCCAACTTACTCATCACTCCTCCTACTTTACCAGATGGCTTTGACATCTGGCTCTCAAAATTCCTCTTTATCCTAAGTCCTGCCTGAAGAGTAAAGGGGTTAAGGGGACATACTCTGGACAGAATTAGGCTGCCTGGGATCAAGTCTTGGTTCTACTATACACTGCCCATGTTGCTTTGGCCACGTTCCTTAATCTTTCTTTCTTTCTTTTCTTTTTTTTCTTTTTTTTTTTTTTTTGAGTGCCTTTATTTAGAAAATAGGGATAGTTACAGTACTTCACAGAATTTGTTGTATAGTTAATGTACGGAAAGGGCTCGGAATGGTATCTGACACACAGTTCACACTCAGAAAACATGAGCCATTGCTACTACTGTCGTCATCATTATTAGAAACTCTCAATGTCCACTATGTAACAAATTTAACATGTTTGTTAGGCTTGCTGAGTTCTTCCAGTTCCTGGTCTACAAAAACAGCTCCACTCTACTCAGCAGCCCTCTTCCACAGCTGCACCGTAGATAGTATCATCACAAGAACATCTCCAGGGCTGGCATTGTGGTGTAGCAGGTTAAGTTATCACCTGCAATGCCAGCATCCCATAGGAGTGCTGGTTGAAGTCCTGGCTGCTCCACTTCTCATCCAGCTTCCTGCTAATGCACCTGAAAAAGCAGCAGAAGATGGCTCAAGTGCTTGGGCCACTGCCACTCATGTGGGAGACCCAGATGGAGTTCTAGGATCCTGGCTTTGGGCTGGTCCAGCCCTGGCTACGGCCATTTGGGAAGTGAACCAGAGGATGGAAGATCAATCGATCGATCAATTGATCCTCTCTCTCTCTCTGTCTCTCCATTTATCTGTACCTCTGCCTTTTAAATACATAAATAAATAAATATTTTTTTAAAAAAATCTCCACCTCCAAAACTTTAAATTCAAATATCCCAGGCTTCGCCATGGACTTTCTGTCCTTCCTAGACTCATATTTACCTGTCCCCTCATCCCCACATCTGCTTCCCCATCACAGAAATACATAAATGCCAAACTCCTTTAACTTAATTCTCTGTCAGCCCCCTCTTAGATTTGCCTCTTTTTCTCAGTAAGATGATTATTGTGCATTTTATTTATTTGAAAGGCACAGACAGAGAGTGCTTCAATCCTCACATCCCAAATGTCTCTATTGCCAGGACTGGGGTGGGCTGAAGCCGAGAGCTGGGAACTCAGTCCAGGTCTTCCACATGGGTAGCAGGAGCCCACTTACCAAGGCATCACCAGTGCCTCCCAGAGTCTGTATCAGCTAAAAGCTGAAATCAGAGCCAGTGACCAAACCCAGATACTTTGATATGGAAGGTGAGCGTCTTAACCAAGAGACTAAATGCCTGCCCTTACCTTTTCTTATCTCATACTCTTTCATCAACTCTTTTAACGACCACCTAAATTTCCATGCCCAATTTCTTAATGCACAAACCACCTAGCAAAGCTCCTATCTTGGATGAGTCAAATTATCAGCCATTTCTTTTAAGATGTATTTCTTTGGATGGCAGGGTAACAGAGAGAGCGCTCTTTCATCTGCTGGTTCACTGGCCAAATGCCTACAACAGCTGGGGCTTGGCCAGGCTGAAACCAGCAGCCAGTAACTCCATCCGGGTCTCCCACATGGGTGGGGGGAAATCCAAGTATCTGGGCCATCATCTGCTGCCTTCCACAAACATTTGCAGGAAGCTGGATCAGAATAGAAGTGAGGCTTGATCCGAAGTATTCAAAAATGGGAATGTGGTGTCCCAAGCCACAACTTAACCTGCTGCACTACAATACCTACCCCTTTGAGCCATTTTTTGACAGCTACTAAGGAGACTCATAAAACTCTAAACATCAGTACCAATGTTATAAATGCATGGTCTCCATATTCAAGGCTAGCCATCTCCTTATTCCTTACATAGCTTGCCATCCCTTATCCTTCAAAAACGGTTATTTCAAATCCTAATCACTCTCTCTAAACTTCTGATTTTCCAGCCAATTACCCACCTAACCCTAGCCCACTTATTTCTGCTTCTACTCTCCATACATGATTCACTACACTTCAGAAGAAGCAGGAATGAGATTAGAACTGCTATAACTCCCTTCTACGGAACCTATATACCTACTTCAGCTGCCTCCCTCCCAATCCTTCCTCCCTAACACAAGGAAGAGGTATCCTGCTTAAACTAAGACTTAAGAGGCAGTGGTTCTCAGAATGTGATCTCAAAGTCTAGTAGCATTGGCACTCACTCCAGGAACTTATTAAAATGCAAATTCTCAGGGCAGCGCCTTGGCTCACTTGGTTAATCCTCCACCTGCAGCGCTGGCATCCCATATGGGCACCTGGTTCTACACCCAGTTGCTCCTCCTCCAGTCCAGCTCTGCTGTGGCCCAGGAGGGCAGTGGAGGATGGCCCGGGTGCTTGGGCCCCTGCACCTGCATGGGAGACCGGGAGGAGGCATCTGGTTTCTGGCTTCGGATCAGTGTAGTTCCGGCCATGGAGGCCATTTGGGGGGTGAACCAACGAAGGGAAGACCTTTCACTCTGTCTCTCTCTCTCTCTCTCTCTCTCACTGTCTAACTCTATCTGTCAAATAAATTTTTTAAAAAAAATGCAAATTCTCCGCCGCGGCTCACTAGGCTAATCCTCCGCCTTGTGGCGCCGGCACACCGGGTTCTAGTCCCGGTCGGGGCACCGATCCTGTCCCGGTTGCCCCTCTTCCAGGCCAGCTCTCTGCTGTGGCCAGGGAGTGCAGTGGAGGATGGCCCAGGTCCTTGGGCCCTGCACCCCATGGGAGACCAGGAGAAGCACCTGGCTCCTGCCATCGGAACAGCGCGGTGTGCCAGCCACAGCGCGCCTACCACGGCGGCCACTGGAGGGTGAACCAACGGCAAAAAGGAAGAACTTTCTCTCTGTCTTTCTCTCACTGTCCACTCTGCCTGTCAAAAAAAAAAAAATGCAAATTCTCAGGCCTGTTGACCTACTGAATCAGACTATAGAGTTGTGCTCACTGACCTTTGTTTAACAAAGCCTCAAAGTGAGTCCAATGCATTCTAAACTCCACAGTTCTGAGGGATTATTTGTTGCCTATCACCCTTCCTGTACCTTTAATCACCTCTGAGGCAATGGTTCTCTTGCCTGAAAAGCCTCCTACTTCATGGGCCCATACACATTCTTGCACTTTTCCAGTCTGTTCATCACACAGCAATATATCTGATACAGTAGTCTACCATTATGCAAGGTTTTGCTTTCCATGGTTTCAGTTATCCCCAAACTGGTCTGAAAATACTAAATGGAGAATTCAAGAAATAAACAATTCATAAGTTTTATATTGCATGCATTCTAAGTAGCATGATGGAATCTTGCACCATCCCACTTAATCCCACTCAGGATATAAACCATCCCTTTGTTCAGTATGCCCACACTATAACTGCTACTCATCCATTAATTATTTAGTAGTTAGCTAGGTTATCAGATCAACTGTCTGATATTGCAGTGCTTATATTCAAATAACCCTTATTTTACTTAAAGGCCACAAAGCACAATAGTGATGTTTTCAATTCAGATACACCAAAGAGAAGCCGTAAAGTGCTTCCTTTATATGAAAAAGTGAACTTCTAGATTTAATAAAGAAAAAATATCCTATATTAAGGTTGCTAAGATATACAGTGACAATGAAATATAGTATACACAAGGTTCATCTGATCCACAGTTTCAGCATCCACTGAGAGCCTTGGAATATGTCCCCCATTAATAATGGGGGACATTACTCCATGTCATTCTTGCCTAAAATTCTCTAATGACTTCCCCCAGATCTTGAGATAACAGCTAGTACCTTAAGCCTCAAGGCTCTGTACACCTCTTAAGCCTCTTCTTTCATCACTAGCTCTTTCAGTTTCCTGATCTTGCCATGCTTTACAGTACTTAACACACTTTAAAACTATTTCCGTGGGGCCAGCACTGTGGCACAGTGGGTTAAAGCCCTGACCTAAAGCGCCGGCATCCCATATGGGCGCCGGTTCTAGTCCTGGCTGCTCCTCTTCCGATCCAGCTCTCTGCTATGGCCTGGGAAAGCAGTAGAAGATGGCCCAAGTCCTTGGGTCTATGCACCCAGGTGGGAGACCCGCAAGAAGCTCCTGGCTCCTGACTTTGGATCAGCGCAGCTCCGGCCATTGTGGCCATCTGGGGAGTGAACCAGCAGATGGAAGACCTCTCTCTGTGTCTCTACCTCTCTGTAACTCTGTCTTTGAAATAAATAAAATAAATTTAAAAAAAAAAAATAAAGAAACTATTTCCTCTGCCTAAAATACTCTTCCTCTAACCCTTATTATAGATCTCAAAACTTCCTTCCCTTGGGGAAACCTAACCTTACACCTTCATCTCTATTTAAATTTCTTGCTACATGCTGTCACAGCCCTCTGTATTTATCCTCTTACAACCTACATCAAGCATATAATGATTTAATTATTATAAATCTAATGTCTATTTTCCTTGCCAGACTGTAAGTTCTATTAGATCAGATATCATGTCCAGCTTCTCTATAGTCTTCATTACCATAGTAAATGCACAATATACACTTAGACTCACTGAGTCTGCAAACACTGTGCCTCTGTCCAGAATGTCTTTTAACTACCTTTAACCCCCCTGTGAAATCCTAATACATCCTTTAAGAAATGTTGAATATCTCTGTCAAGTTTTAACTGCATATACATACCACCTACCGGCTCAAGTGAATCACCTCCTCATTGTGTTCCTATTGTATTATGTACATAAATCTGTTAATGCGGTAATTATACACTTTGTAAATATCCACATCCACTTCTTAGTTTCTGTAAGACTATAAACTCCCTGAGGGCATGGACCATGTCTTGTTCACCTTTGTAACTTTAATGCTTAGAAAAGTACCTGACACTGGGCTGGTGCCATGGCGCAGTAGGTTAATCCTCTGCCTGCGGCGCCGGCATCCCATATGGGCATCGGTTCTAGTCCTGGCTGCTCCTTTTCCAATCCAGCTCTCTGCTATGGCCTGGGAAAGCAGTAGAAGATGGCCCAAGTCCTTGGGCCCCCTCACCCACGTGGGAGACCAGGAAAAAGCTCCTGGTTTCAGATCGACACAGCTCCAGCTGTTGCGGCATCTGGGGAGTGAACCAGCGGAAGGAAGACCTTTCTCTCTGTCTCTTCCTCTCACTGTCTGTAACTCTACCTCTCAATTAAATAAAAATTTAAATAAATAAATAAAATAAATAAATTTAAATAAATAAAAAATTTTTTAAAAATGACATTGACAGGTTTTCATAAATCTTGATAAGCATAGTACACTTATTGCACTGTTAAATCTAGGTCTCAATTCCAGCATTTACTCATTAGTTACACGATCATGGATGGGCAAGTTGTTTAACCTGTTTGAGTCTCATTTTCCTCACTAGTAACAAGGAACAAACAATACCTACCTTGGAAATATTGCTGTGAAAATTAAACAAAATGACAAAATATAATGATTAGCATACATAAGGCCTGGCTTGCAGTAGCCTCCCAACTCTGGTTTCAACTTGATAGAGACAAACAGGACAAAACAAATACAAAAATAAGTCTCAGTAATCAAGGCAGACTGAGCAAAGAGTGAGTCATTCCTTTTAATCATTTGCTCAGGAAGATCAACAATGAAGAAACACAATAAGCTGAATAAATTCTACTGATGGTATCTCCTTTGGCATACACAGCTTGGTGAGAATTCACCCTTAGAGACCTCTTGGCTAATGGCCACATCCTGCTCCCCGGCCTAGCAGGTCACATCTTGGTCTGCTGTACCAGGCAAGGTTAATTCAGACTGGAATAGAAACTACCTCATAAAGAATGTGTTTACAAGCGCGAGATGGAGGAGGAGGAGAACTTGACTGCAACCATATCAATCAACTGTTTTGCAATCTGGCAGAAAACACTGCAGAACCGTTGGTGGAGACTGACACCCACACAACTACACTTACCTGTAGCCAAGAACGAGCCTAGACTAGATAATGAGCAGCTTTCTGCTTTTACCAAACAATGGTCAGAAATGCATCAGTGAACCAACATCTCTAAGGGCAAATGACCCTTGTACATCTGGGCAGCAGCAACTAAGTTGACATTGAGCAGCTTTATACACACACGCCTTGGCCTGTGAGCACTGCCCAAAGCATCAGCCTCAATGCTGGCAATGTGTCAAATCTAAGAGCAGACTGAACACTTCCTCTGCTCCTCCTTCATAACATGCTTACCTCTGTAGAACCACTGGCAGTTAGATCAGGTAGCTCCTTTGAATCATTCACTTTAGAACGCTGTGTCATTAAAGGAGTAACTTCACTGGGATTCTCTCTCTTCTGAAGCTTCATGATTAGGTTCTGCTGGTCACTAGAAGATACAGCAAGTCTGAGTGGAGCTCTGGGTGGCCCCTGTCTCCTCCAAGAAGCTCTGCTCCATCCCAGTCCCAGAAGATGTGGTACATCATCTTCAGGTGGAAAACCCAAATCATCTTCAGTTTGGAATTTTTTTAAAAACACCAGCACAGAATTGGAAGAGTCTGTCCTAAAAGCCTGGCAGCTCCGTGACTTGCTGCAGTCTGCCTGAATACACATCCCTTCCAGCCACCAAAAGGCATGGCAGGCAGAGTCCTGGCAGCAGGCGGCCCAGCACGACTGGAAAGAGAGGGATCCCTCAAGAAGCCGGAGGGGATTTTCTCCCCCAGATCTCAGGCCAGCTCCAAACTGTGTCTTCCTTTGCTGGCACTGGCTCTCACTGGCATCTAAAAACAAACAATGAAAACATTTTAAAGTGAAATAAAAACAGAGTCAACTGCTCTGTAAAGAGACTTGAATACCAACAGTTGAGGCTAGTTTGAAGACAGGTTTCTAAGAAGGTGAGAAAGCTGTCTGGTGACTCCAAGAGTAGTTGGTGGCTCAGGACATTTTTGTTTCTAGAAGAACTGCTCCACATTCATCAGTGGTTCCCCTGCTCAATGAGATCAAACAATGCAGAGCTTTTGCACAAAATTCCCATTCATGAGACAAAAAAAAAAAAAAAAAAAAACTATGCTGATGTGAGAGTACAGGGAACATGGAGACAGAGTCCCAACACGACCTCCCACTCATTTCCAAGGCATTTCTCCAGGACAATGTGAAGACTTTGAAACCAAAAACAACAGGTAGCTCAGTAAGTTCCTGGAACATTTCACCCCATGAACTGGCAACAACACAAACTGAGCACCTTGACTTCGTGCAGGTCACCATTCGATATGGTTTTACATACCATGGTATCAGCCAGAGTAGTAGTCAAGATTACCAAAAACTCTAATCATGAGAGGGACTCTGCTAGAAGGAAATTCTTAATAATAAAGTCAGATTATAGTAAGAGATAAAGGAGGGGCCAGCACTATGGCGCAGTAGGCTAGGCCTCTGACAACAGCACAGAAATCCCATGTGGGCACCGGTTAATAATGTGGCTGCTCCTCTTCCCCATCCAGCTCACTGCTGTGGCCTGGGAAAGCAGTAGAAGACAGTCCAAGTGCTTGGGCCCCTGCAACCACATCAGAGACCCAGAAGCTCCTGGCTCCTGACTTTGGATCAGCTCAGCTCCAGCCGTTGTGGCCATTTGGAAAGTGAACCAATGGATGGAAGGCCTTTATCTCTGTCTCTCCCTCTCTCTGTAACTCTACCTCTCAAGTAAATAAATAAATTTTTTAAATAAAAGGAATGGAAATATAATAGTGATTTACTGTGTGCAATCTAGATAATACAGTCCAAACTTCTAGATAATATTGCTTATGGATAAATTTTTGGCTGTTGCATTATTTCAAGCATGGTAATGATTTTCTGAAATATTACCTCACCTCTGTTCTCTTAGACAAAGTAAAGTCAAAACATGTTCTAGGGACTGGCTCTCTGGCATAGAGGGTTAAGCCTCCAACTGAAGTGTCAGCATCCCATAGGGGTACTGGTTCAAGTTTTGGCTGCTTTACTTCCAATCCAGCTCCCAGCTAATTTGCCTGGGAAAGCAGCAGAAGACGGCCCAAGTGCTTGGGGTCCTGCATACACATGGGAGACCTGGAAGCTCCTGGCTCCTGGCTTTAGATCAGCCCAGCTCTGGGCATTGCAGCCATTTGGTGAGTGAACCAGCATATGGAAGATCTCAGCTCCTCCCCCTCCCCTGCCTCTGTCTCTCTCTATCTCTTTTTAAAAAATTTTCTAAATGAAAATTGTTCATTTTAAGATCTTAGTCTATTAGCTGTGGTCAGAGCTATATAGAAACAGAAGCAGGGGACGGCAATGTGGTGTAGTGGGTAAATCCACTGCCTAAGACACTGGCATCCCATATGGGCGCTAGTCTGAATCCCAGCTGTTCCACTTTCAATTCAGCTCCCTGCTAATGCACCTGGAAAGCAGTGAACCAGTGGATAGATCTCTCCTCTTCCCCTCTGTCTCTCTCTCTCTGTCTCTCTCTCTCTCTCTCCTGCCTCTCCCTCTCTGTAATTCTGCCTTTCAAATAATATGTCTTAAAACAAAGCAAAACAAAAACAGAACCAGAATAAGAGAATAAGGCAAGAAAGAAACCTTGGGCACAAAATTTAAAAGGATCCAGAAGAAGCTCCTGGCTCCTGGCTTCAGATCAGCACAGCTCCGGCTATTGTGGCCATTTGGGGAGTAAACCAGTGGATAGAAGACCCCTCTCTCTCTCTGCCTGTGCACCTCTATAATTCTGCCTTTCAAATAAATAAATAAATCTGAAAAAAATAAAAAGAGGGGCTCAATCTCAGAATCACGTGAGTGCAGGGTTACACAACCTAGTTACTGAGCGCCACTTTAAATTTCAAGCTCTGGGCCCATCTTTCCTCACCCCACATAAAATATACTTTGGAATTACTTCAAGAAAACAGGCAATAGAATCAAGGCATTGAAAAGATGGATAATCATGTCTGCACATACAAAAACTGATAAAAGACTCTAAAGCAACAATCTTATAATCAGTGACAGTAAATCTGACTCCTGTGAACTAGTAAATGTCCAACAGATTCAATGTGGACATCATTACTGGAAGATAGAAGGAAAATAAAGGTAGGTTTCTGGATTCCTGAGTCAGGAATTCTATAGAAGCCACCCTGCCACCGACCTTGAAAACAAAGATTCATTAAATGGTTCTTGGGAAAGACCCTCCTAGGGTTAGTGTCTAAATAAAAGCTGAAGCAGAGTGTATTGTCAGTCGACAACTGACCTAAGTCAGTGTATGAGAGGGATAAAAGCACAAGATCTCAGTCAGATCTCAAAGTACACCCCCATTCTGATCCTTACCAAACAGAAAATATGCTACCCTCTCAGAGAAATGCTCACAACTCCGTTCTCATACAAAGTTGGAAACTCCCAGAAATCACTGCAACACCCTATATGTTAACACCTTCCTCTGGGCTGTAGGCAATCTTAGGTATTCCATTTTCCTAATTTGTGAAACAAAGAATCTATATTCCTGATGCATAAATTCAGCCTTAGCTGCCAGCATCTTCTAAAAAGGTCACACACAAAAATTCCCATGATACTTCACAATACATCAAAAAATACAAAATATGGGGCCAGCGCTGTGGCACAGTAGGTAAAGCCACTGTGTGCAGTGCTGCCATCCCATATGGGCACGGGTTTGAGACCGGGCTGCTCCACTTTTGATGCAGCTCTCTGCTATGGCCTGGGAAAGTGGTATAAGATGGCCCAAGTGCTTGGACCCCTGCACCCTTGTGGTAGATCCAGAAGAAGCTCCTGGCTTCGAAACGGCACAGCTCTGGCCACTGCAGCCATTTGGGGAATGAATCAGTGGATAGAAGATCTCTCTCTCTCTCTCTCTCTGCCTCTGCCTCTCCCTCTCTCTAACTCTGTCATTCAAATAAATAGTCTTTAAAAAAAAAAAAAGAAAAAGAAAAAGAAAGAAAGAAAACAAAGATACATTGGCACCGACCTAAATCAGACAAATATCTTAGAAGACCAGATAAGACAGAACTTCCTTAAGAAAGGATGAAGAAACAGTAATTATGAAAAAATGAAGCTATAAAAATTACAGAAATACCCATTCCCTTAATCACCTTCCCATATTGCTACCTTATTAACGAATTCTGCCAATAGTGGCCTGGCTGTACAGACTTTGCTGAAACTAAGACAGTCACATCAGCAACTACCTGTATATCAACTTTCTCTCATTTTTCTCAGAACAAGTAAAGAGGCTGACACAAATGAAAATAACTTGTACTTTTATAACCCACCATTCTATTTAATTTTTAAATGCATTATGATTTCCATTTCTGTCCAAAGGAGGATTTGCTCTAATATAAGACTTACCCTCCAACCACGAGCAACTAGAAAACTAAACAAAATACAGGACACAACTTCTTTCAGACTGGGCAACGGGAGTGCAGGATTGTGATCCCTGAGAGAAAGGAAGTAAACCAGATGAGCGCTACAATCACCCTGACCTTTGGCTGGAGGCTTGCTTTAAACTGTGGCCCAGGCTGGGAGAATCCAAGCAGAATAGAGAGGTCTTGCTGGGTAAAGGAGACAGAGTTCGGGGTGGCTGTGATAGCTAGAATGTTCCAATAAAGTACCTGAAAGGAAAAAGCTACATAGAGAAAGAGCTCCAGAAATCTAGAGAGTGGTTCCCTTCAGTCTTCTTTTAAGATTGACTGCTCGGTTGATTGATTGATTGATTGATTTGAAAAGAAGAGTTACAGAGAAAGGGAGTAACAGAGAGAGGGAGAAAGATATCTTCCATTCACTGATTCACTCCCCCAAATGGTCACAACAGATGGGGCTGGGCCAGGCCAAACCCAGGAGCCAGGAGCTTCTTCAGGGTCTCCCATGTGGGAGCAGGACCCAAGCACCTGGGCTTTCTTCCTCTGCTGTCCCAGGCACATTATCAGGGAGCTGGATCAGAAGCAGAACAGCCAGGACTCACCCATCCGATATGGGTGCCAGTGTTGAAGGTGGTGGCTTAGCCCACTATGTCACAATGCTGGCCCTTCCCTTCAGTCTTTAGAGGAATACTACTTTACACAAATATAAGTTGAAACTGCCTGAGGGAAATTTAGTAAATTATGTTGAACTGAAGGAAAATGCCATGTGATGACAGAGGCAGAAATTGTTATACAGCTGCAAGTCAAGGATTGCCAAGGTTGACAGCAATCATCAGAAGCTAAGGGAGCGAAGAAAGACTTTACACAGAGTCTCAGAAGAAACCAACTCTACTAACACCTTGATTTTGAATTTCTAGTCTCAAGAACTATTGACTGACACAGAATCCTCTGCCCTTGCCTATGAGAACAGATACTCAGGAGAGAGATGGTCCCAAAACTACCAAGAACACAGATTCTGGGATCACTGAATTAGGAATGTGGCTGTGACCTTGAGCCACATTTTGAATAGAGACACTTGAATGCTACTCAATGGACCTGGAAAAGGATGTGATACTGAAAAATTACAGGAATCTGGCATCCATGGGCTTCTTTCTTTTAAAACAAAACTAATCACCTAACTGGAGCAAGAAGCAGAGCCTTGGATGGAGGGATGAGAAGTTCATTAGGTTCATGTGCATTCCAGGAGTACCGGTTTGAAACAAAGCAAAATACTTCTGAAGGCTCTATTATAGAAAAGAAAAAAAGCATGCCATGTTGGAAGGAGTCCAGGACTGAGAAGGTAGAGGCTCCACAGAGAACTGGAACACAAATGAAAGAAATGTGGAAAAATCTCCAAATATAATTCCTTCTTTGTTAGGCATCAAATAAATCACACTGGACAAAACCCATATAAATAAAGAATGTGAGATAGCTATAAACAAGCTATACCACTGTCATCTCTCTTAAATTATCATAAAATTCATATAGGCAACCAACTTTATCAATGTACTGAATGTGGGAAATTCCTTAAGAAGCACTCAATACTTATTAATAAACAAAGAATTCATGTTAGAGAAAAACCCATAAATGCAATGGATATGGAGGGGTGGGCACTATGGTGTAGTGGGTAAAGCCACCACCTGTGACACTGATATACCATGTAGGTGCCAGTTTGTGACCTGGCTGCTCCACTTCCAATCCAGCTTCCTGCTAATGGCATGGGAAAAGCAGCAGCAGATGGTCCTTGTGCTTGGATCCCTGCTACCCACGTGGGAGACCTGGAAGAAGCTCCTGCCTCCTGCCTTTAACCTGGCCCAGCCCTCAACGTTGCAGCCAACCGGGGAGTGAACCAGTGGATGTAAGATCTCTTTCTTTGCCTCTCCTGCTCTGTAACTCTGACACTCAAATAAATAAGTAAATCTTTTTTTAAAAAATGCAATGAGGGGCCGGCACTGTGGCGCAGTGGGTTAAAGCACTGGCTGAAGCACTGGCAACCCATATAGATGCTGGTTCTAATCCCGGCTGCTCCTCTTCTGATCCAGCTCTCTGCTATGGCTTGGGAAAGCAGTAGAAGATGGCCCAGGTGCTTGGGCCGTTGAACCCACGTGGGAGACCTGGAGGAAGCTCCTGGCTCCTGGCTTTGGATAGGTGCAGCTCCGGCCATTGTGGCCATCTGGGGAGTGAACCACTGGATGGAAGACCTCTCTCTCTCTCTGCCTCTCCTCTCTCTGTAACTCTATCTTTCAAATAAATAAAAATAAATCTTAAAAAAAGTGAATAAAAAAATGCAGTGAATGTGAAAACGCCTTTGAAAGAACTCTATCCTTTCAAGCCATCAGTGAATTAATAACAGTCAGAAACCCTACAGTGGAATTAATGTGAGAAAGCCTTTGTTCAAAAGATAGTCCTTACTCATCTTGAGAAAATACATAATCGAGAAAAGTCTTTCAAATGTAATGAATAGGGGTGAGCACTGTAGCACAGCGAGTTAAGTCACTGCTTAGGATGTCCACACACCAAATCAGAGAGCTGGTTTAAGTCCTGGCTCTGCTTCTGATTCAGCTTCCAGTCCTGCTTATGTGCTTGGGAGGTGATGATGGCTCAAGTACTTGGGTTCTTGCCACCCACATGGGAGACCCAGGTGGAGTTCCTGGCTCCTGGCTTTGGTCACAGCAAGCCTTGGTGGTTGCAAATATTTGGGGGAAGAAATTCACTATCATCCTCTCATCTTCTCATTCATATTCTCTCTCTCTCTCTCTCTCTCTCTCTCTCTCCCTTCCTCCCTTCCTCCCTTCCTCCCTTCCTCCCTTCCTCCTTCCCTCCTTCCCTCCTTCCCTCCTTCCTCCCCTTACTTTCTCCTCTCCCTCTCTGCCTTTCAAATAAATAAATCTTTAAAGAATATATGAAATATTTCAGAGAAAACTGTTGGAACATCAGATAATTTATTCTGATGAGAAACCATATATAATAAATGTGGAAAAGCTCGACTCTTACTAGTCATCAAAGAATGCATATAGGAAAGAAACCCCACTGCTGAAGTAAGAGTGGAAAACCTTTAAGGTATAGCTTATCCTTTGCTCTTCATTAGAAAATTCACAGTGTAAAAAAAATCTTGTCAGTGTAATGACTGTGGCAAAGACTTTACAAAGAGCATAATCATTATTCAACATACTGAAGAAAAACCCAATCTTTGTAAGAAATGTGCAAAAGCCCGCAGGTACAACTCAGGCCTTGGTAAACATCACAGAATCCAAACCTTATGCAAGTAATGAATGTGGCAAAGTTTATCCCCAAAGTTCTGCCCTTAAACAACATAAGAAAATTGCTAACAAAGAATGAGTTATCAAACATAGTGTGGTAAACCAAGGAAAAGTAGTTTATTCCTTGTGATCATCAAAGAGGAGATACTCAATAAATTACATGTTTAACCAAAATATCTTTTATACCTCTATCCTGGAAACCACCTATTTCTGAATATGTCCACTGTAACATGGTTTGTATTAATGAAATATCTGAAGACCCTAAATATCAAAATGGAAATAGTTATCATAGAATACTATGTAGCAACTACAAAGAACAAGGTAGAATTCTATATATAGCCATAGACATATCCCTATGACACATTTTAAGGTAAAAAGCAAGTTGGAGAAAATCTACAAATTATTGTCTTATTTATATTTTGAAAAACAAACCTATAATAGCTTGAACAGTACATAATTAAAAAGATATATAAAAATAAAGCCAAATTTTAACAATAAAAATATAATAATCATCAAAGAACAGGGCAGACATTTGGCTCAGATGGTTAAGACACAGCTTAAGACATGACCATCCCAGAATGCCTGAACTTGAATCCTGACTGTTCCTGATTCCAGCTTCCGGCTAATGCACAACTTGGGAGATAGCAAGTGATGGCTCAAGTACTTGCTTCCCTGCAACCCACAGAGGAGACCTGGATTGAGTTTGGAGTTCCTGGTTTTGGCATGGCCCAGTCCTGGCTATTGCAGACATTTGGGAAGTCAGCCTCCAGATAGTACATCAATCTCTGTCTCTGCCTCTTTCTGTCTCTCTTTAAAAGAAATAAAAGAGTTTTTTAGGCCGGCACCGAGGCTCAATAGGCTAATCCTCCACCTAGCGGCGCCGGCACACCAGGTTCTAGTCCCGGTCGGGGCGCCGGATTCTGTCCCGGTTGCCCCTCTTCCAGGCCAGCCCTCTGCTGTGGCCAAGGTGTGCAGTGGAGGATAGCCCAAGTATTTGGGCCCTGCACCCCATGGGAGACCAGGAGAAGCACCTGGCTCCTGCCATCGGATCAGCACGGTGCGCCGGCTGCAGCGCGCCGGCCATTGGAGGGTGAACCAACAGCAAAGGAAGACCTTTCTCTCTGTCTCTCTCTCTCACTGTCCACTCTGCCTGTCAAAAATTAAAAAAAAAAAAAAAAGAAATAAAAGAGTTTTTTAAAAGTTGGACTTTAAAAAAAAGGATGGATTTATTTGAGAGGCCGAGTTAGAGAGAAGGAGAGAGAGAGAGAGAAGAGAGAGCGCTAACTATTCACTGGTTCACTCCCTAAATGGCCACGACAGCCAGGGCTGGGCCAGGAGCCTGGAACTCCATACAAGTCTCTCACAAGGGTGGCAGGGACCCAAGCACTTGGGCCATCTTCTGCTGCTTTCCTAGGAGCATTACCAGGGAGCTGGAAGGGAAGCAGAGTAGCCGGCATCTGCTGCAACACAATGCGAGCCAATTGTGTTCTTAAAACAAAGACCAGGGCCAGCACCATAGCACAGTGAGTTAAGCCGCTGTTTGAGATACCAGCATTCCATGTCAGGGTGCCAGTTCAAGTACTGGCTACTCCACTTCTAATCCAGCTCCCTGCTGGTGCACCTCAGAGGCAGCAGATAATAGCTCCAGTACTTGGGTTCTTGTTGCTCAAATGAGAGAATTACAATGGAGTTCCTGAATCCTGGCTTCAGCCTGGCCCAGCTCCAGCTGTTGCGGCCATTTGGGGAGTGAACTAGCAAAATGGAGGATCACTCTTCTCTCTTTCTCTTTCTCTTTCCCTTTGTCTGTCTTTTTCAAATAAATAAATCTTTAAAAAAAAAATCAACAGGGGCTGATATTGTGGCATAGCAGGTTAAGCCACTGCCTGTAGCAAATGGGTACCAGCCCAAGTCCTGGCTGCTTCACTTCTAATCTAGCTCCCTGCTAATGTGCCTGGGAAGGCAGCCCCTGCCACCCACGTGAGAGACCAGGAAGAAGCTTCTGGCTTCAGCCTGGCATAGTCGTGGCCATTGCAGCCATCTGTGGAGTAAAGCAGCAGATGAAAGATCTGTGTGTGTGTGTGTGTGTGTAACTCTTCTTGTCAAATAAATAAATAAATTTTTTAAAATCAAGTATACATTTCCATCACAAAAACTTGAAAAAGAATAAATTAAACCAAAATAAGCAGAATAAAGAGTAATAAGCTAAGAACTTCAGTGAAACAAAAAACAATGAGAGAAAATCAAAGAAACTAAAATCTGGTTGTTTGAAAGATCAACAGATCAATAAAAACTGTTAAAGCTCTGTAAGACAGTTAAAAGAGAAAAGTCACAAATTATCAAGAACGAAATAAGTGGGGTGGATGTTGTGGGTCAGCAGGTTAAGATGCTACATGGGTCACCTGCACCCCATGCAGGAATGCCGGTTTGAGTCCCAGTTACTCCCCTTTCATTCCAGCTTCCTGCTAATGTGCCTGCAAAGCAGCAGTTGATGACCCCAGGACTTGAGTTCCTGGCACCCACAAGGGATAGATGAAGTTCCTGGCTTCTAACTTCAGCGTGTCCCAGCCCCCTCTGTCATAGACATTTGGAAAATAAACCAATGGAACGACTATCTCTCTCAAATAAATAAATAAATAAACAAATATTTTTAAAAAGAAGAAAAGGAACAAAAGAAGCGATATCACTCTAGACTCAATAAACCATCAACCAAAAACTATGGCCCAGAGGTCAAACTGACCTGTTCCCTGTTTGTCTGTTTGTTTGTTTCGAAAGATGTATTTCTTTGTTCAAAAGACAGAGTGACAGAGAAAGAGAGATCCTCTATCCACTGGTTTACTTCTCAAATGCCCGCAATAGGAGGGAATGGACCAAGTCAAAGTCAGGAGCTCAGAGCTCCATTCAGGTCTACCAAGTGGGCAGTAGAAACCTAAGAACTTAAGCCATCATCTGCTGTCTCCCAATATGCATAAGCAGGGAGATGGATCAGAAGTGAAGTAGCTAAGATTCAAATCAGCACTCCATTATGGGATGTGGACGTTCCTAGCAGCAGCTCAATCTGCTGGGTCAGTATGCCTGCCCCTACTACCTGTTTTCATAAATATTATAAAGTTCTTTGGAACAGAATCATACTCAATCATTTATGTATTGTTTATAGCTGCTTTTACCTTGATTTATCACGGTAGAGTTAAGTAGTTATAACAGAAAACTTAAGGGTCATAAAGCCTGAAATATGTCTTATATGATCCTTTAAGAAAGAAAAAGTTAGAGGGCCAACCCGGTGGCACAGCATGTTAAGCCGCGGCCTGTGGTGCCAGCAACCTGTATGCACACTGGTTCGAGTCCTGGTTGCTCCACTTCCAATCCAGTTCCATGCTAATGCACCTGGGAAAGCAGCAGAAGATGGCCCAAGTCCCTGGGCCCCTGTACCCACGTGGGAGACCCAGATGAAGCTCCTGGCTCCTGGCTCTAGCAACCTCAGCTATTGCAGACATTTGGGGACTGAACCAGTGGATAGAAGACCTTTCTCTCTCCCCTTCTCTCTCTGTAGCTCTTGCCTTTGAACTAAATAAATAAATCTTTTAAAAAATATAAAGAAAAAGTTGGACAGTTTGACTTATTATTTACTATTGAGTAGAATCTAAATTTAGATGCTAAATTAAGGAAAATTGATTAGTTGCAAATAACTTTTACTTTCTTAGAGATACAAATTACTCTGTCCAGTATAAAAGATAACCTCAAAAGTTTTGGTTTTGGGGCTGGCATTGTGGTGTAACAGGTTAAGCTGCCACCTCTAACACTGGCATGCCCTATGGGTACTGGTTCAAGTTCCAGCTGCTCCACTTGCAATCCACCTCCCTGCT
Source organism: Lepus europaeus (assembly GCF_033115175.1). Lineage (NCBI taxonomy): Eukaryota > Metazoa > Chordata > Mammalia > Lagomorpha > Leporidae > Lepus > Lepus europaeus. The sequence continues at coordinate 27,600,555 of NC_084831.1, forward strand.
AATTGCCTGGGAAAGCAGTGGAAGATGGCCGAAGTGTTTGGGCCCCCTGGACTCCCGTGGGAGATCTGGACAGAGCTCCTGGCTCCTGGCTTCGGCCTGGCCCAGCCTCAGCCATTACAGCCATTTAGGGAGCGAACCAGCATATAGAAGATCGATCGATCTCTCTCTCTCTCTCTCTCTCCCCCCAACCCCCACCCGCCCATCAAATAAATATAATAAATCTTTTCATTAAAAAGTTTGGATTTTATTGTCCCATAAGATAATAATATTCTATATCTAACTTATAAGCTTACTTCCTCATTTCTATCCTGACCAACGACATAAATTGGTGTTCCTCAAAATCAGTTTTACCATGCCCTGATTCCCTTATTCATGAAATAAATAAAGCTTTGACACACTCCCTTTACATTTGTGAGAACAATGTCTAAGTTTGTGAAATGTATATACCCTGAAACACACAAAAGTTTCACATTGACTTACAGAGCCCACAAAACATGGAAAATTACCTTCTCCGGTTCAGCCCACCAGCTTTCTCCACTCACTATATGACTATTCTCCCTCTCTCAGTCAACCTTGGCATATGCTGCCCCTCTACGCAGATCTCTCTTGACTCCCTTCTCCATTTAGTTTACTTTTCATATGAGGTCTCAGCTCAATTATCACTTCTTAGAAATTCCTCCATTTGCTCAATATCTTTTCCCCTAACTATATTGTAAGCTCCAGGATTGTTTGGTTTGTTTTTGCTTGTTTGTTTGTTTGTTTTGACCTCTTTTTTTCTTTTATCACTGTATCTTCAATTCTATCATACACTTGGTATACTACATGGTAAGTAGTCAAAAAAATCTTTTAAAATCAATACTTGAAAATGTGCATGTGTGCATATGCCTGAATAAACTATGGAGAGAATCAACAAATTGTCAGGAAACCAGGGAAGCAGGTATGGGATGGCTCAGACAAAAGATATCCAGGTTGGGGCAGGTGCTATGGTGGTACTAAGCTAAGCCTCTGCCTGTGGTGCCAGCATCTCATATGGGTGCTGGTTCATGTCCCAGCTGCTCTTCTTCCAAACCAGCTCTCTGTTTATTGCCTGGGAAAGCAATGAAAGATACCCAAGTGCTTGGGCCCATGCACCCATGTGGGAGACCCAGAAGAAGCTCCTGGCTCCTGGCTTCAGATTGGCTCAGCTCCAGCCATTGTAGCCATTTGGGGAATGAACCAGTGGATGGAAGACCTCTCCCTCTCTCTCTCCCTCTCCCTCTCCCTCTATCTGTAATGCTTTCTCTCAAATAAATAAATAAAATCTTAAAATAAAATAAAATGCTATTTGTTTAAAAAAGAAGAAAGAAATCCAGGTCAATGACAGGACTTTGAAAGGAGATGAGGCCTGTATGCCACAATAAACGAGGGAAGTAGACAAATAATGATTAGGGGCAGAAGGTGGAGCTAATGCCAAAGAGTCAAAGCTTTTACATGAAAGTAGAGAAGTAATAGTCAAAAAGTGACAGTGAGGAGTGATAAGGACTTCTACCATACCTCTAATCAGGGGACACGGATATAGCAGAATGAATAGGCCATTGCCTGCCACCTAGAAGGAAAACAGTGGCTTTTTCCAAGAGAAAGCCAGTCTCAGAACATTCTGATGTCTTAACTAACAGGTTTGAGAATAGACACGGTTTATTAACTCAATGGATTCTTGTCACAGTTTTTAAGTTGGGAGGGGAGGTATGATAAGTGCGAGTGAGTCAAAAAGCAAGAAGTTATACAAAAATGTCAAATTAGACTCACGCAAATCATAATGGTTAAGGCACTTTATAACAAGAAAATGGAAAAATATGAGGAACTGATGACAGGACGGCTGCCTATTCATCCTTGGTACAAAACAGCAAAAGCTTTGAGGCAAATCACGAGGAATATCTTACTGATGAAACTTGGAGGAAACAGGTTTAGACTCAGGGGAAATGGTCAAGAAGATTCATGGAGATTTCAAGGTCAAAGGAAAGATAACAAAATATTCTATTCCCTGGTTGTTGCTAGCAGCTCTGGTAAAATCCAGACCTTTGAGTGGAGATAAAAGCACAGAGAAAGCTTTAAGACTGGTTTGCCCTGCAAAGGTCATCTTTTGCTTCTGTGGCTCCCTGCAAAATGTCAGATACACAACTATCTGGGGTATGAAAGGAAAATGCTTCATAACCCAAACACTGTTCATACTTTGTGAGGTGACCTGGAAGTTTCTCTTAGGAGACCTTATCCATTATCCCAAGCCCAAGTGAACAGGTACAGCAAGGCAAAAAGAACCTGGGGAGACATACAGAATGTCCCAGATTCTCCCTAGTCCACCACAGCTCTTGATTGCAGTACTCTTAAAATTATTACTAAAGCTTAGCAATGAGTAAGAGCTCTGATTCACATGAGTCTTATCTGACAACTGGATTCTTTGTCTTCCCTCAAGAGAACAAAGCCTGGGAGAGGACAGATGATCAGAAGCATTTGTATCTTTGACAGTGGCCAGGAGTAAAGGAAGTGTGAGGCCTGGGATAGGTTAGCTGACTATAGTGTTACTGAGAAAGTTAATCTCAATCATCCCAATAAGGGGAAGAAGTATGTTGATCTCTGGTTTACATGTTTAGTTACTAGAATTTTTATTTCATTTTTTAAAATATTACTTAATATTGAGTTCAAAACAGTTCTTTTTTCATCCATTCAATGGATCACAGTTCTTCCTCTTAAATGGCTAAAAGATGATTAACCAGAATCGGCACTGTGGTGTAGCAGGTAAAGCAACCACTTGAAATGCCGGCATCCCATATGGGCGCTGGTTCGAGACCCAGCTGCTTCACTTCTGATCCAGTTCTCTGCTACGGCCTGGGAAAGCAGTGGAAGATGGTCCAAGTGCTTGGGCCCCTTCACCCACTTGGGAGACCCGTAAGAAGCTCCTGACTCCTGCCTTCGGATCAGTACGGCTCTGGCAGTTGCGGTCTTCTGGGGAGTGAACCACCAGATGGAAGACCTCTCTCTCTCTCTCTGCCTCTACCTCTCTGTAACTCTGCCTTTCAAATAAAAATAAATAAATCTTTTAAAAAAGATGATTAACCAGTTTAAATGGTTAATAATCATGGGTTCTAATTTTAGTTCTAAGGCCATCATTTACTGGAAATGTAACCTGTAAGGAATAATTTAACCTCTCCAAGACTCAATCTTGACCGTTTTCACTGTTGTTACTCTTGGAAGTAGGAAAACACTGGTAGAGTCAATATTGGATTCTAGAAGTAACTTGGATGAAAGGTAAAATGAAAATAAACTCCAATTTTAGATCAGTTCTTCTCTCTGCCCACGCCACCATAGCCTGGCTCTGCTCCCAGGACCCAAGCAAAAGCAATATTAAATCTTTACAAAAAAGGGCTTACAGTTGGTAAACCTCAGACTGAAAACCCTTTGGGAAAGTCTGGAACTCACGGTTAAAAGTGAGTAGAGGCCGGCACCACGGCTCAATAGGCTAATCCTCTGCCTTGCGGCACCGGCACACCGGGTTCTAGTCCCAGTCGGGGCACCGGATTCTGTCCCGGTTGCCCCTCTTCCAGTCCAGCTCTCTGCTGTGGCCAGGGAGTGCAGTGGAGGATGGTCCAAGTGTTTGGGCCCTGCACCCCATGGGAGACCAGGAGAAGCACCTGGCTCCTTTCTTCGGATCAGCACGGTGCGCCGGCCGCAGCACGCCGGCCGTGGCGGCCATTGGAGGGTGAACCAACGGCAAAGGAAGACCTTTCTCTCTGTCTCTCTCTCTCACTGTCCACTCTGCCTGTCCAAAAAAAAAAAAAAAAGTGAGTAGAGCTGTAGAAAGCTTACCCAGGGCAAGAACAAGGTAACAAAACCAATCCCCCCCCCCTTTTTTTTAAGACTTATTTATTTGAAAGGCAGAGTTTCAAAGAGAGAGGGAGACACACACACACACGCATACACACACATACACACACACAGAGAGAGAGAGAGATCTTCCATCCACTGGTTTGCTCCCCAGATTGCTACAATGGCTAGGGCTGGGCCAGGCCAAAGAAGCTTCATCAAGGTCACCTACATGGGTGCAGGGGCCCAAACACTTAAGCCATCTTCCTCTGCTTTTCCCAGGCCATTAGCAGGGAGCTAGATGGGAAGTGGAGCATCGGGGACTCAAACAGGTATCCATATGGGATGCCCTGCGTCACAGGTGGCAGCTTTACTTGCTACACCACAACCCCAGCCCTAATCCCTTTCCTTCCAAAGCCATGGTAAGTAGAGAAGACAGGGCTCCCGTGTGTATTACCTGGAGGATCCTCAAAACAGGAGGTTCTGGAACTACCAATGCTAACTTACATCACCGCCCCTCAAAAGAAAGAATTCTAATAAATCTGGCACAAAATCTAGACCAGGTTTCATAATGCCAAGCAGCAGAGTAGAGAAGTCTACTGAATACATGAATTATTGCCAGAAGGAAATTCATTTAATACTTTCATAAAGCTGTGAACAGCCCTGGAAATATTTAGAGACAGTGCTATTGCCTCTGGCATTCTTAAATCTCAGGTAACAAGCTTGACTGCGTGAACAAACTTGGAAACTACACTGGCTGGCAACCAAGTAGGAAGCAGAGACACATCGCCCACTAATTAGGAGCCATACTGTTAAAGTAGTCAAAAATTTACCCTCTAACCAATTTAATAAATCTGAGACCCAGCTGCTCCACTTCCGATCCAGTGCCCTGCTAATGCACCTAAGAAAACAGTGGAGAATGGCCCAAGTTCTTGGGCCCCTGCACCCATGTGGGAGACCCAAAAGAAGCTCTTGGCTCCTGGCTTCACTGGCCCAGCCTGACTGTTCCAGCCATTGGGGGAGTGTACCAGCAGATGGAGGATATCTCTCCCCACTGCCCCCCACTCTATATAACTCTGCCATTCAAATAAATACATAAATCTCTAAAAAATAAATAAATCTTTTATAAAGACGTGGTCAGGGTATTTCACAAATTTGCACTAATTTTTAGTATTCATCAAAGCTAAAGCTAAAATTCTTTACTTGAAATCTCATAATTTTATAATACAGTTAAGAATTCATGGGGCCGGGGCTGGGGCTGGGGCTGGCACTGTGGCGCATCAGGTTAAAGCCCTGGCCTGAAGCACCAGCATCTCTATATGGGCATCGGTTCCTCCTCTTCCCATCCAGCTCTCTGCTATGGCCTGAGAAAGCAGTAGAAGATGGCCCAAGTCCTTGGGCCCCTGAACCCACATAGGAAACCCAGAAGAAGCTCCTGGCTCCTGGCTTCAGACTGGCACAGTTCCAGCCGTTGAGGCCATCTGGGGAGTGAACCAGCAGAGGGAAGACCTCTCTCTCTGTCTCTATCTCTCTTCTGTAACTCTGTCTTTTGAGTAAATAAAATAAATCTTTAAAAAAAAAAAAAAGGAATTCATGGGGCCAACCCTGTGGCATAGTAGGCTAAGTCTCCTCCTTCAGTGCCAGTATCACATATGGGTGCCAGTCCAAGTCCCGGCTGATCCTCTTCCCATCCAGCTCTCTGCTATGGCCTGGGAAAGCAGTGGAAGACAGCCCAAATGCTTGGGCCCCTTTACCTACATGGGAGACCCAGAAGAAGCTCCTGGCTTCTGGCTTCAAATCAGCCCATCTTTGGCCATTTGGGGAGTTAACCAGCAGATGAAAGACCTTTCTCTCTCTTTCTTCCTCTCTCTAACTCTCCCTATCAAATAAATAAATAAAATCTGAAAGAGAAAAAAATCACTCAATGGTGCTTGCACTGTGGAATAGCTAGTAAAGCCACCACCTGTGGTGTCAGCATCCCATATGGGCACTGGTTCGAGTCCCAGCTCCTCACTTCCAATATAGCTCCCTACTAACGTGCCTGGGAAAGCAGCAGCAGATGGCCCAAGTGCTTGGGTCCCTTCACCCACAAAGGAGACCCAGATGAAGCTCCTGGCTCCTGGTTTCAGACTGGCCCAGCTCCAGCTGTTGTGGCCATTTGGGAAATGCACCAGAGAATGGAAGCCATCTCTCCTTCTCTCTCTGTAACTCTGCTTTTCAAATAAATAAATAAATATTAACCAAAAAAAAAAAAAAAGGATTCACTTAGCACTTTCCTTTGATAACTACACCCATAATAAACTATTATCAGGTGGTTAGGTAGAAGCCTTAAATTCCAGGCTGGAGTCAGTGAGCAATAACAACATAAGTCTTCCTGCAGCTATCATCAAAAGCTTGCCTTCTTGGGGCCAGTGCTATCTCACAGTAGGTTAAGCCTCCACCTACAGTGCCAGAATCCCCTATAGACACCAGTTCAAGTCCCAGTTGCTCAACTTCTGATCCATTTCTCTGCTATGACCCGTGAAAGTAGTGAAAGATGGCCCAAGTGCTTAGGCCCCTGCACTGGCATGGGAGACCCGGCAGAAACTCCTTGCTCCTGGCTTTGGATCTGCCCAGCCCTGGCCATTGGGGCCATCTGGGGAGTGGACCAGTAGATGGAAGACTTCTCTCTGTGACTCTGTCTCTCAAATAAATAAACAAATCTTTTTTAAAAAAAATAGTATGCATTTTCTAAGAAGCAGCAGACTCTGCCAAGATGGCTGCCATATGAAAATGATATAAGCAGGTACATTATCAATCTCAAAAACAGCTCTCAGAAACCGTTCAAAACCAAATCCCCTTAGAGGGCACCCTCCACTTTCCTTTTGCCTGTCAGCATGTCTGCTACCTGCACACCCACTGATAAACAGACAAAAATGGCCCCATATTACTCTTCACACCAGTTCTCCCCTGCGGGGGTTGGTATATTCAGAAAGCAAGGCAGAGGAGGTAACAAAATCCTTTGAAGGGCACAATCAGGTATTATGAAGTTTGGAAAAGGCCAGGGTAATTAATAACCATTGCTCTCTCCTTTTCAAAAGGGCCAATATGTTTTTCCTCAACTGCACATAGGCAGGACGGAAAGGTGGCAGCTGCCTCACAAAGCAGTCCTTTGAAAAGAAAATAATTACTATTCATTGCCTTTGCTGTGTGCCTAACTTTGTTAAGAGCACAGTTTGTTAAATAAAATGGTGTAGGTGATTTGCTGTAATGAAACTAACTGCTAAACAAGAATTAATAGGCTTTGTGTCCATAGTCTGACTCCTCTCCCTGACTCCAGGTTTTCATTTTCCCACAGGCTACTGGGATCACAAATTCCCTATGGAACTAGCTGCCCAACAGATACATCTCAGCTATTAACTCTTGACCATTAACTCTTGAACACTTGCTAGATGGAGAACAAGTTTCCAAGGACTCAATCACACAATTTTAGTCCCAAAGCTCTTGGTTGGCTAAGAGTACTTGGAAGACCAAGTCCTCTCCTATAATACTGTCCCTAAGGAAGCCTCAAAGGTGTTGGGTCATAACAACTGCTTCTCAGCCTTTTGACTAAGATCAAGTGTGGATCATGACAAACTGCTGAAGAGACAAACAGTACCATCATATCTCCTTAGAAAAGAGTAATATTTACAGGCAGAGGTGGGGAAGAGGCCTTTTAATCTACCTATACTCGGCACAACAATTATTCTTCACAGGCTAAAGGAAATATAAAAACTACCTTCATTTAATCTAGGTTTAATGAGAAAGCATGGTCAAGGTCCCCAAGGTGACATTAATATAGAGCCTTCAAAAGATGGAGTTAAAATTTGTTCTCACAGAAAATCTCATATCAAGATCAATATCCCCATTCTCGCTCTATCTTCTGCCCTCCACCCCAAAAATCTGTAGTGAATGCTTTGGCTCCTGAAATAAGGCTGCCTGCATTGGAACTTCAACATAGTCACTTTCAAACTAAGTAATCTGGATCAAATTTATTTGTTTCTTCATGTGTAAAACAGGAGTGATGTCAGCAGTACCTAACTCACAGGGTTATTAAAGGAAATAATCTAAGCAAAGTACTTACCACAAGCCTGGCATGTGGTAAAAGCTCCATAATTGTTACTTGCCATATTTCTGCTGTAGAGATTACTCCTGTGCTTAGCATCGCCACTTTTTCCAGGAAGGCTTCCTAATGACACCTTCACCTCAAGACACCACTGCTCTGTGCATTCCACACACACCTCTGGCACAGCCTCTCCTCCCTCTGTGCATACACCTGGATGACAGCATTTCTCTCCCTGGATCCCATTCCTCTGTTTACCTCACACACTCTGCCCTCTATAAGTGGTGGGACTGTATCTTGGATCTTTGTGTTTGTAGACACAGTAAGATGCTTGGCACACAGTAGATAGGCATTCAAGAAATTAATCTTAAAAATTCAAGTTAATTTTAAAAGTTCTCTCAATTTTTAAATAAATTTATGTCATTTTTAAAAACTAATGAAAGCAGTAGATGTCAGCTCCAATATGGAATCACTTGAGTTTGAGTCACTTGAGTCAGCTCCTAATGTTAATTAATTTCCCGGGCTAAAAGAAGGGGAGGCTGGAGAGAAAAGTAAAGTTCTCAGTTCACTAAGACATTAGAAACAGTTACTGGAATTAAACTGGGCAGAGTACTGAATGGGAAAGAAATATGGTGAGAGACATGCCGGGAGAAACTGGAAAAATAAAGCCTTTCCTACCTAAACCGTAGATTGGAAAATCCTTTCAAATCACAAAGAAATCTTTCCTCAGGAAAAGATCAGCCAAATTTCAGTTCCCTGAGCTATTTCAGAGCACTTCACCTTACTCAAAGGCAAGATAAGCTTTCACCATGGAAAGTTCTGAACAAAGCAACAGTGGAGAATAGCTTCCCAGTTCACCAAGGCAAATAGCCATCCATCACTAGTGACATACAGATCTACTCACCTCCCCTTCTCCGGAGCAATGGTGAGAAGGAAAAGAAACAAGGGCAGGCATCAAAGCACAACAGTTTAAGTTACTCTGCTTCTGATCCAAATTCTTGCTAGTGTGCCTAGGAGGCAGCGGATGATGGCCCTAGTACTTGGGTTCCTGCCACCCACTTCTGGCTTCTGCCTTAGCCTAGCCCAGCTCTGGTGGCTAAGACAATCTGGGGGTGAACCAGTGAATGGAAGATATCTCTCTCTGTGTCTGTCTCTTCCTCTCTTTGTGTCACTCTGCCTTTCAAATAAAATAAATCTTTAAACAAAAAAAGAAAAAGAAACACTTCAAAGTTCTAGTCACTCAAATGAAAATACGGACACCACTCTACCTCAATTCTCATCCCTTTAGTTTCTACCTGGAATTTATTAATAATTCAAAAGTTCAGGCTGGTGTTGTGGTGCAGTGGGTTAAGCCTCTGCCTATAACACCAGTGTCCCATATAGGAGCTAATTCAAGTCCCAGCTGCCACACTTCTGATCCAGCTCCCTGCTAATGCCCCTGGGAAAGCAGTGGAATATGACCCAAGTCCTTGGGCTTTTGCAACCACATGGGAGACCCAGAAGAAACTCTTGGCTCCTTGCTTTGGCCTGGCCCAGCCCCAGCCATAGTAGTCATTTGCAGAAGTCATCCAGCAGATGGAGGATACCTGTCTCTCCATTCTCTGTAACTCTGCCTTTCAAATAAGCAAATAAATAAATCTGAAAAAAAAATCAAAAGTTCGTATTAATTGAATATGTTTGCTATTACGTTTCTAAAGAATCATCTGCAAAGGTTTAGCCCAAAGCCATTTTTCACAACCAAGTATTAATCGAATCATTGATGTCACTTAAAATAGCTCTCCTACCATAAAGTCACCTGCTCAGAAATAAGCCAGTCATCAAGAGATTCATAACATTTAAAGACAGATTGAAAGCAAATGATTAAATCATGTACTTTTAAGAAAAGAGAAAAAAACAACCTGCAACTAGGAGGTTACACTGCACATCTGATGTACTCTGAATCCTGCTTCACTTCCTCTCCCACCACCTTATGACTAAAAGACTCTGGAGAATGCTGTCAGCAAGAAGAGCACGCCTCCAAGCCGCAGCGTGAAGGAGCCCACACCGCTCTATGTAATACTATCTTTGTACTTCACAAGGCACAGGTATCAAATGATAACAGATAAATGTTAGTTTTTCAGCACATAAAAGCATAAAAGAAAAAATGTTTTTTCCGGAGAGAAAAGCACCTAAATACGATGTCGTGAATGTAACAATTCTGTGTAAAGCCCACTTGTAGATGTTATTGTTAAGAACCTGCAGTTGATTGCCATCTCTGCCGGCAGTCATTACGGGCTGATAAATTATTTGCATTCACCATGATCGTGCCACCCTCCTTTTGAAACCCACACAAAAAACCTTGAATCAGAGAACTGTTTTGTTTGGGGGGAGATGTTTTTTCCCTTTTCCTTTTTCTTTTTCTTTTTTTTTTGGTTGGTTTGTTTGGTTGTTTCTTAAGAAAAAGGTCTTTTAGAGGGTTGAGGTAGAGTGTTACATAAATTAAATAAGAACAGTAAACTCGGGAGGAAATAACACAGCTAGCCATGAGGTATTACTTCAATAGATAAGGCCAAGAGAGGAAAAGTTTATGTCAATTTGTCCACTGAAAGTCTCTTTTTGGAGCATTATGTAAGTGTCATAAAAAAATTGTTAAAAATTAAAAAAAAAAAAAAAAAGCTGCAGTGGGCTGAACTGGGACATATGAGGACTCAATACAACCAAGCTTCAGATACCTAAATATCTCGAACCACTTTCATTTTTTGCTTATAGCAAATAAAATGCAGAGCTACAGATGCTTTCTCATCTGTGTGTAAATGAAAGCGAAACTGTGTGAGTAGTTAGTATTCTTAGAATTTTTGCGAGCAAGTTTATTTAAATTAAGTCAAAGCCAATCTGTATCCGTACAGAAATAATTTTCTTAGGGCTCGTCTTCTCTAGCCTGTTCAGAGCTGTATATACTCCATTCCCTCTGTCTCTCCCTCTGAGACAAAGAAGTGAAAAGAGCTCTGCAGGTTAAAAACCACTTCAAATAAATCTGCAAGAGGGAGGTTCAAAGAAAGTAGAATATGCCATGTTTCACCACCCTGCTATAGAATAGGGTTCAGCTCTTCTCTGCCCCATTCTTTGTGCTCCCACAGTACATCTTGGGATTTATCACCCTTCTTTATGCTTTTACCTCATTCTCTACCTCCATACTGTGAACTCTCTGTGGTAGGAACTGGGTTTTATTTAGCCTGGTACAGTATTTGTTGGCCTAAAATGTACTTATCTATAATATATATATATATATATATATATATAAAACACTTAGATATTAATGATCACTAAAGATATAAATTAGGTGCCAGCTCTGTGGCATAGTGGGTTAAGCTGCCGCCTGCAGTGCCAGCATCCCATATGGGTGCCAGTTCAAGACCCAGCAGTTCCACTTCCTATCCAGCTCTCTGCTGTGGCCTGGGAAAGCAGTAGAAGATGGCCCAAATCCTTGGGCCCCTGCACCCACGTGGGAGACCTGAAGAAGTTCCTGGATCCGGGCTTCAGCTCAACGCAGCTCCGGCCATTGTGGCCAATTGGGGAGTGAACCAGTGGATTGAAGACCTCTCTCTCTCTGCCTCTCCTTCTCTCTCTGTATAACTCTGACTTTCAAATAAATAAATAAATCTAAAAATATATATAAATTAAGTATAAGTAGCCTAAAGAAGGTATTAAAAATGTAATTACAAATGGGTTTTTAACCTAACAGCTAAGACACCAATTAAGATGCCCAAGTCCCATATAGGAGCACTTAGGTTCGATTCCTGGCTCTGGCTCTTGATTCCAGCTTCCTGCTAATGCAGATCCTAGGAGGGTGCAGTTGATGGCTTAAGTAATTGGCTTCCTGCCACCCACATGGAAGACCTGGATGGAGTTCCCGGCTCCAGTCTTGGCCCTGATTGTTGCAGGCTTGTGGAGAGTGAACTGGTAGTTGGGAGCTCCCTCTCTCCCTCAACTCACTCAAATAAATAAACACAACTTTAAAAAAAATAGCTAAGTTTGGCTGGCGCCGTGGCTTAAAAGGCTAATCCTCCTCCACCTCGCGGCGCTGGCACACCGGGTTCTAGTCCCGGTCGGGGCGCCGGATTCTGTCCCGGTTGCCCCTCTTCCAGGCCAGCTCTCTGCTGTGGCCCGGGATGGCAGTGGAGGATGGCCCAAGTCCTTGGGCCCTGCACCCGCATGGGAGACCAGGAGAAGCACCTGGCTCCTGGCTTCGGATCAGCGTGATGAGCCGGCCGCAGCGGCCATTGGAGGGTAAACCAACGGCAAAGGAAGACCTTTCTCTCTGTCTCTCTCTCACACTATCCACTCTGCCTGTAAAAAAAAAAAAATAGCTAAGTGGTTAACAACATTTTTTCTATAGTATTGTAACTTTTTTTTTAAAGATTTATATTATATATTTGAAAGAGAGAGTTACAGAAAGAAGGAGGGGGAGAGAGAGAGTGGAAGAGAGATTGATCTTCCATCCTCTGGTTCACTCCCCAAATGGCTGCAACAGAGTTGGGCCAGGGTGATGCCAGGAGCCAGGAGCTCCATCTGGGTCTCCATGTGGATGGCAGGAGCCCAAGAAACCCAGCCATCTTCCACTGCTTTCCCAGATGCATTAAGCTGGGAGCTGGATTGGAAGCAGAGCAGCAGGAACTGGGATGCTAGCATTAAAAGTGGCGGCTTAACCTGTTAACGCCACAAAGCCAGCCTAGGTTAACAACTTATAAGGCACTGCATGTGAGACGACACAACTAAAGAACCAAAAATCACAAACACTGGAAAAGCGTAATTTAATTCAAGTCATCATCTAGTGCAGCACTGGCATTCAGGTAATTCAGTATGGTTGGGTTTATTTACTACAGACGTGACTTTTTTAACAGACCTCATTTTTATAACATGTATTTACATGCATCTTTCTCTTATAGCTCCACCTACAAGTTGATCACACTTCATACAATCTACTACAGAAACGAAAATCTGAACAAACTGGTCAACACTCCTGACTACCCAATTATATAAGATTGGCTCTACCCAGGGAAACCGGCCTTTCCTTAGCCTCATCTGTAAAATGGCAACATTTCTCTGCTGCTGCAGAGAAGCACACCAAATGTGCCTCACCATCTCTCTTTCTCTCCATCCCTCTCTCTCTCTCTTTCTCTCTCTCACACACACACCATAAGCACACAGGAAACCGCTGGAATGCGCTGTACACAGTCCTCACTCCCCACCACTCTTCCCTACTGACAAAGGCAGCCATGCTACCAAGGCAGCAACCCCCACATGAAATTCGAAAGAGTGGAGGCGAAACAGCTCAATCAAAACAGCATGGAAAAGGAAAGTGGGGTATGCTTGTCAGAGAAAGTCTCCAGGGATAGGGCAGAAAACTTTTGCTTCTGCCCTGACCATCCTGGGTAAATAACCCTGCTTGATCTGCTTACCTGAGCTTCGACACCAAGCCTTCCCTTTAACCTTTCACGAAAGGGGTAATATGAAAAGTACATTGTGAGAAATGTCACAGTGCAGCATTTAAGCATACTCTGGGGAATGCAGCCGAGAGCAGTTCTGAAAGCCAAGCAGTAAGAAACTGATGGAGCAGAAGGCACAGGTAGAAGAGAAGCTTAGCACTGCTTCTGCATATATACGGGGCTGTTTTGTCAGGCCAGATGCCAGACTGACCCAGCGGGGTGCAGATTACTCAGCTTTCTGAGGAATATGGCTCTTCAGTACCTCTCTACAAGGTGCTTCATTTATTCTGATTAAGACCCATTCACTCTAGCAGGCCCACTTCCATAAGCTTCCATCTGATCCAGGTTGCCCCCAGTTGAGGACAATAAACACTGATCAGTATCAAAACAAAAGCCAGAGGAGCCATTTCTTAATAAGTGGGATGGCAGTCCTCTTGAAACTATAATCCCAAACCTTAAATCAAGGCTACAGAAGCAAAACCAAATCAGTAGTCCCCACCCCACCCCATCTTCCAGGGCTGTTAATACCAGTGGTTCCCTTATTACCCAGAAGTGAGAGAATCCACGAGCACAAGTTTACTTCAGACTCAAATGTGCTGCTGGATTAGAATCAAGGCATAAGGCTAAGTCAGCTGGGAGAAAGACAGCATTCCTAAAAATCATGTCATCTGCTGGGTTAGTTTAAAAAGGGGAATGGGACTGAAACACCACTGGGCACCCATTGTAAGGCCACCACAAAACACACCAAGGGAAAGAGTTTATTGGGGGAAACCCAACAGACTGGAGGGAAGGGGCGAAGAAGGAAAAGAAGAGGGAGGAGAACGTAAGAGAGACAGAGACAGAGGTCAGGAGACAAAGAGAAAGAGAGAGAGAGCCACGGGTTAACTTTGGGGGTGGGGGTTGGCAGGCAGGGAAGTAGGAGCATCGAATCCCATTAGGATGGGGGTGGGGCTGACGCTGGTGGTTGGGCCAAGTGGCTACCAGGCTTCCAGCAATGGCGTGGGGCGGGGGGGAGGAGGCTAGAGCTCGGATGGTGTCAAGGTGTACATTGCGCCATAGATAAGACTGTAACATTTTACTAACACTCATCTTTAGGTTTAGGGGCAGAGTCCATAGTAGGTAGAGTTTCGGAGAGACCTGGACCAGCATTCTTCCTGCTTCGGTTTCTCTGCCGAAGGTTAACTCATTCAGGAACATTCATAATTCCTTCTTACCTTGAGGTATTTGACTGTAACTGATCAAGGAAATTCAGAATTTGACTGAATCTAATCTCTAGAAAACTGCCAGAGGACACACACTTCTAAACTGTGGGCAAAGGGTATCAGCACTGTGGCAAAGAGGGTTAAGCCAGCATTTAGGACACCTGCATCCATATCGATTGGAATGTTGGTTCAAATCCTGGCTACTCTACTTCCAATCCAGCCTGGGGAGCACATGATGGCTCAAGTACTTGAATGCCAGATGGAGTTTTCAGCTCCTGGCTTCCACCTGGCCCAACCCTAGCCACTGTAGCCATTTGGGGAGTTAATCAGCAGGAGAAAAGTGCTCTCGTGTGGGCTCTTTCTCTCTCTGACAGAGAAGCAGAGGCAGAGGCAGAGAGAAAAAGAGGTATCCTCCATCCACTGGTTCACTTCCTAAATGGCCACAATGGCCACGGCTGGGCCAGACCAAAGCCAGGAGCCAGGAGCTTCATCCATGTTTCCCACATGGATGCAGGGGTCCAAGCACTTGGGTCATCTTCTGCTGCTTTCCCAGGCACATTAGCAGGGAATTTGATCAGAAGTAGAGCAACCAGGACTCAAACCAACATCCATATGGGATGCTGGTGCTGCAGGTAGCAGTTTAACCTGCTGTGCCTCAGCACTGGCCCCTCAAATAAGCAAATCTTAAAAAATTAGGGACAAGGGAGCCAGTGTTGTGGCCTAGTGGGCTAAGCCTCCGCCTGTGTCACGGCATCCCATACGGGCGCTGGTTCGAGTCCTGGCTGCTCCTTTTCAGATTTAGCTCTCTGCTATGGTCTGAGAGAGCAATGGAGAATGGCCCAAGCACTTGGGTGTAGGGGCCCAGGCACCTACACCCGCACGGGAGACCTGGAGGAAGCTCCTGACTCCTGGCTTTGGATCGGCTCAGCTCCGGCCATTGCAGCCACTTGGGTAGCAAACGAGCAGATGGAAGACCTTTCTCTCTGTCTCTTCCTCTCTCTGTAACTCTGCCTCTCAAATAAATAAATAAATCTTTAGAAAAAAAAATTAGGGACAAAGGCTGAAGCTGTAGCACTCTTTCCTTATCTCCAGATAAGCGCTCTCACTGTTTATTCAGGGCAAGAGAGTAGGCTGGATTGAAAAGAAAGCTGGAGATGCACTGTACCGTGCATAGGGCTTTACCTGTACAATTCTCAGCAGGTGGTTAACTATTGAGACCAGCCTGAGATACCAAATTGCCTAGTCCCTTACATTCCTCGGATTCTACAGGAATACTGGGTCTCTGTCATCACCACACTACTCTGGGACTTAGAGAGGGCTTCAGACTTTTTGGGGGAAATCTTGATACAGTAACATTGCCCCTCTGAAAGAGAATTTCTGTTGTCCACAAATGACAATGCTATCAATAGGCTGCAAGCTCCATGAGGACAGAGAACCTTTCTGTGTATTGCTCATCTCTGTAGTATTAATGCTTGGAATAGTAGCTGCCCAATAAATACATTTTGAGGGAAGGGCAGACTAATTCCCCAAGCTACTTCTGACACAACATCCAAAAGCGCTACTCAATCCGCCCCAGTCAAAACACTGTTCTGACAAAAAGACAGAGTCAGCCTGGCCTGGTCCCAGGCCTTGCCAAGCCTGGGCACATCATCAGTGTTGAGGGAAGTGAACCAGGGCAGAGGGAAAGTTGATGGCACGGCAGCAGAACAAAGGCCTGTCCTGCACAGTTCCCTCTGTCACAGACTTCAATCACTCTCGTCAGGCATGTTGAGCTCTAGGAATGGCAGCGTACTTTCTCTGACAGTACAGAAAGGCCAGCTGTCTACTTTATATTCAATAATGTGGGGACTGAGATCCCACTGGACAGAGGCTTCAGAAGCCAGCAGAGGGGCCACATTAGGTTAAGCCACCACCGTTGTCTCCAGCACCCCATATCAGAGTGCCAGTTCAGGTCCTGGCTGCTCCACTTCCTGCTAATGCATTTGGGAAGGCATTAGATGATGGCCCAAGTACTTGGGTCCTTGCCATCTATGCTGGAGACCTGGATGAAGTTTCTAGCTTCTGGCTTTAGCTTGGGCCAGCCCTAGCTGTTGCAGCCATTTGGGGAATGAACCAGCAGACGGTAGATATCTCTATCCCCAACCCCACTGCCACCCCTCCACCCTGCACTCAGCCAATCTCTCTGATGCTCTTTCAAATAAATAAATCGTTAAAAAAAAAAAAACTAACAAAAAGAAGCTGATTGCTGGGTTATCCTATGTTTAGACAAGAGTTTAACCAAATTGTACTTTGCTAATTACAGTAACTATTGTTAACATTTGCTAGGTTTTATTTATGTACCTGGGAGTACAGTAAGTCCTCTGCATGAATATCTCATAATAATTCTATACGAGGTACTGTCATTCCTGTTTTACAGATGAAGAACCTGATGGGGTGGGTTGTAGTCACATCCCTCAGGCCATGATAAAACCAGGCCTCAGACTCAGGCTTGTCTGACCCTCAAGTCCATGCTCCATCCTCTTGGCAACTATCTCCCACCTTTGATCATCGGCTGAATAGGCAGCAGGTTAAGATCAGTTCTTACAACTTCTCTCTGAAACTTACGCAGAACTGTCTGGAAATTAAAAATGGCAACAGGATCTTAACCACATGAGCTGCCTTGTCCTAAGGAAGTTCTTGAATGAATGAAGGATCAGAAAGAATGTTTAAAAGGCAGGTCCTCAAGAAAGAGCTATCCATTCGAACCCAAACTCTAATACTGCTCACCTGAGAATAGATGTCCAAACAGTAACCATACACATAGTTCTTGACCCATGTTCCTGCCAATTCCACCAAAAGCCTTCAATTACAAGTGGTTCCAATTACTAAGCTTTTTATTTTTTTAAGATTTAATTAGTTGAATGGCAGAGTGACAAAGATAGGGGGTGAAAGAGAGAAAGAGATCTTCTATCCAATGGTTCACTCCCCAGATGACTGCAGTGAGCTTGGGCCAGACCACAGCCAGAAGCCTGGAACTCCATCAGGGTTTCTCACTCGAGTGACAGTGGGTCCAAGCACTTGGACCATCTTCCACTGCTTTTAGTGAGCTGGATCCACTTCCAGGAGCTGGATCGGAAGTGGAACATCTGGGACTCCAACCAGAGTTCTAATATGGGGTGCATGCATTACCCACTGTGCCACAACACTGACCTCTATTACTGAGATTTTCATAAAATCTCCAAAATAAGCCAAACAGCTATGCTTTGCCTATAATTGTGATTTTGATTTTTATAAATTCCTCTACTGCCTTATTACTTTTTGCCTTAAAGAATTCCTAGGAGAGACAATTGAAGATAGCTTTCAAGTTGATTTGGATTTACTGCCAATTTTGTCATTTTCTCATCTCTCTTCACTTTGTCATACAAGTTAAAAAATAAATTCATGTCTGCATAGTTTTTCTAAAGGGCAAAAAGAACCAAAAGTTATAGTATAGTTTTCTAAGACAAAGTGAATGATTATCTCTTACTAAAGAATGATTAAGCAAAAGATGATTTAATTTCATGGGGGTAGAGGCTAACTTTGGGAATCATGATTGGTTTTATGTCAATTAAACTGCATTGTAACAAGAGCCTATAGACTTGCTTAATGCCGGCTGAATTTTAGAATCAAGTATCTTGCATAGTTTGTGTTAACAACCAGAAAAGCCTACCTTCCCTCAGCTGCCACATACTCAAGTCATTATCCTACAATCTGAAGAGACAGATTTAGGATTAATAATTTAGTACCTTCCTGTGCTGCAATGTAGTTAAGAATACAGGCCAGTTTGGCAGCACAAAGTTCCTGGTGAAGGCTCACTGCTGGAAGATATATTCCATTAGTCATCAACCTCAAATTAGGTGCCCAGCAGATACAAGAAGAGCAGGGATATAATACACTTAGAAAGTCTCCTGCAAATGCTTTTTTCCTGAAGATAAGACTAAAGCATGTTCAAAGTATATCATTCTCTTAAAGAAAAAAAGATACCACTGTGACTGGTGTAACAGGGGCTACAGCCCTTGCTACAGTTTGATATGATTTGCCCCTGAACTCACACAGGAGTTTAACTCCTAAAATCTTGTTAGTAGCATTAAAAGGGTAGAAACTTATTAACTATGGTGTTTAGAGGCGGGGCCTTGATAAAGTGATTAGATGAGATCATTAGGATGTAGCCCCCACGACTGAATTCTGGTGGCTTTAGAAGAAGGTGGGGCAGAAGACCATGTGGATAGTGACAGACACATGCACTCCCTGCCTCTTGCCATGTGATGCTCTGCATCGCCTCAGGACTCTGTCAGCAAGAAGGTCATCAGCAAAGGAAGCCTGTGCACCTTGTATTTCCAGAGCTCTGAGCCAAAATAAACCTCTTTTCTTCATAAAGTTAACCTGTCTCAGATCTCACTATAGGCTGACTAATACAGTCCTCAAAGTAGAACCAAAGGGTAAGGGCAAAGGAGAAAGTGATGTTGGGGCCCACAGGGACCTTCAGTCTGCCAGGGTCATTACTGGGGCTCATGACAGCAAGCAGGTTTGAGAACAAGAATAATGGCAACTAGTGGGGAAGGAGCTTCTCGCTAAGCCAGAGGATATCTCTGTCCCACCTGCAGTCTCTGCTGAGGTTGAGGGTGATAACCAATCTCTGCCACTCAGAACTGGGAGTAATTAAAATCTAAAACATGTCACTTAGCAGTACACGGAGGCTGGAACACCATCTTTACAAGAGATGGTGAGGGTGACTGGAGACCATGTCAGGGATGTGTAAACACACATGGTTTTTCTTCTGCTTTCTTCTACTGGAGTAAATTTACACATGTCGATGAATGCAGACCAGTTAAAGCATGGAAGGGAGAGAAAATATGTATATCCCGAAGGCAGCCATTCCATACCACAAGATTACCATCCAGTGACATCAATCGGGAAGAATACTCTGCCAATCATAGCCAGTTCAGAGAAAAGAGCAGAATTTACTTTCCAAATGTTGCTCCCTCCTAAAGTACCCACTCATTGGACCAAAATTGAAAAACAGGGCAAGAAAGAATGCAGGCCGCCTGCAGTGCTGGCCTCCCATATGGGCACCAGTCCGAGTCCTGGCTGCTCCACTTCCAATCCAGCTCTCTGCTATGGCCTGGGAAAGCAGTAAAGGATGACTCAAGTCTTTGGGCCCCTGCACCCATGTGGGAACCCGGAAGAAGTTCCTGGCTCCTGGCTTCAGATCAGTGCAGCTCTGGCCATTGTGGTCAAATGGGGAGTGAGCCAGCGGAAGGAAGACCTCTCTCTCTCTCTGCTTCTCCTCCTCTCTCTGTGTAACTGTGACCTTCAAATAAAGAAATAAATCTTTAGGAGAAAGAAAGAAAGAAGGAGAGAAGGAGAGAGAGAGAGAGAGAGAGAGAGAGAGAGAGAGAGAGAGAGAGAGAGAGAGAGAAAGAGGGAGAAAGAGAGAGAGAGGAAGGAAGGAAGGAAGGAAGGTAGGTTGGTTGGTTCTTTCAAACATGTATATTCCAAGGTGATACTCTTTCCAGTATTACCTTTAGGTTAAACCAATAAACCTTCAATGTTGCTTACTATCTGCTAGATGCTAGGGGTGTAGTAAGACAGTTTTGTGCAGCAGGCAGGCACATAAACAAGTAATTAGAGTAGACTTCTCCCATCCAGACTCACCATCTTGCCATAGACAACTACAAAACTGGACAGAGGAGCCAGCATTGTGGCATAGTAAGTTAAGCCTCTGCCTGTAGCACTGGCATCCCATATGGACTCCAGGTTCAAGTCTCGGCCGCTCCACTTGTCTTCCAGCTCCCTGCTAATGGCCTGGGAAAGCAGTGGAAAATGGCCCAAGTGCTCAGGCCCCTGCATCCATGTCGGAGACCTGGAAGAAGCTCCTAGCTCCTCACTTTGGATCAGTCCAGCTCTAGCCATTGTGGCCATTTGGGGAGTGAACCAGTGGATGGAACATTTCTTTCTCTCTCTCTCTCTCTTTCTCCCCCCCCCCTTGTGTGTGTTTCCCTCTCTCTGCAACTCTGCCTCTCAAATAAATAAATCTTTTAAAAAATGAACAGAATTTCAAAGACAATTACTTTTAGTCAGGAGATTGCAAGCAGTGCAAGGCTGCAGTCCTGAGAGAGGGGAAACTAGAACTGCATCCCACAGTTTCCCATGGCATAGAAAGCTGGAACCCAAACAGAAGACAGGGGGCCTTACTGAGCCCAGGAAGCAGACATATGAGCTTGGCTAGAATTTAAGGAGTGAGACATTGGAGAGGCAAAAGCTGTGGAGAGGGTCCCCTTCCAGGCCACAGCCAGGAGTCAGAAGCTTCATCCAGGTCTCCCATGTGGGTACAGGGGTCCAAGGACATGGCCATCTTCTGCTGCTTTCCCAGGTGCATTAGCAGGGAGCTGGATCAGAAGTGGAGCAGCCAGGACTCTAACCAGTGCCCATATGGGATGCTGGCATTACAGGTGAGGCTTAACCCATCACACTGCAATGTCAGCCGCCACAAGTTCAGTATATCAAGTGAGAGGCAGCTAAGAGTTATCCAGTTGGAGATGTGTAACATAAAGGTGGCTACGTTGTCTACAGCTCAGAAATATTTATAGATTTGGCAGTAGTGAGCACACAGGTTACAACTGTGGCATGAATGAGATTGTTCCTGCACACAAGAACAGGACAAGAAAGGCTTGAAACAAAACCCTGAAGAACAAGACATTGAAAGGACACACTGGGAAGAAAATGAAGGAGAAATAATTAGGAAATACAGCACACCAACTACAAGGAGAACCAAGGCAAGAATGGTACAACTTAAGGCAAGCAAGGAAAGGGTCTCAAGAAAGCAGTGAAAGGTACCAAGTGTGGGAGAGCTGTTAAGTAAGCTAAAAAGCCAAGGTGTCCAACTGGGAAGGTCACTGGTTCCCATAGCAGAGTGCCTGGATTCAAGTCCCCACTGCACTTCCAATTTCCACATCCTCAGAGGCAGCAGGCGGCTCAAGCAGCTGGGTTCCTTCCACCTATGTGGGAGATCTGGATTGGGTTCCAGGCTCCTGGCTTCTTCCTGGCCAACCCCGGCTATTCCAAGTATCTAGGGAGTGAAGCAGCATATGCAAGATTTCTCTTTGTTTCAGTCTCTCTCTTCCTTTTGAAAAAACTAAAATAAATACACAAAAATTTTGAGTTCTCTGTTCAAACTCCCCAGCATTATCTATCTGAGGGCAACTGAATCATCCTTTAGGAGCACTAGATATTTTACTTCAATCTTTATCAATGGGATAGATTAAAAAGGATTTCTCATCTTAATCTATAAATCTTTGGTTAGTAATGAGAATACACACTTCAAATATAATTTTTTTCTCCTATATACTTTATTTTGTATTTTTTTAAAAATTTATTTATTTACTTGAGAGGCAGAGTTACAGACAGAGAGGTCTTCCATCTGCTAGTTCACTCCCCAAATGACTGCAATGGCCAGAGGTGGGCTGATCCGAAGCCAGGAGCCAGGAGCTTCTTCCAGGTCTCCCACGTGGGTGCAGGCACCTAAGCACCTGGGCCATCTTCCACTGCTTTCCCAGGCCATCAGCAAGGAGCTGGATCTGAAGTGGAGCAGCCAGGACTTGAATTGGTACTCATATGGGATGCCGGTGCTGCAGACAGATGCTTAACCTACTACACCACAGCATCAACCCCTATATTTTTTATTTTTAATTGACACAATTGTATACATTTATGGGATAGTATGATATTTTGATATATGCATACAATGTGTAAGATCAAATCAAGGTAATTAGCATATCTATCACCTCAAACATTTATTGTTTCTTTGTGTTGAAAACGTTCAAAATATCTCTTCAAGCCCTTTTGAAATATTCAAAAAATTCTTGCTAACTGCAGTCACCCTACTGTGCTATAGAAAATCAGAACTTAATCTTCTCATCTATATTTCTATATACATTTAAATATGTTCCTTTTCATTTTTAATTAATTTATTTATTTCAGAGATAGAGACAGAGATCTTCTATCTGCTGGTTCACTCCCCAAATGCCCACAACAGCCATGGCTGGGCCAGGCCAAGTCAGGAACCTGAAACTCAATTTGGGGCCAGCACTGTAGCAGGTAAAGCCGCCACCTGTGGTGCAGGCATCCCATATGGGCATCAGTTTGAGTCCCAGCTGCTCCACTTCCAATCAGGCTCTCTGCTATGGCCTGGGAAAGCGGCAGAAGATGGCTCAAGACCTTGGGCCCCTGTACCCGTGTGGGAGACCAGGAAGCTCCTGGCTCCTGGCTTCAGATCAGCCCAGCTCCAGCCATTGCAGCCACTTGGGGAGTGAACAAGCGGATGGAAGACCTCTTTCTTCCTCCCCCTGCCTCTCAAATAAATAAATAAATAAATCCTTAAAAAAAAAAAAAAAAGCAATTTGAGCCTCCCACATGGGTGTCAAAGACCCAAGTACTTGAAGCATTACCTACTGCCTGCCATGGTACACATTTAGCAGGAAATGGGAATCAGAAGTGGAGCTGGAACTCAAGTTCTGTTTCTTTTAATTTCTTTCTTTCTTTCCTTTAAAGACTTATTTATTTATTTATTTGAAAGGCAGAGCTACAGAGAGGCAGAGGCAAAGAGAGAGAGAGGTCTTCCATCTGCTGGTTCATCCCCCAGATGGCTGCAACGGCTGGAGTTGCACCGATCTGAAACCAGGAATCTAGAACTTCTTCCACACCTCCCATGCGGGTGCAGAGGCCCAACGACCTTGGGCCATCTTCCACTGCTTTCCTAGGCCACAGCAGAGACCTGGATCAGAAGTGGAGCAGCCTGGACTCGTACTGGTGCCCATATGGGATGCCAGCACTGCAGACTAGGGCTTTAACTTTCTGTGCCATAGTGTCGGTCCCCCTTTTATTTTCCTATTTTTGGAACTCCCTGTTTTGTATTCATCTTTTTGTTAGGATATTATGTTTTTTAACAAACTGGTACGAAAAAGCTCTGATAAATTAAAACATATAACAAAAATGTCTGTCGTGTTGGCTACATGTTTCCATAGTTTGAACACACATGGCTCCTGATCTTTAATTTCCATGGCAAAAGCTCCACATTGGAGGCTGGTATTGTGCAGCAGGTTGAGCAGCCACCTGAGATGCCAGCATCTGATATGAGCACCGGTTTGAATCCTGGCTGCTCCACTTATAATCTAGCTCCCTGTTAATGCACATGTGGGAAACCTGGATGGAATTCCAAGCTCCTGGGTTTGGCCTGGCCCCAACGTGACTGTTGTGCCCATTTGAGTAATGAACCAAAGGATGGAAGATCTCTTCTTCTCTCTACCTCACTTTCTTTCTCCTTCCCTCTTTTTCTGTCACTCTTTCAAATAGATAAATAAATAAATTTAAAAAAAAAAAAAAGCTCTACACTTTTTCAAAATGGAATGGATACAATCTAACACCCACCAGAACCACCTATAACAACTCTCCCTCTGCATCTTTGTACACAATCTATTTACCAGGATGTGTAAGACTACCCAATGAGCCAACATGCAATGCTTAGCCAAGTGCTAGACTGGTAAATACAGAAAGACTCAGAGTTGCTTCTTCTTCCCCTGCACTTGGTCCTTTCATTCATTTATGATTAACAAAAAATAACTGTACATATTTATAAAAAAAAACAGTGTAGCATTTTAATACAATTATTCAATGTGTACTAATCAAATCAGGTTAATTAGCCTTTCCATCTCCATATCCTTTCCTTTTGTTTGGAGACTCTGAGCTCCTTTCTACTAATTCTTCATAAAGTAGATAATAGATTGTTTTGAACTATGACCACCTGCTGTGCTATAGAACACCAGAACTTATTCCCTCTATCTAACTGTGTTTTGGTACCCTTTATCCAACCTCCCTCTACTCTCCCTGCCCACCACACCCTTCCCAGCCTCTGGTTATCGCTACTCAACATTCAAATTAACTTTTTTAGCTTTCACATTATGAGACAGAACATGCAGTATTTGTCTTTCTGTGCCCGACTTAGTTCACTTAACATCATGTTCCCCAGCTCCATCCATTTTGCTGCAAATGTTGGCTGACTAATACTCCATTGTATATATAAATATACACTGCAGTTTTTTTTATGCATTCACCCACTGATGGGTACCTAGGTTGATTTCACATCTTGGCTGTTGAGAACAGTACTGCAATGAACATGAAAGTGAAGATATTTCTTTGATATGCTCATTTCCTCTCCCTTGGATATAAAGCCAGAAGTAGGACAGGCGAATCATATGGTAGATCTACTTTTAGTTTTCTGAGGCCCCTCCATACTATTTCCCACAATGCTATACTAATTTACAGTCTCATCAAATTCATAAGAGTTTCCCTTTTTTCCACACCCTTGCCAGCATGTGTTTTCTGTTTTTGCTTTTTTTTTTGGCTTTTTGACCTCCCTTGTACTTTGAATTTCTCAAGTGGCCTTCCAAAAAACCACCTATGCCTGCAGGGCAGAGCAGCAGAAGACAAAGAGCAGACTCTAGTGTGGACAAACCTGGATTTAGAATCCTGGCTCTGAAATGTTCTTACTGTGTGACCTTAGTCAAGTCATTTTTGTCTCTGGGCCTCAACTTCCTTATCTATAAAATGAAAATAAAACTATCTGTTTTAGAGTTCTCGTAAGGAATAAATGAGATGCATAATGTTTATAATCAGGAGCCTGGCATGTGACAGGTGTGGTTTTCCTGCTCTGATGGTGCTAAATCAGTTACTTACTTAATTTGAATGACTTTATATAAAATGTTGGCTTGAAATAGTCAGCTGTCTCAGCAAAGCATCAACTGGGGTAAAAAGTATCTGGGTCAGCTTTCTGACAACTGCCATTTCCATGGCTATAATTATGCAATCACTAACCACCACTCAGAACAACAAAAACCACAAAGCTGATGCTACTGAAATTGCTAAATGCAGTAATTACTTGGTTCTCAGGATCATGACCACCAATCCTTTAGGAAAGCAATAGAAACCTTTATAATTATAGGAGCAAAAGGCTGACTAGTTACACAGACAGTGGTCTCTATAGCAGAAGGCTTTTGGTCACTGGGCAGAATGGCAGTGTATTCAGAAGTCTTTCTCAAATTGCTGTTTTCTCACACTCCGTACTCTGAGAGGCACAATGTCAACAAAGGAACTCAAAGAAGAAAAGATAGAAAGAAAGGGCATTTTCTTTGAAATGTAGCCTTCTTGGCACTGATTCCTGGCAAGAGGCTCTAGCAGGATGAAGGAGGAAGGCAAACTCCACGAAACCTATAAACATAGCCCTTCTGCACAGAAAAAGCAAGGAGCACAGGCGCCCTGTAAGAGGAGACTTCTTTAGAAAAGGAAGCAAAACATTTATTAATAACCTAAGTTCATGCTGTCCCCTAGTCCTCAAATCAAGTGATGGAGTAGATCTTACCCTTCCTCAAAGACATTACAAGGTAACCTGCCCAAGGTTTTAGTCATTAAACAGAAACATCCAGTTCCAGGACCCAGGTATGTCCAACTCTGAAAAATTTTTTCTTTTTTTTTTTTTTATTTTTTTTTGACAGGCAGAGTGGACAGTGAGAGAGAGAGATAGAGGATAGAGAGAAAGGTCTTCCTTTTTGCCGTTGGTTCACCCTCCAATGGCCGCCGCGATAGGCGCGCTGCTGCCGGCGCACCGCGCTGTTCCGATGGCAGGAGCCAGGTGCTTATCCTGGTCTCCCATGGGGTGCAGGGCCCAAACACTTGGGCCATCCTCCACTGCACTCCCTGGCCACAGCAGAGAGCTGGCCTGGAAGAGGGGCAACCGGGACAGGATCGGTGCCCCGACCGGGACTAGAACCCGGTGTGCCGGCGCCGCAAGGTGGAGGATTAGCCTATTGAGCCGCAGCGCCGGCCAAGATTTTTTCTTTTCACCACATCTTTATCAAATCTCAAAATGATTACACCCATTCCCCCTTATGAGATAGAATCTGATTTAAACTTTGGTTCTAAAAGTAAACAAACCCAACAAAGTATCCACCAAAAAGATGCTATTTCTGTTAATCAGCATATTGTTTTTCTGCCTCTTAATAGCGTTGAAAGTTGACTGAGGGACTCACACAGAGTGCCCTTATTTTATCTAGAATCTTCAAAGAAAATGGTACCTGTTGACAACCACAGAGCGCTGAAACAGAAGCAAGCATAACACAGGTACAAGCTTCTCAACCACTTCACGGCTGACTGCCAACAATATCCTGATAAAATCCAGGAAGCAGGAACTGGCATCACTCCCAGCCTCTTCTCCATGGCCTTCCAGATGAGCAGAATCAGTACACTAGAAAGACAGAAA
Organism: Lepus europaeus; assembly: GCF_033115175.1. Taxonomy (NCBI): domain Eukaryota; kingdom Metazoa; phylum Chordata; class Mammalia; order Lagomorpha; family Leporidae; genus Lepus; species Lepus europaeus. The sequence continues at coordinate 27,627,468 of NC_084831.1, forward strand.
GAGAAGAAATGATATGCCAAGTAATTAATAATTGATTCCTGGAAATGTGGAGTGCTAGACAGCGTGACAGGCTGCAGAGAAGAGAAACTTCAAATTCGTCTTTCAGTGCTCATCCCTGCCCATAAATGTTAAGCCTGTGCTTTGACATAGCCTATAATTATCAGAGTAACAACATAGGGATATGAAATGAATCTACCTTAAAACTGAAACACTTTGTGTTCTGTTGTAGTCTAACAGTAATTTATCTACGTGGCAGAATGGAAAAAGCGCCACACCTGAGTTCAAGTTCCAGTTCTGCTACTAACAGCTTTGTGACTTTGACCAAATACTATATGAAAAGAAGAGGCTGGACCTCTTTTAACTAAATCAACCTGAGGATTTTATCTGGCCCAGTGTTGTTAAATTGTTTTAATAGGATTGGTTTACTAAAAAAAAAAAATTATTTATTTATTTTGAAAGAGAGAAAGAGAAGAGACAGAGATCTTCCATCTGCGCTCCACAGATAGCCACAATGGCCAGCGCAGGGCCAGGTCAAAGCCAGGAGCCAGGAACTTCATCCGGGTCTTCCACGTGGGTGGTACATACCCTAATACTTAGACCATCTTCTGCCACTTTTCCCAGGCCATTAGCAGGGAGCTGGATCAAAGCGGAGCAGCCGGGACACGAACCGGTACCCATGTGAGATGCTGGCTTCACAGGCAGCTGTTTTACCCACTCTATCATAATTCCAGCTCCAATGGGATTGATATTTAGACAGGACATGCAGCCTCCAGCGTGCTACTGTCCTCCCCCCCACCACACTACTATCTTTAAAATCTACCCAATTTATATTTCAGTGTTACTCCCTCCTCTCCCTAAGAGTCATTTAGAATTCCTGCTTTAAATTCACACACACGTTCAACAAATATTTATGTCAAGCACTGTGCTGGCTACTTTAGAATCTAGGAGCTGGACCATTTAGGTCCCTTCCAGTAGAAAAACTGATTTTTCCAGAAGCTTCTGCCTGTTTACACAACGTGGCTATATACTGTATAAGTTACATAAAGCATAGCAACATTATGAGGGTTGAATGAGTTCTAAAGCGGCTATTCAAACATCTATCCTAAATATGCACCCATCCTCCACACCCGGCAAACGGCACAGGCTCACAAACGCTTGGCCAGCACGTACAGAGATTAGCATTGCCTGCACAGGATATCAACGCAAACACCAGGAAGCAGACATACACAGCTGCAAAACTGAGCTGCAGCCCACCCAAGAAAAAGTTTCCACTGAGCCATAAGCATCTGACGGACTCCATTTTTCTCATTCACTACCATCCATTGCTGTTTCTAACTGTTTTGGAGTTGGAAGTGAGTGAGCAGGGCGGGAGGGAGCAGAAAGGAGGTGTGTGGGCCAGACCCGTTCAAGAGATCATGAAATGGAGCTGAGTTAGAAAGTATATCCAGCAACTTCTCCACTCTCCCAAGAGGGAATGGGGGAGTGTGCCCGTGTGTATGTATCTTACCCAACACACATGACTGCCTACCACAGGATTTAAAACTCAAGGTGACTCAACACCTGTCATCAATAGCCTGGCAGGTGGGAGGGCAACGCAGAAAAGAAGTGGATAGGTTTTGAAAACAGGCGTAATAAACACCATTGGACTAGCAAGCTGATTACAAGGGCAATGACTTACAAATGGTGCATAAGAACAGCAGGAGCTAATATCATGTGAACTCCCAGTCATTCCTCTGAAACCTGCAATTGCCTAAGGGCACAAATCCCTGCTAGGGTCCAGGCAAAGGCTTGCTGACCAGAGGCAGGAACAACAACACACCACCAAGATCCAAACAGTTTGTTATCAAATCAAAGGGTAACAACCCAGGGAGAGAACACACACCCCCACAACACTTGACAAATGATGGTTCTGGCATTTAGGGCGTTACAAGTACACCCGAAATAAAAGCACTCTGTTGCAGCAGCTGTTCAGACAGAGCAGGGGGTAATGTTTACTTAATACTTCAGGTTGATGGGGGATGTATCATAGTTCAGTCTGTCAGCTACATACGTGGAACTCCATTTATGTACACAGCGATAAGATATGTTTGAATAACGACAGAGCACGTCTCAAACAGCCTATTTAGCTGGTATGAGTAATCAAGAATAAAGCTTTAAAAAAAAAGTCTCGGATATTCGGGAAAGTTACAGAACAGACTGCCATGAATAGCTTTGCTTATATTTGCAGACATTGTTTTCCAAATAGCTGGAAAAATGAACAGATTGTTCTGGGAGGTCGTCTTTCCAGTTTGTTCCTAGTTTCCAGACTGTTCGTCACACAAGAAAGCACAAGGCGAGTCGGCTAATGCTCTTCACCGATTGCATCTACGGTCGGTTGGGCACAACCACCCCGAAGTGAGAGCAGACAAAGCATTCCCAGCGCCACGCCTGAGGTTTTCCATTTGGCTTCCCTCGTGTCACCGCTGTGCTCACTGCAGCTGCAGCAGGACCCTCGGAGGGGCATCGTTTACAAAAGCCTCAATGAGGCGGGTTTCCCATCAGACGTTCCACATTGTGCTCAATATCCCCCCCGCACACGCCCTTATTCTGCATCAACTTCTATCTCGGGGTGGGGGGAGGGAGACCCAACACCAGGGACGGTAGCTCAGGGCCAGGCTGCAGAGGTCAAAGGTGGACGAGCCCGACTGTTTGTAAAGAGACGGAGGGAGCTGCATGACCAGGCCCGGACACGAAAGAATCGGGCTCCTGCCGGGGACCCAAGCTCCGCGCCTGCAAGGCCACAAACAGCAGGCTGCCCTGCCCGAGCCAGGAGCGCCACCTCCGGGTCCCAACACCCGGCCAGCGCACCCCCAGACATCGCCCGTCCCGCCTGCCCTCCCCTGAGCTCATGGTCCTCGGCCCGGCAGCCAGCCGCCCCCGGCCACCTACCGGGGCTCACGGCCACATAGCGGGGCCCCGGCTCTCGGCGGCCTCCGCCTCCTTCCGGTCCATGGGCTCGGGGCCCCCGACCTTCGCTCCCCTCACCCGGAGGGGGAGGAAGAGGAAGAAACCAGTGCGGCCTCCCCACCCGGACAGCTCCCTCTCGCCTCAGCCTCCCTGGACAGCGACGGAGGCCGGAAACGCAGCCTCCTCCCACCTTGCCGGGCTCAACCCGGAAGCACACCCTTCCATGCCCACCCCCGGAAGCGCAATTCAGCCGCGAGCCGGAGGGGAGGAGGGGCTGTCTAGAATGGATAAGATTACGCACAGACGAAGGACTCTGGGCCCCCAGCCTCTCGCCTCCCGCTCTCCAAAGGAAGTCTACACCCTGAGTCTTTGCACGAGCCCCAAGTCCCAGTCTCGGGCAATACCCACAAGCAAGATGGCGGTCACGGCGGCAGCCCCTACGGCTTAGCGCCCAGCCGTGCCATTGGCCAGCGCCCGGAGTGAAGCGGCCACGGATTGGTCGAGAGCGCTGCGGGGGTGGGGGTGGAGCTGCAGCAGCCCGGAGCCCGGAGTGGGCAACGCGGCGTGAGCAGCGGCCCCAGGCTCCTGGAGCATCGCGCCCGGAGGACACTTCGCTGCTGCTCGGGGCCGCAGCCTGGTGAGCTCAGCCCCCTTCAGACCCTCCCGTGCATCCCAGCTAGAGCCTCTCGGAGCCGGCGCTGATCGATGCCGACACACCCTGGGGACCCTATCGCGACTCCATCGCGCCATATCGCGACATCATCGTGCCCTGTCAAGACTCCATTTTGTCACAGCCCTTTTCAGTATATATCTTTCTAAAAATAATTTGCCCTGTCATCTTCGGGGGCTGCCCCCCCATGTCGTGATTTTTGCTGTGATCTCTCCGTGACATCACCGCGCCATCGTGAAGTGTGATCTCATCGCTGCTCTGTCGTGACTTCATCAATGTCGTGTTGTGACCTGGCTGCGGCGGGACAGGTGGTGACCGCCAGGAACCCTCCTCCCTCCTCATCTCCCCATCTCAGCAGCCCCGCTTTGATTATCCGGCTCTTGGATTCTCTGTTGTCCCGGGAGCTACCTGGGACCCCTCCTTGCTTCTCCAGCCCCTGCCGGCACCCACAGGCTGGGAGTGGGATGGGGAGGGCGGGCAAGGGGTTAATTTTGCCGCTTCTGCTGCTTCTGCCGCTGCCGCCGCCGCCGCTGCTGCTGCTGCAGCCTCTGCCCGAGGGAGGGAAAGGAGAGGAGGCAAGGAGCCTGCGGGGGCGGCTGAGAGTTCTGGCTGGAGGGGTGGGGTCCCCGGAGGGGCCCCCAAGCCTTCCCTGCTGAGACCTCATATTCTCACTGTCGCTGAAGCCCAGGACGCCCTTTCCCGGCCCCCCACCCCACCGTGTCAGCCTGAGTCCGGATAATCGAACTTCTCGTGAACCATCTGTGTCTCCATTCCTTCCTGTCTGTCCTCCCTGCTCCTTCCCTGTGTGCCTCTGCCGAACCTGGCCTCTGGTGCCAGGGGCCAGCCCCCTCCCACCCCAGGAGACTAGTGAGGAGAGCTGTCCAGCTCAACAGCTCTTCTCTCCCACTTCCTGTAGGTGACCTTGGACCTGGGTCCCTTCTTCATCCCTAGAGATTTGCAGGTCCAGCCCCCTAGAAGAGCTCCCCTAAGGAGGGGTCAGTCCTGAGGAAGCCACCCCCCTCCAGATCCTCCCCTCCCCTCCCTCTGTGCTAATCCCTCCCTGCATCCTCCACTCCCACCCCCACCCCCACCTCCGCCCCTCCTCTGCAGAGGGATGCTCAGTCCCTCTTGTGTTCACAGTTGGGCAAGGCGGGCATCATGGCCTCGGATTGTGAGCCAGCTCTGAACCAGGCAGAGAGCCGAAACCCCACCCTGGAGCGCTACCTGGGAGCCCTCCGTGAGGCCAAGAATGACAGCGAGCAGTTTGCAGCCCTGCTGCTAGTAAGGAACTGGCTGAAATTGGGAGGTGGGAAGGGCTGGGTGGTTGGGCCTCCAAGGAATGGGGTCAGTGAGTCCCCAGGGATATGCAGGTGGTGCTGGCAGCCCTGGAGGCAGCAAAGAAGGCCCAAGACCCCTATCTTTGTACTTTATTCTTTTCTTGTTTTTACTTCCCCGAGGATGTGCGCAGAAGGGATAAAGGGGGTGAAGAAAGCTGTGGCAGCACTGGGGGCCTTGGAGGAGGCTGCCTGGATCTGCTTTCCGGGGCGTCCCAGAGCAGATGGGAGCTGACTCATAGGGTAACAGCAGCAGGTAGTAATGTGCAGAGTTTTCGAGGGCTGGGGATGGTTGTTCTGGAGAGAGTCACAGGACTGGAGGTGACTGGGGAGGGGTCCCAGGGGATAGTCAGGACCGCAGAAGGTAGGTTAAGGTAAGGGAGTGGGTTCAAAGCTCAGCCTATTGGAGGAACCCAGGCTGGGGACAGCAGAGCAAGAGCTGCAGTGCTGGGGGGGGGGGGGTGTTGATGTGGGGGGGTGCAAGGAGGAGGGAGTACAGCCGCTGCTTGTTTGCCATGGCAACAGGGAGAAGGCTCTGGAGTCAAGGGCTCACACTGCAGCAGAGGAGGTGTTTAGGTGAAATGTAAGGGGAAATGTTTTGACAAGCAGAGCGGCGAGACACAGGAGCCATTTCCCCCGAGAAGGTGGCGGAAATGGCTCAGAGACTTCTCTGGAGGGAGCAGTTAGGGAAAGACCCCAAATCTTTGGGGGACTTGAAATACTGACTTCTGAGCCCCTTCCAGCCCAGTCTGTGGGCATCTAGATGAGGCTTCTGAAGAACTGCACGGGCCTGGTGGTGAAATGCCCAAGTGAGTGGTTGAGGAGGGTTAGACCCTTCCTCCCCTGGCATAATCCTAGCTGAAAGGGCTCTCAGAGGTCACCTCTGTCCCTCCAAGGAGAAAGGGGGAGCTGGAGGAGATGACCCCAGAGTGAGTTCCGTTGCATAACCCAAGCCTGCTAGCCCTCAACACCCCAGGGTGCAAGGAAGGCACAGTCTCTGCTACTTCTTCCGTTTCTCTTGCTGATAGCACATACTCCTCTCCGCGTAGGTGACCAAGGCAGTCAAAGCAGGTGACATCGATGCCAAAACCCGGCGGCGGATTTTCGACGCCGTCGGCTTCACCTTTCCCAATCGCCTCCTGACCACTAAGGAGGCACCGGATGGCTGCCCAGACCATGTTCTCCGGGCCCTGGGCGTGGCCCTGCTGGCTTGCTTCTGCAGCGACCCTGAACTGGCTGCCCATCCCCAGGTCCTGAACAAGATCCCTATCCTTAGCACCTTCCTGACAGCCAGGGGCGACCCCGATGACGCTGCCCGCCGCTCCATGGTCGACGACACCTACCAGTGTCTGACAGCTGTAGCAGGCACACCCCGAGGGCCCCGGCACCTCATTGCTGGTGGCACCGTGTCTGCCCTGTGCCAAGCATACCTAGGGCATGGCTATGGCTTCGACCAGGCCCTGGCACTGCTGGTAGGGCTGCTGGCTGCTGCCGAGACACAGTGCTGGAAGGAGGCGGAGCCCGACCTACTAGCCGTGTTGCGGGGTCTCAGCGAGGATTTCCAGAAAGCTGAGGATGCCAGCAAGTTCGAGCTCTGCCAGCTGCTGCCCATCTTTCTGCCCCCGACAACCGTGCCCCCTGAATGCCTCCGGGATCTGCAGGCCGGCCTGGCACGCATCCTGGGAAGCAAGCTGAGTTCCTGGCAGCGCAACCCTGCGCTGAAGCTGGCCGCTCGCCTGGCGCATGCCTGCGGCTCCGACTGGATCCCGGCGGGCAACTCCGGGAGCAAGTTCCTGTCCCTGCTGGTAAACCTGGCATGCGTGGAGGTACGGCTGGCACTGGAAGAGACGGGCACGGAGGTGAAAGAGGATGTGGTGACGGCCTGCTATGCCCTCATGGAGTTGGGGATCCAGGAGTGCACCCGCTGCGAGCAGTCACTGCTTAAGGAGCCCCAGAAGGTGCAGCTCGTGAGCATCATGAAGGAGGCCATCGGGGCCGTCATCCACTACCTGCAGCAGGTAAGGGGGTAGTGGCCCACAGAGGGAGCCAGAGCGGGAGCCACCTGATGAGGGGAAAGGGGGTCATGGAGAGATGGCGCAGCTGCAGGTACACGTGGCTACTGCAGCCAGCACTCTGGGGAGTAGTGTGTGACCGAGTCTCCCTCCCGCTCCCTCCCGCCCTGAGCCTGCACACAAGCACCATACCACACACCATATGTGCACTCGCATCCCAGCACGCCACACGCGCACACGCAACACGGTAACCTCCCACTCACAGCGCTCCCCGGATAGACACACACTACACGCCACACACCAAGTCAAGGAGTCTGTTGTGCTTACTCCAGCATTGTTTTACACACACGCGCACACACGCGTGCACTTGTCATGACGCAACGAAAGGCTCAGGGCTGCCTGGTGCCTGCCTCTGCAGAGATTCTGCTGAATCCATTTGACTGCACCCCACCCCCCATCACGTCTCTTCCTGTCTGAGCAGCCAGCCAGCCTGTCCCACAAGGATTCAGTCAGAACCGTGATCTATTTAACGGCCGGCCCCAGCCACTGAACTCACCAGCCATATATTCCACACAGTGCACTCGGCGCTCTTCCCCATTTTCCAGTTCCTCCCACTGCGCGTGTTTACACAGTAGCCGGAAGTCCATCCCCCTGGCCTGGGTCGGAGCTGCGGTCCAGGAGGGTTTGCTCGGCTTTTACCTGTGAGGTTCCTCCTAGCCTTGAGCTGCTTTAGAGCTGGGGAGATGGCAGTGCGACTGCAGTCTTAGCCAGGGCAGGGATGGAGCCTCTGCACACGGAGGGCCTGCTCTGGGTCAGGCCCCTGCCGGGGGTGCCAGGTGCCTGGTGCACTGGGTGGCATAAGGCTTGGTGGCTGCCTCGGAAGGCCTTAGCAGACCAGCATTCCCTTCTGCTTGGGACATTTCTGGGCTGGGCTGCAGGCTGGCAGGGCTGCGGAGGACCTCTGGGACCTGCTCCCTCTCAGAGGGCTCTTGTGGCAACAGGTGGGGTCCGAGAAGCAGAAGGAGCCCTTTGTGTTTGCCTCGGTGCGGATCCTGGGTGCCTGGCTGGCCGAGGAGACCTCCTCCCTGCGTAAGGAAGTGTGCCAGCTGCTGCCCTTCCTCGTCCGCTACGCCAAGACCCTCTACGAGGAGGCTGAGGAGGCCAACGACCTTTCCCAGCAGGTGGCTACCCTGGCCATCTCCCCCAGCACCCCGGGACCCACCTGGCCAGGGGATGCTCTCCGGTGAGTTCCATCCTGAAGAAAAGTGTCACGTGGGGACACTGCATCCCCCGAAACTGGCCCGGCTTCCTGACTGTACTAGAAGAGTTCACTCAGCGTTGTTTCTGTTGGTTTGGGGGGCTTGTTCCCGGGGCGGGCCGTGACCCCAGATTTCTCAATGAAAAGAGAACTTGGGCAATGTATTGAGCATCTGCTTGGAGCCAGGTATTTAGTCCTGCCCTGCACCAAAATGACCTCGTTTGGTCCCCAAGGCAGATGGGACAGAAGCCTCATCCATATTTGAAAGATGAGGAAACCGAGCTTGATCATGATCTGACCGTGCAGCAGGGCCCAAGTTTGATCCTGGGCCTGTGCGGCTCCATGCTGGTGCTGGGAGGGCACGCCCTTCCTCCTCTCCCATCTCTTCTTAGGCAGGGTGCCCTTGGAAAGGGATTCTTTGTGCCTTCTCATCTCCTAACCTGCACATCTGTCCCCCCACCCCACCCCTAGGCTCCTTCTGCCCGGCTGGTGCCACCTGACGGTGGAAGATGGGCCCCGGGAGATCCTGATCAAGGAGGGGGCCCCTTCACTCCTCTGCAAGTACTTCCTGCAGCAGTGGGAGCTCACGTCCCCTGGCCACGACACCTCGGTGCTGCCCGACAGCGTGGAGATCGGCCTGCAGACCTGCTGCCACATCTTCCTCAACCTCGTGGTCACTGCTCCAGGGCTGATCAAGTGAGGGGCTCGGGGAGGCTGGGGGGAGGTCACAGGAAAGCAAAGAGGGCTGCACGGTCGCTTCCAATCTCGGCTGCCTGCTGCTTCCAGGCGCCCGTGGGGTTCTGAATCGACAGATAGACAAAGCCAGTTCCACACGAGGATCTGGCACACCAGGCACGCCAAGTGTTGTCTCTGGGCACGTCTGCCCGCAGCAGTCGAAACCCAGCCTCTGGTCCCCAGACGCCATGGCTGTGGGGCCCAAGGGGAACTCTCACTGCTGCCTAATAGCTGGCCAGATCCTGGCCTGGTGGAGCTGGGAGCCCCAGAGCACAGGCTTTGCACAGGGCCTGGTCTAGCTATGTTCTCATCCATACCTCCCTTTCTTCCCAGGCGCGACGCCTGCTTCACGTCCCTTATGAACACCCTGATGACGTCACTCCCTGCGCTAGTGCAGCAACAGGGCCGGCTACTTCTGGCTGCCAACGTGGCCACCCTGGGCCTCCTCATGGCCCGGCTCCTCAGCACCTCTCCAGGTAAGCCCTGGGGCTCTGGGCCTCGTGGGCGAGGGCAGAAGAGCTAGGCAGGACTGCCGAGCTCTGGGCACCAGTCAGCATCTGCAGCAGATGATTTCGCAGGATTTCCCAGGCGAGCGGCAGTCTCTGCAGCACCCAGCCGGCCCTGCCCCCACCCTCCTTCCCAAAACGCTAACATTCTCTTCTGAAGGCTTTGAAGGCAAGGCCTGGTGGGTGTTAAGCACAGGCCTGCTTAGAGGCACTGGCAGAGGCACCTGGGATCCCTGCAGCCCTAGGAATCCGAATCCTGTGCTTCAAGGTGGAGCAGCCGCCCCCAGCCAGGCCTTGAGTAGGAACCCTGACTTTCCTCCATTGAGGTTTTTCCTCTGCTCAGCACATCAACGCCCCCCACCCCCCCACCCCAGTGACAGGCATCAGCACTCTGTGGCCTCTGCACACGCCTTCTCCCAACCCTGCCTCCTGGCTGTGTGCAGGGGGAGGGGCCTCCTCCAGACCCTGGCAGCCCCCTGTGTCTCCCACTTTGGCCGTGGGTGTCTGCTTGGGTCCCTCTGTCCCCGCCTGTTCCCTGTGCCCCATCTGTCAGGGTGGAGGAGCTGAGCAGATGCCCGGGAACAGGGTGTAACATGCCCATCCCCTCAGCTCCTCTGCGTTCCCCATGTGAGGATCCCAGCAGGGTACCCACAGCGTGAAGGAGAGCATGTCCCTGTGGACCCAGAGCCCCGGGCACTCTGGGGCAGCTTCCCACTAGAAGCGCCGTGTCATCACCCAGGAATGCCACCAGGTTAGACTAACAGCCTCCTGGAGAGCCCTGCCTGGTGGGCACCCGTCGGGTCAACAAAAGCTGGGGCACACGCACCTGCTCCCCTCATGGTGCCCTCTCCTGGCCCATGAATCAAACTGGTGCAGCCGCCTTAGCCTGGCGAAGCCCTCTAGGCTGTGCCACTGCTGTGAGAACCCCAAAGAAGGTTCTCGGTTGCGTCGGACCTTAAGCCCCCTCCTACCCCTGGTTCCTACAGAGGTCTTGGTGACTGAGAGCACCGAGATGATCACTTTTAATCCTCACAACAAAAAGTTCTAGGAGTAGCACGACTGGCCCCATTTTATAAGCGAAGAGACTGAAACCCCTCTGTGACCCAAGGACACACAGGAAGCATCCGTGGTGGGGAGTGCAGCCAGGTGGTCCGATCGCAGGCAAGGCGCCAGCCACCTGCCAGCACCCACTTCATGCCTCCTCTCCCTCCCTGTCTTCCAGCTCTTCAGGGAACCCCAGCATCCCGAGGTTTCTTCGCCGCCGCCATCCTCTTCCTGTCTCAGTCCCACGTGGCGCGGGCCACTCCTGGCTCAGACCAGGCGGTGCTGGCCCTGTCGCCCGACTACGAGGGTATCTGGGCCGATCTGCAGGAGCTCTGGTTCCTCGGCATGCAGGCCTTCACGGGCTGCGTGCCGCTGCTGCCCTGGCTGGCCCCCGCCGCCCTGCGTTCCCGCTGGCCGCAGGAGCTGCTGCAGCTGTTGGGCAGCGTCAGTCCCAACTCCGTCAAGCCTGAGATGGTGGCCGCCTATCAGGGTGTCCTGGTGGAGCTGGCGCGGGCCAACCGGCTGTGCCGGGAGGCTATGAGGCTGCAGGCGGGCGAGGAGACGGCCAGCCACTACCGCATGGCCGCCCTGGAGCAGTGCCTGTCAGAGCCCTGAGGGGTGTCCACTGGGGACAGACCCGGGGGCGGGCAGCGAGGGAAGGAGGGAGGAGGCATCTTCCCTGAAGCCCCCAAACTGGACCCCCTCCCCAGACATCTCCCCCCAAACACCCCAGCTTTCTGGCTTTTCCGAGGACAAGGGTATGGTTGCCCACCCCTCAAGTGTAAGGAACTGCGTTCCGTCCCCCAGGCCCCCTTGGGGGCAGGGATCGGCTTGGAAATCAACGTGGTTGTCCCCGCCAGGCCGGGGAAGGTTGGAGCAGCCCCCAGGGAGGGGGGCACTAGGTGTCATTGTGCCCGATGTCTGGCTCCCCCGCAGGAGGGGAGGCCCCAGGCTAGGACAGGGCTGGCAGGAGCTGACTGCCTTGGCCCATGTGCCCTGCCGGCCAGGGCGTGGGCTCCCCTAGGCTGTGGTGCCCCTGCTGGCCCCCCCAGGTCCACGTCCTTCAAATTGGCCCTACGGCTCCTGCCCTTGGCCTCTTGGGCAGAGAGCAGGCTCAGGCCGTTGCCATCACAGTGCTTCCCATCGACTTCAGTGACCCAGGGTCTGAACTGGCCCCGTCTTTCAGGGTAGCTTGGGGAGGACCGGCCTGGGGGAGGGTGGGAAACCTCCTCCCACCTGAGCTTCCTGGAGAGGACCCAGGAGTCGCTGGACCTGGGTCTCTACACTTTTGTATCGTGTTGCAGCAGAGTGACCGTGGGGGTCGGGGGGGTTATTTATTTTGCCTGTCCTTATCCCTGCTTGGACACCTGAGCGTCTGATCCCTGTGCTGTCTTGCCTGGCAGGAGCCAGGAACAGGAGGGGCACTTCCCTGGAATCCGCATGTTTCCCTGGTGATTGCACCCCACTGCCACCGTGGTGCCTGGCTTAAACCCCCACCCCTCCTCCAAGTCCTCTCTGCAGAGAGACGCGCCTGGCGGCTCCAGCAGGACCTACCTTGGTTACAAACCCAGGGGGAACCGCCCCCAACACACACACACACCTGATTCTTTGCTTTCCCCTTTCCCCACCCTCCCCCAGCGCGCTCTGTGACCGCCAAGTTCAAAGCTGTGCACATGTGGACACTCAATAAACGTTCATTGGTGACAAGAAGCCGCGCGAGTGGTCCGCACTGCACCTGCCCTCTTCCCCACCAGGGGCTCACCATGCACAGTGAGCACGTGCGCTGCCAGCACCCTGCTGGAGGGCCGCCTCAGTCGGCCCTCCCAAGGATACCAGGAAGAAATCACTGTAGCCCAGTCTTCCAGAGAGGAGACTGAGGCATGGAAAAGTGACTTACTCCAGGGCTCCATGCAGGCCATCGACTCCCCAGCTTCAGGTTCACAAACTCATGCTGCCATGGCCAGCCTGGGGCGGCTCTGGTGCTGCGGGATCCACATAAAGCACCGCCCCGGAAATCCTCAGTTGTGTGTGAAATCTGGCTTTTGCTTGTTGGTAGCTCATGTTTTAAATAAGCCTGCAGGTCACATGTGGCCGTCAGGTTACCGCCTGGCCTCTGTCCCATGCCGAGTGGGAGGAGCAGGGGTCTGTGAGCCAGAGCAGGAGAGGAGCACAGCACCCACTACCTCACTCAGGGGCCAGAGCCTCAGCCCCGGTAGAGCCAGGCCAGCCCCAAGCACACACCCCGGACACACCTCCACCTGGAACCTCAGACCAGCCTGCGTTCCACTGAGCGTGTCCTGTTGCCTCCTTGGGGCTGGCTCTGCCTGTGTGGCTGCGAAGAGGCCTGTATGTATTAAAAGCCAAATTAGCATGGATTCTCCGGTGGTAAATAGGAAAAGTCAGACCCTGCCCTCAGGCTGCTTATAATCTAGAGGGGAGTCCACACTGTAACAGGAAGCACCATGGCATCTGTGTGGCTGCAGCTCGGTTGCCTTCAGCCCAACTGAACAAGTGCAGACAAACTTGGAGCCAGCCTCTGCTCTGGGAGCTGAGGGCAAGGCAGCGTGAGCCAGGTGGACAAGCAGAGGGACAGCCGACATGAAGGCACATGCGCTTCCAAACTGCCAGCCTTCATCGCTGCTGCGGGGTGGGGGTGGAGCTGGAGCGGGGAGTGGTGGGAGATGCCACTGGACCAGTGGGCAAGGCCCGGAGGGGACGGGCCTGGCATGCCAAGCTCTGAAGCACCCATAACAGGATCATGCCTGCAGATCTGGGGGCAGGCTGCATGTGTTCCAGTTTGCATTTGAGAAAGATGGCTGGCCCTAGGAGGGATGACTGAGACGGGGAGCTCAGAGGGAAAGAGTCAGCCGTAGTGAGGATGGGAGAGAGCGAGGTAGGAGTTAGTCTGCCGAAGCCGGTGATTGATTGGAAGTGAAGACGGATAAAGGAAAAGGGAGCAGGGGTTCAAGGATAACTCCCAGATTCCTGGTCAGGGCCACTGAGTGCATGGACAATGGGGCCGTTCACTGGCCCAGGAAACACTGGGACAGAAATGTACTGTTTGGTAAATGGTGAACTTGTGCTTGTGGAACAGCCAAGGGACAGCTGCTTTCTGCAGTCAGGGCAAGCGGCAGATGTGGAGGTTGTCAGATACAGAGGGCTCTTCAAGTCCTGGAAGCGACTGAGCTCACCTGGAGAAGTGAAGAGAGAAGGGAGGGACCCGAAGCAAGTGACAACCACTTGTGTCCCTACTGGCAAGGTGCTTCCCTTGTGCACGGGGGACCCAGAGCCAGAAAAGCTCCATTAATACAAGGCAGACCAAGTTCTGGACTTGAATGAAGTGTGGGCTCCGGAGCTGGAAGGATAATTTGCAGAGACGCCTTGCTGTTGCTAAGTTGCAAGTGGGAAAGATCTGAGCTGCAGTTGTGAGATAAAACCACGAGGTGGCGCCTGAGCACCGCCTTCTGCCAAATTTCCCCACCTTGCACATACAACTGGGTCCAAAACAGGTTCTCAAAGGATGGGCAGAACTGAGTTTTTTCTTAACATAAAGTCCAAACTCAAATTCACTGAAAAGGGGAGGTGGGGGAATAGAGCCTAGTAGGAGAGAGAGATGCCAGCTGTGCCCAATGGGAGTCAGCATGTGTTGTGAGCATGCACACCCATGTCAATTCATGCCCTGTGTTCCATGTGTACTTGTGTTCCCCATAAATGTTCCTGTGGATGTTGTGTGCCCGCAGGATCCCAGCGATGTCTGCACGTGTAACTGTGTGCACCCACAACCGTCACATGTGGGCATGTGTCCCAGACAAGGAGGTGTGCAACCTCCATGTCCTAGAAAGTGAGGACCCCAGAGTCTGAAAACATGGGACCCTGGGCTTTGGGGGAGCTCTACAGCAGCAGCCAATCATGAGAGCGTCCCTCCCTAGAGGCCACACCCCACATCACTCATGTGTCAGAGTTCCTGCGGACTGTGCTTGGGTTCCGTGTCTGGCTACCCAGGGTCAGCTTCACGTGGAGCCTTTCTTAATAGCCTGAGGCACTCATTCACCAGTGACCCGGTAAGCATTTACTGACCGACCATCTAAAACCAGCCACACTGATAGACGTATTTTCCTGTGTTTCCTTCAAGTTTTTTTTTTTATGAAGTAGTTTATAAAACAGGAAAGCAAAGTTAGTCACTACCGCAGGCTGGAAAGCTGACTAGGGTGTTCAAACCCTCGTTCCTGAAGATGAGCCATGGGGAGCCCCAGGAGAGTTTTCAGGATGGAGGGACCATGGGCCAGCCACACTTGTCACTGACTGGAGTTGGAACTATACGGAAAGGGACGTGAATGAAGTCAGGAGAGCAGCCAAGGGGTGTGGCAATGGCCTAACCAGGGGTTCTCAAATGCTAGTGTGCTTCCAGATCTCCTTAAGGATTTAATAAAACAAACTGTCGAGTTCTACACCATATCTGCTGATCCAGTGGGTCTCGGATGGGCTCTAAGAACTGTCACTTCCAACAAGCTCCCCGGTATTATTGCTGATGCTGGTCCAAGATCCACCCTTGGAGAACTTCTGTTCCGTGAGAAAGAATAAGGCAGGGTAAGGTGCTGAGAGCCAAGTGCTGAGTGCCTTCTGGGATCCCTCAAGTCTCCTGCGTGGGCATCCCATGGGCAGGTGCTTATGGGTCAGAAATGGCGATCCAAGGCTCTTCAGGCACAATTGGCAAGTTGTGAACGTGAAGGCTGGTGGTGCCATTCATAGAACCAAAGCACACAGGCGGCACAGCAGGTTGGGGTCGGCAGTAGGCGTGGCTGGGATAGGGAGTGCAGTTTTGGGTCTTGGAAAGTTTCAGGTGGCTGCAAAGAGACACCTGGAGGGACCAGCCCACTGACAGCTAGAACTGTGGCTCCGGGTCTGCAGGGAGAGGTGCAGACTGGGGATGACACGGCTGGGAGGCAACAGCGGACAGAGGGTCCTGAAAGACTTGAGAGGAAGGGATTCGCTCAGAAGGCACAGATAGCAAGAAAAGGCAAACGCTTCTACTCTGCCAGTGAGTAACTGACGTCAAGGACAGGGGTGAAGAGAGGAGACAGCGGTCAGAGTAGGAGGAGGGAGGGGCGTGAGACAACAAACCAGTGTCTTAGCTGCAGGAAGTAGGGAGAAGAAACCCCAGGAAGCCACCAGGCAGAGTCCCAGCTGTCACTCTGGCCTTCCCACGCCTGCTGGAGAGAGCACGGGGACGCCCAGAGCGGAGCGAGGACGTCCTCCTCCTCTGTCCTCCTGGACTTCTCCCGGGGAGCCCAACAACCCACGTGCCAGGCACCGAGGCCTCGCCGGCAGCTTGAGAAAATCACACACACTCGCGCACGCACCCGGACCTCAGATCCAGACTGCACAGGAAGCTGCCCGAGCTGCCAACCCCGCTTCACTCACCACCCTCCATGGTGATTTCAGTCTCTGCGAAGTTCTTCTCAGATGTTACTCATTTCTTTGACAAGCAGAGACACAGAGGGAAAAGGAGGTCTTCCATCTGCTGGTTCATTTTTCCAAATGGCTGCTACGGTTGGGGCTGGGCCAAACTGAAGCTGAAGCCAAGAGCCCAGAACCCCACACCCAGGTCCCCCCCGGGGGTGACAGGGGCCCAGGTACTTGGGCCATCTTCCACTGCTTTCCCAGGCACATCAGCAGGGAGCTGGATGGGAAAACAAAGCAGCCAGGACTCAAATCTGCCCTCCGATAGGAGACGCTAGCATTGAAAGCAGTGGCTTGATCAGCTGCGCCACAGGAGACGCTAGCATTGAGAGCAGTGGCTTGATCAGCTGCACCACACCACCCACGGGAAAGTCCCCAGTGACGAATCTTTGGGGCTGGCATCCTTTGTGGGCACCGGTTCAAGTCCCAGTGGCTCCACTTCTGATCCAGCTCCCTGCTAATGTCCCTGGGAAAGCAGCAGCAGATGGCCCCAGTGCTTGGGCCCCTGCATCCATGCCAGAGACCCAGAAAAAGTTCCTGGCTCCTGGCTTCAGCCTGGCCCAGTTCCAAATAATAAATAAATCTATTTATTTATTTATTTGAAAAACAGAGTTGGGGGGGGGGGGAGAATCTTCCACTCCCCAAATGGCCACCAACAGCCAACATTATGTAATCAGCGGCTTCGCTGCCACGACCTCTACCTGTGCGTCTTCCTGCGTCACGTCCATTCTCCCCAGCTTCCCTCTCATTTTCCTTTCTTGGATTCTTGTCTTGGCCTCTTGAGAAGGGAAGGTTGGATTTTAGGAGAGAGAAGGAGGGAGGGACTGCAGAAGTGGGGAACACACCTGACAGCCTTGGCAACACACAAACACAGGGCCCGTGCATGTCAGTGCAGCCCCCAGGCACCCGGCCACATGCCTAAGTCGCAGCAGATTCCCTCCACAGCCTCTGGACATCCCAGTGCTACCCTCCATCAGCCCAGGAACATCCTGGCACCTTGTCAGGTGCACCTCATGCCAACCCCACTCCAGGCAACTCCCTCTGGCCCGTCCGTGATTCCAACCTCCTTCCAGACTCTGGCTCAAGTCATTGTGAGTACTGAGAGAAGTGGGCACCCTTGGAGGAGTTCTGATCTGGAACCCCTCCGGGAGACTGCACTGGGCCCTCAGCACACATGTGCACACGAACTGGGGGTCTGAGTCTGCAGCCTGCAGACTTCTTCCACATTCCCCAGGGCTCATTGCATCCCAAGGCCGGTGGGCTGGGTCGAGAAATGGCGGATGCCCATTTTACAGACGATGACACTGAGGCCAGCCAAGTGTGGTGCTTTGCTCAAAGGCAAGGACGCCATGGAAGTAGAAAACGTAGAGCATCGGAGCTCAGCCTCAACTCCTTCTCTGGTTCACTGCAGCTGCTAGCTGAGAGCCCACAAGGCGGCTTAGACCAGTAGGGGTCGAATTCACGCCTCCCCCCCCCCCACACACACACACACCCCCGCTGGTCTCGCCAAAGCCACGCCTCCCCCTTGGCGGTCGCTGGGGAGAAGGGAGAGAGCGGCCACAGCTTGCCTCTTTAATGCGCGCCCCCGGAGGCCCGGCGCGCCCCCGCCACTATAACTGGAGTGCATGGAGCGGGCTGCGCTCAGAGAGCCAAGGGCGGGCGTTGGGCACCCGCCCGCGCCGACTTTCCCCAAGTGCGAGCGGCGCCCGTCAGTCCCGCCTCCATGGATCCGCCCGGGGCCACCTACTGCTGAGGAACGAATGCTTGCCGGTCCCTGAGCCCGGGTGCACCCGGCCGCCGCCCCGAGAGTCCCGCGGGCCGGGCCGGCTGCCCACCGCGCTCGCCGTCGGGCGAGGGCTCCGCCGCCGCCACGCCCCGCGCCCGCGCCCCAGCCGCCCCATGCTGGTGCACACTTACTCCGCCATGGTGAGTAGCCCCGCACCGGGGGGTCGAGGAGCCGGAGCGCCGGGCCCTGCACGGGCTCCCGTCCCCGCGCCAACGAACTCCGGGCGGGCGGGCGCCGCGGAGACTCGGCCCGCGGAGAGCGCCGGCCCGTTCGCCCCGCGGGTCATCCCGAGACGGACTTCGGGCCCCGGGAAGGGACGGCAGCGGGGCCCACGCGAGCTTTGGAGGACTCCCTCGGGCGGCGGTCGTTTCAGTGCCAGTGCGTCGTCTAACGCGCCCCTCTCCGTCCCCAGGAGCGCCCCGACGGGCTGGGCGCAGCGGCCGGCGGGGCCCGTCTGTCGTCCCTGCCGCAGGCGGCCTATGGACCGGCGCCGCCGCTCTGTCACACGCCGGCCGCCGCCGACTTCCAGCCGCCCTACTTCCCGCCGCCCTACCCGCAACCGCCGCTGCCCTACGGCCAAGCGCCCGACGCCGCCGCCGCCGCCTTTCCGCACCTGGCCGGAGACCCGTACGGCGGCCTGGCGCCGCTGGCGCAGCCGCAGCCCCCGCAAGCCGCCTGGGCCGCGCCCCGCGCCGCCGCCCGCGCCCACGACGAGCCGCCCGGCTTGCTGGCGCCGCCCGCCCGCGCCCTGGGCCTCGACCCGCGCCGCGACTACGCCGCCGCTGTGCCCAGGCTCCTGCACGGCCTGGCCGACGGCGCGCACGGCCTGGCCGACGCGCCCCTCGGTCTTCCGGGGCTGGCAGCTCCGCCTGGCCTGGAGGACCTGCAGGTGAGGCCGGAGAGCTCGGGGATGTGCGGAGGACAGGTGATTCTGCAGCCTGGCTGGGGACCAAAAAAGCGATCAGTGCAAACGCCCCCCCCCCCCGAGTTTCCTCCGGGCCCGCATCGCTTCCCTCGAGACTCCGAGGATACCTGGGTTAGACAGGGTCTGGACCTTCAGACGGCCCGGCCCCAGGCCCGCGAGCAGTGCCCGAAGGCGGCGTATCTCGGTGGGACCGGGCTGCTTCCCTCCGTCCCCTCTGTGCGGTTGAGCCTCACGGGGCATCCCTGCCCAGGCCCGGGCTGCTGCTGGGGCAGCCGCACCTGGTGCGAAGAGGCGCACGGTAGTTGCCCGTCTAAGGCGAGGTTCCCAGGCCACCAGCCCGCCCGCAGATGGGACCCAAAGCGCGGCGATTCTAGGTCCCGCACGTAGCGGCCGCAGGTGCGCATTAGGCGGAGCCCATAGGGACACAGCGCAGCGGGGGCTTGGGAAGCGACGGCCACGCGATCCACGCCGCCCTTTTCTGCTTGCAGGCCGTGGATGAGCCGGGAATGAGCCTCCTGGACCAGTCAGTGATCAAAAAAGGTAAGGAATGCCCGTGCGTCCGCGGGGGCAGTGCCGGGCGAGACGCCGCAGGCCCCAGACGCACGGACCCATGTTTTCCGCCGGGGGCCGCCGCCGGGAGCTTGTTCCGGCCCAGAAGAGGGGCGGCGAGGCTGCGGGCCGGGCCAAGTGCTGGGCAGCGGCGCGGGCTTGGCGAGCTGGTCCCCTGGGGCGAGCCGCCCGGGCTGGGCCTGAGCCTGACGGTGCCGGGTGGAGGGTGCTCCTGTGGATGCAGAGTTGGGCCACTTCCGTGTGTCCTCGGCGGTGGGGACGGGCGCGCTGTTCCCGTGGGTTTGGGTAAACGATTTCCGGCTTACAGGGCCTTCGTATCGCTTTGTGCCCCTTCCTTGCCAGCTTGGCCCTGCTGGGCTGATGGGTGGGCGCGTGTTCTAATCTCCCCAGGCCGTTTGCTCTCACCCGGAGCTTCTGGCCATTTGGGAGGAGGGAAGCTGGTGTGAGAGTGTGGCGCGTGAGGCCGGGTGGTGGCTGCTGCTGTAGGCGTCCGTCAGGGGCCTGTGTGTGGCTCCATGCTCCTTTCCTGCGTGGCTTTGCGTTTCTTGGTGCGTGGATGTCTGCTGTGTGTATTTGATGCTCTCTGTGTGTGTTGGGACACATTGCTCTGTGTTTGGGGGTCTCCACGTGCATGAAGGTTCTCCGTGTGACCTGGAATGTGTTCTTTGAGGGTGTCTACAAACGTGAGGTCCCTCCCTGTGTATTTTCAGGGGTGTTTACCTTTGCAAAAGCCAGGGTGAGACACCCACTCAAGTGGATTTTCCCCCAAGGACCAAGTTCTTGGGGTTCCCTGGGAAAGGAGACACACACAGAGACAGGAAGGGGCACAGACTCAGAAAGGGCCCGGGAGGTGGGCCAGCTCCCTAGCTCTGGGTCTGTGCAGGAGGGGATTCCAAGCCCACGAGAGCCCCGTGGCCAGTGCTTTCAAACAAGTGAATTCAAGGCTCTGTTTTCCCTCCACCTGCTCTCCAGGAAGGCTCAGGGTGGGTGGGAGTAGGGGCGGGGCAGGGGCTGGGAGTTGGCTGAAAGGCCTGGAGGTTGGAGTAGGTGGAAGAAGGGACAGGGTGCTCTGAACTTGGGCGGGGGTGTGGTGGGGAGGGTGTCTGGGAATTGAGGCTGTCATGGAGAGGGCCATAGGGAGGACGCTGGCACTGGACCAGCTCTTCTGCAACCCCACGGGGGGAAGGGAGAGCTGGTTCTGCCACCCCAGGGGCTCCCCCTCCCGCCCCCTCTTCCATCCCAACTCCAGCTGAGCTCAAGGGGCTGGGACCTTGTTCCCCTGACTCCCTGGGGAGCTAAGACTGCATTTTGGGAAGGGACTTGGGAGACCTCTGCCCTGGAGTCGAGGAGACGGATTGCCTCTTGCGCTGAGCACCGTGATCCTGAATCCCCGGCCAGGAGGCAGGACATGAGGAGAGACTGGAATTGCCCCAGAGTTGATTTCTTTCCAAAGACATCAACTTCCAGGATTCCCCAGTCCTTGGAAGGGCACCGGGATCCGCAAAGGCAGCATGTGGCTGGGGAGCGTCCCTTGGCGCTGAGCATCTCAGACCACTGCGAGTGCGCGCACACCAGCAGGGCCCAGCGGGTCGGTGGCCGCGGGCGGCAGGGAGGAGCGTGGCAACCCGAACCCCCGAGCGAGAGGCTGCGCCTGGGCGCCCCACTCGGGACGTGGAATCCCCGCTCAAGGTTCCACAGCAAAGGGGGAAGTGGCAGTAGGCTTGCTTCTCGGATGGCGAACTCGCACTGCTCGCTGATTGTTGTGCGGGTAGCCCGGCGCCCCGCAGCTGGTTGAGCCTTGCAGCCCCGAGGGCGTGCCCGGTTGCAGCTCCGTGGCAGGCAGTGTCCACTCTGACCCTTCTCAAGCTCTCGGGTCATCGTCGGGCCGATGGCTTAATGCCCTTCGTCCTCAGGCCCTTCCGATGGATGGCACCAGAGGCTCCGGTGCACCCTGCGGACTCTATCCCGCGGGCGCCCCGGCATTAAAGGGGCATCGCTCTGGGTCCTCCTGGCCTTGGTGGCGGGGGCGGCTGTGACGCGGTCATTCGGGGTCTGAACCGCCCCACACCGGAAGCGTCCTCCCTTCTGCCCGGGGGCCCCGGGCCTGGTCTTGGCCGGTGCAGCAGAGAGGGGACTGGAAACTGTGGTCCCAGACCAGGGGCGTAAAATCTCCGCTGACTCCGATACTGCGAAGCCCCCACCCCACCCCACCCTTCCAGGTCCGCCGCCCCTGGCAGCCCCAGTGTGGGTCAAGGGGTGGCAGGCAGGGCAGAGACTGACTCCGGGTTTTTGCCTGCATTGTCATCTCTGGTTTTGCAACAGCTCCAGCGACACCGAAAGCAGGTGGACGGGTGGTAGGCGGGGTGGAGCTGGACCAGGCATGTTTCCCAGCTGAGAAGTGCAGTGAGCGGTCAGCACAGGACACCGGGAGAGCTTGGGGAGGGGCTTGAGAGCCAGCGGTTGGGCCGCCCCCTAAACAAGGGACATTTGGACCAGGTGCGTGGTAGGTGCTTGTTGAATGACTGAGTGGCAGATTTTGAAGCCTGACTGCCTTGGGAGAGAAGGTGTTGAAAAAGCTGCTTTCACCCTTTTAGGCACAGCACACACAGGTGGCAGCCGCTGGTTGCAAAAATTAGAGTGGAGTTGAGTTCAGGTTACAGCGTCGCAGCTGGAGGGGAGTGACTTACAGAAGAGAATTGGGATGTATTTCCCCTCCCCTTCGGGGGGTGGGGAATTCTTGTTGGCAGGTGACATTGTCCCATCTCAGGGGGTCTTCAGGGCTGGGACTGATGTAGACTGTCACCCTCCCCGGGGTCTGGGGAAGGAGAAGGGAGGTGCCAGGGTCTGGGCTCCTGCCTGCATCTCCAAGCAGAGTCCAGGACGTGGGTGAGGTCATGAAGAGGATGTCAAAAAGCTCACTAATCAAATAATATGTGTTCTTACATTTTTAATTTATTTTCATTTTATTTGAAAGGCAGAGAGACAGAGACAGATCTTCCATCCACTGGCTCACTCTCCAAAAGCTGGCACCCAGCACGGGTCTCCCACATGAGTGACAGGGACCCAAGTGCTTGAGCCATCACCTGCTGCCTCCCAGGGTACACTTCCACAGGAAGCTGGAATCAGGAGTGGAGGCGGGACTTGAACCCAGGCACTCCAGGATAGCAAGCGGGCATCCCAAGTCTTAACTTCTGTGCCAAATGCCCATTCCAAGATAAGTAATAATGTAGCATTTAAAAATAAATAATTTTTAAAATTGTTGATAACCAAAATATAAAAACATTCATAAAACCAGAATCTGTTGTTATACTTCCACAACCCTTCCTCACTTGCCTCCCAGGCTACGGTCTGCCTCAGAAAGCAACAAAAAGAACAATGCCCTATAGGGCAGATTGAGTTGGAACTTTATCTGAGGATGGTGGGAGCCATGGAAGAGCTCAGAGCAGGGCAAGTGAAAAGCTAGATTTGGGGGCGGGCATCCTTGTGGCGCAGTGGGTTAAGTCACAGTCTGCAATACGGGTATCCCGTCTGTGCAGTGGTTTGAGCCCTGGCTGCTCCACCTCCGATCCAGCTCCCTGCTAAAAGGGCCCTTGCCATGCACGTGCCAGGCCCAGGTGGAGTCCTGGCTTTGGGCCGGCCACTGCAGTGCAGCCTTTTGGAGAGTGAGCCAGCAAATGGAAGATCTCTCTCCTGTCTGTCTCTCCCTCTCTTTGTAACTCTGCCTTTTAAATACTTACATATACACATAAATAAAAGGTATATTTAAAAGCAACTTTCTGGCAGCTGATGAGAAGGGAGCTTAACAAACACCTCTGGGGCATGAGGAGACTCAGCTGGGCTGGGGAAGAGTCCCCCCCCCCTCCTGTCTGCCTCCTCCACTGTCCCCACTCCCAGGCTTTGGACCAGCGGTCCCCTAAGTGCAGGCCAGGGAGCCCTCTGTATCAGGATGCCCGGAGAGGGGCTGTTGAGAAGGGCGGATTTCTCTGGCACCACTTTATGTCTGCAGAGTAGGAGTCCCCCTGGAATTGTGGCCCTGCAACTTGCATCTTTAAGCTGGTTCATTGAGGTAAAATTTACAGACCAGGAATTCTCCCACTATGAGAATATGCAATCTGATGCTTTTTGGTAAATGCACAGTGTTTCATTAACTATTACCACTGTCCATTTTGGACATTTCTATCACTCCCTACAGTTCTTCCTTCTCATTTATAGTTAATTCCCATTCACACCCCAAGCCTTAGGCAACTACTGATGTGCTTTCTGTCTATAAATTTGCATATTCTGGGCATGTAACGTAAGTCAAATATATAAATATGCAGCTCCCGCATCTAGCTTCTTTTACTTAGTATACTGGTGTTGAGGCTCATTCCTGTTGTATTTGCTGAGTCTGTTTCTTTTTACAGCTCTGTCGTACCCCATGGTACGGATGTAACACATTTTGTCGATGTACTGTTCAGTTGATGGGTTGTTTCTACTTTTTGGCTATCACGAATAATGTTGCTATGATTCATAGACATGCCTTTGTGTGGACATATGTTTTCATTGCTCTTGGGTAAATTCCTGGGAGTGGAATTGCTGGATTGTATCATGAGTTTATATTTAATGTTTATGAATCTACCCAGGCACTTGCTAAAGTGAGGGTACTAACATTTCCAGCAGCCACGTGGGAGTGCTCCAGTTTCTCCAGATCCTCACCGACACTTGGCATTGGCTGCCTCTGTTATTATAAACACCTTGTGGTATCTCAGTACAGTTTTCATTTGCATTTTCCTAATGACTCGTGGCGTTGAGCACTTGTTCGTGCTCATCTGTCTGTCTGAGTGAAATCTCTGTTCACATCGTTGATGGTTTCCTGATTAGATTGTCATTGAGTTGTAAAGATTCTTTATATATTCTGGATATAT
This sequence comes from Lepus europaeus, assembly GCF_033115175.1. Classification (NCBI taxonomy): domain Eukaryota; kingdom Metazoa; phylum Chordata; class Mammalia; order Lagomorpha; family Leporidae; genus Lepus; species Lepus europaeus. The sequence continues at coordinate 27,651,618 of NC_084831.1, forward strand.
ATCATCAGATATATGATTTACAAGTATTTTCTTCCAGTATGTGGTTTGTCTTTTCATTTTCTTCATAGTGTCTTTTTTTAAGAGATTTTTATTTATTTATTTATTTGACAGATAGATAGTTGAGAGGCAGAGACAGAGAAAGGTCTTCCTTCCGTTGGTTTACCCCCAAAATGGCCACAATGGCCAGCACTGTGCTGATCCGAAGCCAGGAGCCAGGAGCTTCCTCCCAGTCTCCCATGTGGGTGCAGGGGCCCAAGCACCCAGGCCATCCTCCACTGCCTTCCCAGGCCACAGCAGAGAGCTGGACTGGAAGAGGAGCAACCGGGACTAGAACCTGGCGCCCATATGGGATGCCAGTGCCACAGGCAGAGGATTAACCAAGTGAGCCATGGCACCGGCCCCCTCATAGTGTCTTTGAGGTGCAAGCGTTTTACATTTCTGATGAAGCACAATTTCTCAGTATTCTCTTTTAGGGCCATGCTTTTGGTGTTCTATCTAAGGTACTCATTACTTAGCCCAGAGTCATAGAAATTTCTCCTCTGTTTTCTTTTACAAGGAATTGCAATCTTAACAGGCCTTCTGGAGAGTCTGTTGTACACTCCCCAGGTTATATCCACCATGTGTGGACAAAGTGCATAAATGTGTGTGTGTTGTCTGACAGCTTGGGAGCTCTTGTGTCTGTTAATGGCTTCTGTGTGTGTGACCTGGGGACACCATGAGGAGCTCATTTCAGCTCAGGAGTCGCCATGGGAAGGGCTGTTCTGTGGATGTTGGGGACGAATGCCAGCTTCCTTCTGCAGTGCATGTTAGTTTAATTCCTACCTCCTTGTCTACTCCTTTCCTAGCCCACCTGCTTCCCTAACCTTGGGCTTCTTTTTTTTTTTTTTTATGATTTACTTATTTAATTAATTTGAAAGGGAGAGTGACAGAGCGACAGACAGAGACAAAGAGATTTTCCATTTGCCAGTTCTCTTCCTAAATGGCTGCAACAGCAAGAGCTGGGCCAGGCCAAAGCCAGGAGCCTGGAACTCCATCCTGATCTCCCACATGGGTGGCAGGGCTCCAAGTACTTGGGCCATCTTCCACTGCCTTCCCACGCACATTAGTGGGGAGCTGGATCAGAAGCCAAGTAGCAGGGAGCTGAACTGGCACACTGATAGAGGATGCTGGCATCGCCAGTGGCAGCTTAACCTGCTGTGCCACAACACTGGCCCCCTCATTCCCTGCCTTGCCATTTTTGAAAGAAGAGGCTCTGAGGGAAAGGGGAAAGTAGGGGAAGCAGCATGGTCTGTCATTCATATACATGATCACGTGTCCCTGTGCCACGTCGTGCACTTGCTCTCAGCCCCACCTGTTTGCAGAGGCATCCACAGGAGAAGCACTTGCAGACGGCCACGTGCACACTACCACGTTCTCACACGCTCGCGGAGGGCAGAGGCTGTGTCTGTCTGCTGAATAAGTGCCCGTATGCACAGCATCATTGGTGTGTCTATGACGAGAACATACCTTTTTCCTGTAGTTAGTCGAAGTTGGATGGAGGAGGCTGCTGGAGGAGAGTTTCCTTTTCCTCTGACCCCCTCTTCTGGCTAGGGCTGATGGGAGGGAAGACAGTCACCTTGCCCTTTTTATTTCTAACTGATCAGTGTGTGGTTTTATGTATTTAATTTTTATTTCTTTGCAAGGCAGAGCAACAGAGGCAGATAAAGATATCCCACCCCCTGGTTGACTCCCCAGATTGCAGTAACAACCCCTGGCTGGGGGCTGAAGCTGGGAGCCAGGGATTCAAGCTAGGTCTCGCATGTGAGTGGCAGGAACCTGATTAGTTGAACCTCCCAGCGTCTGCATCAGCAGGAAGCTGGAGTCAGGGGTGGAGCCAGGGACCCAGCCTAGGCACTCCAGTGGGGGATGTGGGTGTCTGAACCTCTAGGCCAAATGCCTGCCCCTGTAGTTTTATGCTTTTGAAGTCAAACCTGAGATATAATTTATATACAGTATAGTTTATCCTTTTTAGATGTACATTTCTATGAGTTTTGATAAATGTAACCACTAAAATACCAAGATACATCACCCCAGAAAGTCCCTTCAGCGCAGAGGGACAAAGCTAAGAGAGAACCTGGGGATGGTGTGCGCAGGCCTGGGAGACGCGGCTGAGGGCAGAGAAGGAGGGCACTGGTGCCCACTGAGTCGGGACATCCTGGCCCTCACGCTGGGCAGGGGCAGGGGCAGGGGCAGGGGCAGGCTTAGGTTGAGGTGAGTGAGGCAGAGCCTGCCTTGATGGAAAATTTTGATGTTTTGTTCATCATAGATTTTTCCTTTTTTTTTTTTTTTTTTTTTTTACTATTTATTTGAAAGAGAGGGAGAGACAGAGAGACAGAGAGACAGAGAGAGAGAGAGAGAGAGAGATCTTCCATCGTTGGTTTACTCCCCAAATGGCTGCAATAGTCAGGGCTGGGCCAGGAGCTGAAGCCAGGAGCTTCTTCAAGGTCTCCCACGTGGGTGGCAGAGGCCTAAGCACTTGGGTCATCTTCTGCTGCTTTCCCAGGCCATTCACAGGGAGCTGAATGGGAAGTAGAGCAGCTGGGACTCAAACCAGCTCTCATATGGGATGCCGGCACTGCAGGCAGCAGCATAACTCATTACACCTCAATGCTGCCACTACATTAGTTTTTAAGAAGATTGTATTAAAATGCCGTGTGCCTTGATTCCCAGGTTACCCCAGTTCTGGCCCTGTCCCAGGGACAGAGAGCCGGCCTGGGGTGGGACTGTGCTCATTCTCCACCTACCCTAGCTGGGGCCTGAACAGGGGGCCGGGAGGAAGGGTAGCTTTGTGCTCAGTTGCTAACAAAGGAATGAGGCTCCCCTCATGGCCACCCTGACATCTGAGCTGTGGGCGTCGCCCTGTCCCCACGTTGGTTCCCAGGGCCCTTGATTCACTCATTTATTCACTGAGGGCCACCTATGCCATGACCCTGCCTCGGCTGGGTGAAGACGACAGTGTGGGGACAGACAGGACAGTCAGGACAGGGATGGGGCTGGGGGAGTCTGGGACGGTCCCTACCGAGGCCGAGGGGAGCAAGGGCCCTACTCAGGGGAATGCTGGGTTTGTGGCTTTATACAGAGTGGCCACTTCTGCCCAGTGTCCACATCTCACTTACATTGCTTGTCATCTCCCTCCTGCCCTTGGACTTCTACAGCTGTGCCTTCCACTCCAGTGGCCTCTAACTGTGAGTGGCTGCTGTGTATTTGGACTGAGATGGGCTCTAAGTGGACAGTGTGCTTACCAGGAAATGCCTACATGTGATTTCCACTGGTAGCGTGGGTCTCGAGCCCAGAGGACAAGTGGGGAGCAGGCAAGAGGGCTAGGTGGCAGCCAGAACGCAGCTGAGGGTGATGATGGAGTGCGATGGTTAAGGAGGGGAACTGCAGAGCCAGCAGTCAGGCCTTAGACCCATTTCTGCTTCTTATGTGCTGTGCCATTGTAACCTCTGCATTTTCAGTTTGTTCATTTTTAAAAAAGAGACTTATTTATTTATTTGAAAATCAGAGGGGCCGGTGCTGTGGTGTAGCAGGTAAAGCCGCCGCCTGCAGTGCTGGCATCCCATATGAGTGCCGGTTCAAGACCTGGCTGCTCCTCTTCTGATCCAGCTCTTTGCTATGGCCTGGGAAAGCAGTGGAAGATGGCCCAAGTCCTTGGGCCCCTGCACCCACTTGGGAGACCCAGAAGAAGATCCTGGATCCAGCAGGCTTTCGGATTGGCTCAGCTCCGGCCGTTGTGGCCAATTGGGGAGTGAACCATTGGATGGAAGACCTCTCTCTCTCTGTCTCTCTGTCTCTCTGTCTCTCTCTCTGCCTCTCCTTCTCTCTCTGTGTGTAACTCTGATTTTCAAATAAATCTTAAAAAAAAAAAAGAAATGCAGAAAGAGAGAAAAGGAGAGGCAGAAAGAGATCTATCTGCTGGTTCACTCCCTAAATGCCTCAACAGTCAAGGCTAAGCCAGGCAGAAGCCAGGAGCCAGGAAGTCCCAATCTCACGAGGAACCAGGTACTAGGAACTAAGTACCTGGGCCATCACCTGCTGTCTCCCAGGAGCATTAGCAGGAAGTTGGATCATTAGCATGGAGTAGCCAGGACTAGAACCAGGCACTCCAGTATGGGCAGGAGGCTTACACCCACAATGCCCGCCCTTAGTTTCTTCATTCTGACCTGGGACAAGGATAAAAGCATCCACTCCACAGAGCTGTTCACGTAAACCCCGTGGTATATTGTGGGCACTCATTGGTGGAGAGGTGACATCATTCTGCCCAGCAACACAGCTTGGATTTGACCCTCAGGGAACTGACTGGGCACTGGGCTGTGAACTGTGGACTGGTGCACATTTCAGAAAGAAAGGGAGCCCGGAGCAGAGGCTGTGCAGAAGTGCATGGAGGAGGTGGCAAGGCGAGGTGTGCAGAGAATGGGCTACATCCCAGGCCACAGGACACAGTGATGGAAGGACAGGGTAGAGAGATGTCCCTGGCCTGGTGGAGGGTGGGGACTCTCGTTCAGACAGGGGAAGGGTGGGGGTTCTCCAGCAGACGAGAGACCAAACCTCTCTGTGTGCTGAGGCCTGGCCCAGCTCCTGTCACACAGGTGCTTAGTGCATGGTTGCTGCACGGCTGGAAGACGAAGCACTCACTGCCTTTGAGACTGAAGTCCCGGGGCTTACAGCTGGGTCTCAGTCTGCCAGGCAGGATTCTCCGCCTTTCTAGGCGCCCATCTTCTCCACCCCTCATCTGTGGAGTGTCAACAATAAGTGTAGCCCCCTGGTGGGCCACCCAGTGGGTGCTTAGCAGTCTTAGCCCCACTGCACACACAAAGGCTTTCTCAGCCCTTGAGAAGGCCAAGGGCTTCCTCTGAAGATGCAAATGCTCAATGTTGTACCCCAACCCCCAGCAGCTAAGCAGGAAGATGGAGGTCAGACTGCAGGAAGAACTTTGTTTTAGAGCCAAGACTATCAATAATTAGTAGATAATTAGGGAGTGTTGGAAAGAGACGACTCCAGAGCCTGTCTCCTTATTCCTGAGCATCCCAGAGTGACTCGGCAGGAAGGAGCCAGGGCTGGAGGTCCGGCAGGGCCATACCCCGAGCCCCCAGGCCCCTCACCGATCTGGGAGGGTGGGAGTTTGGGGATCATGAGTGGGAAAGGAGAGGTTGGGGGCTCCCTGGGGCTGCTCACACCAGCTAGGCCCTGCCATGGTGACCCAGGAGTCCCCCAAAAGCTGAGGCTTCTCTGGTGGTACCTTCCAAACCCTGAGACTCTGCGAAGCTGCCCAAGCGGTAGAGGAACAAGCCTAGTTATAGGAGGGGTCCGTGGGTTCAGTTTCCACACCTGTTAGCTGCATGAACCTGGGCGAGTCACTGTAACCTCGAAGGCCTTGGTTTCTCCCTTTGTAAAGCAGAGCAACAGGGCCTCCCTCTGAAAGGCGCTGGGACCTTTCATGTGTGCAGCTGGCACGTCATCAGTACACCTGCTCCACAGCTGGCCTGTGCCATGTGCTGTGGCCGCTGGCTCAGTGTCGCCCTCTCTCTCTCTCTTGCCCTTGCTTCTGCTCCACAGTCCCCATTCCCTCCAAAGCCAGCAGCCTTTCGGCCATCTCACTGGCCAAAGACAGCCTGGTTGGCAGCATCACCAACCCCAGTGAGGTCTTCTGCTCCGTGCCTGGTCGGCTCTCGCTGCTCAGCTCGACGTCCAAGTACAAGGTGACGGTGGGGGAGGTGCAGCGGCGACTCTCACCTCCTGAGTGCCTCAACGCTTCCCTCCTGGGAGGCGTCCTCCGCAGGTAGGAAGGTCAGCCCACAGTCCCCGCACGGGCTCCTCAGGGCATCCGAGAGCCACCCTCTCTCCAGTCCACTGCATCACCCCTGCCTCAGTCTCCCTGGGAGACGAGGGCCCAGGAACTCTGGATTGTGCATGCTCTGGGGGCAGGCCTGGGTCACCAGCAGCTTCCACAGGTCTGTGGTCTTGGGGGTAGGGAGGGGACAGAGCCTAGGCACAGAGACGGGATGGGCAGACTTGCCTACAGTGGACAGGACAGACATGGCTGGGTCTGGGGAAGAGAGGGTGCTGTCTTCCACCCCTCCCCCCGGACCTAAGGCCCCTTCCCCATCGCTGCACAGGCATTGCTGGGGTGTTTTGGGGTGGGGAGCATGGTTTGTCTTCATAGTTGTGTGTCCTCTCTGTGCATGTCCTTGTCCTGGGAAGAGTACTTCTGCTTCAGGACTGTGAGTTTTGATGAGTCTGAGGATAGTGTGTACATCCACCCAGGTGTGTGTGCATGCACATATGTGTACATAGTGAAGGGTGGCCAGCAGGGTCCCCATGTGAGTGACCTATAGGGCAGGAGTGTTTCCTACTGTGTGTGTGTGCAATTGCACATGCACACCTGGAGCCCTCATGTGACCATGCCATGTCTGCACCTCTGTGTGGGGCTGCATTTGTGCAGTTATGGGAGCCAGCTCCTCATTCCTGGTCTTTCTGAGCTCCCTGGAGGGACCTGTGGGAGCCCCTGGGATCCTGACTTGGGGAGAATGTCTCTTGTGTTCCTGCTGTCCCTGGTGTCCTGTGGCTCTGCACACATCTGTCTCATCAGTGTTTGTCTCTGTGTTCTTTGCCCTCAGTGTGTGTTCACCTGTGTGTCTGTGAGGTCCCAGGTGGTTGTGTGCACCTGTCTCCCTATGTGTCTCACTGCATGTCTCTGTGTATCTGTCTCTGCATATAGGCCTGTGTGTGCCTGGGTGGCCGGTGATGGTGCAGCTGGCATGCTGAGTTGTGGGGAAAGGACCACAGGGGCTGGCCCATCCTTCCCCAACCTTGGTTCCTCCTGCTGAGGGGACAGAGAATTGAGGAGCTCCTTATCCTGTCTTGGCTGCAAAACCTGTGAGGTCAGAAGAGGATGGGAGCTTGCTCAGAGTCCCCAGAGCAGCCCAGGGCCAGACCTAAGCCTCGACAGGGCTTGGTGGGGACAACAAGGTTCTTTGGGGTCATTTAGCATACATGCTTCTCTCAGTTGTGTGTCTTTCTCTCCCTATCATGTCAAGGGCCAAGTCCAAGAATGGTGGCCGGTGCCTACGGGAACGGCTAGAGAAGATTGGGCTCAACCTGCCTGCCGGCCGTCGCAAGGCTGCCAACGTGACCTTGCTGACCTCGTTGGTAGAAGGTGAGGGAGGCCTTGGGCAGGCATGAGCATGACTGCGAGTGGGCGTGTGTAGTGTTGTGGTATCTGTGTGTACTCTGTGTAGCACGTGAGTAAGGTGTATCTCTGGTCATCCTGTTTGTACAGTGCACACACATGCATGTGCAGTAAAGGGTGTGAATGTGGTAAAGGAATGAGGGGGTAGGAGCCCACTTTCCTGAGGCTGGTGACTGGCTTTGGGATACACGGTGGGCCAGGCTCCTGTCTCTGAGCTCGGAGCCCAGCTCTGGAGACCCCAGGGGAGGGCAGTGGAATGGAGGCTGCTGGTGGGCTGCAAGGGAAATCAGAGGGCAGCATCTGTAGAAGCAGGATGCCCCCTTCAGGGACTTGGAGGCTCGAGGCTGGGCTCCAGGCTCAGAGCCACACCTGGCAGTAACGCCAGCTCCCTTCCCCGCAGGAGAGGCTGTGCACCTGGCCCGAGACTTCAGCTACGTCTGTGAGACGGAGTTCCCAGCCAAGGCAGCCGCTGAGTACCTGTGCCGGCAGCATGCCGACCCCGGGGGACTGCATAGCCGCAAGAGCATGCTGCTGGCTGCCAAGTGAGTGAGGGCAGCACGCACAGGCACCATACACAGGTACAATGGACACCACTCCTGAGCAGCCATGTGACACCACATATGGGCACCACATGTGACCATCTGTGGGTTCGTCACCTACAGGCTAGCAGAGCTATGTGTGGGCACTACACTCACTGCCCAATGGCAGCACCAGTCTGGGCCTCCCCAAACCCCGAACCTCCTGTGTACCACCTGAGCCCTGCCCAGCAGCCCTAGCTCCAGTGACCGCCATCAGGCTCCAGGCCTTAGCTGACTCCTGTGACCTCGGCTCAGGCCTCCTCTCACTCCTGGGCTTTCACCCAGAGTCCCCCTCCACCTCACTGCACACGCACAGCGCCCCTGCCCAAGAGTATCCCATGGCTCACACTGCTACTGCATTCATTTTCAAACAAGGTGCTGGGGGGGGGGGGTACCTCAGGGTCTGTTTCATGAGCGAATAGTCCACTAAGACTTAGTTTTTTCTAAGATTTATTTTATTTATTTGAAATGTAGAGTTACAGAAAGGCAGAGAGAGAGAGAGAGAGATTTTTCATCCGCTGGTTCACTCTCCAGCTGGCCACCAACGACCAGAGCTGAGTCGATCTGAAGCCAGAAGCTTCCTCCAGGTCTCCCACACGGGTGCAGGGGCCCAAGGATTTAGGCCATTTTCCACTGCTTTCCCAGGCCACAGCAGAGCACCAGATCGAAGTGGAGCGGCTGGGACTTGAACCGGTGCCCATATGGGATGCCGGCACTGCAGGCAGGGGCTTTGCCCACTATGCCTCAGTGCCGGCCCCAGACTTAGTTTTTCAAATAGGATCCCTGTCTTAGTGCATTTGGGCTGCTATACCAAAATACTAGACACTGAGCAGCTTAGAAATAGTTTATTTCTCACAGTTCTGGAGGCTGGGAAGTCCAAGATCAAGTCAGACTCAGAATCTGCTGAGGGCTCGCTCTCTGGTCCATGGCACCTTTCTGTCGTGTCCTCACGTGGTAGAAGGAGTAAGCGTCTCTGTCTGGCCTCTTTTTAGGGCAGCAATCCCATTCATGAGGGCTGCACTCCCGTGACCTAATCACCCCACCAAAGCCCCACCTGCTGCTCTCATCGCCTTGCAGGGCACGGCTTCAGCAGAGGAATTTGAGGACACAAACATGCAGACCACAGGAGATCCATTGTGGAATCGAGAACCCCCAATCTGTAGACTGATCCAAGCTCCTGTGAGGGCCCCACCACCCCCACCCGCCCTGGCTGACCACACCTCCTTGGGCTTGCCCTTCTGCTCCTGCTTAGGACACCGGCCAGGTCCCCCACCTAATCCAGCCCTTCGGGTCACAGCTGTACCGTCCCTCCGTGGAGGCTTTCCTCCAGTCCCTGAAGCAGGGGAAAATCACAGATTCACAGGACTTCCAAGCCGAGACAGCACTGAGGCTGCGGCCGCTAGGGCAGTACCTGGAGACGCATACCTAGGGACCTAGGGCGGGCTGGCCTCAGGCATTAACCAGCTCACCAGTCAAGCTCTTCCTGGGTCCCAGGTGTGTCTGAGACACTGGCGGGGTTCCATGGTGACAGAAAGATGAGTGATTCTGTAGCCTGGGTCACACACAAGATGCATGAATGCCACGAACAATGACCACAAGCTGGCGCTGGATTCAAATTCCCGCTCGGGCCCTCTGGCAGGTCATCGAACGTGTCTACACCAGGCTCCTCGTGCATCCGAGGCAGTCGCACACAACAGGCTTCTTGCAAGGATTAAGCTAGCTCATGCGTTCAGTGTGGTCGGCACAGCATCTAGGCCTCAGTGTTTGCTGCCAGCTATTATTGCAGATGTATAAGGCAGATTCTAGATTGTTCCCTAGGTTTGTTTGTTTTTTTTTTTTTTTTTGGCAGGCAAAGTGGACAGTGAGAGAGACAGAGAGAAAGGTCTTCCGTTGCCGTTGGTTCACCCTCCAATGGCCGCCGCGGCCGGCGCACTGTGGCCGGCGCACCGCGCTGATCTGAAGCCAGGAGCCAGGTGCTTCTCCTGGTCTCCCATGCGGGTGCAGGGCCCAAGGACTTGAGCCATCCTCCACTGCACTCCTGGGCCACAGCAGAGAGCTGGCCTGGAAGAGGGGCAACCGGGACAGAATCCGGCGCCCCAACCAGAACTAGAACCCGGTGTGCCAGCGCCGCTAGGCAGAGGATTAGCCTATTGAGCCACGGCGCCGGCCATAGTTATTTCAAAGACAAACTTCTGGGAAGCACTAGGTGCTTGTGTAGGCAGGGGGATCAAGGAGACCCTCCTGGATAAGGCAGCGAGGACAGGTCATCCACAGGGAGACGGTAGGGTATTGGCATGTGCCATTTACTAGCTGTGTGCTACAGGGCTAGTCACTTAACTCCTCTGAACTTGTTTCTTTTCTGTAAAACGTGCAGATTGTCGGGAGGGTAAGCAATTGTATAGATAATGCATAGAAAGTGCCCAGCGTGCAGCAGGTCCTTCTCTGGGCTCAAGCCTTTGTTTTTAAACCTCTGACCCTCTTTCCGCACCAGGCAGATCTGCAAGGAGTTTGCAGACTTGATGGCACAGGACCGCTCACCCCTGGGCAACAGCCGCCCAGCGCTCATCCTGGAACCCGGAGTGCAGAGCTGCCTGACCCACTTTAGCCTCATCACCCACGGCTTCGGCGGGCCCGCCATCTGTGCTGCCCTAACTGCCTTCCAGAACTACTTGCTGGAGTCACTCAAGGGACTGGACAAGATGTTTCTAAGCAGTGCGAGCAGTGGGCAGGGTGAAACCAAGGCTTCGGAGAAGGACGCCAAGCATCGGAAATAACCGTTTTCCCTGCCCCATCCCTAGGGGGCTCCCAAGGCCAGAAAAGAGGTCTTAGCTCCTGAGGGTGGACCTGAAAGGACTAAAAGGTGGGATTCGAGTCAGGCGTTCATCCAGACACAGAGTCAGGGATCTGCGTTGGCTCAAGGGAGGGTGGCCTCTGTGGGCATTTCTTGCTAAGTTAAGGCCCAGGTGTCTATCTCGTGTGCAATTTTCTCTCCCTTGATGGCTGAGAAGGGCTTGGATAGGAAATTGTGAAAACTCTGGCTCCCGGAGCAGAGTCCTTCCCACCGGGTGCCTGCGCAGCAGTGGGTACGCCTAGGGGCCGACACCTTCCTGTTTTTTATTGATGGCAGGAGGGAAGCTGTTAACAAAACAGAGGTGCTGAGGAGCTGGCGCCCCTTCTCCCAGAATCTCCTACCCACAGAAAACGGGTGCTGGCAGGAGAGCCCAGTGGGCTTTTTGGGCCTTTCCCACGTGTGGAGAAAAGCAGACAGGAGGGGCCCTCAAGGAACAAAGAACATAAAGCACAAATTGCAGAACCTGAACCCAGGCTGCACATCATGGTACTACTGCTGTCTGTCCTATTTATTTATGTATGTTGTCATTAAATTTGAAAGTTTAAAGATGTCTAGTGCAACTTATTTATCACAGTGCAGTGGGGACTTATTTCACTGTTTTTGGCTGGACCAGGAGGGAGGGGGTGCTTTTGCTTGCAGAGGGCTTTGGGGTGGCCCAGGAAGGATGATGGGTGTGTCAGGTACCCCAAGACTGTCACTGGGGGTATGTCAGTCACCCTGAGGCTGTCACTGGGATTTTGTATTTGCTGTGGTTTCTCTTGCCCTGCAGGTGATGTGCCTCCCTATCTCTCATGTTGCTTTCTCATTCTCTTAATAAAACTTTTTCATATGGAAGCCTCCCTGTCCTTCTTTAGCCCAGGCCTAGATTTGTCTCCTAAGAGGACAAGGTCACTGGGGAGAGGCAGGACCTGGAAAATAAGAGGTCACACTGGGATAAAAGGAGCCTGTAAGGGGAGAATTTAGGAGGGGGCTGTGGGCAGCTCCAAGAGGGGGTGCAGATGTTGGTGGGTCTGTTTGGATTCTCATGTGCCTACTGGTTTGTGTGACAGATGTGTGTCAAGTGATTAGTGACTTGATGGGCCTGTGGGTAAGTATGCCAGCCAGGCTGTTAGGTCTATGTGACTGATATGTTACCATAACTGTGGTAAGTCTGTATGTGTGTGTGATGAAAATTCTAATATAGCTCCTTAAGGCATTGTTTTAAAAATTTATTTGAGGGGCCAGCATTGTCTCCTGCGGAGCTGGGATCGCATATGGGTGGTTTTTGTCCTGGCTGCTTCACTTCCAATCCTGCTCGCTAAAAATATCTTGGAAAAAGCAGAAGATGGCCCAAGTGTCTGGGCCCCTGCCACCCACGTGGGAAACCCAGATAAAGCTTGTGGCTCCTGGATCCTGGCTCCAGCCTGGCCCAGCCCTGGCTATTGTGGGAATTTGGGCAGTGAACTGGCAGATGGAAGATCTGTTTGTCTTCCCCCTCTCTTCCTGTAACTCTTTCAAATAAATAAATCTTTTTTAAAAATTTATTTGTGAGGCAGAGAGGGAGAGAGAAACTCCATCTGCTGGTTCACTGCTCAAATTTATAAAACAAATCCTTTCTCCATTTATTTCCTTTGCAGTTTAAGGTGTTGAAAAACTGTTTCCCTAACTCACCCCTAATCCACTCTTCAATTTGCTTTAGTCTAGCTTCTCTCTATACCGGTCTACTGAAACCCATGCAGCTCAGCTGTCAACAACCACAATGTCAAAATAAAGGCCTTTCTTCTAGGTTTCACAGCAGCATATGACATGGCTTTTCTGAAACACTCTCTTCTGTGTTTCCCAACTTCCAGTTTACCCTGACCTCACTGATTCCAACTCTGTCATCGTTGGAGCTTCCTTTTCTTGACTTCTAAATGCTGGCCTTCCTCACAGCTTCTCTTCTCAATCCACACTCTCTCCCTGGATGGTCTCATTCAATTCTGCAGCTCTATATATCATCTATGTGCTGCTAACTCCTGAATTTATATTTGCAGCCTCAATTGCTCTCTGAATTCCAGGCCTGGGCTTACAACTCTCTGCCTGATGTCTACACTGGATTGTCTAACGGGCATCTCAAATTTATACCCAAATGGAGTACTTGATTCGAGTAGTCAAATCTTCACTCCTCAAATGTCTCACTGTAGTAAACAGCACCACCTTACACCAGCTGCCCAGACCAGGAACTGGAGTCTCATTTGGCTCTTCCCGCGTGCTCAATTCCTCTACAAGTTTTACTGACTCCAAGTCCCTCTTCCTCTTTCCATCGCCATGGCCATCACCTAGTCCTCTGGTCTACCGCAATAGCCCCTGACTGGTCTCCTATCACTGGTGCATTTTCATGCTAAGGCTTTGTACAATCTGCACACTGCCTACTTCAATCTCAAACTGTTTTGTTTGCCACTCACTTTGCCCAGGCACACTAGCTTCCCTTCTGTCCCTCAAACCACCACTTTGCTCTGTGCCTCAGGACTGGTGCACTCACTGTTCCCTTGACCTGGAATGCCCTTCTTTTTTGCAGGGGTGCTGTCAGGGACAGATGTTGAGGTGTGTGGCAGAAGTGAAGGGTGTGCTAGGAACATTGGGTCTGGTCATCCCCACTCAAGGAGATTTCCCAAGAAATTTCAAAGCCTCAATCTACCCATATGAAAGGGCACATGGCAGGAAGGCTGGAAGTATGTTCTGCTTTAACTGAAGGCCAGACCCAGCAAGAGTCTCCACTATTACCTTGGGCTCTGGGAAGCTGAGGGGACTAAAGGAGATAACCGACAGACAGCACTTAGGCAGTGCCCAGAATACAGTAACAAATCAATAAAGGGTTGAAAATATCCAGAAGGTAAACAGAAACCAATTTACCAAGAACTTTTCAGTGCTGGGCAATTTTCCCTAAGGCAAGGACCAGGCTGTCCTCACCAAGTCCTATTTGTTTGCCAAGGTCACGAGGCAAGTCAGCCTCACAGTATTTGTCCGCTCCAGCACTCCATTTCCAGGGCATCCCCTGGCCCTCTGCAGAGAGGCTCATGGGCCTGACCCCAACAAGGGGAAGCAGGTCCTCCCAACCCGTGCCCTCAAGCTCTGCTATGCCAGGACATGAGCCAAACATTAATGGTACAGAGGAAGTTCAGTGTGGAGACAGTGTAAATGGTCTAAGAACCTTCTAATGAGGTCTCAGTGTTTTAATCTTCTAATGCGTATTTTTTTTTTTACCCCATAGCCAAATAAACTGTTTTATCCCGACTAGTTGGGCTTAGCTGTAAGGAAAAGTAGATGCTGATTAGGGAGCTCAAGAATTTTATACTCCCTTAAAGACAAGACTTTGTTGGTCATAGTCTTCCAGGAATAAGAAAAGAGCAGCCATTGAAAACCTTCTCTCCCTCAAACTTCCTGAAGGAAGGTGAGGGCAAGTTATGGGCCCTTCTCTTCCCAGACACACATAGGTAGCCCCTCCCGATTAGCCACACCTTCATCTTCCAGTTTCAGTCACCCACAGTCAACTGAGATCTGAAAATAGTAAATGGGAAATTCCAGAAAAAACATAAGTTTTAAATTGCAAGTTTTAAATTCCAAATCGTGTGATGAAATCTCACCAACCTGCTCTATCCTGCTGGGATGTAAATCATCCCTGTGTCCAGAGTGTCCACACTGTATACACTACCTGCCCATTAGTCAGAGAACAGCTGTTTTAGTTGTCAGAATGTCACAGTATGGCAGTGCTTATGTTCAAACGACCTTTATTCCACTTAACAACGGCCCCAAAGTACTAGAAAAGCAATGCAAAGGAGGAACCAGGCAACAAAACCTGGAAAGACAGATAACTCTGGGGTTATGTAGCAACCCGGGCCAGGCACACAAGAAAAACCGTAACAACATAAGGTTCCATACTAGTCATGGCTTCCGACCTCCCACTGGAAGCCTGGGATGTATCCCCTACAGGTAAGGGAAGGACTACTGTACGCGTGCACACGGGAGCTAAGCAGAGGCAGACGTCTAGAGAGAATCCTGAGAATGTCCCTCTCTTGCTTGAGCACTGCTGGTGCTTCCACCAGAGGGCCAGCTCAGGAGATGGTGACGGGACCCTGGGCTTCAGTGCAGGCGGAGCAGCCTCAGCTGCTGCTGTTCAGCTGGCAAACCCCAGAGCTGCTCGAGCCATCTCAGCACCCTCTCCTCTGGCCCTCAGAGCCTCCTTGTCGGCCTTTCCATCTGTCTCTTACTAGGCAAGGCTGAACTTCCCTACCCTGAGGCAAAACAGCTGCTCTTTGCCAACCTAACCCCTTCCCACCACAAACCTGGGCAGAAATAAATTGTTTTCTGTGTATCATGCACCTAAAGCAGATGGAAGACAATCAGAGCAGCGTTTGGCCAGGAGTAATAAAGAATTAAAACCTTCCTGGTATTTTTCAAACTTCAAGAAATTGGTTTAGGACACAGCTGGCATTAAAAAATAAATAAATAAATAAATAAATAAATACCCAGCAGAAACAAACACAACAGAAAATATCAGCAAGCAGAAGCATGATTCAACACACACATACAGAACTGCAAGAAAAATTCCACAAAGCAATGCTTACTCTCTTGTAGTGCATATATATAGAATCAATTTTTCTGTGAACTTTTGAAGCAGCTTGGTATACAAGTGTGAAGTCAGAAATGTATCCTGAGACCATGTAAAGTTAGATATGAGGTGTAGAAGTAGGGAAGGGGGCCAGTATTGTCATGAAGCAGATTAAGCCGCTGTCTGCAATGCCAGCATCCCATATGGGCACCAGTTCAAGTCCTGGCTGCTCCTCTTCCGATTCAGCTCTCTACTATGGCCTAGGAAAGCAGCTGAAGATGGCCCAAGTGTTGGGCCTCTGCACCCACATAGGAGACCTGGAAGTTACTGGCTTCAGATCGGCCCAGCTTTGACCATTGTGGCCATCTGGGGAGTGAACCAGTGGATCGAAGACCTTTGTCTCTGTCTCTAACTCTGCTTCTCAAATAAATTATATATATTTTAAATATAATGAATTATATTATATATATATAAATTGTATATATATAGAGAGAGACTTGGGAGGCTGGCGCTGCAGCGTAGCAGGTAAAGTAGCTGCTTGCAGTGCCTGCATCCCTTATGGGTGTCAGTTTGAGTCCCAGCTGCTCTACTTCTGATCTAGCTCTCTGCTATAGCCTGGAGAACAGTGGAGGATGGCCCAAGTTCTCGGGCTCCTGCACCCACGTGGGAGAGCTGGAAGCTCCTGGCTTCGAATCACCCCAGCTCCGGCCATTGAGGCCATGTCGAGAGTGAACTACTGGGTGCAAGACTTCCCTGACTTTCTGTCACTCTATCTTTCACATAAATAAATACAATTTTTTTTTCATATAAAGATTTATTTGAAAGAGTTACACAGAGAGAGAAGAGGCAGAGAGAGAGAAAGTCTTCCACTCGCTGGTTCACTCCCCAATTGGCTGCAATGGCCAGAGCTGCAGCGATCCAAAGCCAGGAGCCAGGAGCCTCCTCCAGGTTTCCTATGCAAGTGCAGGGGCCCAAGGACTTGGGCCATCTTCTACTGCTTTCCCAGGCCATAGCAGAGAGCTGAATGGGAAGTCAAATCTTGAACTGGCGCCCAAAAGGCATGCCACCACTTCAGGCCAGAGCAATAACCTACTGAGCCACAGTGCCGCCCCTCACATAAATAAATAAATCTTAAAGAAAAAAAAATGACTTGGAATAGAGCTAAAAGCCCAAATTATGCATATTCACAGTGGTTCTAGAGGTTGATGATATGAATAATTCTTCCCCATTTATTCAATGATTTGCTTTCTTCTTATGGTTTAAAGCATTTACTACTGGTATATTAAAATATGTCTAAGACACTTCAACCTGACGTTAACTCAGTACTATCAATATGAATGTTAAGATCTGTAGGTAGTATCCTAGACAGAGGCTATATTTCACCTCAAACAAGCCAAAAACCTACCAGTACATGGTATTAGGAGTAGCACGAATTGGATAAAGCAGGGTCTTAGCCCAAGATAACTATGTAGCGGCAGGCGCTGTGGCTCACTAGGCTAATCCTCCGCCTGCAGCGCTGGCACCCCAGGTTTTAGTCCCGGTTGGGACGCCAGATTCTGTCCCAGCTGCTCCTCTTCCAGTCCAGCTCTCTGCTGTGGCCCGGGAAGGCAGTGGAGGATGGCCCAAGTGCTTGGGCCCTGCACCCGCATGGGAGACCAGGAGGAAGCACCTGGTTCCTGGCTTCAGAACAGCGCAGCGGGCCGGCCGTAGCGACCACTTGGGGGGTGAACCAACAGAAGGAAGACCTTTCTGTCTCTCTCTGTGTCTAACTCTGTCAAAAAAAAAAAAAAAAAAGGTAACTATGTAGCATCAGCTATGGCATAGGGGCCAGTAAACCATGTTTCAATAAGCCCTAAAGTTGCACACTAGATGAACACTAAAGTTAGAACCACAGCTCCAAAGAATCTTTAGTCCTGTTTTTTTTTTTTTTAAACAGGACTGAAGGTAAACATTACTTGGGAAGTTTTTAAAGAAATTCCTGGGGCCGGAGTCATGGCACAGCTGGTCAAGCCACTGCCAGTGACATAGACCTCCATATGGATGCAGGTTTAAGTCCTGGCTGCTCCACTTCTGATCCAGCTCCCTGATAGTGCACCTGGGAAAGCAATGGAAGATGACCCAAGTGCTTGAGCCTTGAGCCTCCTCTGAGTCTCCCACCTGGGTACAGGGGCCCAAGCACTTGGGCCACCCTCCACTGCTTTCGCAGGCCATAGCAAAGAGCTGGATCAGAAGAGCAGAAGAGGAGCAGCCAGGACATGAACAAGTGCCCATATGGGATGCCAGCACTGCAGGTGGAGGCTTAGCCTCTATGCCACAGTGCCAGCCCTCAAATGAATAATCTTAAAAAAAAAAAACTCATTTGGTAGTTCTGATAAAAAAAAAAAAAAACACACCTAGTTAAGATCTACTACTGTTTAGGGGGGATGGGCAATCATTGTGGCACTGTTACTTCAAGTCCCAGCAAAGTTCCTGATTCCAACTTCTTGCAACCTAAGGCAGCAGGTGATGGCTCAAGTACATGGGTCTCTGTCACCCACGTGGGAAACCTGGAGTGAATTGCTGGCTCCTGGTTTCAGCCTGTCCCAGCTCTGGCTGTTGCAGGCACTGGGGCAGTAAACCAGCAAATAAGAGATCTTTATCTCTCTTTATGCCTTTAACGCCCTCCCCCACCCCTCAAAAAAACAAAAACTGCTTTTAGTGGCCCCAGTTAAAAGAAGGTACATCATTCCCAAAAAGCTAGATTAAAATATATTTAATGAAATGCCATTGGGATAAGGCTGGCATTATGTTGCAGCAGGTTAAGCCACTGTTTGTGATGCTAGTATCCCACACCGAAGTCCTGAGTGCTCTGCTTCTAATCAAGTTCCCTAATGTGCCCTGGAAAGCAGCAGCAGATGGCCATGTGCTTGGGACCCTGCCACCCATGAGGAAGACTAGGATGGAGTTCCTGGCTTCTGGCTTCAGTCTGGCCTAACTCTGTTGCGTACATCTGGAGAGTGAACTAAAGGATGTAAGATCTCTTTGTCTCCCTTTCTCTGTCACTCTGCCTTTCAAATAAATAAATAAATCTTCAGAAAAAGAAAGCCCATGGTATATCAATTTAATAGAATATTATGCAAGTCTTTTATTGATCTGTTTGTACTAATAGAAAATAATTTCTGGGGCTGGTGTAATGGGCTAAGCCTCTGCCTGCAGCACCAGTCCCATATGGGAGCCGGTTTGTGTCCCAGCTGCTCCTCCTCCAATCCAGCTCTCTGTTGGGGCCTAGGAAAGCAGTGGAAGATGGCCCAAGTGCTTGGGCCCCTGCACTCAGGTGGATGACCTGGAGGAAGCTCCTGGCTTCTGGCTTCAGATCAGCCCAGCTCTGGCCGTTATGGCCATTTGGGGAGTGAACCAGCAGATGGAAGACCTTGCTCTCTCTCCCTCTGTCTGTAACTCTACTTCTCAAATAAATAAAATCTTTTTAAAAATCTCTAATATAGTTTTAAATGAAATAAGCAACATGTAAAACATTTAAATATTTTTTAAAGGAGATTTGTGTGGGGCTGGTGCTGAGGCACAGCGGGTTGAAGCCCCAGACAGTGGCACCAGCGTCCTATATAGATGCTGGTTCAAGTCCCAGCGGCTCCATTTCTGATCCAGCTCCCTGCTAATGCACCAGTGGAGGATGGCCCAAGTCCCTGGACCCTTGAGCCCACATGGGACACGTGGAGGAGGCTCCTGGCTCCTGATTTCAGATCAGCTCAGCTTTGGCCATTGCAGCGATTTGGAGACTGAACCAGTGGATGGAAGATCTCTTGTCTCTACCTCTCTCAGTAGCTCTTTCCAATAAAATAAATCTTAAAAAACAAAACAAAAAGGAGATGTGTCTTTGTATGCATGTGTATGCATACTTTATACAGGAACAGAATTTCTTAAAAGACAGGTAAGGAGAAAGACAGCCCTGGTAAAAAGATAATTCTTCTTCTAGTTCCTTTCTTGGGTGATAGGTAAACTCAGACCCAAACCAAAGAGCTGAATTTATCCATATTCAGTTTTATTCTATATTAACCATCTATCAAGAGTGCAACGTCAAGAGAGTAGAAAAAAAATAAAGGCGCACATCAAAAAAGTTTCCTGACAAGTGGGAGGGAAGGCATGACGTTAGGAGCCCTGCTTAGGGAAGGAAATGTTGTCCAAGTCATGGATGCCATTTTTGTCAATGATTCGAACACTGAAGGTCGGCAGATTCAGGATGAAGCGCTTTTGGAGCTGCAGAGAGACATGAAGGAAATTAGTCAAAACTGCTGAGCATTAACCATGTGCCAAGCCTTGTTCTAGATGCTAGGGATACAAGAACAAAAGCAATGTTGCTTTAGTAGAACTGATACCCTAATGGGGGCAGTTGGTATGGGTACTGAGGAAAGCCCAAATGCTAGCTGGGGCCTGATTGGAAGGCAGTGAGTGTGAAATGGGAGATGCAGGGCCGGTGCTGTGGTGCAGTGGGTAAAGCTGCAGTGCTGGCATCCCATATAGGCGCCAGTTTGAGTCTCGGCTGCTCCGCTTCTGATTCAGCTCTCTGCCATGGCCTGGGAAAGCAGTAGAGCACCCGCATGGAGACCCGGAAGAAGCTCCTGGCTTCTGGCTTCGGATTGGCACAACTCCAGCTGTTGCGGCCAACTGGGGACTGAACCAGCAGATCGAAGACCTGTCTCTCTGCCTCTCCTCTCTCTGTATAACTCTGTCTTTCAAATAAATAAATAAAGCTTAAAAAAAAAATGGGAGATGCAGCAGGGAGCCTGTCTCTGTCAGTCAGCTGATGAAAGAATGAGACAATTCAATCTTCTCATCCCAACAGTCTGCTACCAATTAGTCTGGTAAACAGACCTCTCAAAATCTCTCAAGGTGAGCAGTAGGCTAATGTGGGTATGTGGGTAGTGAGCTAATGTGGAATGACTGATCTAGGAACAAGCTCCAGATGAAAGTGGTGCACTCCTGGGTCCCAAAAGTTTGCTCCAATCACCCACCCAAATTATAAGGCCCGGGTAAGTGTGTGCTTGTGTATGCAGCAGAGGGGTGGTAGGAAGATGGAAACAGAATTGCTCTGCTGCTGTCTCAGTCCAGGCTGACCTGTCATCAAGGTCTCTGTATTCACCTCAGGCCCTGCTTGCAAGGCTGTTCCAAAGGAGCTGTGGTCTACATGCCTGGAAGCAGACAGCCCCACTAACCTGGTTGGTGATTACTAAGGACATCTGAGGACATCTTTGCTTCTGTGGCAACCCTTCCTGGACCCCATTAGAAGTCTTCAGAGAGAAGTCACCAAGCTTCCTACCTGCTCTCTTAAGAGCCTGTCCCAGAAACACCCACCTCCCCAGGCTTAAGCCCTCCCTCCCTTGATGTACGCCATTTCCTTTGCAGCTAAGGACTGGTTAGCAACAGCCCATTCCATTTCCAGAGTTCTCCCTGGCTGATGACTCTCGTGTCCAGATCAGGACCCCTTTTTTTATATCCTTGGGGACTAAAGTCTCAAAAGCACTTGATATTCCAGTAGCTTCTTCCTGGAAGCTCCTTGCAACTCTTGGGGCTACCAGACTAATAGAGCCTCAGCTGAATGGTTAAGAAAAGCACATGAGTTTATTGTTGGCTTCTGCTTTGGAAAGGGGATTTGCAAACAAGAGGAAGAAGGAAGAGAGGAGGCACTGTGGACTGAAAATGCAGGCTTGTTTAAGAGGCAAACTGACATGACTTCCAGTGCTCCCATCTGCTCTTAACCTCCTACTCTCTCACTCATCTTTAGGCTACAAGAACAGTAAAGGAATATAAAAAAGTTTAATGGAGCTGCCTTTTCATCTCCTCATCCTAGATTCACACCCAAAGCTTTATAGACTCTCAGGAAGAGTATCAGATGGGTGGGGTTCATATTCCAGGACCCACAAATCAAAGGCTGCTCTCCCCTTCTGCCTAAAGCTTCCCAGTTTGCTTTCAATGGCTCCAAAATGCTCAGGGTGGCTTTTACTCCAGGTTACAGGGACTCATGCACGGTTGCAGGAGCAGACAGTATGGCAATTAAAGGTGGTCCAAGAACGGAGCAGTTATAATATGGTCCCAGCTACTGCCTGTAGCAAAATAGCCTGGGATTGTTAGTTAAAAAGAGATCAAAATAGCTGGGATTACCAGTTAAAGATTCTCAGCCTTGACCTCAGGACAGTGGTATCAGAATTAGGAGGTATAGACAGGGATCTGCTTTTTAAACAAGTTCCCTCCACAACACATAAGTCCAATGAAGTTTTAGACCCACTGGTCCTGATGACCCAGAAAGATAATTACACTGTGGAAACTGACATGGGTGCAGAGATAATCCACAAGAGAAAAACAATCTTGTTACCCAGTTGAAACTAACCCTGGCAGCAACTTCACATCTGGTTAGTGGGTATTTATTACATCTTCCTGCAAGGATCAGAACAACTAGAACTGAGGACAGGACCAAACAGAGCAGCAGAGACATTCCCATCAGGATCCCATGGCCATTACTCACCTCCTCCAGACATTTCCTGAGCAGCTCTACTGCCCTATCGCGAGAGATGGCTGGAAGAGAACACAGAGGCCAAGCACTGAGCATGCTGACATTAAGCCCAACTCTTTTAATTCCTTCCAGCATTGAAGTTTCAAACTTCTCAGGTCTGAATGCCACACAAACAGAAAAGGCAAAATATGTTCAACCTTCTAGCCTGTAGCAAATTTACTCCATATGCAGCTGAGGGTGTCCCAGACCCTGTGCTCCAGCAGCCACAAGCCATTGCAAATTGATTTGCTCTAGAGGAGGGTAAGCATGATGGAATTTTGCCTCCCCTGGCCAAGGCCCATCTCTTAGGAAGTCCAGAGGCCTGCCTCTCTTTTTAATGGCCCATTCCTCCTCTATTCCCTTTTAATCCAGAGTTTAAATCAATTCCATCTGCCCTGGCCAGCTGCAAATTAGGGGAAAGGAGGACAGGGCCAGAGTTTTAGCCTTACTTTCCCAGCTGGGTCTCAGTTTCACAATGGGAAAAGAATTCATAGCAAGGGGCTGTAAAAAAATAGGAGGCAAAGAAGTGTCTGACGGCATGGCAAACCTGGATGACATATGATGCAGTTAGGCTTCAGAGGCTGCTGGTGGTTATTCTGGTAGGCAAATCAGCTGTATTATTGACAGATGCCAAAGCTAGAAACAGTTACCAGGAGACCAGGCTAATTCTGTTCAGGATGAGGCCTGGAGCTCTAGCATGACTGAGGTTGACAAAGAGGGCAGCATCAAAATGGAATGAACATGCCAGAGTCTTACAATGTTGACAGGGATGAACTGAACATTAGGAGAGAACTGGCTATCTGTGCTGTACCTACAGATTGTAAAACCCAAGAATTCCAAGTGCTGATTGCCTACAGCTAAAGGCAAGGTTGGGACTGGGGTCAGGAGATAGAACTTAACACAGAAATGTCCCTGGGTCTGAACCCTGCCAAGCTGACAGCTTATGGACAAGCAGAAAGACAGCTTTTTCTGGCCGGAGGAAGCAGCCATCAGGTGATAAGAACTAAGGGCAAGGCCAAGCTTGTCACGCCAGGGACCTATTCATCCTCACAAAGTTTAAAACAAATACACAAATCACTTGGGTTACTTGCTCCTTCTTGGTAGCTGAGACGCCAATAAACATCCAGGCAGAGCAAATTAATGAAAAGCTTACTTGTAAGTAACTGAGGAACTACAGACCTTAATAACAATGTTTTACTCACTATGACATCTACTCCAACTCTCCTTTAAAACAAACAGAACAAAACCCACCTCCACAGATATGCACTATCTCATTTTGGATGGCAATAGAGGGACTTTTAACGGACTTTTTGAAGACCATACTGAGCTAAGGGAAAGAGCAGCTTCCAAAGGGCACTGCTTGAACTTCTAAGAAGCCATCTTCTATTCAAGACCGGGTCACCCAACTCTAAGGGTAGACCAAACTGAGAAGCAGCTGAAGGCACAGCTCTGCCACTGCTCCTTAGCTGGACTGCTGATACTTACTGGGTGTGTAGTATCGGTCCAGGATACTGAGAGTCAGGAAGGCACCATAGCCATGGGCTGCAAAAGGGGCCTTGGCCAAAGCTGCCAGGTAGTCCATGTAGTAGAGTGCTGGCCCCTCATGTTCATCATAGCCAGCCAGGAGGAGGTTCACATGATATGGGGTCTGCAACAGAAAGACACAGCAAAGTAATGATTAAAGCAGAACACCAACAGATCTTCTTATGGCAAATGGGGTTTTCAACTCTTGATGAATAAGAAAACATGAGCAGCAGATGAGGAAATACAGTGGGAAAAAAACAAAAACAAAACAAAAAACCAGAAATCTGAGGACCTGGGATGTGTTAAGAGGTTGAGAGGTAGACTTGTTTTCTCTGAACAGAACAATTTTTAGGCATATGAAAAAGCTGCTTTCTGAGGCTAGCACTGTGGCCTAGCAGGTAAAGCCACTGCCATCTTGGTGCTGGTATGAGTCCTGGCTATTCCACTTCTGATCCAGATCCCTGCTAATGCACCTAGGAAAGCAGTGGAAGATGGCCCAAGTGCTTGGGCCCCTGCACCCACATGGGAGACATGGAAGAAGCTCTTGTGGTGAGAATTTGAATTGGTCCCTCTTATAATAGTATTGAAATTAAGTCTACTTAATTTATCAAGTCATGTTCATGCTCTGATTTTATATACTTGTATCTATCAACAAACACTGTGATACTTGTTAAAAAAAAAAAAAAAAAAAAAAAGCTCCTAGCTCTGGATCAGCACAGCTCAGGCTGAGGCAGCCATCTAGGGAATGACTCTTTCTCTGTCTCTCCCTCTCTCTCTTTCACATAAAATAAATAAATCTTGGGGGGGGGGGGGAAGCCCCGCTTCTCAAAGTCCATGAATAAGAACCTATTGCAAAAGCATTTCAAAGGCAAAACATAGTCACTCTTGTGCCATTCCTAATTGGTGAGATAAACAAAACACAGTTGTGAAAGTGCCACGCCACAGAAAGAAGAAAGCAGCAGTTCCACCACATCATCCAAGATATAAAAGCTCACTCTTGGCACCCAGACCAAAACCACAAATGGTACACTGGATGCCATACTATTAAAGAAACAAATCTTGAGGTGGGAAAGGTCAGGAGGCCTCAAGTATTTAAGCCAAATTGGTAGAGTTTTAATGAAGACAACAGTAATGCAAACCCATAGACTAAGATACATGATAACTCTAGACGAGCCAGTAGCTTTAGGTGAAATGCTAACACTGTCCTAATATAACAAGGCTCCCTAAGACAACCTAATATTTTTTTTTTTGTCAATGAGACAAACAGAGTAATTACAACTTACACTTATAGGTATCCTGTCATTGAATTGCAACCTGCAAATCTAAAAATCAAAGTTATCATAGAGAATCTTAACTAGATCTGCCTTGCTCTTCTCTTCTCCAAAGGGATGTTTTGGTTTTTTTCTACATCAGCTGGATCATTTACCGCATTAAATTCAGTCTGTCTGTGACCCCAGGCTTCGCAGTGGCACTCCCATTTTCTATGGCTTCATTTTCCTCTGCAGAATGTATTTTTCCTCTTGCATTTGCTTCAGTGGGTAGTGAGCAGGTCTTGCCTGTGTTTGTGTGCCCATCCCTGCACTTATGTATTCCATTACATTAGCATATAGTACATTGGTATATTATTAGTATATAGCACATTAGATGGAACTCCCTATCATGGAACATAAAATAATAACAATCAATCAATGGTCCTAAAAATGGCATTTTGCATTCTTTGAACACTGATTAACATGGGCATGTGGTACTCTGAAGAAACTCATGTTAAAAAAACACATGAACGGCCCGCACCGCGGCTCAATAGGCTAATCCTCCGCCTGCGGCGCCGGCACACCAGGTTCTAGTCCCGGTTGTGGCGCTGGATTCTGTCCCGGTTGCCCTTCTTCCAGGCCAGCTCTCTGCTGTGGCCTGGGAGTGCAGTGGAGGATGGCCCAAGTCCTTGGGCCCTGCACCCGCATGGGAGACCAGGAGAGGCACCTGGCTCCTGGCTTCGGATCAGCGCGGTGCGCCGGCCATTGGAAGGTGAACCAATGGCAAAAGGAAGACCTTTCTCTCTGTCTCTCTTTCTCACTGTCCACTCTGCCTGTCCAAAAAAAAAAAAAAAAAAACATATGAAAATATTTTTTATTTACTTGGAATTTCAATCCAGCTCTGCTTAGGAAGTAGGTGGAGTTAAGACCTCTGGAAGATGACAGAGGAGCCCTAACCTCCAAACAAGTGTCTGTCCTGGGGATAAGACAGTGGATAGTCTCAGAGGATTAGGAATTGAACAGCAGTAGTCAAGACTTCTGAGAAAATAATTACCTGCCTATCACATTTCCCAGTGGGTAGTGTGCTGCCTTCTGCCAAGCTCTAGAATTCTGTCACAGTCTCTGACTACCTTCTTAGTAAGTCTGACCTTAGGCAAGACACTTAACCCCTATGAGCTCCTCTTTTCTTATGAGTAAAACTGGGTTAATTAATCCTTTTCCTTTCTACCTTCTAGGGAGTAGGGTGAGAAAAAATAATAGAGGTGAAATGTTTCATGCTCTGGAAGAAAAAAAATTACTTAAATTCCTAGTATACTAGCTATATCCTAGTCTGCTTTCCACAGCTTTCCACTTAAACAACAAAATCTTTGTCTACATTTCCTAAAGATAAAATATATAACAGCATTTTTGAAAGTGTGAAAACAGCACTGCAAAATCTGGCAGACACCAAATACCTTGGTGTTCTTACAGTTAAAATTAGAATAGAGAGAATAGCACATGGATTCCAACTGGCTTCCTTCTCTAACAGATTAGTAATAGTCTCTTCCCTATCACAAGATAAATCAATCCTTTTGCTAAGAGTACAACTCTATTCTCCTCCACTCACTGGCCGCTGAACACCCACTGCAAGGTTAGCTAATACAATTTTATCACATTGCAACAGTATATTAAGTATCCTAAAGAGGCCTTAACCAGCAGAATCCAGTATCTGTCCCTAATGAACATTTTGCCTATATCATGAGGTTAAATTGTACTTAAAATAACTAATGCTCTTTTAAAAGCCAGAAGATATTACATGAAATCTTTTGTCAACAAAATTTCAGAAGCAAACTGTTTTGCTTAACTGGTCTATACAACATCATTTATCCTCAAGCATTTGATTCACATACTCACCAAAGTTGGTATTCAGAAGCTACCACTTGTGGTACAGAAAATAACTCACAAATACTGTGTGACTCCAAATTACAACTTTTGCATGTGTGAGATGCTTAAGCATAAATAAATGATGCTATCCAGACTAATTAAATCAACATATCTGTGCAACAACTTGCAGTTTCTGAAATTTTTCTGACAATGCTCCATCAAAGATCTCTGTGTCACACTAGTTTTTAAAATTATTATTATTTCCAAAAAGTCTTGTGTATGTCACTCCCTCACACCTCTAGAAACCGTGACATCCAAAGTGACAAACCCACGGTTATGGGTTTCTTGAATATTACACTTCCTCATGTTCCTGATTCATTAGTATTTTCCTGGAATGAGATAAATTTTAAGACATCCAATTTTGTGCTAGTCTTAACAGCATACACAGGTGTGACTGCTTGTAGTTTGTTTGGAAAAAATATGTGGCACAATCCATGTTCAAACCTCTATGCTAATTACAAATTACAAGGACTATGTCTGGCTTCTTCAATGATGTACAAGCAAACAGTAAATGCTCAATAAATATATACTGAATGAGTACTAATAATCATGCCACAAAGCATTATACAGATTTTAATACATAAGGCTAATGCTTACTATCACAAGAAAAGACGAAGAAAACCACTAATCCAATATCACAAAGTGATAGGCCCTACTTCTGAGAATTAGTTCAAGTTTCAGTTAACTACCAGCATTTCTACGAATTCACATACATGTGTACTGCTACCTCCCTTTAGACATGAGTTACTAAATAAAAGCAAAGCTTAGGACACAGGTCAACCATTTGGAAGCAAATAAAGTGATCAACAGTTGGAGCCGGTACTATGGTGTAGCGGGTAAAGCCGCTGCCTGCAGTGCTGCCATCCCATAATGGGCACTGGTTCTAGTTCCAGAAGCTCCACTTCTGATCCAGCTCTCCTGTGGCCTGGGAAAGCAGTGTTAGATGGATCAAGTCCTTGGGTCCCTGCACCTACAAGGGAGCCCCAGAATAAGCTCCCAGCTTTGGATTGGTGCAGCTTTGGCTGTTGTAGCCATCTGGGGAGTGAACCAGCAGATGGGAGACCTCACTCTCTCTCTGCCTCTGCCTCTCTGTAACTCTGCCTTTCAAATAAATGAATAAATCTTTAAAAAAAAAAAAGAGAGAGAGAGAGAGAGAGAGATCAACAACATGAATTAAGTATCTCAGGAAGAAACAGCTGGGCTATGTTGCGCAGAGATCTAACTTCAGATACCTACTGCAACAGGGCTGCTTTAAGGATTCAGAGTCAGCGCAGGTAAATGATAAGCACAAAACATAAAACACAGAGAAGGCTCAACAAATGGTAAATACTAAGGAAATACAATCATCTGTGAACTGCCCATGAAATAAACAATGCAAGTACTCAAAGGAAGCCCTTGCTACAGCTCACTCTGAGACACAAGATAAATTCCTCACATGTATCTTCATAAAGATACAAAGGGATGCTCAGAAAAAGTGCCCAGTGTACTGCCTGACACACTGCAGAAAAGCAGTAACGAGTCTCCTCCGCTCTCCCTCCTGAGACCCTTTTCAAAAGTGGCCCTAGAGTAATGGTGTTCACAGTCAAAGCACTTACATTAAGCAGTTAGAGCATATCTGCTTCACAGTCAATCCATCCCAGGTCACTAAAAAACACCTACATCCAGATTTGGAAAGTAAATTAACATGTATTAAGTGCCTTCACACTGTTTCCTCCCTTACAGATGTGTCCATCCTGAGTGCTAAGATTCATTTTCTAGACATTTTATCAGTTCCCTTCTTTCCCATGACCAGCATTACAAGTGAGAATCTGCCTAATTATTCTAAAGAAACACACACCCCAATCACAACAGAGATTACAAAGAAATCTCTGTTCTGTGCATGATATAATCTAGCCTTTGCTTGTCTCCACTATTCTAATTATTTAGATACCAAGTCTAGTAATAAGACAAAGTCTGAAGGCCGGCGCCGTGGCTTAACAAGCTAATCCTCCGCCTTGCGGCGCTGGCACACCGGGTTCTAGTCCTGGTTGGGGCGCCGGATTCTGTCCCGGTTGCCCCTCTTCCAGGCCAGCTCTCTGCTATGGCCCAGGAAGGCAGTGGAGGATGGCCCAAGTGCTTGGGCCCTGCACCCGCAAGGGAGACCAGGAGAAGCACCTGGCTCCTGGCTTCGGATCAGCGAGATGCGCTGGCCGCAGCGGCCATTGGAGGGTGAACCAACGGCAAAAGGAAGATGTTTCTCTCTGTCTCTCTCACTATCCACTCTGCCTGTCAAAAAAAAAAAAAAAAGACAAAGTCTGAGGTCCCTAGGAAGAGCAACTGTATCTTCTACCGCAAAAGGTGAAGTTTAATATTATATATAATTCTGAACTAACCTGGAATGCTCAGTAATTAATCCAAACATTCAGTTAAGATATTCTTTATCCAATGGTCTTCAGGATTACCAATAGTGTGCAGTACAAATACTAACAGGCTCGGTGTTTTTTTTTTCCCCTAAGATTTATTTATTTATTTGAAAGGCAGAGTTACAAGAGGCAGAGGTGCAGAGAGAGAGAGAGAGAGAGAGAGCGAGGTCTTCCATACACTGGTTCACTCCCCAAACAGCTGTAATGGCCAGAGCTGGGATGATCCAAAGCCAGGAGCCAGGAGCCTCTTCGGGGTCTCCCATGGATGCAGGGGTCCTAGGACTCAGACCATCCTCTACTGCCTTCCCAGGCCATAGCCAAAAGCTGGATCAGAAGTAGAGCAGCTGGGGCTCGAACCAGTGCCCATATGGGATGCTGGCACCACAGGCGGCAGCTTAACCTGCTACGCCATAGCATAGGCCCCCAACAGGCTAGTTTAAGTTGTGTCCAATTGATATACAAAGGCAAAATTTTTAAATGAACTGTCTTGGAAACTCAAAATTAATTTTAACCTCTAAAATAGAGGATAACCAAACTTTTACCTCTTATAATAAGGGTTAGAGGTATGGGAAATTAGAATAAAGTGGTATCTTTTTCTCCTTTAACAAATCCAAGGGCACTTCAAAAAGGTTCACGGAAAAGTGGAATTAAAAGTTAAGTTTATTTTGTTGCAAAAATTTTTTAAAATACACACACAGCTTTTTCTTAATACGTATCTTCATGTGCTTTTAAAAAATAAAAACAAGGCCGGCGCCGTGGCTCAATAGGCTAATCCGCCTAGCGGCACCGGCACACCTGGTTCCAGTCCCAGTCGGGGCACCAGATTCTGTCCCGGTTGCCCCTCTTCCAGGCCAGCTCTCTGCTGTGGCCCGGGAGTGCAGTGGAGGATGGCCCAAGTGCTTGAGCCCTGCACCCCATGGAAGACCAGGAGAAGCACCTGGCTCCTGTCATCGGATCAGCGCGGTGCGCCGGCCATTGGAGGGTGAACCAATGGCAAAAAGGAAGACCTTTCTCTCTGTCTCTCTCTCTGTCCACTCTGCCTGTCAAAAAAATAAAAATAAATAAATAAATAAAAACTAAAAAATTTTAAGATTTTATTTATTTACTTGAGAGGAAGAGTTACAGACAGAGAGAAGGAGAGACAGAGAAAGATCTTCCATCCACTGGTTCACTCCCCAAATGACTGCAACAGCCAGAGCTGAGCTGATCTGACATCAGGGGCCAGGAGCTTCTTCTGAGTCTCCTACATGGGTGCAGGGGCCCAAGCACTTAGACCATCTTCCACTGGTTTCCGAGGCCATAAGCAGAGAGCTGGACGGGAAGAGGAACAGCCTGGACATGAAGCTCTCATATGGGATGCCACAGTGCTCCAGGCAGAGGTTTAGCCTATACTATGCCACAGCACTGCTCCCCGCCAATTTTTTTTTTTAAAAGCAGAGACACAGTTCTTCCACCTGCTGGTTTAATGCCTAAATGCCCTCAACAGCCAGGGCTGGATCAGCCACCTAATTACTTGAGCCAGCACCTGGTACCTCCCAAGTGATGATAAGTTCCATTACCAGAAAGCTGTAATCAGGAGCCAGAGCTGGATATTGAACCCAGGAATTTTCAGATGGGACCTGGGTGTCTAAATCAGGCTAAACTTATTTTTAAAATGAAGAACTTTAAAGTCATTTTGAGATTTCCTCATCTATACAACATGGATTCATTATTCTAAAGGTTGTGGTAAGATTTAAATAAATATATGTAAGGAGTACTCTGCAATGCCTGATACACAGTAATACAGATGGCTATTATCACATCGCCATAACCAACATTTTTAGAATTTGACTGCATTATTAACAGATTTGACTACATAATAATAAGATCAAGATGATATACCATAGAATGGCAAGAAAATTACCTCCTTTCGGGTGCTAAAAGGGATAAAATTTATGCTAGAAGATTTAACCAATAAATACATCTCCTAAGAACTTCTTCCTGGGACTGAAATGAACTTATAAACTTCCCAACTCTCATGCATACCACTCCTTATACATTCCTTCTCTCATGAAAAAGAAACACTGCAGTGATTAAGAAGAGTGTGAAATTCCATAATTTTACAGCTAAAGAGAACAGTTGTGATAAATACACTGAAACAACAAAATCAGCGATGATGAGAGTCTGGGCGGTGACAAGCAGCGGTGTGACATCTGGCGGAAGCCAAAGTCACAGCGTGGGAGAGAGAGGTGGGCGTGAGGAAGCTTCCTGCCGAGCGTGGACACAGAAAAAGAGAGGAATTGACAGTCTTCCTTTGGAGCCAGGCCAGACTCTGCCACCTCTAATTGAATGGGATGACACTGCTATGAGCAAGGTGCCATTTAGAATGGTGCAGAAATTCTCCTTCAATGTACTGCACCTTGGAATGCTAAGCAGTGGTGGGTAATAATTTTGGGGGAGAATATACAGAGCCATCAAGGAGACATGAGTTTATCTAGAGATGAGTATTTTAATAAACAGACTTTTAAATATTCTAAACACAGACTGGACTTTGAAAGGAACAGCATACCTGCTATTTCTTTTAGTCTAGCTGACTGTCAAAGCTGCTTAAAATTCCATCTTTGCCATGAAAGTATTTCACAAAAATATAGCTTATAGAATCGGAAGGGACCTAAGGGCTAAACTAACTTACTCAGTAGTTTCCCTTTCATAAATGTGGGACTGAAGCTCAAAGAGGAGACGGTAACTTGCCCTAAATCACACAGGTAATCAGCCTCAGAGTCAGGACCAAGATTCAGGCTTCCTAGCGCCAAGTCTTTTACTCTTTTCCAGGAAATCATGCTGCCTATACAAAAATGGAAATTTTTTTATTAATTTTTTAAAATTTTATTTTATTTATTTGAAATACAGAATTACAGATACAGGTAGAGACAGAGACAGAGAGAGAGAGAGGTCTTCCATCAACCGGTTCACTCCCCAAATAGCCGGAGCTGAGCTGACATGAAGCCAGGAGCTTCTTCCAGCTCTCCCACAAGGGTGCAGGGGCCCAAACACTTGGGCCATTCTCTGCTGCTTTCCCAGGCACGTCAGCAGGGAGCTGGATCAGAAATGGAGCAGCCGGGACTTGAACTAGCACCCATATGGGATGCCAGTGCAGGCCAGGGCTTTAACCTGCTATACCACAGTTAAAGTTTCACAAGATGTAAATTAATGTAACAATATGATTTGGTCAGTAAATGTCAGTTTCAATCAAACATTTCAGTGGGTAAAGCCACTGCCTGCAGTGCCAGCATCCCATGTGGGCACTGGTTTGAGTCCAACTGCTCCACTTTCAATCAAGCGCCCTGCTAATGTGCCTGTAGGCACAGAAGATGGTCCAAGTCCTTGGGCCCCAGCACTCACAAGGGAGACCTAGAAGCTCCTGACTCCTGGCTTCAGTCTGGCCCAGCCCTGGCCATCACAGGCATTTGGGCAGTGAACCAGCAGATGGGAAATCACTCTGTTGCTCTCTCCATCTCTCCCCTTCTATCCTGTAACTGTGCCTTTCAAATAAATAAAATAAATTTTAAAAAAGAAACTCTATAAGCATGTGAGATTCTTCACAAAGTTTGTGAAAATAGAATTAAAATGATAAGTTTATTTAAAACATTTTGGAATTCACTATTTCAAACATCTTTTTAAACCTCCAAGATTTCAGGGCTGGCACTGTGACATAGCACCCATGGCCTAGAGCACTGGCATCCCATATGGGTGCTGGTTTGAGTCTCAGCTGCTCCACTTCCCATCCAGCTCCCTGCTAATGCGCCTGGGAAAGCTGCAGGAGATGGCCCAACCATGTGAGAGACCCAGAAGAAGCTCCTGGCTTCTGAATATGGATTGGCCCAGGTCTGGCCATTGCAGCCATTTGGAGAGTGAACCAGTGTCTCCTTTTCTTTCTCTCTGTACCTCTTTCAAATAAAAAAATAAATCTTAAAAAAAAAAAAAAAAAACCTCCAAGATTTCAGCAACTTACAATTACCATAATCTAAGCATCTTTTCTCCCTCTGAAAGATTATAGTCCTATGGATGGAGAACTACCTATCCCTAACACCTAAGCAACATTCATTGTCCAGACTTTAATTTTCATGGTTATGCTTCTTTTTTAAGGAAATCCATGTATAAATTCAATCTCTTGTAGCCTTAAGTATAAAACCACAGTAGATGTAGATAGGTAGGATTCCAGACAAAGGAGACAACAAATGTGAAGGTAAAGAAACACGGAGGAACACAACATGTTTGGGTCCTGGTGAATATGAGTTACAGTACCTGGAGAATTAGGTGATTTCAGCAGGAAGCAGAGAAAAACTAGGATGATTTATCATTGGCCTCGTAGACTAAAGAATATAAACCTCAGTATGTAACCAGTGAAAATTTACCACTCCCACACCTTGCTGACCCAAGCCTTTCTTACGGTTGTAGGACACAGTTGGTGCCTAAGAACCCTGAAGTTTCAGGATTGATACTCCACTGGTCCCAGTCATTTTCCCCCTTCTCTTAAGTAGAATTTTTTATATACAGAAGTAAAACAGATCATCATTTTAGGATAACTGACAGTTTCTCGAAAGCCCTGGGATTGGGACAGAGAGAAAGGGAGAACAGTTAAAGGATACTACATAGATGGCCTAGGTAGAAGATTAGGGCCAAACTAAAGCACAAGCAGAGAAGGAGAGAGAAACGTGGAACATGGCATCTAGAAGGCAGAACTCACAGGACTAGTAACCACTCACAGTAACTAGTAGAACAAAAGAATTAAGGGAGGAAAAGGAGCAGAGAGTACTCTCGGAAAGGGGAAAAGTGGTAGTACAAACATAAAGAGCTCAATGTGGACCCAATGAGCTTAAGTAGAGCTGCCCAGAGACAGCTGAAAAGAGAAAATAATGTACAAAGTCATGAGACAGAAGAGCCAGCCGGTTAGGTTTTATTTGCATGAAACATATACACAAAAGACAATGAAGGAAACCACTCCAACAGGACACAATGGCAGAGGTAGTCCTAGGTCACCATGAGCACACAAACAAGTTGAAGAGAGTAGGCAGGGGTAAGTACAAAGGAAGTTTCCCTAATAACTCCTGAACTGAGTTTAACCAGCAATTAAGAGGTAGCCATATGGGGACATAGGAACATTCAGGCAAGAATGACCAGCAAAGCTGTGGGTAGGAAAGGACAGAGATGCAAGATGGAACACATGGCAGGTTAGGGTACTGTTATCCACCTGTTGCCATGCAGGGGACAAAAAACAGTAAAGAATTGGCAGTGAAAAAGTTTCTTTTTTCCTGTGACTGAAAAAAAAAAAAAATACATTTTAAACTTATCAGAATCAGAATACTTCACTAACAGGAAATTAAACTGACTGCCTGACTTATTCTCTCCTGTTTCAGATACATTTATCTTTTGTAGCACTAAAAACAAACTGACCTATGTTTGTAAATTCTCACACTAAATTGAGAAATAAGGGCGCTGGCATGTTTGATTTTCAGAAGCCCAAGATAAATTAAAGAACTCAGTCTAAGCTTTTTTTTTTTCTTTCCCTGCCTAAGATAATTCTCTGAAAGTATGATTGGTATACCTGTTTAATGCTGGCAAATGCAAACCCAAAATATAAAAATGGTCTCTGTGGTGAGCATTTGGGCACATGGGTTAAGAGTCTACTTGGGGCCGGCGCCGTGGCTCAATAGGCTAATCCTCCACCTGTGGTGCCAGCACACCGGGTTTTAGTCCTGGTTGGGGCGCCAGATTCTGTCCCAGTCGCTCCTCTTCCTGTCCAGCTCTCTGCTATGGCCCAGGAGTGCAGTGGAGGATGGCCCAGGTCCTTGGGCCCTGCACCTGCATGGGAGACCAGGAGAAGCAGAGAAGCACCTGGCTCCTGCCTTCAGATCAGTGCGGTGCGCCGGCCGCAGCGGCCATTGTGGGGTGAACCAACGGAAAAGGAAGACCTTTCTCTCTGTCTCTCTCTCTCACTGTCCACTCTGCCTGTCAAAAAAAAAAAAAAAAAAAAAAGAGTCTACTTGGGACACCTGCATCCCATATCAAAATGTCTTGATTTATACTTCCAATCCAGCTTCCTACTAATGCATACCCTAAGAGACAGCAGATAATGGCTCAAGTATTTGGGTCCCTGCTACCCATACAGAAGACCTCGATGGAGTTCCTGTCTTCTAGCTTCACCTGGCACAGCTCCAGCTGTTGTGGCTATCTGGGAAGTGAACTAGCAGAAGGAAGATCTGTCTCTCCCTCCCTCTGGGTCCCCCTGCCTGTCAAATAAATAAATAAATAAATAAATCTTTTTAAAATAAACAAATAAAAACAAGACACCTTTTAAATTACAATTTAAGAAAACAGCTTCTAAACACTATAAATTATATAAGATAGGCATGTGCTTTTGTGAAAAAAAAGAAATGAAGATCGGTTACATTCTATGAGTTGTTATGTTACATTTACATGTTATATTATATTACAGATACCTTACATTTGGAGCCTTGCTGTCCCATATGCAATACTAGGAACAGTACTGATTACCTGACAGGGTTCTGAGGAATTAAAGTGCTCACCTGTGTTAAAGTTCCTGGAAGAGGGCTGGCGCTGTGACACAGCAGGTAAAGCTACTGCCGGTGGTGCTGGCATCCCATATGGGTACCAGTTCATGTCCCTGCTGGTCCACTTTCAATCTAGTTCTCTGCTAATGGTCTGGGAAAGCAGTGGAAGATGGCCCAAGTACTTAGGCCCCTGCACCCACATGGGGAAGAAGCTCCTGGCTCCTGGCCCTGGCTTCAGCCTGGCCCAGCCCTGGCCATCATGGCCATTTGGGGAGTTAACCAGTGGATGGAAGATCGATCTCTCTCTCTCTCTCAAACATCGATCTCTAACTCTGCCTTGCAAATAAATAAATAAATAAATCTTAAAAAAAAAAAAGTTCTTGGAAGGATGGTTGCTAAGTTGAATTTTAAAAGTGAAAAACACTAAATATTGTATATATTTCAATTTTTTTAACAATACTGAATTTTAAAAATTCCCCTCAATAATTCCAAAGTGTTTAAATTTTATTTATCTAAAGCCATTGCTAACCCCAAATTTGATTGGTTCTCCAATTAAAGTTGTAACCTTCTTGTAATTAGAAGTTTAGAAATTTAATGAGTTGAAATGCAACATGGCACAGATGCCTTATTATACCAACTAGTTAACACAGTATTTGTTTTCTACATTAATTTTACTTGCTAATCAAAAATACTACTCTCCTTCAAATAACATCAAAATAAAATTGCTGATTGTGCAATGGTAAAACCAACACCATGTTTGCAATGAGGCCACTTGAATTCTTTTTTCATGAGCTGACAGTTCCCAGGGAAACTTGAAGATTTCATAGACTTTTAAGTCAGTTCTTAACAAGCTCAAATGCAGAAGTCAGGCTTTGCTACCACAATGCATCTATTAAGCTGCACATGCTATGCATGCCCATGAATATCCATGGATGCTGAACATAACAGTTCATTCATCTTTCAGAGTTAATAAACAAGATGGTCTGCTTGGAGATAAGTATTTAGGACTACATAAGATTTTACATGTTTTCAGATGTCCATAGCAACTACATTCAGAGTACTATGAAAGTACTGGGAAAAGACTAGTTAGGAATCCTTCTATTAAAACAGTGTTCTGGGCCGGCGCCATGGCTCAACAGGCTAATCCTCCACCTAGCGGTGCCAGCACACCGGGTTCTAGTCCCGGTTGGGGCGCCGGATTCTGTCCCGGTTGCCCCTCTTCCAGGCCAGCTCTCTGCTGTGGCCCGGGAGTGCAGTGGAGGATGGCCCAGGTCCTTGGGCCCTGCACCCCATGGGAGACCAGGAGAAGCACCTGGCTCCTGCCTTCGGATCAGCGCGGTGCGCCGGCCACAGTGCGCCGGCCGCGGCAGCCATTGGAGGGTGAACCAATGGCAAAAAGGAAGACCTTTCTCTCTGTCTCTCTCTCTTACTGTCCACTCTGCCTGTCAAAAATAAAACAAACAAACAAAAAAAAACACAAAAAACAGTGTTCTGGGGCCGGCACTGTGGCATAGCAGGTAACGCCGCCGGCTGCAGTGCTAGCATCCCATATGGGTGCTAGTTCAAGTCCCTGCTACTCCTCTTCCAACCCAGCTCCCTGCTGATCCATCTAGGAAAGTAGCAGAGGATGGCCCAGGTGCTTGGGCCCCACACCCACATGAGACCCAGAAGAAGCTCCTGGCTCTGGATCAGCCCAGCTTCAGCTGTTGCAGCCACTGGGGAGTGAACCAGCTGATGGAAGACCTCTCTCTCTGTAAGCCTGCCTCTCAAATAATCTTTAAAAAAAAAATACAGCGTTCTCCTTAGTACTCCAAGTCGAATACAGTTATTCCTACATCTTCAATGGATATGAAAGTGCTCCTAATTCCTTTATTCTTTCCCCTAACACACCACCAAAGAACAGCCAATGACCTAACCAAATCTCATCTGATCATGCTAAGCTCCTCTAAGTCAACAGTTCCCAGAGAGGCCCAATGCTTTTTTTTTTTTTTTTAAAGATTTATTTTATTTATTTATTTGAAAGTCAGAGTTACACAGAGAGAGGAGAGGCAGAGAGGGAGGGAGAGAGGTCTTCCATCCGATGGTTCACTCCCCAGATGGCCGGCAACGTCTGGAGCTTTGCCGATCCAAAGCCAAGAGCCAGGAGCTTCCTCTTGGTCTCCCATGTGGGTACAGGGGCCCAAAGACTTGGGCCATCTTCCACTGCTTTCCCAGGCCATAGCAGAGAGCGGGATGGGAAGAGGAGCAGCCGAGACTAGACGCAGCGCCCATACGGGATGCCAATGCTTCAGGCCAGGGGTTTAATCCACTGCGCCACAGCACTGGTCCCCGAGGCCCAATGCTTTTAAAGTAAACCTCGTTCATAAACATCTTTGAACTACGGACTACTTTTCTAGTTTCCATTTCTTATTATTCCCCCAAAATGCTCAGACTTATTTAACAAATTATTTTAGACTACAGGTTTCACATATGTAGTATATAAACTATATATATGTATATATTTATATTTGCTTTTTAATTGCTAGAATCAGTTTATATACAGCATTCCACTAGTAAAAACAGATAAAAATAGAAAGAGGCTAAGAGAACTACCTGTCCCTGCACCAAACAAGTTGGCAAACATTGCACCTAACCTAACATACTCTCTCACACAACTTGGTCTTTACCTCCAGTTTCACCTTTCTTATCATCTTTCTCTTGTCAACAGCTAGTCTTCCAAGGCTCATATTAGGCTCTGTGTTCCCAGAGCACCTGTGTACATGGCTATGGTAGCATCTGTCACCTCTAAGTGCAACAGAGTGTTTGCTCCTGAGGCCAGTGCTGTGGTACAGTAAGTTAAGTTGCCACCCATGGCACCGGCATCCCATATGGGGTAACAGTTTGAGTCTCAGTTGCGTACTTATTTTTTTTAAGGCTTATTTATTTATTTGAAAGTCAGAATTAGAGAGACAGACAGACAGACATAGAGAAATCTTCTATCCACTGGTTCACTCTCCAAATAACAGCAACGGCCAAGGCTGGGCCAGACCGAAGCCAGGAGCCAGGAGTCTCCCACCTGGGTGCAGAGGCCCAAGCACTTAGGCCTTCTTCTGATGCTTTCCTAGACACATTAGCAGGGAGCTGGTTTAGAAGTGGAGGAGCCAGGACTTGAACCGGCACCCACATGGGATGCCAGCACTGTAGAATGTGGCTTAACCTGCTGCACCACAATGCCAGTCCCCAGCTGGCCATTTGGGAAGTGAATGAGCAGATGGAAGATCAATCTCTCCCTCTCTGCTTTTCAAATACATAAATACATTTCTCTGCTAATGGCCTGGGAAAGCAGCTGAAGATGGCCCAAGTCCCTACATGCACATGGGAGACCCAGAAAATGCTCCTAGCTCCTGATCAGCCTAGCTCCAGCCATTGCGGCATTCGGTGAATGAACCAGCAGATGGAAGGGTTCTTTCTCTCTGTACCCTTTCAAATAAATAAAATAAATCTTTGAGAGAAAGAGAGATAGAGATCAATCACACCTGACAGGAGTCATCAGAAAAGGAAGTAGGGGGGCCAGTGCTGTGGCGTAGCAGGTAAAGCTGCCACCTGCAGTGCTGGCACCCCATATGGGTGTCAATTCAAGTCCTCGATGCTCCACTTCTGATCCAGCTCTCTGCTATGGCCTGGGAAAGCAGAAGATGGACCAAGTCCTTGGGCCCTGTACCCTTGTGGGAGTCTCAGAAGACACTCTTAGCTCCTGTCTTCAGATCGGCCCAGCTCTGGCAGTTGTGGTCATCTGGGGAATAAACCAGTGGATGGAAAACTTTCTCTCTCTTTCTACCTCAGCCTCTCTGTAACTATGCCTTTCAAATAAATAAATAAAAATCTTGGGGCCGGCACTGTGGTGCAGTGGATTAATGCCCTGGCCTGAAGCACTGGCATCCCATATGGGTGCTGGTTTGAGACCTGGCTACTCCACTTCTGATCCAGCTCTCTGCTATGGCCTGGGAAAGCAGTGGAAGATGGCCCAAGTCCTTGGGCCTCTGCACCCACTTGGAAGACCTGGAAGAAGCTCCTGGCTCCTGGCTTTGGATCGGCTCAGCTCCAGCCGTTGTGGCCAATTGGGGAGTGAACCATCAGATGGAAGACCTCTTTCTCTCTTTCGCTGCCTCTCCTCTCTCTGTGTAACTCAGACTTTCAAATAAATAAATAAATCTTTAAAAAAAAGAAAGAGAGAAAGAAAATTCTGGTTATTAGTTAACCCTATTTGCTCTGTTGCCCACAGAGAGACAGGCAGAGACACAGAGAGAGAGGGAGAGGGAGAGGGATAGGGAGAGGGAGAGGGACGAGAGGGAAAGGGAGAGGATGTACAACAGCTAGCTCCCAACTACTGGTTTATTCCTCAAATGCCTGTAATAGCTGGTACTGAGCTGGTCCAAAGCTGGGAGCCAGGAACCCAATCCAAGTCTCTCACATGGGTGGCAGGGCCCTAACTACCCAAGCCATCACCTGCTGCCTCCCAGAGCTATCCACACTAGTAGGAAGCTGGAACCGAGATGTGAACCCAGGCTTTCCAATAAGGGACGTAGGCATCCCAGTTAGTAGCTTAGCTGCTATGCTAAATGTCCACCCCTATTTTTAACTTAAAAAAAAAAAAAAAAGTTAAGTTTACTTGCCTTTTTTAGCCTTTCATTTTCTTACATCTTTTAATTAAATAAAAAGATATAAAAGAGCATAAAATATACATGCACAGCTAAATGAGTAACCTCTTGTTCAAGAAACAGAACAGTTGATCCTTCTTCCCCTGAAAAGCCTTCCCCAATGCCCTTCATTCTAGGAGTCGTTTTGGAAAAGAGTAAAGAAAACCTCATGGGTTTGGGGATCAGCCCCTGAATTCAAATCCGTGCACGAGACTGGGTCAGAGCAGATAAAAAGAAGCACCAAGATGCCAGGGTATGTTTGTACCTATTCATGTGTGTGAGGGCATGCCCACAACTACACCTACCCAGGCCAACACACTGACTTAAAGCAATCTTAAATCTGCCCTTCTAATGTTAAATATTTTTAAAACAAAAGCATATTCTAACTAAGCAGGCACAGTGCTGTGTTGCTCCAGGCTTAAAACAAACCTTAATAGGAAACCACATTAATTTCTAAGACACAAGTTTCACAAGAACACAAATCTAGGCCAATTTCCTATATTATTTTACCCCAATGTGGATAGAAAAGATGTTTTAAGTGAAAAGTGGCATTATGGGGCTGCACAATTCCATCCATCCAATAGGCTCATTCCATTCAACCAGAACAGGGGTTCTCTGCTCACAGCAGGCATCCAACAGGGTAGCACATATATGCTCTCAGAGTGAGAAAGCAACACCTTCTCACATACAACCCCCTGGAGAGAGATGGGAAAGGGGAGGGGGAGGACTTTACACCTGCAATCTCTAACTCTATCAGCACTAGGGCTGGGAAAAACAGCAGTTTTATATATATATATATTTATATATATATGTATATGTATATATATAAATATATATGATATATATACACACATACACATTTAATATATATACATACACCTTTCCCAATAAAGCCAATAACTTTCAAAGAATCTTCTCAGGTCTTTTTTCCTTGGGAGACTAGTAAGTATAATGAGTCAGCAGCCAATCTTTGTCTTCCTAATAACAGACTTAGTCAAGCCCCAATAACTGCATAAACAAGTTGCTTAAATGGCCAGCAGTCAAAATTCTTACTCCTCATGGTAAAAAACAAAACAAAACAACAAGAAAATACTACGAACACAAAGTATTGTCATAATAATTAAGGCATCTCAATTTCAATGAACATCTGTCACTGGGCCTTTGGATAGTAAAAATGACCACTAAAAACAGAACAACCTATCTCCCATGGGGCAGACATGAGCCAGTCTGAATCCTCAGAGACTCCTGTGATATGTGACCTGGGATCCACATGAGTTTTACAATACCACTGAATATCCATCTAAATGTAGCCCTATGTTTTCAGTTTTTACCTCATTTTCTATTAAGACTAGGCAGCAAAGGTAATACACAAGCATGTAACTTGTGGCCCACCGTGAAAATCCAGTTAGCCAGCTAGCTGACAGGTCTAAAGGGGAGGAAAACTGCTTTCCAGGTTTAAGGCGGCTTTTGCTCGCACTCAAAGTCCAGGAGCTACATGACAAACATCTTGATTTTTCTGTTTTTCAATTTCCCTATCACCAAAAGTAAGCCAGCCCTGTCTGTCAAGTGCCCAGGCTGTGTGGCAGCAGTGTCAAAGGCTGCCATTTGCTCCAAGGCATTGCCATCTGCAGCAGCACAACATTTTGTCTCCGGAAAATAAACACATCTGCCTCTGCCAGTGTCCTCCCACTGTGCCGCCCATCTGGAGCAGGTGAGCTGGAAGGCAAGCCTGGGCATGGCTGAGGCAGGGGCAAGCAGGAGATGAGGCCTCAAGGGAGATGGCACATGGAGAGGAAAGCAGTGCTGCGTCATGTCATATCCTGCTAACCACTTTTGCCAAAACGCATGTGAAATTACTCTTGCTAGTGATATTTTAATCACAAGTAACAAATGGTTGGTTGTGTTTAGAGTATAAGACCTGTGTCAAAGTTTCACCTGGGCCATCTGTTCACAAGGTCACAGGACCTCACTGATACCAATAAACACATGATGTCTTTGGTGCCAGCAACCTAAGGCAAGAGGAGAATGACTCTAGTGAAGAGAAGAAGGCTCAAAGCAATGGCATTCTTCTAGGACAACAACATGCTAGATACGCCTGATACTAACCAGACAAAACATACTCTAATTTAGGCTGAAACCCTAGGACAACCAGTGGTCACATCTGGAAATGAATAACACCTGAAATTCTTTCCTAGATGTTCTTTGCTTTTCACTGAGAATAAATAAATAAATGAATTTAAGAATGGTTATGGTCTTGACATCAGATCTTTGAGTCATCCAATTTGGGCACTTCAGAAAGAAACCATAAAATAATTCAATCAAATGCTCTTTCCCCCAAAGTCTTCAACTAACAGCAGAGGTAGTGCTAAACCTCCTGTAGCAGTGTTTTCTCAACTCTACCACTAGTTTTCAAACAAGAAGGGAACAAGTGAAGCTACCTTCGCAAATAAAACACAATATAGAATTCCTCTATGTAAAACAGATAAAAGCTGATTCAATCTGTATACAATAGCTGACGTTTTACCACATTGGTCTTCCTTGGTTAGTCTCCTGAGGCAGCTTCATGGAATTATGTTTGAAAACCGTTATACTGGCTGGTGCCGTGGCTCAACAGGCTAATCCTCCGCCTAGCGGCACCAGCACACCAGGTTCTAGTCCCGGTCAGGGTGCCAGATTCTGTCCCGGTTGCTCCTCTTCCAGGCCAGCTCTCTGCTGTGGCCCAGGAGTGCAGTGGAGAATGGCCCAAGTGCTTGGGCCCTGCACCCCATGGGAGACCAGGAGAAGCACCTGGCTCCTGCCTTTGGATCAGAGCGGTGCGCCAGCCGTGGTGCGCTGGCCGCAGCGGCCATTGGAGGGTGAACCAACGGCAAAGGAAGACCTTTCTCTCTGTCTCTCTCTCTCTCACTGTCCACTCTGCCTGTCAAAAAATAAATAAATAAATTGTATTTTAAAAAAAAAAAAAGAAAACCGTTATACCACACCGAATATTTTCCCAATATTTCTACTTTTTATTTGCTAAGCACTTACAAGTGTAGCTTTATAAGAAGATTACCAAAGGCATCAAATAATTAAGAAAAAACTCAATGAAAATATTTTGGCTAGTGATCAGTAGTAATGTCCTAAAGATTATGTACCACAGAGGCCAATATTCTATTATAAGCAAAATTCCATATTTCACTAGGACATCAAATTTGGCTGGTTCATATCTCAGTCTCCACATCTGTAAAATGAGACAGCAGGGGCCAGCACTATGGCATAGCAGGTAGAGTCACCACCTACAACATGGGCATATGGGTGCCACTTTGTGTCCTGGCTGCTCCACTTCCAATCATGCTCCCTGCTAATGTACTTGGGAAAGCAGCAGATGATGGCCCAAGTACTTGGGCTCCTGTCACCCA
Source organism: Lepus europaeus (assembly GCF_033115175.1). NCBI lineage: Eukaryota > Metazoa > Chordata > Mammalia > Lagomorpha > Leporidae > Lepus > Lepus europaeus. Next base: position 27,695,107 of record NC_084831.1, read on the forward strand.
TGCAGGAGACCTAGATAAACCTCTATCTCCTGGCTTTGGCCTGGCCCAGACCTGCAGCCATTTGGAGAACGAGCCAGCAGATGGAAAATATCTCTCTTGTCTCTCCTTCTCCTTATGTAACTCTTTTAAATAAATGAATCTTTTTTAAAAAAAGGAGGGGGTAGAGATGGGGGACAGTGATGCTAACAATTTTACAACATTCAGACGGATACACCATATATACAACATAATTCATTTCAAGTAAGAAATATCCCATTCCCAGTGTTGTGGTATAGTGGGTAAAGCTGTGACACCAGCATCTCACATGTGCACTGGTACAAGTCCCAGCTGCTCCACTTCCAATCCAGCTCCCTGCTAAAGCACCTGACAAAGCAGCAGCAGATGGCCCAAGTACTTGGGACCCTGCACCCTCGTGGGAGATCTGGAAGAAGCTCCTGGCTTCAGCCTGCCCAGTCCCGGCTGTTGCAGCCATTTAGAGAGTGAACCAGCAGGTGGAAGACCTCTCTCTTTGTCCAACCCTCTCTCTGTAACTCTGCCTTTCAAATAAATAAAAAATAAATCTTTAAAAATAAGCAACCAAAAAGAAATAGCCCCATTCAGTCCACTGAATACAGATGTTCAGTGTTAGTTTATTTCTATTTCTCCTATTAATATTGGCAATTTTCTCTCTCTTTTTTAAAATTATTTTATTTGAGAGGCAGAGAGAGAGACAGGGAAAGAGAGAGGTCTTCCATCCTTTGGTTCACTCCGCAAATGGCCACATGGCTGAAGCTGGGCTGATCCAAAGCCAGGAGCCAGGAGCTTCCTTCAGATCTCCCATGTGGGTGCAGGGGCCCAAGCAATGGGGCCATCCTCTGCTGCTTTCCCAGGTGCATCGGCAGGGAGCTATATAAAAAATGAAGCAGCTAGGGCTCAAATGGGTACCTATATGGGATGCTGGTGCCAAAGGTGGAGGCTTAACCTACTATGCCACAGAGTTGGCTCCACTCTCTCTCTCTCTCAAGACTTATTTATTTTATTTGAAAAATAGAGTAACGGCCGGCGCTGCGGCTCAATAGGCTAATCCTCTGCCTGTGGCGCTGGCACACCAGGTTCTAGTCCCAGTCGGGGCACAGGATTCTGTCCTGGTTGCCTCTCTTCCAGGCCAGCTCTCTGCTGTGGCCCGGGAGTGCAGTGGAGGATGGCCCAAGTGCTTGGGCCCTGCACCTCATGGGAGACCAGGAGAAGCACCTGGCTCCTTCCTTCAGATCAGCATGGTGCACCGGCCGCAGAGCGCTGGCTGTGGCGGCCACTGGAGGGTGAACCAACAGCAAAGGAAGACCTTTCTCTCTGTCCACTCTGCCTGTAAAAACAAAGCAAAACAAAACAAAACCAAAGAAAAGTAGAGTAACATAGAGGCAGAGGTAGAAAGAGAAGAGAAGAGAGAGGGGGATCCTCCATCTGCCGGTTCACTCCCCAAATGGCCACAACAACTGGAACTGGGCCAAACTGGAGCCAAGAACTTCTTTCAGGTCTCCCACATGGATGCAGGGACACAAGGACTTGGGCCATCCTCCACTGCCTTCCCAGGCCACAGCAGAGAGCTAGATCAGAAGTGGAGCAGCCAGGACCCGAACCGGTGCCCATATGGGATGCTGGCACTGAGGTGGCAGCCCCACCTGCTACGCCACAGTGCCGGCCCTGTCCTCCATCTCTCTTTACAAGCAGATCAGTTCAATTAAAATAACACAACTACATAGAAAGCTAACTTAGAGCCATTAAATTGCTTCTTCAATTAAATAGCAAATGTAGCATAAAAACAAAAATGATTTAAGTTATATGTGCCACATACAGTGGTGAGAGTTTTATATAATTCCCTCATTCAATCTTTATAATAATTCCATAAAAATAGATATTACTTTGCTGATAGAAAAATTAAACTTAGAATTTGTATAAAGACCTACAATTAGCAAGTCAATAAACATCTATTTAAACAGCCTGATCCCAGAGACTGCTCTTAACCACAATGTCTTTTTAAAAATTTACTTATTTTTATTTATTTGAAAGGCAAGAGAGAGAGAGAGGGAGGGACGGAGGAAGGGAGGGGAAAGGGGGAGAGAGACAAAGAGAGAGATCTTTCAACTGTCAGTTCACTCTTTAAAAGCCTGTAGTAGCCAGGGCTGGTCAGGCCAAAGCCGGCAGCCAGGAACTCCATCTGAGTTTCCCATTTCGGTGGCAGGGGCTCAGTACTTGAGACATCATCTGCTGCCTCTCAGGATGTACATTAGCAGGAAGCTGGACTGCAACTGGAAGCAGGACTCAGCCCCAGGCCCTCTGATACAGGATACAGGCATTACTTAATCCACTGCACCTTAACGCTCACTCTGCCTGCATCTTTTTTTTTTTTTTTTTTTTTAAGATTTATGGGGGCTGGTGCTGTGGCAACAGCAGGTAAGGCCACAGCCTACAGTGCCGGCATCCCATATGGGTGCCAGTTTGAGTCCCGGCTGCTCCACTTCTGATCCAGCTCCCTGCTGATGTGCCTGGGAAAGCAGCAGAGGATGGCCCTGGTACATGGGCCTCTGCACCCACATGGGAGACCTGAAGGAAGCTCCTGGCTTCTGGCTTTGGATCAGCCCAGTTCCAGCCATTTGGGGAGCAAACCAGCAGATGGAAGATCGATCTCTCTCTCTCTCTCTCTGTAACTCTTTCAAATAAAATATATTAAATCTCAAAAAAAAAAAAAAAAAAAGAGAGAGAGAGAAAATAGTACTGAATTTAAAAAAAGATTTATTTAAGCATTTATTTGAAAGATATAATATCAGAGAAAGAGGGAGAGATAGAGAGATCTCCCATCTGCCGGTTCACTCCTCAAAAGACCACAACAGCCAGGTTTGGCCAGGAGTCCAGAACTGCATCCAGGTCTCCCACATGAGCGGCAAGACTTCAGCCATCATCCATTGCCTTCCCAGGTGCAACAGCAGTGAGCTGGATAGAAGTGAAGCATCCAGGACTGGAACAGGCCCTTCAATATGGTATCTCAGCTGTGCCACAATGCTGGCCCTGCATCTTAATGAACCACTTTACCTAGGATCTACTATATACTCTTTGGTATATAACCCAACACAACCCCCAAACACATACACATAAATGCATGCACATATACACTGCAAATTGGATTTTTTTTTTTTTTGGACAGGCAGAGTGGATAGTGAAAGAGAGACAGAGAGAAAGGTCTTCCTTTTTGCCGTTGGTTCACCCTCCAATGGCTGCTGTGGCCGGCGCATTGTGCTGATTCGAAGCCAGGAGCCAGGTGCTTCTCCTGGTCTCCCATGGGGTGCAGGGCCCAAGGACTTGGGCCATCCTCCACTGCACTCCCGGGCCATAGCAGAGAGCTGGCCTGGAAGAAGGGCAACCGGGACAGAATCTGGCGCCCCGACCGGGACTAGAACCAGGTGTGCCGGCGCCGCAAGGTGGAGGTTTAGCCTGTTAAGCCACGGCGCTGGCTGCAAATTGGAAATTAAATATTTGAGCTGTAGACACAATTATGTATAGTAACTGGCTGACCCAAAATAAGTCTCATGTGCCAACTGGCATAACTGTGCAAATGTACCAAATGTAATTCCTCTATATTTATTAGGAAGACTGACAAACGATCATTACCTATCTCAGAATAAAATGACTAAATTATAAATTCACATTTTAGAACTAAGAATTCATTTTTGATTGGGGCTTGGGGAAGCAGGGATTGGACCTATCATAGAAGCATAAGGCAGAGGTAGTCAATATTTACTACAGCCTCATACCATTGTCTACAAAGGATATTTATTTGTTAAGACATCAAATATTTCTGCTAGAAGATTAACTAGATTCACTGCAATTGCATCAAGCACATTGTCACTCTTACCTCAATTTTCAAAAGGAGTTTAATTCACTTAATGTCTGCAGCATTTATGACAAAGTGTTTATTGTGCCCAAAGCTGGAATGCTTACTCCACTTCTGCCTGGTAAGTCAGAGGAACAAGCAAGCCACAGCCCACTCTTTGCTGAATACTAAAAGGATTTCTAGGTGGCTTGAAGCTAATTTGACTCATTTTCCCTCTCAAGCAGTGAGCAAGAGAAGATCATTGACCTTTCACCTAGATCAAAACCATGTAAGTAAATTTGTCTCCTCCCCTCAATCCATCTTGTCTCTAGCTTCTCTTTAAACTTCAGTCCTTCAGATTGCATAAGGCCTTGGTTAAAGTTATCACTGACAGTCTATTTATTATCGAAAAGTCCTCAGTCCAATATTGCAAGATACTAGAAAATAAACTGTTTTAAAGATCTATAGTAACTTTTTAAAAACGTAACTCCTGTGTAGATTCTTTTTTAACTTAAGAAAGTATAGCTTAAAATAAAACCACAACCAGCACCATATACACTACTGAAGAACCAAGGAACTGACCTTACAGCACAACAGTCAATGATGGCACCATCATTATTTGTAGCTTTGTCTGACCTGATGTGTGACCTGGAGCTAGTCCTGCTACCACTTTATGGCTTTTACTCCATATCAGTGACAGAATTAACTACTATCTGTCTCAGTGGAATAGTGAGTAGATTAAATTATTAAGCAAAATGCTTTGGGCAAAAGTCATATGAATGTTAAATATTGTGATTTACAAGCATTAATTTTCCTAGCACTCCTATGGGGTTGGGAAGTTATCTCGACTTCATAGATGAGTAAACAGGTACGGGGGTAACGTCACGTGAGAAGGCTCTATTTACTTAGTCCCTGTGGGAAGGGAATAATATACACTTTTAGCAATCATACAAACCTTCTTGGCACATCCCACACAATCTTCAATGCATTAAATCCCGAACTTAATGCTGCATCTTTTAACTTGCTGTCAATGGAATTAAGACAGCTCTAAGATAGCAACAAGGCCAGAATTAAGCGAGGAAGACCAATTCTGTATGCTCAACAAAAATAATTACAGAAAAACAAAGATAAATAATCTCAAGATGAAAATTTGTATTATTATTTTCAAGGTTCCTCCTCCAGTATCATATAGGAAACTTCAGTCACAGGAATTAAGAAATATGATTTCCTATGGAAACACTTTGAAAAAATTTTGGCAATTTCTTATAAAACTAAATCTATTCTTAGTATATCAACAATCACATTCCTAGGCATTCACCCAAAGGAGTTAAAAACTTACATTCAAACAAAAACCTGCATGTGGATGTTTTTGGTAGTTTTATTCACAATTCCAAAACTTGGAAGCAACCAAGAAGGAAGTGAATGGATAGACTATGGTACATTTAAGTAATGGAAAATTATTTAGCACTAAATGGAAATGAGTTAACAAGCCATAGAAAGACATGGAGGAACTTTAAATGCATACCACTAAGTAAATGAAGCCAGTCTGAAAAGGACATGTAAGGTAAGATTCCAACTATATGACATTCTGGAAAAGGTAAAATTATGGAATTAGTAAAAATACCAGGACCTGGGGAGGTAGGCATGAATGAATAGATTGGGGCACAGAATATTTTCAGAACAGTGAAACTACTCTGTATGATACTACAATGATGAGTCCATGTTATAAAACATTTGTCCAAAGCCATAGAATGCACAATACCTTGAGTGATATAAACTATGGAGTTTGGCAATTATGATACGTCAATGTAGCTTTACTAATTATAACATGTGTATCATGAATGTTGGTAACAGGGAATGTTATACATGGGTATGGGGGAGGGAGTATATGGAATATATTTGTACTCTCCTCTCAATTTTGCTGTAAACTTATCAATTTTGCTGTAAACTTAAAACTGCTCCAAAAAATAAAGTCTTTCAGAGAGGGGAAAAAAAGCTGTCACCGGTCTTCATATGGGCATAAGCCCACAAATTCTCTGGGAATGTGTGTTTGTCCTCCTGGCTTTAAGTAGCAACTGTGCAGAGAGAAAAAACAAATCTAAGGGGAGTGAAGGATAAAGGAATAGCAAGGGAAAGGTTCAGGAAGGCCAAAAAAAAAAAGCAAAAATACTACTCATGTCTAACAGGAATGTAAAAGAAGTACATTCTTCTGTTCTTATCTAAGGCTACCTGCTAGACTGCTTACCCGACTCCGAAGACAGTCAGCCAGGTTTCGCCGTGTGAAATTTGCTGCTGCTGTGGGAGACAATTCATAGCCTGGACAAGAGATAAAGAGTCACACTTAAAGCAAAGCAGAAGGAATAACAGTATCCCAAATCACTTCACTATGCCTGCTTAATCTACTGCCTTAAAAAATTATAGAAATGGCCTCATCTAGTAATTTTATACATGCAATTATAGCTCCATATTATACCAGTAAGTACAGTATGAAGCAGTGTTACTGAACTAAGTAAGTAACTAGAAACAAGGTACTCTCTGAGTACCACCACAAACTCCAGGAAGCTAGCTAGTATCATGTGACAGGGAGCCTTTCCCAGTGGATAAGAGCTCTTAACTGCAGAGAGCCCACAAAACACAAATGTCCTAATTATCTCTTTAGACAGGAACCTACCACAGAACTAAGGTAGAACCCTTTTAAGGTACCATAAATGCTTACAATTACAGAGTTTTAAGTTTACAAAGCATTTTCATAAATATTATTAAATAAAGGTCTAGAGAGGATAGATAACTTGTCACATAGAAAACAGTAAAGCCAAGTTTTACTTATGTCTTTTAGCTCTGAGATTCAGATATACTTGAACTGAAACCATTTCCTCTGAAATATGCAACATTTAAAACATCTGGTGTTACCACCCCCATCTCTAAGATTATTTTAGCTTTATCTTCCAAGAAGCAGTATTACAATGGTTCTCTGCTCCGGGAATTTTGCAGAAAAATCTTTAAGATTAGAAGGATTAGACTTTTAGGGTCTAGAAAAGTTTTTAAAAATAGGAAAACTCAAATGTCTTGTGACCACATGGTTCTGCTCATGTGTAGAACTGCAAGAGAATAACTTTTAGTTCAAATTTAAAGACAAATCAATAATTATAGGTGGTATCGTGTCTTTCAAAAATTCATAAGTTGAAGTCTTAACACCCAGTACCTCATAATGTGACTGTATTTGGAGACAGACTCATTAAAGATGCAATTAAGTTAAAATGAGGTCATCAGAGTGGGCCCTAATCTAAGTGTTATTACAAGAAGAATTCTGGACACAGGCAGTACAGAGGAAAAATCATGGGGAGGCACAGGCCTTGGAAGAAGTCCATCCTAGGGGCCAGCACTGTGGCATAGTAAGCTAAGCCTCTGCCTGTGGCACCAGCATCCCATATGGGTACCAGTTCCAGTCTCGGCTGCTTCTCTTCTGATTCAGCTCTCTGTTATGGCCTGGGTAAGCAGAAGATGGCCCAAGTGTTTGAGCCCCTGCATCCACGTGGGAGATCCAGAAGAAGCTCCTGGTTGCTGGCTTTGGATAGGCCCAGCTCCAGGCCCTGTGGTCACTTGGGAAGTAAACCAGCAGATGGAAGGCTTTTCTCTCTGTCTCTCCCTCTCTGTCTATAACTCTACCTCTTAAATAAATAAATAAAATCTTAAAAAAAAAAAAAAAAAAAGTTTATTCTGCTGACACCTTCATCTCAGACCTCTAGTCTCCAGAACTAGGGAAAACCAATTTCTGGAGGCTGGCGCTGTGGCTCACTTGGTTAATCCTCTGCCTGCGGCGCCGGCATCCCATATGGGTGCTGAGTTCTAGTCCCGGTTGCTCCTCTTCCAGTCCAGCTCTATACTGTAGCCCAGGAGGGCAGTGGAGGATGGCCCAGGAGCTTGGGCTCCTGCACCTGCGTGGGAGACCAGGAAGAAGTACCTGGCTCTTGGCTTCGGATTGGTGCAGTGCCAGCCGTAGCAGCCACTTGGGAAGTGGCTTTCTCTCTGTCTCTGTCTCTCACTGTCTATAACTCTACCTGTCAAATAAATTTAAAAAAAAAAAAGAAAACCTAATTTCTGTTAAGACCTCCCCAAATGGGGCTGGCATTACAGTACAGCAGATTAAGTCATCACCTTCCACATCCATAAAGGTAGTGGTTCCAGTTCCGTCTGCTTCACTTTTGATCCACCTTCTTGCTAATGCATCTGGGAAAGCAGCGGAACATGGCCCAAGTAGTTTGGCCCCTGTCACCCACGTGGGAGACCCAGATGGAGTTCCAGGCTCTTGGCTTCAGCCTGGCTCTGCCCCAGCCATTGCAGTCACTTGGCCAGCAGACAGAAGATCTCTTTACCTCTGTAACTCTGCTTTTAAAATAAATCTTAAAATAAATCTTTGTTATGGCAGCACTGGAAAACCTATCTACGACAGCTATTCTCTAAGTCTTACCCACCATTTCGCATTTTATAAAGTTGCACATTTTTTTGAATATATTCTGCAAACTGCACAGTGTCTCCAGCTTCTCCAACACATAGGAGTAATATTTTTTCACTCATCTTAAACATCTTGTCATGATCTGCTCAAAGAAAAGAAACCATGTTAGAATCTGCCTTAACACAAACAGACAGCTATTATGTATGCAACCTAAGTAGGTTTATTAATTGCTATCTTGAATAATTTTACTAATCATTGTCTTCAGAAGATTTTAATACACAACAGTATTAATTTCTTTCACTCTCCATGTTAAAATACCAACATGTTATTAAGGTCAATTTCATATGTATTCTGAAAAACAGGCATGAAATGACAATTTCAACATTTAAAGATATTTGAAAAGCAAGGAGCAGTAGAGGAAACTAAAGGAATCTAACCAATGGTCATTATCTTTAGGTTCATAATTACAAAGCCCTCAGACGTTCCTACAAATACAAATTGTAGTTATTAAATTTATACACATATAAAGCATGTATGAAAAGGGCCAGTGCTACAATTAGAATCAAAGAACTGCTCCACAAAATAGAAAATCAACTGTGATATAAATCACCTTAGAAAGTAAACCAACTCCATCTCCAAAGCAAAAAAAAAAAGCCTAAAACGATTGCCAAAGAAAAGTTCTAACAGAAATTCTGACATTAAGCTATACAGAATACCTCACAAAAATCTAAATACTCTAATCTTATCTAGCTGAACCAGACTCAGATTAGATAGATAAATAAATATTCAGATTGCAATTATTGCCTAAGGAAGATAAAACTTCATATTCAATCTGCAGCTTCAGAAACAGCCTGTATCTTCCCATCTTATTCTCACTTTCACTTTTCATTTTTCAAATAGTGCTGAATAATCTTCCCTGGGAGACATGTTTCCCAGTTTGAAAGCTTTTGAAATGTCAAAATCCCTTAATAGGATTAAAGAACAAAATGCTTTACAAGTGTTTGAGAGTTAGAGATACCAATAATATGGCTTCTTAGACTTTGGGGAAAAACTACACAAAATGTGCCTATAGATAATATCAAATTGCCTTAAAACTCCTAAAAAAGCTCACTTTTATTTGTTATACAGGCTACAGGAGATTTAAAGACTGTGGGTTTGTAAACTTGTTTATAAAAGAAAAAAAATTCGGCCGGCGCCGCGGCTCACTAGGCTAATCCTCCACCTTGCGGTGCCGGCACACCGGGTTCTAGTCCCGGTCGGGGCACCGATCCTGTCCCGGTTGCCCCTCTTCCAGGCCAGCTCTCTGCTGTGGCCAGGGAGTGCAGTGGAGGATGGCCCAAGTGCTTGGGCCTTGCACCCCATGGGAGACCAGGATAAGCACCTGGCTCCTGCCATCGGAACAGCGCGGTGTGCCGGCCGCAGCGCGCCTACCGCGGCGGCCATTGGAGGGTGAACCAACGGCAAAGGAAGACCTTTCTCTCTGTCTCTCTCTCTCTCACTGTCCACTCTGCCTGTCAAAAATTAAAAATAAATAAATAAAAAATAAAATAAAAATTCACTTACAGATATATTATCCATGCAAAGAAAAAGGACCAGAAGGGTATAGCCCAAGTTCTTGCAGGTGTTAAGCATATGGGCAATTTTTATTTCCTTCTTTTTTACCTATCAGTATTTCCTGAAATTTCTACACTTAATATGTACCACTTTCATAAAAACAAAACAAAAAAATACATCATTTTTATAGTATGAAAAAAGAAGCTGCCCTTATTTGGAGGGGAGCTTAGTTGTCACATTTAGAAGAAAGGCTGGGGGCCAACGATGTGGCATAGCAGGTAAAGCCACCACCTGCAGTGCCCACATTCCATACGGGAGTACTGGCTGCTCCACTTTCGATCCAGCTCTCTGCTATGGCCTGGAAAAGCAGTAGAAGATGGCCGAAGTTTTTGGACTCCTGCACCCACATGAAAAGACCCAGAGGAAGCTCCTGGCTCCAGGCTTCTGATGGGCACAGCTCCAGTCATTGAGGCCAATTGGGGAGTGAACCAGTGGATGGAAGCTTGCTCGCACTCGCTTGCTCTCTCTCTCTCTCTGCCTCTCCTTCTCTGTCTGTGTAACTCTTTCAAATAAATCGTTTAAAAAATAAAAAATAAAAAAAGAAGAAGAAAGGCCAAGGGCTGGCATGGGCAGATTGTTGCCATTTGCCATGCGGCATCCTATTTCAGAGGGCCAGTTCGTGTCCCAGCTGCTCCACTTTTTTTTTTTTTTTTTTGACAGGCAGAGTTAGACAGTGAGAGAGAGAGAGAGAGAGAGAGAGAGGAGAAAGGTCTTCCTTCCATTGGTTCACCCCCCAAATGGTTGCTACGGCTGGCGCACTGCGCTGATCCGAAGCCAGGAGCTTCCCCCAGGTTTCCCATGTGGGTGCAGGGCCCAAAGACTTGGGCCATCCTCCACTGCCTTCCCGGGCCACAGCAGAGAGCTGGACTGGAAGAGGAGCAACCAGGACAGAACTGGCGTCCCAACCGGGGCTAGAACTCGAAGTGCCGGCGCTGCAGAGGATTAGCCTAGTGAGCCGCGGCACCGGCCCTAGCTGTTCCACTTCTGATCCAGCTCCCCTCTAATGTGCCTGGGAAGGCAGTGGAAGATGGCCTAGGTACTTGGGCCCCTGCCACCCATGTCAGAGACCAGGATGGAGTTCCTATCTGCTGGTTTTGGCCTGTCCCAGCTTGACCACTGCAGTTACTTGGAGAGTAAATCAGAGGATGAAATCTCTCTTTCTGATTCTTTGTCTTTCAAATAAAATAAATCTTTTAAAACATAGGAAAAAGGCTAAAATTCTACACAACAAACTATTTTGAAATAAACTTCAGGGGCTGGTACTGTGGCACAGCAGGTTAAAGCCCTGGCCTGAAGCACTGGCATCCCATACTGCGCCGGTTCTAGTCCCGGCTGCTCCTCTTCCGATCTAGCTCTCTACTATGGCCTGGGAAAGCAGTAGAAGATGGCCCAGGTCCTTGGGCCCCTGCACCCCCGTGGGAGACCCAGAGGAAGCTCCTGGCTCCTGGCTTCAGATTGGTGCAACTCTGGTCATTGTGGCCATCTGGGGAGTGAACCAGCGGATGGAAGACCTCTCTCTCTGTCTCTACCTCTTTTTGTAACTTTGTCTTTCAAATACGTAAAATAAATCTTAAAAAAAAGAAACTTCATAAAATGTCAAACATCTTTTTCTTTTTCTTTTTCTTTTTTTTTTTTTGACAGGCAGAGTGGATAGTGAGAGAGAGAGACAGAGAGAAAGGTCTTCCTTTTGCCGTTGGTTCACCCTCCAATGGCTGCCGCGGTAGGCGCGCTGCGGCCGGCGGACTGCGCTGATCCAATGGCAGGAGCCAGGTGCTTCTCCTGGTCTCCCATGGGGTGCAGGGCCCAAAGACTTGGGCCATCCTCCACTGCACTCCCTGGCCACAGCAGAGAGCTGGCCTGGAAGAGGGGCAACCGGGACAGGATCGGTGCCCCGACCGGGACTAGAACCCGGTGTGCCGGCGCCGCTAGACGGAGGATTAGCCTATTGAGCCGCAGTGCCAGCCCAAACATCTTTTTTAAACACTGAGCCTATCCAGTGAATAAAGGAGGGTGACATAAAACCACAAGTGATAGACACTAACGTCTCCCTGAGAGCCTCTGCAGCCCTAGGGAATTTCTGATCCCTTGGTGAAGAACTTACAAGAACCACATACATAAAATAAACAGCGAACTGAACATCAGTGTATGATACCATGGAAGCCAGACTTCATTAGGATCTGGACTTCAGACTCTGAACTTGATTATTTGTCTCATTATGCTTCAGTTTCCAAATGTGTAAAAAAATAAAATCACTTACCATTGCCTTACTAACGAGTGAGAGGAACTGTAACAAATTCTATACATGCACAATAGTACTCTTAGTGTTGGGTAATATAGTTCATAACTGTTACAAGAATTCATAAAAGAAAGTTGAGTATGCACTGTAGTAATCTAAGTAACTTAAATGCAATTAATTCTACGGGTGGGCACTGTGGCATAGTGGGTAAAACTACCGCTTGCAGTGCTGGCATCTCATACGGGTACCAGTTCAAGTCCTGGTTGCTCCACTTCTGATCCAGCTCTCTGCTATGGCCCAAGTCCTTGGACCCCTGCACCCACGTGGGAGACCTGGAAGAAGCTCCTGGCTCCTAGCTTCAGATGGGTACAGTTCTGGCCACTGCAACCATCTGTGGCGTGAACCAGCGGATGGAAGACTTCTCTCTCTCTCTCTGCCTCTGCCTCTCTGTAGTGCTGTCTTTCAAATAAATAAATAAATCTTAAAAAAAAAAAAAAAAAAAAGACAAGAAAAGCAATTCTATATAGGCCAAGGGGGTAAATTTGGCACAAAACGTACCATACTATATAACCAATCTGAGAGTTGCACCACTGTTTAATAAACAAGCAATCGCCGGTGCCATGGCTTAACAGGCTAATCCTCCGCCTTGCGGCGCCGGCACACCAGGTTCTAGTACCGGTTGGGGCGCCGGATTCTGTCCCGGTTGCCCCTCTTCCAGGCCAGCTCTCTGCTATGGCCAGGGAGTGCAGTGGAGGATGGCCCAAGTCCTTGGGCCCTGTACCCGCATGGGAGGCCAGGAGAAGCACCTGGCTCCTGGCTTCAGATCAGCGAGATGCGCCGGCAGTAGCGGCCATTGGAGGGTGAACCAACAGCAAAGGAAGACCTTTCTCTCTGTCTCTCTCTCTCTCTCACTATCCACTCTGCCTGTCAAAAATAAATAAACAAACAAACAAACAAGCAATCTTTGGGAAATGTCTTCTCTATAGAATCAAAATAGCTCACAAAGTGACAATCTGAATAACTGAATGGAAGTATTATTTTATACTTTGAGAAAATAAGTCCTTTTCAGTATTCTTGACTACTCTATACAACTTCCTTCATGCAATGAATAGTTAGTAGAAAGTCCTCATACAATTCTAACACTCGTATTATAATTCTGTTTCTATACCACAAAAGATCGCAGGGAAAATCAGAACTGAGCACACTTATTTCCAACTATCCCTCAGGAACTCAAATTCATTTTTCTCTTTCCCATACCACAGTGGTCTTTCTTTTCTCTGAATACTCTTAGCATTCACTCATGAAGTCATGAATTTTAAAAGTAACCTAATATTAACTTCTTTTATCCTATAAAATCATCTTGCAGTATCTGTTTCCTTACTTTCTTAATATCTTCATCTCTTTAATGGATTATACCTAGTATATCGCATTTCCTGTTACTGTAAATACTGTATATATATTTTTTAAAAAGTTCCTTAGAGTTGTTTCCATCTCCCCAAATGGGCACACAGCCACACGATCAAACGCCTGTGGCTTACAACAGCAGTGGTGGACACCAGTTCACCTTTGTCCACGTACTCCAGGAAACCCCAGATTTAATAATTTTTCTCTCCATAAACCCAAGATGAACTCTCATCTGCCCTCACAGCTCTCCCTAATCTCCTCAAGAATTTCTTCTTTGTATCACCTGAGAAGCTTGACTGTACTTTTCATAGGATAAAACCCTTTCTAGTTGTTATAATAATTTGTACACATATCTGAATCTTATTGAATTGTAACTTCTTTTAAAGTAGGTGTCACATCTTATTCTTTGCAGATCCTCAGCAAGCAGCAAAGTGCACACAGTGCCCAAAACCTACTTGTCAAAATGAACTTTCAATCATCTGAGTCAAAGCACACTTTTTCAATAGCAGCTTGTCTGATTAGTCATGAAAACATAGCCCTAGATTTTTCAGATCCATAACTGAAATCTTTAAAAATTATGCATTTAGTACTTCCTGTAAAGAGATCATACAGTTTGGCAGTTTTGGGCAAAAGAGCTGAACTCATACTGCACACGTGTGCACACTGCTTCTGGCAAGTTTCTTAACCTCTGGGCCTCAAACTAACACCTGTAAAATGGGGATGAAGTAGTGCCCATCTCAAAAGGTTCAATGTGAGTTAACGTAAAGAGCATAACGTAGCACCTAGTACATCCTAAGTCCTTGGCATTCTTACTACTAAATGTCGGTCAAGCGCTAAGCAGTTGCATACAACTCATTCGATTCTCCCAACAAGCTTGTGAGTTTAGCATTACTGTAATAACGTAACAGACGAAGAAGCGTGGGCATTTTGAAATAACTTGACAAAGCAAACAGGTGACAGGGCTGCAGTCTGCTAACTTCATTAACCACTTAACTGTAAGGCAAACTTAGCAGCCAACATCTTAGAACGCCGGAAGAGGAGGATCCAGGCCGAGCCTCGGGAAAATGCGGGGAAACGCCAACCTGCGGGTCCCACAGGTTCACTCTCCCCGGGAGCCCGCTTTGTGCACCCAGCGAACTAACTTCATTAGTAGCGACAAAAGGAAACTTGGGAGTTCGGGGATCCAAGCAGCCTGGAGGCCGGCAGGCGCTCAAACACTTCCCAAGCCAATGTCCTTAGGCAAGAAGCAGTTAGCGAAGACCAGAGCAGGCGCACTGACCCAGCAGCCCTGGGAAGAGCGAACGCCACGGCCCTAGGCTCCGCCGCCCGTGTCCTCAGTTCTACAAAACAGGTGCACGAATGGCAGTGCAGGCCGGGTTTCACCTCCCAGGCCTCCCCGGGCCGCCCCCGAACCCTCCGGCTGCCTACGGCCAGGCCAGGCCTCCTCTGCTTCCTCTCACCGTCCTTCATCTGGACAATATTGCTGGCGGCCACCCGGTCCGAGGCGACAAGAACGTAGTCTGGGCCCTGGATGCCAATGAGGTACTCCATGGTGGCAAGAGGTCGGGGACTGCTGGTCCGAGCGAACGCAGGCCTCGCCGGTGAGACAGCAACGCCGGAGCGAAGTTTGGCGCGACGTAAGCCGCGCGACAGCCCTGGCCACAGGCGCTCTCGGATGACGTAAAATGTCGCGAGAGGTTAGAAAGTGGGCGTGGCTGTCTTTTCCGCTGTGCCGGTTGTGCGTGTCGCCTACTTACGTAACGCCAAGTTTCTTTATCTGGAAACTAGGATTTTAAAACTTGCTTGAGGATAAAATCGCTACTTGTAAATGCCGAGCCCATATGGGTTCCAAAAAGGGTGAGTTCCCAGGTGGCGGTTTCCCTTTTTTGCCGGTTAACATCTCCGGAATCCCGCTCCCTGCAGGCCAGATTGGAGAAAAATTAACTTGGGAGGAGCCCTATTTACGTCCCTCACAGAAATGGTCCGTGGTTGTATTAGAGCACAAATGCAAAAAGAAATGAATAGTGGAAGAAAAGTATGTTTAGAATCTTTGGAAGGCACGTGACCCGGAAGCAATATGCTCGTATATAGACAAACTTTACAACACAGAATGACAAGCCTCTTTTCGGTGAAAGTCATCCTGAAGTTCAAAATTAAATGCAAACTGAGAATGTTTCAATATACGAATAGTTGATATCTGTAACTTTAAAACGATGTTCCTATAAATCAATGTGGGGAAAATAACACAATCTCAAAATGACCAAAGATTAAGAAAAGCAATCCACAAAGAAAGTGACATGGGGCCTGCGTTTTGGTGCAGCACTGTAAGTTGCCGCCTGCCACTGTGGAGTCATTATGAGCACCAATTCTGGTTTGGGCAGCTCCACTTCCCTTCCAGCTGCCAGCCAATGTGCTTGGGAAAGCAGAGGATGGCACAAGTGCTTGGGCTCCTGCCATCCACGTGGGAGACCCAGATGAAGTTCCAGGCTCCTGGCTTCCAGCCCTGTCTGTTGTGGTCATTTGGAGAGTGAACCAGCAGATAGAAGATTGATCTCTGTGTGTGTGTGTTTATGTGTGTGTGTCTTTGTAACTCTGCCTTTCAAATAAATAAAATAAATTTTAAAAGAAGAAGAAAAAGAAGCAGGGGCTAGCACTGTGGCGTAGGGGGTAAAGCTGGCATCTGCCTGCGATGCCAACATCCCAGTTGGGCACTGGTTTGTGAACTGGCTGCTCCATTTCCAATGCAGCTCCCTACTAATGCTCCTGGAAAAGCAACAGGATGGCCCAAGTGCTTGGGCCCCTGCAGCTACATGGGAGATCTGGAAGAAGCTCCTGGTCCTGGCTTTGGCCTGGCACAGGCCCTGGCTGTTTGGCCATTTGAGGAGTGAACCAGCAAATGGAAGATCTCTGTCTCTCCTTCTCTCTGTAACCTTGCCTTTCAAATAATTTTTTAAAATATTTTTTAAAAAGCAGCAACATGAATGACCAATAAGCATAAAAATATCATCAACTTTGATGGTAATTAGGAAATGAGAAATAAACAGCCAGAGGAAAATGTTGTTTGTTATTTAAATAGAGTTAGGTGTATTTTGTCATTAGATCTTGGCTTTTGTTTTATTTCTTTGTTTTGAGAATAATGGACATGAACCCACCAATATTTATTACAGTTTAGGTAAAGATGGAAACCTTAAGGCAAGTTAGAGTAGGTTTACCCCCATTTTGTATCATAGAAGGCCAGATACAGACATTCAGAAAAGATTGGTAGTGAGCAATGATATCTTGCATTGTGATCTAAGGCAGCAGGCTTGCAAATGCTACATATAATCTTGGTTGTGTCACCTAAAGTACAAATGAAACACTATGCCTTGTTTCTACTTTGAGAAAGAAGTATCTAATTTGAAGTTTACCTTGCCCACTCAGTCTCTTATTTCAAGGATCATATTTTTCATTCTATATTTTTGCTCTTTTTTCACCATCTGCTCTTCAGTATTTTGCTCTTATTTTAGAATTCTGAGTCCTTTTATGCCTTAAATTACATGCAACTTAGTAGGGAGTGTGTAAATGTGGTCTTTGTTGTATCTGCTGACAATCCCTCCTGTGAAAGTTTATTCATGTGATTTTTTAAAAGAGTGACAGGAAGAGAGGGAGAAAAGCAAGAGAGAGAAAGAAATCTTTCATCGGCTGGTTAGCTCAAATGCCTGCTACAGCTGGGGTGGAGCCAGGCTACAATCAAGAACCGGGAACTCCCTCTGGTCTTTCACATGGGTGGCAGGAACCCAAGTTCTTAGGGCATCATCAGTTGCCTCCCAGATACATTAGCAGGAAGCTGGATCAGAGTAGAGGAAACAGAACTCAAACTGGCACCTCAAAATGGGAAGTGGGTGTTCAAAGCAGTGGCTTAATCTGCAGCACCACAACGCCCTCCCCTAAATACCTACTTTTAAAACATTTGGATTATTCTCAATTTTTCACTCTGAAAACAGTATTTCTTAGAGACATTGAGTACTGTGTGTACTGTTTGGAAAAGAGTTGAGGTCAGACCATTAATTCAATATCAGTCCTACAGGTGATATGACATTTTTTTTCCCAGTATTCAGTCACCCAGAGAAATCAGATAGTTAGATTAAACCAGGTAGGCTTCTCAACTTCTCAAGAAGGTGTCCAAAAGCAAAAGCATAGAAAGAGAATTGAGAGCATTGGGAAGAAAGGCACTGAAGTTCTGAATTCATAGAATTTGAAGTGGGTAGTGAGGGGAAGTAAAGGCAGCGAGGAATCAGACAAGAAGAAAGAGTCAGTGCATTCGGGGCCCCAGTGAAGGTGCGAGCAGCTGAGTGGTAAAGGATAAGGTCAGGAGAGAGTGGGGCGGGAACAATGTCTGCATCAGTAACTTCAGAAGTGTAATAAACCTGCGTGCCATGCCTGCATCATATATCATATATGATTGCTTCTCAGCCTTTTGGCTAATATCAAGTGTATATCATATATCTGGAGTGCCAACCTGAGTCCCGGCTACTCCACTTTCCATCCAGTTCCCTGTTAATGTGCCTGGGAAGCAGCATCAGATGATGACTCAAGTATTTAAGTTCCACCCAAATGGGAGACCTAGATGGAATTCCTAGCTCCTGGCTTTGTCCTGGCCCAGCTCTATACCAAGGGCTTTCTGCCTGAAAGAAGGGAGTGGGGTTTTCCGTTTTCTCATCAAAGCTCCAAAGGTTGAGTCTGTGTCTCTACAGGCTGTATCCCAGAATGTGAGAGATAGCAGAGTCCAGAGGCAAGAACATGTCTATATCCTACCCTGATGATAGAATCAATTGAAAGAAATGATATTTTAAGTGCTATGAATTGCTGATAATATTATAAATCACATGACATTTTAAAAAGACTTGCTTATTTATTCATTTATTTGAAAGGCAGAATGACACAGAGAGAGAGAGAGAGAGAGATCTTCTGTCTACTGGTTAACTTCCCAAATACCCACAACAGCCAGAACTGATCCAGGCTGAAGCTAGGAGTCAGGAACTCCATGTCTGGATGAAGTGGCAGGGACCCAAATACTTAGCCCATCATCCACTGTCTCCCAGGTGCATTAGCAGGAAGCTGGATCAGAAGCATAGAGTACACTGGACTTGAACAAGTCACTCCGATATGGATTCAGGCATCCCAAGCAGCAGCTTAACTGCCTGCCCCATAAGACCTTTTATAGAAGACAATTTGATATATAATAACATTTCAGTGTACATAAGCTTTTTAAATGTACTTGTTTATTTGAAAGGAAGAGCTGGTGCATCTGCTTGTTCACTCCCCAAATGGCCACAACAGCCAGAGCTGGTCCAGGACAAAGCCAGGAGCCAAGAACTCTATGATGGTTTCCAATATGCTTGACAGGGGCCCAAGTACTTGGGCCATCTTCTGCTTTCCCAGGCACATTAGCAGGAAGCTTGATCAGAAGCAGAGAAGCGAGGACTTAAACTGGCTCTCTGATATAGGATGCTAGCTCTGTGATATGGGATGCAGCTTAACCTGCTGCACCACAATGGTGGCCTCTACATAACCTTATATAAATACATCCAAAAATATGTGGACAAATAACCCACATATTTTTGTACAGACAGTGAATGTTGTAGCATTGCAACAGAAACAATGACAAAAGACTGACTTACATGTCCGTAAGTAGACATTGTCATATAAATTTTTTTTTTTGACAGGCAGAGTTACACAGTGAGAGAGAGAAAGACAGAGAGAAAGGTCTTTCTTTCCATTGGTTCACCCCTCAAATGGCCGCTACATCCAGCTGCGCCAATCCGAAGCCAGGAGCCAGGTGCTTCCTCCTGGTCTCCCATGCAGGTGCAGGGCCCAAGCACCTGGGCCCTCCTCCACTGCCTTCCCGGGCCACAGCAGAGAGATGGATTGGAAGAGGAGCAACCAGGACAGAATCTGGCACCCCGACCAGGACTAGAACCTGGGTGCTGGCGCCACAGGAGGAGGATTAGCCTAGTGAGCCGCGGTGCCGGCCTGTCATAAATTTTAACATGCCTATGCAGTGGAATATTATGCAGCCATTAAAAACAACGAAATAGGATTGGATACTTGACACAGCAGTTAACTTCCTGCTTGGGATACCTGCATTCCATATAAGATAGAGTGCCTGGGGTTGAGTCCTGGCTCTACTTCTAATCCAGCTTCCTAGTAATGTGTACCCTGGGGAATAGCAGATGATGACTCAAGTACTTTGGTTCCTGCCAACTAGGTGGGGAGACCTGAATCGAGTTCCAGGCTCCTGCCTTGGCCTGGAACATCCCTGGCTTGCTGTGGACCTGTGGGGGATGAACCAGCAGATGGAAGGTGTACGGATGCCTATCTGTCTCTGTTCCTCTGTCTCTTTTTGCTTTTTTTTTTTTTTTTTTGACAAGCAGAGTGGATAGTGAGAGAGAGAGAGACAGAGAGAAAGGTCTTCCTTTTTGCCGTTGTTTCACCCTCCAATGGCCGCTGCGGCCAGCGCATCTTGCTGATCCGAAGCCAGGAGCCAGGTGCTTCTCCTGGTCTCCTGTGCGGGTGCAGGGCCCAAGGACTTGGGCCATCCTCCACTGCACTCCCGGGCCATAGCAGAGAGCTGGCCTGGAAGAGGGGCAACCGGGATAGGATCCGGCACCCCAACCGGGACTGGAACCCGGTGTGCCGGCGCCGCAAGGCGGAGGATTAGCCTGTTAAGCCACGGTGCCGGCCCATCTTTTTGCTTCTTTACCTTTCAAATAAAATTAAATAATTTTAAAAATAATTAAGTGAATCTAAATATACCTATATTTTAAAAATAAATAAATATATGTATATATTTCATGGCTCAATAAGTAAGAGGAGAGCAGGTGCTGTGCTACAGTGGGATAAACTGCCACTTGGGACACCCACATTCCATACCAGAGTGCCTGTTTGAGTCCCGGTTACTCCATTCCCAATGCAGCTCCCTGATAATGTGCCTGAAGCAGCAGATGATGGCTCATGAACTTGAACTTCTACCACCCATGCGGGACACCTGATTCTTCCAGCCATTTGAGGAGTCAATAGGGGTAGGAAGATTTCTCTCTCTCTCTCTCTCGTCATTCTTTTCAAACAAGTAAATAAGTAAACCTTTAAAAAGATATGAGAGTACTCCCGAAAGTTCATAGAAAATGAAATTAGAGAATAAGTTTATTTTGGTGAAAAATTTTTTAAATCCATGTATAGTTTTTTTCTTTTTTAAGATTTTATTTATTTATTTGAAAGACAGAATTACAGATAGAACCGGAGCCAGGAGCCAGGAACTTCTTCCAAGTCTCCCACAAGGATACAGGGGCCCAAACACTTGAGCCATCTTCTGCTACTTTCCCAGACACATTAATAGGGAGCTGGATCAGAAGTGGAACAGCCAGGATTCCAGCCAGTGCCCATACTGAATGCCAGCATGGCAGGCAGTGGCTTTATCTGCTATACCACAATGCTGGCCCCACATAGTTTTTCCCAACAGGCATTTCTCATGAACTTTTTGAAGACCTCATTATCAGATGAAAATGAAAATGCTTTCCTATGTGTGGCACTATTCCATTTTATTTTTTAATGAATGCCTTCACTTGAATATGAGTTGAAAAATGACTATTTATAGATGTCCCAGTGTCAAATTATATGCAGTAATTATCCTGATGATGTGATTTGAGGGGAAGACTTCCGCTTTTTGAATCGTACACATCTGTATTGTCTGAATGTTTTACAATTCTCATGTATTACCCATAATTTTTAATAGGAAGAAAATGCCATCCCTTTATGTTTGTATCTTGCAGTGATTCTGAAAAGAGCTGAAATATTCCATGGCTAGTTTCTGACGTCCATAGCTGAATCTCTATGCCAGCTTCCTGAGAAATGAAAAAAAATGTTGCAATCATATCTCTAAGCACAGCTATGCAATTCATTTGCCTCTGCAAAGATTGTAGTACTTATTTCATTCTGAATGTGTCTTCCAGCTCTCTGCCCACAAAGGAACAAACAGCCTGAGGAGTTTGGGCCAGCCCATCTATCAAGGGACCAGTGCCAGAGGCAAGTGAGGTCATTAAGTCAACAATCTCGCTATGAAAACAGCTGCATCCATCATCCTGGAGATACTCTTTTCTTGAACACCACTAGGGAAGTGCTTTCTCTCTCTCTCTCTCTCTCTCTCTCTGTTTAATGAAAGAAGTACATAGATAGTTATATTATACACACACACAGAGTACAGGAGTGAAAAGTTAGGTATCTCTCTTCCTCCCTCCCACCAAAGGTCTGTACCCTTCCAGACCTTTCCTTTTGTATATACCAATATTCCTTTGTTCATTCATGCAGGCTGCAGAACTCTAGACTGGAAGATCTACAATCTTAAAAAAGAGAGAGAGACAGACAGACACACAGTGATCTTTGAAGTTGGCTGTTCTTCCTTCCTTCTCAAGACTTTGGAAATAACCCTCTGGCTCGGTAACCCCAGAGCTGCCCCAATTTCTTGTCAGTATAGGAGAAGGTAGATTTTTAAGACCTAACTTGTGCTATAAAACTAAGAATCAGGGAGAATGCCTCCTGTAATAATGTAATTCTTGGAATAACTGAGTGTTAGTGTTAGAAAAAAGCCTGCAGAGGTTCTCAGAAACAGCATGATATATTTCATTTTTTTCCTGTAAAGGACCTGAAAGTAAATAATTTTTGGCTTTGCATACAATACTGTCTCTGTGGTAAGTGTTCAGTGATGATGTTGGATTATGAAAGCAGCTAAAGACAATACATAAACAAGTGAGCAGGGCTTTATTCCAATACTACTATAGTTTTTTTTTTAAACTTATTTATTATTTATTTGAAGGGCAGAGTTAGAAAGGGAGACAGAGACAGAGACAGAGAGAGATCTTCCATCCACTGGTTCACTCCCCAAATGGCTACAATGGCCAAGGTTGAGTCAGGCCAAAGTTAGGAGCCCTGAACCCCATCCAGATTTCCCAGATAGGTGGCAGGGACCCAAGTACTTGGGCCGTTTTCCACTGCCTTCCAGGTGCATTCTCAGGAATCTGGATCAGAAGCAGAGTAGCTGGGGCTTGAATTGGCACTCCAATTAGAGATGCTGATGTGGCAAGTGGCAGCTTAACCCACTGTGCCACAATGCCAGCTCCTTGATTGACATTTAAACTAAAAATGAGTATTTTCCAAATGAAACTTCATCTAAAAGAAAAATTAATAATAGTAGTAAATATCTAGATGATTCTGGTTGATCTCTCTAATAGCACAGGGCTGCAGCTTCCCAGGGTGAATATTAGCAAGAAGCTAGATCAGAACTGGAGTAACCAATGCAAGTACCCAAGGCAGCAACTTAAGCCCTGTACCAAATGCCCACCTCAGGAAGGCCACTAGTTTTGTTTGTGATCAGTCAACAATGTAAGCAGCCCTGCCACTTGGGCCATTTGATTCAGCTGATCAGATGTTACTAGAATTACCTTTGGTAGAGAAAAATGCTTCATGCACTTCTGTTAATCCATAATAGAACAGGTCTAGTTCAAACTCCAAGAGTATCCCATCCTGATAGAAAACAAGCGTCTGACCAGAGTATTGGATGATAACATGCCTTGATTTTCCCATTTTGGTTGATTCTATCAAACTCATCACATTATAAGATCAAGTGGGATCAGCAGTAACACCTTCAAGTGTAGGTATTCATTATGGATGATTTATATACAAAGTGGTACATTCGAGATGAAGTCCAAGCAGGCCCAGAAGACACAAGTAAACTGCAAAGATAACTGATCCTAATCATCACAAGAGATGCATAATGAGGGCAGAGAGGACTCTATCTAGCATTTAGCTGACCCACTGGAACTTCTCTTGGTACTTGCATGCTTGCTTGCTTGCTTTATTTATTTAAAAGTCAGAGTTACATTGAGAGAGAAGGAGAGGCAAGAGAGAGAGGTCTTCCATCCACTGGTTTGCTCCCCAACTGGCTGCAGTGGCTGGAGCTGCATAGATCCGAAGCCAGGAGCCATGAGCCTCCTCTAGGTCTCCCATGCAGGTGCAGGGGCCCAAGGACTTGGGCCATCTTCCACTGCTTTCCCAGGCCACAGCAGAGAGCTGGATCAGAAGTGGAGCAGCTGGGACTCTAACCAATGCTCATATGGGATGCTGGCACTGCAGGCGGGGGCTTTACCCACTATGCCACAGTGCCAGCCCTTCCCATGCTCATTTGAAGTGGGCAGTTTTGTCAACCATAGTCTGATAAATGTCTGGTGACCATGAGAGTCTCCTTAAAAATAACAGTGTGGGGACCAGCGCTGTGGTGTAGCAGGTAAAGCTGCCACCTGCAGTGCCGGCATCCCATATGGGCGTCAATTCGAGTCCCGGCTGCTCCACTTCCAATCCAGCTCTCTGCTGTGGCCTGGGAAAGGAGTAGAAGATGGCCCAAGTCCCTGGGCCCCTGGCACCCACATGAGAGACTGGAAGAAACTCCTGGCTCCTAGCTTTGGATCAGCTCAGCTCCCGCCATTGTAGCCATTTGCGAAGTGAACCAGCAGGTGGAAGACACCCCTGCCCCTGCCTCTGCCTCTCTGTGACTCTGCCTTTCAAATAAATAAATAACTTTTTAAAAAATGAGAGAAAAACAACTTAAAAGTAACATTAAAATGCGGGTGTGGGTCAACTCATCAGGCAAACCAAAGGGAGGGGCATCTAAAATTGGAGTTCGGCTCAGAACAAAATGCAGCCACAGGTATTGTATTTCATTTCATAAACCTTCCTGTTGTAACTCTGCTCAGAATCTGTGGCCGACCAGGATCAGGAGAAGCTGTGCCTAGACACAACAAGTTTAACGTGAGAAGCAAGCAGAGCTTGTTGATGCAAGGAGTGGGCTGTGGTAGACCTATTAGTGCACCACCCCCAGCGATGTTGGTTGACAACAGCTCACAGCTGCTCTCTCTTCTAAAGAATTGTCATCCCCCTCACCTGGGAGGCTGCACCCTACCTTGATCAATAACTAATTAACAGAGATATGAAAACCTGGCCCTGTTGCCTCAATAGGGAACTAATTCTGTGGTCCAGTTTGTGCTGCACAGCTTTCTTGGAGAATCAACGGAGAGCGCATTCTCGCCAGCACTTTACTCCCTGTCCATCATGCTTCTCTCACATCCTCCCTCCTGAAATCACTCCCCTAATAAATAACTTGAACAAAAATCCCTGTCTCACACTTTGTTACCAAGGAACCCAACTCAAAGTGTACATTTGTTCAGAATTTTCGTTTCATCTAAGAAAAAGCCCCAAAACATGTCAGAGGTTGAATTTCATAAATAATATTTATCTAATGTAGAAAATATGCCACTTCTTAAGTGCTATGGCATAGTAAATTAAGCCACTGCCTGAAGCACCCACATCCCATATAGATGCCAGTTCAAGTCCTGGTTGCTTCACTTCCAATCCCGCTCCCTGCTAATGGTCTGGGAAAGGCAGTGGAAGATGGCCCAAGCCCTTAGGCTCCTGCTACCCATGTGGGAGATCCTGAATCAGCAGACGAAAGAAATTCACTCTCTCTCTCTCTCTCTCCCCCCCCCCCAGCTCTTTCCCAGTATTTATTTGCCTTTCAAATAAATAAGTAAATCCTTTTTAAAAAGAAAAGAAAATGTGCCACTTCTTACCTGTGAGTGTGGTGGAGTCAAATTCACCCACATTACAGCAAAATTTGTCACATGGCTTACATCTCACTCCTTCCAGTAGGTGAATTTATTTCAAATAAGTCTGTCTTTCCATTTCCAGGTGCAAGTCAGCATTTTAGAGCAGTCCACAACTAGATAAGAAGCAGTCTCATGCTAGCAGGGCATCATGTGCCTGAATCATGGTTGTTTAAAGGGCCATACCCCACTGGAAGAGGCTCCAGTATTCCAAAATTTTGGACTTGCCAGGCCCACTTTGCATACAACACTTTCTTCCATACTCAACTCAGTTGTCTCATTTTGTTCAGTCTTGGTGAGTACTACCAGTTCATTTTGTGTCATCCATATTCTTATGAAGTCATAAGCAGCATTTCTGAAAGACGTGACTGCTCGAACCATCAGCTGCTGTCTCCCAGGAAGTGCATTAGCAGGAAGCTGGAATGGTAGGGGAACCATGACTCAAATCAGGCACTCCTCTTTGGGATGTAGGCATTGCAAACAGGGTCTTTTAAAGATTATTTATTTGAAAGTCAGAATTACACAGAGAGAAAGAGACACACAGAGAGAGAGGTCTTCCATCCACCTGTTCACTCCCCAGATGGCCACAATGGCCAGAGCTGCGCCGATCCGAACCCAGGAGCCAGGAGCTTCTTCCGGGTCTCCCATGCAGGTGCAGGGGCCCAAGTACTTGGACCATCTTCTACTGCTTTCCCGGGCTATAGCAGAGAGCTGGATTGGAAGTGGAGCAGCTGGGACTCGAACCAGCGCCCATATGGGATGCTGGCACTGCAGGTGGCAGCCTTACCTACGATGCCACAGCACTGGCCCTGCAAACAGGGTCTTAACCACTGTGCCAAATGTCTACCTCGGTGGCTAATTTGTATTTAGAATAAAACAAGACTGTGTCTGAATCCTGGCTCCACCACTAATGATCTTGGGGATGTTGGCCAAGATGCTTAACTTTTTTGAGACTCAGTTTCAATTAAAATAGCATGGAAGATGACCATGACAGACAGATTTTACCTCATGTGTTAGTTGTAACAATAATGAAATAAACAAATTGCTTAGCTTTGTGCCTAATATTTGCTAGGCATTCAATAGTGTTGTTGATATTATTTGGATTGGGCATTTGGCACTGTGGCTTAAATTGCAGCTTGGCATTTCCACAACCCATGCCACAGTTCCTGGTTTAAGTTCTGGTTACTGTGCTTCCAATCCAGCTTCCTGCTAATGTGCATTCTGGGAAGCAACAAATGATGGCTCAAGTACTTGAGATTCTGTCACCCATGAGGGAACACCAGATCAAGTACCGGGCTCCTAGCTTTGATCTGGCCCAGCCCTGGCTGATAGAGACATGTGGGGAGTGAACCCATAGATTCAAAATCCTCTTGCCCTCGCTCTCTCTCTGTGTGTGTGCCTTTCAAATAAAATAAAAATAAATAAATTAGAAAATATTAGATGTTATTATTCACCATCTTCAAAGGTCACTATTCAAAACCCAGCACTGTCTAGAAGGCAAAGAGGCAGGCAGTTCCCCATACAAACTTTCCATCAGAGCGCTACCTCAGTGTAGGAGGCACAGGGTTGTATCAGAAGGAACTGCATTATGAGAGAGGGTGGGCCAGAGGGAAATTAGGCTAGAGGGAAGGGAGGTGCCAAACCGAAGTGTGGATAGGGGAAGGCAGCCCATCAAAGCCTAAATTGGAGAGGCAGGGCAAACAAGAAGGCCAGGGACGGGCGAGATGTGTTTGAGGTAGCTGCCGCATGATTAAAGAACAAATGAGTGAACTGTGCAGATGTGGAATAAATATAAAAATCTGTATGTTTCCTGTTCCAGGTTACCCAAGGTGATAGAAACAGAGACAAGAGAATTAGAGCTAGCACAGACAAAAGCCTTTCATTTCAAAGCATTGCTTTTGCTCCTACACTTTGGCTTTTAGATAGAAGACTTTGAAATGGGGCCAGTCCCAGGGAAGAAGTTAAACTGAGAATCAGCATCCTTGAGATCGGATAAACTTTGTGTTTGGGTCTTGCACTCCAGGCTTAACTTCTCCACCTGTAAAGGAAGACATTTCCTTGGAAAATCTCGTCTTTGCCTTCATCACCTCTGAGTTGTACAGTTAGTCTCAAATTCAAACACAAGGGCTCATTGGTGTCTTTGGTAGCAGGCTCCTGCATCCCCAGGGCTTTCAGACAAATGACACCTTCTAACTCCTTGTATTACCCCCAGAGACCAGAGTAGTCACATCTGCAGATGTCCAAAAACACAACACTCCTCTTGTGTGTCCCACAGGAGCTGATGCACCCCCAGTGGAACTGAACAGGTCCATGATCTGAGACTTGTTGCTGTCTTGCACTGTCTGAAACTGACGGCACCAAGCACACAACCAGCAATCAATTGTTATTCACCATCTATAATTGTTTTTAACTTCTTGCCCAGAGGCAGGGGAATGGATCTAATGACTTGTAGAGAATTCATTCACTTAGGGAGCCTGTAATCATTCAATACAGTGATTCTGGGATCCTTTAGGAAACGTCACAGAGGACTTTGGATTCTGCATAAACATCAGAAGTAGCATTTATGCCATCTGACTTCTGGTCCCCAAGGGATCATTCAGAGTTGAGAATTCTAGTGGTTCAGGCTTTTGTCCTAGCAGTTAAAATACAGCAAGGATGTTTGCATCCTATATCAAGTCCTGGTTCCAGCTCCCAATTCCAGCTCGTAGGTCCAGCTTCCTGTTAATCACACACTGGGATGCTGTAAGTGGCTGAGTCCCTGCCACACACATGGAAGACCTGAATTGAGTTACTGGCTCCCAGCTTTGATCTGATTTAGCCCCTGCCATTGCATCTGAGTAGTAAACCAATGGGTGGGAGTTCGCTCACTTTCACAGTCTGCCTTTTTCTTTGTCTATCTGTCTTCTCTTTCTCTGCCTCTCAAATAATAAAAAAAGAAGAAGACTGGTGTGCCTCCTCACAGGATTTGGGGCTGCAAAGGAATTCAGGACCCTGTTAATCTCTGCCTCACTTCTCTCTCTCCATTCTTCCCAAATCCAACTTCTACCTGGCGCTCCCTGCCAATTACTCCATCATGCCACTGAGGCTCTGATCCAATGCAAGTTGATAAGCCCTCTTGTTCAGGGCACTTTAATCTGGTGACTCCCGCCCCCATCGCACCCACTTTTCTCTCTATCCCATGCCTGATATATCTAGGGCTTTGGTCTATAGGCACAGAAGAAAAATGCAAATGTGCCCTGGCCTCAGTGACCCAGAACTGATGTCTGGGTTGCTGAGACTCTGGGCTAAGAGCCCAGCCTATGTCTGCTTCTCCTTGCTGCTCCTCCTCAAGGAGCATCTGCTTCCCTGATGCCTCCCTTGCCAGGAGCAAGTGTGACCAGCCAGCTTGCTACTGGCACCTGCCATACTGTAGCATAACACCAACACTAATGGCAGAAATAATCACAATGACAACGACGGCTTGGTCTACATGCAGAAGGCACTTGTCATCTCCCCAGGAACCTCCTAGCCTAGGGCTCAACTATGACAATGTCCCTGGCCCCTGGCCCATAGCCCATGCTGTCACATTCCCACATCAGATTCTTCTGGGTGGTTGACATTATCGTTACTGTCATCACGATTCTTGCTAACTATTTATTCCTGCAAAGCACATTTACTTAGGTCAAGCTCCATATCAGGTACTCTGCAAGATTCAAAGAGTTACAAAGGTTAACCTCTTCAAGAGGGGAGATTGAGATCAACACATGATTCCCATATAGGATTATACAGACTGTTTATAGGTGAATTCCCAGTGCCTTGAACACTAGCAGGATAGTGAGTGCTCAGTAAATCCATTTTGATGTATATTGAAGGAAGAAATAAATATACATGAGAGTATAGGATCTGACAGTAACTTTGCTGGAGAGAAAATGAGGGAAGCTGCCAGAGGAGGTGGCATTGGAGCTAAATTCTGAAAGCTGAAAAGGCAGCAGCATGTACTGGTTAAGAGTGTGGCGTCTGGATCCAGACTGCATGAGTTTGCATGCCAACTGCATGTGGTTTGAAGCACATTATTGAACTTATCTGTACAGTGCTTTGATTTCTGCATCTGTAAAAATGGTTAGTAAGAAACTCCTAGAGTGGGCCTTATGGCACAGTGGGTTAACCTGCGGCTTGGAATGTCTGCAATCCAATATCAGGGTTCAGGTTCCCACCTCTACTTCTGATCCATCTTCCTACTAATGCACCTCGGAGACAGCAGATGATGCCCCAAGTAAGTACTTGGGTCCTTGTCACCCATGCAGAGATCCAGATGTCAGCTGTTGTAGGCACTTGGGGAATAAACCAGTAGATGAAAGTCAGCCTCTCTCTCTCCCTCTCTCCCTTCCTCTCTCCCTCCCTCCCTCTCTCCCTCTATATTTCATATAAATAAACTTTTAAAAAGTAGCTATCTTATGATATTGTTGTAAAGACTACATGAGTTGATGTTTTTGTTTAGTGTCTAGTATGCAGTTATATATTATATAAGTGCCTGGTAGATAAATAAGACTGGTTAGGAGTCCACCAAGCTAACAGGGTGGAAAGTAAATGGTATGAAGAAGAGCTTTCTAAATACTAAATGGTATTCAGATTTACAAAAGGATAGTTTCACCAAGGGATGGTGGTGGGAAGGCGTGAGGGGCAGGAGTCCAATATGGTATATTGAATTAACCAGCCCCAGAAGCCATTACATTTTTTTAGATATTTTTTATTTATTTATTTGACAGGTAGACTTTACAGACAGTGAGAGAGAGAGACAGAGAGAAAGGTCCTCCCTCTGTTGGCTCACTCTCCAAATGGCTGCAACGGCAGGAGCTGTGCCAATCCGAAGCCAGGAGCCAGGAGTCTCCTCCTGGTCTCCCATGCAGGTGCGGGGGCCCAAGCACCCAGGACATCCTCCACTGCCATCCCAGGCCACAGCAGAGAGCTGGACCATAAGAGGAACAACCAGGACTAGAACCCAGCACCCATATGGGATGCCAGTGCCACAGGCAGAGGATTAACCAAGTAAGCCATGGCACTGGCCCAGAGCCATGATTTTTAAAGCAAGAGCATGATATAGGCAGGCAGGGTAGAAAACTCCTGTGCAAGTGTGAGAGACTTGGCACCAGCAGACCCAGGGGGAACAGTTAGCATCATCCCAGTGAGCAATGGTGCAGTCAGGATATGGAGCAAAAAGTGTGGGTGTGAGAAGACTTCTGAAGCAGAGCAGATGGCTGTGGATGCTCTGGGAGAGACATGACCATGACACAGTCAGGAGATGCAGGCCTTGAACAGGGCAGGCCCCCGGCTGCAGGCACTGGTGCAACAGTTATCCATCGGAGAGACCTGGCATCCCTCCCCAGCTCTCTGAAGAGCTCAGCAGGCTGGTACATCTGGGACGTTCAGATGGCTGCGCAGAGCCCAGGGTGGGCTGGGCAGCAGCTAGGACTCCTTTCCAGTAGCCTGGGCCCAAGTCCAGTGTGCTGCTCTGGTGCCCAAGGTGATTGATGGGCCTTTCCTTAGTGACTCTTAGCAACTGGTCAGATGTGCTCAGCTTCCTGGCCTTCCTCTGAGAAATGGCCCCAGATGAGACCAGGGGGATCAGTGCAGGTTCATCCCTGACCAGAGGTTGTTATTCATTTGTACAGAGAGGCATCATGATGTGATGGCACCAAGCAGACTGGGTTCCAATCCCAGCTCCACCACTGTTAACTGTGTAACTCTGAGCAGGTTACATAGATTCTCTGTGCTTTGATGTTCTAATCTGTGAAAAGAGGTGATAGTAGCACCTGCTTCATAAGGGTGATACAAGAATTAGATGAATTAATTAATATGTGAAGTGAGTATATAAAATTTCTAGGAAATATTATGTCCTACATATGTTTAAATAGATTTTTAAAGATTTACTTATTTATTTGAAAGGTGGGGAGGGGGAAGAGAGAGATCTTCCATCCACTGGTTCACTCCCCAAAAGTCCACAATAGCCTGGGCTAGGCAAGCCAAAGCCAGGAGCCAGGAACTCCATCTGAGTCTCCTACGTGCGCAGCAGGGCCTTGAGCACTTGAGCTATTATCTGCTGCCTCCTAGGCACATTAACAGAGAACTGGATTAGAAGCAGAATAGCTGGGACTCAAACCAGCACTCAGATACGGGCTGTGGGCGTCCCCAGGGGCAGCGTCACCCTCTGTGCCACAATGCCTACCCCATATTTAAATAATTTGATTAATGTGTTCAAGTTAAATGTGTTTAGGTTATTTAATATTACTGTAATTCTCAGTTTATAATGAGGAAGTTAGCTCAATAGAGAGCACACTTCACATGAGCAAAGCCTTTGTACTGCTCACACAGTGTGAGTCCAGTACATGGTATGGGACCTGGAACATAGTAATTACTTGATATTTATTGAATATTTTTAAATGAATAAATGAGTAGCAATTTAACTCCAGGATACAGCACAGTGTGGAAATGCTAATCCAGAAGCACTTTGTGGGGCCTGTGCCTTGGCCAAATTCTAATTCAGTCTTTGGTAATTACCCCCACTTAACATGTCAGTATTAACACGAGGTAGCTAAAAAAAAAAGAAAGAAAGAAAGAAAAAACACTTAACGCAGCAGTTGCACACTGATCTACAGAGAGGGCTGTTGGTCTGCAAAGAACAGACATGCACACAAGCCAGCTTCAAAAAGGTTTATAAAGCTTGTTGACAGTGGATGGACACGGGGAGCTGGCTGAACCCTCCCAAGAAGTACAGGATCTGCACTCTAAAACTCAAACATGACCGAGCAGAAAGCTTCCCCACCACTCTCTCTCAGGAACTCGGGAATTCTTGCCTCTATGTGTTTCTGTCTATTTTCTCAGTTTCCTATCAACAAACTGATTTCTCTGTTTTCTCTCATGATAGTACAGCTCTCCCCAAATGGTAGCTCCTCTCCCAGATACACAAGAAGTTAGAAAGACTGGCACTCCCAGCTTTGGATCAGCCCAGCTCCAGCTGTTGCGGCCATTTGGGAAGTGAACCAGTGGAATGTCTCTCCCTCTGTCTGTCTGTAACTCTGCCTCTCAGATAAGGGAAGGGAGGATGGAAGGAAGGGAGGGAGGGAGGGAGGGAGGGAGGAAGGAAGGAAGAGAGGAGGGAGGGAGGAAGGGAGGGAGGGAGGGAGATAAGGGAGGAAGGAAGGAAGGAGGGAGGGAGGGAGGGAGGGAGGGAAGACTCTAACTCAGCTTGGGCAAATATCCCCTACTCTTGTCCAAGTGTCTATGTCCAGGGCATGGGATCGAGGGGTCCAGAGACATGGTCCTCTTTCCTGAAGTGAAATAAAACTGATGTGCACTGATGAAATACCAGTCAACAAAGAAAGGGTCTTGTTTCTGAAGTAGGAGGAATGCTCAAAAATTTACCCAGGAAACACCTGTGTCCCAGGCACAATACCTAGACTGGCTGGGGCCAGCTCCTGCCTGCTTGGTTTCTGCTGCCTCTAAGCTCAGTTCCCGGAGTTCAGAAGCCCCCATCAAGAGGTCTGATTGGGAAAGGAAAACAGGGCTCATGAGATATTCTTGGCAATTTAACATAATCTGAGTGAGGATAAAACCTTCCCTAGGTCCATGTCAGGAGAAGTGCCGTCCCAGCATTGTCATGCCTCAAAGATTGGGGTGCAGGGAGGAGGGCAGAATTTGGGGGAAGAACCTGTTCTTCCAGCTGCAGCCTGTGCTTTGTATTGGTTACATTTCACAGTGCTTCCCAGCAGCCACTATGTCTAGTTGGGCCTGTGAGTTTCCAAAAGAAACTGCAGAGCTGACATTATTATCCCCATTTCTCAGCTGAGAAAATTGAAGTTAGAATGGGTAAAGTGTTTCTGTCTCTCTCTCTCTCACTGTCCACTCTGCCTGTCAAAAAAAAAAAGAATGGGTAAAGTGATTGTTCCAGGGCCACATAATTAACTGGTAGTTAAGAGTAGACCCCAGGTCTGTGGGACTCCCAGCCCAGAGATCCACTGAGCTGCACTGCCTGGAAGTGGGCTGGGGAGAGATTGTATCTGGGGGAGAATACAGAGAAGGATACAGATTGCAGGAGGCCAGAGGTGCAGGGAGTTAACCAGCTTTTTGGTCTCTCAAGGACAGATGAGGCTGGTTGGGGCCTGTGGAGAATGAGGAATCGATCTGCCATTGCATGTGAAAATGGATTGTAGCCCCAGCCTGTGCGTGTCAATGGAGCTGATTAGCACTTGCGTGAGTCTCTAGCCATCGATTGGCAGGTGAGAATCCTTCTGAGAGCAGCAGGGAGCCAGTCGTCTCCCACCCCCATTCCCACCAGCATCCTCCCTCCACAGAGGTTCCCTCCACCTCCCTGCCAGACCTCCCGCATCCATCTCCAGACCTCCTCCAGCCCCCAGTCCTAGTGGGTGCCTGGAGTTCCTCCATCTGCTACTGACTAGAGGAGAAGGGCATGACTGGTGGCCGCCTCAATCAGTCACACAAGGTACACTGGTAGAAGGGTGGATGGCCTTCAGAAAGCCATAGTCATCTTGGGGGTTCCCATGTGAGTGAATGGGTACAGGGAGATATCCTTCCACCCACTGGTTCACTCCCCAAATGGTCACAATGGCCAGGCCAAAGTCAGGAGCTTGGAACTCCATCTAGTCTACCACATAAGTAACAGGGGCTCAAGCACCAACGCTCATATGGGATGCTGGTATATCGTAGTGGCATGTTAACCCACTCCACCACAATGCTGGCCCCAGATTTCTACTTTTCATAATTACAAGTATTTTGACTAAACCAAATTCTTAAAGATTACCCTTCAGGATAGCACTGCCTGTAGTATCTGTCCATGGTGCTGATGGTGTGTCCCTAGACACTATTTCAGCGTGGAGTTAGGATCATTGAATTCATCCTCAACTTCAGGCACTGGTACTCATGGTATCTGTCCATTGTCCTGACTACAATCTTCAGCTCTACAGCCCCAGGGGGTCTATATCAGAACTTACAGCTTTTCTATAAGTGACCACAATGGCTGGAGCTGGTCCAGTCCAAAGGCAAGAGCCAGGAGCTTCTTCCAGGTCTCCCATGTGGGTGCAGGGGCCCAAACACTTGGACCATACTCTGCTGCTTTCCCAAGTGCATTATCAGGGAGCTGGATGGTAAGTGGAATAGCTGGGATCCAAACTGGTGTATATATGGGATGCTGGCACAACAGACAACAGCTTTACCCACTGTGCCACAGCACATTGATGAGAGCCTTAACCTTTAGACCAACTGCCTTCCTCTTTAGGAAACTATCTTTTTATCTGGGTTGTCAACTATATTGTAAAAAAAATTGTTTATAGTATCTATTATTATCCTTTTAATTTTTATGACTTTTGTATTGATAACCTATCTGATTGGTTTATCTAGAAGTTCCTCTCTTTTCTTTTCTTTTTTTTTTTTTTCTTTGACAGGCAGAGTAGACAGTGAGAAAGAGAGACAGAGAGAAACATCTTCCTTTTTCCATTGGTTCACACCCCCCACCCCCAGTAGCCGCTGCGGCTGGCACACTGCAGCCGGCACACCACACTGATCCGAAGCCAGGAGCCAGGTGCTTCTCCTGGTCTCCCATGCCGGTGCAGGGCCCAAGCACTTGGGCCATCCTCCACTGCACTCCCGGGCCACAGCAGAGAGCTGGACTGGAAGAGGAGCAACTGGTACAGAATCCGGCGCCCCAACCAGGACCAGGGTGCCAGGACCGCAGGCAGAGGATTAGCCTAGTGAGCCACGGTGCCGGCCTCC
This sequence comes from Lepus europaeus, assembly GCF_033115175.1. Taxonomy (NCBI): domain Eukaryota; kingdom Metazoa; phylum Chordata; class Mammalia; order Lagomorpha; family Leporidae; genus Lepus; species Lepus europaeus. Next base: position 27,730,107 of record NC_084831.1, read on the forward strand.
TCTGTTTTCTTGATTTTCCATCATTCCTACCATTGCCTCCACAGCCCAGTTCAGAGGATTACTATTTCACTGCAGCAGCTTCCTCCATGGGACTCAGGACCAAGTTCCCACACCAGTGCCCTCTGCACCCTGCTGAAAGTGAAGCTTCCTAAAAGGCCTCTTTCCTCCGAGGGTTTTCAGTGCTCCCGTTTCTTCTGGATAATTTCCAGCCCCCTTCATTTCATGTCAGCACCCTCCTCCACTGTGTGACTAGCAGTCACATCTCCAGAGCCAATGCCTACTCCTCCCCTGCATAAACTCAGTCATTCACATTAAATATACGTGATTTCTCAGCTCTATGCTTCTGCTGCTCTGCTGGGAGGAACACTGGACTTGAAGTCTGAAGACCAAGATTGGAATTATGGAGATTCCATTTATTTTAAAAATTTTTTCTAATAATTTATGAGAGAGGGGGGAAAGAGAGAGAGAGAACGAGAGAGAGAGAGAGAGAAACTCCCATCCCCTGGTTCACTCCCCAGATACACACACTAGCCAGGACTGGACTGGGCTGAAGCCAGGAACTCCACCCAGGTCCCGTGTGGGCAATAGGAGCCCAACTACTTGAAGGCTCACCACTTTCTCTCAGGGGCTGCATTGACAGAACGCTGGGATCAGGAGCTGGGGCCAGGAATCAAACCCAGACACTCCAATGTGGAACATAAGGCCAAGTGTTCACCCAGAATGTAATTTTTTTTTTTTGACAGGCAGAGTGGATAGTGAGAGAGAGAGAGACAGAGAGAAAGGTCTTCCTTTTTGCCATTGGTTCACCCTCCAATGGCCGCTGCGGCCGGCGCATCTCGCTGATCCGAAGCCAGGAGCCAGGTGCTTCTCCTGGTCTCCCTTGCGGGTGCAGGGCCCAAGGACTTGGGCCATCCTCCACTGCCTTCCTGGGCCATAGCAGAGAGCTGGCCTGGAAGAGGGGCAATCGGGATAGAATCCGGCGCCCCAACCGGGACTAGAACCCGGTGTGCCGACGCCGCAAGGCGGAGGATTAGCCTGTTAAGCCACGGCGCCAGCCAGAATGTGATCTTTTAATATTCTTACATCACCCCACTCATAACTCTCCATCTATTTATTATTCCAGTATAGTTATATCAGTATTTTATGGAACCAATGTTTGTCATTTGCGTAACTGATTTTACACAGCTGATTCACTGCTGAAGCTAATCTCGCATTATCTTTCTTGTACAGATTTTTGTCTTCCCTTATGTTAGTGGTCTTGGATTTTTTTTCTTTCTCTCACTTTCTTAGCTTTTCTTTTTTTTTAAAGATTTATTTATTATTTGAAAGAGTTACAGACATAGAGGGAGAGGGAGAGGGAGAGAGAGAGAGAGAGAGAGAGAGAGAGAATCTTCCATCCACTGGTTCACTCCCCAGGTGAACTGCAGCAGCCAGAGCTGGGCCAGGCCAAAGCCAGGAGCCAGGAGCTTCATCCAGGTCTCCCACATGGGTGCAGGGACCTAAGCACTTGGACCACCTTCTGCTGCTTTTCCGAGGCCATTAGCAGGGAGCTGGATTTGAACCGGTGCCCATATGGGATGCTGGCATTGCAGGCAGTGGCTTTACTTGCTATGCCACAGCACTGTTCCTTCTTAGTTTTTCATATGCTTATTAGAAATTCTTCCCAAACCCAAACTCTTCCATAGACTGTAAATGCCTTCTCACTGCTAATTTCCACATGGTGGAACACATTGGGTAATTGATTGACTTCCTGTTTGGTTTTCCTGGAGGCTTGGAGCCTGCCATCATCTTCTGGGCTCTCAGTATACAAGTTGTTCAGGGTCTCCCTTTGTCATTTTTCTGGCTGGATCCTGTGTGTTTTTCTTGATTGAGTTTTTCATTAAAAATATCTATTTGTTTTGGAAGGTAGAAGCATAGAACAGAGAGACAGACAGAGATCTCCCATCTTCTGGTTTATTCCCCAAATGCCTGTAACAGCTGGGGATGAACAGGGCTAAAGCAGGCAGTGGGAACTCAATCTGGGTCTCTGATGGGAGTTTCAGGGACCCAAGTACTTGAGCCATCACCTGCTTCTCTCAGGGTGTGCATTAGCAGGAAGCTGAATTGGAAATGGAGTAGCCAGGACTCCAACCAGGTGCTCTAGTATGGGATATGAGTGTCTCAAGTAGTGGCTTAACCACTGTGTCAAATACTCACTCTGAAGACAATTTTGATTTTGCATCTGCCAGCACCAAACAGGTATACCAAACACACTTTCAGAGAATTATCTAAAGCAGGGCAAAGAAAAAGGAAAAACTGCCGGCGCCGCGGCTCACTAGGCAAATCTTCCGCCTTGCGGTGCCGGCACACCGGGTTCTAGTCCCGGTTAGGGCACCGATCCTGTCCCGGTTGCCCCTCTTCCAGGCCAGCTCTCTGCTGTGGCCAGGGAGTGCAGTGGAGGATGGCCCAAGTGCTTGGGCCCTGCACCCCATGGGAGACCAGGAGAAGCACCTGGCTCCTGCCATCGGATCAGCGCGGTGCGCCGGCTGCAGCGCGCCTACCACGGTGGCCATTGGAGGGTGAACCAACGGAAAAAGGAAGACCTTTCTCTCTGTCTCTCTCTCTCACTGTCCACTCTGCCTGTCAAAAATAAAAAAAAAAAAGAAAAAGAAAAAGGAAAAACCTGGTTATACTGAGCCATCACTGCTGCTTTACAGAATTGCAGTAGCAAGAAGCTGGCGTCAGGAACAGGACCTGACACCGAACCCAGGTGCTCTGATATGGAACACAGAATTCTCAACTGCTAGACCAAACACCCACCCTGGTTCACTTTTTTTAAAAAAGATATTTATTTATTTGAAAGGCAGCGTTAGAGAGAGAGAGAGAGAGAGAGAGAGAGAAATCTTCCATCTGCTGGTTTACTCCCCAGATGGCCTCAACAACAAGAGCTGGGCCCATCCAAAGACAGAAGCCACTGGGCCTCCCACTTAGGTGCAGGGGCCCAAGCACTTGGGCCATCTTCTGCTGCCTTCCCAGGTACCTTAGCAGGGGGCTGGATCAGAAGCGGAGTAGCCGGGACTTGAACCAGTGCCCATATGGGATGCCAGCATTACAGGCAGTGGTTTACTCACTATGCCATGGCACTGGCCCCTCATTTTATTAAACAGAATAAAACCTCCAGTCCCTGCCAAGGTGTGGAAGACATAGTCGGCTGTCTGCATACTCCAGGAAACACACCTTCAACGCATTCCCTCATTCTTAGCCCTTACCTCACACCCACCTTCTGCAGTAACTGGCACCTCCAGTTTCCGAGCCTTGCCTGGTCCAATTGGCTGACTTCTGCTCAGTGCCCTTTACTCTGGCACTTGGTATGCAGCTATCTCTGCTCTGCCACCCCCTCCATCCACTTGCCATCTTCCAAAAATGTGTTGATGTCTTTAGTCTACCCTGGGCTCCTTTATGTTTCTTTTACTTTTGTAAGGTTTGTTGAGGGAGCAGATATAAATGCGTGTATTCCATCTGCCACATTTAACCAGAAAAAAAAAAAACTGCACTCTTAATTATTACGCTATATTGCCTCTCAAATGAGACAGTACCTCTGGGATCTTACAGCCCAGCGAGGATGAAATGAGATTACACACACGAACATACTTTGTAAGCTCTAAAGAGCTATGTGAAGAAGAGGGTGTGTGCCACATTCCCCTGCTCAAGTGTCCTCCTTCCTTCTCTCTATTCTGGTCCCTCCCCACCTCCAAGGTACAGCTCAAGCTTACCTCCTTCTGGGGCGGTCTTCCCCATCAATCCAGCTACAAAGCTGTCCCTGAGTCCTGAGCCACCACAAGATTCTCTTTGCATCTCCCTTGGCCCCTGTGCAATGCTGCTCTAATCTATTGCAGGCATGGAGCTGCTGGCTAGGGTGCATAATCAGATGTGGATCTTCAGCTCTCTGCTATGTCCTGGGAAAGCAATGTAGGATGCCCAAGTCCTTGGGCCCCTGCACCCACATGGGAGACCCAGAAGAAGCTCCTGGCTCCTGGCTTCAGATCAGCACAGCTCCTGCCTTTGCAGCCAATTGGGGAGTGAACCAGCGGATGGAAGACTCTCTCTCTCTCTCTCTCTCTCTCTCTCTCTCTCTCTCTCTCTCTCTCTGCCTCTCCTTCTCTCTGTGTGTAACTCTTTCAAATAAATAAAATAAATCTTTAAAGAATAAAAGGAAAAGAAAGTGACTGGAGCCAGTGTTGTGACATAACAGGGTTAGCTGCTCCCTGTAATGTCTAAGTCTCAGCTGCTCCACTTTCAATCCAACCCCCTGCTAATGCACCTGGAAAGATACCCAAACTTCTTTGGACCCCTGCCACCCATGTGGGAGGCCCAGAGGTATTCCCTGACCCTTGGCTTCAACTAGCCCTGACCATTGTGGCCATTTGGGGAATGAATCAGCAGACAGAAGATCTCTTTTTCTCTGTCTCTCCCTCTCTCTGTGTGTCACTCTACCTTTCAAATAAGTAAAATAAATCTTTCTTTTAAAAAAATGAAGTGGCTTCTGCTTCCTGTAGGCTGAGCTCCACATCCCACACTTTTCCCTCCAGCCTCCTCTTCCTCCCCTCTCCCCTCCTCCAGGCAAGGAAGCCGATGGCAGTGACTGCACCACCAAATCTGTGCCACTGGTCAGAGACCATGCTTGCACCTTCTCACTGTTACCAGCATTTTGTTGTGGGTTATGAGAGATTCCACTCACACTTGTAGAGAGCTTAGACCAGGACTGTGGTGGAAGGTGGATCAGTCTCTGGTTAGAAGCCATTGATATCCACCTCACAAATATCTGATTATTTTCCAAGACTGTCCATCTGGCAGTCTTTTTTTTTTTAAAGACATATTTATTATTTGAAAGTCAGAGTTACACAGAGAGAGGAGGAGAGGCAGAGAGAGAGAGAGAGAGGTCTTCCATCTGATGGTTCACTCCCCATTTGGCTGCAACGGCCAGAGCTGCACTGATCCAAAGCCAGGAGCCAGGAGCTTCTTCCAGGTCTACCATGTGGGTGCAGGGGCCCAAGGACTTTGGCCATCTCCTACTGCCTTCCCAGGCTATAGCAGAGAGCTGGATTGGAAGTGGAGCAGCCAGGTCTCAAACCGGCGCCTATGTGGGATGCCGGTGCTTCAGGCCAGGGTGTTAACCCGCTGCACCACAGCACCAGCCCTATCTGGCAGTCTTCACAGAACATTCCATTAGAGGGAAACGTGCTAGCTCCTGCACCTTGCCTGATGTGATCATTATGAAGGAACCTAAGCTTTTCCTGCTGCCTGCAGCTGCAGGGCACTTTCTGAAGGCCAACACTCAGTCCCCAGGCATCTCTGGAACCAGCAGGTGCACAGGCAAACACAATTGCCCTCCCAGACTGCAGGGAACAACCCTTTCTGCTGCTGCAGTGGCACTGCCCTGCCCCATGGGTTTGCACCAGGACAGAAGTCCAGTGGCTCTGGATTCTCTGTCTTTCCCAGACCTTTCATTTTTAGAAAGCTTTATTTGGCCAGAAACAGCCAGCAGGAACAGATTGGTGGAAACATGGTGATGGAGAGAAAAACACGTGGAGGTCACAGTGGCGCTCTGCTGCAGAGGTCCAAGGACTTGGGCTTCCTCTCCCCCACTTCTTTTTATACCTGGAGCCCTGTTGTCCAATTCAGAAGTCACTAGTCCTGCGTGGCTTTTGAGCACTTGAGATATAACTAGTTTGAGTCTACATAGGCTATAGGTATAAAAACATAACTGAACTTAAAGACACGGAGGGAAAAAGAATGAAAAAATCATATTGATTTTATGATGAAACGATAACATTCTGGATATACTGGCTCAACAAAATATTTTATTAAAATTAATTTCATCTGCTTCTTTTCCCTTTATTTTGTGAGGTTTGTGACTCACATCCTGTTTCTATCAGACAGCACTAGTCTAAAGCCAGCCCTGATTCCAGACTGCTTGGCTGGACCCTGGTCTTCCACCTGTACCTTGTCATTCCCTGCTGCAGAAATGAGACTCTAGTCATTAGGGCAGCCCCTGGCTGAATGGAGTAATGCTGCACCTGCTGGCCGTGGGACACCTTCCCACCATTCCTTCTCCATGGGGGGCCAAGTGTACAGAGTGCTCCCTCTCCACCTCCCTGCGTCCCTTCTGGTTGAAGTCCCAGCAGACACTGGGTCTTTAGCCTACACATTGGCTCAGAATGCTCCAGGAGGCCCCACACAGGCTGGGCCCCACACTGGCTGGTAGGGCAAGGCCAGGTGGCCACAAACGCCACGTCTGCTTCTTATTTTAACGCCTCCCCTCTTATCTGCCCTCGCCTCCCCCCACCCTTCTCTTCTTTTTTGAAAGTCTAATTCTGAGCAGCCGGCTCTGTTCAGCCTGACTGGTTTGTTATGGCTTATAATCTGCGCCAGGATTAATTAGCTAATTACTGACAAACGTCCGCTGGCTAGATTCTGCTCCAGCTTGTCAGCTTGAAGTGTTTAATTATTTTAATCATTTACTTTCATCTTCAAAATTTATGCTGCCAAGGGAGTTGCAGGGCATCTTTTAATTATGATTTGGGGTTTCTGCTGGGCTGTGTGCTGTTCCTGGGGATGGGGTCCTTGGATTTTTTTTTTCTATTCTTCCACCAAAACCTGAACACCCTTCTCCTCCCCTGGTCTAGCTTCATGCTCCATGAATGGAGACAGGAAGAGATCTCAGGTCATCTCTGGACACCACTTCTTCTATATCCCCAGAATATGATGTGCACAGGTGCATCATGGGAATCTGAATTTTGTGAGTACCTGTTATGTCCTGGACATCATGTTAGATGCTTTCATCTGTATGAATTCTCATTTGTGAGCACAGAGAATATGGAAACAGCCTGAGAACTGGATAGTGTCCTGGGGTGAGCCATAGGAAAAAGACAAATAAGGAAGAAATTATTTTACTCATTAATTCATTTTTAAAAAATTTCTCCCATTCTATAGGTTGTTTTTCATAATTTAAAAATGTTTACCTCTTTGATTCAACTGAAAGGCAGAGTTCCCTCTCCAAATGGCTGAAACAACTAGTGAAGTCCCAGGCCAAAGCCAGGAGCCTGGAACTCCATCCGGGTCTCCCACCTGGATGGCAGAGACTCAAGTACCTGACTATCATCTGCTGCCTCCTTGCCAATAAACCTGGGGAGGTGGCTGGACCGGAAGTGGAGCAGCTGGAACTCAAACAGGCACTCTGATAAAGGATGCCAGGTGTCAGCTTAACCCACTGAGCCAGAGCTACTGTCCTTGCAGAGGTAATCCAGTTAAAATGAAGTTATTGGGGGACCCTAATGCACTGGGACCAGTATCCTTGTAAAAGGAGATTTGGACTCGCACCCACATAGGGAGAGCACCATGCAAACATCTGGCAGAGACAACAAGACATATCTACAAGGCAAAGAACACCAAAGATGTTCCTTAAACACCAGAAACCTCAGGGGAGGCACAGGGCAGATCCTCCTTTAAAGCCCTCAGAAGGGCTGCCAACCTTAATCTTGGGCTTCCAGACATGAGAAATATGAGAAGAAAAATGTCTGGTTTTTAAGCCACTCTGCGGTGTTTTGCTGCAGCAGCCCTGGCAAACTAAGACACTCGTTCAGTGAGCTCTGGTCAGTCTTTCTTTGATTCAAGAGACAGAGAGACAGACAGACAGAGCTCCCATCTGCTCATTCAATCCCCAAATGCCTGCAGTGACTGGGGCCAAGGTTAAGCCAAAGCCAGGATCCAGATCTCCCACGTGGGAGGCAAAAACTAATTACTTGAGCCATCCCCTGTTGCCCCCAAGGTCCAAACAGGCAGGAAGTGGTAACGGAGAACCAGAGCCAGGAAGAGAACCCAGGCATTCCCATGTGGGAAGCAGGCATCTCAATCAACATATTGCCCACCAGACCAAACACCGACCCATGGTGAGTCTTTCTGAATCTGTGTCAAGGGACTGACAGTGGCCTCTGAAGAATCCTGCAGGATCCTTGGTGCAGGAGAAACCATGGTTAATTCAGCCCCAGGCTGCAAGTGGGTGCGGTGACAGCTCAGATCTAGGAGACCAGGGAGAGGAAAAAGATTAACTTAATGAGCTCAGCAGTGCGACTAATGAGGCACCAGGCAACATCCAGGGGGCTTCTGTGATGGCCTCCATCAGGGCAAGACAAGGATGCCAGGAGTCGGACCATGCCAGGCCCTGATGAGATGTGATCTGTGCTCTGTGTGCCTTCCTTCCGCAGGCAGGATGGGGGTGGGAGTGGACACAGAGAGTCCTTCCCCAGGGGCTGAGATGGCTTGGGATTCCCTTCTTCCCCTTCTCTGGACCGGGGGCAGGACTCTGCACTTCCTAACACGTAGGTCCATACCTGAGTCTGCAGTCATTTGTGCCCGCACCTAATTGTGCCAGCCTCAGCAGAGCACTCCGTGTTTTCCTGCCTCCCACTTCCACCCCCCTTTGAAATTCCATCTGGAACAGTTTGCTTCCGAGGAACGCCACTGAACATCTTGCTGGTCTGTCTGACAAATCCATAAGGCCCTCCTGCTCAAATCCTACAAAACCCTCTTCCATGCAAGAAATGCCCACACTACCCATCCCCTCGCCTTCTGAGGGCCCTGTCCTAAGGTCAGAGCCAGGTCTCTCGAAGCTCAAAGACTCTGTCTAGTGAACTAGGAGCCCTGGGAGGATCCCCACCCTGCTCTGTCTGAGGTCTCCACTGCAGCTGAGCATGAGGCTTGCATCTCAAAGGCCTTAAAACAAAATGAGGAGGGTCCGGTGCTGTGGTGTAGCGGGTAAAGCCACAGCCTGCAGTGCTAGCATCCCACATGGGTGCTAGTTCAAGTCCTGGCTGCTCCTCTTCTGATCCAGCTCTCTGCTGTGGCCTGGGAAAGCAGTAGAAGATGGTCCAAGTCTGTGGGTCCCTGCACCCACATGGGAGCTCCTGGCTCCTGGCTTCAGATCTGCCCAGCTCTGGCCTTTGCAGCCAACTGGGGAGTGAACCAGCAGCTGAAAGACCTCTCCCCCCCCCCCTTTCTCTTTCTCTCTCTGCCTCTCTGTGTAACTCTGACTTTCAAATAAATAAATAAATCTTTAAAATAAAATGAGGAGTGAGGAGAGGAATAAGATGGATCTGGGTTCTAGTCTTCATTCTGCCTTTAGGGAAGCCACTTCCCTTCTAAATCTCAGTTTCTTTGTCTGAAAAACATAAAGATATCTCTTCTATATAAAATCATACAGATTAAATCATCTTATACAATGTAAATTGCACATGGCATATGCATAAAAGAATATTATTCAACTTTAAAAAGGGAGGAAATTCTGACATCTATAACAACATAGATGAACCCTGAAGACAGTATGTCTGAAGGGACAAATATTACAGGATTCCATTTATATGAGGTTCCCAGGAGAGTCAAATTCATAGAGACAGAAAGTGCAAGGGTGGTTTCCAGGTGCCAGAGGGAGGAGCGAATGGGGAGTTATTGTTTAATAGGTGCAGTTTCCATTTTGCAAAAATGAAGAGTTCAGGAGATGAATGGTGGTGAAGGTTGCACAACAATAACAAATGCTCTTAATGCCCCCGGAACTGTACTCTTAAAATGGTAAATTTTACGCAATGTATATTTTACCTTGACTTTAAAAACAAAATGTAAACTGAAAACATCTGAATAAACATAGGACACTATTCGGATTACATACACTTTTACACTTGGCTCTGGGGACCGCAGCAAGTCTCCTCCATCACAAGTAAAAGACCCTGCTCTCTGATTTGTCATCAATTTCATATAAGTACCGTGAAATACAGTTCTATAATCACTCTATTGGCCCTCAGTCCTCAGTTTCTGGTTAGGATGATGCAGGGGTAGGATCACATTCCAAATGAGCAGGTCTGGGATCTAATCTTGGCTGTGTCGTTGGTCACCTGCACACCTCTCACCTTCTGGGAACCTCAGTTTTCTCATGAGGGGAACAGGGACACTGACCTCACAGAGCAAGTGTATGTATGACTAAATAAAAGAAGGCAGTGGGGTCCTGCTACAGGGAATGATACACAGTTAGTGCACAGAATGTAATTTTTTTTTTTTTTTTTGGACAGGCAGAGTGGACAATGAGAGAGAGAGAGACAGAAAGGTCTTCCTTTGCCGTTGGTTCACCCTCCAACGGCTGCTGCAGCCTGCGCTGCCGCGCTGATCCGAAGCCAGGAGCCAGGTGCTTCTCCTGGTCTCCCATGCGGGTGCAGGACCCAAGGACTTGGGCCATCCTCCACTGCCTTCCTGGGCCATAGCAGAGAGCTGGCCTGGAAGAGGGGCAACTGGGATAGAATCCGGCGCCCCGACCAGGACTAGAACCTGGTGTGCTGGCGCCGCAAGGCGGAGGATTAGCCTGTTAAGCCACGGCGCCGGCTCTGGTAGTTGTTAAGAATAGCTGTAGAATGTGCTGGGAATGCAACATCCTGAGACAGGGAGGAACTGGCCAGCCCCCTCCGACGTCTCAGAGGCAGAATGTGTTCCAGTGCTTTAGCCCAGGGAGTCACATTACGCTGGGGTACAAATCCCAGAGAGAGATGCTTCCCTAGCTTCTGTGTAAGTGAAGCATAAACCCAGTTCATATAATCTGCTGTGTGTGAGGGTATTTGGTCTCACAGGACTTAGGCAAGTTGCCTGGCCTAGTCTTGGCTGTTGTGACAATTTGGAGAACAAGCCAATGGATGGTTCTTCCTATCCCTCTCTGTCACTCTGTCTTTTGAATAGATAAATAATTTTTTTTCAATGAGGGAATAAAAGAGAAGAGACATTGAGATGATTCCTAGGTTTCTGGCTTAGGCAGCAATTGTATCAGGTGGGATCATAGGGAGAAAAGGGGAAGCAGGCTTGGGGCAAGATGATGAACCCAGTACAGGACACACACATTTTGGGAAAGGAAGGTCAGGATAAAGTGTCCAGACTGCAGGTGAGACAGAGACTAGTGAATTGGAAGAGCACGGCGTGGGCATAGGTGAGACTTACAGACAGAAAGAGAAGAGGACAGAGAGTCCGCACCAACAGTTAAAGGATGGGTAGAGAGAAGCAGGAGTGCAGGAAGGCGAAGAATGGAGGAGGAAGCAGAGGTGCAGAGAGAGCTACCGTAGAAGCTAAGGGAGGGGGCGGTTCCCAAGGATCCAGAGTCAGATGCTCCAGGCAGGTGGTGAGAAAGGCTGCCGGGACCTGGCGAGGAGGGAGGGGTCCGTGGCTACCAGAAGCCTTATCAGGAGTAGTGAAGCAGAAGTGTGCTGAAGAGACTGGCAGTGAGGATGGGTCTCCACTGGCTGCAGAGTTTTGGAAGTGAAGGAAAGGAGGGGATTTGACCAACTCCTTAAAGGAAGGTAAACCCAGTCTGGGATGGAGGAAACCTTTTAGGCTTATGATACCAGTAGATCAGGGGAAGAGTGAAGACACAGGTTGAAGGTGCACAAGAGCCAAGGGTTGTCCAAAGACATCTATGTCCAGCCTCCTTTCTGGCATCCCATGCTCCTCTCTGTATGCAATCAGAGCCCAGACTAACTCAGACTCCACTGGTGCTAACAAGAGGTGCCCAAGCTTGCTCTTTGACCTGGACATATGTGGGTGTGAAGGGGAGTACATGGGTGTCCACATGTATTAGTTGGCTTCTCATTCCTTTAATCAAAATACCTGAGAGGAGTTTCTTGGGAAAGAAAAGGTTTATTTCAGCTCACAGATTGAGTTACAGGATCATGCAGCCCTCTATTCTGGCGTCTGGTGGAAGCCATTTAATGGCAGGTGTGGAGGCGGGATCACACCGTAAGGCAGGAAGTAGAGAAAAAAACCTCAGCTGAACTTGAACTGAAATACTCAAACTTCTCAAGGGAGCCACCCTCCATTGGCATGCTCACAGTGACTTTCCACCAATCAGATGCCGTTGTTAGATCAAGTTTCTACCTTTAACCAATCAACCATTTACATTAAGACATCAGAATTTAAATAGCTGCATGACAAGTCCTACTCAATTCATGACACCATGTCCACCCCACCCACACTCAGGTTAACCACATATACCCCCCAACACACTGCCTGCACAGAGCACCCGTCACCAACAGATGTGGATTTTTTTTTGTTTTGTTTTGTTTTTAAGGATTTTATTTATTTGAGAGGTAGAGTTACAGACAGTGAGAGGGAGAGACAGAGAGAAAGGTTTGCCTGGTGCCGCAGGCAGAAACTTAACCCATTACACCACAATGCTGGCCCCAGAGCCCAGACTTTTGCCTTTTCAGTAGCTTTGCCCCTCAGCTTCTGCTCTGCGAGGCATTAGGACTTGGCAATCCTCATCTCCCGTCTCCCCACTCTACTGCCAGGTCCCTGAGTGGACTGGACATTCTCTTGGAGGATCTTGAAGTTCATGTGCTGCGACCCTTCCTAAAGCTCTGCACAAATGAATAAAAGTGCGGTGGGGGGGGGTGGTTTTTAAGGAGTAGGAGGTGGCTGGGGTGAGGACAAGTAGGCATTAGCTAAAGGGAAGGAGGGAGGGGTCGAGGGTGTCCCAGGCAGACAATACCACGTTCATGTGTCCAGAGGCAAAATCAGCACGCAGTATCGGAGGAAAGCAAGTCACGCAGAAGGCAAGGGGGTAGGTGGGACAGACGGGTCTAGAGAGGAAAGTGAGGTGAACACAGGTTGCCTGGGGAGTTTGGACCTCAGCCAGTGAAGGTTGCAGGCAACAGAAAGGATAGATTCAAATTCATATTTTACAACAAACACCCTTAGACGAGGTGTAGATGGTAAGTTAGGAAGGCGAGAGTAAGTGCAGGGAATCAGCTGTGGGGTGTTGCTTGAATTCAGGCTAAGCTGAGAGCCTCATCTGATAAGAGGAGAAGTAGAGTTCTCTTCTCAGTGATCTTTAGGAAATACATACTACATAATTCATGTTGACAGGACTTGAGGGAAAAGGGGAGAGGAGGTAGAGGCCAGTAAGAGGTGGACAGAGAGCCAAGGGGGACACAAGAGAATCAAGACTTGTCAAGAAGTCGGCATTGTGGTGCAGCAGGCTAACCCACCACCTACAATGTGGGCATCCTACATTAGTGCTGGTTGGAGCTCCAGCCGCTCCACTTCCTATCCGGCTCCTTGCTAATGCATCTGGAAAAGCAGTAGAAGACGGCCCAAGTATTTGTGCCCCTGACACCCATGTGAGAGACCTAGATGGAGTTCATGGTTCCTGGCTTCAGCCTACTGCAGCTCTGACCGATGCGGCCAATTGTGGGTTTGTGCAAGGTTGAGATCCTCAGGAGACAACAAAAACAAAAGGTGCCAATGCTCGGATAAAACCCTTCTTTGCTTGAACTCAATTTTTTCATCACCCAACTGGGGACCCATCTATGCAGATCTTGCCTGCTGGGGTCACAGCAGTGGAAGAAATGGCGCTAGAGCTGGCCAGCGCCGCAGCTCACTAGGCTAATCCTCCGCCTTGCGGCGCTGGCACACCGGGTTCTAGTCCCGGTCGGGGCACCGATCCTGTCCTGGTTGCCCCTCTTCCAGGCCAGCTCTCTGCTGTGGCCAGGGAGTGCAGTGGAGGATGGCCCAAGTGCTTGGGCCCTGCAGCCCATGGGAGACCAGGAGAAGCACCTAGCTCCTGCCATCGGATCAGCGCGGTGTGCCGGCCGCAGCGCGCTACCGCAGCGGCCATTGGAGGGTGAACCAACGGCAAAAGGAAGACCTTTCTCTCTGTCTCTCTCTCATTGTCCACTCTGCCTGTCAAAAAAAAAAAAAAAAAGAAAAGAAAAAAAGAAATCCTCGATCCCATTCACCACTGGCTTGTTGTTCTGTCCATAGTCTCCCTGTCTAGCTTCTCACTATCTTATCGTGTTTATTCAGACAATGACAAGCCAAGAAAGGAAAAAAAAAAAAATGGCGCTAGAGCAGCTGAGTTTGTGAAGGCCCCGTGAGAGGGGTTTGATGACTGTGGCGTTAGCTTGGGGGATGAGGGCTCTCCAAGGTCAGAAACTGCAGCTCAGAGGATCCCAGCTTCTGCTCAGGGGCGTGGAAGTATGGGCCCCTGGGTATCGGGTGGAGGGCAAGCCAGGTGGGAGAAGAGCAGATCTCTCCCTTCTGCCTCCTGGTTTGCCCTTCCAAACCCACCCCCCCCACACACACACACACTCACACACATCTCCCTGCCTTGCCCCAGACAGAGTCTCTGCTGAAACAAATGTAACTCTGTATCTGTGCCTTTCGAATAAATAAATAAATCTTAAACAAAACAAAACAAAACTTGGAGGTGTGTGGGATTTTATGGGAATCTCTAGATGGCTGGACTGGGTGTGGGCCTATAAGGGTGAAGGTGTCTGAATGTTTTCATGGACTTTTTAAAAAAATATTTATTCATTTGAAAGTCAGAGCTACACTGAGAGAGGAGAGGCAGGGAGAGAGAGAGAGAGAGAGAGAGAGAGAGAGAGAGAGGTCTTCCATCTGCTGGTTCACTCCCCAATTGGCCGCAATGGCCGGAGCTGTACTGATCTGAGGCCAGGAGCCAGGAGCCAGGAGCCAGGAGCTTCTTCTAGGCCTCCCATGTGGGTACAAGGGCCCAAGGATTTGAGCCTTCTTCTACTGCTTTCGAAGACCATAGCAGAGAGCTGGTTTGGAAGTGGAGCAGCCGGGACTCGAGCTGGCACCCATATGGGATGCCAGCACTGCAGAAGTTGGCTTTACCTACTACACCACAGCGCCGGCCCCTTCATGACCTTTTGTATTAGGCTAGGTTGCCCTTGCCAAATACTGAGCTTGCATGTGAACCTGTGTGATGCATGAGGGCCTCTGCATGTGTTCAAGGGCTTATGTATGTGTGGATGTATTTGCCAATAATAATGATAAGCATTTTGAATGGATAATAAATATTAATATCTGCATTTTTTGAAAAATTTAAATTAATTTATTTATATTGATTTGAAAGGTAAAGAGAAATTTTCCATCTACTGATTCACTCCCCAAATACCCATAAGAACTGTTACTTGACTAGACTGAAGCCAGGAGCCTAGAACTCAATCAGGGCCTTCCATAGGGGAGTCAAGAATCCAAGTGCCTGAGCCATCAGCTGCTGCCTCTGCATCCATATGGGCGCTGGTTCAAGTCCCAGCTGCTCCACTCCTGATCCAGCTCTCTGCTGTGGCCTGGGAAAGCAGTAGAAGAAGGCCCAAGCACTTGGACCCCTGCACCGGCGTGGGAGACCTGGAAGAACCTCCTGACTCCTGGCTTTGGATTGGCCCAGCTCCGGCCGTGGTGTCCATTTGGGGAGTGAACGAGCAGATGGAAGACCTCTCTCTCTGTCTTTCCCTGTCTCTGTCTGTAACTCTACCTCTCAAATAAGTAAATAAAATCTTAAAAAAAAAAAAAAGTCTGGGCCCCACTACACACAGGAGGATGGTGCACAGAAAAATGACATGCTCGTTAGGCTCCATAGGTACCGAGTGAAGCATCTTATATCATCACTTACTACAAGCCTCACTTGCAGCTCAGCATTGCTTGTGGCTCAGCATCGTGACCCCATCTTGCCAATGACGAAGGGTCAGAGGTTAAGTGATCTGCCCAAGTCACATGGTTAGTTCATGGCAGGATCAAAGTTCAGAGCTTCACTTGGACCCCAAGCCCTCTTCTGGATCGTGATCTTCCTGAGCCTGTTTGCCACCGTGGGGCAGGTTTGGGGTAGATTCACAGAGATGAGAGCCCATCGGACGCTGCCACACTTGGCGTCCCCACACCCATCCTGTGTGTGCTGACAGTCTGACAACTTACAGAGCAGCTGGTTTGCTTGGAGGAGATCTATGTTAATTAAAGCAGCACAAAGGGAGAACAGCGCAAACCATGTCGGAGGGTAATTAATGCAAAGCAGGGCCCAGGCGCGCAGGAACGCTCAGCCCGGATGCGCTCACCGCCTCCAGCCCAGAGCTGCCGCTTTCCCCCTCTGGCTGAGAGCTGCTGCCTGCCTGGCCCCCTCTACGGGTAGAGAGGGAGGCCCTGTCCTCTGGAGCCGGATCCTAGGCTACTGATCCCTGGCGCCTTCAACCTCCTTGGAACTGTCCAGCTCTGCCAGGAGATTCCACTGGGCAGGATGAGTCAGAAGGAAGCCATCCAGGTCCCAGGGCTTTGGCCGTCAGCTCTGCCTACCTCTGCTCCAACAAGTGTCTGTCAGGAGTCGCTGCCTTCTGTCCCAGGACAGGGTCCTGAGTCAGCCTGCCTCGGTGTGCAGCATACTGGCACGACCCTCTCCTCCTTCCCCACTGCCTCTGCCCAAGCCTTGGACTTGCTTCCCTGTGAGCCTACAGCCTGCTCCTGAAGCTCCCTGCTTGGCTGGGATGCTGAGCTCCTTCCTGCCCCTTCTCTTGTGTCAGCACCACCATATCCCTGGTGAGCACACTGCCCAAAGCTAGTTCTCCATTTTGGAGATGAACATGAACAAATTGAAGTTCAAACCAGTGACCTGTTTGTCCAAGGACAAGAGAAATTTTCCCTTCTCCCCTTGGAGGCTGTGCTCTTCTGGGATTCCAGCCGTCAGTCCAGCTATAACTTGATTTTCTGTTTATAAGAAACATTTACATACTGCCCCACATGTCGGCCAACAGCAGACCGTGTGTATGAGGATGGCCCCATGAGATTACAATGGAGCTGAAAACTTCCTGTGGCATAGAGATATCATAGGTATCATAATGTCATAGTGAAACACATTACTCACCTGTTTCTGGAGACAGTGTTTTTTTTTTTTTTTAAGATTTATTTATTTATTTGAAAGTTAGAGTTACACAGAAAGAGAAGGAGAGGCAGAGAGAGAGAGAAAGAGGTTTTCTGTCTGCTGGTTCACTCCTCAATTGGCCACAATGGCCGGAGCTGTGACAATCCGACGCTAGGAGCCAGGAGTTTCTTCCAGGTCTCCCATGTGAGTGCAGGGGCCCAGGGACTTGGTCCATCTTCTATGCTTTCTCAGGCCATTGCAGAGAGCTGAATCAGAAGTGGAGCTGCCAGGACTCGAACTGGCGCCCATATGGGATGCTGGCACTGCAGGCGGTGGCTTTACCTGCTAAGCCACAGCACCGGTCCCTGAGACAGTGGTTTAATCAAAACTGCCATGCATGTATAAGAGTATAGCATGGTGCTGGCACTGTGGCATAGCAGTTAAAGCCGCCATCTGCTATGCTGGCATCCCATATGGGTACCAGTTCTAGTCCTAGCTGCTCTACTTCCAATCCAGCTCTCTACTATGGCCTGGGAAGGCAGTAGAGGATGGCCCAAGTCCTTGGGCCCCAGCACCCACGTGGGAGACCCAGAAGAGGCTCCTGTATCCTGGCTTCAGTTCTGCCAGCTCTGGCCATTGCAGCCATCTAGGAAGTGAACCAGTGCATGAAAGACCTCTCTCTCTCTCTCTCTCTCTCTCTAGCTCTACCTTTCAAATAAATAATCCACTACCCCACAACAATGGCCCCTGCCCTCACTTTTCTGTGATAAACCAGCTGGGCATAGAACTCTAAGTAGATGGGTATTTTCTTTCAGTACTTTTTACCTTTTTTAAAGTATTATTATCTGAGAGAGAGAGTGTGTTTGTGCTCCCTTCCACTGATTCACTCCCCAAGTGCAAGCAACAGCCTGGATTTGGCCAGACTGAAGTCAGGAGTCAAGAACTTAATCCAGGTGTCCCATATGGGTGGCAGAAACCTAAGTACTTGGGTCACTGCTGCTGTCTCCCAGGGTCTGTATTAGCAGGAACCTGGAGTCAGGTGCTGGAATGGGGTATCAAACCCAGGTACTCTGATATGGGACAGAGGCATCTTAACCAGTGACCATTAGGCCAAATGCCAGACTGTTCTCAGTACTTTGATAATATTCTTCCATTGCCTCCTAGCATCTATTTTTACTGTTGAGAAATCTATTAGTCTGATCTCTAAAATCAGGAGCAAGGCAAGGATGTTCACTCTCACCACCTTTATGCAACAAACTACTGGTTCCTCTGCTTTGGATCTAGCTTCCTGCTAATGCATCCTGAAGGCAGCAGATTGTGGCTCAAATGTTTGGGCCCCTGAGTCCCACCTAGAAGACCCACGTGGAGCTCTGAGCTCCTGACTTCAGCCTGGATCAGAGTTGCAAGCATTTGGGGAGAGAATGAAAGAATGAGCAGAGATCTCTCTCCCTCTCTCTCTCTGCCTTCCAAATAAATATAAATAAATAGACATAAGACCCAAAACTATAAAGGAAACACTTCAAGGCATTGGTATAGACAAAGATTGTTTTGTTAAGATCCCAAAAGCACAGGTGACAAAAGCAACACTAGACAAACGGAATCTCAAACAAAAAAGTACAGCAGTGATGGCTCCGGTGATTGGGTTCTTGCCACTCACATGAAGGACTTGGATTGAGTTCCCAGCTAGCTCCCACCTTCAGCCCAGTGCAGCCCCAACTACTGCAGGCATTCGGGAAGTGAACCAGTGTATGGGAGTGCTCATGCGCTCTCTCTCTCTCTCTCTCAAATAAATAAATAAAATTTAAAAATAATTTTAAGTGAGTAGATCACATTATGTTTTTACCATAATAAAATTTAAAAATTATTTTTAAAAGCCCATTAGATTATGTATTACTCATGCTTTCCAGAGTAGCTCTTATGGTATTAGATGTCCTTACTTATTCTGTATTTTTTTTCTTTGAGAGGGAAAAAAAAAACAGAGAGAAAGAAAGCTCCCATTTGCTTGTTCAATACCCAAATATCTACAATGACCAGAGCTGAGTCAGGCTGAAATAGGGAGCTAGGAACTCAATCCAGGTCTCCTCTGTTGATGGCAGGTACCCAACTACCTGAGCCGTCACTGCCACCTCCCAGGGTCTGCATCAGCAGGAGAGTGAGGTCAGGAGCCAGAGCTGGGTATCAGCCTTGGGTACAACAATGCAGAACTAAAGCATCTCAACTGGCATCTTAACCACTAAACCAAGTGCCTGCTTCTTGTTTTGTAATTTTAAAAAAAAATTTTTTATTTATTTGACAGGTAGAGCTAGACAGTGAGAGAGAGAGACAGAGAGAAAGGTCTTCCTTCCATTGGTTCACCCCCCAAACAGCTGCCATGGCTGGCGCTGCGCCGATCTGAAGCCAGGAGCCAGGTGCTTCCTCCTGGCCTCCCATGCGGGTGCAGGGGCCCAAGTACTTGGGCTATCTTCCACTGCCTTCCCGGGCCACAGCAGAGAGCTGGACTGGAAGAGGAGCAACTGGGACTAGAACCCGGCACCCATATGGGATGCCGGTGCCACAGGCGGAGGATTAACCAAGTGAGCCACGGGTGCTGGCCCCCTTTTTTTTTAAAAAAATTTTTTTCTTTATTTGACAGATAAAGCTAGACAGTGAGAGAGACAGAGAGAAAGGTTGTTTTGTAATTTTTATTGCTGAACGTACCTCCTGGAAAATTTCTCCCATGAGATTCCCTAAACGCCTAAGTGCCGTATTGGGGCAGCTGATTTTTTTTTTTTTTTAAGATTTATTCATTTATTTGAAAGGCAGAGTTACAGAGAAGCAGAGGCAGAGAGAGGAAGAGAAAGAGGTCTTCCATCCACTGGTTCACTCCCCAGATGGCCTCAACGGCTGGAGCTGCGCCGATCCAAAGCCA
Source organism: Lepus europaeus (assembly GCF_033115175.1). NCBI lineage: Eukaryota > Metazoa > Chordata > Mammalia > Lagomorpha > Leporidae > Lepus > Lepus europaeus. The sequence goes on from NC_084831.1 coordinate 27,749,729, forward strand.
GGAACTTCTTCCAAGTCTCCCATGTGGTTTCAGGGGCCCCTAGGACTTGGGCCATCTTCTACTGCTTTCCCAGACCATAGCAGAGAGCTGGATCAGAAGTGGAGCAGCTGGGTCTTGAACTGGTACCCATATGCGATACTGGCATGGCAGGCAGCGTCTTTACTTTACTACTACACCACAGTGCTGGGGGTAGCTGGATTTGATTCCAGGCTCCGGCTCCTACTCCAGCTCCTGACTCTAGCTTCCTGATAATGCTGATCCTGGGAGGCAGGAGGTGAGAGCTCAGACTGTTTCCTGCTACCGCAGGTGGAGACCTGGACTGAGTTCTTGGCTCCTGGCTTGGCCACAACCTGGCCCTAGCCTGGCTCCCACCGTTCGTGGGCATTCAGCAGGTGAACTAGCAGATAGGAGCTCTCATTGGCTCTCTCTCTAGTAATTTTTTTAAACACTAAATGAATTGATTATAGATAAAACACATCAAAGAAAAACACAGAAAAGAGAGAAACGGAGCAAAGAGGCAGGCAGGTAGGGAAGAGAACTGATGAGTAAAAGAAAATCTAGACAAAGAAGTTGTCTCCCTCCTCCCTAACCTTGATCCTTCCCAAACTTGAACATAGCTTGGTTCTGTTCTCTGTGTCCCTGCTCTCTTTCTGTCTTCTATTATCTAAGCACTCAATGCCAAGGCTGAGAGAACCAGCAGGGCAGGAGGGAGCAGCTTCAGGGCTCTGGGCAGCCGTGTGCAGCTGCAGCTGTGAGGGACAGCGGAGGCGGAGGCAGAGCACCCCAGGTGTGGAAGCTGCAGAGGTGTCAGAGACAAAGACTTAAGGACAAGCCCAGGGTCCCCCTGCACAGGTGAGCAGGGCTGGGAGGAGGGGGCTGTGGGGAAGTTGGAAAAGGGACACACTCATTTTTCAGCACACTTCGCTGTCCTTCACACACACACACACACACACACACTGACCTTTAATAAAGATCCAGAAGCTTCCTCTGTTCTGGCTCTCACTCCATTTCCACGAAGGACCCCTGGGAAGGGCGTGAAGGAATGGGGTTGCTTTCTTCTCTGGGCTTTACAGCTATCTGCCCCTTGCCTGGGGGATACCCAGCCCACCCTGCTGGCTCTGCCCAGCATGGCTGGAAAGCCCAGAACAGGCTAGGAGACTGACTCAGTGCCCTAGCCAGAGACGCCTTTATGTAAGCACACATGCCCATGAAGCTCTGTTCAAATACCACCACCACAGTCCCCATCATGGGGGGCCACAGAGACCCATCCCCCCTCCCGGGTATTTTTGAGGACTCTGGTTGGGGATGGGATGTAAACAGGTTTCACTAACCCGCAGACCACCATCAAGGTGTTCACTCATTTGTATAGGTTGTAGACTGTACAACTCTAGTAGAGGTACGGTTCTCGTGACCATGACGATAATATAACCAGTTTTGCACTAAGTCACCACCAGCTGTCAGGTTGCTGACATGGAGTTCAGGTTCATCTTTTCTTTCCAAAAAGCACAGTCTCCTCTGGTTAAAGAGGTGAATCCATCCAAAATCATTTGCAACATCTGCTTCAAGCAGTCTGCACTTGCTTGTAGTGTATAGCAATTTTATCAGTCACCAGCCACAGGAAATTAATTTTTCAGGGCTGGCGCTGTGGCATAGTGGGCTAGGCCTCTGCCTGCAGCACTGGCATCTCATATGGGCACAGGTTTAAGTCCCAGATGTTCCACTTCCAATCTCTCTCTCTCTACTATGGCCTGGGAAAGCAGTAGAAGATGGCCCAAGTCCTTGGGCCCCTGCACCCGTGTGGGAGACCTAGAAGAACTCCTGGCTCTTGGCTTTGGATCGGCCCAGCTGTGGCCATTGCAGCCATTTGGGGAGTGAACCAGTGGATAGAATATGTCTCTCTGCTTCTGCCTCTCTGTAACTCTGCCTTTCAAACAAATAAATAAATCTTTAGGAGACCAGTGCTGTGGCACGGTAGGATAATCCTCTGCCTGCTGTGCCAGCATCCCTTATGGGTGCCGATTCTAATCCCGGCTGCTCCACTTCCAATCCAACTCTGCTATGGCCTGGGAAAGCAGTGGAGGATGCTCCAAGTCATTGGGCCCCTGCACCTGCGTGGGAGACCCAGAAGAAGCTCCTGACTCCTGGCTTCGGATTGGCACATCTCCAGCCATTGTAGCCATGTGGCCATCTGGAGGAGTGAACCAGCAGATGGATGGAAGACCTCTCTCTCTCTCTCTCTCTCTCTGTAATTCTACCTCTCTTATTTACTTGAGAGGTAGAGTTACAGATAGTAGGCAGAGGATAAACCTACTGCACCATGGCGCCGACCCCTAATTAAAATCTTTTTTTAAAAAAGAAAGAAAAATAATCTCTCTCACACTCATTCATGCTCTCTCTCATCCTTTCAAATAAAATGAAAATAAACAAATACAAAATTAGTTAAATTAATACCTTATTTAAAACACACTGTGTTGGCATTAGACTTTTTTTGGTATTCTTAAGTACATACTATCTTTTTAAAAGAGCTTTTTACAAATTATTCCTTTGAAAGACAGAAACAGAGAGTTCCCCTCTGCTGGGTTACTCCTCAGATGCCCACAATGATTAAGACTGGGCCAGGCCAAAGCCAGGAACCAGGAATTCCAAGTCTCCCATTTGGGTGGCAAGGACCCAAGGCCTGGAGTCATCACCCTGCCTCCAAGGAAGCTGGAGTCATGATCAGAGGCTGACATTGAACCCAGGCACTCTGATGTGGGGCACGGGTGTCCTAACCAGCATTTTAGCCACTTGACATTTTTTAAAAAAGATTTATTTATTTATTTGAAAGGCAGAGTTACAGAGAGGCAGAAGCAGAGAGAGAGAGAAAGAGAGTCTTCCATCCACTGGTTCACTCCCCAAATGACCGCAACGGCTGGAGCTGGGCCAATCAGAAGCCAGGAGCCAGGAGATTCTTCCGGGTCTCCCATGCAGGTGCAGGGGCCTAAGCACTTGGACCATCTTCCACCGCTTTCCCAGGCCATAGCAGAGAGCTGGATTGGAAGTGGAGCAGCTGGGACTCAAACCAGTGCCCATTTGGGATGCTTTACCCACTACACCACAGCACCGGTCCTGCCACTTGACATTTTAAATGTACACTTAAATGACATTTTTAAGTGTACCCTGGACCCTCAATAAACAAAAGTGACCAGGGCTCTGTCAACCTCTAAGAGGCCCTGACTGGCCGCTGCTCCTGAAAGCACCCATCTGAGCCCTGCACGGCCATGCCTCTGCTGCCTTCTGTCTGGTCTTCCCTTTCCCAACCCCCAAATGTAGGCCTTTGTTTCCTAAGGTGCAGCCTCTTCCCTCTGGCCCTTCATCTCCCACCACTGCCCACCATCCTTGCCAGAACAAATGGTCCCAAAATTTCTATCTTCCAAACAGACTTCCCTCCCAAACCTGGACATGGATTTCCAACTGTCTACAGTTGGCTCTCTGAAAACAGACTCTGACATGGAAATCTGCAGGCAGGTCGTTTGCAGGGCAATGCAGTGGCCACCAGGAGGAAGTAGGATTGGGCAGATTAAGGAACTGAGTGGTCAAACCAAAAGCCTCAACCAATTCCAGGATGAGTTCTGGAACCTGGATGGCCTCCAGACACACAGCAAGAGGCTCCAGCCCTTATAGCCTTACCTTGGTCAGTCATTGCATAGTGGCTACCTGGGAAGGTGGTGTGACCTCGGGCCAGGTGGCTCTCTTCAGCTGAGGGCAAATGCAGGGAGGGACACAGCTAAGAGCCCTCAGCCACTAACCCTCCCAGGCACAGGGTGATGAGAGCCTCTGCCCTGAGAGGGGATCTGCTGAGGCACCACAGCTGCTACTACGTCATCCACCTGCTGAGCATCTCCACTCAGAAGTCCTCAGGCGTCTTAAACTTGTCATGCCCCAGACTGAACCAGACCCACTCCCTTCCGGGTTCTGTCACAGGAGGACCAAGCTCCTAGGCTTGGCAACCCTGAGTCCGTTTTCCTTTACCACACATCCAAATAATATAGGTCATGACATAGGGTCCTCGCCTCTCTCTACACTGTCTTGAATTCATCCTCACCGTCACTGACCTGGGTCAGATCCTCAGCAGCTTGCTATGGCATTGAACTTCAATCACTTTCCAACGGGGTTAGTGGAAAGAGCTACTTAGTACAAAATGAGAGCTACGTGAAAGGCTTATTGGGATGCTGCTTAAAAAGTGAGAGATGATCAGCATTACCAGGGATGAGGAAGAAAGAAGGGAATTAAAATTGTTGGGGTGGGAGTTTAGCCTAGTGGTTAAGGCACCAGTGAAGATGCCCACATCTGAGTACCTGGAGTCAGCACCCAGCTCTGGCTCCTGATTCCAGCTTCCTGCTAACACAGACTCTGGGAAGCAGCGGTGATAGTTCAAGTTCTTGGGTCCCTGCCATCTGTGTGGGAGGCCTGGATTGAGTCCTGGCTCTTGGTTTTGGCCCCAGTTCAGCCCCAGCTGTTGCAGGCATTTAAGGAATAAAATAGTAGAGGGGAGCTCTCTGTCATCTCTTCCTCTCTGTCTCTCAAATAATTTTTAAAATTTTTTTCTTTTAATTTTAATTAGTTTTTAACAGATTTAATGTGATGTGCAGATACAATTCTAAGAACATAATATTTCCTTCCTCCCACCCTCCATCCTTCCCCCTCTCCTCCTCCCACTTCCTTCCTTCTCCCTTTCTTTCTTTTTTTCTTTTTAGTTTTTGAGATAACATATTTACTTTTCTTTAAAGATTTATTTATTTACTTAACAGGCATAGCTACAGACAGAGAGGGAGAGACATAGTGAGAGGTGTTCCATTCGCTGGTTCACTTCCCGAATGGCAGCAACAGCTGGAGCTGGGCCAGTCTGAACCCAGGAGCCAGGAGCTTTCTCTGGGTCTTCTACGTGGGTGCAGGGGCCCAAGGACTTGGCCCATCTTCTACTGCCTTCCCAGGCCATAGCAGACAGCTGGTTCGGAAGTGGAGCAGCCAGGACTCGAACCGGCGCCCATGAGACACCAGCTCCACAGGTAGATGCTTAACCTGGTATGCCACAGTGCCAACCCCAACATATTTAATTTTTAAAAATATTCTAGTGGAGGCCAGCGCCATGGCTCAACAGGGTAATCCTCCGCCTTGCAGCGCTGGCACACCGGGTTCTAGTCCCGGTCAGGGCGCTGGATTCTTTCCTGGTTGCCCCTCTTCCAGGCCAGCTCTCTGCTGTGGCCAGGGAGTGCAGTGGAGGATGGCCCAAGTGCTTGGGCCCTGCACCCGCATGGGAGACCAGAAGCACCTGGCTCCTGGCTTCGGATCAGTACGGTGCGCCGGCCACGGCGGCCATTGGAGGGTGAACCAACGGCAAAGGAAGACCTTTCTCTCTGTCTCTCTCTCTCTCACTGTCTACTCTGCCTGTCAAAAAAAAAAAAAAAAAATTCTAGTGGCCAAAAAGTCTAAATAACAGCATGGGAAATTATTGCAATTCTAATTTTAAAAAGTAAGATTAATCGGGGCTGGTGCTGTGGTGTACAGCTGCCACCTGTAGTGCTGGCAAACCATATAGGCACTGGTTCACGTCTCAGCTGCTCCATCTCCAATCTAGTTCTCTGCTAATCTGCCTAGGAAAGCAGTGGAGAATGGTCCAAGGGCTTGGGCCCCTGTACCCACATGGGAGACCTGGAAGAAGCTCCTGGCTCCTGGCTCTTGGTTTTGGCCTGGCTCAGCTCCAGCCATTGCAGCCATTTGGGAGTGTACCAGTGGATGTAAATCTGTCTTTCAAATAAATAAATAAATCATATATATATATATATATATATATATATATATTATAGTGCTCATGCATTGTAATAGCAACTATGTAAAAAGCATGGGCAGAGAAAACAATTTGAATGAAAATACAAGCATGCTAAGAGTCATTTAAAAAAAGAAAAGTCATCCTTGGAATCTGTAACCCCTCTCTGCCCCTGGTAATTTCTGTCTTTATACCTTTATTCTCTAATATTAACAATGTTTTCTTAGTATGTAAAGTATGATGGAAATGTGGTTTCAAGATCCACTGCCTTTCATCCAATTACTAACCTAAGCCCTTCTTATAGGGTAATTATGGGGTCACTTCCAGCTATCAATAACTCCATAACTCCATTTATCAACTTGTAGTTGATAATCTTATTATAACGTAACATGTAATTATAATACAATAACTAAAAATGCGTCAGTACTTCCTTCATTTTTATGGCTAATATTCCATGGTACAGACAGACCACCTTTTGTTTATCCACTCATCGCCTGAAGCACACGTGGGATGTTTCCACTTTGGGCAATTATAAATAATGCTGCTATGACATTTGCATGTAAGTTTTTGTGTAAACATGTGCTTTCAGTTCTTTTTGGCTATATACAAAGACACTTCAAAAAATTCACGTAAAATGGAATTAAAAGATGAATTTGGAGCAGGCACTTGGCTTAGTGGATAAGACACTCATGTCCCATACGGAAGTGCCTGACTCCAGTTTCCTGTTAATGCAGCCCCTAGGAGGCAGTGTGATGGTCCAGGTAGTTAGGTTCCAGGGCTAGACATATGAGCACCAGTTCAAGTCCCAACTGCTCCACTTCCCATCCAGCTCCCTGCTAATGCTGCTGGGAAAGCAGTGGTAGATGGCCCAAGTACTTGTGCCCCTGTACACACACGGGAGACCCAGATGAAGCACCTGGCTCCTGGCTTTGGCCTGGTCAGCACTGGCTGTTTTGGCCACTGGGAAGTGAACCAGTGGACAGAAGATTTCTCTCTGTCTCCCTCTCTCTCTCTCTCCAATGCTGACTTCAAATAAAATATATAATTATTTATTTATTTTAATTTTTAGTTTTTAAGAGATTCAATGTGATTTGTAAATACAATTCTAAGAACATAATGATATTCCCTTCCTCCTTCCACTAAAATAAATAAATCTTTAAAAAAGAAGAAGGAAATAGTGGCTCAAGTGCTTGCGCCCCTGCCACCCACATGAGAGATCTGGATGGAGTTTCAGGCTCTTGGCTTCAGCCTAGCCCAGCTTTGGTTGTTATGGCCATTTGGAGAGTGAACCAGTAGGTAAAAGATACCTCTCTTTCTCTCTCTCTTTCGCCCTCTCTTTCCTTCTCTGCCTTTAACTCTGCCTTCAAAATAAGTAAATAACTATTTTAAGAAGTTATTTATATACATTAATAGAAGAGAGTTTTAAAATATTTATATCATGAAAAAAATTGTACATGAATTTCAATTTTTGTACCAAAACAAATTTGTATTTAGTTCCATTTTCCACTAGTATTTTTTTAAAGATTTATTTATTTATTTACTTGAAGTCAGAGTTATACAGAGAAAGAAGGAGAGGCAGAGAGAGAGAGAGATCGTCCATTCACTGGTTCATTCCCCTATTGGCCGCGACAGCCAGAGCTGTGCCAATCCGAAGCCAGGAGCCAGGAGCTTCTTCCAGGTCTCCCACATGAGTGCCGGGGCCCAAGGACTTGGGCCATCTTCTACTGCCTTCCCAGGCCATAGCAGAGATCTGGATCAGAAGTGGAGCAGCTGGGATCCGAACCGGCACCCATATGGGATGCCAGCACTGCAAGCAGCAGCTTTATCCACTATGCCACAGCGCCAGCCCCTCCACTAGTATTTTATTGAGATTTACTTTATTTATTTGAAAGGTAGAATTACAGAGAAAGAGAGAAAAAGAGATTTTCTATCCACTAGTTCACTCCCCAGATGACCTTAACAACCAGGGCTTGGCCAGGCCAAAGCCAGGAACCTGGAATTCCATCCAGATCTCCCATGGAAGTGGCAGAGACTAAGCACTTGAGCCATCATCCGCTGTTTTTCTAGGTACATTAACAGGGAGCTGAATCAAAAATGGAGCAGCTGGGACTTGAACCAGGGCTCCTGTGGAATGCCCACATCACAGGCAGCTTAACCTGCTGAGCGACGATGCTGACCTCGCGAAGTTTTTGAAGTGTTCTCATACCTGCTTAGGGGGGAAACTTTTTTTTTTTTAATTATTATTATTTTAAACCACACCCATATGGTGCCATCTAGAGGTAAACACTGTAAACATAGCAGTGTATTTCCTTGGGAGGTTTTGTTTTATTCCTATGCTTTCTAAATATGGTTGAGGTCACACCATTTGCAATTTTGCTTCTGTCTTTTTCACCTAATGTGATAAAATGGGGATTCTGCCCCCTCTTTTCCTAAACATGGCTGGATGTAACATTTCCTGAGCTTTTTCCCCACAGCTGGATGGCTACTTCAAACTGTATTTAACACCGTAAATAATGCAAAACAACAATGCTTTAATATAACTCTCTTTTTTTAAAAATCTATGTTCCATCTGTCCAGTAAGGCTCAGGTCTTCGGGGACAGAGACCCTATCTCTGCAGCAACTGTGGTGGTGCAGCAGGTTAAGCAGCTGCTCGGAATGACCACGTCTCATACTGGAGTGCCAGTTCAAGTCCCTGCGATTCCACTTCTGTTCTGGCTTCCTGCTCATGCTCCTGGGAGACGGCAGATCATGGCTCAAGAGCCTGGGTCCCTGCCACCCCCATGGGAGACTAGGAGAGAGTTTCTGGCTCCTGGCTTTGGCCTGGCTCTACCATGGCTTGTTATGGCATTTGGGGAGTAAACCAGCAAATAGATATCTCTCTTTCTCTCTCTCCCACTCTGCCTTTCAAATAAATAAATAAACCTTTTTTTTAAAAAAAGGACCTTGTCTTCTGCTCCATAAATATGTTAATTATTATGTGTCAATCTTTTTTAAATAAAGGATATTATTAAGAACAACAAGGAATCTGTCTTCTATCCCCTTGGCATGCCTCTTCATCTTTGCATCCTGCCAGACAGTGCTCCATATGGAGTGGACTTATTCAGCTATTATACGGGGTCAGCCGTTGTCCTAAATACTAGACACAAAGCAATTAATGCTCACAATTTTGCTGGGAGGCCAGGATTATTGTCATCCCTTAAAATAGGCGAGAGAGCTGAGGTGAAGAAATTTGTTACAGATCACTAGTGAGTAAAAAGCAGAGGCAGGATTTTTTTTTAAGATTTATTTTATTTATTTGACAGGCAGACTTGGGGGAGGGGAGAGAAATCTCCCATCCTCTGGTTCACTCCCCAAATGGCCGAAACAGCTGGGGCTGTACCAGGCCGAAGCCAGGAGCTTCTTCCAGGTTTCCACATGGGTGCAGGGGCCCAAGCAGTTGGGCCATCCTTCCCTGCTTTCCCAGGAGCACCAGCATGGAGCTGGATTGGAAGTGGAGTAGCAGGACTCGAACTCGCACCCACATGGGATGCCAGCACTGCAGGTAGTGGCGTAACCTGCTGCGCCACAGCACTGGCCCCGGCAGAATTTGAATACAAGTCTCCTGGCTCCAGAGCCTGAACCCACCAACTACCAACCACCCTACTTCCCTCTCCTGACAGCTGGTGGCAAAGGGAATTAAAGATGAGAAACAGTCATCAGGGCTTTGTGGTTGGGCCAGTCCCCTGTTTGAAACCTGGCATTAAACATCAACCTTTATTGGGAGTGGATCTGTGAGATGGGAGGGGAGAGTTAGGGAAGCGATTCTGATCTGGCTCACAGAATGGGAGTATCTAACTGTCCCCAGCCCACATGCTCCCCTGTGCCTACCCTGCCCCAGAGTGTTCTTTTAAATGCAGGCCTAGTCAGGAGACTGATCCTTAAACCTCTCTGTTGACTGGCCAGTTGACTCTAACTCCGATACAACAGTTAAGATACCATGACCTGGGGGCTGTGGCGCAGTGGGTAAAACCACCACCTGCAGTGCCAGCATCCCATATGAGCACAAGTTCAAGTCCCGGCTGCTCCACTTCCGATCCAGCTCTATGTTGTGGCCTGGGAAAGCTGTAGAAGATGGCCTAGGTCGTTGGGCCCCTGTGCCTATGTGGGAGACCTGAAAGAAGCTCCTGGATCTTGCCTTCAGATCAGCGCAGCTCTGGTCATTGTGGTCTATTGAGTAGTGAACCAGTGGATGGAAGACTCTCTCTCTCTCTTTCTCTTTCTCTGCCTGTCCTTCTCTCTCTGTGTAACTCTTTCAAATAAATAAATAAATCTTTAAAAAAATTTTTAAAAAGAAGGAAGAATTTTTCTGTTATGGAAAAATTCAGACATATGAAAAAAAGAAAAGAATGTTTTAATCACTGAACTTCAACAATTACTAACCCACAGTCAATCTGATCTCACCTAACTCCCCAGTTACTTATCTCCTCCTGTATTATTTTTTAAACAATACAGGTTTTTTAAAATTATAAATGCACAGTTGATGTTTTTTTTTAAAGATTTATTTTATTTATTTGAAAGACAGAGCTACAGAGAGAGAGGGGGAAACAGAGAGAAAGGTCTTCCATCTGCTGGTTCACTCCCCAAATGGCCACAATGGGCAGATCTGAAGCCAGGAGCCTGGAGCTTCCTCCGGGCCTTCCCATGCAGATGCAAGGGCCCAAGGAGTTGAACCATCTTGCACTGCTTTCCCAGGCCATCAGCAGGGAGCTAGCTCTGAAGTGGAGCAGCCAGGACTTGAATTTCTGAGCCACAGCACCGGCCCCCAAATAATTTCCAAACTATCATCATACAACGCATCTAGTTGTCCGCCTTACCTGGGAACAGTTAATTCTTTCCTGAAACTCGCATTTCTGGAGAGCACCTGCCGGCAGTTTTGCTGCTTACTCTGAGTGCTCTCAGAGCTCACGTTCCTGAGGCTCTGCATCCTTGGCTGGAAGGGCAGCTGGGTGCTGGTGTGGGCCTCAGGCATTCACACTGGAAGGCAGGTGCCTCTGTGTCGCATTATGATGGTATTGATTTTGATAGCTTGATTACGGTGTCCTAGAGTTGCTTTTTTAATTCTCGATGATCTAGGGCTTTTTCCTGCCCAACTGTGAGCTTGATGAGGGCAGGAGCCTGATGCTTCCACCATCTCTGAGTCCCCCAAAGACAGCAGAGTTAGACCTAGCACCCGGCACCAGCTGAGCCTTCCCCTCTGGTCAGAAATGAGGCTCAGAAAGGGGCAGGTTCCACAACAATGCAATTGCCCCAAATGTTTCTGCCTGAGCTGCTCCCTCCCTTCTAAGACTCTCCCTCAGGATGGCACCGGGAAAAGCCTCCTAGATGCGCAGAGCACCCCCCCCCCATAATGGTTTCAATAGAAACAGAGAAATTCCCAGAGAGGAGAAAGCAAAGCGCATTAGCTTGTCCAGAGCCTAGGGCCTGGGGAAGAGGGCTGGGAGGCCCTATTTGCATTTTTTCCATTAACAAGCTGGAGTTGAGCTAGCTTGCCTGGGGAGATCATTTGAGAGGGAAATCTTTGCATATTTTATTTATAAGCACGCTGCATTTGGTGCGGGTAAAAATGCAGACTGTGGCGAATAGGTGAGGCCTGCAGGGGGCGGGGGTGGGGTCCTTTCCCTTTTCCTTCCAACACTCCCCCAATTCTGGAAACCAGCCTCCTTAAAGGAACAACACCCATGGGCTTCAGAGGCAGGTTGAGGCTCCAGGCTCAGTAACTCCTGACGCTCACTGGGAGGCAGCCCAACACAGAGGGGGAGTCCCAGAACTGCGGGGCTGGAAGAAGGCTGGAAGGAGGTGGGACAGCAGAAAAGGGGCCGGAGTCCAAAACAGACTCTAGCCTGGGGTTGTAAGTGTGTGCTGGGGGAGAGGAGGAGATACTACCCCTATAAATTAATTTGGTCATCTCAATCATTGGGTAGGCAGTGCTATCACTGGTGTTTCATGTTTAGGGGACAGAGATGCTAACTGGGACCCTACATTGCCTAGGACAGTCCCACCCAACATATTATCCAAATGCCAAGGTCCCTCGCATGAGCTAACTCTTGCTGCACATGGGCAGGCATGTGCACACACATGTGCACCTGCACCAGTCAGACCCTTCCTCTCAGTCTGGCCACACTGCTGCCGTAGGACTCAACAGAGACCTGGTGGCTCAGGAGCTGAATCAGCAGGGTCCTGGTTCCGGCACAAGCTGTTGAGTTAATACAAAGTCAGGGTTTCATAAACTGTAAAACTAGGAGCATCAGGACCAGTGCTGTGGCACAATGGGTTAAGCTGCTGTCTGCAGTGCCAGCATCCCCCAAGGGCACTGGTTTGGGTCCCTGTTAATGCACCTGGGAAAGCAGCAGAAGATGGGCCAAGTACTTGGACCCCTGCACTCATGTTGGAGATCAGGATGAAGCTACTGGCTCCTGGCTCCCGGCTCCTGCCTGACCCAGGCCCAGCTGTTGTGGCATTTTGGGGAGTGAACCGGCAGATGGAGAATCAATCTCTCTCTCTCTCTCTCTCTCTGCCTCTCCCCCTCTCTCTGTAACTCTTTCAAATGAATAAGTAAATATTTTTGTTTTATTTGGAGGCAGAGTTATAGGGGGTGGGGTGGAGACACACACAGAGAGAGATCTTCCATCTTCAAGTTCATTCCCCAAATGGCCACAACAACCAGGGTTGGGCCAGTCTGAAGGCAGCAGCCAGGAGCTTCCTCAGGTGCCTATGCACTTGGGCCATCTTCCACTGCTTTCTCAGGCACATTAGGAGGGAGCTGGGTTGGAAGTGGAGCAGCTGGGACTCGAACTAGTGTCCACATAGGATGCGGGCATTGAAGGCGGTGGCCTCACCTGCTCGGCCACAGTGTGGGTCCCATAAATAAATAAATCTTTTAAAAAACAAACAAACGAAAGCGTGAGCATTGTTTCTACGATGGGGAGCACATGTCAGGCCTCTAAGGTAGGGAGGTCTGTAAGGCTGAGGTGCTCTAGATGGTCTTGCTTCTTTGCCTGATGAACTCACGGCTCCATAGTTAATGAGTTCACACTGTTTGATTTTGGCTGTTGCTTCTCCACTGAAAAATGTGGTTGCACTTCCTTTATAGCCACATAACAGAATGGGGTGACTTGAAAAATGTTAAACATTATGAAGAGGCAAGATATTAGAAGGCTCTATAGGGGCTGGCGCCACAGCTCACTAGACTAATCCTCCGCCTGTGGCACCAGCACCCCGGGTTCTAGTCCCGGTTGGGGTGCTGGGTTCTGTCCCAGTTGCTCCTCTTCCAGTCCAGCTCTCTGTTGTGGCAGGGGAGGGTAGTGGAAGATGGTCCAAGTGCTTGGGCCCTGCACCCGCATGGGAGACCAGGAGGAAGCACCTGGCTCCTGGCTTCGGATCCGCGCAGTACACCGGCCGTAGCGGCCATTTGAGAGGTGAACCAACAGAAGGAAGACCTTTCTCTCTGTCTCTCTCTCTCACTGTCTAACTCTGCCTATCAAAAAAAAAAAAAAAAAAGATTCTATAGGTAATTTACTATTTCCAGATGAGTCTAAAAATTGTCCTTTTTTTCTACCCCTCCCTCAGTTTTCTCATCTGTTAGATGGGTGCATAGCCATGCTGACCCCCACCCCCACCCCAGAATGCATGTGGGCATGCACATGTATACATGTACACATGTACACACACAAGCTAGCCGACCTCATTAGGAATTAGGGGAGCATCTGAGTAAATCACATAAAGCAGTTTATTATGGAGATCAAGGTGGTAATCGTAGCTGAGACACGGGTGGAGGAAGATCCAGGAAGTCAGCTCAGAAGAGTCAGCTCCCGTCTGGGTGAGTCTGGGGCTAGGAGTAAATTCAGGGATAGGTAGTCTGTGAGTCCTGGAAGGATTTGATGCACTCCGGGAAGCAGAACAGGCAGCATCTCCCCTTTCCCACATTTTCCCTTAAAAAAGAGGAAACAGGTAACCAGACAGCCATAGCATGAAGCGGATACCACTATCACGTCTCCTTCCCCTCCCCTTCCATCTCTCTCTCTCTCTCTCTCTCTCTCTCTCTCTCTCTCTGTCTTTTTGACAGGCAGAGTTAGTGAGTGAGACAGAAACGTCTTCCTTCCTTTGGTTCACCCCCCAAATGGCCGTTATGGCCAGCGCACTGTGCCAATCCAAAGTCAAGAGCCAGGTGCTTCTCCAGGTCTCCCATGCGGGTGCAGGGCCCAAGGACTTGGGCCATCCTCCACTGCCTTCCCGGGCCACAGCAGAGAGCTGGATTGGAAGAGGAGCAATCGGGACTAGAACCCAGGGTGCCGGTGCCACAGGCGGAGGATTAGCCAGGTGAGCTGGGGCGCTGGTCTTTTTTTTTTTTTTAAAGATTTATTTTATTTATTTGACCAGCAGAGTTACAGAGAGAGGTAGAGACAGAGAGAGAGGTCTTCCATCCGCTGTTTCACTCCCCAGATGGCTGCAACAGCCAGAGCTGCGCCGATCTGAAGCCAGGAGCCAGGAGCTTCTTCTGGGTCTCCCATGTGGGTTCAGGAGCCCAAGGACTTGGGCGATCTTCTACTGCTTTCCCAGGCTATAGCAGAGAGCTGGATTGGAAGTGGAACAGCTGGGACTCAAACCAGCACCCATATGGGATGCCAGTGCTGCAGGCATTGGCTTTACCTGCTATGCCACAGTGCCGGCCCCAGCATACAAATTCTAAAGTCAGTTTTCTAAGAGGGACAGGAAGAGGAAGGAAACACACTATTGGGAATAGGGATGGACAAGATTCAAAGTTAGATGGGAAGGTGGTGACGAATGGGGGTTAAACTGAGCATGGGTTAAGTGGGTGGGAGCAGCCAGCTCAGGACAGGATGGTCCTGGGACTGAGGTCAGGGTGGGGATCTGGGTATGAGGAAATGGAGACACCTGTAAAGCTGGTAGGAGGTGGAAGTGGGCCAGTGTGGATGTCAAGATGGGGCGAGCGGACTGCCGGGATTTCGATCCTGGCTCTGCCTCCCACCAATTATGTCAATTTGGGCAAGGTGTTCAACACCCGTGGGCCTCAATTTCCTCATCCATAAATGGGGATAAATAGCATCTATCTCTTAGTGCCATTGTGAGGATCTAACCAGTTAATCCACGTAAAGCACCAAGAACAGTGGCGTCCCAGCCCCAGAGCATGCTCGCTTCCCTCCCTTCTCTTCTCCTCCTCAGTCTTTGACCTCTGGTTTCTGTTACCGTTATTGTTGCTTTAGTTGTTAGGACCAGAGAGACAAGATTGGGAAAGGTGGCACTGAAGAGAGAGGAGCAGGAGCCAGCTGCGGGGATAACACATGGATGAGTAGAGGAGTCAAATGGGAGGAGCATGGCATTGAACATGGCCTGGGATAAGAATTACATAGGGAAAGGGAGGGGAGCTGGGAGGAGGTATGGACAGGACTGCACGTGAGGCCAGCACGGGGAAGGGCATGATGTGGGCATAAGAGTAGAGAGGATTGGGGCGGGAGTTTTGGTGCTTTGTGGCACAGTGGGCTGAGCCACTGCTTCGTATACAAACATCCCATATCAGTGTGCCCAGTTCGAGTCCTGGCATCTCCGCTTTTGATCCAGCTTCCTGCTAGAGTGCATCTAGGAGGCAGCAAATGATGGCCCAAGTACTCGGACTCCTGCCATCCATGTGGGAGACCCGGGTGCAGTTCCAGGTTCCTGGTTTCAACTTTGTCTGGCCCTGGCTGTCACGGGCATTTGGGGAGTAAACCAGTGGATGAAAGATCTCTCTCTCTCTCTCTCTCCTCTCTATGTTGCTTTGCCTTTCAAATAGATTATAAATAAGTAACCACTTAAAGAAAGAGAGAGAGAGAGAATACAGAGGGCATAGGATGGACCAAGGGAAGGGATGGATATTGGATGATGGATAGCAACGGGATGGAGGTGAGGTTACGTGCAGAGCAATCATGAGAATGGAGCAAAGTACCCAATGACCCACCTGGGTTCCTTGTGAAAATCCTCTATTGAGACTAGATTATAGTTCCAGGACAGAAAGCCCCAGGGGAGCAATTCCTAGAGCCCTCCCCTAACCCAGCAAACCCAAACCTACCAGGATCTGCTCACACATACACCCATCTGCATATACCTCCATGTTGTGGACCTAGCCCGTGTTGTTGGTACATATTTCCCTGTAGAACCAAATTCAACTGACAAGAAGCAGGGAGGTTTTTTGAGGCAGTCTTCGCGACTCCCATAATGAAACCCAATGACCCTGGCACAGGGCCCCTCTCTGCTTCCAGAGTTCCAGGTCCACACCCATTACTAGTCCCACATACACCCAAAATGTGTATACCTGAAGACAGAGGCCCGTTTGGCTGGCTTGCCTTAGCACCGGTTCCCAGCATCCCAGAAAAGTATATAATCACAAACCCAGCTCCCACACAATCGTTTCAGCTGTGTTGATAACATCCCTGTCCACACTGCAGTTATTGGTTCATAAAGAATCCTTCAGGGCTGGCGCTGTGGGCTGCTGGCCGTGCCAGCATCCCCTTGGGTGCTGGTTTAAGTCCTGGCTGCTCCACTTCTGATCCAGCTCCCTGCTAATGCACCGGGAAAGCAGCACAAGATGGCCCAAGTGCTTGGGCCCTTGCACCCATGTGGGAGACCCAGATGAGGCTCCTGGCTTCGGATTGGGCCAGCTCCAGCCATTGCAGCCATTTGGGGAATGAACCAGTGGATGGAAGATCTCTCTGTGTCTCTCCCTCCCTCCCTCTCTCTCTCTGTAACTCTGTGTTTGAAGTAAACAAATCAGTCTTTAGGTAAGAAAAATACTCTGTCATTGAGACAGTCCCTGCTTCTGCAGCCTAGAGCCACACCCCCTCCCTGCCACGCCCAATTCCTTCACTTCCCCCACTGGTCCTGTCCTGCCTGCTTGAACTCCTCCTCCAGATCCATACCAGCCCCTCTGCACTCATTCCCACCTCCCTTATCCTTCCCCCATTCCAAACACAATCAATCCCTCCTTGCTCTGGGTCCCCTCAGCACTGTGGTCCCCAAATATGACCTCAAAACACTGAATCTATGAGGATAGCCAAGGAAAGGGGGTTCCGTGCTGAAACAAGTCACTGCAGACACTCCCCCGGCACCGCCTTGGCACTCACAGCACCTCTGGGCAAGGGAAAGGCCACAGGCAGGATGCCCAGTCAGCGTCGCTTAGCCCAGGGTTTCCCAAGCCTCTTTTCTCCTAGAAATCTTCAACAGCTCTAGGAACAGGCTTCAGAAAGTGCTTCCAGCGCCCCGTGCACGGGTCTCTGTTCACAGGATCACACTGATCTCATTATCCATGTCTAGGTCTCAGTCCCTTGCTAGACTGTGAGACCCTGTGGGCTGGGACCATGTGAATCACGGGAGTCGGAGAGGGTCTGGCACTCGAGGGACAGTAGCAAATACCGGGAGACATGCAGAGCACCTGGGAGCAGGCTCCTGGCAGTGCCAACCGTGATGGAAACAGAGACACGGACCGGCTTGCAGAATGTGGGGCTCTCCCCCTTCTGGGGAGGGGGTCCCTCCCCCGAGTCTGGGGGAGAGACCAGGGGCCCAGAACCCCGAGGGATCCTTTGGGGCTGGGGTGAGGAATTCTTGGATCTGGAGTGGCCTCAGGGAGCCTAAGGAAGAGATGAGGAGCCCCACGACCTGTGGGACACCAGACCCTGAGGAAAAGGCCCCCTGGCAGAAATTGGTCAGAAAAGAAGTTAAAAAGGAGCAACTGAACAGCCCGGTGCTTTGGAGGTCTTGCATTGGAGCGTGATAGGGCCCTCAGAGCGCCGTGGCCCCCCAGGGGTGGCGGGGGCCTGAAGGCAGAGGCGCTGGGGGGAGTGGCGCAGGACCGGTGGCCCAGGCCTGGCCCTAGGAGCGCGCCCGCCCCGGAGGCCCTGGGGCTCACCGCGCCCCAGGTGGCGGAGCGGCCTGCGCAGGTTTGCGGGTGCGGAGAGCTGGACTCGGCTTCCGGCCTGGGAAGTGTGGGGAGCTTGCTGTGGGTCGCCCGGGCGGAGCCGGCCAGCGGGGAAGCAGGTGGGGCTGGAGGCCGAGCTTTGGGGGTCCGAGGATCGCTGAGAACCGCAGCGCCAGAGCGGAGATCCCGGGGAGCCGGACGTGGAGAGGCGAACCCCAGGGCGCCTCGAGGGGCGTTCCTCGCCACAGGGCTGTCCCGCTACGGAACGTGGGGTCCCCTCCAGCCAACGATCTCGCCCCCCTCGTCCGCTCACGCCCGCGACCCCAGGGCCCGTCACCGTTCCGCCTTGCAGGCCACACGGCCCGCACCCTTCCCCCGGCGGAGGGCGCCCGGGTTAATCCCCCTTCCCCAGCTTAAGGCGCCGCGCCCCCTTTGTGCGCCCGGACGCCGGAGGCGAGAGCCCAGCGATGGTTCGCAGCCTTGCGGGCAGCTGAAGCGAGCAGGGAGGAGGGGCTGGGCGCAGCTGTCCCGCCAGGCCCGGGGACAAAGGGCCTGCTGGCGGCCGGCCCGAGCCGTTTTCATGCTTGTTGGGATTAGGCTAGGACACGGCGTTCGCCGTCGCGCGGATCAGCGGCCGGGCGCGGGGCGGGCTCCGGGGAGGCCACCCTTTGCGCCTTTCGGGGGGCGGACTCGGGCACCGCGGAAGGACGCCAGCTGACCGAGGCCTGGCACTGCCCCTAGCCCCTTCCCCGGGACTGCTGGAGTGCCACAGCCCGAGCTCGCTTTTTGTGTGGGATGTGGGGGCCCCTGCCCGACCCCGATTTTCTCACCCCTCGCGTCATCCCTCACTCATGTGCCCAAATGAGGGAGGAGCCATCAGGAGACTGAGGGGTTCTGGGCGGGGGTGGGGTGGGGTGGGGGTGGGGGTGGGGCTTGGGAGGAGAACAGGACGGGGGAGGGGGAGCGGCAGTGGCCGTGGCCGGATCCGGGCCCGGATGAGGTTTGAATGGGGGCACCCACAGGCCTGGGTCGCAGAAGTTTGATGTGATGGCTTGCAGCGTCCAGGGGACTGTAGGTGCACTCTTGTGTCAGAGCCGGGCCCGGGAGTGCCCATCCATGGGTGTGGGGGGCGTGTCCAGTGTGGGGGATCTGGGCCTGCTTGGGTGCCCGGTGGGTGCGGGCACCTATATCAGTGTGGGTTTGGACTCGGGTTCAGATCTCAGAACACCTCCACCTCAAGTCCTTCTCCTCTCACCGCCAGCATCCCTGAAACCCCCTGGTATCCAAGGCCCTTAGCCAGGCTTACAGCACAGCTGCCAGCGGCCTCTCCC
Source organism: Lepus europaeus (assembly GCF_033115175.1). Lineage (NCBI taxonomy): Eukaryota > Metazoa > Chordata > Mammalia > Lagomorpha > Leporidae > Lepus > Lepus europaeus. The sequence continues at coordinate 27,768,811 of NC_084831.1, forward strand.
CATCAGAAAGCAACAGCTAAGTTCCTGTGTGCCAGGCTCAGTTCTGAGCCCTTTACCTGTGCCAACTCATCTAACTCTCCCCAGCCCTGTGAAAGAAGTATAAGACGCTTGCTCCCATTTTACAGTTGAGAGAAGTGAGGCGCAGCCAGTAGGTGGAGGATCCAAGCTACCCGGATCCTGCCAGCTCCAGAAATCACCATCCTCTGTTGCCTCAGCTTCTACTGGTTCTGCAGGCTCCTCTTCCTCCAGGAAGATCTTCACAGACCTCAGCCTTCTCCTGTCCCTGTCACCTGTTGGTGCTAAGTGGGATAGGTGGTCACAGGCTGCCACCAGGGGGCACACATCTCTTCAGGGACAGCCACCCTGAGAGCCCTGCAAAGCCAGACCCTGGGCTGGGACATCTCTCAGAGAGAGAGAGAGAGAGAGAGACTTTCCATCTGCTGGAACTGGGCCAGGAACTCCATCCGGTTCTCCCACGTGGAGGACAGCGGCCCACACACTGGGGCCGTCCTCTGCTGCCTTCCCAAGCACATTAGCAGGAGCTGGATTGGAAGCGGAGCAGCCAGAACTCAAACCCAGGCTCCACGATGGCATGTCGGTGTCACAGGCAGTGGCTTAACCTGCTTCGCCACGATGGCAGCCCCGACCCGAGCTCTCGGCACCCTCCCCGAGCTCCGAGTTCTTTTCCTGCCTCCCTGCAGTCCGGGCTTTAACCCCACCCCCTCTGACCATACTGGATGGGGCTGAGCAAGTTGGGGTTCCTGGAGGGAAAGGTCTCTTCAACCCAGCCCCTCCCTCGCTCCCCAGCAGACCTCTCCTTGTCCAGCTCCCTGTGGATCCTTCCATGCTTCAGGCCTGTGTTTGCCGCCTGTTTGGACCTCTGCTGTGCGCAGAGGCCTGGAGTGGTTTGTGTATTAGACTTTCAGATAAGAGTCTCATCTACTAGGGCAGACCAGAGCTGCCCCTTGGGATCTTATGCAGAGGAAGCACTGGATCTTCTCAATACCTGCAGGGCACTGGAAGATCCCACTTTCTCATTGGATTGTTACAATTACAGGGTGAGGGCCCGTGCCGCAGCTCACTAGGCTAATCCTCCGCCTGTGGTGCCAGCACCCCGGGTTCTAGTTCCAGTCGGAGCGCAGGATTCTGTCCCAATTGCTCCTCTTCCAGTCCAGCTCTCTGCTGTAGCCCGGGAGTGCAGTGGAGGATGGCCCAAGTGCTTGGGCCCTGCACCCGCGTGGGAGACCAGGAGAAGCACCTGGCTCCTGGCTACGGGTCAATGCACCGACTGCAGTCTGCCAGCCTCAGCGGCCATTGGGGGGTGAACCAACGGAAAAAGGAAGACCTTTCTCTCTGTCTCTCTCTCTCACTGTCCACTCTGCCTGTCAAAACAAACAAACAAACAAACAAACAATTGCAGGGTGAGGAAGCTGGAGTGTAGACCAGGTCTACCTCATGCAAGAGGCCTAGCAGTAGCCGCAGCACATCCCACAATTGGAAACCAGCAGAGCTGATGGGAACCGCAGTGCTAGATGGCATTGCCTCAGCCACTGGGGTCCTGCCTCAGTTGCCCTACCCCAAACCCTGATGCCCTGGCTGAGGCTCTGACTCTCTGCCCTTGCCAATCTCCTTCCAAACCCCTATCCCAGGGCCTGGGCTTAGCCCTGGACCCTCAGAGGCTAGCAGGGGTCCTGTGGACATCCAATGCAGCACACTGTTCCCTGGGCCGGCCAGCCTGCCTTCAGCTCAGTTCAGAGAGCTCTTTTATGGAAAGGAAAAATCAGGCATCTTTATCTTTTTAAAGGCTCTTAAATTTTTGTTTACTTTCATTTTATTTGAAAGGCAAAGACACAGAGATCTTCCATCCACTAGTCTACTCTCCAAATGTCTACAACAGCCAGGTCTGGGTTGGGTGAAAGTCAGGAGCCAGGAATTCAATCCAGGTCTCTCAGGTCACGAAAGGGACCCCAGTGCTCGAGCTGTCACCTGGACCTCCTGCAGTCTGCAGTATCAGGAAGCTGGAACTGGACCGAGAGCCAGGACTCGAACCCACACTCTGATGTCAGAAGTGGGGCTCTTAGGCAGGGTCTTCATTGCCACACTAAATGCCTGCCCCAAACCTCTTTTTTTTTAAGATGCTTTTCAAATTTTAGATTAAAACTCCCTAAGGAAAAATTAGATGAATTTTCTATGAAATAGTTAAGTGTGCATCACAAAAGCACTGTAACAATAATAATCAGAAGTCTCATCATCATAGCTTATTCTGTCAGTACAGTTCCAAATATTTTACATATTATATATTCATTTAATCCTTGCAACAACCCTATGAGGTGATAATTACCATCCCCATTTTTAAAAAGATTTTCTTTATTTATTTGAAAGATTTCTTTATTTATTCTACAGAGAGAGGTAGAAACAGATAGAGATGTCTCCCATCCACTGGTTCACTCCCCAGATGGCCACAATGGCCAGAGATAAGTTGATCCAAAGCCAGGAGCCAGGAGCTTCTTCTTGGTCTCCCATGTAGGTGCAAAGGCCCAAGGACTTGGGCCATCCTTTGTTGCTTTCCCAGGCAAGGATTTTGATGGGAAGCAGAGCAGCCGGGACTTGAACTGGCACCCATATGTGATGCCGGCACTGCCGCTGGGGCTTTAAACCACTGCACCACGGCACCAGCCCCGACCATCGCCATTTTAAGATGAGAAAATTGAAGCATAGAGAAGCTAACTGACTTGCCCAAGGTCACAGAGACAAGAAACGATGGAGCCAAGACTCTAATCGAGGTGGTTTGGCTGCAGAGTCTGTGCCGTAAGCAGCCGTCGTGCTCAGAAGAGCCCTCACAGTTTAGGAAAAGGGCTCCTTCAGAAGCGTCGCTTTCTCATGTTCTGAGAGCTTTGTGTTTCTTCATTGTTAGGAATCTCCAGGGGCCAGCGCTATGGGTTAAAGCCCCAGGTGCAGTGCCAGCATCCCATATGGGTGCCAGTTCAAGCCTGGGCTGCTGCACTTCCGAGCCAGCTCCCATGCTAATGCACTTGGGAAAGCAGTGGAGGATGGCCTGAGTCCTTGGGTCCCTGCACCAGTGTGGGAGACTCAGAAGAAGCTCCTGGCTTCTGGCTTCAGATCAGCTCAGCTCCAGAAGTTGCAGCCATCTGGCGAGTGAACCAGCGGGTGGAAGATGTCTCTCTCTGTGTTTCTCTCTGTGTAACTTTCTTTCAAATAAATAAATCTTAAAAAAAAAAATCTTCATAGGTAACTTAGCCACAGCCCTTTGCCAGAACATCCCGTAGTGATTCCAGTAAGTATCACATATGTTCTGGGTCACTGTTTCAGACTTTGTGAGGCTTAGAATAAACATGCCTGGGGCGGGCATTTGACCTAGCATTAGAACACCTGCAGCCCATATTGGAGTGCTGGGGTTCGAGTCCCAGCGCCAGGTTCTCATTCCAGCTTTCTGCTAAGGGGGACCCTGAGAGGCAGCAGTGATGACTCAAGTAGCTGGGTTCCTGCCACCCATGTGGGAGACCTGGATTGAATCCTGGCTCCTGGCTTTGGACCCCCAGCCACTGTGGGCATTTAGGAAGTGAGCTCGTGGATCAGAACTGCCTCTCAAACTAATTAATTACTTTAAAAAAAAAAAAAGAGTTTTACCTGCTAGTGCACCTGGGAAGGCAGCAGATGATGGCCAACTACTTGGGTCCCTTCCACCCAAGTGGGAGACCCAGATGGAGTTCTGGACTCCTGGCTTCAGCCTGGCCCAGCCCCAGTCATTGTAGCTATTTGAAGAGTGAACCAGCAGATGGATCTCTGTGTTTCTCCCTCTCCCTCTCTAATGCTGCCTTTCAAATACACACACACACACACACATATATATTTTAAAGGGACTCAGGGCAGATATTATAGCACAACAGGTTAAGCTGGCTCTTGGGACACCCACATTCCATATCAGAGTGCAGATTTGAGTCCTGGCTGCTTTGCTTCTGATCCAACTTCTTGCTAATGCACCTGGGAGGCAGCAGATGATGGCTCAAGTGCTTGTGCTCCTGCCACCCATGTGGGAGACCCAGATGGAGTGTAGGCTCTGAGCTTGAACCTAGCCCAGGCTTGCATGTTATATGACATTTAGGGGAGTGAACCAGTGGATAGGAAATCTCTCTGTTTGTCTCTCTCTGCCTTTCAAGTAGATGGAAGTAAATAAACTTTAAAAATAAAATACAAAGAAGCCCATGTAAGAATTTTTAAAATTGGGTTGGCGCTGTGGCTCAGAGGGTTAAGCCACCACCTGTAATGCTGGCATCCCATGTGAGTGTGCCTGAGAAAAACAGAAGATGATCCAAGTGCTTGGGCCCCTGCTACCCACACGGTACATGCAGATGGAGTTCCAGGCTCCTGGCTTCAGCCTGGCCCAGTCCCAGCCATTGCAGTCATTTAGGGAGTGAACCAGCAGATGGAAGATTTCTCTGTTTCTCCTTCTGTAATTTTGCTTTTGAAATAAATAAATAAATATTTTTAAAAAGGAGTTTTTGGCCGGCACCATGGCTCAATAGGCTAATCCTCCACCTTGCGGCGCCAGCACACCAGGTTCCAGTCCCGGTCGGGGTGCCGGATTCTGTCCCAGTTGCCCCTCTTCCAGGCCAGCTCTCTGCTGTGGCCAGGGAGTGCAGTGGAGGATGGCCCAAGTGCTTGGGCCCTGCACCCCATGGGAGACCAGGAGAAGCACCTGGCTCCTTCCTTTGGATCAGTGCGGTGCGCCGGCCGCAGCATGCTAGCCGCGGCGGCCATTGGAGGGTGAACCAATGGCAAAAAGGAAGACCTTTCTCTCTGTCTCTCTGTCTCTCTCTCTCACTGTCCACTCTGCCTGTCAAAAAGAAAAAAAAAAGGAGTTTTTAAAATATACAATAAGTACACTTTATCGGAAGGCTAAAAGAGAATTTAGATTGCTTTGAAATGTTTCAATTCTTATAAGTAGAATATAATTTGTAAGACAGTTAACCAGTAAAATGTACCTTTACTTAACCAACATGTGCCTTCAGTGGTGGGTAGCCCCTGCCTCCTGGTACCCATAGCCTTGCATAAGAGCCTCAAGGGACGGGCTCCTAGCCGTGGGACACTGAGGGGTGGCACTTCTGTGACGAGGCTGCAGAACACTGGGACTTCTGTCCTACTAGCTGTCTGTCACTTGGCTCTTTCACGTGCTTTCAGGAAGCAAGGGGCTATGCTGGAAGGGCTCACGCGGCCAGGCACTGCAGCACACAGCTGAGGGCAAACAACAGAGACCCTAGGCTGACACCTAGATGGCAGCCCTGGGATAGACCGCGACCCTGCAGACCCAACAGCTGTGCTCGGGCACCCAACCTACAGAAGTGACATCACACATGTGGAGTGTTTTAAGCACTCTCTAAGTTTGAGGGTAAGTTGTTATGCAGCAGTAGATAATATAATTTCTTTATCAAAGTAATGAATTTTTTTTTTTTTTTTGAGAAGAGGCCAGACCAGCTATGGTGAAAGCTGGCTGGCCTTGGGGTCTGGGGGCTCCAACCAAGGCTGGGGTCAGCAATGGCCATGGACCTGGAAGATCTCAGACTTGGGAGCTTAGAGTTCTGCAAGCATGGGGGAAAAAAATCATATGAACTAATGTAAAATAGGAGATACACTCTCTGGTTCCTACCTCTGTCTCTCACAGTCCAGGACCCTTCAGGGCAGTGGAGACTCCAGGCTATGACTGAATAGCAGTGTTGTGTATGTGATGGTGGGAGGCTGGGTGGGCGGAGTCACAGGCCTCACAATCTATTCGGCCCCAGGGTGACTTAGACAAGGACAATCTCATGTGGGGCTCTCTGGTGGGGGGCGGGGGTGCAAGGCACCCTCATCAGACTGGGAAGCTGCTGAGAGACCATCAGATCGCCAGGCCCAGGAGGCTGGACTCCTTCTCCCCAGCGTCTCTCCTGACCACCGCCCCCTACCTCCCAGCACAGGCCTCTGCCCAAAGGGCTGTCGGTGAAGAAGAGGACACCAGACAACAGAACAGAGACACACACTCGAGAAGTTCCACTCTCGGCCCCAGTTTATTCATCCTGGGTTAGTCCAGGCAGCAGCATGCAGGAGCTACAGACACCAAGTGCCCAGGTGCCCAGGGTCCACATTTCACGTCCTCTCCCTGTACCTTTCTCCCACCCACTCCTCGGGATGGAACTCTTTCGAGATGGACAGCAAGATCCTCTATGCACAGCAGACATGGAGACTGAGGGCCAGTGGTGCCACAGCTGGCCCGACAGCATAGCCTCACCCACAGCAACCTCATATTCTCTTGGCTCCCAGGAGCAGAGCTGAGAGTTCAGCCACCTCAGTCGTTGGTCCTGCCCAAGACGTGACCACTCAACAGCTCTCAGAGCCTCTACTGGAGCCTGTCCCTGTTGAAAGGCCATCCAAGAGCTGCCCGAGGCTGGGCTGATGCTGCCTCCTGCCCACAGTCTCACCCTGCAGAAAGGGACCAACCCAATTAACACGCAAAGCTGCGAAAGCCAGAGACGCCCAGCAAGGCACAGGCACAGAGAGGGCAGGGAGAGGTTTTTCCCCAACTGCCTCGGAACACCCACCTACTTCTTGCAAGCTTGTGAGCGCACATTCCTTCTCAGCAGAAACTTAAGTCAATGTGGCTTTCAACAGCTGCTTTGCCAGTGGAGAGCTTTGGTCGGTTAGGGACCTGCTATGTTAGAATTTCCGTTCTCCTGTTCCTCAAAGGGCTCTGCCACTGTCATTTCCCTATTACCATGTCCAGTGTGTCCAAAGGCAGAGTCCAAGAGGGATAGTCCCCTACCTTCCCTGCCACCTCCTGCCATGAGCTGCACCTTCCCACTCCCGATTTCCTTCTCTCAAACCAGTTCTCCACCAACTGCTCTGAAAAACTGTAGATAACATGCTATGGCAGGGGCTGGTGTTGTGGCATGGCAGGTTAAGCTGTTGCCTGCAATGCTAGCATCCCATATGGGCGCCGGTTCAAGTTCCAACTGCTCCACTTCTGATCCAGCTCCCTGCAAACGCACCTGGGAAAGCATCAGAAAACGGCGCAAGTCCCTGGGCCCCTGTAGCCACATGGGAGACCCAGAAGAAGCTCCTGGCTCCAGGCTCCAGACAGGCCCAGCTCTGGCCCTTGTGGCCATTTGGGGAATGATTCAGTGGATGGGAGACCTCTCTCTCTCTTTCTGTAACTTTGCCTTTCAAATAAATAAATAAATATTGTTACAAAATGCTATGGCAGGCCAGAACAGCCTCTAAACCCCTCACAGCAAAGCTAGCATCAAGGACAGTGAGCTAGCAGAGCAAGGTATGGGATAAGTGAGGGGAAGAGATGAAGAGAAATGGTCTGGAAAATTCTAGGAGAATGGATCAGCCACACCGCTCAGATAGATGACAGCAGGGTACATCCTTCAACTGACAGCAGGCCAGCCATTTTTCATCGGGGGACAGTGAGACCCAGAGGAAAACAAAGGCTGGGTAGGCCATGGGTAACACAGGATGTGGGCAGATGAAATCAGTAGGCTCACCAGTCTGCAAATACACGTGCACCCCATCATATAGGCCTGCACACACAGGGGTTCACTCACACACACCCAGCACGTGCCTACACATTCAAGCTCATGTATACACACACACACACACATCTTGTGCATAAACATCCTCACTTATGCACACACACACACACACTGTTGGGTACCTGTCCACACTTGCACGTACAAATTCACTCCATTACATACATGCTACATACATGTTCATTCTTACATACTCACACGTAACAGCACACTCAAGCTCATTCACACATACCTGCACACACCCGTTTTTATGTTAGCACATACACACTCACTTATTATGCTTACCTGCACTCAAGCTAGCAAATAATCATATACTTATTTGTGCACAGCCACACACATGCCTGCAAACATACACATATATACCCTCGCACACTTGTGGGGGCACAGCCTTAGCCCTGGTCCTGGGGCCTAGATGGTGCTGCCTTCTGCTGGAGACGCCGGATAAGCTCCTTGCGATTGTCTAAGATGGTATCGAAGCTTTCCTGCAGCCGGGCCTGCTGGTCAACCAGCTGGTGCTGCAGGCCCCGGATCCACTGGAGCAGTGCCAGGCGCCGGTACATCACCAGGTGCACATGGTGCTTCTCCTTCTCCCGCTCTTTATAGCGCTCCTGAGCCTGCAGCTGTTGCACAGCCTGGGCCACGGAGGGCAGAAGAGGATCCGGGGGGCCCAGGCCTCGAGGGGTCCCACAGGCAGACTCAGGACTGCTGCTGGGGCTGTCGATGCTCAGGGAGCTGCTGGTATAGCCGTTGTCCTCCAGAGGGGAGCAGAGTGTGCTGGCGCCCCCCATCTTCTCAGGCTCAGCCCCAGGAATCTCTGCTCCCTCCGGGGGGCTGCGGATGCCCTCCTCAGGGGCTCTGGGAGCCTGGTTGTTGGAGGGCCGCTCGGGGGAGCTCCTCCTCAGGACGGGCTCCACGGTGCCTGGCATCCCGTGCCAGTTCTCATTGGCGTCCCTGGGATTCGCCATGAAGTTGGAGTTGCTGTCTGGTTGGGGCTGGCATACTCCGGGGGGCGGGCCCCCCAGGAACGGGCCCCCCTCAGCTAGCCCTGGCTCCATGGCGAACATCTGGTCTGCAAAGGGGAAGCAGAAGAGTCACACAGGACAGAGTCACAACAGCCTGGCCACAGGGCAGCAGGCACACGCCTGGCAGCTCCTCGTCATCCCCTCCCCTTTGCTGGGCTCGCACTGCCCCTGCTGGTCCCCACCTCCCTCACTGCTCCTTTGCAGTAGCCTGCACAGTGTGTTTTTCAGCGCTCCGAGGCAGGCTGTCTTCTCGTTCTACACGCTTCTCCCCAGATGACCCGGCTGTGGGCTGCAGCTTTGGGAATCATCATATGCTGGTGACTCTCCAATCTGTCTCCAGCCCAGATCCAACTGTTACCCAGCCCTGCAGCCACCCACAGGCCCCTGGAAATCTCCCTGTTCCAATCAGCTCCCTTCTTCGTGTCCTCAGCAAGACGGCTCTGCTCCCTGTTCAGCCACCCCAGCCAGAGCCTGGAAGCATCCTGGAACACGCATTTTCCTGCCGTCCCTCATCTCTCATCAGTCACCAAATTCAGACAGTTCTTCCTCTTCAATGGCTCAGGCCATTTTTTACCTGGAGTAGTGCCACAGCCTTTTCACTAATCTCTCTTCCTGCAGCTAAAAATGTAAATTTGGGGTCTCAACATGGTGGCACAGCAGGTGAAGCTGCTGTGGCAATGCTGGCATCTCATATCAGAAAACTGGTTCAAGTCCCAGCTGCTCTGCTTCCAATCCAGTTTCCTGTTAATGCATCTGGGAAGGCAGTGGAAGATGGCCCACGTACATGGGCCCCTACCACTCACATAGGGACCAGGATGGAGTTCCTGGCTCCAGGCTTCAGCTTGGCCCAGCCCTGGCTGTTGCAGCCATTTGGGGAGTGAACTAGTAGACAGAAGATTGGTATTTCTCTCCTCTCTCTGTCACTGCCTTTCAAATAAATAAATGAATTTTTTAAAAAAAGATTTATTTATTTATTTGAAAGGCAGAGTTAGAGAGAGAGAGAGAGAGAGAGAGAGAGAGAGAGAGAGAGATGCCTTCTATCCACTAGTTCACTCCTAAGATGGCTGCAATGGCCAGAGCTGTGGCAATCTGAAGCCAGGAGCCAGGAGCTTCTTCCAGGTCACCCATGAGGGTGCAGGGGCTCAAGGCCTTGGGCCATCTTCCACTGCTTTCCCAGGCCATAGCAGAGAGCTGGATTGGAAGTGGAGCAGCCGGGTCTCAAACCAGCGCCCATATGGGATGCTGGCACTGCAGGTGGTGGCTTTACCCGCTATGCCACAACGCTGGCCCCATAAATAAATGAATTTTAAAATGCAAATTTAAAAATTGACTGTGAGTACTGTTCCTAAACTCCTCTTAAACATCTGCCTGCCCTAATGGCCCTGAGCACCCGCACCCTGCCTCCCATCACAGCCGACTGCTCGGGGAGCTCAAGATCCACTATTATTGCGCTCCACTATGGCTCTGGCCTGCAGTGCCTTCCTCTCCCTTCCCCTCTAAGCTCCTCCCTCTCCACTCAGCAAAAGCCTCGAACTCAGCTCTGAAGCCTGCCTGAGAATCCCCTCTCCATCTGCCCCGCCCCTAATAAATGTAAACACACACAGTTCCTCGTGCCTTCCTCCCGGTGCCCCCATCACGCTCCCAGAGCGAGCACTGAGGCGCCGCGCCCCGACGCGCCATCCCTCTTCCCCCACCACCTGCGTCCTGGCCCTAGCTTGCCCCATCTGGAGTTCCTGGAGCGAGTGCAAAGGGCACCCCTCTTCCCAGCAGGGCTTCCACCGAAATCCCGGTCTGAACTGAGAAGAGGTTTCTCCCGACCACACACTTATCCCAGGACCGGGGAACCGGAAGGTCACTAAGGGGTACAAGGTAAGGGCAGCAGGCCCCAGGGGGACCCCTAAGGTGGCACAGGCCCTTCCCACAGCTGGGGGAGGGCAGAAGGCCTGGAAGGTACGGGTGGGAACGATTCCCGCGGTGACCTGCGGACCCCCAGGGCTCCCACCAAAGTGTGCAGTTAGGTGCCTGGAGCCTCCCCCGAGTCTTTTTCCTAAGCAGGCTGGAATGGGCTGGGGGTGGCGCTGAGGATCATGGGTTCTCAGCGATGGTAAAATGGGGATCAGACCCCGGCCCCACCCCCAGTTAATCCGCAGTTTGCCAGGGCCGGGAGCGGCGGCGGCTGCCCTTCCTTCCTGGCGCTGCCGGAGACGGAGACGTCCCCCGGGAAACAGGGCGGAGACCGTCCCTGCAGAGCTCCGCGGAGGGGCCGCTGGGCGCGGGCTGCGGCCCCGGCCCCCGGCCCCCGCGGCGGGGCCCCCAGTCCTCCCGCTCGGCCCCGACTCACGGCCTGGAGGCGCCCGCTCCGGCGCAGCTGGCTCTCGTTCCGGCGCGCCCCGCTCGGCCTAGGGGTGCCTCGCCCGGGCTTTCCCGCGGCCTGGGCCCGGACTGCGGCTGCTGGCGGCGTCTGCGCGGCGGGGCGGGGTTGGGGCGGCCCACGTGGGCCGGTTTGGTCCTGCGTGGGAGCTTGCGCGGGGCCCCCGCGCGGCAGCCGCCTCCCCTGCTCCGGCTGCTCAAGGCCAGGCCTTCCAGGTCTGGCGCTGTCGCCTAACGGCGCTCGCTGGGCCCCTCCTACCTCGAGGCTGTGGCTCGCACCGCTGCCTCTGCCTGAAATGCTATCTCCCGGCGAGGCTTCCCCACGTTTCAGATCTGAGAAACCTTCTGGGATCCCCGAGACAAGACTGGTCCCCCACTTTGTATCATCTCAGAGCACTTAAGTTCCTTTGATCAAAGTCTGGAATTTTATATTAATTATGCGCACATCTGATTCATCACTTAAAGCTACTTTAAAAAAATTATTTATGTATTTGAAAGGCAGAGTTCCAGAGAGGGAGAGACAGAGATCCAGCCCCCAAGTGGCCGTGGCCGCAATGGTGGAGCCGGGAGCCTGAAACTCCATTTGGGTCTGCCACTTGAGTGGCAGGGGTCCAAGCCCTTGGGACATCCTTTGCTGCTTTCCCAGGCACATTAGCAAGGAGCCTGATCTGAAGTGGAGCAGCAGGGACTCCGCCAGCCCTCATATGGATCTTGGCATTGCAGGCCTGGGCTTAACCCACTGCGCCACAAAGCTAGCCTGAAGGCTACTTTTTTTTTTTTTTTTTTTAAATATGCTGTGGTGTATTGGGTAAAGCCACCGCCTGCAATGCCGGAATCCCATATAGGTGTTGGTTCAAGTCTCGGCTGCTCCACTTCTGATCTAGCTCACTGCTATGGCCTGGGAAAGCAGTAGAAGATGGCCCAAGTCCTGGGCCCCTGCACCCACGTGGGAGACCCGGAGGAAGCTCCTGGCTCCTGCCTTCAGATCGGCACAGCTCTGGCCATTGCAGCCACTTGGGGAATGAAGCAGGAATGAAAGACCTCTCTCTCTCTCTCTCTCTCTCTCTCTCTCTCTCTGCCTCTCCTTCTCTCTGTGTGTAACTCTAACTTTCAAATAAATAAATAAATCTTAAAAAAAAAAAAAAAGAGTCCCCTGGGACAGAGCTCAGGCTGCAGAGACTTCCTGCTAGGCACAGACGCCCTGCGTGGCGCCTGCGCAGTGGGTTCCTGTGTAACTGGATAAGAAAGTCCTCGGTCCCAAGCTGGAGTAGATTGTCAGAGTTCTACTTACTGAACCTGATCCCCGTCACTCCCTTCCTCCTTGTAGTACGTGTGTAGAGAGCTCAGTTTGCAATCAGAGAACAGAGTCATTTCGGACCCTATGAAGCATCCTCTTCCGGTTCCCACGTGATTCTGACTCACCATTCTACAACCTGGAGACCCGATGGCACATCGCACCACATCAACAAACCTACATGCAGAAGCAGGGGAAGTGGAGAGAAAAAATTATGATCACAACAACTGCGATTTTAAAACAGAATAGGGGATAGAAGGCAAAAGTCAAAGTTTGGGTAACAGCTAAGAGAATATAGGTGGTGACTTTAGCCCCATTCATACCCAGGCCCTAAGGCCAAGTCCCCTTCCCCTTTCCCTTCCCCCTCCTCCTCCCCTTCCCTTTCCCCTTTCCCTCTCCTACTGCAAGATCCCCTTGCAGGGCTGGCACTATAGTGTAGCCGGTAAAGCCACTTCTGGTGCCAGCTTCCCATATGGGCGCCGACTCGAGTCCCAGCTGCACCACTTCCAATCCTGCTCTCTGCTATGGCCTGGGAAAGCAATAGAAGAAGGCATAGGTCCTTGGGTCTCTGCACCTGCGTGGGAGACCTGGAAGAAGCTCCTGGCTCCTGGCTTCGGATCCGCCCAGCTTGAACTGATTCAGCCATTTAGGGAGTGAGCCAGCAGATGGAAGACCTTTTTCTCCCTCTCTTTCTCTGCCACTCATTCTCTCTGTGTGTAACTCTTTCAAATAAATAAATAGAAGATCCCCTTGCCATCAGCCGTCAGTTTTCTTCCTTATGAAGCGACCCAGACCCATCCTACTCAAAGGCTCTGAGCTCTTGGTCATGAAGTCATCCGACTGTTTGGTCTGCACAGAATAGCCTCTCCCCACTTCTCCTTGGGCTCTGACCCCCCAGCTCTAACCACGTGAGTTAAACAAGAGCTTCATAAGTCCAAGAAGAAGCACGCAACAATGCTGGCCCCGTAAAATAAATAAATAAATCTTTTTTTTTTTTTTTAAGAGTCCTCTTGGGATGCTGTCTCATTTCAGCCCTGACTCCTACACTTCCAATCCAGTTTCTTGCCCTGGGAGGCAGCAGTTGATGGCTCAAGTACATGGGTCCCTGCCACTCCCAAGAGAGACCCCAGTGGAGTTCCTGGCTCTTGGCTTTTGCCTGGCCCAGCCCTAGCTGTTGTGGGCACTTGAGGAGTGAACCAGCAGATAGAAGACATCTCCCAGCCACTCTGAATTTCAAATAAAAAATACATAATCTTTTTTAAAAAGACAAATAATAATATATTGATCATTGTCTTAAAGCCTGCAGTGGGGTGGGTATTTGGTCCGGTGTTTGAAACGTCTACTGGGCTGCCTGGGACCACATTGGAATGCCTGGGTTTGGTATTGGTTCCAGCTCCTGACTCAAGTTTCCTGCTGATGTGTGCCTGGAGGCAGTGGTGATGGCTCTAGTAGTTGGGTCCCTGTCACTCACATGGGAGAACTGAATTGGGTTCCTGGCTCCTAGCTTTGGCCTGACCCAGCCTTGAGCCATTGTGAGCATTTGGGCAAGTGAACTGGCAGGTGGGAGCTCTCTCTCTGTCTCTCTCTCAAAAAAAAAAAAAAAAAAAAAAAAAAAAGTTTAAAGCCTAGGCAAGCAGTATTCCAACCTGACATAGCTGAGTCATCAATTCCATTGTGTTCTGCAAATCTAGTTGCATCTAAATAACTTAATACCTGATAAGTGAATTCCAAGATCATCAGACTGTAACCTCTCTTTTCTAAGTCAAGGACAGCGTTATGTGGGATACTCTACCACTGCATAATGAACACAGCCAACGCATGGGCAGTGGTCGCGGGCCACTCCATAATTTTCAGAGAGCAGGGAGCCTGGAGAAGAAAGCCCCAGCAAACTAGGGCCATCTGCCTGAAGACAGAAAAGTAGAGGCAGAGATGTCTGTTACTCATTCACCAGCCAGGACACCAGGGAACCAGTTTCCCCAAGTGAAGGCGTAACTATGGCTATACCACATATGCCAGAGACTTAATTGGCAGGGACACAGACATCACCAAGGATGACCAAGCAGGACCAGCCTGCATTGGGCTCTGAGCAGGCCAGGTGTCAAGAAGATCCAGCCATGGGCAGTAAACAAGAATCTGGCAGACAGGGGCCAGAGCCAAAAGAGGCTAGCAGTGAGGCCCAGAGCCAGGCCCAGGGTCTGGGGTGTCAGGCAAGGACTCACGGAAAAGGAAAAGAATTTCTACTCCAGGAAATCGGACAGGCACAAGAGTTCCTCCTGGGTGGATGATTATGCTCACTCTCACAGGGAGAAAGGATGGGTAGGATCAAGGGGTTTCTTTCTTTCTCTCTCTCTCTTTTTTTGTTTTTTTTAAAGATTTATTTGAAAGGCAGAGCTACACAGAGAGGGAAAGACCAACAGAGACAGAGCTTCCGTCTGCTGATTCACTCCTAGATGGGCTGGCTCAGGCCGAGCGAAAGCCAGGAGCCAGGAGCTTCATCTGGGTCTCCCACATGGGGAAGGGCCCCAAGGACTTGGGCCATCTTCTGCTGCTTTCCCAAGAGTATTAGCAGGGAGCTGGATCAGAAGTAGAGCAGCTGGTCCTGGTTTCAGTCTGGCCCAGAGCTGGCTGTAGTGGGCATGTGGGGGGGTGAACCAGCGGATAGAAGATGTCTCTCCCTCTCTCTCTCTGTAACTCTGCCTTTCAAATATATAAATCTTAAAAAAAAGGGAAAAAAAATGTAGTGGAGCAGCCAGGAGTCAAATCGGTGTTCATATAGGATCTGGCATCACAGGTGGCAGCTTAACCCACTGGGCCACAGCACAGTCCCAGGATCATGTGGCTCAGCCTCAAAGCCCTTGCCCCTTCCCCAAATCCATTCACTCACGTGTAGCATGCAGTTACAAACAGGGCGCTTCCTCTGCGCCCAGTACTGAGATGGGGATTCAGTGCAGAGTCAAAACTGCAGTTTTCTTTCTTTTCTTTTCTTTTTTTTTTTTTTTTGACAGGCAGAGTGGACAGTGAGAGAGAGAGAGACAGAAAGGTCTTCCTTTTTCCGTTGGTTCATCCCCCAGTGGTCACTGTGGCTGCCGCACCGTGCTGATCAGAAGCCAGGAGCCAGGTGTTTCCTCCTGGTCTCCCATGTGGGTGCAGGGCCCAAGCACTTGGGCCATCCTCCACTGCCTTCCCGGGCCACAGCAGAGAGCTGGACTGGAAGAGGAGCAACCAGGACAGAACCCGGCGCCCCAGCCGGGACTAGAACCCAGGGTGCCGGTGCCGCAGGTGGAGGGTTAGCCTAGTGAGCCACGGCGCCGGCCTAAAATTGCAGTTTCTTAAAGGGAGACAGAAGAGGGGGCTCTACAGTGTGACAAGCCCTGCAACAGAGCTAGGGGACAAAACTAACGGACACAAAAGAGGCTCCAGAGAGGGGTGTTTTTGCCAGGTGCCCAGAGCTGACTAGGAGTTCATCAGGAGAAAGCAGAAGACACAGGAGAGAAGCTCTCACACTGCATGTATTGCAAAGATGTTGTTTAAAGAAAAACAAATTATTCCAAGCCTGAAAAAAAAAAAAAAAAAAGAATCAAGTTTTCAGAGTAAGTTCAAGGAACAGAGTAGGCCAGCGTGCCTGGAGTTTGGGGGGTAATGGAGGCAGGAAACAAGGCTGAAGGTGAAGTTGGCCCAGTTGTGAAAGACCTTGAGCACCATTCCAAGGGGCTTGGGCCTCACCCTGTGGGCAGCAGGGCAGTAACTGAGGAAGCCAGCAGGACCCACATCAGAACACAGCACAGGCTCCGCGTTCTGAAGTCCATGGAGTGTACGCCACGGCCAGCTGCTTTCTTCTCTCCTGAGCTCCCATCACATCCCTGTCAACTGCTGCGCGTGGCGTTGAGCATGTAGGCAAGTCAGATCATTCTAACTCTTCAGGCTAAGTAAAGGTCATCTGCCTTGAAAACTGTCCAATCACGTTACCGTGGTGAACCTTGTTAGAGCTGGATCAGAGGTCCCGTCTTTGCACAAGAATCTCAAAGGCGAGACAGAGAGTAGCAGTAAGTGTGCCAGCAAAGGGTAATGAAGACAGGCCAGGTGGGCAGCTCAGGAAAGAATCCAGAGCCCAGTCTGCATTCCGATTGGAGTTTCTATAGATACTGGCCCGCCCTTCCTCCTCCCAGCCCCCCCCCCCCCCCCCTTTCTGGGATATTGCTGGCCAGAGGATTTCTGGGCATGGAACTCACGAAACTCCTCCCAGGACTATACCAGCACAGTGTTCTTAGACCCAGTAGACTCCCCTAGTGCAGGCTGGGGCAGGCAGGGGGAGAGTCCCCTAAGGTACCCCATGGAGAGGGCTGCCCCCCGCCCCCCGCAAGAAGGTTATCGAACACAGGCAGGACTTTGGCTTTGTGAATGCTGGTTGGCTTCCCAGGCACAGGTCCCCATTTCTTCTCTCATTCAATGGCGCACTGTTACTACTTGCACTGTGAACCCCTCTTGCGCACATAGGCTACTGTCTTCCTTGCCACGCATGGCCCTCAGATGTTCTGGAGAGGTGAGAAGGATGCTTACTCCCCAGAATTTGCTCATCTCAGGGTACGGGGGCCCAGGAAGCTGGTGACCTAGTTGTTTTGTTCATCTGTTTCTCACTGCCTTTTAAAGTGACCTTAGGGGACACCCAGCCGCTGCTGGCAACCCCCGCCCCCACTCAGCGTGATTGTTGCCTCCACTGTGAATGAGGAGGAGGAGGAACACACCACCAGAAATGTTGAAGCTTTGGAATGATTTTTTTCCTTCAAACAAAATCTTTGAAATCCTGAAATCCACCCAGCAGCTTGAGATCTCCTCCCCTGGGCCCCACAGCCTAAACTGCTCCTGAGGGGGCTCAAAGGAGACCTGGAAAAGCCCAGTGGACACAGTTTCTTTATATATTTTTAAAGATTTATTTTTTATTTGAAAGTCAGCGTTACACAGAGAGAGAAGGAGAGACAGAGAGAGAGGGAGGTCTTCCATCAGCTGGTTCACTCCCCAGTTGGCTGCAACGGCTGGAGCTGCATTGATCCGAAGCCAGGAGCCAGGAGCTTCTTCTGGGTCTCCCATTTCCCATCTTTGACTGCTTTCCCAGGCCATAGCAGAGAGCTGGATCAGAAGTGGAACAGCTGGGACTCAAACCAGAGCCCATATGGGATGCCAGCACTGTAGACGGCAGCTTCACCTGCTACGCCACAATACCGGCCCCATGGACACAGCTTCAAACCCGCTCATCAATGAACCTAGGAGATGGATCCTGCCCCCACACACCACATACTGCAAGCTATAAAGAGGTAAGCGGCCTCTTTCACCAGGAGATGGGAAAAGCCAAGGTCCCCAGGCTGTTGAACATCGCAGAGCCCAAGGAGGAAGCCAGCTAGATGGAAAAGCTGAACTGAAGGAGAAATGAGAGAAGGGGGCGCCTACTCCGCCCCCTTCCTAGCAGCTGCCTCTGTGGGCTCCATAATCCCCAGGCCCTCTGGCCGCCCACCTCTCCTCCACCCACCATTCATCAGTAGGAGGGCACCGAATCAGCTCAGCCTTTCAGGGCCTGACAAGTCCTTTCTGGGTGCCCCCACATGGAACCACTTAACCCCCAGCACAAAGGGCTGAGCTGAATGGGCTTGGAGCCGGTGGCTCGTGCGCAGGAGGAGGCCTCAATAGGATTTGGGGAGCTGGGTGTATAAACCGCCCTGCTCCAGCAGCCCTCAAAGAAGAAGCTGGAGTTGGGGCATGTGCCGAGGGGAGGAGCCCGGCAGCTGCAGCCCGCCCCCGAACAATGATTTATTCATTCTCCTGGTACGCACAGAGAACACTGGCTGCAGAAGGCGGCCCCACGAATCGCCCCGGGCCTCAGCTGAGTCCCACTGCAGTCACAGAGGTCCAGAGGCTCCTCCCACCCGTTAGGGCCACAGGCTTGCCCTTCCTCACCCCTGCCAGGAAGTGGAGTACATAATGGGAGGCCTATAGGGGCCTGTGGGTCAGGCAGGTATCCTGCATTGAAATGGCTGCACCCAATCTCCATGGCTTTGGTGCAGACTGCTACCACCCCCTAAAAATATGGGGCACACAGGATGGCCTGTCTCAGGGCTACCCCAAGAGGACAGGGCCAAGAAGGGAGCAGGGAGCTGGGGAACTTAGCCAAAATTGATGGTGGGAATCCAAGAAAAGTAGACTGGATGAGTTCGTGGCTACTAATGAAAGAGACCATTCTTGTCCCCCCTCCTCTTTGTACCCACATCTGACTCCAATTTCTGGAAGAATCTTTGGCAAAACTTTGTGTGTAGGGCACTGAATGAGGACAGGTAAGCAGAAAGGCTAAAACCAGTAGATAAAAAACGGCCAGTGGGTGGGTGGTTTCAAGAAGCTAAAATGTGACAAGAATAAATTTGCTCTTGCCCTCCTACCTCCATACCTCATGTCACCAGGGCCAGATCTCACACACGCACGAACACACATACACACACACACACAATCATAAATAAAAACTAAAAATCAATAACGTGAGCAGAACAGGGAGAGCCAGATTGAAATGACCATTCTCAGACTGGCTTCTGGGCCTCCTGGCCCTGAACTCGTAATTACCTTGTCACACAGAAAACAAATCTACAGTGGGCAGTAAGTGTGGGAGGTGGGAGATCCCAGGCAAGGAGGTTGCCCAGCTGCAGGGGTCGGAGGAAGACTGATGGGCCTTCAGCGCTGGTGGGGGGGGACTTTGAGACCGACAAAACTAAGGCCCAGACAGTCAGAAAGTTTCCTCCCCTTGGACATGGGGGTGGCCACACCAAGGGAAATGATCCTGCTCATAATGGCAGTCAGGAATGGGAGGCGGTCCAGGGAGCATTGGGAGGGCACCTTGCTATGCTGCTGCTGCCCTCTGGTGGTCATAAAGAGACACCACAAACACAACACAATTGTGAAGGGAGTCTCTGGCTTTTCCTATGCTGCAGCCTTAGCCAGTGGGGCTTGCACACTCACAGGTTCCCAGGTTCAGGAAGTGGACTGAGCCAGTTCAGCATGCAGACTGTTTATTAAGCAGTGCCTGCCCTTGAAGGGCAGGTGTTTGGCCTAGCATTTAAGACACCTGCTGGCCCATACTGGAGTGCCTGGTTTGGTGCCCAGCTCCTGTTCCTGACTTTAGCTTCTTACTGATGCAAACCCCAGGAAGCTGGGCTGTGAGCCTCGACCAGCCCCACAGAAAACTCTGAAGTCAGAATGGCCTGGCATGAGCTGAGACGGCCAGGTCTTTTTATGCTTGTTGTCACTGGATGTGGGCTGGGCTAGGAAGATGCCTGTTGTCACTGGATGTGCGCCGGGCTAGGAAGAGGCATGGCCTTGGGCAAGGTGCCCTCGGCAGCTGAAGCAGTTCCCGAAAGGGACTAACAGGGTTGCTTGCAGACAGTGCTCCCAGCAGCTGGGCCAACAAGGCCTTCCTCCAGGGCTCCACCCCACATGGCACAGAAAAGGTACAGCGGGTTTAGATGACGCCTCAGGCTTCAGGCTCAGAGGGACAGTCCACAGGACTGTTATTTGGGCTGTTACACACTCTGATCCTTGGGAATGGTCAGGGGAGTCTTAGTGCTCAGATTTATTTATTTATTTATTTATTTGAAAGGCAGAGTTACAGAGAGGCAGAGGCAGAGAGAGAGAGAGAGGTCTTCCATCTGCTGGTTCACTCCCTAGATGGCTGCAATGGCTGGAGCTGTGCTGATGCGAAGCCAGGAGCCTCTTCCGGGTCTCCCACATGGGTGCAGGGGCCCAAGGACTTGGGCCATCTTTTACTGCTTTCCCAGGCCATTGCAGAGAGCTGGATTGGAAGAGGAGCAGCTCATATAGGATGTAAGCATTGCAGACCAGGGCTTTAACACACTGCGCCACAGCACTGGCCCCTTAGTGCTCAGATTTGTGGAGTCTTTCATTCAACAAACATTCACTGAGGTTTACCATGTACTAGGCCTTGAGGCAGACACTTTGCAAATGTTTTATTTAATCCTCACCACTGTGGAGCTGGTATTAACTCACATTATTCAGATGAGATCAAATTATTAAGTGGCTTTCACAGTCTAATGGTGCTTTAAAAATGACACTCAAAATGGGACAGTGCTGTTACAGCAGCCAAAGATTCTCCAGGCCAGAAAGGGTCTTGCCTTTGTGTGTGTGTGCGCACGTGCATATGTGAGAAAATGGGATGGCTTGCTGTTCTCAGCTAGAACATTTCCTCTGTCACAACCAAGAGTTGTGCCTCCCTTGTCTCCTGCTTCAACCCCTTCCTAATAATGCTGCTGCCTGGAGGGAACAGACACACAGGCTTAAAGATTCCTGGTGGGAGGGGTCTGCATTTGGCGCAGCAGGTAAAACCGCAGCCCGTGATGCTACCATCCCATATGGGTGCTAGTTTGAGTCCCAGCTGCTCTACTTCAGAGCCAGTTCCCTGCTAATATGTCTGAGAAAGCAGCAGCAGATGACCCAAGTGCTTAGACCTCTGCCACCCACCTGGGAGACTAGGACGGCTTCAGCCTGACCCAGCCGTGCCTGTTGCAGCCATCTGGGGAGTGAACCAGCAGAAAGAAGATCTTTCTCTCTGTAACTCTGCCTTTCAAATAAATAAAATATAATCTTAAAAATAAAATGAAATAAAAATTGCTTGTAGCTACGAGCAAGCCCCTGTTACCCAGAAGGGAGCTGGACTTGAATAGAAAGATAACCCTCAACCGCCCCCCACCCCGGTTCTTTAACCATCCAATCGTCACAAAGTTATGAGAGGTTAAATTCTTCCCTAAATGTCCTTATCTGCTGCAACAATTTTGGTACAATAACATTAAAGGGACAAGAAGTAGAAGTTTCTGTTGCAGGGGCCAGCGTTGTGGCGTAGTGAGTAAAGCCGCCACCTGTGATACTAGCATCCTATATGGGTGCTGGCGTTCCAGGTGCTCCACTTGTGATCCAGCTTCCCGCTAATGTGCCTGGGAAAGCAGAGGAAGATGGCCCAAGTCCTTGGGCCCCCGCGCCCACATGGGAGACCCGGCAGAAGGTCCTGGCTCCTGGTTTCAAACCAGACCAGCTCCGGCTATTGTGCCCATTTGGGGAGTGAATCAGCAGCTGGAAGATCTCTCTCTTTGTTAACTCTGCCTTTCAAATAAATAAATAAATCTTAAAAAAAAATTTCTGTTATAGAAACCTCTGTGTACCCAGCACCTCTCACTCACCTACTCACTCTACTGAAGTGGGTAAGAGCTAGAGAAAGCTGTCAGCCACTGTCTTTCTTTAGCCGAGATGTTCTCATTGTTGGTCAATTAAAACTTCCAGCACACCCAGCCAGCAGCATTAAATTTAGATTTCTCATTTACAGTCCAATCATAAAGAACTTAAAGGAAAAAGAGGGAAGTGGGATGTTTGGAGGTCATGGAACAGTTTCTGTGTCTGACTGTAGATATTCACTCAACACTCCCAGCCCCCCCCCCCCACTCCCAACCACACACACACACACAGACACACCCCTCCTGGGCCCCTAGAACCTAATTTTTCACATTTGGAAAACCCAGATGATTTTTGCCTGGGTCCATCTGGTTTTCCAAATAACCTGTCTTTTTGATAAATAACATAAGTTAAATTAGACAAGACAAACGGAGGGGTAGTCAGTCAGTTTCTTCCCTTGCCTTGGCCTCTGAGAGAGACAAGGGCTGGAAAACCTAAACCATAGCTCCCTCCCACCCCAGCCCCAGTGATTCTCCAGCCCGGAGCTGGGAGCTACCTCTTCATCCCTACCTCTAGCCCACTGACCATTAAGAAAACCATAGATTGTGGTTGCCTGGAGAACCCAGGTCTCCAGCCCCACAGCTCCCTCCAATCACCCGTAGGCTGTAGCTACTCCAACCCCCTTTCCCATTATGGATCCCACCACAGGGAAGAACCAAATCAATAAGCTGAAAATGAAAAACCTTTAAGGTGAGAGAAGAGAGGACAAAAGGAGACGGGAAGGGCATGGGTAGCACAGGTGATGACAATACAGCTACACAGGGACCGAGGGATGGGGCGCCTTGGTCTCTACAGGCGAATCCTGAGGTTGATACCAGCCATACACAAAGCAGTGCCTACCTCTCTGGTTCACAACAGCCCAGGCATACAAGCAGGCCTCCATTCCTATTGCTGTCACAGGCTCCAGCACACAGCTGCAACAGTTGGCTGCTGGGAGAGGACTGTGGGCTGGTGGACTGGAGCCTTGTGGAGACTCGGCCTCTGCTTCCCACTCAGCCAGAGCACAAGGAGGCATCAGCTCCACCCATCCTCCGCAGTGGGTTCGCCTGTTAGTGCCACCTCTTAAAGAGGCACATCATCTCTCATTCACTTCTACCTTTGATCCTAACCATAATCCTGTAAGCCAAACCACATCATTTCACGTGAGCCTCACCTTCCAGCAAGGAAAAAGTTCAGTGGGAATGACTCATCCAAGGTCATGCCACTTGTAAGTTGCAGAGAGAGCAAGGACTCAAAGCAGCCACCTGTTCTATCATACACCAGAAAGCTCTTTTAGAAATTCTGCTCTAGGCCGGTGCCACGGCTCAGTAGGCTAATCCTCCTCCTGCGGTGCCGGCACCCCGGGTTCTAGTCCTGGTTGGGGCGCTGGATTCTGTCCCAGTTGCTCCTCTTCCAGTCCAGCTCTCTGCTGTGGCCTGGGAAGGCAGTGGAGGATGGCCCAGGTGCTTGGGCCCTGCACCCTCATGGGAGACCAGGAGGAGGCATATGGCTCCTGGCTTCGGATTGGCGCAGCGTGCCGGCCGTGGCAGCCATTTGGAGGGTGAACCAACGGCAAAAGGAAGACCTTTCTCTCTGTCTCTCTCTCTGTCTAAATTTGCCTGTCCAAAAAAAAAAAAAAAAATTCACCATTAGCTTTTTTTTTTTTTAAAGATCGATTTATTTATTTGAAAGGCAAAGCTACAGAGAGGCAGAGGCCAAGAGAGGTCTTCCAACTGCTGATTTACTCCCCAGATGGCTGCAACGGCTGGAATTGAGCTGTTCCGAAGCCAGAGCCTAGAGCTTCTTCTGGGTCTCTCACGCAGGTACAGGGGCCCAAGGACTTAGGCTATCTCTTACTGCTTTCCCAGGCCACAGCAGAGAGCTGGATCGGAAGTGGAGCTGCTGGGACTTGAACCAGCATCCATATGAGATGCCGACACTGCAGGCAGTGGCTTTACCTGCTATGCCACAGCACCAGCCCCCACCGTTAGCTCTTCCAGGCTTCCCATCACTCATGGTTCAGAAATACTGACTACTTCTATGTGCCAGCTATGTCCAAAGCATACATTAAAAAAAAAAAAGATTTATTTATTTATTTGAAAATCAGATATAGAGAGAAGGAAAAGAGAGCAAGATCTTCCATATGCTGGTTCACTCCTCAAATTGCTACAACAGCCAGGAATGGGATGGGCCGGGCCGAAGCCAGGAGCCAGGAGCTTCTTTGGGGTCTCCCACATGGTGCAGGGGCCCAAGCACTTAAGCCACTTTCCGCTGCATTCCCGGGCACATTAGCAGGGAGCTGGATGGGAAGTGGAGCAGCCAGGACTCAAACTGGCACCCACATGGGAAGCTGGCATTGCGGGCAGAGGCTTAACTTTCTATGCCAGTGCCAGCCCTCAAAGCGCATATATATATATATTGACAGAGTGGATAGTGAGACAGAGAAAAAGGTCTTCCTTTTTGCCGTTGGTTCACCCTCCAATGGCCGCTGCGGCCGGCGCATCGTGCTGATCCGAAGCCAGGAGCCAGGTGCTTATCCTGGTCTCCCATGTGGGTGCAGGGCCCAAGCACTTGGGCCATCCTCCACTGCTTTTCCGGGCCATAGCAGAGAGCTGGCCTAGAAGAGGTGCAACCGGGATAGAATCCGGCGCCCCGACCGGGACTAGAACCTGGTGTGCCGGCGCCGCAAGGCGGAGGATTAGCCTGTTAAGCCACGGCGCCGGCCACAAAGCATGTATTTTAAAAAAAATAGATATGGTCTGTTTTCAGAGCTTATGGTCTAATGGGGAAGGCAGACATTAACATTCAGGTGGCAAACTGGTAAAAGACCTAAGAGTTAACAGAAGGTGACTAATTAAGAAATGCTGGTAACGGTCAAAGAAAGCATCTCTGAGGAAGTTAGTTTTAAGATATCTCGAAAATTAAATAATAGACAAAGAGGGAGGTTGGCGAGAGGATTCCAGGAAAATGGAAGGATACTTTAAGAGGCCCTCATTTGGGGCCCACCCTGTGGTACAGCAGGTTAAGCTGCCACCTGCAGTGCCAACACCGCATATGGGTGTTGGCTCGTGTCCTGGCTGCTCCTCTTCTGATCCTTCCCTGCTAATGTGCTTGGGAAAGCAGCAGAAGATGGCCCAAGTGCTTGGACCCATGTTGTACAGATGAAGCTCCTGGCTTCAGAGCTCCAGCTGTTGTGGTCATTTGGTGAGTGAACCAGTGGATGGAAGATCTTTGTCTCTCCTCCCCTCTCTGTAACTCTGCCTTTCAAATAAATAAATAAAAAGAAAAAAGAGGTTCTGAGGCCGAGTGTAATGAAATAGGACAACAGGTAGCAGATTGGAGGCAGAGCTAAGTCAGCACCGCCTTGTAGGTCACGAGGAGTTTGATTTTATTCTGAGTACTATGGAAGATACCGCAAGGGAGTGGCATCCTCCCAATTATGTTAAACAAAGGTCTCCCTCTGGCTGCTGTGGAAGCAAAAACAAGAGCAGGGAGATCAAGTGGCTACTGCAGTACCCAGGAAAGAAACTAGGGAATCTTGGAGCAGGACACTGGCTAAGGAGCCGAGAGACAGGAGGTGTTTCAAGATACAATTTAGAACCACAAGTAAAAGGACTTGGAGACTGTGTGATTATGGGAGTAGGCAAGGAGGTGTCATGGACGCTCTTTGGGTTTCCAGAGTGAGGGCCAGGGTGTGCGATGGAACCTTTCACTGAAATGGAAAACACAGGAGGAAGAGCAGGTTTCTCAGGAAGGCAGGTCACACTTTAAAGGCATGAAGTTTGAGATATTTGTGAAATATTTAAGGAGTGGACAACACCATACGATGGAACTCTGATACTAGCAATTTCTTACACTTGCATATAACATTTGACATAACGCATTACAACTCAGAAACAGGCACGAATCAGTATCGTTATTCTGCAGATACAAACACCCTAAAGGGAATGGCATCATTTATTCAACCTTTACTGGGCACCACTACATTCCAGGCTGGATTGATCCAAGGAGGATCCACAACCGTCTCTGGGTAAATGCAAGGAGGATCCACAAATGCTCTGCCCTATCCTTAGTGCACAAGTCCCCGGACAAGAAGCCCTAAGAGTTCTTAGACATCCTTTAGGAGCTCAAACCAAAAACAGCCTCTAAAAAGTCTTCCAGCCTGATCGTTAGGAATTCTCAAAGTGCAGAGAAGTCTGTAGAGCCGCAGTTGAGCTGAGGGACCCTGCAGAGAGCTCAGCACCTTGTCTCTGAAACTGTGGTAAACGTGGCCTGGCGGTTTGTAGAGCGGATCCTGATGTGGCCTATGCAGCTGCAGAGTAGGTAAGGGGCCTGTGTACATGGGGGCAACACCCTGTGTCCCTACCTCAGTGTGTGGATTAAGGAGGAGGCAAAAGAAGCGAGAGTGTGCACTCCAGTCCCCAGGCCCACCGAGAATGTAATTTTCAAGCTAGTGGAGCTAAGTCCTACCAGGAGCCACAGCACCAGGCCCTGGGGTTCCCACTGTGTCAGCTGCTGCTGCTGACTCGGCGCTTTTGAGTAAAGGACATGTGGGTCCAGTCAGAACCTCTCCATTTCGGTCCAGTTACCAAGGTCAAAGCTTAGTTTGCCCAATGGCAGCTTTAATGGCAGTAAGAGACGCAGTCCCGAGTTGAAGACTTAACTTTTTTTTCTCTAGAGAGAGTGCTTATTCCCTGGAGACTCCCACGCCACCATGTGCTCCTCGGACTTCTCAGGCACTGATCCTGGGCTGTCAGTTCCAATCCTCTTCTTCACCTCTCCCCAAAAAAGGCACGTGGGGAAGCAAAAAGGGAGACATTTCTAACCCTCTACGTAAACCCTGCTCCCCACCTACCGGAAACCAAATCAGCCAGTAAGTTAATCCCATCATTTGCTGGGGCTGAGAGGCCACTCAGAGGACAACCGCAGCACAATCTCTCGCTCCAGGCCCAGACGGCTTCCCGGAGAGGAACACTTGGGAATGAGATGCTCCTCAACTTTAGACAGGCACTGCCCTGAGATTCAGCACTCAACCTGGACAGCGAACGCTGCCTTCAAGCCATGGATATTTATTGAAAAACTACATACTTATTAAAACATCTTTATACACATATTCCCCGTTACAAGATTACAAATATACAACCATGAGTTCTGTCAAAGTCCGCATCTTGCGTATCAGAAAAAAAAAAATCGCAGAAAACCTACACCCTAATTTCGTTAGAATTCCTCATCCCCCAATGTCTTGACATCAAAAATCCAGCATCCACATGGAAAGTTTTCTGATGCTCAGTTCTGGGAAAGAAAAATTTGCCTAAAGTTCTGAGAGCTCCATGGTAGTCAGGGAAAATGGGGAGCGATGGTAATGATCTTCAACAGTATTTTTATTAAACTCCATGTTGGTCTTCTCTCAAAATCAGTAATGAAATATTGCCATGTCCTCTGATTGGTCAGGGCAACCTGCTCAATCTAAGAGAACACAATAAATAACGGCTGCATTTCTTCTTGTGAGCTGGAGGAGGGACGGCTTTGAGCAAGTGTTTCAAAATTTAGTTCCAAGAAACGTTTCTGCCCAACAGACCATCCAATGTGGACAGACACAAGGTATGATCCTTTATGTTCATCCCCACACTCCAGAAAATTTGGTCCGAGGTCTTTCTGACTTGGTTCCCAGTTAAAGTCCTTATTAAAAAGGTGGCAAGAGTTAACTACAAAGTTGCAGCTGCCTTGGGAAGAAGCATACAGGCAAATGGAAGGGGCCAGACTAATTAATAGCCCACCTGCTGGTTCCCAGTCTTCCATCTGAGAAGTTCCTCCGTCAAGAGTCCTGGTTCCGTGGTAGGGGTCTTATGGGTTTGGAGTCATTCTGGTTCTGACTTTCACTGCCTTCTATAACGCCACAGTTTTCCTTTCTCCTCCTCCTCCTCCAAACAGCTCCATCGCAAAGAGGTATTATTACCCCCAGGAGTTGTTAGGATAAAATGTCAAATGTTTAATGGAGGAAGAGAGACTTCACTTCACTCAAGTAATCCATCAGTTGTGGAATTAAAATTGGTAGCCAATCCAGGAGCTACTGTTGGGAAAGGATTAGAGCTGTGCAGTAGAAAGAACTGGGATCTTTGTCGATAATCTCAACACTCTGGGTGGGAAGGAAGGCGGGATCAGCAGTGAGAGCACAGATTCCAACCTTCAGTTCCAGAACCTTCTCAAAGCAGAATCAACAAGGAAGCTGGCGCCCCCAACACTGTTAGCTTTCCAAGTATTTGAAGATGCTCCGCTTTGGTCCTGAAGTGCTGTCATCTGTTTTGAGGCGTTTAGGTGAAGGCGATGTCATTAAAGCTGGACCCCTTTTCCTCACCTAGAGAGCAGAGGGGGAGTCAGGGTCAGCTCAGGACCCTCATAGGAGTACTTACCTTCAACTGGTTCTTTTTTTTTTTTTTTTTTTGACAGGCAGAGTGGACAGTGAGAGAGAGAGAGAGAGACAGAGAGAAAGGTCTTCCTTTTGCCGTTGGTTTACCCTCCAATGGCCGCTGCGGCTGGCGCACCGCGCTGACCCAAAGCCAGGAGCCAGGTGCTTCTCCTGATCTCCCATGGGGTGCAGGGCCCAAGCACTTGGGCCATCCTCCACTGCACTCCCTGGCCACAGCAGAGAGCTGGCCTGGAAGAAGGGCAACCGGGACAGAATCCGGCGCCCCAACCGGGACTAGAACCTGGTGTGCCAGCGCCGCAGGCGGAGGATTAGCCTAGTGAGCCACGGCGCCGGCTTCAACTGGTTCTTAAGCAACTCACTGTTAAGTCATGGATGATAACAGGAAGACTATATGCAAACTTTTCAGGCAAAGTTTAAAAGCTGATTACCTACAAGGAGTGGCCATTCCCTTGCACCTCATGAGAGTGCAGGATTAGCACCTAGCACCGTAGCATAAGCTGTTAAGCCAGAATCTTTGTTTTTTCAATCACATAAATAAATCAACGAATTTCACTTTGGGAAATCACCACAACAATTCATAAACTGCCCACCTGAGGTTTAGAGGCCTCCTTTGCCTCAGCTTTGACGGGAGAAAGTGTATGAAAAACAAAGTTTCTTGAATTTCGTGGGGCACTGGGGTTGAGGTCGGAGAGGGCAGCCAGTTTCTGAAGCACAGCTCTGGGCTGGTTTAGCAGGGACCCTGTCTTCCGCTGAGGAAAGAAGAGTCATCCGGGATCAAACACCAAGCGCTAAGGAAAGAGTGAAGTCAGTCCCTCCTGCCTCCCCACAGGTATGGGGCACGTGTTCTCACCTACTCAAGTCAGACACAGCTCCTTTGCCATCTCCTTCAGCCTCCTCCCTCCTCTACTAACAGACTGCTTCTTTACCTTGATCTGGTCCTTACAACCTGTAGACCATGACAGCAGCCTAACAAGGTCCCCAACTAACCTGCTGAGCACTTCCTGCTGTGATGGCTTCAAAAGGGTTTCTGAGAAGAGACTTTGATTCCTGAATAACCACAGGACGATTGGCTGGAAAGGAAAAAACAGACCTGTTCTGTGCAAAGCTGGGTAGAACTGCTTTTAAATCTAACGAAGCTAAGAAGTCTTACAATTAAACTAATAAGCTAAAGCCATAGGGATTGAGTATTTTATAATGGTGACTCTGAAGCTATAATAAGTGGCTTCAAGCAGACAGACAACTTAGGGCCAGCGCTGTGGAGTGCTAGGTTAATCCTCCGCCTGCAGCACTGGCATCCCATATGGGCGCTGGTTCTAGTCCTAGCTGCTCCTCTTCCAATCCAGCTCTCTTCTGTGGCCTGGGAAAGCAATAGAAGATGGCCCAAGTGCTTGGGCCCCTGCACCTGCATGGGAGACTGGGGGGAAGCACCTGGCTCCAGGCTTCAGATCGGCACAGCTCCAGCTGTTGAGGCCATATGGGGAGTGAACCAATGGAAGGAAGATCTTTCTCTCTGTCTCTTCCTCTCACTGTCTGTAACTCTACCTCTCTAATAAATAAAAAACAAATCTCTAAAAAAAAAAAAAAGAAGACTGACAACTAAGAGCTGGTGTTGTGGTGCAGCAGGTTAAGCTGCTGCCAGCAACACCAGTATCCAAAATGGGTGCATTTGAGTTCTGGTTGCTCTAGTTCTGATTCAGCTTCCTGCTAATATACCTGGGAAAGCAGAGGAAGACGGCACAAGCCCTTGGGTCCCTGCACCCACATGGGAGACCTGAAGGCATTCTGGGCTCTTGGCTTTGGCCTGGCCTAACCCTGGCCATTGCAGCCATTTGAGGAGTGAACCAGCAGATGGACGATCTCTCTCTGCCTTTCAGATAAATAAATCTTTAAAAAGAATACAACTAAAGTTAAACTTACTGATGAATCATTTATAGTAATAGTTTAAAAAAAACCAAGAACAAGACTGGTAGGAGTGAGGTAAGAGCTTTATTTCTGAAGTTAAATATACCTGGGTTCAAATCCTGATTTTAATACTTAAATATATAATGCTGGTCAACTAAATAGAAAGGCCAGAACTTACTACTCTAAGCCTAAGAACATAAATAGCAAAAGAAGCTACATATATTATAGACACAAGCTAATGACTAAGTTGCACCCACCCCTAAAGGTTAGAGTCACCCCTGAGTCTCCAGCACCAAAAAATCCAGGGGCTAACCCCTGAACAGAACCAAGAGCTCACCATTCTTCTGTAGTGCTTTGGCTGTAACCTTCTTGGCTAGCATCATAAACTGACTGTCTTCCCCAATTTCTTCCTCTTCTTCAGTTGTAATTTTCCCCTGCTGTGCCTGAAAATAAAAATCATACAGCATTAACAGAAACACCTACAGCTTAGACCAGGTTGTGGGCCTAGGATACCTGGTTAGTTTGTTGTTCTTTTACAACCTTTATTGTTTTAGACAAAAAAATTGATTTTGGACAAACAAACCTGAAGCGAATTTTACCCATGATAATCTTCTCAAAGCACAAAGAAATACTCAAGGAGTAAAAGGGACAGGCAACTATTAATACAAACAAGTGGCCAGGTCCTCTTGTTTTCACAAAGTAGGCACAGCATAGGTGATTTTCTTGCAGACTTCTTACCTGGTCCCGAAGCCACTGCTCTCGTTCAATTCGCTCCTTCCTCCATCTGGCTTCTGTCTCATCAAGCTGTTCTTCAATCTGATCATCATCAGAGTCTCTGTGGAACAGGTCCATCTGGGAAGCGTCATCTAAAGCCAAGAGTTAAGTCTATCAGCATTCTGAAATTACCACAGGAGAGAATACTGGGACAGACACAAAATAAACCCTTATCATTCACTGTAGATTGACAAAATTTTCCCACCCGGTAACAGAAAACAATGGCTACATCCAGGACCTCCACAAAGCCTGTTATCATTTTGATTTCCATTTGTCATCTTCAACTGGACAAATATGCGCATCAAAAGGTGTGTACATCTAAAAGCAACAATCAAGATACCTATGTTTTTCCATCGGAATTTCCTCATTCGCCCAGGCCCGTCGCTATGCAGATCACCATCAGCGAGGTACCGCTCTTGGTATAAACGTAGCTGTCGCTTATCATCATCCAACATGGTTTTCCTAAAACGGGAGAAATCAGGTGTCCAAAACCAGGATGACTCCACCTGCCTTAATATGTACTCTACTACTTAGAGGGGTCTGCTGAGATACTGACATGTGTATTTTCTTGATTTGACTCTGCAGTTCCTCATCAGAAGGAAGTACTTCATCAATCACATCCTCTTCATATTCATCAATATCTTCTCCATCATACTCGTCTTCACTTCCCACGTCACTTCCTGACACCTCTGCCTCATCCTCCAGGTATTTCTTTAATCTCCTAGGAAGCAATTTTAAAGATTAGAAAACGTAACAATGAATGTACACATATAATATGAACACAATGAGAAAAACAGAAGAGTTCTAATAACAATAATACACTTAAAATGACAAATTTTTTTTCAAGGGTAAGCTATAGGTACAGTGGTTAAGACTCTGCTTGGGGCCGGTGCCGTGGCTCAATAGGCTAATCCTCCACCTTGCGGCGCCGGCACACCGGGTTCTAGTCCCGGTCAGGGCACCGGATTCTGTCCCGGTTGCCCTTCTTCCAGGCCAGCTCTCTGCTGTGGCCTGGGAAGGCAGTGGAGAATGGCCCAAGTGCTTGGGCCCTGCACCCCATGGGAGACCAGGAGAAGCACCTGGCTCCTGCCATCAGATCAGCTCAGTGCGCTGGCTGCAGCACGCCGGCCGCGGTGGCCATTGGAGGGTGAACCAATGGCAAAAGGAAGACCTTTCTCTCTGTCTCTCACTATCCACTCTGCCTGTCAAAATATATATATAGTGCCTAGGTTTAACTCCTGGCTCTGCTCCCAGTTCCAGCTTACTGCTAATGCACACTCTCAGGGCATCAGGTGATGGTTCAAGTGGTTGGCTTCTGCCACCCACATGGAAGACCTGGATTCATTCTAGGCTCCTGGTTTTGGCCTGGCTCAGCTCCAGCTGTTATGGGCATTTGGGGAGTGAACTAGCAGGTGGGAGGTATCTTTCTCTTTTTTTCTCTCTCCTTCAAGTAAATAAATGAAATCATTTTTAAATATTTAAAAGTTGAGCACTTAATACACACCATTTGCCAATAATTGTGCTTTATATACATTACCACAGTATCTTAGGAGTAGGTACAATTATTCCCTTCATTGTACAATTAAAGAAGCTGAGGCTCAGAGGGAGTAAGCAATTTGTCCAAGGTTACACAAGAAGGTAGCAGAACCCACATTCAATCTTGGCTGGATGATTCTAAAGCAAAAAAGTTTTAATCTCTTCTACATTTTTAGGAATACTTGCTGGAAAATTCAAACTCCCGTTTTGCATTCAAGCATACCAAATTGAGGAGATAGATTAAAGATGGTAACGTATAGAAAGATTGTAACAGAATAGGATCTTCTTATAGCCCATCAAAACTTGCTCCCCACTTCCTACTCCCAAATTATTGGCAAGACTGTAGCTCAGAGCTCTTGGTAATCAAAACTACCAATAGGGGGCTGGTGGTGTGGCACAGCAGATTAAATGGCCACTTGCAATGCCAGTGTCCTATACTGCAACATCAGTAAGAATTTCAGCTGCTCCACTTCTGATCCAGCTCCCTGCTAATGGGCCTGGGAAGACAACGGATGACGGATGGGCCCCTGCCACCCATGTGGGAGACCAAGATGGAATTCCTGGTCCTGGGTTAGGCCTGGCCCATATCTGACAGTTGTGGTCATTTGGGGCATGAACCAGAAGATGGAAGATCTTTCTCTATCTGCCTTTCAAATAAATGAAATATATAAATTAACAAAATTTTTTTAAAAAAACCACCAATTATTTTTTGTGACTTTTAGCTCCTCTTGAAAACAAATTTGCTGTCACTCAAAGTTCAAAGTTCTTTATCTATTATCACAAACAGCAAAAGATTGATAGTTTTATGAAAGCTGATTTTTCAAAAAGGATTTATATATTTATTTGAAAGGTAGTCACAGAGAAACAGAGAGAGAGAGGGAGAGACAGACACAGAGAGAGATTTTCTATCCACTGGTTCACTCCCAGAAATGGCTACAATGGCTGGAGCTGGGCTAGGCTGCAGCCAGAAGCCAGGAGTTTCTTCCAGGTCTCCCATATGGGCGTGAGGATCCAAGTACTTGGGCCATTCTCTGCCACTTTTCTCAGGCACATTAGTAGGGAGCTGGATCAAAAGTAGAGCAGCCGGCGGGCTTTACCCGTTACCCAACAGCACTGGTCCCCTATCCACCTTTGAGCAGTTCAACTTTTAGCTGTCATTCTTCAAAACACTTCATTGTAATCAAGAACTATACAATTAAGCAAGGTTTAAGAACCACCGCCTTACGGGGGCGGTTTGAGACTCAGCTGATCTACTTTCAATCCAGCTCTCTGCTATGGTCTGGGAAAGCAATGGAAGATGGCCCAAGTGCCTGGGCTTCTGCACCCACATGGGAGACCAGGAAGAAGTTCCTGGCTCCTGGCTTCAGATCAGCCCAGCTCCAGCCATTGTAGCCATTTGGGTAGTGAACTAGAAGATGGAAGACCTCTTTCTCTGTCTCTGCTTCTCTGTAACTCTGCCTTCCAAATAAATAAACAAATCTTTTTTTTCCCCAAAGAAACCTTTTTAAATAAATAAATCTTAAAAGAAAAAAAAAAAAAACAACAAGAACCACTGCCTTAGAAAAATGTATGGGATATTCCAAAGTGGTTTGATAGTGAACTTGATAGGTGACAAATTAGAACCCAAAATGGATCTTAACAGAATGGAATGATGGACTAAAAACAACAATATAAATCTAATAGAGATCAATAGAATGTTCTACATATAATTATAAGTCATTCACATATGATATAAAACTGTAAAACTGAATACCTATTACAATTATCTTTATGAAACTTTTTAACATCATAAAAATGCTTTTGGACATGCAAAATTTTATATAAAAATTGCACAAATCTCCAGTATATAAAAATAAATGCATTAAAAAACATCAAGAGGTTTACTTAGTGTAGGGTTAATCTTATGAATATAAAGTAAACTAAAAGAAGATCATTGTGAAAATTAAGAGAGGAAGCAGGAGGAAGGGTAGGAAGCAGGAAGTATCACTATGCTACTAAATCTGTATATATAAAATATGTGAAGTTGGTTCTCACCTTAAAAACAAACACACATCATGAGGAGGGTGGGCATTTAGCCTAGGGGTTAAGACACTGCTCTGATAACACAGTCCTTGGGTTTGATACCCAGTTCTGGCTCCTGACTCTAGTTTCCTGCTACTGAAGATCCTGGGAGGCAGCAGTGATGGCTCAAGTAACTGATTCCTGCCACCCTTGAGGGAGACAGATTGTGTGCCCAACTCCAGCTTCAGCATTACCTAATCCTGACTGTTGTGGGCATTTGGGGAGTGAACCACCAGATGGGCTGTCTCCCTCTATGTCTGTCTTTGTCTAACTCTCTCTCGCTCTTTTTGAAAAGATTTATTTATTTATTTACTTGAAAGGCAGAGTTATAGAGAGGCAGAGGTAGAGAAAGAGATAGAGGGCTTCCATCTACTGGTTTACTCCCCCAGTGTGCCGCAATGGCCGGAGCTGCACTGATCCGAAGCCAGGAGTCAGGAGCTTCTTTCAGATCTCCCACATGGGTGCAGGGGCCCAAGCACTTGAGCCATCTTCTACTGCTTTCCCAGGCCATAGCAGAGAGCTGGATCTGAAGTGGAGCAGGCAGGACTAGAACCAGCGCCCATATGGGATGCCGGCACTACAGGTGGTAGATTTATCTGCTATAGTGTTGGCCCCTCTCTAACTCTCAAATAAATAAATAAATAAAATTTTACATCTTGAGAGGAAATAACCACCATCAACAATTTCACAAATATTCTAGATAGTGGATACAGATGACTTTTTTTTTACAGGCAGAGTGGACAGTGAGAGAGAGAGAGAGAGAGAGAGAAAGGTCTTCCTTTGCCGTTGGTTCACCCTCCAATGGCTGCTGCAGCCAGTGTGCTGTGGCCAGCGCACCGCACTGATCCGAAGCCAGGAGCCAGGTGCTTATCCTGGTCTCCCATGTGGGTGCAGGGCCCAAGCACTTGGACCATCCTCCACTGCACTCCCGGGCCACAGCAGAGAGCTAGACTGGAAGAGGAGCAACCAGGACAGAATCTGGCACCCCGACTGGGACTAGAACCCCATGTGCCGGCGCCGCAGGTGGAGGATTAGCCAAGTGAGCCGTGGCGCCGGCCACAGATGACTTTTATTTTCCTGTATTCTTTCAAAAATAAAATAAACATCTAAAACATTTAAAAAAATTAAAAAGTCATTTGCCCAAGACTAGGATGAGGAGACTGGAATGATGTTAATTCATAGGAAAAAAGAGCCAGGAATCCCAGTCACTATTAGATCACCAGGATCTAGAGTATGACAGCTCTGATGATCTCTGGTTATATTTTAAGTAGCTTGAACCCAGTACAAGGGAACAGTCAGACCACACTTGAGGATAAAGAATAACAAGGAAGTGAGGAGACTAGAAGCAATGCCAGTGCAGCTAACATTCCCTGACACCCATGTGGAAGGCCTAGATGGAGTTCTGGGCTCCTTGTTTTCAGGCTGGCTCAGCTCTGGCTGTTGTGGCCATTTGGGGAAACAATCAACAGTTGGAAGCTCTTTTTCTCTCTCTCATTCTGACTTACAAATATATAAGGAAATATATATATATATATATTTAGTAGCAAGTTGAGGGTTGGCACTGTGGCTCAGTAGGTTAAGCCATCATATAGGTGCCAGTTCAAGTCCCGGCTGCTCCATTTTTGATCCAGCTCTCTGCTAATGCACCTGAGAAAGCAGCATTAGATGGCCAAAGCCCCTGGACCCCTGCCACCCACTTGTGAGACCTGGAAGAAGCTCCTGGCTCCTGGTTTCGGATCAGACCAGCTCCGGCTTGAGGCCATTTGGGGAGTGAACCAACAGATGGAAGATCTTTCTCCCTGTCTCTCCCTCTCTATATATAACTCTGCCTTTCAAATAAATTAATTAATTAAAAAAAAAAAAGTAGCAAGCTATAACTAAACCATTTGGGAAATTTTCTTGCAGTAAAAAAAGAGAACATAATACCTACATTTGCCTTTTCAGCTTCTCAGATTGCTTCAAGAGTTCTTCTTCATCATCATCTTCGTGGTCCTCCGGGGTCAGATCTTCATCACCAGAGTCACTCTGTTCATCCTGCAAAATCACAGTATCTCATCTGACATTGAGTGGAATAAAGTGTGTCCTTAACGAAAACAGAACTTACAAACTTCTGCCAAGGCATCTCAAATTTGCTTCTGATAAGATGCCAAACTTAGAAGTCGCAAGAACTCAACCAAGAAAAAAGCCCCGAAGGGTAGCAACCGAGTTCAGTAATGATCACTTTGTTCCCTTCAGACTCACCTCATCACTATCAAATTCATTATCATTTGGGACGAGCTGGAAGTCCCCAAACTCTTCCTCTTCACCTTCTTCTTCTTCCCTAAAATGCAAATAAATGAATCAATAAGTAAGTTGTTGAAAGCAAGCCATAAGCAGTTGGCCAAGTGAAGAATCTGAAATACTTTATTAGCACCGATAGTCTCTTCAAGGAAACTGGGGCCGGTGCTGTAGGGCAGCAAGTGGAGTTGTGGCTTGCCACGCGGGCATCCCATACTGGAGTGCAGGCCTGAGTCCCGGCTACTCTGCTTCCAATCCAGCTTCCTTCGAATGTGCTCTGGGAAGGCAGCAAAAAATGGTCCAAGTACCTGGGCCTCTGCCACCCACATGGGAGACCAGGATGGGGTTCTTGGCTCATGGTTTTGGCTTGGCACAGACCTGGCTATTGTGGCCATCTGGGGAGTGAACCAACAGATGGAAGATCTCTGTGTCTCTCTATGTGTCACTCTTTTTTTTTTTTTTTAAATTAATTAATTTATTTGAAAGTCACAGTGACATAGAGAAGAAGAGGCAAAGAAAGAGAGGTCTTCCATCTGCTGGTTCACTCCCCAATTGGCTGCAATGGCTGGAGTTGTGCTGATCCGAAGCCAGGAGCCAGAAGCTTCCTCCAGGTCTCCCACATGGGTGCAGGGGCTCAACGACTTGGGCCATCTTCTACTGCTTTCTCAGGCCATAGCAGAGAGATGGATGAGAAGTGGAGCAGCCAGAAATCGAACGAGCACCCATATAGGATGCTGGCACCGTAGGTGGTGGCTTTACCCGCTATGCCGTAGCACCAGCCTCTGTATTTTGTGTCACTCTTTTAAATACATAAATTAAAAACAACCCCACAAGAAACAAGATGATATGCTTTTTTTTTTTAAAAAAAACTGTGGTAAAACATACGTAACATACAATTTAGCATCTAAACCACTCTTAAGTACGCAGCTCAGTAGTGTTGAATATATGTACTTGGTTATACAAGCAATCTTCA
Source organism: Lepus europaeus (assembly GCF_033115175.1). Lineage (NCBI taxonomy): Eukaryota > Metazoa > Chordata > Mammalia > Lagomorpha > Leporidae > Lepus > Lepus europaeus. The sequence continues at coordinate 27,806,282 of NC_084831.1, forward strand.
GAACTCTTCTCATCTTGCCAAACTACAAGTCTTTTTTTTTTTTTTTTTTTTTTTTTTTATGAGAACCATTAGCTAAATGCAGTTAAAATTTTTTCTTATCCCGGTTGCCCCTCTTCCAGGCCAGCTCTCTGCTGTGGCCAGGGAGTGCAGTGGAGGATGGCCCAAGTCCTTGGGCCCTGCACCCCATGGGAGACCAGGAGAAACACCTGGCTCCTGCCTTCGGATCAGCGTGGTGCGCCGGCCGCAGCGCGCTACCGCGGCGGCCATTGGAGGGTGAACCAACGGCAAAAGGAAGACCTTTCTCTCTGTCTCTCTCTCTCTCACTGTCCACTCTGCCTGTCAAAAAAAAAAAAAAAAAAATTTTTTTCTTAAAGATTTATTTATCTATTTGAGAGGCAGAGTTACAGAGAGAGAGAGAGAGGGAGAGGGAGAGACAGAGAGAAAGGTCCTCCATCTGCTGGTTCACTCTCCAAATGGCTACAACTGCCAGAGATGGGCTGATCTGAAGCCAGGAGCTTTCTTAGGGTTTCCCACATGGGTGCAGGGGCCCAAGCATTTGGGCCATCCTCCACTGCTTTCTCAGGCCATTAGTAGGGAGCTGGATCACAAGTAGAGTAGCCGGGACTCGAACCAGCACCCACATGGAATGCTGGCACCACAGGCAGAGGTTAAACCTACTACACCACAACACAGGCCCATTTCCTTCCTTTTTGTGGCTGAATAATATTTCATAGGATGTATATATCACATTGTTTATTCACTCATCTGTAAACATAACACTCAGGTAGCTTCCACATTTTGACTACTGCTCTGAACACAGGTATATAAATAGTTGTTTCAATCCCTGCTTTCATTTCTTTGGCTACATACTAAGAAGTGGGATTGCTGGGTCATATGGTAATTCTACTTCTAATTTTAGAAGAACCACCATACTGTTTGCCATAGCAGCTAAACCATTTTATAGTCTCACCAACAATACACAAGACTTCCAGTTTCTCCACATCCTCTCCAACATTTCTAACAAGTATAAGGCAATATCTCATTGTGGTTTTGATTTGCATTTCCTTAACAATTAGCGATGTCAAGCATATTTCATGTACTTATTCTTCCCTTTTTTTGTTTTTTCATCAAAGCATTTTAGTTTCCTTACTTTGCAAATATGAGGTCCAAATCCACTCCAAGACCAGCCAAGATAGAGAACCTCTAAGATAGTTATTGCTAAGTCCAGAACCTGATACCAGGATTTTATCCAAAGGTCAAGCCTTCTCAAGTTCCCACTAATCTGAGACTCACCTGTCTGTTGGGAAAGAGCCTGAGCAAAGAGCAAGTGCTTCCTCCATTGGATCACCCATACTGCTCTCCTTTTCCTGCTTATTGAACTCTGATGGAGCCAGACTGGAGGGATCTACATCACAAGGAAAAGATTTGTCACCAAGGAATGAAAACTTTATCGTCTTTTCCCAGCCAGCCAATGACATGCCAGATCAACAGAATTCTAAGGTATGCTTAGCAAAAAGAGCTTTCTGTCCATTCATTCAACAAATCTTAACTTAGTGCTTAGGTTGAGCCAAACACCAGATACAGTAGTGAACAAAACAAAGATCCCAGGTCTCACAGAATTGTATTCTAGCAGGTGTGTGTGTCAGGGGAGGGGAGGATGCAGGTGGAAAGAATATTTATATGAAATTTATTACATACCAGACACTGTTCTAAGCCCTTGTACATAATATATCACATGACCAAAACTAACAGTCTTGAGTTGATAATTTACCAATCTAAGGAAGTAAGGGCTCTAAATGTCAGGGAACTCAGCAGTGAATTCAATTTACATGCAAGATTCCATCACAGCCTTTCTTTCTGTAAACTTTTCACCTGAGGGTAAGGGGCTTTTTCCCCCTGGAACACTGATTTAAGATATTTGGCTGTGGTGACCCTTCGTTCTCTGTTTCATATTTACCCTGAGAAGTGAATTTTCCTGAACAAAGATTCAGGAGTTCCTCCATATTCTCTTTCTTGTCACTCTTTGTGGACAGATGTTTTTCAGCCTGAGTTGTAAACTTCCCAGTACACAAATCCAACAGCTCATCCATGTTGGCATCCATGGCGTTCTCATCCATACTGGCCAATGGCAACCGAGGTTTCAAGGCTTGGTACTGATTCCTGTGGTTCCTAACATTTAAGAACCTACAAACACAATGAATAGAGTAGGAAATTCTCCAGAGAAGCAGAAAAGTCGTGGGTGAAAAACTCTGGATTTATTCCCAACACCAAAATTAGAAGCTGAAACTCAAATTGGAAAACAAAAGATTCAAACTTAGCCTCATGCTAATCTGAAGTGGCTGAGGGAAGTTATGCAAAAAAAGAATAAAATGATATTCAAAAGATCAGATGAGAATAATGATTTTGACTTCACACGATGCTAGAGTCTGGCTTTGTGTTACATCCTGTAATGTGCTGGGGTCTGTGAATCCTCAATCTTACTCAACAATTATAATGTAGTAGAGATGGATATGGGGAAATTTAACGCCCTCACAATACAAGATCAATGGAGTTCAAAGAAGTGATTAAGGGATCAGACAGTCAGCAAGAACTAGTTATATTTTATTTTCTGAAGACTTTGTTCAAACTTGTAGAGTATAATACTAATGATCTGTACACCTTCTTTCCCTTTCTCAGAAGAGAAAGCACAGATGGAGTGACAGAAGCTCACTTTATTTTTAAACAAAATTAAGCAGTACCCAGCACCATTCCCACCCACAGAAACACAAAACTACCTACCCATCTGCATCCAACAGTTGGCTCTGAGTGTCATCTTCTAAACAGAACTGGAAGTCTCCTGCTCCTAGGAAAAGTGTCTTAGGCTCTGGGGAGGCGTTATACAGATCCTGGGAATCTTCAATGGGAAGTGAAGGCTCAGACAGTTTCCCTGAACTCTGGCACCAAAGCAAAAACAAACAATAACAAAACATTTTGCAAATGTCATTCAGTGTCATGAAAACAACAGAAGTTGCTGTTTGCAACACTGAAACTACTCCCAGGCAATTGCAGTTGAGGACAATGCATAGCCAAGAGAAGCACAAAGAAAAATACCACCCAGAAGTAGGAACACTGGATGAAGCTTGTTTTTAATACACAAAGAGGGTGGATTTTTAAAACTGAACACATATAAGCTCAGGAGCATGGTGGTAGGAGTGGGTTGGCTGGAACACACTTTATTTAGCAATGTGGGAAGCAAAGGGAGGAGATTAGAAAAACTATTACCAACTTACCTTAGAAGCTGAGCTGACCAAACTAGACCGAAATAACCCAGGGGAAGGAGATCGGAATCCTCCTGCAGGAAAAAAGCTGGTTCCTCGGCCTGTTTGTCTGTTGCAAGGCTGATAGGATGGAATGGTGGAGCCAATCAGCTCAAAGCTGCTATTGTGGCTGCTCTCCTTTGTCAGCAATGAACATGAATCATCTTCCTCTAAAGAAAGAGAAATACCTTTCAAGTATGTGATTATAGAAAGAAGGTGGGTTTGTTTAGGAAAAAGTTGAGAATGAAACTGTGAAGTAAAATTCACAGGCAAACTCCTCATGTTATATGTTCCAAAACATTAGAAGTAAATGATGGGGGTGGGTGTTGTGAAATGGCTTAAGTCAATGCTTAGGACATCTGTACCCCCTATCAGAAGGCTAGGTCAAGTCCCAGCTGCTCTGCTTCTGATCCAGCTTCCTGCTATTGCGCTTGGAGGCAGCAGATGATGGATCAAGCACTTGGGTTCCTGCCACCCACATGGGAGACCCAGATGGAGTTCCTGGTTTTGGCCTGGCCCAGCCCCAGCTGTTGCAGGCATTTGGGGAGTGAACTAGCAGATGGAAGATATCTCTGTGTCTCTTCCTCTTTCTCTGTTACTTTGCTCTCAATTTTTTTTTTTTTTAATTAAATGACTGTACTAAGATGGCATTATGGGGGTCAGTGTTATGGTGCAGCAGGTTAAGCTGCTGTTATGACACTGGCTGGTTTGAGTCCTGATTGCTCTGCATCCGATCCACCTCCCTGCTAATGCGCCTGGGAAAGCAGTGGAAGATGGCTCAAGTACTTTGGTCATTGCCACCCACATGGGACCTGGATGGATTTCCTGGGTCCTGGCTTCCACCTGACCCAGCCTTGACAATTGCAGCCATCTGGGGAGTGAATGAGTAGATAGAAGATCTTGGCCAAGAAGGGCCGGGATTGCTGGCCTGACATCTGGTCATGGAAATCTTGGCTATTTCCTCTCCTTGGCCCAATAACTTCTGTAGTCTTACTGCTTCTCTTTGGACCATGTGTTTTTAATGCCCTTGTTTGTTTTGTCTCTAACAGACTAAAAGCTGTCAAACTCCAAATGGTCGTCAGACAAGGCTTCCAGCCCATTCCATTGGACAACCTGAGCAGCCCTCTGGACCGAGCAGGACAGTCTTTCCAAGGCCACTGTTGCATACCATAAGACAGATAGCAAGAGGAAATACCCAAATCCCCCTCAACGCCCACATGCCAGCTTTGAAGAAGTTACAGAAAATGAACTCCATCCATAATCCCAAAGAAGAATTTTGGGTATTACCTCTTGAGGGGGGAATGTTAGGTAGGAAGTCAGTTATGAGTTTATGTGTGTGTAACAGGCCTAGAGAGAAGACGTCTATGTCCAGCATATGCATCTGCATTTCAAAGTCATCCTGACAATGTTTCAGGGGCAGCCCAGATTTCGCATCCTGCCCTGCCCCCTTCTACCTGATAACCTGCCAGGTGGAGGTCCCCGCCCCTTCTGCCTGACACATCTCCCAGGTGCAGCCCAGTATCTGCTCCAGATCCCCATTCTCCAGGGGATCTTGCTCACCCTTCCTCTAAACTCAGGATGGAGCCAGCTAGGCTTCCTCCTGTCTGATACCTTCAGGGGAAAACTCAAGATAGAAGTTTTTCTATTTACATCCAAAAAGCCCTTTGTTCCAAGAGGAGCAGAGGTGGGGAAGCAAGACCCATCTCCTTAAAAACCCGGCCTCAACTGGTCTGCGTGCTCAGCCTTCTGCCTCTCTGCTGAGCCGCCCACCTGCCTGACCAGGTGTACTCTCTCCACTCAACATATAACCTCGCTCCTTCCCCTCCACCCCCCACCCCCGTCTGGGCAACTGCACTCTCTCCCAGGTACTGTCTGGAGAGGTGCCCATCTGTTCTTACGGATGTCCCTTCCCTAATAAACCTTGCTATTTTACCTCCCACTAAAAAAAAAAAAAAAAAAAAAAAAAAAGATCTCAATGTCTTTCCCCTACTCTTCTTGTTACTCTACATTTCAAACAAAATCGATCTTTTTAAAAAGTGGCATTATATAATCAGGGTTTATTACTTTGAGCTAAGTGATGTCTGGAAGTTCTTTTCTTTCTCTCACCGACTAATGCCATTGACCACCCTTCCCATTATCCAACCAATTAGATATCTCCCTTGGAACTAGATATAGAAATAGTTCAGAGTTCACTCAATCAACATGTACTCACCAAGGACCTACTATATTATGCCCAGGACCCACTACAAAAAAAAAGGGCATGTAAGTTGCTACATGTAAGATGGAAAAAAGTCACCAGATTACAAAAATGTAAACTTGGAGCCAGTGCTGTGGCACAGCAGGTTAATCAGTGGCTTGGAACACTTGCATCCCATGTTGGAGTGCCTGGTTCCAGTCCCAGCTACTCTGTGCTTCCAAACCAGCTTCCTGTTAATGTTCCTTAGGAGTGGATGATGGCCCAAATTCTTAGGACTTTGCCACCCATGTGGGAGACCCAGATGGAGTTCCTAGCAACTGGCTATTACAATCATTTGGGGAGTGAACCAGCAGATGGGAGCTCTCCCTCTTTGCATCTCCTTTTCTTTGTCACTCTGCCTTTCAAACAAATAAATACATAAATCTTTAAAAAAAAAAATAAACCTACAGAATTGTAATCCTTAAACATCAAAGCTAGAAGATAAAGAAAAGTCTGGTTCTGCAGTAGTCACTGCTTACCCAGTTTGCTAGGCTGTTTGCTTGAGCTTTCATCTGTTTCTGATTTTTCTTCAGAAGGAAAGTAACTACAAAATAAGAAGGCAAATCGTTTGAACATCTGTTCCTACTTCTTCCTAGAAGGACAAATCCAAGTAAATTTCCCATTTCCTTAGAGAGAATTGCTTACCCCGTCTTTGAAGAGCTGTCCTTAAATAGGAGTAAGGTAGAATCTGATGAGAGGGGCTTGGGATCAGAGAGGAGGCCAACTGACTTGTCAATTTCACTACTGCCCTCATTATTTTCTTTATCCATTTCTTTCTCATCTTTGGTTTCTATTTCTTCATTACTAAGAAGAAATTCTTCAATCTTCATCAATCATAACAGCCAAAAACAAAACAATCCAAGTCAAAAGATTTAAAAGCAAACCCACTGTTTAGTTAGAAACACTGCTGCATGGTTAAAGGCCACATGTTAAATCTGCAAAGGTAAGCCTGAAGGAACTCGGTCTATTATATACTTTCCCTAACACTTTTAGAGAGCTCTTTTATACTTATTTTCCCTTCTATCCTCCCCAAATTGCTAAAACATAATGAAAAAAGACTGGATTATCGTTTGAGGCAATAACAGGTTAAACAATTACTCTAAGAGAGTAGGCTATGTCCTAACCTCAAACCCAACACAGATGTGATATGATGTCCAGTTATTGCTTTGTTTTTCCTTTTCACAGGGGCAAGTATTAACCAATTCCTTCAAGTGATCTCAACATAGAAACAAAATACCTAACAACCACATCACTTGCCTTCCCTAGGCAAAAATAATACTAGCAAACAAGGAAAAAAGGTCCTTCTACCAATATCTTCCTCAAAAAGAATCAGATTAACTGAGGAAGGCCTCTGCTTGTCTGGGAATTTATTTCGTATCTTAACCTGGCCAAAATTAAATTTTTAAAAAAATTCTGGCCGGTGGCATGGCTCACTAGGCTAATCCTCCGCCTGTGCACCAGCACACCGGGTTCTAGTCCTGGTTGGGGCGCTGGGTTCTGTCCTGGTTGCTCCTCTTCCAGTCCAGCTCTCTGCTGTGGCCTGGGAAGGCAGTGGAGGATGGCCCAAGTGCTTGGGCCCTGCACCTTGCATGAGAGACCAGGAGGAAGCACCTGGCTCCTGGCTTCGGATCGGCACAGCGTGCTGGCCATGGCAGCCATCTTGGGGATGAAACAATGGTAGGAAGACCTTTCTCTCTGTCTCTCTCTTTCTCACTGTCTAACTCTGCCTGTCCAAAAAAAAAAAAAAAAATTCTGATGAACATGTGATGCTTATAATTAATATTGCTTTTTAATCTGTATATACAGCTAAATAAGCAGTCTCTATTAATATAAAGCCATTTTCAATATCAGCATTATATTTAAATGCAATCTAACACACAGAAGCCAGGACAATGGTTCCGTGAACTGTGGGGATCCAGTAGTGCTGACAGAAGTGAATGTACTGGGGCTGGCCCTGGGGTGCACTAGGTTAATCCTCCGCCTGCAGTGTGGCATCCCATATGGGCACCGGCTCTAGTCCCAGCTGCTCTTCTTCCAATCAGCTCTCTGTTGTGACCTGGGAAAGCAGTAGAACATGGCCCAAGTCCTTGGGCCCCTGCACCTATGTGGGAGACCCAGAAGAAGCTCCTGGCTCCTGGCTTTGGATCGGCACAGCTCCAGCTGTTGTGGCCGTTTGGGGAGTGAACTAGCAGATGGAAGATCTCTCCCTGTCTCTTCCTGTCACTGTCTGTAACTCTACCTCTCAAATAAAGAAATAAAATATTTTTGGCCGGCGCCACGGCTCACTAGGCTCATCCTCTGCCTGCGGCGCCGGCACACCGGGTTCTAGTCCTGGTCGGGGCGCCGGATTCTGTCCCGGTTGCCCCTCTTCCAGGCCAGCTCTCTGCTATGGCTCGGGAGTGCAGTGGAGGATGGCCCAAGTGCTTGGGCCCTGCACCCCATGGGAGACCAGGAGAAGCACCTGGCTCCTGCCTTCGGATCAGCGTGGTGCGCTGGCTGCAGGGTGAACCAACGGTAAAGGAAGACCTTTCTCTCTGTCTCTCTCTCACTGTCCACTCTGCCTGTCAAAATATATATATATATTTTTAAGAAAAAAAAAGAAATGAATGTCTAAGACTTAGACACATATGAGGCAGCTCCCTTTGTCCATGGCCCAACCAACAACTCCTATACAATTGAACATGCTGATTATACTCTTATTTCAATTGGATCACCTTTCTCCTATTCATCATGACTACGTAACAAGATTACATAATTCCCAGAAACCTCCTCATTGCCTTCTTCCTCCTCTTCCTCTTCTTTCTCCTCCTCTTCCTCTAATTCTTCTTCTTTCTCTTTTTCTTCTCCTGGTTCTTCTGTCTCCTCTTCTCCATCCTCCTCAGACTCATCTGTCATTTCTTCCTCCTCCTCCTCCTCTTCCTCAAACCCATCTTCATTATCTAATTTAAATAATGCTTGGCGCTTTTGGCGCTCTTCAAACCTTCGGAGTTTCATTGCCTCTTGAAGCTTAGCCTTCAACACCTGAAGCTTTTCACCTGAACAGACAGGAAGAGAAACAATCCCAGAGTAAAACTGGCAAAAGATATGAACTGGGAGTTTTCAGAAAAATAAAGACATATTAATAAGCAAATTAAAAATAAGCTTAATCTCATTTATAATTAAAGAGAAGCAAATCAAAATAACAAGACAGCATTTTTGACAAATTACTTTGATGACATTTATCAAAATTTGATTCAGTGATTCCACTTCCTCTATAAGGGGTTCTGCATCCAGATTATATCCATCTACATCTGGTTGTAGGCTGCGACATAGATGTAGTAGCCAAAAGCTGGAACAAACAATATGTCTATCAATACAAGTATGGTTAAGCAAACTGTGTTGCATTCATTCAGTAGAATATTATGCAGCTGTTAAAAGGAAGCCTCAAAGGTAATGTATAACTGAGCTTTAGAATTGGGTGGTCTGGATCAGCTGCTAGTCCTACCAATTATTATCTATGTAAACTTTTAAAAAAATTTATTTATTTAAAAGAGTTACAGAAAAAGAGGGAGAGAGAAACAGATATTCCATCCATTGTTTCACTTCCCAAATGGTTGCAACTGCCAGGGCAGAGCTGGGCTATGGTGAAGCCAGGAGCCTGAAACTCCTTCTGGGTCTCCTACTTGGTTAGCAAAGGCCAAAGCACCTTGAGCCACCCTCCACCACTTTTCCCAGGTACATCAGAAGGGAGCTGGTTCAGACATGGAGCATCAGGGATTCCAACCACTGTTCATATGGGATGCCAGCATCACAGGCAGCAGCTTAACCCACTGTGCCACAACCCTGGCCCCCCAAAGATAACTATTAACAACTTCTTGGGGCCAAGGTTGTGGCACAGCAGGTTAAGCCACCACTTGTGATTTTGGCATCCCATATCAAAGCCCCAGTTCAAGTCTTAGCTCTGCCTCCACTCTAGCTCCCTGCTAATGCACCTAGGAAAACAGTGGAAGATGGTCCAACTACTTGGACCCTTGACAACACACATGGGAGACCCAGATAGAGTTCTGAGTTCCTAGCTTTGGCCTGCCCCAGCCCTGGCGGTTGCAGCCATTTGGTGAGTGAACAAGTGAATGGTAGATCTCTTCTCTGTCACTCTGCCTTTCAAATAAATAAAATGAACCTTTAAAAAAATGAATGTAAGGAAGAGAGTTTAAGGATAGATACACAAAATGGTTATAGAACTTGTCTCTGATAGAGGACTGAGATTTTTTGTTTATTTTATATGAGGGGAGCTTTAAAAAGTCTGAAAAATGAAATTTTAAGGTAAGATGAATTCTCCATGAACTTTTAGAAGCACCATCATTTTCTATGGTATTGGCTGCTTTTTATAATAATACTGATAAAGTCATCTTACCCACCCCAGACATTGTGTAGCACACCAGAAGCGCTGCTGTCCAATCTCTAACATCTCCAAGGGAAAAAATTCATTGAATTTTCACTTTAGGATCTTTAACAGCCATAAAGATTCAAATACCTGGTTTTGTGTAGCTTGCTCTGTCCAGCTTCTCAGCTGCCAAGGTCACAGGTACCACATCTGCCTTTAGCTCTTCCTTTCCCTCCGTGCCCACGTCTTTCACTATGATGTTCACATTCACCGTCTGACCAGCCCTGGGTTTGGCTGCAGGATTGGCATGCTTCCAGAAACGCTGCTTCAAGGCTTCCAGTTCTAAACCCAAACACCAACAGTCTGTCAGTCTGCCTGCTCAAACTCTTTACAATTCCACTTAATTATAAGCTTGTAATTATAAACCAAGTTTTTAGTTCAACAGTGCTGAGGAAAGAAACACAAACAGAAAAAAAAAAAAAAAGAACCCCAAAATCCCTTTGCTACTAATGCCTGCATGAAAGGCATACAATTTACCCCAAATTAATGGACTGTGCAACTCTTCTCAGTTTCAAAAATCAGACTTTAAGACAGAAATTTACAATCTAACTTTCTATATGTACAACTCTTTAAAAAAGGTACTAAACCAGGGGCCAGCGCCATGGCACAGTGGGTTAATCCTCCGCCTGCGGCACCAGCATCCCATATGGGCGCCGGTTCTAATCCCGGTTGCTCCTCTTCCGATCCAACTCTCTGCTGTGGCCTGGGAAAGCAATATAGGATTTCCCAGGTCCTTGGGCCCCTGCATTCATGTGGGAGACCGGGAAGAGACACCTGGCTCCTGGCTTCGGATTGGCACAGCTCCAGCCATTGCAGCCATTTGGGGAGTGAACCAACAGAAGAAAAACCTTTCTGTCTTTCCCTCTCACTCTGTGTAACTCTAACTCTCAAATAAAATAAAGAAAATATTTAAAAAAAGGTATTAAACCAACTTTAAAAAACCCACAATTTTCAAGTATTTAATTAATTCTTCATGAGTTTCAGTTATTTTTTTTTTTTAATTCCCTCTTTTGAATATTTCATTATTGACAATCTTACTAATATGGGCAAGGTCAAATTTAAAAAAGGAAAAAGAAAATGACCTTCAACCCAGTGATCTAACTCCACAGTCTTGTGGTGGAACTATTAACTAGTACAATTGGTACAATCAGAAAGGAAATGCAATTTATATGTAGCTCCTATATCACACACCCAACTTGTATACAAATAGGAACATACTGGGGGCAGTTAGTACAGTGGTCCAATGGCAACAGAGCCTTTTCCCTCTTTCTCATTGCTGTAGCTTAGAACTTTTCCATGTAGTCTGAGATACTACAAGTATGGCTCTTTTTAAAAATGCACTCAAATCATACTTTAGTAGTTTTGTGACTAGCATCTAGATGTGATTTTTCTTTTCCTAGAAGGTCATAGTATAAAAAGAGAACTGAAAGAAGTTTTACCCAGAACCCCTATATTATTAGCAGCAAAAACCCAACCCTACAGGATGGTATATTTTCATAAACAAAAGGGGCAGAATCTTTAAGTCTACCTCCTATTTTGTAGTGGAAGCAACAGGTGATGGCGGGGGAAGGGAACATAAATTAGTGCCAACAGAATGAAAGAAATGGTTGAGTAGGAAGATTACTCAGAACACAAAATAATAGCAAGAAAGAAGGTACCTTCATTTATAAACAGAGAAAACTAGATTCCTAGAGCCCTTCATATCCAATCCACTGGAGCACACACTTTATTACATGACTCCAGCATCACCCTCCTCATTTTAAAATCCCTATTCAAGGTCATCTCCCTTCATCAGTCTTTTTCCAGCAACTCCTTTTTCCTATCTAAGTGAAAAGTCTCTGCCTTAGTTCAAGTCTCTGCCAGTAGCTTGGATCTAAAACAGTTCTCATTTCCATTGTCCTACCATTAAAACAGAGGGATTAAGGGCAGAGATGAATCCAGATGCTATCACAAGGCACAAGAGCACTGATTCCAATACGGGTTGTTCCCTCTGAAATTTATGTTGAAATCTGTGAGAGAATTGAGAGGGGCATTTAAGGGGTGTCGGGATGGTAAAGAGGGATTAATGCCTTTCTCAAGGGAACTGTCTAATTCTCATAGCAGTGAATTCTCACTCTCTTGGGATTGGATCACCATGAGGATGGGTTACTAGAGTGGCTGCTACAAAGCAAGGCTGCCTCTCATGCTTTGTCTCCTACATTTGCACATGCCTACTCATTCTTCCACTTTCCATCATGAGGTGAGGCAGCAAGGGCTCTCACCAAAAACCAGATATGGCCACCCAATCTTCAGACTTGGTGTCCAGAGCATAAGGCTAAATAAACTTTCTTTTATAAATCATCTAGTCTCAAGCATTGTTATAACAATATAAAATGGATTAAGATAAGAAGTAATATATTTCTGATACCACAAAATTTAAATCTATATGCACGTCATGGAAACCTTACCCTCTATGAGATAAAGAAACTGAGCTATTCCTTCCCACTGCTTTCTCTGGGGCAGCCATTTGGGGAGTGAACCAATGGACAGAGGATCTCTCTCTCTCTCTCTCTGTCTCTTCCTTTCTCTGTAAATCTTCCAAATAAAATAAATAAATCTTTAAAAACAAAAAGAGGGAGGGCAGTGCTGTGACTTAGAGGGTAAAGCCACCACCCACAGAGCTGGCATCCCATATGGGTGTCGGTTTGAGTCTTGGCTGCTCCACTTCCAATCCAGCTCTCTCCTATGGCCTGGGAAAGCAGTGATGTCCCAAGTCCTTGGGCCCCTGCACCAACATGGGAGACCCGGAAGAAGCTCCTGGCTCCTGGCTTTGGATCGGTGCAGCTCCGGCCGTTGGGGACATCTTGGGAGTGAACCAGAGGATGGAAGACCTCTCTCTCTGTCTCTGCCTTTCTAATAAATAAATAAAATCTTTTTTTAAAGATTTATTTATTTATTTGAAAGAGAGTTTCACAGAGAGAAGGAGAAGCAGAGAGAGGTCTTGTATCTGCTGGTTCACTCTCCATTTGGCAGCAACGTCTGGAGCTGCGCCAATCTGAAGCCAGGAGCCAGGAGCTTCTTCCGGGTCTCTCACACAGGTGCAGGGGCCCAAGGACTTGAGCCATCTTCAACTGCTTTCCCAGGCCATAGCAGAGAGCTGGATTGGAAGTGGAGCAGTCAAGACTTGAACTGGTGCCCTCGTGGGATGCCAGCACTGCAGGCGGCGGCTTTACTTTCTACATCACAGTGCCAGCCCCCAATAAATAAATCTTAAAAAAAAAAAAAAAAAAAGTCTACTCAAAGTGTAATACTTTGAGTTCAGTGTTGAAAGATCATTCCTGGGGCTGGCGCTGTGATGCAGCAAGTTAAAGCTGTGGCCTGCAGCACTGGCATCCCACATGGGCGCCGGTTCTAGTCCCAGCTGCTCCACTTCCAGTCCAGCTCTCTGCTATGACCTGGGAAAGCAGTAGAAGATGGACCAAGTCCTTGGACCCCTGCACCAATATGGGAGACCTGGAAGAAACTCCTGGTTCTGACTCAGTTCTGGCCATTGTGGTCATTTAGAGAGTGAACCAGTAGATGGAAGACCCCTCTCTATCTTCTCTCTCTCTCTCTGGCTTTACCTTGCTCTGTAACTGTCTTTAAATAAATCGGGGAAAAAAAAAAAAAGAAAGATCATTCCTTCATTCAATAAATACAGATGTCTACAATGTGTCATTACTGAGGAAGGACTAGTGATGTGTAGAGAACAACACAGGAGGTTCCACATCACAGAAGGGGTCTTCAAAAGGTCTGGGAAATGCACATAATGAAAAACATGTGCATTGCCGGCACCACGGCTCACTAGGCTAATCCTCCACCTGTGGCACCAGCACCCCAGGTTCTAGTCCCAGTCGGGGCACCGGATTCTGTCCCAGTTGCCGCTCTTCCAGTCCAGCTCTTTGCTGCGGCCCAGAAAGGCAGTGGAGGATGGCCCAAGTGATCTCCCTGCACCTGCATGGGAGACCAGGAGGAAGCACCTGGCTTCTGGCTTCGGATCAGTGCAGCGTGCTGGCCGTAGCAGCCATTTGGGGGAGTGAATCAATGGAAGGAAGACCTTTCTCTATCTCACTGTCTAACTCTGCCTGTTTTAAAAAAAAGTGCATGGATTTTAAAATTCTTTTGTGTCAAAAATAAACTTTTTTTTTTTTTTGGACAGGCAGAGTGGATAGTGAGAGAGAGACAGAGAGACAGAGAGAAAGGTCTTCCTTTTTGCCATTGGTTCACCCTCCAATGGCCGCTGCAGCCAGCACATCTCGCTGATCCGAAGCCAGCTGCCAGGTGCTTCTCCCGGTCTCCCATGCGGGTGCAGGGCCCAAGCACTTGGGCCATCCTCCACTGCCTTCCCGGGCCACAGCAGAGAGCTGGCCTGGAAGAGGGGCAACCGGGATAGAATCCAGCGCCCCGACCAGGACTAGAACCTGGTGTGCCGGCGCCGTAAGGTGGAGGATTAGCCTGTTAAGCCACGGCGCCGGCCAAACTTATCTTTTAATTCCATTTTCTCACAAACTTTTTGAAGTTCCCTTGTAGAAAGGGAAGGCATCCAATGTATAATCACATCCATCTCCTTTCAAGTCTTCCTTTAACCACCCACTAGAAGAAACTTATCCCTTGAACTTCTGTAGAACTTAATGGTAAATGTTTTCCCCTCTCTGCAGAAAAGAATACTTCCCCTTTTCTTCACATTTTTTAATTTTCTTGATTATCAATGACAAGTTCATTATAGACTAAAATGTCACTTACCACTCTCCCTTGCATTACTGTAACTTGCACATTTCTTACCACCACTACAATGTACAAATTGAAAGTATAGGATAAATGTGATTTGTCTTAGTATGCTCTACAGTATTTTGCTTACAGCAGACACATGAATATCAGCTGGATGAGTGAAAAAAAAAAATTCAGCATTACAGACAATTTAAGGGAACCAAAATGTTTAGCTATGAAAAACTGAATATTCTCTTTGTGAAGGTCTTAATAAGATTTAACAGGGATCATAGAAAAACTTAAAATTTCAGGGTGCAAAGACAGAAATAAATTCCTAAATACCATAACACAACAGCAGTGCGCCTCTTCTGTACATTAACTATCAACAGGCTTCCCTTAGAAACAAGGTTTAGATCATCCTGACACCCTGTCAAATTTATCTCAATGGAACCCCTCCCATCTCTGGCACAACTGGAGTGAGAGCACGTGTGGTTATTGGTTTCTCTTGTGTTCCCTGTCCTCCATCGTGGCAAGTAACTGAAAACTGCCAGGACAAATCACTCCAGGAAGGCGCCCCGCCATTTCAAGATTACCTCTGTTGGTTTCAGGTTCATCAAGTATCACAAAGGAATCTTCATCAGCACCCAGCTGTGGTTTAATGGAAACATCAACTCCCAGCTGCTTAAGTCTATCCAGAGTGAACCGCCTCGCTTTTTCAGGTGGCACAGCGGCTGCTGATTTAGCCTGCTGCCCGGGCTCTTGCACTTTCTCCTCTGCTTCTTCTGCTTTTTTCAGGTTGTCTTCTCTCTTCAGGGCATGAGGTTCAGATGTGTCTGGGCTACCAGCCTGACATTCCTCACTGTCATTCCTACTGGATTCCTGTTGCGACACTACACTGTCCCCAGGTAAAGGTCCAACATCACTCTGCTTCTGTTTCTCCTGAACTTCTGGCTCCTCACTTCTCACCAAATCCTTCCTGCAAGACTCATCTGATCTAGTAGTGATCTGAGGTTCCTTTGAAACCATGGGGAGTGCATTAATTTCCGTTTCAGATTCCGTGCCTGTTGTCTGTTCAGAATCTTTGCATTGGCGGTCACAATCCTTTTCAGTTGCATTTACAGTGTCTATGATTTCTCTGTGATGGCTAGACTGATATTTGGATGACCTAGAGCAGGGAAAAGGAGGTAGAGTTGAAAATTATCTTCATTGTGAAATATTCTCATTCCTTAGTTCATAATCTGTTTCAATGGAGTTAGGGATTTGAATTTTTTATGACACATCTTGCTATAAAACCGAGAGCTCACAAAAATTATAATCACAAAGAAAGAGGGTTCTTACTTCAGGAGTGTCATGGGATTTCCCTGGCAAGTGGGCCGGGGTTTACGTTTGAAAAAGTCATGAATGGTTTTATTCTCAGGCACGTGATATGGAAGATTCAGTGCAGACTCTATAAAAATGAAACAAAACAAGCAAATACATATACAGTATATTCTGAAATATCACTTCAAATAGTTACCAAATAGTATAACTGAAGACAACACCAAAAATAGAATGATCCTTCCATCAACATAGGTTGGAGATGGGGCCTGTATTGTGGCTCATTAGGTGAAGCCACTACTAGCATCCTGTATGAGCACGATTTCAAGTCATGGCTACTCTACTTCTGCACCTCTGATCCAGCTCCCTGCTAATGCACCTGGGAAGTCAAGAAAGTGCTTGGGTCAGGGCTGGTGCTGTGCCGTAGCAGGTAAAGCCGCCACCTGCAGTGCCAGCATCCCATATGGGCGCTGGTTCGAGTCCCTGCTGCTCCACTTATGATCCAGCTCTCTACTATGGACTGGGAAAGCAGTAGAAGATACCCCAAGTCTTTGGGCCCCTGCATCTTCTTGGGAGGTCTGGAAGAAGCTCCTGGGTCCTGACTTTGGATTGGTATAGGTCTAGCTGTTGCAGCCAATTGGGGACTGAATCAGTGGATGGAGGACCTCTCTCTGCTTCTATTTCTCTTTCTGTGTAATTCTGACTTTCAAATAAATAAATAAATAAATCTTTTTTTCTAACAGGCAGAGTGGACTGTGAGAGACAGAGAGAAAGGTCTTCCTTTACCGTTGGTTCACCCTCCAATGGCCACCGCGGCCAGCGCGCTGCAGCCGGCGCACCACGCTGATCCGAAGGCAGGAGCCAGGTGCTTCTCCTGGTCTCCCATGGGGTGTAGGGCCCAAGCACTTGGGCCATCCTCCACTGCCTTCCCGGGCCATAGCAGAGAGCTGGCCTGGAAGAGGGGCAACTGGGATAGAATCCGGTGCCCCGACCGGGACTAGAACCTGGTGTGCCGGCACCGCAAGGCGGAGGATTAGCCTGTTGAGCCACGGCGCCGGCCCATAAATAAATCTTAAAAAAAGAAAGTGCTTGGGTCCCTGCCACCCATGTTGGACACCCAGATGGAATTCCTGACTCCCGGCTTTACCCTGGCCAAGATCTGGCTGTTGTGGCCACTTAGGGTATGAACCAGCAAATGGAAGATTTCTGTCTCTGTCTCTGTTTCTCCCTCTCCTCTCTCTTCTGCCTTTCAAGTAAAATAAATAAATCTTAAAAAAAAAAAAAAAGAGAGAGAGAGAGAGAAAACCTCCTAAAGGGATACTGATACAACCAGTCCATAAACCCTTTAAAAAAATCTTGCAGGACTGGCTCGCTGTGGCATAGTGGGTAAAGCTGCTGCCTGCAGTGCTGGCATTCCACATGGATGCCAGTTCGAGACCCAGCTGCTCCACTTCCATCCAGCTCTCTGCTATGACCTGGGAAAGCAGTAGGTGGTGGCCCAAGTCCTTGGGCCCCTGCACCCATGTGGAAGACCCAGAAGTTCCTGGCTCTTGGCTTTAGATTGGTTCAGCTCTGGCCATTGTGGCCATTTGGGGAGTGAACCAGCCTCTGCCTCTGCCTCTCTATAGCTCTGCCTTTCAAATAAATAAATAAATCTTTAAAAAAAAATCTTGCCTCCACTACAATTCTGAAGTTTTCTCAGTTTATACTAATGTTCCAAGGGCTTTAGAACAATGGCTATTTCCCAAGATCAAGTCTTAACTTGATATTATAATTTTTAGATTTATTTATTTGAAAGGCAGAGTTACAGAGAGAGAGAAGGAGAGACAGAGATCTTCCATCCACTGGTTCACTCTCCAAGTGGCTGTACAGGCCTGGCCTGAGCCAAGCCAAAGCCAGGAGCCAGGAGCTTCTTCCATGTCTTCCACATGGGTGCAGGGGCCCAAGCCTCTGGGTCATTTTCTGCTGCTTTCCTAGGTGCTTTAGCAGGGAGCCGAATCAGCAGTGGAGCAGCAGAGACATGAACCAGTGCCCATGTGAGAATCCGGTATACCAGATGATGGCTTATCCTGCTGCGACACAGTGCCAGGCACATATATTATAATTTTTTAAAAGACTGATTATTTATTTACTTGAAAGGCAGAGTGACAGAGAGAATGAAGGGGAGAGAGAGAGATCTTCCATCCACTGGCTCACTCCTCAAATGGCCATAACAGTCAGGACTGGGCCAGGCTGAAGCCAGGAGCTACAAACCCCATCCAGATCTCCCACATGGATGCCAGGGTCCCAAGTACTTGGACCATCTTCTACTGCCTTTCCAGGAACATCAGCAGGGAGCTCGATCTGAAGCGGGTAGCCAGGACTCAAACTAGCACCCTGATATTTGATGCCTGCATTGCAGATAGCAGCTTAACATGCCACCACAATACTGGTCAGATATTTTAACTTGAATTCACATTAAGAGTGTTAAAAAAACAAAAAACTCCAACATCCAAGTTAAGCTTACAAAGAAATACTGCAGTTTGCCTCCGAGTTTACTGTGCCAGTTTGCATTACCTCGAATAAGGCGCTGAGTCTCACTGTGCAGTTTTTTCAATGCTTCTTTACTTAACTTGGCTGCCTTCCTTTCCTTAAAGACAAAAAGTGAGACTGCATTAAAAATATTATCCAGAAAGAGCTTCATCTCTCATAAGTTGTTCTCTCCATGAAAACAGGAGATGGGATATAAGCACAAATAAACTCAATGTAAATATGAACTCAAGGAGCTCATATATTTGTCTCAGAGAATTAATTCAATCCAATCAGTATTTATGTACCTACTATGTACAAAGCAATATGCTGAGTACCAGGAAAATATAGCAAAGTAAAATATTTGTTCCTAAGAAACACAATCTCCTGTGAAAGACACCAATGTGACTATCTCACCTTCCTCACGCCTCCTTTTGATAACTCACTTTCTTCTTCAAATGAACAGACCCCATTTGCCAACGATGGTTCCTTTTTCTAAAAGAGATTACAAATTGATTAGGACAAAAGCTATACTCAAGAAGAAGCTGTTTTTGAAGATGACTTTTGTATTCCAACATCACATTAACAATAAGTCAATAATTTAATAGAAAATTTTAAACACAGCATCCTACTACACTTAAAAAGCAGATTATCTAACTCAAATGGGGCTTGAACCCTCATTTCTTACATCTCCACTTACATCTTTCCCTAAAGAGGGAACAATGGCTCAAAAGGAGCTAAAGAAAAATCTTAGGAAGAGAGGCTTCCACTCAGGACGTTTTGATGATGCCTCTCTTTGATATACCCCCAAAATCCTACTGAGTTCATTTCTCAGGGGCCACAGAATTGTAAAAGTTACATCTCTGCCCCAATATTTATCTGCTTCTTATCACAACACAAAGTATCTTACTTTCCACCCCCACCATCATTCCTAGAAGAGCAATAACAAAGTACTAGTCTCCAAGCAAGTTAACATGTCTATCACTTGTACTGCAAGTTTCCAAAATTAACAGCTGAAAAACTTAAATCAATCTGTACACATTTTTCTTCAGTTAAACAAAATTAAGGTTGCAACAGTAAATCCAAAAAAATCAAGATCAGAAGCAGCTGGTTAGCTCCTAATGCAATCACGCTTCACTTGCCTTGTGCTTTTTCACTTTGTTTTTCACAGCTGCCCTTATTGATTCTAATGATTCTTCATCCTCCACTGGAGAGTTATTCTCTTCCTCCAATCCAGTTTCAAAAAGGTCTTTATTTGCAAGTACACAGCCACTGTCATTAAATGGCTGTTCCACATCATCTTCCTGGATGATACGTAAAGACAAAAGCATAAGCGAATCATGTCACAATCCAATGCTTCACAACATATATGGCAAATTGGATCAGCCCATGTTTCATCAACAGACAAGTCTAGGGCAGCTAGAACATTCTCGGTGGTTCCTCACTCATAGTTAGCCTTTGAAGTCCAAGCTGTGATTTTATGCAACTGCCCAAAATTAACAGTAAATTTTTTAAAAGTCAATTAAATACTTATTAAGCAATAGCATATAAAACTTGTGGATGATTTTTTTAGTTAGCAAGTAAGACTTCTGACTGATGGATACACTAAAAGATTCTTTCAAAAGTTCATTTTCATCAGGTCAGAAGCAGTGAAAAATTAATTCACATCCTCACACAGAAAATAAGAACCCAGGGTCAGTGCTGTGGTGTAGCGGTAAAGCCACCACCTGCAGTGCCAGCAACCCATAGGGGCGCCGATTCAAGTCTCGGCTGCTCCACTTCCAATCCAGCTCTCTGCTATGTCCTGGAAAAGCAGTAGAAGATGGCCCAAGTGCTTGGGTTCCTGCACCTGCACGGGAGACCTGGCAGAAGCTCCTGGCTCCTGGCTTCGGATCAGCACAGCTCCACTCCACTTGTGACCATTTGGGGAGTGAACCAGAGGATGGAAGACCTCTCTCTGTTTCTCTGTAACTCTGCCTTTCAAATAAATAAATAAATCTTAAAAAAAAAAAACAAAAAAAACAAAAAAAAAAACTCATTTGGAAGTGTCCTCTACATATCCAAAATGAAAACTAAGCCCAGGGAGGTATTGTGGTACAGTGGGTTAAGCTACTGCTACAGACATCCACATCGCACATCAGAATGCCTGGTCTGAGTCCCCATTACTCTGCTTCAGATCCAGCTTTCTCTGTCTGGGTAGGCATCAGGCGATGTCTCAAGTACTTGAGTCCCTGACTCCACATGAAAAGCTCAGATGTAGTTTCTGGCTCCTTGCTTTGGCCTGGCCTAGCCCCAACTTATGTGGCCATCTGGGGGAAGGGACCAGAGAATGGAATATATTTCTGTCTCTCCCTCTGTCACCTTGCCTTTTGAACAAGTAAATAAATAAATAAATCTTAAAAAAAAAAAAAGAAAAAGAAAAAATAAGACCAATACGTTTCAAATCACACTCAATGTAAAACGGCCTATGCAAAGCTCTATCCTGGATGCAGAAAACACCTCAAGAGTGAAAGCAACTTTTACTAAAATGTTAATCTACTTGAGAAATAGAAAATCATCCTTTAAGCATGTACCTCATGTTTTGTCTCCTTCTTTTTCAGCCGCCTAATTTTTTCCATCTTTCTCTCCTCTTTCTCAAGCCTTCTCTTCGACTTTACTTTTGCTTTTCCTCCAGTTCCTTCTTTATCACGTATCGATTTTCTAGAAACCTTGCTGTCAGCCATGAAGTCCACAGAGTTTCCAGACTGGAGATTCAGCTCTAAGCAAGGTGTCCCTTGAAGATTTTCCTGAGACAAAGACTCCTCTATGTCACTGTCCTCACTGTCTGCCAGAGTTTTGTAAGTCCTTTTGATTTTTCCATTTTTCCCAGTATATACATTCTCTTTATTTTCCTCTTCAGCACTGTCATAGGTAGCTTTCCCTGGAGAAGCATTTTTATTCTCTAGTTCAGAATCACTGTCCTGTAGCACTTTCCTGCTTTTCAATTTCTTACTCACAAATATCTCTTCATCTGAATCTGGAGGAAACATAAAATTTTTCAAAGGTTTACAATTATTTGGCCTTCCTCCTAGCTTCATACTCCTGGAAAATATATCCAATTATACAAGCGTTACATCACCTTGTGAAATTATGTAACTACCATTAAGAACTGATTGTAGCAAAGAAAATCTAAAAATACATTTTGAAAACATTTTCCCTGGTAAAATGTGTCTTACTGAGAAAAGCAATTATATATATTTACAATGTGTAAAGTTGTTCTAATCCCTCTGGCAGGTGTTAAAAATCCTTTTATTATAGGATGAATGCATTTAACCAGGCCATGTGGTGGCTGTTAGACATTTTACATTTTATACATTCAGTAATAGAATAGAAATGGCTATTATCAAAAAGGTATAAGTACTTGCTTTTATACTAAACAAAAGCCAAGTTAAAAACAAAGAGATTAATGAAATTAGTTCAATTAACTTACAACCCAGGCCTCTTCTACTTCTAAAAACAAAAGTAATGCATATTACAAACCTCTTTCACTGAAGGTGCCAGTGGTTTCACAGCTACCCTGTCCACTGTCTGCAGGACTGCCTGCTTCTTGTGAAATGAGTTTTGGGTCACTGATTTCCAGGTGTACCTAGAAAATGAGAATATGGGCTAACAGAAAGCTCCAAGTATTGATACACAAAACATCATGGGATCATCAAGCTGAAAGAAAGAATGAACCAATACAATGGATCAATGAAGAGATGATATTTAGAATTACTGAAACAAAAACCAAAAATTTTGGGGGGAAATCTAATTTTAAAAAGTTTATTTTGGCACAAAAAATTTTGAAAACCATGAACTTTCTGAGCTTCTCAGACACTTTTGTAGGACCTAATATAACCAACTCTTTCAGTAACAGTAAATAAATAAAAGAATCAAGCATTTATCATGGCATCCTCAGTGTACCTAAATGATTGATAAAGGGAAGTTTTTCTTTCTTTTTTTCAGTTACTTTTTCATTCTCAGGGTCACAGCAAATGTATGATAATCACTACAACACAATTCTCATGTTAATGTGATATTAATATAAAAGAACAGATTCAATGTAGCTCATAGATAGAATTCTAGAAATATGCAATTCTAGAACTGTAATGATACTACCCTTCTCCCTTTCTTTTTAAATTTTTGATATAACATTTTTTTAATTTTAAGATTTATTTATTTGAAAGTCAGAGTTACACAGAAAGAGGAGAGGCAGAGAGAGAGAAGTCTTCCATCCAATGGTTCACTTCCCAGATGGCCCCAACGGCCAGAGCTGTGTCAATCTGAAGCCAGGAGCCAGGGGCTTCTTCCAGGTCTCCCATGTTGGTGCAGGGGCCCAAGGACTTGGGACATCACTGCTTTCCCAGGCTATAACAGAGAGCTGGATCAGAAGTGGAGCAGCCAGGACTCAAACCAACACCCATATGGGATGCCAGTTCTGTGGGTGGTGGGTTTACCCTCTAAGCCACAGTACTGCCCTCCCACACGGTGCAGGGGCCCAAGGACTTAGGCCATCTTCTACTGCTTTCCCAGGTCATAGCAGAGAGCTGGACTGGAAGAGGAGCAGCTGGGACTAGAACCGGCGCCATATGGGATGCCGGCACTTCAGGCCAGGGCGTTAACCCAATGCGCCTCAGCACCGGCTCCTGATATAACATATTTTTAATTTACCTTATAATCAAAGGCTTACTGCCTGACTAAAGAGTTCAACAAGTAAAAAGTAAAATGACCACAGTTCAGCAGGAATATAGGCAACGATTATAAACAATTTTCAAACAAAAAGATGTCCATTTCACTCACATACAGTAAATTTTAAAAAACAATCACAGATCATTAAAACAATAATAGTACATCTAGATATCAATATTAACTACCACAAATAGAAAATGTGATATTTTTCTTTTTGGGTCTGGCTTATTTCACTTAGCACAATGATCTCCAGTTGCTTCCACTTTGTTGCAAACGTCAGAATTTCATTCTTTCTTATGGCTGAGAGGAAGTTTTTCTTAAGAGAAATATCCTAGTTAATCAAGGAAGAAATCATGGACTTAGGCTATCACAGTTTTTAGCAACCTTCAATTAAATAACAGAGCTAGGCAATGACATTAATGTCTGCTGATTTTACCAAAAAAGGAACAACACATTGTATACAGCCTAATAGAAGTACCCAACACCATCTATACAGCATTCGTGTCAGAACACTCACATCTGAATCTGATCAAGTTTGTAGATCCAAAAGAGAGAGCAGAGGAGCGTGTTCAATAATACCAGACATACAATCTGGTGTGGGAAACTCCGGGCTGTGTTGTGGCATAGTGAGCAAAACCACAGCCTGGGATGCCAGCATCCCATATGGGCTCCAGTTCGAGTCCTGGCCGCTTCAGTTCTGATCCTGCTCCCTTGCTAATGGCCTGGAAAAAGCAGCAGAGGGTAGCCCAAGTGCCTGGGCCCTGGCACCCACGTGAGAGACCCAGAAGAAGTTCCTGGCTTTGGCCTGGTTCAGCCCTGACCGTTGCGGCCCTTGTGGGGTGAACCAGCAGATGGAAGACTTCTCTGTCTCTCTCCCCTCCCTGCAACTCTTTCAATTAAACAATATACAACATAAAAGATAGATATACATACAAGAATTGCAATTGTAGACTGAATCCTTATTCAAATAAAAATCTGAAATATGCATGAGTCAAAAAAATCTGAATACTGACTAGATATTCTGCAGGAGTGGCAATAATAATATGGTCGGTTATCCTTTTGTGGAAAGCTTTTTGTCTTCTAGGAATGTACACTGAAATATCCATAGACTAAATATGTCATAGGGGTGTTTGGTGTAGTAGTTAATACACTGCTTGGGACACCTGCATCCCATATTCAATGCCTGGTTCAAATCCTGGCTCAGCTTCCAATTCCAGTTTCCTGCTGAGGTGTAGTCCAGGATGTAGTAAATGATAGCTCAAATAGGTCAGTCTCTGACACTCACGTGGGAGACCTACACTGAGTTTCCCAGTTCCCAGCTTCAGCCTGGTCCAGCCCCAGCTGCTGCAGGCATTTGGGGAAACAGTGGATTGGAGCTCTCTCTCAAAAGATAAAAACAACTAAAATTTTAAATAAATATGTTGGGATTTTCTTCCAAATAATCCAATGAGGGAAAAGAAGGTAGGGTATAAATTGATCAAGATTGGCCATGATTAGACAATAATCAAAATTAGGTGAAGGGATTATTATGTACATCTCATTTGTATAGATGACATTTTCTAAATGAAACATTTTTAAATGTCACAAGTAAAAAAATCTAGGTGTTAGTGACTTGAACAGTTAGTGACCAAATTGACCCAAGATGCCAGGTCTCCTATCTCCTCAGTGTTCTCAGGGATCTGAGTTAACTTATTAATAAGGGAGGAAGGGGGCTGGCACTGTGGCTAAGCCACCACCTATGACACCTGCATCCCACATGGGCACGGTTCGTGTCCCAGCTGCTCCACTTCCGATCCTGCCCCCTGACAATACACCTGGGAAAGCAGCAGAAGATGGCCCAAGTGCTTGAACTGTTGCCACCTACATGGGAAACCTGGATGAAGCTCCTGGCTTGCTCCTGGCTTCCGCCTGGCCCAGAGCTAGCTGTTGCAGCCATTTGGGGAGTGAACCTGCAAATGGAAGTTCTCTCTCTGCCTCTCCCTCTCTGTAACTCTGACTTTCAAATCAATAAGTAAATCTTTCAAGAATGATAATAATAAGCGAGGAGGCCCCAGTATTGCAGTAAGGGAGGTTAAGCCATAGCTTGGAATGACCATATCCCATATCTGACTGTCAGTTTGGGTCCCAATACAGCTTCCTGCTAATGTACCTGGGCAAGAAGCAGAAGATGGCCTAAGTACTTGGGTCCCTGCTACCCATGTGGGAGACCCAGATGCCATTCCTGGCTCTTGGGTCCAGACTGACCTATCCCTATCCAGCCTGGCCTATCCCTGGCATTTGGGGAGTGAACCAGCAGATGGAAGCTCTCTCCCCACCCTGCCTCCCGAATAATCTTTCTTTAAAAATATGAGAGAAATTACAAACAAATGTAATGTAAAAGGATATAAGGCTTTACTCTAGTGGTTTATCAAATTAGTTAGTTGATTTCAATGTCTAGCTCAATTATTAAAAAAAAAAAAAAAACACGGGTTGACGGTTATCATGTATGTACTGATGGTCCTCTCAACAAACCAAAGCAGTAAGACTGTGAAGTCTGTCTGTGGATGTGGACACTGACTTCAGGTAAGCACACAGCTCAATCCATGGGCATGCTTTTAATCTCAGTTCTATTCTCGGCCATTTGCAACAGGACCAGCCATGTCCAACACTGGAGCCAGAAGAAGAGACAGAGGGGTTTCAAGAACTTCCTGATCAAATAGTATCCTTAAAAAAAAATCAAATCGGCCAACTATGACTCATGTCAGCCTCCTGCTGCATAGTTTTCCGGAAACCAGAGACAGGATTAGGGTAAAGTGAGTGAGGCAGGGTTGGATCTTGTCCTTATTCAAAATGTTCCTATTCTGTTCAATACCAAGTCATGAAACTTCGCAAAATTTTGTTTTTTAAATACTGCGTTAAAATGTGGGTTGCATTAGGTAACTTTTTTTTTTTTTTTTTGCGTCCGTTTAAATTTTGCTTCCAAGGCGAGAGCGTCTGGCGCACCCGGGACCCAGTCGGAGAACACAAGGCGGCCTCCCTGGCCCAATTTCGAACTTCCTAACACCCCGCGCTCCATTTACCGAGAATCCCGCCCCGCATCCCCGCCGCGCGTTCGCCCAGGGCCTCCTCTCATTGGGGGCGTAGTAAGAGGAGGAGCTAACGTGACAGGAAACGCGCCAAAGGGGAAGGCGGGCGGCAGGGGCAGAGCCAGGCGGCAAGGA
Organism: Lepus europaeus; assembly: GCF_033115175.1. Lineage (NCBI taxonomy): Eukaryota > Metazoa > Chordata > Mammalia > Lagomorpha > Leporidae > Lepus > Lepus europaeus. Next base: position 27,832,694 of record NC_084831.1, read on the forward strand.
CCGACCACCGGGACCACCGGGACCACCGGGACCACCGGGCCCGAAGCTCCGCACGCCTCGCGCCAGGACCCCCGGGAGAGGTCGCGAGCCCCTCTCAGCTGAGGCGCGCGGCAGCTGGCGCCCGCGCGGTGCACGCCGGGAGCTGTAGTCCTCTCAGCCCCGGGGCACTGGCTCTACCCCTGCCCCTCGGCGCCCGGCCTCCGCAGCCCATGAAGGAGGCCTGTGCTTAAACCCACCTCAGAACCTTCCTCGCCCGTCATGGTTCCGGCCTCCGCAGCGGTCCGCGCCAGACGAAGCAGTGCCGGGCTCCTGCAGCCTCCGGCGCAGCCTCTCCCGCCGTCTCCAGCCTGGCAGCGGCGTTCGAGCTTTCGCGCCCAGCCGGCGTGGAGGACCCGCCCTCGATGATTTGCACCAATCCGAAGCAGACCTTCCATTCTAGGCCCCGCCCACTCCCGGCCCACCAATCACGAAGCTCTTGCGGCCGGCTCCAGGATGACGGTCAGTGTTGGCTTGGCGGGTCCCCGGCTGCTCTTGTCAGCTGAGCTTGGGGCGGAGGCTGTGAGTGCCGGGGCGGGGTGCGAGGCGGCGGGGCCCACCGCCCTTACCAGGAGGCACCTGGCGAACGGTGCTTTGACTCTGGGCGCCGCCACAGCAAGGCGACTCACGTCACGCCCAAATTTAAGAGTGAGCTGGTCCCCTCGCCCCCTGCAGGATGTCCTGTGCTTGAATCTTTTCAGAGAGAGTGCTGGGCCTCCATAGGGGTTTCTCCACTGACCGCAGCCTTGCAGCTGCTGGCGACCCTGTCTGGCCCTTCTTGTACCCGACACCATGGAATAAAAAACGTTTCTCCAGGGGCCGGCACAATGGGTGGTTCACTCGCATCCCACTCGGGAGTGCCTGGGATGGACTCCCGCCTCCAGCCCCCTGCTAGTGCACTCTGGGGGGCAGCGGAGGATGGACCAAGTGCTTGGGCCTCTGCCACCCACATGGGAGACCCGGATGGAGGTCTTGGCTCCTGGCTGATGTGGGCATTTGGGGAGTGAACCAGCAGATGAAAGATTTTCTCTCTCTCTCTTTGTTGCGCTTTCAAAAGAAAACAAAACAAAACACGTTTTGCCAACTGCTTAGATACCGAAGAACATCAATGGGTAATCTTTATAAATTTTATTTGAGGCTAATTTGAGCATGCAGACGGGACCCACCTCAGACCTAGAGGGCTTTCTACTTTTTTTTTTTTAAGTAAATATTTTATTTATTTTTTATTTTTTTGGCAGGTAGAGTAACAGAGAGAGGGAGAGACAGAGAGACAAACATCCTCTGGTTCACTCCCCAAATGGCTGCAAAGGCTGGAGCTGGGCTAATCTGAATCCAGGAGCCAGGAGCTTCCTTCGGGTTTTCTTATGTGGGTACAGGGGCCCAACCACTTGGGCCATCTTCTGCTTTCCCAGGCCACAGCACAGAGCTGGATCGGAAGTTGAGCAGCCGGGACTCGAACCAGCACCCATATGGGATGCCGGTGCTGCCGGTGGAAGCTTAGCCCACTGCCACAGCGCTGACCCCAGGGCTTTCTACTTCTGAACAAGTCTAGAAAAGGAGTAAAAGCTCTGGAGTCCGCCTTCCCTAGGCCCTTCTAATGCATTTTGCCACTGTGCTGCTTATTATCTTTTTGCCTCTCTGGGTCGATTCTCCTCTCTTTGCCCTGGTCTGTGTCCAGGCAAGGCTCACCCTCCGAGACTATTACCCCAGCTCCCTTGTCCTCTGGCATCTGGCTGAGTCAGGGCCCCTTGCAGGAGAGGAGGGGCACCAGGAGAGAAGGGGCAGAGCACTTACTGCCTCACTTAACTCCAGTCGAAACCTCTGATAAGGAGACCAGCTCGGTCCAGTGTTCCCAGGCCTTTTCTGATTTTAGCACTGAAAATCCCACAGCCCAGGGCCCTCCTTGGTCATTGACATACCAGGCTGGTTGGTGCCCCTAGGCACTGCGCTGGTTTCCTCTTCCAAGCTTCTGTCTTTAGCTGGGTTCAGTTAAAAGCCCTTGGCTCAGCTTCACTTCTTCACCTCCTTTCCACCTCTCAACCCACTTCTGCCCCCACCCACAAGACCCCATCACCCATCCTCTTCCTCACATGTCTCAGTCCATCTGCCTTTTCATTCACTTCACTATCTTCTCAAATGTATTTCTTTTATTTATTTGAGAGACAGAGACATTTCCCATCCCTGGTTCACTCCCTAAATGCCCACAACAGCAAGCTAGGCTTGGCTGAAGCTGGGAGCCTGGAACTCAATCTGGGTTTCCTGTGTAGTAACAGAGACCCAACAACTTGTCACCTTCTGCCTCCCCGGGTGCATATAGGTGGGAAGCTGGAATCACAAGCAGAGCTGGTACTTGAATCCAGACACTCTGATGTGAGATGTGAATGTCTTGGCCAGGATGTGGGCAACAACTGCTGTGCCAAATGCCTGTACACCTCGCCCACCCCAGAATGTGTATTTCTAATGAGTTACCAGGTGATGTTAGGGCTGCCGATCCACAGACCATACTTTGAGAACCAAAGACTTAGAACAATCCTGGCTCAGAATGGAGAAACTGATAAACATTCATTTACAACTCTGATTCTTCTTGAACTGCCTCTAAAAGTGAATAAATGAAATAATATTCCTTATATTAGTATTTTCTAATGTCTTTAGAGAGCACCTCTTCACTTACCGGAGAAACTAAGAGAGAGATCTCCCATTTGGATGATGGGTAGACAGGAGTGAACAAGGCAAAAGAAACCTTTATTTATTTTTTTATTGTGGTAAAATATACATGAGATAAAATGTGCCACATTAATCATAATCACCTTATACAGTATGTATGTACTATACTATGTATGTTCACTTTATTGTGCCATAAATCTCCAGATCTCTTTCCACTTGCAAAACTGGAACTCTAGACCATGATAAAATTCCTTATTTCTCCCATTCCCACAAAACATTTTGTTCTACACATTAGCTTGCACCCAGCTAAAGTGAGTCATCTTTGGAATTAGCACTTTGTAGTCTCAATTTGATGATTGGCACCACAATCCCTCACTCACCAGCTCAGAAGATGGGCAGTTACTCTTCACTTGATCATAGCGAAAAGGCCAAGGAACGATGGGCACTTACTCTTGACTCTTTGTCCCTTTCCCCCAAGGTTACTCATCCAACAACCTCTGTTTATGAAATCAAAAGGTGACTGGCATTGTGGTGTAGTGGGTTAAGCTACCACCTGCAATTCTGGCATCCCATATGAGAGCCAGTTGGAATCCTGGCTGCTCCACTTCTGATCCAGCTCCCTGCTAATGCACCTGAACCAGTGGATGGAAGGGTCTCTCTCGCCTGCTTGCTCGCTCTTCTCCCCCACCCTCATAACTCTGCATTTCAAATTAATAAATAAATCTTTTTTGAAAAATGAAGTTGATAGATGGCAACAAGAGAAACATCTAGAATGTTCATTTTATAGGAATTAGCCTGAACCTGTTCCATGCATGGCTTTGTGGTCTTAGATAAGCTATTTAGTCTCTCAGAGCCTTGTTTTCCTGGTGACTAGAAAACATTGGATCCAATCATGCTTCTCAAATGGATTTAATTGTAGAGAACCTAGGAGTTTGGTACTGCACAGGAGCAGTTTTGTAAGTCCTGGTACTTTTCATCTGGTCATATCAGTTAGGAAACATTTTCACTTGTAGGATCTCTCATTATACCACAAAGAATAAATATGAAAAAAGCACTATGATATTACATGGCCATGAGAAAAACAAATCATGGAACATAACATGCCTAGCTCATTCCAGTATTCTGCTTACATTTGCTCCTTTACAGACCAACCAAAGAAGGTATCAGAGGCTTAGGGAAGTTTGGAGGGAGGTGTTTGGCTAAATTATATCTTCTACTCTTTTCTTTGCAACTTGAGAAAGACTACCATGTAATGTATTGTGTACTAATTAGTACAAAGGAGTAGTTCTTTGGAGTAAAGTTTGAGACCTTTTCTCCTGTCTGAAAATATTCATCCTTTGAGAAGCACTGCCACCAAGTGGCAGGTCCTGGTCATGTCATCCCATCTATTCCCTTTAGCCACCCAGGAAAGAGGTCATTTTAAGATTACTTAAACTTTCCTTTGGTGGGGTGAAACAGCTGCCTCTTCCAGCATCTGATTTCAAGAATAATTTCACACTGTCACTCAGACAATTTCAAAGCTTCGCTTGGAGAGTGCCCTGTTTGAAGATCAGGGCTGTTTTTCTTGCTCAATGCACTATCCCCTGATCTTCAAAAATGACACAGGATTGGGACCAGCATTGTGGCACAGCAGGTCAAACTGCTGCCTCCAACACAGGCATCCCATCTGGGCACTGGTTCGTGTCCCGGCTGCTCCACTTCTGATCCAGCTTCCTGCTAATGTACTTGGGAAAGCAGCAGACAATGGCCCAAATACTTGGGCCTCTGCCACCCACATGGGAGAACCAGAAAAATCTCCTGGCTTCCTCCTTATCCAGGCCCAACCACTGGGGCCATCTGGGGAGTGAACCAGAGGAATGGAACCTCTCTCTGACTCTCCCTCTCTCTGTATAACTCTGTCCTTCAAATAAATAAAATAAATCTTTTTTAAAAAAATGACACAGGACCTAAAACATAGTGAGTACTTAGTAAGTAACTATTGAATGAGGCATTAAAATACTATGATCTAAAATTTAAAAGCAAAAAATAAATAAATAAAATTTAAAAGCAACCAGAGCCTTCCCCCAAGGCATAGCAGCATATAACATAACTACTTTGTGTACAGAAGCTCCTTAATCACAACTTTGGGGAACCTCAAATACCTACATGAAAATATTCCCACTCCTCCCCAAACCTCAAGCACCTATTTTAAGCCTATGCTAGACACAGAGAATATCCTGATCAATGAAAGGCAGTCTTGCTCTCAGAAAGCTTCCCATTGCCAGCTGGAGACAGGCACACAGACAAGTATGTGCAGCATGTAGTGTGTCCAGGAGGCTATGGGATAAGGGAAGAGAAGCTGACTGTGGCCGGGGGGTGTAGGAGGATGGGGGGTGGAGAGCGGGGATTGGAGGGGAATGATTCATGAATGAATTTCAATCAGGCTGGCACAGGGAGGAAATGGCATTCCAGGTATGTGTAGGGGCTTGATAAGGCAGGTTGTGCTTGGGGAACTGAAAGTAGGTCAGAGTACAGGGTGAGAGGTGTGGGGAGTGGCCACAAAGAAGGCTGGAAGTTGAATAAGGAGCAAAAGGCCTTGAATGTTCCATTCAGAGTTTAGCTGGGACGAACCGGGCAGCTGGGGAGAGAGGGGGGTTGTTAAACAGGAGGGTGATATGGTCAGATAGACGCCTGAGAAAGATTATCCTAGCAGTGTGTGAAGGATGAATTGGAAGGGGATTAGACTGGACACAAGAAGACCAGTTGTCTGAGTGGGAGATTATGGGAAGCTGAATTAGGTCAATGGCAGCAACACTGGAGAGGAGGGAATGGATTGAAAAGAAGAGGCAACATTGACAAGGCTTGTTGGATGATGAACTGTGATGGGCAAAGGAGAGTAGGCTCAATGTGACGCCAGTGCCTTCCATGTCTGTGGGCCAGTGAGTGATGGATTGTGATGCTATTCCACACAACTGAGAATACAAGTCATTACTTCCAATTACGGATTCATTTTAGCTCAGCACAGGATAAAGGGTTTTCCCTTCATAGCTCACCCCTTGTCTACCCAGTGTCCAAACTGGAGCTCTCTCTTAGTTTTTCTGGTATAAAACCAGGTATCCCCCAGACCCAGGCAGGCATCTCCATTCCATTCCCCAGCTGCCTATTCTTGCAGGCAGTTTGTTTTTTATATTCCATTCACATATTTTCCCTTCAATGCCCTTTTCCTTCCTGGCTGCCTACCAGGAAAAATTTATAAGGGAAATAAGTCCCTCTGCTCTGCTGTATTCAATTTTTCCTCAAGCTTTCTACTTTGCTTTTTGTAGCAACCCAAGTGTTTTCATGTCCCTTCCCTGTCCAAAGTCCATTAGAAACTTAATGAGTTGGTGATGCAAGTAGTGTTTATTTAGACATTAGCATCTCTAGAACTTGGCCAAGTACTTCAATCAAATATATCTCAATCGGTTTAGGAAAACTCTACCCATGTATGCATGTCTGGGGGAATGAATCCTACCATGGAAACACACAGTCTACTCTGTCCCTATTTTGTATTAAATTTCAGCACCTGCTTATGGATTTGCTAATGCCCAAGCCCCTTCAGTTTTGACAGATAAGTCAACTATTCCTAGAAGGGCTAGGAAACCTGTCAACTGGAAGTAGATCATAACAAACCTTGAACTTTATTTATTTTTTTAAAGACTTATTTTCTTTATTTGAAAGAATTACAGAGAGAGGTAGTGACAGAAAGAGAGGTCTTCCATCTGCTTGTTCACTCCCCAGATGGCCACAACAGCCAGAGCTGAGCTGATCTGAAGCCAGGAGCCAAGAGCTTCCTCTGGGTCTCCCACGTGGATGCAGGGGGCCAAGGACTTGGGCTATCCTCTACTGCTTTCCCAGGCCATTGCAGAGAGCTGGATTGGAAGTGGAGTAGCTGGGACTCAAACCAGTGCCCATATGGGACACCAGCGCTTCAGGCTAGGGCTTTAACCCGCTGCATCATGGTGCCAGCCCCAAACCTTGAACTTTAGACTTCACCCCATAAACCTTTATTGGGCATTGTAGTAGATTATTAGAGCAGTCATGGCTGTTTGTGTCCTCTCCCTTTTCCAATATGATTTTGCTGCACCTCCTGCTTAATCCTTAATTTCTGGGCTACGCTTGTTATTTGCATTGATCAACAGAATGTAGTGAAAGAAACGTTGTATAGCTTCTTATTTATTTATTTGAAAAGCAGAGAGGCAGAATGAGAGAATGAAAGAAGAGAGAGAGACAACAATCTTCCATCCACTGGTTTATTCCCCAAATGTCTACAAGAGTTGAGCCAGAGAAGCCAGGAACCCAGAACTCCACTGGGATCTCCCACGTGGGTGGCAGGTTCTTAATACCTGAGCTACCATTTGCTGTTACCAAGGGTGTGCAGTAGTAGAAAGCTGGATCAGAAGTAGAATAACCCATTCTCAAACCAGGCACTCTGATACAGGATGCAGGCATCCCAAGTGGCATTTTAACCACTGCGCCAGAGGCCTACTCCAACTCTGCATAGCTTCTACAGCTATCCTTAAAGGACTTGGTCACTTTTACGCCTGTAATTTTTTTTTTTAAATTTTTGACAGGCAGAGTGGATAGTGAGAGAGAGAGAGAGAAAGGTCTTCCTTTGCCGTTGGTTCACCCTCCAATGGCCGCTGCAGCCGGCGCGTTGCGGCCGGCGCACCGCGCTGATCCAAAGGCAGAAGCCAGGTATTTATCCTGGTCTCCCATGGGGTGCAGGGCCCAAGCACTTGGGCCATCCTCCACTGCACTCCCGGGCCATAGCAGAGAGCTGGACTGGAAGAGGGGCAACCGGGACAGAATCTGGTGCCCCAACCGGGCTAGAACCCGGTGTACCGGTGGAGGATTAGCCTAGTGAGCCATGGCGCCGGCCATGCCTATAATCTTAGAACATTGCTGCCACTGTTTAAGAAGCAAAGTTATTCTGTTGTATCAGCCACATAGAAAAGAATCTAGACATGTTAGCCAACAGCTAATTGCCACAGGTCACCACCTTGAACCATCCAGTCCCCTTGAGCCTCCAGATGAATGCAACCGAATGAGTGACCAAAAGTGAGACCAGCTAAGCCCAGTCAAATTTAACAAATCTGTGGGCAAACAAATTATCATTGTTTTAAGCCACTACATTTTCTTGTGGTTTGTTATGCAGCAAAAGATAAAACAAGCTCCCATGTCAGGTGTTATGGTACAGTGGGTTAAGCCACCACCGGGACACCTGCATCCCACATCAGAGTGCCTGGTCTGAGTCCTGGCTACTCCACTTCAGACCCAGCTTCCTGCTGGAGACAGTTCCAGGCTCCTGGCTTCAGCCTGACCCAGCCCTGGATGTTGCAGGCATTTGGGGAGTAAATTGGCTCTGTGGCACGGTAGGTTAAACCTCCGCCTGTGGTACCAGCATCCCATATGGGTCCCAGTTTGAGTCCCAGCTGACCTACTTCCAATTCAGCTCCCTGCTGATGGCCTGAGGAAGCAGTGGAAGACGGCCCAAGTGCTTGGGAGCCTACACCTGTGTGGAAGACCTGGAAGAAGCTCTTGACTTCAGATCGGCCCAGCTCTGGCCATTGCAACCATTTAGAGAGTGAACCAGTGGATGGAAGACCTCTCTGTCTCTCCCTCTCTCTGTCTGAACACTGCCTCTCAAATAAATAAATAAATCTTTTTAAAAAAAATTACCCCTCTCCTTTCAGCTTGATGAAAATAAATAAATAAACACTTAAAAAAATCTTCCATCACAAATTGGCATAAAGGATACAGTTTTATTTTATTTTATTTTATTTTATTTTATTTTACTTAATATATAGAGAGAAGCAGGAACTCAATCATTTGTGCCATGATTGTTACCTCCCAGGATCTGCATTAGCAGCAGCTGGAGTCAGAAGATGAAACCAGCAATCAAACCCATGTACTTTGAGTGGGATGTGGACATATTTAATTTTTTTAGATTTATTTTATTTTGAAAGGCAGAGTACAGAGAGAGAGAGGGAGAGGCAGAAAGAGAAATCTTCCGTCCGCTGGTTCACTCCCCAAATGGCCACAGTGGCCAAAACCAGCAGCCAGGAGCTTCTTTCAGGTTTCTCACAAGAGTGCAGGGGCCCAAGGACTTGGGCCTTCCTCTGCTGCTTTCTCAGGTACATTAGTAGGGAGCGGGATCAGAAATGGAGCAGCTAAGACTCGAACTGGTACCCAAAAGGGATGCCAGCATTGCAGGCGGCAGCTTTACCCATTAAGCCACAACACCAGCCCCATGATGTGGATGCCTTAACCACTAGGCTAAACACACACTCTAGGGATACAGTTTTGGAAAAAGTTGCTATTCATATGAAGAGTACACTATTGTAGCAAAAAAGCATACAACAGGCAAGAAAATGTCAGTTAGAATTAAAAGCTTTGAAGAAAATAAAGAATAATCATAGGTTATAGGGTGACAGGTGTAGGTGTAGTTAGGGGCTAAAGAGAATAGCTGGTACATTAGAAAAATTAAACCTTGGAAGAAAATATGGAAATATTCTAAGTTCCTACTTAGCAAAGAGGTGTTCATGACTGATGGCTCTCTATCAACTGTCGGAAAGTTTTTCCATGATCCTAACCCAGATTCTTCCAACTGGGTTAAAATCCATTTATAGAATCATAGAAGGTCACTCTGGAAGAAACTTTAGACATCAGCTTGTCCTGTCGACACATAAATGAACTGAATCCTAGGGGAAGTATTACACTGCGTCTAATTTACTTGAATACTATAATATGGCATAATATTAAATGTGATTTATGTAAATAACATATGTATGGATTATAGCATTTTAATATTTTACATATTAAACTGCTTAACACTAGAAAGTTTAACATGCGTATGTATTAATTAGTTTTAGTTAAACCTGGGGGCCTTTAGTTAAAATTTAAAGTGCCCTGATAAGATATATATACTCTGAGAGTGATTAGTAAGTATCTGAGAAATGCCAGGTAATGGTCTGTAGTCCAGTAGCAATTTTACTACAAGAACTTCAACTGTCTGGGCTGGCGCTGTGGTGTGGTAGACTAAGCTTCCACCTACGGTGCCAGCGTGCCATATGGGCGCCAGTTTTAGTTCTGGCTGCTCCTCTTCCAATCCAGCTCTCAGCAATGCCTGGGAAAGCAGTAGAAGATGGCCCAAGCGCTTGGGCCCCTGCACCTGTGTGGGAGACCTGGAAGAAACTCCTGGCTCCTGGTTTCAGATCGGCCCACGTCCAGCCATTGCAGCCAACCAGGGAGTGAACTAGCGGATGGAAGAACTTTCTCTCTGTCTCTCCCTCTCACTGTCTGTAACTCTACCTCTCAAATAAATAAATAAATAAATAAAATCTTTTTTTTTTTAAAAAAAGAACTTCAACTGTATCTATCTTTAGCTGAAGATAAAGGCTAGAACCTATTCAGTGCTTCTCTCCCCATTAGTGGAGAGCCTTGTCACTTGATTCTGATTAGAAAGCTAACTACATCCTGTTCTAGAATATTGTCTTGCATATCTAAAATAAACCTTTCATGCAAGGCACTTGACAAAGTACATAGGTGGATGGAGAGCTGGGGCTTTGCTGACCTTACAAGTTGTATGACTGGTTTTGCCTGCTTGTTAATAAATATTTGAACAAGTGGTGGATTTCAGTCTGAGACTTGCTTTCATTGTAATAACACACAACTTAGTAGTAAGGCTTGGGGGAAGAACATGCAGCCTGTCTTTTGTTGTTGGAGGGCATTGATACCTGCTGTCCACTCCTGCAATGACAACAAAAGCAATAAACCTATTCAATAATTAGTAAATAAATATAACTAGTAAATAAATATATGTTAATAAAACTAATTTATAGGGCTAGTGTTGTGGCATGGAGGGTTAAGCCTCTGCCTGCAATGCTGACATCCCTTATGGGCACCAGTTGGCATCCTGGCTGTTCCACTTCCAATCCAGCTCCCTGATAATGCACCTGGGAAACCAGCAGAAGATGGCCCTAGTGCTTGGGCCCCTGCACTCATGTGGAAGATCTGGATGTGGTGTCTGGCTCCTGGCTTTGGCCTGGCCCAGCCATGGCCATTGAGGATAAAGATCTCTATCTCTCCTTCTCTCTCTCTCTAAGTCTGACTTGCTTTCTGTGTTTTGTTTTGTTTTGTTTTTTTAAGATTTCATTTATTGAAAGGCAGAGTTACAGAGAAAGGAGAGAGAGAGAGAGAGAGAGAGAGAGGAGAGAAAGAGAGATAGATCTTCCATCTGCTGGTTCATTCCCCAAAATGGCCACAATGGCCAAGGCTGGGCCAGGCCAAAGCCAGGAGCCTGGAGCTTCTTCCGGGTCTCCTACATGGTTGCAGGGACCTAAGGACCTGATTCATCTTCCATTGTTTTCCCAGGCACATTAGCAGGGAGCTGGATCAGAAGTGGAGCAGCCAAGACTCGAACCAGCTTCCATATAGGATGCTAGTGCTGCAGGTGGCAGCTTTACCTGTTCACTATAGCACCGGCCTCTTTACCTTTGTTTTTAAAGGATTTTTTTCTTCTAGCATTTTAAAAGGCAGAGTGACAGAGACAGAAAGAGTTCTACACACTCGTTCACTCCCCAAATACCCACAACTGTAGGGTAGGTGAGGATCCCAAAATTCCATCCAGTTCTTCTACATGGGAGGCAGGGACCCAAGTACTTGAGTCATTGTCAGCTGCCTCCCATGGTGCAAAGTAGAAAGAAGCTAGATTAGAAGTAGAGTATGGCCGGCGCCACAGCTCACTAGGCTAATCCTCTGCCTGTGTGGCGCCGGCACCCTGGGTTCTAGTCCTGGTTGAGGCACTGGTTCTGTCCTGGTTGCTCCTCTTCCAGTTCAGCTTTCTGCTGTGGCCCGGGAAGGCAGTGGAGGATGGCCCAAGTGCTTGGGCTCTGCACCCTCATGGGAGACCAAGAGGAAGCACCTGGTTCCTGGCTTCGGATCGGCCGGCTGTAGTGGCCATTAGGGGAGTGAACCAACAGAAGGAAGACCTTTCCTCTCTGTCTCTCTTTCTCTCTCTCTCACTGTCTAACTCTGCCTGTCCAAAAAAAAAAAAAAAAAAAGTGGAGTAGCTGGGACTCAAACCAGCTACTCCAATAGAGGATGTAGGTGTCCCAAATGGTGACTTAACCCTCTGTGCCAAATGCCCACTCCTCTTCAAGCAGTTTAAAGGTGCTATCCATGGTCTCCTGGTCTTTGTTTCTGGTAACTTGTCCTCCCTTTGTTCTCTTGGACAAGATACATCTTTTTTCCACTGGCTACTTTTTTTTTTTTTTAAAGATTTATTTATTTTATTTGAAAGGCAGACTTACAGAGAGGCAGAGGCAGAGAGAGAGGTCTTTCATCCACTGGTTCACTCCTCAAATGGCTGCAATGGCCAGAGCTGGGCAGATCGGAAGCCAGGAGCCAGGAGCATCTTCTGGGTCTCCCAAGTGACTACAGGGGCCCAAGGACTTAGACCATCTTCTGCTGCTTTCCCAGGCTATAACAGAGAGCTGGATAGGAAGTGGAGCAGCAGGGACTTGAACCAGCATCCATATGGAATTCCAGCACTGCAGGCAGTGGCTTTACTTGCTATGGCACAGCGCCAGCCCCTCCTCTGGTTACTTTTAAAATATTATCTTTATCTTTGGTTTTGAGTAGTTTGACTGTTATTGTGTCTGGGTGTGGTTTTATATGTAATTATCCTGCTAAGGATTTGTTGAGCTTCTTAGCTCTGTGCATTCTAACTTTCATCAATTTTAGAAAATCTCAGCCACTATTTCTTCAAATCCTTCTTTTGATGATTTTGTCTCCCCTCTCCATCTGGGACTCCAATTACACATATGTTAGAATATTTGATATTGTCTCAGTTCTTAGACACACTGTTCCGTATTCTCACTCTTTTTTGCTCTGTGTATTTTAGCTTGAATAATTTATACTGACCTGTCTTCAAGCATATTGATTGTCTCTCTGCTGTGTTCAGTCTGCTGCTAAGCCATTGAAAAACATCTTTCATTTCATATATCTTGTTTTCATTCTGTCACCTCCATGTGATTCTTTTTTTATAGTCTCCGCCTCCTTGCTGAAATTCTCCATATGTCCATGCATTTTATCCACCTTTATCACTAACACCATTACATATTTATCAGAGCTATTTTAAGGTCCTTATCTCATCATTTAAAATCTGAGCTGTCACTTCATCCGATTCTCATGCTGTTTCCTCTGTTCGAAGCTTTTTTTTTGTTCTTTATGTGTCTCACAATATTTTTTTTATTATATGCAAGATATTTTGTGTAAAAGAATTGTAGACACTAATAAAATGTAGAAAAAGGTAAGCCCTCTTTTGTCAAATCACTAGTGTGCGGGAAAATAGTTGATGTCACCTGTAGCTGGGCTGGATCTGAGTTTTGTTGCAGCTTTAGTTACATTCAGTTCAGCAGTGACTTTAAGTGGTTTGGGGGAAGATCACAGCTCTCCCTTCTGCGGAGCTTGGACTCAGCATCAGCTGAGTAAAGTCTAGTAAAGTCTTCATGCCTTAAGATGGATTGCCAGTATTCTGAATTGTAGAAAATCTTCTTCTTCACAACTTAACTGCTAGATGTGGGTCACTTGAGATTTAAATTTCATCCTTGATTTTCTTTTCTTTTTTTAAGAAAGATCTATTTGTTTGAAAAGCAGAATGTCAGAAAGAGGAGAGAGGAGAGGAAGAGAGAGAGAGACAGAGAGACAGAGCAAGACAAAGATCTTTCATCTGCTGGTTCACTCCCCAAATGTCCACACTAGACAGGATTAGGCCAGGCAAGAGCCAGGAAGTCCATCCAGGTCTTTCACATGGGTGCTGCCTCCTGGAGTGGCATTAGTAGGAAACTGGCATTGGAAACAAAGCCTTGACTCAAACCCAGGCGGTGTGATATGGGATGTAAACATTACAACTGGCAGCTAAACTGCTAGGCCAGAGGCCCACCCTGATAGTTAATTTATAATCATTTATTCTCTAAATTGTTGGAATAATGCTCGCTTATAATAAGCATTACGAAAATATTTTCAATTATTATAGCACCAATTTTGGCAGGTTCAGAAACACTAGCAGGTGTGGACAATGATATAAATTAAAATTTGTGACCTAAGTCACCCTTACCCACTCTATATTCACACTCTCAGCCTAAAGTTTCCAAATATTTCCCTGTGTAATTTGGTTATTCCTTTTCTTTTCTTTTCTCTTTAAAGGTTTATTTATTTATTTGAAAGTCAGTTGAATAGAGAGAGCAGGAGAGGCAGAGAGGCAGAGAGAGAGAGAGAGAGTGAGAGAGGTCTTTTATCCGCTGGTCCACTCCCCAAATGGCTGCAAGGGTCAGAGCTGCACTGATCTGAAGCCAGGAGCCAGGAGCTTCCTCCAGGTCTGCCACGCAGGTGCAGGGGCCCAAGCACTTATGCCACCTTCTACTGCTTTCCCAGGCCACAGCAGAGAGCTGGATCAGAAGTGGAGCAGCCAGGACTCAAACCGCCACCCATATGGGATGCCGGCACTGCAGGTGGCAGCTTTACCTGATAGCCACAGTGCTGGCCCCAGTTATTCCTTTGCTTGATTGCCATTGCTCTAAGGACTAAATACAATTAGGCATATATTCCTACTATGTGGATCTTGTGGATGTAGGTGGCTTGAGAATAGGAGATGACTCTGTCATCAGGTAGCTGGAAAATAGGTGGATGGAAAAGGCAGAAATACTTCTGATCCAGTTCTAGCCTCTGGGGAAAAAAGTGAAATAAAATAAGGGCTACTCTGGAATATCAGAGGCACCAAGAACTCCAAGGACTGTGGATTCTACAGGGATGCACTAACATCTTGCCTGAAATTCTGGTCCCAGAACTTAGAAATTTGCTATACATTCAGTGATCTCAAAATACGGGTGTTAAGGAGGAAAAGTGGTGGTTTGAGCACATATGTTTATCTCCTCTCCTTCCTGGTGTCTCACAAAAATAAGAGCAAGTGGATAAAACCAGAATAAACCCACAAGGATAAAGAGAGTGGGAAGAGCCAGCAGAGAATGAGAAGATAGAAAGCTAAGTGGAAAAATGAGCTGTGCTAAGAAAGCCGTACACCAAGTTTCTGCAGGGGTGGTGCTAATGAGAAGCAAACCATTTCCTGCCATGGAGCTCCAGCTGAGCTCAAGTAGTAGAGGACCCAGAAACCCAAAGAGAAAGACCCAGGGAGAAGAATAGATTGAAGACAAGAGGCTTGATTGGAAGTCCCTGAAAGGATCGGCTGGTGTTCAGGGCCCTCTGCAATCTTGCACTTGTCAGATGACTGCTCTTCGCTGGCTGGAGTCTGGGGGTCAAGTCTGTCCATGGAGCACTTGAACCAGAGGGCTGCTTTCCAAGACAAAAGATTGTTTCTTGGAACTCTACATCCAGAATCATAAGACCATAGGCTCCTCTGCTCCCACGATCTCCTGATGGTTGTGGCTAGGGTATTCCCTCCCTAAGCAAGAAAATAGGAGATTCTCTGGACAAATTGAACATCCCAGGATAAATATCCTAAAGTTGGAGCTTCTATGATGAAAAGTCATAACCAACAACACTGAAAGTCTCTAAAAAGACCCCTGCAAGGCCTAGTTAATTTCTCAGCATTTCCTGTCTAAGAGAGGAACTGCTGGAGTGGCTTCCCTTTCTGAGAAGGGCCTTGGGCACAGGGATGCAGACACCTGGGGCACAGATGGCACTGAATTTTAGAACTATCCTTTACTGCCTCTCTTTTTCTCGTATGCTATATTCAGTCCATCAGCCACCTCTCTCTTCAAAGCAGTCAGAATCCACAGCCACCAAGCTTCAGTGTGGCCAGCTTCACCTTCACTTGCATTGCTGCAATAGCCCAGGGCTTGGTCTCCCTGATTCCACCTTGCTCCCTTTATGGGTTTCCTAGATCTGCTATAACAATGCACAAAAATGGAATCACTTAAAACAACAAAATGCTTTGTCTCACAGTTCTAGAGGCAAGAAGTCTGAGCTCAGTTCCCCCAGGGGACTCTTCCTCGCCTCTTTGTAGTTGCTGGTGCTTTCCTTGTGCCTTTGACATTCTCTAGTTTGTGTTTGCGCCACTCCAATCCTCCATCAGGATGTGGTACGCTCTCAGTGTCTCTTCAAACAGTCTTCTCTCCATGGATGTCTCTGTGTTCAATTTTCCCCTTTTGTAAGGATATCAGTTGTATTGGGTAAAGGGCCAACATTATACCTCATCTTAACTATGTTAGCAAAGACCCTATTTCCAAATAAAGTCACATTCTGAGGTGCTGGAGGCCAGGACTTCAATGTATATACTCTAGGGATGTGGTTCAACCCACAACACTCCCCCCAGTAGTCTATTTTGATTATTATTTTTAAGACTTAATTATTTATTTGAAAGGCAGAGTTACAGAGAGAGGGAGAAAGAAAGATTTTCCATCCTTTGGTTCTCTCCCCAAATGG
The DNA here is from genome assembly GCF_033115175.1 of Lepus europaeus. Classification (NCBI taxonomy): domain Eukaryota; kingdom Metazoa; phylum Chordata; class Mammalia; order Lagomorpha; family Leporidae; genus Lepus; species Lepus europaeus. The sequence continues at coordinate 27,848,855 of NC_084831.1, forward strand.
CTGCAACAGCCAGGGCTAGGCAAGGCCAAGGCCAAGGCCAGGAGCCTGGAAATCCATCTGGGTCTCCCACACGGATGGCAGAGGCCCAAGCACTTGAGCTATCTTCCTCTACTTTCTCAAGCACATTAGCAAGGAGCTGAATCAGAAGCAGAGCAGCAGGGATTTGAACTGGTGCTCATATGGGATACTGGCACTGCAGGTGGTGGCAGCTTAACACAGTGCTGGCTCCTTGTAATCCTGTTAAAGCTCAAGTGATGTCACGTTATTCCTGCTCAAACCTTTCTAGTTGTTTCCCAATTAATCCAGAGAAAAGTCCTGATCTATAGGCCCTAATTGTCAGCCTGCCCAGCACCTCCTCGCTGACTTTATCCCTCATCAGTTTCAGTCTACTGTCCGCCTTGCAATAATACAGCGAACTATGCTCAGACAGAAGATTAAATCAAAGTCTGTATGTTGAAGGGTGATGCCCTCAGCCCCTTCCTTCACTCAGTCTGAGTACGAACCACATTGATCTCTCTCATTTGGGAGACTGGAGGGCTTTCCCCAGAGAAGCGGGGAAGCCAAGGGCTCAGGAAAGTCCAGAACACAGATAGCTGAGGGTCCTGCAATGAAAATGCCCAAATAGATCACAAGTGAAACCTGCTGGAAAATAAGTCCTGCCGGAGCTGGCACTGTAACACAGTGGATTAAATCACTGCCTGCAACACCAGCATCACCACATGAGCACCGTCCCGGCTGCTCCTCTTCTGATGCAGCTCCCTGCTGGTGCTGTGGTCATCTGGGGAGTGAGCCCTGTTGCATGGAAATCCCTCTGCGACTCTCTGCCTTTCAAATTAATAAATAAAACTAAAAAAAAAAAAAAAAGAAAAAGAAAAAAGAAAAAGGCAAAGACAGCGTGTCTATATATGCAAAAATTGTATTTAATCTTTTTTATTTATTTATTTGAAAGTCAGAGTTACGGGGCTGACGCTGTGGCACAGCGGGTTAATGCCCTGGCCTGAAGCACCGGCATCCCATATGGGCGCTGGTTCAGGTCCTGGCTGCTCCACTTCCGATCCAGCTCTCTGCTATGGCCTGGGAAGGCAACAGAAGATGGCCCAAGTCCTTGGGCCTCTGCACCCATGTAGGAGACCCTGAAGAAGCTCCTGGCTCCTGGCTTCGGATCGGCGCTGTTCCGGCTGTTGCGGCCAATTGGGGAGTGAACCAGCAGATGGAAGACCTCTCTATCTCTCTCTCTCTCTCTCTCTCTGCCTCTCCTCTCTCTGTGTAACTCTGACTTTCAAATAAACAAATAAATCTTAAAAAAAAAAAAGAAAGAAAGAAAGTCAGAGTTACAGAGAGAGGAGAGGCAGAGAGAGAGAGAGAGAGAGAGGTCTTCCATCTGCTGGTTCACTCCCCAATTGGCCGCAACAGCAGGAGCCACGCCAATTGAAAGCCAGGATCCAGGAGCTTCTTTCAGGTTTCCCACGTGGGTGCAGGGGCCCAAGGACGTGGGCCATCTTCTGCTGCCTTCCCAGGCCATAGCAGAGAGCTGGATCAGAAATGGAGCAGCTGGGACCCGAACCAGTGCCCATATGGGATGCTGGCGCTTCAGGCCAGGGTGTTAACCCACTGCACCACAGCGCCAGCCAGCCCCTGTATTTAACTTTTTAAAAATGCTTCATTCTAGGCCGGTGCCGCGGCTCAACAGGCTAATCCTCCGCCTTGCGGCGCCGGCACACCGGGTTCTAGTCCCGGTCGGGGCACCGATCCTGTCCCGGTTGCCCCTCTTCCAGGCCAGCTCTCTGCTGTGGCCAGGGAGTGCAGTGGAGGATGGCCCAAGTCCTTGGGCCCTGCACCCCATGGGAGACCAGGATAAACACCTGGCTCCTGCCATCGGATCAGCGCAGTGCGCCGGCCGCAGCGCACCAACCGCGGCGGCCATTGGAGGGTGAACCAACGGCGGAAGGAAGACCTTTCTCTCTGTCTCTCTCTCACTGTCCACTCTGCCTGTCAAAAATTAAAAAAAAAAAAAAGCTTCATTCTACAATGTAAATGGATAACCTAGGATCACCAGACATTCAAGAAAGGTGCCCAAAAGGAAAAACAGAGACAATCCCCTGAAAGTCAGTCTGGGGAATCAGAATCAGTGCAGGAAGCAGAAAAAAAAAAAAAACACAAATCCCATAGCTGAGATCCTTGTAAATGAAAGATATTATATCCATAGATAAGTAAGTACATGAAACTTTAAAAGCCCTTGAATATTAAAGAATATGATGGCCAACATTTTTCAGATTCAAAGTGTTGGAACACAGTTGAGAAAAAAAGTAACAATGCCTTCAATATTCTGAGAAAAATTTTTTTTCATCCTCTTGAAAGGTGAAGTGACTGGGCTGGCATGGTGGCTCAGCGGGCTAAGCCAGCGTCTGCAACACCAGAATCCCTATATGAGCTGCAGGTTGGAGTCCCAGCTGCTTCACTTCTGATCCAGCTCTCTGCTAATGCATCTGGGAAAGTGGAGGCTCAGTACTTGCACCCTGTGAGTGGGAGACCCTGATGGAGTTCCAAGCTCTTGGCTTCAGCATAGCCCAGCCCTGCATTGCATCCTGGGAGGCAGCGAGTGATGACTCAATTAGTTAGGTCCCTGTCACACACATGGGAGACCCAGACTGAGTACCCAGTCCCTGGCTTTTGCTTGGCTCAGGCCCAGCTATTGCAGGCACTTGGGGAGTGAACCAGTGAATGGGAGTTCTCTCTCTCTCTCACTCTCTCTCTCTCTCTCTTGCTCACTCTGTCTCCCAATGTCTCTCTGCCTTTCAAATTAATATAATAAATTTAATCAATTTTGAGAGAGCCACCTCTGTTCAACATCACACTAGATATTCTAGCCAGGGTAATTAAGCAAGAAAAAGCATCCATACTGGAAAGAAAGAAGTGAAACAATCTCTGTCTGCAGATGAAGTGATTTCATATACAGAAAATCCTAAATAATCCACATCAAAAAAGCCTGTTAGAGATAATAAATGAGTTTAATAAGTTTGCAGATACAATCAATGAGCAGAAGCCAGTGTTGCGGTCTAATTTGTTAAACTGCTGCCTTGAACACTGGCATCCTATATGGGCACCAGTCTGAGTTGTGGGTGCTCTGTTTCAATCCAGCTCCTGCTAATGTGCTGGGAAAGCAGTAGAAAATGACCTAAGTCCTTGGACCGCTGCCACCCACATGGGAAACCTGGATGAAGCTCCTGGCTCCTGGTTTCAGCCTGGTCCAGCCCTGACTGTTGTGGTCATCTGGGAAATGAACCAGATGATGAAAGATTTGTCTCTTTCTCTCTCTCTCTCTCTGTGTGTGTAACTCTGCCTTTCAAATAAATACAATAGATCTTTTGATTTTTAAAAAATGAACAATCTGAAAATGAAATTAAGAAAATGATTTATTTCCTGGGGCCACCACTGTAGCGCGGTAGGTTAACCCTCCACCTGTGGCACCAGCATCCCAAATAGGCGCCATTTCTAGTCCCAGCTGCTCTACTTCTGATCCAGCTCTCTGTTATGGCCTGGGAAAGCAATAGAAGATGGTCCAGGTGTTTGGGCCACTGCACCCATGTGGGAGGCCTGGAGAAAACTCCTGGCTCCTGGCTTCGGATCGGCCCAGCTTCGACCACTGCGGCCATTTGGGGAGTAAACCAGTAGATGGAAGACCTCTCTCTCTCTCCTTCTCACTGTCTATAATTCTACCTCTCAAATAAATAAATAAAATATTTTTTAAAAAACAAAAAAAATATTTTCAACAACATCAAAATGAATGAAGTGCCCAGGAATAAATTTAACCAAAGAAGTAGGGAGATTTTTTTGTACACTAAAAATCATAAAACACTGTTGGAAAAAATAAAGAAGGCCTAAGGAAATGGAAAGATACTCAGTGTTCATAGATTGAAATACCTAACCTTATTCAAATGGCAGTACTCCCTAAATTTATCCACAGATTCAGTGCAATCTATTAAAATTCAACTGCCTTTTTCTTTCAGTTATGGGCAAGCCAGTCCTAAAATTCACATAGAAATCGAAGGAGGCTGGCGCCGCGGCTCAATAGGCTAATCCTCCGCCTTGCGGCGCCGGCACACCAGGTTCTAGTCCTGGTCGGGGCGCTGGATTCTGTCCCGGTTGCCCCTCTTCCAGGCCAGCTCTCTGCTATGGCCCGGGAGTGCAGTGGAGGATGGCCCAAGTGCTTGGGCCCTGCACCCGCATGGGAGACCAGGAGAAGCACCTGGCTCCTGGCTTCGAATCAGCACAATGCGCCAGCCGCAGCGGCCATTGGAGGGTGAACCAATGGTAAAGGAAGACCTTTCTTTCTCTCTCTCTCTCTCTCTCTCTCTCATTCTCTCACTCTCTCACTCTCTCACTGTCCACTCTGCCTGTCAAAAAAAAAAAAGAAATGGAAGGAATCCAGAATAGCCAAAACTATCTTGAAAAAGATGAATAAAGGTAGAGGACTTATATTTCCTAATTTGAAAATTTACTGAAAAGCTACAGTATTCAAGACAGTGTGGGGACCAGCGCTGTGGCGTAGTGGATGAGTGCTGGCATCCCATATGGGTGCTGGTTCGTGTCCCAGCTGCTTCACTTCCATTCCAGCTCTCTGTTATGGCCTGGGAAAGCAGTAGAGGACAGCCCAAGCTCCTGGCTCCTGGCTTCGGATCGGCGCGGCTCCAGCCATTGCGGCCATCTGGGGAATGAACCAGCAGATGGGAGACCTCTCTCTCTCTGCCTCTCCTCTCTCTGTATAACTCTGACTTTCAAGTAAATAAATAATTTTTTTTTTAAAGTGTGACACTGGCCTATGAGCAGACACAAGATTGATAGAATAGGATTAAGAGTTAAGAAATAAACTCTTACATAGTCAATCAATTTTTGACAAGTGTACCAAATCAGTCATTACGAAAAAAAATAGTCTTTTCAACAAATGGTGCTTAGACAACTGAGTATTCACCCTGGGAGACGGGTGAAGGCTCAACTAATTAGGTTTCTGCCATCCTCATAGGAGACTAGACTTTAGTCCCAGCTCTTGTCTCCAACTCCAACCCAGTCCTGGCCACTGCAGACATGTAGAGAGTGAACAAGTGCACAGGAGCACTCTTGCTCTCTTCTCTCTTTCTCTTCTCTCTCTCTCTCTCTCAAATAAAAAAATGGATAGAGAATCTAAATAGATATTTCTCTTTTTTGTAAAAAAAAAAAAAGAGGATTTATTGATTTATTTATTTGAAAGAGCTACAGAGAAAGGGACAGAGATCTTCCATCCACTGGTTCACTCTCCAAATAGCCACAACAGCCAAGGCTGGGTCTGGCCAAAGGCAGCAGCTTCATCTGGGTCCCTGATATGGGTGCAGGGGCCCAAGCACTTGAATCACTTCCACTGCTTTCCAGGCACATTAGCAGGAAATGCTTTGAAAGTGGAGCAGCTGGGACTTGAACAACCAGTGCCCATATGGGATGCCGGCAATGCAGTCAGTGGCTTAACCTGTTGCATCACAGCAAACCTGTTGCACCACAGCACCATCCCCTAAACAGATATTTCTCCAAAGAAGATATACAAATGGTCAATAGGCACATAAATAGATGTTCAACCTCATTAGTTCTTTTTCTTAAAATTTTATTTGTTTGAGAGGCAGAGTTACAGAAAGAGGGAGAGGGAGAGAGGGAGAAAGAGAGAGAGAGAGAGAAAGTCTTCCATCCACTGGTTCACTGCCTAAATGGCCACAATGGCCAGAGCTGGGCTGATCTGAAGCCAGGAGCCAGTAGCTTCTTCCAGGTCTCCCATGTGGGTGCAGGGGCCCAGAGACTTGGGCCATCTTCTTCTGCTTTCCCAGGCCACAGCAGAGAGCTGAACTGGAAGAGGAGCAGCCAGGACTTGAACTAGCACCCATATAGGATGCCAGTGTCACAGGTGGATGATTAACCTACTGTGCCACAGCGCCGGCCTCCAGCCTTGTTAGTGCTTAGAGAAATGCAAACCAAAACCACAAAGAGATATCCTTTCAGACCCACAAGGATGCCAGTAAATATATATATTTTTAAATACTATGGCTCAGCAGGATAAAGTTGTGGCTTGCAGTGCCAGCATTCCATATGGGTATCAGTTTGTGTCCTGGCTTCTCCACTGTGATCAAGCTCCCTGCTGATTGCCCTGGGGGAGCAGCAGAAGATGGCCTAGGTACTTGGGAAGCCCAGGAGAAGCTCTGGCTCCTGGCTTTGGCCTGGCTCAGCCATGGCTATTGCAACCATTTAGAGAATGAAACAGCAGATGGAAGATCTCTCTCTGTCTCTCCTTCTTTCTCTGCCTTTCAGATGAATGAATAAATATTTTTAAAAAAATGAAATTAACAAGTGTTGGTGAGAATGTAGAGAAATTAGAATTCTCATACTTCATTGGTAGAAATAGAAAACAATTTGGATGCTTCTCTAAAAGTTAAACTATGTGACCCAGCAGGTCCACTCACCCAAAACACCTGAAAATTAATGTCTGCACAAAAACTTGTACGTGAATGTTCACAGCAGTGTTATTATAGCCCAAACTGGAAGCATCCCAAATACCCACAAACTGATGACTGGATAACGTATAATACATCCATACAATGGAATCTTTTTTTAAAAAATATTTTTTATTTATTTATTTGACAGGTAGAGTTAGAGACAGAGACAGAGACAGAGAGAGAGAGAGAGAGAAAGGTCTTCTTTCCGTTGGTTCACCCCCCAGATGGCTGCTACGGCTGGCGTGCTGTACTGATCCGAAGCCAGGAGCCAGCTGCTTCCTCCTGGTCTGCCATGCTGGTGGGGGCCCAAGCACTTGGGCCATCCTCCACTGCCCTCCCGGGCCACAGCAGAGAGCTGGACTGGAAGAGGAGCAACCGGAACTACAACCTGGTGCCCATATGGGATGCCAGCGCCACAGGCGGAGGATTAGCCAAGTGAGCCATGGCACCGGGCCCCATACAATGGAATCTTAGCCATAAAAAAAACCTGTGGATTACTGATCTACGCTGCAACATAAATGAACCTTGAAAATATTATGCTAAGTGAAAGAAACCAGAGACAAAAAGCCATGTATTGGCCGGCGTCGCGGCTCACTAGGCTAATCCTCCGCCTTGCGGCGCCGGCACACTGGGTTCTAGTCCCGGTCGGGGCGCCGGTTCTGTCCCGGCTGCCCCTCTTCCAGGCCAGCTCTCTGCTGTGGCCAGGGAGTGCAGTGGAGGATGGCTCAAGTCCTTGGGTCCTGCACCCCACGGGAGACCAGGATAGGCACCTGGCTCCTGCCATCGGATCAGCGCAGTGCGCCGTCCGCAGCGCGCCAGCCACAGCGGCCATTGGAGGGTGAACCAACGGCAAAGGAAGACCTTTCTCTCTGTCTCTCTCTCTCACTGTCCACTCTGCCTGTCAAAAAAAAAAAGCCATGTATTGTATGGTCCTATTTATGTGAAAAGGCAAATCATTGAGACAGAAAGTGGATGAGTGGTTGGCTGTTGGGAGTGGTAGTGGCAGTGACTAGGAAAGGGTATGGATTGCTTTTAGGGGTGATGAACATGTTATAGAATTCAATAGTGGTGAGGGTTGCATCTTGTGATACACTAAAAGCCACTGAATGACACACTTTCAAACAGTGAACGTGAATTTTATCTCTGTAAAAATGCCAAAGAGCAAGGCTGCTGGGTAGAGTAGGAGCAGTTGGGCATAACTTTCATTCGGATGCCCGAAGTGCTCATCCGTGAGCTGGTCTAGTGCAGTAGTGTTCAGTGCATGTCGCTGCCTCCCTCAGCCAGACTGGCTGCACTTCAGCTTCCTCTTGAGAGTTTCATCTGGACGAGGGGTTCCTTGGTGAAAGCCCCTGGCCCTGGGGATCAGCTGCAAAGATGTACCTCCTCAACTTCCAAGTTCCACACCTGGAGGAAAGCTGATGTGAAGAGAGGCTAGGGAGTCAGAACAAACACAGAGACCAATGGCCCAGGCAAGATTTTCAATGCCACAAACAGAACTGATGGCCAAGTCCTACCTCCTGGCACAGTATCCTCTAGGGAGGCTCACCTGGCATGGTCTGGCATTGGGGGAGCATTGACTCATGCAAGAGGTTTGGTTTCATTAATAAACCTTGACAGAGCCTGTTCTTTGTACCTGCTCTCACCCCCAGGTGGGTGAGCCAAGTTCCTCTCCTCAGGTGGCTTGGGCACAGGGCGTGTAAACATGCACATCCTTAAGGGCTTTGCTCTCCTCTCTTGGGCTGAGCTGAGATCTTGAGCTTGCTGTCTCTCCAGGGACACCAAGACAGCAGCATGAGAGCCAGAGAGTCATGGGAAACATAAGAGAGAATTAGTATCTATCAGGCACTCGCTGCCTTATGTTGTGCCAGACACACAAGAGCATGCACATCTAAGATTTAACTTTCTCAAGACATCCCTGAGCAAGTGAAGAGGTACTTAGAGCTAGTGCATTGTGGAACTAGGATTTGAACCTAGGATCATCCCACTGGAAAATCTGTGCACTGTAGAAGCTGGCACTTCACCCAGGGATTTTCACCTGGGCTCTTCCACTGGATCACTTATTTAAAAAAAATTTTTATTTGAGAAAGAGAGAGGGGGGAGGGAGAGTGAGAGAGGGAGGGAGGGAGGGAGAAGAGAGAGAGAGAGAGAGAGAGAGAGAGAGAGAGACCTTTTATCCACTGGTTCACTCCGCAAATGGCCACAATGGCTGGAGCTGAGCAGATCTGAAGCCAGGAGGCAGGAGCTTCTTTTGGGTCTCCCATGTGGGTGCAGGGGCCCAAGGACTTAGGCCATCCTCTGCTGCTTTCCCAGGAGTATTAGCAGAGAGCTGGATCAGAAGTGGAGCAGCCAAGTCTCGAACCACTGCCCATATGGGATATCAGTGCTGCAGGTGGTGGCTTTAACCTACTGCACCACAGTTCTGGCCCCTCAATCATTTCTAATTTCCATGATTTACACATTCACTTCCTCATTCATTCATTCTGTAACTTTCTACAAGTAGGTTGGTAGGCAACAGAAACACAAACATGAATACCTGAATAAGGCATGTGTCCTGCCCTCAAGGGCTTACAGTACAGTGGGAGCCAGGTCTGATCTGAGACATAAGACCAGTAACTGAGTTAATCACACCAGCAATCGAGGCCCTGTGGGAATGTGGCCAGATGGCAAGTGGTTTATCTACAAAAATGAGGTTTCTAGGGTTGGTGCAATGGGGGCACATGTGCTGCCAATCTTCTACTGAAGGACCCTTATGGGGGAGAGGGACAAGAAACTAGGCCTGGGCAGATATCAGGGGCTTCTTAAGAGGTTAGATGTTCCCCAGGGTCCAGCGGGCACGTTCTCTGGGAAGGAAAAGTCTATCCCCTTTAGAGAACCTCTAGGCATGCCCAGAGCAGAGCTGCCACTCCCCTTCGGAGAGTCTCAGTACTCTCCTCAGCATTCTCCTCAGCTGGTTCCCTCAGCACTCTCCTCAGCATTCTCTTCAGCTGGTTCCCTCAGCACTCTCCTCAGCATTCTCCTCAGCTGGTTCCCTCAGCACTCTCCTCAGCACTCTCCGGTATGCTAATTGTCCCTTCGAACCGGCCAATCCCATATGCTAATTTGTTGACTATATAACCTGTGTGAAACTGCCGCTCAGGGCTCCTCACCGCCTTAGGTGGGGGCCCGTTTGCGCAAACGTACAATAAATACCTCATGCTTTTTGCATCAACTGGTCTGGAGTCTGGATTTTTGGGCGTCCTCTCGAGCAAGTGGGCATCTCTACAACTGAGAGGTCCAACACTACCCATCCCCTACCATGCCCTGGAGGTGTTGGGGGTATGGGAGAATGAGCAGCTACCATCGGAAGAGCTGAAGGGGAAGTGGTGTTCTGGGGCATGGCTGTTTCTCAGCCACAACAGGAAGTGGAGGGAGGGCTTCCAGGCTTACTGGAGTTTGTTGACAACAGAACTCTGGTTCTGGAGGGCTCAGTAGGGAGGTTTTTCCAGGGGCAGGGGGCAATGTGTGCCTGAGAGGGAGTGAGATTTGGAATAAGAATGTGGATGATAAGAAGGGTCAAGAATTAGCTTGGAGATGAGAGAGTGAGACACTGCGGTCCCAGCAGAACTGTGGGGTAAATATCTTCAGATTCAGGTTTCTGCAGCTAGTGATAACATTATTCTCAGCCCAGGCAAGTCTCTGTTCAAGGCACCAAATAAAATATAGAGAAAATTTATTAGGAAGCAGGAGGTTGGGAAAGTCAGCTTCAGATCAGGCTATTGGAAACAACAGTGTTTCTTTTTTCTTTTTCTTTTTTTTGACAGGCAGAGTGGACAGTGAGAGAGAGAGACAGAGAGAAAGGTCTTCCTTTTTGCCGTTGGTTCACCCTCCAATGGCCGCCGCAGTAGGCGCGCTGCGGCCGGCGCACCGCGCTGATCCGATGGCAGGAGCCAGGTGCTTCTCCTGGTCTCCCATGGGGTGCAGGGCCCAAGGACTTGGGCCATCCCCCACTGCACTCCCTGGCCACAGCAGAGAGCTGGCCTGGAAGAGGCAACCGGGACAGGATCGGCGCCCCGACCGGGACTAGAACCCGGTGTGCCGGCGCCGCAAGACGGAGGATTAGCCTAGTGAGCTGCGGCGCCGGCCTTTTTTCTTTTTCTTTTTTAAAGGACTTGTTTTACTTATTTGAAAGGTAGAGTTACAGAGAGAGGGGGGAGAGACAGAGAGGAAGAATTTTTCCATTCACTGATTTACTCCCCAAATGACCACAACAGTCGAGGCTGGGCTAGGCTGAAGCCAGGAGCCAGGAACTCAGGGACCCAAGGAATTGAGCCATCTTCGGCTGCTTTCCAGCTGGATCAGAAGTGGAGCAGCTAGGACCTGAACCAGCACTCTGATAAGAGATGCCAGCATTGCAAGTGGTGGCTTAACCCTCTGTGCCACAACACCAGCCTCTGAAACACTAACATTTCTTAAACTGTGGGAAGAATTTAGTCTTGAGTGGAAAAGAAAAGAGTTGGCTACCAGGTTGAACTCAAACTTGGCCCTAGGGGTGAGCACTTGCCTAGCAGTTAGGGTCTTTGTTTAGGATACTTAGGACACCCAAATGCCATATCGGAGTGCTTGAGTTCTGCTCCCAACTCCAAGCTTCCTGCTAATGTGCACCATGGATGGCAGCAGGTGATGGCTCAAGTACTCGGGTCCCTGCTACCCGTATGGGAGACCTGGATTGAGTTCCTGACTCCCAGCTTCAGCCTGGCTCAGCCCTGGCAGGCACAGGCATTTGAAAAGTAAGCCAGTGGATGGGAGGTCTCTGTTAGTAAGTAAATTCTAAAAATACAAAGAGGTCGACCTCTGGTTGATCTTTCTTTTATATCTTTTATATTTTTCTTTTATATTTTATATTTTATCTTTCTTTTCTTTATCTTTTATATTTTATCCTTCTTTTATGTCTTTTATATCTTTTTATATCTTGTATATCAATCTTCATTACTGAATACTTTCTTTCCTTTATGGTTTCTATCCTCTTTTTTTTTTTTTTCAGTTAGTATCTCATTTAGCAGAGATATAGGTAGCATGGTACTAAAGAATGTGGAATATGGTATCAGTAGACAAGATTCTAGTCACTAGATTAAAAGTCCCAATTCCATAGCCAATCAAAGATGGAGTCAGCCAGCACTTGCATGCAGGGTTTAGAACTCCAACTTTTCCATGCTTCATGGCAGCAGCATCTTGTGCAAAGCCTGACCTAAATAGCTTTCCTATTTAGTTACCCCATCTGTACTAATGATTTCTGTACCTTGATAAAATCTGCTTTATACGTGGTTGAGATGATTAAATGACATTAAATTAAAACTGATACAGTACTTGGCCATGGTGTAACCCCAACATTCTTAATTAACACATACAAAAATTACCTGACTCCATGGCTACCCATGGCAGGTGCTCAACTAAGTATCTCACTATATGGTACAGGTGGAATTCTGCCCCCCAACAACTTACGTATTGAAGTCCTGGCTCCTGCATCTTTTTTTTCTAAATTTTTAAAAAAGATTTATTTATTTTATTTGAAAGACAGAGTTACAGAGAGGCAGAGGCAGAGAGAGAGAAAGAGAGATTTTCCATCTGCTGGTTTACTCCCCGATTGGCTGCAACAGCCGGAGCTGCGCCAATCTGAAGCCAGGAGCCAGGAGCTTCTTCTGAGTCTCCCACATGGATACAGGGACCCAAGGACTTCCACTACTTTTCCAGGGCATAGCAGAGAGCTGGATCAGAAGTGGAGCAGCTGGGACTTGAACCAGTGCCCATATGGGATGCTGGCATCACAGGCAATGGCTTTACCTGCTACTCCACAGCACCGCCCCCCCAAATATTTATTTATTTATTTATTTATTTGAGAGGCAGAGTTACAGAGAGAGAGAGAGAGGAGAAAGGAGAGAGAGAGAGAGAAGATGTCTTTCATCTGCTGGTTCACTCCCCAAATTGCTGCATTGGTTGGAGCTGGGCTGATCCAAGCCAGGAGCCTGGCGCTTTTTCCAAGTCTCCCATGCAGGTGCAGGGGCTTAAGCACTTGGGCTATCTTCTACTGCTTTCCCAGGCCATCAACAGGGAGCTGGATTGGAAGTTGGAGCAGTTGGGACTTGAACCAGTGCCCATATGGGATACCAGCACCACAGGGTGAGGTTTAACCTACTAAGCCACATGCCAACCCCGAACTCATGCATCTTTGATAATGACTTTATTTAGAAATAGGGTCTTTGAAGGGGTAGCTATGTTACAATCAAGTTATCAGTGTAGGCCTTAATCCAATGTGCCTGATGTCCTAGTAAGAAGGGATAAATGTGGACAGGACAGTACAGAGGGAAGACCATGTGAAGACACAGGGAGAAGATAGCCTTCTACAAGTGAAAGGAGAGCAGTCTCAATAGAAACCAACCATGCCAACACTTTGGTCTCACACTTCAGGGCTGTCGTTAAAGTAGGCAGATGGGAAACTTGCTTATGGCAGCCCATGGGTGGACAGCGCCCTCCCTCACTCTGTTGCCTGGAAAGTGCTTCCCGACCCTGTGCTCCAACTCAGAGTCCCCAGTGACACCTGGAGGCACCTAGGCCTGCTGGGCTGACTCTGGGGCCCTTGGCACTTGGATGCTGAGGTAGGGGCATCCCAGTAGGTAAGCTCTTTCTGCTAGGAAAGAACTTGTAAGGCAACTGGGTGTGCAGGGATGGGTGAAGGAAAACAGGGCTGCGGTGCCTTTCGTGTTCTCTGCCCCAGGAAGAGACAGAGGAGAAAGAAGCCACCTGGGGACCCGCAGGAGGAGAGGCGCCTACGCGAATCTCAAGACACTTTCCACGGACAGAAAGGGAGACCCGCGCGTGTGAAACAACAGAGCTGGCGTTCAGATCTTGGGCTGGTCGCAGCGTGTCCGGACGCCCTCAGGGGAGCGCTTGTAGCCCTCCCAGAGCCACCTGCCCGGAGGCGGTAGCCCTGGCCAGCCAGGGCAGAGCGGGCCGGCGCGCGCGTGCCCGGCACGTCCTGCGGGTGCTGCCCCTCCAGGCGCGCTCCCGTCCCCGCCGTACTCCACCCCCCTGCCCCCGGCAGGGCTCAGTGGACCCCGCGACTGGGGCCGCGCACGCCCCTTCGGCCGCCGGGACCCCGGGTGGCGCGCGCCCCGCGTCCCCTCCCCGCCTGGACGGGCGTGCGCGGGCTCAGGCTCCCGCTCCCGCTGGCGGCGGCGGCGGCGGGGATTGTTTTTGTTGTCGCTGAGGCCGGAAGAGCCGCAGGAGCCCGGTCTCTGTCCCCGGGCCGATCGCCGCCGCCGCCCCCTGCCAGCGCCCGCGTCTCCGCGGCGCTTCCCCAGCGCCAGTATTCCCGAGATCAAGCGTTACGCGGCGGCGGCGGGGCCCGGAGCGGGAGGCGCCGGGGACCGGGGCGAGGCGGCCCCCTCCGCTGCCATGGAGGCGCTGGGACCCGGTGAGGAGCGCGCTCGGGCCGGGTTGGGGCCGGGGCCGGGGCCGGGGCCGGGGCCAGGGGCGGGCGGGCAGGTCTGCTGCTGCCCCGTCGCCCGCGGCGGGCACACCCGGGCTCAGGCTCCAGGCCTCCGGGAAGGGGAGCGGTGCCCCGCGACGCACGGAGCGCGGCGGAGGGAGCGGACCCGGGCCGCAGGGGGCGGGGACCGCGCCCCAGCCGGGAGACGCAGGCAGGAGCTGGTGCGGAGGCCTAGGAAGGTGTCTTGTGCCCCGGGTGCAGGGGCCACCTGACACAACCCCATCAGGGGAATCTGTGCCGCAGGGTCGCGGCGAGACTACTTTGGTCCTCATAGGGGACATCTGTGTCCGGTGCGCACGAAGGCCTGGTCCTGGCCGGGCAGGTCCCCCGCCTGCTCCCTTGGGTATTCTGGGTTCGGGGCCGCACCCCTGTTTTTCTTTGCGATCCAGAGCCCTCAGTGGGGGAAGAAACCTCCCTGAGACGCCGCTCTTGACCCCTGAAAGCCCAGGAGCAAACATGCTTTTCCGGAAGGCGCTGAAGTCTGGAGAACCTGCTGCCATGCCTCTGTCTGCCAGCCAGTGTGTCTGTCGCTGACTAGTCGAGGCTAGCCCTTGAGTGGCAGGGCAGCCACCAGCCAGTTGGCTCCGGAGCAGGCTTATGTGTCCCGAGGGCTCTAATAATGGGGCTGTGAGTGGTTGCGAGGATGCAAGGAAGGAGAAAGCGCTTTGGAAACGATCTCTGTGGCTGTGCAGGCTTCTTGTTGCCTCCCTCACTCTGCCCAAACCCGAGGAACCCTCCAGGTGGTCACAGATGCCCTCTGTGTGGGGGCCTGGGTCTCCCACCTGGTCTCTGATGCCTTGGCTCAGTGGACTTGGGTTGAGAGGTTGTGGTGGAATTAACTTTAATTTGCAAGCCTTGCTTTAATTGTAGAGGATTTCATTTTTCTTAGTGCTTAGAGAAATCAGTTTGCCATTTGTGTTCGGGAACTTTTCAGAGTTGATGACTTAGGATTTGTTTGCATAACTGAGCACACTCCACCTTGATTTGCTGTTTCTGCTGTTTTTTAAAGGACCTCCTCAAATTTTATATGCCTTTGAAAATAAATTGGTTTGTCACATGAAGATTATTTGATAAACCTCATTGTATTGTGCTAGGTTACTTAAGATCTGTTCTGCAGCTAAAGACATGATCTAGACTTTAGGAATATAACAGACTTCTGTTCAAATGCAATCTAGTAATTTAATAATTGTATGACCGTAGGCAAGTTACTTAATTCCTTTGAACTTTCATTTCCTCATCTATAAAATGAGGGTAATAATAATTAGGTGCTGCAAGATTGTTGTGAGAATGAAATGAGATAATGTATGTGAGAAATCTGATTGTAGAGGTTAAGACTTATAGATGCTCAAGAAATATTTCCTCCCCTCCCGTGAATAACTCATAATCAAGGCAGCTGTTGCATTTATGAGCTGATGTGCAAAGAAACTATGCAACTGTGTGCACAGGCTGAATTCCCAGGAACGGATCCACCTGTGGTGTTAGGAATTGGCCAGGGACTAGTTTTTGGTTTGATTTTAGCTTTTGCAGGTTTGAGGACTTCTCAGTTTACCCAGGATTGTTCGAATTGTGGTTACAAAAGGCACTAATGAGTAAGCCGAAATGTCACATAGATCATTTCTGTTGACTGGAATATTTTCCTGTCTGCTGTGTAGCAAACTCCTTTTTTGGTGTTGTAGTGCCTTGGAAACCCAAAGAGTAAAAGAAGCTGCTTCCTGAGCAGTAGAAATCAGAACCAACGGAGTTGATAGCCCTGGGTATTTATTTTTTTTAACAGATATGCATTTTTCCATGAACTTTTAGGAATATTATTTATTTTCTTTATTTAAAGGGTGTGTGGGGGGAGGTATCTTTTATCTGCTGATTCACTCCCTAAATGCCTGTAACAGCTGGGGCCAGGCCAGACTGAAGTCAGAAGCCTGGAACTCAATCAGGGTCTCCCACGTGAGTGGTAAAAATGGGAGTACATGGACCATCTCCTCTTCCCAGGGTGTGGGTTAGCAGGGAGCTGGATCAGAAGCAGAGCTAGGACTCAAACCCAGGGACTCCACTATGAGATGTGAGTATCCCAAGCAACGACTTAAGCACTGTGCCAAAGTCTTGCCCCAGCCTTAGATATTTCATCCAGGCCATTTCAGGACTAGAAAAGCAACTCTGCTTCTCTTAACACACGCCTTCATCTGGTGCTCTGTGACCTCCTCCCCTGAACAGCCACTGAAGCTTTCTCAGGCTTCTCTGCAAGCCCTCCCACGCCCTCGCCACCACCACACACACACCTCTGTTTCTGTTTCTGACAGTCACTCAAAGACAGAATTAATTAGATTACCACTTTTTTTTTTTGTTGTTACATTGACTATATCATTTATTTTTGCTGTGCTTTATAGTTTGGAAAATGCCTTTGTAACTAGAAGGTAAGTGTGGCAGGTGTTTGTCCCCATTTTACAGATAAGAAGAGCAAGATGCCACCAGTATAAAAGGGGGCAGGCCTTGTGGCACAGTGGGTTAAGCCACCACTTAGGTTGCCCATGTCCCATATCAGAGTGCCTGGTTCAAGACTCAGTTACTGTACTTCCTGATACAGCTTCCTGCTATTGCACACCCTGGGAGGTAGCAGATGCTGGCTCAAGTACTTGGGTCCCTGCCACCCACGTGGGAGACCCGGATGTGGTTACAGCTTCCTGGACTTCTGCCTGGCCCAGCCCTGGCTGTTGTGGCCATTTAGGGAGTAAACCATGAGATGGAAGATCTCTCTATCTCTCTTTCTTTCTCTCTCCCTCTGTCTTGCTCTGCATTTCAAATAAATAAAATAGTAAATTATTTTAAAAATTAAATGTTTGTTAAGTAACTAAACTAAATCTTCTGATTAGGAAATTTCATTGTCCCAATTCTAAAAATATCAGACTATAAACAAAAGATATAGTACTATTAGTATTTTTCACTATGAAAATTAGCAAATAAATGGATAAATATAGCTACTATTTATTTTTATCCTGTTTGTACAACAGATAATAATGCATAATTATAATAATAATATTATTAATCTATAATAATAATGGAGAATTAATGGATCACCTCCAACTCTGAGGATGATGGCCCCAAGAGTTTGAAGATGGTTTTATTTTTTAATGCATACAGCTTTGTAAGGCTAGCTTTAGAGCTATTAGTGCTCATGAGAAGTTTTACACTAACCTACAAGTGAAAGGAATTCATCATACTCTCTGATTTTGATGTCTCTATCTTTAAAATAATGGCAACTTGGCAAAATATTTAGAAATATAGAGAACCTTAAGCTGGCAGACATTCTATACTAAATTCACCAATTTATTTAATTTGAGGGTCAGAATGAACTCTCATTGCTGGTTCACTCCCTAAATGTGTGCAATGCTCAGGTCAGGCACCGGCTGAAGCACAGAAGAAAGAACTCAGTCCAGGACTCGCATGTGGATAGAAGGTCCCAACCACCTGCTGCCTTCCATGGACTACATTAGCAGGAAACCAGGAATCAGGAGGGGAGCTGAGACTCAAACCCAGACACTCCATATGGAATGTGGGTGTCCCAACCTGACATCTTAACCACTTAATCAGAGCAAGCTCAGTGAATAAAAGATCTGAATAATTGCAGCTAGCAGCATTGTCATCATCATCATCATAAATATTATACTTCATGGCCAAATAACACAGTAAATGTCTTTTAATCTTTTAGGACCTCCCACCAGCCTATTTCAGCCACCTCGTCGTCCTGGCCTTGGTACTGTTGGAAAACCAATTCGACTGTTAGCCAATCATTTTCAGGTTCAGATTCCTAAAATAGATGTGTATCACTATGATGTGGACATTAAGCCAGAAAAACGGCCTCGCAGAGTGAACAGGTAAGGATCAGAAAGAATAGGCCTCTGTATATTTGAGTGAGCATGATTTCTATCATATTGTTCTCTAAATTATGTCAACACACAGGCTTTATTTTTACCCAAGATGGTGAGTTTTTTAATAGCAAGTCTGTGGTCTGGTACTTGGTTATCCTCCTTGGTTATTCCAGCAGAGTGGTGGGTGTATCATTTATTCTGATACAATTGAGTGTCATATGTAACCATAATTAGCAAATGCATACTGAATGAAAGAGAAAGGTCACTCTCAGGAACAAAGAGGAACAGAAATGTGTAAGAATAGGTGAGGACATTAGTATCTATAGGACGTAGAACTATCTGGAAATTCAAATTTTATTAAATGTTGATATTGAACATGAGAAGTATGTAAGTGTGAAGACAGAAGGATCATCTTGAAATATTGAAAAAATTGCTCAGAGGAAAGTTCTACTCCTTTCTAGCACTATCCAAGAGGGGTACTGATGAGATGCTGTGAGTTTTGTCGGCTGTATAGCAAGAATTTGCCAGATGTGAAGACAGCCCTGTAGTAAATATTCTAGCAGTGTGCACCCACTTTGATTTTCTCCCTTTCCATGCTGTGATATTCAAACAGTCTTTGCCTTAACATTCTTGTTCTTGCTAATAAGTAAAATATCATGTGCTGCTTGAATTTTTTCTCATCACAGGTAGTCACAGCATTTTCTATAGCATTTACTCTGGTAACAGGGGCTTCAAATACACATGTGATATGACTTACTTAGATTTTTAATGGATTGTTTGGGTCCTAAGTTGAAAATGGACCCTACGGACTGGCACTGTGGCATAGTAGGTTAAGCTGCCTCCTGCAATGCTGGTATCCCATATGGGTGCCAATTTGTATCTTGATTGCTCCATTTCTAATCTAGCTCCCTGCTAATGTGCCTGGGAAAGCAGCAGAGGATGGACCAATAGCTTAGGCCCCTGGTGGGAGACCTGGATGAAGCTCCTGGCTCCTGGCTTCAGCCTGGCCCAGCCCTGGCCATTGTGGCCATTTGGGAAGTGAACCAGTGGATGGAAGATATATCTGTGTGTGTGTGTGTGTATGTGTCTGTCTGTCTGTCTGGTTTCTTTCTTTCTCTCTCCCTTCCTTCCTTCCTTCCATCTTTCCTTTCTTTCTTTCTTTCTTCTCCTCCCTCCCTCCCTCCCTCCCTTCCTTCTTTCCTTCCTTCCTTCTTTCTCCATAACTCTGCCTTTCAAATAAAATAAATCTTTAAAAAAAGAACAGAAATTAGGGCCAGCGCCGTGGCTCAACAGGCTAATCCTCCGCCTTGCAGTGCCGGCACACCAGGTTCTAGTCCTGGTTGGGGCGCCGGATTCTGTCCCGGTTGCCCCTCTTCCAGGCCAGCTCTCTGCTATGGCCAGGGAGTGCAGTGGAGGATGGCCCAAGTGCTTGGGCCCTGCACCCGCATGGGAGACCAGGATAAGCACCTGGCTCCTGCCTTCGGATCAATGCGGTGCGCCGGCCATAGTGGCCACTGGAGGGTGAACCAATGGCAAAGGAAGACCTTTCTCTCTGTCTCTCTCTCTCTCTCTCACTGTTCACTCTGCCTGTCAAAAAGAAAAAAAAAAGAAAGAAAGAAAGAAATTAGACCCGAATGGCTAAGTATAAAAAGCAGCAAAACAAATTACAAGACACTTATAATGGTTCAGGTGAAGAATAATGGTGGCTCAGACTTGGACAGTGTAGTTGATAGTAATGAGAAATGATCAGATCCTGTAAGTATTTTGAAGGTAACATCAATAAGATTTGCTGATAGATTGAAAATGGGGTGTTAATGAAAGAAGTAAGTCGTGAATAATTCCAGGGTTTTTTTTACTGGGCAAATGGAAAAAAAGAGTTGCCACTTATCATATGGGGAAAACAATAAGAGAAGCCAACAAGGGTGATCAATGTCCAAGCATTTTAGATATGTTAAGGTTAGGATGTTTATTAGACATGCTGGTGGAGAAACTGAGCAGGAAGTTGAATATATGAGCTTGGATCAGGTGAAAGGTCCACATGTATGGGTGTTTGAGCCATGAGACTGGATAAAAACCTAGGTGGGAAGTGGGTGTGGTTGGAGAAATTAATACTGAAGACTGAGTTCTGAGGTTCTCCGATGCTTAAAGATTAAGGATAGGAGGAAGCAAAGAGACTAGTTAGGAGAGGACAAAGGAACAAGAGGAAACCAGGAAAGAGTGGTGCCCTGGAAGCAAAGGAAGATATTTTACATTCAAAGACTGAATTTTCTGGGGCCGGCGCCATGGCTCAGTTGGCTAATCCTCCGCCTGCGGCACTGACATCCCATATGGGTGCCAGTTCTAGTCTCAGTTGCTCCTCTTCCAGTGCAGCTCTCTGCTGTGGCCCAGGAAGGCGGTGGAGGATGGTTCAAGCGCTTGGGTGCCTGCACCTGTATGGGAGACCAGGCAGAAGCACCTGGCTCCTGGCTTCAGATCGGCATAGCTCCGGCCGTAGCAGCCATTTGGGGGATGAACCAACAGAAGGAAGACCTTTCTCTCTGTCTCTCTCTCTCACTGGCTGACTCTATCTGTCAAAAAAAAAAAAAAAAAAAAAAGAAAAGAAAAGAAAGAAAGAAAGAAAAAGACTGAATTCTCTGATGTTCAAGGAGCATTGAATTTAGCAATGTGGAGCTAATTGAGGACCTTGATAAGGGTAATTTAGGTGGGTAAAAGCCTTGTTTGAGAAAATTGAAAAGGGGAATAGTAATTAATGACAATTTTTTCAGTGGGTTTTGATCCAAAGAGGAGCAAAGAAATGAGGAAGAAGTAAAGTGAAGAAAGTTTCGTTTTAGGGGTTCCCATTGTGGTTTAGCAGGTTAAGTCACCACTTGGGATGCCAGATGCCATATCGGAGTAACTGGTTTGGGTCTCGGCTACTCAGTGCTTCTGATCCAGCTTCCTGTTAATGCACATCCTGGAGGCAGCAGGTGATGGCTCAAAGACGTGGGCCCCTGCCACCAATGTAGGAGACCTGGGTGGAGTTCCTGAGGTTGGCCTGGCCTAGCTGTAGATATTTCAGGCATTTGGGAAATGACCCAGTGGATGGAAGATATCTTCCACTTCCCCCCACCCCATCGCTCTGCCTTTCAAATAAATAAATACATCTTTAAAAGATAAGAATGTTTAATTTTTTAAGATGAGAGAAATGATAGCATTTTTGTGTGCTAAAGAGAATGCTTCATTAAGGAGGAAATATTTGATGACTTAAAAGAAAGAGTTCTTTTAAAATAAATATTATAATATTTTAAAATGTAATTTTATTTATTTGAAGGGCAGAGAGATAGACAGAGCTCTTTCATCTGCTGGTTCACTCCTCAAATGCCTGCAAAAATCATGGACCAGGCCAGCTAAAGCCAGGAGCTGAGAACTTAGTCCTGGTCTCTCATGTGGATGGCAGGGACCCAAGTACTCAAGCCACCACCTGTCTCAGGGTGCACAGTAGCAGGTAGCTGGAATGAGAAGCAGGATTGGGAGTCAAACTCAGGCATTTTGCTATGGATATACTTGTTCCAAATAGTATCTTATCCCCTGTGTCAAACACCAGTCCCTATTGTCATAATTTTACCATGAGGAAAGATTAAGTTGTCCAAGGTCAAGCAGTTCTGCTGCTTCATCATTGTGTGACCAGGGGACAGATCCTGGCTCATTCTGAATTTTTCTTTTTTCCTGTAATCTTTCTTCTTTATCTTACAAGGTTATTGTGAAAATTAAATGAGAATGAAGGCAAAAAATATCTCTTTACTGTAAAACTCTTTATAATCATAACCTTTTCTAGTATTAAAATACATAGTCTTAAGTAAGCTTTTTTTCAGTTACATAACTTGGTATATAAATAAGTGTGGTATATAAAGCTTCCCCACAGCTTTCATTTGTAATAATATTAATGCATTAACTAGCTATATATTTTGGCTCTCAAGAGGTAGTCCCCACATGGAAGTCACTAATGTTGGTGAGACCAAACCCAACTTCATTGACTCTCACATTCAAAAATCTCAGAAACCCATACATGACCATATTTTAAACTGTGTCCTTGAGGTCGCATTTATTTCAGGGCCTGCATACAGTGTGAGCTGGCATAAATGCAAGAACACTGAAGTAAAGCTATACATTATTGAGAGAAAGACTTTCATCTTAAAAACAAAGGAACTGTGGCCAGCATTGTGGTGCAGTGGGTTAATCCCCTGCTTGCTACCCTGGCATCCACTGGTTCACTCCCCAAATGCCTTTATCAGCCTGGTGGGTCAGTTTAAAGCCAAGAGTCCAGAACTCCATCTAGGTCTGCCATGTAGGTAGCAGGAGCATATCATTTGGGCCATCATCCACTGCTTTCCTGGGCTTATTAGCAGGGAGCTGGATTGGAAATGAAGCATCCAGGAGTTGAACCAGCACTCCAACATGGGATGCTGGCATCATAAGCAACAACTTAACCTGGTGCACCACAACATCAGTCCCTGTTGCTATCTTTCTTGGGATAACATTTTTATTTACTTGAAAGGCAGCGCGAGAAAGAGAGAGAGAGAGAGAGAGAGAGAGAGAGAGAGTTAGTTAGTTCTCTTATCTGCACATTCACTCCCCAAATGCCTGCAGTGATCAGGACTGGGCTGGACTGAAGCCAGGAGCTGGAAACTTAATCCAGGTCTCCTATGTGGGTGGCAGGAACTCAGTTACTGTAACCATGACTGCTGCCTCCCAGAATCTGCATTAGTAGGAAACTGGAGTCGGGAGCTGGAGCCTGGTAGCTTGATGAGAGATGCAGGCTAGCCAAATCCATTTATCTGCTAGCCAAAATACCTGCCCCAAGTTAACTATTTTTTAAATTACTTGAATCAATTGTAACTTTAGTTCTTATTTTTTCCAAGTAGCATTGGACTGAATTTAGATGATTAAGATAACTGTGATTCTGTCTTGACTGTTGAGTCATTTCTGGAAGCTAACTGCCACCATCTCCATTACTGTTAAGGGAGGTAGTAGATACAATGGTGCGGCACTTCAAGATGCAGATATTTGGTGACCGGCAGCCTGGCTATGATGGCAAAAGAAACATGTACACAGCACATCCCCTGCCAATTGGACGGGACAGGGTAAGTGTGGACAGCAAGAAGTACTTAGGTCGTTAGTTGCGGAAATGTTGCCCTTTCTAATTACACTGCAGTTCTTAGAGTTATTGTCATTGGATGATGGACTTGTTATTCTAGCTGTAGTCTCTTGTCTCTTAGTTGATTGATCCTTGAACTTGAGCATCTCACAAGCATTAGAATTTAGGCCGATTATGTCATCTTCACATATATTCCAAATTTCTCATGTAACCAATGGCCTTTAGCAAAGTATTACCTGAATCTGAACAAAGGAGTTTTTATAATTGTAGAAAATTGTACAATGCCCACTTATGAAAATGGATTCATGGAACGATACTTTTTAAGCATTTATTTTAAAATTTAGAAAAGAAGTATGTGAATAAATGCCCTTATCAACTTATTCAGATGATTTAGAAATGCTGAGCTTTCTTGCTTCTCCCACTTGTCTACTCCCTCAACTCCATTTTCCTTTTCAGAAGAAGCTACTATAATAATTTGGTATATGTAATTTTAGATATATGTATTAGCTTTTCATGAATATGTTTACATTTTTTTGCATGTCATTCTATGATTTTTTTCATTAAATAATATGTCTTGGAGATCTCTTTTTTTTTTTTTTTTTTTACTTTTTGACAGGCAGAGTGGACAGTGAGAGAGAGAGACAGGGAGAAAGGTCTTCCTTTGCTGTTGGTTCACTCTCCAATGGCTGCCGCGGCTGGCGCGCTGCAGCCGGCACACCGCGCTGTTCCGAAGGCAGGAGCCAGTTGCTTCTCCTGGTCTCCCATGGGGTGCAGGACCCAAGCACTTGGGCCATCCTCCACTGCACTCCCTGGCCACAGCAGAGAGCTGGCCTGGAAGAGGGGCAACCGGGATAGAATCCGGCGCCCCGACCAGGACTAGAACCCGGTGTGCCAGCGCCGCAAGGCTGAGGATTAGCCTGTTGAACCACGGCACCGGCCAATCTCTTCACTTTTTAAAAGATATTTATTTATTTATTTATTTATTTGAAAGGTGGAGTGACAGAGAGAGATCTTCCATCTGCTGGTTTACTTCTGAAATGGCTGCAACAGCCAGGTCTGGCCCAAGCTAAAACCTGGAGACAGGAACTTCATCCTGGTCTCCCACTTGGGTGGCAGGGGCCCAAACGCTTGAGCATCTTCTGCTGCCTTGACAGCAGGAAGCTGGACTGGAAGCAGAGCAGCCAAGACTCAAACTGGTACTCCCACAAGGGATGCCACCAGCATTACAAATGGCAGCTTAACCTGCTATGTTATAATGCTGGCACCTATCTGTTCATTTTTATATACATACATCTGCTTTATGTTTTTCAAATTCAAATTTCTTATGGTGGTAAAATATAGTTAACATAGAAGTTCAAGTATACAATTCAGTGGCATTAAGAATATTCACATTGGTATGCAGTAAGCACTACTCTCCATCCTCATAACTTTTCTGTCATCCCAATCAGAAACTCTGTACTAATTAAACAATAACTCCTTGTTCTCTACTGCTCCTAGTCCTGTAACCCCTTCTTTCTGTCTTTATGAAATTGGCCATTCTAGGTACCTCATGCAAGTAGAATAATACAATATTTGTCCTTTTTTAGAAAAAAAATATTTATTTTGAAAGAATTAGAGAGAGAGAAGGAGATGCAGAAAGAGAGAGAGAGAGATCAGTCTTCCATCTGTTGGTTCACTGGGCCAATCTGAAACCAGGAGCCAGGAGTTTCATCTGGGTCTCCCATGTGGCTGGCAGGGGCCTAAACACTTGGGTCATCTGCTGCTGCTTTTCCCAAGCCGTTAGCAGGCAACTGGATTAGAAGTGGAGCAGGTGGGACACAAACCATTGCCCATATGAGATGCCAGAGCTCTGGTGGTGGCTTTACCTGCTACACCACAATGCCGCCCCCAGTATTTGTCCTTTTAATCTGGCTTCTTAGTTTAGCATGATGTTTTCAAGGTTCATCCATGTTGTAGCATCTGGCTTATTTTTAGACTATTATGTAATATTCCACATTAAATTATTCCCATGTTGATATATGCTTATGTTATTTCCAGTCTTTTTTTTTTTTTTTTTTTACTTGACAGGTAGAGTTATAGACAGTGAGAGAGAGACAGAGAGAAAGGTCTTCCTTCTGTTGGTTCACTCACCTAATGGCTGCTATGGCTGGCACTGCGCCAATCAGAAGCTAGGAGCCGGGTGTCTCTTCCCGGTCTCCCATTCAGGTGCAGGCACCCAAGCACTTGGGCCATCCTCCACTGCCCTCTTGGGCCACAGCAGAGCTGGACTGGAAGGGGAGTAACCGGGACTAGAACCCAGGGTGCCGGTGCCACAGGCGGAGGATTAGCCAAGTGAGCCATGGCATCAGCTTCCAGTCTTTTATAATTAAAATAAATATCCTATGCATTTAACATTTGAAATGTTCTTGAGATCTTTGTAAATGTACCTGTTTGTGTATATTTTTTCCTTAGGTTGACATGGAGGTGACCCTTCCAGGTGAGGGTAAAGACCAAACCTTTAAAGTGTCTGTTCAGTGGGTGTCAGTTGTGAGCCTTCAGTTGCTTTTAGAAGCTTTGGCTGGGCACTTGAGTGAAGTCCCCGATGACTCAGTACAAGCACTTGATGTTATCACAAGACACCTTCCCTCCATGAGGTTAGTACCTTGGTTTGGATCCTTTCCCACGAATGTCAGACAGTTTTGGTAGATTGGAGCCATTGAAGGGTTTCTACATAAGTCATTGTTCAAACGAGTTCAGTTCACAAAACTGAGAGTGGAACAAAAGCTCTTTCACAATGTAACAACTCTTCCTTCTTCAGGTACACTCCAGTGGGCCGTTCCTTTTTCTCACCTCCTGAAGGTTACTATCACCCTCTGGGAGGGGGCAGAGAGGTCTGGTTTGGCTTTCATCAGTCCGTGAGACCTGCCATGTGGAATATGATGCTCAACATTGATGGTAGGATGGGATTTTCTTTCTTCACCAAATCCATGGCTGGATTTGTTTGTTTGTTTTGGGCCCTTCTCTTTTTTCCTGAACTAAGTATCCTTTCTTTCTGTTTGTTAGTCTCTGCAACTGCTTTCTACCGGGCTCAGCCCATCATTGAATTCATGTGTGAGGTTTTAGACATACAGAACATCAATGAGCAGACCAAACCTTTGACAGACTCCCAACGTGTCAAGTTTACCAAAGAGATCAGAGGTAGGTATTTGCATCAATGTACTTGTGCAGAGACAGCTCAGCAGGACTCAAGTAGCCTGGGCTTTGGGGTCAAACAGACCTGGGCTTCCAGTCCAGCCCAGCCAGTTCTATCAGTGGGACCTTGAGCAAGTTCCTTAACTACCGTGTGCCTTAGTTTACTCATCTCTAAGATAAAGATAATAATATATATCATGTAGAGTTACCATGAGAATTCATTGCAATTAATCTTATAAAACTTTCTAATACATTACCTGCCATGTATCAAGCACTCAGTAAATGGTACCTTTACCTACTTTTAAACTTTCTTTGTGATAAAATAACACAAGACAAGTGTTTGGGACAGCAGTTAGGACACCTGCATCCCATATCAAAGTGCCTGGCTTGAGTCCTGACTCTGCTTCCAATACAGCGTCTTGCTCATGTGCACCCTGCAAGGCAGCAGATGATGGTTCAAGTGATCGGGTCCCTGCTACCCATAAGGGAGACTAAACAGAGTTTTGGGCCCCTGGTTCCAGTGGGCATTTGAGGCATTTCAGTAGATGATGATCTCTTCTCTCTATCTCTGCCTCTAAAATAAAATGAAAATAAACAAACATAAATTTATTTACTATACTTTGGGAATTTAATTCTTTTTTTTTTAAGATTTATTTATTTGTTTGAAAGATAGAATCACAGAGAGGCAGAAGCAGAAAAAGAGAGAGAGAGTCTGCTGGTTCACTCCCCAAATGGCAGCAACAGCCAGAGCTAGGCCAATCCGAAGCCAGGAGCCAGGAGCCTCTTCCAGGTACCTCATGTGGGTGCAGGGGCCCAAGCACTTGGGCCATCTTCTACTGCTTTTCCAGGCCATAGCAGAAAGCTGGATGGGAAGTGGAGCAGCCAGGACTCGAACTGGCATCCATATGGGATGCCAGCACTGCAGGCGGCAGATTTACTCCCTATACCACAGTGCTAGCTAGCCTCTTTCTTGTTTTTAGCTGTTTTCTCTCACTAAAACATAAGCCCATGAGGTTATCTCCAGATTTGAGAATAAGCATCAGAACATAGTTGATACTTAAGAAACAATAAGTATTGGAGTAAGTTTGGCATAGTAGCTTTGGGATACTTGCATCCCATATTAGAGTGCCTTGTTCAAGTCCTGACCACTCTGCTTCTAATCCAGCTTCTTGCTAATGTGCATCCTGGGAGGCAACAGGTGATGCTTCAATTGCTTGGGTCCCTGTCGTCCATGTGGGAGACCTGGAGTAAGTTCCTGGCTCCTGACATCAGCCTGGCCCAGCCCCGGCTATTGCAGACATTTGGGGAAATTAGAAGGTCTCTCTTCCTATCTTTCTGCCTTTCAAATAAAATGGAAATAAATAAAAACTAAAAATAAATAATAAATGTTTATTGAATGAATTAACAAAGTAGATAGAACATTTTAGGTCATCTGGGTTCTAATTTATTCTGCTTAATGAGGCTCTTTGCCTACACGTGGTAATATTCTCCCCATATTCTTGCAACTTTTATCCTGTACAAGGTCATGCCTTTTTGGAGGCAACGTTATGGTTTTTTGAATGTATTTTTTTGAGAGACAGAGTCAGACAAATAGATGGAGAACTCATCTGCTGACCCACTTTCCAAATGCCTACAACAGCCAGAACTGGGCCAGGGCCAAAGCCGGGAGCTCAATCCACATGGTTGCAAGAATCCAACCACTTGAGTCATCACCACTGCCTCCCAGGATCCTCATTAGCAGGAAGCTGGAATCAAGAGCTCCAGTGTCCCCACAGGAATCATAATTGGTATCTTAACCACTAAGGCTAAACATTTGCCCCCAAAGATAACATTTTTTTAAAGATGTATTTATTTGAAAAGTAGAGATACAAAGAGAGAGGGAGAGAAAGATCTTCTATCCACTGGTTCATTCCCCAAATGGCTGCAATGGCTGGGCATGGCCAGGCCAAAGCCAGGAGCCAAGAGCTTCTTCTGGGTCTCCCACATGGATGCAAGGGCCCAAGTACTTGGGCCATCTGCTTTTTTCCATTAGCAGGGAACTGGATCAGAAGTGGAGCAGTGGGACTTGAAATAGCGCCCACATGGGATGCTGGCACTGCAGGCAGAAGCTTAACTTTCTACACCACAATGCCAGCTCCCAAAGATAACATTTTTAAAAAATTTATTTATTTATTTGAAAGGCAGAGTTACAGAGTGGCAGAGGTAGAGAGAGACAGAGAGGTCTTCCATCTGCTGGTTTATTCCCCAAATGGCTGTAACGGATGGCTGTGCCGATCCGAAGCCAGGAGTTCTTCACGGTCTCTCACATGGAGGCAGGGGCCCAAGGACTTGGGCCATCTTCTACTGCTTTCCCAGACAGCTGGATTGTAAGTGGAACAGCCTGGACTCAGAACATATGGGATGCTGGTACTGCAGGCAGAAGCTTTACCTGCTACGCCACAGCACCAGCCCCAAAAGATAACATTTGAATCTATTCTCCTACTCTGCTTTTAATTAATATTGATGTTTTGTTTTGTTTTTTAAATGTCAGGTCTCAAGGTTGAAGTGACCCATTGTGGACAGATGAAACGAAAATATCGAGTTTGTAATGTGACCAGAAGGCCAGCCAGTCATCAAACGTATGTTAACCACATCTAAAATAGCACAATTACATGTGACAAGTTAATATCCCCTGTTATAATTTCAAGATTACCAGAATCTTTGCTTTTAACAGCAAAGCTTTAAGAAATGTTTTAAATTTTTTTGATGGAGCTATTTATAAAAAAGCTATTTATTATTTATTTAATTGCTTGTGTTTAATTCATACTCTTCCATAGAATATGTTAAATGTATACCAACTTTTATTTAATGATGCAGTCAGCATTATATGCTTATATAAGCATCATTTGTATGCTTGTACACTGTGATATTCTCAATACATGGCCTGAAGCATCTTTTTTTTTTTAAAATGTATTTATTTGAGAGGTAGAGTTACAGACAGTGAAAGGGAGAGACAGAGAGAAAGGTCTTCCTTCTGTTGGTTCACTCCCCAAATGGCTGCAACAGCCGAGCTGTACCATTCCGAAGCCAGGAGCCAGGAGCTTCCTCCAGGTCTCCCATGAAGGTGCAGGGGCCCAAGGACTTGGGCCATCCTCCACTGCTATCTGAGGCCACAGCAGAGAGCTGGATTGGAAATGGAGCAGCCGGGACCAGAACCGGCACCCATATGGGATGCCAGTGCCGCAGGCGGAGGTTTAACCTACTGTGCCACAGCGCCGGCCCCAGCATCTCAAAGACTGTCATGGGAAGATGTATATTGCTTTGTGGTTTGTTCTGTGTGTATTTTCTCCTCTCCCTTTGTAGTTAGTTGTCACTTCTAGTATTTGTTAAGAACTGCATTAGCTAATTATTTAATTTAACCCTGTCAGAATAGTTAGATATAGACGCATATAATTTTTGTTCAAAACTTTAAAGCATATAGATTTAAATGTCACAGATGGTCCTCATGCTATTGTTAATTTGTGGGGCTGTAACTGTTAAGAAAGCAAGTTTATAGTTATTAACGTGTTAAGTAGTTGAGATAACTGGTCCACCTAAAGAGCCAAAGACTCCCTTAAATCATGCTTCCATTTTGGACCAAATATTCTGGCAGAAACTAAATATCATGTTTTGTCCATATCTATGCGCATTTGTCCTCAGTTGGGGATCAGAACTTTGGAGATCTGAAAATGTGGCCTCAATAACTATATTACTCTCATTTTGCCAAAAATGTTCCTGTACAAATACAATTCCTTTGTGGGTGATTCAAAGTCCTTATTTCAATTTTTAAAAATTGGCCGGCGCTGTGGCTTAACAGGCTAATCCTCCGCCTTGCGGTGCCGGCACACCGGGTTCTAGTCCCAGTTGGGGTGCCAGATTCTATCCCGGTTGCCCCTCTTCCAGGCCAACTCTCTGCTGTGGCCCGGGAGTGCAGTGGAGGATGGCCCAAGTGCTTGGGCCCTGCACCCCATGGGAGACCAGAAGCACCTGGCTCCGGCTTCGGATCAGTGAGATGCGCCGGCCACAGCGGCCATTGGAGGGTGAACCAACGGCAAAAAGGAAGACCTTTCTCTCTGTCTCTCTCTCTCACTGTCCACTCTGCCTGTCCAAAAAAAAAAAAAAATTGTATTTGGGGGCCAGCGCTGTGGCGCAGTGGGTTAACGCCCTGGCCTGAAGCACCAGCGTCCCATATGGGTGCTGGTTCTAGTCCTGGCTGCTCCACTTACGATCCAGCTCTCTGCTGTGGCTTGGGAAAGCAGTAGACAATGGCCCAAGTCCTGCACCCACATGGGAGATCCAGAAGAAGCTCCTGGTTCCTGACTTCGGATCAGTGCAGCTCTGGCTGTCGCAGCCAACTGGGGAGTGAACCAACGGATGGAAGACCTCTCTCTCTGCCTCTACCTCTCTCTGTAACTCTGTCTTTCAAATAAATATAAATAAAAATAAATAAATAAAACTAAAAATTGTATTTGTTATTTGAGAGGCAGAGAGACACAGAGAGAGCTTACATCATCTAGTTGATTCAAGGAATGCCCGCACAAGGTCACGAAGTCTTCCCAGAAAGCCCAGAAGGCTAAATGAATATTATCCCTAATACCTGCCACCCCTGTCTTAATCGGTGGTGGAAGACGGGTCTCAGAACTGTTGTCTCCATTGGTCATTTAAGTTTAATACTAAAAGACTGGTTAATGATAACAATACATCGTAAAACTTTCAGAAGGAAAGGAGAATGTTTTGTGGACCACTTTTTTTGTGTGTTTGGCAGTTTTAAGTTATTAGTTTTTAAAATCAGTACTTTTTAGGCCGGCGCCGTGGCTCCACAGGCTAATCCTCCGCCTTGCGGCGCCGGCACACCGGGTTCTAGTCCCAGTCGGGGCACCGATCCTGTCCCGGTTGCCCCTCTTCCAGGCCAGCTCTCTGCTGTGGCCAGGGAGTGCAGTGGAGGATGGCCCAAGTCCTTGGGCCCTGCACCCCATGGGAGACCAGGAGAAGCACCTGGCTCCTGCCATCGGAACAGCGCGGTGCGCCAGCCGCAGCGCGCTACCGCGGCAGCCATTGGAGGGTGAACCAACGGCAAAAGGAAGACCTTTCTCTGTCTCTCTCTCACTGTCCACTCTGCCTGTCAAAAATAAAAAAATAATTTAAAAAAAAATCAGTACTTTTTAATGAAAACAACTTGACCAAAAATCTGTCACAGAATTTTGAGAGCAATTAAAACAAAGTTTAATGAGAAAAAGAAAGAAATACCCACAATGGCCAGGGCTGGACTGGGGCCAAAGTTGGGAGCCAGGACCTCAATCCATGTCTCCCACATGGGTGGCAGAGACCCAATTGCTTGAGCTACTACCATTGGCTCCCAGGATCTCCACTAGCAGGAAGCTGGAGTCAGGATTCAGAGATGGGCATCAGACCCAGGTACACCAGTAGGGGACACTGGCACCTTAACTGATATCTCAACCACAAAGATGAATACCCTTCCCTA
Source organism: Lepus europaeus (assembly GCF_033115175.1). Taxonomy (NCBI): domain Eukaryota; kingdom Metazoa; phylum Chordata; class Mammalia; order Lagomorpha; family Leporidae; genus Lepus; species Lepus europaeus. The sequence continues at coordinate 27,880,551 of NC_084831.1, forward strand.
AAATTCTTTCTGAAAATTATTTTCAAAAATTTTATTGAAATGTTTTTCTCATCCTACCTAGCTTCAACAAATGTGGAAAAGTTCAGTGGAATCATTGTTCTGGTTAAATATTAAAGTTACTTAATTAAAAATGCTCAAGTAGATTTTTTGTCTTTTGAGTGATCAAGGTTGAAAATATTATGTCTTTATTTACTTATTTAGAAAAAGAAGAACTTGAGGAAATTTCTAAAAAAACATTCTCTCCTTTAGTTTTCCTTTACAGCTAGAAAATGGGCAAGCTATGGAATGTACAGTAGCTCAATATTTTAAGCAAAAGTATAGTCTGCAGCTGAAATACCCGCATCTTCCCTGTCTCCAAGTGGGACAAGAGCAAAAGCATACATACTTGCCACTTGAGGTAAGGGAAACTAAATTTTCTTTTGCCAATCTCTTGAATACTTTTTTTTTTTAAGTAGAGTTCTAAACTCGCTGTAGAATTTAGTCTTAGTTTCTAAAATATTTTTGGCAGATCATTATATAACAGCGTTTCTATTTTTCTGGAAATGAAAGATACAAGGTACAGTTGGGCAAATAAGCCCGCTACACAAGCAACTTTCTTTTTGCTTCTTGGCAGGTGTGTAACATAGTGGCAGGACAGCGATGTATCAAGAAGCTCACAGACAATCAGACTTCCACGATGATCAAAGCCACAGCCAGATCTGCTCCTGACAGACAGGAAGAAATCAGTAGACTGGTCAGTAAGGCATGGGCTTCAAGATTAGCTAACTGTAAGATGAAAAAAGAGCGAAAGAACAGAAAACTCCTGATGAGACACAGTTACTCTGGTTTTTATGTATTCAGGTTTTCCTGTTCTTTAGGTGAAGAGTAACAGCATGGTAGGAGGTCCTGACCCTTACCTTAAAGAATTTGGTATCGTTGTCCACAATGAAATGACAGAGCTCACAGGCAGGGTGCTTCCAGCACCAATGCTGCAATACGGAGGCCGGGTAAGCTTTTTGTCTCATTCTGCAAGCTTTCTCCACAACTAGTCAAAACGAGAATACATGCAAGGTTTCCCCCGTTACACCACGCTGAATTTTCTCCTGTAGTTTGGCCCATTATTGTTTTTTTGTCTGCTGGCTCGTACCAAATAGAATTTTGTTTATTCCCTCATCGATACTAAAATGGCCTTAGATTGTAATGTCTTTTCTCTTTTCTTTTGTTTCTTTTTTTTGTTTTTGTTTTTTAAGAATAAAACAGTAGCCACACCCAACCAGGGTGTCTGGGACATGCGAGGAAAGCAGTTTTATGCTGGCATTGAAATTAAAGTTTGGGCAGTTGCTTGTTTTGCGCCTCAGAAACAATGTAGGGAAGATTTACTAAAGTGAGTATCTTCATATTTTCAGCTTAGTAATATCCCTTCCAGATATGAAAATCCCTTCTTTATGTGAATGTGCTGTAGACACTGGCACTCAGATCACTGACTCCCCTAGCTGTATGAAAAAGACCTTGTGTTAATAGTAAATGACAAACTTGGGAATTACATTAAGAATCTGACTCAACTTCCTTCCAGCTAGAGCAGAAAATTGTGACTAAAAAAGCCAAAGCAAAGCTGATTGATTGATTCTTGAGTTCTTAGTGAAGCTTCCTTTGGTATTAAAATGTATCTTTTCAGCTAAGATAAAAACCAGTTTATTTTTAATCATTATAATTTGCTAGGGAGCTTGTTTCCCTGCAGGGTTACTGGCAAAGAGTATTGGTTCACCTGTTAAGCCAATGCAGCTTTCTATAGAAAGGAAGTGAGTGAGAAGGGTGATCAAAGATCAAAAAAACCAAGAGGGAAGTGGGAGGAAAGAAAGGAATTCTACACAGTATTGGCAGACACACAAACAAAATTATTCTAACACTTTACATATAGATTGAAAAAACTTGTTAAGTCTAAAATTTGAAACTCCAAAGTGAATTGTTTTTTTAAAGTGATGATTTCTTTTGACGTTGTTCTTGTACCAAATGTTACAAATTTGAATAGAATGCTAAATGTATCAATTTAGTGTATTTCTGTGTTCTCAGTTGAATGCAAGCTTACCCAGCTACTCTTGTATCAGGTTTACCAAAACACAACTTACTTGAAATTTTGACTCTGCTTTTCTTCAATCCAGAATTTCTAATTTGAATTTTTAAACAAATCTTTGAATATGAGTGCTTTTCTACTCCCTAGGGCCCCAGTGGAGGCATTCTTATTTAAAAATTCCAAATGATAATCTGATAGTTTAATAATTCTGATTCTTCTCTGCTGTCATTGCTGTGATACAACTGCCAGTCTGTTTTTGGCAGACAGTTAAAGATTTGTTATTGTTGTTTATTTGTTTCTCATTTTGGCTAGGAATGTGTGAAACTAAAAGAAATATTTTAGGGGGAAATTAATGCTAAGAATGAACATTGAAATGAAAATGCTGTGCCACTGGTTCTATTTTAACAGGAGTTTTACAGATCAACTGCGTAAAATCTCTAAGGATGCAGGAATGCCCATCCAGGGTCAGCCGTGTTTCTGCAAGTATGCGCAAGGTGCAGACAGTGTGGAGCCCATGTTCAAACATCTAAAAATGACATATGTGGGCCTACAGCTAATAGTGGTTATCTTACCTGGAAAGACACCAGTATATGGTATGGAACCTTTTTAAAAAATGTTTAAAAGACTCATTTATTTGAAAGGCAGAGAGAGAGAGAGAGAGCACCTCCATCCACTAGCTTGCTCCCCAAATGGTCACAATGGCTGGGGTTGGTCCAGGCTGAAGCCAGGAACCCAGAACTCCATCTAGGTCTCCCAACTGGATGGCAGGGGCCGAAGTACTTGGGCCATCTTCTGCTGCTTTCCCAGGCACATTAGCAGGGAGCTGGATTGGAAGCAGCTGGAACTTGAACTGTTGCTCTGATATGGGATGCCAGCCCTGTACATGGTAGCTGAGCTCACTGCACCCCAGCAGCAGGGTATGGAACCTTTCAGTGCTGAGTGAAGAATGATTTCAAGCCAGGATGAACTAGGTTATGCTACATTCACAAACAACTCCATGCTCTCCATGGTTCTAAGCAACAAAGATTTATTTCTTCCTCGCACTATGTGTCCACTAAGGGTGGACTGCAGCCCCTGTCTCCGGGTGATCTTGTCATCCTTACTGTGGGATCCCACTTGGCAGAGCAGCCAATATTTGGAATATTATTGGTCCCCAGTTCTCTTTTCTCTCTGCAGCTCCTCAGCTATACCCAGCCTCATGGCCTTACCCAACCCTGTAGGGGGTACAGGGATGGGATCAGGACAAGCTGGACACACCTAACTCAGTCTGGGAAGCCACAAGAACTACAATATTTGGTGAAAAACACTAATGATCATAGTGAAGAAGAGTACAGGAGCCTGCCTTCCAGAAGAGGGCTTAGATTTTATCTTTTCTAGCAATGATACAAAGTTCTTTTTGCTATCATGTTAAGTAAAGGATGTAGGATCTACAGAGTAGCAATCTGAACTTTGTGTAGACAACACTATTTGCTTCTTTTGTTTCCCTCTGTTTATGGCTGGTGTGTAGATGGGGATGGAAGGGGCTGAGGCAAGGTAGCATTCAAAAGGCTGGTGTGTGTGCTGAGAGGAAGGCTCTGGGGAGGTGGATTCCTTTGCCAGGCTAGTCATGTGGGAAAAGCAACCTCAAAGGACTGAGTGAGTGGTGGCAGGCAGTGCCAAAGAATAAAGGAAGTAGGCTGGCTTCAGGGCTGCAGAAAGGGGAAAAAAAGGGAGGAGGGCCTAACCAAGCCGAGGGAGAAGTTGCCCTGCAGGGTTAACCCATGAAAGGCCTGATGCGTGAGAAGCCTCCAGCACCATGTACAGTGTATACAGTAGGTGCTCTGTGACTGTTACCTTGTGGGTTAATTTTTCTTCTACTCTTAGTAATTAGGAGACTATGTAACATTTTTAAATGAATTACTTAACCTTTTTTTTTCTTTTAGCGGAGGTGAAACGTGTGGGAGACACCCTTCTAGGTATGGCCACCCAGTGTGTCCAGGTAAAGAATGTGGTAAAGACTTCACCCCAAACCCTCTCCAACCTTTGCCTGAAGATAAATGCGAAGCTCGGAGGGATTAACAATGTGCTTGTCCCTCATCAGAGGTGAGAGTCTGAATTCTGCTTTTCCTGCTTTTGTTTAAAATCTAACTTCCATGATTGATGGTAAAGCACACACACCTCAAATATGCATCTCAATTACTTTTTCTTCTGTTTCTATACACCCGGGCACACACCTCCGAGGGTGAGATTTGGAGTTTTTCTAATACCACCCAGCCATCCTTGTGCCCCCTTCAAATAGAGAAACCCCAAAGGTAGCTGATCTCTATCACCATAGGTTAGTTTTGCCCCTTTTTGAACTTCATATAAATAGAAACATGTAATATGTACCATTTTGTGTCTATCTTCTTTTACTCAACATTATGTCTATGAGATTCATTTATCTGGTTGCATTTAGTGGTAGTTTATTGCTTTTCATTATTGTGTCTTATTTCATGACACGATTAAATCATACAATTTAATCTTTCCTATCATTGCTGGATATTCTTGTTCATTATACAATTCTACATTCTTGGTGGACTTAAGCACTCTTTATTTTGTGTAGAATTCCGGGAGTGGAATTGCTGAGTTATAAGGAATAGAGTTATAGATAATATGCCTAGTTAGCATTAATAGATACCGCCAAAAAGTTTTCTAAAGTGGTTGTACCGGTTTACTTTTCTGCTGAGAATTCTAATTGCTCCATATCCTTACTAACACTTGGTAATATCTGTCCTTTTAATTTGAGCCGTGGCAGGCATTGTGATACAGAGGGTAAAGCTGCTGCTTGGAATGCCTGCATCCCATATTGGAGTGCCTGGGGTCATGTCCACCTTCGCTTCCAATCCAACTTCCTGCAAATGCTCCTGGGAGGCGCCATATGATGGCTCAAGTACATGGGTCCCTGCCACCCACTTGGAAGACCTAGATAGAGTTTCTGGCTTTCTTTGGGTATTTGGGGAGAGAACCAGTGGATAGAAGATCTCTCTTTGTCTCTGTGTCTCTCTCTGTCACTCTGCCTTTCAAATAAATAAAAACTCTAAAAATTTTAGCCATTTTGTTTGGAGAATAATAGTATCTCAGTATAATTTTAATTTGCATTCCCCTGATGACTAATGATGCTGAGCACATTTTCATATGCTTATTGGCCATTTAGACATCTTCTTATGTAGTGGACCTTTTCAGTCCTTTGCCCATCTTTTATATTGGGTTGTGAGTCTTTTACATTAATATGTGGTAGTTCTTTGTGGCTTCTGGATATAGTGATAGGATATAGATATTGCACATATCTTTTGAATTTTTTAAAGATTATTTTATTTATTTGAAAGAGTTTCAGAGAGAGGTAGAGACAGAGAGAGAGGTCTTCCATCCACTGGTTCACCCCCCAGATGACCACAATGGCTGGAGCTGTGCAAATCCAAAGCCAGAAGCCAGGAGCTTTTTCCAGGTCTCCCATGTGGGTGCAGGGGCCCAAGGACTTGGGCCATCTTCTACTACTTTCCCAGGCCATAGCAGAGAGCTGGATCAGAAGTGGAGCAGCTGAGACTAGAACCGGCACCCATATGGGATGCCAGCACTTCAGGCCAGGGCTTTAACCCTCTACACCACAGCGCCAGCCCCATATCTTTTGAATTTTTAATATCTCTGGGCTTTAGTTCTTCATCTGTCTAGATAATAATATCTGCCTTGACAACTATAAATGTTGCTTTTAGATCCAGGTAGAAATATTACTATGCTGTTAATAATTCTAACTAAATACCTAAATTCAGCACTGTTAAGTTTCTAAGTAGTGAGTTTCTTTTCATGTCTTTAATTTGGTTTCATTTCTGTAATACAGTCACCCAATTTCTTTAAAAAAATTTTTTTTCTTTATTTTATTGGCTTGAGAGTTAGAGAGACAGAGAGCTCTCATCCACTGGTTCACTCCCCAAATGCCTATAATGGCTGGTGCTGGGTCAGGCTAAAGCCAGGAGCCAGGAAGCCAATCCTGGTCTCTCATGTGAGGGACAGGGGTCCAACTATTGGAACCATCACCTCCCAAGTGCACATTAGCAGGAAGCTGGAACCAAGAGCTCAATCTGGGAATCAAACCCAGTTACTCCAATATGGGATGTCAGCCATCTTAAGTGCTAGGACAAGTGCAAACCCTAAGCCACACAATTTTTTTTTTTAAAGATTTATTTATGGGGCCGGCACTGTAGTGTAACAGGTAAAACCATTGCCTGCAGTGCCGGCATTCCATATGGACACCAGTTCAAGTCCTAGTTGCTCTACTTCTGATCCAGCTCTCTGGCCTGGGAAAGCAGTAGAAGATGGCCTAAGTCCTTGGGCCCCTGTACCCACATAGGAAACCCAGAAGAGGTTTCTGGCTCCTGGCTTCGGATTGGTGCAGCTCTGGCCATTGTGGTTATTTGGGGAGTGAACCAGCAGATGGAAGATTCTCATCTCAGTTTGAGTCCCAGCTGCTCCACTTCCAATCCAGCTCTCTGATAATGCACCTGGGAAAGCGGTGGAGGATGGTTCAAGTGCTTGGACTCCTACAACTCACATGAGAGACCTGGATGAAGCTCCTGGCTCTTGGCTTCAGCCTGGCCCAGTCCTGATCATTATGACCATTTGGGGAGTGAACCAGTAGATGGAAGACCTCTTTCTCTCACTCACTCTCTCTCTCTCTCCCTCTCCTTCTCTGTAACTCTTTCAAATAAATAAATAAATCTTTAAAAAGAAAAGTGGAGCAGCTGGGACGCAAACCAGTGCCCATATGGGATGCCAGCATCACAGGTGGCAACTTAACCTGGTATGCCACAACACTGGCCCTGCTCTTTCTTTTTTTTTAAGATTTATTTATTTATTTGAAAGACAGAGTTATATATAGAGAGAGAGACGGGGGGGGGGGGGGTGTCTTCCATCCACTGGTTCACTCCTCAAATAGATGCAATGGCCAGGCTGAAGCCAGGAGCCAGGAAACTCTTCCTGGTCTCCCACACAGATGCAAAGGCCCGAGGACTTGGGCCATCTGCTGCTGATTTCCCAGTCAGAGAACTGGATCAGAAGTGGAGCAGCTGGGACTCGAACCAGCACCCATATGGTGCCCACTGCAGGCAGTGGCTTCACCTGCTACGCCACAGCACTGGCCCCAAAGTATCACATCTTTTTTTTTTTTTTTTTTTTTTTTAGATTCATTTATTTATTTGAAAGTCAGAGTTACACAGAGAGAGGAGAAGCAGAGAGAGAGAGAGAGAGAGAGAGAGAGAGGAGTATCACTTCTTAAAGAGGACTAAATCCATGTACATTCTGCAATTCTGTTTCTGTTGTAGAGATGTTAGGATCCCAAGAGAACCTGTTCTGAGGAAGTTTTTCCTTAACACACAGAGATTTCGTTGAATTTGGATTAGGTCTTCTTCCTGCCAGTATAGAAGAACCATGTTCACCTTGCAGTCAATTCAGAGTCTCTGAATTTGGTGGCACCAATACTTGGTTGTACTTAGTGTTCTCTGTCAACGGGCACAGTCTTTGCTCTTTCTAAGTAGATTATACCTGTGATTATCTCTGGCGATATACTCTTGCTATACTCAAGCATTTGTACCTGTCTGAATGGCATTGTCTCCTTAAATCTGAGCAGGCCCTCCGTGTTCCAGCAGCCTGTCATCTTCCTGGGTGCAGATGTCACACACCCCCCAGCTGGGGATGGGAAGAAGCCCTCCATTGCCGCCGTGGTGGGCAGTATGGATGGCCACCCCAGCCGGTACTGTGCCACCGTGCGTGTGCAGACTTCCCGCCAGGAGATTTCCCAGGAGCTCCTCTACAGTCAGGAGGTCATCCAGGACCTTACTAACATGGTTCGAGAGCTGCTGATCCAGTTCTACAAATCTACACGCTTCAAACCCACTCGGATCATCTATTATCGTGGCGGGGTATCAGAAGGACAGATGAAACAGGTACTCCTCTCTCATGTTGCTTTGTGGGGCTTCTAGGACTCTAACAGAGCTATCTCCCATTTGCCACTCTGGATAAGTCAGATCTGGGAGATGCTGGGTGAGTTCTCAAGTAAACATCATGCTGTGTCTGTCTCCTAGGTAGCTTGGCCAGAACTAATAGCAATTCGAAAGGCATGTATTAGCTTGGAAGAAGATTATCGACCAGGAATAACGTATATTGTGGTGCAAAAAAGGCATCACACACGGCTCTTCTGCGCAGATAAAACAGAAAGGGTAAGAGGATGTAACGTAAGCTTCCCTACCTGAGGCTCTGGCTACTCAATGTGTTTCTGAGTGGGCATGTGGACAACTTTTCCCTAAAAACAGAAGTGCCTAATAACAATTTGATAAATATGTTAACTGCCATTGAGCCTCGATGGCCAGTTCTGAGTGATGCGAGTTTCAAGAATGAATACTCCTCTTGTTTGACAGACATGCTGATTTCTAGATTTGTTTTTGAGTGTGGAGGAGTGGAGATCAGAAACAGGCCAGGTACAGTGCTAAAGGCAGCCCTCAAAGGAGGGTTATCTATGTGGACTCCATTGCCCTTTGCTACTTTTTGGCTGCCATAGTTCCAGGGTTGCAGAAGGATCAATCTCTAAAATGACTTTTTATCTATGTAATTCATGGAGTATAAACTCTGAGCAGTTATTAACGCCTTTGTTAACCATAGGTGAGTTACTTAACTTTTCTAAGCCATTAAGCTTAAGTTTTCTTCAGTTTGATGATGGTGCTAAAGTAATATGCATTCAGTAGAAATCGTACTTTGCATTTTGAATGCTGACCTTTTTCTGGGCTAATAGTATGTGGCGTGACTCTGTCCTTTCCTGCTGGCAGCGGCAGCAGCCACCTGCAGCCAGCAGTCAGCCCGCGATCGTGAGGGGAAGCAGGGGGCTCTGCAGTGCACTGTGCTGCAGAGCTGCGATGTTCAGGTCAGGCACATTCAATGCATTTTCAGCTAGCATATGCTTTCCATATATGATAGGTTTATCAGGATGTCACCACGTTGTAAATTGAGGAGCATCTATATTCTCATCAGTATAATATGATTAAGAACAATAGTGTGGCTGGCGCCGCGGCTCACTAGGCTGATTCTCTGCCTGCAGTGCCGACACCCCGGGTTCTAGTCCCGTTCAGGGTGCCAGATTCTGTCCCCGTTGCTCCTCTTCCAGTCCAGTTCTCTGCTGTGGCCCGGGAGGGCAGTGGAGGATGGCCCAGGTCCTTGGGCCCTGCACCCGCATTGGAGACCAGGAGGAAGCACCTGGCTCCTGGCTTCGGATCAGCGCAGCGAGCCGGCCACAAAGTGCCAGCCATAGCAGCCTCTTGGGGGGTGAACCAATGGAAAAAGGAAGACTTTTCTCTTTGTCCCTCTCTCTCTCTCACTGTCTAACTCTGCATATCAAAAAAAAAAAAAAAAAAATAGTGGGATAGGTGCTTGGCCTGGAGGTTAAGATGCCTGTATCCCTTATCAAATTGCCTGGGTTCAAATCCCAACTCTGGTTTCTGATTCCAGCTTCCTGGTAATGCAGACCATGGGAGGCAGTGGTGGTGGCTCAAATGGTTGCATGCCTGCCACCCACATGGGAGATCTGGATTGAATTCCTGTCTTTGGCCCAGCCACTTTGTAGCTGTTGTAGGCATCTGAGGAGTGAGCCAGCAGATAGGAGCTTTATCTGTCTCTCTCTCCCTCTCAAATTAAAAAATAATTTTTAAAGAAGAACAACATTTATTTCAGAGAGTGTTTTAAAGATTAATAAATGAGTATTAATTTGGGGTACAATGCTCAGCACTTGATAAAAGGCATTTCTTGTTATCTGTTTATAATCTGGTACTTATGTATAAACTAGATAAGTCACACAACCATAATATTTGAATCATTTTGCTTCTTTGTTTTTTTCATGCCATTAATTCATCTTGTTCAGGCCTCCCTGATCCATCCCCAGGGAGATGAGAACTTTCTATTGCCCAATCACATGATCTTGTTGGCCTCTCCTATTGTTTCCTAGTGCACCCTTAGGTTTTTTTGGTCCCTAATCCATGAATGGGCTTTCCTTTAATTTTCTGTATCATTAGAAAGCTAAGGTTCTTTCTTTTTTTCTGGGGCCCCAGCTCTATCAATCAGCTTAGATTAAAAGTCCCCCCTTTTAAGTTGACCAGATGCTGACTCATTAGTACTTCTTAGACTTTGTTAACACAATTATCTGAATTCTTGCCTGATCACTGGGCTCCAAACATCCTGCTCCCTCCAGCTTAACTGCTATTTGCACCCCTCCACCTGCCTGGAAACCCACTGTCCATGGAACCTTGGTCCTGAATTGTCTTTTTTTTTAATTTATTAATTAATTAATTTGAAAGAGTTACAGAGAGAGAGAGAAAGGGAAAGAGAGAAAGAAAGAAAGAAAGAAAGAAAGAAAGAAAGAAAGAAAGAAAGAAAGAAAGAAGGAAAGTCTTCCATCTGCTAGTTCACTGCCCAAATGACCAGAGCTGGGCGGATCTGAAACCAGGAGCCAGGAACTTCTTCCAGGTCTTCCACGTGAGTGCAGGGGCCTAAGCACTTGAGCTATCTTTTTCTTTTTTTTTTTCTTTCTTTCTTTTTTTTTTTTTTTTTTTTTTGACAGGCAGAGTGGACAGTGAGAGAGAGAGACAGAGAGAAAGGTCTCCTTTTTGCCGTTGGTTCACCCTCCAATGGCCGCCACAGCCAGCACGCTGCGGCCGGTGCACCACGCTGATCCGAAGGCAGGAGCCAGGTGCTTCTCCTGGTCTCCCATGGGGTGCAGGGCCCAAGCACTTGGGCCATCCTCCACTGCACTCCCGGGCCACAGCAGAGAGCTGGCCTGGAAGAGGGGCAACTGGGACAGAATCCGACACCCCGACCGGGACTAGAACCTGGTGTGCCGGCACCGCAAGGCAGAGGATTAGCCTGTTGAGCCACGGTGCTGGCCTTGAGCTATCTTCTACTGCTTTCCCAGGCCATAGGAGAGAGCTGGATCAGAAGAGGAGCAGCCGGGACTTGAACCAGCGCCCATATGAGGTGCCAGCACTGCAAGCGGCGGCTTTACTCCTGCCACAGTGCCGGCCCCCTGAATTGTCTTTCTAAAACTCAACGCTATCTCATAGTTCTGTTTTTTGTCATCCAGTAAACTGTAACCTTCCAAGATTGACAGTCCTAGTCTTCATCTGCTTTGTACCCTGACATTTGCCAGCATCTTCACTTCTCTATATGTACCTCTTGCCAATCTCCAACTCTGAATCAGTCACTTGCCCACTTTCTTTGCTTCTACAGAGGCTGACCAGGAGTTGCTGGGGGAGAAAAATCATTCATGTAATCATGAACTACACAAGATTATAAGTTCATGCTAACAAATCTCAGCCAAGTCTTGGATGCTACAGTTTTTAATTTTTCCTTTTCCCCTTCCAAACATTTGCACTCTCAGTTCTCCAGTTGCATCCATGATGCCTTCATTGCCAACAAAGTCCTATCTTCTGTTTCCCCCAGAAAACAAACTCTAGGAGCCCCAAATTTTCTCAGCTGTTCTCTATTTTTCAAACTTAGTTGTATCTTATATTTGTACTCTCCTTCCTTATATCTCAAGCTAATCTCTCCACCTATGCTTTCTTTTCCTGACTTAGGTTTGGAAGGGAGGGAGAAAAAGAGTGAGAGAACACCTCCATTGATGGTTCACTCCCCAAATATCTGCAATGGCTGGGACAGGGTGAGGCCAAAACCAGGAGCCATGATCTCAATCCAGGTTGCTCGAACCCAATTACTTGAGTCATCACTTCTGTCTCCCAGGGTCTGTATTATCAGGAAGTTGAGGTCAGGAATAGAGCCAGGAACCCAAAGCCAGACATTTTTATAAGGGACATGAGAGACTTAACTGTTGTGTTACCACTAGGCTAACTGCCTGCCCTGCCACCTGTGGTTTGTTTGTTATTTTGTGGTTTTGTTTTTGTTTTTGTTTTTTGAGAGGCAGAGAGAAAGGGGGTGAGGGGAAACAGATGGGGAGAATGTGATCCCATTTGCTGGTTCACTTCACTCCCCTAATGTCCACAATGGCTGAGACTGGACCAAGACCTGGAAACTCAATGTAGGACTCCCATGGGGTGGTAGGAACCCAGTTGTTTGAGCCATCACTGCCACCTCCCAAGGTGTGCATTATTAGGAGCCAGAACTGGGCATTGAATGTAGGTGTTCTAACCAGCATCTTAACTGCTAGACTAAATGTTCCTGTCAGTGTAATTTCTTTTATAAAAGTATATTTATTTGGGGGCTGGCACTGTGGTGTAGCAGGTAAAGCCGCCACCTGCAATGCTGGCATCCCATTTGGGCACCAGTTCGACTCCTGGCTGCTCCATTTCTGATCCAGCTCTCTGCTATCACCAAGGAAAGCAGTAGAAGATGGCGCAAGTCCATGGGCACCTGCATGGGAGACCTGGAAGAGGCTCCTGGCTCCTGGCTTAAGATCAGCACAGCTCCGGCCGTTGTGGCCATTTGGGGAGTGAACCAGCAGATGGAAGACTTCTCTCTCTATTTCTCTCTCTCTCTCTCTCTCTCTCTCTCTCTCTCTCTGCCTCTGCCTCTACCTCTGCCTCTCTGTAACTCTGTCTTTCAAATAAATAAATCCCTAAAATAAAAAGGTATATTTATTTTTATTTATTTAAAAGAGAGATAGGGGAGAGAGAGAGAGAGAGATCTTCAGCCTGCTGGTTCACTTCCCAAATGCCCAGCAGACAGGACTGGATCAGGCTAAAGAAAGGAGACAAGAACTCTATCCCAGTTTCCCAAATGGGTGTCAAGGACCCAAGTACTTGAGCCGCCATCTGCTGCCTTCCTGGGTGTGCATTAGCAGGAAGCTGGTTTTGAAGCAGATGTGGGACTTGCTGAACCACAGTGCATGCTACCCACCCCCCATTTTGGCCTACTCCTTTCTGCCTTCTCTGACCTCACTTCACTAAGTACCCATTATTTTTCAAAATCTTGTTCTATTGCCTCTTTCATTGCTCAGATCTTCTTAAGTATCCCCACTCAACTTTCCTTAGCCTGCTTCTCCCCGAGTCTGCTTGCACCTTATCTTTTCATGACTAACCTTAAAAAACAACCTCTGGTGCCGGCGCTGTGGTGTAGCAGGTAAAGCTGCTGCCTGCAGTGCCAGCATCCCACATAAGTGCCAGTTCAAGTCAAGGCTGTTCCACTTCCAATCCAGCTCTCTGCTATGGCTTGGGAAAGCAGTGGAAGATGGGCCAAGTCCTTAGGCCCCTGCACCCTTGTGAGATACCTGGAAGAACTGGCTCCTGGCTTCAGATCAGCTCAGCTGTGGCCATTGCAGCCATCTAGGGAGTGAGCCAGTGGATGGAAGATCTCTCTCTCTCTCTCTCTCTGCCTCTGCCTCTCTGTAACTCTGCCTTTCAAATAAATAAGTAGATCTTAAAAAAAAAAAAATAAGAAAAAAAGAAACAACCACTTCACTTTCTATAGGTACCTTCCCACAACACACTTCCATTTTCTGTAGACTGACTGCAGTTTCAGTAACTCCACTGAAGATGTGCATCTTGTCACTGATCTCTGCAGCACTTAAGAAAACAACTGCCCAGCCAGCACCACGGCTCAACAGGCTAACCCTCTGCCTTGCGGCGCCGGCACACCGGGTTCTAGTCCTGGTCGGGGCACCGGATTCTGTCCCGGTTTCCCCTCTTCCCGTCCAGCTCTCTGCTGTGGCCCGGGAGTGCAGTGGAGGATGGCCCAAGTGCTTGGGCCCTGCACCCCATGGGAGACCAGGAGAAGCACCTGGCTCCTGCCTTCGGATCAGCACAGTGCACCAGCCACAGCAGCCACTGGAGGGTGAACCAACGGTAAAGGAAGACCTTTCTCTCTGTCTCTCTCTCTCACTGTCCACTCTGCCTGTCAAAAAAAAAAAAAAAAAAAGAAAAAGAAAACAACTGCCCTTAGCAATAGGACTTTCCAGGCTTACTGCCTAGCTCTATAATCACTCTTTGACTGTTCTTCCTCCCTCTGTCCATTAAACACTGATATTTCCTGGCATCTCAGATCTCCCTTTTCTCAATTTCAACCTGGTTTTTAGTCTCATCCACTTTTATGCGCTTAATCATTTACTTATTGTTTCCTAAATTTGTTTTTCCAACCCCAAACCACTCTGTGAAACTCCTGATGTGTACTCTTAGTTACTCAGCAGCCATGTATACCTAGATGTTCTGTGGGCATTGCATCAGTCAAGGTAGACTGGGCTGTGCTATGGTAACACAGCAAAAACCCAACTCTTCATGGCTTACAAAGATTTCTTTCTGCTCACATTACACATTCACTGTGGCTCCGCTGCAGCTGTGACCCTGCAGTCCTCGTGTTGGAACCTAGGCTGGCCGGAGGCATCTATGTGGAACATTGCCAGTCATTGTGGCAGAGGGGGAAAAGATACACAATAAGCCAAGTGCTGCCTCTTAAAGATTCTGCCCAGAAGTCATACATTTCAGGCCACATTGTATCAACCAAAGCAATTCACATGGCCCCCTCTTGAGAGATTAATTGGGTGGGGAGGTATAATCTTCCCTGAGGGAGGGGCCAGGAACATTTGGCAACAGTGATACAATGTACCACAGGCGTTTCAAGCAAAACATGTCTAAACCTTCTACTGGTTGTTTCATCCCCATCCAAAGCCTATTCATCTCCCAAGTTTTCCTTTTACCCTGACTTGGCATCATTATACCTTTAGTCAGCCAACTTAGAAACTTGTCCTAAAGTCTTCTCCTCCTTTCCTGTCCCCTGCCTGTGTCCAATTTGTCCAACAGTCCTCTGTGTTGTCTCTGGTGTCTCTCTTGTCTCAGCTCTTCCTCTTGGGTTTCTGAGGCCCTAGGCGGAACACTTCTGTGTTGGAGTCGGAGACGTCTCTCTGCAGGCTCCCTGTCTGCTTTCCTCCCTCCTTCACTAAGGCATTCTCTACCCTCCGTGCTGTCAAGGCTGAGTGTTTAAAACAAGATCTTATTGTGCCACTCCACTGCTCAGAAGTCTTCAGGCATTCCAGGGTTTAGCCTAGTGGCTAAGATGTCGGTTAAAATGCCCAAGCTCCGTGTCGGAGTGTCTGGGTTCAATACCCGGCTCCGTTCCTGACTCCAGCTTCCTGCTAATGCAGACCCTTCGAGGCAGTGGTGATGGCTCCAGTGATAACTTTCTGCCATCCGTGTGGGAGACCTGGATTGAGTTTCTGACTCCCAACTTCAACCCAGCACAGTTCCAGCTGTGAGAGGCATCTGGGGAGTGAACCAGTAGATGGGAATTAAGTCTGCCTATTCCTCTCCCCACTCTATCTCTACAATGAAAAAATGCTCATGTGCCCTCATTCTCGACCATCACCTGCTGCCTCCCGCAGTGCACATCAGGAGGAAGCTAGAATTGGGAGTGTAATCAGGACTCAAACCCAGGCTCTCCAATTTGGGACACAGGTGTCCCAACTGGTGGCTTAACCTCTAAGCCAAATGCCCAACCCATTTGTTCCTTTTTATTGCTGAGTCGTATTTCATTAGCCAGAATTTGCTTATCTGTTCCTGAGTTTAGAGGTATTAGGAGTGTTTGCAGTTTTTGTCCCACCATACTTGTACTCTAAAATGTGGCTCAACTGTTTCCTTCCCACCACCTTTTCCCAGTGCCTCACGTATGTCCTTATCACACTTCATTGTATTGTATGTGGTTTTTTAATTACTTATTTTATTTATTTGAAAGGCAGAGTTGAGAGAGAGAGAGAGAGAGAGAGAGAGAGAGAGAGAGAGAGAGAGGTCTTCCAGCTGGTTATTCACTTGCCAAATGGCCACAGTGGCCAGGGCTAGGCCAGGCTAAAGCTGCTTCTGGGTCTCCTAGATGGGTGCAGAAGCCCAAGGACTTGGCCCATCCTCCGCTGCTTTCTCAGGTGCATTAACACTAAAAGCTGGATTGGAAGTGGAGCAGCCAGGACTCAAACCCTTGCCCATATGGGATGCTGGCGTTGCAGGCAGCAGCTTTATCTGCTATGCCACAACGCCAGCCCCTGCATGTGGTTTTGTGAAGGCAGAAAGGTAAGTTCATTAGTTCTGTCTGTGTGTGTGGCTCATTGCTAACACTGCAAAGCCAGGTGGATAGATGCTCCAGAAAACATTGTTGCAATGAATGTGCCTGGATTCCTTTTCCCCAAGGTATCGCATCTTCAGGCTCTCATCTAGAGAACCTGAGAGAATTTTGGGGAAAAAAAATTATTTATTTGAAAGAGTGACAGGGGCCAGTGTTGTGGCATAGCAGGTGAAGCCACCACCTGCAGTGCCAGTATCCCATATGGGTGCTGGTTCAAGTCCTAGCTGCTCCACTTCCAAGCCAGCTCCCCACTAATGCACTTGAGAAAGCAGCAGAATATGGCTCAAGTCCTTGGACCCCTGCACCCGCATGGAAGACCCAGAAGAAGCTCTGGGCTCCTGGCTTCAGCTGACCCAGCTCTGGCCATTTCAGCCATTTGGGGAGTAAAGTAGCAGGTGGAAAATCTCCCTCTGTCTCTCTCTCTCTTTCTAACTCTGCCTTTCAAATAAATAAATCTTTAAAAAAATATAGAAGGAAGGAAGGAAAGAGTGACCACTGGTTTACTCTCCAAATGGCCACATCAGCTGGGACTGAACCAAACTGAAACCACGACCTAAGAGTTCCATCTGGGTCGCCCAGATGGCTGGCAGGAACCCAAGCACTTGAACCATCATCTGCTGCATTCCCAGGTGCATTAGCAGTAAGAGAAGAGTGGAGTAGCTGCAACTGGAACCAGGCACTCTGATATGGGATGTGGGCATCCCAAGCAGCAGCTTAACCCACTGCACCACAACACTAATAGGTCCTAAAAGGGTTTTATGGGCAAATGTTTGGAAAATGCTACATACACCACCTCCCTCTCAAAGATTATATGTAATAGAAAAAAATATTCTGAGAAGTTAGACAGTAAAAAAGCCTTTTAAACTTGTATCTTTACATAGTATTTCTCAAATTTGACCATAAACACATAAATACATCCTTCAAAAACTAATATTCCTGGGGCCAGCGCTGTGGTGCAGCAGGTTAAAGTCCTGGCCTGCAGTGCCAGCATCCCATATGGGTTCTGGTTTGAGTCCTGGCTGCTCCACTTCCAATCCAGCTCTCTGCTATGACTTGGGAAAGCAGTAGAAGATGGCCAAAGTCCTTGGGCCCTTGCACCTGCATGGGAAACCTGGAAGAGGCTTCTGGCTCCTGGCTTTGGATCAGCTCAACTCTGGCTATTGCAGCCATCTGGGGAGTGAACCAGTGGATGGAAGACCTCTCTCTCTCTCTCTCTCTCTCTCTCTGGCTCAATGTCTCTCTGTAACTCTGTCTTTCAAATAAATAAAATAAATCTTAAAAAAACCCAAATATTCCTAACATACTTTGGGAAAAAGCACTCAAACTGTTTTACAGTAGTTGCTCCATGGGGAATAGATTCCAAAACCCCCTCAGTGGATTCCTGAAACTACAGATAGTAGTGAACCCTATATGTTTTTTTGTTTGTTTGTTTGTTTGTTTTTGTTTTTGGACAGGCAGAGTGGACAGTGAGAGAGAGAGAGACAGAGAGAAAGGTCTTCCTTTGCCATTGGGATGTCATCGGTTCACCCTCCAGCGGCTGTGGCGCAGCAGCCAGCGCACCACGCTGATCCAAAGCCAGGAGCCAGGTGCCTCTCCTGGTCTCCCATGGGGTGCAGGGCCCAAGCACTTGGGCCATCCTCCACTGCACTCCCGGGCCATAGCAGAGAGCTGGCCTGGAAGAGGGGCAACCGGGACAGAATCCGGCACCCCGACCGGGACTAGAACCTGGTGTGCCGGCGCCGCAGGTGGAGGATTAGCCTATTGAGCCACGGCGCCGGCCATATGTTTTTTCTTATACATACAAATATACCTGTGATAAAAGTATAGCTCATAAATCTGGCACAGTAAGAGGTTAACAGTAAATACTAATAAAATAGAAAAATTATAATGATATACTACAAGTGATGTGAATATGGTCTTTCTATCCCAAAATATTTTCATTCCTCATTCCACCGTAGTAATCGTTTTGGTTGCAGTTGTTGAACAAACTGTAGAGGGTGAAACCTTGGATACAGGGGGAATGCTGTAACTCAATTTTCCTCTGGCCTAGTTAGGTACCCAAATTCACATAAGAGCTTGAAGGGAAATTTTTCTATTCTCTAGAGCTATTGTATGCATTGGTGTATGAACTTTTTTTTTTTTTTAGAAAAATATTTATTTATTTATTTATTTGAAATGCAGGGTGACAGAGAAAGAAAGGAGGACAGAAAGATAAAAATCTTCCACCCACTGTTTCTTTCCCCAAAGGCCAGGCCAAAGCCAGGAACTCTGAACTCCAACATGAGCAGCAGGGACCCAGGTACTTGGGCCATCCTCTGCTGCTTTCCCAGGCATTAGCAGAGACCTGGATTGGAAGCAAAACAGCTGGGACTTGAACCAGAGCTCTGATATGGGATGCTGGCATTTCAAGTAGCAGCTTAACCTGCTGCTCCACAGTGCCAGTCCTTGTGTGTAGGAACTTCAGTTGAAGGTAATGATCATTAAAATGGAGCCAAATAAAGTCCTGTCACCTTTATGCCTATTGAACCCTGCTGTACAGCAGAGGAGGCTGACCAAATAGCAAGATTTTATTTCTTTCTTTGTAAATGAGCTTCTGAAATTACCCTCTCTACTTTCTTAGAAATTTAATATTTTGATTATAGAAAAATCTTAGAATTTTAAAAGAGCAAGGGATCACCACCTAATTGTATATTCAATTAGATGAAGACACAGAAATCTTAGGCTTTGTTCAAATTATATAGTTGCAAAGGAGACCTAGATCTGAAACTGGTTTCTTTTATTCCTTCCTTCCTTTTTTTTTTAAAGATTTATTTATTTACTTGAAAGGTAGGATTACAGAGAGAAAGGAAGAGAAATATATTTTTTAAAGATTTATTTATTTATTGGAAAGGCAGAGTTACAGAGAGGCAGAGGAAGAGGGAGAGAGAGAGGTCTTCCATTAGCTGTTAAACTCCCCAGATGGCCTCAATGGGCGGAGCTGCACTGATCCGAAGCCAGGAACCAGGAACTTCTTCCTGGTCTCCCACACTGGTGCAGGGGCCCAAGCACTCGGGCCATCTTCTACTGCTTTCCCAGGCCATAGCAGAGAGCTGAATCAGAAGTGGAGCAGCAGGAACTGGAACTGGCGCCCATATGGGATGCCGGCAGTGCGGGCCGTTGCTTTACCTGCTACACCACAGCGCCAGTCTCAAGAGATCTTCTGTATGCTGGTTCATTCCCCAAATGGCTGCAACAATCCTCGCCCAGCCCTGGCCGATGCAAGGAACCTGGAACTCCATCCAGGTCTCCCACATGGGTAGAAGAGATCCATGTACTTGGGTCAGCTTCCACTGCTTTCCAGGTGCATTAGCAGGGAGCTGGATTGGAAGTGGAGCAGCCTGGACTGAAACCAGTGCTCCTATGGGATGCCAGCATCACAGGCAGTGGCTAAATGTGCTGTACCACAATGCTGGCCTCTGATACCGGTTTCTTAATTCCCATTTCAGGTGTTCTCTTTCTGATAATCATTTGCCAGTGACTTCTTTTATTAACTCCATAAAGTGTAAGGTTTATTGAACCTGGTGAGCTAGTTCAAAGATTTCTTCATCTTACCTTTTGCTAAAAGTTATGGAGTTTTGTTGTTGTTTTGTTTGTTTTTTCATTCAAGTGAGGGAAAAAATGATTTTTTTTCCAGGAAGCCTGTCCCTATTAAATGTTCATTTTTTTTCTTACTCCCTTTGTGAATCTGTGTGATCTGTAACTAGATGGCAATACTGCAGCCCAAAGCCACAGGTAAAAACTTATTCATCTGGATTCCCCAAGAGACCTTGGAGTATGTTTGCTTGAGAAAATACTTCTAGGGTGAAATGGCTGAACTAAGGCAAAATCAGAGGATTCAACATCTTGATTAAACTGGTTTTTAAGGCTTCACTGAAGAGCAGTTTGTCAACTTTTTACCAATTAACACATACCATTAAAAACGTCCTGAGCCCTAATACCTTTGATGACTAATTACATTTTTTTGGTAGGTGGGGAAAAGTGGCAACGTACCAGCAGGCACTACCGTGGATAGCACCATCACTCATCCATCTGAGTTTGACTTTTACCTCTGTAGTCACGCAGGAATTCAGGTAATTTGGAAGCTGGTCCAGATCTTTGACTTGATAGGAAAGTGTTTGCAAATTCAGCAGTTAGCTTGAGTAGACTTGTTATTAAACATGGTAATTAACTTTGTTAACGCTTGTATCCTAGAATTGTTATCTGTTGGTCTAGGTATCTACTTGTAGATGTGCTAGGCAGAAATACTTCTGAGTTAAAGGAGTAAGTTTCAATTCTTATCTCCTTTCAGGTAGTCATCCCATATCAGACATAGATTAATCATGCCACTCTTTCTCCAGGGAACCAGCCGTCCTTCGCACTATCAGGTCTTGTGGGATGACAACTGCTTCACGGCAGATGAGCTGCAGCTCCTGACCTACCAGCTGTGCCACACCTATGTGAGGTGCACGCGCTCAGTCTCTATTCCAGCCCCTGCATATTACGCCCGGCTTGTAGCTTTTAGGGCCAGGTATCATCTGGTGGATAAAGATCACGACAGGCAAGTTTCTCAGGCACAATGAAAATCTCTTTCTCATTTAGCAGCATGTTAATTTGTTTTAAAGTTACTATAGAAGACATTTTAAATGATTTAAACTGCCCTCTAGGATTTAATTGCAACAAGCAAATAAAATTAGATGTGCCTTTGAGAGCTTATAACATGACTTTTGATCCAAGAAGTGCTCAGGCTTGTTTATACTTGTTTCTCTAAAGAAGTCTAATTTGGAGCTGCCTGTGGCTTTCCCATGGAGCCAAATGCATTTCAGGTCTGTTCAAGTCCTGAGTAACCTCAAAAGGTGGCCAGCACAGCCCCCTGACTCCAGTCAGAGGTCTGTGGATCCCACTTCATGCAAAAGGGAGTCATGATCACTTCATTCCATTTCCAGTGCAATCTGGGATGTACCAGTGAACCTATGTGTGGGAGGGGGCTAGGCCACTCTTAACCCCAAATAGGGATCCCAAGAGAATCAGACATTTTGACCTATTGCTGAGCTTCCTGCATTAATTTTCTCTTCCAAATGACCATCTGTAAAGTATAGCAGTTTCTGGGCTCTTCCCCAAGTCTGAATTCAGCTGCTAAATTCTAGACATTCCACTGCAAGTCTATTTCTGTATGGTTGAAAATACACTATTACAGAAAAAGCCTGGCTGTGGCTTCACGCCTTCCATTCTATAATATACATCCACTCATTCAGCATATTTATTAGGTATTGACTGTGAGTTTAGTATAGTGGTAGGTGGGAGAAATGCTAACACATGGCTCCAGTCCCTGAGGATTTTGTGTTTCAGTACGGGAAACAACACAGGCAAATATAGAACTGACAACTAGCCCATTATCAGTACAGATAAAAGTGCACTGCAATGTCAGAGGAAAGGCGGTTAGAGAAGACTTCATAGCCAGATGCAGAGGCTTTGGCTTTACAAAGAAAAGGATTTTCCAAGCAGAAGAAACAATGGACACAAAGGAGAGAAAGCACATGACATGTTTGGACAATATCAAGTTTTCTTTGGCCAGAGCATATTAAAGGGGAACAGCAGGCATGAGGCAGGGAAAGTATGTTAGAGCAAGACTGTCTTTGTTAAAAGCAGAAAGCTATTCCTGGGGCTGGCACAGGGGTACAGACTTCTGACTACAGCCTGGTGCAGGCCTGACTGTTATGGTCACTGGGGAGTGAACCAGTAGGTGGAAGAGTTCTCCTTCTATCTCTCCCTCTCTCTCTGTTGCTCTGCCTTTCAAATAAATAAATAAAACTTTAGAGGGAAGAAAAGCTATTCCTGGGATAGAATAGGTAGTTAATTGGCCATGAGTAGCACAGGAGAAGATGAAATAAAGGATGACAAAGATTTTGAGCCTAGATGACAAAAATTGGTTAAAGCAGAGAAGGCAAAGGAGGAGTGATGAGTAATGGTTCACTAAGTCCCCCTTCCTTTTAAAAAGACATTTATATTTATTTGAGAGACGGAGTAACAGAGAGAGAAAGAGATCTTTCACTCTTCAAATGGCCGCCGTGGCAGGGCTGAACCAGGCTGAAGTCAGGGAACTCCAGCCAGATCTCCCACATGGGTTGCCAGGACCCAGATACTTGGGTCATCTTCTGTGCATTAGCAGAAACCTGGAAGTGGAGCAGCTGGAACTCGAGCTGGCCTTCCCTTATGGAATGCCAACCTTGCAGGTGATATTGTGCCATGACATTGGCCCCAAGCTAAGCCCTTTGTATCACATGGTCTGTTTATGCAGTACATTCAGAAATTGTTATTATTACCCTGAAATACCAAAATGCAGAGGAGTTGTTACTTGTCCAAGGTTATATAGCTAGCAAAGAGAAAGCAGGAAGAGACAAATGGCACAGTAACATTTGCTGAGGGTCTACTGGGTTACAGCAGTGTATTAGACACATAAATTCATTCATTCAACAAATGGTTACTGAAACTGCTATGTGCTGGGCAGTAGGGATAGAGTGGTGAGTGAGATGTACAAAGTTGCTGCTTTTTTAGGATGTCTATCTAGTCGGGAAGTAAATCATTACCCAGTTAATAACTTAATTTCAGTTGTGTTTAGTAACATGAAACAAAAATGTTTTCACCGTGTACTGTGAAAGCATGTTCCAGGTGACTCTGCACTTGAATTTGGAAGTTAGTATAGGTTTCTTTCTCTTCTTTAAATTTTTATGATTTATTTTCATTTTATTTGAAAGGCAGAGAAACAGATAGAGAGAGCTCTTCCATCTGCTGGTTCACTCCCCAGATATCTCCAACAGCCAGGATTGGGCCAGTCCAAAGGCAGGAGCTCAGAACTCAACCTGGGTCTCTCATGTGGTAGACAGGGACCCAAGTACTTGAGCCATCACTTGCTGCTTCCCAGAGTGTGTGTTAAGGGAAGTTGTATCTGAAGTGAAAAGCCGGGGCTCAAATCAGGTACTCTGATGTGGGCTGCTGGGCTCCCAAGAAACATCTTAACTGCTGCACCAAATGCCCATTGCCAGAATAGATTTCAACAGGGAAAATGGCATTTAGCTGAAACCTAGAGGATGAGTAGGAATTAATCCAATATAAATGGGAGCAAAAGTTTTCATAAAGGAACCAAGAAAGATCTGGGTCTATGCAGACTTTGTTTTATGTAGTTCTTACAACTTCCCATTAAATAAGTTGTACTGCACTTCATGGTTAAGTGAACTGGTGAGTAAAGACACATAACAAATTATTTGAGGAGCCAAGGCTTGAATCTGATATCTTCTTAAATCTGGTACCACCGATGCTGTTTGTAACGGTGAAATATGAAGTGGCCTTCTGTTACACCTGTGTTTTGCTTTCTTCTTTTTACAGTGCGGAAGGCAGTCACGTGTCAGGACAGAGCAATGGCCGGGATCCTCAGGCCTTGGCTAAGGCTGTGCAGATCCATCACGATACCCAACACACGATGTATTTTGCCTGAGAGTCTCAGAAAAAAGAACCCGTTTGGCACCTCATGCAGCCTCAAAATGTTTCAAATGCCTACCACCTCTAGAGAGAGCCAAGTTGATCGCAGGTGGTCTTCTACCAGCAGCTCGGAATAGTTGCACTGAATCTCTACTTTCTTTGCAGCACTATCTGATGCATCAACAGAATTGAGCCATTTTTTTTAAAGTAATAGATACTCATAGATTGTCTTTCCTGATGCACTGGATGGAATTTTTACCTCAATGTGCAAAGGCTGATGAGCCTGAACTTTTTAAAGGACTTTACAAGAAAGGATTCTATGGAATATTTTGCTAGCTGTGGTGTTCACCACATCCCCGCATCCCTCTAGTCTTACAGGAGAAGATTGTCCCTTTTTTTCTGTTTTCATCAAGTGGAGTATATATGGATGAGAAAAACCAAACAATCTACTTCAGTTGAGTGTAACTATTTACTTGTGTATGTTCATAGACTTTTTAATGGAGATTCCTGACTTCGCCACTGTAAATGCCTTTAATGAGCATTACTTTTTGAAAGATTTACAAAGTTTTATTAGTTGTACTACTTTATATGATTGATCTCTGCAGACTTGTGCTGGTGCAAGTACAGGCTGCCAGGCAATTTGCACTATATTTGGCTTCAGATTCAGCAGGCAGTTATCTTATTGGATTGACTTTTGTGAATGTGTGACATAAACAGATATAATGCACGTCACAGTAACAGATAACACTGCCATGGTCCAAGTACTCATGTTTCTCCCTATTTGGAAAAGAAAATAGTTTTTAGTATTTTTCCAAGTTTTCAAAAGTGCCCATTCTATGCTGCTGTGTGGTTTGTTAGATCTAAATGATTTTTAAACTTTTCTCATAGAAAGTTAACTTTGGCAATAAACATTTTTTAAGATCCCTCCTCTTCTGTCCCCTGACAATGTAGTTTTCTAGATGAGATTTCAGTATGATTTTTATTAGCTATTTCTTATATATCATAATCTGGCAACTTCTGACACTGGTCAGAAAAGACATATATTTCCATGCCTTTTTAAAGAATTGTTTTTACCTCTTTTATAGTCACAGTTGGTGTCCTGTCACTTTATTTTAAAATAAGCTAGAACCAGGATGCTTCCTTATTGGATAGGCTTTGCCAGTCCTTAAGGTACCTTGAGTGATGCTGCAACTCGCAAAAACGTACCAGCATTTAGACTTTTTTTTTTTCCTGAGAATCAAGGTTACTCACACAATTACTTGCTTCTCTTTCAAACTGAAATGTACTTGGTAGGTTTTCCTTCCTTTTATTATACTAAATCTGTGTAGAAAATATTGATTTTTCTTCATAGATTCTGGATTCCGCTCACAGGGAGATGGGATTCGTTTCTTGTTGAACAAAGGGAGCTGATCTAAAGCAAGCACCAGTTAAAACATAGGGGAAATTGTATTCTGTATTTAGTGTAGATAATATTTTGTGAATGGACAACAGCTACATATACCCTTGGCAGTTCCAGCCGGTGTTTCCCAGCCCAAATTTTACTGACTTGGAATTCTGTTATCCTGGAACATCAGGAATGAGAAATGGAAAGGCGGATAAAAGGCCCCAGAGCCACACTCCATATAGCTGAGGAACGTGCTGGGGGAAGAGAGACACAGTGTGGTGAGAACAGTTTTCTGCCTCTGGTTGGAAGCCGCTGGTGGGGAAACACTGGAGCCGATGGCAAAGGGTGTTTGCTTGAACTCATGGGTCAGTCCAAATCTCTTAATCTAGCCTTCTCAAAATCCCAGCAATATAAAGCACTGTTTTTCATCAGTGGTGGAAACAAGCCTGTAAATACATTCAAGTTTACAATTCCGCGTGCTATTGCTCAGCAGCAGCGCCGACACTTGCTGAGCCCGGTCTCCAAGTTTTGTAATGTGTATTGAGCCCTAGCTCATTGTGGTGATGCAGATGTCCTTGATCTGAAGGTGATGAGAAGAAAGCAAGTTCTGTGACTGAAGCACAACATAGGCAGGAGTGAAGAGATGGCAGATGTTCGTTTCGTAAGATTTTCCTTTTTTGCAAATACCTCACTTGGATAATACAAATCAGGACATGTTGGTGAGGGGCTGGCTGCTGCTTTTATTCACACTTGTTCAGGGAGAGCACAGAAAATACCCTTCAGCATGGCCACTCTGGACCCAAGAAGAGGAAAAGCGGAAGCTTTTGTAGAAGGAGGACTCAATGGAGTGAAGAACTCTTGGTGGCTTCCTGGCTGGCCAGCAGGCACCTGCCCTGCACGGTAGTGCCTCTGGCTTGCTCGCTAATAACGCACAGAAGTGTCACTTCTCACCATCTCCTGGCATGCACGGAACAGGGAGCAAGGCGGAGTGCAGGGAAGCCCAAACTACTTGCCTCCATCTGGGCTCTACGCTTGACCTTGATCTACATAGTCTGTAAGACCTCAGTCAGTCCTTGGACTCTGGGGCAAATCAGTGCAGTGGTGGAGGAAAAGCCAGGAGGCCTATTTTTATAGGAAAACAATACCATTAAGGGTGCAATGTTGTCATTTTGGACAAAAGGAAAGAAAATGATGAAGTAGGATTATTGGAAAAACTTGTTGAGGGGTGAATCTTTAAAAGGTGATCTCTGCAGAGTCAGAGTTGTGGCAATACTTTTGCAAGCAAGTCTGAATGCACAGTTTTAATTGAATTCGGCTCGACTATTCAAATAGGTAACCCCCTCAGGACTGATTGAATCGTTATGCATGTGTCAATCAATGGGAGGTGTGCATTCTCTACAAGTAGTGTTAGGCTGTTGGGTTTTCTAAATTGCAGCCTGTTTAGGCACTGTCATGTGGTGTGAAAGATTTAAATGTAGCAACGCTAATGAGTAACAATTTAGGGATAAGGAGCAGGGACATTAAGAGAGTGGTGAAAATTCAAATGGTGAACCCATGGTTTTGTTGTTGTGAGCCATTGAATCCTGAGCGATTTAGACAGTGAGCTAGCTGGTATAATGTAGCCAGCATTCTGGGCGGGCAGAACATATTCATTCTTACTGTAAATTCTATTTGCTGCTTCCAAAGGTGATGATTTACAAGCAGACATGTTCTATACGGTCTGCATTTTAGGATCTGGTGCCCAGCCTATATCAGAGCTTAACCTACCTGGCTCAGATACCTCTGCTTCCCAAGGGAAAAGTTAATCTACTGGTAGAATAAGGTTCACCCTCTCTACCCCACCCAAGCGACTCTTTGTGGATGTGCTGTTAAGATTTTCTTGCTCAATAGCAAGGTGGTAGCTCTACTTTCATTTTAAGAAAGTGGAGGCTGAGGGCATTGTATCAAAACTGTTTCAACTCCAAGAATTTTTCCTTGTCAAATTAAAGGAAAGATCTTGTTATTGATGAACATTTTCTTATCCCTTGCTATTGACATATTCATGCTCTTTCTATGTCTAGTGGCTGACAATGTTTGCGTTTGTTCATTTGAATAATGGTGTGATTTCTGTTTCTATATTGTTAGATTTGTAATGTTTTAAATTTATTCAATTTGGACTGGATGTATGTCTCTAGCAATACGAGGTACTTTCTAAGCTATTAAGGGAGGGGCTATATCCCCATATTGAGAAAAGATAATGGTTGTTTAAATTTTGCATTTTTTTTGGGCCTGCAGGGATATTTTGTGTTCATGTGTCCAAAAATAAAATAAAAATAAGACAAATCGGCATTCTTGTGCCAAAACTTGTTTTGCTTGTCAATTGTCTAGTAAATGCAGAGTACACTGTAATGGCAACACACATGGTTGCTGTTAAAAAACAATTTCCTCCGTTTGAGAAATATGACAGAAACAGTGGGAAAACTTTGTGTTTTTAAATGCTCGGTCTTCCTATTTTTGTAAGTTGCCGTTTGGCAATTTCAGAAGACATTTTCAGCAACATTTCACATATGAAAACTTTTAAGTATTCATCAGGATTCTAGGTACAGCTCTTAATGGGAAGATCTATTTAACTGATATCTTGGGGAAAATCTGTACTTTCCAGGAGGCAGTGGAGCCCAACTAACTTCTCCAGAGGAACTGCCCAAAATCACCCAATCTGGGGGTATCCATTGTAACACCTTTTTTTGTTTTCTATCTTTTAAGGTTTTCACCAGCAAAACTTTTTGTTAAGTCGCAGTGAGGATGCTGCAGAAATATGCACAGTGGTCCTCAGAAAATTTGTGTTTTACCAGATGAGAAAGTCCTACATGCAGCTAACTCTACTAGAAGGGAATCTTCCCCCACCCCTGCACATAATATCTCCATTTCCACATTTATCAAACATTTATGATGGACTGGGTACATGCCAAGCTCATCCTGGGTGCTAAGAACACAGAAGAGTAAAAATCTTCAGAGTTCATTCTCCTGTATCCTGGGGTGGAAGAGAAGGTATCAAGATTTACATTACCCGAAAGCTTCTATATGTCAGTCACTTTATGTTGACATCTTGAATCCCAGAAAACAGTCCTTTTAGGTGGATAGTGGTATCCTCAATTAAAAATGAAGAGTCAGCTTCAAAGATGCTAAGTACCACAGTTAGCGAATGACAAAGCTAGAAGTTGAGTTCAGGCTAACTTTATTACACCTGCTATTGAGCACAAAACGAGAAAACACTGTGAGGAACTTAGAAGATGGAACCAAGAAACACTTGACAGTGGTTGTGATTTGGGGGATAGATCATGAAGCACAACAGGAGTTTGCCAGTTGAACAAGGGAGAGGATGTGGGGATCGTAGACACTCAGTTCCCTTACAGTACTTTAGAGCAGCTACAATCTTTGCCCAAATGCTTTCTTCTACTCCTTTGGAAGACAGAACCTTTTTTAAAATGAGAAATCCATTATTTTGTGTGATTCAGGTGGGTCCAAATGGCCTTACTGCCATCTCCTCACCCCCACTTGTACCGTGCTCATGTCCATTCCTGAGTTGCAGGAGGATGTGTTACACCAGTCAGGAATGGTTCATGTGCCCACTCCTGTTGGAGGAGAGAGGTAAGTAATTAGATAAATGATGACAAACTGTCAGAAGGCATGTGTCTCTTCTGTCTCCTTGTCCTTTGGTTCTGATTTCCTTGTGTTGACTTTATTCTCTAGAAGCTAGTGGCAGGTTTTTTACTTTTTTTTTTTTCCAGGCAGAGAAACAGAGAGAAAGTTCTTCCTTCCTTTGGTTCACCCCCTAAATGGCCGCTACGGCCGGCGCACTGCGCCAATTCAGAGCCAGGAGCCAGGTGCTTCCTCCTGGTCTCCCATGCGGTGCAGGGCCCAAGCACTTGTGCCGTCCTCCACTGCCTTCCCAGGCCACAACAGAGAGCTGGACTGGAAGACGAGCAACGAGGACAGAATCCAGTGCCCCAATCGGGACTAGAACCTGGGGTGCCGGCGCCGCAGGCCTAGTGGCAGGTTTTTAAGGAGGAAGACAAAATTAGATAGAGGTGGTGAATAGGAAGAATACTAGCAACTGTATTGCATAATCACTGAAGGAAAGAAATGAATTTAGTCTGACAAACGTGTCTGGAGCTTCTGTCAGGTACTAGAAGCTACTAAGATGATGAACACAAATTCTGGCTGTTGAGGGATTCACTTGTACACTTGGGGGCTACACACGTGAAAGATAACTTTGAGGGTTAAGTGCTATGAGAATGTATACAGGGGATCATGGAATCACTTAGGGAGGTCCTTACCCCAACCTGGGAAATCAAGGATGTCTTCTTGGGAGAAGTGATGACTGAGCTCTTATTAAAAAAAAAAAGAGAGAGAGAGAGTTCTATAAGTGAATAAGGTGTAAGAAGACATTCCAGGAATTCTGGTCATGGGCAAAGGCACAGAGTAGGAAAAAAGATCATGACATTTGGATGAATTACAAATAATTTTAGTACTCTTAGTTTTAAAAGGTAAGAGAGAAAGTGCAAGTGATAAGGATAGACAATGGAGCAGGCACTAGTTCCTCACAGGACAGGGTTTAACTGGCATTCTAAAGAGTTTAGAGCTTTTTCACGAGTGCAGAGGGATAGCAGATTCTGATTTGTGCTAGTTTGCTAGCAGCTAGCAGGAAGATTTTGGATAGGTTGAAGCTGAAGTTCCACTGAAGGGAAGTTCAAGTTTTATTGCAATGCTAAGCAAAAGCTGAGGAGGCTTGAACTTCGGCAGTGATGATGCAATTGGAGGGAAAGAAGGGACACAAGAGACAGACATAAAACAGAAGAAGTTGAACCTTGTGATGGAGCAGATCACATGTAAGGGGATCAAGCAGATCATGTAAGGGGAAGGAGGTAGACTCGTTAGGTGACTTCTAGATTTCTGGTTTGGGTGGCTTAGTAAACCACAGTACTCTGAGAATGAACACAGAAAATTTGTTGGAAGGATGAAGGTGGTAAGTTCAATTTTGGACAAGTTGGTTTTGAGGGCTTGTACTGGAACAAGAAATTGGAAGCCATCAGTATATAGGTTGGGGTTAAAGTCATTCAAATGTGTGCCCAGAAAGACCACGTGGGGTGAGAAGAAATAAAAAGCATGGGGTCCTAGGGAATACAAATACTTAAAGAGTAGATAGAGGAGCAGGGTTATACAAGGGAGAATACAGAATGGACAAAGATCAAAGAACCAGTTGTTCTAGAAACTAAAGGAGAAGAGCATTTCATCAAGTGTCTATAGGATAAGCAGTTAGCTGTGTGACACTGGGCAAGTTACTTAGTCTTTCCTGGTTTTCTTATTTGTGAAATGGAGATAATAACTAGTATTTACATCCAAGAGTTTAAGGATTACATGAGAAAAAGCTATGTAAAGACTGGGAAGGAACTAGCTGTAATGAGGAAGGGATCAACTATCCAACACTAGTGTAGAAAGACTAGATCTGAAAGTGTCCATTGGTAATTGCAAGGAAGTTGTAGGTGACCCCACAATACAGCGTCTTTAGCAATCTGAAGGATGTACAGCACCAATCCTTTCCTCAGTGAGTTGAACCCAATGTGAAGGAATGAATTCTGAGATGACTAGAGTGGGAAGTGTTTCGTTTTTTTTGTTTTGTTTTGTTTTGTTTTGTTTTGTTTTTACAGGCAGAGTGGACAGTGAGAGAGAGAGACAGAGAGAAAGGTCTCCTTTTTGCCGTTGGTTCACCCTCCAATGGCCGCCACGGCCAGCACGCTGCGGCCGGCGCACCACGCTGATCCGATGGCAGGAGCCAGGTGCTTCTCCTGGTCTCCCATGGGGTGCAGGGCCCAAGCTTGGGCCATCCTCCACTGCACTCCCAGTCCACAGCAGAGAGCTGGCCTGGAAGAGGGGCAACCGGGACAGGATCGGTGCCCCGACCAGGACTAGAACCCGGTGTGCCAGTGCCGCAAGGCGGAGGATTAGCCTACTGAGCCGTGGCGCCGGCCAGTGTTTCGTTTTTTCAAGATTAGAGAGATTGGAGCTCATTTACACATTAGGGAAGGACGCAGCAGAGAGGGAAATTGAAAATAGTGGAAAGAGAAGAAGAAGAACTTGAAGGCAGGTGTAGGGAATGCCGTTCAACATTCGAGTGTAAAGAACTGGGGGAGGCCTAGAAGTATGAGGAGACTCTATTCTAACTTACTGAAATATAACATTCTTGTAGTAAAGTATGCAAATCTATACTGTTACAGATCAAATATTCACAAAGCAGACATGCATGTTGTTGCCCATAGCAGAAATGTGTTCATTTTTATTACTGTGTGATATTCCATTGTAACAACATGTGGACCAGGTTTTGGACACTTGGGCTGTCTCTTGATTATTGTGAATAATGTTACCAGGAACGCACTGTACAAATATCTCTTCAAGACTCTGTTTCAATTATTTTGGATACAAACCCAGAAGTGGAATTGCTGGATCATATGATAATGTTCTGTTTAATTTTTTGAGAAACTGCTATAATGTTTCCAAAGCAACTGCACTACTTTTTATAAGATTTTTATTTATTTGAATGGTAGAGTTAGAGACAGAGAGATTGAGAGACAGAGAAAAGGTGTTTCATCCACTGATTCACGCCCCAAATGGCTGCAACAGCCGAACTGGGCTGATTTGAAGCCAGGAGCTTCAGATCTTCCGGTTCTCCCACAGGGGTGCAGAGGCCCAAGCATTTGAATCATCTTCTTCTTCTTCTTCTTTTTTTTTTTTTTTTTTTTTTTGATAGGCTGAGTGGACAGTGAGAGAGAGAGAGAGAGAGGTCTTCCTTTACCGTTGGTTCACCCTTCAATGGCTGCCGCGACCGGCGCACTGTGGCCAGTGCACCAAGCTGATCTGAAGCCAGGAGCCAGGTGCTTCTCCTGGTCTCCCATGTGGGTACAGGGCCCAAGGACCTGGGCCATCCTCCACTGAACTCCCAGTCCACAGCAGAGAGCTGGACTGGAAGAGGAGCAACCGAGACAGAATCCGGTGCCCCGGCCAGGACTAGAACCCGGTGTGCCAGCGCCGCAGGCAGAGGATTAGCCTATTGAGCCATGACGCCAGCCTTGAGTCATCTTCTATCACTGTCCCAGGCCATGGCAGAGAGCTGCATTGAAAGAGGAGCAGCTGGGACACAAACCAGCACCCATACAGGATGCCGGTGCTACAGGCAGCATCCTAACCTGCTGTGCCACAGCACTGGCCCCAATAACTGCACCATTTTACCTTCCTACTAACAGCATGCAGTTTCTCCATATTCTCATCAACACTTGTATTTTTTTGCTTGTATTTTTGTTTTGTAATAAAAACCACTGTACTGAGTGTAAAGTGGTATCTTATGGCGGTTTTGCCTCTCGTTTCCCTGATTGCTAATGATATTGAGCATCTTTTGATATGCTCAGCAGATGATGGGTAAAGTGGCTGGACCCTGCCACCAGCATGGGAGTCCTGGATTGTACTGTGGCTCTGGGTTCTGGACTGGCCCAGTCCTAACTGTTATGGGCACTTAGGGAGTGAGCCAGCAAATGAAAGCTCTGTCTGTCTCGGTCTCTTCCTATATATATTAAATTTTTCAAAAGACGTTCATTTTGGCACAAAATTTTTGAAATCCATGAATAGTTTTTTCATAATATGCATTTCCACAAACTTTATGAATCCCTCTCATATCAGACTGTCTTGCAGGACTGGGGCTGTGACATAGTGGGTAAAGCTAACGCCTGGAGTGCCAGCATCCCCTATGGGCACCAGTTCTGTCCCAGCTGCTCCACTTCCAGTCCAGCTCTCTGTTATGGCCTGGGAAAGCAGTAGAAGATGGCCCAAGTCCTTGGGCCCCTGCACCTGTGTGGGAGACCCAGAGGATGCTCTTGGCTCCTGGCTTCGGATCAGTGCAGCTCTGGCTGTTGCAGCCAATTGGGGAGTGAACCAGCAGATGGAAGACTTTTCTCTCTCTCTCTCTCTTTCTGCCTCTCCTTCTCTCTGTGTAACTCTGACTTTCAAATAAATAAATCTTTATAAAAAAAAAAAAAAGTAAAACGGTCTTGCTGGGCCCAGCATAGTGGGTAAAGCCACCACCTGCAGCACTGGCATCCCATATGGGTACCAGTTGGAGTTCCAGACACTCCCTTTCCTATCCAGCTCCTTGCTAATGGCCTGGGAAAAGCAGCAGAGATGGCCCACGTCCTTGGACCCCTGCAACCATATGGGAGACCCAGATGAAGCTCCTGGCTCCTGGTTTTGGCCTAGCCCAGCCCTGACCATTGTGGCCATTTGGGGCGTGAACCAGCAGATGGAAGATGTCTCTTTTCATCTTTGCCTCTCCCTCTCTGTAACTCTGCCTTTCAAATAACTTCTTAAAGAAACCAGAAGACTTACCATAGAGTCTTTCTTCTCCACTTCTCCCAGTCCTTGCTGATCATGCTGGGGGAGCCCATGTGGCAAGGATTTGTGAGGGGTCTCTAGGAGCTAAGGGTGTCCTTCAACTACCAAGCAACAGAGAGACGGAGGCTCTTGATTTTATCAGAAAATTGGATGCTGCTAAAGACCATGTGAGCTGCGAAGTGGATTCTTCCCAGTCAAACCTCCAGATGAGAATCTAGCCCTAGCTTGGATACACCTCCATTGCAGTCTGTGGTTATGCAAAGCAGAACATCTAGTTAAGCCATGCCTGGAATGTTGACCTGCAGGAACTCTGAGACACTCAACTGTGCATTGTATTAAGCCCCTACATTTGTGATAGTTCACTATGCAACAATTGATAATTAATACACTATCTGAATTCAAGACATTGTATAACTACACTGATCAAGATAGTGATATATTAGCATAAAGATAGATAGATACATGGAATGAAAGAGAGTTCAGAAATATGCCCATAAATACATAGCAAATGGCCTTTTAATACAAACAGAGCAATTTAATAGGGAAATATTTTCAAAAAATGATTCTGGAACAGTTGGATAGCTATGTGCAAAAACAAAACAAAAGAACCTTGACCTTTATTTCTCACCATATATAAAATTAACCCAAAATGGATCACCTGCCTAAATGTAAAAGTCAAAAACTGCAAAACTCTTAGGAGGAAACATGGAAGACAGTCTTAGTGACTTTGGGTTTGGACAGGATTTTTTAAAAGATTTATTCATTTGAAAGGCAGAAGGACGAGAGAGAGAGAGAGAGAGAGAGAGAGATTCACTCCACAAATGACCACATTGGCCAGGGCTGAGCCAGGCTGTAACCAGTAGCAGGAATCCATCCAGGTCTCCCAACTACTTGGGCCATTTTCCAGTGGTTTTCCAGGTGTACCAACAGGAAGCTGGATCGGAAGCAGAACAGCTGGGACTTCAACCAGCACTACAATATGGGCGTCACAAGCAGTGGGTTAACTCATTATACAAAGTTGACTCTGGCAAAGATTTTTAAAGCATAACACAAAAGCATTAACTTTAAAAGAATAGCATAAATAAATTGGATTTAATAAATTTTTTGAATAAAAATTTATTATAAATTATCTAATTATCCAATTTTGTTGTGAAAATGAGGAGGTAATATATAACTGAAGGAATATTTGCAAAACAAATATTCAATAAGTTCATGGAAAATGCACATTATGAAAAAAATATTCATGAATTTCAAAATTTTTTTCACCAAGATAACTTATCCTTAAATCCCACTTTGCACAAACTTTTAAAAAAGGTTTATTTCTTTTGAGAGACAGCTCCTATCCACCAATTCACTCCTCAAATGCCAAGAAAAGCTTGGCCAAGAGCCAAGAACTCAATCCAGGTCTCCCACACAGGTGGCAGAGACCCAATTACTTGACCATCACTATCACCTCCCAGAGTCTGCAGTAACAGAAAGTTGGAGTCAGGAGGGGGTGCTGAATATAGAACCCAAGCACTCCCATGTGGAACAAAGGCATCTTCACCAGCTTCTTAATTGTTGGACCAAATGTCTCTTCTCCATGAGCCTTTTGAAGTACCCCTGTATTTCGGGCAAAGGACTTACATCTAGAATGTATAAAACATTCTGGGGCCGACGCCATGGCTCACTTGGTTAATCCTCCACCTGCGGCACAGGCAACCCATATGGGCACCAGGTTCTAGTCCCGGTTGCTCCTCTTCCAGCCCAGCTCTCTGCTGTAGCCTGGGAAGGCAGCCTGCACCTGCATGGGAGACCAGGAGGAAGCACCTGGCTCCTGGCTTCGGATCGGCACAGCACACTGGCTGTAGCAGCCATTTGGGGGGTGAACCAACAGAAGGAAGACCTTTCTGTCTTCTCCCTCATTGTCTAACTCTATCTTTAAAAAAAAAAAAAAAAAGCAACCAAAAACTCTAGTGGGGCCGGTGCTGTGGTGCAGTGGGTTTAGGCCCTGGCCTGAAGCACTGGAATCCCATATGGGCACCAGTTCTAGTCCCGGCTGTTCCTCTTCTAATCTAGCTCTCTGCTATGGCCTGGGAAAACAGTAGAAGATGGCCCAAGTCCTTGGGCCCCTGCACCTATGTGGGAGACCCGGAAGAAGCTCCTGGCTCCTGGCTTCAGATCGGCACAGCTCCGGCCGTTGTGTAGCCATCTAGGGAGTAAGCCAGCAGATGGAAGACCTCTCTCTCTCTCTCTCTCTCTCTCTCTGCCTCTCCTCTCTCTGTGTAACTCTGACTTTCAAATAAATAATTAAATCTTTAAAAAAAAAAACACATTCTTACAACTTAATAAGACAAATAACCCAATTTGAAAATGGATAATGGATCTGAACACATATTTCACCTAAGAAAATATACAAATGGCAAATAAGCACTTGAAAAGGCGCTCAACATAATTTCTCATTAGGGAAATGTAAATTATAACCACAATGAGAAACCACCACATTCTCATTGGAACAAAGATTGTGCACCCCAAGTGTTCAGGAAGATGTAGAACCAGAATTTTCATGCACATCTGATAAGAATATAAAACACAAACTCTTTGGAAGACAATTTGACTACTGCTTAAAAAGTGCTCCAAGCTTGCCTTTCCAAGTTATGCACCTACCATAAGACCCAGTTATTTCATTTCTAGTTGTTTACCCAAGAGAAATGAAAGCAAATGTCCAAAAGCTTGTTGACAAATGTTCAGGCCAGCGCCGCGGCTCAATAGGCTAATCCTCCGCCTTGTGGCGCCAGCACACCGGGTTCTAGTCCCGGTCGGGGCACCGATCCTGTCCCGGTTGCCCCTCTTCCAGGCCAGCTCTCTGCTGTGGCCCGGGAGTGCAGTGGAGGATGGCCCAAGTGCTTGGGCCCTGCACCCTATGGGAGACCAGGATAAGCCCCTGGCTCCTGCCATCGGATCAGCGCGGTCTGCCGGCCGCAGCACGCCTACTGCGGCGGCCATTGGAGGGTGAACCAACGGCAAAAGGAAGACCTTCCTCTCTGTCTCTCTCTCACTATCCACTCTGTCTGTCAAAAAAAAAAAAAAAAAATGTTCATAGCAGTCTACTTGTAAAGATCCCAACCTGAAAACAACACTAATGTCCATCAATATGTAGATGAGTATATGCATGCAATGGAACTCTACTCGGCAATACAAAGGAACAAACAATTGATATCCAGGATCTGTAGTGAGGGAAAAGAGCCAGCCATTTCCCCTTAAAAAAAGTACTCCGGTTATATGAAATGATGGAAAATGAAAGCTACTCTAGGGTGACAGAGCACAGATCAGTTGTTGCAAGGGAGAAGGCAAGGAGGGACAGCAGATGGGAAACAAGGGGTAAGAGGAAACTTGAGATGGTTCAGTGTGTAACTAGTGTCAAAAGTCATCTTTATAAATGCGTAGTGTATTGAATGTAAATTATTTTTTTAAATATTTATTTATTTCTTTGAAAGTCAGAGTTACTCAGAGAGAGAGAGAGAGAGAGGTCTTCCATCCCCAGATGGCCACAATGGCTGGAGCTGCACCAATCCGAAGCCAGAAGCCAGGAACTTTTTCTGGGTCTCCCTCATGGGTACAAGGGCCCAAGGATTTGGGCCATCTTCCACTGAGTTCCCAGGCCACAGCAGAGAGCCGGACTGGAAGAGGAGCAGCCAGGACTAGAACCGGCGCCCATATGGGATGCCGGCGCCTCAGGCCAGGGCCCTAATCATTGTGCCACAGCGCCAGCCCTGTTTTCCCTTCCCTTCCCTTCCCTTCCCTTCCCTTCCCTTCCCTTCCCTTCCCTTCCTTCTTCTATGTCATTCCTTTTTTTCTTCTCTGTTCTTTCTTTTCTTCCCTTTTTTTGTCCGTCTTCCTGTTGGACCATGAACTTGAGGGAAGGGAGCGTTCCATACTCATCACCAAGGTGTCCCTTCCCTAAGGCACCCCTCTGCCCATGGCCTATGCCTCATGAGTCTTTGTTGAAGGCTTAACTGAATTCAGGTTGCATGGGTTGTTATAAGAGCCAGGATTCTGTCTACGGCCACACCACACCGCAGGAGCCATACCTCTTCTGATCTTGGAAGAGCCAGGACTGAAATCTGGGACTTTTTGGCGTCAGACTCTGAGGTTTTTCATTTAAAGCATAATGCAAATCTAAAAACATTTCATATTCATTTTGGGATCCTTCTGTCTTAATCCATGTGATGACATTATCAGCCTGAAATGCCCACCATAAGTAAGCGGGGGATTGAGGCCGGCGCAGTGGTGTAGTGGGTGAAGCTGCCGCCTGCAGTGCAGGCATACCCTATGGACACCGGTTCGAGGCCCGGCTGCCCCACTTCCAATCCAGCTCTCTGCTGTGACCTGAAAAAGCAGTGGAAAATGGCCTAACTCCTTGGGCCCCTGTGCCAGCATGGGGGCCTGGAGGAAGCTCCTGGCTCCTGGCTTCAGGTGGGCACAGCTCCGGCTGTTGCAGCCAGTTGGGGAGTAAGCCATCAGATGAAAGACCACTCTCTCTCTGCCTCTCCTTCTCTCTCGGTGTAATTCTGCCTTTCAAATAAATAAATAAATAAGTCTTTAAAAATAATAAATAATTCAAAAAGTAAGGTGGGATTTCTGAGGGCATGTGGATGGATTTGTGTGTTTTCAAAAATTCCACAAGATTAAATCAACAAATGTTATGCATCCACTCTTTTTTTTTTTTTCTTAGAAAGCTTTTATTTAACAAATAGAAATTTCATAGGTACAGCTTTTGGAATATAGTGGTTCTCCCCCCCGCCACCCTCCCACCTCCAAAGCGTCCCACCTCCTACTCCCTCTCCCATCTCATTCTTCATTAAGATTCATTTTTAATTATCTTTATATACAGAAGATCAGCTCTATACTAAGTAAAGAATTTAACAGTTTGCACCCACACAGACACACAAAGTATGAAGTATTGTTTGAAGACAACTTTTACCATTAATTCTCATAGTACAATTCATTCAGGACAGAAGTCCTACATGGGGAGTAGGTGCACAGTGACTCCTGTTGTTGATTTAACAATTGACACTCTTATGTATGACGTCAGTGATCACCTGAGTCTCCCATTCTTTTCTAGGCATGTGCTTGGCACAGGGTGTATCATGTGAGGAAGGTGGACATTCTCCCTGTGCTATGTGCAGACAGAATCACAAAAAAAAAGCGTGTTAAGTGCTCTGTTAGGAAGTTTTGGTATCTTCATTCTTTTTCCTAAAATTTTGCAATTTTACCATGATATGCTCTTATGTGTATGTTTTTTCCCCCTCTGTTTTTCTCTCAGTGTGCTGAGCACAGAACACAGATGCATAGAATGCCTGTTTCTCTCTGGAAACTCACACTCTTTAGTTCTGAGAAAGTTTTTTTGTATTAGCTCTTTAATAATTTCTTTTTATTATTATTTTTTTTTTGGACAGGCAGAGTGGACAGTGAGAGAGAGAGACAGAGAGAAAGGTCTTCCTTTTTGCTGTTGGTTCACCCTCCAATGGCTGCTGCGGCTGGCGCACCACGCTGTTCCGATGGCAGGAGCCAGGTGCTTCTCCTGGTCTCCCATGGGGTGCAGGGCCCAAGCACTTGGGCCATCCTCCACTGCACTCCCTGGCCACAGCAGAGAGCTGGCCTGGAAGAGGGGCAACCGGGACAGAATCCAGCACCCCGACTGGGACTAGAACCCGGTGTGCTGGCGCCGCAAGGTGGAGGATTAGCCTATTGAGCCGCGGCGCCGGCGATAATTTCTTAATTTTTCCTCCTCTCTAAAGTGAATTCAACGAATAGCAAGAAGAAAAACACTGTTCCTCAACAGGGTCTAGGACTGTAAACAATCATTGAATCTCAAAATGTAATTTTCACTCCTATACATTACATTTTTGGTACTCTGTTACCACAGATGAGGGAAAACATGGTATCTATCTCTTTGGGACTGGCTTATTTCACTAAATATAGTAGTTTCCAGTTGCATCCACTTTAATGCAAAATTCAGGATTTTATTCGTTTTTATGGATGAATAGATTTCTTTATATATATATATATATATATATATATGCCATAATTTCTTTATTCTGTCTTCAGTTGATGGACATCTGGGTTGATCCCATATCTTAACTATTATAAATTGAGCTACAACAAACATGGAGATACAGGTAACTCTTTCATATTCTGATTTCATTTCCCTTGGGTAAATTCCAAGGAGTGAGAATGCTGGGTGATATAGTTTATCTATTTTTGACTATCTGAGGAATCTCCATACTATCTGCCACAATTGCTGTACTAGTTTACATTATTACCAACAGTGGATTAGAGTACCTTTTCCCTCCACATTCTCTCCAGCATTTATTGTTTGTTTATTTCTCTATGAGAGCCATTCTAACTGGGGTGAGGTGAAACCTCATTGTGGTTTTGATTTGAGTTTCCCTGATGGCTAGTGATCCTAAGCATTTTTTCATATATCGGCCATTTGAATTTCCTCTTTTGAAAAATGCCTGTTCAAGTCCTTTGCCCATTTCTTAACTGGATTGTTTATTTTATTGTTGCAGGAACAGTTTTCAAATATCTTTCCTCTGAGTTGTGTTCACTGTTTGTTTTGTTTTATTTCATCTTGGAGACTTTCCTCAAATAATAATAATAGTAGTTAACATTTATTGAGACCTCATAGTGTTATGCGCAAAGTTCTGAGATCTTTCAAATATTACTTTATTTATCCTCATTATAACTTATAAACTAGGTGCTACTGCCTCCAGTTTATAAATGTTGAAATGAAGGAAAGGCCGGCTCCGTGGCTTAACAGGTTAGTCCTCCGCCTTGCGGCGCCAGCACACCGGGTTCTAGTCCCGGTTGGGGCGCTGGATTCTGTCCCGGTTGCCCCTCTTCCAGGCCAGCTCTCTGCTATGGCCCGGGAAGGCAGTGGAGGATGGCCCAAGTGCTTGGGCCCTGCACCCGCATGGGAGACCAGGAGAAGCACCTGGCTCCTGGCTTCAGATCAGCGCAGTGTGCTGGCTGCAGCGGCCATTGGAGGGTGAACCAAAGGCAAAGAAAGACCTTTCTCTCTCTCTCTCTCTCTCTCACTATCCACTCTGCCTGTCAAAAAAAAAAAAGAAAAAAAAAGAAATGAAGGAAAGAAGAGTTTGAGTTTTTACAAAGGTCACAGGTGTTGGAGCTAGATATTTACCAAGGCAGTCATGGTCAAGGACGTGTGTTCTTGACCACTCTTCTAGACTGCCTCATATTTAAGAGTGAGACCTGGCTTCTGGTTGAAGATGGTAGATTACACACCCACAATTACCTTTCTTCCCTCCACTAACCTCACAAAAACAATAATAAATAGATTTTTTTTTTTGACAGGCAGAGTGGATAGTGCAAGAGAGAGACAGAGAGGAAGGTCTTCCTTTTTGCCATTGGTTCACCCTCCAATGGCTGCTGCGGCTGGCGCACTGCGCTGATCCAAAGCCAGGAGCCACGTGCTTCTCCTGGTCTCCCATGCAGGTGCAGGGCCCAAGCACTTGGGCCATCCTCCACTGCCTTCCCCGGCCATAGCAGAGAGCTGGCCTGGAAGAGGGGCAACCGGGACAGAATCCGGCACCCCAACCAGGACTAGAAACCAGTGTGCCAGCGCCGCAAGGTGGAGGATTAGCCTGTTAAGCCATGGCGCCGGCCTAATAAATGGATTTTTTAAAAAGCATAGATTCATTAGGACACAGAGCCAGGAAGAGGATAAAATAGGAACAGAAATTTGGAGATTAGAAAATGGTAACTGACTCAACACATCCCAGAAAGCTAAATATCCTAAGATGAGATGGGAGAAAGCCAAAAGGCAAACTATTTTTTTCTGCAGACCATCTCCCTTCTCCTCACACAAAAAGACACACAAAAAAATCAGGAGTTGGTGGAGAGACCACAAAAATCTGAGGACATAGTGGTGAAGATGGGGCTGAAAATAGGAGGCTAAGCTTAAAGAGTTGTAAAAAAAAAAAAAAAAAAAAAAGTTAGACTCCCAGATCCTCCAACTTCACAACAATCAGATGACTGCCTATCTCCAATCTATCCAGACTTTTAGAAAGATTGAGTGTTTATTCTCTGCAGAGGATAAAACAATCCTAGCCTAGGAGATGTTAGGTATAATTGTGGTCCAGAATACTGCATTGAAAATAGGCATTAAGTGAATGTTTGTGCCCTCAGTGTTAAGGCAATATTGTAAGCACAATATATGTGTTATACAATTTAATTTCTCCAACAGCCATATAGAGATGTATACAATTTTATTCTTGATTTATAGATGAGTAGACTTAGGCAAAAGGAGATAAAATTAGTTGCCTAAGGTCACACACATGGTTACAAAAGTGTACTTATAACATATGTATGTTATAAAGAAAAACGATATGGCAAACACCTATTATCCGCCATTCATTTTAACCACAGCAAAAAAGGAGACTATTGTTTTTGCATTTGTTTTTGTTTTTTCACCTTTACCTTTTGAAGTATTGTGTGTGCTCCTTTATAACCAGTCCCATTCTTTCTCCTCCAGATGTAACTGCCATTTTGAAATTTGGGTTTATCATTCCTGCTTTTTTGTATTGTTTAATAAATATGGTTGTTTCCTTAAACTATATATATTTTACTTTTGCTATTTTAAAATTTGATATAATTAGAGTCATACCATAAGCATTGTCCTGCAACTTTTTTTTTTTTCTTTTTGACAGTCAGAGTTAGACAGAGAGAGAGGTCTTCCCTCCACCGGCCCACCCCCCAAATGGCCGCCAAGGCCAGTGCAATGCGCCGATCTGAAGCCAGGAGCCAGGTGTACCCCCCACCCCGGTCTCCCATGCCAGTGCAGGGCCCAAGGACTTGGGCCATCCTCCTCGGCCTTCCCGGGCCACAGCAGACAGCTGGACTGGAAGAGGAGCAACGGGGACAGAATCCAGCACCCCAACCGGGACTAGAACCTGGGGTGCCGGAGCCACAGGTGGAGGATTAGCCAAGTGAACTGCAGCGCTGGCCCTGCAACTCGTTTGTTTGTTTGTTTGTTTGTTTGTTTTACAGGCAGAGTGGACAGTGAGAGAGAGAGACAGAGAGAAAGGTCTTCCTTTTTCTGTTGGTTCACCCCCCAATGGCCTCTGCGGCCAGCATGCTGTGGCTGGCGCACCACGCTGACTCTATGCTTCTCAAATAAAAAAGAACTTACATTCTTAATTTTAATCTGGTTGTATCAATAGTCTTCTTTTTTAAGATTTATTTATTTGAAAGAGAGTTGGGGGGGTGGAGAGGGCAGAGAGACAGAGATTGTCCATGGACAGGTTCATTCATGAAATGGCCACAATAGCCCAGAACTTGGCCAGACTGAAGCCAGGAAGCTGGAACTCCATCCAGATCTCCCATGAGGGTGGCAAGGGCCCAAGTACTTGGACCCTCTTCCACCACCATCCCAGGCACATTAGTAGGGAAGTTGATGGGAAACCAAGTAACTGGGACTCAAACCAGTGTTCATATAGGATGCCAACAATTGAGATAGGGATCAATTTTAAATTTTTTCCATATTGATAACTCATTGTCTCAATTCCAATATTGACTAGCCTATCCTTTGCC
Organism: Lepus europaeus; assembly: GCF_033115175.1. Classification (NCBI taxonomy): domain Eukaryota; kingdom Metazoa; phylum Chordata; class Mammalia; order Lagomorpha; family Leporidae; genus Lepus; species Lepus europaeus. Next base: position 27,923,591 of record NC_084831.1, read on the forward strand.
TAGTGGTATGCATTATCACCTCCGTCATATGAACATTATTTCCATATATACATTTCCTTACATGGGTCTGTTTCCAGTCTCTGTACAGTAGTCCTTTCTTATCCAAGGTTTCACTTTCTGTGGTTTCATTTGCCCACAGTAACTATGATCTAAAAATATTAAATGGGAAATCCTAGAAATAAATAATTCAGAAGTTTTAAATTGTGCACTATTCTGAGTAGCATGATGGAATCCTGTGCTGTCCAGCCTGGTATGTGAAACATCTATTTTTTTCTTTTTCTCTTTCTTTTTTTTTTTTTTAAAGATTTATTTATTTGAAAGTCAGAATTACACAAAGAGAAGGAGAGGCAGAGAGAGAAAGAAAGAGGTCTTCCATCCACTGGTTCACTCCCCAGTTGGTTGCAACGGCCAGAGCTGCATCAATCCAAAGGCAGGACCAGGAGCTTCTTCCAGGTCTCCCACATGGGTGCAGGGGCCCAAGGACTTGGGCCATCTTCCACTGCTTTCCCAGGCCATAGCAGAGAGTGGGATCAGAAATGGAGCAGCTGGGACTTGAACAAGCACCCATATGGGATGCTGGCACTGCAGGCGGCAGCTTTACTTGCTATGCCACAGCGCCAGCTCCAGAAACATCTCTTTTTTCAATGGATCCATGCTGTTTGTGCTACTTGCCTATGCTACTCACCCATTAGTAACTTCATAGTCATCTATTTTTGTTAAGATTTATTTATTTATTTTAAAGTCAGAGTTACACAGAGAGAGGAGAGCCAGAAAGAGAGAGAGGTCTTCCATCCTCTGGTTCACTCCCCAATTGGCCGCAACAGCTAGAGCTGTGCTGATCCAAAGCCAGGAGCCAGGGAGCTTCTTCTAGGTCTCCCATGCAGGTGCAAGGGCCCAAGGACTTGGTCCATCTTCTACTGCTTTCCCAGGCCATAGCAGAGAGCTGGATTGGAAGAGGAGCAGCTGGGTCTCGAACCGGTGCCCATATGGGATGCCGGCGCTTCAGGCCAGGGCATTAACCCGCTGCGTCACAGCGCCAGCCCCACTTCATAGTCATCTTACCCAAGTGCTGTGATCAAGTAACAATTTCTTGGGGCATGGGGCAGAAAAAAAGTAACAATTTCTTTACTTTGTAACAGCCCCAAAACAAAAGTAGTGATACTGGCAACGTGGATATGCCAAAGAAGGGTCATAAAGTCTTGTTTCAAGTAAAAAAGGTGAAATTACAATAAGTTATTCCTAGAGTGGTGGTTGTGGTGCAGCAGATAGAGCTAACGTTTGAAACGCCACATCTCACATCAGAGTGCTGGTTGGAGTCCAGGAACATCTGCTTTCAATCCGGCTTCCAGATAATGCTTCTGGAAGGCAGCAGATGATGGCTCCAGTGCTGGGTCCCTGCCACCCACCTGTGAGACTCAGATGAAGTTCTAGGCTCTTGAACTCAGCCTACTGCAGTCCTGGCTGCTGTGGGTATTTGGAGAGTGAATCAGCAGATGGAATTTCTTTCTTTCTCTGTCTTTCAAGTAGTTGAAAATAAATAGATAAACTGAAGAGAAAAAGACCACTTGCCTTTTACAAAAAAGGTTTTTGGGGGCTGGTGCTCTGGCATAGCAGGTAAGGCCGCTGCCTGCAGTGCCAGCATTCCATATGGGCGCTGGTTCGAGTCCGGGCTGCTCCACTTCTAATCCAGCTCTCTTTTGTGGCTTGGGAAGGCAGTAGAGGACTGCCCAGGTCCTTGTACCCCCACACCCACGTGGGAGACTTGGAGGAGGCTCCTAGCTCCTGGCTTTGGATTGGCGCAGCTCTGGCCATTGAGGCCATTCCAGGAGTGAACCAGCAGATGCAAGCTTTTTCTCTCCTTCTGCCTCTGCCTCTCTGTGGCTCTGCCTTTCAAGTAAATAAATAAATATTTTTTTTAAAAAAAGGTTTTTGAGAGAGAGATCACATTCACATAACTTTTATTATAGTATAATGGTATGATTGTCCTATATTATTGTTGTTAATTTCTTACTGTGCCTAATCAATAAATTTTTCATAGATATGTATGTATAGGAAAAACACCTTTTTTCCCCCAAAGATTTATTTATTTATTTGAAAGGCAGAGTTACAGAGGCAGAGGCAGAGAGAAAGAGATTGGTCTTTTTTTTTTTTTTTTTTGACAGGCAGAGTGGACAGTGAGAGACAGAGAGAAAGGTCTTTCCTTTGCCGTTGGTTCACCCCCAGTGGCCTCTGCAGCCGGCGCACTGCAGCCAGCACACTGCACTGATCCAAAGCCAGGAGCCAGGTGCTTCTCCTGGTCTCCCATGTGGGTGCAGGGCCCAAGCACTTGGGCCATCCTCCACTGCACTTCCGGGCCACAGCAGAGATCTGGACAGGAAGAGGAGCAACTGGGACAGAATCCGGCACCCTGAACGGGACTAGAACCTGGTGTGCTGGCGCCGCAGGCAGAGGATTAGCCTATTGAGCCGCAGTGCCAGCCGATTGGTCTTTTTTTAAAAAATATATTTATTTTATTTATTTGAAAGACAGAATTACAGAGAGAGGCAGAGCCAGACAGAGAGAGAGGTCTTCCACCTGCTGGTTCACTCCCCAAATGACCTCAATGGCCAGAGCTGAGCTGATCTGAAGTCAGGAGCCAGGAACCTCTGCCGAGTCTCCCACATAGATGCAGGGGCCCAAACACTTGAGCCCTCTTCTGCTTTCCCAGGCCATAGCAGAGTACTGGATCATAAGTGGAGCAGCCAGGACTCAAACCTGCACCCATATGGAATGCTGGCACTGCACCCGGGCGTTTAAGCCACTCCGCTGAGAGATTGGTCTTTCATCAGCTGGTTCACTCCCCAAATGGCCACAAAGAAAAGAGCTGGCTGATCCAAAGGCAAGAGCCAGGAGCTTCTTCCAGTTCTCCCACTTGGGTATAGGGGCCCAAGGACTTGGGCCATCTTCCACTGCTTTGCCAGGTGCATTAACAGGGAGTTGGATCAAAAGTGGAACAGTTGGAACTGGAACTGGTGCCCACATGGGATGCCAGCATTGCAGACAGCAGTTTAACCTCCTGCAAATAACGCTGGCCCCAAGAAGTTTATTTTTTTCTTAAATTTTACTTATTGGGGAGAGAGAGAGCGAGAGAGAGAGAGAATGCTTCCATCAGCTGATTGACTCCACTCCCCAAAATCCACTCCTTTTTTTTTCTTTCTTTCTGGGTTTTTTTTTTTTTTTTGTATTTAAAGATTTTTTTTTTTATTTATTTGAAAGTCGGAGTTACTCAGAGAGAGGAGAGGCAGAGAGAGAGATCTTCCATCCGATGGTTCACTCCCCAATTGGCTGCAACAGCTGGAACTGCGCCAATCCGAAGCCAGGAGCTTCTTCCTGGTCTCCCATGCAGGTGCAGGGGTCCAAGGACTTGGGCCATCTTGTACTGCTTTCCCAGGCCATAGCAGAGAGCTGGATTGGAAGAGGAGTAGCCAGGACTAGAACCGGTGCCTATATGGGATGCTGGCACTTCAAGCCAGGGCTTTAACCCGCTGTGCCAGCCCCAGTCTTTTATATCCTTATTCATTCTGAGTCTGGCCTGCAATGTCTGTTTTTGTATAGTCCTTGTTGATTTGAGATAAATATTATAATGACATGAGGTGAATTCCAAATTCTATTCTTTGGAAAAATGTGTATAAGATTGAAATAAACTGTTATTTTTGAACATTCAGTAGAGCTGTACCTGTAACATTTGATTTGTGTGTATGTGGTTATTAATTATGGACTATATTACTTCAATAATTCTAAAGTGTTTTAGCTAATGGATTGAAAGTTCTATTTCTGTTTTTTTAGTTTTTTTTTTTAATTGAACATTTGTGATATATACTTACCAAGTCCTTTATCCTTGTCTTAAATTGTACACAGGCCCTTAGAACACTAACTTTGATCATCCTACCTGCCTACTTAACCTACTGTTGAATGGCTATTTAATTCTACCCTGTTAAAAAAATAACCTCTACCCTTCTTGACCATATACATGAAGTAGTCACCATCTCTAATTTTTTTAAAGATTAATTTATTTATTTGAATGACAGGGAGAGAGAGAGCGAGTGAGAGAAAGAGAAACCTTCCAACTGCTAGTTCACTCTCCAAATGACCCCAGTAAACAGGGCTGAGACAAGTTGAAGCCAGAAGCCAGGAACTCCATCCAGATCTCCCACATGGGTGGTAGGGACTCAAGTATTTAAGCCATTATTTCCTGCTTCCCAGGTACATTATCAGGAAGTAGAATCGGAAGTGGAGCCAGGGAGCCAGTGTTGTGGCATAGCAGACATCCCATATGGGCACTAATTCTAGTTCCGCTTGCTCCACTTCCAATCTACTTTCCCGCTAATGGCCTGGGAAGAACAGCAGAAGATGGCCCAAGTGCCTGGGTCCCTGCCACACACATGGGAGACTCAGATGAAGCTCTTGGCTCCTGGCTCCTGCCTGGCTCAGCTCTGGCCGTTGTGGCTACTTGGGAAGTGAACCAGTGGATGGAAACTCTCTATCACTCCCTCTCTCTCTATAGTAACTCTTTCAAATAAATAAATAATTTTAAAAAATGGATCCAGAACTGGAATGCAGGTTCTTCAAAAAAGGAAGACCTTTCTCTCTGTCTCTCTCACTGTCTAACTCTGCCTGTCCAAAAAAAAAAAGGTTTTACAGTAAGAAATCCTCCTACTTTTCATTCCATTTTTCATGAACTGTTTGAAGTACCTTTGTGGAAAGAAAAGAAAAGCTGTCTTATGAGCAGAGCAGAAAACCGTGGGAATTGTCATGTATTCCACACCTATAGGTGCTAAGCTCTGTGCTTGGTTTGCCACTATTCATTTATTAATTTAATCTTTCCACAGTCCTGAGATTTTCACAGATGAGGAAACTGCAGTTTGTGGCAGGACCTGGGCTTGCTCAAGGTCACATGTCTACAGGTGGTGGAGCTGGGATTTCACCCATGTTTGTCTGATTCCAACTGTTTCAATATGTAACAGGGTGGAAGAAAAAGACAAAGAACAGAAACATTGTTATTGTTGTTGATAAATATTGCCAACTTTGTTTCTACAGGATCATATTGGTGTAAAATGCCCCTGTTCCATAATAGTATCTCTTGAAGCATTTTTTTTTTATGTGACAGGGTTAGTGAGAGAGAGACAGAGAGAAAGGTCTTCCTTCTGTTGGTTCACCCCCTAAATGGCCGCTACAGCCGGCACTGTGCCGATCCAAAGCCAGGAGCCACGTGCTTCTTCCTGGTCTCCCATACGGGTACAGGGGCCCAAGCACGTGGGCCATCCTCCACTACTTTCCTGGGCCACAGCAGAGAGCTGGACTGGAAGAGGAGCAACTGGGACTAGAACCCTGCCCCCATACGGGATGCTGGTGCTGCAGGCGGTGGATTAACCAAGTGAGCCACAGCGCCGGCCCCTGAAGCATTTTTTAAAATTATTTATTTATTTGAAAGGAAGAGAGAGAGATATTTCATTTCTGCTGGTTCACTGTCCAAATGGACACAACACACAGGGCTTGGTCAGCCTGAAAGCAGGAGCCAGGAATTCCATCTGGGTCTCCTGTATGGGTAGTAGGGGCCCAAGTACTTGGACCACCATTATTGCTTTCTCAAGCACATTAGCAGGAAGCTGGATCAGAAGCAGAAAAGCTGGGACTTGAACTGGCAGAGGCAGCTTAATCCACTGTAATGCAAACCTGTTGCTCCACCATTATTTCTTGGTCCTTGAGTACATAATAAAAAATTTTAAATTAATGGGTATATAATTATTGTTCTATATTGACTTTATCAGTGAATGAAAATTATATAGTCTTTTTTTTTTTTTTTTTTTTTGGGACAGGCAGAGTGGATAGTGAGAGAGAGAGAGACAGAGAGAAAGGTCTTCCTTTTTGCCGCTGGTTCACCCTCCAATGGCCACTGCAGCCGGCGTTTCATGCTGATCCGAAGCCAGGAGCCAGGTGCTTCTCCTGGTCTCCCATGGGGTGCAGGGCCCAAGCACCTGGGCCATCCTCCACTGCCTTCCCGGGCTATAGCAGAGAGCTGGCCTGGAAGAGGGGCAACCGGGACAGAATCCGGCACCCCAACCGGGACTAGAACCCGGTGTGCCAGTGCTGCAAGGCGGAGGATTAGCCTGTTAAGCCATGGCACTGGCCGAAAATTATATAGTCTTACTTGTGCAGATTGTCCTTTTCTTTGACCCATTGATATGCTGAGGCCATATATATATATTTTTTTTTGACAGGCAGAGTTAGACAGTGAGAGAGACAGAGAGAAAGGTCTTCCTTCCATTGGTTCACCCCCCCCAAATGGCTGCTACGGCGCAGGCGCGCTGCGCCGATCCAAAGCCAGGAGCCAGGTGCTTCCTCTTGAGGCCATATTTATTGTAAATATTCTTACACTGAGCCCTATCATGGATTAATGGAGGTGAGAAAAGATAATTGCAGTTAATTTGGCACTTATCCTGTCCACTGATCAGATCAGCAGTTTGGTGACATCTATCCAGGCAGATTCTGAACAGATGAGTTATCAGTTCATATTCTCTAAGAAATCAAAATGAGACACCCTTGTTGAATATCATCCTGTTTTTAAAAAGATTTATTTTACTTATTTGAAAGGCAGAATGACAGAGAAAGAGAAAAAGATCCTCCATCTGTAAGTTCACTCCCCAAATGGCCACAATGGCCAGGGCTGGGCCAGGCTGAAGCCAGGAGCAAGGAACTCTATCCCAACATTAATGGCAGGGGCCCAACCACTTGGGCCATATTCTGCTGCTTTCCCAGGTACATTAGCAGGGAATTGGATGAGAAGTGGAGCAGCTGCAAGTCCAACTGGTGCTCCAATATGGGATGCTGGCATCACAGGCTGCACCACAACATTTACTCCATGATTACCATCTTTGAAGCTTGTTTGGTATAGTATATGTATATCTATCTCTGTTTCATGGAGGAATCCTGGTTATACTTCACCCCAAATGTCAATATCCTACAGTTTTAATTCCTAGACTTAAATGTTGCTAAGATTCTCCAACCCATTTAGGGGCAGCCTGCTCAAAGCTTCTAGGCTCTCCTGTTCTTCCAGGACAGATGTAAAAGTTTTTGGACTCCATGTACATCACAGAACAAGCAGGTTAAAAACAACAACAACAACTTGATCTGGGTCAGGTCTGTCTGGAACTGAACTGTGAATCAGGGAAGAATTATACTATGAATCTGCCTTAGGTGTCAGAACCAGGGACAGCTCCTCCTGTTGTCTTGGATGCTCCTCCCCTGGCTTGGGCTAGGGAGCGAGTGGGCAGATTTGATCTTGGTCTAGTCCTCTCACCTCTTTTCTCATTGCTTCTTGCTTCCATATTTATGGTAGAATACCACTAATCACTAGTTCCTGTCTTATGTGCTGGTTCTCACCAGCCTACCCTGTGCTGCCTAGTATTCCTTTCTCCCAGCCCTCCTTTGGTTGAATGATTCCTGCTCATGCTCCCAGCTCTTTAGGAGGTCTACCCTGATTACCCCAGATTCCATGAGAGATACCTCCTCTTAGTTCTGTATCACCCATGTTCTTCTCTTATTCAACTCAAAAGCCGTATTGGAATTATCATTTGTGCTAGTCAGGACAGTGGTCACTACCCACATCTATCAAGAACTTGAGATGCAGCTAGTCTGAATTGAGAAATGTTATAAGGGCAAAATACACATGGCATTTCAAAGAAAAGAATGAGTATAATGTATTAATAATTTGTATATTGATGGCCTCATGAAATGAAAGTATTTTGGAGTTTAACTAAAATACATTATTAAAGTTTATTTCATCTGTTTCTTTTTTACTTTTTGTAACGTGGCTAATAGAAATTCTTAAGCTACATTTGTAGGTCATATGATATTTTTGTTCAATAGCACCTATATATGTATTTGTCTCTTTTTAAGGGTGGGGAATGGTTCAACTTAATCCTTGTATCTGTTTTTCTGTAATGTAGTACATGGGAATGGGTGAAATACCTGATACTCAATTAAAATAATTATTAAATTCTAAAATTTTTCCATGTTTTTGGGATTTCTGAACTAGAAAATTTTCTTCTTCTTCTTCTTCTTTTTTTTTGACAGGCAGAGTGGACAGTGAGAGAGACAGAGAGAAAGGTCTTCCTTTTGCAGTTGGTTCACCCTCCAATGGCCACTGCGGCTGGTGCACCACACTGATCTGAAGCTAGGAGCCAGGTGCTTCTCCTGGTCTCCCATGCGGGTGCAGGGCCCAAGCACTTGGGCCATCCTCCACTGCCTTCCCGGGCCACAGCAGAGAACTGGCCTGGAAGAGGGGCAACTGGGACAGAATCTGGCGCCCCGACCAGGACTAGAACCCGGTGTGCTGGCGCCGTAAGGTGGAGGATTAGCCTGTTAAGCCACGGCGCCGGCCATGAACTAGAAAATTTTCTATAGAAATAGTTCTTCACTTAAGGCTGGAGTAGAAAGGATCTGATAGAAATTATTACATCATTTGGTTTTTCCAGCCAGGAGCTTGGCCTTTCTCTCTGATTAACTCTTCTTCTTCTTTTAAAAAATATTGATTCATGGCCAGCGCTGCAGCTCACTAGGCTAATCCTCCGCCTGTGGCACCGGCACTCCATGTTCTAGTCCCGGTTAGGGTGCCAGATTCTGTCCGGTTGCCCCTCTTCCTGTCCAGATCTCTGCTGTGGCCCGGGAGTGCAGTGGAGAATGGCCCAAGTGCTTGGGCCCTGCACCCACATGGGAGACTAGGAGAAGCACCTGGCTCCTGGCTTCAGATCAGCGCAGCGCGCAGGCCGCAGCAGCCATTGGGGGGGTGGTGGTGAACCAACAGAAAAGGAAGACCTTTCTCTCTGTCTCTCACTGTTCACTCTGCCTGTCAAAAAAAAATTGATTCATTTGAAAGATTGAATAGGAGAGAAAGAAAAAGAGAGAGAGAGAGAGAGAGAGAGAGAGAGAGAGAATATCTTCCATCTGCTGGGTCACTCCCCAAATGCCTGCAACAGCCAGGGCTGGGCCAGGCTGAAATCAGGAGCCAGGAACTCCCTAACTGGTCTCCTACATGCGTGGCAGGAACTCAAATATTTGGGCCATCACTGGCTGCCTTCCAGGTGCGTTAGCAGGGTAGCCAAGACTCAGGCTAGGCGCTCTGCTCTGGATGCAGGTGTCCAAATGCTGGCTTAACCTCCAGCACCACAACACTCATCTCAGATTTCATTCTGTGTTTTCTTATTGGCTCTTCTAGATTTTCTCATCTAGATTACACACATGTCATAAATTTTTTTTCTAATTTTTTAACTGAAATTTTACTATTAGAGTTTCCAGCTTGATTTTACTAACTGGTACCAGCAGCGGATGTTACAGATTCTTGCCCATTTTCTTCAATCTTCCCATTTAGTCTACTAGTTATACTTTATTAATTTGTCCTCAGTACTTTTTATATTAAAAAGGGAAAAATATAAAGATAAGGATGCCTTTTTTTTTTTTTGGTTCATTTTAGCTTCAGAATATTCTGGGTATAAAGGTGTATAGACAAGGGCTCTGGCTTACACAACAGAGCCCCTTAGGTGTGTGTTAGCCATAGACTGAGATGCAAAGAGTGAACTGGAAACAAGTAGCGAATATATTTCTGGTAATATACATTAAGAATTACTGAAAGAGAGACTGGCACTGTGGCACAGTGGGTTAAAGCCCTAGCCTACAGCGCCAGAATCCCATATGGGCACCTGTTCAAGTCCTGGCTGCTCCTCTTCCAATCCAGCTCTCTGGCATGGCCTGGGAAAGCAGTAGAAGATGGCCCAAGTCCTTGGGCCCCTGCACCCACATGGGAGACCTAGAACTAGCTCCTGGCTCCTGGCTTTGGATCAGCTCAGCTCTGGCCGTTGTGGTCATTTGGGAAGTTGACCTGTGGAATGGAAGACCTCTGTCTCTCTCTGGCTCTACCTCTCTGTAACTCCGCCTCTCAAATAAATAAAATAAATCTTTTAAAAAAATTACTGAGAGAAGTTTGCGTCGACATATAAAGCAAAATGCTGCCTGAATTTCTCTTATATTTTACCACTTTGCTTATCCAATAATAAAATTCCTGATGACAGGGACATGCTGTAGAATGAACTTTAGGGGCTGAGTCAGATGTTGGTTCACTAGCTACTTTGAGATGGATCAGAATAGTGACCAGGGCTTTTCCACAAAGGTAATTATGAGACTGACTATTTACAACAGAATATTCAGACTCTTTTTTTGGGAAAGCTGAGCTTCAAATTCAGTTACACCAGAGCAGGGGTCTTGCTGTTTCTCAGAGCTTTGGAAGCCATCTTTTTGATTCAGGGAAACAAAAATTTACTAATCATTCTAGGCACTACTTGTGCTTGGCGTTAAAGGGGGGAGGAAAGTATCTGATGTGGTTTCTATCTTTAAGGAACTTAAAATATTATGTGAGAGGCAGCTAATGATTGTGGTAGCAGCTTATGTTTGTATTCTCTGGGCATCTGTTCTAAAGTCTTTTTTAAATTTATTAACTCAATCTTCACAACAGCATAATGAAGTAGCTTCTATTATCACCACCATTTTATAGAGGAGGAAACTGAGACACAGAGAAATCAAGTAATTTGCCCAGTGTTACACGGTAGTAAATGGTAGGGCCACAACGGAAACCAAGACTGGAAACCAGCTTTGGCTATGATCTTGTTCTTAATCAATAGTTTTCAGAGTGTGGTTCCCAGCTCAGCAGCCTCAGCCTTCTCTGAAAGTTTGTTAGAGGTGCACATTCCTGGATTCTACCCAAGACCTGCTGAACCACAAGCTCTGAAGGCAGAGTTCAGCAGTCAGTGTTTTAACATACCCTCTGGGTGATTATCATGGATGCTGGCTGAGAATCTGCTGGAGAGAAACTGGCCATGCTGCAAAAAGTGTTAGAAATTAATATCTTCATGGATAAGGCTTAAATATGGCCAAGTTTCTAGCCCTCTGGCCCAGAATCTAGTGCTAAGCAGGCATCAAAAATACATATGGGCCAGCGCCGCGGCTCAATAGGTTAATCCTCCGCCTGCGGCGCCAGCACACTGGGTTCTAGCCCCATTCGGGGCACCAGATTCTGTCCCGGTTGCCCCTCTTCCAGGCCAGCTCTCTGCTATGGCCCGGGAAGGCAGTGGAGGATGGCCCAGGTTCTTGGGCCCTGCACCCGCATGGGAGACCAGGATAAGCACCTGGCTCCTGGCTTCGGATCAGCGTGGTGTGCCGGCCATTGGAGGGTGAACCAACGGCAAAGGAAGACTTTTCTCTCTGTCTCTCTCACTGTCCACTCTGCTTGTCAAAAAAAAAAAAAATATATATATATATATATATATATGAAGGAGTAATACAAATGAGTAGATGGGACAGTGATGTTTGAGCCGGGTCTTTTAGTTATCACCAACCTACCACTGCAGCAGACCAAATAGGAGGGGTGTTTTCAAAATTCGTGAGACCAGCACAGAAGTGGTTGTGGTATTTGTGGCACAATGTGACAAGTGACCAGCACAAAGAACCATCAGAATGACAGAGGAATCGCTTAGCAAGCATCTCAGGAGGTAAACCTGTTAAGATGTGCTCAGTAACTGAATTGGAGGAAGGCATCAGAGGATTTGTCATTTTGTTATGAAGGTGTCATTCACTGAGACAAGAAGTATAGAACAATAGTGTACATTTGTGGGGTAAAGATAAAGGGTTTGATTTGGACCCTTTACATTGGACATTCTGGGAGGAGATCGAGCTGGAGCTGTCCAGCAGAGACTTGGAAATGCGAGTCTGAGATACGGCTGGGCCCTCAATGTGGATGAGATCTCTGATGGGAGAATGGAGAGTGGACTGAGAAGACTTGGAAGCACAGTAAAGTTATTTAATGGGGCAAAAGGAAGAAGGACGCCCTGAGGAAGAATAAAAGGACTTAGGCAATAGGAGACTTCACAAAAGGCTGAAGTCGAGTAGAAGTCTCAGAAAAAGAGAAGTAATATCAGATATTGTGGAAGAAAATAACTGAAAATTATCCTTTGGATTTGGACATTTTAAAAAGCCATTTAAGGGGTTGGCACTGTGGTGTAAAGCCGCCGCCTGCACTGCCAGCATGCCATATGGTCACATGTTTGAGTCCTGGTTGCTGCACTTTTTTTTTTCTCCCCTTTTTGACAGGCAGAGTGGATAGTGAGAGAGAGACAGAGAGAAAGGTCTTCCTTTGCTGTTGGTTCACCCTCCAATGGCCACTGCGGCCGGCGCATCTCGCTGATCTGAAGCCAGGAGCCAGGTGCTTCTCCTGGTCTCCCATGCGGGTGCAGGGCCCAAGGACTTGGGCCATCCTCCAGTGCACTCCCGGGCCATAGCAGAGAGCTGGCCTGGAAGAGGGGCAACCGGGACAGAATCCGGCGCCCCAACTGGGACTAGAACCCGGTGTGCCAGCGCCGCAAGGCGGAGGATTAGCCTGTTAAGCCACGGCACCGAGGTTGTTGCACTTCTGATCCAGCTCTCTGCTGTGGCCTGGGAAAGCAGCAGAAGATGGCCCAAGTCCTTGGGCCCCTGCACCCACGTAGGAGACCCTAAGAAGCTCCTGGCTCCTGGCTTCGGATTGGCCCAGCTCCGGGGAGTGAACCAGCAGATGAAAGATCTCTCTCTCTCTCTCTCTGCCTCTACCTCTCTGTAACTCTGCCTTTCAAATAAATACATATTTTTTCTAAAGCCATTTAAGTGACCTGGCGAGAACAGATCAGGCTGATAGTTTAAGCGTGAGCTGTAGATGAGGAAGTGGGGGCAGGTACTTCGCAGATGCGGCGGATAAAGTCCGGTAACCGTACTTCAACCGAGAGCGACATCTTCCAGGATAAGCAGGGTCCTTTACATATCTGTGGTCTCTGCGCCCAGCGCACGGCCTGGAAGAGAGAGAGGGTGGCGTCATTGAGTTCAGTGACCGGGGACAGAGCAAAACTTCGCAGAGGCAGTCGCTTTGCAGCCAAGGCTTGAAGGATGAGAGTGATTGGGAGCAGAGGTGGGAGGCAAGGCCCCTGCGCGATGGGGTGCTGGTCTGTAAGGGGGCCTGGGCATGAGATGGGGCTTCCGGAATGCGCGCGTGGCTCTGGGCGAAGGGCGCGGGCTTTATGCAGGTTTGAAGGGACCTCTTTGGAGAACAGACGGCCCGAGGCAGTCGGAGGCGGGCGGGGGTCGCCCCGCCCCACTGACGCCACGGCGCGGTTCCGCGGCGCTTCTACCGGAGCCCTCCTGCCGAGCTGCATGGCGTCGGGTGACCGCCAGGGGCCGCTGCCTCCGGTCCCCGGTGCCCCCGCCCCTCTGCATTGGCCTTTGTTGCCGTCGGAGCGCCCCGCTTGACTCGTTCCCGTCCGCCCCCTGGGCCTGGCGGTCGCGCCTGCGCACTGGTAGCTGGCCGGGCGCTCGCAGGGGGAGCTGCTGCAGGCTCCGCGGCGGCGGCGGCAACGGAGGCTGCGGGGGCGACGGCGCTAGCGGCCGGGCTTGGGGGGGGAGCCGAGCCCGGCCCGGGAGCCCGAGCTGCGAGAGTGAGGGGTACCTAGGCCCTTCACGCTGGACTCCACAGTCTCCGGGCCGCCTGACCTCCGCACGGGTATATGGGATGGAAGCGGGACCCTCGGGAGCAGGTAAGGGCCCCTGGGAGGGGGAACGGTGCGTGCTGCAAAGACCAGGGGGCTCCCGCGTGGAGAGCATGGCTCCCGATGGTGGGAAGGGCTCCTGATTGAGGAGGGGGGCTCTCATGGGATGGGGGGCCCAGTTTCGAGAGGGCTGCGTGCAGTTCCGGGGGGAGAACCATGTGAAGAGAGCCCAGAGATGGGGGCTGTTTGTCCAAGGAGGCGGTGTGCAGACGTGGGGGGGGGGGAATTAATCGGGGAGAAGGGCCTGAGCGCAAGGAAGGACTCCGGGAGATCCGAGGAGGCCTACGGAGAGGCCCGGCAGGTGGCTGGGGGCGGGCTCCAGGTGTCCAGGAGAGGGGGTGGCGATACAGATGGGCCCGGAGCTACCGCATGCGGGGGGCGGGGGCTCAGCCGGGCTGGGCTGGGCTGGGCTGGGCTAGGGTACTGTCTCTTGGGAGAAGGCGCCAGAGCTGGGCTATGAGCTCCGCCCCAACCGGGCCTGACGCGGGGGCGAGGGTCAGGGGGCGGTGGGTGGGGACCCAGCCCGGGGATTCCCCCCCGTGAGGCTGGGGAACAGAGCGGAGGTACTGGAGCATGCGCGGAGGTGGCAGCTGGAAGGGGCTGCCCGACGTGGTGGGGGCGTGGCTGCCCGAATACCCCCACCCCCGCCCCGTTTGGCGTGGAAAAAGGAGCGCGCTGTTGGGGTGCGTTCTTTCTTAGGGCTATGCTGCAGAGTGCAGATGGAAATGTCCCCCTCTTCCATCTCTGGGGCGCTTACACTTGACCCTCACAATTTGCCAATAATCAGTTGAGGGAAACTGCCAAAGTGCCTTTTCTGTCACTTGAGGAAAGTCTGGGACTGAAGCCGTGTTCTGGGGGAGGGTCCTGAAGAGAGGCTTTCGAAGAGGTGTTGGTTCCTGAGGAGCCACGGACGGGCAGGACCAGGTGTACTTGGAAGAGGTTTGCCTGGGTGGCAAGTTTTTGGCCCCATAGTGAATAGAAATGAGAGCTTTAATCCCAGGATGACCTTTGCTATTGAGTTGTCTTTTGAGGGTACAGTCGGATCTCTTGCTGTACTTCAATATTTCCAAGGCTGTTGTGTCCCACCAGGTGTGTGTTTTTTTTTTTTCCTGTCTACAGCCCAGAAACTGGCAGGGCCGTGTCATTAAAGCCAGGTTTGCCCTCCCAGCAAACTGTTTAGAGGAGGGGGAGTGGTGTTTATCACCTTCACCATGGTGACAGCTCTACTTCTTATTCACAGGCAGAAAAGGAGATGAAAGGAACAGAGAGACACTGAGGCGCAGCTGTCCCCCCAAAAAGACTGGCATCCTCAGTGTGGGCGATGGGGTACTGGGACCTCTGGTGTCCTGGGTCTCTTATTTTGTGATGGGAGGAGCAATCTGGACATAAGGCTGTTAGATCATCTCTCACCACCTCCTTCCACTTGGTCTGGAATTAGGAATAGAATTTCCATTTGAGCCATAAACTTTCTTTTCTTTACCTGGTGGGAGAATCTTTGTCTTTTAGACCAGGCCTGATCTCAGCATCCCAGGAAATAGCTTTTAACAACTCATTCAAGCAGTCCATGCAGTGACCTGCAGATGCTTACAGATTGCTTTCTCCCAAGCAAAAACAACCTCATCCAGACCGTGTAGGTCCTCAGGTAGAGTTCAGGGAGCACAAACTACCCTCTCTCCATCCCAGGAACTCTCTAGCTTTTCTAGGCTGGAGACTTTACCTGTCCCTGAGGTCCAGTGGATTGCTGAGAGCTGGCACCCATTCCAGACTGCTAATGATTTTACCCTGATGAATTTCTAATTGGCTCTGGTGTGATGAAAAAAATATTTTTTGGTTTGTTATAAGACATAAGCTTCTAGGGAGAGGGTTGGTGTCTGTAGTCAGCTGTAGCCTTGGGAAAAGCCTAGTGGACAGTCTTGAATCATCCACGGGTGTAATTGAAGTTTGCCCAGAAGTTGCCCATGTGGGGCCCATCACTGCCTCTTTCCTACATGTGGACGGTTATTCTCTGGGAGTGGTGTCCTGAGGAGACACACAGAACTGAGGCATTGTTTCTGATCTCAGGGGCGCATGTCCATGTGTGCCTTCTGTGCTTAGGTGCGTTCCAGGCGTACGTACTGGACTGAGCTCCCTGAGGGGAGAGGCAGTGTCTTGTTTAGCTTTGGAACAAGTGAATATACGTTGATTAATGGAATCGCATCACATTCAAGTGTAAACTTAAGAGGATCTTTAATAATTTGTGTGTATTCGTGTGTGGACAAATCCCTTTTAGAGACTGGTCTCTTCCTCTTTGCTGATCCACCAGCTAACCTAGCTTTGAGTTTGTGTCTTTTGAACAGGCAGTCTGGCTCCTCGGGAGGTGTGTGGGCCTCAGAACTAGGGAAGAAATCCTGAGCCAGGATTTCAGCTGTGGTACTTTCCTTCTCTGGGCTGGTTGGGGGTGGGGGAGGGGGAGTGTCCTCTGCCGGGCCCCTCCCTCCTTGCTTTTGTCTGCAGGGAAGGGCCCCGCCTCTTTCCCCCTAGGCCCAAGCTTTGTCCTCTCTGTGCTGGGGCCCTCATCTGCATTACAAAGTGGCCGTCTGTCCCTGTCTGGATCTGAAGGGAAGTGTCTAAAAGCTGGGGGCAGGGTGGGGTAGAGGGGGGTATTTTGTACAGCTGTGAGACTTTTAAAGGGATGGAATGGAAGAGAGGTTCCCGCTTCATCCAGCCTTCCCTGGCTTGGGGGGTGGGTGAAGAGGTGCTGTGGGCTCCCCTGTTTTCCCAAAGCCCCCTTGGACAAGAAGGTACGCTTAGGCTAAATCTGGTGTGTAGTCCTGTTTCCCAGGAAGAGAAGGCTTTGAGGCTAGAATGTCTGTCCCATCCCCCATCACTTCTGCCCAGCCTCCAGCTCTGAGGGAGTGCCTTCCTCCTAAGGCCCCAAATAATTATTGAGCCTGAGACACTAAGGAGGTGAATGGAATCTAAGAACGTGAGGAGGAGTCTCCCTTACCAGCCTTGCCCACAAGGGTGCATGTTTGTCCTGGGCAGTTGGAGTTGTTCTGTGTGTGTGTTCGTGTAGTCTGCCCGTGGCATATTTGTTCTTTTCCTATCTGTGTGCTGAACACAAGTCCTGTCTGTGCAGAACTCAGTTGAGGATGGTGAGGGGTGGGTGTGTGAGAGTAATGGTCAGGGCCTAAGTGTGTGTGTGTCTGTGGGCTTGTGCACAGTTTCCGACCCTCTCTGGGGTTGGCAGCCAGGTGCCAGTAGTCAGGCTTTCACTTCCCCATGCAGCTGAAGGCCTCCATCTTCCTGTCTGCGGAGTGGGGCCAGGCTTGTCAGGTGGTTCGAAGGAGACTGCAGTTTATCTCTGGAAGTGTGCCTCTCCCTTGAATCATGCTGACCTCTTCCTGACCCTCTGGCTAAGGACAGGCCCCATCCCCCCCAGGCTGTCTGACTGTGAAAGCAGAGCTCTGAGAATGGGAGGTTCTGGGCTGGTTTATCCCTCTCTCCTCCCACCTGGGCTGATCTGCCGGCCAGGACAATAGTAGCTCAGGACAAAGGCTTCTCTCAGTTTCTCTTTTTTTTTCCTCTTTCCCCCCAAGCTAGAAAATAAGACTGAGGCAGCAATTAGGATGGTGGCTGGAGAGGAGAAAGTGGCTGGAGCTGGCCCTGTCCTAGACTTTTCCCAAGGGTCCCCTCTTTCTTCAAATTGATCTCTTGTGCTGCCATCTGGACCCTCTGAAATCGGAAAATATTTAGAGAATTCTAAATACCGATACAGACAAAACGAGGCAGCATGGTATGTTTTAAGCTTTTATTTAGTAAGAAAGATGCATAAGAGAGTGAGAGCTTTACTTAGGAGAGAGAAGTGAATGGGGGTTCATACCGAGCACCAGGAACCAGCCACATGGAAGAGCATCTAGGCCAGGAAGCCTAGAGCACATGGCCCGAAGGCCATGCGCCCTGGAGGCACGGGGCTGCAGCAAGCCCCTACCTAGCAAGAGGCCAGGGAAAAAGAGCAGGGCCCAGGCACACTGTGCCCTAGGCTTTTAACCCACTCCAAAGGGGAGTGGTTAATTAACCTGATTGGCTGGTGGGCACCCAGGTGTGGCCAGGTACGGGATGAGGACACACAGGGGCGTAGCGAAGGCGTGGTCTTCCAGCTCACAAACCTAATCGATTTTAACCTATATGCCTGCCCACTTCACCTCTGTATGGAAAAATCTGCGGGGACATAGAGAAAAGTTTGTGTTTTCCTATCCAGAGCCAGTGCCTTTTCCTTCTCCAGCATTCTAATTGCTGCCTCTCCTTTCCAGGCCTCTCAGCTCTTTCTGCACACTTTTCTTCATAGTCCCCCAGTCGCGACCTTGCTGCCCTCCTGCCCTAGCCTCCTCCTTCCCCATGGCCATTTCAAGCCCTTTTCTGTTGTGGCCCCTTCTTCGGCCTCCTACTTCAACCTCTCCTTTTCTGAGTCTCCAGATTCTATCCTTTTAAACTTTTCTCTCTCTCAAACCCTAACTATTTAGTTACCTTAATCCTTTCTTAAATACTGTCTCTGCCCTCCCCAGCTGGGCCACCTTTGACTCTTCCTCCTGCCTCCATTGCAGAGGCGCTCTGGATGATGACGTGTGATATGACCATCTGGCTGGCAGAGAGTAGGGCATTCTTGGTGTGCTAGATCCCTGGCGGAGGTAGACCTCTTAAACCAATAGAGGGAATAAAGAGTTTTGTTACTAGGACCCATATGTAGCCCCTCTGCTTAACCTCTAATAGTAGCTTATTATTTATTCACTTGAAAAATTTGTGGTAGATAATAAGGATAATTTCCCTAAATGGAGAGAGATTAAAAAAACAAACCACAAAAAAAGAGTGAGCCTGGGATGTGTGAGTTAGTGGAAGCCCTCAGTGTGTTGAATAGCGGAAAGAGGCTTTCCCTATTCTCTCCCACTCCTAGAACTAGGAGACCTCATGCCTTCTCTGATCAGAGTAGCTAGGAGAATGCCAGACTCTACCCTTACTAGCCTCTTTGTCTTGTAGCTGCAGGTGCCTACCTGCCCCCCCTGCAGCAGGTGTTCCAGGCACCTCGCCGGCCTGGCATTGGCACTGTGGGGAAGCCAATCAAGCTCCTGGCCAATTACTTTGAGGTGGACATACCTAAGATCGACGTCTACCACTACGAGGTGGACATCAAGCCTGATAAGTGTCCTCGCAGAGTTAACAGGTAAGTGATACACCTTTAAGCCACTAAGCCCAGAAGTCTCAGAACCTTGAAAGAGGGACAAGAAAAGTACAACGAAAACCAGTAGGGGATAGTATCACCAAATCCAAGAAATTTTTTGAGGAGGAGATGCCAGGAAGATAAGTGCAAAAATAAATCATTACGTATAACTATTAGAAGACAGTTGGGGAGTCAGCACTGTGGTACAGTTGGTTAAAGCCCCAGCCTGCAGCACTGGCATTCCACAGGGCACCGGTTCAAGTCCCAGCTGCTCCATTTCCAATCCAGCTCTCTACTGTGGCCTGGGAAAGCAGTAGAAGATGGCCCAAGTCCTTGGGCCCCTGCACCTACGTGGGAGACCCAGAAGAAGCTCCTGGCTTCGGATCAGCTCAGCTCTGGTCGTGGTCATCTGGGGAGTGAACCAGCAGAATGGAAAACCTCTCTGGGTCTACTTCTGTCTGTAACTCTGTGTTTCAAATAAAATAAAATAATTCTAAAAAAAAAAAAAAAAACAAGACAATTGGTTTTTGTCAGAGCAATTTCAGTAGAGTAGTTGAACTAATCTAATTATAGTGAGGTAACGAATAAGGGATGGTAATGTGGTTGGAGCAGTGAGGACAGATAGCTTTTTTCCAGGTAACTTAGCAGTCCACTGGAGAGAGAAAATATGTTGACTAGAGAAGACTATAAAGGCCATGTGTAGTGCCTAGCGTATTTCAACATGTTGAAATGAATGAATGAACAAGTTTAAGAATAAGACATGGATAGTTTGTGGATTGAGGAGAAGGGGCTAGTAGAGAAGTTAACAGTTGTAGAACAAAGGGAAGCACCAGATGAATTGTCCTTGCTGAGGCAGGAGTATGTTGCAGGATGCACAGTCGAAGAGATTAGCCTTAAGCAGAAATAGTATTTCCTTCTAAAACTAACCTGTTGAGACTGTATATAGAGTATTTAAAAATTTTTAGTTTTTCAAGAAGAGTGCAGTGAGGAATGTCTCCTTATTACCTTGGTTCCCATCTCTCAGTTCCTTCCCCCAGAGTCATTATTCGTTACCATTCCTTAGTGCTTTCAGATTTTTCTGTGCATACACAAACATACATGCATATATAATATTTTTTGATAATTTTTTATTTGACAGGTAGAGTTATAGACAGTGAAAGAGAGAGACAGAGAGAAAGGTCTTCCTTTTGTTGGTTCACTCCCCAAACCATATATAATATTTAAAAACATTTTTTAACTTAAGAGGAAGATGGAGAACTCCCATCTGCTGGTTCATTTCCCAAATGTGTGTGAAGGCCAAGGCTGGGAACTAAATCCAGAGTGGTAAGAATCCAGTTACTTGAGCTGGAGTCAGGAGCCAGAGCTCAAAATTAAACCCAGGTACTTCTATGTGTGACACAGGTGTCTTTAACTGCTAGACTAAAACCCACTTCAGATAATGATTGTTTAAATGCACAAAATATAGGGTCTTTTTTTTTTAAAGATTTATTTATTTATTTGAAAGACAGTGTTACACAGAGAGAGAAGGAGAGGCAGAGAGAGAGAGAGGTCTTCCATCCTCTGGTTCACTCCCCAATTGGCTACAGTGGCCAGAGAGGTAGAGACAGAGAGAGAGAGGTCTTCCATCCTCTGGTTCACTCTCCAGTTGGCCACAACTGAGCCAGAGCTGAGCCTATCCGAAGCCAGGAGACAAGAGCTTCTGAGTCTCCCATGCAGGTGCAGGGGCCCAAGGACTTGGGCCATCTTCCACTGCTTTCCCAGACCATAGCAGAGCAATGGACTGGAAGTGGAGCAGCTGGGACTCGAACCGGCGCCCATATGGGATGGCGGCACTGCAGGTGGCAGCTTTACCCATTACGCCACAGCACCGGCAAAATATAGGGTCTTGAGTGGGCTTTTGGCACCATGGTTAAGATGCTGCTTAGGATGCCTGCTTCCCATGTTGAAGTGTTTAGTTCAAGTCCTAGCTCTTTAGCTTCACATCCAGTTTCCTGCTAATGCTAATGCTCTCTGCAAGGTAGCAGATTATGGCTCAAGTACATGGGTCCCTGCCATCCAAGTAGGAGACCCAAGTTGAGTTCTGGGTACTTAGCTTTGGCCTGGCCATTGCAGGAATTTGGGAAGTTAACCAGAGAATGGAAAATTAGTTTTTGTCTATGTGTTTGTCTTTTCTTTTTGACAGGCAGAGTGGACAGTGAGAGAGAGAGACAGAGAGAAAGGTCTTCCTTTGCCGTTGGTTCACCCTCCAATGGCTGCCGCGGCCGGCACGCTGCGGCCGGCGCACCGTGGCCAGCATACCGCGCTGATCCAAAGGCAGGAGCCAGGTGCTTCTCCTGGTCTCCCATGGGGTGCAGGGCCCAAACACTTGGGCCATCCTCCACTGCACTCCCTGGCCATAGCCGAGAGCTGGCCTGGAAGAGGGGCAACCGGGACAGAATCTGGTGCCCCGACTGGGACTAGAACCCGGTGTACCAGCGCCGCTAGGTGGAGGATTAGCCTGTTGAGCCACAGTGCCAGCCGTCTTTGTCTTTTAAATAAAAATGAAAATAAATTTTTTGCAGTTCCTTGGCATATCAGTTCACACGGGTCTGTCATTCTTTTTGCATAGCTCTCTATAAGAGTTCCACTGAATGGCTTTGTTTGCAACTCATTTAATAAATCTATTAAGGCCCATTTAGGTGGGTCTAGACTTCTGTAAAAATGAAACTGTGTTGAATATTATATACAGATACATTTTTGCACTCATATCAGTGTTCCTGAAGGATACATTTCTGGGAGTGGAATTGCTGGCTCAATACATTTTCAAGTTTAAGATAGTGTCAGTTTTTAAAAAGTTAGTTGGACCAATTTATATTCCCATAAGCAAGGTGTTACAGTGACCATTTCACCTACCTGCATCAATCCTACATATCAGATTTTTTTCATCTTTGTCATTCTGATAAACAGTCTAATTTTGAATTGTTAATCTCTGATGAGAAACAATATATTTTCATATGTTAACAATTCTATATAGAAGGGGCACTTCAAGGGAGTGAAAAAACATTCATGTGTAAGTAAATATGTTTGTATGTAGGTCTCAGAATTTGAGGGTGGCTTGCCTGCTGTCCTCTAGTCTCCAGGGATATTAGAGCTGCTTTTTGATGGTAGGCAAGAATAGTTTCTTCTTCTTCCTCCTCCTCTTTTTAAGATTTATTTATTTATTTGAAAGACAGAGTTACAGAGAGGCAAAGAGGGAGGGGGCAAAGATTATAATAATGATATAATATATTGTAATATATAATATATGTACTTTATAATAATATACTTATTTATATATAAATTACATATAATTTATAATATATAATTATATATTATATAATGTATAATATATGATATATTACATATAATATATAACATATATAATAATGTGTTACTATATTATATAATTATATTTTTGTTGTAATATAACATCATATATAATATATTATATAATAATATTATTATGTAAGAATATATATGGGGGGGAGTGTCTTTCATCTGCTGGTTCACTCCCCAAATGGCTGCAATGGCCAAAGCTGAGCTGATCCAAAGCCAGGAACCTGGAGCTTCTTCTGAGTCTCCCATGTGGGTGCAGGGGCCCAAGGACCTGGGTCATGTTCCACTGCTTTCCCAGGCACATTAACAAGGAGCTGGATCAGAAGTGGAGCAGCTGGGACTTGAACTGGTGCCCATATAAGATGCTGGCACTGCAGGTGATGGCTTTACCATAGCGCCAGCCGCAAGAATGGTTTCTAGAGTTAAAGGATGGTTGAAACGCAGGTTTAGCATAGTCTGTGAGGGTTGGGAATAATCAGGCATATGATAAAGATTGCTAGGCAGCACAAGCCTAATTGGGATTGAAATCATGTACCATGGTTGTTCCAGTGCACCATTTTGAGTGTTTTAATTTTTTTAAACATTTATTTTATTTATTTGAAAGAGTTACAGAAAGGCAGAGGCAGAGAGAGAGAGTGCGCGTGCGCTTCCATCCGATGGTTCACTCCCCAAATGGCTACAACAGCTAGAACTGCCCTGATCCAAAGCTGGGAGCCAGGAGGTTCCCCGGGTCTCCCATGCAGGTACAAGAGCCCAAGGACTTGGGCCATCTTCTACTGCTTTCCCAGGACATAGTAGAAAGCTGGATCGAAAGTAGAGCAGCCGGGACTCAAACCAGCACTCATATGGGATGCTGGCACTGCAGGCAGTGGCTTTACTTGCTATGCCACAGCGCCGGCCCCTTGAATTTTTTTTTTTTTTTTTTTTTTTATATTTGAAAGTCAGAGTTAACACAGGGAGAGGAGAGGCAGAGAGAGAGAGAGAGGGGTCTTCCATCTGCTGGTTTACTCCCTAATTGTCCACAACGGCTGGGTGCAGGGGCTCAAGCACTTGGGCCATCTTTTACTGCTTTCCCAGCCATAGCAGAGAGCTGGATCAGAAGTGGAGCAGCGGGGCTTGAACCAGTGCCCATATGGGATGCTGGCACTGTAGGCAGCAGCTTTACCCACTACACCACAGTGCCGGCCCCCACCTTGAGTGTTTTTAACTAGTAGTACTCAAAACCTTTGGTTCAGAATGGAGAGAGGTCATGTGTTTGGAAGGGCTGGGATCTACGTGATAAGGACAGGAAGTGAAATCAAGGTAGGAGATGGTTAATAGAGAGAAAACAGGATTGGAGAACTAGGGGCTTTAGAGAGGTGGAAGAGATGACGGTCTTCCATAATTTATTTGTATTCAGCTCAGGTTCCTTCCCTTTCTACCGTGTTTTCTTATCAAACTGGGATTGGAGCAGCCTGGATTCTGGATAGACCTTGGGATCAAGCCTGTCTCTCCTCAACCTCCTTCTCTTCTCATAAGGCACCCTTACCCACTCTGTTAGGTCTGTTAGAGCCTTGGTGAACTAAGGATCAGCAGTAGTACCTGGTAGCATGTTAGAAACACAAATTTCAGGTTGTGCTATAGACCTGCCGGGTCAGAATCTGCATTTTAACGGTGTGTAGTTGTTTCAGAGCAATGCTGAAGTTTGAGAATACCGTCAGAGTAGATGTTAGGAGCAAATATAGTAGATGGGACATTGCCTGGACATTGGGTTCCTTCCAAAATCTTGAAGTGGTAGTCTCTCAGCTTCTACAGGCCACTCCTATCCCCCACAGGGAAGTGGTGGAATACATGGTCCAGCATTTCAAGCCTCAGATCTTTGGTGATCGCAAGCCCGTGTATGATGGAAAGAAGAACATTTATACTGTCACAGCACTGCCCATTGGCAACGAACGGGTAAGGTTGGGAGTCAGGCAAGGCCTGTGTCAGGAGTCTGGGGTAGAATAATGCTCACATAAACCCATCTGGAGCCTGGTAGTCCAAAGATCCTTTTCTTCTTTTGTGCTGCAAAAGTGTGTTTTAATCATGGGTGGGTACATGCTGTTTAATTTCATAAACAGACTGAGATTGACTTAAAATAGACCTAGAGGATTTCCTGATAGCTGAGAGGGACAGAAGCACTGAGCCAAGATAACTGGAAACTAAAGGGCTGAACTGTGTGATCTTCCTTGTGTGCCCCATCAACTGTGGAGCAAATCCATAGTTGGCAAATCCACGGAACAGGCATAGTTGGGGCAGGGAATGCTGGTTCTGTGGCAAAGTGTTGGCAGTCCTTCACTTCTCTTACTCTCCTGAAGGTCGACTTTGAGGTGACAATCCCTGGGGAAGGAAAGGATCGAATCTTTAAGGTCTCCATCAAGTGGCTAGCCATTGTGAGCTGGCGCATGCTGCATGAGGCCTTGGTCAGTGGCCAGATCCCTGTTCCCCTGGAGTCTGTGCAAGCCCTGGATGTGGCCATGAGACATCTGGCATCTATGAGGTACTGGGTATAGTTAGTATCTGGGCTACTGGTGTTGGCAGAAGTGCTGTTGGGGGAGGAGGGGAAGGAATGCGTAATAGGGTCCCACAGTGTGCCATTCAAAGAACAAAATTACTTAAAGTCCTACTGTTTGCCAGGCAAGTGTACATCTGTGTTTAAATAGTTTAAAGCCCTGGCCCTGTCCTTAGATATCTTTGGGCCTCACCCCATCTGTCCCTGCAGGGCAGAGAAAAGGTAGAGATTTGCACAAGGTCAGTCATATAACTAGTAAAGGATCAGAGCTGGCATTAAAGCCCTGGTGTCCTGCCTTCCAGGCCAGGGCTCCTCCGTGCCCAGGATGCCTCACAGGGTGGGGGCCTGTGCCCGAGGGACCAGTTCTCTGCCTGTCCCTGCCAGGTACACCCCTGTGGGCCGCTCCTTCTTCTCACCGCCTGAGGGCTACTACCACCCGCTGGGGGGTGGGCGCGAGGTCTGGTTCGGCTTTCACCAGTCTGTGCGCCCAGCCATGTGGAAGATGATGCTCAACATTGATGGTGAGTGGGGAGAGTATGGAGCCAGGGGCACCCCAAGTCCAGTGACCACACTCCCAGCCTCATCCCTCCCAGTTCTACTACCACAATCCTAGTCTAATCCAACAGCCCTGGCACCCCTTGCCCCCCATCCCAATACCCTATAAGGAAAAAGGTGTAAATTATAGTAGCTCCATTGATTCCGGAAGACAGGGCCTGAGCTGAGCCATCCTTACCCTGTCCCCACAGTCTCAGCCACTGCTTTCTACAAGGCACAACCAGTGATTGAGTTCATGTGTGAGGTGCTGGACATCAGGAACATAGACGAGCAGCCCAAGCCCCTCACGGACTCGCAGCGTGTTCGCTTCACCAAGGAGATCAAGGGTGAGGACCCAACCAGCTGGGGAGGGGAAGCGTTGCTGCTTTCTCTTTAGTCCTAAAAGGAAATCCCCTTGGGATATGTTCAGGGGAAAGACCAAGCCTGGGCACATGAGCAAGCTGTTCTAACCCTGACAAGCAGTGTGTGTGTCTCAGGCCTGAAGGTGGAAGTGACCCACTGTGGACAGATGAAGAGGAAATACCGCGTGTGTAATGTTACCCGCCGTCCTGCTAGCCATCAGACGTAAGTTGACAGGGGTACTGTCCATGAACGAGGGCTGAGATTTTCAGACACATTTTCCTTACTCCCTATATCCACCCCCACCCCCCAAGTGAGCCAAGGCTGGCCTTGTTTTGAAGATAAGCTGTGGGAATCCTTCACCCCGCCCATGCCTTCCCAGATCTGTTGATGCCTTTTAGATCACTTTCTTTCCTTCTTGGGCCTTTTCTGTGGAGCAAGCTCATTGCGGGTTCCTGTGTACTACTGTAAGTGTTAGAATCCCTCCCAATTGGTTCTTCCTCCCAGAAAAAGGAAGCCAAGCTCCTCGGCTTAATCTTGGAAAAATTGGCAGTGATTCCATTCCCATTTTTCACTTCAGGTCACGCTGGACTAGGAATACCCACTGTGTGTCAGGCTTTAAGCTCAACATTAGAAATAAAGATTAATCCAATATGGCTCTGATCTTTGACTTGCCTCTCAAGTCTTTGACTCCTTCTTTGGAGCCATTCCCGTGAGTAGCAATGTTCAAAGATGTCGGGTAGGATGATGGAGCATAGTGTGAGGCTTCCCACAGCTGTAAATCTAGAGAGTTTGGATTGAATGCTGGGTTGTGACACTGCCTTTCCCTTCTTCCAAACAGGTTTCCCTTGCAGCTGGAGAGTGGACAGACTGTGGAGTGTACAGTGGCACAGTATTTCAAGCAGAAATACAACCTTCAGCTCAAGTATCCCCATCTGCCCTGCCTGCAAGTTGGCCAGGAACAAAAGCATACCTACCTGCCCCTAGAGGTGAGGCTGCCAAGTACCGGCTGGGCTGGAGAACAGGCATTGTACCTGAACTCTGGTCATCAGAGGTCTGTTTTCCATTGGTAGTTTGTCATTCGCACTTTAAATTTAGGAAACTTGACATTCTGAGAAGGTGTAAGGTAATTCTCCTATGAAATCTAGGCCTCGTTCTTCCCTACTGAATTCCTTTCTTATCCCCTATACTACTCATGTCTTTTCAGGACTGCCAGGCAGAAGTACAAGCTGTATTTAGTGTTTAATAAATAAGTATTCATTCAGAGGTTTCAGATACCCACACTTATGTACTCTTACTTTCTCTTTTCCTGCTATCTGGAACTGGGGATCCTTAAGTGATCTGAGATACAGGTGTATTTGATTCTATAGAAAATGGAGAAGAACATTACATATAATGTAAATTCTATTTCCCCTGGGATTAATGTGTTCCTTTTGAAAAAGTTTTAGCTCCAAGATTTGTCATACTATGATATTTCAGAAGACTTTGAAATTCTGCTATGAAAGAATAGTAATGTTTTTTAAGTCATAGAATACAAATGCAGAATCATTGGACTGTATTTGGTTTTACATATGGTAACTACAATGTCTAAAGAGAAGTTACTGCTGATTGCTTTATTAGCTAGTTCTGTTCTATTAAAAAAATAGTGTCAGGATACCAACAGACATCACCTGGAAACTTGTTTAAAATGCAGAATCTCAGGCTCTACCCATATCTATGAGTCAGACTCTATTTTTTAACAAGATCCAAAGTGAACTCAGATGCACATTTACAAATAGAGAAGCATTAGCCTGGATTGTCTTCTTTATTTCAGTAGCAGGAGTCAGGTGGCTTGTTCTAAAGCTCAAGCTTTCTGTGTGTTTCTAGGCTGTCAGAATGAATCTGAGGGGAGAGAGGAGTTCCCCATAGTCTAGAACTCTTGACTTGTTTAATAGCTGTTGATGCACAGACAGTGGGAGGAAGGCAGTCTATTCTCTGAAGTATCAACAGAAGCCTTTAGGGATGATCCCAGCTAAGTAAATACTAGATGGTATCTACTGCAAACTGCGATTTGCTAGCCAATTAACGTTATTTCTGTTTAAACAATGGTTTACAAGGTGAATAATTCATGTAATGGCTTAGATCTTGAATTTTATTGTTTATTTAACAAGCATTTATTGGGCTCCTACTATGGGTCAGATATTCTTTTTAGGTTCCAGGAATATGGAGATAAAAGTCTTAGCTGTCATCCTAGAAGACAATTTTAATTGATAAACACATAATATACTTTCAGAGGGTGATAAGTGCATTAAGAATAATAAAACTGGTAAAGGGGATAGAGAACTACTTAAATTTTTGTTGTCAAGCAAGATCTCTTTTGGGAGACATTTAAGCTGGTACCAAATTCTGGTTACCAACCTGTAACAACCTGAGGGAAGAACTTTCCTGGTAGGAGGAATAACAAATCCAAGGGCTTTAAATCAGGGATAGATAGAGGGCCTTGGTGTCTCAAATGTGTTAGATGAGGGGAAAAGTAGAAGATGATGCTTAAAAAAAAATTAGAGGCTAGAGATGTAGGTTTAAATCACATAAGCTGTTATAGCCAGGTGTTTTTTTTTGTTTGTTTTTTGTTTTTCTTTTTTTAAGAATGACAGTACCAGCCCGAGCCATGGCTCACTTGGCTAATCCTCCACCTGCGGCACCGGCACACCAGGTTCTAGTCCCGATTGGGGCACCAGTTCTGTCCTGGTTGCTTTTCTTCCAGTCCAGCTCTCTGCTGTGGCCCGGGAGTACAGTGGAGGATGGCCCAAGTGCTTGGGTCCCTGCACCCGCATGGGAGACCAGGAGGAAGCACCTGGCTCCTGGCTTTGGATCATCTCAGTGCACCAGCTATAGCAGCCATTTGGGGGGTAAACCAACGGCAATGGCAGTACCAAGATACCATTCACATACCATAAAATTTATTCTCTTAAATATGCAATTCATATGTTCATAGACTTTCACCACCACCTATTTCCAAAACATTTTCATCACCTCCATAAAACCATACTTATTATCAGTCACTTGCCATTCCCTTAGTAACTACTAATTTACTTTTTGTTTCTATCTATTCACCTATTTTGGCATATAATATGAATAGAATAATGTAACATGTGTCCTTTTGTGGCTGGCTTCTTTCATTTAGCATGTTTTTAAGTTTCATCCATATTGTTCCATTGTATAGATGTATCACATTTTCTTTTTTTTGAAAGGCAGAGTTACAGAAAGAAGGGAAGAAAAAAAAATTGAGCGAGAGAAAATGTCTTCCATCTGCAGGTTCACTTCTCAAGTCAGTGGTCATAATGACTAAGGCTGGGCCAGGCCAAAGCCAGGAGCCTAGAACTCCATCCATGTCTCCCACATGGGTGTCAAGGGCCCATATTCTCAGTCCATCTTCTGCTGCTTTCCCAGGAGCATTAACAGGGAGTGGGTCCAAAGTGGAACAGCTGGGACTTGAACTGACGTTCATATGGGATACTGGTGTTGCAGGTGGTAGCTTAACCCACTGTGCCACAACGCTGGCCCCTAGAAGGATCACATTTTGTTCATCAGTTGATTGACATTTGAGTTGTCTCCACTTTTTGGCTATTATGAGTAATGCTGCTGTGAAGATTCATACACGTGTGTCTGTGTGAGCATGTTTTCATTTTGTTGTGTATATACTAAGAGTGAAATCATACATAACTGTGTTTATCATCTGAAGGAGCTGCCATGGCGATGCCATTTTACATTCCCATCAACAATGAATAAGCATTCCAATTACTGTCCAGGTGGAATTTTATTCTGATTATAACAGGGATCCATTAGAAGATTTTAAGGAGAACAATATGGATTATTTGAATCTCTACAGCTAAAGACTAGAAATAGCCAGTACTTCCAGTCTACATTTATGTCTTCCTTAAACAGTTATCTATGCCAGCAAAAGTATCACCAAAAGCTTTTGTTCATGTTCAAATTGTGGTTCATTCCTGCCTTAGTCCTTTTTTTCAAATTATAGTAAATTTTACCATTTTAATCAAAAACATTTTATATTAAATTTACCTTTTTAGCCAGCGCTGTGGCTCACTAGGCTAATCCTCCGCCTTGCGGCGCCGGCACACCGGGTTCTAGTCCCGGTCGGGGCACCGATCCTGTCCCGGTTGCCCCTCTTCCAGGCCAGCTCTCTGCTGTGGCCAGGGAGTGCAGTGGAGGATGGCCCAAGTGCTTGGGCCCTGCAGCCCATGGGAGACCAGGAGAAGCACCTGGCTCCTGCCATCGGATCAGCGCAGTGCGCCGGCCACAGCGCGCCTACCGCAGTGGCCATTGGAGGGTGAACCAACCAACGGCAAAAAGGAAGACCTTTCTCTCTGTCTCTCTCTCTCACTGTCCACTCTGCCTGTCAAAAAAAAAAAAAAAGAGTTTAGAACCATCTATGGTCTTCCTGGTGGGTTGCAGGATGGAACAACTAACTGCTACCACTGGAGAGAGTTGCCTTAGGAATCTAACTTGTGTATACTGCGTTTTTCAGTATTCAAAAGAGTTCCATACTTGGTCCTTTGGTAAATAATAATTGTATGCTAAGGCCGGCGCCGTGGCTCAACAGGCTAATCCTCCGCCTTGCGGCGCCGGCACACCGGGTTCTAGTCCCGGTCGGGGCACCGATCCTGTCCCGGTTGCCCCTCTTCCAGGCCAGCTCTCTGCTGTGGCCAGGGAGTGCAGTGGAGGATGGCCCAAGTGCTTGGGTCCTGCACCCCATGGGAGACCAGGAGAAGCACCTGGCTCCTGCCATCGGAACAGCGCGGTGCGCCGGCCGCAGCGCGCTACCGCGGCGGCCATTAGAGGGTGAACCAACGGCAAAGGAAGACCTTTCTCTCTGTCTCTCTCTCTCTCTCACTGTCCACTCTGCCTGTTAAAAAAAAAAAAAAAAAAAAAATAATTGTATGCTAAAAGTTAAGTGTTTACTATGTCCCAGAACTGTTGTCCTTGCCTTAAGTTTTTAACTTTATTTGATCTCGACAACTCTGTAAGATTGTTACTGTTTTTATTTAACATATGTGACCTGAGTCCAGATACGGTTCTGGATTTCAGCTGTTTAATCATAAAGTGGTTGTATTACCTTTTGCATTGTACATTATTATTTTCCAATGTATCTGTCAAGTAAAACTCAAAGGAGAATATATGTGTGCACAAGGAATTTTGCAGTCCCCTTCCCATGGCTGATAGCCAAGGTCTGTTTCCTTACTGTGGGACTCTGGAGCCAGAGCTACCTGTCCTTTTCCTTTCCTCAGGTCTGTAACATTGTGGCTGGGCAGCGCTGCATTAAGAAACTGACTGACAACCAGACTTCGACCATGATAAAGGCTACGGCTCGGTCGGCCCCAGACAGACAGGAGGAGATCAGTCGCCTGGTCAGTGGGACTGCACAGACATGCATGCTCACTTCCTCAGTCCTTAGAGCCCTTGCTAGCAAACATGCTGTTGTGCCCCAGTAACCCTCCAGTAGTTGACCCAAGTCTGGAGTTGTTGCCTGGGACTCCACAGGGCTGCTCTTGCCTCCTGACCCTGGAGCTACTTTGTTTCCTATCTCCTCTCTCCTCCTGTATTACTTCTCCCACTTTTTTAGGGCTCTTCCTTGCCATCCCTATCTTCTCTTCGGGACTTTCTCTTTGGAAACCCAGAGGGTGAGCAGTATTACCAAACTGCTACTCTTCTGAGATCCCGTCCTTTTGCCCTGCAGATGAAGAATGCCAGCTACAACCTAGATCCCTACATCCAGGAATTTGGGATCAAAGTGAAGGATGACATGACGGAGGTGACAGGGCGAGTGCTGCCGGCGCCCATCTTGCAGTACGGCGGCCGGGTGAGCAGGGTCAGGGCCAGACAACATCTCTGGGGCCTATGTGGGTGGTTGGGTTGTACAGCCAGGGGATTTTGTTCCCCTACCTACCTGACTCTACTGA
Organism: Lepus europaeus; assembly: GCF_033115175.1. Lineage (NCBI taxonomy): Eukaryota > Metazoa > Chordata > Mammalia > Lagomorpha > Leporidae > Lepus > Lepus europaeus. The sequence goes on from NC_084831.1 coordinate 27,955,175, forward strand.
GGCTCACCTGGACGCCCCCTCTGTCTATCCCCAGAACCGGGCCATTGCCACACCCAACCAGGGTGTCTGGGACATGCGGGGGAAACAGTTCTACAATGGGATTGAGATCAAAGTCTGGGCCATCGCCTGCTTCGCACCCCAAAAACAATGTCGAGAAGAGGTGCTCAAGTAAGGAGGGTTGGGTGTTGGGGTGGAAGGGAGGGAAGGACCCTAGAGCTGCCTCTCCCTGTCTCCCAAGGGCTAAGATTGGCCAGTAGTTTGGCTTTCTGTATTGACTCTACCTACCTGAGCTTTCTGGCTCAGACTTTCACCTGTGTCCTTTCTGTCAATCTGTGGCTGTGAGCCTTTGATAAGGGGTTAGATGATGATTTGGGGGCATGAATCTCCTAAGGGAAACTTTGTTCTTTAGTAGTTATTATCATTGGTAATAGTAATAAACTATAATGTTTATGCCAACATTGTACTTAGGTACCTAATTTTTCTTCTCTTGTTTCATCTTTACAGTGAGTAGGTGGTGATATTTCCATTTGCAGGAGTCTGAGGCTCAAAGAGATTAAGTAATTTGTCCAAAGTTTGCATATGATCAAAAGTGTCAGAGTTGGGATCAAATCAGATAGGAGCTTCAAAACATGTGTTCCTGATTGAAAACAAAAAAAGAGTACCTTGTTTCACTAGTCCTCTGAGCTGTCCTCCTTGTGCACAGAATTTATTTCAGTCTTTTCCAAGTGAAGTAGATGAACCTGAATTGTAAGGGCCTCTGTGTCACCATGGTTGAAGGTCTGGGTGTGGGTGGCATCAGAGAGGAAGGTGATATAGTCAAATGGTTTAAGGAAACAGGTTAGGGAGTAATGGCTCCAGGGAATGAATAAGTGAGTGGAGAAATCACAGGCCATTCCCATGCAGTCTTCACAAAAAACAAAAATATGTTATTGAAATATGTTTAAAATACCGCAGAACTCACCTACTTGAAGTGTACAGTTTGATGGTTCTTGTGGTCTTTTAAAGTGATGGCTTCTCATTCCCTGTGGGTGGGGAGTGGGGTCAGTGTATGCTGGGGCTGAGGATAGCTAGTGACAAGGATGATAGAGACGTGTGCCCTAGTGCAGACAGCTGGCCTGCAGCATTCATGAGAATTAGTTCTAGCAGCTGTTGATGGATCCATGCTCTCCCTCGTCCCCCTGTACCCTCAGATACATAGCCACCCCCATCACAAATGTAATTTCTCTTAAGTGAGTTCTTATTTGCTCCTTCTATCCCTTAGCTTGACATTGGAGAGATGGCCCTTAGTGATAATGAAAAGACTGCCAGCCCTTTGCCTTTGGGCCATAGTCACCTCATTGGTAACTCTGTTCTGTATGTTTCTCTCTTACTCCCATGGCCCCAGCTCCTGTCCAGTTCTTTTGGGAAACAATTCATTGTTTTGACCATTTTGAGTTACCAGGTATTGTTAAACCTAGCCTTAGACTTGGAAAGGGTCAGTTCAATAGGCATCCTCTTTTTCTGGTGACCCATATAATCAGGGAGTAAGAACGTTGCTTGTGCATGTGGGTCAGTAATACTCCATTGGATGATCTGGGGCTAAAGATAAAGATTTCTGAGTCTTGAGCCATGGCAGTACATGAGATGTCCAGGGAGAGTATGCATAGTAAACATATGCTGAAAATAGAACTCTGAGAAACTGCAAAGAAATGGAGCAACATTCCTAAATGTGTATGAGGGAATGAGATCCAGAGCACAGAGAAAGGGCATCTTTTGCAATGGAAAGGGCTAGGGGTCAGGGGAAGACATGGAAGCTGCTGGTATGGACTTGGAGATATTGATAATTGGGGATGGATGAGGGAGTTCCAGGTTCAACCCTTAGAATTTTTCTTCTGACTAAAGAGTCCCTATTACTTTAATTATATCACTTTTAGGACAGGCTTTAAAATTTTTCCTATCCTAGACATCTCCCAATACTTTCCAGCCCCCAGCACTGAACACAGTATAGCAAATGTGATCTTATAGTAGAGAGATGATTTGGAATATCACTTTCCTTGAAGTAGAGACCCACTATTGATAAAATCTGGTAACACATTGGGCTGTTTTAATAGCTACACTGCAGTTGTATACAATGCACCAAAGAATACTCTTAATAGTTCGTAGTACAATGGTTAGGTTGTATTTATTTGTTCTAGCATTTATTTTAAAATTTTTAAATTCTTTTTAAAAGATTTTATTTGAAGGACAGGGAGAAAGAGTGCTTCCATCTACTGATTCACTATCCAAATGGTTGCGACAGCCAGGGCTGGACCAGGCCAAGGCTGGGAGCCAGGAACTCCATCCTCCTGGTCTCTAAAGTAGGTAGCAGGGACCCAAGTTCTTTTTTTTTTTTTTTAAGCTTCTTCCAGGCCTCCCACATGGGTGCAGTTGCCCAAGGACTTGGGCCATCCTCCTGCTTTCCCAGGCCACAGCAGAGAGCTGGATCGGAAGTGGAGCAGCTGTGTCTTAAACCGGCGCCCATAAGGGATGCTGGCGCTTCAGGCCAGGGCGTTACCCACTGCGCCACAGCGCCGGCCCCTTGGGCCCAAGTTCTTGGCCATCTTCTGCTGCCTTCTGAGGCACATAAGCAGGAGGTTGAATTGGAAGGAGAGAAACCAATGCTTGAACCAGCACTCCAATATGGGATGCCAGCATGGCAAGCAGGGGCTTAAACCTGCTGTGTCCCAAGCCCCACTGCAAAAAATTTAAATAACAAATGCAGTGAATAATAGCAAGCATCCATGTATCCTTCTTCCAGAATTTTATCACATTTACTTTATGCTTTTTTCTACAGTAAATGAGGGGCAGGTATTTGGCATAGTGTTTGGGATGCCCACATCCCATGTAGGGTACCTGGATTCAAGTCCCAGCTCTACTCCCAATTCCAGGTTCCTACTGATGGGAACCCTGGGAGATAGTAGGTAGTGGCTCAAGTGCTTGACCCCTGGGACCCACTTGGGACACCTGGAGTTCCTGGTTTTTCAGCATGGCTCAGGCCCAAGCTGTTCTGAGCATTTGAGGAATGAACCAGCTAATGAAAGATATCTCTCTCTCTCTAATGAAAAAGTAGATGAAATACTACAGATAAGTTTGACACTCATGTGTATCCTTTATCTTAGTACCATCCTTCCTTCCTTCTTTTAAGTTTTATTTATTTGAAAGGCAGAATTACAGAGAGAATGTGCTATCGTCCATCTGCTGGTTCACTCCCCAGCTGGCCACAATAGCTGAGACTTGGCCAGGTTGGAGTCAGGAACTGCTCCAGGTCTGCCACAGGAGGCTAAGCACTTGGACCATCATCTGCTCCTTCCTTCCTAGGTACATTTGCAGGGAGCTGGACTGGGAGCTGAATAAGCTGGGACCTTAATATGGGATATGGTTGTTGCTGAACCTACTGTGCCACAACACCTGTTCCCCCCAGTTCTTTCTGATATGGTCATTGTCATAAATTATTATAACCTTTTTATCCAGTTGTATATGTATAAATAAATGTGAATATGTGTACATAAATGATTTAAAATTTTGCCTGACACTATCATATTGTATTTACCTTTTTTGTGTGTACTTTACTAAATATATGATTAGGCTTAGTTTTGTACTAAACTATCAAGATATTTATATGCCATGTAACATCTCCTAAACAATTGCTTTTACTCTCTGTTTGTACATTGCTTCTCTTAATGTACATGCAAGATCCACATACCACATTTTCTGTTGCCCACTTCAGTCTGTACTGTATTTATGTAGCTTGACTGGTCAGCTCTTAGGTTCTAAAGATCCAGTAGGGCAGGAAAGAGCTCATTTTTATTGAGCATCTCCTGTGTTCCTATCACTGTTGCAAACTCGTTTGTTTTGAGCAAAAAGACCTTATCTAGGGCATCTGTGTATTTCTTTGGACATGTAATGGAGCACAAGAGTTGACTGCTTGGTTGGGATAAGGTGGGGATCCTGATAATTCCCACAGGTCCCTTCTCTGGGTTCCTTTAGCTCTCTGCTTATCCCTTTGAACACTTAACAAGCTCTGTCACGTGTTAATCAACTATAAATGTATTTTTTCTACTAGCTATGTTCATTCTCATTCATGTTAGAATCTCTCAGTGCCTCATAATGCTGAGCACCTAAGACAGAGGCATTTGATTAGAGATGTTAAAGTGAGACTTACTGCCTCCTGTCTTGACCATACTACAGGAACTTCACAGACCAGCTGCGGAAGATTTCCAAGGATGCAGGGATGCCTATCCAGGGTCAGCCTTGCTTCTGCAAATACGCGCAGGGGGCAGACAGCGTGGAGCCCATGTTCCGGCATCTCAAGAACACCTACTCAGGGCTGCAGCTCATTATCGTCATCCTGCCAGGGAAGACGCCGGTGTATGGTACAGTTCTTTTGGGACAGTAGTGATGATAGTACTGCTCTCAGGGTAGCTTCCTGGGGGCTTTTAAGGAGGACTCTAGCCAGAGCTGTTCCTTAATATCAGGGGAAATATAGGAGAAATGTCAGCCTACATGAACCACTAATTCATCCATATCCTGCCTACCTGTTCACACTCCCTCCCAGCAACATTTACTGGGTTTTCTTTATGCCAGGCTAAGCTGGTCCAGATACAGAGATGGATGAGTCCCAGTTCACATCCTTAGCACTGCGCTGTTTATCGGGACATTGTGTAGCACCTCCAAGCAGAGTGTGTGATGCTTCTGCTGCCTGGTAATGGTTAGGACTTTCTGAGAAGTTTTCTTTCCTCCTTTGCCTTCTCTGTTTTAGAATAGGAATGACTGTATACCTTTCTAGCTCAGCACTTTTACTCCATTTTCCATCACTACCTCTCTTGCTTCAAATTCAAAGGAAGAGGTATCTTCTTACTTGGCTCAACTCCTCTGTGTGATTGTTTCTATCCCCTTTCAACCCTCAAACATCTTCAGATTCCCCATCCTAGAGCATACTATCATAATTTTACCATCTCCATTAGCTTCGTTCTCCTGTTTTCGGGATCACGCCTTTTGAATGGTTCTCTTAATTCTGTATGCTCACTTCCTCACCAGCCACTTACTCTTTAGCTCTTTTTAATCTTGTTTTCTATCTTCCTGTTTCTTAAACCTCCTTTGCAAAGGAGTGACCTTGCTCAACTTTCCTTTTCCCTTGACTTCTGAATATTTTCTTCTGTTCCTCTTTACTTATTTTTGTCATTATTGGGAATGTTTGATACTTTCTAGGTTTCTGTCCTCTGCCTTCACTCTCCATATTTACATTCTGTTGAAATTCCCATCATTTCAGTTGTTTCAGTCATCGCCTGTTATTATTTGTTACATTATTAAAATCTTGCTCCAATCCTTGAACTATTTGTTTTTCTGTCTCCCTTCCGCAAGAACATATTGACCAACTATTGTGCATGAAACGCAGTGCTAGATCCTGGGTTCACTGGTAGCAGAGTAGTAGTGACAATCTGCCTTTCAAGGAGTTCTGGTGGAACATCTCTTTACTAGCTGTTCTCTCCTCCATGAACTTTTCTCTTTAATTCTCCCTTCTGTGTTGGGCATCAGAATTGCTCTTGGGGACCTTCATTCAAACTTTGGAGGCAGGCTATTTTCCCTTCTAGTATTCTTTTTCATAATCTTTCTCAAGAAATATCTCCTGCTCTCAATCCATACTTCCCAACGTAGTTGTAGCATTTCTTCTTAAATCTTTCTTTTAAAAAATTATTTATTTATTTATTTGAGAGTCAGAGTTACGAAGAGAGAGGTCTTCCATCCTCTGGTTCACTCCCTAAATGGCTGCAGAGGCTGGAGCTGGGCCAATCCAAAGCAAGGAGCCATGAGCTTCTTGTAAGTCTCCCACACAGGACCCAAGTACTTTGGCCATCTTCCACTGCTTTCCCAAGCCATGAGCAGAGAGCTGGATTGGTAGTGGAGCAGCTGGGACATGAACCAGTGCCTATATGGGATGTCAGCCCCGCCAGTAGAGGTTTAGCCCACTGCACCACAATGGCGGCCTCCCCTTTTTTATTTTTATTTTTTTAAAGATCCATTTTATTTATTTGAAAGACAGAGCCACAGAGAGAAAGAGACAGGGAGAGACAGAGAGAACCTCCTTCCACTGCTTTACTCCCCAAATGGCCGCAATGGCCGAGGCTGGACCAGGCCGGAGCCAGGAGCCCCCTTGGGTTCTACGTACGCATAGGGGCCCAAGCACTTATGCCATCCTACACTGCTTTCTCAGGTACACACTGCTTTCCCAGGCACACTAGATCAGAAGTAGAGCAGCCAGGACCTGAACTGGAGCCCATATGGCATGCCAGCACTGCAGGTGGCAGCTTAACCTGCTACGCCATAATGCTGGCCCCTCAAATCTTTCTTAAATAATTACTGAATAAGATTTTGATTGTACTACCAAAGAAAAAATTAATTGATTCCCAATGACCACTACATAAAAGGTTTTCAGGGCCCTGGTAAACTTTCATCTTTTCCATTTTATCTTGTACTGTTCACATATACTAGAAAGATCACTAGTCCTGGAATTAGAACTGCGTTTCAATCCTGGTTTTGCCAGTCAACTGGCTAAAGTAAATTACCTAACTTTTCTAAGTCTCATCAATTAATTATGTAGAAGAATTCGTTTAGCACAGTGCCTGGCGTCTAGTAGGCATTATAAATGCTCATTCCTCGTCTGTGCTTTCCAGTTTCTGACTTTGCTCACATCATCTGCCTTTGCCTGGAATATCTGGATACTCTTCTTCTTGCCCTTAAAGTCGTCTCCATCCTTCCACACCTAATTTAAATGCTACTTATTATTCTTGTCGTCAAGGGTAAACTTGTCTCTTTCTGGATTCTTCTAGTTTATTGGCACTGATCATTTACCACCTTGCTTGATGTTAACTTTGAGCATAGAGCAGATCTGATTCTACTTTGAAACCTTCTTCCCTCTGCATATGTACACCTAAGATAGAGTCTTCCATCAATATGGTAACTCAGTAATTATTTATGGAGTAAAGTTAGTTGATCTCCAGTCCATAGTTCACTTGGGCTTTAAATTGATGACCTGAGATAGGAGATAGGGATGCTTGTTAGGAGTACTGCCTTGAGTTAAGTATCCATATTTCTGGCTCTCCTCATTAAGGGGTGAATCCAGTCTTTTGGCTTATCTTTGGGCTATGAGGGCACCTCACAAAGTTTGTAGGAAAACAGAATTAAGAGACAAATTTATTTTGGTGTAAAAATTTTTGAAAAGCTTGTGTGTGAATACAACATACTTGGGAAAGCAGCATTTATTTAAAATTTTCTCTTCCTGGGCTCAGTAATGTTATATATGTCAGCCTCATACCTTTGTAAGGATGTTGAGTTTCTTCATTTACAGTTCCTTGGTTATGCCTCCTGGCAATGGGAGCATGTGCCTAGAAACTTAGCCAATAGATAAGAGAAGTCACATTCTTCTAAAGACGTTTTGCCCTTCCTCCTGAGAGGCTGGGTGGAATGACATTCTTCCTGTCCTGGGTGAATCAAAGTCCCATTGGCATTGTCGTTGCCCTGAGAGTATAGAAAGACAGGAAGACATCTATCCAATTTTGATCTGGAATCATGCTGCAAATCCTGTCTTTAGTGTATTTAATTCCTTCTTCTCCAGTAACTTATTTTTTTTTCCTGAAGCAAACAATTTATTTCTATTATTCCTTTTCAAACAACTGAGTAAATATAGAAAACACATAAAATACAAACAGCTTTGATTCAAGGACCAAGGAAGGGGTGACCCCAACCTCACAGGCACCAGGGTCAGGATCTGCACAAAGGGCAGACCCTGCCAGCCCGGCCCCAAAGCCCCAGGACATGACCCAGGAGTCTGCCCCCTTAAAACAGCCTCTGCCACCAGTCTTCAGCTGGGTGACATTTCCTGGCTTCCGCAATCCAGGAGCTTGACTAATCCTAAACTAAAACAAATACGAGCTACCTGTTGTTTTCCAGGATCTCAAACTTTGGAGACCCACTTGACCTATCACTCGTCCCCTCTCTCCAGGTACCCAAGGAGCTGTTGTCCCTGTGGGTCCCCCGGGGCCTGGGGCTTACCTCTCCCCACCAAGGCTCTTCCCTGCATGACTGTCAGTCAGGGAGCAGGTGTTGGAGAACTAACACCCCAGGGGCTGGTGACACTGTGACAGCCCCAGGAAAGAGGTGTCTCGTGGCCTGGGAAACAATGCTGAAACTGGGCTCTATTAACTTCTTACTACTGGCTTTTTTTTATGTGAACTTTTTTTTTTTTTTTTAAGATTTTTATTTATTCATTTGAATGGCAGAGTTACAGAGAAAGAGAGAAGAGAGACAGAGAGCAAGATCTTCCATCCATTGATTCCTTCCCCAAATGGCCACAAGGTCGGAGCTGGACCAGTATGAAACCAGGAGCTAAGAGCTTCTTCTGGGTCTCCCATGTGGGTGCAGGGGCTCTGCTGCCTTCCCAGGCGCATCAGCAGGGATTGGAAGTGGAACAACTGGGACTTGAACTGGCTCCCATAGTGTCATGCCAGTGTAACCAGTATCCAGGAGAACATTACACCAGTACCTATAAAGCTCCCCCAATGAGAACTACTATTCTGGTTTATAACATCATAGATTAGTTTTGCCTATTTTTGAACTTTATATAAATGGAATCATATCATATGTACTTTTTTTTAGATTTTTAAAAAGATTTTTTTATGTATTTCTTTAAGAGATACAGTTACAGACATCGATAGGGTAAGCAGAGAGAGCTGGATCAGAAGAGGAACAGAGGGGCCAGCGCGCTGTATGGTAGCTTAATCCTCGTCTGCAGTGCCAGTATCCCATATGGGCGCCGGTTCGAGTCCCAGCTGCTCCTCTTCCAGTCCAGCTCTCTGCTATGGCCTGGGAAAGCATTAGAGGATGGCCCAAGCCCATGGGCTCTTGCACCCACATAGAAGACCTGGAAGAAGCTCCCAGCTCCTGGCTTCTTATTGGCTTAGCTCCGGAGGTTGCAGCCATTTGGGGAGTGAACCAGCAGATGGAAGTCCTTTCTCTCTGTCTCTCCCTCTCACTGTCTGTAACTATACCTCTTGAATACATAAATAAAATATTGAAAAAAAAAAAAAAGATCAGCTTGGACACGAACTAGCTAGTGCCATTAGGGGATGTTGGTGACAGTGCTGCAGGTGGAGACTTAACATACTATGCCACAGCGCCGACCACAATGTATATTGTTTTGTGTCTGGCTTCTTTATTTCTTTCCTTCTTTCTTTTTTGTAAGATTTATTTTTATTTACTTTTAAAGACAGAGTTACAGAGAGAGGTAGAGATAGATAGAGCAAGATCTTCCATCCACTGGTTCACTCCCCAAACGGCCACAATGGCTGGAGCTTAGCCAATCTGAAGTCAGGAGCTAGGAGCTTCTTCCAGGTCTCCCACATGGGTGTAGAGGCCCAAGGACTCGAGCCATCCTCTTCTGCATTCCCAGGCACATTAGTAGGTAGCTGGATCTGAAGTGGAGCAACCAGAACTTGAACCATATGGGATGCCAGCACTACAGGCCAAAGTTTTAACCCACTGTACCACAGTACAGGCCCCCGTGTCTGGCTTCTTTCACTCAGCATTAAGTTTGAGTTCTTCCTTATGTCTGGTTGTAGTTTATTACAGCTCTCCCGTGATATGATTATAGCACAATTTAAATATATTTATCCATTCTATTAAAATACATTTTGGAGGCCAGCGCCACAGCTCACTTGGCTAATCCTCCGCCTGCGGCGCCGGCACCCCAGGTTCTAGTCCCAGTTGGGGTGCTGGATTCTGTCCTGGTTGCTCCTCTTCCAGTCCAGCTCTCTGCTGTGTGGCCCGGGAAGGCAGTGGAGGATGGCCCAAGTGCTTGGGCCCTGCACCCGCATGGGAGACCAGGAGGAAGCACCTGGCTCCTGGTTTCAGATTGGCGCAGCACACCGCCCGTGGCGGCCATTTAGGGGGGTGAACCAACGGAAAGGGAAGACCTTTCTCTCTGTCTCTCTCTCTCTGTCTAACTTTGCCTGTTAAAAAATTTTTTAAAACTACATTTTGGAATTATTTCTAGTATTTGGCAATTATAAACAATGCTTCATTGAACACTTGTATATCTACTTTGAATATATATATCCGTTTTTGTTCAGTGTGTATCTAGGAATGGATTTTAAGTATACCAATATATACTTCCACCAGCAGCATAGGAGAAAGAATTCTAAACGTTTCACATCCTTACCAAATGTCATATTTTCTATATAGCCACTCTTGTGAGTGTTTAATGCTGTCTTTCCTTGTGATTTTCACTTGATTTCTCTGATGACTAATAAAGTTGTTTGTCTTCATCTCTGTTGGCTGTTTCACTAGCACTTTTTTGTAAAGTGCCTGCTCAAGTCTGAAAGTTTTTTCCTTTTTTTAAATAGTTGACTTAACTGCCTTTTACTTATTAATTTATAGGCCTTCTTTATCATTCCTTTATTGAATATGTATGTATGTTACACATATTCTCTGACTTGCCTTTTTACTCTCTTAATGGTATCTTTTGTTGAGAAGAACATTTTAATTTTAATATAGTCCAGCTTATTAGTATTTCAGCTAGTACTCTTTTTTTAAAGGTTTTATTTTATTTGAAAGGCAGGCTTATGGAGAGAAAGGGAGAAACAGAAAAGAGAGAGAGATCTTTCATCCACTGGTTCACTCCCCAGGTGGCCACAACAGCCCAAGCTAGTCCAGGTGAAAGTCACGAGCCAGGAACTTCACCCAAGCTTCCCATGTGGGTGACAGGGGCCCAAATACTTAAGCCATCTGCTGCTTTCCCAGGCACATTAGCAGGGAGCTGGATCAGAAGTGGAGTAGCTGGGACTTAAACTAGTGACCATATAGGATGCCAGCATTGCAGTTGGCCCCTAACCTACTGTGCCACAGTGCTGGCCCCCTAGCTAGTACTTTCTGTGTCCTAGTTAAGAAATTCCAATGTTATGAAAATAACTATGTTTTCCTTTACTGTCTTTATTTTAAAACTTTCACATTTAGAACTTTCACATTTAGTACATGTTTTGATGTCGCAAAACATCAAAAAGCTCTTGTTGCTTATCTGCTGGTGGTGGTCCCTCTGGTAGTGCAGAGCTTGGATTCTCAGTCTACTGCCCATACCTAGAATCCATAAGTGTACCCAGGATAAAAGAAGCTGCTAAAGGTAGCTCTCCTCTGAGATTTTCTCTCTCTCTCTCTCTCTCTCTGGAGTTTTAACCTCTCCAGTCCTTATGTCTTTTTTTTTTTTTTTTGACAGAGTGGATAGTGAGAGAGAGAGAGACAGAGAGAAAGGTCTTCCTTTTTGCCATTGGTTCACCCTCCAATGGCTGCCGCGGCCGGTGCGCTGCGGCCGGCACACCACACTGATCCAAAGGCAGGAGCCAGGTGCCTATCCTGGTCTCCCATGGGGAGCAGGGCCCAAGCACTTGGGCCATCCTCCACTGCACTCCCGGGCCACAGCAGAGAGCTGGCCTGGAAGAGGGGCAACCGGGACAGAATCCGGCACCCCGACGGGGACTAGAACTCGGTGTGCCAGCGCCACTAGGCAGAGGATTAGCCTGTTGAGCCATGGCGCCAGCCTCAGTCCTTAAGTCTTAATACCTGGTGCCTTCAGAAAGATGATTTCTGTATTTTACCTGGCTTTTCTGAATGTTCTCTACAGAGAAAATGGTTTGCCACTGATTATTCCATCTCTCTTAGAAATTTAAATTATCGGCTGACACCACGGCTCACTAGGCTAATCCTCCGCCTGCGGCGCCGGCACCCCGGGTTCTAGTCTTGGTTGGGGCACCGGATTCTGCCCCGGTTGCTCCTTTTCCAGTCCAGCTCTCTGCTGTGGCCTGCGAAGGCAGTGGAGGATGGCCCAAGTGCTTGGGCCATGCACCTGCATGGGAGACCAGGAGAAGCACCTGGCTCCTGACTTTGGATTGGCGCAGCTCGCCGGCTGCAGTGCGCCGGCCGTAGCGGCCATTTCGGGGGGGTGAACCAACAAAAGGAAGACCTTTCTCTCTGTCTCTCTCTCTCTCACTGTCTAATTCTGCCTGTCCAAAAAAAAGAAAGAAAGAAAGAAAGAAAGAAAGAAATTTAAATTATCATTTTAGCTTTCTAAACATATGCGAGTCTTTCAGCGAAAACATACCAACACTTTCATTGATCCTGCATCTCTTGCTTGTACATTATATCACCAAAACAGCTTTTGCGTCAACATCACTATATCCAAAAGACATTTCTCCTCCTTGTTTTACCTTATCTAGTTACTTGTGACTTTGTGACCACTGTTTCTTTTTGAAAGTTTTTTCTTTACTTGGCATGCATGATAAGTTACTGTCTTGGACTTTCTTCTAGCTCTGGATTTTTCTCCGTGGCAGGTGTCATCTTCCTGTACTACAAATTCTGACAGTTCTTCAGGATTTCTATCTAAGCCTCTTCTCTTTTCATTGCTATCCTCCTTGGTGATCTCATCAAAATCGTGCCTTCACTTACTACCTGTACCTAAATATTGCAAAAATTTGCATCTCTGTTTCAGACTACTCTGTTGAGCTTCTAACAACTATACCCATTTGCCTGGTTGACATCCTTGCTGGGATGATCAAAAAGCACAAACCCAAAATGTCTCAAAAAGAATTTATAATCTGTCTTCTATTATAAAAGCTAAAAACTTCAAAGTTATTTGTAAAAATCTGTTCCCTTATGTATCTAGTCTAACAGAGCCCCTTAAATATCTCTTTAGTCTATTTGTTTCTTGACAACTCATCTGCATTTTTTTTAAGGTTTGTTTTATTTATTTTAAAGTCAAAGTTACAGGGAGAAAGGGAGAGACAGACAATCTGCCATCCACTGGTTCACTCCTTTAATGGCTGCAACGCCCAGAGCTGGTCCAGACCGGAGCCAGGAGCCAGGAGCTTCTTCTGGGTCTCCCATATGAGTGCAGAGGCCCAAGCACTTGGGCCATCTTTTGCTGCTTTCCCAGGTGCAATAACAGGGAGCTAGATCTGAAGTAGAGTAGCTGGGACTCGAACCAGTATCCATATGGGATGCCGGCGTCACAGGCGACAGCTTTACCTGCTACGCCACAACGTTGGCCCCTCATCTGCCTTCTTAATCTGCACTGTCATCGCCTCTTCTGTCGATCAGCCGCAGAAGCCTGTTCTTTTTCCCACAGCGTGGTCCTCTTGCTTGCCTCTGTAGTTACTGTGCTCTACCAGTTTCTCAAACATTTTGCAAACTTCTAAAAGAGTGCATTTTTGCCATGTTGTTTTCCTCTGCCTGAAGTACCTTCTCCAACCCTCCTTTTCTTTTCTGTGTTCTTTGCTGCATTCAGATTTCAATTTAGTCGTTACCAGTCATCCTTTCCTGACTAGGTTGTTGTCCCTGGTTATACATTCTTACAGCTCCAGCAAGTTTTGTTGTAGCATATGTCAATATTGGGATTTTCATGGTTTTTAACGTTAGTCACTACTTAAAAAACACACTAAGAGTAGGGACTTCATGTGTTTCTGGTCACCATTGTATTTCCTGGCACCTCATATACTGCCTGACATTGAATAGGCATTCAGTAATTATTTGTTGAGTGCACTAACCAGTTCTCTCTGCCCATAGCTGAGGTGAAACGTGTTGGAGATACGCTCTTGGGAATGGCTACACAGTGTGTGCAGGTGAAGAACGTGGTCAAGACCTCGCCTCAGACTCTGTCCAACCTTTGCCTCAAGATCAATGTCAAACTCGGTGGCATTAACAACATCCTAGTTCCACACCAGCGGTATGAACTCTGTTGTCTGCTTGCCCTTGTCAAGGTACCATAGTGGGGACTAATGAAGAGATAGGATCCTGACCAGGCAGAGTGAATCAGACATAAGGGGAAAGACCAGAATGGGTGCTGGATGGTACTAGAGAGAGAAGACCAGAATGGGTGCTGGATGGTACTAGAGAGAGAAGACCCAATTCCTCACCATTTTGTTTTTCCTTCCTTGCTCAGCTCTGCTGTCTTTCAACAGCCAGTGATATTCCTGGGAGCAGATGTTACACACCCCCCAGCTGGGGATGGGAAGAAACCTTCTATTACAGCAGTGAGTGAGACTTTCCAGCTTCCTCACAAAGTTCTCCTCTTGGCCCCATGTCCCAAATACTACGCAGGATTTCTTTTCCCTCATCTCTGGCCCTTAACCCTTCCTAAGATCAACTCGCCAGCTCACCATCCCCATTGCTTCCTCCCTTGTCATCTTCTTAAAGTTAACTTTGTATGGTTTGATGTCTTTTTGTCAGGGAGAATAGTGAAAGTACAGCCTGTAACCAAAGACTTGCCCCTTTCTCCCCACCACTCGTATTCTGCATTTGAATTTTTTTGTTTCTTTCCAAGACTGCTCTTGGGATATGTAGGAGTGCCATCTCTCTTGTCTAGAATCTCTTTTAAGAGACTGACTTAGTTGCTGGGACTGTTCTCTCTAGCCCACCCCCACTTCTTTTTTTTTTTTTTTTTTTGACAGGCAGAGTGGACAGTGAGAGAGAGAGACAGAGAGAAAGGTCTTCCTTTGCCGTTGGTTCACCCTCCCATGGCCGCTGTGGTCGGCGTGCTGCGGCCAGCGCACCACGCTGATCCGAAGGCAGAAGCCAGGTGCTTCTCCTGGTCTCCCATATGGGTGTAGGGCCCAGGGACTTGGGCCATCCTCCACTGCACTCCCGGGCCATAGCAGAGAGCTGGCCTGGAAGAGGGGCAACCGGGAGAGAATCCGGTGTCCCCACCGGGACTAGAACCCGGTGTGCCGGCGCCGCAAGGCGGAAGATTGGCCTGTTGAGCCACGGCGCCAGCCCCCCACCCCCACTTCTAATTCATTTCGTAGGTTAGATGTCTCTCCAGTCCCTTGCCTGCTTTTTTCTGCTCCCTACCCCATGTGGGCTTCCAAATTGCCAGGCTTCAGGCCTGCCTGGCTACTTTTGTTTCCTGAACCCTCTCATTTCTCTAAACAGCCTGGGAAGTGCAGTGAAATCCTGAAATATGCTTTATCCCTGTTTTCCTTGTGGCCACGCTTCCTAGATTTTGGCCATAAGAACCTTGTTATGGTCATGGTTCCTAGGTAGAGTAGCTGTAGAGTGGAACAAAAAGAGTAACCTTGGCCGGTGCCGCGGCTCAGTAGGTTAATCCTCCGCCTTGCAGCGCCGGCACACCGGGTTCTAGTCTCGGTCGGGGCACCGATCCTGTCCCGGTTGCCCCTCTTCCAGGCCAGCTCTCTGCTGTGGCCAGGGAGTGCAGTGGAGGATGGCCCAAGTGCTTGGGCCCTGCACCCCATGGGAGACCAGGAGAAGCACCTGGCTCCTGCCATCGGAACAGCGCAGTGCGCCGGCCGCAGCGTGCCTAACGCGGCAGCCATTGGAGGGTGAACCAACGGCAAAGGAAGACCTTTCTCTCTGTCTCCCTCTACTCTCCACTCTGCCTGTCAAAAAAAAAAAAAAAAAAAAAAAGAGTAACCTTGGACTGGGTAGTAGTGCCAGACCTTTACATGCCCCTCTGCTAGGAGTGGGGAAATCACGTTTATCTAGTACCTACTGTGGGCTGGGCCTTGTTCAATGTACTTTATATGGACCACAATAGCACTGAAGGAGCATGTTCTTATCAGTTGAATTAAGTAAATTCTGCATGTGTGGTAGAATAGGAATTGAAGCTAGGGCTCATTGAATCCCCAGCCCTGCTCATTCAGTCGCAGTTTTCTTGCTGGGAAGCCTCTCTCCAAGCCCATGGTGTGGCAGCAAGTTTGAATGAACTTTCTGGGAGCTGTTCTTTTCTCTTTGAATGTCAGGTAGTAGGCAGTATGGATGCCCACCCCAGCCGATATTGTGCTACTGTGCGGGTTCAGCGACCACGGCAGGAGATCATTGAAGACTTGTCCTACATGGTGCGTGAGCTGCTCATCCAGTTTTACAAGTCCACCCGCTTCAAGCCTACCCGAATCATCTTCTACCGAGATGGGGTCCCTGAGGGCCAGCTCCCACAGGTAGAGTCCATCTTAGAAGGAGAAACCTTCATGTTGAGGCCGAGAGCTAGCTGCTTTTACCTTTTCAAAGCTGTTGGCACTAGGAGGTGTGCCGCTTCCTGGGGGGTTTGCTAAATGGAGTTGGCTTGGGGACAAAGATCACAGCTGAGGAGGTGCAGTGTCCAGGTAGTATCTATAGTCCTTGTAACAGAGAGCCCTTGGTGCCTATTTACTGTTTGGTTCATGTTGAAGACTGTGTAGACCAGTGACCCTCAGTGTTAGCATACATCAAGAAGATCACCTGGAAGGCTTGTTTAAAACAGTTTGCAGGAATCTAAGAGTTTTCTGTTTTGGTGAGGCTAGCAGAGAACACTAGAATTTGCAATTCTGACAAGTTCTGGGTGATGCTTCTGGTCTGGAGTTCACGCTGTGAGAACCACTGCTGCACTGACCTTCCTTCACAATGTTCCTCTTATTTGTTCTCAGTGCTAAGCCTGCATATTCTGGTTTTTTTTAGACTAGTTAGTAGAACAAGCTGGTCTCCTAAACTGTCATTTAGTAGTATTTTAATTCCCATTAATGGGCACTTATTATGTGCCATGAACTGTGCTAACTACTTCATTTATATCCTTTTAAATCTTATAATCACTCCGTGAAATAGGTTTTATTATACCCACTGACAGATGAGGAAACTGAGGCTTGAAAATGTCAAAATGATTTTTCAGTGTCATCCAAGCTAATAAGCAGAGGACTTGGGATTCCAACACAATGGTCTGATTCCAGAGGACATGTTCTTAACCATCGTGCTCAATTTCCTCCAGGTCATTTAGTATTTCCTAAAACACCAGACAAATTTATCCATGTTACTTTTTTTTTTAAGGATTTTATTTATTTATTTGAGAGGCAGAGTTACAGAAAGAAAGAGGGGTAGACAGAGAGAGGGAGAAACAGAGACAAAGATCTTCCATCCATTGGTTCACTCCCCGAATGGCCACAATGGCCAGAGCTGGATCAATCTGAAACCAGGAGCCAGGAGCTTCTTCTGAGTCTCCTATGCAGATGCAGGGGCCCAAGCACTTGGGCCATCTTCTGCTGCTTTCCCAGGTACATTAGCAGAGAGCTGGATTGGAAGAGGAGCAGCCGGGACTCGGACCGGTGCCTATATGGGATGCCGATGCTGCAGGCGGAGGCTTAGCCTACTGTACCACAGTGCTAGCTCCCCATATTACTACTTTGATCAGAAGTATCTAGTGGTTTCACATAGCATTGGGTTAAAATTCAAATGATTAGCAAAACAACCAGCAGTTATTAAGCCCTCCTAGGTTTTCTGTGCTTTTACCAAGTTATCTTAGTCTTCGCAACAGCTTTGTAAAACGTCTTATTTGGAACGTTAATAGATGTGGAGAAAATGAAACTTAGAGGGGTTGAATAACTTGCTGAAGGAAATACAGCTATAAAGGCTGCGTTTAACCTCATTCTAATTGATCCAAACTCCATCCTTTTCTGCCGTACAGTTTGGACTCCCTGTATCTGATATCCATGGCCATAGGCAACTATTGCTTGTGATTAATTACCTGTGGTGGCTTCTCTAGCCACGGTATTTTCTCTGTTTCTCTGTTCTGCAGCGGTCCAAATCCTGTCTCCTCTTGGAGCTCACAAGGGAACTGCTAGTACCCTCTTGATCCTGAGTGAAATTAACTTACTTTGGGACATTGTGATTTTAGTGATTTCTCTGTGAACTTTGGTTGTGTCCTGATGTTAGGTCTCTTTATGCTTAGGACCCAGGCGACTGTTCTCTCCTGATGTGAAGTCACCCAGTCAAGGTTTTATAGGTACATATCAGGTGAATTAAGTATAAGGCTGATTTTTCAAGAAGGGCCTATCATCTCTAATTGTTGGGCATCAGCATATAAAGGGAGGCAGAGCAAAAAGCCTTATCTCAGGTGGCAATGCTTTAGTTCAGAAAGATGTGTGAACTCAAGAGGAGCTTTGTGTCTTTGTCCCCCTCCTCTCCCTGTGCCTAGATCCTCCACTATGAGCTGCTGGCCATTCGTGATGCCTGCATCAAACTGGAAAAGGACTACCAGCCTGGGATCACTTACATCGTGGTGCAGAAACGCCATCACACCCGCCTTTTTTGTGCTGACAAGAATGAGCGAGTGAGTGAGCAGTTGAGGAGACCACCAGCTCCCTACTCCTGTCTCTGCTTTGATAGGGAAGATAAAAGTCTGGGAATTTCATACTTGTCCTAGCCATCCTCCCTGGTCCCATCCTTGCCCCTAGCTCTTATGTCTTTCCTCTCCCACTTCCTTCCTTTAGTGTCTTCCTCCTCCACTTAAACTTTCCCTCCTCCTAACTCCCTGGCCTAGTCCCCTTATATATAGACCAGCTCCCAGAAAAAGGAAAAGGCACTGCCATTTATTGAACTGTTATATGCCAGGCACTGTACAAGGTATCTTCCTCACAGCAATCCTGTGAGGTAGGTACTGTTGCTAACTCCGGGTTAACCTCAGAAAGGTTAAATGACTTGGTAAGATCATGCAGGTGTTAAATGGCAAAACCAAGATTTGGAAATGGGTGTATGTGACTTTAGAAACCTGTTATTTTAAGACCCTGTAACCTCTGGGAACAGTACCTTTTGCTTTGCTCTTGGGGTTCTGGTGGCATCAGCATAGAATTCAGCCAAGGCCCTAGTTAGGGCCAGGCAGGTCTTGGGATCTTGGTTGTATTTGTCTCTATACAGATTGGGAAGAGTGGTAACATCCCAGCTGGGACCACTGTGGACACCAACATCACCCACCCTTTTGAGTTTGACTTCTATCTGTGCAGCCACGCAGGCATCCAGGTAGCCGGGCTATATCCTGGGGTTTCTAATGGGTCAAAAAGAGTTGGTTATCCCATTGCTTATAGAATACATCATTCATCACTGAATGCATTCAAATCAAGATTGTTCTCTTGGTAAGCTCTGAGTATATTTGCTGGTTTCCCATTATTAGAAGAGTGTGTATGGCCATCCTGGTTTCCCACACCGATGATAGGAAACCAAGTACACGGGCCCATATTCTTCTGCTTTCCTAGGCACATTGGCAGGAAGCTGGATCAGAATTGTAATAGCTGGCACTGCTGGTACTTGGGATGCTGGCATCTCAGGTAGTGGCTTAACTCCCTGCAGTGCCAGCAACAAAAGGGTGTTGTATGACATTAGTGGCTTTGTATCTGCCTATTAATGGGTGGGTCAGAAAACCCAGCTATATTCTTAACAGTAATCTTGTTCCTTATCATCAGCCATCCCCTCTGCCCAACCTGGGGCCCCTCACCTTCCTGTCTTCCCAGGGTACCAGCCGACCTTCCCATTACTATGTCCTTTGGGATGACAACCGTTTCACAGCAGATGAGCTCCAGATCTTGACATACCAGCTGTGCCACACTTATGTACGATGCACACGTTCCGTCTCTATCCCAGCACCTGCCTACTATGCCCGCTTGGTGGCTTTCCGGGCACGATACCACCTGGTGGACAAGGAGCATGACAGGTGAGGCCTGGGGTCAGGCTTGCTTCCTTTTTGCTTCAGGTCACCGTACCAGCCTCTCTCACTTTTCCTTGCACAGAAGGAAATGGGTGCTGTCTAGTTTGGTGCCATTGGGGTCATCTGCCCAAACCTGGGTTGTTTTTCTCTCAAGTTGGTGTGGGAATTTGGCAAGCCACGGATGGGTGAGGGAATTAGCAGAGCTCAGTTCACCAGGAAGAACTTCTTTCATTTTTTCCTTTTTCAGTGGAGAGGGGAGCCACATATCGGGGCAGAGCAATGGGCGGGACCCCCAGGCTCTGGCCAAAGCTGTGCAGGTTCACCAGGATACTCTGCGCACCATGTACTTCGCTTGAAGGCAGAATGCTGTTACCTCACTGGATAGAAGAAAGCTTTCCAAGCCCCAGGAGTTGTGCCGCCCAAATCCAGAGGAAGCAAGGAGGAGGGAGGTGGGCTAGGGAGGAGTGCAGGAGGCCTTGTTTCTTTCTACAGCGGGGTGTGAGCTTTGGAAACAGGGCCAGCAAGACAGACCACCAGCCAGAAATCTCTAATATCAACCCTATGTCCCTTGCCCTCACCCCAACTTGTCACATCTGGCCCTGACCCCACTGGACCAAGAGGGGCAGCACTGGTGCCCACCATACACACAGGTGTCTCATGTGACTCACAGTGCTAAAGACTCATGCTTGACAGCTTGCTAAGGTCGGCTCTGCAGCCCTGTGGACAAAGCTGGTAGGTTTGGGTTTGATACTTTAGATGGGAAAGTGAGGGGCTTGAGAAAGTGGGTGGGAGAGGGAAGGATTTTTTAGGAGCCTTAATCAGAAAAGGTCTAGATTTGTTTAAGAAGAAAAATGAAACCAGACCCAGATCAATATTTTAGGATACTAGATGTTTTAATGGGTTCAGAATCCAGTTTGTAGCAAGATTTTTAATGCTAATGGTTTTGGTTGCTCCTCCCCCAGCTGCCACCACCCTTGCCCTTATTCCTCTCTCTCCACATGTTCTACCCCACCTTCTCCCTGACAGACATCTAGCCCCTAGTAACACTTAAGGCACTATGGCACTTAGCTCTGAAGTGACACGACCCTGTCTTCCTTCCGCCTGCTGGTGGGTAACCAGTGCCTTCCCTGTAACGGTAATGCTGCAGAACTGCAACCTTTTGTACCTTTCTTTGGGAGATGGGGTGGGGTGGGAGAGGAGATAGGTGGGGAAGAACTATCCAGAAACCAACGAGCCTCCAGCCAGAATGCCAGCTTTTTTGCATTTGAAGGAATTGACTTCCACATTCATTAAGCTTTTAAAAAGATCATAACCTCAAGATGGTTAAAATCCATTGACATTTGCACTTTCAGACGTGACCAGTCTAGGAGCTGCTGAGATGACTGGCCCCAGGCCTTTCCCCTTAAGCCTCCTTTTTTCCCTGTCACCTCTACCTCCTACCCTGCCCAGGCCCGGAGTTAACTTTCATAGCATTTTTCACTGTTGGTGTCTTTTTTTTCCTGATGGTCAGGTCTCTTAAGTTTCAATATTTCTTAACTGGGATATCTTACAACAAATGATCCTGGTCCAAAATAAGAAAAAAAAAAAAAAAAAACTAAATATTATTTTTATATCATAACTTGAGTCTGTTGCCAAAATCTGGAAGTCCTTCCCATGCCTGATGAGTTTACATCCTGAAAACATTGAGCCATCAGAAGGAACGCTGTACCTGACTTATTCTCTGGCCTGGCTAGGTAGGGGCTGGTTAATTCCCCAAGGTGGGGCTCAGCCCCATCATTCCTCTGTGCAGATAAAACCTTTTCTTGCTACAGGCTCCCTCCTCTGCACTGTCCGGCACTCTCCCCTGCAAGTGCATCTCCCCTTCCTCTGGGCTGTCCTTTGACCCTTTGGCTCATCCCAAATTCCAGCATGTCCTGTGGACAGGCTGGGGAATTTTGCTGCTCCCAAATGCTTCTGTTTACACAAATGAATTTTTCCTGGTTTCCCACTAGGGCATGTGAGTGGGTGGCATGGGCTTTTTCTTTTCTTTTCTGTCTTGAGATAAGGGGTTTGACTGTTTCGCAGGACTGAAGAAGAAGGGGGTTCTAACTTGGTCCCTGCTGACCTTGAGGCAAAGTCCCTTCTTTCCTTGACTGTTTTGTTTTTTTCCTTCCCCACTGCTTGGATGGGGACTTGAAACTTCAGTGTGGAAATTCCCCCTTTTGAAGAGCCTGGGCTTGGATTTGCCCCACTCTGGTGATGAAGCCATGATACTTTAGGCCTAGCCCAGGCTTAGAGGCCAGTCAAAGGAAGGAGGGTCTGAATCCTGGCCTCTGGAGTTGGAGCTGCCCTGTCTTCTCCTGAGCATCCCTTGTACAGACCCAGATTTGCTATGCAAAACAATCTTTCCCAGGTTCTGTTCTGGTTGGCTACATTGTTCAGCAACTTCACAAAATGTAGCACAAATATTCATTATGGAGAAAGCATCAGGACTGTTGAATAAACTCCTCCTAATCCTTTGCTTTTTTCCTGCTGGCTATAGCATGGGTGCCCCATGGGCACAAGCCCAGCTGAAGAACAGAATGGAGGGCTCTGGGAGGAGGCAGCTCACTGGAGAGCCTACATTCCTTACACAAGTGCCTAAAGAGAGTGATGCCAACACTCCATCTGCCCTGTCCATCGCCTTCATAAACAGTCTACTTCGTGTTCCGTCACCCTTTGGGGAGGGAGCTCTCCTAGGACAATG
The DNA here is from genome assembly GCF_033115175.1 of Lepus europaeus. Lineage (NCBI taxonomy): Eukaryota > Metazoa > Chordata > Mammalia > Lagomorpha > Leporidae > Lepus > Lepus europaeus. The sequence continues at coordinate 27,977,416 of NC_084831.1, forward strand.
GGCTCTGCATGTTCTCTACTTGGGTACATTTTGGGGCTGGAGTAAGGGCACTATTCCTGGAGGGTCCAGTCATTCACCAGCATTTGCAAATGCCCATAAGAAGCCAGGTGACAGCTACTACTCCCAGCAACAAGTTTACGTGTTTCTCCTTTTCCCTCTTTGCCTCACTCTCTCCGGTTGGGTTTTGAGCTGGGGCTTAAAATGCATTTTTAGCCCTTTGGCATTGCACCGGCCATGCTTGGGCAATGACAAGGAAATAAATTCTTGCTTTGATTTTTGCTTGTTTATTGGATGCTTGAGACTTGAAAAATACCACTGATCTTTTGGATTATTCTTGTTTGAAAGGTGGTACATGGAGATTAAAAAGTGGAGTTAGCAGGAAGCTTTGCTTGGATTCGGTTTGAGAGGTGCTTCTTACTGAAGCTGTGAGGTAACACCGGGGGAACCCAACCTCAACCTCTTAGACAGGTCTCTCACTCCCTTTGTTTCCTTTGTTCCACTGTTTTGCCTTCCTTTTCCTCTTCTCACTTTCCATGGCTCCTTTTTCCTTTTCCCCCTAATCACTTAGCTTGCTTGCCTGCCTGCCTGCCCGTCTGCATATGTGATGATGAATTCTCTGCATGGCTGCAGTGACCCCATTGTTAGCTGGCAAGACAGGCTTAGCTCCTTGACTGCAGAAGACCAAGAACTTACTCCGCATACCCGGTAGTGTTAACTCTTAACCCTGGGTTGGACTGTTCTCTTTTCCCAAGCTTCCACTGGGGCAGAGTAGCAGGCCTGCCCAGCTGGCATGAAATTGGGAGGGCTTCTGGCAGTTTCCATACCTGTCCACTCCTTTGAACTGATTTCTCTTGTTGCTTTTTCTAAATCTGCTTCCTTCTCTCTCTATCTGGGGCCTCACTTTTCTTGACGATGTTTTAGGGTTGAGCTACCTGGGTAGCCAGGGTGGGAAGTTAAGGGATGGACATAGGGAAGCAGAGAGTGAAGAGATGAGAATGGAGAGAGTTTGGCTAAAAGGTGGGAAAGGAGAGCACTGCTCTTTGATTGTTTATCCAGTCCAGCCTGACCCATGGTGGGGTTGAGGTGCTATTGCTGGCCTTTGGGGATAAGCCTGGGGCTACTGTTGCTGGGAACTTAGGCTTAGGATAAAGCTGAAGAAGTAGGCACCTAAAAGTGTAAAATTTCCCTAAAATGCTCTCAGTTCCCATCTGCTAGATAGCTTTTCTGTGGCCTCCTCTTTGGCTAAGCAGCAACGTTTTTGGATAGTTTGGGTCTTTCTTTTTCTTTTTCTTTCTTTCTTTTTTTTCTTTTCTTTTTTTTTTTTTTTTTTTGGTCCAGAATCCTGTGACTGAGAATTCACTTGTGATGGGCAGCCAAGGGGACACTGACTTCTTTCTTAGCTGGCCCGTAGGATGTCTGCAAGGCTGAGCGGGACAGTGTTTTAGAGCTGGCATCATGTATAACAAATAAGGGTGAAAGTTTCTTCCCCGTTAGGGTAGAAAAGTCATCTCAAACTAGCCAAAAGGCAGTTTTGGAAATTATGTCGGAGAAAGTTATTTTTATTTATTTACTGGGCCTAGGCCAATCCAGGATGGTAGCTGGGATGCCTTCCTTCTTGAAGTCTGATCATGGCAGGGATACGCAAGGCACTCTTTCCTGTTTGGCCTTCTAAGCAGACTGGGGAGGAGGGCCTCTCTGGTTTTCTCTTCTCCTCACTACTTGGACTTGCCTTCTCCCTGAGTAGGGAGAGAGGCTGGGTTGGTGCTCTCCCCTTACTCTACTCCTACTGACTTAGAACCTCTGGCTGCTGTTTGGGAGCTCAAGAAAGGGAGTGGAAGAAATGGGCTCAAGCAGAATGAAGTGGGAAAGGCAGATTTCCTTCTTTTAAAAGGAAAATAGGAAACCCTCCAAGAATTGTGCAAGTAAAGACAATGTGTCAAATGCACTGAGTCCCCTGATGTAGTAGCAATAAGGAAAAATGAAATTACTTCCCTGGGCACACAGTCCAACCTGATTGGTGTGTGATGTTGCACTTAGCAGCCATGTGGTGGGCATGTGTGACTACTCTGGGTTTCACTTTAGTTTCTAAACTTTTTATCCCTCTCAAGTCCAGCATGGATGGGGAAATGTCCCTGAAGCCCCACAGCTGTGTACTTGTTTGCATTTGTTTCCTTTGAGACTTGTGTTTGTGTCCTGCTTTGAGCTGTACCTTGTCTAGTCCATTGTGAAATTATCCCAGCAGCTGTAATGTACAGTTCCTTCTGAAGCAAGCAACAGCAGCAGCACAATTCTGTGTTTTATAAAGACAACAGTGGCTTTTATTTCTAAAGTATGGTCTCTTTCTTTTTTTCTACCAGCAAAACAAACTGTTGGGATTAATTACATCTCTGATAGGTTCTTGGTTAGAATAATAGGTCATTACACAATAATACTTCACAGGGCCTACATTTATTCTTCATTAAACAGACATGCAAAATACCATGCCAGTAGTACTGGGGAGAGGACAGACACAATTCAAAAATGAGGGAAAAACAGTGTCTCCTTAAGGAGCTTAATGATTCTTTTTGGAGGGGGGAGGCTATGATTGGTCAAAAAGTCCCCTATACAGGAGAAAGATAGTGATGGATTGGAAAAAGGCTATAGCAATGAAAATAGAGAAGAAGGGAAGATTTGGGAGACAGGAGATAGAATTAATAGAAACCAATGGCTGGTGCTGGGGGTGGGGGAAAAGGAGAGGAATAGAGGCTAGGGCCCAAGTTTCTACCTGAGCATGTAAGTATGTTGGGACATCCTTCTAATCCAGATGGGGATGAGAGGAGACTAAGGAAGGAATGTGGTACACTTTTTGAAGAAAGCCTTAGGTAGACTGAGTTCCCCTCGGGCAATGAGGTTAAGGTTTCCAGTAAACATAGAATTGGTACTCAGGTAAGATTATAAAGCCGCAGTTATAGATAACGGGAGTTACACAGATGGTTGACATGAATAAGATTGCCAAGAGAGAAGCAGAGTACAACTTTTGGAAACTCAGTTTAGGGGATAGGGAAAAATAGAGCCTGAAGTGACACATCATTACATTTTATTGAGTGGATTAATAAGGTAAGAAAAAAAATCAAGACCTTAAGATGGTCCAAGAAGGGAGTGATTAACAACATGAACTGCTACAGAAAGAATGTATTTTTCTGCTCATTTTATTGATCTCCCCATGTTTGGAATCTTACAACTATATATGACTGACTTGAGTGGTGCAACATATTTCTTGAAAATGAGCTTTGAAAAAACCCAGTTAAAATAAATCTAAGACTTCCAAGTTGTTCACAACTACCACCAGTACCTCAAACTTCCTCTTATCCTTAGGAGATAAAGAACAAAATAAAGCCCAATTTTGTTCCTAACCAAAGTACTAGAAAGCAGTTAGTCTCTTGCTTTGTTTTCAGTGACATTTCTTCCCCAGGGCCTGTGAACTCCTAGCAGCAGAAACCTATGATCTACTGGTTTTGTGTCATCTCCAGGCCATAGCTTATAACAAGGAATTGATATTTGTAAATAGAATTAAAAGGAGCTAGAAATCCATGTGGTTCATGAGGATGGGGCAGGGTGGGCAGGGTGGGCATGGAGGGAGATCAAGAAGTGATTCTGAGCGTGCAGGATGGACTCAGCATTCCTGGATTTTCAGGTAAGCAGAAACAAAAGCAAATGATCATCTCCCCCCAACTCTCACCCCACCTTGGAGGTTCTATGTTTTGTTCCTTCAGCTAGTAATTCAGCTGTTAAACATGTCAGTTTTGCTCTTCCTTCCTAATACTGCCAGAGCATTGTTATTTCTGTGCACTGGGGGAAGATGGCTCAGGGAAAGATTCTGGCAGAGAGCCCAGTAAGAAATCATCGCTGGCAGCCAGTGTGTACATAATGGGCCTGCATTCCTCTGGAGACCAAGTGTTGTGACTTTTCAAATTGCAGAACCTAACCTGTGGCTACTATCTGCCAGATTCCCTTGGGAAACAGCCAGTCTGACCTCTGCTCCTTTTCAGCAGCAAGGGTGAGTGAGGCTGGTTGAACCTGAAGAACAAATTGGAACATGGAAATCAATTTGACACTGAGTGAGGCAGAAATAAAGTATTTAACAGAAGGAGTAGATGGATGACCATTATGGCAAACTTTTGCTATGAACTTGAGTTTTAGAAACAACTGATGTTGAAATGGCTTCAGAGTTCGGCTGTTGGTTGCTACTCAAGCAATACTGGGAGCCCCAGATCTGGATTGTCTGATTCTGGGGCCTAAAGTTTAGTGAGAAGATTTTTCCTCCCACCCCTAGGCGTCCTTTCTCAGCATTAATGGAGCAGCCTTCTCATTGCCCTGTCAATTGGAAAAATACATTGTAACACATTTTTATCTGGTTGTTACCTTGGGACAGAGTGAGGCCTTGTATCTGTTAGGTATGTTTTCGTTCATCAGGCCCCAGAATCCCATGGCAATTAGAGTTTGATGGTAAAAGAGGTCTAGTTTCAAGTTCTGAGCCGGCTATCTGCAGGCTGCTGTATGTACTCACTGAGTAGAAAGTTATCATTGCTCTGGAAAATTAGTTCTCCCTTTTTGTCTCCAGCTTTCCATACATTTATTTCTCTAGCTACAGGCTGGGGACAGTTGGCAGGTTAGTAGTTACACAACGTGACGAAAACACTCCTTCAAAGCTGCTTTGTCAAGGAGATGGAACTGAAAAAGTGGACTTACTGGATGATGAGGTGCATTTAGAAGTTCTGAACTACAGCTGATTTCCCCAGGATACCATAGTCAGGCTTCTTAGGTCGGGGCTTATCCTGCAGGAATTTGATGTTCTTGTGTTCTAGACTGTAGCAGCTCTACCACCATACTCTTGGGGATGTCTTTTGGGGACCATGTAATATTGAGGAACCTTTCTAGGAGCCTTTGGCCCTTTTCCCTATATTCCAGAGGTGGGAAACTTTCTTCTAAAAACAGGCAGTGAGAACTCCCAGCCAGGTCATTGGGAAAGGTCTGTGGGTTGTAAGTGGGAGTGAGCTGCAAAAGGAGTGGCTTGGGAACTTTGAAGTATTTTATATAGTGTCTGTTACATAATTGCATCTTTACATATGCAGTACTTTATCAGTTACCTTCAATTGTGTATTACAAAATTTTAATTCAATTGGCTTAAGTAAAAACACTATCACTTCACATGATAGACATCCTCATTTAATGTGACTTGAAGGTTGATTTCAGCAGCTCAGTGATAGCATCAAAGATCTAAAGTAAGGAAATCTTTCCCTAAAAGCCCCAAGCAGATCTCAGCCTTGTGTCTCATTTGCTAGAAATGGGTCATCTCACTGCTGTTGACAGCAAAGTAGATAAGATCATTCATCATGAGTGGCTTAGATGAACAGGAATCAATCCTCTGAAATACGTGGACAAGAAAGTCTAGTAATATCTACTAGTAAGAAAGGGGAGAAGGACTATTGGGTATACATCCAGCAGCATCTGCTTCCCACAAGAACCCTTTTTTAAAAAATATTTGAAAGAGTTACACAGAGATAGGAAAGAGAGAGAGAGAATCTTCCATCCGATGGCTCTCTCCCCAATTGGCCACAATGGCCGGAGCTTCCTCCGGGTCTCCCGTGTGTATGCAGGGGCCTAAGGACTTGGGCAATCCTCTACTGCTTTCCCAGCCCATAGCACAGAGTTGGATCAGAAGAGGAGCAGCCAGCTCTTGAACCGGTGCCCATATGGGATGCCAGCGCTTCAGGTCTGGGTGTTCATCTGCTGCACCACAGTGCCAGCCCCTCTACAAGTACTCTAATCTACAAATAAGGAACAAAAATCTCAGACTTTCCCATGATCACAGTGAGTAGTAGAAGGTTATCAGTTAGTTCTGTGTCTAAAGCACTTAAGCCTTATAGTGTATCTTGCTTCAGTACAAACTAGCTTGCTTTCTGATTTGTAGAAAATACTGATCTAAGTGCCAGCAGTTAAAGTAGTCATTTGCCACCCTACCTTTCTTTCCTTCGACAGGCAGAGTTAGTGAGAGAGAGACAGGTCTTCCTTCCATTGGTTCACCCCCCAAATGGCCAAAGCCAGGAACCAGGCGCTTCCTCCTGGCCTCCCATGCAGGTGCAGGGCCCAAGCACTTGGGCCATCCTCCACTTCCTTCCCGGGCCACAGCAGAGAGCTGGACTGGAAGAAGAGCAACCGGGACTAAAACCCGGAGTGCCAGTGCCGCAGGCAGAGGATTAGCCTAGTGAGCCAAAGCGCAGGACGCCACCCTATCTTTCTGAACACTGGTTATTTGGTAGCCCATTGTGCCTTTCCTTAATGACCAATGTTTACTGCTTATTTGCCATCCTAATATCTTCTTTGTTAATATTATTTACCCTTTTAAAAAAAAAAAGGACTCATTTATTTGAAAGGCAGACTTACAAAGGAGAGAAAGAGAGATTTTCCATCCATTGGTTCATTCCCCAAGTGGCCACAAATGGCCAGGGCTGGGCCAGGCTTGAGCTAGGAACTTTGTCTCCCATGAGGGTGGCTGAGCTCCAAACACTTAGGCCAGCTTCTGTTGCTTTCTCAGGTGAATTAGCAGCAAAGTGGATCAGAATTAGAACAGCCAGTACTAAATCATTGCTCATATGGGATGCTGGCATCATAGGCAGCTTAATCTGTTCCACAATGTTGGCTCTGTTTACCCATTATAAAATTCTGTTTTCTTACTGAGTTGTAAGAATTCTTTATAAGTTCTGGACACAAGTCCTTTATTGGATATGTTTTGCAAATATATTCTCTCAGTCTGTGGCTTGCCTTTTTATTTTGAAGAGAATTAAAATGTTTAACATCTGAAAGGCAGAAAAAGCTCTCCCTTCTGCTGGTTCACACCGTAAATACCTTAAATAGTCAAGGCTGGGGCAGGCCAAACCTAGGGGCCTCAAACTATAAGCATGGCAGTGACACAACTACTTAAGCTATCACCTGCTGCCTCCAAGAGTGCACATTAGCAGGAAGCTGGAATTGGAAGTGAAGACAGGACTTGAACCCCAAGCACTCCAATGTGGGACACAGGTGATGTCTAAACCACTGTGCCAAACACCTGCCCCTTGTACTATTTCTGTAGTTCTTTTCTGAGAGAACTAGTGTCAACAGGGATGAGGGCAGTTTTAGCCCGCTTCCTGACCCCTGTCCTCGAATCTCATTCCTTTTTCATCCATCCAAAAGGTATTTACTAACTGCTGCCATGTGCTGGACATTGGTACTGCTTTAGGACTGGGGGGCTATGGCAGTAACAAATACACCCTGCTCTGTGCCTTCAAGCAGCACAGATTTAGCTGGGAATGAGTTATCCAAAATGGGGTGTGTCTGTGGTCAGGGGAGCGATTCATACAGCTTTACTGTTGCCAGAACCATTCACACTTTGTCTTCCTACTGCCTGATAATACAGTTCATGAGCCTTTCACTTTTAAAAGAAAATGTTTATTTTCATTTGAAAATCACAATCTTCTATTTGCTGGTTCACTCCCCAAGTGTTTGCAACAGCCAGAACTGGGCCAGGATCCTACAACTCCATCTGAGACTCCCATGTGGGTGGCAGGGATTCAAGTACTAGAACTATCATCTGCTGCCTCCCCAGGGTGTGAATTAGCAGGAAGCTGATCAGAAGCAGAGGTGCTGGGACTCAAACCAGGCACTCCAATATGGGAGGTGAGCTTAAGGGATCTCAAGTGCTGCACTAAATGCCTGCCCCTTACATGGGCTCCTTTCTTTTTACTTATTTGAAAGGCAGGGTTAGAACCATCCACTAGTTCACTCCCCAAATGGCCACAATGGCCAGAGCTGGGCGGATCTGAAGCCAGGAGCTTCTTCGAGGTCTCCCATGTGGCTGTAGGAGCCCAAATACTCCAGCCATCCTCTGCTGCTTTCCCAGACACATTAGCAGGGAGCTGGATCAGAAGTGGAGCAGCCGGCACTCAAAACAGGTGCTCATATGGGATGCCCATGTTGCAGGCTGTGGCTTTACCCAATATGCCACAATGCCAGCTCTGCAGGGCTCATTTCTAAAGAGTCTTGGATCGCAGAAGTAGATAGGAAGACATGTAGTTGTTTAGAGACTTGAATGAATGTTGTGGAGCAACAGGATAAGGGGCTGCTTGGGATGCTGCATTCCACGTAGGGAAGGAGTGCCTGGGTTGAGTGCTGGCTACCTTGTGCTTCTGATGCTGCTTCCTGCTGACGCACCTGGGAGGCAGCACACGATGACCCCAGTGCTTGGGTCCCTGCCACCCACATGGACAACATGGTTGGAGTTCCATTGTCCTTGTGTCAGCCTGGGCCAGCTTTGGCTGTTGCAGGCATTTGGTGAGTGAACCAGTAAATATGGAAGACCTCTTTGTCACTACCTTTCATTCAAATCTTTTATTGAATTGGATTGAATCAGTGTTCAAATCCTGCTCCATCAGTGTCAGAATGATAGTAGCTTACCTTGAGGGTTCATCACCATGTCTTCTGGGAGAAGCTAAGGAAGTTTGCACTCGTTTGGGGAACAAACAGATTTTTGACACAAGGATTGTGTCTTGAGGATGTGATAGACCCTTGCAGAGTTGGTATTTCCCCTGTAAGATGTTGCCACCAAGATTTGAGTTGTGTACAATGATTGAAAATGACTTTTAAATGCAGTTAGTGTTTCATCTGGTGACATTTGATATTTTAAAAATGGGGAGGGTATTTTCAGTCATGGGGGTAGGGATCTGAAGGAAGAAGAGGCAGAATTGAGGTCAAGGTTTTCAGTTTCCTCCAATTATTATGTATTTATTATATGGTAGATGCAGCCAATCAGTGCTTCAAGTGGTGACTATAGTAAATGCTTTTGTTACTTATAACATTCAGGGAGTTTTCATTGTTCTTTGTTCCCTAACCTCAGCAACTCCGTAAGGTACCTGCTGTTCTTCCCGTTTTTCAGATGAGGAAACTGAGGCCTAAAGAGGTCAAATGACTGCTCCAAAGTCCCACTCCGAGGGGGTGGGAGATGAAGATATGAAGATAGGGTTGTTGTTGTTTTTTTTTGTTTTGTTTTGTTTTGTTTTTAATCTTTCCTTTTAAAAAGTCAATGAGTGGCCAGTGCCGCGGCTCAATAGGCTAATCCTCTGCCTGCGGCGCCGGCACCCTGGGTTCTAGTCCTGGTCGCTCCTCTTCCTGTCCAGCTCTCTGCTGTGGCCCGGAGTGCAGTGGAGGATGGCCCAAGTGCTTGGGCCCTGCACCCGCATGGGAGACCAGGAGAAGCACCTGGCTCCTGCCTTCGGATCATCGCGGTGTGCCGGCCGCAGTGGCCATTGGGGAGTAAACCAATGGCAAAGGAAGACCTTTCTCTCTGTCTCTCTCTCTCACTGTCCCCTCTGCCTGTTTAAAAAAAAAAAAAAAAAAGTCAATGAGTTTAGATTAAGCAAAGTCTAACCATTACTGATGCTTAGGGACATAGGGAAAATCCTGAGTCATTGCTTAGCCTGCACAAAATTGAATCATGTTTCATTAAGGCAACAGGGACTAAGGACCGACTATTTGCCTGACAATGGCTGCACCTGGTTTTCTTAACAAACCATAGGTTCTAGTGCGGGAAGGGGGGAGCACAGGATGAAGTAAACTAAACGAATTAGACTCGGGGGAGAGCTGTGAGAGTAACGGGTGGTCCAGGAAAGAGCGCTCCGAGATGACTGGCACAAGAGAAGCAGCAGAGAGGGGCGTGTGCGTGCGTGTGTGTGTGTGTGTGCAGAGTGAGTCAAGGGGAGGAGGAGAGGGTTCCTGGCCAAGGGAACCAGAAGCCAGGAGGCTCCAAGTCAGATCCAAAGCAGCACTTGACCGCCTGGGGGAACTATGGCGTAGCTATGGCACAGGCAAGAGGCAGACTGTGTCTCAGCAGAACGGCGTTTTAACCCCGGAAAGGAGTTTGGGTTGTTCAGTGTGACGAGGCGCTATTAAAGTTTTAAACGTGCAAATTATGTAACAGCTTCTTTCTTCACCATTGTTTCCCAAACCGTATTGTACATATCCGCCCCCACCCCGGCGGGGGGTGGGGGAGGTCGTTAAGACAACGCTATGGGCTCGGACATCCCTCGCAGGGGACATCCCTCGCAGGAGGTCACTTGACCGCCTGCGAGGCAGCCGGGCGTGGGACGCCTCAGCGGGGCGCGGCCGGGACGGTAGGGAGGCAGGTCGGGGCGCCTCAGGTAAGCCGGGGCCGGGGCCGCGCTCTGTCGCCTCAGGCAGGGCACCGCCCTCGCCAGGGAGGCGCGCGACGTGCGGCTGTCTCCCCCACCGGGGACTGACACCTCCCCGGCGTCCTCCGCGCTGGCCGCTCCCGCACCGCTCGGGCCCCGGAGGCGCGGCGCGGCGCGGACGCGGGGCGAGCCGGGCAGCGGAACTGACGCCGGCGGGCTTCCGGGGGCGGCCCCGGGGAGGTCGGCGGCGGCGGCGGCGGCGGCGGCGGCCCGCAGTCGTGGAGGAGCGGCGGGAGCGTCAGCGGCTGCGGGCGACGCAAGTTCCGGACGGGGCTCCCCTCTCGTCGCCTCACGTCTCCCCTTCCTCTGGTCTACCCTGTGCCGTCTCCCGACGGCGGCTCTTCCGGCCGGGCGCCTTCGGAGTGCGGGTGCTGAGGGGAAGCCGCCGCCGCCGCCCCCGCCTCGGGGCAGAGGAAGGGTGCGAGTCGCGCCGCGTCGCCCCCCGGCACCGCCTCCCGGCCCCCAGTGGCGGCCCCGTTCTCGCTGGAAGCACTGCCCCCAGCTCCATGAATGGAAATCGGCTCCGCAGGTGAGTGCGGCAGAGCTGCCGGGTGCGTGGCGGCGTCACCCCGAGCCTCGCGGCTCCCCCTGCCCCGGCCCAGGTGGGCGACGTGAGCGCGGCGCCTGCGTCCTCCGTCTCCCGCCCCGCCGCGGCCTCCCCGCAGCGCCCGCCGCGGGGCCCTGGGGGCCACCTGCTCCGAGGGGCCGGGAGTGGGGCTCTGTGGGCGCGGTGACGCCGCCTCCCCGCGCTCGTCGCGGCTGTTAGGCCGGCTGACGGTGCGGCGGGTGCGTGTCCCGCCGCACCTGCCTCTGAAGGTAGCTGGGGAGGCACACGGAGGTGACCGAGGAGAATTCGCTGTGAGATCGGTGTTGCTGCCACGGCCAGCGCAAGATGGCATTGCTGTCGTCCCCGAGCGCCCCGCCGCTGTCTGCGGCTGCATGGAGAGGAGTTCTCGAGCTACCTTGGAATCGGCCTGGATCGCTGCTTTTAGGAGATGGATCTTGAAATCGCTGATAGCATCCCCCACCACCACCTCCCCAGGCTCCATTACCTAGAGAAGCAGTTATCATATTCTTGGAAATTTTGGATTTTAGAAAAACTACCTTCTCTCCCTGGGGGAAACAGGGGCGTCTAGAGGGAACAATTGCAACAAGGACAGGACTTGTCTTTTAAAAAGCAAAGGCAGTCTCTGTGGTTCTAAAGTAATTAGTTAGGGGTATAAAGTAGGTGTTACATAACGGTTTGTTTACCAAGTGATCATGCTTGGTGTGTCAGTTTTGGATGTCTGCTTCATCCAGGTGATATGTTTATAAATTAATTTGAAATATTTGAGGTAGGGTATCTTATTACTAATATTATTACAATCCTGAGTTTCACATCTCTTTTTGCCAACTGGAGAGGTACCTGAACACAGCAAAAGCTTATGTAAAAGGAACCAATGACATAAAGAGAAATAGTTTGTTGAATAGGTTATGGATGTTATTGTCAAATGGCTTTAATAGAGCAGTCAGAAATGGTGGGTGTGGGACTGGGAGAGTTTATTATAAGTTTGATTAAATGGAATTTTCTCCATATCTTCTTGAAAATAGAACATTTGTTTCAGCCTCTCTTAATTCTCAATAATTTGATTCCAAAACTGTGTCTGCCCTTGTTTCTACCTAAGGATTTGTTTTTACTGTGCAGGAAAAGTGATTTAGGGCTATAGATGAGTTTTCCATAACTGTCCTGTTTTCAAGCCTGAAAAACAAAGCATGAAAGTCAAATACTTTATTAATCATCCTATAATTTTTAATGATATTTAGAAAAATTTTTGAAATGGTTTTCTCCTTTCTCTTTTTCATATGAAGTTGTGCCCAAATAAATGGCAACATCTTGGAAGATACTTGTGCCATCAAACCACCTACTTAACTGGGGCAACTAGCTAAGTATGGCTCTGAAAAAGTTTTATCTCTTCTTTTTGGTGCCCATTGCTGAAATATATACCCAGTTAGCAGCCTTCACATCTGAGAAATTATAGATTCATCAACCATGCGCTTGTCCATCTTGAAACGTATTCTTCAGTGCAGTTTATATGTTATTGACTGTAGTCTAACAAGCTATGCTTTGGCTCAAGATTGTCATCAAAAACAAAACTTTTATTTTTTTCTGAGAATTATATGTAATTGTTATGCTGAATGGGAAGTTGAAAGCATAACGGAGAAGCGTGTGCAGCTAACTTTTAAATCCAGAGTTTGAGATACATATGTAGTTTAAAATTGTTTACTTGTAAGTGTTCTCTAATAGAATATTCGGTTGGTATTAAATCCTGGTGGCTTTGTGTGTGTGTGGAGATTTTCAGGTGTCATGTTATGATAGGATATTTTAAATTCTAGTTGTTAAACTGACACATAGAAAACTATTCAGTACGTTAGATGACTTCAGATACAGATACCATGTAATTGCCTCTTCTATTTATGTATTTATTTGAAAGGCAGAGTTAGGGAGAGAAAGAGAGAGAGGTCTTTCCTACGCTGGTTCACTCCCCCAAATGCATATAACGGCCGGGGCCAGCCCAGGCCAAAGTCAGGAACTTGAAACTACATCTGGATCTCCCACATGGGTGACAGGGACCCAACCATCTTCTGCTGCTTCCCCAGGGATGTTAGCAGGATGGGAAATGGAGCAGCTGGGACTCAAACCAGCATTCACAGGTGGTGGCTTAACTCACTGTGCCACAATGCCAAGCCCCGTGAAATTGTTTCTTGGTGAATCATTCCTTACTAAAAGTTAATATTTGTCTGTTCTTCCCTTTCACATGAAATATTTTAAATGATTTTTAAATATGTCATACAGTCTACTGATTCAGTACTGTCTGAACTTTGATTTAACCAAAAAGCTGACATAATTAGTTTTTTTTTTTTTTAACTAATAATTGTAGTTTAGCATCTGTACCTGTGACTCTTTAGGGGAACTTGTGACGAAACCCTGTTTGTTTATGGTCTAATTGCAGCCAAACTAAAAGGATAGATTGTTCAAACAAAGCGTGAATAGGGACAGCAGAAATGTGCCTTGAGATATCATGTCTAGGTACTTGTTTTTTAGAACATACTATTCTATTTTTAGGTTAAGTCAGACTATTGTTTAGAATGGAAGGAGTTATACTTAATATTGGAAGGCAAATATTTACTTTTACCCTGAATTAATAATATGCAAATTGATGTAAAGTTTGCTAGTTGGTTTTTTGTTTAAGATTTATTTGTTTGAAAGGCAGAATTAAAGAGAGAGCTCTTCTACCTGCTGATTTACTCTCCAAATGGTGGCAATGGCTGGGGCTGGGCCAGGTCAAAGCCTGGAGCCTGGAACTCAATCTAGGTCACCCCATGGGTGACAGGGGCCCAAACACTTGGGCAACCTTCTGCTGCTTTCCCAGGCACATTGGCAGGGAGCTGGATCTGAAGTGGAGTAACTGGATTCAAACTGGCGTTCATATTGGATGCCAGTGTGGCATGCGGTAAATTAACCCACCATGCCACAACACCTGCCCCATAGATAGTTGCTTCATACATGGTCTTGCAAAAGTGAATCAGACTCTTTCTTTCTTAGTTGTACTTATAAATTCATATGTCAATATAGTTTTAGAGCTTTGAATTTCTTTAATAATACCAAATAGAAAAGTCATTTCGGGGGGCCAGCGCTATGGCACAGTAGGTTAATCCTCCGCCTGTGTCGCTGCTGCCAGTATCCCATACGGGCACTGGATATAGCCTCGACTGCTCCTCTTCGATGGAGCTCTGATGTGACCTGGGAAAGCAGTAGAAGAAGGCCCAAGTGCTTGGGCCCCTGCACTCACTTGGGAGACAGGAAGATGATCCTGGCTCCTGGCTTCAGATGGGCTCAACTCCAGCCATTGAGGCCATTTGGGGAGTGAACCAGCAGATGGAAGACCTCTCTCTTTGTCTGTCTCTGTCTCTCACTGTCTGTAACTCTAGCTCTCAAAATAAATAAATGAAATCTTTTTTTAAAAAAAGTCGTTTGGGATCAAGTATCAAAGGGACAGAAGTTGCATGTATGGAAAACTAGAACTAAGTCAGTATAGGGATTTGAATGAGATGCATAAAAGTTGTAGTTTCATAACGCTAAAATATATAGCACTGACAAGTTCTCAGTTTAGTATTCAAAACAATCTTCTTTAGTCATTTTGGGAAATGTTTTTATTGTTAAATAAATTTTCTCACTTGTTTTTGTCTTGAAGGAAAGACTGTCACATTGCTGCTTTGTCTTATGGGCATGAATTTTGAAAATAATGAAGGTTTTTCTACTCAGTTGTCACTTAAAATTTTGGCTTGTGCTGCCTTGGAGTTACCATTGTAACTTTGGTTGTTCTTTAGCATTTGCCACTTGTGACTGACAGTGGGACTTAAAAAGCATGCAAGACTACTTTGACTTTTGTTACAGAATTTTTCTTTTTGTCAGTGATGGGACACCATGGGGAAAACTGAAAAGACAAGAAACAACTTTTTTCTTTTAAACAATGACCTAGAAATAAGAAAAAAAAAGAGAGAACATATATGTAAACTTCAAATGTAATTTAGTTGCCATGACAAAGACATTTAAAAAAGCTACCCTTCATTCCATCACCCGGATTCTTTATGTTTTTAAACCAAAATCTAAACTAATGTATTTTTATTTTTAAAAATTAAGTTATTTTGGAAAGCACGATGAGTTTTGAAGCTAATTCCTTTTGCTCTATTGGAGAATTTTATGTAGTAATTTGATAATTCAGAACTAATATGTATTTATTTTTCAATGGGAACATTGCATTTGTATGGATAAGCCTGACCTGACAGTGTGCAAAGAGGCCTGGGGCCCTGCAGGGGACATCTCCTGGAAGAGATCTCAGTTGTATGTGGAAAAACCCTAGCTAGGAGTAGAAATCTGCCAAATTGCCATAAGCTGTTGAATTCTAGTTGAATACCATTTTGCTTTATAACAGAATCAACTAGTTTCACATTGCTTTCCATGTTCTTAAAATACTTGTGAATCTACCTGAAAAATGAATTGAAATATATTTTTTTTCTTTTTTGTTTTTTTTTATGGACAGGCAGAGTTAGACAGAGAGAGACAGAGAGAAAGGTCTTCCTTTCCGTTGGTTCACTCCCCAAATGGCCACTATGGCCGGCGTGCTGCACTGATCCAAAGCCAGGGGCCAGGTGCCGCCTCCCGGTCTCTCATGCGGGTGCAGGGCCCAAGAACTTGGGCCATCCTCCACTGCCTTCCCGGACCACAGCAGAGAGCTGGGCTGGAAAAGGTGCAACCAGGACAGAATCCGGCGCCCCAACCGGGACTAGAACCCGGGTGCCAGCACCACAGGCGAATTGAAATATTTTTTAACCTAACAAAATATATTCTCTTACAGTGCTTAATACTAGGATTTTAAAATTAATGAAGTCTAAGGGCTTTTTTTTTTTTTTTTTTTTAAATAGGGAAAAAGGGCAAAGTGAAGTTTTGTTTTCGGGAACACAAAATTGAAAAGATGATTTGCTTAGGATAAGTATCCTTTCCAGACCTGGCTAGTCTCAGAATGTTGGGATGGACAGTCTTCACTAGACATTCCTACTTTCTAATTCAGTTGTCTAGGATATTCAGTAGACCCTCATTCTTGGCTCATTAACAAAACAGATGTGAGAAAGAATATTGTGTGGTTTTTCAACCATAATGGTTATGCTGTTAGGATGCATGAACAGCCTTTCTGTATTTGGAGTTTCTGTGGTTTTTTGCCATTATTTGTGTTAATATTAATGACTTTATTTGGCTAACCATGGCTTAAAGGGAAAGACAAAAAAAGACAATTGAGATTCAGCAAAACTTTGTCACACAACTGATGCTTTCTCATACTTTAAATGTGGACATTTTGTGGTTTGGTTACAATAAAAAATTATGTGCATTATTCTGAAATGTCGGTTTAATGAAATATTCTGGAGGAATTTTTTGTTTTACATCAGCTAGTTAGTTCTTAGAAAATTAAAAGGTATTTATAAAATTTAGACAGGTATTTTTAGGTTTTTCATTTGTCAAAGAAATTTTGCAAGAAAATATTTTCAATTGTAGTCTTATGTAATACTATTTTTGAGTTATTACTAATACTTGATCTTTTAAGTGAGTTCTAAGTCTTCTGACAACACAAGAGAGTATTTCTCTGGATTTAAAAGAGGGATTTAAAAGCATTGTGGCAGAGTGGGTTAAGCTGCTGCCTGCAGTGCCTGCATCCACGTGGACACCAGTTCGTGTCCAGGCTTCCCCAGTTCTGATCCAGCATCTCTGCTGTTGCTCTTGGGAAGGCCGCCGAGGTTAGCCTTGTGCGTGGGCTCCTGCACCACGTGGGAGACCCGAATGAAGCTCCTGGCACAGCTCTGGCTGTTGTGGTCATTTGAGGAGTGAACCAGCAGATGGAAGATCTGTCTCTCCCTTTCTCTGTAACTCTTATCTTTCAAATAAATAAATATATTTTTAAAAAATTGTTAAAGAATAGATTACAAAATGGGCTACCTAACTGAGACTTTTTAATGATTTGTCAATGTTAAGTTTAACTAACAAATAACATTATTTTGGTGAGAGAGGTTGGGGGTTTATGGGAAACCTCTACCCTCTGCTTAATTTTCCTGTGAACCTAAAACTACCTTAAAGTATAAAATGTGTTAAAATTAGGTGTTACTTATTTAGTTTATCTTAAAAAATTAATAAAAAAGATTTTGTTTTGAGAGAGCCCTCCCAATTCACTGGTTCATTCCCCAAGTGCCTACCACAAAGTGGGGAGCTCACCCTCCAACCCCTTGCCTTGACCAAAGTCAGGAGCCTGAAACCTAATCCAGGTTTCTCGCGTGGGTGTCAGGAACCCAATCACTTGGACCATCTCTTAGGCCTCCCAGGATCAGCATTAGCAGGAAGCTGGACTCCAGAGCCGGAGTCCTGAATGGAACTCAGACATTCCAGTGTGGGATGTGGGCATCTTGATTGCCAAATACCTGCCCTTATGTATTCTTTTACATTTTTATTTATTTGTTTTCATTTTATTGGTAGGCAAAGAGGGAAAGGTCTTTTCATCCACTGTTTTACTCCCCACATGGCCCCAACAGCTAGAGTTGGTCCAGGCTGAAGCCAGAAGCCCTATCTCATTTTGGGGCAGTAAGGAACCAACTACATGAGTCATCATTGCTTACCTCCCAGCCTACACATTAACAAGAACCTGGAATCAGAAGTGGAACTGGGACTGGAACCCAGGTACTCCCATATGGGATGCAGATGTCCCGAGCAGGGTAACATGTTAACTGCTGCCCCAAACTCCCATCCCAGATTATATTTAAATGGAGTCACAGTGCCATTATCACAGCAAAATAATCACAATAGTCCTTTATATTAAACATCTTGTCATTGTTTAAATTTCTACTTATTTTCAAATATACTTCAACAGTTCTTTTTTTTTTTAGTGGTATGAGTTGGTCATACTTCCCACAATTTTTTATTTGTCTTTTGACTTTATTTAAAGTTTGTGTTTTTGTCATACAGAAGATTATAAATTTTTAGAAATTTTTTTTAAAAAATGCACTTTGCCCTTTTTTCTCATTTTTGGAGTCAGGAGCCAACTAAATTCGACACATTGATTGAGTGATATGTTTTTCAAATGTATTTTAATTATACATTTCTTCTTTTTTTTTTTTACCTGTCTTTTTTTAAGTTATTTATCCTTCTAAAGTTTCTCAGTTTGGGTTTTGCTAATTCCATCTTCACAATGTAATGTAACATGTTCCTCTGGATTTCCAATAAACTGCTAGTCAATCTAAGGCTTGGTGAGGTTCTAGCCCTTTGTTTTGAATTTATTTCTGTTGGGCTTTTGACCCCACCCCCTCAATAAAGTTGTTTTTATCAAGCTCATCAAAGGCTTTCATGAATCTAACAGTCAGTTCCTAAAATTTCATTTTATTTGGCATTTCATCCCCATCTGATTTACTTTATTCTTGAAACAGTTTTTTCAGTTGGTTTTTGGGGTATCACTTGGCCATTACTTTGCTGGTTCTTTTGCTGCTTTTTCATTATTTTACCCAATCTCAAAATACTGGGAGTGTCCCAGGGCTTAGTGTTTTTCTGTATCTGTGCCTCATTCTGAGTGATCTCCCCTAACTAAATACGGTGTGTGCTGAGCAAACCCACATTTGTATTTCCAGCCTGGACCCCTCCCTGGAACTCCACCATGTCACTCTAATTGACTGCTACTAGATACCTGCTTGTTTAGAGACCTCAAACTTAACATGTTCTGAAAATCTTGATTTCCTCTTCAAATCTGATGCTCTGAGTCTTTTCTGTCTCAGTAAATATCACTCAGTAAATGACAGTTTTTCAGCTTTGTAGAAAAAAAATCCTTGAGGATCCTTTCCTTGAATACTCACATCTAATCAGCAATTCCTATTGGGCTTACCTTGTAATATTTTTCACAGCTACTTTTGTTATTTTGTTACTTTATGTCAATTTTTAAAAAAGATTTATTTATTTACTTGAAAGTTACACAGAGCGAGAAGGAGAGGCAGAGAGAGAGAGAGAGAGAGAGGTCTTCCATCCACTTGTTCACTCCCCAATTGGCTGCAACGGCAGAGCTGCACTGATCCAAAGCCAGGAGCCAGGTGCTTCTTCCTGGTCTCCCACACGGGTCAGGGACCCAAGGACTTGGGCCATCTTCTACTTTCCCAGGCCATAGCAGAGAGCTGGATCAGAAGTGGAGCAGCCAGGTCTCGAACCGGCGCCCATATAGGATGCCAGCGCTTCAGGCCAGGGCATTAACCTGCTGCGCCACAGCACCGGCCCCTACTTTGTTATTTTAGCCCTAGTCAACTTTATCCTTTGACAGCACAACCAAATAACCTATTAACTGGTCTTTCCGCTAGTTCTCTTATATATACTCTTTCATAGAGCAGCTGGAGTGATCCTTTAAATTTAAAAAAAAAATATTTATTTATTTATTTGAAAAGCAGAGAAATAGAGACAGACAGTGAGAGATCTAATTGTGTATTCCTTAAGTGCCTGCAACAACCAGGGCTGGGCCAAGCAGAAACCAGAATCCAGAAACGCAAACCAGGTCTCCCATGTGAGTGGCATGGACTCAACTATTTGAGGCATCACCTGCTGCCTCCCAGGGTGCACATTAACAAGAAGCAGGATCAGAAGTGGAGGCACTCGACGTAGTATACAAGCATCTTGAGTGATGCCGTAGCCTTTGCACCAAACACCTACTCTCCATTTTTAAAAAGTTGAAGTCAGGAGGCCTGCCCTGTAGTGCAGCGGGTAACACAGCTACCTGCAGCGCCTGCATCCCATATGGGCACTGGTTCGAGTCCCAGCTGCTCCACTTCTTATCCTGCTCCCTGCTAATGTGCCTGGGAAAGCAGTAGAAGATGGCCCGAGTGCTTGGAACCCTGCACCCATGTGGGAGGCCTGGAAGAAGATTTTGGTCCCTGCCCAGCTCCAGTCGTTGTAGCCGTTTGTGGGGTGAACCAGTGGGCTGAAAATCTCTCTGTAAACTCTGCCCTTCATATACATAAATAAATCTTTAAAATTAAGTAAGGTTGTAATACTTCTTGACTCAGTACCCAGAGAACTCTGAGGATTGGCAGTACTTGACTTTAATATTTACTAATAAGCAACAGTAATCAAGACAGTGTAGTTTTGTTGAAAGAATAGACAAGTAGATCAGTGGAACAGAATTGAGTCACAGGATTGCAGGTAACAATGTGAGTTATACTAGTTATGAAATTTTAGGCAGTTTGTGTTTTCCTCATCTGTAAAATGATTCATTTCTTTGTATGGTTTGTTTGTCGATAACAGAAGTACAGCACTTAGCTGCCCAAGACGTGGTAAGAGCTTGATAAATTTTATCTATTATACATTATCTACTTTGATCCTGATAAGATTCATAAAAATGAGGCAGGTCTGATCTTTTTACCATTTTCTAGATTCGGAGATTTAGGGACTTTAAATATTCAGTGGCCTGTGCCGTGGCTTAACAGGCTAATCCTCCGCCTGCAGCGCCGGCACACCGGGTTCTAGACTCAGTTGGGGCGCCAGATTCTGTCCCGGTTGCCCCTCTTCCAGACCAGCTCTCTGCTATGGCCCGGGAGTGCAGTGGAGGATGGCCCAAGTGCTTGGGCCCTGCACCCCATGGGAGACCAGGAGAAGCACCTGGCTCCTGGCTTCGGATCAGCGCGGTGCGCCAGCCAGCCGCAGCAGCCATTGGAGGGTGAACCAACGGCAAAAGGAAGACCTTTCTCTCTGTCTCTCTCTCTCACTATCCACTCTGCCTGTCAAAAAAAAAAAAAAAAAAAAAGAAAAAAGAAAAAAAAGAAAAGAAAAGAAAAAGGAAAGTCACACATCAACCTCATGGAAGAGCATGCAAAAACAGAACCCGGCGCCCCAACCGGCACTAGAACCCTGGGTGCCGGCGCCGCAAGGCGGAGGATTAGCCCATTAAGCCACGGCGCCGGCCGATTTTTGTTATCTTTTAGTATCAGAATTTTTCTGGCGTCATTAATTTTTGGAAGAAATGATATCATTATTTTTTCTTAAATGTATATGGAAATGTTTATGGATTTAATGTTTTTAAAATTGTCAAAAATTTTTCAGATTTTTTCAAATGTAATTTTTAGTTTATTCAGGTAGTAGTTACTTATTAACTGCACTTATCATTTGATTAATAAAACTACACCATTTTTTGGCTTAAAAATTTAGTGGTAAGGGCCAGTGTTGTGGCTTAGTGGGTAAAGCCATCTGTTATGCTGGCATCCCATGCGGGTGCCAGTTCGTGTCCCAGCTACTTCACTTCTGGTCCAGCTCTCTGCTAATGGTCTGGGAAAAAGCAGTGGAAGACTGCTCAAGCGTTTGGGTACCTGCCACTCATGTGGGAGACCCAGATGAAACTCTTGGCCCAGCCCTGGCTTTGTGGCCATCTAGGGAGTAAACCAGCAGATGGAAGATTCTCTCTCTCTCTGTCTCTATCTCTTCCTCTCTATATATAATGCTGACTTTCAAAATAAATAAATAAATCTTAATAAGAAAAAAATCTAGTGATCTATATCACTTAGATTTTAAGATTGTGATAAAATGCCAGAAGACTTGAAAAACTTCACGAGAAAATGAAATTTAAATGAGTTTATCTCAGTGCAAGAGCATTTGAAAACCACTAATTTTTTTTTTTTTTTTTTAGAGATTTTATTTATTTATTTGACAGAGTTACAGACAGTGAGAGGGAGAGACAGAGAGAAAGGTCTTCCTTCCCTTCCGCTGGTTTACTCCCCAAATGGCTGCCACGGCCGGAGCTGCGCCAATCCCAGGCCAGAGGCCAGGTGCTTCTTCCTGGTCTCCCATGCGGGTGCAGGAGCCCAAGCATTTAGGGCATTTTCTACTGCTTTCCCAGGCTACAACAGAGAGCTGGATTGGAAGAGGAGCAGCCAGGACTAGAACCAGCGCCCATGTGGGATGCTGACGCTGCAGGTGGAGGATTAACCTACTGAGCCTCAGTGCCGGCCCCAGTTTTTTCTATAATATGTATTTTCTGTGAGCTTTTTGAAGGCTCCTTGCATATAAACTATTAAATTCAACATTTAGGGGTGGCATTTGGCTTAGTAGTTAGGACACCTATTGGGATGCCCATGTCCCGTGTTTGAGTGTTTATGTTGGGTCCTGGCCCCGTTCTCCATTCCAGCTTCCTGGGAGGCAGCAGATGATAGCTTTAGAGACTGGGTCCCTGCCAACCACGTGGACAGCCTGTGTTGAGTTCTCTTTCACACACCTTTGGTCTAGCCCAGCCCTGGCTGTTGTGGGCATTTGGGGACTAAATCAGCAAATGGGTGATGCTCTCTCTCTCTCTCTCTGCCATTTAAATTCATTAATTTAAAAAATAGATGTAACTGGGTCCTGTGCTGTGGTGTAGTGGGCTAAATCTCTGCCTGCAGTACCTGCATCCCATATGGGCACTGGTTCATGTCCCGTCTGCTCCTCTTCTGATCCAGCCCCCTGCTAATGGCCTGAGAAAGCAGTAGTAGATGGCCCAAGTGCTTGGCCACTGCACCCATGTGAGAGACCCTGCAGAAACTCTCCTGGCTTTGTATTGGCCCAACTCTAGTTGTTGCAGCCATTTGGGGAGTAAACCAGCAGATAGAGACCTTTCTCTCTATCTCTCCCTCTCTCTCTAACTCTGCCTTTCAAATAAATACATAAAATTTTTACAAAAAAAAAAAGATGTAACAACTTTTTTTTTTTTAATATTTATTTTGTTTGAAAGAGATGAGAGAAAGAGAGATGGTGAGAGAGAGAGATTTCATCCATCCGCTGGTTCACTCCCTGGATGACCACAACAGCCACTGCTGGGCCAGGCCAAAGCCAGGAACCAGGATCTTCTTCCAAATCTTCCACATGGGTGGCCAGGAGCCCAAGCACTTGGACCATCTTCTGCTGCTTTTCCGAGGTCATTAGCAGGGAGTTGGATCAGAAGAGGAGCAGGTTCGACACAAGCTGGTGCCCATAGGGGATGTCAGTGCAGATGGCAGATTTATCCACTATCCACAATGCTGGCTCCTTAATTATTATTTTTTTAATTAAATATTTATTTATTTATTTGAAAATCGGAGTTACACAGAGAGAGAAGGAGAGGCAGAGAGAGAGGGAGAGGTCTTCCATCCGATGGTTCACTCCCCAATTGGTCGCAGCGGCTGGAGCTGTGCCAATCTGAAGCCAGGAGCCAGGAGCTTCCTCCGGGTCTCCCACACGGGTGCAGGGGCCCAAGGACTTGGATCATCTTGTACTGCTTTCCCAGGCCATAGCAGAGAGCTGGATCAGAGGTGGAGCAGAAGGCACTCGAAATGGCACCCATATGGGATGCTGGCACTGTAGGCGGAGGCTTTACCTGCTACGCTACAGCTACTTAATTATTTTTAAGGGTACAGTTCAATTTTGCTAAGTATATCTACATGGTTGCTCAACCAATCTCTAGAACTCTTAATTTTGCAAAACTGAAACTATACTGTTGGGGCCGACACCGTGGCACAGTAGGTTAATCCTCTGCCTGTGGCACCAACATCCCATATGGGCGCTGGTTCTAGTCCCAGTTGCTCTTCCAATCCAGCTCTCTGTTGTGGCCTGGGAAAGCAGTAGAGGATGGCCCAAATCCTTGGGCCCCTGCACCCACATGGGAGACCTGGAAGAAGCTTCTGGCTCCTGGCTTCGGATTGGCGCAGCTTCGGCTGTTGCGGCCAATTGAGGAGTGAACCAGCGGATGGAAAACTCTCTCTCTCTCTCTCTCTCTGCCTCTCTCTCTGCCTCTCCTCTGTCTGTGTAACTCTGACTTTCACATAAATAAATAAATCTTTTTTTTTTTTTAAAGGCAGAGTTATAGAGGCAAAGAGATAGAGAGAGAGGCCTGCCTTCCAGAATAATTTAGAGTATACAGTTTATGTTTTTAATGAAGTTTATGTTTTAAATGAAGTTGGGGTGAAGGAAGTTTGAAGTGTTAGGAAAGATGTCATCTTTTAGCAATAGGCTTTAACCATTATCAGCTGTACTTATAATTCTAACTGTGGTTGAAAGTGGTAGCAAATGCAGTGTGTAATAGCGTGACTCTTCTTTTTCTTCTCCTTGGCAGGACCCGTTGGGGCCCAGCCCCTACTCATGGTGCCCAGAAGACCTGGCTATGGCACCATGGGAAAACCCATTAAATTGCTGGCTAACTGTTTTCAAGTTGAAATCCCAAAGATTGATGTCTACCTCTATGAGGTAGATATTAAACCAGACAAGTGTCCTAGGAGAGTGAACAGGTAAGAGTCATGTAACTTTGGAGATCCCTTGCTGTTCCTCTTTGCTTTGGTAGTTATTTGTTTTGTATGTTGAATAACAGGATAGCATGTAACAGTATACCCATGAACTTGTGACAGTTTGTTTTGAAATGGATTACTTCAGATATGATGGTGGGAAAAATCTGCAAACAGCCTTGAAATTATTCCATGATAACATGAACTCCCTTGTTTTTGGTAATAGAAAAGACCCATGTCATTTCTACATGCTGTTGAAATGAAGTGGAGCATCCTGAGCATATCTTTTTCCTTGCTATTAGGTAGTATATCCATGCTTACTGTCTTCTCCCCATCCCACCTTACTTGCTGCTTTTTTAATGTTTCCTCTAAGAGGATGGTGATGGTGGTAGCAATTATGGGTAGCAATGCTGGCCGGCGCCGTGGCTCAACAGGCTAATCCTCCGCCTTGCGGCGCCGGCACACCGGGTTCTAGTCCCGGTCGGGGCACCGATCCTGTCCCGGTTGCCTCTCTTCCAGGCCAGCTCTCTGCTGTGGCCAGGGTGTGCAGTGGAGGATGGCCCAAGTGTTTGGGCTCTGCACCCCATGGGAGACCAGGATAAGCACCTGGCTCCTGCCTTCGGATCAGCGCGGTGCGCCGGCCGCAGCGCGCTACCGCGGCGGCCATTAGAGGGTGAACCAACGGCAAAGGAAGACCTTTCTCTCTGTCTCTCTCTCACTGTCCACTCTGCCTGTCAAAAATAAAAAAATAAAATAAAAAAAAAAATTATGGGTAGCAATGCTGGTTGTCATGCTTTCTGTTCTCCTTATCCTCAATTCCTAACTTGTCTTTACTATTACATGGGATTGAGTATATACTCATATAGTAGATAAAAATGTATCCATCTGTTTGTAATAAACTTCTACTACCTTCCCCCAAATGACACATTTATAACTGGTGGTGGTTTAGGTAATACAGAGAATATAAGAGAAATTTATGATGTAATATATACAAGTTATATTCTGATTTAGAAAAAGACAGCGCACTTAAAAAAATATGATATTTAATTTAGCACTTTGGCTTTATTATCCCAGCCTTTTCTTATTTGATCAGCTTTTTTTTTTTTTTTTTTAACTTTATTTGAAAGGCAAAGAGACAGAGAGCTTCCATCTGCTTATTTACTCCCCAAGTATCTGCAACAGCTAGAGCTAGACAAGGTCTGGGTCTTCCACATGGGTAGCAAGAACTCAAGTATTGTCTGCTATATTTCAGGATGTACAATTCGCAGGAAATTGGATCACAAGTGAGTATCTGGAACCTCTACCAGGCACTCTTATATGGGATATGAACCTCCCAAGCAGCAACTTAACTCTTGACTGAAATGTCTACCCCTTTAATAATTATTTTTTTTTTAATTTTTTTTTTTTATTTGACAGGTAGAGTTATAGACAGTGAGAGAGAGAGAGACAGAGAGAAAGGTCTTTCTTCCGTTGGTTTACTCCCCGAATGGCCACTACGGCCAGCACTGTGCCAATCCGAAGCCAGGAGCCAGGTGCTTCCCCCTGGCCTCCCATGCGGGTGCAGGGCCCAAGCACTTGGGCCATCCTCCACTGCCCTCCCGGGCCACAGCAGGACTAGAAGAGGAGCAACCAGGACCAGAACCTGGCGCCCACATGGGATGCCGGCGCCGCAGGAGGAGGATTAACCAAGTGAGCCACGGTGCCGGCCCCTTTAATACGTATTATGAAAGGCCTTTGTTTAAGACATAGGTGCCTCATGGGGTGGCTATTTGGCTTAGGGGTTAAGATGCCTGCACCCCATATTGGACTGCTTGGATTTAGTACCACCTCCAGCTACTGACTGACCTGAGTTCCCAGTTCCTGATTTTGACCACCTACCCTGCTCAGCACTGGCCATCACAGGCATTTGGGGAGTGAACCAGCAGATGGGAGCTCTCTTTCTCTCTCTCTCTCTCTACTTAGATAAGTAGATTAAAAAAATTTTTAAAATACATAGATAGGGGGTCAGCGCTGTGGTTCACTAGGTTAATCTTCCACCTGTGGCACCAGCATTCCATATGGGCGCCGGTTCTAGTCCTGGTTACTCTTCTTCCGGTCCAGCTCTCTGCTATGGCCTGGGAAAGCAGTGGAAGATGGCCCAAGTGCTTGGGCCCCTGTACCCGCGTGGGAGACCAGGAGGAAGCACCTGGCTCCTGGCTTCGGATCGGTGTAGCTCCGGCCGTTGCCGGCATTTGGGGAGTAAACCAATGGAAGGAAGACCTCTTTCTCTGTCTCTCTCTCACTGTCTGTAACTCTACCTGTCAAATAAATAAATAAAATATTTAAAAGGATACATAGATAGTTCTTGTTAATTAGTAAAGGAGATAGATATGGAAGAAATATGGAGAGCCTGGGCTTCAGTGCTTGATCTGCCACCTGCTAATGCAGACCTGGGAGGTAGCAGGTGATGACTCAAGCTCTTGGGTTCTTGCCACCCACATGGGAGACCTGAATTGAATTTCTTTCTCCTTGCTCAGACCTGGCCCATCCCCAGCTCTTAAGGGCACTTGGGGGAAATGAATGAACAGATTAGATCTCTCTTTCTCTATACTCTATCTGTCAAAAAACAAATAAACAAACAAACAAAAAAGAACACCCAGGGGCCGATGCTGTGGCCTAACGAGTGAAGCCGCCACCTACAGTGCCGGCATCCCATATGGGCACCGGTTCGAGTCCCAGCTGCTACTCTTCCAATTCAGCTCTCTGTTGTGGAGGGGCAGTGGAGGATGCCCCAAGTCCTTGGGCCCCTGCACCTGTGTGGGAGACTGGGAAAAAGCTCCTGGCTTCAGATCAGCACAGCTCCAGCCATTGCTGCCATCTGGGGAGTGGGTCAGCAGATGGAGGACACCCTCCACCCCCACCTCTATCTCTGCCTCTCTGTAATTCTGCCTTTCAAATAAATAAATAAATAAATACTTAGGGGGGAAAAAAAAAAACAGAACACCCCTGTTAGCATGCTTTCCAGTCATAATAGTATACCATTAATATTCCTAATAGCATAATTTTCTTCAAATACTCTACTGAGCTGACATTTTCATTTAAGAAGCCAAAATGGTATCCAGATTTTTTTCCTTCTAAAATTCAATCATCAGTATTACATAAATATGCACTATGTTGGTATTATACTATTAATCATTATAGAAATGTAACAGCTGTAAGGCCGGCGCCGTGGCTTAACAGGCTAATCCTTCGCCTTGTGGCGCCGGCACACCGGGTTCTAGTCCCGGTTGGGGCGCCGGATTCTGTCCCAGATGCCCCTCTTCCAGGCCAGCTCTCTGCTATGGCCCGGGAGTGCAGTGGAGGATGGCCCAAGTGCTTGGGCCCTGCACCCGCATGGGAGACCAGAAGCACCTGGCTCCTGGCTTCGGATCAGCGCGATGCGCCGGCCGCAGCAGCCATTGGAGGGTGAACCAACGGCAAAAAGGAAGACCTTTCTCTCTGTCTCTCTCTCACTATCCACTCTGCCTGTCAAAAAAAAAAAAAAAAAAGAAATGTAATAGTAAAATGACCATAAGATAATGCTATCTTAGATTTAAATTATTTTTTATTAAAAACTTTTTATTGAGTCTGGCATCGTGGTACAGTAGGTTAAGCCACCAACTATAATGCCAGCATCTCATGTCAGAGTACAGATTTGAGTCCTGGCTGCCCCACTTGTGAACCAGCTCCCTGCTAATGTTCCTGAGAAAGCAGCACAAGATGACCAGTGGACTTGGGCCCTGCCACCCTCAGACTCCTGGCTTTGTCTGGTCCAGGCCTGGCTGCTGTGGCCATTTTGGGGTTGATGGAAGATCTCTCTCTGTGTCTCCCTTTCTATCATTCTGCCTTTCAAGCAAACAAATCTTTTTAAAAAATTAACAATAACTGTATATACTTATGGGTTACAGTGTGACATTTCAATACATATATACAATGTATACTCATCAAGTCAGGGTAATCAACATTATCTTCCTTGACATTACTTTATTACTGGACCTTTGAAGATAATCTTTAATTTGTACAAGAAAACTTAACCCAAAATATTCAACCACAATCTGCTATCCACTATTTCAAGATCCCTCAAATTTTTATTCATGTTAAAATAGATCTGCAGTTATAATCATGTTGTCTATGTAACTTTTTCCAAATGTATCTATTATATCAATTAATGATTTTGAATAAATAACATTCTGATGTTTGTTTGTTTGTTTGTTTTTTTGACAGGCAGAGTTAGTGAGTTAGTGAGTTAGTGAGAGAGAGACAGAGAGAAAGGTCTTCCTTCCGCTGGTTCACCCCCCAAATGGCCGCTATGGCCGTCCCTCTGAGCCAGGAGCTCAGAGTGCCAGGAGCCAGGTGCTTCCTCCTGGTCTCCCATGTAGGTGCAAGGGCCCAAGCACTTGGGTCATCCTGCACTGCCTTCCGGGCCATAGCAGAGTGCTGGACTGAAAGAGGAGCAACCGGGACTAGAACCCGGCCCCCATATGGGATGCCGGTGCTGCAGGCGGAGGATTAACCAAGTGAGCCACGGCACCGGCCCCTATTCTGATGGTGTAAGCCCATATATATTTAGCAGTTGAGCAGACTATCATAAAATCTTAAGTTACAGATTTTATACTCTAGGTCACAATATTTCCAAAGATACTTGGTTTTAGTTGAGACCATTCTCTTGTTTTAAAAAAAAAATCCTAAACCAGTAATATATGAAACCTGTTTAACAAATATGCTCTTTTATCAAATTATCATTTTCAATCAAAACCACTTAGTAGGGAAAAAAGAAAGGCTTTCTCTTCCTACAAAAAAAAAAAAAAAAAAAGGAGGGGTGATTAAAGGACAAAAAAGCCACAGGCATAAAATTTAAAGAATAAATTTGTACAGAAGTTGACTCAAAAAATTATTCAAAGCATTTCCTGCATAATTTGCCCCCCAAAAAAACTCTTCTGACTAAAGTGGAAACATATTTGGCTGCAATACATCATTCTATTACTATGAACAATGTCTTAATGCCAAATATTTGCTCATGTGGCATCTGGACAAGAGAAACATCACACGTGTTGATCTGAATTTTAAAATCTCAAGTCACTTAGAAGACAATCACTATGACTCTACAGAAAGCAATGACAAAAACCTGTACACTAATACAACACAAAACAATCTGCATTAATTTTAACCATTTTGGACAAGTTAAATTACATTTAACTGAACTGTTGCATTTTGGCACTTAATACTTGCTAATATTGAAAAGGAATTGTAAAATGCTACCTAGTTCTTTCTAACTTCTAGAATTCCAGTTGTTGAAGTATAAGACCTAAACCACCAATTTTGGAAGGTCACAAACAGGTTTAACTGCCTAGTTATGCAATAATACTGTAAAGATAGACTATAAAAAACAAGCCTGTTGAAGAAATTAAAGAAGCTTTGCAGATCTTGACATTAAATCAAGGCAATATTATTAACAAAGTATGGTTGGCCCTCTTATATCCATGAGTCTGCATTTGCAGATTCAACTAATCATGGATCAAAATATTCAGAAAAATGTATATGTACTGAACACATAAAGACATTTTTCTTATCATTACTCCCTAAACAATGCAGTATGAAAACTACTTACAGCCGGCGCCATGGCTCAATAGGCTAATCCTCCACCTTGCAGCACCGGCACACCGGGTTCTAGTCCCAGTCGGGGCACCGGGTTCTGCCCCAGTTGCCCCTCTTCCAGGCCAGCTTTCTGCTATGGCCCGGGAGTGCAGTGGAAGATGGCCCAAGTGCTTGGGCCCTGCACCCCATAGGAGACCAGGAGAAGCACCTGGCTCCTGCCTTTGGATCTGTGTGGTGCGCTGGCTGCGGCGGCCATTGGAGGGTGAACCAACGGCAAAGGAAGACCTTTCTCCTTTCTCTCTGTCTGTCTCTCTCTCACTGTCCACTCTGCTTGTCAAAAAAAACAAAAAACAAAAAACAAAACAAAAAAAAAAAAACAACTACTTACATAGCATTTACATTGTGTTAGATATTAGAAGTAACCTAGAGATGATTTTAAGTATATGGAGGTTATATAAAAATACTATGCCATGGACTTGACCATCCATGAATTTTGGTATCCATAGAGTGGTCTGGAGTCAATCCCTTAGGATTGCTCTACTTCCAAGCCAGCTCTCTTCTAATGTGTTTGGGAAAGCAGTGAAAGATGGCCCAAGTGCTTGGGCCCCT
Organism: Lepus europaeus; assembly: GCF_033115175.1. NCBI lineage: Eukaryota > Metazoa > Chordata > Mammalia > Lagomorpha > Leporidae > Lepus > Lepus europaeus. The sequence continues at coordinate 28,007,724 of NC_084831.1, forward strand.
GCACCCATGTCAGGGACTTGGAAGAAGCTCCTGGCTCCTGGCTTCAGAACAGCCCAGCTCTGGCTGTTGTGGCTATTCAGGAGTGAACCAGCGGATGGAATACTTCTCTCTTTCTCTCCCTCTCTCTGTAGCTCTGTCTCAAATAAATTAGCAAATCTTAAAAAAAAAAATATAAAATCTTTAACAAAAATGAAATTAGGGATGCCAATAAAATTACAAGTTAAAACCAGAATGTACTACACTAATTTATTACATAGTTTTTTCTCCCAAATGTAATATATTGAGCATGTGAAACTTTCATATATAATTTTATATACACATATATAACACACAAAATCTCTTACCCTCACAACTCCACCAAAAACCCAAAAAACAAAACAAATGTGTTGGGTAGGAGAAAGAACAAATCTAATGAAAAATTCTGTTTCTTTTACCTAATATTATTTTAGTTCTTCATAACTCATCAAGAATATTAAAGGCACCCCAAATGGCTTACCAAGCCTCAGTCCCCCACCATTCCCCAACTCATTTTGTTTCAAGTGATTATGTTTTTCTGATATTTGTATCATATAATTCTCCTGTTTAATAACCTACAATAATTCTCCACTATATACTGCTAAGATTATACTTACTTCTGGGCAGGGAAGCTGGAATCCAGCTCAAAATCAGTAAGTGCTCTAGCTCAAAAACCTGCATTAGACACCTACACAGTTAAGAGCTTTCCTAAAATCAATAAACCCAGTTTTCCTTTAAAAATTTTTTACTTATTTGAAAAGCAGAATAATGGAGATAGAGGGAGAGAAAGAGATCTACACCTGCTGGATTCCCTCCTCAAATGCCTGCAATAGCCAAGGCTGGGCCAGGCCAAAGCCACCAGCCTGCAGTTCCATCAGGGTCTCCCATGTGGGTGACTGGAAGCCAAGTACTAAGTACTCATCCATCCGCTACCTTCCCAGGCACATTATCTGGTAGCTGGTTCAGAAGCAGAGGAGCCAGGGATCAAACCAGCACTTCAATATGGGATATAGACATCCCAAGCAGTGGCTTAACCTGCTGTACCCAAGTAACTATCCCTACCCAGTTTTCCTGACTGCCCTCCATCATCCCATGCACTCTGTTTACTTTTATAGGGCTTTTATTTATTGTACTGAGTATTCTATGCCAATCACTAGACGAAAATCAGGGCTACAAGGAAGATAAGAACATACCTTTTCATGAAGGTGTTTTCATGAAGGGGAAGGGAGGCACAATAAATACCACAATGTACTAAAAAATACCATAACGGAAGTGTACACCAAGTACTGCAGGTCACAGAAGAATAAACTTCCATCTGACTCTGGAGTTCAAGAAGTTTGTCTTGGGCCGGCGCCGTGGCTTAACAGGCTAATCCTCCGCCTTGCGGCGCCGGCACACCGGGTTCTAGTCCCGGTTGGGGCGCTGGATTCTATCCCGGTTGCCCCTCTTCCAGGCCAGCTCTCTGCTATGGCCCAGGTCCTTGGGCCCTGCACTCGCATGGGAGACCAGGAGAAGCACCTGGCTCCTGCCTTCGGATCAGCGCGATGCGCCGGCCGCAGCGGCCATTGGAGGGTGAACCAACGGCAAAAAGGAAGACCTTTCTCTTTGTCTCTCTCTTACTATCCACTCTGCCTGTAAAAAAAAAAAAAAAAGAAGAAGAAGAAGAAGAAGTTTGTCTTGAAAAATAAGTATGTGCCAGATTGATAAGCATAGAAAAGGCATTTCAGGAAGAGTAACAGAATATGGAAAAGGATATTGGCTACTATCAAATTAAGAAGCCTATGTGGGTTGGCACTGTGGCACAGCAGGTTAAAGGCCCAGTCTGCAGCGCCACCATCCCTTATGGGCACTGGTTTGAGTCCCAGCTATTCCGCTTCCAATCCAGCTCTCTGCTATGGCCTGGGGAAGCAGTAGAAGCTCCTGCACCGACATGGGAGACCCAGGAGAAGATCCTGGCTTCCAGCTTCAGATCAGCTCAGCTCTGGTCATTACAGACATTTGGGGAGTGAACCAGTGGATGGAAGATCTTTCTCTCTCTCTCTGGCTCTACCTTTCTCTTTCAAATAAATAAAATAAATCTTAAAAAAAAATAGCATATGCTGTCCTACTAAATTTCAGATGTTTTCTGTAGGCAACAGGGAGCTGATTAAAATTTTAAAGTAGGGGAGTGAGATAATCAGATTTCTTGTTTAGAGAGAGAATTATGCTGGATGTATGGGTACTTAACTAGAATGAAGAGAGACAAGTGTTAGGAGATACCAATTACAAGATCAAGATAAAAATAAGGGTCTGAAACCAAGGTGGCAGCAGTGTGGATAGAAAAGGGCCAGATTGGGGCCAGCGCTGTGGCATAGAGGATAAAGCCGCCGCCTGCAGTGCCGGCATCCCATATGGGCACCAGTTCGAGTCCTGGCTGCTCCACTTTTGATCCAGCTCTCTGCTATGGCCTGGGAAAGCAGTGGAAGATGGCCCAAGTCCTTGGGCCCCTGAACCCATGTGGGAGACCTGGAGGAAGTTCCTGGCTCTTGGCTTCAGATCGGCGCCCCTCTGGCTGTTGTGGCCAACTGGGGAGTGAACCAGCGGATGGAAGACCTCTCTCTCTGTCTCTCCCTCTCTCTCTCTCTCTCTCTCTCTCTCTCTCTGCCTCTCCTTCATTCTCTATGTAACTCTGACTTTCAAATAAATTAAAAAAAAAAAAATCTTTTTTTTTTTTTTTTTTTAGTGGGAGGTAAAATAGCAAGGTTTATTAGGAAGGGACATCTGTAAGGACGGATGGGCACCTCTCCAGAAAGAGCCTGAGAGACTGGGGAGGAGGAAGGAGGGAGGTTACATGTTGAGTGGAGAGATTACACCTGACCAGGCCAGGCGCACGGCTCAGCAAAGATGCAGAGAGCTGAGCACGCAGTCCAGTTGAGGCTGGGGGTTTTTAAGGAGATGGGTTTTGCTTCCCCACCCCTGCTCCTCTTGGAACAAAGGGCTTTTTGGATGTAAATAGAAAAACTTCTCTTGAAGGTCTGAAACAAAGGACTTTATGGGTGCAAATGTTATCAGACAGGAGGAAGCTAGCAGGGTGTTTGAGATGCAGATACTAGGCTGCACCTTGGAGATTGTGGAAGATTGTCAGGCAGAAGGGGGCAGGGCAGGATGCGAGGGCCAGGCTGCCCCTGAAACATTATCGGGATGACTTTGAGATGCAGATGCATATGCTGGACATAGATGTCTTCTCTTTAGGCCTGTTACACACACATAAGCTCATAACTGACTTCCTACCTAACATTCCCCCCTCAAGAGGTAATACCCAAAATTCTTCTTTGGGATTATGGATGGAGTTCTGTTTTCTGTAACTTCTTCAAGGCTGGCACGTGGGCGTCGAGGAGGATTTGGGTATTTTCCTGTTGCTATCTGTCTTATGGTGTGCAACAGTGGCCTTGGAAAGACTGTCCTGCTCGGTCCAGAGGGCTGCTCAGGTTGTCCAATGGAATGGGCTTTAAAAAAAAAGGGGGGCCAGATTAAGGAATGCTTCTGAAATTAAAGCAATAGGACTTGATAACCAATAGGAGGAAAAAAAGTCAAACCTGGAAGTTTAGGTATTTAGGTAGAAAAAAACATGAAGTAGCAGGAGCAAAGTGTGGGTATGGGAATCAAGAAAGAGTAGTTTTGACTTGCATTTGAAGTACTTTAGGACTTTCAGGTGTCAGTATGAAATTTAGGAAAGAGGTGAAATCGTTGGCAAGCTTAGGATTGTAGCTTAAGATAATATTTGACTAGAACCTTCCCCGTCAAGCCTGACTTAGGCTCAATATGCCTGGTTCTTCTCAACCTTGTACTTTTGTTATTGCTGCCCTCCTCCAAAATAAAAAAAAATATGTGTGTGGGGTGTTCTCTTACCCAAAATTCTACCAACTGTTTAAGATTAACTGAATCCTTCCTCTTTTATAAAATATTTCCTAATGACTACTAAGTCAGGACTCTGGAATATTTGTTTCACCTTTGCTTGAAAGGTTAGACAGTGAGAGAGACAGAGAGAAAGGTCTTCCCTCCTTTGGTTCACCCCGCAAATGGCCACCACGGCGGGAGCTTTGCTGATCAGGAGCCAGGTGCCCCCTCCCGGCCTCCGATGCAGGTGCAGGCACCCAAGTACCTGGACCTGAAGAGGAGCAACCGGGACCAGAACCCAGCGCCCACATGGGATGCCGGCGCCACAGGCAGAGGACCAACCAAGTGAGCCACCCCGGGTGTTCTGTTTTTAATAACAATTTTATTGATACATTATTCACTAGCCATATAACTCTAAAGTATACAGATCAGTGGTTTTTAGTATATTCACAGAGATCACATACACCTCTCACCACAGTCTAATTTTGGAAAATTTCATTCTCTCCAAAAGAAAACCTGTACTCATTAGCAGTCACTTCCCATTTTCCTTATTCCCCATGACCCCTGCCAACTATTAGTCTAATTTCTGTCTCTATAGATTTGCCCATTCTGGACATTTCGTATAAATGTAATCATAAAATATGTGGCCTTTTGTAACTTCCTTCTCTTTCAGTGTTCAATCATTTTGTTTTCAAGGTATCAAGGCTGTGGTTTCATTTTTTTTTTATTAAGTAATATTCTAGTGTATGAGTATGATACATTGTGTTTATCCATTCATCAGTTGATGGACATTTGAGTTGTTTCCATTGTTTTTGCTAATATGAATAATGCTACTGTAAACATTTATATACTGCATTTTGTGGGAACATATGTTTTCTTTTCCCTTGGGTGTATGCCTAATAGTAGAATCATGTGGGAACTATATTTAATCTAGAGAAACTGCTAGACTCTTTTCTAATGTGACTGCACCATTTTACATTCTCACCAGCAGTGTATGAGGATTCCAGTTTTTCTATATCCTCCCCAATATTTATTGTCCTTTATTATTATTATTATTAAAATATAATATAACATGCTATTGGGTGTGAAATAGTATCTCATTGTCATTTGGATTTGTGTTTTCCTGGTGATTGATGTTGTTGAGTGTCTTTTCACTTATTTTCAGGCTATTTGTATATTTTCTTTTGAGATGTGTCTACTGAAGTCCTTTGCTCAATTTAAAATTGGATCATATGTCCTTTCAGTGTTAAATTGTAGGAATTCACTATATATTCTACATAAAAGTCCCTTATGTGATACATGGTTTTCAAAATTTTTCCCCTTTCTCTATGTTGCCTTTTTTACTTTTTTGATCATGCGCTTTGTAGCACAAGTTTTTTTTACTTTATTTTTGACTTTATTTATTTGAAAGGCAGAGTTAGAGAGAGAGGAAGAGAGAGAAATCTATCCACTGGCTTACTCCTCAAATGTTCACCACAGCCAAGGCTGGGGTTTTACATCTAGATGTGAAAGGAACGAAATACTTGAGCCATCAGCTGCTGTTTCCCCCTAGGCCCATTAGCATGAAGCTGGATTAGAAACTGAGGCAGAGCTCTATCACAGGCACCTTGATACGGGGTGCAGGTGTCCCACGCAGCAGCTTACCCCCCTGTGACTCACAGTGTGCCCCACAAAAGAAATGTTTTTAATTTTGATGATGTCTGACTTTTTTTCTGTCATTTGTGCTTTTGTTGTCATTTTGGAATATGAGTATACCTATATAAAATGATTTAGAGGACATATATCAGAAAACATTGTCAGTAAGGATCAGGTGGTACAGTTTTTTTTTTTTTTTTTTTTTTTAAGATTTTTTCATTTATTTGAGAGGCAGAGTTGCAGACAAAGAGAGAGGGAAAGACAGAGAGAAAGGTCCTTCATCCACTGGTACACTCCCCAAATGACAATGGCCAGGGCTGGGCCAGTCTGAAGCCAGGAGCCAGGAGGTTTTTCTGAGTCTCCCACACGGATACAAGGGCCTGAGTACTTGGGTCATCTTCCACTGCTTTCCCAGGCCATAGCAGAGAGCTAGATTGGAAGAAGGGCAGCCAAGACTCAAACCAGCGTCCATATGGATGCCAGTGCAGCAGCATTGGCTTAGCCTACTCTGCCACAGTGCTGGCCCCAAGTGGTTTAGCTTTGAGGGTTTAGATATCTTAGGGAAACTAAAAAATACAACCATACAAAATACAAAACGATACAAAATACAACCATATGAAATCCATCAGTTAATAAGTTTTATTTCTTTGTTAATCACTTGGAAAATAGGAAAGCTAACAGATGATAAATACTACAAATCTCCAGATTCTTTAAAAATATCATCTAAATGAAGTACTCAGTAGAATTTGGGATTTTGGCTTATATTCTTAACAATATATTTGAAATTTGAAGATACTTTTATAAATAAATATACATGTATGTCTAAACATCCGGGGTTATGTTGATCAGTATTACTAACGTCTATCCATTTGTGTAGATTTAAATTCTAAAAACTTGGTGGTATTCGTTTGTATAGCTGTGCCTTGATTCTTGATTTACTTTTAGTCTGATCCAGTTTTTTTCCCCTAAGTTAAATTAAACAATTTAAACAGTTATCTGAATTTACCATATGGTTGTATCAAAGTAGAATGCTGTTGGTACAAGATTTAAAGGATATAACTGGACTAGAGATGACTAGAATTATAATTATAAATCCTGCATTCACTTTGTCAAAGATCATTTTTGGGTCATCTGCATTTTCAATGCATACTTAATTTATTGTACTCCTGTTTAGTGTCAAGCACCGTGTTAGGTTCTGAAGATGAGGTAGGTAAGACATGACCCCTTTTAAATATTTCATAATCTTGGGGTTGGTGTTTAGCTTAGTGGTTAAGATGCCTAATTAGATCTCTGTCACTCTGACTTTCAAATAAATCTTTTTTTTTTTTTTTTTGACAGGCAGAGTGGACAATGAGAGAGAGAGACAGAGAAAGGTCTTCCTTTGCCTTAGGTTCACCCTCCAATGGCCGCCATGGCCGGTGCACCACACTGATCCAAAGGCAGGAGACAGGTGCTTCTCCTGGTCTCCCATGGGGTGCAGGGCCCAAGCACTTGGGCCATCCTCCACTGCACTCCCGGGCCACAGCAGAGAGCTGGCATGGAAGAGGGGCTACCGGGACAGAATCCGGTGCCCTGACCGGGACTAGAACCCAGTGTGCCGGTGCCACAGGTGGAGGATTAGCCTATTGAGCTGCGGCGCCGGCCTCAAATAAATCTTATAAGATGCCTGGTTCGAGAGCCAGCTATGCCAATTCTTACTGAGCTTCCTGTTAGAGTGCACCCTAGGAAGCTTCAGGTGATGACTCAAATACTTGGGTCCTTGCCATCCAGGATTGAGTTCCTGGCTCCTGGCTTTGGCCTGGCCCAGTTCTGGCTATTGCGGGCTTGTGGGAAGTGAATCAGCAAATGGAATATCATCTGTCTGTCTTTCTGTCTTTCAAATAAAATGTAAATACATAACAACTTTAATGATAAAATTGTTCATTTTAAATTAGTGCAAATATTTTAAAAGAAATTTCATAGTATGTGTGTAGTGACAAACCTGTGAGATGTACGTGATGAAAGAGTAATAATTCCTGCCTTTGAGTAAGGAGGATATAAGTATATGACATGGATTCTGAGTGGAATAGTTGTTTAGTGGGGAAGGTAGAAGAATTTATAAAGAGAAAGCATGGGCAAAAGCAGACATGTTTGTGTAATGAAAGTAGGTCAGTATAAATAGAGTAGCCAGAGAGAAGCCTGAGAAGTTAACCAGGGAGTGGTAGGTTAAGAAGAATCTTTTTTTTTTTTTTAAAAAGATTTATTTATTTATTTGAAAATCAGAGTTACACAGAGAAGGAGAGGCAGAGAGAGAGGTCATCCATCTACTGGTTCACTCCCCAGTTGGCTGCAGCAGCCAGTACTTTGCCGATCCAAAGCCAGGAGCCAGGAACTTCCTCTGGGTCTTCTTATGCGGGTGCAGGGGCCCAAGGACTTGGGCCATCTTCCACTGCTTTCCCAGGCCATAGCAGAGAGCTGGATCGGAAGTGGAGCAGCCAGGTCTTGAACCAGCACCCATATGGGATGCTGGCACTGCAGATGGTGGCTTTACCTGCTTCGACACAGCACTGGCCCCTGAAGAATCTTAATTCTGTGCTAAGGCTTATAAATTCAGAAACTAGAGAGTCATTGGAGACTTTCAAGCAAATGAGAGAACTATCTGTGTTTAAAACCATAGTGATGGCAGGGTGGAGAATAAATTATGGAAGAGAAAGATGAGTTAGAGAACATTTGGAAGTTGATTGTAGAAGTTCAAATCAGTAGTCTTCATACCATTGATCACACATCCCCTTTAATTGAAATCTATTTGACCAGGTACTCAGCAATAAATAAATAACTATGTATATATACATTTTAAGTTATAACTTATTGATATATACTATTTTAATGTTACAGAAAAATTAAAAGAATAAATAATACTTTGAAATAAACTACCTATAATATATTTAAATAACTTTAACATTTCAGAGAAATGACATCAGAAACCTGATTAAATATGTGCCACCCACATGGAGTACAGTATGTTGCAACATGCTGAAAATGAATAATGAGAGCTTCATTGTTAACTCTTCTTTTGCCGAATTCCTGTTACTCTCTCAATTCCTGATATACCATACATCATACATGACTATCTGATATGGACTAAGTGAAGGCACCAGTGTCAATCCATGTTTATGAATATTAGGAAATCATAATTACTAATTGTCAAATGAAATTAAATATAAATATTTCTAAATGTTCTCATACTCCAGCATACTTCCTGGAAGTTCAAGTGCATATTTTTCTGGATTAAAGATAATTTGTTCTAAGATCTGTGGCAATGGTGATGATGAGAAAGGGCATAGATGTAAGTTTTAGAAAAAGAATGAATAATTTAGGTGTGTAGGGAGATAACAATGGCTTTATAACTTAACTTTTTAATGATGGCATTACCAGAAATATAGGTGGCCTAAGACCAGGTTTTTTGTATTCCATTTTGAATATTTGGAGGTTGAATTGTATAAGGAATATCAAATGGAGTAGTTCAGTGGGTTGGAAATAAATGCCACGAACTCAGGATATAAGTCCCAATGGACACTGAGATTTAAGACATGTCAGCATGATAGTTAAAATCTAGGGAAGAGGGGCAAGTGTTTAGCCTAGTGGTTAAAACTTTGGAGTGCCTAGGTTTGATTCCTGGTTCTGGCTCCAGCTTCCTGCTATTGTAAACCCCGAAGGGCAGCAGTAATGATTTAAGTAGTTGGGTCCCTGCCACCCTCATGGGAGGCTTAGATTGAGTTCTTAGTTCCTGGCTTTAACCCCAGTTTTCAAGGGCATTTGGGGACTGAACCAGCACATGGGAGTTCCCTCTGTCTCTCTGCCTCTCAAATAAATAAGTAAATAAATAATGAAAAGTGGAAGGCTAGGGAAGTTTGTAGAGTCAAGATAACTGGGTTGAGCATGGTGGCACAGCAAGTTAAGCCACTGCTTGAAATGGCCATATCACATATGATAGTGCCTGGTTTGAGTCTTGGCTACTGTGCCTCCAATCCATCTTGCTAATGCACCTGGGAAAGCCAGGAGATGATGGCTCATATACTTGAGTCCCTGACACTCACCTGGGAGACTCTGGATGGAGTCACAGGCCCCTGGTTGTTGTGGACAGAGGGGGAGTGAACAGCAGATAGAAGATCCATTGATTTTATATCTCTCTCCCTCTCCCTCTCCCTCTCCCTCTCCCTCTCCCTCTCCCTCTCCCTCTCCCTCTCCCTCTCCCTCTCTTTCTCCCTCTCCCTCTTTTCTCCCCCCTTTCCCTGTCAGTCTGCCTTTCAAATAAATAACTAAATCTTTAAAAAGAGAATAGATTAGATCTCTGAGGATATTACTTCAGGTTTGCCAGTGAAAACACATAGAGATTGGAAAGGGAGGAGAACCAGGACAAAGTTGAAGCTATTTCGGAGAAGGCAAGGCATGGATTGTGATTTTTTTTTGAATAACAAAATTTGATCACAGTAGCAAAACCTAAAAGAAGCCAGAAGTGTAATCTAAGAAGAGGCCATTACATGTGGGTGTTAAGTTGGTGGTTTGAGGGAAAAATTTTCTAAAAGAGAGTTCTGGGCCAGCGCCATGGCTCACTTGGTTAATCCTCCGCCTGCGGCACTGGCATCCCATATAGGCACTGGGTTCTAGTCCCAGTTGCTCCTCTTCCAGTCCAGCTCTCTGCTATGGCCCAGGAGGGCAGTGGAGGATGGCCCAAGTGCTTGGGCGCCTGCACCTGTGTGGGAAACCAGGAAGAAGCACCTGGCTCCTGGCTCCTAGCGGCCATTTGGGGAGTGAACCAGCAGAAGGAAGACCTTTCTCTCTGTCTCTCTCTCTTTCACTGTCTATATCTCTGCCTGTCAAAAAAAAAAAAAAGTAAAGGAGAGTTGTTCATGAAAACAAGATTAATTTTAAAATTTTTGCTCTAAAAACTGTATATGTGAAATACATAAAATTTGTTCCCTTTATATAAATAAAAAAGTTAAAAATATTTTTTCAAAGTTTAAAGTAATCTCTCAATTATTTGTGAATACAGTACTAGAAATTTTACTACACTGTTATATGAGAATGCAATAGTTCTTCCAATCTAGTTTTTAATATAATTTATATGTGAATGACTACAGAGATAGTATACAGTAAAATGCTCTGGTGTACTACAGATTTTATATTATAAGCTATTAAAAATTTTATCTAAAATACAATTGCTTTCTCTACTACATCTGCTGAACTTTATCTTGCTGCAAAAGTATCCATTGGCTACCTTATCTGTTGCTTACCACAGAGTTATGAAGATAAATTAGATATTGGAAGGACATAGGAGAGGCTGCCAGCTGTGTCAGTTGTGGGTTGTTTGTTTTTTTTTTTTTTTTTTGACAGGCAGCGTTAGACAGTGAGAGAGAGAGACAGAGAAAGGTCTTCCTTCTGTTGATTCACCCCCAGATGGCCGCTACGGTAGGCGTGCTGCGCAGATCCGAAGCCAGGAACCAGGTGCTTCCTCCTGGTCTCCCATGCAGGTGCAGGGCCCAAGGAACTGGGCCATCCTCCACTGCCTTCCCGGGCCACAGCAGAGAGCTGGACTGGAAGAGGAGCAACCGGGACAGAATCTGGTGCCCAACCAGGACTAGAACCTGGAGTGCCAGCGCCGCAGGCGGAGGATTAGCCTAGTGAGCTGCGGCACTGGCCATCAGTTGTGTTTTATAAAGCCGTGGACGATTTTGGCATTTTGTTAATGCCTTAGTAATCTTCCTTCTTTCCACCTATCCTATAATGACAGATTAATTTATTGTAGCTGTGAATACTAAACTAATGTGAACCTGCTTTTGGGGAAAATACACTTTCATATCATCTTCTATAGATTAGAATATTTCCCATTTTACCTTTTGGGAGCAGAGACTTAAGAGAGACCTAAAAATGAGATGAAAGTACATCTCTATGAGCTTATAGTAAGAATTCACAGAAAAATAATTTCTTCTCTTTCTACCATTAAAATTTCCCTCTCCTATCATTTTTCTGCTGTGTGAATAAGGTGGTAAAATGGAACTTACTTGAATCACTATTCAATTTTACTTTGCAGTCTGTGCACCAGAGCATGATGGAGTCAAAAGACTTGGTACCAGAATGTAGGGAGTGGTGGTTGAGGTAAGAGTGGGAAGGTAGGCTGTAGACCTTTATAAAACCTAACATACTCGGTAGGTTCCATTTTTGGAGTAATTACCAGTTACCCTTAAGGATTTTTACATTTTAGCTTAAGGTTCTGAAAAAAATGCATCATATAATCTGCAAGAATTGTCTACTCAGACTAAGGGTTAGTAGTGAAAGGAAGCCACTGAAGACAGGTAAAAGGTTTTTTCCCCATTTCCTCAGATTTTCTTTCCCAAATCGCTTTCCTAAGTACTGTTTTGGAAGTGAAAATAGTTTATGTATTTTGGTTATTAGAGTCGTACCTCATGTTATAAGCTAAGAAACTGGCTCAACAGTACACTCTTTTTTTTTTTTTTTTTTAGGATTTATTTATTTATTTATTTATTTATTTGAAAGGCAGAGTTACAGGGAGGCGGAGGCAGAGAGAGAGAGGTCTTCCATCTGCTGGTTCAGTCCCCAAATGGCCACAATGGCCAGAGCTGGGATGATATAAAGCCAGGAGCCAGGAACTTCTTCTGAGTCTCCCATATGGGTACAGGGGCCCAAGGACTTAGGCCATCTTCTAGTGCTTTCCCAGGCCATAGCAGAACTGGATTGGAAGTGAAGCAGCTGAGACTCGAACCAGCACCCATAGGGGTTGCTGGCACTGCAGGCTGCAGCTTTACACACTATGCCAAAGAGCTGGCTGCAACAATATACTTTTTTTTATAAATTTATTTTTTAAGGAATATAAATTTCATAAGTACAACTTTAGGAAAATAGTTATTCTCCCCACCACATCAGCCCTCCTACCCCTCCTCCTCCTCCCTCTCCCCTTCCCAGTCCTATTCTCCATTAAGATTGATTTTCAGTTAACTTTGTATACTGAAGACCAGCTCTGTACTGAGTAAAGATTTCAACAATTTGCACACACACACACACAAAACTGTTTGAGAACTGGTTTTACAGTTAACTCTCAGTACAACTCATTGAGGACAGAGGTCTTGCATGGGGAATTAGTGCACAGTGTCTCCTGTTGTTAATTTAACAGTTAACACTCTTATGTATGATATCAGTGACCACCCGAGACTCTTGAAATGAGCTGCCTAGGCTATGGAAGCCTTTTTTTTATTTTTTTTATTTTTTTTTATTTTTGACAGGCAGAGTGGACAGTGAGAGAGAGAGAGAGACAGAGAGAAAGGTCTTCCTTTTGCCATTGGTTCACCCTCCAATGGCCGCCGCGGTAGCGCGCTGCGGCCGGCGCACCGCGCCATTCCGATGGCAGGAGCCAGGTACTTCTCCTGGTCTCCAATGGGGTGCAGAGCCCAAACACTTGGGCTATCCTCCACTGCACTCCCTGGCCACAGCAGAGAGCTGGCCTGGAAGAGGGGCAACCGGGACAGGATCGGTGCCCCGACCGGGACTAGAACCCGGGGTGCCGGCGCCGCAAGGCGGAGGATTAGCCTGTTGAGCCACGGCGCCGGCCTACGGAAGCCTTTTGAGTGCACTAACTCCGTCAGTATTTGGACGAGGCCATGAGCAAAGTGGAAGTTCTCTCCTCCCTTTGCAGAAAAGTACATCCTTCTTTGATGGCCACTTCTTCCCACTGGGGTTTGACTCACAGAGATCCTTCATTTAGAACATTTTTTGCCATAATGTCTTGGCTTTCCATGCCTGAAATGCTCTCATGGGCTTTTCAGCCAGACCAGGAAGCCTTAAGGGCTGATTCTGAGGTCAGAGTATTACTTAAAGCAATCGTCATTTTATGAGTCTGCTATGTGGACTGCTTCCCATGTTGGACATTCTCTCTTTTTAATTCTATCTATAATTACCAGGCATTTGATCCTATTTATATGATCTCTTTAACACTTAATCCTATCTATATGTTCACTTTAACACTTAATATGATCACTTCAACAATTAAAATGGCATTTTTACCACCAAGTTTAATGGGATTTAGAGTCCCGTGACAAGTTTTTAAACTATCCCCTTAGGAGTAAGTCCATAGGAATGTATGCTGAACTATACTGCTTTACAGTTACAAATTCCATTGTGGTCCAAGAAGATGCCTGGTATGATTTTGGGAGTAGAGCCATTGATGTTAGAGTAGAGGCCATGATTACAAAGGAATGAGGCTCCAAGTGGGCTAGACAGGGTCTAGAACAACGGACAGAGTCATTATTGGAGGACCTAAGAAAGGTTCTGTCTAAGCCACAAATAAGTTTTCCGATGAAGAGGCCAAACTAAACTGACAGAAGGGGCCTGATAATAATCTCGTGGGTTTTATGGCCTTACCAGTTATGGGGCCCAAACCTATCTATCTCTCCCCATGTAATACATCCTAAGGGAGGTGTGAACCTCCTTGGGAAGGCACCCTGTTGACTTCCATTACCTAGCTGATCTGGGAGGAGAGCTGACCAGGTGAAGGCAGGTGGCATCTCTAGCAGGAAATTTACAGTTCTGCTGGCAGTGTTGCTGACCCTACTTAGCCGTCCTCTCAGCAGCAGTGGTTACTTTGGAAGCTGGGCTGAGTGAAGGGCTTTTCAGCGTAGAGCCAGCAAGTTCTGTGGCTCTGACCTAAAGTCCTTCAACTCCAGGGCAGTTCTATTTCCAGTGACCCAACTCTTGGTTGGCAGAGTTGCCAGAGTTCTTCATAAGCTGACTTCTGCTGAAGCCCTGGCTTTCCATATAAACCAATGCAGTGGACTTGCCTGTTAGTTCTCCTTGATGGCAAATCACTGTGGAAAGCAGCCATTAATTGGCCTGCTACCTAGCTTTACATGGCTTCTGATGTCTAGCTTTCTTTACCTCCTGGTTTTTGTTAAAGCAGACCAGAGGATGCAAGTCAAGGAGGGTGCTCAAGTCCCACCTCTAATCTTCAGTGGCCTAAACTAGATGTTTATAGTCACAGGCATGTTCTGATAGTGGTTTGTCTTTCTTTTCTTTTTTTAGAGTAAATTTCTTTTTAAAATATTTTATTTATTTATTTGAAAGAGTTACACAGAGAGAGGAGAGGCAGAGAGAGAGACACAGAGAGAGAGAAACAGAGAGAGGTCTTCCATCCGATGGTTCACTATCCAGATGGCCGCAATAGCCGGAGCTGTGCCGATCCAAAGCCAGAAGCCAGGAGCTTCTTCCCAGTCTCCCACGTGGGTGCAGGGACCCAAGGACTTGGGCCATTTTCTACTGCTTTCCTGGGCCATAGCAGAGAGCTGGACAGGAAGTGGAGCAGCCGGGTCTTGAACCTGCGCCATATGGGATGCCAGTGCTTTAGGCCAGGGCGTTAACCCACTGCGCCATAGCGCTGGCCCCATAGTGGTTTTTCTGTGAGGTAGACAGTGCTCATGAGGAAAGCTACATCCTTACTTTAAAGCTTTCCCTTTGTTTGGTCTGAAAGGGAGATTTGCCTGTTTACTGTGCCCATGGCAAAGTAAATTTACCCATGACATTGTAATTTAAGCTCTCATTCTAGCTATGCTATTAAAAAATGTTAGCCATCCTTTTTATAAGATCCCCAAATCAAGCTGTACATCCTGGAGAGTCCTTCGGTACAGAGTCAGTTTCCCATCTTAAGAGAATAGAGAAATGATGGAAAAAGTCAGGCTTCCCAGATAGCTTACTGACAATAACAATATTAAATGAAAACTTAGCAAGCAGTTTCAACCATTAAATAACAACTTATGAAAACATTTATTGGAAGGTCCAATGCCTTCTATAAATTTTAAGAATACTTGTATTTGGAAACATCTCTTAAATATCTAACACGGTATAGCAACAATATACTCAAATATTTTGCTAGAATTTCTGCAATCAAGCTGAAGATTCCACCCAAAAGGCTGGTATTCAACAACTACATAGAAAACTCAATTAACAGTTTCTGTTAATTACCAGAATTCATTCTTTTTGTTAGCTTACTATATTTGACACTAAAGCATTGTGGCCTATCCATGTATTTTTTTTTGAAAACTATATAATAATTCCTGAAGTATATTGATGATATAATTATGCTTAAATTTTTCTATAAAAATAGTATCATATGCATTTGCTCCCTCATCCAATTACAGTTTCTCTAGTATCCCATTTAATCCCTGAGACAATTATCCTAAAACTGAAGTCAGAGATGTTAAGTAACTTAAATAACAACTTAGTGGCAAAGTGAAGGTAAAAACTCGTGTCTACTTGTTTCTTCTGTATTACTTGTGTAACATACATTTAAAGATTTCTCAAGTTGGCAATTTCCTGATTCCAACTTTATTCATAATGCAGTAGTACCTTTGCTGCCACAGCTGACTGAGAAGCTGGATATGTTAAGGTTGCAGTTTTCTCTCAAGTTGCTATGTCTGCCTCACAATCATTCTAATAAACTACCCTTTGCCATAGTGTCTTTTGAGATAAGGAATAAGAATGTGCAGTTCCAGGATTTGTCATTTTGTTAACTTGCATACCCAAAGTTCATTGAAATCCAAGTATATCAGATAATAACATCATATTAGCAAGGGATTAAAGTTAAGACATGTGATGATAACTGTTGATCCTCTGAAAGCTGATTCCCTTTGTAGTTGAGTAATAAAATCGCCCAGTGTATTACAGAATTCTAATGCCATTCTGTTAAGGCTCTGAAGCAAATTATCACATATAAGTGGAATTATTCATAAAAATGTTTCTGTACTTGATGCCATTATAAACTCTACAGCTTTTCATTAGCTGGTAGTATCATAATTATATTTGACTGTCAGAGGGCATTGCAGAGATTACCCATTTCAGTTGTAAACTTCTATCTTCCCGGGTACCATGTTGTGGTGTAGTGGATAAAGCCTGCGACGCCAGCATTCCATATGGGCGCTGGTTTGAGTCCTTACTGCTCCACTTTCCCATCCAGCTCCCTGATAATGGCCTGGGCAAAGCAGTAGAAGATACTCCAAGTGCTTGGGCACACATGGGAGACCTGGAAGATGTTCCTGGCTCCTGGCTTTGGCCTGGCACAGCCCTGGCTGTTGCAGCCATCTGAACCAGCAGATGGAAGATCTCTCTCTTTCTCTCTCTCTCTCTCTCTCTCTCTCTCTCTCCCCCTCCCCCCCTCTCCCCCTCCCTCCCTCCCTCCTCCCCTCCCTCCCTCCCTCCCTCCTTCCCTCCTTCCCTCCCTCCTTCCCTCCTTCCCTCCCTCTTCACCTCCTCCCTTCCACCCTCTCCCCTTCCTTCCCTCACACCCTCCCTCTCCCTCTCCCTCTCTGTGTGTACTCTGACTTTCAAATAAATAAATAACTCTTTTAAAAAAATCTTATATCTTCCCTGAAACTGGACACATAGCTGCCCCTGAGTCATTCAAGCAAGGATGAACTCAGATTCTCTATAAGGTATATATAATATACTTTTTTTTTTTTTTTTGACGGGCAGAGTTAGTGAGAGAGAGAGAGAAATGTCTTCCTTTTTTCCCTTGGTTCTCCGCCCAAATGGCCACTAAGGCCAGTGCGCTGTGCCTATCCAAAGCCAGGAGCCAGGTGCTTCCCCCTGGTCTCCCATGCAGGTGCAGGACCCAAGCACTTGGGCCATCCTCCACTGCCTTCCCGGGCCACACAGCAGAGAGCTGGACTGAAAGAGGAGCAACCGGGACAGAATCCGGTGCCCCAACCGGGACTAGAACCCCGGGTGCCAGTGCCGCAGGCAGAGGATTAGCCTAGTGAGCCGCAGCGCCGGCCTGTAATATACTTTATTTTATTTATTTTTTTTTGACAGGCAGAGTGGATAGTGAGAGAGAGAGACAGAGAGAAAGGTCTTCCTTTTTGCCGTTGGTTCACCCTCCAATGGCCGCTGCGGCTGGTGCATCGTGCCTATCCAAAGCCAGGAGCCAGGTGCTTCTCCTGGTCTCCCTTGTGGGTGCAGGGCCCAAGGACTTGGGCCATCCTCCACTGCCTTCCCGGGCTATAGCAGAGAGCTGGCCTGGAAGAAGGGCAACTGGGATAGAATCCGGCGCCCCAACCGGGACTAGAACCTGGTGTGACGGCGCCACAAGGCGGAGGATTAGCCTGTTAAGCCACGGCGCCGCCCCCCCCCCCCCTTTTTTTTTTGACAGGCAGAGTGGACAGTGAGAGAGAGAGACACAGAGAAAGGTCTTCCTTTGCCCTTGGTTCACCGTCTGATGGCTGCCGTGGCTGGCGCGCTGCGGCCAGCGCACCGCGCTGATCCGAAGGCAGGAGCCAGGTGCTTCTCCTGGTCTCCCATGGGGTGCAGGGCCCAAGCACTTGGGCCATCCTCCACTGCCTTCCCGGGCCACACAGCAGAGAGCTGGACTGAAAGAGGGCAACCGGGACAGAATCCGGCACCCCAACCGGGACTAGAACCCAGGGTGCCAGCCCCGGTGTGCCAGTGCCACAAGGCAGAGGATTAGCCTAGTGAGCCGCAGCGCCGGCCTATAATATGCTTTTTTTTTTTTTTTTTTTTTTTTTGACAGGCAGAGTGGACAGTGAGAGAGAGAGACAGAGAGAAAGGTCTCCCTTTGCTGTTGGTTCACCCTCCAATGGCCGCTGTGGCCAACACGCTGCGGCCGGCTCATCGCACTGATCTGTTGGCAGGAGCCAGGTGCTTCTCCTGGTCTCCCATGGGGTGCAGGACCCAAGGATTGGGCCATCATCCACTGCACTCCTGGGCCATAGCAGAGAGCTGGCCTGGAAGAGGGGCAACCGGGACAGAATCTGGCGCCCCGACTGGGACTAGAACTCAGTGTGCCAGCGCCGCAGGCGGAGGAGTAGCCTATTGAGCTGCGGCGCTGGCCCTATAATATACTTTATTAATAACTCTGGCTGTTAGAAAATTTTGGAAGTTTTTGTTCAAATTCCAGCTTCCTATATTTTTTCCAACTCTTTCTTCTAGTCCTATCCTCAATATGTAATACATTTTCTACTTTAAAAAAAAAAAGATTTATTTATTTGAAAGGCAGAGAACAGGGAGAAAGAAGGAGAGACAGAGTCTTCCATCCACTGGTACATTCTCCAAATGGCCACAACCACCAGGCTGGGCCAGGCCAAAGCCAGGAGCCAGGAGCTTCTTCTGAGTCTCCCACACGAGTGCAGGGGCCTAAGCACTGGGGCCATCTTCTGCTGCTTTCCCAGGGGCATTAGCAGGGAGCTGGATCAGAAGTGGAGCAGTCAGGACTGGAATCAGTGCCTTTATGGAATGCCGGCACTGCAGGGCATGGCTTTAACCCACTGTGCCACAGTGCTGGTCCCTCTACTTATATTTTTTTTCACAACAATATCAAAATAGCTGAACAGTTACATAATTTCCTTTGAGTCTTTTCTATTCCAGACTAAAATTTCCTAGTTTGATTTATTTTTACTCATATTACATGAGTTCCCATTAGGATTGCTTTCTTATGGTTCTATTTCAATTTTGGGGGCCTTAAATTTTTCCCAAATTGAACAGTTTACTCCAAAACATTAAATGATCTATGTAATATATTTTAAGATAGTTCCTGCCTTATTATCCAGGTATTTGGATACTACAGTGTATGCAACCTGAATTCTTTGATTTTAAAGAAGCAAGATCACACTTTGAGCTCTTTTTTAAATTTTTAAATTTTTTTGAAGATTTATTTATTTACTGGAGAGGCAGAGTTACACAGAGAAGGAGAGACAGGGAGAGGTCTTCCATCTGCTGATTTACTCCCCAAATGTCCACAATGGCTGGCGCTGGGTCAATCTGATGCTAGGAACCAGGAGCTTCTTCTGGGTCTCCTACATGAGTGCAGGGCCAAACACTTGGGCCATCTTCTGCTTTCCCAGGCCAACAACAGGGAGCTGGATTGGAATTGGAGTAGATAGGACTCAAACTGGTGTGCTTGTAGCATGCTAGTGCTACAGGCAGATGCTTAACCTGCCAGCCCTACTCTATGAGCTCTTTTTGGCCTTGTTATCATCTAAATCCTCTTTCCATAGGAGCAGTGGGTTGAGACCCTCTAATTTGTTCTTACTGTGGTTGAAGTTCTCAAATCTTTTTCTTTTTTTTCTTTTTTCTTTCTTTTATTTATTTTTATTTTTTTATTTTTTTTTTATTTTTGACAGGCAGAGTGGACAGTGAGAGAGAGAGAGACAGAGAGAAAGGTCTTCCTTTTGCCATTGGTTCACCCTCCAATGGCCGCCGCGGTAGCGCGCTGCGGCCAGCGCACCACGCTGTTCCGATGGCAGGAGCCAGGTGCTTCTCCTGGTCTCCCATGGGGTGCAGGGCCCAAGCACTTGGGCCATCCTCCACTGCACTCCCTGGCCACAGCAGAGAGCTGGCCTGGAAGAGGGGCAAAAACCAGGACAGGATCGGTGCCCCGACCGGGACTAGAACCCGGTGTGCCGGCACCGCAAGGCGGAGGATTAGCCTAGTTAGCCGCGGCGCCGGCCTTTTTTTTTTTTTTTTTTTGACAGGCAGAGTGGACAGTGAGAGAGAGAGAGAGAGAAAGGTCTTCCTTTTGCCGTTGGTTCACCCTCCAATGGCCGCCGCAGCCAGTGCATCGCACTGATCCGAAGCCAGGAGCCAGGTGCTTCTCCTGGTCTCCCATGTGGGTGCAGAGCCCAAGGACTTGGGCCATCCTCCACTGCACTCCTGGGCCATAGCAGAGAGCTGGCCTGGAAGAAGGGCAGCCGGGACAAAATCCGCTGCCCTGACCGGGACTAGAACCCGCTGTGCCGGTGCCACAAGGCGGAGGATTAGCCTATTGAGCTGCGGCGCCACCCAAAGTTCTCAAATCTTAAGTAACGCTGGCCAAAGTTCTCAAATCTTAAGTATTTGGATGTTAATGTTGCCATTATTATGGTTAATCTTCATTTGGTTCATGCTGTACTTTGTTAGTAGCTTTTAACATACTGATTTATGTTTATGGCATATTAGTCACATCTCCCAATTATGTGGCATTTGGGAGTACCTTAACAAAACAGATACTGATTGATTATTTATTATGTATAGGATACTAGATGTATTTACTTTGCTTACAATATTGATAGTTTTCTAGAGTAGAAAGTTATGTTTCCTTAAAAATTCAAAATGACTTAGAAGAAGTAAAGGAACTTGTCTTGCCCCATGTTACAACACAATAAAACATACTTTTTTTTTTTTCTTATTTTTTTTTTTTTTTTGACAGGCAGAGTGGACAGTGAGAGAGAGAGAGACAGAGAGAAAGGTCTTCCTTTTGCCGTTGGTTCACCCTCCAATGGCCGCCGCGGTAGCGCGCTGCGGCCGGCGCACCGCGCTGTTCCGATGGCAGGAGCCAGGTGCTTCTCCTGGTCTCCAATGGGGTGCAGAGCCCAAACACTTGGGCTATCCTCCACTGCACTCCCTGGCCACAGCAGAGAGCTGGCCTGGAAGAGGGGCAACCGGGACAGGATCGGTGCCCCGACTGGGACTAGAACCCGGTGTGCCGGCGCCGCAAGGCGGAGGATTAGCCTGTTGAGCCACGGCGCCGGCCAAACATACTAATAATTGTAAAAACATACAGTACTAACACAAGAACATAAACATAGGTCACTGAAACATTAAGTATAAAGAACTCAGAACCAGCTTGATTTTTTAAAAAAGATTTGTTTACTTATTTAAGTTTTTATTTATTTATTTATTTTTATTTTTTGACAGGCAGAGTGGACAGTGAGAGAGAGAGAGACAGAGAGAAAGGTCTTCCTTTGCCGTTGGTTCACCCTCCAATGGCCGCCACGGCTGGCGCGCTGCAGCCGGCACGGCGCGCTGCAGCCGGCACACCGCGCTGATCCAAAGGCAGGAGCCAGGTGCTTCTCCTGGTCTCCCATGGGGTGCAGGGCCCAAGCACTTGGGCCATCCTCCACTGTCTTCCCGGGCCATAGCAGAGAGCTGGCAACCGGGACAGAATCCGGTGCCCTGACTGGGACAAGAATCCGGTGTGCCGGCGCCGCTAGGCGGAGCCAAGGCGCCAGCCGATTTGTTTACTTATTTGAAAGAGCAGCAGGGGGGGAATTAGAGATCTTCTGTCTACTGATTCACTCCTCCGTTGACTGCCAGCTTGATTTTTTTAAAGATTTATTTTATTTATTTGAAAGGCAGAGTTAGAAAGAGGGGGAGAGACACAGAGAGAGAAGCTTCCATTTTCTGGTTTACTCCCCAGATGGCTGCAGTGGCCAGGGCTGAGCCAGGCCAAAGCTAGGAGCCAGGAGTTTCTTCTGGGCCTCCTACGTGGTTGCAGGGGCCCAAAATTTGGGCCATTCTCCGCTGCTTTTCCCAGGTTTGTCAACCTGAATTGGAATTGGAGCAGCCCAGACTTGAACTGGCACCCATATGGAATGCCGGTGTTGCAGATGGTGGTTTAATCCGTTATCCCACAACACCATCCCTGCTACCCTGATTTTTTTTTTTTTTTTTTTTGACAGGCAGAGTGGACAGTGAGAGAGAGAGAGACAGAGAGAAAGGTCTTCCTTTTGCCATTGGTTCACCCTCCAATGGCCGCCGCGGTAGCGCGCTGCGGCCGGCGCACCGCGCTGTTCCGATGGCAGGAGCCAGGTGCTTCTCCTGGTCTCCCATGGGGTGCAGGACCCAAGGACTTGGGCCATCCTCCACTGCACTCCCTAGCCACAGCAGAGAGCTGGCCTGGAAGAGGGGCAACCGGGAGAGGATCGGTGCCCCGACCGGGACTAGAACCCGGTGTGCCGGCGCCGCAAGGTGGAGGATTAGCCTAGTGAGCCGCGGCGCCGGCGCTACCCTGATTTTTATATGAAAATTTAATAAGATAAAAATGACATTACACATTGATAAGTATAGACTGTTTAGTATATGGTGTTGGGGAAGTGGCCCATAATGTAGAAAAGATAAAATTGGATCCTGTGTATAAAGGAAACCCTTAAGTGGGTTAATATGCAGATCAAGGGCCTGTGTTACGGTAGAGTGGATGCAGCTGCCACTTGCAACGCCAGTATCTCACATCCGAATGCCCATTTGAGTCACAGCCACTCTGCTTTCTTTCTTTCTTTGCTCTGCTTTCTATCCAGCTCCCTGCACCTGGAAAGGCAGTGGAAGATGGCCAAGTATTTGGGTTCTTGCCACCCATGTAGGAAACATGGATATAATTTCAAGCTCTTGGCTTCAGCCTGGCCCTGCCACAGCTGTTGCAGCCATTTGGGGAGTGAACCAGCAGATGGAAGATCTGTCTGTCTGTCTCTCTTTCATCCTGCCTTTGAAATAAATGAATAAATCTTTTCTAAAAATACAAATAAAACTACACAATTTAAGTTAATAAATCATAATTTACATTTGTTGTTTAGTACAGGTTGAATATTCCTAATCCAAACATCCAAAACACTCCAAATGCAAAACTTTTTGAGTAATGACATAATGCCACAGTATGAATAGTATGAATAGTACACAATATGAAATTTTATTTTATGCACAAAATTATTTAAAATACTATATTCCAAGGTATGTATATAAGGTGTGTATGCAACATGAATGAATTTTATATTTAGACTTGGGTTTTATCTATAAGCTATCTCTTTATGTATATGTAAATATTGCAAAATCCAAAAATTTCAAAATCCAGAATTCTTTTGGTCCTAAGCATTTCCAATAAGTGATACTCAACATGTATTGGGAAAATATTTCTTAATACTTTAAAAGCCTGAAACCATGAGGTAGAAAAAAACAATTAACTTGATAAGTCAAATTTATGGATTTCAGAGGCAGGCATTGTGGTTCAGCAGGTTAAGCTATTGCTGGGAACACCCACATTCCATAGTGGAGTGCCTGTGATTGAGTCCTGCCTCATATTTGTCTTTTTTCAAGATTTATCTGTTTGAAAGGCAGAATTACAGAGAAAAAGGGATAGAGTGAGCTTGCATCTGCTGGTTAACTCCTCAGATGGCCATAATGGCTGGGGCTGGGCCCGGCTGAAGCTAGGAGTTCCATCTGGGTCTCCCATGTGGTTTGCCACCTGTTCTCATCCAGCTTTCTGCTAATGTGCCCAGGATGCAGCAGATGATGCCTAAGTACTTTCACTCCTGCCATACACGTGGGAGACCAGATAGAGTTCTTGGCTCTTAGCTTCAGCTTGGCCCATCCCCAGCTATTGTGGGCATTTAGAGAGTGAACTAGAGGATGGAACATCTCTCTGTCTTGGTCTCTTCCCCTTCCTCCCTCCCTCCTTCTCTCTCTTTTTCTCTCTCTCTTTTTTAAAGATTTAATTTATTTGAAAGAGTTACACAGAGAGAGCAGAGGCAGAGAGAGAGACAAAGAGAGAGAGAGATAGAGAGAGAGAGAGGTCTTCCATCCGATGGTTCACTCCCCAATTGGCTGCAATGGCTGGAGCTGCGCCGATCCAAAGCCAGGAGCCAGGAGCTTCTTCTGGGTCTCCCATGCAGGTGCAGGGGCCCAAGGACTTGGGCCATCTTCTACTGCTTTCCCAGGCCATAGCAGAGAGCTGGATTGGAAGTGGAGCAGCCAGGTCTCGAACCGGCGCCCATATGGGATGCCGGTGCTTCAGGCGAGAGCATTAACCCACTGTGCCATAGCGCCGGCCCTCTCTTTCTGTCTTATTCTGCTTTTCAAATTTTATATTTATATATGGATTATATATATTTATATATTTATGGATTATAAAATATATTAATATATATTTTTATATATGATTTCAATTCAACATGGACATTTTGAACAGGCAGATAACATTTTGGTTGCAGTTATTTGCAATAACTAAACCTATCAATAACTCATTTATAACTAGAATACAAAAGAAACACCTTCACTATAACATGAAGACTGGAGCTTCACCCTGCCCTAGCTGTTGCAGCCATCAGGAGGATGAACCAATGGATGGAAGGTCTTTGTCTCACCCTCTGTTTGTCTCTCTGCCTTTCAAATAAATAAATAAATAAATAAATCTTTTTTTTTTAAGGCAAAAGAAACAGGGAATTTACAAAAGAAGAAGCATAGGCTGGAGCCACGGCTCAATAGGCTAATCCTCCGCCTGTGGCGCTGGCATACCGGGTTCTAGTCCCGGTTGGGGCGCCGGATTCTGTCCCGGTTGCTCTTCTTCCAGGCCAGCTCTCTGCTGTGGCCCGGGAGTGCAGTGGAGGATGGCCCAATCCTTGGGCCCTGCACCCACATGGGAGACCCGGGGAAGCACCTGGCTCCTGGCTTCAGATCAGCGCGGTGTGCCAGCCGCAGTGCTTCGGCCGCGGCAGCCATTGGAGGGTGAACCAACAGCAAAGGAAGACCTTTCTGTCTGTCTCTGTCTCTCACTGTCCACTCTGCCTCTCAAAAATAAATAAATAAAATAAATAAATAAATAAATAAAAAGAAGAAGCGTAGACAGATGAAAGAATGGCCGAATTCATTAGCATTAAGATAAATCTAAATTAAAACATGCTTTTAGTGTTTCTGTGGCCGGTGCTGTGGTGTAGTGGTTAAAACTGCCACCTATGGTGCTGGCATCCCATATGGGCACTGGTTCAAGTCCCAGCTGCTCTACTTCCAGTCCAGCTCTCTGCTATAGTCTAGGAAAGCAGTGGAAGATGGCCCAAGTCCTTGGGCCTCCGCACCCATGTGAGAGACCTGGAGGAAGCTCTTGGCTTCTGGCTTCAGATCAGTACAGCTCTGGCCGTTGCAGCCAGTTGGGGAGTGAACCAGCAGATGGAAAACCTCTCTCTTTCTCTCTCTCTCTCTCTCTCTCTCTCTCTCTGTCTCTCTGTCTCTCTCTGCCTCTCCTTCTCTGTGTAACTCTTTCAAATAAATAATTAAATCTTTAAAAATTCACTTTGACCTATAGTCTGTTTCTGATTGTATAACCAGAGATTAATTCTCACAACTTTAATTTCTGGGAGCTGGCGCTGTGGTGCAGTGGGTTAAAGCCCCATCCTGCAGCGCCGGCATCCCATGTAGGTCCCAGTTCAAGTCCCGGCTGCTCCTCTTCTGATCCAGCTCTCTGCTATGGCCTGGGAAAGCAGTAGAAGATGGCTCAAGTGTTTGGCAGACCCAGAAGAAGCTCCTGGCTTCGGATTGGCCAAGCTCTGGCCTTTGTGGCTATTTGGGGAATGAATCAGTGGATGAAAGATTCTCTATCTCTCCCTCTCTCTATTTGTAACTGTCTCTCAAATAAATAAATTTTAAAAATCTGGAAAAAAAAAAAAGATAATACCCTCCCTTTAAAAAAAAATCTAGTGTGGAGGGTAAAGGTAGGAATATAAACAGCATTCTATTCACCAAACACATTGCAGGGAACAACTTGTTGGGAAAGGAAATGAGGATAGGAGATGGAAGGGAAGAAATCAGTTACCAGAGGGGTCATATATAGATAATGTTGTGTGTCATGAGCTGAGGAGTTGGATGAACTCAAGCTTTTGTGCTTGAGGAATAAAAATGAAATTTGTAGACTCATTGGCAATGGTGTATAAATTGGTTGCAGAAGGAAAAAACTAGAGAACATAAAAAAGAATAAAGTTAAGAAAATGTAGGTACTAGGAATTGAGGTCTTAATTGAAAATGATGGTAATCGGGAATGAAAACTAGTGGAAAAAAATACTGCAGCAAGGGGCTAACGCTGTGGCGTGCCCGGTAAAGCTGCTGCCTGCAGTGCCAGCATCCCCTACGGGTGCCAGTTTAAGTCCTGGCTGCTCTACTTCTGATCCAGCTCCCTGCTGATGCACCTGGGAAAGCAGCAGGCTTGGGCCCCATCAACCATGTGGGAGACCCAGAAGTTGTTCCTGGCTCCTGGCTTCAGCCTGACTCTGCCCTGGCCTTTGTAACTTTGGGTAGTGAGTCAATGGATGGAAAAGCTCTCTCTCTCTCTGTAACTCTGACTATCAGATATATAAATAGGGGCTGGCACTGTGGCACAGTAGATTAATCCTCTGCCTGCAATGCCAGCATCCCATATGGGCACCGGTTCTAGTCCTGGCTGCTCTTCTTCCATCCAGCTCTCCACTATGGCCTGGGAAAGCAGTAAAAGATGGCCCAAGCGCTTGGGCCCCTGCACCCATATGGGAGAACCAGAAGAAGCTCCTGGCTCCTGGCTTCAGATTGGCCCAGCACTGGCTATTGTGGACATTTTGGGAGTGAACCAGCAGATGGAAGACCTCTCTCTGTCTCTTCTTTGTTAACTCTGCCTCTTAAGTAAATAAATAAAAATCTAAAAAAAAAAAAAAAAAAACCACAAATCTTTTACAAAGAAAAATGAGGCCAGCACCGTAGCTTAATAGGCTAATCCTCCGCCTTGCGGCGCCGGCACACCGGGTTCTAGTCCTGGTTGGGGCACCGGATTCTATCCCGGTTGCCCCTCTTCCAGGCCAGCTCTCTGCTATGGCCCGGGAGTGCAGTGGAGGATGGCCCAAGTGCTTGGGCCCTGCACCCGCATGGGAGACCAGGAAAAGCACCTGGCTCCTGGCTTCGGATCAGCGCGATGCGCTGGCCGCAGCGGCCATTGGAGGGTGAACCAACGGCAAAAAGGAAGACCTTTCTCTCTGTCTCTCTCTCTCTCACTATCCACTCTGCCTGTCCAAAAAAAAAAAAAAAAAAAAAAAGAAAGAAATGACACAATAGTCAAAATATCCTAATTAGATCAGTAAAATTTCACCTGAGAAATTGGATTTCGTAGTAATGGCCTCAAAAGAAAACTTTAAAATGAAAGAAAATCATTGAAATTTGTTTTAAAACCAAAAACTGAAGGAGAATCAAATCTTTATTCTTAAATGTACTGTAGAAAGACTTGATATTGAATTAATAGTTTCAGCAAAGCAAAATTAATAAGAAGGGAAACATAAAAACTTTGTGTCATGTAGAAAAAATTACTCTCAGTATGACTTGTTACCTCCCCCTACTCCCTATCTACTCCCACCAGAAATTGCTGGTTTCTTTTTCTGCCTACTCCTCCTCAAATGGTTGGGCTTGATTTGAATGTCTTAAATTTATTTTAAATTATTCTGGTGAGTTTACTCTCATTGTAATATATTTAGATTGAATAAACAAAAGTCACCCTATCACCCCATCAATTTCCTCTCTGGCACATATCTTTCCAGATATCCTGTTTTGTAGTTTTTACAAATATGATTTATGGGAATTTGGTATCATTCTCTATATAGTCTGTAATTTCAAAAGAATGTGTAAGTCTTGACTGTCTTTCCATGTCAGTATATGGGATCAAAATGTCTGCTGGGTAAAAATGGAAGGTTCATAAATATCCTTACTGGCTAGATACTGTGGTAAGGATGGAGAAATACAAGGGATTCTGGTGTGTTTGTTGCTCTCACAAAGCTCACTGTTTAGAGAAAGGAATTATGTATAATTATAATTTACTAGTTTTTTTTTTTTTAATAATTATTTGAAAGAGTTACAGAGAGAGGTAGAGCCAGAGAGAGAGAGAGGTCTTCCATCCACTGTGCAAGGGCCCAAGGACTTCGGCCATCTTCCACTGCTTTCCCAGGCCATAGCAGAGAGCTGGATCAGAAGAAGAGCAGCTGGGACTCGAAACGGCGCCCATATGGGATGCAGGCGCTGCAGGCTGGAGCTTTAATGCACTATGCCACAGCACCAGCCCCTAGACTAAGTTTCTAATGGAGATAGGTACTAGGTGCTATTTTTTTTTATTTTTTCTTTTTTTGACAGGCAGAGTGGATAGTGAGAGAGAGAGAGAAAGGTCTTCCTTTGCTGTTGGTTTACCCTCAAACGGCCGCCGAAGTCGGCGCGCTGCAGCCGGCGCACCGCGCTGATCCAAAGGCAGGAGCCAGGTGCTTCTCCTGGTCTCCCATGGGGTGCAGGGCCCAAGCACTTGGGCCATCCTCCACTGCACTCCCTGGCCACAGCAGAGAGCTGGCCTGGAAGAGGGGCAACCGGGACAGGATCCGGCGCCCTGACTGGGACTAGAACCAGGTGTGCTGGCGCCGCAGAGCGGAGGATTAGCCTATTGAGCCACGGCGCTGGCCCTAGGTGCTATTTTAGTAAAGTGGAAAGAGTATCTCTTTGAGAAAGAGAGGTAAATATGTTAAGGAGCGCTTAGAGATAAGTGAATGGGATTTTAAGTCAGTTTCTAAGAATACGAGCATTTTGCAGGCCAGCTGTGTCCTGGGTTTATTCTTCTCTTTGGTGAAATGCCTGTCATCTTGGATAGTAATCAGTATTTTTGGTAACCTCTGCCATAACTCTGAAAGCAAAATCTGCATCAGGTATGAATGAATATCTTAGATTTTTGACAGCTTTAAGCAATACTAGAAATTACTTCAGTTAGCATTTTGGTATTCTATTTTGCAGAGGATTAAGTGATTTTTTTTTTTCCCTTCTTAGGGAGGTGGTTGACTCAATGGTTCAGCATTTTAAAGTAACTATATTTGGAGACCGTAGACCAGTTTATGATGGAAAAAGAAGCCTTTATACAGCCAATCCACTTCCTGTGGCAACCACTGGGGTAAGATACACATTCCTTTATATTTTTGCATTGTCTTCTTTTAAATTAATTAATTTATTATAATTTTAAACTATAATATGTGTTATGAAACACATGAAATCTGTTCTGTATATAATTAAAAAATTTGAATACTTGTGTATGTGTGTAATATAGGAGGATTCTTCAAAGCTTTTGTGGAAAAATAGAATTAAAAGATGTTTATTTTGGTACAAAAATTTTGAAAACCATGCATAGTTTTTTATAACAACATTTCCATAAACTTTTCACACTTAACAAGAGGACTGCAAGAATCATGCAGAGAGCTCTCATTTTCCGTTTGGGCAGAATCACCAACATTCTTAACATTTGCCATATTTATTATATCACTTTTTCTTTCTCTCTCTCTTTGTTCCTTCTACCAGTAGGTATAGCTAAATAGAGACACATACATACTTTTTTTTCCTGAACCATTCATGAATAGGTGGCACACATCATGCCCCTTTAATGTTAATGTAATTTTTAAAAGGTTTACTTATTTGTTTGAAAGGCAGAGTTAACAGAGAGGGGAAGAGACAGAGAGAGAGATCTTCCATTTGCTGGTTCACTCCCCAGATAGCCACAGTGGCAGGTCTCTCATGTGGATGGCAGGGGCCCAAGTACTTGGGCCATCTTCCGATGGTTTTGCAGGCTCATTAGTTGGGAGCCAGATCAGAAGTAAAGCAACCAGCAATTGAACCAGCATTCATATGGGATGCTGGCATCATGGAAGGTGGCTTAACCCACTGTGCCACAGCATCAGTCCCAGAATTACTTTTTTTTAAAAAAATTTATTTTATTTTTATTTGAAAGGCAGAGAGAGAGAGAGAGAGAGAATCTTCCATCTGCTGGCTACATGGCTGCAACGGCCAGAGCTGTGCCAATCCAAAGCCAGGAGCCAAGAGCTTCTTCCAGGTCTCCCATGCTGGTCCAGGGGTCCAAGCACTTGGACCATGTTGTACTGGTTTTCCAGGCCATAACAGAGAGCTGGATTGAAAGTGGAGCAGCTGGAAATTGAACTGGTGCCCATAAGGGATGCTGGCACTGCAGGCTGGAGCTTTAACCTGCTATACCACAGCACCAGCCCCTTAACACTTTTCCACAAATACTTCATTACTTTATGGCAAAATAAAATGTGCCAGGTTCATTTTATGTTTTCCCTGCTGTAACCCTTCAATGACTGTTTCTCAGAGGAGCCTTGATTTCTTTTAGTTGGAGAATGCAATTTTGAAACCAGGTGTGCTTGATGCTGCCAGAGTATATGTACTTGTAAGCCCTTTCAATAGACTGAAGCAGGAAATATAAATAAATAGACCAATAAGTAAGTAAAATAGAAACATTAAACAGTAAATATACTTGTCTAGTAAGTTATATATGTTTATTGGAAACATGAGTTCACACTGATTCTTCCAGTTCTGTTTTCCCAGGATTCTTCCTTTCCTAACCCCATTCCAGGTTTGTGTCTTCCTTATTCTTTAGTTAGTCCCCTGGTGCCTCAGAACATTTCACCTTTTCTCATTTGCTCAGTCCTGCAGTTCATATGAAAGGTCTTCAAAAAATTCATGGAAAATATGTGTTGTAAAAAAAACTATGCATGAATTTCAGAATTTTTGCACCCAAATAAACATACCTTTTAATTCAGTTTTCATGAACTTTTTGAAATATGCTCAAACAAGATAGTTTCTGAATTATTTTATACCACTGCATAAAAGATCTAATGAGAATTTAAGTTTTTATTTTTAATGCAGTTCCTCTAAACCTACCTTTTCTTCATCTCCATCCCCTAAATTGAGGGTATAGTTAATACACTATATTAAAGAATTTCTTGCATTAGTGATTTCTTTTATTCTAGTTATGTTATTCATTTGAAGTACATTTGGGTTCATTTGAATATGTCTACATTCACTTTTAATTTTTTCCTTCCATCCTTGTTGATTTTTAAAAAAAATTTAAATGTGTATAACTTCAATGTGCTTCCTAATTGTACCAAAAAATGTACTCAGTATTTTTCTCCCTTTTTTCTTCCAATCCATTCTTTCCCATCCTTTGAAAGTAACCAATTTCCTGGGGCCGGCGCTGTGGCGCACTGGGTTAATCCTCCTGTGGCGCCAGCATCCCATATGGGTGCCGGTTCTAGTCCTGGTTGCTCCTCTTCCAGTCCAGCTCTCTCTATGGCCTGAGATAGCTGTAGAAGATGGCCCAAGTGCTTGGGCCCCTGCACTCGCGTGGGAGACCCGGAAGAAGCTCCAGGCTTCTGGCTTCAGATCGGTGCAGCTCCGGCCGTTGCAGCCATTTGGGGAGTGAACCAATGGAAGGAAGACCTTTCTCTGTCTCTCTCACTGTTTGTGATTCTACCTGTCAAATAAATGAATGAAATCTTTAAAAAAAAAAAAAAAAAAGAAAAAGAAAGTAACCAATTTTCTTTTGTACAGTTCATACCTACTGTTTCTTTTTGCAAAAATAAGCAAATAAATGAATATTTACTCATTTTCCTTTCTTTCACATACAAAAGATGTCATACTATTTGTAATCTTTTGTACTGCTGCATTTTGCATTTAACAATATAGTTTAGAAATTATTTCATATCAGTTGCAAGAGATTTTTCATTCCTTTTAAAAAATTTTTGTTTCTTATTTTCATTTTATTTGAAAGGCAGAGAGAGACAGAGTCAGACAGACAGAGAGGCCTTCACTGCCCACTGCTGGGCCATGTGGAAGCCAGGAATATGAAACTCAATCCAGGTCTCCCACATGGGTGGCAGAGATGCAAATACTTGAGCTGCTATCTGCTGCCTGACAGGGTGTGCCTTAGCAGGAAGCTGGAGTCAGAAGTACAGTTGAGACTTGAACCAAAGCCCTCCAATATGGGATGCAGACATCCCAAGCGGCATCCCAAACAAACTCCCACCCCCATTCCTTTTGTTATAGCTACCTAAATGTTAGAGTGTCTGGGTAGTTTCCAGTATTTTTAAATGACAGATTATGCTGACATGAGTAACTCTGTTATTTAAATTATTGTATTTGATTTGACATTGAGGTTGATTTTTTAAATTTTTGTCTTATTTTTTCTTAGATCTTCGATCTCTTTATAAGTTAAACTTTAAATTGTATTTATCTTTTTCAGCATTTGCCAATTGAATCTTTTCCTATCAACAGGTAGATTTAGATGTCACATTACCTGGGGAAGGTGGAAAAGATCGACCTTTCAAGGTGTCAATCAAATTTGTTTCTCGGGTGAGTTGGCACCTACTGCATGAAGTACTGACAGGACGGACCTTGCCTGAGCCACTGGAATTAGACAAGCCAATCAGCACTAACCCTGTCCATGCCGTTGATGTGGTGCTACGTCATCTGCCCTCCATGAAGTGGGTGCTTCTGGCTTTTATTCCTCTTTACATTTTAAATATGAAGATTTTCCTTCTAAGAATAAGTTGTGCAGGTCTCCCTTGGTTAACTTTCATATCTTGTATCTTTTGATTATTTCAGTTGAACGGGAATCGCATGCATATGTAAATTCATTGAGAGAATTAAGTTACAGAAAAATTATCTGAAATTTGCCAATAAATGCACATAATTAGCTAAATTATTCTAACTAATGCATTCACAGAAAAATACCTGACCCTTTCTCTTAGTAGCTGTAAACCTTGAGTGACTGATATATTTTAGATACTTTCTATAGTTAAATCATTTTGCTTTTTTTTGTTTTTTCAATATTTTACTTATTTATTTGTTAGGTAGGGTTACAGACAGAAAGAAGGAGAGACAGAGAGAAAGGTCTTCCCTAAACAGCCATAACAGCTGAAATTTAACCAGTCCAAAGCCAGGATCCAAGAGCTTCTTCCAAGTCTCCCATGTGGGTGCAGGGGCCCAAGCACTTGGGCCATCTTCTACTGCTTTCCCAGGCCATAGCAGAGAGCTAGATTGAACCACTGTCCATTTGGGATGCCGGCATCCCAGACAGAGGTTTAGCCTACTATGTCACAGTGCCAGCCCCTCTCCTTGCTTTTTAAAAGAAATTTCACTGTCAGTATAATAGCTTCAAATTGTTTTGAAATTGCTACTCTTTTAATCACACTGTCACCTCACATATGTATGTGTATACGTGTATATACATATACACATATACCAGACTATTATTTTTTAAAGAAAAATAGTATGTCTTACAAACACATTTATACAAATAGATTTCTGATCAATAATTATTTACTCTTGAGCATTTTTAAAATTGGAATGTTAACTTTTTAAGCCACTTTTCACAAAGTATTTTTAAATTATTATGCAAACTAACATTGAGAATATCAGTGAGGATGCTAATGGATGTTTTCATTTAGAATGGCTACTTTTTGCTTTTATGAGTTTGGAAAATGTTTAGGTTTATATATTTATAATGATAAACATCATTATGATAAATTAGTTGTCTGTGCTTTAGTCTCCGCTGTACTTCATTCAGATTTTTGTATGCTTGTATTGGAAAGAAAGAATTGAACATGCCTTTTTAATTTTTCTAGATATACGCCTGTGGGGCGCTCCTTTTTCTCAGCTCCAGAAGGATATGACCACCCTCTAGGAGGGGGCAGGGAAGTATGGTTTGGATTCCATCAGTCTGTTCGGCCTGCCATGTGGAAAATGATGCTGAATATTGATGGTAAGAGAACTGAAGCCATATTCTATATTGGGCAGTTGGTTCCTATATGGCCCATGAGTGTGTGTGTGTAAACTTTATACATAATGGCATGTACTGGTGACTTGACATAATATTTGGATATGTTATGACAACAGGAAAAACCTTTATACTTTTATTACATTGCGTTTAGAATGCTTCTACAAAGAACTTGTTTTGGAATGCTACTGAACATGAAACAAGTACATGAAAACAAATTTAAAAGCCCTAACATGATCATCTGAGCAATCTTGTATTTTAACTCACCTTTGTCCTTTTAACTCTGAGTCAACATTTCACTGGAAATGGGTATTTTTTTTTTTTATTTAAATTTTTGACAGGCAGAGTGGACAGTAGAGGGAGACAGAGAGAAAGGTCTTCCTTTTTGCTGTTGGTTCACCCTACAATGGCCGCTGTGGTAGGCGCGCTGCGGCCGGCGCACTGCGCTGTTCCGATGGCAGGAGCCAGGTGCTTATCCTGGTCTCCCATGGGGAGCAGGGCCCAAGCACTTGGGCCATCCTCCACTGCACTCCCGGGCCACAGCAGAGAGCTGGCCTGGAAGAGGGGCAACCGGGACAGGATTGGTGCCCCGACCGGGACTAGAACCCAGTGTGCTGGCGCTGCAAGGCGGAGGATTAGCCTGTTAAGCCACGGCACCGGCCATGGAAATGGGTATTTTAAAAGAAAGAGTTTTGGACCCAGCGCGTGGCTCACTTGGTTAATCCTCCGCCTGCAGTGCTGGCATCCCATATGGGTGCTGGATTCTAGTCCTGAATGCTGCTCTTCCAGTTCAGCTCTCTGCTGTGGCCTGGGAGGGCAGTGGAGGATGGCCCAAGTGCTTGGGCCCTGTACCCGAATGGGAGACCAGGAGGAAGCACCTTGCTCCAGGCTTGGGATTAGTGCAGCGCGCCAGCCGTAGCGGCCATTTGTGGGATGAACCAACAGAAGGAAGACCTTTCTCTCTGTCTCTCTTTCTCTCTCTGTAACTCTACCTGTCAAATAAATAAATAAATAAATCTTTAAAAAAAAATTTTTTTTGGTCATGGTGGCCTCACATCAGGCATTGTGCCTGGTGCTAGTGCATAATGTGCCAGTTGTATTCAGTTTTAGGTGTTTCCTTACAAATATTTTCAAGTTTATAAAAAAAATGGAATACTATGATGAACCACTATATATGTAGCTGTTATTCAAGTTGCCAGAATTTTTCCACCATTACTTAACTTATCTACATTTTTTCCTCTAGTGTGGTATTTGGAAATCAGTCCCAGACAGCATGTTATTTTGTTCCCACTGTTTCTCTGTGCACCACTAAGAATATGGGTGTTCTCTTACACAGCAGTGTCATTTTCATATATAAGAAAATTAAAAACAATTATTTATTTTTACCCTCTAATATCCTCTTTATAGTCAGATTTCCCTATTTGTCTCAAGTATGTCTTTTTCTGGTTAGTTGATTCTTTTCTTTTTCTTTTCTTTTTTTTTTTTTTTTTTTTTTTGAGAGGCAGAATGGATAGTGAGAGAGAGAGACAGAGAGAAAGGTCTTCCTTTTTGCCGTTGTTTCACCCTCCAATGGCCGTTGTGGCCGGCGCATCGCACTGATCCGAAGCCAGGAGCCAGGTGCTTCTCCTGGTCTCCCATGCAGGTGCAGGGCCCAAGGACCTGGGCCATCCTCCACTGCCTTCCTGGGCAGAGAGCTGGCCTGGAAGAGGGGCAACCGGGATAGAATCCGGCACCCCAACCGGGACTAGAACCCGGTGTGCCGGCGCTGCAAGGTGGAGGATCAGTCTGTTAAACCACGGCACCGGCCTCTGGTTAGTTGATTCTTTTTTTTTTTTTGACAGGCAGAGTGGATAGTGAGAGAGAGAGAGAGAGACAGAGAGAAAGTTCTTCCTTTTTGCCGTTGGTTCACCCTCCAATGGCCACTGCGGCCGGCGCATCGCACTGATCCGAATCCAGGAGCCAGGTACTTCTCCTGGTCTTCCATGCAGGTGCAGGGCCCAAGCACTTGGGCCATCCTCCACTGCCTTCCCGGGCCATAGCAGAGAGCTGGCCTGGAAGAGGGGCAACCGGGATAGAATCCGGCACCCCAACCAGGACTAGAACCCGGTGTGCCGGCGCCGCAAGGCGGAAGATTAGCCTGTTGAGCCACGGCGCCGGCCGGTTGATTCTAACTAGAATCCAAACCAGGTTCACGTATCACATTTGGCTGTTATGCCTTTTTAAACCTAATAATTCTATTTTCTTCTGTCTGTCATTTTCTTTTTTCCTTTTTTATGCTTTTGACTACTGCAGAAACTTATAGTCACTCCACCTGTAGGATATCCTCAAATCTGAATTTGTCTATTTTCCTGTGTCATTATCTTGCCTCTATCCCCTGTATTTCCTTAGAAAACAAAAATTGACCTTAGAAGTTTGATTCACTTTTGCTTGAAAATACTTCTTAAGTGTTTTATATTATTTCATTTTAGGAGGCATACAGTATCTAGTGATCCTAATTTTAGTGAGGCTAAGATGAATCTATAGGTCCAGAAATTAATCACTAGATATAAGGATCCCTCTTTGTGAAGTTCCCACTTTTTTTTTTTTTTTTAAGATTTATTTATTTATTTGAAAGTCAGAGTTACACAGAGAGAGGAGAGGCAGAGAGAGAGAGAGATGTCTTCCATCTGATGGTTCACTCCCTAAATGGCCGCAACGGCTGGAGCTGCACAGATCTGAAGCCAGTGGCCAGGAGCTTCTTCCGTGTCTCCCACGTGGATGCAGGGGCCCAAGGACTTGGGCCATCTTCTACTGCTTTCCCGGGCCATAGCAGAGAGCTGGACAGGAAGTGGAGCAGCCAGGTCTCGAACTGGCGCCCATATGGGATGCTGGCGCTTCAGGCCAGGGCGTTAACCCACTGCGCCACAGCGCTGGCCCCAAATTTCCCACTTTTAATTACTGATGTTGTATTCACTGATCATTGTTATCCAAATAATTCACTTCAGTAGGAATTACCAACGGGTAATTTTTCAGTTTATTAATGTTTGATAGTTTCTTGCTTTCTGGCACAGCAAGATATTCCAGGCTTGTCTGATGTTTCCTGCCTGGCACTTATAATTAGCCATTCTTTCAAGGATTCCTGAATCTTTCCACATCAGTATATAGTATCCTCATTGTGTTCAGTTGTATCTGCCATTGTGGAAATATGATTGAGGGGGAAATATGTACTTTCAAAAAACTTTTTTTTTTATTTTTGTTTTTTAATGTGAGAGAACCCATCCACAGTTTTCACTTTCCCAAATGATTGGCTGAAGCTTGGAGCTGGGGACTCAGTGTAGGTCTCCCACATGGGGAGCAGGAACCTCATCACTTGAGCCATCACCACAGCCTCTCAGGATCTGCATTGGTGGGAAGCTGGAGTCAGGAGCTGGAGCTGGGTATCAAACCCAGGCACTCCAGTATGGGAAATGGATATCAATCACTATACCAAATGTTCACCCCAAGGAGGGAGTATTTACCAGTTCCCTAATACATATACTAGGACTATTTTATGATTCGTCATATCAGAACATCATTTCAATATATTTAGATATATGTGCATCTGTAAGATAAATCCTAGAAGTGAGATTGATGGCTCAAGGGTAATTGTACTGTGGTTTTTTTTTGTTTGTTTGTTTGTTTGTTTTAATTTGAGAGGCAGAGAGAGACAAAGAAATCCTCCATATGCTCGTTCACTTCCCAGATGCCGCCAATGGCCAGGGCTGTGCCAGGCCAAATCCCAGAAGCAGGAATTCATTCCAGGTCTCCCATGTGGGTAATAAGGACTCACGTTCTTGAACCATTACCTGCTACTTTTTAGGGAGTTCATTAGCAGGAAGCTGGAGGCAAGAATTTAGCTGGAGGGGCCGACGTTTTGGTATAGCTGATAGAGGCTGCTGCCTGTGTCGCTCAAGTTCAAGTCCCGGCTGCTCCACTTCTGATCCAGCTCCCAGCTAATGTGCCTGGGAAATTAGCAGTGGATGGCCCAAGTGCCTGGGCCCTTAAACCCACATGGGAGACCCAGAAGAAGCTGCTGGCTTCAGATGGACCCGGTTCCAGCTGTCTCTGCCTCTCTCTCTTTCTGTAAACTCTGCCTTTCAAATAAGTAAATAATTGTTTAAAAAAAAAAAAACAGAGCTGGACCTGAACTCAGGCACTCCTGTGATGGGATACAGTTGTCCCAAGTGGGTATACTGGCGTCTTAACCAGTAGGCCAAATGCCTTCCCCTGTGTTTGCAACTTCGATCATTTTTGCCCAATTGAACTTCATAGAGGTTGTAAACATTTTACATTAATGAGTAAAAGAACTTCTTTCCTTGTATCTTAGCCACTAGAGATTCAAACTCTTATTAGATTTGGTAGTTTGCATATTTCTTTATTTTAAAAAAAATTTGATCCAGGTCTATCAAGTACTTGAGCTACCTCCCAGGATCTGCATTAGCAAGAAACTTCAGTCAGGATCGATAGGTGTGTATTGAACCCAGATACTCCTATTTGAGACACAGGTATCTTAACCAGTATCTTAAACACTATGCTAAATGACCATCCCTGTTATGTACTTTCTTTTTTTTTTAAAGATGTATTTATTTTACTTGAAAGTCAGAGTCACACAGAGAGAGGAGGAGAGGCAGAGAGAGGTCTACCACCCGCTGGTTCACTCCCCAGTCGGGCATAATGGCTAGAGCTGCGGCGATCCGAAGCCAGGAGCCAGGAGCTTCTTCTAGGTCCCCCATGTAGGTGTAGGGGCCCAAGGACTTGGGCCATCTTTTACTGCTTTCCCAGGCCATAGCAGATTGGAAGTGGAGCAGCTGGGACTCGAACCAGCACCCATATGGGATGCTACTCCACAGCCCCGACCCCATACTTTCAATGTACATTTGACAGATGTTTCACATATGTAAGGGCCATTTGTGTTTTTAAATGAACTGTTAGTTTACATTTTTACTTTTTTTCTTGTTGCATATTTTATCTGATTTACTAGGAGTGCTTTCTTTCTCTTTTTACCAAGATTCATTTTGTTCATTTGAAAGGCAGAGTGACAGAGAGAATGGAAGAGTCAAAGAGACAGATCTTCCATCTGCTGATTCACTCCCCAAATGGTCACAACAGCCATGGCTGAACTAGCAGGCCAGTACTCTGTCCAGATTTCCCACGTGGGTGGCAGGGGCCCAAGTACCTGGGCTATTTCTTCTTCTTCTTCTTTTTTTTTTTTTTTTGACAGGCAGAGTGGACAGTGAGAGAGAAAGACAGAGAGAAAGGTCTTCCTTTGTTCACCCTCCAATGGCCGCTACGGCCGGCGCACTGCAGCCGGTGCACCGCACTGATGCGAAGCCAGGAGCCAGGTGCTTCTCCTGGTCTCCCATGCGGGTGCAGGGCCCAAGCACTTGGGCCATCCTCCACTGTCTTCCCGGGCCATAGCAGAGAGCTGGCCTGGAAGAGGGGCAACCAGGACAGAATCTGGTGCCCCGACCAGGACTAGAACCCGATGTGCCGGTGCTGCAAGGCAGAGGATTAGCCTATTGAGCCTGGGCTATTTTCTGCTGCCTTCCTCGGTGCATTAACTGGGATCAGAACAGCTGGGACTCCTGCCAGCACTCCAGCTGACCTCACGGGCAGGGGCTTAACCCACTGCACCACAATGCAGGCCCCTAATTTTGTCTGTTACGTGAGTTGTCTTTTGACCGTTGGCGTAGTGGAGTTTTAGTTTGTTTATTTTTTAATTTTTCCATGCAGAAGTTTGTGTGTTGGCATGTGCACATACATGTATGTATTATTTGCTGATTTCTTTTGTGACTTTTAATATCTAGTAGGGCTATGGCCGGCGCCGTGGCTCAACAGGCTAATCCTCCGCCTTGCGGCGCCGGCACACCAGGTTCTGGTCCCGGTCAGGGCACCGATCCTGTCCCGGTTGCCCCTCTTCCAGGCCAGCTCTCTGCTGTGGCCAGGGAGTGCAGTGGAGGATAGCCCAAGCGTTTGGGCTCTGCACCCCATGGGAGACCAGGAGAAGCACCTGGCTCCTGCCATCGGAACAGCGCGGTGCGCCGGCCGCAGCGCGCTACCGCGGCGGCCATTGGAGGGTGAACCAACGGCAAAAGGAAAACCTTTCTCTCTGTCTCTCTCTCTCACTGTCCACTCTGCCTGTCAAAAAAAAAAAAATATCTAGTAGGGCTAGTCCCATTTTTTCTTTTCAAGATTTTCAAGGCAACTCTTACTGTACCTTATGTACGTTAGAAATCCCTTGTCTAGATCAGGTAAGTAGGAAAGAACAGGTTGTTATTGTTATTGAAAACTCATTACATTTATAAATTAAGTTAGAAAAAATGATTGTATTTAAGATATTGAGTCTTTCTGTCCAAGAACATATACTGCTTGTTCAAGATTACTTTTGTTTCCTTAAGGAGTTTTTAAGTTTTCTTCACATAAACTTTGCATGTTTTATGTTGTTACTGGAATTATTCTCCTTTTTGTTGCTATTAAATAGGTTTGTAGGTTCTAACTGGTTTTTGCTTATATACATGAAGGCTTTTGATTTCCATGTGCTAACTTTTTATCTCTCTGCCTTGTTGAATTCAAGTTATTTTCTTGGGATTTCTAGCTTATGATCATTTTCTCTACAGTGATAGATTTATCTCTTCCTTTAAATTTTTATACCTCTAATTTTTTATCAGATATACTAATTAGACATGATAATATTAAACAGTAGCAATTAGTAGGTGTCTTTTTTCATTCATTGCTTTAGAATGAATGTTCTCAGTGTTTCTGCATTAAGTTTTATGCATTCCTGTGTGTTGGTATATATTATCATGTTAAGGAACATTGTTATTCCTATTTTTTAAGAACTTTTCATTAAGAATGCATATTAAATTTTGCACATGCCTTTTTAGCATCTGTAGAGTTGATGATTTTTTTTTTTTTTTTTTGACAGGCAGAGTGGACAGTGAGAGAGAGAGAGACAGAGAGAAAGGTCTTCCTTTGCCATTGGTTCACCCTCCAATGGCCGCCGCAGTTGGTGCACCGTGCTGATCCGAAGCCAGGAGCCAGGTGCTTCTCCTGGTCTCCCATGTGGGTGTAGGGCCCAAGCACTTGGGCCATCCTCCACTGCACTCCCGGGCCACAGCAGAGAGCTGGCCTGGAAGAGAGGCAACCGGGACAGAATCTGGCGCCCCGACCGGGACTAGAACCCGGGGTGCCAGTGCCATAGGCAGATGATTAGCCTATTGAGCTGCGGCACCGGCCTATATTTTTTCTTTTAACAAACATTGAACCAAACTGGCATTCCTGAATTTTTAAAAATCAATTTATTTGAGAGACAGAACTCCCATATGCTGATTCACTTCCCAAATGCCTTCAGTGTCCAGAGCTGGGCAGGCCAAAGCTGGAAGCTGGGAGCTCAAACCAGGTCTCCCATGTGGGTGACAGGGATCTAACTTCTTGAGCCAACACTTCATACTCCCAGGATCTTCACCAGCAAGAAGCTGGAGTCAGGAACAAGTGCCAGGTACTGACCTGACACTCTGATATGGAATGTGAATGTCTTAAACATCTGCTACTCTAGAGTCTTCTAATCTTTTAACAATTTTATTTTATTTTTCACTTTATTTGAAAGGCAGAGACAGAGAGAGACAGATAGGTATCTTTCATCCACTGGTTCATTCTCCAAATGCCCACAACAGCTTGGGCTGGGCCAGGCCGAAGCCAGAACTTCATCTGGGTCTCCTCTGTGGGTGGAAGGGACCCATTTACCTGAGCAATCACCTGCCTTCTCCCAAGGGTGCACATTAGCAGGAAGCTAAATGGAGGCAGAAGCAGGGCTTGAACCCAGGCATTCCAGTATGAGATGTGTGTGTACCAAGTGGCATCTTAAACCAGTACACCAAATCCTCAACCCATAGATTCACTTTAATGTGATATTGTTTGGTAATACTTTACTTTTTAAATTAAAATACAAAAACAAAAGATCTGGAGACTTCTCTTTGTACAATCTTTTCCAAATTACAGTATTAATAATACATTTCATTAAAAATTCAAAAGCTTTCTATTTTCCAAAATGTACAGCAGTTGTTTTTTTCTTACTTTGGTTTTTGGTTTAACACAAACTCAGTTCTTTTTTTGTGCTTGAATACAAGAAGATTCTGTGTTTTCTTCTCTCTCTCTTTTTTTTTTCAAAGATTATTTATTTGAAAGACAGAGTTACAAAGAGGCAGAGGCAGAGAGAGAAAGAGAGGGCTTCCATCCACTGGTTCACTCCCCAAATGGCCGCAGTGGCTGGAGCTGGGCTGATCCAAGGCCAGGAGCCAGGAGCCTCTACCAGGTCTCCCATGTGGGTGCTGGGGCCCAAGGACTTGGGCCATCTTCTACTGCTTTCCCAAGCCATAGCAGAGAGCTGGGTCAAAAGTGGAAGAGTCAGGACTCGAACCAACACCCATGTGGGATGCTGGTGTTGCAGGCAGCAGCTTTACCTGCTATGCCACAGCACTGGCCCCATATAGTAGTTTTAAAATAATATTAAAGTTATCAACTCTTGTAAATCCCCTATAAAATCATAATACTCATATTTTTTGTTTCATCTTGTTTGGTGGGCAACTCTTAAATCTTTCTCCATTTATTTTATGAAAATCTGTTCAGGGTGTCTGGATTTACTTTGGTAGGTCATATTTTACTAGAAAATTATTTTTCTTAGCCATATTAAATTTAATTGTATAGAGTTTTACAACATAGTTTTTTTGAAATTTTATTTCTTATTTTGTATGTTTATGCTTTGTCCTTTTGACTTTTTTTTAAATGTTTATTTATTTTCATCTACTTGAAAGACAGAAAGAATGTGAGAGAGTGAGAGTTCTTCTATTTGCTGGTTCAGTCCCCTTTAATGCTCACAATAGCCAGGGCTGGGTCAGGTGGAAGTCAGGAGCTTGGAACTCCATCCAGATCTCATCCAGATCTCTCAGGTGTGTGACAGGACCTGAGCATGTGAGCCATAATCTGTTGCCTTCCAGGGTGCATTAGCAGGAAGCTGAGTCAGAAACACAGCAGCCAGTACTCAAACAGGTGCTCCAATGCTCCAATATGGGATGCTGGACCAGGCCACTGTGCCCACTCTCTTTTTATTCTTGATTAAAATAGCTAGCAGTTTAGTCAATTGATTTTTTTTTTCCCCAGTGATAGAATTTTTTAATTTTGTTTTTTAGTTATTTTTCTGGCTTTGTTTTCTGTCTTCTTACTTTTTTTTTTTTAAACTTTTATTTAGTAGATATAAATTTCCAAAGTACAGTTTATGGACTACAATGGATTCCCCCCCCCCCCAATAACTTCCCTCCAACCCGCAACCCTCCCATCTCCCACTCCTTCTCCCATTCCATTCACATCAAGATTCATTTTCAGTTATCTTTAAACAGAAGATCAATTTAGTATATATTAAGTAAAGATTTCATCAGTTTTCCCCCACACAGAACACAAAGTGCAAAATACTGTTTGAGCACTAGTCATAGCATTAATTCACATTGAACTACACATTAAGGACAAAGATCCTACATGGGGAGTAAGTGCACAGTGACTCCTGTTGTTGACTTAACAAATTGACACTCTTGTTTAAGGCGTCAGCAATCTCCCCAGGCTGTAGTCATGAGTTGCCAAGGCTATGGAAGTCCCCTGAGCTCGTCGACTTTGATCTTATTTCGACAAGGCCATAGTCAAAGTGGGAGTTCTCCCTTCAGAGAAAGATACCTCCTTCTTTGATGGCCCGTTCTTTCTACTGGGATCTCACTCGCAGAGATCTTTCATTTAGGTTTTTTTTTTTTTTTTTCCAGAGTGTCTTGGCTTTCCATGCCTAAAGTACTCTCACGGGCTCTTCAGCCAGATACGAATGCCTTAAGGGCTGAGTCCGAGGCCAGAATGCTGTTCAGGACATCTGTCATTCTATGAGTCTGCTGTGTATCCCGCTTCCCATGTTGAATTGTTCTCTCCCTTTTTTATTCTATCAGTTAGTATTAGCAGACACTAGTCTTGTTTGTGTGATCCCTTTGACTCTTAGACCTATCATTATGGTCTATTGTGACCTGAAATTGATCACTTGGACTAGTGAGATGGCATTGGTACATGCCACCTTGATGGGATTGTATTGGAATCCCCTGGCACATTTCTAACTCCACCACTTGGGGCAAGTTGGCTTGAGCATGTCCCAAATTGTACATCTCCTCCCTCTCTTATTCCCACTCTTATATTTAACAGAGAACACTTTTCAGTTAACTTTAAACACCTAAGAATAATTGTGTGTTAATTACAGAGTTCAACCATAGTATTAAATAGAACAACAACAACAAAAAATACTAAAAGGGATAAAGTTTTAAATTGTATATCAACAGTGATGACAAGGGCTGATGAAGTCACTGTTTCTCATAGTGTCCATTTCACTTCACCAGGTTTCCTTTTTGATGCTCGGTTAGTTGTCACCAATCAAGGAGAACATATGATATTTGTCCCTCTGGGACTGGCTTATTTCACTCAGCATGATGTTTTCCAGATTCCTCCATTTTGTTGCAAATGACTGGATTTCATTGTTTTTTACTGCTGTATAGTATTCTATAGAGTACATGTCCCATAATTTCTTTACCCAGTCTACTGTTGATGGGCATTTGGGTTGATTCCAGGTCTTAGCTATTGTGAATTGAGCTGCAATAAACATTAAGGTGCAGACCGCTTTTTTGTTTGCCAATTTAATTTCCTTTGGGTAAATTCCAAGGAGTGGGATGGCTGGGTTGAATGGTAGGGTTATATTCAGGTTTCTGAGGGATCTCCAGACTGACTTCCATAGTGGCTTTACCAGTTTGCATTCCCACCAACAGTGGGTGCATGTCCCTTTTTCCCCACATCCTCACCAGCATCTGTTGTTGGTAGATTTCTGAATGTGAGCCATTCTAACCGGGGTGAGGTGAAACCTCATTGTGGTTTTGATTTGCATTTCCCTGATTGCTAGTGATCCTGAACATTTTTTCATGTGTCTGTTGGCCATTTGGATTTCCTCTTTTGAAAAATGTCTATTGAGGTCGGTCCTTGGCCCATCTCTTAAGTGTGTTGTTTGTTTTGATGTTGTGGAGTTTTGTCTTCTTACTTTCTACTTTTATCTTTATAATTTTTTTCT
The DNA here is from genome assembly GCF_033115175.1 of Lepus europaeus. NCBI lineage: Eukaryota > Metazoa > Chordata > Mammalia > Lagomorpha > Leporidae > Lepus > Lepus europaeus. The sequence continues at coordinate 28,052,579 of NC_084831.1, forward strand.
CTACTTCAATTAGCCAAGTTGATTTAAAGCTATTTCTCTTTTTTAACTAGATTTGCAATTTATTTACTTTCATATTTTATTTGAAAGGTAGAGTGACAGAGAGAAAGGAGAGAGAGAGAGAATATGAATATCTTCGATCTGCTGGTTCACCTCAAATGGCCACAATGACTGGAGCTGGTCCAGGCCCAAGCCAGGAACCTGGAACTCCATCCAGGACTCCCACATGGGTGGAAGGGGTCCAAGTACTTGAGCCATTTTCCTCTGTCTTCCAAGGCACGCTAGCAGGGATCTGGATCGGAACCAGAGTAGCCAGAACTCCTAAAGAGCACTCTGATGTTGGATGTTGGCATTGCGAGTAGCAGCTTAACCTGCTGTTCCACAGCATCAGCCCCTCATATTTTCTTAGGAGTTTTCTTCTGATTACTATTTTAGCTACATTACAAAGCTTCTAAATGTAATATTTTATTAGATTGTTTCCTAGAAAGACCACACATTTTATTTCCCTTATTATCCAAATATTTGAGAAACTAAATTTTCATATTGGAGGTGTTTTTGTTTTTAGCTTCTTAGGAATTTCTAGTTTCATTGTGTTATTATTCCAAGAATGTGGTTTGTATTACTACTTTTAGAATTTGATGATATATTTTTGTAGCCAAATATGTGGTTAATTTGTGATAATTCAGTGAATATTTCAAAATAAAGTATATTTATTAGGGCAGATTGAAATTATTATCCATCAGAGCTACCATTTTGATTATATTGTCTGTGTCATTTATTTCCTTATTTATTTTGGTGTTTTGTTCTCTCAGACCAGGAGAAATAAATTTAAATTTACTATTGTTAGTGTGTTTCTATTTTGTCTTGTATCTCCTATAATTTCTGCTTTCTCTTTTTTGCTGCTATATTATTCAGTACATGGAGGCATTTTTCCACTGCTTTCTGACATTGAATGTTTAATGGAGAAGTATGATGTCACCTTGATTTTTATTTTTCTTAGAAGGCATCTGTCGTTTTGTTTGCTGAAAGTATTTTTTTCCTATTTTCCTAGATTTTCTTTTTAGTTGGCCATTTTGGGTCAGTTTTATTTATTTATTTTTTTGACAGGCAGAGTGGACAGTGAGAGAGAGAGACAGAGAGAAAGGTCTTCCTTTTGCCGTTGGTTCACCCTCCAATGGCCGCCGCGGTAGCGCGCTGCGGCCGGCGCACTGCGCTGTTCCGATGGCAGGAGCCAGGTGCCTATCCTGGTCTCCCATGGGGAGCAGGACCCAAGGACTTGGGCCATCCTCCACTGCACTCCCTGGCCACAGCAGAGAGCTGGCCTGGAAGAGGGGCAACCGGGACAGGATCAGTGCCCCGACCGGGACTAGAACCCGGTGTGCCGGCGCCGCAAGGCGGAGGATTAGCCTAGTGAGCCGCGGCGCCGGCCGGTCAGTTTTATTTAAGAACATGAAATTTCCACTGAAGATATTGGTACAAGCCACGTGTTTTTGTTTTTGTTTTTTTTAATCTATCATTTTGTGTTTCTTTTTAAAAAGTTTCTATTCTACATGACCCTTACTGTGCTCCTTGTGGCATTATTTTACAGTATATTCATGGAGGTTCTTTTAAAAGATTTGGGCTGGCGCCGTGGCTCAACAGGCTAATCCTCCACCTTGCGGCACCAGCACACCAGGTTTTAGTCCCGGTCGGGGCGCCGGATTCTGTCCCGGTTGCCCCTCTTCCAGGCAAGCTTAGTGTGGAGTGCAGTGGAGGATGGCCCAAGTGCTTGGGCCCTGCACCCCATGGGAGACCAGGAGAAGCACCTGGCTCCTGCCATCGGATCAGCGCGGTGCGCCGGCCGCAGCGCACTGGCCGCAGTGGCCATTGTAGGGTGAACCAACGGAAAAAGGAAGACTTGTCTCTCTCTCTCTCACTGTCCACACTCTGCCTGTCAAAAAAAAAAAAAAAAAAAAAAAAGATTTGTTATTTATTATTTATTTATTTGAAAAGCAGGGAGAGAGAGTTCCTCCACCTGCTGTTTCACTCCCCAAATGACCGCAACAGTCAAGGCTGGGCCAGGCCAAAGCTGGGAAGCAGAAACTCCATCCTGGTCTCCCACATGGGTGTCAGGGCCAGGTTCCTCTGCCATCATCTGCTGTCTTCCTGACTTATGAGCAGAAAGCTGGATCAGAGCAGAGCACCCAGGACTCAAATGTGGGTACTCTGATATGCAGTGCTGGCATTGCAAGCATGGCTTAACCCACTGCGCCACAATGCCAACTCCATAGTCTTCATTTTTGGATTTTTAAAAATATTTTTCTTCCATTCCTGAATTCTGCTTGTTTCACTTCCTCCGGTTAACTGTCTTTCTCTCTTCTTGAGTTATTAAATTTCTGCTCTGAGATTGTCTTCCATATCTACATTGAGAATTTTTTAATTTATGTTTCATAAAAAAGCATTGTAATTTTCCTGTTTTGTGATGATACTGTGTTGAGTTTTTGTTGTCAGAGATGTTGCTCTGCTTTTCTGCATTGTGTTCTGGTATCTTTGTATGGATATGTAACTATCATTTTATGCTCAAATTCCCCAAACCTCCTATTAGAAGGGACATTAGGGATATAGCAGGAACATTAGGAGCACCTTAGTAACAGGGCACTTTTCCAGATTTCTCTGCTCAAGCCCTCTGTCCTTGGTTTTGATGAATTCTTTCTTCAAAATATAATCATGTCTTCTTTGCCTCTCTGTAACTGAAGTGGCTTAAGTAATGTGAACTAACCGTGAATCTCCCCAAGTCCTCACGCATTTCTGTTACTGAGGGATAAAGCTTCTGCCTTTTAAATTGCCTGCTTCATATGTTAATGGAGAATTTGTGTAAAGTATATAGGAGGCCCTTGTACTATTTGTATAACTTTTCTCTGAGTTTGAAATTATTTCAAAATAAGAAATTAACAAAGGAAAAGTGCATGCATCACTTTTGAAGGGGTAGTACTTTCTGGGAGTGGCACTTCTAAACCACTCTCCACTTACTCTCATGACACTTTCTGTACTTCCCATCTCTTCCTCTTCCTGAGAATCTCCATTCAGTCTCAGCTCTAAACATTGCAGTTCCCACTTAGGATAGAATCCTTGCTGAGAGTGAAAATTTGCAATTCTTCCACCAGGGTCCTTTATACTCCCGTGTTCAGATGTGACTTCTTACATAGGTTCCACTAGTCCCAAGTACTTTGGACCATATTTACTTATAATATGGCATTTTTCTAGTTTTACGATCTCCTAGTTTCATTGAAAATATTTAGGTTTTCTTTTCAGCAGTCTCTTTGATGCTCTATACAAATTCTGGGAGAAAGATGGGAAAAATTGGAACAAAATTGCTATTATGTTCCCATTGGAACTTGAAGTCCACTTTGAACATTATTAAGAAATAATTAAATAACCTGTTGGTCAAAGAAATCACAAAGGAAATTTAAAGTATTTTGAATTGAAAGGTAATGAATATGGCACATTCGGAAGAGATATGATCAGCTATGGAATGCTTAGAGAGAATTTAAAACTAAATGCGTCATTAACCTAGGCATTCATTTCAACAAATAAGAAAAATAACAGGAAATTAAATGCAAAGAGAATAGAAAGAAATGAGAGATAAAACTAGAGATAAATAAATAAAAACAAAATTATTTCTCTCCTGTAGGTAGGGAGAATTCAAAGGTTTTTTAAGAATAGTGACATGATCATATTTGTTTTCCAGAAAGAGACCTCTGGCAGCAGTGTGGAGAATAGATAGAGGAGAAAAAACTAATCTGAGAAGCCAGTTAGGAGGCTTTTCAATCACTAGTTCAGGTAAGAGATGGTGATGGTCTAATGTGGGAGGAAGAGGCAGGAATGTATTACAAGGATTGAGTGGGGAAAAATAGGTATAAAAGCCATGTCCAGAGAGGGGTATAGTACTGGTATGTGGAACTGATTGAAAAACACGTAGACCAAAAGCTTTACCAGGTTTTTGAAGGAATTGTTTTTGCAAATAAACTCTAAGTCTGGTATATCCATAAAGGTTTAACCAGAAAAGCAAAACCAATAGGAGCTATATGAGTATACTGAGAGATGTGGTTTATGCAGTTGTTGGTGATAACTAGGCAACTGTGAAATCCTTACAGCAGGCTGTCAGGAAGGACAATCTAGAAATCTTGGGCCCAGGCTGAAGATGTTGTCTATAGGTGTAATTTCTTTTTTGTCTCTTAAGGGAGCTTCAGCCCTGCTGGTAAGGCCTTCCAAGATTGAATTAGGCCCATCTGCATTATGTCGGGTAGTCTACCTAATTTAAAGTCAATTGATTATGGACTTTAATTTCATCTACAAAATACCATCAGAGCAACACTTTCATTTGTGTTTTGTTAAATGAATGGCAACTAGTAGTTGAGCCAAGTTGATGCATTAAAAAACAAAAAAACTGCCTGCCAGAAAATTTTTGTGGTTACTTTAATCCTTTTAAAAAACCTTCAAGTTCAATGACTATGCTGTATCATAAAATGGCTTCCAAGAAGGGCATATATTCACAATAGTGACTCTGGGATTTTTTTTTTTTTCAGAGATTTATTTTCTTTATTTGAAAGAGTTAGAGAGGTACAGACAGACAGACACACACAGAAAGAGAGAGAGAGAGAGAGAGGTCTTCCACCTGCTGATTCACTCCCCAGATGGCTGCAACTGCTGGAGCTGATCCAAACACAGAGGTCAGGAGCTTCTTTCAGGTCTCCCACATGGGTACAGGGGCCCAAGGACTTGGACTGTCCTTTGCTGCTTTCCCAGGCACATTAGCAAGGAGCTATGTTGGAAGTGAAACAGCCAGGACTTGAACCGGCACCCATGAGGGATGTTGGCACTGCAGTCCAGGGCTTTAACCCACTGCACCATGGCACCGGCCCCTGACTCTGGGATTTTTTAACAGGTATGAATGGTGATACTGTCAACTGATAATGGGAGGTAGATCTGTTGCTGTTGCTGTTTAGTTGGCAATATATATGTATATATTGTATAATAGATCAAATGTATAAATGTATAAATAGATCAAATGGTAACATGTACAAAGCTTGAGGATTCTTTTTTTTTAGATTTATTTATTTATTTATTTATTTGAAAGAGTTACACAGAGAGAGAGAGAGAGAGAGAGATATTGTCCATCCGTTGGCTCACACACCAATTGGCCGCAATGGCCAGAGCTGAACTGATCCAAGCCAGGAGCCAGGAGCTTCTTCCAGGTCTCCCACACTGGTGCAGGGGCCCAAGCACTTGGGCCATCCTCCACTGCCTTCCCAGGCCATCCATAGCAGAGAGCTGGATCAGAAGTGGAGCAGCTGGGTCTCAAGCCAGTGCCCGTATGGGATGCTGGCTCTGCAGGCGGTGGCCTTACCTGCTACACCACATCAGCTTAAGGATTCTATGGAACATATGAATAGAGACATCTCATAGTTAGAAATTTAATTTCTGGGAGCCGGCGCTGTGGCGCAGTGGGTTAAAGCCCCATCCTGCAGCGCCAGCATCCCATATGGGTGCCAGTTCAAGTCCCGGCTGCTCCTCTTCTGATCCAGCTCTCTGCTATGGCCTGGGAAAGCAGTAGAAGATGGCCCAAGTCCTTGGGCCCCTGCACCCACATGGGAGACCTGGAAGAAGCTCCTGACTCCTGGCTTTGGATCAGCTCAGCTCTGGCCGTTGCGGTCATTTGGGGAGTGAACCAGCAGAATGGAAGGCCTCTACCTCTCTCTGTAACTCTTTCAAATAAATAAAATAATTCATTTAAAACAAACGAATTTAATTTCTGAAAACCTTTAGCGGTAGGAGCTAAAAAATAAAGAGTGTTGGGACTACTTAGAATATAAATCCCATTTATGGAACAACAAAAGTAGGGGAAAAAAATCTTTAGGAATAGTAGTTAGATTGAACAGGGAAGAGAAAGGTGGTAAAAACATGGGGAATACTGGCATTTAAGGAAGAAAGAACAACCTATAAGCAAGTAATGATTAACATAAGCAGTTTGAGAGTCAAAAAATAGTGTTGAAGAATCTGAAACATAAAACATACTCAAAAACCAGATGATCTCATAGTTAAGCCGTGAGAGCTTTCTCAGTAAAATAAGAACAACATGAGAATATCAGTGCTATGGTTTGTAGTCACTGTTGTGTTTACTAACTTCTGTTCTTCTTATAGGTTTCTGTCCACATATTACTTCCTTGAGAAGCAGTGTCTCACCCTTTTCTCCCCATCCAGCCATCCCCCAAGTCTGAGTTAGGTATTTCGCTTACATAGTCCCATAGCACAGTGTACTTACCTCTGTAATAGCATGCATTACCCTGAATTACAAATCTTTACAGTTCCATGTCTCCTATCAGAATGAAACTAAGGACTGTCCATCTTACTCATCAGTGTACCTTCCCCGTGTAGCAGAACTCTTGGTCATAGTAAGCAAAGAATGAATAAACATCGGGCCAGCGCCGTGGCTTAACAGGCTAATCCTCCGCCTTGCGGCGCCGGCACACCGGGTTCTAGTCCCGGTTGGGGTGCCGGATTCTATCCCGGTTGCCCCTCTTCCAGGCCAGCTCTCTGCTATGGCCCAGGAAGGCAGTGGAGGATGGCCCAAGTCCTTGGGCCCTGCACCCCATGGGAGACCAGGAGAAGCACCTGGCTCCTGGCTTCGGATCAGCACGATGTGCCAGCCGCAGCGGCCATTGGAGGGTGAACCAACGGCAAAAAGGAAGACCTTTCTCTCTCTCTCACTATCCACTCTACCTGTCAAAAAAAAAAAAAAAAGAATAAATCGAAGACCATAAAGGAGGGGCATACACAAGAGTCTAGAAGGTTGGAAATACTTATAGGAGTCATGTCTTAGCTGAGCTTTAACATATATCATGAGATCAAGAGTTTGAATAGAAAAGAAGGTATTCAGGCATAAAAGAAGTCTGTGAAATATTATAAAACTTGATTGAAAGACACAAGAAAATCTAAATAAATGAAATAGACCTCCTGAGAAAACTCAGTCTTGTAAGAGGGCAGTTCTCCCGAAATTAATATATAAATAGAATTCTAATTAAAATCCCAATAAAGCATGTCAGGAAACTTGATAACTTAATGGTAAGCTTTATCTGGAAAAACAAATGACTAGAGAATGCCAATATAATTTCAAAGAAAAACAAAAAAAGAAAGAATTGCCCTACTTATTATATAACCATAAGAAGTATAACACACTTCTTAGTGTAAGCACAGACATATTAATGAAGCAGAAAGAGAGCTTAGAAATAAGGCAAACTTATATGTTTATGGAAACTTTGTAAATGTCTGAGGTAACATTTCACAGCAGGGAAAGAGTTGAATATTTAATAAAATGTATTTATGCAATTGTTAACCATTTGAAAAACTAATTAGATCCATCTCTTGTACACATTTTCTACTTGGATTATAATGCTAAATGTGAAAAAGCAAAACTGATATTTTTTTAGAAAAAATAAGAATATCTGTAACACTGAACAAAATACAAAATATGAACTTAAAATATTAATAAACTTGATTACTACCTAAATTTGTGTGGTGCAAAAGACACTATAAACAAAGGTAAAATACTGGGAGAATATTTTCTGCTCATATACCTGAGGGCTTTACAAAATTAAAGGACAGATGAATAAAGAAACATGTAGTTCTCAAAAGAGGGAACCCAGTGGCCAGTAAACACATAAGAAGATTCTCAGACTTCCCCGGGTTCTAGTCCCAGTTGGGGCACTGGCTTCTGTCCCTGTTGCTCCTCTTCCAATCCAGCTCTCTGCTGTGGCCCACGAAGGCAGTGGAGGATGGCCCAAGTGCTTGGACCCTGAACCCGCATGGGAGACCAGGAGGAAGCACCTGGCTCCTGGCTTTGGATCGGCGCAGTGCACCAGCCGCAGCAACCATTTGGGGTGTGAACCAACGGAAGAATGACTTTTCTCTCTGTCTCTCTCTCTCACTGTCTAACTCTGCCTGTCAAAAAAAAAAAAAAAGATTCTCAGACTCAATAATCAAGATATTATAAATGAAATCAATAAGATACCATTTCACACCTGTTACATTTATAAAATTAAAAGTCTTGGCCGGCGCTGCAGCTCACTAGGCTAATCCTCCGCCTTGCAGTGCCGGCACACTGGGTTCTAGTCCCGGTCGGGGCACCGGATTCTGTCCCGGTTGCCCCTCTTCCAGGCCAGCTCTCTGCTGTGGCCCGGGAGTGCAGTGGAGGATGGCCCAAGTGCTTGGGCCCTGCACCCGCGTGGGAGACCAGGAGAAGCACCTGGCTCCTGCCTTCGGATCAGCGCGGTATGCTGGCCGCAGCGCACCAGCCGTGGCAGCCATTGGAGGGTGAACCAACGGCAAAAGGAAAACCTCTCTGTCTCTCTCTCACTGTCCACTCTGCCTGTCAAAAAAATAAATAAATAAATAAATAAAAGTCTTATAAAGTACCAAAGTTGATAAGGATGAAGTAAAAGAAACTCTCACAAATCATTGTTGGAAGAAATATGACTTGGCACAGCTGCTTTGGAGAACAGTTTTCATTATCTTGAAAAGAGAGCATAACGATGAATGTTCACATATCTTCAAACTTATAATATACCATAGTGATATCTTACAGATGGGCCTGGGGCATTTTATGTAATAGCAGAAATTTCGAAATAGCTTCAATTCATAGAAGTAGCAGAATCAATAAACAGTACATAAATTGTTACATGACACTGGTTGGTACACCTTTGTAACAGTTAAATGAATGAACCAGATCTCTATGTACCAACATGGGCTATTAAAAACAATATTGGAGGAGTAAAAAGCAAAAGTTATGCTATTACATAAGTTTAAAGCAAAAAATATACACTGAATATCTGTAAAAGCAGTAACATAAAAATATACAAAAGATTAATACCTACAAAATTTACAATTGTGATTCCCTTTAGGAAGAAAGAACATAGAAGAATGGGAAAGTTGGCTAGTATAGGGAGAAGAGATAGAGCAAAAAGTTTTCATGTTTAAGAAAACTATGAGAGTATTTATTTGTATGAACAATGAATAACTTGTGCCATTGTGAAGTAAGGAAATAAGACTGATCTTTTATTCAAAAGATCCCAGGTATCTAAAGGAAATGAAAATACAGCTTAAAATACTCAAATGAGTTTATTTTTCCCCTAGCTTTATTGAAGTATCATTGACAGTTAAAATTGTATATGTTTAAGTATACAGCATGACTTTCAATAATATGTATACATATTATGATTACTACAGTTAAGCTAATTAACTTATCTCACTTCACATAGTTACCTTTGTGTTTCTGTGTGTGTGCATTTGAGACAAGAACACTTGAGATCTACTCTCAGCAAGTTTCCAGTATACAATTTAATATTATTAACTGTATTTACCTTACTATACGTTAGGTCTCCAGAACTTACAACTGAAAATTTGTGCTCTTTGACTAACATTTCCCCATTTCCTACACTCCAAGTCCTTGGTTACTACCATTTTACCCTTGTTTCTATGAGCTCAACTGTTTTATGTTCCACTTACAAGGGACATCATGCAGTATTTTTTTTTGGACAGGCAGAGTGGACAGTGAGAGAGAGACAGAGAGAAAGGTCTTGCTTTGCCATTGGTTCACCCTCCAATGGCCGCCGCGGCCGGCGCCCTGCGGCCGGCACATCGCGCTGATCCGAAGCCAGGAGCCAGGTGCTTCTCCTGGTCTCCCATGGAGTACAGGGCCCAAGCACTTGGGCCATCCTCCAGTGCACTCCCGGGCTATAGCAGAGAGCTGGCCTGGAAGAGGGGCAACCGGGACAGAATCCGGTGCCCCGACCGGCACTAGAACCCGGTGTGCCAGTGCCGCAAGGCGGAGGATTAGCCTATTGAGCCACAGCGCCGGCCATCATGCAGTATTTATTTTCCTATATCTAGCTTAGTTCACCTAACATTCACCCAGGTTCATTTATGTTGTCCCAAATGGCAGGACTTCTTGTTTTTTAAGACTGAGTAACATTCTATTACATATGAATATATCTTATTTGCTGTGTCCACTCATCTGTTGATGGACATTGAGGTTGTTTCCATATCTTAGCCATTGTGGAAAATGCTGCAGTGAATGTGGGAGTGCAGATGTCTCTTTGAGGTTGTGGTTTTGGGTATAAATTCAGAAGTATTGCTGAATCATATGGTAGCGTCATTTTTAATTTTCTAAGGAACTTCCACTATTTTCTTTCTTTCTCTCTCTCTCTCTTTTTTTTTTTTTTAAGATTTATTTATTTATTTGAGAAGCAGAGAGAGAGAGGTCTTCTCTCCTCTGGTTCACTCCCTAGATGGCCACAATGGCCTGCAACAGCCGGAGTTGTGCCAATCTGAAGCCAGGAGCCAGGAGCTTCTTCTGGGTCTCCCACGCAGTTGCAGGGGCCCAAGGACTTTGGCCATCTTCTATTGCTTTCCCAGGCCATAGCAAATAACTGGATCAGAAGTGGAGCGGGGGCGAAGCTGTGGCATAGCGGGTAAAGCCACCATCTGCAGTGGGCACTGGTTCGAGACCCAGCTGCTCCACTTCTGATCCAACTGCACCCACGTGGGAAACCCAGAAGAAGTTCCTGACTCCTGACTTCAAATCGGCCCAGCTCTGCCTGTTGCAGTCATCTGGGGAGTGAACCAGCAGATGGAAGATCTCTCTCTTTCTGCCTCTGCCTCTCTATAACTTTCAAATAAATAAATAAATCTTAAAAAAAAAAAAGAAGAAGAAGAAGTGGAGCATCCAGGACTCGAACCTGCGCCCATTTGGGATGCCAGCACTGCAGGCGGCAGCTTTACCTGCTATGCCATAGCACCGGGCCCTTCACTACTATTTTCAATATGGCTGTACCAAGGGCTTGTTTACTAATTACCAGTAATGAGAAGAAATATCACATAAACCGCTTACTTATATTTCTTTTCTTGTTTCCTTGATTTTGTTTTTGCACCCCTTGTACTGGTATTCTGCATTGAACAAAACAGCCTTCATTGAACTTAAAATCAAATGGGGAAGACTGGCTATGAGGAATATAAATTCTGCAGAAGAGAATATCAAGTACAATGGAAACACGTAACAGGAATCCATTCTAGTCTCTTGAGGAACGTTTCCCTGAAGGAACTGGCAGATGGGAGCTGGGTGAGATTGGTGGGAGAGATAATCAGGGAAAAGTACTCTAAGAAAGGAGGTGATATAGTTTTCTATAGTTTTCTCTAATTGTGACTAAACTTGTCTTGAGAATGATGGTTCTACTATTTAATATACTAATTTTCAACTGTGTGATTAAACTTACTGTATTTTATCATCCTAAGACTAATTTTTTGTTTACATTTCAACATTTCTGAAATGGGGATATATCTTATTATCGATGATTTGTCACAATTAAGTTGACGGGTTTCTTTTTTTTTTTTTTGGTTGACAGAGAGAGAGAAAGGTCTTCCCTCTGTTGGTTCATCCCCTAAATGGCCACTATGACTGGTGCTGCGCTGATCTGAAGCCAGGAGCCAGGTGCTTCCTCCTGGTCTCCCGTGCAGGTGCAGGGCCCAAGCACTTGGGCCATCCTCCACTGCCTTCCCAGGTCACAGCAGAGAGCTGGACTGGAAGAGGAGCAACCGGAACTAGAACTCAGCACCCATATGGGATGCCGGTGCCGTAGGTGGAGGATTAGCCAAGTGAGCCACGGCGCCGGCCCCGATGGGTTCCATTTTGAAAGATATATAAAATACTGCTGCATCTTACATCAGTAGCATCTAGGTTTGATGAAATGCCAAATATTTCTTTAGTTTAGCCTGCCTTCAAGCCAAACTAACTGCATTTTGTTATTGTAATACACACATTTGAAGAGCATCGCAGTGAATCTGATATTTATTAATTTTATCTCCATTAAGATATTTTTATTTAGCATTTACTATATACAAGAAAGAATGCTAGGCATTTTACATAAATTATTGCACCACCACTGTGTGAGTTAGATGATACCCTCAGCAGAAGTTTAGAGACGAAGCCACTTGTCCAAAATCACATGGTTGGCAGTTAAATGGTAGAGGTCAACTTCTCTGACTCAAACTTACGCACTTAATATTCATAGCTCTGTACTGTATCACTTAAGAAGACTCCTGGCAGGCAATCTCGGAATCTCAGTCTTAAAACAATTTTTTTTTCCTTACTTTCTTGTGCTTTTCAATAAAAAGTAGCTTTCTATAAAATATTCATTGCCCATTTTGCTTCTGGCAAAGAGTGGTCGTCATGTATAAATGATTACAGAATTTAGTTTTTCTAATTTATCTGTGCTTAAGAGTCAGAAGCTTATACTGAATTTGTTTTCTCTGCAAGGAAAACAGACTTCCAGTAAATAATTTATTAATCACAATATTAGCATTACTATTTTTGTTTGCCTTGAGTTCATTTATAAGCTTACTAAGATTAAGAAATAACTTAATTTTATAATATTCAAATTAGTCCTTTCAGAAGTAGATCAAAGCAGAATATTTTGTGGGGGGTTGGAATGAGTTATCAGCTGATTCACACAAGGACTTTATCAACATGTGGTCAAGCAAGGCCAACTAAAGGTGACTGGGGCAGGCTTACTCAGGCAGTCTGTCCTCACATTAGGAAAGCAGTATATAGGGACCTGCTTGCTATTTGTGATGCTGGCATCTCACACTGGAGTACGGATTCAAGCCCCAGCTACTCTGCTTCCAATCCAGCTTCCTGCTAATGCACCTGAGGAAGCAGCCGGAAGATGGCCCACATCCTTGGGCCTCTGCCACCAATGCAGGACACTAGGATGGAGTTTCTGGCTCCTAGCTTCAGCCTGGCCCAGACCTGGCTGTTTTGGCCATTTGGGGAGTATACAAGCAGTTGGAAAATCTTTCTCTCTATTACTCTGCCTATTTTTAAAATAAATCTTTAAAAAAGAAAGGCAGAAAAACAGTATAATGGCAGTAAGGAACTCGGTGACAGCCTTCATCAAATCTTTTTCTTGATTCACACCATTTCAGTGTGATTGAGTGTGCCTTTTTTTTTTTTAAGATTTACTTATTTATTTGAAAGGCAGAGTTACAGAGAGGCAGAGAGAGAGGTCTTCCATCCATTGGTTCACTCCACAAATGGCCGTAATGACTGGAGCTGTGCCAATCCAGAGCCAGGAGCTTCTAGGTCTGTCCACTCCGGCTCAGGGGCACAAGGACTTGGGCCATCTTCCACTGCTTTCCCAGGCCATAGCAGAGAGCTGGATAGGAAGTGGAGCAGCTGGTGCCGCTATGGGATGCCAACACTGCAGGCAGTAGCTTTACCCGCTATGCCACAGCACCAGCTCCTGAGTGTGCCTTTTATATTTTGGTACATAGTTGTTCTCTTGAAATCACACTTTACTATTGCCCTGGAGAATTCCTTCTTGCTTCTGTAACAATATTTCTTTGCTTTTCTACACCTTTTCTTTTTCTTTTTTTAAAGATTTTATTTATTTATTTGAGAAGTAGAGTTACAGACAGTGAGAGGGAGAGACAGAGAGAAATGTCTTCCATCCGTTGGTTCACTCCCCAAATGGCTGCAACGGCCAGAGCTGTGCTGATCCAAAGTCAGGAGCCAGGAGCTTCCTCCAGTCTCCCACATCTATGCAGGGGCCCAAGGACTTGAGCCATTTTCTGACTGTTTCCCAGGCCATAGCAGAGAGCTGGATTGGAAGAGGAGCATCCGGGACTAGAACCAGCACCCATATGGGATGCCAGCACCGCAGGCAAAGGATTAACCTACTGTATACCGCGCCGGCCCCCTTATTTTTCTTAATTTTCAGAATCTTCATGAGAAAAAAGTTCAAATTTTTTTGCAACGTACATATTGGAAAATTATATCAACAAATTCCAAAATTGCAATGTACATATTGGAAAAGATTATCATATCAACAAATTCCTTTCTCAGAACATAAGTATCCAGATTTACGAAAAGGGTGAAGAAATAGCAGCTTTTCTGCAGTGTGGATCTAGTGAGGGGATCTAGGACTCTACCTGCTTTTCAAACTACTTTTCTCTTTAGTTTTCTGCACCACCCCCATCTTTTCCCCACCAGTTTCAGAGGTACCTAGTACTGCCCCTTGTGCCATTTTAGGGTTCTGTAGTATACTTGGTCCTTACCTTTCCCAACACAGCTAGCATGTGGTACCATTCTCGAGGGTCCGATTTGTCAGTTACAACTTTTCCTAGTTAACGTTCTAAATTCCAAAACATTGATATATTTACTATTCTGTTCTCCCCTCTTTCCATGTTTATGCCTCCTTTTTTCTTTTGTGAGAAGGTCATGTTTCATCTGCCGTCTTAATCTAGAATCTGTTCTTAACGGGCAAGGGTTTGTTTCATCTCTAAATTCTAACTCAGAAAAAAAAAATCTGTGATACAATAGATACTTAGTAAAGTTTAAGTGAGTCTTATTTTATTAGTTATCTATCGCTACATTTCAAATTGCCCCCAAACTTAATGATTGAAAACAATAAACACTGTCTGACACAGTTTCTTTGAGTTAGGAATTTACAAGAGGCTTATCTGGCTGGTTCTGATTCAGGGCCCCTCGTGAGCATTCGTTCATCTGGAGGCTTACTGGGGCTGGGAAGACCCGCTTGCAGAATGCTTGCAGAACAATCCAGTCAATTGTTAGCAAGTTAATTCTGGAGACCTCAGTTGTCTGTTACAGTAGGACCTTCCATAGGACTGAGTGTCTTCACAGCCTTACGGCTGGCTTCTCCCGAGCAAGTAATCGATGCGAGAGCAAGACAAGAGCTGCAATACGATTAAGACCTAGCAGTGAAAGTTACATTCTGCCATTTTCACAGTGCTCCTCTAGCTGCACTGATCCGGTATGTTCATGTGAGAAGGAACTATACAAAGCTGTAAATCCTTTAAGTCAAGACTCCTTGGGGCCCATCCTAAAAGCTGGCTACTATTGCAGTTCTATCTTAAGCTAACTAGAAAAAGAAGAGCAAGTTAAGCACAAAGTAGAAGATAAATACTAAAGATCAGAGCAAAATTATTAATCAAACAGTACAGAAAATCAGTGAAGCCACTTGTTGCTTAAGAGTAATTAATAAGGGGCCAACGCCAGGTTCTAGTCCTGAATGCTCCTCTTCCAGTCCAGCTCTCTGCTGAAGGCAGTGGAGGATGGTCCAAGTGCTTGGGCCCCTGCACCCACATAGGAGACCAGGAGGAAGCACCTGGCTCCTGGCTTCAGATCGGCGTAGCTCCAGCCGTAGCAGCCATTTGGGGGGTGAACCAATGGAGGGAAGACCTTTCTCTCTGTCTCTCTATCTCAATGTCTATCTGTCAAATAAATTTAAAAAAAAAAAAGAGTAATTAATAAAATAAACTCTAGAAAAAAGCAGTACCAGTATCAGGGGAAAAAAGAGGGGTATCACTAAAGGTCTTTCAGAATTAAAAAGTTAACAAGGAAGGGGCAGGCGTGGTAGCACAGCAGACTAAGCTGCCACTTGGGATGTGGCCATACTATATATCAGTGCTGATTTGAGGCCTGTCTACTGCACTTCCCATCCAGCTTCCTGCTAATGCATCTTCAGGTATTTGGGTCCCTGCCACCCACATGGAAGGCCCTGATGGAGTTCCAGGCTCCTGACTTTGGCCTGACCCAACCCTGGCTGTTGGGGAAATTCCGGGAGTGAAACAGCAGATAGAAGATCTCCTTCTCTGTCACTCTGCCTTTCAAGTAAATGAAAATAAACATTTTAAAACACACTAATAAGGCAATGTGATGAACAGCTTATACCAAATAATTTGATATCTTAGGTTAAACAAATTCCTTGACAAGGACAACTTTACTAAAATTGACTCTAGTATAGTCTAAGTAACCCAGTTGCAAAGAAATTGAATCATAATTTCTCATAAAGACAACTCCAGTCCCAAATTACTTCACTGGTAAATTTTATCTAACATTTAAGAACAAAATAATACTAGCCTTTCACGAATTCTTTGATAAAATAGAAGACTTCCAAAAACTCATTTTTGAAGCTAGAACACTAGAAATATCTGACATAGAATCCGCTCAACACATCAGAAGATCATTTGACACATTTAATTCCCTTGATAAATATTTACAGCCAGCTAGGAATAAAAGGGAACTTCTTCAGCTTACAAACAAATCTGTGAAAAAATACAGGCTTATGTTTCATTTATATGGTTAAAAGATTAAACAGTTTCAGCCAAAGATGAACAAAAAGGCAATGATGTTGCTGTCATTAATTATATCCAGTATTATACTGGCAGCTTCAATCACTGGTGAGCAAGAAAAAGAAAAGACATAATATTGTGAAGGAAGAAATAAAACCGCAGAAGCCCATATCAAAAAAAAATCCTGGGCCGGCGCCGCGGCTCACTAGGCTAATCCTCCGCCTTGCGGCGCCGGCACACCGGGTTCTAGTCCCGGTCAGGGCACCGATCCTGTCCCGGTTGCCCCTCTTCCAGGCCAGCTCTCTGCTGTGGCCAGGGAGTGCAGTGGAGGATGGCCCAAGTCCTTGGGCCCTGCACCCCATGGGAGACCAGGAGAAGCCCCTGGCTCCTGCCATCGGATCAGCGCGGTGCGCCGGCCGCAGCGCGCTACCGCGGCGGCCATTGGAGGGTGAACCAACGGCAAAAGGAAGATCTTTCTCTCTGTCTCTCTCTCACTGTCCACGCTGCCTGTCAAAAAAAAAAAAAAAAAATCCTATGAGAATTAGATTAAGTTAGCACAATGACAATATACGTGTTGCATATACAAAAGTGAATACTAGCAAAAAAATGAATACTAGCAATATAACAAATTCAGTATTTGGAAAAATGAGGAGAAACTAAGGACTGTTTATGATAACATCAAAACATGTAATATTTAGGAATAAATTCAAGGAAAGATGTCCAAGGCCCCTATGTTAAAGACTACAAAGCATTATTGAGAAAGATATAAAGAGGCATATCATGTTCTTGAATCAGAAGACTCAAATTCTTAAGATGTCATTCTCCCAAAATTGATTTATAAACAATATAATTGATCCATAAACTTGGTAATCTCAATGCAATTGAAACCCTGTGCAACTTTTTAAAAATGTAATTTCTGGGCATGTGGCCTGTTAAGGTGGTGGTTGGGGTGCCTGCATCCCATATCAGAGTGGCTGGTTAGAGTCCTGCCTCTGCTTCTAATCCAGTTCCTGCTAATGCACATCTTGGGAGGCAGCAAGTGATGATGACTCAAGTACTTGGGTCCCTTCCACTCACGTGAGAGACCTGGATTTGGTTCTGGGCTCCTGGGACATTTGGAGAATGAACCCACAGATGGAAATCCCCCCCTCTATATACATGCATGAATTTCTCTGTATCTCTGTGTCTCTGCTTTTCAAACTTTTAAAAAATATCAAAAGGCATGACATCTCTGAGAAAACATTTTTTGTAAAATATATATCTGAGCAAAAAGACTTATATTCCAAACTCATATATGAAAAAACACATAAGATAATGGAAAAAATAGTGATTCAACACAGATTCTTCAGAAAAGATAAGTGAATGGCCAGTGAGCACTTGAGAATATGATAAATATCATTAGACCTATAGGAAATACAAGTAAGCACAAAGAGATGCATCTTCATACCCACTAGATTGGCTAAAAGGCTGGCAAGACCATGTGTTGACAAGGACTTGGAGCAACTAGAAATAGAGTATGAAATGGTACAACTACTTTGAAAAATACTTAGTCAGTTTCTCTTCCCGTGTGACCCACAATTATGTCCCTAAGTCTTTATTTACCCAAGAGAAATGAGAATTTATGTTTATACCTAGATTTGTACATGTATGTTTCCATGTTCATAATAGCTAGAACTGGAAACTCCGAAGTGCCAACAAGAGCAGAACATCCAAATGAGAAACCAAGTGTAATCTCACTCAACGGAATGCTGCCCAGCAATTGAAAAGAACAATCTATGGGTAGATTAAGTCACATCCCATATCAGAGTGCCTGGCTCCAGTCCAGGCTACATCCTCTTCTGATTCAGCTTCCTGCTAATATGCATACGGGGGAGTGAGCCAGCAGACTTTATATTTTTTATTATATATATTTTATTATATATTATATACACATGCATTTCAATAAAAATTTTTAAATAGTCTATTAATTCATACAGTATGGATGAAACTCAACTAATTAACGTGTAGAAGCAGCCAAACACAAAGTGGCCTGTGTGGTATAATTCCATTTTATATGAAATTCTGGAATCAGTTAATCTATTATGAAAGGACACAGATAAGTGGGTTACCTGGAGTGCTTGTGAAAGGAACTCATATGAAGTGACAGGAAAGCACAGAAATTTTGCAATGCTCTGTCAAAATCATTCAACTTTATACTTAAAATTATTTTGGGCCGGCGCCGCGGCTCAATAGGCTAATCCTCTGCCTGCGGCGCTGGCACCCCGGGTTCTAGTCCCGGTTGGGGCGCCGGATTCTGTCCTGGTTGCTCCTCTTCCAGTCCAGCTCTCTGCTGTGGCCCAGAAGTGCAGTGGAGGATGGCCAAATCCTTGGGCCCTACACCCGCATGGGTCACCAGGAGAGGCACCTGGCTCCTGGCTTCGGATCAGCGCTTTGCACTGGCCATAGCGCGCCAGCCGCAGCGGCCATTAGGGGGTGAACCAGCGGAAAAAGGAAGACCTTTCTCTCTGTCTCTCACTGTCCACTCTGCCTGTCAAAAATTTAAAAAAAAAATTATTTTGTTATATGAAGTTATATTTCAGAATTGTTTCAAAAATATATCTCTACACACTCACCAGAAAGGCTGTAATTCAGTTCTGACAATACTAACAAATGGTGAGAATTTGACATAACAGTGACTCTTACACATTGCTTGTAAGTGGGTTAGTTGTTAAAACCACTATGGAAGAATCTGGTGTTACCTAAGAAAGTTAGAGTTACCTGCCCCTCGTGATCCATCAATTCCACTCCCAGATGCAGTCTGTTTTACTAGAGAAATTTGTGTGTGTGCACATCAAAAAGACATCTATGCGTGTTGTAGCATTATTCACAATAACCAAAGAAAGGTACCAACACAAAGGTCTCTAGGATATTTCTTCAACAGTTGTGCATCAGTGAAAGTGAAGAAACTAGTTACATTTAATTAATACAGATGAGTTAGAAGCACTCTTCAGGGAAAGTCTCGAAAAGATTACACCTTTATGTTTCCAGTTACATGAAATATGAGAACTAGGAAAATTAGGATATGTGTTTGTTGTAAATCTGTAAAGAAAAGGAAAGGATTACCTTAGAAGTCAGAATTTTGGTTCCCTTTAAAGGAGAAAGAGCTGGGAAGGGGCTAGCAAAAAGGCTTCTAGGGTTCTGGCAATATTTAGTCCCTGATCTGAGTGATGATTACATGGATATTCACTTTATAGTAACTTCTTAAGTGGCAGATTTCTATTTTATGCATTTTGATAAACATATGACTTTTTACATGAAAATACAACAAGCAATCCTTTATCAATATTTCCTGAGTATTTTGTTGTACAAGATGATGTAGGAAATAGAGATGTTTATTGAGACCCCCAAAGCAGATAAAGTGCTTACTAATTATTACCATAAAAAATCATTTTTGGGGCCAGTGCTGTGGTGTAGTGGGCTAAGCCTCCACCTGTGGCGCCAGCATGCCATATGGGCATGGTTCCTGTCCCAGCTGTTCCTCTTCCAATCTGGCTCTCTGCTAATGGCCTGGGAAAGCATTGGAAGATGACCCAAGTGCTTGGGCCTCTGCACCTGCATGGGAGACCCAGAAGAAGCTCCTGTCTTTGGATCAGCTCAGTTTAGGTCATTGTGGCCATTTGGGGAGTGAACCAGAAGATGGAGGGCCTTTCTCTCTGGCTCTTCCTCTCTGTCTGGAACTCTGCCTCTCAAATAAATAAATAAAGTCTTTTTTAAAAACTCATTATGTGGGGGCTGGCACCGTGGCTCACTTGGCTAATCCTCTGCCTGTGGCACTGGCACCCCGGGTTCTAGTCCCAGTTGGGGCGCCGGGTACTAATCCCGGTTGCTCTTCTAGTCCAGCTCTCTGGGAGGGCAGCGGAGGATGGCTCAAGTGCTAGGGTCCCTGCACCCGCATGGGAGACTGGGAGATGCAGGGTCTTAGTCCACCCAAACGAGGATGGACTGGGTCCGAAGAAAGGTAAGTGCACCGCTCGCTTGCCGTTCCCCAGCCTCCGATCCCGGAGACAATCAGACACAGCAGGGAGTCAAGTCAAGCAATCAAGAACTCGGTTTATTGCACGTGTAGCAAAGCTTTATAAAGCACAAGGCCGCAGGATTACTGGGGCAGGGCATAAGGACCAACCAATTACTTAAAAGGTCATTTTACAGGGTGACTTTTTACAGGACCAGCCACATGTCTGTACACTCATCATCAGTTGTCACTTTCCCTGATGCTGCATGGCCAATCAGCTTTGGTGGTAAACGCCTTTGGGTACCGCCCACCTTACTTCCTTTGGGCGCCATCTTTGAATTGCCATGTGTGCCTAATTTCCCCACAGGGAGGAAGTACCCGGCTCCTGGCTTTGGATGGGCACAGCGCCGGCCGTAGCAGCCATTAGGGGAGTGAACCAACGGAAGGAAGACCTTTCTCTCTGTCTCTCACTGTCTAACTCTGCCTGGCAAAAAATATATTAAAAAAAATCATTATGTGGGGCTAACACTGTGACACAGCAGGTTAAGCCTCTATAGAGCAGCCCATATGAGCACCAGTTTAAGTCCTGGATGCTCCATTTCCAATCCAGCTCCCTTCTGTTGCACCTGGGAAAGCAGTGGAAGATGGCCCAGGTGCTTAGGTTCCTGCCACTACATGGGAGTTGTAGATGGATTTCCAGGCTCCTGGCTTCAGCCAGTTAAGGCGATTTGGGAGTGAACCTGTGGATGGAAGATTTTCTCGTTCTCACTCCCTCTCCTCTGTAACTCTGCCTTTCGAACAAATATATCTTTTTGGGGCCAGCACAGTGCTGCAGTGGGTTAAGCCACCACCTGTGGCACCAGCATCTTATATGGGCACTGATTTGTGTCCCAGCTGCTCCATTTCCAATCCAGCTCCCTGCTAATGCACCTGGGAAAGCAGAATATGGCCCAAGTCTTGGGCCCTTGCATCCACGTGGGAGACCGAGAAGATGCTCCTGGCTCCTGGCTCTGGCTCTGCCCAGTTCCAGCTATTGCAGCCATTTGGGGGAGTGACCTAGTGGATGGAAGATCTCTCTCTCTCTCTCTGCTTCACCCTCTCTCTCTGTAACTCTGCTTTTCAAATAAATCTTTTTTTAAAGGTAAAATTAATTTTAACAATTAACAATTGTAGAATTAATGTATTTTAATACAAAAAGTTTTTGAAACCCATGTATACAGAGTCCTCAAAAGTTCATGGAAAATGTGTATTATGAAAAAACTGTGCATGAATTTCAAAATTATTGTACCAATATAAACATCTTTTTGTTTGCTTGCTTATTTGAGAGGCAGACAGATACACATGGAGAGCTCCCATTCACTGGTTCACTCCCACAATACCAGCAGTGGCTGAGACTAGTCCGGGCTGAGGCTGGGAATAGAGAACTCAATCCAGGCCTCCTGCATGAGTGGCAAGAACCCAGTTACTTGAGTCATCATGGCCACCAACCAGGATGTATATTAACAAAGTTGCAGTCAAGAGACAGAGCAGGCAGGCATTAAATAGAGGCACCCTAATATTGGATGCAGATGTCCCAATAGTACCTTAACCACTAGGACAAATTTCCATACCGTCACTCTTTTTGAGGTGCTCTTGTATATATTTTCTTAATTATGAATAAGATGATTAGTGAAGTATTACAATTTTTTGGAATTTAGATGTTCCCTTCTATGAAATGTCTGCTTATGTCTGTTGCTTTAAAAAAAAAAAAAAGATTATTTATTTATTTGAATGGCAGAGATAGAGATCTTCTGTCTGATGGTTCACTCCTCAGATGGTTGAAACAGCCAGGACTGGGCCAGGCCTAAGCCAAAAATTTGGACCTCCATTTGGGTCTCCCACAAGGATGGCAGGGGCCCAGTCCCAGCCTTTAGGCCATTTTCTGCTGCTTTCCCAGTTGCATTAGTAGGGAGCTGCATTGGAAGTGGAGCAGCCAGGACTCAAACCAGCACTCACAAGACAGCAGCTTATCCTGTTATGGCACAATGCCAGCCCTCCCACCATTGCCATTATTTATTGTTTTATCTTGATTTGTAGGAACTCTTTGCATATGCTAGATACTAATTATTTGTTATAAATATTGTACATGCCTTCTAATGCATGGGTTTTTTTTAAAGTTTTCTTTATGGCATATTTTTCTCTTTTTGTATCTTAAGAAATTCTCTTTACCTCTAATATCAAATTCTACATTTTCTAATATTTGTTTTCCTTTGTATATTTAGTTCTCTGAATAGGGATTTGCTTCTGTTTATGCTGTAAGGTAGACTTTCAAGTTGATTGTGGTTACCTGTATTTCTCTCCCCATAGTCCCTTGGTTTGAATGTTATTGGAACAAATCTTGATGGATGATAGGATACATGTTATTTAAGAATTATCTTGGCTATTTTTGTTTCATTGCTTCTTCATTTTTATTTATAGTGTCAGCTTCTTAAATTCCAGGGGGTGAGAGGGTTACCTCCTCTTAGTATTTTGACTGAAATTGCTTAGAATTTGCAGATTATTTTGGGTATAGTTTATATTAATAGGATGTACTCCATTTATTTAGATCTTCTATAATATTTTTCTTTTTTCCTTTTTTAATATAATATATTTCAATGATTAAATACCTGTTACTTCTATAGTCTTGGGCATCTTTTGCCTTTTTTTTTTTTTTTTTTTTTGACAGGCAGAGTGGATAGTGAGAGAGGGAGACAGAGAGAAAGGTCTTCCTTTTTGCCGTTGGTTCACCCTCCAATGGCCGCTGCGGCCAGCGCATCATGCTGATCCGAAGCCAGGAGCCAGGTGCTTTTTCCTGGTCTCCCATGCGGGTGCAGGGCCCAAGCACTTGGGCCATCCTCCACTGCCTTCCCGGGCCAAAGCAGAGAGCTGGCCTGGAAGAGGGGCAACCGGGATAGAATCCGGTGCCCAGACCGGGACTAGAACCCGGTGTGCCAGTGCCGCAAGGCGGAGTATTAGCCTTTTAAGCCACGGCGCCAGCCAAGTTTCTTCCAAGTGCCTTATATTTTTTTATTCTGATTGCAAGTGATATCTTCTTTTTTTTTTTAAAGAGTCACAGAGAGGCAGAGAGAAAGAGAGAGAGAGGTCTTCCATCCTTTGCTTCACTCCCCAAATGGCCACAATGGCTGGAGCTGTCCCGATTAGGAGCCAGGAGCTTCTTCCTGGTCTCTCACACAGGTACAGGGGCCCAAGGACTTGGGCCATCTTCTGCTTTCCTAGGCCATAGCAGAGAGCTGGATCAGAAATGGAACAGCCAGCAGCTTTACCTGCTACACCACAGTGCTGGCCCCTCCACTACTATTTTCAGTATGGCCATACTAAGAGCTTTCTAAGAGTAAGATGTCCAGCATACTATTACAATTGTATCAATCTTTCTTTGTCAGTTAGTTAAAAAACACAGCTTATTGTCTGTTTTAGATGTATTTATCATTGTATTCACCAGTGATTTTTTTTAACATGGAATAGCTATCAGTATGTGTTTAAGAAATGAGTGATGGGGGGCTGACACTGTTGCAAAGCGGGTAAAGCCGCTGCCTGCAGTGCTGGCATCCCATATGGGCGCTGATTCGAGTGCCTGTTGCTCCACCTCTGATGCAGCTATCTGCTGTGGCCTGGGAAAGCAGTACAAGATGGCCCAAGTCCTTGGGACCTTGCACCCAAATGGGAGACTCAGAAGAAGCTCCTGGCTGCTGGCTTCAGATCTGTGCAGCTCCCGCCGTTGCGGCCATTTGGGGAGTGAACCAGCAGATGGAAGACCTCTCTCTCTCTGTCTCTCTCTCTCTCTGTCTCTCTCTCTCTCTGTCTCTCTCTCTCTCTCTGCTTCTCCTTCTCTCTCTGTGTAACTCCAACTTTCTTTCCTTTTTTTTTTTTTTGACAGGCAGAGTTAGACAGTGAAAGAGAGACAGAGAGAAAGGTCTTCCTTTTTCCCTTGGTTCACCCCCCAAGTGGCTGCTATGACCGGTGCGTTGCGCCGATCTGAAGCCAGGAGCCAGGTGCTTCCTCCTGGTCTCCCATGCGGGTGCAGGGCCCAAGCACTAGGGCCATCCTCCACTGCAATCCCGGGCCACAGCAGAGAGCTGGACTGGAAGAGGAGCAACCGGGACAGAATCCAGTGCCCCAACCGGGACTAGAACCCGGGGTGCCAGCACCGCAGGCGGAGGATTAGCCTACTGAGCCATGGCGCCGGCCTTAACTCCAACTTTCAAATAAATAAATAAATCTTAAAAAAAAAACAAAGAAATGAGTGATGATGATCTATTAACTGTTAGTGGAAGTTTTGGTTTTTTTTTGTTTGTTTGTTTTTTAAGATTTGTTTGTTTATTTGAAAGGTAGAGGAGAGGCAGAAACAGATCTTCCATCTGCTTGGTCACTCCCCAAATGGGGCAACGGCCCGGGCTGTGCCAGGCCAAAGCCAGGAGCTTCTTCTGGGTCTCCTACATGTGTGCAGGGCCCCAAGTACTTGGGCCATTCTCTGCTGCTTTCCCAGGTGCATTAGCAGGGAGCTGGATCGGAAGTGGAGCAGCCAGGACTCAGCCAGTGCCCATATGGGATGCTGGCACTGCAGGCTGGGCTTAAATCATTGTGCCACAGCACCGGCCCTTAGTGGAAATTTCTTAAACTTCCCAAACCCAACAAATCATACTGATTGTTAGAAAACCACCAACTGTTGCTCAGTAACATTTAGAAGATATTCCTTAATATCACTACTATAGCTTGGTTTAGCACCAACAACATTTAGTACCATTGTCTTCTCAAATAATTACAAGGCAAGAAAAACTCCCATTAGAATAGATAAACATGGGGCCCCACACTGTGGCAATACATATGGGCTTGGTTTAAGTCCCAGCTGCTCCTATTCTGATCTGGTCCAAGATGGACCAAGTGTTTGGGCCCATGTACCCACGTGGGCAACCAGGAAGAAGCTCCTGGCTCCTGGCTTCAGAATTGGCCCAGCTCTGGCCATTGTAGCCATTTGGGGAGTGAACCAATGGATCAAAGACCTCTCTGTCTCTCCCTCCCTCTGTCTGTAACTCTAACTCTCAATAATAATAATAATCTTAAAAAAAGGATAAACAGTCTGAAGTGGCATAGAAAGCCTTTTTAAGAAATAATACTGGGGTGGTGCGGTAAAAAAAAAAAAAAAAAAAAGGAAAGAAAGAAAGAAAAAGAAATAATATCTAGGGGCCGGCGCCATGGCACAGTAGGTTAATCCTCCGCCTGCAGCGCCAGCATGCCGGCATCTCATATGGACACCGGTTCTAGTCCTGGCTGCTCCTCTTCCAGTCCAGCTCTCTGCTGTGGCCTGGGAAAGCAGTAGAAGATGGCCCAAATGCTTGGGCTCCTGCACCCACATGGGAAACCAGGAAGAAGCACCTGGCTCCTGGCTTGGGATCGGCACAACTACGGCTGTTGCGGCCATTTGGGGAGTGAACCAGTGGAAGGAAGCCCTTTCTCTCTGTCTCTCCCTCTCACTGTCTGTAACTCTACCTCTCAAATAAATAAGTAAAATCTTAAAAAAAAAAAAAAAAAAAAAAAGAATACCTAACCTTCTCATCTGGGGTGATTCAGTTATCTTTTTTTTTTTGACAGACAGAATTAGAGAGAGACAGAGAGAAAGGTCTTCCTTTTTCCCTTGGTTCACCCCCCAAGTGGCCGCTACAGCCAGCGTGCTGCGGCCGGTGCACCGTGCCGATCCGAAGCTAGGAGCCAGGTGCTTCCTCCTGGTCTCCCATGCAGGTGTAGGGCCCAAGCGCTTGGGCCATCCTCCACTGTCTCCCTGGCCACAGCAGAGAGCTGGACTGGAAGAGGAGCAACTAGGACAGAATCTGGCGCCTCAACCGGAACTAGAACCTGGGGTGCCGGCGCCGCAGGCAGAGGATTAGCCTAGTGAGCCGCGGTGACGGCCGATTCATTTACTTATGATGAAAGAAGGACCGTAATAGCTGTAATATTTAGCCTTTGTGTTCCTTTGCTTCAGAGATCAAATTAAAACTTTAAATTTTGCAGTTAAAATATGTTAAGGATATATTTGTCTATAATTGATATGTTAATATATGAAATTTATGATGTTTATTATGTATGAAAACAAATATATATATATCTTTATATATGTAAGTGTATGTATATAAATGTATGTAAGGGGTCAATTTAACTCTTAGCTAGTTAATTGTCGTGAAGCCTAAAATGAAATTTTTGAATCTTTTACTAAGACATTAATTTGTACTGTTTGTGTTTTTCTTCTTAGTTTCTGCCACTGCCTTCTACAAAGCACAACCTGTAATTCAGTTCATGTGTGAAGTTCTTGACATTCATAATATTGATGAACAACCAAGACCTCTGACTGATTCTCATCGGGTAAAATTCACCAAAGAGATAAAAGGTGAATTAATTAACATTTAGAACAATTTAACTATAAAATGCATGGATAGTATAACTTTTTATTGAAATGTTTTTCTGTAATTAAAATCTATGTAACTTCTCCAGTAAAAATACAGATAATTACATACATTAAATTTATCAACAAATTCATTATTATCACATCTTAGGTAGTATTTGAATGAAAGATATGCCAATGAAATCAATATCATTACCAGTAATTTTTTGTTAATATTTTCCCTTACCAGCTGAAGGGAAAATGCATCTATAATTCTGTTAAAAATAGGAAGCTTATTTTGTAAGAATATTATTACTTTATAACTAGACTCAATGTTTGAACATATTCTAGCATAATGATTTCCTTATTTTTCTAAAATGATAGGCTTATTTATTCCTTTGAAAATTTATGAATATGAGATAGCCTGCTTAATGTGGTATTGTACAGTTGTGATAGCTATTTAATTGATGTACATTATAA
The DNA here is from genome assembly GCF_033115175.1 of Lepus europaeus. Taxonomy (NCBI): domain Eukaryota; kingdom Metazoa; phylum Chordata; class Mammalia; order Lagomorpha; family Leporidae; genus Lepus; species Lepus europaeus. The sequence goes on from NC_084831.1 coordinate 28,079,638, forward strand.
AATTGATCATTGATACCTGTTTTTTAGTAGCTAAATTTATTTAGTGGTGCCGCATCATATGTACATTTAACTCATGTAAATTCATTTCCGTATAGTTTCCCAAAAAGAAAATAAATAATTTTGACAGTATTCTAAAATTTATTTTTTACATATGGTTACTTTTTTATATCAATCTATATTTCTCTACAATTTTGATATACATGTACAGTTTTATGTCCAAACTGATATATACTATACTTTACCTGCAATTTACTGGATTTTTAAAGAATAATCTTTGATGATGTGCAATTCTTGTCTTGTTAATGATTTTAGAATCCAATCCTCATGTAAGATGTGACTCCACTATATTTAGTTTATTATTTAAATATGAAGAGAAATTAGATATTCTCTAATCAGGATGAATAGTCTAAAACCTGTTTAAATATTAGATATTAAATATACTTGCTGTTTTTATTTTAAGATTTGACCTATTTATTGCAGAAAATTTTCAGCTTGTGGTTTGATAAAGCATTCAAGTTTGTTCCCTGCACACCTTTCAGTTTCCCGAATCAATTAGAGTAGCTAAATGCATCCTGCTTGCTCCAGTAACCTATTCATTTTTTACCATTCAGTAACAATGAGAGACAATCACTGTAATAAAACATTAAAAGGAAATCCTTCTGTCTTAGAAAGAAGCACCCCGGTTGCCCCTCTTCCAGGCCAGCTCTCTGCTGTGGCCAGGGAGTGCAGTGGAGGATGGCCCAAGTGTTTGGGCTCTGCACCCCATGGGAGACCAGGATAAGCACCTGGCTCCTGCCATCGGAGCAGCGCGGTGCGCCGGCCGCAGCGCGCTACCGCGGCGGCCATTGGAGGGTGAACCAACAGCAAAAGGAAGACCTTTCTCTCTGTCTCTCTCTCTCACTGTCCACTCTGCCTGTCCAAAAAAAATAAATTAAAAAAAAAAAAAAAAAAGAAAGAAGCACCCATTGATCTCAGATTATATAAGTACCAAAATAAGAAACTGTCAATATAATTGTTTTACAATCATATCATTGTCTGTTCATGATCCGTATTAACTGCACAGTTAATTGTCAGGAGGTTAGTGCATTATCTGCCATTATGTATTTGATCACCTATATGCCATGGTATCCAGCAGAGTTGCTGCTTAGTTACCACCTCTGATATCATGAAGTCACTTAACATTATTTTGCGGTAACTATGCAATCAACTCATATCACCACTCTATCACAGAGAACACGAGATGTACCGAACCAGGGTTCAACTGCTGCCCGAAGAGCATGGACTCGAGCTTAACTTCAGCTGCTCAGGGGCCCAAAGAAATGACTGAAAAAATGACTAGAAAGCATGTTAAAGTTGATGTTATAGTGAAGGTAAAGCCAAGTTTATAGGTTAAATATTTATTAAACCAAAAATATTTTTGGTTGGATGGAGGGTTTGGGGAGGGACTTGGGCAAAGAATTTTAAAGTTTCCACTTTTTTTGCTGGTCCCTGGATTTTGGTCTAATTCTTAGGTCCCTTAAATACCAGATTTGAGGCAGAAAAATCTGGATTTGTTCTGATTAGCTGATGATTTTCTTCTCCATTCAGAGTCCAAAGGACCTTTTTTTAAAAAGGGTTCTTTAACATACATCTTGTACTCCTCACTCAGCAACTGAAGAGTATCAGAGTTTTGTGTTCTGTGCTGTGTATTTGGGTTTTAATTTTTAGCTGGCATGAGGAATTTGATGATATCTCTTAAAACAGAAAGTTTGCTATGATGAATAAGTTTTAGAAATACATTCAAATTCCAGTTGAACTTCCCCTAAATACTTAATAATAACAGTGGGATGATTTTTTTGCCGTTCAATAATTCATGGTAGTTAAACAACAGAAATACTGAGGGGAATATATGGTAAAAGTACTATATTATATAAAAGTACCAATTTATTTTTGGTAAAAGCTTATTCTATAGGCTTGTAGAGGCTTACTAGTATATTTTAATTTGGGAGAAGGCTTAAAAAGAAATTGCTAAGTGGTACAAATAGCAAAAATTTGTTTTAAAATTTTTCTGTTGTGATTTCCCCAAACATATTTGTATATCTTGCTTACTTTGTGTTACTGGTATTTCCTTCTTATAAGACCTTCCCTTGTATTTTCTAGTCTCCTTTATGATATAAGGACATAATATTTTAATTGATCTTAAATTTTTATAAAGATAGTTGTAAAAAAAAAAAAAAACTACTCACTGACTGAATAGGAGCACTTCTCAAGAAAAGCTCATACATACCATTCTAGTACAGGACACTGTGTGTGCTTAATGGCTTGCTTTGTGCTCCTAGAAGAAAATGTTATCTACTAGGAAAGAACCTTTGATATTATAGTTAATAATTAGATAAGATAACTTACGCACTAGCAGGATTTCTCAGATGTGGCACTGCTGACGTTGTGGGCCAGGTAGTTCTTTGCTGGGATGCAGAGTGAGGCTGTTATTTATGCTGTAGGGCACTTAGGAGTACCCTGGCCTCTACTCACTGGATGCCAATAGCATTCCCCCTTCCCCCTGTTGCAGTAATCAAAAATGTCTTCGGACATCTCCACATGTCCCCTAAGGAACAAAGTTGCTCCTAGTAGGAGCACTGTAGGAATCATAAATATAAAACATAGTAATACAAAGAATGATAACCATAAATATTATCAGGGAACTAAAAATTGTCCTCTATTTATCCCTATTTAGAGTCTCACCCATTGGAGTCTAGAACAAACTTTAGAAATGGAGGTGCTTACCTGTGACTAGTAGCCCCTGTGTATCTGATCATTAATCCTTCTCTATTTGATTTAGAATAGTCAATATTGTAAAAGGTCTGTGTCACTATATTATACTTCAATAAAATTGTCACTCACTTTTGTCAAAAGGGCTGGGCTCCAAAACTGCACTTGTGTGGACAAGTATGATAGCCACTAGCCATGTGTGGCTATTTGAATTTGAACTAATTAGGAATCTCAGTTTCTCAGGCGTATTAGCCACATTTCATGTGCTCATTAACATTTAACACCTATTACTAGTAATTACTTTATTAGCACAGATGTGGAACATTCCATCATCTCAGAACTAATTCTGTTTGACAGTACTCCTTAAGCAAATTTATCCCCAGGAATGTCAGCAGATGGTTGAAAGCCCATTTCTTCACTTTCTAGAGCTAGGCTGGGAACCTCAAATTGCTAGAGTCTGTAGATGGACTGCAGAAACTTAGGAACACCTAAATTCGTGTGCTAAACTATGTGCATTTTCTAAGTTATTGTTTTCAGATTTTCAAAAGGGTTAGTGACTCCCTAAGAAAGGGATCCCCTGTTTTAAGAATTATTTTGTTTGCATTTGATTTCCAGTAATCAGTGTTGTCAAAGAACTGTGTCACTATGTTACACTTTTAAGGGCCTGGCCTTTTTTTCTTCCAGCTTTATAAAGCTTTGAAGAGCTTCCTCCTTGAACTTTAGGAAATTCTGATCTTCATTTGGTATGTGATGACTTAGGCCATTTAAATATCACATACTTTGAAGGTTACAAAATACCTTGAGTATTACTGCAACTCCTCTTCCGTTCCTCTTTCCCTCTCCTGGAATAAATACCTGACTTTATTACAATGTTTTTTATTAATGGAAAAATTTTCCCTTGATATATGAACTTTATAAATTTAATGATTCTACTTTTTAATGTATGGAGCTGATGGGGTAGAGGAAAGGTCTATTGTGATTATAACCATTATTAGCAGTATTATAAATAAAACCCTTTGTTCAATTCACATCGTACCACAGATTTTCTCTCTGTTCAGAATTGAATTTTTATAGTAGTGAGCAGGCTTTAGGAGTATACATATTTTACATGAGACAATTCTGTAACTTCTGTTTTTCTTGTTGGGAACAGGTCTGAAGGTTGAAGTGACTCATTGTGGAACAATGAGGCGGAAATACCGTGTTTGTAATGTAACAAGAAGGCCTGCCAGTCATCAAACGTAAGAAAAGATGGTATTTGTCTGAGCAGGGATAGTGAGACGCACCTTGCTCTAAGTGGTGGGTTGGGAGTTTTGCTGGCTCATAATAGGATAAGAGTCATTAATGTTTACCTTGTTTTTTCAGCTTTCCTTTACAGTTAGAAAATGGCCAAACTGTGGAAAGAACTGTAGCGCAGTACTTCAGAGAAAAGTATACTCTTCAGCTGAAGTACCCACACCTTCCCTGTCTGCAAGTGGGGCAGGAGCAGAAGCATACTTACCTGCCCCTAGAAGTAATGCCTTTATGCTGCTTATTAGTAGTCTCTCCTTCCCTATTTTTTGGAGTCTTTCATGATCCATAACTTACCTCATACTTTCACATTTATTTTGTAATATGAACTGTTTGGAAAATTTTATTTTAAATTTTCTGTAATAATATGGAATAAGTTCATTCATAAGCCTGCTACTCTAATGTAATCACCATTAACATTTTGGTATGATAATTGCTGCCTTTTTATCCTGCATATATTTTTCCTCTTTATAATCATTATAAAGAATTTTGTTGGCTACTTTTTTATGATATTGAAAAGCGATTTGATGAAATAAATTTAAAGTTTGTATTTTACATGTAATTGGCATTGAGTGCGAGCTAAAAAATAGATTTGTACATTTAGCATAAAACTTATTTCCTCTTATAGGTCTGTAATATTGTGGCAGGGCAACGGTGTATCAAAAAGCTAACAGACAATCAGACTTCCACTATGATCAAGGCTACAGCAAGATCTGCACCAGATAGACAAGAGGAAATTAGCCGATTGGTTAGTACTTAACTCCTGAAATGGGAATTTAAAACATATTATATACAGTAGTGGGCATTTAGCCTAGTGATTAAATGCCCATGTCCTGTCCAGAGTACCTGCGTTTGATCCCTGGTTCCAGCTCCTGATTCCCAAGCAACAGCAATGACTCAATGGGTTCTTACCACCCATTGGGGAAGACCTGGGTTGAGTTCCTGGCTCCCAACTTTGGCCCAACTGTTGAAGGCATTTGGGGAGTGAACCACGAATAGAAGCTTGCTCCCTCTGTCTCTCCCCCTCTCCCACTTCTTTCTATCTCTCTGCCTCTCAAATAAATACAATTAAAAATACATATATAAATGGCCAAACTTGAAGAACCTGGCTCCTGACTTAGCCTGGCCCAACCCTGGCTGTTGCAGGTATTTGGAGAGTGAACTAGTACATGGAAGATCTCTCAGTTTTTCTCTCTCTCTCTCTCTCTTTCTGCCTTTCAAATAAAATGAAAACAAATATTTTTTTTTATTTGACAGATAGAGTTAGACAGTGAGAGAGAGAGACACAGAGAAAAGTCTTCCTTCCTTCCATTGGTTCACCTCCAAGATGGCTGCTACGGCCGGAGCTATGCTGATCCGAAGCCAGGAGCCAGGAGTTTCCTCCCAGTCTCCCATGTGGGTGCAGGGGCCCAAGCACCCAGGCCATCATCCACTGCCTTCCCAGGCCACAGCAGAGAGCTGGACTGGAGAGGAGCAACCAGGACTAGAACCTGGTGCCCATATGGGATGCCGGTGCCTCAGGCGGAGGATTAACCAAGTGAGCCACAGCATCGGCCCTTCAAATAATTTTTTTTAAAAAACTAATTTTACAGCTATAAGATAATGGTGAAAATTAATTATTAAGCACTTAGCATCAAGCATGTCACACAGCAAGTCTTGGTAAATGCTTGTTTTTTCCAACCTTTCTTTGGAGGTACACACTGGAAATGAATGGCTATTAAGCCTGAAGAAAAAGATGCATTAGGGTCTAATTTTTTTAGAAAGCTTTTTTTTTTTTTTTTTTTTAATTTTTATTTTTTGACAGGCAGAGTGGATAGTGAGAGAGAGAGACAGAGAGAAGGGTCTTCCTTTTTGCCGTTGGTTCACCCTCCAATGGCCGCTGCGGCCGGCTCATCGTGCTGATCCGAAGCCAGGAGCCAGGTGCTTCTCCTGGTCTCCCATGCAGGTGCAGGGCCCAAGCACTTGGGCCATCCTCCACTGCCTTCCCGGGCCATAGCAGAGAGCTGGCCTGGAAGAGGGGCAACTGGGATAGAATCCGGCGCCCCAACCGGGACTAGAACCCGGTGTGCCGGCACCACAAGGCGGAGGATTAGCCTGTTAAGCCACGGCGCCGGTTTAGAAAGCTTTTATTTAATAAATATAAATCTCATAGGTACAGCTTGTGGATTACAGTGGTTCTTCCCCCAATACCTGCCCTCCCACCCCAAAACCATCCCACCTTCTACTCCCTCTCCCATCCTATTCTTCATTAAGATTCATTTTTAATTATCTTTATATACAGAAGATTAACTCTAAACTAAGTCAAGATTTCAACAGTTTGCACCCACACAGACACACAAAGTATAAAGTTCTGTTTGAAGACAAGTTTTACTGTCAATTCTCATAGTACAACACATTAAGGACAGAGGTCCTACATGGGGAGCAAGTGCACAGTGACTCCTGTTGTTGATTTAACAATTGACACTCTTATTTATGATGTCAGTAATCACCCAAGCCTCTTGTCATGAGCTGCCAAAGCTATGGAAGCCTCTTGAGTTCACAGACTCTGACATTATTTAGACAGGGCCATAATCAAAATGGATGTTCTCTCCTCCCTTCAGAGAAAGGTACCTCCTCCTTTGATAGTAGCGCCTAATTTAGAAAATGACTTTTCCTGCTTATTGTGAGAAGATTCTGTTTGTATATTTAAATTACACACAGCCTTTTAAACGGACTTTTAGTCACAGACTTGAACATCATCTATTTTTGTGGTAACCTTATTTGACCTTCACCCTGAGAGCAATTAAAAATGTTTTAGAAAACAGTTAATATAGCATAATTTACAATGAGACTCAATAAATTCTTTATCTTTGATTGGATTTATGAATATACTATATCAAAATTATAGCCTATAACTCGTACTGATTTTCTTGTCTGTCTGAAGTATACCCCATTAAGTAAATTTCATAATACGGTACTATTTATCTGAAAATATTAAAGTAAATTTTGTATAAGTTATAAAGTCATTAGAAAAAAGCTTTAGTATTTTTAATATTTACTACCAGACCACATAAAATAAATTTTAGTAGTATGTGTCTGGATCTCCTGTAATTAGAGGTTAAGATCTTTCTTTATTTTAATTTATTTGAAAGGCAGAGAGACAGGGAGAGAGAGCTCCTATCCACTGTTCCACTCCCAAAATGCTTAGTGAAAACCAAAAGCCAACAACTAAATCCAGGTCTCCCACATGGGTGGCAAGACTCCAATCATTTGAGGAATCGCTGCCTCCCAGGGTCTGTATTAGCAGAAAGCTGGAGTCAGGAGCCAGAGCTGGGTGTCAAACCCAGACACTCCAGTATGGGACACAGGGGTCTTAAATGTTAGGCCAAATGCTTACCCCTCTTCCCATTTTTAAAGTGAGGTGCTTCTTCCTCCCTCCTAAAACATATTAGGCTGAATCATAGAAGTTACAATTTTGAGAGTCATAAATAGTTAAAATTTTTTATTCTTCAACCTATATACATTTAAATTTTGTAAAAATTAGTAGGCGAGGGCCGGCGCCGTGTCTCACTTGGTTAATTCTCTGCTTGCACCTCTGGCATCCCATATGGGCACTGGGTTCTAGTCCCAGTTGCTTCTCTTCCAGTCCAGCTCTCTGCTGTGGCCTGGGAAGGCAGTGGAGGATGGCCCATATGCTTGGGCTCCTGTACCTGCATGGGAGACCAGGAAGAAGCACCTGGCTCCTGGCTTCAGATCAGCGCAGCACGCTGGCCATAGTGGCCATTTTGGGGGGGTGAACCAACAGAAGGAAGACCTTTCTCTCTGTCTCTCTCACTGTCTAACTCTACCTGTCAAATTAAAAAAAAAAAAATTACCAGGTGATCACAGTCTTCCTGCAAGTGCACTCATGACCCCATGTCTCCAGGTTAAGATTCTGTGCTCTATAGTTAGTGACCATTGGATAAACCCATTGTAAAACATATAGTTGACACAGTGATGAAAACAAAGAGGATTCTAATGAGTAAAGTAGGGGATTTCAGGAGATTTTGAGAGTAACTGCAGACTTTTTCTGTTGATAGGTAAGAAGTGCAAATTATGAGACAGATCCATTTGTTCAGGAGTTTCAGTTTAAAGTTCGGGATGAGATGGCACATGTAACTGGACGCGTACTGCCAGCACCTATGCTCCAGTACGGAGGACGGGTAAAAGCTCTCGATGTTTTAATACCACACATATAATTTGTAAGTTTGGAGATAAAGGCATCCTAGCTTTGAAATTTACAAAGTGTTTTGTTGTTCTGGAAGTACATGTTTTTGTTTCAAGATGAGTGTCTGCTTGAGTTTAGCAAAATTATGGGTTTTTATGATAAAAGTATTAATAATATCAATTTAGAACAGCCAATTCCATGTAGAATATCAGAAATATACCAGTTCAGTGACTTGAAGTACTTATTTGCAGCTCATTGGGATACATGGTTTGTTAAGCTTTTATTCTTTTCTGCCCTGTTATTTCTCTTTCTCCCTCTTCTACAGAATCGAACAGTAGCAACACCAAGCCATGGAGTATGGGACATGCGAGGAAAACAATTCCACACAGGAGTTGAAATAAAAATGTGGGCAATTGCCTGTTTTGCCACACAGAGGCAGTGCAGAGAAGAAATACTGAAGTAAGGCATGTCATTACTTTGCTTTGAAGACCTTTTGTGTTTACATTTTTTTTTTTTTGAAGATTTACCTACTTATTTGAGAGGCAGAGTTACAGGCAGACAGAGGTCTTCCATCCCCTGGTTCACTCCCCAAATGGCAACAACGACTGGAGCTCAGTAAATCTGAAGCCAGCAGCCAGGAGCTTCCTTAGGGCCTCCCACGTGGATGCAGGGGCCCAAGCACTCGGGCCATCTTCTGCTGCCTTCCCTTGTGTTTACATTGTAAATTACTCATCTCTGGGGCCAGTGCTGTGGCATATAAGGTTAAGCCTCCTCCTGCAGCACTGGCATCCCATATGGGCGCTGGTTCAAGTCCCAGCTACTCTACTTCCAATCCAGCTTCCTGCTGATGCGCTTCAGAAGACAGCAGAAGATGGCCCAAGTGCTTGGGCCCCTGCACCCATGTGAGAGACCAGGAAGAAGCTCCTGGCTCCTGCCTTCAGCCTAGCACAGCCCCAGCCTTTGTGGCCATTTGGAGAGTGAACCAGCGGATGGAAGCTCTCTCTCTCTCCTTCTCTTTCTGTATCTTTGCCTTTCAAATAAATAAATAAATATTTAAAAAATAAAATAAATAAATTACTCATCTAATGTTCTAACAAATATTTTCTCAATATTGTAGTATAGTTTATCACTGAAACTTTCAGAGTCTTTCTTCTCAATAGTTTGCTAAAGATTCCTGAATTCATTAGTCGTAGTAAAATCATTGATTTATTCTTAACATCCTAAGAGACTAGCTTTTGCATAGTAGCAGCACTGTCTTTTGGTGGCTGATTGGTTAGACTTAATTCCCAGCTTTGCTACTTCCTGGCTTTGTTACCATGAATAATTTATTTAATCCCTTATTCTTCAGTTTTCACTTATGCAAAATAGAGATAATAGTACTTGCCTGCCAAGTGAAGTTAGATCCTTGTTTCTCAACTGAGGATCTTGAAAAAGTGGTTAGACTTCTTGTTTCTACTTACTTACTTTCCAGAATTTGACTTCCTTCTTCACCACTTTTTTCCTCTTCCTCAGATTCTTATCTTCAACTTGTAAGTACTAAACAATTTTCTGTTAAATTTTTTTTAATCTGGAATTTTTAATTTACCTGACAATCTCTTGGGCTTCCAAAATTCTACTCCCTCTCTTCCCTGAAATCTTAGGCTCTGTTGTAAATGGTTCCTGGAGCATCTCCTGTATTGCTTTCTTCCTACCACTGTTTTTCTCAAAATAGAAGAGTACTTCAAAAAGTTTGTGGAAAATGGAATTAAAAGTTTATTCTGGTACAAAAAAAAAATTGAAATCCATGCAGTTTTTTCATGATGTATGTTTTTTCATGAACATTTGTGAAGACCCTTCACATGTGGAGCACACAGATCTTTGCTTCATCCACCATTCCCTTACTTTCCATTACTTGTTTGCAGGTATTGATGACTAGACACAAGTTTTATATTTAGTGGTTTCTCCTTCTAGGGGGTTCACAGACCAGCTGCGGAAGATTTCCAAGGATGCAGGGATGCCTATCCAGGGTCAGCCTTGCTTCTGCAAATACGCACAGGGGGCAGACAGCGTGGAGCCCATGTTCCGGCATCTCAAGAACACCTACTCAGGGCTGCAGCTCATTATCGTCATCCTGCCAGGGAAGACACCGGTGTATGGTAAGGATAACATAAAACTGCCTTTTCCCGCAAATACTTGATATTCCTTTTAGGATTGCACTAAAGTGTATTCCAAAATTTTCAAGTATTAAAACATATTTTATGGCCAGCGCCGCGGCTCACTAGGTTAATCCTCTGCCTGCGGCGCTGCCACCCCGGGTTCTAGTCCTGGTTGGGGCACCGGATTCTGTCCCGGTTGCTCCTCTTCTAGTCCAGCTCTCTGCTGTGGCCCGGGAAGGCAGTGGAGGATGGCCCAAGTGCTTGGGCCCTGCACCTGCATGAGAAACCAGGAAGAAGCACCTGGCTCCTGGCTTCAGATCGGTGCAGCGTGCCGGCTGCAACGGCCATTTGGGGGGTGAACCAACGGAAGGAAGACCTTTCTCTCTGTCTCTCTCTCTCTCTTTCTCACTAACTCTGCCTGTCCAAAAAAAAAAAAAAAGTTACAGTAACTCCTATTTAAAGCCATGTACTATTACTTTTTTTTTTTTTTAAGATTTATTTTATTTATTTGAAAGTCAGAGTTACACAGAAAGAGGAGAAGCAGAGAGAGAGAGAGAATTCTTCCATCTGATGGTTCACTCCCCAATTGACCACAACAGCCAGAGCTGAGCTGATCCGAAGCCAGGAGTCAGGAGCTTCTTCCAGGTCTCTCACATGAGTGCAGGGGCCCAAGGACTTGGGCCATCTTAGACTGCTTTCCCAGGCCATAGCAGAGAGCTGGATCAGAAGTGGAACAGCCAGGTCTCGAACCGGTGCCCACATGGGATGCCAGCGCTTCAGGCTAGGCCATTGACCTGCTGCACCACAGCACTAGCCCCTATTACTTTTTCTTTTAAAGATTTATTTTATTTATTTGAGAGTTAACAAAGAGAGGTAGAGACAGAGAGAGAAATCTTCCATCTAATGGTTCATTCCCCAGATGGCCACAATGGACGGAGCTGCACCGATCCAAAGCCAAGAGCCAGGAGCTTCTTCCAGGTCTCCCATGTGGGCGCAGAGGCCCACAGACTTGGGCCATCTTTCACTATCTTCCCAGACCATAGCAGAGAGCTGGATCGAAATAGGAGTAGCCAGGACCAGAACTGGTGCCCATATGGGATGCCAGTGCTTCAAGCCAAGGCTTTAACCCACTGCACAACAGTGCCGGCCCCCATGTACTATTACTTTAAGACAGACCAGTACTAAATAGTTCAAGAAGGGACCCTGTAAAAAGAATTTTGGTAACTAAAGGAGAAAGCACAGAACAGCACTTAAGGGAGCAATTATTTAGTAAAAATTGCATTGAGATAACTTGAGTATCAGTATATAATGTAATAGTTAAAAGCATAGGCTCTGGTGCCATGGTGCATTGCCTAGTATTCAGGCATTGCCAATTGTGTGATTTGACTGAATTACTTACTAAACCTTAGTTTGTTCATCTGTAGAACTGCAATACTAATACCTTACCCATATATGAGTTGGTTATAAGAATTAAATCTTATATATCTGCATATGTAAAGGGCTAGAATATATGTGTCATACAGTAAACACTCAGTATGTTAATTATTATTAAAAATAAGTTTTATGAAATTGATGCTAAATATAAATCACTGAATCATAGAACCTGAAGAAAATAGAATTCTCAAACCACTGAGTGGTATAAAACCATTCAATCTTAGATATTATGGAAGAAATAACAAAAGAAAATTATGTGACTTAAGGGCCAGCATAGTAGTGCAGCAGGTTACTGGCAGCCTGTATTGGAGTGCCATTTCAAGTCTCAGCTACTCCTCTTCCCATCAGCTCCCTGTTGATGAACCTAGGAAGGCAGTGGAAGATGGCCTAAGTGCTTAGACCCCTGCCACCCATGTGGGAGACCAGGATGGAGTTCAGGGTCCTGGCTCCAGCCTGTCACAGTGCAGTCTTTTGGGGATTGAATCAACAAATGGAAGAGCTCTCTCTGTTTCTCTCTCGCTCTCTCCCCCTTTCTCTCTCTTTGTCATTCTGACTTTAAATAAATATTGAAGGAAGAAAGGGAGAGAGGGAGGGAAAAGCAGGAGGGAGGAAGAGAGGAAGAGAGGAAGGAAGGAAGGAAGGGAGGGAGGGAGGGAGGGAGGGAGGGAGGGTAAGGGAAGGGAGGGTGGGAGGAAGTTCTCCTGAGCACCAAAAAAAACCAAAAAATCGTATGCTTTACATTTTCTGGGGCAGTTGTGTGGCGTAGCAGTTAGTACACTACTTGGAACATTCACATCCCATACCATAATACCTGGTTCAACTCCCAGCTCTGATCCCGGTTCCAGCTTCCTACTAATGGGCACCCTAGGAGGCAGCAGGTGATGGCTGGAGAAGCTGGGTCGCTGACACCCACATGGGAGTCCTGGATTGAGTTCTCAGCTCTAGGATTTGGCCTTTCGCAGCCCTGGCTGTTAATAGGCATTGGGGGAATGAACTAGCGCACAGGAGTGCATGCTTTCTTCTTTCTGGGGCAGCAGCAGACGTTTGGCCTAGTGGTTAAGATTCCAGTTAAGATGACTTCTTCCCATATTGGAGTGCCTGGGTTCAACACCTGACTCCAGCTCCCTGTTAATGCAGACCCCGGGAGGTACTAGTGGTGGCTCAGGTGGGAGACCACTTGAGAAGTGGGAGGCCACTCGTGTGGGAGATCTGGATTAAGTTCTAAATAGTGGCTTCAGCTTGGCCTAGCACTAGTCATTGTGAACATTTGAGAAGTGAACCAGTGAATGAGAGCACTCTCTGTCTATCCTGTTTCTTTCTCTACCTCTCTGCCTTGCAAGCAACTTTGCTAGATGTTTGGGCTAGTAGTTAATACACCAGCTAAGGTACCTGTGTCCTTTATCAGAGTACCTAGGTTTGAGTCCCAGCTTTGGCTGCTGATTCCAGCTTCCTGCTTATGTTCTCCCTGGGAGGCAACAAATGATCCTTAGGTAGTTGGGTCCCCGCCACCTGGGTTATATTTCTAGCTCCCAACTTCAGTCTGGCCCAGCCGCTGGTCATTGCAGGCATTTGAAGTGAGCTAGGTGATGAGAGCTGTGTGTGTGTCTGTGTGCACGTGCTCATGTGTCTCTACCTATCAAATTTTTCTGTGTGTCACAAATGTACTACAATTCAATAGACTGTGAAAAATATTTTCAACAAATGGAAGCAATAGACTAGTTTATTACTTAAAATATTTGTGCAAATTGATAATTGGATTCAAAGAGGAAAAACATCTGTTTTTTTTAGAATGAGATAGCACTATATGCCCAAAATTTTTATAATGATACCTGTGATTTAAAAAAAAAAAAACTGAGGGTGGGGGCCCAGTGTTGTGGCACAGTGGGTTAACCCAGCTTCCTGCTAATGAACCTGGGAAAGCTGTGGAAGATGGCCTCAGGGCTTCCTGGGAAAGCTGTGGAAGAGGGCCTAAGGGCTTGGGCCCCTGCCACCCATTTGGGAGACCTGGATGAAGTTTCAGGGTTCTGGCTTCAGCCTTACCCAGCCCAGCTGTTGAAGTCATTTGAGGGATAAATTAGCAAATAAAAAATTTCTTTCTCTATTTCTCTTCCTCTTTTTGTCATTCTTCCATTCAAATAAATAAAATAAATCTTAAAAAAAACCCTACAGAGTAGATGTTCGGTAGTTAAGTAAAACCAGATTAAGACACAAACATTCTGTATCAGAATCCCTAGGTTACGTTCCCAGCTCCTGAGCCAGGAGCCCGGGCTCAGAGCGGTGCCTATATCGGATGCCAGCATCCCAGGCATCCATTTAACCCACTATACCACAACACTCACCCCAAAGGTTTTTTTTGGTTTTGTTTGTTTGTTTGTTTGTTTGTTTTGGTTTTTTTTTTTTTTTTTTTGAGTCTAGGGTGTTGGTTTTTGTTTTTGCTTTTTTAATTATTCACACATGAGTGGCAAGGGCCCAAGTACTTGGGCCATCCTTCCACTGCTTTCCCAGGCCATTAGCAGGGAGCTAGATAGGAACAGGAGCAGCCGGGACACTGACCAATGCCCATGTGAGATGCCAGCTCTGCAGGTAGAGTCTTAACCTGTTACACCACAGTGCTTGCCCCTGTTCTTTCTTTTTTAAAAAGGATGTATTTGAAAGGCAAAGTGATAGAAACAGAGAGATCTTCCATTCCCTGGTTCACTCCCCAAATGGCTACAACTATCAGGACTGGGCCAGGCTAAAGCCAGAAAGCCAGGAAGTCCATTTGGGTCTCCCACAAGGGTGATGGGGGCCTAAGTATCTGGGCTGTCATCTGATGCCTTCACAGGAAGCCAAATCAGAAGTGAAGCAGCTGAAACTCAAACAGATGCTCCCATATGGCATGCTGGCATCACAAGGAGTTGCTTAATCCACTGTGCCACAACACCAGCCCTTAAGTGTTCTTTCTTGTTACTGGTCTTGTTTGCTTCTGCTCCGAGTAGGCCGATCTCAGCTATTCTCTTTATTTGTCTGTTTGGGCCCTTTTCTGGTGGATCTAAAAACAGTAACGAGGATGGATATTGTGGCACAGCAGGTTAAGCTGCTGCTTGGGACATCTGTCCCATCTAGGAGTGCCTGAGATGGATCCCATCTCCACTTCAAATCCAGCTTCCTGCTGATGAAAAATGTGCCTAGGAGGCAACAGGAGATGGCTCAAGTGCTTGATTCCTGCCACCCACATGGGAGACCCAGACTCAGTTCCTAGCTCCTGGCTATGGTCTGGCCCAACCCCAATTGTTACAGGCATTTAGAGAGTGAACCAGCAGATGGGAAATATCTCTCTCTCTCTCTCTCTCTCTCTTTCTCTCTTTCTCTCTCTGTGTGTGTGTATGTGTGTTTGTGTGTATGTGTGTTTGTGTGTATGTGTGTATCACTCTGCCATAAAAATGAGTATTTTTAAATGATAAATAAAAGCAGTAATTGACTTTCAATTCAGCTTTTTTTTCTTGTGAGGATGGAAACAGTGACTCATGATGCTATAAATGTTAGAGCTATAACCAAAGTCCATTGCAATCTTTTAAAGATATACATCTGTGGGACAGGTGCCTGGTGCAGCAGTTAAAATGCTTACTAGCACTCCCACACCACATATCAAAAATGCCTGGGTTTGAATCTGGGCTCCACTCCAAATTCTAGCTTACTGCTAATATATACCCTGCTTCTGGCTCAGGCTCAGTCCCAGCCAATATTTGGAGAGTGAGCCAGTGGATGGAAAATCTCTCTGTGTCTCTGTTTGTGTGTGTGTGTGTCTCTGCCTTTCAAATAAATAAATAATTAAAAAATAAAAGCAGGGGTAAAGTAGCGGGTAAAGCTGCTGTCTGCAATGCTGTCACCCCATATGGGCACCATTTTGAGTCCCAGCTGCTCTGCTTCCAACCCAGCTCTCTGCTGTGGCCTGGGAAGGCAGTGGAAGATGGCCCAATTTCTTGGGCCCCTGCACCCATATGGGAGACCCAAAAGCTCTTGGCTTCTGGCTTCTGGCTTCTGGCTTCTGGCTTCAGATCGGCCCAGCTCCCACCATTGTGGCCATTTGGGAAGTGAATCAGCAGATGGAAGACCTCTGTCTCTCTCTCTGCCTCTGCCTCTGCCTCTCTGTAACTCTGACTTTCAAGTGAATAAATCTTTAAAAAAAAACAATTTTTAAAAAGTTCATTGAGTGGAGGACAGTTTTGTGGCATAGCGGATTGAGCTAAAGCCTGAGCCAACACTTCCAATGCTGGCATCCTGTATGCATACCACTTCTTTCTTTAAAAAAAAAAAAAAAATTATTTAATTGAAAGAGTTACAAAGAGAGGTAGAGACAGAGAGTTCTTCCACCTGCTAGTTCACTCCCCAGATTACCGCAATGGCCAGAGCTACGCCAATCCAAAGCCAGGAACTAGGAGCTTCTTCCGGGTCTTCCACGCAGGTACAGGGGCCCAAGGACTTGGGCCATCTTCCACTGCTATCCCAGGCCATAGTAGAGAGCTGGGTTGGAAGAGGAGCAGCCAGGACTAGAACCAGCACCCATATGGGATGTGAGCACTTCAGGCCACTGCACCAGCCCCTACATACCACTTCTGATCCAGCTCCCCACTAATGCCTTGGGAGAGCATTGGAGGATGGCCCAGGTACTTGGGCCTCTGCACGCATGTGGGAGACCCAGGTGAAGTTCTTGGCTCCTGGCTTCAGCTTGACCCAGCCCCAGCTCTTGCAGCCATTTAGGGAGTAAACTAACAGGTGGATGAACCTTCTGTCTCTCCCTCTTTCTCTGTAAGTCTACCTTTCAAACAAATAAATTAAAACTTTAGGAAAAAAAGTTTGTAGAGTGAATGAATGTGCCTTTTTGGAAGGCAGTTTGTCATTACCTTTTTTTTAAAAAAATAAAGATTTATTTATTTATTTGAAAGAGTGATCTTCCATCGCTGATTCACTCCCCAAATGGCCGCAACAGCTGGGGCTGGGCCAGGCTGAAGCCAGGAGCCAGAAACTTCTTCCAGTTCTTCCACGTGGGTACCGGGGACCAAGGACTTGGGCCATCTTCTACTGTTTTCCCAGGTGCATTAGCAGGGAACTAGATAGGAAGTGGAGTAGCCGGGACTCAGACCACACCCATATGGGATGCTGGTGCTGCAGACATCAGCTTAACCTGCTGCACCACGGCGCCGACCCCTGTCGTTCAAGGTTAAATACATATATGTTCAAACCCTTCATTTTTTTTTATTTTTTATTTTTTTTGACAGGCAGAGTGGACAGTGAGAGAGAGAGACAGAGAGAAAGGTCTTCCTTTGCCATTGGTTCACCCTCCAATGGCCGCCGTGGCTGGCGCGCTGCGGCCAGTGCACCACGCTGATCCGATGGCAGGAGCCAGGTGCTTCTCCTGGTCTCCCATGGGGTGCAGGGCCCAAGCACTTGGGCCATCCTCCACTGCACTCCCTGGCCACAGCCGAGAGCTGGCCTGGAAGAGGAACAACTGGGACAGAATCCAGCGCCCTGACCAGGACTAGAACTCAGTGTGCCGGCGCCGCAAGGCGGAGGATTAGCCTAGTGAGCCACGGCGCCGGCCCAAACCCTTCATATTTATTTATAGAAATGTATCCTGAAATTACAGTTATACAACAAAATAAAATATATTCATATAAGGATATTCTTCATAGCATTGTTTGAAATAATGAAAACCTGAAAAAACTTAAAAATATAACCAGCATATGGCTGGCTATATACTTTGTGGTATTTGAAAGCAGAATAACTGCTGCTATTATAAATAATAAGAGCAGCCTGGGGGCCGGCACTGTGGCGTAGCAGGTAAAGCTGCCGCCTGCAGTGTCAGCATCCCATATGGCGCCAGTTTGAGTCCCGGCTGCTCCACTTCCAATCCGGCTCTCTGCTAAGGCCTGAGAAAGCAGTACAAGATGGCCCAAGTCCTTGGTGCCCGCAGGAAACTCCTGGCTCCTGGCTTCGGATTGGCCCAGCTCTGGCCATTGCAGCCAACTGGAGAGTGAACCAGCAGTTGGTAGACCTCTCTCTCTCTCTCTCTGCCTCTCCTCCTCTCTCTGTGTAACTCTGACTTTCAAATAAATAAATAAATAAGTCTTTAAAAAAAAAAAAAAGCTGTCTGTACATTGAGATTGAGAACACATTGTGGGGCTGGGGCTGTGGCATAGGGGGTGAAGTCTCTCCCTGCAGTGCCTGCATCCCATGTGGGCACCAGTTCGAGTCCCAGCTGCTCCACTTCCAGTCCAGCTCTCTGCTATGGCCTGGGCAAGTGCTGGAAGATGGCCCAACTCTTTGGGCCCCTGCACCCACATGGGAGACCCAGAGGAAGCTCCTGGCTCCTGGCTTCCAATCGGTACAGCTCCGGCTGCTGCAGCCATCTTGGGGAGTGAACCTTTGGATGAAAGACCTCTCTCTTTGTCTCTTTCTCTCTCTCTCTCTCTCTCTCTGACTCTGCCTCTCTGTTACTCTGCCTTTCAAATAAATAAATAAATATTTAAAATAAAATAAAAAAGAGAACACACTGTATTAGGTTGAGATGACAAGTTGAGAAATAGAATATATAGTATGTTTTCAGTTTTTATTTTAAAATGTTTTCTATGTATTTTATATATAAGAAGTTATGCATATTGAAACCTCTAAGGGAAAGGACAGATCTTTTTATTCTTTCATACTATAATTCTTCTGCATTCTTAAAGATGAGAGAATAGAATTGAAAGTTCTAAGTATACTGTAGTTACAAGTGCATTAAAATAATATAAATGAGAAAATTGCTTGGAGAAAAAGCAATAAAATGATAACAAGGGATTATTTATAATTTTCCTTATGTTATTTTTGGTATTCTATTTTTATAGTGGTTCTGAAAGGGGAAAAAGTGATTTTTCCTGAACCTCCTCAGTTTATAGTTTGGACAGACTCCTGTAACCAAAAGCAGGTTAATTAAAAAAACAAAGCCAGTTTATTAACATGTTCAGTGCACATCACATGGGGAAAAATGGCAAGACAAAGCTGTAAGAGTCCTGACTTACATAGTGTATTTAACACAGAACAACTTAAAAAAAGAAAAGAAAAGCAGTCATGGGCTTTCAGAGATGGAAACAGTAATGGAATATAGTCTGCTCCCAGATTCTTTTGAGCTGATAAGGTTTATAAAGGAGAATTTACAAGGGAGGGTGAGAAAGATCTTTGTCTTTATAAATCTGTGTCTTGCTTTTAAGCAAACCGAGAGAGAAGCAGAGAGCTCCCCTGCATCTTAATGGTCTTCATTAGTAATCCTTCAGATCTTCGGGAGGCATATTCTGGTTTCTCTCAATAGTAAAAGTGAGCAATTTTATGCAAAAAAATACAAATTTATTATTATGTGCTTAAGCTAATCTTCAAGGCAATGTATTTTAAATTTTAACAGCCTTGTTTTAATTTTGGTGTAATTTTTGATGTCTTGTAATGCAATGATATATTTCAAAAGGGAATCATACGATCTTTATTTCCAGTTAGTAAATTTATTTTCAGGTCTTTTTTTTTTTTTTGACTAGAGATATTTGCATTTGTTCCATAGCGGAGGTGAAACGTGTGGGAGACACCCTTTTGGGTATGGCTACACAGTGTGTTCAAGTCAAGAATGTAATAAAAACATCTCCTCAAACTCTCTCAAACTTGTGCCTGAAGATAAATGTTAAACTCGGAGGGATCAATAATATTCTTGTACCTCATCAAAGGTAAGTTAAGCTAATTAATCACTTCAGAAAATTTTGATGATTTTCTATTTCCATTTCTCCAACTATAGCCATAATTACTATAGAATGTATATGAAAGACTACCTTAATTATTTCTGCCATGGGAGATACATAGTTTGGATTAAAATAGCTTGGATTGACAAGGTTAAGAGATTCCCTTTTGAAAATCTCACTCCCCACCCCACCCCACTTTTCATTTAGTATGTTCAAAGTATCTCTTGCCTAGCCAGAAAGTGTTGAGAACTTAATAATTTTCACTGGAGAGTACAGCTTGAAATCGTCTTTAGTCTGGTTTCTGTCATGAGATTATTTGCTTGCTTAGAATGTGGGGAGGGAAAGAATAGAGTGAGCATTTGGCTAGTCAATTAAGTAAACTATATTAACCCTACCACAGTCAGTAGGACAACACATGTAGTAGATGGCCTTCATTAGAGTTCCTAGGAAATATGTGACATAGAAACAGGAAGTAGTGCATTATCTAGGTCGCTGGGGAAAAGGCCAGTGAGAACTCGAACAACAGGTTCTCTTTCAATATGTGAAGCAACTGGAGTTCCAAAATTTAAGTGTCTTGACCCCCAAACACCAGAAATGGGCTTTAGAATAAAGATTGACCCACATGTGTTTGACACAAAGCCTTTTTTCCCCTTGCTTTTTCATCCTGCCTCTACTTCCTATCCCTGGTAAATATGAGATGAGATTAGTGAATGAGGTGAATATAGAATTTAGTCAACATGTCTAAGAACTAAGAGATAGTCCTTTGGATTTTAAAAGATACAATTCAAAAAAGTTTAAGATTTATTTATTTACTTGAAAGGTAGAACCTCAGAGATAGAGGAGGAAAGAGAGCAAGAGCTTCCATCTGCTGGTTCACTTCCCAAATGGCTGCTACAACCAGGTCTAGACAGGCCAAAACCAGGAGCTAGGAGCTCTAGCCTAATCTCCCACATGGGTAGCAGGGACTCAAATACTTGGGCCATCCTCCGCTACCTCTCCAGGTGCATTAGCAGGAAGCTGGGTGAGAAGCAGAGTACCCAGGACTCAAACCAGCACTTGGAGGGCTGGCATTGGTATGGGATGCCTGCAGTGCCAGCATCCCATAGGGGACACCAGTTCATGTCGGGTTACTCCACTCCCAATCCAGCTCCCTGCTAATGACCTGGGAAAAGCAGCAGCAGAGGCCCAAGTGTTTGGGCCCCTGCCACCCACATGGACAGGAAGAAACTCCAGTCTCCTTGCTTCAACCTGGCCCAGCCCCACTCCATCTGGGGAGTGAACCAACATATGGAAAATCTCTCTTGCTCTCCGTCTCTATCTGTAACTATGACTTGCTTTATTTTTTTTTCCAGATTTATTTATTTATTTGAAAGTCAGAGTTACAAAGAGAAAGAAGGAGACGCAGAGAGAGAGAAAGGTTTTCCATTCGCTGGTTCATTCCCCAATTGGCGGCAAACCTAGCCAGGAGCCAGGATCCTTTTCCGGGTTTCCCACACAGGTACAGAGGACCAAGGACTTCTTGGGCTATCTTCTGCTTTCCCTGGCCATAGCAGAGAGCTGGATTGGAAGTGGAGCAGCCAGGTCTCAAATCAGCGCCCATATGGGATGCTGGCACTGCAGGCGGTGGCTTTACTCGCTGTGCCACAGCACCAGCCCCCTGTAACTATGACTTTCAAAAAATAAATAAAATCTTTAAAAAAAAAAAAAAAGAAGAACATAAAACAGGGGCCAGCACTGTAGCATAGCAAGTAAAGCCACCACCTGCTGTGCCAGCATCCCATGTAGGCACTGGTTCCAGTCCTGGCTGCTCCACTTCCAATCCTGCTCCCTGCTGTTGTGCCTGGGAAGTGCAGCAGCAAATGACCCACTATTTGGACCCCTGCACCCAAATGGGAGACCTGGAAGAAGCTCCTGGCTCCTGGCTTTGGATTGGCCCAGATCCAGCTATTGCAGCCACTAAGGGAATGAACAAGCAGATGAAAGGTCTCTCTCTTTCTCTCTCCCCCTCTCTCTCTCCCTGTAACTCTGCCTATCAAGTAAATAAATAAATCTTTTTTAAAAAATTGTTTTTTAAAAAACCAGTAATCTGATACTGGACACCCTGGAAGGCATTAGGTGATGATTCAAGGACTTTGATCCCTGCCACTCATGTGTGACACCATGCTGTAGTTCCAGGCTACTGGCTTTCGTCTGTGGGCATTTGAGGAGTGAGCTAACAGATGAAAGATCTCTCTCCATCTGTCTCACTTTTTGCCTTTTAGATAAAATAAAAAACAAATAAATAAATAGATTTAAAAGACTAACTACCTTTTGACTTTTAAATATGTTCTTCAAATTTATACTTTTAGCCAGAACTGGGGGAGTAGTAGGCTCACATAATCCCTTCCAATCTGAAGGTTAATGCTTCTTTTTCTCCTTGAGTGAATACATAGGCTTAAAATGTAAGTATATTTAAAAAAAAAAAGATTGATTAAAATTGGTGGGTTAATATGAGGAAGTTTATCATTTTGTTTCTGTTACAGAAACCATTAGTATCAGTTGCCTTTAGCAACCACCAGCACCACTGCTTAAGACAAAAACCTGCTCCAAAGAAGACATTGACTAGACCTGTTATAGCAGCTTTTACTTCTTTGGGGATTCATGAATTAATAGCAATCAGTAGTTCAGGCCTATGACGCTATCTACAGACTTCTGTCCTGTCAATAACTTGCACTTATATTGCAATCGTGAAATAAATAAATGGATAATGAACAAATGGATTATCTAACCTTTTAAAAAATGTGTTTAAGACCTTCTGTGTTCCAGCAACCAGTGATCTTTTTGGGAGCAGATGTCACGCATCCACCTGCTGGTGATGGGAAGAAGCCTTCGATTGCTGCTGTGAGTACCATTAGGTTTATCTTATCTTAAGATTAGACCAGTGATTAAGAAGTCCAGGTCCCTGGGGCAGACAATGTGGCCCAGCAGATTAAGCCACTCAGGATGCCGGAATTCCATAGCAGATAGACTGGAATAGAGTCTCACCTCCACTTCAGATCCAGCTTCTTGCTAATTTACCTAGGAGGCAGCAGATTGATGGCCCAAGTACTTGGGTTCCTGCCACCCATGCGAGAGACCTGGATGGGGTTCCTGGCTACTGATTTCACCTGGCTCAGCTCCCAACTGTTGTAGATATTACTAGAGTGAACCAGCAGATAGAAGACCAACCTCTCTGTCACTCTGCTTCTCAAATAAATAAAAAATAATTAAAAATTTTTTTCAACGTCAGAGCAACTTTGGTTTCAACTTTTTTAATTTTAATATTTTCAATGTAGCTGATTTTCATAAATGTTCCTTGAGTTTTTTAAAAGAATGCTTATTCTGATTTGTGTACTTGTATCTAAGTTTTATTTTTATTTCAAAGGCAGAGTGATAGAGTGAACTGTAGGAAAAGAGAGATCGTCCAGGAAGCTGGATTTGAAGCTGAGGCAGGGCTTTTCCAAGGTACTCCAATATGAAATGCAGGTGTCCCTAGCCACCGCTTAACCTGCTGCACCACCACACTCACCTCTATATTGATTAAATCAAGTTCAATGCTCAAGTGCTCTGTGTCCTATTTTAATTTGTCTACTTGGCCTCTCCATGACTGTACATTTTCAGCTACTTTTTTGTGGTTTCGAAGAGTTTATGTATTTCAGTAGTGTATTTGTTACAAAAAGATACCTTATATATAAAGTTGGTAGATTACACTTTTTTTCTTTTTTAAAGATTTATTTATTTGTATGTCAGAGCTACACACAGAGAGAAAGAGAGGCAGAGAGGTCTTCCATCCACTGGTTCAGTCCCCAGTTGGCCGCAACTGCCAGAGCTGCGCCAATCCGAAGCCAGGAGCTAGGAGCTTCTTCCAGGTCTCCCACACAGGTGCAGGGGCCCAAGGGCTTGAACCATCTTCTACTGCTTTCCCAGGCCACAGCAAAGAGCTGGATGGGAAGTGGAGCAGCCAGGACTTGGACCAGTGCCCATATGGGATGCTGGCACTGCAGGCGGCAGCTTTACCCGCTACGCCACAGTGCTGGCCCCTACTTTTTTTTTCAATCTACATTGTCTTCTACATTCATCTAGTTCAATCCTTTGCACTTAAATTCTTTTTTTAATATTGCTACTCTTACTTCTAACATCTACCTATTATAACTTTGTCTACCTCTGTAATTGTAACCTTTCTGTGTTCATTTGGTTTTAAGTATTTTTCTTATAAACTTCAGACAGCTTGCGAATATTTTACCCATTTGAAAATCATTTCAACTTAACAAATAGCAATATTTTGAAAATAGCAATATATTTTAGACATAGTTCACAAATTTCAGAAATTGTACTACAAGACTTTATATATATTTCCTATCAAACATTGTAATAGTCTTTACACAAATTTTTTTAATGATCTGGTAAATCTTATTTAACCTTGAAATGATGATGTAGCAAAACTTCAGTGCAATAATTAAGATAACCCTTGAAGGGCCAGCACTGTGGTGTAGCAGGTAGAGCCACGGCCTGCAGTGCCAGCATCCCATATGAGCACCGGTTCAAGTCCCGACTGCTCCACTTCTGATCTAGCTCTCTGCTATGGCCTGGGAAAGCAGTAGAGGATGGCTCAAGTCCTTGGGCCCCTGGACCCACATGGGAGACCTGGAAGAAGCTCCTGGCTCCTGACTTCAGATCGGCATAGCTGCAGCCATTGCAGCCATTTGGGGAGTGAACCAGTGGATGGAAGACTTCTCTCTCTGTGTAACTATTTCAAATAAATAAATAAATCTTAAAAAAAAAAAAAAAGGCCAGCGCCGTGGCTTAACAGGCTAATCCTTCACCTTGCGGCGCCGGCACACTGGTTTCTAGTCCCAGTCGGGGCGCTGGATTCTGTCCCGGTTGCCCCTCTTCCAGGCCAGCTCTCTGCTATGGTCCAGGAAGGCAGTGGAGGATGGCCCAAGTGCTTGGGCCCTGCACCCGCATGGGAGACCAGGAGAAGCACCTGGCTCCCGGCTTCAGATCAGCGCGATGAGCCGGCCACAGCGGCCATTGGAGAGTGAACCAACGGCGAAAAGGAAGACCTTTTTCTCTCTCTCTCTCTCTCACTATCCACTCTGCCTGTCAAAAATAAATAAAAAATACTATAAAAAAAAAAAAAGATACCATTTGAGATATCCACATCCCATTTAGGAATGCCTGAGTTCCAGTCTTTTTTTTTTTTTTTTTTTTTTTTTAAGATTTATTTATTTATTAGAGAGGTGAAGAGAGAGAAAGAGTGAGAGAGAGAGAGAGAAGTCTTCCATCTGCTGGTTCACTCCCCAAATGGCCACAACAGCCAGACCTGGACCGATCTGAAGCCAGGAGCCAGGAGCCTCTTATGGGTCTCCAATGCAGGTGCAGGGGTCCAAGGACTTGAGCCATTTTCTACTGCTTTCCCAGGCCATATCAGAGAGCTGGATCGGAAATGGAGCAGCCAGGACTTGAACCAACACCCATATGGGATGCTGGCACTGCAGGCAGTGGTTTTACCCACTGTGCTGTCCCCTGGGTTCCAGTCTTGACTCTACTACCCATCCAACTTCCTGTTAATGTACACCCTGGGAGGCAGGAATGATGGCCCAAATACTTGGATCCCTGCCATCTATGTGGAAGACTTGGATGGAATTCCAGCTCCTGGCTTTGGCTTGGCCCAGACTTACCAATTGTGGGCATTTGTGGAATGAACTAGCAGATGGAACATATTTCTCTGTCTCTCTCTGTCTCTGTCTGTCTCTCTCTCTCTCTTTCTGGCTTTCAAATAAATAAACCCTGGAGCAAGCTTTGTGATACAGTAGGTTAAGCTGTTATTGGGGATGGCCACTTCTCATATCAGTAGAGTACCTGGGACCGAGTCCTATCTCTGCCTCTGACCCAACTTCTTCTCTCTTTTTTTTTTTTTTTTGACAGGCAGAGTGGATAGTGTGAGAGAGAGAGAGAGAGAGAGAAAAGTCTTCCTTTTTGCCGTTGGTTCACCCCCCAATGGCCGCTGCGGCCAGCGCATCATGCTGATCCGAAGCTAGGAGCCAGGTGCTTTTCCTGGTCTCCCATGCGGGTGCAGGGCCCTTGGGCCATCCTCCACTGCCTTCCCGGGCCATAGCAGAGAGCTGGCCTGGAAGAGGGGCAACCAGGATAGAATCCGGCGCCCCAACCGGGACTAGAACCTGGTGTGCCGGCGCCGCAAGGTGGAGGATTAGCCTGTTAAGCCACGGCGCCAGCAAATCTGACCCAGCTTCTTGTTCTGCACCTGGAAGGCAGCAGAAAATGACCCAACTGTTTCAGTCCCTGCCACCCATGCAGGAAGCCTGGGTGGATTTTCCAGCTCCTGGCTTCAGCGTGGCCCAGCTCTGGCTGTTGCAGTCTTTTAGGGAGCAAACCAGTGGTTGGAAAGAGTGAGACCTGAAAGAAGTTCCTGACTCCTAGCTCCTGGCTTTGGATGGGCCCAGTTCCAGCCATTGTGGCCATTTGAGGAATGAACCAGAGGATAGAAGACCTTTCTCTCCGTCTCTCCCTCTCTCAGTCTGTAGCTCTACCTCTCAAATAAATAAATAAAATTTTGGGGGCTGGCGCTATGGCGCAGCGGGTTAATGCCCTGGCCTGAAGCGCTGGCATCCCATATGGGCGCCAGTTCTAGTCCCGTCTGCTCCACTTCCCATCTAGCTCTCTGCTATGGCCTGGGATAGTAGAAGAAGATGGCCCAAGTCCTTGGGCCCCTGCACCCTTGTGGGAGACCCAGAAGAGGCTCCTAGCTCCTGGCTTCAGATTGGTGCAGCTCCAGCCGTTGTGGTCATCTGGGAAGTGAACCAGTGGGTGGAAGACCTCTCTCTCTCTCTCTCTGTCTCTACCTCTCTCTGTAACTCTGCCTATAAAATAAATAAAAATAAATCTTAAAAAAAAATTTTTTTTTTGACAGGCAGAGTGGACAGTGAGAGAGAGAGACAGAGAGAAAGGTCTTCCTTTGCCGTTGGTTCACCCTCCAATGGCCACCGCGGTAGCGCGCTACGGCCGGCGCACCGCGCTGATCCGATGGCAGGAGCCAGGTGCTTATCCTGGTCTCCCATGGGGTGCAGGGCCCAAGCACTTGGGCCATCCTCCACTGCACTCCCGGGCCACAGCAGAGAGCTGGCCTGGAAGAGGGGCAACCGGGATAGGATCGGTGCCCCGACCAGGACTAGAACCCGGTGTGCCGGCGCCGCAAGGCGGAGGATTAGCCTAGTGAGCCGCGGCGCCGGCCAAAAAAAATTTTTTAAGAAAAAAAAAGTGTACCAGTGGTTGGAAGATCTCTTCCTCACTCTCACTCTCTTTCTCTCTCTCTCACACACACACTGTCTTTGAAATAATAAGCAGTAAATCTTTCTTAAAAAAATTCTTTTAGCGGCTGGCACTATTATGCAGCAGGTTAAACCACTGTCAGAAGCACCAGCATCTCATATGGGTGCCGGTTCATGTCCGGACTGCTCTACTTCCAATCCAGCTCCCTGCTGATGTAGCTGGGAAAAGTGAGAAAAAAGAGAGATCTTCTATCAGCTGGTTCACTCCCCAGATGCCATGAGACTGGGCCAGGATGAAGCCAAGAGCTTCTTTGAGGTTCCCCACGTGGGTGCAGTAGCCCAAACACCTGGGCCATCTTCCGTTGTTTTCCCAGGCACATTAGTAGGGAGCTGAATTGGAAGCAGAGCAGCCAGGATTCAACTGAAACCCATATGGAATGCTGGCGGCTTTACCTGCTATGCCACAATATGGCTCCATAAATAAATCTTTTTTTTTTTAAGTCTGTCAAAAGTTTTTTAAAAAAGAAAATGATAAAATAAAAATTTTCATTTAGTTTTCAAAACGATTTTCATTAGTGAATAAAATTGGCATTTATTGTATCACTTTATATTATTTTCAATTTTTCTTTGATGTATTTGAAAGGTAGAGAGAGACAGAGATTTTCCATCCACTGGTGCAGTCCTGGTTCAGTCCACTAGAACCCAATCCAGGTCTCCCCCATGGGTGGCAGGAACTCAGCTACTTGAACCGCTACCTCTTGCTCTCCAGAGTATATGTTAGCATAAACTGGAATCAAAGTAGATCTGGGGGGCCCAGCACTGTGGCGTAGTGGTTAAAGCCACCTCCTACAGTGCTGGCATCCCATATGGGTGCCGGTTCAAGTCCCAGCTGCTCCACTTCTGATCCAGCTCTCTGCTATGGCCTGGGAAAGCAATAGAAGATGGCTCAAGTCCTTGGGCCCTATACCCGCATGGGAAACCCAGAAGAAGCTCCTTACTTCTGGCTTTGGATAGGCACAGCTGCAGCTGTTGCGGCCAACTGGGGAGTAGAACCAGTGGATGGAAGACCTCTCTCTCTCTGCCTCTCCTTCTCTCTCTGTGTAACTCCAACTTTCAAATAAATAAGTCTTTAAAAAAAAGTAGATCTGGGACTCAAACCCAGGCACTTTGATATGAAATTTGCATGTCCCAAGTGTCAACTATCATGCTGAATGCCTACCCCAACAAAATAGTTCTTTACCATATGGTGTATATGTTATTGTTTTGTATATATTATTGTTTTTCACTGAGAATTAGCTGGTTTTGATTACTTTCAAAGAAAATGGTGGCCGGTGCCATGGCTCAACAGGCTAATCCTCCACCTAGCAGCGTCGGCACACCAGGTTCTAGTCTCGGTTGGGGCTCTGGATTCTGTCCCGGTTGCCCCTCTTCCAGGCCAGCTCTCTGCTATGGCCCAGGAGTGCAGTGGAGGATGGCCCAAGTGCTTGGGCCCTGCACCCCATGGGAGACCAGGATAAGCACCTGGCTCCTGCCTTTGGATCAGCGCAGTGTGCCAGCCGCAGCACACCGGCCAAGGCGGCCATTGGAGGGTAAACCAATGGCAAAAGGAAGACCTTTCTCTCTGTCTCTCTCTCTCACTGTCCACTCTGCCTGTCAAAAATAAAAAAAAATAAAAATTTTCAAAAAAGAAAATGGTTATAAACAATAAGATTATAGTACAATACAAATGTAAATGAAATCCATGTATTTTTTATTATCTCAATCTCCATTTTTCTTTACTTTTTCCTGCCAGGTTGTAGGTAGTATGGACGCCCACCCAAGCAGATACTGTGCCACAGTTCGAGTTCAGAGACCCCGACAGGAGATTATTCAGGATTTAGCTTCCATGGTCCGGGAACTTCTCATTCAGTTTTATAAGTCAACTCGGTTCAAACCTACTCGTATCATCTTTTATCGGGATGGTGTTTCAGAGGGACAATTTAGACAGGTTGGTTGCCTGGAATCCCATCAGACTGTGGTTGAATCAGATACTGTGTTGGTAATATGGCCTCTAGTTCTCAAGTTTAAAACATCAAGTTCCTATACTTAGTTATAAAATGATGAGTTTAAGAAATCATAAGTTGGGCTGGTGCTATGACACAGCAGGTTAACACCCTGGCCTCAAGCGGTGGCATCACATATGGGTGCTGGTTCGAAACCTGGCTGCTCCACTTCCAATCCAGCTCTCTGCTATGGCCTGGGAAAGCAGTAGAAGCCCCTGCACCCACGTGGGAGACCCAGAAGAAGCTCCTGGCTCCTGGCTCTTGGCTTCAAATAGGTGCAGCTCTGGCCGTTGCAGCCAACTGGGGAGTGAACCAACAGATGGAAGACTTCTTCTCTCTCTCTCTCTCTCTCTCTCTCTCTCTCTCTCTGCCTCTCCTCTCTTTGTGTAACTCTGATTTTCAAATAAATAAATAAATAAATCTTTAAAAAAAATCCTAAGACTAAGTCATATCTTACTTCGAAGTGTATAAAAGAGAACAACTATTTTAATCTTTCCATTTCATCTTCTCTAGGTTTTATATTATGAATTATTAGCAATTCGAGAAGCCTGCATCAGTTTGGAGAAAGACTATCAACCTGGAATAACCTACATTGTAGTTCAGAAGAGACATCACACTCGATTATTTTGTGCCGATAGGACGGAAAGGGTAAGCATATATTTGTTTACTTGTTGTATTACTGTCATAAGCTAAACCTGGCTCACATAATTCACAGAGCACTTGGCAAGGGCTGTCTCCCAGTAGCAGGATTTCCATTATAGAGTACCAGATTTCAACCACTGGACTATGCATGAGTAAAACAGTGCCCAAATAAGTTAATTATTACTTTTTATTTATTAGAAAGGCAGAGTGAGTGAGTGAGAGAGAGAAAGATCTTACATCAACTGGTTCACTACCCAAATACCTACATCAGCTGGGGCTTGGCCAGGCCAAAACCAGGAGCCAGGATCTCCATCCAGGTCTCCCACATGGGTGGCAGGAGCCCAAGCACTTGGGCCATCTTCTGTTGCCTCCAGGGTGCATTAGCAGGAAGCACGATCAGAAGCAGAGGAGCCAGGGTCCAGCATTGTAGCACAACAGGATAAGCCACTGCCTGCACTGCCAACATCTCATATGTGTACCAGTTCAACTCCTGGCTACGCCGCTTCTGTTCCAGCTCCCTGTTAGTAATCCTGGAAGAGCAGCATTACATGACCCAAGTTCTTAAGCCTCTGCCACCATGTGGGAGACCTAGAGGGGGTTCCAGGCTCCTAGCTTCAACCTGACCCAGCCCCAGCTTTTGCCAGGCATTTAGGAAGTGAACCAGCAGATAGAAGATAGCTCACTTGCTCACTCACTCTCTCTCCCTCTCTCTTTGCCTTTCAAATAAATAAACCTTTAAAAAATAAATAAGTAAATGAAAAGCCATTCCCTAGATCACACAACTGGAAAGCAGTGAGGCTGTGATATGAATCCAGACATTTTGCTGCCTCTCTAAACAAGAGTACCCTTTTTTGTTTTGTTAAGAGGCAGAGTTACAGACATAGAGAGAGAGATCTTCCATCCACTGGTTCATTCCCCAAATGGCTGCAATGGCTGGGGCTGTGCCAGGCTGGAGCCAGGAGCCAGGAGATTCTTCTGGGTCTCCCACGTGGGCTCAGGGGCCCAAGTACAGGGGCCATCTTGCACTGCTTTCCCAGGTACATTAGCAGCGAGCTGGATCAGAAGTAAAACAGCCGAGGTGGGATATGGTGCCCATATGGGATGCTGGCACTGCAGGCAACAGCTTAATCTACACCATAGTGCCAGCCCCCAAGAGCTCACTTTTAAAAAAAAAAAATTATTCAATCCATGCACATTTTCTTTCTTGTTTTTAAATTAGAGTTGGGGAGATAACACAGACAGAGCTTCTACTCACTGTTTGATTCCCCTGTATGCCTGCAACAGCCAGGACTGGGCCAGGCCCAAGCCAGAATCTAGGAACTCAATCCAGTTCTCCTACACTGGTGTCAGAGACTCATCCAGCCAGTTATCACCTCCTGTTTTCCAGGGTCCACATTAGCAGGAAGTTGAAATCAGGAGACAAAACTAGGAATCTAACTCAGGCTCTCTGGTACGTGCCCTAACTGCTAAGCTGAACACCCCACCCCACAATTCCCACCAAGAGTGCAACTTTTGATAAAAGGCTCATGTGTTGATAATTTATTAGTTTGTGGTTTTTTGTTTTTTTTTTTTTTGTTTTCTTTTTTTTAAGATTAGGCATGATTGAGAAGATTATGAACTGTTGTCTTTGTTTTAGGCTTGGCAAGTCTAGCTGGTTAATCCACACATCTGTAATTCAAGACACTTATGCAGTAGCAATCCTTCACATGGCAGTAATAATGTCTGAGTCAGTCAGATAGTTTCTTATCTACTAGCTATATAAACCTATACAAATAAGATTTTAAATGTGTTGTTGATAAGGGGGTAGATATGAGTATAATACACAGTTTAAAAGTGTTTTACTGAGAGCTTTTCATTATCAGGAATTTTGAATTATTTCAGTAACATACCTACTCAGAGGAAAATCATGATAACTGTTTTCTTCAGAGATGGTGAAACTGTCCATATGCAGTAAAAGGAGAGAGCCTATAAGTCACGTTTATGTTCAAATCCCAGTTCTTCCGTATACTGCATGTGAGTCCTGAACCTCAGTTTTCCCATACAGATGGGATAATACCTAACTTGCAGGATTGTTGTCAGGATTTAAGTGACGTGTAAGTAATTAACAAGTGGTAACTACTGCTGATCTTGTGGTCAGCATTCTTTGTTTCTAAACATACAGTGTAGTGTTCTCCAAGGACAATTCTAGTTTTCTTAACTCACTGATAGAAGAGTACCCACCTGAGGTATTTTCAGAATATTGCCATTTGTTAAGTTGAAATGATTTTCAAAATGTGTAAAATACTAGCAGACTGTCTGAAGTTTATAAGAAATGTACTTGAAACCAAACTAACACAGAAAGGTTGCAATTACAAAAGTAGACAAAGATATGATAGGCAGATATCAATCACCTGCTGCCCTCAGGCATGCGCGGTAGCAGGAAGCTGGAGCTGAGAGCAGAGCCAGGGCTCCGACCCCGGCCCTTCAGTGTGGGATATCACAAGTAGTGTTTTAACTGCTGTGCAACACAACCTGTGCCAATGCGTATACATTATATTTTTCATATATGTTCTTTACCTTTGTCTTATTTATTTAAACTTTGACCAAACAAATCTAGGTTGGCAGAAGTGGCAATATCCCAGCTGGAACAACAGTTGATACAGACATTACACACCCATATGAGTTTGATTTTTACCTCTGTAGCCATGCTGGAATACAGGTAAGCCTACCATTTGGGCAAAATCTTTTAATGCAAAAACTTACGTTCTTATGTGTATTTTTTAAATCTCACAAGGAGAAGAAAGTATTCTTCAACTCTTCCCATACCTTCAGATGTGCTATTTTTATAAAAATTAGAATACAATTAGTGTAACAGAATAAATCTTCCTTAATTTAGCCTAAATCTTTGAAAAAACTTAAAGTAACTAAGAGTTCCTTCGACTATGCTTCCTGTTGATAATATTATATAGAAAACTTTCATATTTCCTGGTAGATAGTGAGCTTGTGAAAGAGTTTAATTGCAGAATTATAGCTTTCTGTTTCAGTTAAATGATTTTAAGAATCTTTTCTTATTTCCAAAGAATCTTTTCATTAATTTGTTCGTTTTACTTGATAATTAATTAATTTAGTGTTTCTCAGACTTTGCAGCAATAAGAAGTAAACTCATATCCCAAGGGTATCTGAGAGGATGTAGCCCAAAACTCTCTTAAGTTATCTGTCTTTAAGATAGAAATTTCAGAAAGATGTACCTTATTTGACAGCTGTGTCTTACAGTTTCGCATGCCGCACATGCACTAACCCCTTTCAAACTCGTATCTTTAAAATATTATCACACTCTTTTTTTTTTTTTTTTTTTTTTTTTTGGACAGGCAGAGTGGACAGTAGAGGGAGACAGAGAGAAAGGTCTTCCTTTTTGCCATTGGTTCACCCTCCAATGGCCGCCGCGGTAGGCACGCTGCGGCCGGCGCACCGCGCTGATCCGAAGCCAGGAGCCATGTGCTTCTCCTGGTCTCCCATGGGGTGCAGGGCCCAAGCACTTGGGCCATCCTCCACTGCACTCCCTGGCCACAGCAGAGAGCTGGCCTGGAAGAGGGGCAACCGGGACAGGATCGGTGCCCCGACCGGGACTAGAACCTGGTGTGCCGGCGCCGCAAGGCGGAGGATTAGCCTGTTAAGCCACGGCGCCGGCCTATCACACTCTTTTATCTATGTTCTTCTGTCAGTTTCTCTTTAGAATCAATGTTATATGTCTTCAGAGTGAGTGGGAACAATCACAAAAATAAAGTTAATGACACCTTCTAGGGATAAAGCCTGTATCACTAAAGCACATATTTCTTTTTTTGTTTTGTTCTATTTTTTATTTATAAGAAGGGAACAAATTTCTTGTATTTCATATATACAATTCTAAGACATAATGATACTCCCTATGTAGTACATATTTCTCTTTTTTTAAGATTTATTTATTTATTTGAAAGACAGAGTTACAAAGAGGCAGAGGCAGAGCGAGAGGTCTTCCATCCTGCTGGTTCAGTCTCCAAATGGCTGCAATAGCTGGAGCTGGGCCAATCCAAAGCCAGGAGCCAGGAGCTTCTTCCAGGGCTCCCACATGGGTGCAGGTGCCCAAACACTTGGGCCAACTCCCACTGCCCTCCCAGGCCATAGCAGAGAGCTGGATTGGAAGTGGAGCAGCTAGGTCTCCAACCAGCACCCATATGGGATGCTAACACTACAGACGGTGGCTTTACCCACTACGTCACAGTTGCAGCCCTTGTTAGTTTTTTATTGTTGTTGTTGTTGTTGTTTTTAAGATTCATTTATTTATTTGGAAGACAGAGAGTTGCAGAGAGAGAGAGAGAGATCTTGCATCTGCTGGTTCACTCCCCAAATGCACACCACAGCTGGAGTTGGGCCAGTCTGAAGTCAAGAGCCAGGAGCCGGGAGCCAGGAGCCAGGAACTTCTTCCGGGTCTCCTACATGGGTGCAGCATACATTTAACCAAAAATCTTAGGGATCAGTTTTCCTTTGGGACACTAGTGTCAGATTTCTGCTCTAGTCAGCAAATAATGTGGAATATTTCACAGGGACTAAAGACTGTTGTTTATATGTCTTCTCAGCTTTATTAAGATTTTTTCTTCTTTTTAAATAATTTTATATATTTGAGAGGCAAATACAGACAGCTCTCATCTGCCTCTTCACTCCCCAAATTTCCACAACAGCTTGGGCTAAGCCAGGCAGAAGCCAGGAGCTGGGAACCCATGTAGGTGGCAGGGTCCCAACTATTTGAGCCATCACTTGCTTCTTCCCAGGGTGTGCATCAGCAGGAAACTGGAACTGAGAGCAGAGCCAGGACTCCAACCCAGGCACTACTGTATGGGTGGGATCTGTTTTGTGTCCCAAGCAATGCCTCAACTTTTATGCCAAATGCCCAACCAACCCTTTTACAATTTTTTAAAACTTAAAATTTTTAAAAGATTTTATTTATCTGAAAGGCAGAGTTACAGACAAGGAGAGGCAGAAAGAAAGAGAGAGAGGTCTTCAATCCACTGGTTCACTCCCCAGATGGCCGCAACACCAGAGCTGCGCAGATCCGAAGCCAGGAGCTTCTTCCAGGTCTCCCACATGGGTGCAGGGACCCAAGCACTTGGGCCATCTTCTACTGCTTTCCCAGGCCATAGCAAATAGCTGGATTGGAAGTGGAACAGCCGGGAGTCGAACTGGACCCATATGGGATGCTGGCACTGCAGACTTGTGGACTCTCAGGAAGCGTCCAGGTAGAGAATGAGATGATAGTCTCCACGTCTTTTTTTTATTTTTTTATTTTTTACTTTTTTTATTTTTTTTAATTTATTTGAGAAGTAGAGTTACAGAGAGAGGGAGAGACAAAGTGAAAGGTCTTCCATCCGCTGGTTCACTCCCCAAATGGCCACAATGGCCAGAACTAAGCTGATCTGAAGCCAGGAGCCAGGAGCTTCTTCCAGGTCTCCCACACAGATGCAGGGGCCCAAGCACTTCAGCCATCTTCCACTGCTTTCCTAGGCCATAAAAGGGGTCCCCAATAGTCTCCACTTTTTTTTTTTTTTTTTGACAGGCAGAGTTTAGACAGTGAGAGAGAGTGTGACAGAGAAAAAGGTCTTCCTTCCGTTGGTTCACCCCCCAAATGGTTGCTAAGGCTGGCGCACTATGCCGATCTGAAACCAGGAGCCAGGTGCTTCCTCCTGGTTTCCCATGCAAGTGCAGGCCCAAGCACTTGGGCCATCCTCCACTGCACTCCC
The DNA here is from genome assembly GCF_033115175.1 of Lepus europaeus. Classification (NCBI taxonomy): domain Eukaryota; kingdom Metazoa; phylum Chordata; class Mammalia; order Lagomorpha; family Leporidae; genus Lepus; species Lepus europaeus. The sequence goes on from NC_084831.1 coordinate 28,114,905, forward strand.
GGGCTACAGCAGAGAGCTGGCCTGGAAGAGGAGCAACCAGGACAGAATCCGGCACCCCAACTAGAACCTGGGTGCTGGCGCTGCAGGCGGAAGTTTAGCCTAGTGAGCCGTGGCGCCGGCCGATAGTCTCCACTTCTAATGGTCTATTATCTTTTTTTTTTTTTAAGGTTTATTTTTTAATTATTTGAAAGGCAGAGTTAGAGGAGGAGAGACAGAGTTGCAGAGAAAGAGTGAGAGATCCTCCATCTGCTGATTCATTCCCCGAATGGCTGCAATAGCTGGGGCTGGGCCAGGCCAAAACCAGGAGCCTGGAATTTCTTCCAGGTCTTCCACATGGGTGCTGGGGCCCTAGCACTTGGACCATCTTCTGCTGGTTTCCCAGGCACATTAGCAGGGAGCTGGATTGGAAGTGGAGCAGCCAGGTTGAGAACTGGCACCATGTGGGATGCCAGTGTCGCTGGTGGAGGCTTAGCTTGCTATACCACAACACTGGCTCCATAGGTTCTTATCTTTATGACTGAGTCTCTTGGAGTCCCCCTTATTTCTCTTCAAGGGAGAGAATGTACTTTCCTCGGAGGTAAAGTACATATTCCCACAAAACCCACAATCACTCTTCCTATACTGAGAAGATAGGTGAGAAGAAACCAGACCCCAGGATATTGATGGTGAGGCCTGACTTGAACTGGTTCCTTTCAGTGGGCCCTTGGGAAAGATGCCAGGCGCCTATGGTGTCTAGCTCTTTAGAATGTAGGATTTTTAACACCTTTTCTTCTCACCTTTGAGCCTTAGTTGAAACTCCATAACAGCAGAGAAGGGCAAAGTCTCTATTGACATACTTTTAGAGCGTGTAACCCCTCTGTCTGACCTACCAAAGGAAATTCCCCAAAAAATAATTGCTTCCTGTAGAAGAAGAGAGTAGGCAGTGCCCTAAATCATAACCTCCTAATACAATCTCCAAAACTTCCAAGACAGCCTTCACTGCTGTTTAACAGTCCTTTGACGTCCCTTTCCTTAGCTCTCTGTGCCAGTTTTCCTAGATTTCCAACCTTGGTTTGTTGCCCCCACATTCAGCACATTACCCCCCTACTTTCTGTGCTCCTCCTTCGTAGTAAAGGGTCATTCTGTAGTATTCTCCCTTGCCTGCCTGAAGATGACCTTAATTCAGCAGTTATCTTCTTTCTTAGGTCTTCATTCTCCTTGAAGCTTCATTCTCTTTTTTTTTTTTTTTTTTTTTTTGACAGCCAGAGTGGACAGTAGAGGGAGACAGAGAGAAAGGCCTTCCTTTTGCCGTTGGTTCACCCTCCAATGGCCGCCGTGGTTGGCGCGCTGCGACCGGCGCACCGCGCTGTTCCGATGGCAGGAGCCAGGTGCTTCTCCTGGTCTCCCATGGGGTGCAGGGCCCAAGCACTTGGGCCATCCTCCACTGCACTCCCTGGCCACAGCAGAGAGCTGGCCTGGAAGGAGGGCAACCGGGACAGGATCGGTGCCCTGACCGGGACTAGAACCCGGTGTGCCGGCGCCGCAAGGCAGAGGATTAGCCTAGTGAGCCGCAGCGCCAGCCATCATTCTCTTTTTTTAAAGACTTGTTTATTTGGGCCAGTGCCGCGGCACACTAGACTAATCCTCCACCTGCTGCCCTGGCACCCCGGGTTCTAGTCCCGGTCGGGGCGCCAGATTCTGTCCCAGTTGCTCCTCTTCCTGTCCAGCTCTGCTGTGGCCCGGGAAGGCAGTGGAGGATGGCCCAAATGCTTGGGCCTTGCACCCACATGGGAGACCAGGAGAGGCACCTGGCTCCTGGCTTCGGATCAGCACAGTGCACTGGCCGCAGCACGCCAGCCGTGGCGACCATTGCGGGGTGAACCAATGGAAAAGGAAGACCTTGCTCTCTGTCTCTCTCTCTCACTGTCCACTCTGCCTGTCAATAAATAAATAAATATATATATTTTTTTATATATGTATATATAGTTCCTTGATCCTGCTGTTCTTCAGTAAGTTATTGCCCCATGTCTTTATTCCATTTACCACCAAACTGTCCTTAAAAAGAATAGCATAAGCTACCTGCAACACCAGCATCCCAAACGGTTGTCAGTTCAAGTCCCAGCTGTTCCACTTTCCATTAGCTTCCTGCTAATGCATTTGGGAAGGCAGCAGAGGTTGGACCAAGTTCTTCCTTGGGAACCTGCCACCCATGTCAGAGACCTAGAGGAGTTCCTGGCTCCTGGCTTTTGCTTGACCCAGCACTAGCTGTTTGTGGATGTTTGGGGAGTAAACCAGTGGATGGAGAATCTCTCTTTCTCTTTCTCTCTCCTTAATTCTGTAACTGTACCTTTCAAATAAATAATTTTTTAAAAAAAAATAGCCCAAGTACACCCATCAGAAAGTCTACAGTTTGAAAAGGCAGGCAATATTTTTTTAATTTATTTTTTAAAGAATACAAACTTCATAAGTACCACTTTAGGAATATAGTTATTCTTCCCACCATATCAGCCCTCCCACCCACACTCTCACCCTCTCTCCTCCCTCTCCCCTTGCCAGTCCCATTCTCCATTAAGATTCATTTTTAATTAACTTTGTACACAGAAGACCAACTCTATACTAAGTAAAGATTTTAACAGTTTGCGTGCGCACACACACACATACACAACTCACACACTCACAAACTATTTGAGAACTAATTTTACTGTTAACTCTCATAATAACAACTCATTGAGGACAGAGGTCCTGCATGAGGAGTTAGTCCACAGTGACTCCTGTTGTTAATTTAACAGTTAACACTCTTATGTATGACGTCAGTGATACATGTCAGTGCTCTTGACATGAGCAAGGCAGACAGTGTTAAGAATGTGGAGCAACTGGACCTCTCAAAAACTGGTGGAAGTATAAACTGATAGGAATACTTTTGAAAACTGGTATTGTTAGGCCGGCGCTGCGGCTCACTAGGCTAATCCTCCGCCTGCGGCACTGGCACCCCAGGTTCTAGTCCCAGTCGGAGCGCCGGATTCTGTCCTGGTTGCCCCTCTTCCAGTCCAGCTCTCTGCTGTGGCCCGGGAGGGCAGTGGAGGATGGCCCAAGTGCTTGGGCCCTGTACCCGCATGGGAGACCAGGAGGAAGCACCTGGCTCCTGGCTTCGGATCAGCGCAGCGCCGGCCATAGTGGCCTTGGAGGGGGTGATCCAACAGAAGGAAGACCTTGCTCTCTGTCTCTCTCTCTCTCACTGTCTAAACTCTGCCTGTCAAAAAAAAAAAAAAAAAAGGAAGTGTTACGTTCCCTGTGCTTTTGTTAAGGCTGTTCACTCTGCCTAGTGTTTCCTCTTTCTATCTGCCCCCAAAATGCCAACTCTTACTTTCCCCCCCTTGATGAAGTACCCCCCCACAGCTCACTTCCCCGATTACTTTTTTTGGCATTCTCCTATAAGACTACACATGACCAGTAGTACTATAACCATTCACTAGTTGCTTTATACTTGGAAGCGCTCTGTCTCCTCTGCTGTACTAAGTTGTTTTCCAAAAGACAAAAAACCCTTATCTCTGTGAGTTTTGTTTTCAGTCTATAATACCTAACATAATAAATAACACACCCTATGTGTGTGTGTTCAATTTACCTTAAATTTACCATTTTAGCCACTTTGAAATGTGCACTCCAGTGGCATCAAGTGTATTCACATTGTTGTGCATCCCTCGGCCCCATGCTTCTCCAGAACGTTTTAATCTGCCCCGACTCATCACACCCATAAAGCACCAACGCCCTCTTCCCCTCCACCATTCTTCTCTCTGTCTCAACGAATTTGACTGTTCTGGGTACCTCATGTAGGTGAACCATACAGTGTTTGCCATTTTGTGACAGATTATTTCATTTAGGTTCATCTGTTTTGTAGTATATGTCAGAATTTTCTTCCTTTTCAAGCTGAATGCTATTCCATTGCTTATGTATACCATGTTTTTTTACCCAGGCATCGACTGATGGACACTTGGGTTGCTTCCCCCTTTGGGTTGTTATGTATAATGCTGCTGTGAACATAGATGTGCAAACATCTGTTAGAGCCCTTGCTTCCACTCTTGCTTGGTATATACCCAGAATCAACAATTTTTTTTAATTGACTATTAAATTACAATATGCTTTACAAATGTACAAAGCTGTTTTTTCTTCTAGAATTTAATCTATGCTGAATATTTAAAAGCTTGGAAATCAAAAGAACATGCCATTCATTGCCTTCTCTGCAGGGTACCAGCCGTCCTTCCCACTATCATGTTTTATGGGATGATAACTGCTTTACTGCAGATGAACTTCAGCTGCTAACTTACCAACTCTGCCACACGTATGTGCGCTGTACACGGTCTGTTTCTATACCTGCACCAGCGTATTATGCTCACCTGGTGGCATTCCGAGCCAGATATCATCTCGTGGACAAAGAACATGACAGGTAATATAAAAAGCATATCGAGTACAGATTCTCACCCAAATCCAAATATTATCTGAGTGTTAAGATTTTCCTAGTAAATTCTTTAAGTGCTTCCCTAGGAGTATGTGCCTCTCTATTTGCCATAAAGTACTGCTATTTAGATTTAAAGTTCCTTGGCCAGTGATCATGTGAAAAGCCATGAAAGTCAGAACTCATTGCCCAAGATAAAGTTTTCTATTGCAGTATGCTACCTAAGACTCATAAGTAGTGGAATAATGTAGTAATTTAGTTGCTTTACAAAACTAATTCAAAGAAGAGAATATCGATAATATTAGTAAAGTGATACATATATTGGTAGAGAAAATGATGTCTGTGATTTGTTTCTAACTAATCCTGGGGTGAGAAGAGATGTAAAGCAAATTGACCTTGAGTAATAATTACGGAAGCTGGGTGATGCATACATGATTTGTTAGACAAGTCTGTATTTTGAAATTTGCTGCAATAACATTTTTCAGAATTATTACATCAGAATAGAAGGTTTGTTTTTGTGTTCATTGTCACTTCTCTTACAGTGCTGAAGGAAGTCATGTTTCAGGACAGAGCAATGGGCGAGATCCTCAAGCTCTTGCCAAGGCTGTACAGATTCACCAAGATACCTTACGCACAATGTACTTTGCTTAAAGAGTCCAAGTATATTTTCTGAGAGGAAAAACTGAATTGACATACGCTATATGTTTCCAGTAAAGTCAATTGAGTAGGGAGCGACGCCTCCAGCCGTACAGAAACCAACACTGTGTCGGGCCAGGGTCTGATCCTTCTGGTGATACAAGGAAGAGTGTCTGCTTCATCAAGGAGGTCGGCACCATTATGCAATATGAAACCAGCCACTGCTTTTTGTGCAGTCTCTGTAGGAAGTATTGCGATTGTTTTGTTTTCACTTCTTATAGTCTAACCCTTTTAATGCCTTTACCTCAAGTTGCTTGGCAGCACAACTATCTTTGCAAAAAAAAGTAAGAAAATGTAAATGATGGTTTAAAAAACACACACCTATGTGAATAATCAAAATGATTGTTCACAATTATGTGTGCAAAAAAATTAATGTGCACTCATATATTCTTGTAAAAGGAGTCTGTATTTTTAAAATATATACATGTATACTTCATGTGCATATATATCTGGGTCTAGATTGATAATAGATATATATGTATCTGTGTATATATTTTATAGTTCATTCCATTGGGAAACTATCTTTCCCTTTATTCTTGCCTCACTACCACCTTTATTTCTCTGACATCCCTTGCCTTCATCACCTATATTTTTTATCCTAATGCCACCAGTGACATTCAAATGTTCATATATCTAATTCATTTGAATGTGAAGCATAGCAAACTAGATTTCTATTTTTATTTTGCACATCCTTTTCCTGTCTCCTATCTCATACACAGTTTTGAGTCCTCAACTCCTGATAGTGCTTTCTTAAGAAACAGAATTATTTTATATCTATCTATCTATATATACATATATATAATGTTTTGGTGAGATTGTGTGTCTCCTGTCTGAACTGAACATTTGCCACTTGTGCAATGTGTACATAAGCAGTAGCAATCTAATATTCTTTTTCTTTAGCAAGTTTGTTAAAGCTGCTATAAATATGAAACCTTGTCAGAAGTTGTAACTGTTTCTCTCTGATAAGTGGTATCTATTCTAAAGCCTTCTGTTTCTTTGGGATAGACATGGAAATCCCTTAAAGCTTTTATAAAGGATAAATATTTTAAAAGATTGGAACTCTGTAGGGTTGAGGCCTCTGAAATTGGGTAGAGAAAGAGAAGAGGCTATGGAATTTTTGTTTTGTTTTGATTCACTTTTTGCTAGGTAACTTGCTGCGTCTCATACCTTAATGTGATTTTCATATATATATTTTTATATATATATGTATATATATAAACATATATGTATGTGTTTTGAAGTATAGCTTCCTTTTCTTTTGTATTTATTAGAATAGTGCTTTAATAATTACAGAACCATATTAACATCTTTTATAGAAATATAATCATGTTTATTTTAAGAACTGACAACTTGTTTTTGCTGCCTTTTAGTGCAATAAGCAGTTTTAAAAGTTGTGTCTTTTTGACATCTCTACCATGGATAATGGGAGGAATAGGCACCTCCGTAATTTTACAAGGGCAAAGTAATACAGCCTTAATTTCAGAAGGAAAGTTTTCTAATTTTCAGTTTTAAAGCATATCTTTTAAAAATCATAATGAAAATGAAGGAAGTGAAATTTCTTGACTGAGATCATGTTTATTGAAGAACTGTACTGGCTAGGTGCCAATTTTTACTTACTAAAATGAATCAGAAAAATGAATGATGATATTTTAAGTTTTTTGCTGATTTACTACTGGTATGACTTTCCTTTTAAAATTAAGGTGATACTGGCGAAGGAAGTCAGGACTTTGATCGTTTTAAATGATTTAATCACTGAAGTGTGGGGGCAAATTTTACAGTCTGTTGATTTCACTTTAAGATATTAAAAGTACTAAAAAGCTGTCAAAACTAACTTTATCAAGAACATTGGATTCAGGGGAGCTTTGCACTTTGTAACTCATGAAAATTACATTTTGACTTTTTTTTTTTGCACTGGTTAAGAGTGTAAATACTACAGATTATTTCCAGTGGGCATTGTTGTTAGCCTCTCAGAATTCCATCTGCACATGAAAACTAATGGATTTAGATCTTTAGTTTGTCTCTTACTTGTAATCCACTAATATTGCCAATTTACTGTATTTTGAGCCTAAAATCTGAGCCCATGTCCTCCAACAGGCATGAAATCTTTTGGCCCAATGCCAGAAAACTAAGAAAGTACTGTATTTTGTATGTTTATTATTTTTGAAGTGTCTGAAATGAAATTTACAACACTGTTGCAAAGCACTTTACATAATAATATTTATATAGTATATACTTTTTTTTCTCCCAGCCTTCTGCCTCCTTCTCAAAAAAAAATTCCTTTAAAACATGTTTGTTTTCTTACATTGAAACTTCACTGAATACAGTCAGGAACATGGGCTAGAGAAGACAATAGTGTATCCTGGGTGAAATAAGTTTGGTCTATGCTTGCTCGGAATGAGTAAAACATCTTCCTATATCCATGGGAGCTGTATAGACTCGTTGGGAAGCTTCAGGGAGCAACTGTAGATACCCTCTCACTACTCCCTGCTGAACCTAATCTGCAGCCACTTAGTCTCATATGTGCTAGAGTGAAGCCCTTAATTTAAATGTACTTGGAGGGACTTTTTTAAGAGGAAAAGTATTTTTTCTAAAATATAAAGCTTTACCTTTTGAGTGATTTCTTTTTTAGAGTGTCTTACACTATCCAACACTGCTAGTTTAAGGTTGATTAACTTGAAAGAATATGTATAATATATTTCTATTTTGCTTACTAACAAATTGGTATATAAACCTAATTATTAAAAACCTGTGCTTAGCATTTTAAGATAAAGGCTAAGTGGCACATCTTGAAATTTGTTCTAATTATTATTGCACTTTTGGTGTAGAATTCCTGATCTTTTCTTATCTTAAAATTTTAAAAAGGTTGTTATGGGTTTCTTTTTAAATTCAGACATCATAAAACTCACAATGACCTTTCTGCTTCTTCCCTTGCTCATTAATTATATATTGAATGCTAAATTTTATTCTGCTATTTTCTGTGATATGTCATACAGGAGTTACTTTAAAATGTCAATCCCAGCAACTGTTATAAATAATTTTCATGTGAAGAAATGCTGGGAGTTTAATGTATATTCTTAATGGCAATGTCTGTGAAAAGTGCTGATACATGTTCTTACAGTATCCAGTGACTGGCAGTGAGGACCACACGTTGGTAATACTGTAGCTGCTATATTTATTTAAGTAGAGTCTGACAGTTAGTGCACTAAACCGTTAAGGAGATGAGCGTGATTCAAGGCTAGTGTTACGCCTGTTGTTTTGTTTTGTTTCATTTTCCTAAATTAGATTAAGGACATAAAATCATCAAGGTGACAAAGGGTGCTGCCATTTTAGTTACATTTCAATAACCAGAATATTATTTTAGAAGTATAGTTTCTGACTTTTACAGTTTGCAAAGGGTACTTCAGCCTCTTCAGTACTGGTTTTTGGCACATTTTCACAGAACTAGAGATGCCCTTTCTTTTTTCTTACTAGTTACCTTTTAAAAAATTTCTTGGGAAAATCGTTGTATGGAAATATTCCTGTTTATACCCTATTGATTTATTTTTCTTCCTAGAAGAGATTCTAGAAGGAATTTTAGTAGAAAAACCCAAACACTGCGTGTTTTGGAGGGCACTTGATGAAGATTATCTCTGCCTTGTAGCCTAGGGACTTGCAGCCTCTGAAGACCTGTCCTAGTTTTTTGAGCTAAGTTCTCTGTGACTCAGCACTACGTGATGTCCCTTGTGCTTTTTGTGAAATTCAAGAAGCTCATCACTTGGACATAGCTAAAATATTTTGTAGTCTTCCTATTTCAAACTTGAGGGTAATTTTAGACCAAGAAGTTTGACTGATAACTCTGCATAGTTTTCACTGGGTATCGATAAACTGGAGTTAAATGTGTGCTTAGCTCCTCCTCCCCGGTGTGCACCTGTTGAAGAGGAAGGCTGGCGTTAACAGTGACTTGCTACTTCAGTTACTGTTTATGAATTGGCCAAGTTGCAAAAAGACATCAGCAGTTGGGCATCTCCATTTTTTTTTTTTTTAAGATTTATTTATTTGAAAGTCAGAGTTTCAGAAAGAGGGAGATACACACACACAGAGTGAGAGAAAGAGAGAGAGAGATCCTCCATCCCCTGGTTCACTCCTCAAGTGGCCTCAACAGCCAGAGTGAGCCAACCCAAAGTTAGGAGCCAAGAGCTTCTTCTGGGTCTCCCATATGGGTGCAGGAACCCAAGTACTTGGGCTATCTTCTACTGCTTTCCCAGGCCAATTCACAGGGAGCTGGATCAGAAGTAGGGCAGCCAGGGCTTGAACCAGTACCCATATGGGATGCCAGCACTGCAGACAGCAGCTTTCCCACCATGCCCCCTTTATTTTGGCTTTCTAATCTATCTGAATTATTAGTCCTTTTCATTCTTTTTGAGAACTTGTGGATGTGTTAAAGCAGAGGTGGCACCATTCAGCCTGTGGGCCGTATAATCATTTTGTCTGGCCCTGCCAAGGCAACTGCAGGCTAGTTTTTAAGTTGATCATTTGTATGGCCCACAAATGATGTTATAAATATCCAAAAGCCTCTGGGTCGAAAAAAAGTTGCCCCACCCATGCTTTAAAGCATCAGTAGCGATGGCTGAGAGGTTGCACATCGAGTGAGGCCTTCCTGAGTGGTAGTATGAACCTGATTTAGGGTCTCTCCTTGTTGTCCTGTTTCCCTCCCATTGGATCACATAAAGCACTTATGGGATTCTATAGGAGCCAAAAATAAGCTAAGAATGGATATGTAAAAATCAGTACAGGGCTGGCGCCACAGCTCACTAGACTAATCCTCCACCTGCGGCACCGGCACCCCAGCTTCTAGTCCTGGTCGGGGCGCCAGATTCTGTCCCGGTTGCTCCTCTTCCAGTCCAGCTCTCTGCTGTGGCCCGGGAAGGCAGTGGAGGATGGCCCAGGTGCTTGGGCCCTGTACCCGCATGGGAGACCAGGAGGAAGCACCTGGCTCCTGGCTTCGGATCGGCGCAGAGCGCCAGCCATAGTGGCCATTTGGGGGGTAAACCAACGGAAAAAGGAAGACCTTTCTCTCTGTCTCTCTCTCTCTCACTGTCTAACTCTGCCTGTCCAAAAAAAAAAGAAAGAAAGTACAGAAATTGGAAAGAGAATTTTCTCCAAAAAAAAATCTTTAAAACAAAAATCCTGTTTATACTAAGAACATTCTTCATCAAAGGCAATGTTAAAAATGATACTGTGATTATTAGTGAAAGCCAAACTGAGTTCCAGGAGAGGGAGAGGAAACACACACACACACACACACAAAGGTACTTCAAAAAGTTTGTGGGAAATGGAATTAAAAGATAAGTTTATTTTGGTGTAAAAAAAAAATTGAAATCCATTCATAGCTCTTTTCATAATATACATTTGTGGGAGTAGGGGTATGTATGTATCATAAAAGGAAAAGATGTTTTGATTTTTTTGTACTTTTAAAAATGGTACATTTAAGTTTATAATTTTCCATGTAACATAAATTTTTTAATGGCTTGTGCTAGTATTATCTACTGCTAGCTCAAATTTATTTTATTTGACCCATCAAAGGTAGCACTCAGATTTTACATTGTTGATAAAATCTCAAGAATCGTTTGTTCTTAGATTATAGAAGTTAAATATTTGAATTAAAGATAGAAGGATGATTAATGAGGAAAGTTAAAACTTACCAATGAGAAACCCTATTGGATTATCAGGTAATTGTGACAAAGTAGGGATCCTGTCAGATCATCTGTCCCACCATTGGGCTTCCTTCCTTCTGGAAACCAGTGTCTGAAGTAACCAAAACCTCATGTTGTATTTATGTTGGGGCCTCAGTAAAGCAAAGATGTTCTTCAGGTTCAACTCTGAATTAAATTTTAGGTCATTTTTTAAAGCAAGGCGGTTCTTAGAAAGTGCCTTTACAGAAGATGGTGCTGTAGATTTTTATTTTTCAAATAGCATGAGGCTAAAATTTTAAATTATTTTAGAACTCCAAGAATGTGACAGTTTCATGCAAATATCAATAATGTTACTTGTTGTCCTGAACCAAGGAACCAAGGAAAGCTTTATTGCCGTAAAGTAGCTAAGTAAATGCTCACCAAATTTAGTTTGTAAATTTAAAAACAAAATTTTTAACAGAATTAGTCCTTTTTATTCAGATTTTGGGTATAGCAGCAGGTTCACAAAGGAAAAGGAAACTTGCAGGGAATTGTTAAATGCTACCTTTCTTTTTTTTTTTTTTTTAATTCAGCACAGATTGATACTAAAGGCTGTAGAGGTAACCTTTTCTAATTGGTCATTATTTTTGGAGAAAACTGTTCACAGAGAGCCACGTCATCATCGAGATGATTTTAAGAAAGAAAACAAAGTATTAGCTATATTTGTCTTTAAGGGAAATTTTCTTTTTTAGAAACTAACGCATATTTTAAATGATTCTTTTTTTCCCTAAGATGGGGGAACTATGAAAAATTATGACAATGCATTTAAAAGGGCACAGGTTCTAAAAATAGAACATGGGAAAGTGGGCTTTGGCATAAATAACAAAAGAAGGGGGAAAAACAGGACAAGACATACTTACTAGAAATTTACTAATCTACCAGAAAACAGTTCCCCCCACACTAAGAAACAGTAAACAATCCTCTAATCTGTTCTTGTGAATTTGGTGAGCATTCCTCCAGAAAAGAAATATACTAAAAAAAAACCCACACCTCAGTAACCTTGTATGCTGCATTATGTAATAATGATAGTAAAATCAAAAATTGATTGTTTGGCGTGTACTCTGTTTGCAAATATACATGCACATTAAACTCATTTTTTAATGTCTCATAGCAATTATGGATTTATTTTTTTTAAGATTTTTTTTTCTATTGTGATGTTTCTATTCATTGGCAATTTGTGTGCAACTTTTATATTTTTGCTTAGATGTTGGTTTTAAGATTTTATTTTATAGATATTTCGAGCTTTTCCTCCTTCTTTGTAATGTTAACAAAATTTAAGATGGAGTATTAATATACCACCAAACTACTAATTCTATAAGGTCTAGAGTTTGGATTTCTACCAATAAACCATTAATACTATTTTCTAATTCAGAATATTTTATGTTGTTTATATAGTGGGCATTAAAGACAGACTTTAGACAGATTTCTATGTGTGGAAGAGAAGTTGGGCTTTTCTAATAAGTTAGATCTTTTTTTCCTGTACCAGCAAACTGACAGTAGCAGATTGGATTTATTTTACCTGACAGTAATTTTCAGAAAACTTGTCAAATAAATTATCATACTTCTTTTTTTGACTTTAGGTACATTGAAACTGCTTAAAAGGCCACATTGGTCAGCAGTAGGATTATGATACCATTTAATAGACCAGGAAAGCAAATAGCAACGGATCCAGAAATCACTAATGATTCACTTTGAAATGGGATTCCCACCACCACCCCCCCAGTGATTACGTTATGTGGAGGATCTGCTACCCTGATCTTTTCCCTAGCATTCCTTTAAAGTTGATTCCACCCTGGGCTATCAGTGAAGGAACCAGAGAAAAAGTGGCTAGGGAAAGCCAGGAAAATAGACGATTAAAAGAGTATTTCTTCTTACTGCTTAAGTAATAATGATTTATGAATGTGAATTCATTGGAAGGCAGTGAAAAGTATAATAGTAGACTACTTTAAAGCATGTATAGTAACTCCAGTTTCCTGGCGAATAAATCAAGGTTACTTGTATTGGCACATTAACTTTTTCATAAAAGTACATGAGAAAAATGTACTCCCTTAAGAAGGAAAAATATTTCCATTGTATGTTTACACCATGGATTTGGTAAGGAATCTTTTTTCTGTAAGAGATTAAGAGATAAACTTTATCCCATCCTCTGGTTTTTAAATTCTAAATTACTGGAGCTCAATGTATAACATTTTGTTGTACTGTATTCTGTTCCACTGAGAGGGAGGGAAATGGGAAAATTTTTTAAGTAACTATAAATAGGAAAACTTTATTTTTATATTATGTAAAGTTTTACAGTTTAAAATGAACCAGCATGTGATTTCCTACAGACGTTAGTCATATCATTTCTTTACGCATTTTTGCCCGTTACATTAGTTTGCTTTATAATATACTTCTCTAAGTTATTTCCTTTACCCTCATGTCAAGTACTCATTAAAGATTGGTACTCTGATTATAGGAATGTGTTATTTCTAACTAAGAACCAAATCTTTTTCCAGCAGTCAGATATGTTTTTGCTGCAAGTATATGTCCCTCTTTTAAGGATATTCATTGTGCTTATAACTTTGTTTTATGCATTATATTTCAACATTGTCCTGGGTTGACAGACATGTAATGCTTGAGGACCAACATTTTTAAGGCTGTCTCTAGTCCTGTGTTTTCATTTTTCCTCCTGAAAATTCATAGGAACCTGGCACACAGAGCTTATTTTAACCAAATGACTCCACAAATCCAGGCACCTGGCATCAGTACTACATTAGCACAGTGAAGTACTTGATGACTTGTTTGGGTTTATAGTCCACCTCTTGAGAAAGATAGGTTTGTGCAGTAATTGGTCATCCCCAAAACAGAACTGTCATGAGCAGTCTTAAGAGTAGAAAACAGACAGGCGTGTTGATCAGTAGAACTTTGTGTTGGTCATATTCTTTCTAAAAATGGACCGTGTGCACATCCATGACTCCGTGTCTGCAGTTTAAAAGGCTGCACCAGAGAGGAGACAGGGAGACTGTTCTGGTTTTTAGTGCCTAAACTTTCCGTCTTTACTTTATGGCTTTTGGTTAGAACAAATAAAAATCCCTTAATTTAGCCCTTTAATAATCTTCTTAGAACCAAAGAAGGACAGATTCTTTCTGCAAAATTGTGACACGATGTGGCTCTATTTTTCTGTGTTATAATTGTGAAAATAGGAAGTCTTCCCAGAGAAATGGACTAGTGGGATCTGTGAGCATGTAATAAGGGGAAAAGGTTTATTTGCTGGGATCTTTGAACAGAAACCTTACAATTGTTTAATATTTGTCAAAAATTTCTGAAAAGATTTATCAATTTTATTTGAAAGCCAGAGTTAAGGGGTGCGGGGAGGAGATCTTCCATATGCTGGTTCTCTCCTCAAATAGCCACAACAGTCTTACGTGGGCCAGACTGAAGCCAGGAGCTTCTTCCGGGTCTCTCACATGGTTACAGGGGCCCAAAGACTTGGTCCATCTTCCGCTGCTTTCCCAGGCACATTAGCAGAGCGCTGGATCAGGAGTGGAGCAGTTGGGACACAAACCAGTGCCCATATGGAATACCAGCGCTGCAGGCAGTGGTCTAACCCACAACCCTGGCTCAAATATTTGTCAAATTCTTAACAAAGTAATACAGCAGCTGTTGGTTTTTGAACCTGCAGAAGAGACTCAAGAGAGCCTCTATAATTTAAATTTATATTTTGTTGTCCCAGACCAAAGCTGCATCTATTGTCAGTACATTTTAAAAGATCTTACAAGTTGCTTTTATTCATTTGATAATAAAGAAATTAAATGAAGTATTTGTCCTTAAATAGAGCCATGGCACTATTATCAACACAGCCTCTCCAGTTTCCTCCTTTTCATAGAAAACACCAAACGGGGCCTTTCCAGACAAGCTTGTCCATCCTGTAAAGAGAGAGTTTTTGGTGAACAATTTGGGGAAAACACTGGTAGATGGTGATGAAGAAGGAGTTTTGGCCCAGTCTAATCCAGTTCATGGGTACAGATTGATCCTTTAACAAGATACAGCTTTGATTTTGGTAGCAACAGACTATGTCTAGTGTGTCTAGTGGTAATTAATTGCAGATATCTCCCTGTTTCAGATGGGAATGAGCTCTTTTTTTTTTTTTAAAAGACATTTCTTTATTTGAAAGTCAGAGTTACAGAGAGAGAGAGAGAGAGAAAGGGAGAGAGAGAGAGAGAGATCTTCCATCTGCTTGTTCATTCTCCAGATGGCCACAACAGGCAGGACTGGGTGCGCCAGGCTAGGCCAAAGCTGTGAGCCAAGACTCTCATCCGGGTCTCCCACATGGGTGTCAGGGGCTCAACCACTTGGGCCATCTTCCACTGTTTTTCCCAAGCCATTAGCAGAGAGCTGGATTGGAAGTTGAGCAGGCGAGACATGAACTGGTACCTACATGGGATGCCGATGTCATAGGCGGCACTTTACTCACCATGCCACAATGCCAGCCCCAGAAATGACCTCTTACATTGGTGATTGCCCTGCAAAAGGGCATGTATTCGTTTTCTAATTCAAAAACCACAAACAGCAGGCACTAACTGAAATTTTCTAGTAGTTTGCCCCTATAAGATTCTTTAAAAATTTTCCAGGAGCTTTCTTAATTAACCCAGGATACAGCCACTTTCCCTTCTTTTAAAAGAAAAAAACAGGCTAGTGCTGTGGCATAGCAGGTAAATCCACCACCTGCAGTGCCAGCATCCCATATGCGGAGACCCGGCTGCTCCACTTCTGATCCAACTCTCTGCTATGGCCTGGGAAAGTAATAGAAGATGGCCCAAGTGAGTGGGCCCCCACACCCACGTGGGAGACCTGGAAGAGGCTCCTGGCTCCTGGATTTGGATCGGTGCAGCTCTGGCCATTGTGGCCATTTGGGGAGTGAACCAGCAGATGAAAGACCTCCCTCTCTCTGCCTTTGCCTCTGCCTCTCTCTAACTCTTACTTTCAAATAAATAAAATTTTTTAAAGTTTTAAAAATTTAAAACAAAAAATTTTTAAAAAGGTGAAAGAATATAGAAGCAGTTTATAGAAAATTCTTCTATGGGTACATTACTTGGGTAATTTTAAGGTACTTTAAAATGCCTGGGAAAGGAGGGTCACCTGTCACAAGTCACAACTGGGTTAGGAGGCTGTTATGGGGTGGGCACTTGGCATAGCAGTCAAGATGCTGCTTAGGACACCCACATCCGATACCTGAGTGCTTGGTCCCAGCTGCACGTCGGAGTCCAGCTCCCTGCTAATGACACCTGAGAGGCAGGGATGATGAGTCACATAGTAGGGCCCCTGCCACCCACATGGGAGACCCAGATTGAGTTCCTAGTTTCTGGATTTGGCCTGACCCAGCCTCAGCTGTTGTAGGCATTTGGGGGGTGAACAAGCAGATGGGAACCCTCCCTGTCTGTCTTTCTGACTTTCAAATAAATATTTTTAAGAAGAGGGGAAGAGTGTTTTAGCATGTTTTTCACATTCTAAAGTTTGTTTCCTTTGACATACCGTTCTTTGATTTCCTCGAGCGCCTCCATTCTTGTGATAGAATCAGTGTTCACGGCATTTATGAGTCGTGTTCTTCTCATCCCCCACACATATGTTCATACACATAAACGTTAGATCTAAAAGAGGGAGAGGGTAAAGCAAGATGGAGATAGAATAATTAGAATGCAGCTTTAGTTAATATAGATGAAAGGAACCCCTAACTCAGTTAAGTGAGAATTAGAGTTGCAGGTGCTCCCTCCAGCCTAACTGTGCTAGCTGTAGTGTGCTCGTGTGAACCGGGATACGAGGTGTTACCGCGAAGGGATAAGATGATTCTTGAAAGTAATATTTCAGTCCTCTGCCACAGAGGTGCCATAGTCCTCTTAATGTATTTATTTGTTCTGTCTTCAGTGTTATGGCTGTATTTCTTAGGTCAGCCTTGACGAATGCAAAATTCCACCCTAAAAAATTTTAACTCCACCCATTTCCTCATCTAGCCTAAGCTGTAAAGGAGACTTTCAAATGCAGGGACTTTAAAAAGATAACAAACTGGAGAAAGACTATTGAGAACTCTACTGCCTTTGAGAGTAAGAGCTCAAGAAGTGAGCCAGAGACTTGGAGTTGTGTCCCGGCTCTGTGTGCCTAGATTCCCCTGGTGGACGGAAGTGATGACACCTGCCCTCACTACCTCACTCAGTTGTTATAATAATAATATGATGTTTATGCATGAAAATATTTGTGTTCTCCAAGGGAAAAGCTATTCAGAAGTTCAGGATTCTAGAATGGTGTGATGGTGAAGGATTCCTTCCCAGTTTGTGAATGTCTTTGATTACTGTAGATCATTTTATTTTCATTCGTTAAAGGTTATATTTTTATTTATTTTAAAGGCAGAGTTACAGAGAAAGAGGTAGAGACAGACAGATCTCCTGTCTTCTGGTTCACTCCCCAAATGGCCGCAATGGCCAGGGCTGGGCCAGCCCAAACCCAGGAGCCTAGCGCCTGGAATTCCACCTGGGTCTCCCACAAGGGTGGCAAGGGCACAAGCACGTGGTCCATCTTTCACTGCTTTCCCAAGTGCATTAGCAGGGAACAGGATCAGAAGCAGAGCCACCAAGACTCAAACCAGCGCCCACACAGGACACTGGTGCTGCAGGCAGCAGCTTAAAACTGCTATGCCACAGCACCCGGCCCCTGCAGATCATTGTTGAAACAGGCATAAGAGAAGCGTAGGCTTGTCCTCGTGGGGTCTTCACTCACAGACCCACCTTGTTCTGTCCTCGCTGCCAGATATCCATGCGCAGGTTGTATTTTTCTTCATAATAATCCTTGCAAAAGTGTAGGATTTTCAAAAGCCAAACTCCTTTTAGTGGTGCTGTGGCAGCTGCACTGTGTTTTCAGTTAAGAGTCGTGTGCTGAAGCTACCAGTTACTCAGAAATCAACTTCGCCTTCCGCCTCCGGGCACCCCTGCTGCGCTGTGGGCACCAGAGCTGCTGTACAGCCAGATGGTTGCTCCCTTGTTTCTCGGCAGAGGTTTGGTACCTTTCTTTGGATTATGGGGTTGGTTGTAAGAAGAAAAGTGTCCTTTGCAGCATTGAACTTTGCTTTACTTAAACAATTCCAGTTATCATCTTTGCCCATGTTAACTCATTTCTGAGCTCTGCAGGGGACACCAAGTATCTGACCCCATCGCCTTTATGGACCTTACATTTCAACAGGTTTATGCACTTCCCCAGGGGCCAGGTGGCCCGTTTCTAGGATATCACCACAGGGAGGTGCAGCAATTCCTTGTTGTAAGTAACAAGAAATTTTTTTAAAGAAAAATGGATGTATTTTAGGTACACAGGGTATGGAAGTGTTCAACGTTGATCTCACCTCCCCCTTGTTGCAGGCAGTTGGGTTTTTCCAGCTCATGGCGTTAGTTTTATGGGACAGTGAGAATTTCAGGTACTGAAAATGAAAGGTAGGGAGATTCATGATTGTAAAAGAACAAAAATCCACGTTGTACGCTGAGTAGCTGGCACGGATATATCAGGAACACTTTTAAACAGGTTTTGCTGTAATATGTAGCTTTAATGTCTCTCTTCAGTTATAGACCGCAAAAAGTATTACTGGATCTTGTGAATGAAGATGATTTTGTGAATAAGCATTTGTGGATGCATCCATAGGCCATGAGAGGCAGCAATGTGTGTGTACATTGAAATACTTCATAGCACTAGGTGTGATACACAAATTTATGTAGGAAAAAGCTTTTCTTTAGTGTACAAGAGACTAAAGTTGAAGTATGACCATTCCAGTGTAATCTGACCAGTCACACTCTGGAGGAATTTCTGACACACACAGTGCACGCGTACACACACACCCCTAAGACACTGCTGACTGTTCCCACTTCAACTGCTGCCTTGTTTAAAACCTTAACTCATGGAGGAAGAAGTAGGATTCTTTTTAAAGGAGCTTTTCTGAAGAGTAAGTTGTAAATGCAGGACATGTGCGGAGGGCAGGGCCACCTGAAGAATGTCCTGCAGATGGACAAATAGCCTTTGAAATTTTACTTTTTAACCATCTTGACCGTGTGTGCCTATTTGTATTGCACATGTGAACTACTATTTTGGGGGGTTGATACCAGTATGTTTTGAAACTGAATTATTGCATATAATCAGACTAACCTTTTTCTCCATCCTCCTTTTCACACAAACTGTTCTTGCCAAATATTTCTACTGATACCAAGTTTCAGCAAGGCAAAATGATAGGACTCGCAAACCTCCTTCCGTATCTCCCCTACCTGTCGTGTCTTATGACTGGCCTGGCCTTATATATTTTCCGTTGGTTTTTCCTAAGTGAGGACAATTTACTGTAGTGCTTCACAATGTTAACTCTTAGAATGTCTGGTTACATAGTAATATCACTTAAAGCAGTGGATAATAGACCTGAGTGATACCAAACTTGACGGCCACATTTTACTAAGAGGAAACTGGAACTTAATGGCGAGGAGTAGATGGGAGAGGACATCTGGGATAGATACGTGATCACTGTGTACTTGGGGCCAGGCTCTGACTTTGGTTGTCATTTTCACTCTTTGAAGCTATGTAATTATGATGAACAGAGGCAAATAAAGTTTTTAAACTAAAGTGCTTGTTTTCACTATTTGAAGTTTGACAGTAAATTTTCTACTTTCTGTTAAATTACTCCCCCAAAAATTTACAACCAAAAAAACCTTAAGGGGTGTGATTGCGAAACTTGAAGAAGCATGTTTTTAAGCAATTCAGTCACTTGTCATAATTTACACTAAAGAAATGGTCATAATTCCTTCTGAGCCAAACAGTCGCTAAAATGTCCTGTGACGGAACCACGTCTCCTTTTCTCTGCCATTCTGTGTAGTGGAAGGGTTCTATATCATGTTTGTTTTTAATCCTTGATTTAAAGAAAAATTAATGGTCTCAGTGTTGCTTAGCTTCAGTTTGAAGTGTAACTTTCACTAATATCTGCAATAAAAAGAAATGCTTTTTGCTCCAGACCTTGTGTTGTGTGGTCACCATGCAGCTCTGCAGACTGGGCTGGGGAAACTCGGGCTGCACAGCCGTAACAGCCTGGATTCAAACCTTGACTCTAAATCTCGGTTTTCTGCAATGAGAAAGAAGATAATGCAGCTGTTTGGGCCTTAAGTGAGATAACGTGTGGAAAGTGTTCAACATGCTGCTGCTGTGAATGGAGCTTGGAAGGTTTGCTGGATTGTTTTGTTTTTTGTTTTTTCCTTGGGTTATTTATTTATTTATTTGGTTTGTTTTTATTTGAGAGGGAAAGTTTTCCTTTTCAACAGTTACTCCCCAGATGCCCATGATGGTGGGGACTGGGCCAAGGCCAAAGCTGGGAACCAAAAATTCAATCCAGGTCTCCCAATTACTCGAGCCGTCACTGCTGCCTCCCAGGGTCTGTATTAGCAGGAAGCTGGAATCAGGAGCTGGAGCCTGGAGTCAAACCCAACTGCTCCCCTATGGAATGGGCGTCTTAGCCTTTAGGCTAAGCCTGCCGGCAGGCTCAAACTTTAAAAAAATTCCTTACTTCTTCCCCCCTCTTGCACTTCTTGAGTAAGGATATTGGGTGGAGTACAAATGGGTAGACACAAAAAAACAGGCTTAAAAACTTTGCCCCAAGGTGAAAAAATTTTAAAATGGGCGGGGAAAAAAAAAAAGCAGAGTGAAGTGGGAGGATCCTTACAGAAGTAGATGCACAGCCCAGGTAAGAAAACACTGGACTAAAATTTTGGAAACCAGCTCTCAAGTCTCATAACTGTGTAATTTCAGTATGTCACTTTGTTTTAGAATTGAAATTATTGAACTAGAATCAGGAGTCTCGATTTGGGGGCAGGCCTTTGGTGCAGCAGTTAAGACAGTACTTGGGGGGGCCAGTGCTGTGGCATTGCGGGTAAAGCCGCCACCTGCAGTGCTTGCATCCCATATGGGCGCCAGTGCAAGTCCCGGTTGCTCCACTTCCAAATCCAGCTCTCTGCTGTGGCCTGGGAAGGCAGTGGAAGTTGGCCTAAATCCTTGGGCCCCTGCCCCTTTATGGGAGACCTGGAAGAAGCGGCCAATTGGGGAGTGAGCCAGCAGATGAAAGCCTCTCTCTCTCTCTCTCTGCAACTCTTTCAAATAAATAAATCTTAAAAAAAAAAAAAAAAATGCTGGCAGTCCATGTTGGAGAGCCTGGGTTTCAGTTCTAGCACCATAATTCCAGCTTCCAGCTCATGTAAACCCTGGTAGGCGGCAGGTGGTGTAAGTCATTTGGGCCCTGCCATCCAGATGGGAGATGAGGATTATGGATATTGCTACTGTGAGCATTTGGGGAATGAACTAGAGAATGGGAATGCATGCTGTCTCTGTCCCTCTCTGCCTTTCAAATACACAAAGGGGCCGGCTCTGTGGCGCAGCGGGTTAACACCCTGGCCTGAAGCGCTGACATCCCATATCTGTGCCAGTTCGAGTCCTGGCTGCTCCTCTTCCGATCCAGCTCTCTGCTATGGCCTGGGAAAACTGTAAGAAGATGGCCCAAGTCCTTGGGCCCCTACATCCACGTGAGAGATCCAGAGGAAGCTGGCTCCTGGGGCTTCAGATTGGCATAGCTCCAGCCGATGTGGCCAATTGGGGAGTGAACCATCGGATGGAAGACCTCTCCTCTCTGTGTAACTTTGACTTTCAAATAAGTAAATCTTTAAAAAAAAAAATACACAAAAAATTTAAAAATTAGAATATTCAGGGTTGGTGCTGTGGTGTAGCAGGTTAAGCCACCACCTATAGTGTGAACATCCCTTATGGATGTTGGTTCCAATCCAGCTCCCTGCTAATGAGCTGGGAAAGCAGCAGAGGATGACCCAAGTGCTTGGGCCCCTGCACCCACATGGGAAACCTAAAAGAAGCTCCTGGCTCCTGGCTTCCACCTGGCCCAGCCCCAACCACTGTGGCCATCTGAGGAGATCTCTGGGGCCAACGTTTTACATTCCATATGAGCGCTGGTTCGAGTCCTGGCTGCTCTGTTTCCCATCTGATTCTAGGAAAGCAGTGGAAGATGGCCCAAGTGCTTGGGCCCCTGGGTAAAGCTCAGGCTTCCAACTGACCCAGCCCTGAACATTGTGACCATTTGGAGAGCGAACCAGCAGATGGAAGATATTTTCCCCCTGTCTCACTTTCAAATAAATAAGTAAATAAATCTTTTTAAAAAAATGAGATCTGTTAACTGCCAATATTCCTTCACAGCTCCCATCAGGAAAGCAATGGTGACTGACCCCTTGGGGTGGAGCCAGCCCCATGGCCACAGCCACTGTGCTGGGCTTGTAGAGCTGTCCTGTGCCATCACTGGACTAAAGGAATCCTAGCAAAAAGGTCAGGGCCCCAACAACGCAGGAATCCCTTTGGGGACATGCTGCTTGCCTGGAGATTACCACCTTTTAAAAAACTGTGTATCAGGCCGGCGCCGTGGCTCAACAGGCTAATCCTCCGCCTTGCGGCGCCGGTACACCGGGTTCTAGTCCCGGTCGGGGCACCGGATTCTATCCCAGTTGCCCCTCTTCCAGGCCAGCTCTCTGCTGTGGCCAGGGAGTGCAGTGGAGGATGGCCCAAGTGCTTGGGCCCTGCACCCGCATGGGAGACCAGGAGAAGCACCTGACTTCTGGCTTCGGATCAGCACGGTGTGCCGGCCTCAGCGCGCCAGCCGCGGCGGCCATTGGAGGGTGAACCAACAGCAAAAGGAAGACCTTTCTCTGTCTCTCTCTCACACTGTCCACTCTGCCTGTCAAAAACAAAACAAAACAAACAAACAAACAAAAATGTGTATTTGAAAGGCAGAGAGACAAAAGGAGAGAGCCAGAGAAGAGAGATCTCCCGTTTACTGGTTCACTCCCCAAATGTCCGCAACAACCAAGACTGGGCCAGGCTGGACCACGGTACCAGGAACTCCATCCAAGTGTCCCACATGGGTGGCAGCGACCCAAGCATTTGAGCCATCATCTGCTTCGTCCTGGGGTGCATGTTAGCAAGAAGCTGGATGGGAAACAAAGGCAAAACTGCAATCCAGGCACTCTGATGTGGGATGCAGGCATTCCAAGGTGGTGGCCTAAGCTCTATGCCTTGATACCCACCCTGAGAGTTACTACTTTTAAGTCCTCCAGCGTAAGTATATTTATTTATTTATTTTTTATTTTTTATTTTTTTTTTTTTTTTGACAGGCAGAGTGGACAGTGAGAGAGAGACAGAGAGAAAGGTCTTCCTTTTTGCCGTTGGTTCACCCTCCAATGGCCGCCGCGGTAGCGCGCTGCAGCCGGCGCACCGCGCTGTTCCGATGGCAGGAGCCAGGTGCTTATCCTGGTCTCCCATGGGGTGCAGAGCCCAAACACTTGGGCTATCCTCCACTGCACTCCCTGGCCACAGCAGAGAGCTGGCCTGGAAGAGGGGCAACCGGGACAGGATCGGTGCCCCGACCGGGACTAGAACCCGGTGTGCCGGCGCCGCAAGGCGGAGGATTAGCCTGTTGAGCCACGGCGCCGGCCTTGTATATTTATTTTTTAAAAATGCCGCTCTATAATTTCCACTTACCCTATTTACGTTCTCCAGAGGTATCAGAGAATTAAGTGCTGTACCTTCTTGCTATTGCCTTGTCTACCCACTGTTCTCCCCACTCCCTGTCCCCCACCTCTGCACAGTCCCAACAGGACAGCCTGTGTTCTAAGTATCTTGTTACTAAAGCTTGCTAACAATTGCCACTCAGCTTGTTTTCACATGGTTTGTGTATGTTGATAAATCTGACAAGCTGAAGAGAATCATTTTTATGTCAGTCTTTGCCCAGTAACTACACTGATACAAAAAAAAAAAAATATTCAAAACAGTAACTTTACCCAAATTCCTACAGTGACATGGGGGAAATATGTGTGACAAAGCCACCAAGACCCTGCTCTGAAAGAATCACAGAGGCTCTTGTATAGGCAAGTGTACCAACAAAAAAGCACCACAGTTAGCCAGGCACACATCATCAGCCCATTGCTCTGGTTGGTAAGATGTGCTCCAGCGTGGGCAGGCACTGAAGCGCAGTGGCTTAAACTACCACTTGGAAGCCTACATCCCATGTTGGAGTGCCAAGTTCCCGTCCCAGCAAGCTCCCTGCTAATGCACCTGGGAGACAATGGATGATGGCCCAAGAGCTTGGGCTCCTGCCATCCATGTGGGAGACCCTGATAGAATGCCTGGCTTCAACCTGGCCCAGCCCCAGCTGCTTGGTCGTTTGAGGAGTGAACCAGCAGATGGAAGATTTTTCTGTCTCATAAATAAAATATTTAAAAAATAAGAATATGCTCCAGGGTAAGCTGGCCTGTGGCGGGCGGCGGAGCCTCGGGCTTGGGGCGGACGGTGGCTCCGGCTCGGCGCTTCAGCGTCTCTCGGGAGGCTCAGCTGGTGGTGTTTGCAGAGCCCTTGCCCCGTGCGGGGCCTGCCTTCTGCCTCAGCGCCACGGCCCACCTGGGCGCTAACATCTGAGCTGAAGCCTGGGACAGTGGTGTGCATTCCTTGTGGGGTTGTTCCAGTTCTACCCTGGGTCTACGAAAACTCCCTGGAGCCATCCATACACCCTCTGTGTTCCCCTTTGTTACTCAGATATGGAGGGTACCTGGGCAGGAATATGATGAGAAAAACAAAGGCAAGGGAGACTGTCAGGGCTCAGACACAAACAGGTTACCAACAGAAAGCTCTGATAGGAAGGCTGAAGTGATTTTTCCCAAAGGGTCTCAGTTTTAAAAATGGACCTGGGGTGGAGGGGAGACACCAAAACCGTGGCACAGTAAGTTAATCCTCCGCCTGAAGTGATGGCATCCATATGGGCACTGGTTTGAGTCCCGGCTGCTCCACTTCCGATCCAGCTCTCTGCTGTGGCCTGGGAAAGCAGTAGAAGATGGCCCAAGTCCTTGGACCCCTGCACCCGCATGGGAGACCTGGAGGAAGCTCCTGGCTCCTGGCTTTGGGTTGGCCCAGCTCCGGCCGTTTTTGCAACCATTTGAGGAGTGAACATCGGATGGAAGACCTCTCTCTCTCTCTCTCTCTCTCTCTCTCTCTCTCTCTCTCTTGCCTCTCTGTAACTCTGCCTTTCAAATAAATATTTTTTAAATAATAAAAACAATACCTCAGAGTTCCACTTGTTGAACCATGCCGCGGAAAGGGAGCCAAGAGTTCAGAGAGGTGAGGCTCCCGCATCTCCACCGTCTGACCACTGGGAAGATTCTGCTAGGATAGGGATCCTTGCCTGGGTTGCGGGTACTTTTCAAGACATTAATTGGGTTGGGGCCGGCGTTTGGCGCAGTGGCTAAGCTGCCGCTTGGGGGCGCTCGCATCCCGCCTTCCATTCCGGCTTCCTACAAACACGCACCCTGGGAGGCAGCCGGCGATGGCTCCAGGGCCTGGGTCTCTGCCACCCACAAGGGAGACGGGGTTGGAATTCTTGGCCTAGGCCTAGCTGATGCGGCCACTGGGGAGTGAGCCCCCAGATGGAAGGACTCTTTGTCCCTCCCTTTCTCATCTGTCACTCTCCCTTTCAAATAAATATTTCTTTAAAAAAAAAAATCTATTGGCCGGCGCCGCGGCTCACTAGGCTAATCCTCCGCCTTGCGGCGCCGGCACACCGGGTTCTAGTCCCGGTCGGGGCACCGGATTCTATCCCAGTTGCCCTTCTTCCAGTCCAGCTCTCTGCTGTGGCCAGGGAGTGCAGTGGAGGATGGCCCAAGTGCTTGGGCCCTGCACCCCATGAGAGACCAGGAAAAGCACCAGGCTCCTGGCTTCGGAACAGCGCGGTGCACCGGCCGCAGCACGCCTACCGCGGCGGCCATTGGAGGGTGAACCCACGGCAAAAGGAAGACCTTTTTTTCCCATGTTCTTTTTTTTATTTTTTGTATTTTTATTTTTTTTGACAGGCAGAGTTAGTGAGAGAAAGAGACAGAGAGAAAGGTCTACCTTCTGTTGGTTCACCCCTCAGGTGACGCATTGCGTTGATCCGAAGCCAGGAGCCAGGTGCTTCCTCCTGGTCTCCCATGCGGGTACAGGGCCCAAGCACCTGGGGCATCCTCCACTGCAATCCCGGGCCACAGCAGAGAGCTGGCCTGGAAGAGGGGCAACCGGGACAGAATCCGGCGCCCCAACCGGGACTAGAACCTGGGCTGCTGACACCGTAGACGGAGGATTAGCCTAGTGAGCCGTGACGCCGGCCCCATGTCCTCTTTTCACTGAGTCTCACTTCTACAACCTGTAAAGATTTCTGCTGCATGTTGAAGTGTGTATTTATTTTCCATCTACTTGAGGGGCAGAGAGATGGGGAAAGAGAGAGCTTTTCATCCACCACTTCACTCCCCAAAGGTCACAACAGCAAGGGCTGGGCCAGGCCAAAGGCAGGAGCCTGGAGCTCCATCCAGGTCTGGGGTGGCAGGGGCCCAGCACTTAAGCCATCATCTGCTGCCTCCCAGGATGCAGAGCCGGGACTGGAGCCAAGCACTTGACTATGGGATGTAGGTGTCCCAGGAGGCAACTGGATCCACTGAGCCACATCTTCCCTGCTGAATGTTTTCAACTCAAGAAATTATAAATGGGCCGGCGCCGTGGCTTAACAGGCTAATCCTCCGCCTTGCGGTGCCGACACACCGGGTTCTAGTCCCGGTTGGGGCGCCGTATTCTATCCCGGGTGCCCCTCTTCCAGGCCAGCTCTCTGCTATGGCCCGGGAAGGCAGTGGAGGATGGCCCAAGTGCTTGGGCCCTGCACCCCATGGGAGACCAGGAGAAGCACCTGACTCCTGGCTTCAGATCAGCACGATGCGCCGGCCGCGGCGGCCATTGGAGGGTGAACCAACGGCAAAAAGGAAGACCTTTCTCTCTGTCTCTCTCTCTCTCACTATCCACTCTGCCTGTCAAAAAAAAAAAAAAAGAAAAGAAAAAAAGAAATTATAAATGTTTGATGCGGTAGATATGCTTACCTGGTTTCAACATATACCGTGTATTCATACATGTGTGCATTTATATTTGTCAATTGAAGAAAAAATTCTTATAAATATTTGTTTATTTATTTATTTGAAAGAGAGAGAGAGATCTCCCATCTGCTGGTTCACTTGCCAAATGGCCTCAATGGCCAGGGCTGGGCCAGGCTGAAGCCAGGAACCTGCAGTTCCATCTGGGTCTCCCACATGAGTGCAGGGGCCCAAGCACTTGGCCCATCTTCAGCTGCTTCTCCCAGGCCATAGCAGGGAGCTGGACGGGGAGAGGAGCAGCTGGAACTCCAATTGGTGCTCAAAGGAGAGGCTGGCATCTCAGGCAGTGGCTGAATCCACTGCACCACAACACTGGCCCCTGAAGAAAACTCTTTAAAATATTTATTAACTTATTTGAGGCCGGCACCGCAGCTCAACAGGCTAATCCTCCACTTGCGGCGCCGGCACACCGGGTTCTAGTCCTGGTCGGGACACCGGATTCTGTCCCGGTGGCTCCTCTTCCAGTCCAGCTCTCTGCTGTAGCCTGGGAGTGCAGTGGAGGATGGCCCAGGTGCTTGGGCCCTGCACCCACATGGGAGATCAGGAGAAGCACCTGGCTCTTGCCTTCAGATCAGCGCGGTGCACCAGCCACAGCGCGCCGGCCACAGCAGCCATTGAGGGGTGAACCAATGGAAAAGGAAGACTTTTCTCTCTGTCTCTCACTGTCCACTCTGCCTGTCAAAAAAACAAAACTTACTTGAAAGGCAGAGTGATATAAATCAGGTGTGATAGAGAAATCTTCCATCCACTAGTTCTGTCTCCCAAATGGCCATAATAGCTGGGGCTGGGTCAGGCTGAAGACATGAGCCAGGAGCTCCATCTGGGTCTCCCACATGTGTGGCAGGAACCGGAGCCATCTTCCACTTCTTTCCCAGGCCATTAGCGGGAGTTGGATCGGAAGTGAAGCAGCTGGGACTGGCACCTATGTGGGATGCCGGCGCCGTAGTTGTCAGCTTTATCCACTGTGCCACAGCACCGGCCCCTAGCAGAAAAGTTTTACAATTGGCCAGGAGCATGCCGTGTGGCGGAGAGGAAGCGCCCACATCCCGCATCCCACTGCCTGGTTCCAGTCTCAGCTCCTCTGCTTCTGACCTGGCTTCCTGCTAATGCATCCTGGGAGTCAGCAGATGATGGCTCACGTGCTTGGGGAGTGAACCAGAAGACAAATATCTCCCAATTTATCTCTTTCTCTGTCACTCTGCTTTTCAAGTAGGTGATAATAAAAATAAGTAGTTTTTAAAAAATGAAACAGGCCAGGGGTCCTGGTAAAACTGCCACCTGCAGTGCCAGCATCCCACATGGACACTAGTTGAAGTCCCAAGTCCCAACTGCTCCACTTCCAATCCAGCTCTCTGCTGTGGCCTGGGAAAGCAGTAGAAGATGGCCCAAGTCCTTGTGCCCCTGCACCTGCATGGGAGACCTGGAGGAAGCTCCTGGCTCCTGGCTTTGGATCGGTGCAGCTCTGGCCATTGTGGCCATTTGGGGAGTGAACCAGCGAATAGAAGACTTTTCTCTCTCTGCCTCTCTCTCTCTCTGTTTGTTAACACTGCCTTTCAAATAAATAAATAAATCTTAAAAAAAAAAAAAAAGAATGAAACAGCCCAGAGTCACATGATTGCCTTAGGAATGATGAACCAAGAAAAAAAACTGTGAGAGGGGCAGGCATTTGGCATTTGGCACGGTGGCTGAGCTGCCACTTGGAACAGGTCCTCACCCACATCCCATACTGAATTGTCTGAGTTTGACTCCTGGCTCTGCTCCCAGATTACAACTTCCTGCTAATGTGCATGCCCCCTGTGAGGCAGAGGGTGGATTCCTGCCATCACATGGAAGACCCAGGTTGAGTGCCTGGCTCCTGGCTTCGGATGGGTCGGCCCGGGCTGTGGCTGGCATTTGGGGAGTGAACCAGCAGATGGCAGATGTTCCCTCCTTCATTCCTATTCTCTCTCTCTCTCTCTCTCTCTCTCTCTCCCTCTGTGAGTGTGTGTGTGTGTGTGTGTCACTCCCTCCCTGTCTCTGATTTTCAAATAAATAAAAATTTTTAAAAAGTCTGACAGGTGGTTTCCTTTTTTTAAACTTTTTAAAAAATATATTTATTTTATTTATTTGAAAGAGTTACAGAGAGAGGGAGAGACAGAGCAAGAGAAGAGAGGTCTCCCATCTGCTGGTTCACTCCCCAAATGGCCACGACAGCCAGAGCTGAGCTGATCTGAGGCCAGGAGCCAGGACCTTCTTCTGTGTCTCTCTTGTGGGTGCAGGGCCATCTTCTGGTGCCTTCCCAGACACATTAGCAGGGAGCTGGGTTGGAAGTGGAGCAGCCAGGTCTCGAACCATATGGGATGCCAGTGCTGCCGGCCAGGGCTCTAACCCGCTGGGCTCTAACCACAGTGCTGGCCCCCACATTGGTTTCTTGCAGCTCTCCTTGTGGTGCTCCAGGCCCTTCTGAGTACCTTGTGGGAAGATAAGCAGCCCCGGGGCATCCTCTGGAACACAGGCTCAAGGGAGGAAACTCAGACACTCCGCCCTTGTCCCTGAGGGCCCTCTCGCCTTAGGCCGGCACTCTGGGTTACACATCTGCCTCTACTCAGTGGGAGTGTACGCTAAAGTGGGTACGCTTGAGAGACCAGCATGATACACCGGTCTTTCCACCCACCAAGCAGGCTGTACAAAACAGCCACCTTCCGGGGCTCCACGTGGGAGGGGTACCTTGTCAAGACACTGTTTCATATTAGAATAAGATTAGTTGGCCAAACAATACCCAGTCTACTTTCAAACATTGTTCTAATTTGACCAAAGTTCTACTCTTTTAAGGATCTGAAGACTTCACTAACTGTAACATTTATAGGGAGAAAAATTAAGAACAAAGGCGCCACACACCATAATACTTGACAAGTTTTGAGAGCAAATGGTTTATTATTGTCAAGACATGTCGTGTCCCTTTTCATCAAATGGCAGACACTTGAAGCATCTTTCTGTTTTACATGTTTGCAAATGCCTTGCTCCATTGTCTCTGTGATCCTGGTGACTTTTTAACCCATGGAAAAGCCGTATGGGTAGCGAGGTTGTTTAAATTTAAAGACAGAGAGCAGCCAGCCAAGGAATATTACAACCAGACACATGCCAGTCACACACAGCATCGTCGTCTTGACGGCGCCCATCCTGCACGTGGCAGCTTTATCCAGAAGCACCACTCCCAGGGTGATACACGCATGAAACAGAGAAATGATGTACGTCTCTGGGATGAACTGCAGGGAGTTCATCCTGGCGATGTAATGTATACGCCCCGTGTGGTAATTCCTTTCGCCGTATGAGGCTCCCTTTATGTGCGTCCACATTTGGCCAGACGTCATCACAATCACAAAACTCAGAGCTAAAACTGCCCACAAAACTCTGCTGTGAACAAGCTTCCTGCTCCAGCTCCATAGAAGTGCAGATCCACCCGCGAGACCCACGAGGACCCCCACTGCGATGCGACCGTAGCGTGGGGGCCGCCTGACGCTGACGCTGACCTTCGTTTTCTTGGCCACCCATTCAGCCATGTGCTCCGCTGTGATGCCCATTTCACTCACGTGACTGATGTCGTCTGGAGCAAATGTCCTTTCAGCAGAAAAGTGGAAGAGTTTTGGAACCGTCCTCAGTTGGAACATTTGGAAGATCTCAGGGCTCTCATCGTAATCCACTAATGCAAAAAACACTTTGTTGGTGAAGGCACTGGGGTGTCGCCAGGAATTGACCAAGATCTGAAATTCCTTAGCAGCTGGGGCGCACATTGTGCATGTTCTAAACTGGTCGAGAACAGTGAACAGCACAACCACAGAGTAATTTCTTGGTGCTTCTAATACAAAACGGTAAAACATGGTGTTGCTCATCCTTAGTATCCCATCTTTCTTGGCCTGCTTCGTCAGCCAGTTGACCTTTATGGCTAGCATTCTTTTCCCTCCGGCAGGATGTGTGGGCACTCCAGGAGCCATGAACGCCAGCGCCACCACCACAGTCAGAGGTATACGCCAAAGCCACCATAGTGCTGCCATATTTGTTACTTCTTTCTGTTATAAAACATTACAAAACATGTCAGCCAAAATTGGATCCTTTTTTTTTTCTCCCAGCAATCAATCTGTCCAAGATCTTTTCCACCCTTCTCTTTAATTGTGGTAAACATCCTTGTGTGTCCAGCTTATCAGCCATATTCTGAGGCTGCAAAATATTCTGTAGGCAAGGAAGTTCGGGAAATATTGTGCTGGCCTCAGTCTTTGGCTGAGCTGCAAGCTCGGGGTTCTAACCGCGTGTTGGACAGCTCCTGTGTCCACCACAAGCACCGCCAGCTCCTCAAGGCCAGCCTCTGCCTTCCAAGCCCTTGGAGCTCCACCTGCCGCGCGCTGCTGGGGGTGGCACCATCCTGCCAATCACTAAGGTGTAAAGGCTGAGGGGCGCCTCCTGGGCATCTCTCTCCCTCATCCAGCACACCTGAGCCCGGCCTCTGGGACAGGCTGCCCTACCCGGGTGTGAATCTATTTGTCAGTTATGTGACCCTGGCCTAGCTCTCCACTGTTCTGTGCCTCACCTGGAAGACGCGAATGGTCTTAGTGACACACTCTGAGGACTGTTCAGCTAAGCGCTGAGAACCAAACCAGGCCGGCAAGCTCATCTTCCGCTCCATTCCCAGCACCACCGCTGGGAGCCATGTGCAGCGGAACAGAGAGGCTAGCCTGCAAACCCAGCCACCTGGGCTTCCAGCTCTGCTCGCGCTCTCTCTCTCCCTCTCATATGAGAAACAGACAAACAGACTGATTGATTTCCTATCGTTGATTCACTACCAATTGCCCACAGTGGCTGGGGCTGGGTTGGGTCAGAGCCAGACCCTGGAAACTCCACCCAGGTCTCCCACGTGGGTGACACTTCAGCCACCACCTGCCGCCTCCCAGGTGCACCTCGACAGGAAGGTGGATGGGAGGCAGAGCAGTGGCACGAACCCACAAAGCACCCCAGTAGCAGGGGATAAATGCCTGTGTCACCTGACAGTTGGCAAGATTGTTAACACTTTCCCAATGCCCACAACAGTACTGAGGCGACAAGATACGGTTGGATTTTCTTTTCCTTCTTTTAAAGAAGTAGTAGAGGAATGAGCTGTGGCCCAACAAGTGAAGCCGCGGCTTGCTACAGCAGCATCCCATGTCGGAACACCAGTTCCAATCCCGGCTGTTCTGCTTGCGACTCAACTCCCTGCTAATGTGCCTGAGAAGGAGCAGATGGCCCAAGTCCCGGGGCCCCTGCAGCTCCGTGACCAGGATGGAGTTGTTGGCTCCTGGCTCCGTCGTGGCCCAGCCCTGGTTGTTATGGGTATTTGGGGAGTAAGCCTGCAGTTGGAAGACTTCTCTCTCTCTCTCCCTCTCTGTCAGTCTGCCTTTCAAATAAATAAATCAATATCAAGGGGAAAAAATAAAGAAATGGTTGGATTTTGAGCACTGCTTCTAATACCCCAGCTCTCTCTCCCAGGGTTGTGCCTGCCTTGTCCAAATCCGATGAGTATCCCCATCTTCCTTCGAGAAATTGTGGTGAAGTCATTGCACAAGACCTGGCTGAAGGAAAGTGTGTGAATAACGTGAAATACCAGAATGTATCCATTCCTGGAAGGGAACTGGAAGGGGCGAGAACCTCCACGGGAGACTTTGGCTTTTTCTGAGTACTGTTCCAATTATCATGCCGAGGCATAACTTTTCTCAAATTACAAATGTTTAAGTTGTAGGTCCACTAGACTCGCCCGGCTCCTCCCCGCTGGGCCCCTAGCCTTCCCCCGCGCCCCCCAGGCTGGGCCCGCAGTCTCTTTCCTACCCTAGGGGCCTTTGCGGACGCCGCCCCGCACGCCCGCGCCGCGGTTGCCAAGGTCAACACCGAGCTCCGCTCTCCGCACGGGGAGGGGGCGGTTGCCTAGCAACAGGTGAGCCAAACAGCGGAGGAGCCGGGCGAGGGGGGCGCGCGAGCCGGAGCCGCGGAGGAGGTGAGAGGGCGAGCGCGGCCGGGCGGCGGGGGCTCCGCAGAGGGCGCGGCCCGCCTCCCTCCCTCCCGCGCTGCCTCCTCCCGCCTTGCCGCCCGGGCCGCCTCCTGGGTTTAAACCGAAAAGCATGATCGTGCGGCGGGGCGCTGGGCTCTGCTCCAGCTCCCCCAGCCAACCTAGGGTGGAGGGAGGGAGTGCCCGGGCCGCTCCGGGAGGGGGCCGGGGTCCCCCTGCCCGCTCCCGAGGGCCAGCTCGATCCGCCGTGCCACGCATCGGTGAAGAGAGAGCAGGACCCTTTCTCCTGCGTGGCCCCCCGCCTGGGGAGAAAAAAAAGCAAGCTAGGCGACGCGTGGTCGCTGGCAGTGGTGGTGTGAACTGGACTACTAGGCTATTTTCCTGCCAACCACGCCGCCTCCACACACATTAGGCCCGAGGGACACTATTAGCTCCTTACCCGGCGCCAGGAGCGGCGCGGGCTAGGGCCTGTGTCTGCAGGTGGACATGCGGGCGGAATTCGATGCCTCCCGCAGAGACAGCAGAGCTGTTCCCAACCAGGCCTCCTGCAGGAAGGGGCTTAAAGTGGAATGGCCAGGGGCGTCCAGCTGGGGCGCAGCTGAGCCAGGCGGCTTCTCCTGGGTAGGAGGCTGCAGCCCAGTTTTCCCTCTGCAGGTGGTGTGTCCTGAACCGGGCCTGGGGGCTGGTGACCCTTTGTGCCCCTTCGCCATGGCCACGTTGAGCACCAAGCCCAGTGAGCGCTTCCGGCTGGCCGACTGGAACACCAACAGCTACCTGCTGTCCACCAATGCCGAGCGGCAGCGAGATGCTTCCCATCAGATCCGCCAGGAGGCCCGGGGCCTCCGGAATGAGACCAACAACCAGGTGGGGCGCCGGAGCCCCAGTGGGTGAGCAGGCAGAGGGGACAGCCCCCAGCCAGCAGCACCTGCTTCACCTGGCCCTGCCTCTTCCAGACCCTTTGGGATGAACACGACAATAGGACTCGGCTGGCGGAGAGGATTGACACGGTGACCCGCTGGAAGGAGATCCTGGACAAGTGTCTGACGGACCTAGACGCCGAGATGGATGCCCTCGCAAAGGCAGGGCGCCGAGGCTGGGTGCCCCGAGCTGCTTTGCAGAGACACCCCTCCTGCCCCGGGGTCTGGGTCTGGGAACCCTTGGTGGGCGCTCCTGGTGGGCACATTCATTTGAGCCACTCACCGGCCTCTAAGGCAGCCATGAGAGTTACTTGCCAGCAGGGGGCTCCAGCAGCCTCCTGGGCCTCTCTTTTCTTCCAGATGAAGGAATCAGCAGAGCAAAACCTGCAGGCCAAGAACCTGCCTCTGGACGTGGCCATCGAGTGCCTGACCCTGCGGGACAGCCGGCGGGACATCGATGTGGTGAAGGACCCAGTGGAAGATGAGCTGCATAAAGAGGTGGAGGTCATCGAGGCCACCAAGAAGGCCTTGCAGCAGAAGATTCGCCAGGCCTTCGAGCAGCTCTGGTAAGGGAGAGATGTACCTTCACGTGTTTACGTGCACTTGCAGGCTTTGTGTCTTAAATGTGGAATGCATGGGGGCTAGCGCTGTGGCACAGCGGGTTAACGCCCTGGCCTGAAGCGCCAGCATCCCATATGGGCGCCGGTTCAAGACCCAGCTGCTCCTCTTCCAATCCAGCTCTCTGCTATGGCCTGGGATAGTAGTGGAAGATGGCCCAAGTCCTTGGGCCCCTGCACTCACGTGGGAGACCTGGAAGAAGCTCCTGGCTTCAGATCGGTGCAGCTCCGGCCATTGTGGCCATTTGGGGAGTGAACCAGCGGATGGAAGACCTCACTTTCTTTCTCTGCCTCTCCTCTCTCTGTGTAACTTTGACTTTCAAATAAATAAATATTTTTAAAAATGTGGAACACAGGTGAGTGGCCATTTGGCCCAGTGGTTAAGACACCTGTGTTCTGCATCAGAGTGCCTGGGTTCAAGACCCATCTCTGCATCCTGACTCCAGCTTCTTGCTAATTTAGACCTTGAGAGGCAGTGGTGATAGGGGGCTCAGGTAGTTGGGTTCCTGCCACCTACATGGGAGACCTGGATTGAGATCCTGGCTTCAGCCTTGACCCAGCCTCAGATCCTGGGCGTTTGAGGAATGAACCAGTAGGAGATCTCTCTGCAGCTTACATAAATAATTGTTTTAATGTTTTGTTTTGCTTTGTTTTACTTTTTTTTTTTTTTTTTTTTTGACAGGCAGAGTGGACAGTGAGAGAGAGAGAGACAGAGAGAAAGGTCTTCCTTTTGCCGTTGGTTCACCCTCCAATGGCTGCTGTGGCCGGCGCACTGCGCTGATCCGATGGCAGGAGCCAGGTGCTTATCCTGGTCTCCCATGGGGTGCAGGGCCCAAACACTTGGGCCATCCTCCACTGCACTCCCTGGCCACAGCAGAGAGCTGGCCTGGAAGAGGGGCAACCGGGACAGGATCGGTGCCCCGACCGGGACTAGAACCCGGTGTGCCGGCGCCGCAAGGCGGAGGATTAGCCTGTTGAGCCACGGCGCCGGCCTTGTTTTGCTTTGTTTTTTAACGTAGAGCACAGGTATAGAAGACAACAAATGAGTATCTGGCTCCTATACTACCTTTCACCTTTCTTGCACCCATGACCAATTCACCAAGTGATTGTAGCATTTTTCCATTGCCTGGACAATATCCTGGTCTCAGGACACTTATTTTCATTTTTTTAAAGATTTATTTATCTAAAAGGAAGAGTTATAAAGAAAGAGAGACAGAGGCAGAGAGCAATCTTCCATCCACTGGTTCACTTCCCAAATGGCTGCAATGGTTGCAGGCCAGGATGAAAGCAGGAGCCAGGAGCTTCTTCCAGGTCTCCCACATGGGCACCAGAGGCCCATGCACTTGGACCATCCTCTGCTGCTTTCCCAGGCACATTAGCAGGGAGCTGGATCGAAAGCAGAGCAGCCGGGACTCGAACCGGCACCCATATAGGATGCCAGCAGTGCAGGCGGCGGCTTTACCTGCTGCGCCACAGCGCCCGTCCCCTCAGGGGGCACTTCTCAGTGAGCCTGCGCTAGGCCGCCATTATCAATTGATTGGAAGCAAAAGAGATGAAGCCTATTCCCCACCACCCCCGAGGACCTCACTGGGAGTGGGTCTGGGGGAGCCTCTGTGAGTGTGGCTACCTGCGTGTGCCCCGAGGGTGAGCACCAGCACTTCATGTCACTGTTTTGGCTGAGCCGGTCTTTGTCTCAGCTGTAGCAGGCGCTGCATTATCTGCCCCCGCGTCCCCTCTCTGGCTGCAACCTGGGGCCTTGGGAATTGGTTCCTGATGGAGCCTGCTCTCCCACAGCCTCCTGCAGGAAGTCCGACAGCAGCTCAACTCTGACCATCGGGGCAAAATGGAGACGCTGGAGATCGACAGGGGCTGTCTCTCTCTCAACATCAACTCCCCAAACATCTCTCTGAAGATCAATCCGACGCGAGTCCCCAGTGGGTAAGAAGCGTGTCTCCATCAGTCCGTCCCCCAGGGGCCATACCCTTACCACCCTATCCTTTCCTGCCACTGCAGCTCCACCACACTCCAGCAGTGGGATGAGTTCAGCCGGTCCAACAAGAACCGAGCAGAGGCCGAGATGAAGGCAGCCACGGAGCTGAGGGAGACCATCGCCTTGACTATCGCCGAGGTGACTGGCCACCGCCCCGCCCGCTCCTGCACAGGGTGCACACAGCCTGTCTCTCTTGTCCCCTGAGAACCAAGTAGCACCCCTTCCCCACATGCTCAGATGGCCTTGAGCTTATGAGCCCCTCCCCTCTCCCCACCCACCTGGGGTCCTTCAGACCAACAATGAACTCGAAGCCCAGAGGGTCGCCACGGAATTCGCCTTCAGGAAGCGGCTGCGGGAGATGGAGAGAGTGTACAGTGAACTCAGATGGCAGGAGAAGAACGTGAGCTTCTTCCCGGGGTTAGGGTGCGGATTGGGGGGGGGAGCCCCGGGCTGGGTGCGCCTGGGGTGCTCAGCCGCACGGATCACCCGGTCCCCGGCAGACCTTGGAGGAGATCGCCGAGCTGCAGGAGGACATCCGGCATCTGGAGGAGGATCTGCGCCGGAAGCTGCTGAGCCTGAAGCTGGCCCACACCCGGCTGGAGACCAGAACCTACCGGCCCAACGTGGAGCTCTGCCGCGACCAGGTGCGCGGGGCGCCGGGGACTACCACCCAGCGCAAACCCTCGGCGGGACAAGGGCGCTGGCCAGGGCGGCACACACAGGTCAGGGCAGCTGACCCGCAATTCCCACCTGCCCCTCTGCCTCCAGGCGCAATATGGCCTCACTGACGAGGTTCACCAGTTGGAGGCAACCATCGCTGCCCTGAAGCAGAAGCTGGCCCAAGCACAGTAGGTCTGGGGCCACACCACCACCGGCGCGGCCTCCTGCTGCCTGCTGGTTCCCCGGGGCCACCATCCTGCCTGCCGGCTCCGGGGTCCGCCCAGACCTCCCGGGCTCATGCAGGGGCGGTGGGCTGTTCTTGCCGCCTCTCCAGGGATGCTCTGGACGCCTTGTACAAGCACCTGGCCCGGCTGCAGGCTGACATTGCTTGCAAGGCCAACTCCATGCTGCTGGACACCAAGTGCCTGGACACGCGACGCAAGCTGACGGTGCCGGCTGAGAAGTTCGTGCCCGAGGTGGACACCTTCACCCGCACCACAAACCGCACTCTCAGTCCACTCAAAAGCTGCCAGCTGGAGCTGGCCTAGCTTCCAGGGACGAGGCAGGAGGGCAAGGTGGGGTGGGAAAGGGAAGGAGGGGCAGAGAATAAATTGAATAAAGGTCGAGGTTCTCAGGCTAGGCCACTCTCCCCTCCCCCACCCGCGCGTGTAGCCAGCCGGGATGAGACGGTCCAGACACTCCTGTGTATGAAGGAGAGAGGTGGGAGGGGGGTTCGTCTCCCCAAACCACAGGCTGCGAATCCAGTTCCTCCACGCCCCCCCCCCCCCCCCGGGAGCTGCTCTCTGGCTTAGCTCAGCCGCAGCTGGTGCTCAGCCTTGCCCATTTGATGCTCAGGATCGAACTGCGGGAAAGAGGGGTGAAGTGGGGTTAGGGTGCCCCAAGCCCGAGCTAGGGCTGCCGAGTCTGAGTGTTCGTCTGCGGCGTGTGGCCTGAGGGACCCTTGAGTGTCCGTCCCGTTGGCCCACTGCAGCGAATGTGCGCGCAAAGCCCAGGCTGCCGCGGGCTGCGCGGCGCCGCGACTCCGGGCCGCTGGGCGGCGCTGTGGGTCGGGGAGCTACGTCAAGACCCTGGGGAGCGGGACGGGGGAAGCGGCGGCGGCGGCACCGGAAGTGGCGGGCGGCTCGCGCGCGGATGGCGGCGGCGGCGGCAGCGGGGATGGCGGCGGGCTGCGGCGGGGCCGGCCCGGCCCGTTCTCTGTCGCGCTTCCGAGGCTGCCTGGCTGGCGCGCTGCTCGGGGACTGCGTGGGCGCCGTCTACGAGGCGCACGACACCGTCAACCTGACGTCAGTCTTGCGTCACGTCCAGAGCCTGGAGCCGGACCCGGGCACGCCGGGCAGCGCGCGGACAGGTGGGCGGGGCCGGCGCACGTGGGCCCCACGGAGGGAGGGGAGCCGAGGCGCTGCGGCTGCGTGGGGAGGCTGCCCGGGGAAGACACGTCCGCGACGCCGTCCGCCGACGGCGCAGGCCGGAGACCTGGGCCGGCGCATCCATCCCAGGGCTGGGGTCCGTGCCCCGCCAGCCGGCCCTCCACCCGCCGCGTGGACAGAGCCAGCTTCCTTAACGCGTCCCCCGTGGCCGGGCCCTCCGCTTGCGCTCGGCCTCGGTTCCCTCGCCCCGGGCTGCCTGTAGCCCCAGCACTTGTACGTGCCGCCCCTCGCCTGCAGGTCCCCTCCCCGCCTGCTTCCCTGGGCAGTCAGCGTATGTCCAGGCATCAGGTCGGAGGTCCAGCAGAGGGTGCGACTTGTCGGCAGGCACGTAGGGCGGACGTAAGAGGGGCCGCAGGGAGCGCCTCGGGGAACACCGGTAGCTGGGGACGGGGGAGGCTGGCGGGAGCGGGTTTCAGCCGTCAGGAAGAGTCTGGTCTTAGACCAGCGTTGCCAGCGGTTGAGGAGGAAATGAAAAATGAGAAATTGGAATGGTTTGGAGAGGTGAGCTGTGGTTGAGATAAGACACGATTGGAGAGGTGTGTTTTTTTTTTTTTTTTTTTTTTTCCCATTTCTGGTTTTGATGCTAAGAGAAAAAGCCTGTTTTAGGTTGAGAGTGTTTTAGAACCCTTTGGATAGGAGTGATAGAAAACCCGACACACAGTGGCCCGCGCAGAGGGGCCGTGTAGTGGCACCATATGGGCACCTGTTCCAGTCCTGGCTGCCCTACCCGGGATCCAGCTCCCCGCTAAGACACCTGAGGAAGCAGCCAGGACAACCCGAGCACTTGGGCTTTACCACCCACATGGGAGCCCAGATGGAGTTCGGGGTCCTGGCTTCTGCCAGGGCCTTTGTGGTCATTTGGGGAGCAAACCCAACGATGGACGATCTTTCTGTTGGTCTCTTCCTTTTTCTGTAACTCTGAATTTCAAATAAGTAAATACATGTTTTATTTAAAAAAAAAAAAAAAGTCACACAGAAAGGGACTTTATTGGCCGACACAACCCAAAGGGCCAGAGCAGATTCAGCTTCGAGCAGAGCTGAGTCCAGGGGCTTGGATCATCTTGAGGCTCAGTGCCTCTCCTGTGCTCAGCTCTGCTTTCCCTAGGCTGGCCTTCCCCTCCTCTGGGGGCGCCCGGCAGCTGCAGCAGTGGGGGAGTTTACCTGCCGCTTGCCAGCACAGGCCCTGAACGAGGGAACAGGAAGCACTGCTTCATTGGGCCAGGGTGAGGTTAGCTCCGTGCCCAAGAACAGAGAAAAGGGCTCTCCTGGGGGAAGCAGGGTGCAGCGATCGCATGAAGAGAACAGTAGTCGCTCCACTGCAGGGCGAGCGATGGAGGCGACAGAGGAGGGACCAGGAGAGGTGCCCTCCTCTGACGGGGAAACTGCAGAGCGTAGCTGTGGGTAAGATGCCTATCAGCCACTCGTGCCAGTCAAGTGGGGGGCACTAAATAAAGGAAAGGAGCACGTGGGGTGGGCTGCTCCGTGGGGTGGGCTGCTCCGTTGGGCTGGACAGCGACGTGAGGGAGCCCTGGGAGCAAGTCTGCCACTTCCCTGCAGTCCCCTGGCCCTGAGTAAGGCTCATGGCCATGGGCAAAGTCACAGAGTTACCCATGGTGCTCCTGGCAGGCACTCAGAGGTCAGAGGAAAAGGGGGCGCATGGAGGGAGCGGAGGGGGGCTGCCGCAGACTGGTCTGGAGCATGTGTGGGGTGACTGCGGCCAAGGAAGGAAGAAGGGTTGGGAGGGGTTTGAATGGCAAGGCTGTTGATTTGGACCATATCCTGAAGGCAGCAGGTAGCCGGTTTTTGTTTTGTTTGCAAAGATTAATTTAAAGGCAGAGTTACAGAGGGAGAGGGAGAGGGAGAGAGAAAGATCTTTCATCAGACTGAAGCCAGGAGTTTCTTCTGGGTATCCCACATGGGTGCAGGGGCTCAAGCAGTTGGGCCATCTTCTGCTGCCATCCCAGGCACATTAGTAAGGAGCTGGATCAGAAGTGGAGCCGCCAGGACTCGAACTGATACCCATATGGGATGCTGGTGCTGCAGGTGGCAGCTTTACCAGCTACGCCCCAGTGCCAGCCACAGCAGATAGCCATCTTGAGGAGGGTGAGCTGAGGAAAATGACCTTTTGCTTGTAGAAGTACTTTGGGTTTTTGGTT
Source organism: Lepus europaeus (assembly GCF_033115175.1). Lineage (NCBI taxonomy): Eukaryota > Metazoa > Chordata > Mammalia > Lagomorpha > Leporidae > Lepus > Lepus europaeus. Next base: position 28,155,564 of record NC_084831.1, read on the forward strand.
TTTGATTTTTTTTAATTTGAAAAGCAGAGAGACAGAAATCTCCCATCTACTGGTTCACTCCCCTAATGCCAAACCCAGAAGCCAGGAACTCAATCCAGGTCTCAGATGGGTGGCAGGGACAAACTCAATCCAGGTCTCAGATGGGTGGCAGGGACAAAAGTGCCTCCCAGGGCACACGTTAGTGGGAAGCGGAGTCAGGAGTAGGGCCAGGACTTGAGCGTGGGATGTGGGTGTCGCAAGTGGCATCCCAACCACTGTGCCAAATGCCTGGTTTCTTCTGAAAGGTTTTCTGGCTGCTCCTCGGTGCTGGCTAGGAAGTGCGGGTGTGCGGAGACGGTGTGGGAGGCCCTGCCTGTAGCCTGAGCAGGTCCTATCAGGACAGGAGCTGTGGTGACGGCAGCCAGGGCCATGGCAAGTTTTCCTGCAGAAGTCAGCAGGATGTGGTGATTGGTTTGGAATATCCTCGGGAGTCTGGGGCTGAAATCTGAGGCTTCCTAGAGCCTCGGAAGCTGGAGGGGACTGAGGGCGTATTAGAGGCGTGGCCTGAGAGCAATGTAGGCAGGAGCGTGGTGCTCCCTTACCTGTCCTCTGCCCACAGAAGCCTTGTACTACACAGATGACACAGCCATGGCTAGGGCGCTGGTGCAGTCCCTGCTGGCCAAGGAGGCCTTCGACGAGGTGGACATGGCTCACAGGTGAGGGAGTGGGAGGCCTGGGGAAACCAGAGGGCAGAGTCCCTTGATTAGAGGAGTGATGTCTACACACCTAGGGCCCCCCCCCCCCCCGCCCCGTCCAGTTCCTAGGACTGACACATTGTCCCGAGATAAAAACCACAGCACGGGGACCAGCATTGTACCTCGGCAGGTTAAGCTGCCTCCTGAGACACTGGCATCCCATGTGGGCTCCATTTTGAGTCCCAGCTGATCTCCAGTCCAGCTCCCTACTAATGCACCTGGGAAAGTAGCAGAAGATGTCCCAAGTGCTTGAGCCCCTGCACCCACATGGGAGACCCACATGAAGTTCCTGGCTTCAGCCTGGCCCAGCCCAAGCCATTGCAGCCATTTGGGAAGTAAATGAGCAGATGGAAGATATTCTCTGTGTGTGTGTGTGTGTGTGTCCGTGTCCCACTCTCTTCGTAACTATCTTTCAAATAAATAAATCTAGAAAAAGAAAAAGACAGCACCTCTGTTACCAGCTTGAGATGTCCCTGGCCTCCTTGTTTTCCAAGCCAGCCCAGATTTCTTCTCTCCCAACCATGAGAGACATCATTTTTATTATTCTTTATTTATTTGAAAGGCAGAGTTACAGCTAAAGAGAGATCTTTCATTCACTGGTTCTCTCCCCAAATGGCCAGAATGGCCAGGGCTGGGTCAGGCCAAAGCCAGGAGCCTGGAACTCCATCTGGATCTCCCACGTGGGTGGCAGGGGCCCAAACATTTGGGCCATCTTCAGCTACCTTCCCAAGTGCATTAGCAGGAAGCTGGATCAGAAGTAAAACATCTGGGACTGGAACCAGCTCTCATGTGGGATGCCAGTGTTGCAGATGGCAGCTTAGCCTGCTGCACTGCAATGCTGACCCCAAGAGCTGTCTTTTAAACCCCAGTTCTGGCTTCTCCCCCCCCAGGTTTGCTCAGGAGTACAAGAAAGACCCTGACCGGGGCTACGGGGCTGGCGTCATCACCGTCTTCAAGAAGCTCCTGAGCCCCAAGTGTCGTGATGTCTATGAGCCTGCCCGTGCCCAGTTTAATGGGAAGGGCTCCTATGGCAATGGGGGTGCCATGCGGGTAGCTGGCATCCCCCTGGCCTATAGCAGCATCCAGGATGTGCAGAAGGTATCCCCGGGTGGGCCTCCTGCTGGGCTCCCCACGCTCTTCTGCCGCATGGGCCCTGGGACAGCAACTGTTCTTCTCCCTAGTTTGCCCGGCTCTCGGCCCAGCTGACCCACGCCTCCTCCCTGGGTTACAACGGTGCCATCCTGCAGGCCCTGGCTGTGCACCTGGCTCTGCAGGGGGAGTCCTCCAGGGAGCACTTCCTCGAGCAACTTCTGGGCCACATGGAGGGGCTGGAGGGAGATGCCCAGTCCGTCTTGGATGCGAGGGAGTGAGTCTGGGCTGGAGGTGTTCCCCCTAGGGGTTGGGGAGGGCAGGGAGCCTCCTTGCCTTAGCTGGATTCCAAGGCTCTCAGGGTGCAGAGAACAAAATGACCCGCTTATACCTGACCCTCTGCCACCTCTCTGTGCCTGAGTGAGAGCCTGCCACCTCCTTGCTGCTCAAACATGGCCCCTTCTCCTGCCTCGAATCTCCAGCCCACAGCCTTTGACCTAACACCTGCCCCACCCACAGGCTGGGCATGGAGGAGAGGCCGTTCTCCAGCCGACTGAAGAAGATTGGAGAGTTGCTGGGCCAGGACTCGGTGACCCGAGAGGAAGTGGTGTCCGAGCTAGGTGGGTGACTCGTGCCCCCGCCCTGGCATCTTTCAGGGTGGCCGTGGGCTCAGGGAAGGGTGAGGGAGTGCTTCTGCCCTGCGGCCAGCGCTTCCACCAGGGTTGGCAGTGGGCACTCTGACCATAGACTGGGCACAGCGTAAACCACCTCTCACTCGCGGTCTCACTTCACCTCACAGCAGCCCCATCCCAGTTGCTACCTTGACTCACTGTCTACAATGCAGAGTCGAATCCAGAAACAGGAATCCTTGCGATTAGATAACTTGCCCTGTCCCAGCCAATGAGCAGTGGAGCCAAGATTTCAAGCCGGGTAGTCCAGGCCTGCTTGAAGCTGAGCCCTGACGCGAGGCAGGTGGCAGGAGCTGGGTGTGGGGCACGTGAAGGTCCTGTCTGGTTTTCCCACAGGGAATGGCATCGCTGCCTTTGAGTCTGTGCCCACCGCCATCTACTGCTTCCTGCGCTGCATGGAGCCCGACCCCGAGATCCCGCCCGCCTTCAATAGCCTCCAGAGGACTCTCATCTATTCCATCTCTCTTGGTGGGGACACAGACACCATTGCCACCATGGCTGGGGCCATCGCTGGTGCTTATTACGGGATGGATCAAGTGCCAGAGAGCTGGCAGCAAAGCTGTGAAGGCTACCAGGAGACAGATATCCTGGCCCAGAGCCTGCACCGGATTTTCCAGAAGAGTCTGTGAGCCACAGCTGCTGGGGCTCTGCCATGTCCCATGGGACCAATTCCAGCCCAGATTGGAAACCCTGGGGTTCCTCAAGCCTGGCTCCCCTTCCTCAGTCTTCCTGCCGCGCAGGGCCAAGTGCGCCATTGGGGAAAAGTCGCTGGAACAGTGCCTCCCTGGGGCTGGGCTTCCGGCTTGCTGCAGGGTACCCCCGGCCCCTTAGGGAAACGGAGAACCAGGACAGGTTTTATTGGGGGAGTACTGAGGACATTTTCCTTTTTATCTGTGACATGGGATTTGGAGAGGTACAGTAGCATCATTTCTCCCTGCTGGGTTGTCACGAATTTGCCAGAAAGCCTGTTCTTGACTGGGCAGGGCCCTGAGCTGCAGGTTGTACCAAGGGCCAGGCACCTGCACCCAGCCAGCTGGGCCTGCAGCTGACCCTTGGCCGTCCTGCGGTTTGCTAGCAGGTTCCAGTGGAAGTCACAGCAATAAACAGGCTTTAGTAAATCCTACCGTTTCCTGTTTCTCTTCTGCCCTGAGTGGATTTTTCCCCTGTGGCAGCTTGACCTTCTTGAACCCCATGCCCTCCTGTCAGGCTGGGCTCCCGTGGCAAAGGGCAGCTTGTGCTGAGGCGGAGTCCTTTGCTGCCTCCAGTTGGCCACAGTGTTCAGCCAGGGAGGCCGCGGCAGGCGTGGCTTGGTGGCTCTTCCTGTTGGAAATCACTCAGGTGGCCCAGGCAGCTGGGCCAAGTGCTGTGCCAGAGGCAGCGGGCAGGAACGAGCCAGATACTCCCCATCTCTGAGGCTGACTTCTCAAGCAGGAGCCGGGTCTGGCTAGGTAAGGGACAGGAACCCATCGAAGGATGTAGGGGACACCCTGCAGCAGGCTGGCAACCTCGGAAGAGCTGTGGCATCCCAGGCCCTTAGCCTGAAAGCTGGGTGCCTCTTCCTGTGTCTCAGGACCCAGACAAAGGCCTTGCCATGTAAGGAACCTTGTACAGCATCCGCTTCAAAGGAAGGAAAATTAAGAAGGAGGGACGCCTCACTGGAGACTGGCATGCCCGGCTCTGCAGCTGGCCTGAGGTTTTGGGGCTGCTGGGACTGCTCTCTGCCAGGCTGGGGCAGGGTTATTTCCGGTCCACAGATGGATCCCCAGAGCCAGGGACAGACCCCGCGCTGCTGAGCGCGGTGGGCTGTGTGCTGATAGGTTCTGCCCAGGACAGCTCCCGCGGCCCTGTCTTCAATGTGGGGCCTGACACCAGCCCCACCCTCAGGAGCAAGGAGTCACAGTTTCATTCATAATTCGTATCAGACTTCGGGAGCCTGAGCCAGCTGTCATGGTCCACTGCCCCTGAGAGCTTGAAGGAATGTTCCAGCAAAGCTCAGTGCTGTCAGCCTCCCCCTGCACCAACCACTGCCGTCTTACGGCCTAACGTGCCTGCTGGCATTTGCTTGGTGCAGGGCCTCGGCAGCCGAGGAACATGGAACATTTCTGAGGTGGGGGTAGCAGAGGCCTGGGTTGGGGGCAGGTGGGGAATGTACACTCCCCAGGCCAGGCAAAGATACAGGACAGCCCCAGAGAACTCTTGGGACATGCAGAGGTTAACCTGCCTCTGCACCCATGCCAGGTTCAGCACAGTGCTGTTTTTGTACAACAGGTTTTATTGAGGTTGTGTCAATACAGTCAAGACTGTTTTTCTTTTCAAAAAGAAGTTCTGTTTTCTTTGATTTCCAAGTGCATTTTTCCCGAATCTTGCGTGACACATAAGTATGTGGAGAACTAAGCTTCCTCTACCAATCACTAGTGGAAAACATTTAAACCTTAACCTTTAAAAAAAGAAATTAGGAATCAGAGTATAAAAATGCACAAGGTAATGTAGTTCTCATAGTTCAAACCTGACGTTGTTTATCAAAGCTAGTCAGTTAAGTGAACACCTGCAATTCAAATCCCATAGACATTCCAGAAACGCCAGCCACCCTCCCTCCAGGCTTCAGCAATTGAGGTTGGTGGAAGCTCTGCTCTTTTTTGGCGGGGGCGGGGGGGTGTCCCATTGAGAGGCAATTGATTTCCACCCATCCTAACTCCTCACCAACGTGGGACTATGGTGGCTCTGACCCAGGGAATATGGCAGCTGAGCAAAGGACCCCAATCAGGTGCGGTTGGAGGCCTCAGTCACTTCCAGGTGTTAAGAAGTAGGAAGCCCACCATGGACCCCAGCCGAAACCTTTTCCTCCAGCGCCATGGACAGATCTGGCTTTCTCCTTTGGAGAGTTAAAGTGAGCAGTCAAACAGCTTCCTTTGGGTAAGTTGTGGACAAGGGAGGAGGGCTGGCATCAAGCCTCAGGGGACCGCAGCTTAGCCTGTCACCAGTCGGCCTCCATTTTCAGCACGGACAGTGTGGAGTTGGCCAAAATCAGAGCGACGCACCCAGATCACCTACAAACAGGGAGGGCTGGGGAGAAGCCCAGAGCCTCTGGGAAGATGTCCATCACCCGCCCCTGCCCTGATCCCGGCTTGGAAGAGGGGCCCAGGGGTTGGTGTCCCACAGGATCCTGCCTGTTCCAGCAGAGGAGCTGTGACCTTGAAGAATGGCATTAGGACCCAGGGCCTACTGCTCCAGGGGGTCTGCTGGCACCTTTCTCAGCCTAGCTGCCTGGGTCCTAATCCTGCTGAGAACAGGAAATTGGAACCAGAGGGTGGAAGGAGAGGAAGCCCCCAGATTAGCCCCGCTGGTGTACACAGATACCTGCCATGTGGTTCTTATTAGAGAAAGGCCAGTGGAGCCTTCTGCATCCTGAGGCTCATGTACACGCTGGTCATAGGGCCAGACAAGAGCCTTCCTCTTGGGCAGCCTCAGCTACGGTTGGCACGGGTCCCCTGGCATTGGGTGTGACCAAGGCAGCCTGCCGGCAGGTGGAAAAAAAAAAAAAATCAACACTCAGGTTTGCTGATGGTCAGCCCTCCCTCAGGCCACCATCTCTTCTGGACAGCTCCAGACGCTTCCCCGAGCTTGTACTGCGTGACCTGGGGCGGTCCTTAGAGGCCTGTGTGCTGCCCTCATGCTAGGCAGAGCCTGAGTTGGGGTGGGGACACGGGGATAAATGAACAGCTGCCAACCTGCCCAGATCTGTGTCCCACCCCCCACAAGCTGCCTTCCCCGTGGCTGTGCCTGGACCAGTAAAAAGGGTTGATCCTTCCCGGGAGCCTGCAGAGAGGGTCACCGACCATGCCCGCTGTGGACTGGCCTGGTGCCACTGCACCACCACCAGGGCTGCAGTCCTGGCAGCATCTGCACCAGCCACCTGCACGGTCCCCTTCACACCCTGTCCCCTGGAGGGGACCAAGAAAACCCAGGGAACCCTCTGCCGTGTGCTGGAGGCTCAGGAGCTGGGGAGCCCAGCCAAGGACTGTGTGGGAGGCCATGTCCCATTCCTTGAGCAGGTGCCATCTGGGAGCCAGCAGACACGGCTGTCTCTCATGGGGGCTGGAGCAGGGAGCTCAGCCAAGTCCAGGACTCACAGAGACCAGGCAGGGCCCTGTGACAGCCCCAACACGGCCCAGTCACTGGGGGGAAAGGAACTCGGGCCAGCCCCTTCCAGAAACAGTCTCAGTCCACAGCAGGGAGAAAGCCAGTCTTCTCGGGCCACGGCCGCAGCCGCCGCCGCCACCTCTCATCCGCCTTGGGTTTTGCCTTTAAATGGAGGTTGTAACAGAAGGTCACTCTAGCACTACAGAGGCCGCGGCCAGGGCGGCGGGGTCCCCCGCGGGTTATGTGGGACACAGCAGGAATCCTGAAAAGGACGAGTGGATGTACTCGGTGGAGTAGAGGCCGTTGGCCTGGTCCGAGGGCATCTGCACCCAGACCTGGTCGTTGGGCCGCAGCTGCAGCACTGCCCCGCCCGACGCCTGGTCCAGATAGCCCTTCTTGTACTCGTCATAGGTGTAGGTGGCGGGCACGTTGTTCTTGTACAGGGCCACCCACACGTTGGTGCCCTTGACGTGCACGTGGTAGGCGAAATAGTAGACGCCGCCCACGGGGCAGGTGAAGATGCCGGTGGCTGGGTTGTAGCCGCTGTGGCCATTGTAGAGAGTCCGGTCAAACTTCACGGGCATGCCCGAGGCCGGGAAGGGTGAAGTGAGCACAGCGGTGAAGGCCGGCGTGGCGTGGGCTGACAGCTCGCCCAGCCCGAACTGGGGCTTGCCCCCCTTGCCCAGCACCGCGCCCTCCACGCCCCCGTTGGGCAGGTGCAGGCCTGCGATACCAGTCTCATCGAAGGCCCCCGGGGCACCAGGAGGGCCGGGAGGCCCAGGAGGCCCGGGAGGGCCTGTGAGTCCTGGGGAGCCGGGAACCCCGGGGGGCCCGGTGGGCCCAGCAGAGCCAGGTTCCCCCACTTTCCCCTCTCCAGGGGGCCCCGGCAGGCCTGGCTCACCCTTGAGGCCCGGCAGACCTTGGGGCCCAATAGGGCCAGCTGGCCCCTGGAGTCCTGGGATTCCTGAGGGGCCTCTTAGGCCAGGCTGCCCAGGGAGCCCTAGATCACCCTTCTGTCCTAGGGCACCCGCCACTCCTGGGCCTCCAGGGCGGCCGGTGAAACCTGGCTCACCTTTGGGCCCAGTTGGTCCAGGAGGTCCATGGGCCCCGGGAAGCCCCCTTTCACCTGGGAGCCCCGGCTTTCCTGCCAGGCCACTAGGCCCCTGGTCGCCCCGCATGCCAGGCACTCCTGGGGGTCCTCCAGGCCCTGCCTCTCCTTTCGGCCCGGGCGGCCCCCGTCGGCCTGGGAGCCCTGCAGACCCAGGAAGTCCAGGGGGCCCCCCAAGGCCCTGTGGGCCCTGCTCCCCTGGTTCCCCATCCTCCCCTGGCTCACCTCTGTCCCCCAAGAGCCCTGGGGCCCCAGCTGGGCCCCTGTCCCCCTTGGGGCCTGGCAGGCCTGGCATCCCATAGCCAGTGGGGCCTATCAGGCCAGGGGGGCCCCGGGTCCCTGGCTCTCCTTTGGCACCAGCTGGGCCCTGTGGCCCTGGCACTCCTGCTGCCCCTGGTACCCCCACGCCATCAACCCCTGGGGGGCCTTTCGGGCCCACAGCTCCTGGCTCCCCCCTGGGGCCTGGAACTCCAGGAGGCCCAGATTCACCCTTGTCTCCAGGGGCTCCAGGAAGTCCATCTACACCTGGTTTTCCCAAGCCTGCTGGCCCCGGGAGGCCAGGAGGTCCAGGGGCGCCCCCCTGCCCCGGGGCCCCAGGCAGCCCTGGCTGGCCCACTCCATTATCTCCCTTGAGGCCTCGATCACCTGGGGGCCCAGGCTCCCCTTGAGGCCCCGGCTCCCCCCGGAATCCTGGGGGCCCTGGCACCCCCTGGGCACCTGGCTTTCCAGGAACAGTGATGCCTGAGGGCCCAGGAAGGCCAGGGGGTCCTGGGGGCCCCCTAAGGCCCTGGTCTCCTCGTATCCCTGGCTCCCCCCGAAGCCCTGGCTGCCCTGGTGGCCCAACCTTGCCCGGCAGGCCTGGGGGACCAGCCTTGCCCATTCGGGAGAAGCCAGGTGGGCCAGCGGGGCCAGGCTGCCCGTGGAGCCCTGGCTTGCCCGTGCCTGGTTTGCCTGGGAAGCCGGGAGGCCCAGGGGGGCCCCGGGGCCCGGGCTTTCCAGGGGGTCCAGGCTCTCCTTTCAGGTCCATCGGCAGCAGCGGCAGAGGCATCTCTGAGGGGGAGAGAGAAGCAGGCAGTCAGAGTCCTGGACGGTGGGGACAGAGGGCCACATCTACCCATTCCCCATGGCAGACTGAGGCACTCAGGGGGGAACACGGCTCTGTATCTGCTCTCGAAGCCTGTCCCCGGCTGGGGGCTGCAAGGCGTCCTCGCCCAGGGCTCCCGGCTTCCAATCTCCCAGGTTGGGCCCCCAACTATGAGCTTAGGTGACCTCAGGAGCGATGGCCGCCAGGGGGCACCCGCAGCCTGTCTTAGAACCCCGCTGGCTCGCGCCCACCCTCCATTTCCCCCACCATGACACCTGTGCCAGCCACACCTGCTTGCAGGCCCTCTGGGGCTGAGAGGCCCTGGATCAGCCTCTGGGAGGGAAGGAGATGGGAAGAGCTTTGGTGGGGGTTGAGCTGTGGCGGGGCCTGGGGGCTCCAAGGGAGGGGAGTCTGAGGGTCAGGAGCTGTCCGAGGCACTATGAGGAGGGGGGCTCTCACCCAGGTACTGGCCCTTGCCCTCGCGGAAGGGCGGCCCCACAGGTCCTTTCTGCATGGGCTGCACGTACTGCACGGGTGCGTAGCCGGCCGCCCCAACGGCCCCGCCGCCAGAGGACGTCCGCGGCCCCCACCCCAGCAGCAGTAGCAGCAGCAGCGAAGACAGGGGTGTCAGGGCCCCCTGCATGGCGTCCGTAAGGTCCTGCAGGGAAGAGCAGAGGGTCATCAAGCCTGCCCCAGGCCCGGGGTGGGGGTGGCACCAGATCCAGGGGCCCACAAACAGATCCAATTTAGATATTCTTCCTAAGGAATTCCCAAGGTCACAGGGGTTACCTCCCAAGGCCCATCCCTGGTCCAAACTCCCCGCTTTACCTTTCAGAGCACTCTGACCTCCCTACAGCCCTGGGGAAAAACCCTGCCAATTTGGGGGGGGGGTGTCTGTATTTTTTGTTTTTTCCTTAATTGGGAGACAGACTGACAGAGCTCCCATGTGCTGGTTCACTTCTCGAATGCCTGCAGCACCCAGGGCTGACCCAGACCGAAGCCAGGAGCCGGGAACTCAATCCAGGCCTCCCACATGGGTGGCAGGGACCCCACCCCCAGGGTCTGCAACCGCAGGAAGCTGGAATCAGGAACTAGGACTCAGGCCCAGGTACTCTGATGTCCTAACCCGTGTCTTAAGGGCACATACCCTGAAAACTCCTTTGATGACAGCAGCCAATGTCCTGTGAGGGGCCAGCCTCCCCCTGGTGGTGAGCAGAGCGCTTTAGACACTGGAACTCACTTAACCTTTGCAGCATTTGCACCAGCTCTTACTGTCACCCTCGTTTTCCAGAGCTAAAACTAAAGCGGATGTGAAGTTCGCTGGGAAGCAGAACTGGGATGTGACCTTGGTCTGTGCCACTCCACAGTGCCTTTCTGGGCTCCCCCACTGCCTTCAGGATCGACCATGGCACTCAGCACAGCACCAGAAGCCCTCTGAATCCACTCTGCCTGTGTCTCTAACCCTGTCACTTGTTACCTTTCTGTGCCTCTCCCTCCCTCCACACATCTGCCCTACCAATCCAGAGCCCCTTACAGCTCCCAGACCCCAGCAGCCTCACACCTGTGGGCCTTTGCACCTGCTGTGTCTCACCTGCAATATCACCTGCATCTCTTACTCCTCTTTCAAGGACCAGTGAGGCTGTCAGCCCCTCCTCTACTAAGCCTCCCAGCAGTTAACCGCTCACCACTCACTGCTCTGTGCCTGTCTGGACCTTGCCCTGCCAGGCCTGGGTGGAGAGGAAGCCCAGGCCCCAGACTCAGGCAGCTAGTCTGAGAGTTCCTCTCGCCTGCTGGGGAGCCCGGGCCATCCTTATCTGTAAATGGGATAAGGTGTCCATGCAGAGCGAGGGTGAACACACTTCGCGGCATTACTCACAATCACCCAAAGCAGAAGCAACCCAAATGTCTACCAACCGAGCAGTGACCAGCGAAGGTAGGCAAACTGGACCTTCAGCGGTCAAAAGGAATGAGTCTGGGCCTGCTACGGCACAGGAGAGTCTCTGAAACCTCACGCTAAGTGAGAAGAGCAGTTACAAAATCATATGGTTCGATTCCTTGCATGTGAAGTATGCAGAATGGGGCCAATACAGAGAGTGTAGAATAGGGGTGGCCTAGGCTGGGGGCAGGAGGTGACTGTTAACAGACACAGGGTTTTGTTTAGGGGTGCTGGTTGCACAACTGTGTGCATACAGTGAGAAAATAGTGACTTGCACATTGAAGTGGGTCCATTGTATGATCCCTGAATTCCATCACAATAAAGCTGTGGTTCCAAGTAAGTAGGTTAACGGCCTGTTTCCCAGGGTGCAGTGATCAGGAGAGAGCACACCTGGCTCAGGGTAGGCTCCTGCCGATTGAATGAGGGACTGTGTGGCATTTTCACACCCAAAGAAATCACACCTTCCTTGCTATCCCTGCTCTGGCTCCCCTCTCCTCACCCAGCATTCTCTCTGCACCTGTGCCTGGCAGCACCTGTGGGTGTGCGATCAGGGACACTGGGGAACGGAGCTCTCCCTGGTGCCAGCTGGGTCTCAGGCCACAGCCTAGAGCACCTTGCGGCTCGAGTTCCTGCAGGGCTTCGCAGGAACGGAGGCAAGGCTCAGGCAAAGGTCTGCCCGCTGCCACACCAGTCTCCAGGTTCAAATCCCAGCTCCACCATCAAGCCAATCTATAACCTCAGGCAGGTCTTTTGTCCTCCAAGAGTCTCAGTATAATAGACACACCCACAACATCTGCCATTTAGAGCTCCCAGGTACCTGGCCTGGGCTCCTCTCACAGCCATCTCCTCCACAAACCCATGAAGCTCATGCAACGATTACCCCCATGTTCGAGCTGTAGAAATGGAGACAGACTGCAGGGCCTTGCAGGGCACACTGTGTTGGAGCTCACACCTCTTACAGCACCTGCCCTCAGCACACGCCGCCTGCCTCATCTTACTGTGACTGACGCTGGGACTCTGGGCTGAGCTACCTGGCCCGCTGAGGATCTGCCAGGCTCTATCCCTAATGTATGTGTATGTGTGTGGGTTTTTGTTTTTGTTTTCTTTTTTAGTTTCATTTACTTCTTTATTTTTATTGAAAGGCAGAGTGACAGAAATAGATCTTCCATCCAATGCCCACAACATCTGAGGCTGGGACTGGGCCAAAGCCAGGAGCCTGGTGCCGCCCTGAATGTGTGATAGCAGGAAGCTGGAGCAGAGCAGAACAGGGGACTCAAGTCTGATATGGGATGGAGGCACCCCAAGCAGCATCTTAAGTGAGCTGCTAGATGTCCGCCCGCGTCCTAATGTCGTCCATGCAGTCCCCGTTCACGCCTGGGAGGTGTACCACGCCTGTTTCAGGGATGAGGAAGTTGGGGGAGGAGGTCATCTGCTAATACCATGGCAGGTGGAACCAAACTCTTGAGCCCCAGTCCCTAACCTACCTCTCCTAAGTAGGGCAGAGCCCCCTGTACTGGTCAGCTGAGCTGGGGAGAGTTGCCCTCCTCTGCACAGAGCCAGGATGTTCTGCTTGGGTGGTGGGCAGGGGAAGGGGGGAGCAGAGCACCCAGCAGGGAGCAGAGGAAGCAGCTCCTGAGCCAGGGCCAAGGGGATGACAGCACCGCAAGAGGACATAGGAGAGCCCTGGCTGTGCTGAAACCCAACCTGTTTCCCACAGGGCTCCTGGAGGGCGCAGCCAGCAGGTGCTGAGAGCCAGAAGGACACGGAGGAGCACAGGCAGGTGCCAAAGGACCGAGGTTACGCGGGAGCCCTGGCAGGGACTGCCTGCCTTTCACTCCTCAGTAACTGAAGCACCCCCGACCCCACCCTCTGCAGCTCCCTGAACTCGCCCCTCCAAGTTGAGGTCAAGACCAGGGGAGACATCAGGCCCCCAGGGCAGGTGTTTCCGGGAGTGAGCAACTGGAAGACGACTGGGTGACAGGCACACCCACAGCGTCCCCACTCTGCAGATGACAGATAACCTGGAGGTGCAGGGGGTAGAGTGCTGTGCCTGTAGGCCAGTGGTGGGGCTGAGCAGAGTTCTGACAGCATTAGGACATAGCCTAGAGGGAGGGAGGAGACAGTGAGACAGCAACAGGTGGAGGGGGGAAGAGAGAGAGGGTGACGGAGAAGGTGACAGGTGAACCAGGTTCCCTTTGGGCACCAGGGCACCACTGCCTAGAGAAAGAAGGGAGGCTGCTTCTTGCCCTCAGAGGGGAGGCTGGCAGGTGCCTGTCTGGGCAAGCACATGGCGTCGAGAAGGGTGGGCTGAGCCTTTTCAAGGGGCTGGCTCTCTCTGTCTCTCTGCCACACCTCCCTTTCCAGGCCCGGCGCAGGGCTTGGCAGGCACACAGAGAGATGAACCTGACTCAGCATCACACCTAGAGATCACCCGGCTGGGCTGGCAGCGTAGCACTGCCACAGGTTACACCGACAACAGCGATGCTGGCATCCTATAGGAGAGACTGTTCGAGCCCTGGCTGCTCCACTTCCAGTCCAGCTCCTCCCTATTGTGACTGGGAAAGCAGAAGATGGCCCGGCCCCCCTTCCATCCACGTGGGAAACCCAAATGGAGTTCCAGGCTCCTCGCTTCTGCCTGGCTCACTCCAGCTCCCATGGCTGCAGCCATGTGGGGAGTGAACCAGTGGATGGAAGACCTCTCTCCCCTCTCTGTAGCTCTTTCAAACAGATAAACAAATAATGAGCACTCAGTAACTCGGTCTTCTCCACAGACTGCACACAGGGCACTTCAAAAGGTTCATGGAAAATGGAATTAAAGGATCAGTTTCCATGAGTGCAAAAAAATGTTTGAATTCATGCATATGAGGAATCTTCCAAAAGTTCACTTAAAATGCACATACGAAAAATGATGCCTGCATTTCAGATTTTTTGCACCTAAACAGATTTTTTAATTCAATTTTCCACGAAGTTCTCATGTACTGCTGCCTTCCCAGGTGGGGAAGAGGTGGGCACAGTCCCATGGCCTCAAGAACTTCAGCTACAAGCTCCCAGAATCAGGAACAAAGGGAAGAACGATTCGTTTGTGCGCCTCCTGTTCCCCCCAAGATGCGGAGAAGGGTGGCCAGGCAGGGTGTCAAGCCAGAGGCAGGGCCGTGAGCGACAAACCCAACTGCCTGGCTGTGCGGCCCCGGCCGGGCCGGCACCCTCTCTGGTGAGAAGCTGAGAAGCGAAGGCAGGAAGGGGCAGGGTTGGCAGGGGCGGGGGGCCACGGTGAGCCGCATCCGGGAGCCAGGCGACGCGGATTCAGGGGATTGCCGGTGGCGGCAGCGGGATGCGCGCGGTGTTTGGACAGCTGCAAGTCCTCAACCGGGATTTCCCCCTCCGCAACAAATCCCCCTAAAACAGCCTTTCGGCCAAGTCAGCGTTTTCAGGCGGCCTGGGCCTCCTCCAGGAAGGCCAAGGAGACTGGCCCGGGGGCGCGGTGCTCCAGGGTCCTCCAGACCCCTGCGGAGGGCAGGGGGCAGCCGAGGGGCCCCCGCGGACTGGATGGAAGCGGCGGAAAAGCGAGCCCTCGCCCTTGAAATGGCCAGGGGGAGAGGGGCCTGCCCACGGGTGACCGGCAGAGGAGGCGGGGAGGTCCCGTGGACTCCCATTTCACAGAGGAGCTAGCAGAGGCCCAGGGAAGAAGGGGAGCCCCCGAGGGAGGGGCCGTCGGCTCCCCGGGGCGTCGTGCGGCCCCTGCGGTGGGGGAGGGAGCAGGGCCGCGCCCGCCCCCGCAGCCCCAAGCCCCCCGCCCACCCCAGACGGCTGCAGCCGAGGGAGGTGGGGAGCGCTCAGGCAGCCCGGGCCGGGCCAAACCACAGGTATGTTATGAGACGCTTCCTGTTGTGGACACATTTCTGCGGATCCGGGTGCCTCCAGCCGCCCCGCTCGCCTGGCCCCGCTCTGGGCCCTCTCCCAGTCTCTAAGCCTGCCTCCCCTCTCTGTCCCTCCTCCCTCCCACCGGCCCTGTCACCTTGACAGGTGAGTGACACTTGTTAATCCAGCCCTGCCCTCCCAGGCCCGGGCAGCCCCTGGGCTCCCATCCCGCACAGCTGGGTGAGCCTGGACAAGACTCCAGCTCTCTGAACCTCAACTGGCAAAGGGCTGACAGAGCTCACCTGAGCCGCCAGCCCCTCCTCGGTGCTGCCCTCTCCTGCCACCCGGGGAGCCAGGAAGTCCTCCCCTTGGTCTACCCTCAGCTCCTCCTGCTGCAAAGCACAGCCCTCCTGGAGCCCTTGGAAAACTTGGGCTACAAGGGCCAGGGCCTCCAGGGGCTGGTGATATGAACTCTAAGGCCCCCGCCGGGCCCAGGACTAGGACTGAGCTATAAACCTTGGTGAGCAGGCAGTGGAACCGCCCTCCTCACCCACTGGGCATGACCCATACCCAGCCGCCCACCAGGGCTCCCCAGCTCCTACCTGCCCCTCCTCTCACCCACTCTGGGAAGAATCTTCAGAAGAAGGGGTCCTGGCTCCCCTCAAGGCCAAGGCCCCCCACCTCTTCCACTGTCTGAGGGGTCTGGCCCACCCCATCTCCAGCCTGAACACCCACTCACCCACGTGTCCACACAGGCCTGCCCTCTCCAGCCCCTCCCCCTCTCCAGCTGCCTGCCAGGCCTCTGGAAAGAATTGCCTCTCCCCTCCCCCCACTCACTTCTCACCTTGGGGAACCTGGGACCCAGCTTTCCTTCCTTGGAAGGCTCCTCCCAGATTCCCCTCCATTCCCTTCCTCCGCCCACTCTGCAGACCCAGGCTTGCCCCCACGGAGCTGGCTCAGGCCCCTCTGGACGTCTCTCCCGCAGTTTCCAGCTCCCCCCAGCTCCACCAGCTCTGGCTCCAGCCCCATCCGCGGGCATTCTCACTTCTGCCCGTAACGATGACATCACACTGCGGCCACTCCGCAGACAGCGTCTAAATCCAGTGCCCAGCCTTGCCCAAGATGATCCAAAAAGTCCCCCACCCAGACCGCCACCTCCAGCTTCCTCTTACTTTCTCCACACTTACTCTACAGACCTCAACGCTGCTTCCCAAGCTTCAGCCACTGTCAGAGTCACTGGGGCAGTTTGTTAAAACCCAGGGTCCTGGGCCCCGTGGGAGGGACCCACATCGGCATCTCTGACAGGCTCCCAGGGGCTGCTGCTCCTGCTGTCCATCACCACCCCTGCTCTGGATTCTGCAGTGGCTCCCTAGTACCAGTAGGATAAATGCCAAGATATTCTGCAATTCACCTGGCTTCCTGGAGGAGGAAGCATGCTTTAAAAAAAAAAAAAAAGATTTATTTATTTATTTGCAAAGCAGAGTGACACACAGAAGGAGACACAACAGAGAGACAGAGGCAGCGATTTTCCATCACTTTGTTCACTCCACAAATGCCTGCAACAGCAGGGGCTGGGCCAGGCTTAAGCCAGGAGCCAGGAACTCCATCCGGGTCCCCAACATGGGTGGCAGGGACCCACGCACCTGGATCATTGGCTGCTGCCTCCCAGGTGCACCAGCAGGAAGCTAGATCAAAAAGCCAGGGAGCTGGAACGCAAACCAGGCCCCACAACACGTGGTGTGGGTTTCCCAAACAGAGCTTAACCTGCTGTGCCACAATGCCCCCGCCCAAGCAAACTTTAGGCTGGGCAGGATGTGGACCAGTGAGGAGGGAGGGGCTGTAAGAGTGGACAGGTCTACAGTGAGCCTGGCAACGCCCTGAGGTCACACCTGGAGGAACTTGCTCCAGGTCTAAGAGTGCTGTGGGAGGGCCAGGGACCAGCTCCGTGCAGGGGCCACGAGGGTCTGTGATGTGCCCGTCTGTGTCCCTTCCTCCTGGTCTCTGTGTGGTTGCATCCAGTCCTCAGCTGCCTGGATCTCAGACATCTCGCTGTGAGTCCCCTCCTCTCATCTCTGGGTCACCATCCCATCCACTGTCCCCCCATCTCTGGAACTCTGTCTCCCATGTCCTTGTGCTGAGGTCTCAGTGCGAGCTCTGGTCGCTCTAAATCTCTAGCTGTCAGCCACCTCCTGGGACCTCTGGGAGGCAGAACTGATGGTCCACTTGCTCGTGTTAAGCTCGTGTATCTGATCTCCCTGGACGATGCCCGCACAGCCCCAGAACACTGTGGGCAGTGACTTTGTGGGTCCTGTACCCAGGAACTGGGTGCTCTGACTTAAGGATCACTAGGGGACTCAACCCCCAAATGTGACTGTGCCACAGTCAAGGAGCTGCCTGGGACCTGGGACTGGGCAGAGGGAGGGGTCAGGCTGGGCAGAGCTACCTGGGGACCACGTTGTCACCCAGCTTGACCGAAGGCCAGAAGGGCTGCCCCTGCCCACCTTATCTGCCCTGCCAGGGTTTTGATTTTGATTTTTTTAAATTTTGTGTTTCTTTTAAAGATTTATTTATTTATTTGAAAGTCAGAGTTACAGAGCGAGGGGGAGAGACAGAGATCTTCCATCTGCTGGTTTACTCCCCAGATGGCCATAATGGCCAGGACTGAACCAGGCCGAAGCCAGGAGCCAGGAGCTTCTTCCAGATGGGCAGCAGGGGTCCAAGCACTTGGGCCATCTTCCGTTGCTTTCCCAGGCCATTAGCAGGGAGCTGGATTGGAAGTGGAGCAGCCAGGATGCAAACAGGCACCTATGTGGGATGCCAGCGTTGCAGGCAGTGGTTTTACCTGCTACACCATAGCACTGACCAGATTTTAAAAAAAAATTTTTTTTTGTTTGAAATACAGAGAGTCAGAGGCAGAGACATATAGGTATCTTCCTTCTGTTGGCTCATCCAAATGCCTGCAACAGCTGGGGCTGGGCAAGGCCAAAGTTGGGAACTGGATGATCATTCTGGGGCACCCATGTAGGTAACAGGGACCCAAGTACTTGAGCCAGCCCCTGCTGCCTCCCAAGTGGTGATCAGCAGGAAGCTAGCATTGGAAATGGAGCGAGTACTAGAACCCAGGCACTCTGATAGAAGATGCGGGCATCCCAAGTGGCATTTTTTTTTAAGATTTATTTATTGGGGCTGGTGCTGTGGTATAATGGGTTAAGCTCCCATCTGCAGCACCAGCATCCCATATGGGTGCCAGTTTGAGCCCCAGCTGCTCCACTTCCAATCCAGCTCCCTGCTAATGTGCCTGGGAAACAGTGGAAGATGACCCAAATGCTTGGGCCTCTGCACCCATGTGAAAGACCGGAAAGAAGCTCCTGGCTCCTGGCTCCTGCCTTTAGCCTGGCCCAGCCCTGGCTGTTGCAGCCATTTGGGGAGTGAACCAGCAGATGGAAGATCTCTCTCTCTCTGTGTGTGTGTGTGTGTGTCTCTCTCTCTGTCTCCCTCTCCCACTGTAACTCTAATTTCCAAATAAATAAGCAAATCTTTAACAAATTTGATTAAAAAACATTATTTATTCATTTGAAAGGCAGAGTGACAGACAGAGACACACACAGAGAAAGAGATCTTCATCTTCTGGTTCACTTCCCAAATTGCCACAACAATCCTGGTTGGGCCAGACTGAAGCCAGGAGCCAGGAACTCCATCCAGGTCTCCCAATACCCGATGCTTCCTTGACACCAGACTTTACCTGCTTGATGCCCTCTGCCTGGTTTGCCCTTTCTTCCTTTCTCTTTTAAGCAAACATTACTCTTCATTTAAAACCTTGCCCAGCGCTGTTGGATAGCAACACCACCTGGGACACCCACATCCCCTATCCATGCTGGTTCGAGGCCCAGCTACTCTGCTTCTGGGTGTTAATGTGCAGTCTGAGCAGTAGCAAGTGGCAGCTCAATTACTCGAGTCCCCACCTGGGAGCCCTAGATGGAATTCCAGTCTCCTGACTTGGGTCTGGCCCAGCACCAGGTCTAGCTGTTGTGGACATCTGGAGAATGAACCAGTGGATGGAAGATCGATCTCTCTCTCTCTCTGCCTTTCAAATAGACAAACATTTATTTATAAGTTGAGCCTTGTTTAAAAAAAAAAAAAAAGTGGGCTACTATCCACTTGTGATGTGGACATTGCATATCAATGCCAATTCAAATCCCTGCTACTCTGCTTTTGATCCGGCTCCCTACTAATGCACCTGAGAAGGCAGTGGGACATGGCCCAGTGGTACTTGGTCCCTGCTATCTATTGGGAGACCTGGATGGAGTTTCTGGCTCCTGGCTTCAGCTGGCCTGCCCTGGCTGTTGTGGCCATTTGGAGAGTAAACCAGATGGAAGATATCTCTTTCAATCTCTCCCCCCCAAACACACACATACTCTGTTTTTCAATAAATAAATGAAAGACCCAGCTCAGGGGCAGGTGTGTGCAGCGTGCCTCCCATCTGCGTCTGTTATCAGAGTGCCTGATTTGCGTCCCAGCCCCTCCACTTCAGATCCAGCTTCCTGCTGGTGCACACCCTGGCAGGCGGCAGTGAGGCTCAAGTAGTTGAGTCCCTGCCACCCATGTGGGAGACTTGGATTGAGTTCCTAGCTCTTGCTTTAGCCTGGCCCAGCCCCGGCTATTGCAGGTCCTGGGGGAGTGAACCCATGGACAGAAGTTCTCTCCATCTGTCTGTCACTTTGCCTCTCACACTAACTGAAAATAAACAAATACTCACAAAAGAGAAGACCCAGTCCCAAGGCCTCTTCCTCCCAGCAGCCTTCCTTGTGTCGCTTGGGTAGAACAGTTCCTCCTCCCTGCTGGCCAGCACCTCTTCCCCTGCCCTGCCCTTAACTTCTTGCTGCCTGGTGCACAGGATGTACTCAGCTAAGTCTGCAGCCTGGGGGGACCAGGACTCTGACAACCCCATCTCCTGCCTTCAGCCAAGCCCTCCAAGGGCTGGCTTTTCCTAGGCCCCTTTTTCTTTGTGACCCTTCCTTCCAGAGCTCTGGGCCTGAGCCAAACCTGCCTCCCGGCAGGTGACGTATCCACTTCCCAGGCCCCTATGCTCGGCCTGGCTCTGAAGCCAGACACCCCTCCCCCGCCCCAGGGAGGGGCATCCGGGGCAAGAGAGCGTCCAGGGAGGTCGGATCAGCCAGGCAGGGGCAGATGAGCCAGATGAGGCTGAGTAACGGGCAGGACCCAGGGAGCTCAGTGAGCAGCGGATCCTCAGGCCCCAGCGGGGCCTCCCAGCACGGGCCTTATGCTTCTGACCTGGACTGGACATCTGAGGGCGCCCCAGACCCAGTCGCCCCCCGGCCTCTGGCTGGGACAGGCAGAGGCCCCTCGGCCTCCAATCTTCGCCTTCTGGTTCCCATTTGCAGCCTTTTCCTGAGCGCCACCCGCCGCCCATTGCTGCCCTGCGCCTGCCAAGATTCCTGGGCCTCCGCGGCTTCCCCGCATGGTGGCGGCAGTGGCAGCGGGAGGAGCCGGGCTGGCGGGAGCCTGGCCAGGCCACTGCACCCAAGCCGGGCCAAGCAAACACAGGCGCGCCAAGGAGCAAGGCGAAATAGTTCACAAATGAGAAAAAGCTGCTTCCAGGTTGGGCCAGGGTTTTAAAGCCCAGGCCGCAGGGAGCTGAGGTCACCTGCAGGAAGGGCCATCTGCAAGGACACCCTGGGTCTGGGAGGGACTTCCGTTGCAGCCAGAGGGAGTGAGGTTAGACCGCCAAGGGCACAGGCCTCGCGCAGCCTGGGAGGTCACGGGGAAGACTTCGGCCCAGTGTCTGGCTTACCTGTCCAGCTGAGGGGTCTGGGGAGGTGTCAGCAGAGGAGGGCCTAAGAATGAACAAGAGGAGCAGTGAGAAGACACCCCGAGCCTGGGAAGCCGCCTCCCCACCACAGCCACCCCAGCACCAGCCATAGGCCTCCTGCCAGGACCTTGGCCCCCACCTCTGTCCCCCTCCTCCCAGGGAGCGCCCACTCTCACAACCCCAGCCCTTCAGCGGACACAACTGGACCCACTGGGTGCCTGCCCTGGGTCCATGAAGCCCCTCCTGTGCTAGGGCCCAGGCGCAGGGAGCCCTTTGCGGGTGCCAGGGCACCCTGGCGAGGTCCCCCTACCATATGTAAAGCCCTAGGATCCCTGCTGGGGAAGCTGCTACTGGATGGGAGATGCGGGGGTGGGCTGTGGGCCACAGAAGTGTCTACTGTTCTGCCCTGGCCAGAAGGAGCTCCCTGCTGGGAGGGTCCTTGGTGCAGGGTCCTGAAAGCTGAGTAGCAGTCTGGGAGGCAGACAAGGTAAGAAAAGGAATTTCAGACACCAGGAAGACACAGGGAAGGCCCGCAAGTGCCACGGGGTCGGGGAGTACAAGCAGGAAGTGAAGACGGCCGCGCGGCAGCATGAGTTTTTCTGGAAAGCAACCGGGAGCCGGGGAAAGTTGTTGAGTGAGCGAGGTGATGTCAGAGCTCCTGATGGTCAGGTCCCCGTTTCTGTCTCCGCCCAGCCTGCTGCCAGGCTCCATCGGGAGTCCTAGGCCAGGTCACGCAGCCGGCCACAGAGGAGCCAGGGCTGGAGTCCAGACCCAGACGGGACTCCCGGTGGATGGGGAGGGGACACCCAGCCAGCCCACCTGGCACGGAGGCCCGCAGCGGCGTCACTCTCTCCCCCAGCTGCTTGCTCCCATGGAGACTCTGACATCCTGGCCCTGCCTGCAGCGCGCGAGTAGCCAGATGCGAAGCCAAGGTTGCACGGCTTTCTCTCCAGCCCTGCGCTTGGACCACTGTGACCCCCAGGTGCGTTGTGAGGCCACTTCCCGAGGGCCCAGCCTGACTGAAGGGACCTTGGTGAGGTTGGGGGTCCTCCTTCCCTGCTCAGCGGAACCCCAGCTTCTCTGGCCCCAGCCCCTCCCCCAACCAGGAGGCTGGGGAGGGGAAAGGACTAATGGTTGGATCTGAGCTTAAGGATGGACAGGAGCTTCGGTGACGGGCATGCGGGGGTCAATCAGTCCAAGTGGAGGGAACAGCGGATATGAGGGTACGGATGTGAGAAGGCCCCTAACACAACCAGGGAATGGAGAGAACTAAAAGTGACAAATGAACGCTGTCACCGTGGGGACCACTCGATGGGCATCTGCAGTGCGCCAGGCACTGTTCTGGGTACTGTCACAGATGGTCTCACGCAATCCTCACAACAGCCCAGAGACACGGGTACTTATCGTCCCTTTGGGGAAAACTGAACAGAGAGGCTGAGTAACTAGCCCAAGGTCGCACCGCTCAGGATAGGCAGAGCTTGAATCTAAACTTCAGCTGTTGACCCCAAAGCCCAGGCTCTTAACCCATCAGCTGCACGGATGATTTGAGATGAGAAAGTCTGGCTGGCATCTGTCTGGGAGTCCATCTTGAAATAGAAGGGTCCCAGCCTAATGCGGGCTCCCATCCCCTCCACCCACGCTGGCCATTCACAGTGGAGTCAGTGGTCTGAATCCCCAGTACCCGGTCTGAAGCAGACATGGCATTAGGCATGGTCCAGGTAAGACTGGACCTGCTGTCCCGTTTTACTGAGGCCCAGGGGAGGTGACCTCCATTCTCCCAGGTGACAGGGCTGGGAAGCGAAAGAGGTGGGATCTGCACCCAGCTCTGCCCAGCCCCAGGGTGCTTAAAGCCTTGTCCACTTGGGCTTCCTGGAGGCCTGGGTTCCGTCCCCAAGGGTCCTATCCAGGGGACAGGCAAAGCTGAGCACAGAGCCAGCAGCTCCTACCAGGGGCCCCAGGAGCCCCCTCTAGTGGATCAGGGCTGCTGGTCCCGCAAAATTTTTAGAAAGCTGCGGGAGGTGAGTGGGTGTGTGCGGGTGGTGCCCGGGCAGACTTTAATGGGACTCTGTTCTAACCCCCCACCCCCACCCCCAACTGCCTTCCCTAATCCCCTCCATGAGCCCCTATCCTGGCGACATCGCCCCTTTGCACAGAGCCTGCCACTTGCAGGCTAAATCCCAAGCCAGATGTGGGTGGAACAGTCTGGAGCCCTGCCCCCACTAGCCCGTGAGAGCCTCAGGGCTGTGGCGGAAGCCAGCCAGGTCCCCAGGCCCTCTTCCCCGCCCAGCCTTCCACACTGGGTGCTGCTGGCCATGAGGTGAACAACTGGCTGCTCCCAGACATGGGGCTGGTTAGGGGAAGGGGCCCCCAGGGCTGAGCCCCCAGTGAGGGCAGACTCTGGGCCTGGCCTTGCTGAACAGTCGTGCTGGGCTCAGCGCAGCACTCTGGAGCCCAGCTCGTGCCCTCCCGGGTGCCGGCCTCAGCTCCTTCGTCAATAAAATGGGAGAGAGCATCCATGAAGTGGACTCAGAGCAGTGCTGGGCATAAGGACGCACAATAAATGTGCGTGGTCATCGTCACAGCCCTCCACCATCCTCAGACAGGCGTCCTGTGCCCACGTTCGCCTCGCCAGCCAGGGGAGCCAGTTCAGAGCATGGGCACAAGCTGAGTCCAAGGACGACAAGGACAGCCTCCCAGCTCCCCGAGCCAAGGCTCCTGGGGCAGGGGGTCCTCCCTGTCAGCTCCTTGGGTTTGGCCCCCCAGGGGCTCCACCCCCACCCCCAGCCCCAGCCCCTGCTGCTGCAGGATGGGGCTCTGCATTCCTGGCTAAGCGGCCGGATTTGCTGTGCTCCAGGAACTATGAAAAGAATGTTTGCCACGAGCTGAGCCGTGGTCGCCTGTCAGGGAGCGTGGCCTGGAGGGCCCACGCAGAGCCTGTGGCCGCCAGCACAGTGAGAGAGCGGGAGGCTAGACGCAGGGAGAACTTCCGGGTGGTGAGTGCTGTGGACACTGGGCGGGGGTGGAGACCACAGTCAGCAGTAACCCTGCTGGGTTTCTCCTGGGGAGGGGCAATTATAATTACCTTTCCTGAGGTCACACAGCAGCCGGTGGCATGGCGCTATGGTGACTAAAGGCCAGGACCCTAAGCACAGGCCCCACTCCCTGGAGGAGGCTGCCCCCTGCTCCCAGGTCCCCCCGGGGACTACGCATTCTTAGCACCAGAAAACGCCATCCCAGGCCTTCCTGTCCTGGGTTAGTGCCTGAGCCCTTCATGCCTATTACTCCCGATGCTCCCCGCCCCCGCCAAATACACCTTGCACTAAAAGCACCTGGCATGCTGGAGGTGCCCAGCAATTAGGTTTCCATTCCTTTCCCCACCAAGCCGAGCCCTGCAGAGGGAAGTGGCCCAGGGGTCAGTGTGTCCTCCCAGACCTGGGAGTGAAGCCTGGCTTGGCACTCAGTAAACAGGCAGGTTACTGACTTTCCTGAGCCTCCACTTACCCCTCTGTGAAATGGGCCTACAAGCATTAAATGAGACATGTGAATGTAGGACTTGGCATGCAGTAAATGCCCTATAAGCTCCTATTATTACATCTCCCTCAAGGGCACAGAAAGGGGAATTGCCCGGTTGCCCCTCTTCCAGGCCAGCTCTCTGCTGTGGCCGGGGAGTGCAGTGGAGGATGGCCTGGGTGCTTGGGCCCTGCACCCCATGGGAGACCAGGAGAAGCACCTGGCTCCTGCCATCGGAACAGCGCGGTGCGCCGGCCGCAGCACGCTACCGCGGCGGCCATTGGAGGGTGAACCAACGGCAAAAGGAAGACCTTCCTCTCTGTCTCTCTCTCACTGTCCACTCTGCCTGTCCAAAAAAAAAAAAAAAGAAAGGGGAATTGAAATTAGAAACCTTCAAGGGGATGAGGATCCCCGCACCCCAGGTCCCTGATGGACCTTTTAAGGGAGGGGGCCCTTTGCCAGGAAGGGGCCCTGAGCCCAGGGTCCTGGCCTCTGGTCTCAATTGTGCCACCGGCTGCTGTGTGACCTCAGGGACTTTTCCTCTGAGTCTCCAGGACCCTGTCCTTGACGTGGGGCAGTAACACCGGCCCGGCCCTCCCCATGAGGAACAAGCCTTGTGCCAGCCCCACATGTGGGCCTCCTCCTCAGCCCTCCAGGGCCAGCAAGCTGTATTCCCACCCTGCCTAGGCTGCACGGGCAGAGTTACCTCTCTGCTCTAAACTTTCCAAGAATCTAAATGACAGCAGCAGGAGCAGGGCCTCCCTCTGCCAATCCTAGAATCTAATCAGAGTGAGCAGGACACAGATCAGAGGACTGGGTGACAACTGTAGGTACTGTAGCCCCCTCTCAGGCATGACCTGGCCTGCTCCTTACCTCGCTAGGACACAAGAATCCTGGAGACAAGTATTAGCATTCCCATTCTATAGACAGGGAAACCAAGGCATAGAGATAGTGTCTTACTCGGAGTCCCCATGGAAAGTAGCCCAGATCTGACTGCCAAGGCCAGCTCTCTGCACACTGTACACCACGCCTTCACTTAAGATCTGCCGTCCACACCCCAGCCACCCTGGGAATGCCCACAGAGCACAGTGGGTCTGGAGTGAATTTCTGGGAGTGTGACTTCCATGGCTGCTGTCTAGGCACAAGTGTGTACCCATATGGCCTCACACATCTACCCACGCTTCCATACACACCCTGGGCCTCCCAAGTTAAGGCCACACTCAGCCCCCAGCCCCCAGCCATTTCAGCTTTTATCAGACCCTGGGGGCCAAACCCACATCTCCCCTGCACCTGCCTCCTCTGGGGACAGGCCACAGCCACCAGTGCAAGGCTCCTGGTCTGCCTCCTCCTTATCAGCCCTCCCATTACTCTTCACCATCCTCTGGGTCCTCTCATCCCCATGGCAACCACTCACATCAGCCCCCAGCCCCTTCCTCTTCAGCCTATGCCCAGCCTCCTGCCTGTGAGATCCCCAGAGCAGCCTGAGTCATTCCCAGGTCCCATCACTCTGCAGCTCACACCCTTTCTCCAGACAGAGCCCCTAGAAGTCAGATCCTGGAGTAAACTGAGTCCCTCCGCTCCCACCGTGGCATCCAGCAGCAGCCTCCCCGCCTCCAGACCTGTGCACCTGCTCTTCCCACAGTCGGGGATGCCTCCCTACTGCCCTTCCTGCACCTGTCAAGATCCCCATCATCCTAGAGAGCCTTAGCTGGAGTCCCTTCCTGGAGCTGTGGCCCCTGACTCCATACCACATCCCTGCCTTGCTCGGTGCCTCCCTGCTGTTTACCTCCACAGGCACCCTGAGATCACAGCTGTACCCCAGATGCGAGGCCTCGACTCAAAAATGCTTCAGGCCACAGACGAGAGCAGTTCGTCCGGGGCCCCCACTTCCCCATAGGGGTGCCCCCTGCCTGCCACTGTGGGAGCTGGAGCGGGTTGGAAGCCAGCAGGGCAGGGAAGCTGAGGCTGGGCCATGGTTTGGTCTGGCTCAGGCCTGGAGTCTGGGGGCTCGGGCTGATGGCCCTCTTTGGTATCTTACCCCTCCCTCTTGCTAACAGCCCCATTCACTTCCATTTTTTTCTTTTCCCTTCCTCTGAGCCAGGGAGCGGAAACACTCATTTTCACTGCGGTGGACAAAGTGAAACCGGAGAGAGAGACCCTGGTGAGCCTGTCTGCGTGTGAGCGCCAGGGTGTGTGCTGCCCTGCCTCCATACGTCTGGCTCGGCCACGCGGGGCCTGCTGTGTGTCTGGAGGAGTGCGCGCGCGCGCTTGCGTGTGCACACGCCTGTCCTTGATTTAGCGTGTGGTGGTGTGTGTGTCAGTAGGGGAGTATGTTTGCGTGAGCCTAATGAGTGTTTGAGGCAGTGTGTGATTGTGTGTGACTGTCTGCAGGAGGGCGCGTAGCTGTGCATGACTGTGTGTATCTGTGGTCTGTCTTCAGTATGATTTGGAGGTAACTTGTGCCCAAGGGTCACTTACTGTTCGACAGCCCAGTGAGGGGCCAGTGGTGGTGGAGGGGGGCGGGAGGCGCCAATCTATGCCCCCATGGCGTTGCCCTGCCAGGGACCAGGGCCACCTTGTGTCCCACACGCCCAGCTCCTCCCCCGAGATCCACATCCTTACGCTCGCTCAGGGCGGTGACGATCCATCAGTCTTAGCCCAGTCCCAAGTCAGTCCCAAGCCTGACCCTCCAGTCATCCCAGCCCCACAGCCCCACCCAAACGCCCACCACCGCCACTGGGAGGGCACTTTGCTGCAGGCTCTCCACGAGGGGATGGAGCCCTGCCACCAGCCTGCGTCCCATAGTGGGAGCCAGACAGAAGAAAGGACACCCTAAGGCCTCACCTCTGACACTTCTGTGTCAGGAGCCCAGGGAGTTCTCACTGATGGCCTCACACACACATGTGCACACGTGCGCACACACACTCAGAGGGCTGCCTTTCCGATGGGCAATTCCTGGCCCCTCCAGGGGCCTCCTGGGGCCAGTGTGTCTCCAGCTCCAGGACAGAGACGTGGGGGTGGGGGTCTGCACAGAGGGGCCCTGGGACCCCTCCCCTCTTGGCTGGGCAAGTCTCAGTCTGGACTTTGGGGGCATTTGCTGAGAGCCTCTGTCTCTCTCCAGCTGGCGTGGGTCTGGCAGGCACCTAGACCAGGAGGGACTTGGGGGGCAGAAGCAGGAAAACTGAGCGACTGGGAGGTAGCCAGCAAATCAGAAATGGCAGAGACCCGCAGGGGGAAGGGGCCTTGGAGCCCCCCACCCCCTCCTCTCTCCTCCACCGCCCTGCGAAGGAAGCTTTGTTCCTCCTGTTTCGCAGGTGGGCAGGAGAGGTGAGGGGGGCGCCCGCAGCCACACCAGGGGCGATTCCACCCCACGGCCTCTCAGACAGGAAGGCAAGGGGCTCCACCTGGGTTTCCGCTTGGGCTTGGGGGGAGGCAGGCGCTGGGAGAGAGAAGGACGACCCCATCCTGACGCCGACCCCAAGGCTGGAGCGCCCCGACCCGTTCCCACCCCGAGCCAGAGGCGCCGGCCCGGCCGTCCGGGACCATGTTGGGGGGGAAGCCTGGCCCGGGTCGTGCCCTCCAGGGCCCCCGAGGCCCGAGGCCGGCGCCCGACTCCCGCCCGTTACCTGCAGAGGCGGCCCTCAAGGCGGCCCGGGCGGCGCGGGCTCCGGGCAGGGGCGTCGGCGCGCGCGGGCGTCGTCGGGGTCCGCGCCGCCGGGCTGCAGTCGCTCTGCCCGCGCCCCTCGCGGCCGCCGGAGTGGGCGGGCGGCGGGAGGGGCGCGGCGGGGCGGGGCCTCCACCCGCCTCTTTCCACAGCCAAGGCCAAGGCGCCCCGCCCGGCCCGCGCGCCCGCCGCCGCCGCCGCCGCCACGGCCGCCGCCTCGGACGGCCGCCCGCCGCGACGCCCCGGCCGTCCGGAGCCCACCTGTCTCGCGAGCGCGGGCCTCCCGCCGACGGCGACGACCTCGGGCTGGGCGGGGAGAACTCTGGCGGCGGGAGGGCGGGAGGGGAGGACGTGGGTCCCAGAGCCGCGACCAAGGGGCTCACACTGGACCTTAGAGACCTAGGGAGCCACAGAAGACTCTGGAGCGATCCGATGTGTGCTCCAGTGGGGAGGCTGCGGACACAGCCCTGGCAGGGCCGGCGAGGGGCCGGAAGCATCAGTGAACCAGGCAGGATCAGCAGGGAGGTGTTTCTGGCTAGGCCTCAGGGCACCGGGGTCTGGGAGCCAGGAGAGAGCGGGATGGGTTAAGTTGGATGTGTTTGTGGCACTTCCAAGCACCCACTAGGGACATGAGAGCCCATAGCACAAAGATGGCCACCTCAGATGCTTCCGGGGCAGGGGTGAGCCGTGGTCATTAACAAAGACCAGCAGAGGAAGAGTGGCAGGCAAAGAGGACACATAGGGTATGGCTGGGGAGGACCCAGGACCTGGGCGTCCTAGAAGGCAAAGACTGTGTCTCCAGGTGTCACAGAAGCAAGTCCTTGAGGACCTGCGAATAAGGGGTGGGGGCCGGGTGGGGGCCAGGCTGTGGAGGCTGGAGCAGGAGGAGGCGGCCCCAGCAGCGAGGTAGCAGGGAGTCGGGATGGACTGGGGGCTGGGGTGAAGGTGTGTGCAGTGTGTGTTCCAAGTGGGAGAGAACCCGGTGCTCCTTAGGGCCAGAAAGAGCAGAGAGGGCCTGGGGCTGCCTGTGGGTCAGGGCCTACCCGTCCCCCACCCCTTCCCTCCTGCCGCTGCCCTCCAAGCGCCTCCCACTCGGCTGTCCCCCTGCCAAGGTACACATCAGCCCCGCCGCTCCTCAGTGGGGCCCCTTGCCCTGGTCCACTCCCAGAACCTGCACCCACCCCACCCCTCCCTCAGCCTGCAGGGATTGCCAGGGGTCTTTGGGTCTCCCTCCTGGCCTGAGCCAGTCTGACGGACCGCAGGGAAGCCAGGCAGGGGCACTGCCTGAGGAAGGGGTCTGGTTGGCAGGGTACTTGCTTTTGAGGGGTGGATAGCTGGAAACCCTCCCCGCCCCCCGAGGCTGGTAGGAAAATCAGACCCTGGATGGAGATTGGGGGGGCGGGGCGGAGTGTTCCAGGAGGAGAGAGAGCCAGGCAGCAGGGACTAGTGGTGGCTGACAGCAAAGACTCAGGTCCCAGGGCCACCGTGCACCAGCTGTGTGCCCTGGAGCAAATGGCATGGCCTCTGGTGGCTTAGTTTCTTCACCTGCAAAGCTCTCAGGTGTGTGGCCAAGACCTCGTTCATTGTTCCATGCAGAGCATGGAGCTGTCACAGAGAGCGGGCAGGGCTGAAGTCAGTGGGGGTGGGGGGACACACTGTTCTGGGGAGGGGGTCTCTTGGGCTTCGCACACGCAGACCCTCCCTCGAATTCTGTGGGCTCCCTGCTCAGATGCTGCCGCTGAGTTTCCTGATTCAACTCCCGGAGCTCTTCCTGAGGGCCTGGTTCTGATCCGCGGCCCTCCCGTCTTCCTCCCTGGCCAGCGCGCGGCAGATAGGGAGGCTTCCAGCTCCGTCTCCTTTCAGTCAGTCCTGGGACACCTGCCTGGTCCCAGCGCCACTGCCAGCTTCTGGCGGCCCATTCCCACCCCCAGGAGGGCATTGGCTGCCCGTTCCCCACCGGAGGCTAACCCAGCCAGGCCCCGGCCTTGCAGCCACTGTCTCCTTGCCCACCAGCTGTATGCACCCGAAGCTCCAGGCAGGAAATGAGCATCTGGAGCCAGAGCTCAGCGACCGTCCCCAGCGGGGCTCACACTGGGCTAGGCCAGACCAAACTCCTGGCCGGGCTGCCCACCCCACCTGCCAGGGGCCTCCACCTTGAGTCTGCCTCTGGTGGTGTCTGGGTATCAGGGGGCCAGCTCTGCTTGTGGTCAAGCCAAGTTGCTACCCCTCTCTGGGTTTCAGGCCCCTCAGCTGCAGGAATCGGAGGCTGGCCAGCAGGGAGTCGAGGACCTGCCCGAGGCCTGAGCAGGGGTATCAACTGGGGCAGGAGTGGGCATAGGGGCGGCTGTTGTGGTGCCGCGAGTGGGGTTGCCACTTGGGACACCCACATCCCAGCCTCAATCCCAGCTATTCCCCTTCCAATCCAGCTTCCCCCTCATGTGCCCCGGGGGAGGCAGCAGGTGATGGCCCAGGCACTTGGGTCCTTGCCATCCACATGAGAGACCCGGATGGAGTTCTGGACTTTGGCTTTGGCTTGACCCAGCCCCAGCTGTTGTGGCTGTTTGGGAAGTGAACCAGCAGATGGAAGATTTCTCTGTGTCTCCTCTTTCTCTGTCACTCTGCTTTTCAAATAAGCAAATCTTAAAAATAAATCAATAAAGAAAAAGAAAGTGGGGGGTGAGGGGAGGGTTGTTAAGTGGAAGCAGACGAGACGCCCGCGGTAACCTGCTCAGCGCGGTCCTGGCAGAGCCGGTGCGGGCACTGGCCCGGTGGCTCGCAGCGGGCTGAGGACTCAGGCAGACCTGGGTTTGGACCCCAGGCTGCGTCTCGTGGCTGTGGGCAGGTGACCTCATTTCTCCAAACCTCAAATTCCTCTCTGTAAGAGGGGGATAGTTACAGTCCTTAATGACAACAGCTAATGCATGCAGGGCCCTTACCCGCTGCCAGACACTAGTCTGAGCACTCGACTGGATTAACTCATTGAATCCTGGCAGCAACCTTTGAGACTGGCATTGTTACGGCCCCACTGTGTAGATGGGAAAACTGAGGCACAGAGGGATTAACTGACTCACCCATGGTTGCACAGCCAGGAAGCCAGTGAGCTGAGATGTGGTCCCGGCAGGATGGCTCCCCAAGTCTTCTCCACTACCCCTGTGCTGCTGAGGCTCTTAGAAGAGTGAGCTCTGTCCGCCATGTGAGGGCCCAAGAAGACGCCATGGGTGAACCAGGAAGAGGACTTCACCAAGAACCCAGCTGTGCTGGCGCCCTGATCTCAGGTGTTCAGTTTGTGGAACTAAGAGAAATAATGCTGAGAGAGAGAGAGAGAGAGAGAGAGATGAGAATATGAATTAATAACGGGCTTATTACAGGGGATTGGTGCTGTGGCATAGCAGGTAAAACCACTACCTGAAGTGCTGGCATCCCATATGGGCACTGGTTCAAGTCCCAGCTGCTCCACTCCCAATCCAGCTCTCTGCTATGGCCTGGGAAAGCAGAAGATGACCCAAGGCCTTGGGCCCCTGCACCCGCATGGGAGACCTCCTGGCTCCTGGCTTCAGATCGGCCTAGCTTTGGCCGTTACAGCTATTTGGGGAGTGAACCAGCAGATGGAAGATCTCTCTCTCTCTCTCTCTGTGCCTCTCTGAAACTCTGCCTTTCAAATAAATAAATAAATAAATCTTAATACAAACATGGCATACAGTAATGACTCAAAAATAATCAAGCATTTAATAGGAATACATGTCAGTAATCGTTACTACTAACATTTAATAATAATGAATGTTAATCACCCTTATTACTGTTCCCATTATTCTACCATTACTTCTGAATTTCTGTCTTGCTCTGCCAGTAAGTAAATCCTCTGGGTCCTAGCACCCCAGGTTGGAGTTGGGGGAGAAGTCGGACGGGCCGCTGCCTGCCTCCTGCCTCCCGTCTGGGCGGGATGTTTGCACAGATGTGTGGCCGGCGGGGGCACGAAGTCTGGGGCGGGGGTGTGGTGCTGGGCAGTTCCTGCTTCCCCGGACTGCCCCTGACTCCCCACATCTGCTGGAGGACCGGACTCCTGGTTCCTGGGAAGTCCTTCCCTCCATCCAGCCCTGGGTCCTTTTCAGTGGCCAGGGCTTTCTCCTCGGGAGCTGGGGAAATGGAGACCCTGCTGCAGCCCCCACCATTCTCCTCACTTCCACCCCTGGGGATCTCTCCCCATCAAAAATCCCAGTAATGCAGTGGCAATTAAAGTTACCTTAACTGTTCCAATCTTATAACAATTTTGCTTCAATCAACATCTAAATGTGACCACATGTGCCCAGACCACCCAGCGGCCTGGTGGAGGTGGGGTGAGCTCTGGGGGGCGATGCGGGGTGGGGCGGGGCGGAGGGCTGCTTTCAGGCCTCTGGCTCTGGGGGCACTCCCTAGGGGAGAGCTCTGCCTGGTCCCTGCCATCGCTCCCTCTACCTCCCTCCTCCTGCCTGTCCACAGCCAGCAATCCTTCCCTGGTCAGTCACCTTCCCCAGCAGCCTGGGAAAAGTGGCCTGGGCTGGGGTGACGCTTCACTGGCAAATGGGGGCCATGGCCAGCTGCCTGGGCCCCACAGGGCTCCCCACTCGCAGGGGCTTGGTCTAATGCTCTTCTGGGTCATCTTGAAATGCATAATGATTTCTGAACAAGGGGTCTTGCAATTTCATTGTGCACTGAGTCTCATAAATTTAAGGTCCTCAGGAGGCCCCCTGCCCACATATGCCCCTCTGTAGGCTCACGCCATGGACTCAGTCAACACCCAGTCAGTAAACACTTATTGAGCACTTACTGTGTGCTAAAGAGTTGTGCTAGATGCCTGGGGATACAGGGAAGTCACAGATACACCTAGATTTCACAGACTTCCTCATACAGCCACACAATGGTTTTGAAGACAGTCCTCCCAATAACAAGTATGTGACTCGTAACTGCCAATTAGAGAATCCTCAGCATATGCCAGGACATTTATATTCATCGTCTTCTTTCATCCTCAAAGCAAACAGCAAGATGGGCATTGTTATGCCCATTTCCCAGAGGGAAAAACTGAGGTTTAGCATTCAAATCATTTGTCTAATGTCACATAACCAATGAGAAGCAGGGCTGGGGCCAGCGCTGTGACGTAGTGGGTTAAGCCGCCACCTGTAGCACCAGCATCCCATATAGGTGTCGCTTTGATTCCCAGCTGCTCCACTTCCAATTCAGCCCCCTACTAGTGTGTCTGGGAAAGCAGTGGGGGATGGCCCAAGTGCTTGGGCCCCTGCACTCGTGGTGGGAGACCTGGAAGAAGATCCTGGTTCCTGGCTTCTGCCTGGCCCTGGCCCAGCCCCAGCCACTGCGGTATCTGGGGAGTGAACCAGTGGATGGAAGACCTCTCTCTCTCTCTCTCTCTGTCCTTCCCTCTCTCTCTCTGTAACTCTGCCTTTTTTTTTTTAAGATTTATTTATTTATTTATTTATTTATTTGAGAGGTAGAGCTACAGACAGTGAGAGGGAGAGACAGAGAGAAAGGTCTTCCTTCTTCTGGTTCATTCCCCAAATGGCTGCAACGACTGGAGCTGTGCCAATCCGAAGCCAGGAGCCAGGTGCTTCTTCCTGGTCTCCCATGGGGGTGCAGGGGCCCAAGCACTTGGGCCATCTTCCACTGGTTTCCCAGGCCATAGCAGAGAGCTGGATTGGAAGAGGAGCAGCCGGGACTCGAACCAGCATCTATATGGGATGCCGGCACTGCAGGCAGGGGATTAACCTGCTGTGCCATGGCGCTGACCCAACTCTGCCTTTCAAATGGAATAAATAAATCTTTAAATCTTTAAAAAAAAAAAAGGGGCCAGCACTGTGATGTAGTAAGCTAAACTTCCGTATCCTATATGGGTGCTGGTTCGTGTCCTGACTGTTCTTCTTCTGATCCAACTCTGCTATGGCCTGGGAAAGCAGTAGGATATAGTCCCTGCACCCACGTGGGAGACCCAGAAGCAGCTCCTGGCTCCTGGCTTTGGATGGGCACAGCTCCGGCCATTGAGGTCATTTGGAGAGTGAACCAGTGGATGGAATACCTCTCTCTGTAACTCTGCCTGTCAGATAAATAAATAAAATCTTAGAAGGAGGAGGAGGAGGAAGAGGAGGAGAAGATGGAGAAGGAGAAGGGCCAAGACTTGCCACTGTCAGTCTTTTTCTTTTTTAAAATGTTATGTATTTGATCTTGATTATTCATTTGATTTTCTATCTGCTGGTTCACTCCCCCAAATGGTTGGGCCAGGCCAAAGCCGGAAGTCTGGTGTTCCATGTGAGTCTCCCATGTGGGTGGCAAGGACTCAAGCACTGGGCCATCATCCATTGCTTCCTTGGTGCAGTAGCTGGGAGCTAAATTGGAAGAGGAGCAGCAGGAACTCAAGTGGAGCTGGGATCCTGGACACGGGATGCAGGATTCGGCCTAACCCACTGCCCCGTCACCACTCGTGCCCTTGTCAATCATTTGCAACCTCCTCTTCACCCCCCTACCCCCACTGCAGTGGGCTGCCTCACGGTGAGGGCCGGGGCCTAGGTCATCTCCCTTTCCCCAGCCCCTAGCACAGAATCCTTTTTTTTTTTTTTTTTTTTTTTTTAAGATTTATTTGAAAGTCAGTTACACAGGGAGAGGAGAGGCAGAGGAGAGAGAGGTCTTCCATCCGATGGTTCACTCCCCAATTGGCCACTACGGCTGGAGCTGTGCTGATCCAAAACCAGGAGCTAGGTGCTTCTTCCAGGTCTCCCATGCGGGTGCAGGGGCCCAAAGCCTTGGGCCATCTTCTACTGCTTTCCTAGGCCACAGTAGAGAGCTGGATCAGAAGTGGAGCATCCGGGTCTCGAACTGGCACCCATATGGGATGCCGGTGCTTCAGGCCAGGGCATTAACCCGCTCACCACAGCGCTGACCCCATCACAGAATCCATTTAACTTGGAGTACACTTCCAAGGGAATGTGGGGAACCAGACACGCACACGGGTAACCCTTAATAAACTGGGTAAGTGCCAGGCACTCAAGCCCTGGATCTGCCCCCTTGCCGATGGCACGCCTCAATGTCTCATTTGCAAATTGGTGACAGCGCCCTTGTGAAGGCTTAATGAGAAATACAGGGGAAGGCTCAGCTGCTCCTCGATCAATACCGGCTACTGGGCCTCAGTAACATCTGTCTGCACTCGCTGGCGCCCTCCTGCCCATGCGCACCGTCCTCCTGCCTTCCCCAGCCTTTTTCAGCCATTCCAGGTCCCTGGAGCCAGGAGGGAGCAGCTGCTTCCCTGTATCACCTCGGCCAGCCCATGTGAGTGGTGGGGGCGGGGAGGGGGGCTGCTCCTCTGCCAGCTCTGGGATCCAGCAAAGAAGGCTTCTTGGAGGAGGCAGCCTCTGAGTAAGGGAGCCAGGCGGTAGCAGGAGGGTCTGTGCTGTACCTTGGCTCCGTCTGTTGTTCCTCAGGACACCACCCCCTTCCCCACGGTAGAAACTTTCCCCTCTCCTCCTGCCAGAGTGTAAATTGCCCCCAGGAATGTGCTGCATCCTATGGCTCTCCTGGCAGTGGCCGCTGCTGTCCTGGGGTCAGGCCTGGCCCCACATCAAAGGCTGGGATCGGCAGCAGCGCGGCTCCTCGCCTGCTGCCACTCTCCACTCCCCTCCCCTCCCACCGGCCCTTTGGCTCCCAGGGAACAGCACATGGTAGCACTTAAGTTCTGGGCGGACAGGAGGACGCTTTCCCCGCACCCCCGCCCCCCGCCAGCCACAATGAGCTACTTGTTAGGAGACTATTTTAATTTGACTTAATGCAGTTTCTGCTCCCAGGGCCTGTGCTGCCACCCACTTTTGGGACCTGGATGCCCAGGATGAATGCAGGGGAGGCCAACCGCCCAGGAGCTAGAATTGAATATGGAAATCTCCCTGGTGTGGGGCAGGAAGGCGACTCTGGCATGGGGGAAACGCGGGCCGGTGCTGTGGACTGCACTGAGGGAGCCAGGGCTGGCCAGGGGAGGACACGGAGTTGGTCTGTATGACGGAAGAGGCCAGCGTCAGTGCCCCGGGGTGAACACGTAGCCACTCAACCCGGCAGCCCCCACAGCTTTGCTCTCAGGTCCTGTGGCAGGGAGTGGGGGCACGTCCAGGTTCAGACCAGATGCTCAGAATCGCTGTCAGGTGCATCTTCCAGCAAATTCTGAAAATCAAGGGGCCAACGGTCACTCCCTGGAATAGTAAGGTGGTGGTCTGGAGACCCCTGGTGGCCAAAGGACGAAGAGCAAGACCTTTCCTCCCCGAGTCCCAGGGCCTGAGGCCACCAGTCAGGCTCACTGGAAACTCCCACAGAGCCAGGTGAGCCTGCCCCATCTTGCTAGGGAGTCCCCTGGTACATCAGGGAGAACGGGCTCCAGGCCTGGCCACGGGTCTACTTCAGCAGAGGGCTGTCTACCAACTGACTCCCCGAGAGGACTGGCACATAGGCAGAAAACGAGGTTGCTGGGGCCTGCACACTTGGTTCAGTTGTGAAGATAATGAGGTGATACTCCCATCAGCTCCACAGTCCCCAGACCTCTCCCTCCCCCACCCCTGGGTGCCCATCACTCAACTGTGGGGCCCTACGTGGGAAAAGCCACTAAGGAAGCCTTGTTCCCACAGTTCACCAACCCCGTCAACTTGGCCACATTCACCTCTGGGCAGGAACTATCAAACCTCACGCCATACAAAAGGCTGCTACAAAGTGGGCTGTGGCACTGGGGGAAGGGAGGGCAATTGTGGCAGTGTCCAGACCCGACACAGAGCTTTCTGTATCCAGGTCCCAGTACTCCTGCTCTCAATTGCTCGCTCACTCGCTCACTCTGGCGTGGCTGCACGCAGCCCAACACGAGGGGCTACGCATACAGCTGACCAAAGTGTCTGCCATGGGGCCCAAATCTACATGGAGCGGATGGAGGCTCAGAGAAGGATGGGGCGCCAGAGGGAAGACGAGCGTCCCTCCACCTTGGGACATGAACGTGCCCATGCTTCCTCCTGGGGAGCTAAATCATGCTCTGTGCACCCTGCCCTGACTGGAGGCCCGGAACCTGGCCCACACCAATCACACTGCATTTATAACAGGCACCCCACATCTCGGGCCTGTCCACTAACCTTGGCAAGGGCACACGGTCCCCAAGTGTGGAGACTTTAGCTCCTACGCTATCGCCAAGACCAGTACTAACACATGGTTGTGACACAGCCGCCACTGCTTCCCTTTAAAAGTGGTCCCAAGCTCTGTGAGCCTGGGACAGGGAGCTGCAGGCCTGCTCCGCTCCCCCGGGCAAAGTGCTAAACAGGCATCAGAGGGCAGCAGCAAGAGCACGGGCTTGGAGTGCGGCCCAGCTCTGAACCCTCGTGACCCCACTCACTGGCCTATGATACTGGGGGACTTGTGGCCACTCCAGAGTGCGAGAAGGGAACACACAGGACGCACTCAGTAAAGGGCACCCCAACACCAGGTCTGCACGGTCCTTACAGTCCAAGCTCCCGGGGCTAAGAAGGAAATAGGACATGATGGGGATTTCACTCAAGAATGTGTCTTTATTGAAGAATCTGTAAGAAAAAAGGATGGACCCTCTGTAAAAAGAGGAGATGTTGCCTCCAAAAAGCAGGGAGGAATGAGATCTGGGTGGCTTCCCAGAAGTCAGCGTTTCTGACATGACCGGCTCTTGTTTCCTGGTGAGCGCTGCATCGCGTCACACACAGCTAGAAATTCCCACCCAGCCCCTCCCGGCACGTCAACCCCCGGTTCCCGACAGCCATTTGCCAATGGCCTTCAGAAGGCCCAGGAATAGATGTATCAGCCTGGCCTCTTTACGGGGTCAAAGAGGACTTGGCTTTGCTTGGGACACTTTCCACGGGAATGTTACACGGCTTGAGCTCTTTCCAGTCCAGCCAAGGATGACTACATCCGGCCCCTCTGAAGGAACGGGAGCAAAGGGTTTCCCTCCTGAACACGCACATCTGTGGGGTAAACGGACTCTATCGCCGTCTGCTCTCTCGGCACGGAGAATGGAAACAAGGTGAGAAGACACAACATCCACGTGAAGGAGTCCCTAGCTCTGGAGGGCAGAGGGAGCGCGGAGGCATCCTGACTCCAGCAGGTGCTCCTGCTGGCCACCCTCGAGTTCTGCGACGGTCACTCCTCGCCAGCGGGGAGATTGTCCTCAATCCGCCTGATGAACCTCATCCGGATTTCTGTCACACTGTCTCCTTTCAGGGTATCCTGGACAAACTTGGCCTCCACAGCCATCTGGACCTGCAGAAGAGTGGAAAAATGAAGGGGCAGCTGCCTAGCACAGCCTCTGGGGAACCACTGGGGATGGTGCGAAGACTTGCAGACCGAGAGCAGCCACAAAGGGGTCTGCCTTCCACAGGGCCAGGACTGCCAGCTGCAATACTCCCCTGCAGAAGACAGAGCCCTCGACCCACAGGGGGAACTTCGGAAATGAAGCCGTCACCCGACCTGGGAATGGGTGTTCTAGGCTGCAGAGGCTGGCGGCACTGCTGCCCAGCCATCCGTGCGGGAGGTGGGGGTCATCACCGGCATCATCATCCAGTCTGACCTTGGGTCTCATCTCAGCAGCATCACCTTCTCAGGCGGCAAAGCACTGGGGGGAGCCAAAGGCCTTTCTTTTTAAAACAAGACTGGTCTCCCACGAGGGTGGCATGGACCCAAGGACTTGAGCTCTCTTTTGCTGCCTTATCAGATGATCAGCAGGAAGCTGGATCAGGAGCTGAGTAGCAGGTGTCCTAAGTGGTGCCTCAAACCACTGTGCCACAATGCCGGCCCCTCCCCCAAGGCCGTTCTTTTCTCTCATTCGTCCAAACGTTTATCAAGCCCCAACTACTACATTCCAGGTATCCCAGAGGATAAAGAGTTTCACTCACCATCTCTAAGGCTCCTCGCAACACCCCACACAAAAGGTTAGAATAAATAAGGGATGAGTGGTTATCAGGAAGTTCCACGAAGTCCACCAAGGGGTTATTTTCCAAAATGAGGGAGAATTCGTCACCAGCTGGGCTCCAATTAGTGATGCTTGGAGTGATGCCCAAGTACATCTTGAATGCCACCTGTCAGGGGACACAGAGCAGCGCCATGGGGAAGAACAGCAGAGGCTGCTCCGTGGGGCAGGGGACAGGACTGGCAGAGGAAATAAGTGGCTTAGGAACACAACCATACTCTCTGCAAGACAATGAAGCCTCAAGTATTCAGGGCAAAAAGGAGAAGCATTAGTGCCTAACTCCACATTCCTCCCTTCAAGGCATCCTATAAGCACCAGCCGCCACGTGCCGATGCTTCTCAGTGGAAAGGGGCGCTCACCTCTTGACAGCAGGTAAGTTAAAGTCCCTGAACTCAGCGGCCAGAACTTGTCAGTACTGGAGCCAGAATTGGAAGTCAAGTTTGGCTGAGGCCAGAGTCTGTATTCTTTTTTTTTTTTTTCCTTTTTATTTGACAGGTAGAGTTATAGACAGTGAGAAAAAAAGATAGAGACAAAGGTCCTCCCTCTGTTGGTTTGCTCCCCAAATGGCTGCTACGGCTGTCGCTGTGCCGATTCGAAGCCAGGAGCCAGGTGCTTCCTCCTGGTCTCCCATGCAGGTGCAGGGGCCCAAGCACTTGGGCCACCCTCCACTGCCCTCCTGGGCACAGAGACCTGGACTGGAAGAGGAGCAATCAGGACTAGAACTCGGCGCCTATATGGGATGCTGGCACCACAGGTGGAGGATTAACCAAGTGAGCCACAGCGCCAGCCCAAGAGACTGTATTTTTAACCCCAGGCTCCTCTGCTACACCTTCAGGGAAGATCTGGCTTTGATTTCACTGGTACCTGAATCTACAGCCATCATCCCGACCCCTCTTTCCTTTTTCATTATCTGTGCTGTTCCCAAACCACTTGGAAGGTTTCTTTTGGCCCAAACAAATGCCTAACCAGTCTTCTGGGAGACTATGGGCCTCTTGAAAGGAGCTGGAGAGTGGTAAGCAGTGCCTCCCAGTGAGCATCCTTTAGCATGACCATGACCAGGTGGCCCAGGATAATGACCTTGGCAATGACATCCGCAGTTTCCCGAAAGTCATGGCACCTCCCGACATTTGACCGTGCCAAGAAATCTTCTATCAGTCGGACGCCAATGTTATAGCCCCTGGAAAACAGAGAACAGACTATCAGGAGATCTGAAGGTCGAATGTCTGAACATAGGCTGTTCGGGTGGCTAAGGGAAAACGAGGATAATCTGACAACACCCCAGTGAGGGAACTCAGAGGAAACTGCACTGCAACACTGGCTTTGGGAGGCAGGACCCTGTTCCCGGCTCTAAAGGAAACGTAGACCAGTGTCATGCGGGGCCCCTTCCTGTATCTGGTCAAGAAGCGCACTCACATTTTGTCCAGCTGTTTATTCACATCTTCATCGTTTTCATAGTCCTTACACAGCTGGGTGACCAGAGCTCCATAGGTCAGGGTGAAGAGCTCCGAGCTCTAAAGGAGATACAACAGGCGGTCAGGACAAGCCATGCAAGGGCGATGCGGCCTGGACCAGTTGTGATGCAACTTGCCAGGCTTCAAAGGAAGGGCACCTGAGTCTGGAGGGAGAGACCATCACCCACTGGAGCGGCCAGGGAATATGGCCCCAAGGGTCATGTGGCAGGGCGGTAGCCAGACCCACTGCAAAAACACACTGAACACAGAACCTCAAGCACTGAGCAGCCACTCTTCCAACACACCAGGGTGGGCTTCCGCCATCCCGAGCCTCCACCACAGCTGACAAGACCAGGCCTGAGTCAGTAGGGGCTGGTAGGGAAGCCCAGTCATTCACTAGCTTCTGTGGAAGACAGACCTGAGGCAGACATTAACAAACTAGCCTCGGGGCCGGTGCTGTAGTGCAGTGGATAAAGCACTCTGCAGTGCCAGCATCCCATATGGGCGCCGGTTTGACTCTTCGGCTGTTCCACTCCAACCCAGCTCCCTGCTAATGTGCCTGGGAAAGCAGTGAAGATGGCCCAAGTGCTTGACATGGGAGACCTAGAGGAAGCTCCTGACTCCTAGCTTCAGATCAGCCCATCTGCAGCTGTTACGGCCATTTGGGGAGTAAACCAGTGGATGGAAGATCTCTGTCTCCACTTCAGAGGTAAGGAAACTGAGACCCAGAATGGTTTTAATTTGTCCAAGGACAAACAGCTAATTATTTTTTTAAGATTTATTTATTTATTCGAAAGGCAGAGTTTGAGAGGTGGGGGGAGAGACACAGAAAGACAGAGATCTTCCATCTACTAGTTCATTCCCCAAATGGCTGCAATGGCCAAGGCAGGGGCAGGCTGAAGCCAGGACCCAGGAGCTTCATCCAGGTCTCCCACATGGGTTTAGGGGCCCAAGTACTTGGGCCATCCTCTGCTGCTTTCCCAGGCACATTAGCAGGGAGCTGGATTGGAAGTAGAAGAGCTGAGACTCAAACTGGTGCCTATAAGGGATGCCAGTATTTCAGATGGCAGTTTTACCCACTGCCACAATGCTGACCCCAAAGAAGCTAATTATTACCAACAGTGATTTGGGAGTAAAAAAAAAAAAATTAAAGGTTTCTAAGCCACTGTTCATTTTATCCAGTGTTCCCCACAATTTTTTTTTTTTTTTTTGACAGGCAGAGTGGACAGTGAGAGAGAGAGAGAGAGACAGAGAGAAAGGTCTTCCTTTGCCGTTGGTTCACCCTCCAATGGCCGCTGCGGCCGGCGCGCTGCGGCCAGCACACCACTCTGATCCGATGGCAGGAGCCAGGTGCTTATCCTGGTCTCCCATGGGGTGCAAGGCCCAAGCACTTGGGCCATCCTCCACTGCACTCCCTGGCCACAGCAGAGAGCTGGCCTGGAAGAGGGGCAACCGGGACAGGATCGGTGCCCCGACCGGGACTAGAACCCGGTGTGCCGGTGCTGCAAGGCGGAGGATTAGCCTAGTGAGCCGCGGCGCCGGCTCCCACAATTGCAATATTAATAAGCCCCCTCAATAAAAACAAACAGAAAAAAAAGCCAAAACCCTAAAAATTTTTAAAAAGAGAGAGAAAAAGAAAGAAAAACACACACCTTGCTTGCCCTAGAGTCTAAGAACATCTACTTTAGGATCGGGAAGCTCCATGCACTCAACTAAAACAGTCGGATCAGGGTGTCACCAAGAGACCATTTACCAAACCTGACCATTAAAGAGAAGCTATTAAGAAGAGGAATGATTTTTCAGTAGTCAAGGGCTTGGCACTAGAATGGCTTGGGCATCAATGGATGGAGACAATCCAGCAGTTACCAGTCCAGGGAGTTGACACCACTGCATTAACAGGAGTGCTTCCCTTCCATTATTAATGAGTCCTTGGCTGGAGACTCCAAGGGCCCCAGCCCACCATGATGCCAAGTAACTCGTTACGCATGAAGCTGCCCCCAGGCTACTCATGAGAAAAGTCCTGGGCCAATCTGTCAGGTCACAGAATCAGTATGCCTGAGAACTGGCAATGGGATCCCTGCCCCAGGCTTTTCACACTCTTAATTTGCAAGTCTTTCTCCACCTTCAATTACGAACCAAGGGGCTGGCACTGTGGCATAGTAGGCTAAGCCTCCACCTGTAGCACCAGCATTCCATATGGGTGCTAGCTCGTGTCCCAGCTGCTCCTCTTCCAATCCAGCTTTCTGCTTATGGCCTGGGAAAGCAGTGAAGATGGCCCAAGTGCTTGGGCCCCTGTGCCCACGTGGGAGACCCAGATAAAGCTCCTAGCTCCTGGCTCCTGGCTTCAGATCAGCCCAGCTCCGGCCATTGCAGCCATGTAGGGAGTAAACCAGTGGATGGAAGATCTTTCTCTCTGTCTCTTCCTCTCTGTGTATAACTCTACCTCTCAAGTAAAAATATATTTTAAAAAGAATTTTAAAAATTATGAACCAAGCCTATTTGGAACAATGAGTGTTATAAATATATAAATTAAAGGACTTCACACTCTAAAAATAAAAATAGGAGTGGGGCTACAGTGTAGAAAAAAATCATTTATTCAACATTTACTATGTACCAGAATAATAGGAGGTAGACAATACAGTCAAGTAAGTAAAATAGCTCATTTGCTAGACTGTAGTAAGTGCTATGGAGAAAAAGCAAACATTGTAGAAAATTAAGGAGTATTTATGTGTGTGCGTGTTAGGGGAGAGAGTTAATTTTAAATGGGGTAGGTCTCTTTAAGGTAATATTTGAGCTAAGAGTAAGCCATGAAGTATTTGGGCAAAAAAACTGTAGGCAGGGCCTGGTGCTGAGGCATAGTGGGTAAAGCCCCCGCCTATAGTTCCAGCATCCCATATGGGCACTGGTTCAAGTCCCAGCTGCTCCACATCTGATCCAGTTCCCTTCTATGAAGCCTGGGAAAGCAGTAGAGGATGGGGTCCAAGTCCTTGGGCCCCTGCACCCATGTGGGAGACCCAGAGGAAGCTCTTGGCTCCTAGCTTCAGCCTGAACCAGCCCTGGCCATTGCAGCCATCTGCGACACTCCCTCCACCCCCGCCTCTGTTTCTCTGTAACTCTGCCTTTCAAATAATAATTTTTTTTTTTTAAGATTTATTTATTTGAAAGTCAGAGTTACACAGAGAGAGGAGAGGCAGAGAGAGAGAGAGGTCTTCCATCCGGTGGTTCGGTCCCCAATTGGCCACAATGGCCGGAGCTGCGCTGATCCAAAGCCAGGAGCCAGGAGCTTCTTCCGGTCTCTCGTGAGGGTGCAGGGGCCCAAGGTCTTGGGCCATCTTCCACTGCTTTTCTAGGCTTCATAGCAGGGAACTGGATCAGATGTGGAGCAGCTGGGACTTGAACCAGTGCCCATATGGGATGTCGGTGCTTCATGCCAGGGAGTTAACCCACTGTGCTGGCCCCATAAATAAATCTTTAAAAAAAAATTCCAGGCAGGTGATTGTAAAGATCTGGAGATGGGCAAACCCCCAGCATATCTGAGAAACAGCTGGGAGACCAGGATCCTTAGAGATGAAGAGTAGAGAACCGGAAGAGGAAGTCAGAAGTAGGTGGAAGTTCCCCAAGATTGAAGATCTGGGGTTTGGGCCCTTCTCATCCTTATAACAAAAATTCCCTTGGGCCCACAAAGGTCAGCTACTTTCACAAGTCCAATTTCTTCCCTGAACATAAACACAACAATCCCTCTACCCACAGTGACACGAATGTCTTCCGCAACAGTTCTATTTTCAGACTGCTCTAACTAGATTTAATATTAACCATGGTCGCTAGTAGTTATGAAACTTTCAGAATGCCTGCACAAGTCCTCACAACCACCACGAGAGGCTAGCAGAACAAACATCATCTACCCGCATTTTACGGATGACAGGCTAAGGAACTGAGACGCAACAGCCTTCTTAAGGCTGGACGCTGCTCTATAAAAAAGCTCTGTCATCCTGAACCACTGCTTACTCTCCTTGAATATCAGTTTTTCCAACTGCAAAATGTTGACAATATTTTCTACTCTCCAGGGTTACTATGCAATGCCAATGAGATGATGTTACATCACAGAACACCTGCTGCACCGTAAGAACTCAAGGAAGAATTACGGCTATTGTTTGTTTGCTTGTTTAAGATTTATTTATTTGGAAGTGAGAATGACAGAGGCGGAGATCTTCATCTACTGCTTCACTCCTCAAATGCCATCAAAAGCCAGAGCTGTGCCAGACCAAAACCAGGAGCCTAGAATTCACTCTCGGTCTGCCATACGGGTGGCAGGGACCCAAGGCCATCACCTGCTGCCTCCCAAGCCTAGGAGCAAGAAGCTGGATCAGAAGTGTGGAACAAGCCGGCGCCGCGGCTCACTAGGCTAATCCTCCGC
The DNA here is from genome assembly GCF_033115175.1 of Lepus europaeus. Taxonomy (NCBI): domain Eukaryota; kingdom Metazoa; phylum Chordata; class Mammalia; order Lagomorpha; family Leporidae; genus Lepus; species Lepus europaeus. The sequence continues at coordinate 28,200,055 of NC_084831.1, forward strand.
CTTGCAGCACCGGCACACCGGGTTCTAGTCCCGGTCGGGGCACCGATCCTGTCCCGGTTGCCCCTCTTCCAGGCCAGCTCTCTGCTGTGGCCAGGGAGTGCAGTGGAGGATGGCCCAAGTCCTTGGGCCCTGCACCCCCATGGGAGACCAGGAGAAGCACCTGGCTCCTGCCATCGGATCAGCGCGGTGCGCTGGCCACAGCGCGCCAACCGCGGCGGCCATTGGAGGGTGAACCAATGGCAAAGGAAGACCTTTCTCTCTGTCTCTCTCTCACTGTCCACTCTGCCTGTCAAAAAAAAAAAAAAAAAAAAAAGAAGTGTGGAACATCTGGGACACCAGGCACTCGATATGGGATGAGGGCATCTTGAGTGGCAGCTTAACTTGCTGCACAAAGGCACACTGAACTAGGATCGAAGAGGGCGAGTAACAAGGAGGGAAATTTGGAATCTATATTAAGAACCTTGTAACAATTAACAAGGCATTCAGAAAGAAAACTGGGTTTATGGTAAGACCTGATTCCGAGCCTCAGTATGCCACTCCACAGCTGTGAGAACCCAGGCAAATCATTTCACTTTGCTGATCCTCAATCTCACACAAAACAGTAACAGGAGAATCTGTCCTGGAGCTCCCAGGCTTGCTGGGAGGAGCTAATGAGATAACAGACTTGAAGATGCTTTGCAGATAAGAAACCACCAAAACTCAGGCAGCTTTGACAACATGATCTCTCACTAGTACTTCAGGCACAACCTGAGCAGAGCAACTCAAGCCAAGCCCCGCTCTCAGGTGAGCCACACCTTGATGGTTTCCAGGCCTTCCGGTTAGTGCACCAGACAAAACGGCGACAGCCCCCTTGAGGGTGACCTCAGAGCCCATGCTCTCAAGTGGGAATCCAGCACTGGACAGAAGGCTCAGTGACAAGACTGGACCTAGCGCTGTCACCTCACCTCTCTTGCACAGACACTATACAGCTGCTGCTGAAGTAGTGGCTCTAGACACTGGGACTGGGTTGCCAGTAACAGACCACACAGAAACGGCAAGTCTCCTCGTCCATGGATTCCAGAACCAACCATCATACAGAGGACGGCTAACAAGTATGCTAGCTGGCTGCCAGCCGTGTTCCAGGTGCAGTTATGCTGCTAGCTTTACAGGCATTCTCTATAGGAATCCTCAGAACAGCCCTATGCTATGGTACTATTATTATCCATTTTATTAATTAAAAGAACCACAATGGTGAGTGATGCTTAGAACAATGCACAAACTTGTGTCCAAGACCACACAGCAAATACGCAGTGAAACCAGCACTCAGTCCCAGAAAGTATTCATACCACTACAATGTATACATTTTTTAAAAAAGATTTATTTATTTATTTGAAAGGCAGAGTTACAAAGAGGCAGAGTCAGAGAAAGAGAGGTCTTCCATCTGCTGGTTCACTCCCCAAATGGCCGAAATGGCCAGAGCTGGGCCAATCCAAAGCCAGGAACCAGGAGTTTCTTCCTGGTCTCCTACATGGACTCCCAAGGACTTGAGCCATCTGGCACTGCTTTCCCAGGCCATAGCAGAGAACTGGTTTGGAAGTAGAACAGCCAGGACTTGGGACTCGAACCGGTGCCCATATGGGATGCCAGCAATGCAGGCGATGGCCACAGTGCAGGTCTCCGATGTACACATTTTTCAAAATATGTATTTACTTGAAAGCAGAGTGACAGAGATATACACATATGGTGTGGGGGAAGGGGAGGCAGAGCATGGGAGGAATAGAAAGAGATCTTCCATCTACTGGTTTACTTCCTAAATGGCCTCAACAGCCAGGTCTGGGCTGGGGCCAAACCAGGAGCCAGAAACTTTATCCCCAGCCCACCAAAGGGGGGGAAAAAAACAAAACTCTATCCCCATGTCCCACATGGGTAGTAGGGGCCCAAGTACCTGAGTCATCCTCCACTGCCTTCCTAGGCTCATTAGCAGGAAGCTGGATTGGAAGCAGAGCAGGTGGGACTCCAACTGGCATTCTGACATAGGATGCCTGTGTCACAAACAGCGGCTTAACGACTGTGCCACACCACAGACCCTGGGATGTACACATTTCTGCCTCCCTCAGTGTGTGCTGCTCAAGGCCAAGGACTAGGACTTCAGCTCTGCATCTCCCACAGTACCTCCACAGAGCTCTGCACAGATCTGGGGCTCAGGAAAAGTTTGCAGGACAAATAGACTGTTTCTGTTTGCACAGACTAAGAGCAGAGATCTAGCTGGCATGGAATATTAACGATTTAGGCATATTAACCACTTAGGTATGGGAAAGCTTAAGCCAACCGGGCTTATTGGGAAGAGGACTGTTAGAGGGGCAGACTTTGCAAAGAGATGATGAGCATGTCAAAAAACAGGTGGCCTCGAGGAGGATCCTGTCACAAGCCCTGTGTAGCACCAGTAGGAACTGAATGAGGGATACATCTAAACCTTCATCTCACTCACTCAACAAATACAAGAGTTCTTCACAGTAAACAATCAATTCACAAAGAAATATCTGAAATGAAATGGTACAGGGACTGGTGCCATGGGTTAAGTTGCTGCAAGCACTCCATATTGGAGTGCTGGTTTGAGTCCTGGCTGATCTGCTTCTAATCCAGCTCCCTACTAATGTGCCTGGGAAAGCAGCAGTAGATGGTCCAAGTACTAGGACCACTGTCATCCAATGGGAGATCAGGATGGAGTTCTAGGCTCCTGGTTTTGACCTGGTTCAGCCCTGGCTGCTGTGGCCATTGCACTGGTTCATGTCCCAGTTCATTGCTAATGACCTGAGAAAAGCAGTGGAAGATGGCTCAAGTGTTTGGGCCCCTGCGACCCACATGGGAGACTGGGAAGAAGCTCCTGGCTCCTGGCTTTAGCCAGGCTATGCCCTGACCATTGCAGCCACTTGGGAAATGAACCAGAAGATGGAAGATCACTCTCTCAGTTTCTTCCTCTCTCTGTAACTCTGACTTTCAAATAAACAAATTAAAAAAATTTTTTTTCGATAATGATTTCAGGTTTAAGAAGGTACAGGGGCCAGTGATATGGCATAGCGGGTAAAGCTGCCGCCTGCAGTGCTGGCATCCCCTATGGGCACCGGTTCAAGTCCCAGCTCCTCCACTTCCAATCCAGCTCTCTGCTATGGCCTGGGAAAGCAGTGGAAGATGGCCCAAGGCCTTGGGCCCCGCACCTGCGTGGGAGATCGGGAAGAAGCTCGTGGCTCCTGGCTTCGGATCGGTGCAGCTCCAGCTGTTGCGGCCAATTGGGGAGTGAACCAGTGGATGGAAGACCTCTCTCTGCTTCTCCTTCTCTCTCTGTGTAACTCTTTCGAATAAATAAGTAAATCTTTAAAAAAAATTAAAATAAAAAGTTACAAAATGAGAGTAAGATAGGAAAACTAAACAGGAAGTCCTCTCTGCTTATTTGTAGGAAAATGAAGAGGAAACAGTGTGCCAAGCCCCTCACACTTTACATTATCTCCCTAACGCCAAGGCAGGGACCACTGTTGCTCGTCTACAGATACGGAAATCAGTGACGAATGGAATAAGCCACAATTCCAACCAATGTCCTCGCATCTTCCCTCACATGACACTGCTTTCCAGCCAAACACTCTGCTTTTAAATTCTTAGTACTTCCTCCCAAAGAGGAATTCTCAACCTGTGGTCTGCAGAGTATCTTCAGGGCGCCCACAAACTCCCCCCAAATATAAGCGAATGTTTGTAGGAGTCTACTTAGTATCTCCAGGGAAAAGATTCACAGCTGCCATCGGCTTCTCCAGAGGGCTCCCCACCCTCGGCCCCTCTGGAGTAGCGGGTGTCCCGCCGCCCCCTTCTGACCCTCGTCCCGGCCAGAGGCAGAGTCCTCCAGGAACCTGCCCAGCCTGCGACTGCGGCTACTCGGGCTTCAAATCCGAAAACAGAGATGGCATGGGCAAGGTGGAAGAACCAGGCATATGCCAAAGACCAAGGAGCACCCGGGAGCAAGGCCCCTGAGCTCGGGAGCAAACGTCATCTCGTTCACTCTCCCGCACCGGTGCCCGCGACAGGAAGAGTGTGCTGTCGCCTCGCCCCTCCCATAGGAGGGGTACCCTGCACCCCTCACCCTGGTCCACCTCTCAGTGCTCTGAACACAAAAGTTCCGTGCAAGGCAAGGGCGCTATCTGAGCATTTCTCACAACGCCAGTGTGAGAGCCAGGGCGGCCTAGGAGTCTGAAGCCTCGGCTCTGAAGTCGGACAGACACGGGTTCACATGATTAGCTCGCCCTGAGGAGGAAATCCGGCCAAGTTACAGAAGTCACCGAGCCCTAAGATGGTGGTAACGGTCTCCAGCTCAGAGGGCTGCTTGGTGGATCACAGGAGCTAAAATCCAGAGGGCTTGCTTGGTGGATCACGGGAGCTAAAATCCAGAGGGCTGCTTGGTGGATCACGGGAGCTAAAATCTACGTGCGGCGCATGGCCCCGCGTCTCAGCCACGGCAGCAGAGCAGGAAGCGTGTGCCGCTGCCAACTTTTCGGGGTCGTAGCTGTCGGTCCAGCACAGAGCGGCACTCGGGGCGGGGTCTCGGCGACCGAGCTCCGGGAGAGCCCCTCCAGCAGTCCTCCGGGCGGCCCAGCAGGCGGCCCCGCTCCCGAAGGAAGCTCCCTTCCCAGCCGCTCCTCCCGCGACGCCCCAACCCAGCCCCACCCGCCGGGGTCACGCGCCCCAAGTTACCATTTTCTTGCTCTCGGTGCCACGGTTCGCCTGCCTCGACATGGTGCCGGCCGCCCCGCCTCACCACGCCAAGCAACACCACAAGCGACCTGGCCGAACACAGCCGGACCCAGCCGCGGGCCCTAAACCTTCGGGATTAACCGGCACTGACTCACTGCGCCTGCGCAGCCTGCCGCGGGGCACCTCGGGATTCGTGGTCCGGCCCTCGAGAGTAGCTCCCGCCCAACAAGCGTCGGACTACAACTCCCAGCAGCCTCGTACTGCCTATTAGCGCAGTCCAACTACAGTTCCCGGAGCGCTTCGCGCGCGACTGATTCCAAGAGCTCGACCCGCGGTGGATTGAATTCTAGCCGCTAGGTGGCGTCCGCAGCTTGCGGTAGCCCCATACAATTCACACACTGCCCACACCCACTCCTTTGCCCTTGCACCCCAGGCTCTGAGATGCTCCGCAAATTCCGGTCTCGCCCGTTGTTGGCCTCGGAAAGTCCCTTTCTAGCTAGCTTCTTCCTCTACTGCTGCAACTTGGCTCCAGAATCTCCCAGGATGTCCCAGCAAACTAGCAAAATCTCACACACTGATCGATCTTCCTTTTATTATAAAAGTATTTAATGCCCACCTACTCTGTGCCAAGCACTTCGCTAGTGGCTTTCTCTTCAAAGTTCCACCTGTTCCCAAACACCAAACGCAGCTAGCGCCTGCATCCTACCAGCTGTGTGCTGCCCCCTGACGGAATACCCGGTTTTTTGGATAAAGCTCAAGTCACTTTCTCCCCCTCCCTCTGCTAGAACAGGGACACTGGCTGGTTCCCAGAAAAGACAGATCAGCAGGCAGCGCCTTAGTCAGTGCTGAGTTCTAATCCCAGCATCGCCTTCTTAGGCAAGCTAGAGCTCAGCCAGTTGTGAGGATTGATGAGAGATGCAGAGCCCTGGGTGCATCAAAGGCGCAAAGCCAACGTGTGTTCCTTTCCTTCCAGCCACCCTCTAAAAACAGCCCAGCCAACAGGCCCCAGAAATGCCTGGGGAACGTGCTGGCTGAAGAGGAAGTCCCAGAGTCCCTGACCACAGCCCTCTGGTGTCAGCGCCAGCCATCTATCCTTAGCCAGTCGACTCGGAGGGGGCTGGGTGGGGGCGAGGGGTGGGTGGGCTCCCAAGCACCCTCTCCTTACTTCCCGGTAGCCTGACCCTGTCACACGCTGCCTGCATGACAACAGGCCGGTCCCCACACAAGCCCACCAGGCTGAGGCAGGCTGGGGTCGGGGGACACTGCCTCCTTGGAGTGCAGGACCAGTCATCATCAGCATACCCTGTCCCCCTGGCACAGACATTCCCAGGCATCCTTGGAGGCGGTGACCCCACGCTCTCTCCTGCCATAACGCCCTGGAGGAGGGGCTGAGGGCCGAGGGCCCGGCCCGGGAAGGCAGTGGGGGGCCGTGGGAGCGAGAGGAGAGCAGGGGTCAGCTTGCCCCCGGAGGCCAGCACAGTGTGACCGGCGCCTCCCCCCTTCCCAGGAGAGAGGACAGCTGAGGTGAACGCCGCGGCCGGCCGGCCTGTCTGTCGGTCTGGCCTCCTCCCTGCCGGCTGCCCTTGGCTGCCCACAGAAACCTGAGTCACAGTCACGGCCAGCCGCCCGACCCCACCCAGCTGCTGTCGGGCAGGGCGGCTCTGGAGAGGTGGAGCCTCTCCCTGCCCGTCTCTCAGATTTCCTCAGCCTGGGAGTCCTCCTCTGGGCGTCGCTTTCTCTCCGGACTTGCAGCGTCATCGGTCCCAAATTAAGTAAGGGTGGGGTGGGGTCGGGCTGCCCAGCGGGGTCTCCTCGCTCAGAGGGGAACCTCAAAGCTCCCTAGGCAGCCGCTCCAAGGGGTCTTAGTACGGTTTCCCATCATCCCCAAATCCAAATCCCCCCCCCAACCTTGGGGACCAGCGGGCATCTCCTCCCCATGCTCGCTCATCACCTTCTCCCTAGAAAAGAACGCAGGGACAACTTTCCAGCCAGCAGGGGCTCCAGACAGAAATCCCCGCCCCCAGTCTCGCAGGAACCCAGAGGGTTGACCCTATTTAGTCCTGAAGCTGAGTTCCTCCTGGGTCCTCCAACCCCTCTCTGTTCCTCCTACTCCCAGGAGCTGGAGGCAGGGAAACAATTGATGACCCCATAGCCCCTAAGCACATTCCCTTGAGGGGGTGGGTCCTGGAGGCGGAGGCTCCGTGGGAGAGCCAGTCTGGCTTAGAGACCTCCTTTTGCCTTGCAGGTGGGGTGGAAGTGAGAGCCTGGTGTCCCTCCCCTGCCCCCACCGTGGGGCCCTTCCCACTTCCGACTACGTGGGTGTGGAGGCGACATGCAGGGCCTCTGCTGTGCTGAGATTCCTATCTCTGAGCCAGATGTCCCGTGATGTCCCTCCCCTCCATCGGGCTAGTCCCGGACCCAAACCTTGGGAGGATGCAAGCGCTCCTGCTCCTGCCCGGAAGAAGCTGTGCTTCTGATCCCCGTCTGTGACCTACCTCCCCCCAGCCCAGCCTTGTGGTGAGACCAACAGCTCACTCCTGCCTGTTTCTGCGGGGGAGGAGGGGCGTGGGGGGGGGAGGGGATTGCCCTGGGCCACAGCTGAGGCCACAGAGTTCCGTGCCCCTCACTGACAAGTGCAGGAGAAACTGTTGAGGCCTCAGCCTCTGATTTTGCAAGTGCTCCACTTGTTCCTTCTTATGGGGCTACGTGGCGCCCCAGACACTGTCACCCAGCCCCAGACTCGGAGAGACACCCACCCACCGTCAACCCTCTCAGTTGCCAGGGCCAGAGGTCATCCAGGGATGCCAGTCGGCTGGGGGCGGAGTGGAGAGAGAGGAGCCCACTCCATCTGTCTCCCGGACTGTATCCAGCACAGGACACTTGCTGTCTCCCAGGATCCTTTGCAGCCGCCTTCCCAGACTGGCTGCGGATCCAACAGCTGTGTGGGAAGCCAGGAAAATTTCCCACCAGTCACATAAATCCCAGATGCCCCGCTGGTCCCCCTCATCCAGCATCCAGCAGGAAGTAGGATGAGAAGGAGATGGGCTGACATTTCGGTGCAGTCAGTCATCCGGGCCGCCACTTGCCGGTTCGAGTCCCAGTCACTCCACTTTTGAGCCAGCTTCCTGCTAATGCACCTGGGGAAGCAGCTGAGGGTGCCCCAAGTCCTTGGGCCTTGGCACCCATGTAGGAGACCCAGAAGAAGCTCCTGGCCCCTGGCTTTCACCTGGCCCAGCCTCCGTCGATTCAGCCATTTCGGGAGTGAACCAGCAGATGGAAGATCTGTCTCTGCCTCTGTCTCTGGAATTCTGCCTTTCAAATAAACAAATTGAAGAAGGAAGAGGAGGAGGAGAAGGAAGAGGAGGAAGGAGGAGGGGGGGGAGGGAGGGGAGGGGTTAGAGGAGAAAGGAAGAAGGAAGAAGAAGGAGGAAGAGGAGGAGGAGGAGGGATGCAAACCAGGCACTCTGAGATGGGTGGTAGAGTCTGTGCCATCCTCTCCCCTCCTTGGCTATTCCTGAGCTCTCGCCAATGTGGGTGCCTCACAATTGCCACCTATGTGTCCCCACAGGAACCTAAAGGCCAGGGGTGGCATGGGAAAAGCAGCACCCTGGAGGACCCTCCCCTGCCGGGTTCTGCTCCTAACTCTGCGGTGCAGCTGTTGCTGGTTCTCGGCCGGCCTGTCCAGCTCTGAAGCTGCAGGCCCTGAGGCCTCTGACCTCACAAAGGACACTCATGAGTCCAGCACCCTCGTGGCGCCCTCCCCCGGCAGATGGGTGGCTAACAGCAAAGGCAGGGTCCTGCTCCTCAGCCTCATTCCTTGTATTTTTTTTTTCCCCTAAATCTTTGAAGTTCCTTCATCAACAAAGCCATCATCACCATCACCATCATCATCACCATCATCACGCTTATTTATTGCTTACTGTTTGCCGAGCTCTGTGCTAAGCACTTCATCCACATGGCCTTATTCCATCTCTAACCTCATGGCACTGTTATTTTCCTGAATTTATAGATGACCAAGCCGGGTCTCAGCAAAGTGAAGTCACTAGCTTCAGCCTCCCAGCTGCAGTCACAGGCTAGGGGTTTGGGGCAGAAGGGGCACCGTTCCCTCCCCAAACACTCTGAAGAGGCTCAAGCCCCCAGCTGCGCACATCCCCTCACCCTCCAAAGCAAGAACTGCTCCTGGCTTGCCCCCGACCTCCCACCCTCTGGTTCCCCACTCTCCCCCTTCTGAGCTCACTCTCTGGAGCTGCTCAAAGGAAGGAGGCTCTGGAGGGGGGGGGGCAGAGGGGCAGCATCTCAGCGAGCCTGGACAATGGAGACCCAGAGAACTGACCTCCGGGGGGTCAGGACAAAGGGCAGGGCCGGGGTGAGCAGGGCCCAGCTGTCTCCCCCCTCCTCCCTGGGTCAGTCTTTGCAGCTGCAGCAGCCTCATCGATCCACCTTCCCAGCAAGCTGCCTCTTCGGCCCCTGGCTGGGCCGGACTTGGCTCGAGGCCCTCACTTCGGCGGGCACCAAGGGGGCTGGGGTCCACCCCAGAGGCCTGAGGAGCAGGGCTGTGTCTGTGGGTAGAGCCGCGTCCCCGCCCACCCACCCCCCCTTCCCGAAAGGTTCCAGAGGAGAAATCCCTTCTGGGGAGATTGCAGGGGTCCTTCCGTGGAGGTAGGGGAGGTTCAGGGCCAGGACCACCCAGTTTGGAGCCGGGAGGGACCCAGCAGATTAGAGACCTGGGTAAGGCAGCCGTGCAGAGCTGTAATTACCGCCTCGAGAGCAGGGAAGGCAGCAGCCCCGGGATGCTGGAGGAAGGGCGGCGGCGGCGAGGCTCCCAGACCGCTCTGCCCATCCCAGCCACCGCCAGGACAGAGCAAGCGCAGCCCCGGAAGGGGTCTCCCCGGGACCCTCCCGTGTGCCTCTCGACCTCCCCCCGCCCCCCCCCCCCAAGCCGAGTCTTGGGAGAAAATGTAGGCTAGAGGCTGCCGCTCAGCCCCGGAGCCTAAGCCCCGGACAGGCCCCAGGGTGGGCCTGGGGGCTACCAGCCGCTCCCCCACCGGCCGGTCCGCGCGGCGGGTGAGTCACCCGAGAGCTCCCTACATAGCCTGCTCGCGCGGTGGCGCGAACCAACGCGGCCGCAGGGGGAGGCAGCCGCCCCGCGCCCGCCCGCAGCCCCGCGCCCCCTCCGCCGCGGCCCCACCGCAGGCGTCGCGGGGTTCTGCGCGCCGCGCCCGGGGGCGGGACGGGGCGGGGCGAGGCGCGCGGGGCCGGGACTGGGGGCCGCTGCGGGGCGGCCCTCCCCGCGTCGCACTTGGTACGCGCCAGCCGAGAGGCCAGGCCCAGCCCGGGCGGTACAATAGGGTTGGGCCGCGGCCGGGACTGGGCCGGCGCCGGGCAGGCAGCAGGATCGCGGCCGGAGCCCACGAACACTGGGCGGCCGGCGACTCCGAGCCTTGCCGGCCGGCAGCCCCACTCTTCTCCAGAGCGCCGCCGCCTCCGAGTCGTTGCCCGCCGGGTCGGGCCGGGCGTGATGCGCCGCGGGAGCCCTGTCCTGGCCGCCGGCCGCCGCCGCCGCCGCCGCTGAGACCCCCGAAAGCCCCGGTGACGCCACAGCCATGGAGAGCGGCCCACATGCGGAGCCGGGCCCCGGTTCCCCCTCAGGTATGGCGGGAGCCACGCAGAGGCCCGAGGCGGGAGGTGGAGGACCGCGCGGAGGCCGCCGCCGAGCGGGGACCCCTCCCCCGCCGCCCTCCGGCCGCTGGGAAGTTTAAAAATAAAGGCGGCGGCGACGGCCCGGGGCCACCGACGCATCTTCTGACAGCTGCCCCCTCCCCCACCGCGGGCGCCCGGCGGCGGGCTCCGCGGGGACCCTCTCGGGAGTCGTTGGGACGACCCTTCCGCCCCAGCCCGCTGCCATCTCCGCTTTCTCGGCCCACTCCGAGCCCCGAAAAGCCTCGAGTACTGATGAGCTGGGGGCTGCGTCCGCTTCCCCATCCCCGTGGGCACGTGTGACCCCAGCCCGGGTGTGCGTGTGCATGTTGGGGTGCAGATTCTCAGGCCTGGCGCCCTGCATTCCGGAGCTTGGGCCCGAATGCCCCCACGCCCAAGGCCCGGGCCCAGACCTCGCCCCCACCCCATCCGTCCAGCTGCCGCGCAAAGGGCCTGTTGCCGCTGCGGGCTGGCGGGGAGGGGAGGGGAGGAGGAGGTCCCTCGCGGCGGCTGCCAAGTAACCGGCCGGATAAAGGCGAGGGGGAGGGGGAGGCGGCATTGTTTGGGGCGAGGGCGGGAGCTGGGGAGTGGGCCGCCTCCCCTGCAGCCAGGCCCGCTGCGGAGCCCACCCAGCCCGATTTGGGGAGAAGGGGGCCAGAAGCGAATCTGCCTCCGCCGCCCGTCTTGCTTTCCAGCCTCTCTGGGCCCGAGTCTCTCACTGCAGCAAGAGGTGACGACTCAAGGCCAGCACCCTGGGGACCTGCCACATCAGCCCCTGACCCTCACACACACTCTGCCAGCCTGCCTCTCTCTCTCTCTCTCTCTCTCTCTCTCATTTCGCCTCTGCAGGCCCCAGACCACCGAAGCTCCCCCTCCCTACCCCTCACCACATCAACCCCCATTGCCCCGGACTTCTGCAAATCCCATTCGGATGTGGGAGCAGCTGATGGGGGGATGGGGACAGCTTTCTGGTTGGGCCTAGTGGCAGAGGGAGGCTCTTTCTCTTTCTTCCGGGAAGGGCAGGAAGAGCATGATTACGGAGGACCTGAGTTCTAGTCCCACTGGCTCAAGGCGGGGAAGGGGTCCCCTTCCCACACCCCCACGGAGTCCAGGAGCCTCATGCTGTCACCTCCCTACCTCCTGGGGTGTGGGCCCAGGTTGAAGCAGTGTCTGTGGGTGCGGGAAGCCCAGGACGAGATGGGGCCACTTGTCCGTGGGTGTTGGAGGGAAACCATGTGGGTATGGAAGCTGGAGGACACCGAGTGGGGGCTGCCATCAGACTGCTGGGTGTCAGGGGCACAGGAAACAAGGTACCTGGCCCCGCCTGGGCTCTGCTGAGCCTGAGGGGACACCCAGGGAAGCCCTGCCCGCCCCCTGCACCTGAGGGTCCCCAGCATTGGTGTGCACAATGCAGCCTGCATGGGGTGGTGACCTGGCAGTAGAGGGCCTGACCCAGTGGGTGGTTTATAATGAGGGCACTGGGCGGGGTGCGTGGACTGAACATGAAGACTCTGGTGGGCTGCTTGGCTCTCCTGGGAGGCCTGAGTGCGGGTGAGGGCATACAGGGTCTTAGATGGGGGAGGGTCTTCTGTGCACTGTGCACAGGGGTCTAGATGGAATTGTATGGGACCCATGAATTCCCTACACAGTTGAAGGTGACGGGAATCCCCTATGTGGCAAGGGCTTCCCAGGAACAAATGCCATGCTTCCAGCACGAGTCCTGGGAGCCGCCGAGGCATCAGTCCGAGACTGAGTGCCTGTGACATGGCTCCTGCCCTCTTTGAGTTCCCCTTGTGTGGTGCACACTGAGCGTTAATGGGTGGCTGTGCAGCACAGGGGACAAGCGTGGTGCCTGCCGTGGGGTCTGAAGACTAATTAGTCATCTGCTGGCCCCAGGACTGGGGCCAGTGACTTACCTCCTGGAGCCATCACTTCTGCCCCCTCTCCCCCAGAAAATGGGGGTAGTGTCATCAAGCTGGTGGGGTCAACGTGAGGGTTAGACGTGAGGTGTGTAAGGGAACCTGACCCAGACACCAGACACCCACAATGAAGTGTTATTACCGCTAGTGTGGTTATCTCCTGGAGCCGGGGCCAGCGTGGAGGTGTGGAGGATGGAGGGAGGGCTCCAGGGTCGGGTCGGGTTGTTGGAGGGGGTGGGCTCCAGATTCAAACAGTGTAAGTCCCCACTTTTCGCTTCCTGCCTTGGGGCCTCAGGCAAGTCTCTTGACCCAAGTGTGCAGTATTCCCCTCCCTGAGATGAGAGTAATGTAAGACACGAACTGTAGAGACCTTGGGCTCCTTGAGTGAGGCAGACACATAAAACACCAGCTCGTGCTCCGCAGGAGCTAGCTCTTTGTGCTGTCGTTTCTCCCTTCTTCGGGGCCTGAGCAGAGACGTGATTAATCAGAACTTCAGGAGGTAAATACAGGACAGAGGGCGAGCGGGAGGGGAGGTCTTGGCAGGTACGAGCCGGGGTGGATCTGGGGACGAGAGGGGCTCAGTTCCTGAAGGGGGTTGGTGAGGAGGAGGAGAGAAGACCCGAGACATGGGTGCCACCAGCCACCTGGCACAGCTACGCTGGTGCCCCTCCGCGGGCCAGCGTGGCAGCAAAGTGCCTCAGACCCAGTCCTTGCCCAGGGGAGTGCCCAGTGTGCCCTACGGGGCCCAGGCATGAAGGCGCTGCAGTGGGCAGTGGCTATGCTCCTGGAAGACTTCACAGAGGAGGAGGCGTTTGAGGTGGACCTGAAGCATGAGTAGAAGCTGTTGAGGCTGGCACAATGGGCTGCGACTCCATACAGCAGCCAGCCTGGCTGGCACCTCCCACTTGCCCCTCTTCCTTGGGCTGGTGGGCCCGGTAATGAGGCCTCTAATGAGCCCCTAATGGGCTTTGCCCATGCAAATGAGGAGGATGCCAACCCAGCCTCCCCCACCCCTCCCCCAGGAAAGGCACCTGCTGCTGGAGGGGGAGGGATGAGGGAAGGGGGAAGGGGCTGAAATCGCGGCTCAGGGTGGTGGCACGTGAGGGCAGTGAGGGCAGGTCTCAGGGCCCAGCGAGGCAGCAAGTTAGACAGCAGGCATGTCCTTGGGTCCCCGCTGGGCTTTGGGGCCAGGGAGGAAGCCAAGGAGCCAGGCCCAGATAATGCAGCTTTGTTGGCTGGTGGTGGCTCTGCCTGGCACCCTGAGGCACTGCCTTCAGTGTTGCCTCCATTACCTCTCAGCTGCAGCTCTGCCCTGAGGGGAGCAGGGAGCGGGGCAGGGGGTAGGGGACAAGGTACTGCCACTCTCCCTCACCATCCTCACCTGCTAGAGGGGGCGCTGTGGGCCGGGCACAGCCTCCCTGGTGAACCAAACTGGTGCCCATTTGTTACCTCCCACTCTTGTTTACCCAGGGCCCGCTCTGTGTCCGGCACATCGAGTGCTCTGACTCCTTGGCTCCCCACTTGTCCCCCAGGATGCTCTCAGGAGGAGGGACCAGGATTATCCCCATCTTACAGAGAAGCCCAGGGAAGTGAAGTCATTTGCCTGAAGACACACAGCAAGGCACTGGCAAAGGTGGGGTTTGACTTCAGAACTCTGACTGTCAGGCCTGTACTGGCAATGGGTTTGCGGCCCAGTGTGTAAGATACCAGCTGGGACACCCACACCCCGTTTTTGGAGTGCTTGGGTTCTTTGGCTGTGCTCCTGATCCATCCCTGAGAGGCAGCAGGTGACCATGGGTCCAATAGTTGTGTCCCTTCTACCCTCGTGGGAGACCTTTATTGAGGTCTGACCCTTGGCTTCGGTTTAGCCCAGCCCGAAGGCATTTAGGGAGTGAACTAGCAGAAGGAAGATCTCTATCTGCCTCTCAAATAAATAATGTCTAAAGCCAAATAATACTAAAGAAGTCTGTGCTGAATTGTCACAATCAAGCCAGCCAGTGACAAGGTCTGATCTTTCCACGAGTGGTCTTCCTTGGGCATCTTGGTCTTGGGGACCCCAGGATCTTTTCTCTGACCCAGCAAAACCCCGGGTCCCCTGTGAACTCTGCAGGGTTGGACCAGAAGGAGGTCCCGGGCCCAGGCAGTGGTGACCTGTCTAGCCAGTGGGCCATCCCCAGGCCCTAGCCTGAGGCCAGGCCTCTGCCCCCAGCATCTAAGCCCCAGCCTAGGCAGCCCTGCTGGGCCCAGGGAGGGACTGGTGGGGCCTGGGCTGTGGGATAGGGTCATTTCCTGCCGCCTAAAATAACAGGAAGTGGGTGCTCCTGATTGGAGGCTGGGAACAATGGCTGCCAGCAGGTCAGGGAGCTCCTGCAGATCTGCAGTCTTAGTCGGGTTCCCGGCTTTCTCTAGTCCACTGATGCGCGTGGCCTGGCCCCAGTGCCCTGCGGTGCACCCATTGCAGTAGGCTGCCCCTGTCCAGGTACACTCTCGGGGCCACAGAGTCCTTCCTGGCCAGGGGCAGGGTGCGGACACCTCCATCCAAGCCTCACAATCAGGTGTCCCCAGCAGCTGATCTTCCCGTTCTCTACCCCAGGAGGCTGCCCCCAGGGAGCTTTTGAGGCCAGAGACTGTCCAAGCCCATCTGCACTCCTCACCAGCTGTGTGGCTTCAGCAAGTGTCGTGACCTCCCTGAATCTGTCCCCTCATCTGTAGGAGGGGGTAAGAATACCCACCCCATAGGACTGCGGCCGAGAGTGAGGGAACCAGTGACTTCAGAGTGTTCAGCTGGGCCCACATGCGGCAAAGCCTTCGCTCTCATTAGTTGGACTTTCCCTGGGCTGGGGTTAAGAAGGGCCCAGAAGGGGTAGGGTAGAAGTGATTGGGATGCGGCTGTATAGATATGCCAGGGACATTGTGTCTGTGTGCTCATGTGCTTGTCCGGGCCTCAGAGGAGGTGCCTGGCTCTATGGGGTGTCTGCCTGGGCACATGTGCCCGTTACAGTTCTGTTCCCTGTGTGTGTGAGAGAGAGGGAGACAGAAGAGAATGTGTCACATCGCTCGCCACTGTGCAGCTCCGTCTGCGTGGTCTGGTGTCTCCCACTGCTATGTGTCCGTCTGTCTCCCTGGCTGGCTGGCTGCCTGGTCCGGTGCTGCCACCTCATGCTCCTGTGAGAGCCGGGGGGCTCTTGCTAGGGGTGCAGGCTCGGTGCAATCTGCCTCCACATCGTGCCTCTGCCTCCCCTTGCCCCCACCTGGGGCGCCATCTGTGTGCCCATCTCCTGCCCAGCTCTCACCTGGTCATTCCCTAGCACTGCCCCCAGCTGCTGCTCGGGCACCTTGCTTCCTGCCGCCTGGTGGCCAGCCTGGGCAGGAGCCTGCCTTCCCTGCATTCCTGCGCTCTGAGCTCAGGGCCTGCCTGCCCCACCTGTACCCTTTGCATTGTGGGGGAAGCCTCCCTGGGGAGGCACTGGATCACTTCCTGCTTTAGGGAGCAGGCAGGAGCCTCAGGGAGGGGTGGTGTGACCGCCTGCCAGAAATGGCGTGACAGGAGGGCTTTGTCATCAGACAACCCTGGGTTCAAATCCTA
Organism: Lepus europaeus; assembly: GCF_033115175.1. Taxonomy (NCBI): domain Eukaryota; kingdom Metazoa; phylum Chordata; class Mammalia; order Lagomorpha; family Leporidae; genus Lepus; species Lepus europaeus. The sequence continues at coordinate 28,215,970 of NC_084831.1, forward strand.
CCTCTGACACTAACGTGAACAAGCCACTTGCCTGAGTAAGAGTGTTTTTCACCTGTGAAACAGGGGCCATCCTTATACTCTCCCTTTGCGTGTCCTAAGAATTAGCTAAGACAGAGCGCCTGGGACGTGGCAGGGCTTCAGCAAATTAGCTCGTTTCACTTCCCCGGCTTAGAAGCTGACGGGACACACAGAGCTGGGATGGGACCCCTGTATTTAGAGTTCACAGACGCAACTTTGGAGAAGTTGGGGCTCTGTGTGCCGGCTTGGTAGCTTTCCTCAGTACCCCCGGCCATCCAGCCAGCCATCTGTCCATCCAGACAGCAGGTCCTGTATAAGGCCACGGGGCTGCAGAAATCACAAAGGCGCCTCCTCTTCTCGATGACCCCTCACACTCAGAGGGGCACGCTGGATTTCTCTGTGCTGTTGGGAATATTGGGCCTGGCAGGAGTTGCTGGGGCTGGAGGAGGGAGGGGCGAGAGGAAAGGACACTGCCAGCTCCCAGAGGGTGGGCATGGGGAGTTAGCACCCTGAGCCCTGTGACTGGCCACCCCCTAGGGAGGAGGCCCAGATCTGCCTGTGGACCCCGGGGTAGCCCGTCTTGGGGAGCCGGGACTCTTTGACCCTGCTGTGTAACCAGCTCCTGCCCCTTTGCTCTGCTAGTGCTCTGTGTGCCAAGAAAGAAATACAAACTGTCCGCCTCTTATCCAGTGCTCAGCAAACACTTCTGGTCGATAGCAGCATAGCAATATGAAGCTGGCAACGGCAAAAACCTCGCAATCTGCCGCCAACCAAAATAAGATTAGATGAAGTAGCTAAAGGATCACATTTGGCAATTGAAAGTGGGGATAATCGGAAAAGGGTTAGCCATACTGTTCAGATAATTAACTGCGGAATGAATTGGGTTTAATGTAGTTTGTTCCCAATAATGCTGTCCTGGTGCCATTGCATCAGGGCCGGAATAATTCAGAAAAAATATTTGTACTCAGGGCCAACAGCCTGCCAGGTCACAAAAGGAGCTGCAGGCACCCTGTTTGCCTCCTGAGAAGTTTCTCTTGTTGAGCTGCTGGGGTCAACACTCATAACTGTTTTTATTAACGTCTACCTGAGTGGCTTAGTCCAGGCAGCTGCCCAAACTGCGTTGAGAGGGAGCTGTGTTGCTCCCTTCAAGTGTTTGTCCCTTCACAGCCGTTCACCACGTGGATTCTCCTTTATCAGCGTGCATACAGCCTCCCAGTGCCCGCCGGCCTGCCTGGTGCTTGGTTCTCATTGCACTGCGGTTGCCTCCGTGTCCTCGGGCTGGGGCTGCGGTAGCCACTGGTGATGCAGGGGTGAACCGAGCAGACGTGGGCCAGCCTCACAGTCTAGGAAAGAGGCTGACAATCACGGAGGCGTCACACAAGGAAGTCGAAATCGCAACAGTGACCATGCTAAGGCACCCGAAGCCACATCTGCGTAGAAGGAAGGAATTTATCCCGATCCGAGAGGCCAGGGAAGGCCTCCCTGAGGGAATGGTGGCCAAGGACTGAAGGGTGAAACAGGAGTTCATTTAGAAAGGAGGAGAAAGAGCATGTCAAGGGCCCTGTGGCAGGAGGGAGCATGGGTGGTTATTGGAACTAAAAAAGGTCAGTGTGAGTGGAGTTGGGCAAGAAGTGCGGAGCAGGGGAGGGGAGGAGACTCAAGAAGTATGTTGGGGGAGGGCAGGGACTTCAGACTATGCCGGACTGGTGTGCTGGGCTCAAGCATTTTCTTCATCTTCGGAGGAACGGGAAGAGGGTTCGAGTGGGGAGGAATGCCACGGGCAGACTTGCATTTAGAAAGGATGGCTCTGGCTGCTCAGCGGAGAGCAGAGTAGGAACAGTGCAGTAGAGCAGGCTTCTGCAGTCACCCAGGTGAGAGAGATGCTGCTGCTGTCCACGAGGGCGCAGCGCACTCTTTTCTTCATTGCACAACTAGCTCCAGGATGCCTGTGTGCCGGGCTGTTCCGGCCCCGGAGCTAGAGCCAATCTAACAAAATAGACAGGGGCACGGCTGTCATGGAGATTGCATTCTAGCAGTGGGAGACGGTGTTAAGATAGCGTTAATGCCTGCAGAGAAAAAATAGAGTTGGAAAGGAGAGGGGGGACTTTCGGTGCAGTTTGTAGTCTTCAGCAGAGGCCAGGGAAGGCTTCACTGAGAGGTGACATTTGAGTAAAGACCTGAAGGAGAGGCCAGCGCTGTGGTGTAGTGGGTAAAGCTGCCGCCTGCAGTGCCGGCATCCCTTATGGACACTGGTTCAAATCCCAGCTGCTCCATTTCCGATCTGGCTCTCTGCTATGGCCTGGGAAAGCCGTAGAAGATGGCCCAAGTCCTTGGGCCCCTGCACTCGCATGGGAGACCCGGAGGAAGCTCCTGGCTTCAGATCGGCATAGCTCCAGCCGTTGTGGCCATCTGGGGAGTGAACCAGTGGATGGAAGACCTCTCTCTACCTCTGCCTCTCTGTAACTCTGACTTTCAAGTAAACAAATAAAATCTTAAAAAAAAAAAAAAGACCTGAAGGAGGTGAGGGAGTGAGGCCTGCAGAACCTGGGGACAGGATTCCTGGCAGAGGGGCCAGCAGGTGCCAAACCCCGAGGCAGAAGCCTGCCTAGCCAGGCTGAGGAACAGCGGCTGCAAGAGAAGATCAGGGGCAGAGAGGGGGACCTGGAGGCAGCGGGCTGCAGAGGGAGGGAGGGCCCTGTTGAGCCTTGTGGATGCTGTGATGACATTGGTTTGTCCTCCCCGTGAGAGGGGCAGTCCTTGGAGGACATCGTCAGAGAAATGACGCAATCTGACTTGTTTCAATGTATTTATTTGAGAGACAGATAGAGAGAGCTCCCAAGTGCCTGCAACAGCCTGAACAGGGCCAGGCCAGAACTGGGAACCAGGCCTCAAGCTGGGTCTCCCATATGGGAGGGACCCAGTTACCTACGCCATCACTGCTGCCATCAGGGCCAGCATGAGCAGGAAGCTGCAGTCGGGAGGCGGAGCAGGGCATGCAGGTTCATGCATTCCGACATGGGACACAGGGCTCTTCACCGCCAGACCGCACGCCTAACCCAGATCCGACGTATTTTAACAATCACTCTGACCGTCTTTGAGAAAAGACCTAGGGAGAACAAAGAATGAATGGAGCAAGGAGTCTTTTTTTTTTTTTTTTTTTTTTTGACAGGCAGAGTGGACAGTGAGAGAAGAAACAGAGAAAGGTCTTCCTTTGCTGTTGGTTCACCCTCCAATGGCCGCCGTGGCCGGCACACCATGCTGAGCTAGATGCTTAACCTGGTCTCCCGTGGGGTGCAGGGCCCAAGCACTTGGGTCATCCTCCACTGCACTCCTGGGCCACAGCAGAGAGCTGGCCTGGAAGAGGGGCAACCAGGACAGAATCCGGTGCCCCGACCGGGACTAGAACCTGGTGTGCCGGCGCCGCAAGGCGGAGGATTAGCCTGTTGAGCCACGGCGCCGGCAGGAGTCTTTTATAATGGGTGAAAGTGGCAAGGCCCAGGGGGCTAGAAGAGATGGTGGGACGCGACTAGGCCCAGGATATACTTGAATTTTGAAGATGAAGCCGAAAGGATCTGCTGAGAGCTAAGACATGGGGTGCAAGGGGAGAAGAGGGTCTCAAGTGACCCCCAGGCCTAAGACACTGGAAGGATGGAAGAGCAGCAGGCTTGGGGGAGGAGCTCAAGAGCTCAGTTTGGGTCATGGTGTCAGGTAGGGAGTTGCATGAGCGAAACTGGCCCTCCAGGGAGAGGTCTGGGCTGGGGAAACAGATTTGGTTGTCGTCAGCAGAGTGGTGGTGTTTAAAGGCGCGAGTCTGGGTGAGATCACCCAGGGCGTGCAGACAGAAAAGACGGGAGCAGGAGCACCTCCTGAGCCCTGGGGTGCTGCCGTGCGTCTCCTTAGGTTGGGAAGTTAAGGAGGGGTCAGTGGAGAAGGCAGAAGTCACAGCCAACAAGGCAGGAGGAAAACCAAGCCGAGTGCAGAAATGGGGTTCAGGGATGGCATGGGGACCGGCCAATTCCGATGCTGCGCTGGCCGCTGGGTTTCAGCATGGCGGGGGCCTGGGAAGGCCTGGCAGAGTGGGCTTTCAGCAGAGAGGGCAGAAGTGGTTCTTTCGGGCAGGTGCTGTTCACCAAGTCCCTTCCAGGAGCTCAGAGCTGATGGACCTGCTGCACCAGCTACTTGTAGGGAAACTGAGGCTCAGTCAGGTTCAGAATTTGCTCAGATCCCCACTCGGGCCTGCTCACCTCTGCTGTGTCTGATGCCCATTCCGTCCCCCACGCCCTGCTCCCAGCCTCCCTTCACGTGGCCAGTCGGGACCTCGTTGGGGATTCATTGTCTCGCCTGTGGGTGTGATTTGCCTAGGCGAGGCCAAACACCTGCCTACTGGTTTTCCTTGCAACACTCACAGCACGCACAGGTGCTTGGAGAGTGGCAGTAATCAGGCCTCGCCCTCAGCCTGCAAGCTTGGTACTTATACGCCCAGGCTGGGCCCCACACAGTTCTGGGTGCAAATCCTGACTGCCGTGGACTAGTGCGGTGACCCGGGCCAGTCACTCACAGGATAAGTTCGGATGGCCTTCTCTGAGTAATGGGAAGAAGTGGCTCTGCCCGTCAGCCTGGTGGGGATGCAGAATGTGTCCCTCAGTGAGGGAGAAGTGGCTGCCACCAGCTTTGTCGCTCACTGGAGTTGGCACAGGGGCTTCCAGCTGACTGGGAAATAGGATGGCAAGGGACTGGCCCACCGAGTCCAGCTGGTAGACGGAGAGCTGGACAGGTCGCTGGGGAGGCAGACCCCCAGCCAGGCCTTTGGAGCCCAGGAAGCTGGAAGGGAAGGGACAAAGTGGGGACCGTGTGAGCCTCAGATGATGTCATCTCCCTCCTCTTACAGGTAAGGGCGTGGGCTCTGGGTACTGTCACTGGGGTCAAGTCCAGGCCTCTTCACTTAGCAGCTGAATGACTTCAAATAACTTACCCTCTTTATGCTTTATTTTCCTCACCTGTTTGAAAGAGACGCTTCCAGCACCTCCTTCATCAGTGTTATCAGTGAGGGCTTAAGTATGTGGGGGCAGGCATTGTGGCCACCGCGTGTGACACCTGCATCCCACGTTGGAGTGCCGGTTTGAGTCCCGGCTGCTCTGCTTTGGTCCAGCTCCCTGCTAATGTGCCTGGGAAGGCAGCAGATGATGGCCCAAGTGCTTGAGCCCCTGCCACCCATGTGGGAGACCAGGATGGAGTTCCTGGCTCCTGGCTTTGGCCTGGCCCCACCCTGGCTGTTGTAAGCATTTGGGGAGTGAACCAGTGGGTGTAAGATCTCTGTCTCTTCCTCTCTTTTTGTTACACTGTTTTTCAAACAAATCTAAAAAAAAAACCAAAAAACAAAAACAAACAAACAAACAAAAACACTAAAATGTAAAATGCTTTACACAGGTAAGCTCTCAATAATATCTAATTTTTTTTTTTTTTTTTTTTTAATTTGAGAGGCTGAGACACAAACAAAGAGAGCTCCCATCCTCTGGCTCATTCTCCAGATGCCTGCAACGGCCAGGGCTGGGCCAGGCTGAAGTCAGGAGCCAGGAATTCAATCCTGGTCTCCCACGTGGGTGGCAAGAGCCCAAGGACTTGAGCCATCTCTGCTGCCTTACAGTGTCTGCATTGGCAGGAAGCTGGAGACAGGTGCAGGAGCTGGGAGTCAAACCCAGGGACACTGATGTGGGATGTGGACATCAACTCCCAGGCCACACGCCCACTCTTCAATATATCAATGTTAGTGATTACTGTTATAGCTAACAGCCATTGCAGTACTGTGAGGTGGGTAATATCTGCCCTGTATATAAGAGGAGCTATGGCACAGAGAGGGTCTGTCATTGGCCCAAGGACACATAGCATGAAAGCCAGAATGCATTCATGTTCAGATAGTCTGGCTTCACAGCCCAAACCAACCAGTAGACTCCCACCTCCCTGAAGAAAGCACCAGAAGTCCTATAGGCAGCTCCTGGGGGCACTCCTCCCTGCACACACACTGTCACCCACAGGGAGGGGCAGTGTGCCAGCGCCTAAGAGCCAGAGTTCCCAGAACAAAAGAGTGGTTGGATGGAAGCCTCCAGGAAGAGGGAATGTTTCCCCCATGTGTGCTACCCCATGGACCTTGGCCTTGCTCCCCAAGCCCAGGTTGGTTGGTGTGTCCCTGTGGCTTTGATGGTGCCTAGAAGGTAACAGCAGATAGATGGCACCAGCAGAAGCCTGGCACCAGTGTGCAGAGGCTTCTCTTGGGAAGACCTGGAGGCGTCCTAAGACCTGCAGGGAACGGAGTGTTTGCTGGCACATGAACTATGCCAGGGCTTTACTGCCACCCCTGCTAGCTTGTGCCCATTACCTCCATTTTACAGATACGCAAACTGAGACTTACAGAGGTTGAATGGCTTGCCCAAGGTTGCTTGTCTGGAAAGCAAGCCTTCCGTTCCTGTCTTGGGGCAGTGAACTCGGAAATCCTCACTGTGGCGTAGCAGGTTAAGCTGCTGGTGGCATCCCATATGGCCAGTTTGAGTCCTGGCTGCTCCATTTCCCAACCAGCTCCCTGCTAATGGCCTGGGAAAAGCAGAGGAAGATTGTCCCAAGTTTGGGCCCTTGCCACTCGTGTGGGAGACTGGGATGAAGCTCCTGGCTCCTGGCTCCTGGCTCTGGTCTGGTCCAGCCCTGATGCCTGTGGCTGAGGAGTAAACCAGCAGATGGAAGATCTCCATCTTTCTCTCTCTGTCTCTTGCTCTCTCCTTGTAACTCTGACTTTCAAATAAATGAGTAAATCTTTAAAAAAAAGAAAAGAAAAGAAAGAAAGACAAGAAATCCTCATTTGCCTGATGCTGAAGCCCATCTTCGAGCTGGCCCATGACGTGCGCATGCATGACTCTGTGCTCATTTGCCAGGCCTCATGGCTTCTTTACTTGGCACCTGGTTAGCTTTCATAGGGTTCCTGGAATAGTCCTGTCTGAGAAGAAACCTGAGAGTGGCTAGGGAAGAAAACCAAGACATTACAAAGTAGAGGTCGCTGGTTGCCCCGCACCCCCACCCCGAGCGGGATTTTAGCGACACGGGCATCCCACTTGCGCCACATTCAGTGCTTCCTGTTGGTAGTCCCCTGTGCCCAGCTCTGAGTTGGGCACTGGGACCCAGGGGTGGGGTAGAAAGGTGAGGGAGGCAGATGTGGAACCTCGGCATCACCATTTGGTTCAAGAGTAAGGGACACAAAGCTTTCTCCGCGTTTTTCCAGTGCGCCCTGCACTTTTCCACTCCTCTGCACGCGACCTCTCCTGGGCAGCCCCTTCCCTCTTGCTTTGCCCAGTGCAGCTCGTCCTGCGACTCTCAGCTTGGTCGTCGCTTCCCCAGAGAGCCCGCAGCTGTAGGTCAGCCATCCCTGCCATGCTGCCCCCAGACATAGTCCTTGCTCTACAGCGACTGCCGGGCACTCGAGGGCGCGCGCTACACAGGCAGGGATCAGGGCTGCTTTCTCACCCTTGTGTCGTTAGTATCAGGACGGGGCCTGGCCCATACAGAGAACGCACACGCCTGGATGATGCATCAGTTGGGCACGAGAGATAGCCCTGTGGGTGTACAGGCTGACTCTCCTCTCCTGTGTTGGTCTTTCAGCTGTGGGAGCCAGGATCCCCCCGGAGCCAAGGCCTTCTCCAGAGGGTGACCCTTCCCCACCACCGCCACCACCACCGATGTCAGCCCTGGTCCCTGACACTCCTCCAGACACCCCTCCTGCCATGAAGAACGCCACTAGCCCTAAGCGGCTCTCACTGGAAGCAGAGAGCCCCCCAGGGCAGGCTGAGCCTCAGCCAGCTCCCCTACAGGAAGAATCCCCTTCTTTGGAAGCAAAGAGCAGGGGACCCACCCCACCAGCCACAGGCCCGCGGGATGCCAGACCTCGAAGGAGCAGTCAGCCATCCCCAGCGGCTGTGCCAGCTTCCGACAGCCCTTCCGCCAAGCCAGGTGTGTGTGACGTCCCCAGTGCGGGGCTCAAACCCTTGGGCTCAGGGTCCTAGCCCTGGATGCCATTTGGGGGTTCTCTTTGGCCCCAGTGGAGATGGGGAAAGGGATGGGTTGAGGCTAGAGGGAGGACCTGCACCTCTGGGGAAGATGTCTGATGGGTTTGTGCTCATTCTCTCTGCTAAGATGTAAAGAAGGCAGGAGAGAGACACAAGCTGGCAAAGGAGCGGCGAGAAGAGCGGGCCAAGTACCTGGGTGAGTGTTGCGGTAGCGTCGTGATCGCCGTCGGCATCCTATTAATAACACTGATGCTTCTGGAACATTTCATTACATGCGCCACACTAAGAGCAGCACACACAGCATCTCATTCAGTCCTCCCAGCCCATTAGAGGAGGAAGCGGAGGCCCAGAGAGATGAAATCCTTTGTCTAAGTGGCAGGGCTAGCGAAGTGGCTGAGGTTCACACCCAGAAGCCCCATCTCACCCCAGATCGCCACTCCCCACCACGCTCTGTGGGCAGCTCTCCAGTCGTACCCCAAATCAGATGGGCGTCTTGCCCTGAAGAACTCATTTCTCCTTCAGCCCTAAGACCAAGGGGCCAACAGGGGAGAAGCAGGCCTCCTGCAAGACCTGTGTGTTCAGGATGCTTTCCTGAGAGCAGGTGTCTGAGCATGGGGGGGCTCCACCACAGCTGGGACGGCCACTTGGAGGAGATGCACTTGGCTGTGAGCAGCCTGCAGAAGCCCTAACACAGCCCTGGGCTCCTTATCCCACAGCGGCCAAGAAGGCAGTGTGGCTGGAGAAGGAGGAAAAGGCCAAGGTGCTGCGGGAGAAGCAGCTGCAGGAGCGCCGGCGGCGGCTGGAGGAGCAGCGGCTCAGAGCCGAGCAGCGCCGAGCCGCCCTGGAGGAGCGCCAGCGGCAGAAACTCGAGAAGAACAAGGTGTGTGTCTTTGCCACGTCTCCTGGCTGGGTCCGCGTGGACCTCGGTGCACTGTGCCCACACCTCTGTACCGGCTTCGTGTGTTGCACGTCCTGCATCCATGACATCTGTGTCTACGTGGTCCTCTCCAGGCTCACACCCACAACGGTGTCCCTGTGTCACAATGACTGGGCATCCTTACAACTATGAACACGTTTGTGCCCATGTAAGCGGCCATAGGCCCCCATAGCTGTGCACTGTCACTACCCATGTTTGTGTGTAGGCCACGTGTCTGTAGTGTGGTTGTCCCTTAGTACCTATAGGGAATTGGCTCCAGGATCCCCATATACCAAGATGTGGATGCTCAAGTCCCTTATATAAAACAGTGTGATATTTGCACATAACCAATGCACATCCATTCCCATATATTTCAATTTTTATTTATTTTCACTTTATTTGAAAGGCGAAGATACAGATAGATAGAGATCTTCCATCTGTTGGTTCATTCTCTAAATGCCCACAATAGCCAGGGCCAGGCCAGGTCACAGCCAGGAAAACTCAGTTTGGGTCTTCCACGTGGCAGGCAGGGACCCAAGCACTTGAGCCATCGTTTGCTGCCTCCTAGGAAGCTCGAGCTGAAGTGGAGTAGCTGGAACTTGAATCAGACACTCCAGTATGAGATGTAGGCACCCCAAGCAGTGACTTACCCCCTGTGCCAAACACCTGCTCCTCGTACACTTTAAATATCTCTAAATCACTTGGATACCTAATTAATGCCATGTAAATAATCATTATACTGTATTGTTTAGGGAGTAATGACAAGGGAAGAACGTCTGTGTGTGTGCAGTGTAGAGGCAGTTTCTTCTTTTCCTAATACTTGCTGCCTGCAGTTGGTTGGCTGCAGGCACGGAGGGTCCACAGACAAGTGTCTGCATGTGCCTAGCTCTGTCACACAAGTAGAGGAAATGATGGGAAGGTGGCCTGGCCCTGCCCAGGGGCCACAGGCTAAAGGGAAAACACAGCCCCTGGATCAGGACCCTTCAGTGCCAGGGGAAGTGAGCTTGCCCAGCAGCCCCAGGCAGGGGAAGAACTCAGGTCCTCCAAAGAGCAACTCATACACCCAGGAAATGACTCAAGAACAATGAAAACACCTCAAGAACAAGTCAAAAGGAATCTAGTGCACGTGGTCCTTAATCATAGCAAGGATTCGGTAACCTTGGTTACCTGTGATGAGTCAGGAAAAGCTTCCTGGGGAAGCTGGGAGGCGTTGTCCTGGGAAGAAGGACGGCGTCTCTCCCATCTATGACGAGTGATTCTGAACCCAGAGCCCTGTCCTCTGCCCATGCCCCTCCAGGAACGCTACGAAGCAGCCATCCAGCGGTCAGTGAAGAAGACGTGGGCCGAAATCCGACAGCAGCGCTGGTCCTGGGCGGGGGCCCTGCACCATGGCTCTCCCGGACATAAGACCAGTGAGTGGGCAGGAGGGGCTGCTGAGCAGGTGGGGGAGGCTGGGCCTGGCCGGCACGGGAAGGGACCAACCCTCGTGGGAGGAGCTGTAGGCTCCCTGCGGCAGGTGCCTCTTGCACCACGTGACTGTGTCCTCTGAAATGGTCTGTAAGCAAATGATCCGGCAGAGCAGAGGCGGGCCCTCTCCATTGGTCTGCCCTTCAAAGCTGTCATCTTAGGAGTAGCCTTCCTCACTCTTGTCGGTTGTTATTGGTCAGTAATACATAAAAGGGACATTAGTGCCCTGCAGACCCTGGACATTTAAAGAAAACTGTCCCCCTCTGTCTTGGAAGGTAGATGTTTGTGTCTCAGTCTTCTCCATGGAGAGCCATGATGGATTTTGGTCTGATTCCTTGCTGGCCTGGATGGTCACTGTGTTTGGCTCTGTGTTTCTAGCTGCATACCTCTTGGGGTCTGTTGCTCATGGATCTGCATTGTATGGCTTAATGTCTGCCTCGGTGTGTTTGTGACCTTGTAGACCTCAGTGAGGGCTTCTGAGTCACGGACTTGGGGTCCAGCTCTGGCACTTGCGGTGTGACCATTAACTTCTCGATATCTCATTTTCTTCATCTGTAAAATGGGGATATGATACTACGTGCCTCCAAGCTTGTAGGTAGATGTTTGGAGGATCGAGTGAGGTAACGTGTGTGGTGCCCAGCACAGTGCCTGGCCCATGGTAAGCATCCACCACTGTTGGCTCCGAGAGACGTCACCACCGGGCTGCCTCCATGTGCTTGTGCCTTGTGTGCACCTGGGTCTGACACATCGTCCCTTGGTGTTTGTGTCTGTCTCTGTGCATGTCTGCGAACATGTGTGCATGCGTGCATAGCCACCTCTCTCTGCCTGTCTGCATGTCCTTGTCTTTGTGTGTCCAGATGACTCTGGATTTGTGCAAGTGACTGTGACCGTGTGGGTTGTTCTGTTTAGGGACTTCTTTGCATTTGTCCCAGTACGTGGGTGTTGTATCCATAGCGCCTTGGCTGGGCAGTGTCAGCAAGCACCAATGCTGGCTGGTTATGGGGAAGGGTTGCAGCACCCAGCCCTAGGGAATGGCTTCCTTTGGTCTGGCCAGGAAGGTTGTAGTTTCTCTGGTTTTATACCATCTCCTCCCTCTATTCCTTCTCCATCGGTCCCCCAACCCAGGTTGACTCTGGTCACCTCGCGTCCCTCCCTTTCCCAGGCCAAGTCTGCCTCCTCTCCCCTCTCCCACCCTGCCCTTGGAGCATCCTGCATGGAAGGCCTCAGTGCCCCCCCTGGCTCCCGTCTGGCCCGGCCCTAATGCCGTGTCTTTTCCCCTCCAGGTGGGAGCAGGTGCTCCGTGTCGGCAGTAAACCTGCCCAAACACGTGGACTCTATAATCAACAAGCGGCTCTCAAAGTCCTCTGCCACGCTCTGGAACTCCCCCAGTAGAAGTAAGAGATGGCCCAGCCTTCCCCCTCCAGAGCCCCCCCTGTAGCCCCCACCAAGTGCCCTCCAGAGCTCTGCAAGAACACCAGGCCACTGGAGCCTTCACATACTCCAGGTCCCCATCCCCAGTCTCCCTACCCCCCCTTCAGGGGAGCCGCCATTGTGCCCTGCAGGAAAGGCGAACAGAGACAAAAGAATGCCCTAGAGAGCAGAGAGCCTGGCTGAGGCCTCCAGAGCAAGTTCGAGTAGTGGCTGGGGGTGGGGATGGGCAGGCAGCCTTATCTCCAGCCAGGCCAGTGAGCCTGCACTGGGCCAACTGTGGGCAGGTGGCCTGGCAGGTGGCCTTGCTCCCCGTGGGTCCGACTGGCCGGGTTCCTGAGGGTGGAGGCAGAGTGTCCGTATTCTGACTTCATCCTGGAGGGTCCATGCAACCCTGCCTCCTCTGCCTTCAGAGCCATAGCCACTATGGCCCTGGCTGGTTCCAGAGTTGTGGCCAACCAGGGTGGCACAGCCCTGCCTTCCCACCATGCCCTGGTGCTCACTGTGAAGGAGCCATGGTAGGAGTTATTTATAAGTTTCTCTAGCTTTTATTTGGTTGCTCTGTTGCCTAGCAACCAAATCAGCTGCTGTACCAACCCCACCTGACTGAGGCTTAAAAATAACCCAGCAGCTGAGGGGAGAGAGCAGGATGGCCTAGGGCAACCAGGCAGGCTCACAGCCTCTCCTTGGCACAGGATTCCTACACACCGGGCCAGGGGAGCACAAGGACCCTCACTGTCCAAATGCAGGGGATCGGACATCTGAGTCTTCCCCCAGCCCTGGCTGGCTCCTGCCTATACTCACAGTTCAGAGCCCTTTCCCCTGGAGAGAGCCACAGCGGGGACCCTGGGGTGATGGAGGATGCAGTGCCTTGTGGCCTGGGTCTGCAGTGGAGGGCCAGATCTTGGGGAACACAAGTGTGGCCCCAGCGTGATGGGGTGGGTGGACCTTCCCGAGTGAGAGTCCTTGGGCGAGGCATGGCGATGGCCCTGGTCCCCGTGTGCCTCTGCCGGCAGTGACCGGTATCCCCTGGCATTCTCCCTAGATCGCAGCCTGCAGCTGAGTGCCTGGGAGAGCAGCATCGTGGATCGTCTCATGACGCCCACCCTCTCCTTCCTGGCTCGAAGTCGCAGCGCCGTCACATTGCCCCGCAACGGCCGGGACCAGGGTAGGGGCAGCGGCCCTGGGAGACCTCTCACGAGGGGCCGGGCAGGGGCCAGCCTTGCGCCCCGGCCGCGCCCCGACCGCACTCATCCCTCTGCAGCCGTGCCCCTGTGCCCGCGCTCGGCCTCCGCCAGCCCCCTTACGCCGTGCAGCGCCCCCCGAAGCGCGCACCGCTGCGCCCCTGCCGGGGAGCGCGGCGACAGGCGCAAACCCAGCGCCGGGGGCAGCCCCGCCGCGGTTCGCCGCCGGCCCGAGGCCTCGCCGGTGAGTGGCTGCGCAGGCGGGGACAAGCGGCCCGGTCTCGGGCAGCGCGGAGGCCGCTCACCGGTGTTCCCACTGCCCCCCTTCCCCCACCCCCTCGCTAGGTGCAGAAAAAGGAGAAGAAGGACAAGGAACGGGAAAACGAGAAGGAGAAAAGCGCCCTGGCCCGGGAGCGCAGCCTCAAGAAGCGCCAGTCGCTCCCGGCCTCCCCGCGCCCGCGCCTCTCTGCCGGCGCCGCCGCGGAGCTCAGGTAGCTGGGGCACGGTGGCTCCTTGCGTTCACTCGGTTCACCTGCGCATGCTGGGCGCCCCGCCCCCCCCATGCTGTCAGTTCTTTTCGTTTCTCTCTCTCTCTCCCCCCACTCCCCCTCCCTTCCTTCTTTCCTCACCCCTCTTGCTTTTTTCTTTCTTTCTTAAAAAAGATCTATTTGTCCATATGGGCACCAGTTCGAGTCCCGGATGCTCCACTTCCCATCCAGCTCTCTGCTGTGGCCTGGGAAAGCAGTGAAGATGGCCCAAGTGCTTGGGTCTCTGCACCCGCGTGGGAGACCTACAAAAAGCTCCTGGCTTTGAATTGGCTCAGTTCTGGCTGTAGTGGCCATTGGGGAGTGAACCAGCAGATGGAAGATCTCTCTGTCTCTCCCTTTCTCTTTCTGTAACTCTGGCTCTCAAATAAATAAACAAATCCTTAACAACAACAACAACAAAAATGCAGAGTGACAGAGAGGGGAGAAATCTTTATCCACTGGTTCACTCTGTAAATGGCTGCACCCCAGAGGAAGCCAGGAGCCTGGAACTCCATTCAGGTCTCCCACGTAGATGCAGAGGCCCAAGTACTTGGGTCCTCCTCCACTGTTTTCCCAGGTGCATTAGCAGGGAGCTGGATCAGAAATGGAGGAGCAGGGACTGAGACTGGCACCCATATGAGATACCACTGGCTGTTGCTGTCTGCTGAAGACCCCTTTTGTTTTGATTGCTGGATTACCCCATCTATAGCGAATGAATGAATGACCTGTTGGGTAGTGTTGGGGTAACAGGGCCATCTCTGCCCTCATTAAGCTTGCAGGCTAAGAGGGAGACAGGCATCAGGGGTCTTACAAACAACTACACAGGAGAGGAAAAGACTGGGTTCAGGGCGGGGTACAAGGTAGGGATGCTGACCTCCTTGGGGGACTCTTGCTGGGTTGAGGATGTGCTCAGAGGGTGTGCCACTCACTGCCCCTGGACCTAATCTCCATGCCTTTTCTTTCAGCCCCAAATGCAAGGCCCGGCCAGCCTCTCCTTCCATGTCCTGGCACAGGCCTGCCTCCCCCTGCCCCAGCCCAGGGCCAGGCCACGCGCTGCCTCCAAAACCACCGTCTCCCAGGGGCACCACAGCCTCACCCAAGGGCCGGGTGCGGAGGAAGGAGGAGGGGAAGGAGAGTGCCAGCGCAGCAGGGCCTGAGGACAAGAACCAGAGCAAGGGCAGGGCCAGCGATGAGAAGGAGCCAGCAGCCCCAGCCTCCCCTGTGCCCTCGCCCTCACCCTCGCCCACCCCAGCCCTGCCCCCCAAGGAGCAGCCAGCTGCAGAGCCCCCTGCAGGTGAGTGTGAAGAGAAGTCTGGAGGGGCAGGGCCGCCAGCTCTGCCTGTGTCGGGGAGGTGAGTGGGGCGGGAGCCTGGGTGCTCGCTGTTGTTGGACTGGAAGAGCAGAAGAGGCGGCCCCTGCCTGCGGTGGGTCCAGACCAGGCGTGCAGGCCACTCTGAGCGGCTGGGTCCCGCTGAGGTCCCGGGGGCCTGCAGGTACCTGCGGGTGTGTGATGACTCCTGGTCCTGGATCCCCTCCAGACTCTGCCGCCCAGACCTCAACTCCAGCCCCCGCACCCCCGGGGACCCCGGGGACCCCGAGCAAACCCATGGCCGGCACCACAGACCGAGAAGAGGCCACTCGGCTCCTGGCCGAGAAGCGGCGCCAGGCCCGGGAGCAGCGTGAGCGTGAGGAGCAGGCGCGGCGGCTGCAGGCCGAAAGGGACAAGTGAGTGCGCCCCCGGGCGGGGGCTGGGGGTGCCGGGGGTGCCGGGGGAAGAGGTGCAGACCCAGCGAGTTTCCCTGGCTCCTAGGCGAATGCGAGAGGAGCAGCTGGCGCGGGAGGCTGAGGCCCGGGCCGAGCGGGAAGCGGAGGCCCGCCGGCGGGAAGAGCAGGAGGCCCGCGAGAAGGCGCAGGCCGAGCAGGAGGAGCAGGAGCGGCTGCAGAAGCAGGTGCCGGCGGGCGGGGCCTCGGCCCGAGGGGGGGCTGAGGCAGGCGCCCCAGGCTCATGGGCGTCTTTGGCAGAAGGAGGAGGCCGAAGCTCGGTTGCGGGAAGAAGCGGAGCGGCAGCGTCTAGAGCGGGAAAAGCACTTCCAGCGGGAGGAGCAGGAGCGGCAGGAGCGCAGGAAGGTGCGTGGGCCGGAGGGGGCGGGGCGCAGAGGGCAGTGCTGGATTTGGAAGGACTCCAGCCTGTCCGCGGCCCTGGCCTTGGTCTTGCAGAGGGTAGGACAAGGAGGAGCTACCCTACTTCCAGGCCAAGTTCTGGTTCTTGGCTTAGAAAGGGTTGCTTTGAGCTGGGAGGGCCCAAGAGCCCCAAGACCCGGGCTGGCTGCTGGGAGATTCGGGACTCGCGCGGGGCTTGGACCTTACTGCGGGCTCTCCACACAGCGCCTGGAGGAGATAATGAAGAGGACCCGGAAGTCAGACGTTGCTGAAACCAAGGTCAGGGGTCCTCCAGAGGGGGCAGTGTTGGGAGCAGGGGCCGGGGTGCCGAAGGAGGCTGCAGAGAGCACCCGGAGTGGCAGTGGCGGAAGGCGGCGCCAGGGAGGCCGCCCCGCGCCCGGGTCACGGGAGAGGAGCCCTGCACGCAGGCAGCCAGGTGAGTCCACTCACGCCTTGAGCCTGACTGCTCCTCCTCTTCACAGCAGAAGCAGGACGGGAAGGAGGAGAAAGTCCACAATTCCGGTCCAGGTAAAGCCCCTGTGTCCTCTTCCCCACCCGCCTCGCCACCCCTACCTCCCTGCGTGGCCAGCCCCTGACCGGGGCCACTCCTCCCCCCGCGCAGAGCCCATGAAAGCCGTGGAGACGCGGCCGTCGGGGCTGCAGAAGGAGACCCGGCAGACAGAGGAGCCGCCCCCCCAGGAGCCTCCGTGGAGGTACCAGCCTGCACTGCTAGGGACCCTGAGCCGGGGGTGGCCTGGGCTTTCCGGGGAGGCGAGGTGCTGAGCGTTGGCCCCTGCACCCACAGCCTTCCAAGCAAGGAGCTGCCAGGGTCTCTGGTGAACGGCCTCCAGTCTCTGCCAGCACACCAGGAGAACGGCTTCTCCCCCAAGGGACCCTCTGGGGACAAGGGTCTGGGACGGACCCCAGAGGCGCTGCTGCCCTTCGCGGAGGCAGAGGCCTTCCTCAAGAAAGCCGTGGTGCAGCCGCCGCAGGTCACAGGTGGGAGCGCCCGCGCCCTGCTCCCTCCCAGCGGCCTCCCCTGGGCTCCCCGGGCCGCCTCTCTTCCCTGACCCTGTGCTCCACCCTCTGGGCCTGGGGGCTGGGTCTCCTCTGAGCGCGTCCCCTCTCCTTTTCCCTCAGAAGTCCTCTAAGGCACAGCTAAGACGCCCCTCTACACCACGTGCCAAGACGTCTGGAGGAGAAAGAGACAGAACAAAGATGGCAGCGGCCTGGGCCTCGGGGTGGTCCTCTCTTGTTTGTAACCTGCACCTTATAGACGGATGTCTCTTTGGCTGGAGCAGGCCCTGCCCCTAGTGCATTCGTGTGCTCCCACGCGCGACACTCCCCTCGCCCGTACACACACACACTCACAGCCTCTCTGGCCTCGTCCCCTGGGGAAGGGCCGCCTGTAGTATTTGCCTGGGTTCGGCGGGGTACAGTGGATGTGAATACTGTAAATAACTCGTGCTCAAACTCCTCTGCATGGAGGGGGTGGGCGCAGGAGGCAGACCCTCCCCCCAAGGCTCCCTGGGGAGATCTTCCTCTCTCTATTTAACTGTAACTGAGGGGGAACCCAGGCTGGGGTTGGGGGGCACCTCGGGCCACAGGATACTGGTTGCTTCAGGGGTACCCATGCCCTCTACCCTCGCGGAATCAGTGTTACTGCATCTGATCAAATGTCTCCTGAAATAAAGTGAGAATAAGTCTGCCAATCCCATCTGTCCTTGGAGCTGGCCATGAGAGGGAGCAGGGAGCCTCCTGAGCTCCAAGAAGAGCTTAAGGGGCCTAAAGCCTAGGGCTGTCTACCCCTACTGGTGCTACCAGTCCTGGACACCCCCTGCCTGTCTTTCAACTCCCTCATTGTTCGTTCGATAAGCATTGTTGTGTCTGCCTGGTGCCAAGTAGTGAGCTGTGCACCGGGGGTGCAGTCGGAGGAAAAGGAGTTGCCTGTGTCCTGTGGAGTTCATGGAGGAGCAGGTGAGGGCCGTAAGCACAGTGGGCTGCCTGCCCAACAGCTGTGCCCACCGCCCCTTCCTCATTCCAGGTGGAACCCCAGTTTGTTCCAGTAGCCGTTTGTCTCCTGGGAGCCACCCTGTGCTTCTGTGGAGGTGGATCCTAGCCCTGGACGTGCATCCTGATTTTAATGGCCCAGAAGTGATGGCCCCAAGCCCCTCATGAATGAGTGGCTTAGGTGTAGATATGTGACACAGTTCTGGGAATAGAGATGAAGCCCCCCTTCTGGGAGCTCCTAGGGAGGAAACACGATGTGCCAGCCAGCCTGTAAGGGGACCTCCCAGCATTCACACACTTTCCCACAGCCTATCAGGGTGGGCTCAGGGACCAGTAGAACATGGCAGGTGTTTGGGTGTGTGATAGTGCGTCATGTCTAAGGCTAGGATACAGAAGACCCCTAGTGCCTGTCTTGGTCACTTTCTTGCTCGCGGGTCACTCCCAACAGGAAGATGGCTGCTTTGTCATGAGACAGAGCCGTACAGAGAGGCCCAGGGATCGGGACTCAGAAGCCCTGTGCCAACGGCCACATGAACACGCTGGAAAGTGCAACCTCCAGCCCCGAGCCAGCCTTCACACAACTTCAGTCCTGGTCAACAGCTTGACCACTCCTGGATTCCTTATCTTTTTTCTTATTAAGATTTATTTATTTGAGGCCTGCGCAGTGGCTTAACAGGCTAATCCTCCGCCTTGAGGCACCGGCATACCAGGTTCTAGTCCCGGTTGGGGCGCCAGAGTCTATCCCAGTTGCCCCTCTTCCAGGCCAGCTCTCTGCTATGGCCCGGGAAGGCAGTGGAGGATGGCCTGGGTCCTTGGGCCCTATACCCGCATGGGAGACCAGGAGAAGCACCTGGCTCCTGGCTTTGGATCAGCGCAATACGCTCGCTGCAGCAGCCATTGGAGGGTGAACCAACGGCAAAAAGGAAGACCTTTCTCTCTCACTATCCACTCTGCCTGTCAAAAAAAAAAAAAAAAATTATTTATTTGAAAGGCAGAAGGAGAGAGAGCGAAGGCCAGATCTTCCAATCACTGGTTCACTCCCCAAGTGGCTGCAACGGCCTGGATTGGAAGTGGAGCAGCTAGGATCCAAACCAGTGCCACAAGGGATGCCGACACTGCTGGCAGAGGCTTAACCCTCTACACCACAACGCCAGCCCCCAATCCTGGGTTTCTAATGCTTGGAAACAGAATGAATGCTTTAAACCAGGTTTTGTGATCTGTTATTCATCACTGGCTAGCTAATTCACGTAACAAGAAGAAAACTCTGCCTATTCCACTGTGATGCCTGGAAATTGCTGCATTTATTCTGCTAACCAACCTGAGGACAAAGCCAATGTCATGGTCAGCCGAGTAGCGAATCGGGGGGTGCCTGGGTCCTTGAGAACATCACCGAGTCCAATGGCTCTAAACCCAGCCCCATCTTCAAGCACGTAGCTTGAGTTGGATTTTCTGTGATGCATGGCTGAAAGCTTGTAACTTGTGTAGGAACAGAGACTGAAAAAAAAAAATGCATTTCTACTGTGAGGTACAACCAAGGAAGTAAACGGGGGAAAGTCGGGCACCCAGGGAGAGATGCACTCGGGAAAGGTGTCCTCCAGAGGCACCTTGAAGTGTGACCTGGAGGATGAGGCAGAGCTGGCCAAGTGAAGAGAGGCAAGAGGGGGTTTCCGGTGCAGGTGCAGGTGCAGGTGCAGGAGCAGGGTCGCTGAGCCTGAACAAGGGGGAGAAAGCCCCATGGGGCTGGAGAGGCGTGGAGGGCCCTGTCCCTCCCCTTGTTGGGATCTTTGCACAGCCCCAGCCCCGGACTTCCCCAGCTCACCCACTAGCTCACACTCACACTGAGGCTGAGGCGCCAACATTCCCCTGCAGGGCGCTGCCCTCTGAACACTCCTGGGAGACATTCATTTATCCAATCAGTAAATTGCCGTGGAGCACCAGTAAGGCACCAGACACAATATGGTGGTTAAATGCAAACCAGACCCAGAAGTTCCTGGAGCTTCCTGTGGGAAGGACGGATATTAATATTAATCACACAGCCAAGCACACAGATGTACGAACAGAACACGTGGACCCCCGAAGGCAGAGTCTGGGGAGCAATGAGCTGCAGGATCGGGAGAGCTCACAGTGAGGCAGTGTTGAGTGTGCAGAAGGAAGAAGAAGTTCCGCCCAGACCAGGGGAAAGCATCGAGCTGATCTCCGCGTGGGGAGGGGCTGTTTGAGCGTCTGGAGGACGCCAAGCGGTTCTGCTCACCTCTGAAGCCACCGTGCCAGGCACTCAATATTTGTGGAATCAAGAGAAGTGCCGAGTGGCTGGCACTGCCACTTGCGATGCCAGCATTCCATGTCAGAGTGCCAGCGTGAGTCCTATCTGCTCTGATGCTGATCCAGCTCCCTGCTTTGGCCTGGGAGGGCAGCAGATGGTGGTCCAAGTCCTTGGGCCCCTGCACCTGTGCAGGAAATCAGGTGGAATTCTAGGCCCCTGATTTCAGCTTGGCCCAGCCCCGGCTGTTGTGGCCATTTGGGGAGTGACCCAGAGGATGGAGGATCTCTCGCTTCACTTTGTGTGTGTGTGTGTGTGTCTCTCTCTCTCTGTCTAACTGCCTTTCAAATAAATAAATCTTAAAAAAAAGAGAAAAGTCTGTTGAGGAGGTGGAACTTGGGAGGCAGACCAGAGCCTTATAAGGCTGAGCCCAGCAGCTTGCATTTTATTCCTGGAGCCCAGGGAAACCACGAAAGGCTGTCAGCAGTGCACAGGGTGACAATCAGATGGTCACTTTCCTTACACCAGTCTGGCTTTGGAGGGGACTTGGTTCCAAACTGGGAGACACAACAAGTGATTGCTGGGGTAGGTGTTTGCAACAGTCCCACCTGGGACGCCTGCAGCCCATCTCGGAGTGCCGGGGTTCCAGCTTCCTGCTAATGTGCACAGTGAGGGGTGGCAGGTGATGGCTCAAGGACTTGGGTCCCTGCCAGCCCCATGGGACACTTGCATTGAGTTCCCAGTTCCTGGCTTGGACCCATTTCTTGCTCAACCATTGTGAGCATTTAAGGAGTGAATCAGCAGATAGGAGCTGGCTCTGTCTATCTTTCTCTCTCTCTCTCTCTCTCTCTCTCTCTCTCTCTCTCTCTCCCCCACCCCTCAAGTAAAAAAATAAATAAAAAGAAGTGACTGCTAGGGTCCAAGTGAGAGATGGCGAGAAGAGTGACACACAAATGTGTTGTTCACGTGAGAAAACGCTGAGCACCTACCCTGTGCTAGATTTTCACGTGAGCAGAAGCTGACATGGAGCTTTGTTAATAATACCGCAAATGCACAAACAAATGCACAGTTACTCTGTGACAAGCCCACAAAGAAGTAGGTGGCATCGGCGAGTGAATAATAGGGGATCCAGCCTGGCCAGGAAGATCAAGGAGAACGTCTGAGCAGTGGGGCAGAGGGGTCTGAAGGAGGTGGAGGAGACCGCACTGCTGAGGCCCTGTGATGAGCGCCGCCGGCTGGAGCTGGAAACTAGAGTAAGAGCGGGCATGGTGTCAGGCAAGGAGGCCAGGCCCAGGGTTTGACCTTTGAGGCAAGAACACTAGGAAGCCACCGCAGGCCTCAGCGGTGGATGACACGATCAGTTCACAAAGCAAAGATGATCAGAACTGAGGCCAATGCTGTGGCGTAGCAGGTGAAACCACCGCCTGCAGTCCAGCATCCCACATGGGCACTGCCGGTTTGAATCCTGGCTGCTCCACTTCCGATCCAGCTTCTTGCTATTGTGACTAGCGTGCTTGAGACAGCAGCAGTGGCCCAAGTGCTTGGGCCCCTGCACCCACGTGGGAGACTGAGAGGAGGCTCCTGGCTTCTGCCTGGCCCACTCCAGCCGATGCTGCCATTTGGGGAGTGAACCAATGAATGAAAGATCTCTCCTTCTGTCTCTCTATAGCTCTGCCTTTCAAGTAAATAATAATATACAAGGATGATCGGAACTATGCCCTGGAGGAGGGTCAGGGGCAGAAAGGGGAAGAGGGATAGTGGGGAGTCCAGGCCGGAGCGCCAACCTTGGAGGCGGGTGATGGGCACTCGCTCAGTGAGCAGTGGAAACCGAGAGGTGGATGGAGGAGGTGGGAAAATGCGTTGACCGCAGGAAGTGAAAAAGGAATAGGTGTCGGGGTCAGTCCAGCTCCCAGGGTCAAACAAGAGACAAATTCTAGTATCACCCTCCGGAGGAGAGGCAGGTGTCGGCGGCCAGGCCGTGCGCTTGCCCGGCACCCGTGACGGCCACTCCTTGTTCAGGTCGGGTGCTTGGGGCTGCGTGTGGCTCCGCAGCCTGCGAGGCCGCCGCGGGGAGCGGCGCCCGGCTCCCCCGGCGCGGCGGGGCTCTTCCGGGAAGTCCAGGGGCTGCGCGGCTCCCGGCTGATTTCCCGGCTGCCCCGCGGAGACAGGAATGTCCGCTCTCTTCAGGCCCGGGGCGCGTCCAGTGTGAGAACGGAGATGGAGGCAGGGGCCCTGCGCTCGGCGGAGCTCGGCGCTTTCGTCAGCGGCGGCAGCAAGGCAGGGCCAGGAGGCGACGCGGGGGCCCTTCCTCCCCGCCGCATCCCAGACCCCGGCGCCCCGCTACTGCACACACCCTTTCTTTGCCAGGGCTCCCCAGCTCCGCGGGTTTGGGTCGCCTCTAATGGAACGAGCGGGCATCTAGCTCCCCCTGGTGGTTAAATGCGCACACTGGCAGGCGAGGCGAGGCCAAGGTCTGCGGCCCGGGTCCCCACAGCTACGTCAGGACCTGGCCCTCGCACAGGCTGGGCCGCTGAGTCACAGCCATGGCCAATTCCCCCGGCCCCTGCGAGCTTCAGTGTCTTCGCCTGCAGATGAGGGCTCGTGATGTGGGAGAGGCATTCCTAGAGCTCGCTCGTTGCAAGGCCTTCCCCCCACTTTGAGGGACGGCTGCGTCCTAGGCAGCTCCCAGGCAGGTACCCGCTGCGACCGACCAGCCCCTTCCCAAGCCCGTCAGACCGGTGCAGATGAGGCTAGGACACAGAGCGAAACTGACCGCCCGGAGCCAGGAGGGTGCTCCATGTTGATGTGGAAGGAGACATACAAAGGGACTTCAAACGTTTGTGGAAAATGAAATTAAAAGATTAAGTTCATTCTGGAGCAAAAACCAAAAACAGAAAACGAAACCCATGCATGCAGGGATCTTCAAAAAGTGACAGAAAATGCATGCTATGAAAAAATCGTGCATGGATTTCAAAATTTTTAATTCCATTTTCTATCAATTTTTTGAAGTACCCTCATACATGGAAGCTTCAAATTACCATTAATTCATTACTCATCTTTTTTAAAATACTTTTTTATTTATTTGTGAGACAGAGTGCATACTCCCTTCCTCTGATTCACTCCCCCAAATGGCCACACAGCCTGGGAGGAGGGCGGGCCTAAAGCCAGGAACGGAGAACCAACCAGCAACTTAAAGGTTGGGTTAAATGTCTGCCCCTATTGCTTTTTTAAAATTGATTAATTAATTTATTGATTTTTAAAATATTTATTTATTTATTTGAAAGGCGTTACAGAGAGAGAGAGGAAGAGACAGAGAGAGAACTTCCAACTGCTGGTTCACTCCCCAAATGTCTGCAATGGCTGGGGCTGCGCCAGGCCAAAGCCAGGAGTCAGGAGCTTCTTCTGGGTCTTCCATGAGGGCCAGGGGCCCAAGCACTTGGGCTACCTCTGCTGCTTTCCCAGGCACACCAGGCAAGGAGTAGGACCAGGAAGTGGAGCAGCCAGGACTTGAACTGGTGCCTATATAGGTTGCTAGCTACCCGCCTGCACCACAGTGCCAATCCCATATTTATTTATTTTTTAAGATTTATTCATTTATTTAAAAGTCAGAGTTAGAGAAAGGAAGAGGTAGAGGTAGAGGTAGAGAGAGAGAAAGAGAGAGAGAGATCTTCTATCTCTGGTTTACTCCCCAAATGGTTGCAACAGCCAGGGCAGGACCAGGCTGAAGCCAGGAGCTTCATCCATATCTCCACGTGGGTGCAGGGGCCCAATGACTCGAGCCATCTTCTACTGCTTTCACAGGCACATTTGCAGGGAGCTGGATCAGAAGTAGAACAGCCAGGACTTAAACCGGTGCCCATATGGGATCCTGGCATTGCAGGCGGCAGCTTTACCCACAGCGGTGGCCCTATTTATTTATTTATTTATTTTTGAGAGGCAAAGAAACAGATAGTCCAAGAGAGAATGAACTCCCATCTGCTGGTTCATTCCCCAAATGAGGCTGGGAGGCAGGGGGACAAAGTCAGGATCTAGAAGCTCAATACCCATCTGCCATATAGATGGCAGGAACCAAATTACTTGAACCATCACCTCTCTCTCTCTCTCTCTCTCTCTCTCTCTCTTTTAGATTTATTTATTTATTTTGAAAGTCAGAGTTACACTGAGAGAAGGAGAGGCAGAAACAGAGAGAGAGAGAGAGAGAGAGAGAGAGGGGTGTTCCATCCGATGGTTCACTCCCCAGTTGGCAGCAACGGTCGGAGCTGCACTGATCCAAAACCAGGAGCCAGGAGCTTCTTCCAGGTCTCCCATGTGGGTGCAGGTGCCCAAGGACTTAGGCCATCTTCTACTGCTTTCCCAGGCCATAGCAGAGAGCTGGATCAGAAGAGGAGCAGCTGGGACTCAAACCGGCGCCCATATGGGATGCCGGCACTGCAAGTAGCAGCTTTACTCACTACACCACAGTGCCGGCCCACCACTGGCTCTTAATGAGCAGGAAGCTGGAGTCAGGAGCCAGAGAACTTGGGTGCTCCAACGTGGCACATAAGTGTCTTAACCACCAGGCCCAATGCTTGCCTCCTACTACGCACTGTGTTCTACAAGGAGATTACTGGGGAGACATTCCACTGCTGTAACTGGCCTCTCGACACACAGGCTCAGCTATACATGCTCATTTTGAACCTAATTTCCTAGTAGTTTAGACTCACTCAAGCTCACTTTGAACTCAGCTGCTGTCTGCAGCTCCATGACACAACACATTCCTGGGACTAAGCAGGTGTTTCTAAATAAACAGCAATGACACAGTGATTATAAAAGTGAAGACGGAAAACTCAGGTTACTTCAAGTCTCCCATTCTATGTGACTGCTTGTGCTCAATGAAAACTTATGCATACAAGGTGATTAATAAAAGTTACAGGGAGCCAGAAATCTGTGTTTAAAATCTGTGTTTAAAAATGTCAAATGGTGGGAAATGCAAGGTATAATACTTTTTGTTTGGTGCAAATGTGGATCCAAACATGAGATTTTTACCAAATTTGAGTAATCATCTTTTTAAAAGATTTTTTTTGACAGGCAGAGCTAGACAGTGAGGGAGAGAGACAGAGAGAAAGGTCTTCCTTCTGTTGGTTCACCCCCCAAATGGCTGCTACGGCCGGTGCACTGCACCTATCCGAAGGCAGGAGCCAGGTGTTTCTCTTGGTCTCCCATGCGGGTGCAGGGCCCAAGCACATGGGCCATCCTCCACTGCACTCCCGGGCCACAGCAGAGAGCTGGCCTGGAAGAGGGACAACCGGGACAGAATCTGGCGCCCCGACCAGGACTAGAACCCGGTGTGCCGGTGCCGCTAGGCGGAGGATTAGCCTGTTGAGCCATGTCGCCAGCCACAAATGGGCTTTCATATAGCATGCTGATGCCAGCATTGCAGCTGGTGGCTTTACCTGCTTTGCCACAAGGCCAGCCCCAAAAGTGTTTAATTTTGATAAAGTCCAACTTATCTATTTTTTATTTTATTATCTATGCTTCTGGTGTCACATCCAAGAAAAGTTATATCCAATGTCATGAAGCTTTTCCCCTGTGTTTTTAAGAGTTATGGTTTTCACTCTTATGTTTAGGTTTTTGACCCATTTCAAGTTAATATTTATATGGCAAATAATTGTTAAAAAATGAAAACTAGGGGCCGGTGCTGTAGCATAGTGGGTAAAACTGCCATATGTGATGCCAATATCCCATATGGGTGCTGGTTCAAGTCCTGGCAGTTCCACTTCTGATCCAACTCCCTGGTAAAGGCCTGGGAAAAGCAGCAGAAGATGGCACAAGTGTTTGGGCCCCTGCCACCCATATGGGAAACCTGGAGGAAGCCCCTGGCTCCTGGCTCCTGGCTCCTGGCTCCTGGCTCCTGGCTCCTGGTTTTGGATTTGGATTGGCCCACCTCTGGCTATTGTGGCCACCTGGGGGAGTGAACCAGCATATGGAAGATCTCTCTTGAGGTTGGTGCTGTGGCATAGTGGGTAAAGCCACCACCTGCAGTACCGGCATCCCATATGGGCACCAGTTCATGTCCAGGCTGCTCCATTTCTGATCCAGCTCTCTGCTATGGCCTGGAAAAGCAGTAGAAGATGGCCCAAGTCCTTGGGCCCCTGTACCTGCATGGGAGACCTGGAAGAAGCTCCTTGCTCCTGGCTTCAGATCCACACAGTCTGGCCCTTGTGGCCTTCTGGGAAGTGAACCAACAGATAGAAGACCTCTCCCTCTATCTCTGCCTCTGCTTCTCTGTAACTCTGACTTTCCAATAAATAAACCTTGCTTAAATAAATGGAAAGCAGGGCCATTGCTGTGGTGTAGCAGCCTGCAGTGCTGGCATCCCATATGGGTGCCAGTTCGAGTCCTGGCTGCTCCCCTTCCAATCCATCTCTCTACTACAGCCTGGGAAAGCAGTAGAAGATGGACTAAGTCCTTGGACCCTGCACCCACATGGGAGACCTGGAAGAAGCTCCTGGCTCCTGGCTTCAGATCAGTGCAGCTCCTGCCAATGTGGCCAGTTGGGGAGTGAACCAGCAGATGGAAGATCTCTCTCTCTGTCTGCCTCTACTCTCTGTGTAACTCTGACTTTCAAATAAATAAATAAATAAATCTTAAGGGAAAAAATGGAAAGTGAGCATTTTGGAAGAGACCTGCCCAAGAGCAGGATTCAGGCCCTGGATCACCTGGCTGTAGGTGCTAGTGTTGTTCCTCAAGGTTGACTGTGTTAAGGACAACAACTATTAAGGATACTTGTGAAGATACAGCAAGGAAGACTTTACCCAGGGCCATGTCATAGGCACAGACACCACCGCAATGGGATCTTGCAGTGGAGGAGAGAACAGGCTCAACTCCAAATGCAGCCTGAGCAAGTGGGAATTTACAACCGAGAAGCAAGGTGGGGGCCCGATCACTGTGAGGAAGCCCGGGGGCTGAGAGATTCTGGTTAAACCAAGCTGGGTTCTTGCTGAAGACAGACCAGGCTTACACGACATTGCTTGGGGAGTGAGTAAGGATGGAAACATAGAGGATGGAGGGAGGGGTCCTGGCTGTACTGACTTAGCAGGCTTTTTGTTTTTGTTTTAGTTTTTAAAATATTTTATTTATTTATTTATTTGAGAAAGAGTTACAAAGAGAGGGAGATATATAGAGAAATGACTTCTATCTGATGATTTACTCCTCAAATAGGTGCTGTGGCCAGAGTTAGGCTGATCAAAAGCCAGGAGCCATGAGGTTCTTCTAGATCTCCCATGCAGGTGCAGAGGCCCAAGCATCTGGGGGCATCTCCACTGCTTTCCTAAGACATAAGCAGAGATCTGGATCGGAGGAGGATCAGCCAGGACTTGAACCAGTGCCCATATGAGATGGAAGCTTAGCCTACTGTGCCAGCCACAGCACTGGCCCCTAAAACTGGGTTCTGCATGGAAGCCCACAGATGGGCTTGGGAGAAGATTCAGAAGCCTGACCAAAGTCTGGCCAAACAAAGAGGGTCTGTCTATCATGTGGCCTTCTTGTTTGTAACTGAAATTTATTATCTGCATTTCTGGGGCTTAACCTACTACTGTCCGGGTGGCATGGTTAAGAGCATGGATCCTGGTGCTGGCATTGTGGCATAGCAGATTAAGCCCTGACCTATGAGATGCCGGCATCCCCATGATTGCCAGTTCAAGTCCCAACTGCTCCACTTTTTTTTTTTTTTAAGATTTATTTATTTGAAAGGCAGAGTTACAGAGAGGCAGAGGTGGAGACCGAGAGAGAGAGAGAGAGAGAGAGAGAGAGAGAGAGAGAGAGAGAGAGAAGGAGAGAGAGAGGTCTTCCATCCACTGGTTCACTCCCCAGATGGCCGCAACAGCCAGAACTGGGCAGATCTGAAAGCCAAGAGCCAGGAGCTTCTTCCAGGTCTCCCACATGGGTACAGGGGCTCAAGGACTTGGGCCATCTTCTAATGCTTTCCCAGGCCATATCAGAGAGCTGGGTCAAAAGTAGAGCAGCCAGGACTCAAACTGGTGCCCATATTGGATGCTGGCACTGCAGGCAGTGGCTTTACCTGCTATGCCAGAGCGCCAGCCCCATGACTGCTTCACTTCTGATCCAGCTCCCTGTTAATGTACCTGGGAAAACAGTGGAAGATGGCCCAAGTACCTGGGCCTCTGCCATCCTCATGGGAGACCTGTATGGACTTCCAGGCTCCTGGGTGCAGCCTGACCCAGCCTCAGCCATTGTGGCCATTTTGGGGAGCAAACCAGCAGGTGGAAGATATCTCTCTCTCCAACATCCTTCTCTGTCTTTCCTTCTGTCTCTGTAACTCTGCCTTTCAAATAAATAAATAAATCTATCTTTGGGGCCAGTGTTGTAGTTCAGTGGGCTAAGCTGCCACCTGCAGTATTGGCATCCCATATGGTCACCGGTCTTTGTTCCGGTTGCTCCACTTCCAATCCAGCTCTCTGCTAATGTGCCTGGGAAAGCAGCAGAATATAGCCCAAGTTCTTGGGCCTCTACACCTACTTGAGAGACCTGGATGAAGCTCCTGGCTCCCAGGCTTGACTGTTGTGGCCATTTGGGGAGTGAAGCAGCGGATGGGAGATTGCTGTCTCTCTGTAACTGCCTGGTGGTGTTGGAGCCCTGGCTCTGGCACTTAGCTGTGTAGCTTTGGTTACAGGACACAGCTGTTTGTTTTTGCACCTGTTGAATGGCATGTGCTTCACAGGAACCCTACAGTGAGATACATGGGGAACTCAGGAAAGTAAGCACTCACAAGGACAGACAGCATTTTTAGGGTCATCCTTCTGCTGATGGAGCCCAAATAAGAATCCCCAGTCCAGCCCCCTTCCTTGAGGCTGACAACCTGCAAATCTTGGCCTGCGTGTCTCGCCAGCTGCACCAATTCAACAAGTCTAAAACTGAGCCAGAAACTCCCTTTGGAGAACACCACCGGAAGCTTCCACTCCCCCAAGCCAGGGAAGTCAGCCTGTGTCAACTCTGAACTATCTCTGACCTGATCCCCAGCACCCTCACCCTAACCCAGGCTGCCATCATCTCTGCCATCCCAGAAAGGTTGACAAGGCTTTTCCCTACTATGTAGTCTGCACAAAGGCCACAAGGCTGTTCCGGATACCCCTTCTCTAAACCCCTCCCGGCCTTCTCACTGCTCTCCACACAAAAGGCACATTTGGCAGAGCGGCTTCCTGAGCTTCCTCATCTTGTAGTTCTCACACTCTACCCTCTTCCCACCACGGGGGACTTGCACTTCCTCTCCAGGTCTCAAGGCCTTTGCACAAGCAGTTCTTTCTGCCCGGGACACTCTCCTCTGCCTGCCTTCTGCAGCTGGCTGGTGGCTATTCAGATCTCAGCAATCCTCCTTCCAGGAGGCCTTCTTTGACCTCAGTGTTCTGAACCTACCCTACAGAATAAACATTACATTTTCATGTTGTCTTTTTTCCCCTAATATAATGTCCTTCTGTGGTTTTTTTTAAAAGATTTATTTATTTATTTGAAAGGCAAATTTACAGAGAGGCAGAGGGAGAGAGAGAGAGAGAGATCGATCTTCCATCTGCTGGTTCACTCCCTAAATGGCTGCAACGGCTAGAGCTGGGCCAATCCAAAGCCAGGAGCCAGGAACTTCTTATAGGTCTCCCATGCGGGTGCAGGGGCCCAAGGACTTGGTCCATCTTTCCCAGGCCATAGCAGAGAGCTGGACCAGAAGAGGAGTATTCGGGACTTGAACCAGTGCCCATATGGGGTGCCAGCACTGCAGGTGGAGGCTTAACCCACTATGCTACAGCGCCAGCCCCCTTCATGCTGTCTTTTAAAAGTTCCTCCAGTACCCGAGTCACACCAGCAGCGATGGTTCAGTCTTTGGCTCTGTGTCCTTACTAGCCAGATAGGCACGGGCAGTCTGTGTGCCATGAATGACTGGCAAGAGAAACATGAGCCAGATCACAGAAGCCAGACCAGAGGGGGAGTGGAGGAGACTAACAGGCGGGTGATGTTTCTACTGCACTGTGTGATGCAGGCAGGGCCAACGCCACGCATCCTGGAAGCTGGGCAGGGGTCAGGCACCACACGCACACCTTGCACTCTGAGAAGCCAGGAAACCTGTTCTTTCTCCTGTTGCATGAAAAGCCCCAAGAGTTTTAGGTCAGGGGTAGGATGACTAGAGGTGAGCTGGGCAGACTGTGGAAGCAAGCAGGCAAGACCAAAGGTCAGAGACAGTCAGGAGGCTGTGACAAGTAAAACATGTCTGCCAGAAAACACTGACAACCAGGGAAGGGCCCTGGGGAGAGAGAAAGGTTTCAGTGCATGCTCTCTTGGACCTAAGGAATTCTGACTCCTGTGTCAATTGCTCAAAATTTCATTTCAGAGTGGACAAGGGGCAGGTGTTTAGCGCAGTGGTTGGTTTGTCGCTTGGGACATTCACATCCCGCAGCAGGGTGCCTGGCTGGAGTCCTGGCTGCTCTGCTTCTGATCTGTCTTCCCCATGGTGTGTGTCCTCGGGGCCAGCAGGTGACGGCTCAGGTACTTAGGTCCCTGCCACTCATGCGGAAGGCCTGCATGGAGTTCCTGGTTCCTGACTTCCACTTCCCTGGCCCTGGATGGTGCAGGCATTTGGGGAGTGAACCAGCTGATGAAGGATCTCTGCCTGCCTTTCAAATAAAAATATGGGGGAAAATGGAGTTGAAAAAAAGAATTGGGGCTGGCGCCGTGGCTTAACAGGCTAATCCTCCACCTTGAGGCGCTGGCACACCGGGTTCTAGTCCCGGTTGGGGCGCCGGACTCTATCCCGGTTGCCCCACTTCCAGGCCAGCTCTCTGCTATGGCCCGGGAAGGCAGTGGAGGATGGCCCAAGTCCTTGGGTCCTGCACCAGCATGGGAGACCGGGAGAAGCACCTGGCTCCTGGCTTCGGATCAGCACGATGCACCGGCCGCAGCGGCCATTGGAGGTGAACCAACAGCAAAGAAAGACCTTTCTCTCTGTCTCTCTCTCTCACTGTCCACTCTGCCTGTCAAAAAAAAAAAAAAAAGAATTGGGATGGGCATTACAGCAAGCCAGTCAAACTACCACTTGGGACGCCCACAGTTAGCCTGGTTTGAATCCCAGCTACTCCATGCTTCTGATTCAGCTTCTTGCTAGTGTGCCTGGGAGGCAGCAAATGATGGCCCAAGTCCTGCCACCGGGAGAACTGGATGGAGTTCCAGACTCCTGGCCTGCCTTGGCTATTGTGGCTATTTGTGGGTGAACCAGCAGATGGAATTTATCTCTTTCTCTCTGTCTCTCTGTTTCTGTCACCCTGGCTTTCAAGTAAATAAATACATCTTAAAGAAGTAAAAGAGGGGCCAGCGTTCTGGCACAAGTTAAGGCACCATCTGCATCCCATCTGAGCACAGTTTTGAGTCCCAGCTGCTCCACTTCTGATCCAGTTCCCTGCTAATGGCCTGGGAAAAGCAGCAGAAGATGGCCTAAGTGCTTGGGTCCCTGTCACCCACATAGAAGACCCAGATGAAACTCCTGGCTTCTGGTTTGGCCTAGCCCAGCCCTGGCCATAGTGGGTGGCCACTTGGGAAGTGAACTAACAGATGGAAAACTCTCTCTCTCTTTCCTCCTCTTTCTGAAACTCTGCCTTTAAAATAAATAAATAAATAAATAAATAAATAAATAAATCTTAAGAAGAAAAAGAGGAGCAGGAGGAAGAAGAAACTCTCTACAGCTCGCCTGAAATTAAAATAAAGTCCGGGAGTCTAACCATCCCCTCTCCTGACCCCACCCCAGCCTTCTCCTCCCTCCGCATGTGCCACCAGTCCTTAGTTCCTCACTTGCATGAATCATTATTGTAAAAGTCTCTCAAGTTCATTTTAAAAATCATCACCAGGTAGAGCAGGCAATTGGCACAGCAGCTGACACCACTCAGGACACCTGTGTCACAGATCAGAGTGCCTGGTTTTGGGTCCCAGCTCTGCTTCTGATTCCAGCTTCCTACAGGAGCAGATCCTGGAGGCTGCAAGGAATGGCTCAGGTATCCAGGCCCCTGCCACCCGCATGGGAGATCCGGACTGAGTTGTGGGCACTTGGTTTTGGTTCGGCCCAACCTTGGCTGTTGTAGGGAATGAACCAGTGGATAAAAGATCTTTCTCTGTTTCTTTGCCTTTCAAATAAAAATAAGGAAAGAAAAATTAAAGAAAAAAATTGCCATCCAACTTCTCTGTAGTGCTGATTGCAGGGTCTCTGGTCTCGCTTGGATGCCCAGCCCTGGGCCCTCCTGACCCAGCACACGGCAGCCCAGGCCCTGGGAACTGCCAGGTGAGGTGTGTGGGAGGGACAGGTCAGGCAGTTCTGGCCCTGTGTCCTGGTGACAGGCACTGGTAATTGAATCTGTTCTCTGAGCCTTGAGTTCCAACACAAGAAACTATGTCCTGACCCCATAAATATATTCAATTATTATTCGTCAATTAAACGTCTAGTGAAAGAGAAATTATTTTCCCTGACTGTGGGCTCTGGGTCTTGACACCAGTACCAGGGCAGAGGAATGAGATTCCTGGTCTCTGGGCAGAGGGCCCAGGGCCCAGGCAGGAGCCTGGTATCACTGGCTGCCCAGGGCAGGCCTGTGGGTGAGGAGCCGCCCAGCCCCCAGTTGTTTTGTAACAGCTGCTGGACTGGGCCAGAGGAGAAATTTCAGGAGCTGGGGTGGGGTGGGGAGGAAGAGGTCAGCGGGGAGAACAAGGCCACTGGGGAGGCTGATTTGGTTCCAGGCGCTGGGGGCAAGAGGCAGACAGTGGCTGGAGCTCCAGGCCTCTCAGAGGCAGACAATAGGGCCTTTGGAGCAAAGGCAAGATGGATGGAGGGGAGAGCAGGGATCTGCCAGGCCCCCTGCCTTTGCAGCCTCCCCCTTGGCCAGCCTCCTGGCCCGGCTCCCGGGTGGAGGCAGCTGGAGTGATGGTGTGGGTGAGGGAATAACAAGTGCCAGGGGCTTGTCTCATGTCTCAGAGCTCAGGGAGCCTGCCAGAGCAGAGGGCACGACTAAGAGCGAGAAATGGAGACTGAAAGATAAACAGTGATAAACACGGACAGCACCAGAGAGACAGGCAAGAGCAGCAGGAAAGGAAATGGAACCCAAGACTGAGGGGCCACACCAAAAGGAGCATAGGGGGCAGGGGAGGTCAGCAGCCACAGGGCAAGCCGACCTCTCTTTACCCCTTCCCGGACCCCTGCTGTCTACCCATCTTCCCTCTGTGTGGCTGTCCCAGGGCTTCTCAAGCTCAGCACCATTGACATTGAGGGCAGGATGACCCGTAGATGTGGTGGGGGAGGGGCTGTCCTGTGCCCTGTGGGGTGCTCAGTAGCCTCTTTGGCCTCTACCCACCTGCCTGTAGTGCACTCCCTTATCCCTCACTGTGGTGACCTAGTGTCTCTAGACATCACCAGGAGTTCTCTGGGACAGGACTGCTCTGGACTGAACAGCTTACCTGCCCTCCAGGTGTGGTCTTGAGAAGAGCTGACTCCTAGGTGTCTGATTCTCCCATCAGCCCCTCTGCTAGGCCTCTGCCCCAGCATGGCTTCAACCTCCCTAACTGGAAAGCCAGAGAGACTGGGAGAGCGACTGAGATCAGAGAAAGGGTCTGAAGGACTGCTGAGGCCCTCACAGAGCTTCTGCTACCCTCACAGAGTTTCCGCTTTTGCTCCATGCAGAAGACCCTGCAGGTATGTTCCGAGATATTCTAGGGAGTACTTTGTTGAGTGTGCACGCTTGTCTCTAAAGGAGGGGAGGGAGAGCTGAGCCTCTGACCATGTCTGGACACGGCTCTTGCGGCAAGTCTGTGTTTTATTCTGTAACAGAGGTAAGAAATACCTGAATTATTTATTTTTCCAAATTGAATTATCTGCCCCCCAAACCCTGTGCTAGGTGACTGGTAGGAAACTCAATCACAGTTCTATTTTGGGGCATCTCTAACCACTGGTAAATGTTCACAAATGATTTGGGGAGAGGGACTTGATTTGTAGCATTTTCCAGTTTCCATACTGAAAACACTCCCATTATGGCCCATTTCAAGCTACCAGCACTGCGCACCTGAAGGGGGAACTGGGAGGGGTGTGCACCAGCACAACCTTGGGTGGGGTTCCCAACCATCTGGCTGTGAACAATAGCAAGGGCAAAGATGACACTAAAATAATAGGAAGTGATGCACTTTCGAATGTACTTGAGTTAGAAGCTTACAATTTAGGGTTTTGTGATGTCCCCACCCAGCTGAGGTACCGTGTATAACTCCTGCAGTCCAGAACATTGGGGGAGGGATGTTCTCTGATCATCCATGGACTCTGTCCCTGTGACTTGGCTTGGCTTGGCCACAGAGGTCTTTGTGTCTCCGCAGGCAGCTCTGCAGGCTCAGCCAAGGTCCCAGGAGATGTAAGCAGCAGTGATGCCAAGTTGCTTCTACTTCAGAAAAGACAAAGCAGCAGCAAAGACACCCAGCCCCCTGCTCACTTTCTCAGGCTTGAGAGAGCTCATCAGACATTCTCTGATGGGCCCACTTCCACCCCTCCTGAGCTGGGAGCCCAGTGCAGGCACTGGAACAACCCAGCCCCATGTCTCCAGGAGCTGGGCCTTGGTAAACAAAAGGCCTGGCTGGGGGTTTCTCATGGTGCCTGGCAACTCCAAGGCCTTAGCAACCTCAGTCGCCACTCCTAGGCAGGAAGGAGGAAACGTCCCCACAGCAAGGCGACCACAAAGCAAATAGCAATCCGCTGAGGCTCTGAACTAAATAAAGGAAGCGTTCAGGCTAGAAAAGGAGAGATTCTGGTGAGACTTCAAGAAAGACTTCCTGGCCTACCTGGAGGGATACTAACATAGGCACTGTGAGCCAAGGGTAAGAAGCCTCCCCTCCAGGCTGCCTGACTGACCACTCAGCCGACATACGGCCCCATGCTCAGGTAACTTCCTCTGATGGTTCCCTGCTCCTACAGTAAAGTCTCTCTCTCTCTATCTCTCTCTCTCTCTCACACACACACACATGCATATATATATATATATATATATATATACACACACACACACACACACATATACATACATACATACATATTTATACACACACACTCCCTACTCCTCAGGGTGAAGTCATATATGTGTGTGTATGCACACACACAATACATAGATACACATATATACACACATACACACAATATAGATACACAAATGTATATATGTATACACACTTATATATATGTATATGCATACACATATATATTAATTTATTTGAAAAGCAGGATGACAGAGGGAGAGAGAGAGAGACAGAGATCTTCCATTCACTGGCTCACTCCCCAAATGACCCCAGCGGCCACAGCTGGGCCAGTCTGAAGCCAGGAGCTTCTTCCAGGCATCCCCTATGGTTGGAAGGGGCCCAAATATTTGGGCCATCTTCTGCTGCCCCCCAGGTGCACTAGCAGAAAGCTGGATCTGAAGCAGAGTAGCCGGGACTCCAACTATGCACTCCCATGTGTTGCTGTGGATTCGTTCTGAGAGGAGGAGTGCAGTGGGGGCAAGAGGCGCGGAGTCACCACACAGACCCTGGGAGTCGGGTGAAAGCAGGCCAGAGGCAAGCAGCCCGCAGACTCATTTATTTCAGTTGGTACAGCAACTTATATAGCCAAGGCAGCCAATCTGGTCAAGGGGCGGTTTATGCCCTAACCAATCACAGCCTGTTGCCAGGCAGGCTCCTTTGCCAGCAGCCATCTTGGCATGGCCTTCTCATTCCACCACACCCATGTGGGATGCAGGCATGTCAAATGGCAGCTTAACCTGCTGCACCACAATGCCCACTCCCCTAAAGTCATATTAATATCTGAGTACCTGAACCTTATGAAGTAGGAGTTGTCCAATTTTACTGATGAGAAAATTGAGGTTCAGAGAGGGTGAATCACTTGTTTGAAGGCACACAGCTAAGGAAGCCAGGAAGACTGAAATAAGAACTCACATCTGACATCAAAGCCTGTGCTCTTGGTGCCACGTGACTCCCTCTCTCATTTCCACCTGTCCCATCTTCCTCTACAGCCTCTCCTACCACAACCTGCACCACCTCTCCATAAATAAGCTGGTGGGGGGGGGCAGTGGTGCGGTGGAGTAGCTGGTAAAGCCTACCCCTGCAGTGCTGGCATCCCATATGAGCACCAGTTTGAGTCCTGGCTACTTCACTTTTTTTTTTTTTTTTTTAAAGTTCACAGAGGACCAGACTTTTTTTTTGAAGTCTTTTTTTTTTTTTTTGTAAGATTTATTTATTTATTTGAAAGTCAAAGTTACGCAGAGAGAGAAGGAGAGGCAGAGAGAGAGAGATGCACAGAACTTCCATCTGCTGGTTCACTCCCCAACTGGCCATGACGGCCGGAGCTGTGTGGATCCTAAGCCAGGAGCCAGGAGCTTCTTCCAGGTCTCCCACACAGGTGCAGGTCCTTGGTCCATCCTCCACTGCTTTTCCAGGCCATAGCAGATAGCTGGGTAGGAAGCGGAGCAGCAGTCGGACTTGAACTGGTGCCCACACGGGACGCCAGCACTGCAGGCGGTGGCTCCAACTGCTGCTCCATAGCACCGGCCCCTGCTTCACTTCTGATCCAGCTCTCTGCTATGGCCTGGGAAAGCAGTGAAAGATGCACCCATTGTGGGAGACCTGGCTGAAGTTCCTGGCTCCTGGCTTCAGCCTGGCCTACTCCTGACCATTGTGGTCATTTGGGGAATGAACCAGCAGATGGAGGTCCTCTCTCTCTTTCTCTGCCTCTGCCTCTCCCTATCTGTAACTCTGACTTTACTTTTTTTTTTTAATATTTATATATTTCTTTCTTTCTTTTTTTTTTTTTTTGACAGGCAGAGTGGATAGTGAGAGAGAGAGAGACAGAGAGAAAGGTCTTCCTTTTTGCCGTTGGTTCACCCTCTAATGGCCGCTGTGGCTAGCGCATCGAGCTGATCCAAAGCCAGGAGCCAGGTGCCTCTCCTGGTCTCCCATGTGGGTGCAGGGCCCAAGGACTTGGACCATCCTCCACTGCCTTCCCGGGCCATAGCAGAGAGCTGGCCTGGAAGAGGGGCACCCGGGACAGAATCCGGCGCCCTGATCGGGACTAGAACCCGGTGTGCCAGCGCCGCAAGGCGGAGGATTAGCCTGTTGAGCCACAGCGCCGGCCGGCATTTATATATTCCAATATATATACATATTTCAAAAATATTCATGTTTTTCAAATAAATAAATTAATAAATCCTAAGGATGGGGGAGAGAAGCTGGCAAGAGGAACAATCTCAGGGGTGGATAACACCTGGCCTGCAGGCCATTTATATAAGGCCCCTGAAATCATTTGGTCTGGCCCTGCCAAGGCACCCACATGGGACTCAAAATTCAATAAATCTATAGCAGGCTAGTTTTGAAGTTGATCATATGGGCTGCAAATGATGTTATAAATATCTAAATGTCCCCTGACAGAAAAAAGATTACCCATCCCTGAATTAATTGATGAACCTGCAAAATCATCGCCTTGGTTTAGTAATCGCCAACCATGCCGTAAGATAATTTTAAAACAGTGCTAGTGAACGTTTTCTCTCTAAGCCAGATAAACCGCATCTCAACTTTGGCACTGCACAACTGCCATTTTGAGAAAGGTTATTCTTTGTGTGGAGGGTGGGGCGGTCCTGTGCACAATCCCTGGCCTTTATCCACTAGATGTCAGTAGTACACCCCAGGGTCCTACAGCCAAAAATGTCTGCAGTCACTGCCAAAATGTCCTCTTGGGGGACAAATCTCCCAGCCCACCGTTGAGAAACACTGAGTTAGACCCAAGATTGAAAAAAAAAAAAAAAAATCTCTCTCCATGAAGCAAGTCTTAAGAGTTACATAAAGTCATTTTTTGTTCTAACAAACTACCTGAGCTGGGTGATGTCTAAATCAAAGAAGCAGAAGTCAGTATTGTAGTATAGTGGGTTAAGCTGCTCCCTGAAATGCCAGCATCCCATATGGGCACCGGTTCGAGTCCTAGTTGCTCCACTTCCAATCCAGCTCCCTGCTAATGTACGTGGGAAAGCCGCAGAGGGATGGCCTAAATATCTGGGCCCCTGCCACCCATGTGGGAGACCCAGATGGAGTTCTAGGCTCCTGGTTTCAGCTTGACAGTTTCAGCTTTGTGCCATTTGGGGAGTGAACCAGCAGATGGAAGACCTCCCTCCCTATCTCTTTCTCTCTCTTTCAATTAAATTAAAAAAAAAAAAAAAAAGAGGCGGGGCCCGCTTTGCGCACAGAGGGTTAAACCAACACTTGCAACACCAGCATGCCATATCGAGTGCAGTTTTGAGTTCTGGCTGCTCTGAGGGCACCACAAGATGACCCAAGTACTTGGACCCTGGCCACTCATGTGGGAAACCAGGATGGAGTTCCTGGTTTCTGGCTTTGACCTGGATATTGTGGCCATTTGGGGAGTGAGCCAGTGGATGGAAGATATTAACCTTTCTCTCTCTGTCACTCTGCCTTTTAAATAAATAAATCTTTTTTTTTTTTTTTTTTTTTTGACAGAGTGGATAGCGAGAGAGAGACAGAGAGAAAGGTCTTCCTTTTGCCGTTGGTTCACCCTCTAATGGCCGCTGCGGCCAGCTTGTCGCGCTGATCCGAAGCTTGGAGCTAGGTGCTTCTCCTGGTCTCCCATGTGGGTGCAGCTCCCAAGGACTTGGGCCATCCTCCACTGCCTTCCTGGGCCATAGCAGAGAGCTGGCCTGGAAGGGGGACAACCGGGATAGAATCCGGCACCCCAACCGGGACTAGAACCCGGTGTGCTGGCACCGCAAGGCGGAGGATAGCCTGTTGAGCCATGGCGCCGGCCTAAATAAATAAATCTTTAAAAAAGAAAAAGAAGTTATTTAGCTCACAGTTTTGGAGGCAGGAAGTACAAGATCAAGTGACCCCATCAGTTTGGCCTTTGCTGAGGGCCTTCTAGCTATATCCCAACAGGGCTGATGGGATCATGGCAGGAGATTGTGCCAGAGCAGATAGTAGTCACATAATAAGACAGCTGTGCTCTTTATAATAACTTGCTCTCAAAGGAACTAAATGGGCCGGCGCCGTGGCTCAATAGGCTAATCCTCCGCCTTGTGGCACTGGCACACCGGGTTCTAGTCCCAGTCGGGGTGCCGGATTCTGTCCCGGGTGCCCCTCTTCCAGGCCAGCTCTCTGCTGTGGCCCGGGAGTGCAGTGGAGGATGGCCCTTGTGCTTGGGCCCTGCACCCCATGGGAGACCAGGAGAAACACCTGGCTCCTGCCATCGGATCAGCGCGGTGCCATTGGAGGGTGAACCAATGGCAAAAGGAAGCCCTTTCTCTCTGTCTCTCTCTCTCTCTCTCACTATCCACTCTGCCTGTAAAAAAAAAAAAAAAAAAAAGGAACTAAATGGGATTCCTGGGGATACATTAATCCCTCCTTTTAAAAAAAGATTTATTTCTTTAAGATTTATTTATTTATTTGAGAGGCAGAGTTACAGAGAGAGATCTTCCATCTGCTGATTCACTCTCCAAATGGCCACAATGGCCTGAGCTGGGCCAATCTGAAGCCAGGAGCCAGGAGCTTCTTCCAGGTCTTTCATGTGGGTGCAGGGGCTCAAGCACTTGGGTCATTTTCCACTGCTTTCCCAGGCCATTAGCAGGGAGCTGGATTGGATGTAGAGCAGCTAGGACTCAAACCAGTGCCCATATGTGATGCCAGTGCCGCAGGTGGAGGTTTAACCTACCATACCAAAGCACTGGCTCTTATTTATTTATTTATTTATTTTAATGATGTTTTTCTTTTTTTTTTCTTTAGGATTTATTTTATTTATTTGAAAAAGTTACAGAGAGAGGTAGAGACAGAGAGAGAGAGGTCTTCTATCTGCTGGTTCACTTCCCAGATGGCTGCAACAGCTGGGGCTGCGCCAATCCGAAGCCAGGAGCCAGGATCTTCTTCTGGGTCTCCTACATGGGTGCAGGGGCCTAAGGACTTGGGCCATCTTCTACTGCTATTCCAGGCCATAACAGAGAGCTGGATGGGAAGAGGAGCAGCTGAGACTAGAACCAGCACCCATATGGGATGCTGGTGCTTCAGGTCAGGGCTTTTACCTGCTGCGCCACAGCACTGGCCCCTGTTTATTAATTTTGAAAGTCAGAGTTGCAGAAGGAAAGGCAGAGACAGAGAGATATTCCATCTGCTGGTTCACTCCCTAGATGTAATGGCCAGGGCAGGGCCAGGCCGAAGCCAGGAGCCAAGAGCTTCATCCGGGTTTCCCATGTGGGTGGCAGGGGCAGAGAGAGGGTGAGAGAATAAGAGAGAGAGGGAAAGAGAGATCTCTCAACCCCTTTTTCATGCTCCAAAAGGTTGCAACAACTGGTACTGGGCCAGGCCTAAGCCAGGAGCCTAGAACTTCATCTAGGTCTCCCATGTGGATGGCAGGGGCCCAAGCTGCTTTCCCAGGTGCATTAGTAGGGAGCTGGATGGGAAGTCAAACAGCCAGGACTTGAACCAGCACTCCAATATGAGATGCTGGAATTGTAAGCAGTGGTTTAACCCACTGTACCCACAATGTAGGCCCCTGCACTAATCCCTTTAAAGGGCAGTGTCCCCAGTGACTTAAGCACAGCCCACTAGGCCCCACTTCCAGCACCTTGATAATGGCACACAGGAATGGAGTTTCCAGCATATCAAGCTTTGCTGGATGTGCTCAAACCATATCCAAACCACAGCAGAAGTAAGTCACCAGTGCAGTGAGGCAGCCCTGCTCTGAGCAGCTGGAGGGAGATGGATCATTGAGGTTCAGCCTCTGGTTCCTGATGCAACAGAGTAGGGGCAGAGGTGATTTCTAAGGTCTGAAACCCAGGCAACAGCAGGGTCCGTGGAAATTCTCTAAAGTCAGCACTACCAAAATCAAGTCCACGGGGAGTCAGCCACTTTACATTCACTTCCATCCCAGAGGGGTTTGCCTCAGCTGCAGAAGGAACTTGTTTGGAGCCAAGGATGGGAATAGGGCAACAGGTGATTGATGTCAAAGCCAGTGTTCCTATAGGTGGGGAAGAGGGTGTGGAGAGGGCCTGGAGATGAATTCCAAAGTGGTGTTACTCAAGTGTGGTTGCTGGCCTGGTGGCTGTGTGTCCTTTGATGAAATGGGAATGTTTAAAAATTTTTATAGGGGATGGTGCTATGGTGCAGTTTAAATTGCTGCCTATGGCGCTGGCATCCCAGTTCAAGTCCTGGCTGCTCTACTTCTGATCCAGCTCCCTGGTAATATGCCAAGAAAAGCAGCAGAAAATGGCCCCCAAGTCCCTGGGTCCCCAAACCCACATGGAAGACCTGGAAGAAGCTCTTGGCTCCTGGCTTTGGCCTGGCCTGGCCCCAGCCATTGCAGCACTGGGGAGTGAATCAGCAGATGGAAGATGTCTCTCTCTCCCTATGTTTCTTCCTTTCTCTTTGTAACTCACCTTCAAATAAAATAAATACATTTTAAAAAAATAACTTATAAACAGTGCAACCAAGTAAGACTGTGACTTTTGGATCTAATAATAAAAATTGTATTTTGTGTGTCTTTAAATTTTATTTTTCTAGTAAGCTATTTCTCATTGTATTTTATTATTATTATTTAAATATTTATTTACTCAAAAGGCAGAGTTACAGAGAGGCAGAGGCAGAGAGAAAAAGAGAGATCTTCCATCTGCTGGTTCACTCCCCAAATGGCTGCAATGGCCAGGGCTGGGCCAGTCCGAAGCCAGGAGCCAGGAGCTTCTTCCAGGTTTCCCACACAGGTGTAGGGACCCAAGGACTTGTGCCAGCGCCGCAAGGCGGAGGATTAGCCTATTGAGCCGCAGTGCCGGTCTTTTTTTTTTTTTTTTTTTTTTTAATTTTAATTTTTTGACAGGCAGAGTGGACAGAGAGAGAGACAGAGACAGAGAGAAAGGTCTTCCTTTTACCGTTGGTTCACCCTCCAATGGCCGCTGCTGCCAGCGCGCTGTGGCCGGCGCACTGCGCTGACCCGAAGCCAGGTACCTCTCCTGGTTTCCCATGCGGGTGCAGGGCCCAAGGACTTGGGCCATCCTCCACTGCACTCCTGGGCCACAGCAGAGAGCTGGCCTGGAAGAGGGGCACCCGGGACAGAATCCGGCGCCCCAACCAGGACTAGAACCCGGTGTGCTGGCGCCGCAGGTGGAGGATTAGCCTATTGAGCTGTGGCGCCGGCCTCCTCTGTATCTCTGACTATCAAATAAATAAATAAGAAAGAGTGAGAGAGAGGGAGAGAGGGAGAGAGGGAGGGAGGGAGGGAGGAAGAAAGAAGTGAAGTGAAGTGAAGTGAAGTGAAGTGAAGTGGAGTGGAGTGGAGAGGAGAGGAGAGGAGAGGAGAAGAGAGAAGAGGAGAGGACGAGATGAGACGAGACGAGTCTACTTAGAATGCCTTCATCTCTTATTGGAGTGCCTGGGTTTGAGCCCAATTCTGCTGCTGATTCCATCAATTCTGCTAATGCGGACCCTGGGACACAGAAGGTGATGGCTAAAGTACTTGTATCTCTGGATTCAATTCCCAGATTCCCAGAGACATAGATTGAATTCCCAGATCCTGGCTTTGGCTTGGCTCTGTCTTGGCTATTGGACATACTTGGGGAATGAACCAATGGATGAGATATTGCTCTCTCTCTCTTACATCTAAATAAATGAAAACTTTATTAAATTTATTTTATTAAACTGGGGAAAGTATAAACCTAAAAAATAACAACAACTCCCAATCTTCACTGCACATTAGAATCTCTTGCATCAGCATTTAAAAACCACCATCACTGGGTCCCACCCCATACCCACTAAATTAGAATCTCTGGGAGGTTGGGCCAACACAGACATGTTTTGGAAAAATTCCCAGCGGATTTAATGTGCGGCTAGGTGGAGAATCTCTGCTTCACTGAAGGATCAGCCTTGGAAATGGGAGGATGGAGGCCTTTGGCAGAGGTCCCCACGATACCTGCACGGGAATCACTGGGGAAATTTCTAAATGCAGTGACGCTGCGTCCCACCCCACAGGCTGCAAGTTACTTGGTCTGGTGTTGGCATCTGGAAACTTCCTGAGATGACTGTGATGTACAGAGAAGTCTGGGAACCCCTGCACTAGAATATTCCCTGATAACAGGTGATAGTTGATTGACAAAGGAGTAATAGTTGCCTGCTCACTCACTCTCAGCTCCTCTTTTTGCCAGAGATCAACAACAGAACAAGCCTCTGTAACTCTGACCAGAATGTTGG
The DNA here is from genome assembly GCF_033115175.1 of Lepus europaeus. Taxonomy (NCBI): domain Eukaryota; kingdom Metazoa; phylum Chordata; class Mammalia; order Lagomorpha; family Leporidae; genus Lepus; species Lepus europaeus. Next base: position 28,259,250 of record NC_084831.1, read on the forward strand.
GTTTGGTTCTGCAAAGCTGAGATGGAGGTAAATGGGCCTTGGTTGGTTTAAGCAATAGTGAAGGTAAGTGCCCCTCTCCACAAGTGGCCTTTAAACTTGGAGGGTCAGACTTGGTGCTGGTCCCAGTCTATCCTGAGTTCCCTTCCCACTGTCCTTCCTGCCAGAGAGACTTATACATGACACAGAACTCCAACAGCTTCTCTCTGTTAGTCATGACTTCAACTTAGAAGCCAAAGTCAGAACAGCTCATTTATTGGCTGATGACATGGAAAAGTCCAGAAGTGCTGCTAATTTCAGTCATGGCTGAATCCAAGGGCTCAACTGGGATAGTCAGGATTATGTCCTTCTCAGCTCATGGCTCTGCTCTCAACTATGCCGGCTTCATTCCTTAGGAAGACTCACACCAGACAGCGACCATTAACAAGTCCACCTTAATGCTTTTCCTGTGTAGCAAGAGGGCCCTTTCTTCAATGTTCCAGCCAAGGTCTCAGGGTGATGATGCTCATTTCTTCAACAAGCCTGGTTGGGCCACCTGCCAATCACTGTGGCCAAGGGAATGCAATGTGCTGTCTGCCAGAGTCACCTGCTCACCTGCCTGGGTTCAATACTTGACTAAGGTTCCTGGCTCCAATTACTTGCCAGTGCAGACCCTTGGAAGGCAGTGCTGATGGCTCAAGTAGTTGGTTTCCTGCTACTCATATGGGAGACCTGGATTAAGTTCCCAGTTCCTAGCTTTGTCCCCCCCAGGTCAGGGGGTTTCAGGCATTTGGGAAATGCACTAGCAGATGGGAGCTCTCAAATGAATAAATAAAATTTTAAATAGTAAAATATAAAAATAACCCTAGCTTCTGAAAACAGGAGGTAAGTGGAATTGGCCCATAGACTGTAGTTTGCCTACTTGTGTTCTATATTATCATAGCAAATATCACACTCTTCTTTTATTGCACTCATCACAGTAGTAATTAATTATGCATGTGCTAGACTTTTTTGTGGCTTGATAATAGCTTGTTGTCTTTATCAGAGAAATCTTCATACAAAAATATGAAAACCGCCGGCGCCGTGGCTCAACAGGCTAATCCTCCGCCTTGCGGCGCCGGCACACCGGGTTCTAGTCCCGGTCGGGGCACCGATCCTGTCCCGGTTGCCCCTCTTCCAGGCCAGCTCTCTGCTGTGGCCAGGGAGTGCAGTGGAGGATGGCCCAAGTGTTTGGGCTCTGCACCCCATGGGAGACCAGGATAAGCACCTGGCTCCTGCCATCGGAACAGCGCGGTGCGCCGGCCGCAGCGCGCTACCGCGGCGGCCATTAGAGGGTGAACCAACGGCAAAGGAAGACCTTTCTCTCTGTCTCTCTCTCTCTCACTGTCCACTCTGCCTGTCAAAAAAAAAAAAAAAAAAAAGAAAGAAAACCATAGTTGCCTGTTATCCTTGCAGAAAGGCCATGAAACATCTGTATTATTCCAGTGTTGAGCTGGAACATATGATCTGCCAGCACTGTGACATCTTTTTTTTTTTAAAAAAGTATTTATTTATTTGAAAGAATTACAGAGAGTGAGCAAGAAATCTTCCATTTGCTGGTTCACTGCCCAAGTGGTCACAACAGCCAGGGCTGAGCCAGGCCAAATCTGGGAGCCAGGAGTTTCATCTGGTCTCCTAAGTGGGTGGCAGGATCCCAAGCACTTGGGTCATCTTCTACTGTTTTTCTCAGGGAATTAGCAGGAAGTTGGATCAGAAATGGAGCAACTAGAACTCTAACTGGTGCCCATATGAGATGCTGGCATTGCTTTAACCCTCTATGACACAACTGCAGCCTCTCTTTTTAAAAATTTACTTAATTAATTTGTTTGAAATAGGAATAGAGCAAGGGGGAGAGATGGAGAAAGACTGATCTTCCATCTTCTGATTTACTACCCAAATGGCCACAACAGCCAGGTCTGGACTGGGCCTGGTCCAAGCCAAAGCCAGGAGCCAGAAATTCCATCCTGGTCTCCCACATGGGTGGCAGGGGCCTAAGTACTTGGGCTGTCATTTGCTGCCTTTTCAGGCACATTAGCAGGAAGCTGGATGGGAGGAAGAGGAGCCAGGACTCAAACTGGCACTCCAATATGATATGTAGCAATGCAAGTAGTAGTGTAACCCATTGTACCACAACCCTGTGGTACAGATTTCTTCATGTTCTCTCCCCAGCTGGAAGTTAAATTCTGTGAAAGAAGGAATCACATTAAAGTAAAAAAAAAAATTATCTTAAGATGGTGGAACAGGGAGGGAGCCTACTGTTCTATAGTCTAGGGGAAGATAGTTTTAAAAAAAAGTGGAGAGAGTCCACTCTCAGGGAAGAGTTAAGGAGAAAATGGCAGAGGAAATGCCACACAAAGAGAGAAACTGTGGACCTACATGGAGGGTGTGGACGTGAACAACTCAGGACCCCAGCAGCCAAGAGGCTCAGCACCACCTTTGGAGAGGGAAGTGAGACTAGACTGAAGCAACCCGAGCCACAGGCGATAAAGCTGTGGGAAGAGTCTGGTATGAGTACGGCTTGGAGCCCTGTGGGGGACGACAGTGTACCTGCCAACCTAGAGGGAAAAGAAGGAGGCACGTTTCTCTCACCCTGACCACCTGGCACCGGTGACCTGTAAGTAGCCAAGAGAGGGTGGGTGCCATTTTGGACATATGTAACAGCTGTGCCAGCTCTTATCCGTGTGCTCAGCCAGCAACCAGCCAAGCAGAGATGCCTGAGTCTGCCTGGGAGAACTGACAGGGGGCTCGGCGCTCATGACTGTGGGACCCTTGTATGCTGGGACTGTGAAAACACTGTGGCTGCGTGGGAGGGTGCAGGGTGTGGCTGGGTCTTCAGGTAGTCATTGTAGGCAGCTCCACACACCTGGGGCTCCCTGATTCCCCGGTGAGGGTCTTTGCCGTGGGACCTGTGCTCACACCAATGACTGCATGGATCCTTTGTGTGGTTCTTGTGGCAGTGCAAAGGAATATTACCCCACTGGGGCTAACAACCAGGCATTGGTCTCCTTGGAGGAGAGGAGGTGAGTGTGAGACTATGCCAACAGAGCAGATTAATCCTCTCCTCTGATTGCATTAAAAAAAAAAAAAAAAAAGGAAAGAAAGAAAAGAAAAAAAATTTACTACACCCAATTTGGGTGTACTCCCCATACCCTGGAGCACTGAACAGAGTCCCTGGCCACACCTACTACAAGCCTCAGGGTATTCACTGAAAGAGCAGACACTCCACTAATCCACAGAGGCATAGTCTAAAGATAAAAGCCTAAATAAATAAATAAATATTTAAAAAAAAGATAAAAGCCATCACAGGAGAACAAAAACCAAAACAAAAAAACCCAACAAGTATCTCCACAAATGCCCCAAAATAAATGCAGCAGCTCAAGAAACAAGAATAAGGAAGACAACATGAGGACTCCAAAGGAACACAACAACACTTCAGTACTAGAATGTGAAAATAGAGAGATTAAAGAAATGCCAGAAACTGAATTTAAAAAATTGATCTTAGGATTACTTAGAAGTAATCAGAGGGGACCAGTACGGTGGGTAAAGCTGCTGCCTGCAGTGCCGGCATCCCATATGGGCACCTGTTCAAGTCCCAGCTGCTCCACTTCCAATCCGGCTCTCTGCTATGGCCTGGGAAAGCAGTGGAAGCCAGCCCAAGTCCTTGGGCCCCTGCACCTGCATGGGAAACCTGGAAGCTCCTGGCTCCTGGCTTTGGAGCTCTGGCCTTTGTAGCCAACTGGGAAGTGAACCAGTGTATGGAAGACTTCTCTCTCTGTGTAACTCTAACTTTCAAATAAATAAATAAATCTTTAAAAAAAAGTAATCAGAAGTAAATCCACAAATTTAAGAAATCCATACAAGACATGAATGAACATTTTTTCCCATAAAACTGAGATTTCAAAGAAAAATCAAAATGAAATATTGCAAATGAAGAATTCAACAGATCATGGCCGGCGCCGTGGCTTAACAGGCTAATCCTCCACCTTGAGGCGCTGGCACACCGGGTTCTAGTCCCAGTTGGGGTGCCAGACTCTATCCCGGTTGCCCCACTTCCAGGCCAGCTCTCTGCTATGGCCCGGGAAGGCAGTGGAGGATGACCCAAGTCCTTGGGCCCTGCACCCGCAAGGGAGACCAGGAGAAGCACCTGGCTCCTGGCTTCGGATCAGCGAGATGCGCCGGCCGCAGCGGCCATTGGAGGGTGAACCAACGGCAAAAAGGAAGACCTTCCTCTCTGTCTCTCTCTCTCATTATCCACTCTGCCTGTCAAAAAAAAAAAAAAAAAAAAAGAATTCAATAGATCAAATAAAAAATATGGTGGAAAGCCTTAACAACAGACTTGGTGAGGCAGAAGGAAGAATATCTGAGTTAGAAGACATATCTCTGGAAATTTTACCAGTGGGTATATCATACAAAAAAAAAAAAAAAAAAAGGAAAGAAAAAAGAAATTAGAAAACTAAAAAGCAGTGTTGGAGATTTATGGGATACTATCAAATGACTCAACATATGGGTCTTAAGAGTTCCTGAAGGCATGGAAAAAGAGAATGGATTAGAAGGCCTTTTTAGTGAAATAATTACAGAAAACTTCCCTAATTTGGAGAAAAAAAGGGATGTCCAAGTACAGGAAGCACATAGAACTCATAATAGACAAGACCAGAAAAGATCTTCCCCATAACACATTGTAGTCAAACTCTCCACAGTAAAACATAAAGATACTTTTGTTTTGTTTTGTTTTTGACAGGCAGAGTGGATAGTGAGAGAGAGAGATAGTGTTTTGTTTTTGACAGGCAGAGTGGAAGGTGAGAGGAGGGTGCCGTTGGTTCACCCTCCAATGGCTGCTGCGGCCAGCGCATCGCGCTGATCCGAAGCCAGGAGCCAGGTGCTTCTCCTGGTCTCCCATGCGGGTGCAGGACCCAAGGACTTGGGCCATCCTCCACTGCCTTCCCGGGCCATAGCAGAGAGCTGGCCTGGAAGAGGGGCAACCGGGATAGAATTCAGCACCCCAACCGGGACTAGAACCCGGTGTGCCAGCGCCGCAAGGCGGAGGATTAGCCTGTTAAGCCACGGCGCTGGCCAGCATAAAGATTCTAAAATGTGCATGAGAGAAATTCCAGATTACTTTCAAAGGATCTCCAATAAGATTCACAGCTGACTTCTCATCAGAAACCCTATAAGCTAGGAGAAAATGGTGAGATATAATCCAAGTCTTAAGAGAAAAAAACTGTCAACCCAGACTACTGTACCATGCAAAGTGCTCATTTATGGATGAAGGTGAAATAAAGACCTTCCATAACAAAATAGAATTTGAAAGAATTTGTCACCACTTGTGCAGCCTTACAAAAGATGCTTAAGGATGTGCTACACATAGAAACACGGTCATCACTATGAAAGAAGAGGGAGGCAGAAAATCTCCCACTAAAAGTACAAAAGAAATCCAAAGTAAACAATAGGAACATTTATAGAAAAATGGCAGGGAAATTGAACTTATTCTGGGTTTTCTTCTGTAGTTCCTTAGATTTCAGAATATCCTGTTACTGGGAATCTAGTCACATATTAAGGCAGTCTTTTTAAAAAGAATGCATTGATTATACTGGACCATCTTTTTTTTTTTTTTTTTCCTTCTCTTATTACATACCATTTGTGTGATTACAGTGTTAAGTTTTAGTTCTTATGTCTGAGCAGAAGAGTGTACCAGTGGGGCTAGGGCTGTGGTACAGTGGGTTAAAGCCCTGGCCTGAAGCGCCCACATCCTTTGTGGGCACCGGTTCTAGTCCTAGCTGCTCCTTTTCTGATGCAGCTCTCTGCTATGGCCTGGGAAAGCAGTAGAGGATGGCCCAGGTTCTTGGGCCCCTGCACCCATGTGGGAGACCTGGAAGAAGCTCCTGGCACCTGGCTTTGGATTGGCGCAGCTCTGGCCATTGCAGCCATCTGGGGAGTGAACCAGATGATGGAAGACCTCTCTGTTTCTACCACCTTCCATAACTCTTTCAAATAAGTAAAATAAATCTTTTTTTTTTTTTTAAAAAAGAGTGTATCAGTTATTTTAAATGAATTTTTCCCTTTCATTGAAGTTCAGTCTGTAAGTGCACCATAAGAGAAAATAATTGGGTCTGCATTACTTGAATACTTGAAAACTGAAATTGATAAGATACATTATGTAATAAATTAGATTTTCGCCAGCGCCGTGGCTCAATAGGCTAATCTTCCGCCTTGCGGCGCCGGCACACCGGGTTCTAGTCCCAGTCGGGGCACCAGATTCTGTCCCAGTTGCCCCTCTTCCAGGCCAGCTCTCTGCTGTGGCCCGGGAAGGCAGTGGAGGATGGCCCAATCCTTGGGCCCTGCACCCCGTGGGAGACCAGGAGAAGCACCTGGCTCCTGCCATCGGAACAGCGTGGTGCGCCAGCCACAGCGGCCATTGGAGGGTGAACCAATGGCAAAAGGAAGACCTTTCTCTCTGTCTCTCTCTCTGTCTCTCACTGTCCACTCTGCCTGTCAAAGATAAAAAAAAATAAAAACAAAAAAGATTTTTCTCCTAAACCTTGCTCTTATTTTCTGTGCTTCATGCATTTGTTCTTATTATTGTTGTAAAACAGCAGGGTGAAGTGTCATTATATCTGTGTTCATTACTAATTCCATCTTTTCTAGTTAGAAAAAAAGTCCCAAAAATACTCTTGTGTCATTTTTTGCTAATATTTTACCCACTAATGATATTTTAGATACTTTTAATCATTTTAATAAGGTGTCTATAAAAATTTAAAACATTACACATTGTATTTGAACTAGTTAGTGAAGAGTAAGCGAAAAAACTAGCTTATTGAGACTGTAGATATTTCATTAGTTAAATTTCAAAATTTTTAATAAAGAAACTTTCAGAGATAGGTTGAGACCCGACAGTATCCATTAAACTAGCTCCTGTGATGTGAAAAGGAACCCTGGAAGCAGTGGAGGACAAGTGAGGGCATTTACTTGCCATGGTTGTGGGTGTGGTCTGCTCATACTTAAATACAGGTAGCGACACACTGACATTTTTGTTGCCCAATAATCTAGAGTAGTGTCCTGCATTTATCTGTACTAAAATAACTACAAATTAATGGAATCTACAAAGAAGAAACTTTATGATTGTATTATATTTGGGAGCCTTTGTATAGCTAGGTAAAGTTTCCATGATACAAAGTATTTGGATTTTAAAATTTACTATTATAAAGGAGAAGACATGGCATTATTCCATGTGCTTAAATGATAGCTTGCTTATTGAGTTTCAGAAGAAAACAATATGAAATGATGAATTGTCTCTGCAATGGCTATAATGTTAAATCGGCAAGTTGTAGCATAAAGCTTAAACCTATTTCTCAAATGTGAACCATAGCAGTCTAATGCTGCTTTGCCTATACTGTAAGTGCTACAAATAGTCTCAGCACTGAGCACATATCGATACCTTTCAAATGAATGCAACCTTTGATGTAGGTGTTCTGCTAGGCCTCAGAAAGTATCTGTGCCTGCAAACTTGTTAATCTGTTTAGTAATGAAGATACTTCCTGTTCTTTTCTCGTTGTTTTATATTTTCATGTTTAAATTTGAATTTTCATATTTTTACTACTGTTAATTTAAGTACAATTTGTTCAATGGTTAAAATGCGGTTGTCAGTGAAGAAACATAAAAACAACCTAATTCATGTAACTGCTTAAGTAAAAACTACTTTTTGTTTTCTATGTTCATTTAGGTTTTTTTTTTTTTTTTTACGATTTATTTATTTATTTGAAAGGCAGAGTTACAGAGAGGCAGAGGCAGAGGCAGAGAGAGAGAGAGAGAGAGAGAGAGAGAGGTCTTCCATCGGCTGGTTCACTCCCCAAATTGCTGGAGCTGAGCTGATCCGAAGCCAGGGGCCAGGAGCTTCCTCTGGGTCTCCCACGTGGGTGCAGGAGCCCAAGTGTCTTCTGCTTTCCCAGGCCATAGTGGAGCGCTGGATTGGAAGTGGAGTAGCCGGGATTCGAACTGGGGCCATATGGGATGCCAGCACTGCAGGTGGTGGCCCCTCCATTCATATACTTCTAATGATCTGTATTTCTATTTAAATATAAGTGATGATGTTTAGGCTTTGTGTCTGTTTAATAAGACTCTCTACCATTGACTAAATGAAGGAATGTTGAAGAGATTTATATTCTGTAAATAAAAATTGGTTGATGGCTGGCGCAGCTCAATAGGCTAATCCTTCGCCTTGCGGCGCCGCCACACCGGGTTCTAGTCCCAGTTGAGGCGCCGGATTCTGTCCCCATTGCCCCTCTTCCAGTCCAGCTCTCTGCTGTGGCCTGGGAGTGCAGAGGAAGATGGCCCAAGTCCTTGGGCCCTGCACCCGCATGGGAGACCAGGAGAAACACCTGGCTCCTGGCTTCGGATCAGTGCGGTGCGCCGGCCACAGCGGCCATTGGAGGGTGAACCAACGGCAAAAAGGAAGACCTTTCTCTCTGTCTCTCTCTCTCACTATCCACTCTGCCTGTCAAAAAAGAAAAAATTGGTTGAAACAGTAAAAAAAAAATTTAGTTATTCCATTTTCCATAAACTTTATTTATTGTCAATTTAATTTACTTGAAAGGCAGACAGTTTTCTCTTCCACTGGTCTGTTCCCCAAATGCCTCCAATAACTGGGTCTGGACCAGGCTGAAGCAAAGACCATGAACCCAATCCCAAATTTCCTATATGGGTGGCAGGGACCCAAGTACTTGAGCTATTGTTGCTGCTACCCCAGGGTGTTAGAGCACAGTACTGCACCCAGCACTGTGATGTGGGACATGAGCAACTCAGCTGGCATCTTAATCACTAAGCTAGTTTTACTTTTTTCCTGAGTATCTAGCATAGAGACTGGCACCATAGTAAGTGTTTAAAAAATTCAGTGGAGTAATGAATTTTTTTTCCATGAGAGGATCTCAAAGCCCAGTGGAGAGGGGCCCATGTTGTCATGAGTATGTTAAGCCACCATTTGGCATAGTTCAAATGTGGGCTGCTCTGCTTCTGATTAGCTTCCTGCTGATGTGAATGGGAAAGCAGTGTAAGATGGCCCAAGTATTGGAAGGAAGGAGTTCCTGGCTCCTAGTTTGGGTCTGACCCGTACCTGGCTGCTGTGGCCATTTGAGAAGTGATGGAAGATCTGTCTCTGCTCTCTCTCTGAAGTAAATAAATAGCCTAATGGAGAATGCAGACATACAACAATTAAATATACAATTAACTAGATAATACCATATTGGAGGGAAGAAGTCAGTTTCTGGCAAGTTCAGTTTGTGATACTTGTGGGGAATCAGAGTATGATGGCTCCCAAACATCTGGAATTTCCTAAGTGAATTGAGTCTAAGATGTAGATGAGGGAGTAAAATTCCTGAAAGAGATGTAAAAGTTAACTGAGTGCCATATAACTCAAGGAGAGAGTTTACTCAGAGAATCTGAATGAGAAGGAAGGGTAGAGACTGGAACCCTGCAGGGAAATTTCTGGGCCAGGGAAGGGGCAGAGGCTGGTGGAGAGGTAAGAAGATCCAGAGTAGAGTACTGCAGAAATCAACAGGAATGACCAAGTAGGTTTCAAAAAAAAAAAAAAAAATTCTTAAAGATTTATTTATTTGAAGGGCAGAGTGAAAGAGGGTGAGATAGATCTTCTATTTCCTCCTTCATTCCCTAAATGGCTGCAATAGCTAGGGCTGGGCCAAGCTGAAGCCATGAGCCTTGAATCCATCCCAGTCTTCCTGGTGGGTAGCAGGGTTATTAGCAGGGAGCTGGATCAGAAGCTAAGTACCTGGGATTCTAACCACTGTTAGAGAATGTGGGTGTCCCACGCAATGGTTTAACTTGCTGTGCCACAAGGCCTGCCCCCACCATGTAGTTTGTGTATCTATCTGGTTTACCACTGTGTTCTCAGCGTTTTGCACCAGGCATGATATACATTACAGCCTCCGCCCCCTGCACAACCTATGAATTGAAAATTAAAAAGAGGCTGGTGTTGTGATGCAGTGGAAGCAATGCCTGTGATGCCAATATTCTGTATTCGAATGCAGATTTGAGTCCCAGCTGCTCTGCTTCAGATCCAGCTTCCTGTTAATGTGCTAGGAAGGTAGCAGAGGGTAACCCACGTGGGCGATCCGAATGGAGTTACTAGCTCCCGGCGTGGGCCTGGGGAGAGATCTTCCATCCTCTGGTTTGGGGAGAGAATCAGATGGCAGATCTCTCCCCCCATCACTTTACCTTTCAAATAAATAAATCACAAACAAACAAACAACCGAAACAAACAACTAAATAGAACCCAGACATTTCAAGCAGCATGCACAGTATGCTACCCACCGGAAGTGCTCCGAGGAGAGGGCGAGCAGCACGGAAGGTCTACTGCTGAGGGGACTTGGTTGAGCATGAGGAGCTAGCTCGGGAAGAAGAGTTAGAATTTTTAAAATATTTATTGATTTGCACTTTGTCTACTGTGTCCTGGGGGATACAGAGATCCATAAAAACTCATCTTGGCTCTCAAACTCACAGTCTGAGGGGGAAGACAAACATAGGCCCTGATATTCTAAGTGTCAGGTGCAAATGGCTATGGAAGCCCAGACTGGTGGGGGTGGGGTGGGGTGGCTCGCGGGCTCAGAAGGCAGCACAGCAGAGGGGCCTCTGAGCCCCTCTTGTGTGAGTTCACTAGGGCAGGAGCTGCAGAGCCAGTCAGCCTGTGCAGAACCTCCATGCGCGTAAACAGCAGCTCAGCGGTCTGCTCACAACGCGGAGCCCAAGGCTACAAACTTCCGGTTCAATAGGCAAGTGGCACCCATCTTAAACGACCCTGGGTCACACTCAGAAAACCTCTTTCTGCGCCCTCATTGTAAATTACGGAAGCGGGGGAAGGTGAGGCTGGCGCAGGGCGTCGCTGCCCATCCGGGCTCCTCCGAAGGAGGTCACTCATCAATAATTAAAAAAAAAAAAACTAAACCCTCCATTTTGCTGGGCGTTCTCAACGTATCAGATGCTTTCGTGTGCCTTACTCTCGTGGGAGCCTCGCAACAACGCTGTCGGGTGGAAATGCTCATTCTCATTTTCTAGGGGAGGAAACGACTTCAAAGATTTGCTCAAGGCCACAAAGCGGGAGGCGGTAAAGCAGAGACTCAAATGTAGGGAACCCGACTCCCAGCTCACAGACTTTTCCACGACGCAGGCAGGCCGGCGAGTGGGTGGGGCCCAGACCCTCCCTCGAGGCTGGTTACAAAATGGTGGGGGTAGTGGCGTCAGCAACGCCCCCGCCCCTTCCGTCCACCTTCTTCTCTCTTCCTCAGGCCACCCAGGCGCGGGGGAGGGGACGGGACGGAGCAGCCCACGTGACGGACGACAGCTCTGCGCGTGACGCAAAGCGGCGGGCTCAACGCTCGCTTTTTCTTGTGGGAAGCGTAGTTCACGAGACCGTAAGATCAGCAGGGAGAAGCGGGACGAGGACTACATTTCCCAGGAGGCTGCGGGGCGACGCCGCTGCCGCCGGAGTCGGAGAGCGGGGACGCGGGGCGCGCTGTCGGGCGGGGGCGAGGTTCGGGCCGGTTGTGCCGTTGCGAGGCTGCAGCTGCGGTCGCTGCGGTGGGCCCAGGTGAGTGAGCACCTCTGATGGGAGTTAGGACGGCTCAGCCGGCTCTAGTCGTTTCGTCTTTTATCTTTTCTTCGCGGTGGCTGAGTCGGGGTCGCGGGAAAGGCCTATCGCGGAGCCGTTCGCCGGCGCTTCCACCCTGGCCTCTTCTGAGCGGGCCCCGCTCCCTGGGGCTCCTCCCCCTCCCCGCCCTTCAGGGCTTCCCCCCGCTCCCGGCCTGGTTTCCGAGGCCTTGTCTCCCGAGCAGCCCTTAGGCTTCTTTCTTTTCTTTGGAGTCGCTGGGGGAGGCCTCCATTGCCGCGGCCTCTCCCTTTGGTCGCACAAACCCCATTATTTGGGTTTTCGTTTTCCCGGAACTCTGGAGTCCTCCCCCCCCCCCCCCCCCCAATCTCCCTTGGCCTGGTTCTGTCTTCTCCTGGAGCGCATGTGGCTGGCACTCAGTTACTGTTAATACTGCTTCCGTTCTCTTCTGCCTTGTGGCCAAAAGAAGCATAATCCAAATTTGTCTCCGACGGGAATAATCGTGTTCCTACCTTTTTTTTTTTTTTTTTTTTGGCTGGAGGTGAGGCCGATTTGCATTCCAGTGGTAATTGGCGTGTGTTGTGCTACTAACGGAAGCAATTTCCTTTGCTTCTCTTAGCACCTCAGCCACTTTTATCAGCTATTTCCATTGCCCTCCTGAATCTTAGGGGCGTTGCGCGGCAGCGGAGGCTGGTGAGCAATAACCCCGGTGCCCAGAAGTTGGAAGCCGTCCGCGAGAGTAGTGTTTACCGGGAGGTGGTTAATTGGATTGAAGGGAAAGCCTGAGATGGGAGGGCCTGGCAGGAGAGCGCCGCTGAAGCTTCCAGTGGTTGCACAGCGGAAAGGCCTCTGGAGCCCGTTTACCTGAGTTCGAATCTTGGCTCTGCCAGCTTTCGATTTTTAGGTCGAGAGTCCGTTTCTAGGAGCCTCCGCTTTCTTAGTAGCAGTGAGTAACATTGCCTACTTCTTACAGTTATTATGAGGATCGAATGAAATAATCTAAAGACGACTTAGCCACTGCTATTATCACCATTATTTTCGGGTTTCCAGATTGTGGGCCTGGAGTGGAAAGGCACTCCTTATACCGTCAATTTTTGTCCCTTTTGGATGGCCCTCCCCTTTTTTGTTTGTGGGAATACTGGGGGTTGTAGTCCCATCCTGTTTAGGCAGCCTAATGTGTGTTACTATGTAGAAGACTGTTAGCCAAAAAAATCAAGTAGCTGCTGTGAGCTACTTGGGGGAACAAATCGGGCTTAGTTTGTTCTTTTCTGGTACATGCAGATAACAAGTTTATCTTGCAACCTTTTCGGCCTGGTAACATCGCTTAAAAGAGCTGCAGTGTAGTTTCAACAAGAAACTCTTCAGTTAAAAACCTTTCTGTGTAATACATAATTCCATCTCCTTGTTTTTCAAACCTTTTAGCACCGGTGAAAGGTCTCCAGTTGTTGAGATAGATGTTTGTAGCTTGCAGACTTAAGTGTAGCCAGTTTTAGCAGTGGTGCTGGTACTAGCAGCAGCAGCAGTTGCCGGGTGTTAGTGTATCTCTTTGATGCCAAGTGTATGTGCTTTTCAGTTAGGGGTATCCAGTGAATTGTGGATTACTAAAAGGGTAAAGTGTTTTGCATTGAGCAATTGGAGGGTGGAAATTTGGATTATGTCCATGGTTAGCACAGAGATAGGATGAGATGAGGCTGGCTGGGAGAGTGCAGACATGATTTATGTGTTTGTTTTAAAATAAATAGTCCTAATCATTGAGAATCTTAGGGTGTTTCTTTTAGTTATAGTGATAATCTGAATTGAAGTGTGGTTAATGCTGTTCTCAGTTAATAGGTTTTAGTGGATTGCTTCTTGCACACTTTTTTTCCCCCCAAGTTCTCTTTTTTAGAAAAATTAATTATTTATTTAGAAGGCAGAGTTACAAAGAGGCAGAGGGAGAGATCATCTTCCATCTGCTGGTTCACTCCCCAGATAGCCGCAATGGCAGGAGTTGTGCTGGCTTCAGGCCAGGAGCTTGTTCTGGGTCTCCCATACCGGTGCAGGGGCCCAAGGATTTGGGCAGAGAGCTGGTTTTCGTATTGGATACCTGCTGTGCCACAACGCTAGCCTCCACCCGCTTTCATTCTGTAAACATTTGAGATCAATTCATTGTTTGATTCTGGTCCATTGGTTCAACAGACAGTGTATGAGAGTACCATTTACCAGCCTCTGAGAGTACAGTGAGGTGTGAGACAGATGGGATCCAGTCTTTTGGAAATTTTAAAAGATAGTTGGAGAAGACAGAAAAGATAAGCAGGTAAATCACAAACTGAGTGACGTGACTTGGGGTTTCAAGAGGGGACTCTAGAGGCTGGCCCTGTAATGTAGCAGGTTAAGCTCTGCCTGCAGTTTGGGAGCTCCACTTCTAATCCAGCTGCCTGCTGAAGTGCCTGGGCAAGCAGCAGAAGATGGCCCAAGTCCTTGGACCTTTGCACCTATGTGGGAGACTCCGATGGAGCTCCTGGCTCCTCGCTTTAGCCTGGCTCAGCCCAGGTCATTGCTGCTATTTGGGGAGTGAACCAGCGTCTCGAAGATATCTCTGTAACTCTGATTTTCAAATAAATAAATCTTTTTTCTTTTTTTAAAGAGGGGACTCTAATAGTCATTGTAAAGGGGGAGATCTAAGGGTGGTCAGAGAAGTTTTTCTGAGAGAGTAAGGAACCAATTTGGTAGGGCATCAAGGATAAAGCATCCAGGTGGAAGAAAGAGCAAGTGCTAGAACTGAAGAGGGGGAGGAGTAAGTGTGGGTTGGAACAGGAAGGATGCCTAGTACGGCCGTGAGGAGAGTGGTTGAAGAGTTGAGAGGCAAGGTAGAAGAGGAAATCCATTGACCCACCATGACGAGAGAGACACGTATTTACTACTGAGACGACTCAGTAGTACAGATAAGGGATGGGGAAGGAAGGGTTTTGTGACTTGTGTTGAGATAATTTATATTAAAATCAATCTTGCAGAGGTATGGAAAAATGAACCCTGGGGGATGACAGTTACAAGGCTATTGTTCTAGCCCAGGCTGGAGATGGTAGTTGCCTGGCATGTAGTGGTGGAATAGTGTTGCCGTGGAATGAGGCAGAGGATTTGAAGATTGAATAGACTTAATAGTCTGTAGCGCAAGATGTTCTTTTTCTGTGATTGCAGACCCCAGGGGGCCTGTGAACTATGTCAGATTTTTGCGAGAGTGTAGATTTAAAAAAAAAAATCTTTTCCTTCTACTGTATTCATGAATCTCAGTTTTAAAAACTGTTGCTTTGGGGGCCAGCACTCTGGTGCAGCGAGTTAAGCTGTCACCTGCAGTACTAGCATCTAATACAGGCACCCATTTAAGACCTGGCTGTTCACCGCACTCGAGTTAGTGAGTCTGGGGCTCACTGACTTTCAGCTTCCTGGTCCGGTGTTGTGGTGCAGTGGGTTGAGCTGTCACCTGCAAGTGCAGGCATCTTGTAGGTGCATGGTTTGAGTCCCTGCTACTCCACTTCTAATCCAGCTCCCTGATAATGCACCTGGGAAAGCAGCAGAGAATGTCCCAAGTACTAGGCCCCTGCCACTCACATGGGAGATCTGAACAAAACTTATGGCTCCTGGCTTTGGCCTGGCCTAGCCCTGGCCATTGTGGCCATTTGGAGAGTGAACTAGCAGATGGAAGTCTTCTCTCTCTCTTTCTTTGTAACTCTGTTTTTAGATAAAATAAAATCTTAAAGTTGCAACTTTATTTTAAAAAAATATTTATTTATTTGTTTCACTCCCCAAATGGCCACAATGGCTAGGTCTCGACCAGGCCAAAGTCAGGAGCTTCTTGCTGGTCTCCCATGTGGGTGCAGGGGCCCAAGTATGTGGGCCATCCTCTGCTGCTTTCCCAGATAAATTAGCAGATAGCTGGATTGGAAGTGGAGCAGCCAGGATTTGAGCTGGTACCCATATGGGATGTTGGCTTTGCTGGTGGCGACTTAACCCACTATACCACAATGCTGGTCTCCAAAAACAGCAACTTAAAAAAAAAAAAAAAAAGCCCCTCCTTTGGACTCCAAAATGTGTGTTCATAACCCATAAAAATGTAATTGTCTGAGGCTGACTAGCAAGCACAGTGAGAGAAACAGGTGCTTTTTCTTTCTCTCGCTCTCTCTCTTTTTTTTTTTTTTGGACAGGCAGAGTGGACAGTGAGAGAGAGACAGACAGAAAGGTCTTCCTTTGCCGTTGGTTCACCCTCCAATGGCCGCCGCGGTTGGTGCGCTGCGACCAGTGCACCGCGCTGATCCGATGGCAGGAGCCAGGTGCTTCTCCTGGTCTCCCATGGGGTGCAGGGCCCAAGAACTTGGGCCATCCTCCACTGCACTCCCTGGCCACAGCAGAGAGCTGGCCTGGAAGAGGGGCAACCGGGACAGAATCTGGTGCCCCGACTGGGACTAGAACCCGGTGTGCCAGTGCCTCAAGGCGGAGGATTAGCCTAGTGAGCCGCGGCGCCTGCCTCTTTTTTTTTTTTTTAAGATTATTTATTTATTTGAGAGGTAGAATTACAGAGGGAAAGACAGAGAAAGGTCTTCCATGTCTTTCATCTGCTAGTTCACTCCTCAAATGGCCGCAGTGACCGGAGCTGGGCTGATCCGAAGCCAGGAGCTTCTTCAGGTCTCCCACGTGGGTGCAGAAGCCCAAGCCCTTGGGCCGTCTTCTGCTACTTTCCCAGGCCATAGGCAGAAAGCTGGAGAGGAAGAGGAGCAGCTGGGACCTGAATGGGTGCCTGTATGGGATGCCAGCGCCACAGGTGGAGGCTTAACCTACTAAGCCATAGTGCCGGCCCCTGGTACTTTTTCTTAAAGATTGACTTTCTTGGTCTTCTTTCAAAAGAATTGTTTTTTTGGTATGGGGTAGGAGATACAACAAATTTAAATGCTGTGCTAGAGAGAAATTGTCTTTTAATTTTTGTTTAGAAGATAGGTACTGATGATGTTCATTATAAGGAAGTTGAAATTTATTTGAAAGATTTATTTATTTGAAAGCATTAAAGAGAGATCTTCCATCTATTGGTTCATTCCCCACATGACCGCAGGGCAAAGCTAGGAGTCTGGAAGTCTGTCCAGGTCTCCCACATCGGTGGCAGGATCCCAAGGATTTGGACCATCACCCATTGCTTGCTTTCTTTTTTCTTTTTTTTTGACAGGCAGAGTGGACAGTGAGAGAGAGACAGAGAAAGGTCTTCCTTTATCATTGGCCAGTGGCCGCTGCGGCTGGCGCACCGCGCTGATCGGAAGCCAGGAGCCAGATGCTTCTCCTGGTCTTCCCTTGCTGTTGCAGGGCCCAAGGACTTGGGCCATCCTCCACTGCACTCCCAGGCCACAGCAGAGAGCTGGCCTGGAAGAGGCGCAACCGGGACAGAATCCGGCGCCCTGACCGGGACTAGAACCTGGTGTGCTGGCGTCGCAAGGCAGAGGATTAGCCTGTTGAGCCATGGTGCTGGCCCCATTGCTTTCTTAAGTGCATTGAATGGGAGCTGGATTGGGAGAGGAGCAGCTGGGACTCAAACTGTGCTCCTATGGGATGTCTGCATTGTAGGTGACACTTAACTCACTGCACCACAACACCAGCCCAGGAAGCTGAAATCATTGAGCTCAGTTTCATAAAAATTTTTTTCCTAGTATTTTCTTCCATTAGATTTTATGTGCAGCTCTTATTTTATGTTTATTTTTGTTTAAAGATTTATTTATGTGAAAGGCAGATATACAGAAAGAGACAGACCTTCCATTCACTGGTTCACTCACTGCATGGCTATAATGGCTAGGGCTGGGCCAGGTGGCAGCCAAGAGCCAGGAACTGCATCTGGGTCTCCCATGTGGGTGCAGGGCCCCAAGCACTTGGGTCATCTTCTACTGCTTTCCCAGGCTTATAATCAAGAAGCTGGATTGGAAGTGGAGCAGCTGGGACTCGAATCCTTGCTCCCATGGGCTGGTGGTATTTTAGGCAGTAGCTTAACCTGTGCCACAATGCTGGCCCTGCAGTTCCTATTTTAATGGCAAAAAAGGAGCATGTTATGTTAAAAAAGCAAGGTGATGGGCCGGCGCCGTGGCTTAACAGGCTAATCCTCCGCCTTGCGGCGCCGGCACACCGGGTTCTAGTCCCGGTTGGGGCGCCGTATTCTGTCCCGGTTGCCCCTCTTCCAGGCCAGCTCTCTGCTATGGCCCGGGAAGGCAGTGGAGGATGGCCCAAGTGCTTGGGCCCTGCACCCACATGGGAGACCAGGAGAAGCACCTGGCTCCTGGCGATGCGCTGGCCGCAGCGGCCATTGGAGGGTGAACCAACGGCAAAAGGAAGACCTTTCTCTCTGTCTCTCTCACTATCCACTCTGCCTGTCAAAATAAATAAATAAATAAAAATTAAAAAAAAAAAAAGCAAGGTGATTTTCTTCTTGCTTTCTTTTAGCAATTAGAAGTTTCAGATGTTCAGTCATTTCTTTTTCAGTGTATTTTCAGAGGATAATGCTTGTGCTTTCTGTTGCAAATTTAGACTGGATACTTTAGATGTATTTGACAGAGTGATGGGGGTGGGGTGTGAGAGGAAAAGACATCTTCCATTCCCTGGTTCATGCCCCAAATGGCTGCAACAACCAGGATTAGTCCAGGCTGCAGCCTGGAGCCAGGAACTCCATTCCGGGTCTCCCGTGTGAGTGGCAGAGTGTCATCCTGTTGCCTTCCCAGGCACATTAGCAGGGATCTGGGCTAGAAGTGGAGTAGCCATACTTGAAACAGTGCTCTGATCTGGGATGCTGGTGTTACAAGTGGTGCCCCAGCTCACTGTGCCATAATGCTGGCCCCGAAGTTAAGAGTTCTACACTGAAAGATGCATATATTTTTCCTTTTTATGCAGAAGTTGAAAACTGAAGGCTCATGGGCTAGATCCAATTGCAGATATGTTTTATTTGGTGCATAGTGTTGTACATTTGAATTGGTTGTCGATATTTAAAATAGGGAGATTTCATATAAAAATTTGGACTTGGACTGCTCTTGAAAAATCCAGTTTGGCAGCTATCGATCTGTATTTCTGCTTTGCAGTGGCTGCCTGTTGTCATTGGGGCATATCCTTTCCAGTTTGTCACAGACTCCACCGCAGCTCCTTGTGTATCCCTGACAAGGAGCAGTGTCTGTTGGTGCTTATTATTTTATTTCTATGTTTTACTTGTTTGTAGGCATTTTAGTTTACTGTCCCTGTCTGGATATGTGATGCAGGTCTCTGATGCCCTTATTCAAAATCATTTTACTGTCTTAGCATTTTGTCACCTTATCTGAATCTCTTGTAATTTTCTTTTCCTTTGTTTCTTTAAAAAAGGCATTTAGGTAACTCTGGAAGAAGGAGGTGAAGCCAGGAGCCGGGGGGAAAGGGGGGAACATTGAATTGTTTCCAAGCTGGAGAAAATCAAGGATTTTTAGAAAGCCTGAAGGCATTGATCTGACCCCTGCCTGTGCCTTTTTTAGCTGGCCTGTGTGCAGTGTCCTCATTTTTGTTCTGCCTGGTTTGCTCTGTAGCATCTGGAATGCTGTAACTGCATAACTTGGCCTCTGACAGAAGGTAGAAGGCCAAGCAGAGAAGTTGCTGAATTTGTAATTAACAAGACTTTGGTTCTTGTCCTGAGATTTAAGAACCAGTTATCTTTAAAAATAATATACGTCTATGAGGTCCATAGCTTTGCTTTCAGAAATCCTGTGTGATGTTTGTGAGTGGTAAATAACTCAATCTTCTCTAAAAAGGGCAAGATAAATAAAAGATCGATAGAGAAATCTGTAGAGGTGAGACTGTTTAAAGTTACTCAGCAAGTTTCTTCTGTCCTTCCTTCCTTCCTTCCTTCCTTCCTTCCTTCCTTCCTTCCTTCCTTCTTTTCTTTCTTTCTCTCTCTCTCTCTCTTTTTTTTTTTAAGATTTGTTTATTTGGAAAACAAATACAGGAGGGGAGAGATTTTCCACCTGCTAGTTCACTCCCCAAATGCCTGCAACGGCTGAAGCCAGGAGCCTGGCACTCCATCTCAGTCTCCCACATGGGTAGCAGGGGCCTAAGCAATCGGGCCATTTTCTGCTCTTTTCTCAGGTACATTAGTAGGGAGCTGAATCAGAAATGGAGCAGCCAGGACAGAAACAGCTGGCTTATAGGGGATGCTGGCATTGCAGGCAGTGGGGCAGTGGCTTAACTCGGCCCCTATTCTTCACTTTAAAAACAACTGGGTAAGAACTAGAATTTGGATTCATGCGAGGACTAGTATTGATGTTACTTGATTTCTCTTTTTCTGGGAAATATGACATTAACAACTTAATAAATGCCAGTAAGTACCAGACATTTATTGGAATGAAAATGTGGGCAGGTGTTGTGGCTCAAGTGGGTTAAGCCTGGGACTCCTGAGGCCGATTCTAGTCCCAGCTGCATCACTTAAGGATCCAGCTTCTTCAGATGATGGCTCAAGTACTTGCTTTCCTGCCATCCATGGGAGAGACCTGGAGGGAGTTCTAGGCTTCTGGTTTCAGCCTGGCCCAGTTTTAGCTGTCGTGGGCATTTGGGGAGTGAACTGGCAGTTGGAAGCCTGATTGACCAATCCAACTCTCTCTCTGTTAGTTTGCCTTTCAAATTCAATTTATCTTAAAAATGTGATATACAGACTGTTGGTTGAGATACCTTTAGAATTTAATTTCTATTTAGATGAGTTATTTAAAAAAAATAATTCCATCAGGGCCAGTGCTGTAGCATAGTGGGTAAAGCTGCTGCCTAGTGCCGGCATCCATATAGGCTCCAGTTCGAGTCCAAACTGTTCCACTTCTGATCCAGCTCTTTGCAATGGCCTAGGAAAACAGTATAAGATGGCCCAAGTCCTTGGGCCCCTGAACCCATGTGGGAGATGTGGAAGAGCTCCTGACTCCTGGCTTAAGATCTGCACAGTTCTGGCCAGTGTGACCATCTGGGGAGTGAACCAGCCAATGGAAGACCTCTCTCTTTGTCTCTGCCTCTGCCTCTCTGTAATTCTGCCTTTCAAATAAATAAATTTTAAAAATCTGTAAAAAGATCTCAAATTTTTTCATCTATTTGAAGGGAAGAGAGATACTGAGATTGAGATTGAGAGATCCGATTTCTGGTCTCTGGTTTACTCCCCAAATGCCTGCAACAGCAAGGGCTGGGCCAATCTGGAACTCCATCTGGGTCTTCCACTGGGGTGGCAGGAGGCCCGAACACGAGCTGTCATCTTTCTATCTTCCAGGATGCGTTACCAGGGAGCTGGATGTTACCAGGGAGCTGGACGGGAAGCTGAATAGCCAGGTCTCTACCAGCGCTTCAGTGTAGGATGAGGATGTAAAGGCGATAGCCCTACCCACTGAGGGACAAAGCCTGCTGTGTCCCTCCCCCTCTGCCCTGCTCCCAATTGGTTATTTTTAAGAAGCAGACTAATATGTTGCTCAAATCCACTTGAAATGTTTCCGGGATACTGGATATTTATGGTGGGTGAGCTAAAGCTTAGTTGTTTAGTGTCTATTTTGAGGCTGTGGTAGGCAAATTTATTCCTCCCTGAGTTAGTATTATTACAGCTGTTATGATCTCACTGAATGTGGCTAGAAGGAACTTTTAGAAAATGTAGTCAGCAGCACTTTTAGAACATTTAGTTTAATAAGCTGGTCTTAAATTTCATCATTCTCTAAGGCCGGTATTTCCTTCATACTGGGTGGTTAATCACTCTGCATCGAGTGTATTCCAGCAGGGATGAACGGTTTTTGTTTTGTTTTTTTCCTCCAGCATTTTGTTAGGAAAGATTTGAAGCATAATGAAAAGGAGAAAGAATTGTATAGTGAGCATCCATATGCCTATCAGAGATTCTGCATTTGCTAACATTTGCTGTATTTATTTTATCATATCTTTCCATGTATCGCCTTTATTTTTAAAAGTTGTGGTAAAATACATGTAACAAAGTCTTAACATTTTAACAATTTAAAAATATATAGTTCAGTGATACTAAGAATTTTAGGGGTTAGTATTTAGCCTAGTGGTTAACATACCCATGTCCCATATTGGAGTCCCTGGGTTTGAGCCCCAGCCTTGTTCCTGGCTCCAGTTCTCTGCTAATGCAGACACTGGGAGGCAGTGGGTGGTGGCTTAAGTAACTGAGTTCTTGCCACCCTGTGGGAGACCTGGATTGTGGTCCCTGTTCTCTGTTCTTGGCTTTATATCCAGCTCAGCCCCTGCTGTTGGCGGGCATTTGGGGCCCAGCTCCCTGCTAATGTGCCTGAGAAGGCAAAAAGTGGCACTTTGACAACCATGCGGGAGATCAGATGGAGTTCCACTCTCCTGACTTTGACCTAGCTTAGTCTTAGCCATTGTGTTGAAATCTACATGTCCTGAGTATATTAGTTTGATGCTCTTCTTCTGTCCTAAAGCATTGTGCATGCAAAACCAGCTTTTGTTATAATAGCTTGAATAATCTAGTTTCCTGTTAAAAATATTCATTTATTTATTTTAAGAATTTATTATTTATTTGAAAGGCAGAGTTACAGAGAGGCAGGGGCGGGGTGTGTCTTCCATCCGTCGGTTCACCCTCTAAACGGCCGTAATGGCTGGAGCTGGGCAAATTTGGGCCAAGAACCTGGAGCTGCTTCTGGGTCTCTTACATACGTGCAGGGGTCCAAGGACTTGGGCCATCTTCTAATTTCCTGCTTTCGCAAGCCATAGTAGAGAGCTGGGTCAGAAGTGGAGCAGCATGGACCCAAATTGGCGCCCAGATGGGATGCCAGTACTATAGGCTGTGGCTTTACCTGCTACTGGTCCTCAGTTTATTTTTATTGGCCACATTTCTTGCTAAAACTTTGCAGAGTATCCTGTAAAATTTTTCTTACTGAAAAGTCAGCACCTGATTTGGACCTGGTAGGTATTTATCTCTTTCTGTTGTGCAGATAATATTTGTGTACAGTTTTTTTGAAGCTGATATTAGAAGCTGGAATGTCTTTTAAGAATTTGGTGATATCTAAGCATGTTGCTGGGGTGGGGAATCTTAATGAACTGTGAAATAAACCTTGATTGGAATAAACCTTCTGAAATAATGTAGGAAAATACTCATTGTTGAGTATTACTACCTTTTCTATTTCTTGTTTTTATCTTTTAAATTGCCTTTTTAGACTACAGTGTACTATGTGCTCTACATAGTGCTAATTCATTTAATTTTTATAATAAATTTGAGATAAGTGTGCTTTTGGGAGATGAGGACACTTGTTTATACGCTTTGCTCAAGCCTGCATAGTTGGGGAGTCAGGATTCTCATTAAGGTTTCTTCACGTGTTTTCAAAGCTCTTGCTCTTAACCATTCTGCCTGTATTTACTATAGCCATCTCTTCTTGTGCTTAGCCTTTAATGCATGTGAAGTTGTTTCATTTGACCCTGAAGACATTGCTTTATGAGCCTGTTTCAATTTTTAGAAGTTGTTTGCAGAGGTCTAAATGTGTGTGGCTGGGGCCAGTGTTGTGGCACAGCAGGTTAAGGTGCGACAGCCTGCTGCTTCCCTTCCTGTCCAGCTCCCTGTTAATGTGCCTAGGAAAGGGGAGCTACAGATGGGGCACACAGTTCAAGGGAGATATTTTTTTCCCCTCTGGATAGGAACTGGGAAAGGAAGTCTAAGGTAGCATAACTCCAATGTTGTCATTAAATAGACTTTATTTAATGCTTAGAAAAAGTGTGTGACATGGGGGCATGCTCAAGAAGTACAAAGGCCTGTGTATTTGAGATATCAATTTAATAAAACACTGATACCATGGTTCAGTCTTCTAGGATTTTTTCCTCATTCCCCCAACCACTCTTCTGATACTGGTGTTTATAAATTATATTTATTTTTGTAGACTTCTATTAAAAATCTGCTTTCTTTAACAAAATATTGGTAGGTGTTTTAAGGTTCATATAAGTTGTTTGATACTAGTATATTTTGTACCTTTTTTTTTTGCTCAGTTTTAGTTTTGGGATGTCATTCATGATATATGTTATACCTACTTCATTTTCATTTCTGTATAGTGTTCATTGTTGAATGTGCCACTTTTTATTTAGCTCATTTTCCTGTTTGCACAGAAGGCTCTCAAGAACATTGCTGTTGCTGCTGTGTGGTTTTTTGTTTTGGTTTTTTTTTTTTTTTTTAGATTTAATATTTGAAAGGTAATACAACAGAGATCTTTCATCCCTCGTTCATTCCCTAAATGGCTGAAATAGCCAGGTCTGGGACAGGCCCAAGCCGGGAGCTTTATCCAGGTATTCCATTCCACAAGGTTAACAGACGCCCAAGTACTTGGGCCACTTTCCACTGCCTTCCCAGGCACATTAACAGGAGACTGAATGGAAAGTGAAGTAGCTGGCATTACAAGCAGTAGCTTAATGCCCTGTGCTGCAGTGCTGACCTTCAAGAATGTTCATGTGTAGATTTTTCTACTGACTAGGGAGAGCTTCTAGGTTTGTATCTTAAAGTGGAATGCTGGGTTATGGGATGTGTACTTTTTGTTTTTTAAAAGGTTTGTTTATTGGGGCCGGCACTGTGACATAGAAGATAAGCCTCTACCTGCAGTACTGACATCCCATATGGGTGCCAGTTCGAGTCCTGGCTGTACCACTTCTGATCCGGTTCTCTGCTAATGAGTCTAGGAAAGCAGCGGAAGATGATCCAAGTGCTTGCCTACACCCATGTGGGAGACCTGGAAGAAGCTCCTGGTTCCTGGCTTTGGATCAGCCCAGCTTTGCCTGTCGTGGCCATTTGGAGAGTGAACCAGCCAATGGAAGATTTCTCTCTCTCTGCCCTTTTTTTTTTTTTTGACAGGCAGGGTGGACAGTGAGAGAGAGAGAGAAAGTTCTTCCTTTTGCCGTTGGTTCACCCTCCAATGGCCACCGCAGCCAGTGTGCTGCGGCCAGCGCATCGCGCTGATCTGAAGCCAGGAGCCAGGTGCTTCTCCTGGTCTCCCATGCGGGTGCAGAGCCCAAGGACTTGGGCCATCCTCCACTGCACTCCCGGGCCATAGCAGAGAGCTGGCCTGGAAGAGGGGCAGCCGGGACAGAACTGGCGCCCCGACTGGAACTAGAACCCGGTGTGCCAGCGCCACGGAGGATTAGCCTATTGAGCTGTGGCGCTGGCTGTCTCTCTGCCTTTTAAATAAATAAGTCTTAAAAAAAAAAAAGGTTTATTTATTTGAAAGGCAGAGTGACAGAGAAAGAGGTATCTTCTGTCTGCTGGTTTACTCCCCATATGGTGGTAACAGCTGGGGCTGAGCCAGGCTGAACCAGGCCCAAGGAACTCCCATCTGGGTCTCCCACATGGGTGGCAGCACCATCTTTTACTGTTTTCCCAAGGGCTGCAGTGTGGGATGCTGGTGTACAAGTGGCAGCTCACACCCCCTCCTGCCTCTGTGCTACCACGCTGGTCCTGGATGTACATTTCTATAAACATTACTGATGTCACATTGTTCTCCAGAGGTTAATCCACTTTATACTGCTGCCACTTTATACTGCTGCCACTTTATGGCAGCATTGAAGCATTTCTGTTGATACACGTTGTAATGATAATTTGCCATTCTGATGAGCATATAATATTTCGTTGTAAAGTTAAATTCTATTTATGTGATTATTAGTAAAGATTTTTTCTACTTTCTTAGCTATATAAATTTCCTTTTTTAAATTGCCTTTATGTTCTCTTATCCTTTATTAGTACTTATTATCATTTGACATAAAGTATATAGTGACTTGCTTGTATGTCTCACCTCACCTTAAGGTCAGTAACTTCTCTTTTTGTCAGTGTTGTATCTCTAGGGTCTAGCATAGTGCCTGGGGTGTGATAGACATTAGCTAAATGTTTAATAAATCTTACTTTTTTTTACCAGATAAAGTTTTTTCCACTTGTATTCCTTTGTATTCATTTTATTCACTTGTTATGCAATCTGGACCCTGAATTTTGATGTTTTGGTTATATGTATTGAACATATACTCTCCAGTATATGAGCTAGGAGTTGGTTTTGATTTTTCTGAAGCATACAGACAAGTTTATTAATTTTCTTTTTATGGTTTCTACTCAAAATATTTTGTTCGAAGTCTTTCTCTATCCTGAATTCATAGGTTCTCTCCTTTGTCACCTTCTGAAAGTTTTTTTTTTTTTAAGATTGATTTATTTATTTGAAAGTCAGAGTTACACAGAGAGATAAGGAGAGGAAGAGAGAGAGAGAGAGAGAGAGGTCTTCCATCCGCTGGTTCACTCTCCAATTGACCACAATGACTGGGGCTGCACCGATCCAAAGCCAGGAGCCAGGAGCTTCCTCCGGGTCTCCCATGTGGGTGCAGGGGCCCAAGAACTTGGACCATCCTCTGCTGCTTTCCCAGGCCATAGCAGAGAGCTGGATTGGAAGAGGAGCAGCCGGGTCTCGAACCAGTGCCCATATGGGATGCTGGTGTTTCAGGCCAGGGCTTTAGCCTGCTGCACCGCAGCGCCAGCCCCCTTCTGAAAGTTTTAAAGCTGTTCACATTTAGTATATTTAATTGCTTACTTTAAAAATCCACTTGGAGCTTATTTTTGGATGTGGTATGAGGATAAAGATGTGATTTTATTTTTTCTGTATCCTGGATTAGTAATTATTAATATTCTGAATCTATTTTTAAAGATTTATTTATTTATTTGCAAGTCAAAGTTACACAGAGAGGAGAGGCAGAGAGAGAGAGAGAGAGAGAGAGTGAGAGTGAGAGTCTTCCATCCAATGGCTTACTCCCTGGTTGGCTGCAAGGGCTGGAATTGCACCAACCCGAAGCCAGGAGCCAGGAGCTTCTTCTGGGTCTCCCACGCAGGTGCAGGGGCCCAAGGACTTGGCCATCTTCTACTGCTTTCCCAGGCCAAAGCAGAGAACTGAATTGGAAGTGGAGCAGCTGGGTCTCGAACTGGCACCCACATGGGATGCTGGTGCTTCAGGCCAGGGTGTTAACCCACTGTGCCAAAGCACTGGCCCCATTGAATCTTTTTTTTTTTTTTTTTTTTTTGGACAGGCAGAGTTAGACAAAGGTCTTCCTTTCTCCTTTCTGTTGATTCACCCCCCCAAATTGCCGCTACAGCTGGCGCACTGCGCCGATCCGAAGCCAGGAGCCAGGTGCTTCCTTCTGGTCTCCCATGCGGCTGCAGGGCCCAAGCACTTGGGACATCCTCCACTGCTTTCCCGGGCCACAGCAGAGAGCTGGACTGGAAGAGAAGCAACCAGGACAGAATCCAGCGCCCTGACTGGGACAGGGTGCCGGCGCTGCAGGCAGAGGATTAGCCTGCCTGAAGCTATTTTTTAAAAAAAGTTTTATTTTTTTGGAGGGAGAGACAGAGAGAGGTCTTTCATCTGTGAGTTCACTCCCCAGATGGTTGCAGTGGCCAGCATGGTGCTAGGCTAAAGCCAGGCACTTCATCTGGGTCTCACATGTGGGTGGCAGGGCCCCAAGCACTTGGGCCAACTTCCACTGCTTTTTCCCAGGCCATTAGCAGGGAGCTGGATCAGAACTGGTGCTCATATGGGATGCTAGGGTGGCAGGCGGCCAGTTTATCTGTGGTGCCTTAATCCTGGCCCCAGTGTTTTGGATCTTTACTTGTTTTGGGGCCTTTTGTATAAGTGACATTTATATCCTTTTGCTGCAGCTTAAATCTTTTGTAATTTTTTGCATGAAATGGAAAAATATTAATATAATCTAAATCTAATGTTCCAGGAAGTAGAAAGCAAAATTATGAAATCAAGGAATGAGTCGAGCTGAATTAAGTCTTTTAGAGGGAAGACTCCATTTATGAGAATAACTTTGAGGCTATATCAGTTTTTATGGCCGTTTCTTTTCCTGGTTAAACTTGGGAAGATAGGACTGATTCTTGAGCTGTTAATGTTGGCTGTAAGTGGTTTGCAAACAGGATCCTTTTTTTGAAGAGCCCTCTGGTCAGCAGTGGCTGGGTGGCCTGGGGATTTGGTATGTTGTGGGTGGAGGAGCTTGCTATTCCCTAATGTGTTTGTCATTTGCTGTTGGGTTAGCATCAATAACAACAACAAAATATATTTTCTAGAATTAGAAAAACCAGAGAATATGAACATTTTGGATAGATCTGTTTTTTAATTTTCCAAGGCTTTCTAAAATTGCTAAGATAATTTTTTTTCTTTCTTTCTTTTTTGACAGAGTTAGAGACAGAGAGAAAGGTCTTCCTTTTCTGTTGTTTCACCCCCCAAATGGCCACTACGGCCAGCGCTGCCTGATCCAAAACCAGGAGCCAGGTGCTTCCTCCTGGTCTCCTATGCGGCTCAGGGCCCAAGCACTTGGGCCATCCTCCACTGCCTTCCCGGGCCACAGCAGAGGAGGTGGACTGGAAGAGGAACGACCGGGACTAGAACCCAGGGCGCTGGCCGCCGCAGGCGGAGGATTAACCTAGTGAGCTGTGGCACTGGCCAAGATAATTTTTAATGACAAATTTGTTTGAAAATATTTCAGTTTGGCTGTACTGTTAGAAGCAGTTACTGAACTGTGTGTAGGATCTGTAGCTATTTATAATTTTTTTTTTTTTTTGACAGGCAGAGTGGATAGTGAGAGAGAGAGACAGAGAGGAAGGTCTTCCTTTTTGCCGTTGGTTCACCCTCCAATGGCCGCTGCGGCCAGCGCATCTCGCTGATCCGAAGCCAGGAGCCAGGTGCTTCTCCCGGTCTCCCATGCGGGTGCAGGGCCCAAGCACCCGGGCCATCCTCCACTGCCTTCCCGGGCCATAGCAGAGAGCTGGCCTGGAAGAGGGGCAACCGGGATAGAGTCTGGCGCCCCAACCGGGACTAGAACCCGGTGTGCCGGCGCCGCAAGGCGGAGGATTAGCCTGTTAAGCCACGGCGCCGGCCAGCTATTTATAATTTAAACAACAGAAACTTCAAAGGTGGATATGCTTTAATGAATTCTTCTGCAGGAGCAAACTAATGCATCCAAAACTAAATGAGAAATCTTCTCTAGATGACACCTTGCTCAGCTTTACTGATCTCAGTGGCATCCTGTTTTTCCTACTCAGTTTTGAAAGTTTGGTACTTTTTCTTTTTATAATTTCTAGCACCCATAATTTGTTGAATGTCATTTACAGTACGTATATGTAAGGCAGTTTCAGACTTTCAGCTGCTGTTGAGTGTCTAGTCAGCAGTGCTCCTTTTCTCTTTCTTTCTTTCTTTCTTTCTTTCTTTCTTTCTTTCTTTTTTTTAAAGATTTATTTATTTGAAAGAGTTACACAGAGAGAGAAGAAGCAGAGAGAGAGAGAGAGGTCTTCTATCCGATGGTTCACTCCCCAGTAGGCCGCAACGGGCAGGAGCTGCACAGATCTGAAGCCAGGAGCCAGGAGCTTCTTCCAGGTCTCCCACATGGGTGCAGGTGCCCAAGGACTTAGGCCATCTTCTTACTGCTTTCCCAGGCCATAGCAGAGAGCTGGATCGGAAGTGGAGCAGCCAGGACTTGAACCGGCGCCTGTATGGGTTGCCGGCGCTTTAGGCCAGGGTGTTAACCCGCTGTGCCACAACTCCGGCCCCAGCAGTGCTCCCTTAAACAAATTTTACTTGCTCTTTAGGAGCTTGGTCAAATAATTAGACTTCCTCCTGAAACCTACCTTTGTTCTTCTAGTTATATGTGACCTTTACCTCTGTACTTCCCTGGTGGCACTCAATTCTGACAGGTGTTATGTGGGTCTCTCTGTGTAACACTCCTCCTCCACCCTTACACATAAGCTCTTGAAAGGCCAGGATAATGTCTTAAATATAATAGGCACTTACCTTGTTAAGTGAACCTCAAACCTGATAGCTTCCTGGCTTATCTCTGTCTTCCATCCTGGCTCATCCTTTCAGCATCCTAACTTGCCTGCTTGGAGTAACTTCCCCATCTCAGAGTTGAAAGTTAACCTTTCTCCTTTCTTTTTTTTTTTTAAGACTTATTTATTAATTTGAAAGTAAGAGTTACACAGAGAGAGGAGAGGCAGAGAGAGAGAGAGGTCTTCCATCCAATGATTCACTCCTGGTCTCCCACGTGGGTGCAGGGTCCCAAGGACTTGGGCCATCTTCTACTGCTTTCCCAGGCCACAATACAGAGCTGGATCCGAAGAGGAGCAGCCGGGACTAGAACCGGCGCCCATATGGGATGCTGGCGCTTCAGGCCAGGGTGTTAACCCACTGTGCCGGCCCCTAACCTTTCTTTTTACTTGGCATTTCAGGCTAGTGACATTCTGGTTCTGTCCTTGGGTGAACGTTGCACATTTGTTCCAGTCTTTGGCTCTTGAGCATTACATGAACAGTTTGATTTGGTTTTCTAGTGAGGCTTTTTATATTTTACATACCTTCCCAAGACTCAAATCAAGTGTGTATCAGTAAGTTTTTTTTTTTTTTAAAGATTTACTTTATTTAAAGACAGAGTGATGGGGCAGGGAGTTGGGGTAGATCTTCCATCTGCTGGTTCACTCCCCAAATGGCTGCACTAGTTGGAGTTGGGCCAGGCTGAAGCTGGGAGCCAGGAACTTCATCCAGGTCTCCCATGTGAGTGGCAGAGGCCCCAGTACTTGGGCCATCTTCTGCTGCTTCCCCAGTTGTATTTAGCATGCAGCTGGATCAGAAATGGAGCTGCTGGGACTTGAACCTCTGCTGTGATACGGAATGTCAGCACTGCTGTAACCTGCTATGCCACAACTCCGGCTCCTTCGTGACAGTTTAGAATAAATTCAGGATTGCAGTGCATTTAATCATAGTAGGTATCATACAACTATTGTAAGTACTTCCTATGTATTATAAACCCATTTTATCATTCCTTACAGTCCTGACTCTGCCACTCATGTGGGAGACCTGGACATAGTTCTAGGCTCCTGGCTTCAGCCTGGACCAGTCCTGGCCATTGCGGTCATATGGGGAATGAACCAGAGGACAGAAGATCTCTGTCTCTACCTCTCTGTAACTCTGCCTTTCAAATAAAATAAAAAATTTGAGAAATTCATCATTGCTTTCCCAGGCCATTAGCAGAGTGCTGGATTGGAAGAGGAGCAGCTGAGACTTCAGCAGGCGTCCCTATGGGATGCCGGGGCTGCAGGCAGGCTTAACCTACTATGCCGCAGCACCGGCCCCAGCCTATAACTTTTTCTTATAGTTATGTCTACTGTTGTAATTTTTTGAAAAAATTGATATGACACATTATTTATTTCATACCTTTTGCATAAATAGTTGAGGTTTTTGCCTTTTTGAAAAAGATATAAAGATTTTGTTTATTTGAGAGGTAGAGTTACAGAGAGGGAGAGACAGAAAGGTCTTGGATTCGCTGGTTCACTCCGTAAATGGCTGCAGTGGCTGGAGCTGGGCCTGGGCCAATCCAAAGACAGGAGCCAGGAGCTTCTTCCAGGTCTCCCATGCTGGCTCAGGGGCCCAAGGACTTGGGCTGTCTTCCACTGCTTTCCCAGGCCATAGCAGAAAGCTGAATTGGAAGAGGAGCAGCCGGGACTTGAGATAGCGCCCATATGCTATGCCAGCGCTGCAGACAGAGACTTAGCCTATTATGCTGCAGCACTGGCTCAGGGGCCTTTCTTAATCTTTTGAGATTTCTGAAACATCTGAAAGTATTTAGTTTTCTTTTAAAAGACTTATTCATTTATTTGAAAGAGTTACATAGAGAGAGGGAGAGACAGAGACAGATCTTCCATCTGCTGGTTCACTCCCCATGTGGCGACAACAGGCAGAATTGGGCTAGGCCAAAGCCAGGAGCTTCCTCCAGGTCTCCTTGTAGGTGGCAGAGGCCCAAGAACTTAGGCTATATTCTCCTGCTTTTCCTAGGCCATTAGCAGGGAGCTGGATTGATTGAAAGTGGTGCAGCCAGTACAGGAACCATTGCCCATCTGAGACGATGGTGTCACGAGAGCAGCTTTACCCACTGTGCTACAATGCTGGCCCCTCAAGTATATTCTTAAGGATGTGAGATTGGGGGCCGGTGCTGTCGTGCAGCAGGTTAAAGCTGTCGTGCTTGCAGTGCCGGCATCCCATATGGGCGCTGGTTCTGGTCCCGGCTGCTCCTCTTCCAGTCCAGCTTTCTACTATGGCCTGGGAAAGCAGTAGAAGATGGCCCAAGTCCTTGGACCCCTGCACCCACGTGGGAAACCTGGAAGAAGCTCCTGGCTCCTGGCTTCGGATTCGCGCAGCTCCGGCTGTTGCAGCCATCTAGAGAGTGAACCAGCAGATGGAAGACCTCTGTCTGTCTGTCTCTACCTCTCTCTGTAACTCTGTCTCTCAAATAAATAAAAAAAAGGATGTGGGACATCACTGCATTCATACTTTTATCTTCCCTATTGCCATACTTGCTCAGATGTTACTATCTTGGGATTCAAACTTTATATATCCAAAAAACATGTTAAAATCTACCAAATACAAGGAAGTTTCCTCAGACCGCCCTGACCCTGCCATTGGGGCTATTTGGGGAGATACAACTTAGGTAGGACACAGTCTCTATCCTTATGGACATTCATGTTTAGTGGGGAGGCAGAAGCAGTTAAATACAGTGCAATGTGATAATGGCAGTAGTAAAAGGTGGAGTGATAGCTTACTAACTCCTGAGGAGTTGGGGAACAATAATACAGGAGTTAACTTTGTGCTGGTTCTGGAAGGATAGAAAGAGATTTAGAGATAAGTTAATGGGAAGGATCGTGGGTTTTATGTGTGGGTGGGAGGAAGATGGAACAGAAGTGATTGTTAGAGAGGAGGCTATTCAAAGCAGTGAAAGAATATGTCTGAAAGTATGGAAACAAAATTCATTCTAAAGAGGTAGTTAAAAATAAAGGTAGTTTCATTGTTTTGAAACATATGAGTGGCAGAAGATAGAACAGGATTGTGAAGTGCTGTATTGGGTTCTGTTTAGTGAGCAGGAAAAACACCATGATCATATTTGTGGCAAGTTATTTTACTTTTTTTTAAAAAGATTTATTTATTTATTTGAAGGTCAGAGTTAGAGATCTTCCATCTGCTGGTTCACTCCCCAGCTGGGTGCGGTGGCTGGGGCTGGACCAAGTCAAAGCAAGGAACCTGGAGATTCTTCTCAGTTTCATGTGGGTTATGGTAGGGCCTCAAGCACTTGGACCTTCTTCCGCTGCTTTCCTGGTGCGTTAACAGGGGGCTGGATTGGAAATGGAGCAGCTAGGTTTTGAACTGGTGCCCATATGGGATGTTGATGTTGCAGGCAGCAGCTTTATCCACTATGCCACATGAAAGGCTATTCTGGCATCAAATTTAGTCTTTATTATTTACAAATAAATGAAAGCAAATGTGACTTGTCTTGAAGTTGGTATCCTGATGTAAATGCCTTGGGGTAAATGGATTGTTATTAACTATTTTGGAGGAGAGTTTTCTAACAAAGGTAATTATGGAGGATAGCATCATCTGCTTTAAAAAAAAAAAAGATTTATTTGGGGCCGGCACTGTGGTGTATTTGGGCCACCTGCTTTTTCTAGGCACATTGCCTAGAAATTTTTTTTTTTTAATTTTAAATTTTAAATTAAAAAAAATGTATTTGAGAGTCAGAGTATTCAGGGTTGTGTGTTGTGGGGTGTGGGGAATCATCCATCCACTGGTTGACTCCTTAAATGACTGCAGCAGCCAAGGACTGGGCCAGTTTCAAGCCAGGGGCCTGAACCTCCATCCAGGTCTTCCCACATAGGTGGCAGGAACCCAAGGGCTTGGGCCATCATATGCTGCTTCCCTGGTATACTAGCAGGAAACTGAATTGAAAAGTGGAGTAGCTGGGGCTTGACCAGGCAGTCTGATAGGGGATGCTAGTATCCTAAGTGGTGGCTTAACTGGCTACACCACAACACCCACCCCATGTTTGTAATTTTAGGGGAGAGGAGCAAGGGACAGCCACTCCTAACAGGCCAACTGAATCATCATACTAACTAGACACTCTTAAGGCAAGCCAACATGTGATTGGCAGGTTTTTTTCTTTTTTAAAGATTTGTTTATTTATTTGAAAGGCAGCGATAGCAGAGGTCATACAGTGTATGGAACTTGGGAGTATTCTGAGCTACAATGTAGTCTAAGGAACTGCTGTCCTCTACTTGGGTTATTTTAGGCAACATTTTACTGATTTCTTCTGCCCTTGGCCTGTTGAAGTCTGTTCTCTCTACAATCAGAATGTGTTACTCCAGTTGGTAGTGTCCCCCCCCCCCCCTTTTTTAAGATTTATTTATTGGGGCGGGTGCTGTGGCATAGTAGGGTAAGCCTCCGCCTATGGCGCTGCATCCCATATGGGCACCAGTTCGAGTCCTGGCTGCTCCGCTTCAGATCCAGCTTACTGTTAATGGCCTGCTTCTTCCCATTCTCCCATGTGGGTGCAGGGCCCAAGCACTTGGGCCATCTTCTATTGCCTTCCCAGGCCACAGCAGAGAGATGGATTGGAAGAGGAGCAGCCGGGACTAGAACTGGCGCCCATATGGGATGCTGGCGCTGAAGGCGGAGGATTAACCTACTGCGCCACGGCGCCGGCCCTGGGATGTATTTTTAAATTGTTTGTTTATTTGAAAGGCAGAGAAGCAGAGAGTTTCTGTTTGCTGGTTCACTCCCTGAATGCTGACAGTGCCCAAGATTGGACCAGACTAAAGCTAGGAGTCAGAAACTCAACACAGTTCTCCCACAAGTGTAGCAGGGATCCAGCTGCTTGAGCCATCAGTTTCTGCCTTCCAGGGAGTGCATTAGCAGGCTGGTGGTGGAATCAGGAGCAGGGCCAGGCCTCAAACAGACATTTCAGTATGTAGATGTCCCAAGCCAGTGCCCATCCCAGAAGGGATTTTTTTTTAACTGTTACGTCCTCAGTGCTTACAATAGTACCTGGCAAGTAGTTGGTACTTAATACATGTTTGATGTTGTTCAACAAGTGGACAGTTAATGTGTAGAAGGGAAGAGGGTCAGTTATTGTCAGTGCAAAAATCTTGCTGATATATGGGTATCTGGCTGGGGGAGGCTCAGGAGATGGAGACTGGATAGTATGCCTATGGGTGACTAGACACACAGGCATGACAAGCTGGCAGGCAGAGATCATAAAAACTGATGGCAAGGATGAGGACACAGGGCTTCAGGTGTCTGCAGTCACAGAATAACTGAGGGCCAGAGTATCAGGTTTGTTTTACCATTCCTCATAATGGAAAATTTAACACTAGTTGGAGTGAGAAAAATTCTTGCCAGTATCTGAGAAAAGAGGTTAATAAATAGGAAGAAAATGGGATGGGGTAGTAAAATAGAAGGTTTTTGCACATGTGCTTTTGCCCTCTGATTAGAATTTGGAGAATGGATGTGTTGCAATAGTTCATTTCTTAAATTCAGTGTATTGTGGAGTAAGAGCAGTTTGAGTCCTGTAGCATTGATGGGGTTTCCCCTTCTAGGCAACGTGGCTGACATGAGCTTCTTTTGTGCCTCTGGAGTTAGGAAACAGGGAAATATGTTTTGGCTGATATAAGCCAAAATGAATTCTAAGCACAAACTATAAGAATACATGCAGAAGTATTTTGAAAGAATATTTGAAGGTGCTGTATTTTTTCTGTTTATCAGCTAAGTACATACATGACCATTGTCAATAATGGTAATAGGTCTGACTGAAAATGACTTCCATCTGGATGATAGTCGTAAAAGTAGCTTTTATTATTGCTTGTTTGTAATGGTAGTCTTCTGGTTACCTTTGGTATAGGTCAAGAACTATTGCTTGGATATTCAGTTTACTCAGCAAACACATATCAGTGTTAGGTATATAAAGAATTTATGGCCTGGTGAGGGAATTAACATATTAACAGATAAAATGAGATGGGTGTAGAGAGCCATATCCAGGATAACACAGAGGACAGTACCCAGCCTAGCCCAGGAGAGAGCAAACCATTTGGTGAGGTGGAAAGGAGGCCTTGTAGTCTGAAGATTCTGTAGGTACAAAGGATAAGGAAATACATTCCTTTCCTTCCTGGCTAAATAGGCAAGGGTTCAGCTGTATACAGACCACAGGGTTCAGAGAAAGTTAGATGGGTACCTGCACTACCTTATTGAGGAAATGCTGAATAATTGAAAAAGATTACTATTGAAACTGCATCATCAGATTATCTGGATCTTGTGTGCCTTTTTACTTTATAGTAGTGTGAGTGAATAATACTTTTTTTTTTTTTAAGTTTATTTTATTTATTTGAAAGAATTAGACAGAAATCTTCACAGCAGCTTGGGCTGTGTCAGGCTGAAGCCAGGAACCTCCAACTCCATCCAGGTCTCCCACATGGGTGTCAGGGACCCAGGTACTTGAGTTATCTTTTGCTGCTTTCCCAGGCACATTATTAGCAGGGAGTTGGATTGGACTTGAACTAGGGTTCAAACTGGTGCTCATGTGGGATGCTGTCACTGCAGGCAGCAGCTTAACCCACTGTGCCACAACACTGGCCCCACAATAATGCTTTAATAAACCAAGAATGAGAACATTGACAACTTAAATGAACCTTATGGTGTTTGAATTTAATTTTTTTAAAAAAAGATTTATTTATTTGAAAGATTTATAGAGAGGCAGAAAACAAGCAAGAGAGAGTGCGCAGGCGAATGAGCTCTTCCATCCACTGGTTCACTCCCCAAATGGCTGCTATGGCAGGAGCTGTGCTGATCTGAAGCCAGGAACCAGGAACTTCTGGGTGTCCTACGTGGATGCGAGGGCCCAAGGACTTCCGCCATCTTCCACTGCTTTCCTAGGCCATAGCAGAGAGCTGGATCGGAAGTGGGGCAGCTGGGACTTGATCCGGCGCTCATAGGAGACACTGGCACTGCAGGCAGTGGCTTTACCTGCTACGCCACAGTGCTGGTCCCGGAATTTGATTTTGCTATTTGTTTTAGGTAACTCTACATTGCGTTTAAGAAATCTGTATTCATGAGCAGGGTGGAGGAAAGAAAAGAGAGAGGGATGGATTGCGTCCCGTCTGCAATAACCATGGCTGGGCCAGGTGGAAGCTGGGAACCTGGAATTCAATGCAGATCCTCCCGAGTGGGTGACAGGGACTTAACTACTTGAACCCTCACGGAGCTGCTGCCTCTCAGGGTGTGTTATTAGCAGAAAGCTGGAATTGGAGTAGAACCTAGACCTTGAACCCAGGTACTCTGATAGGAGATGCAGGTATCCCAACTGTTAGATCAAATGCCCACCCCTCTACATAGCTTTGCTATATTACTGTACTTACCAATCTGGAATATTTAGACAACTAGAGCAGAAGGGTTTTTGGTGTTTGTAGGGGTTGAGATGGGTAGTTATTTTAACTTGATTTGTATTTGTAAAATTTAGTTGAGCACATCTCAGTTACATTTTTTCTTATTTAAAATATCTGATTTTTACCAAGTTTACCAGTTAGAATTAGAGATGTGCAAATTAGTCTTGCATGATGTAGCACCTGAAATTGTGCCAGTGAAATTTATCAAGTTACAAGAAGAAAAGTTTTAGCTTTCCATACTATAGGAGGTTGGATGGATGAAAATACATGTGAGAGAGATAGACTACCAGACTGGTACACTTTCAGAGACATGTCTGTGTCTATTTGGAATGAAGTTGAAAGAATTTTTGCTAATTGATTTCAAGAATCAATAATGGGGTCTACAAGGTGTAGGTAGTCATTTTATCATTGCTTATTTTATCTCATTTCAGAATTGTATCCTGAATTTGTAAATTGGAGACTCCAGTGACATTGCCACTCTTGTTTTGAGGTAGTGCCTTGGATCCAGTCCAAGTTGAATCGTTGTTCTGGTAAGGTAAATGCCTGGTTTTAAGAAGGACTGATAACTTCATTGATTTTATAAAATCAATCTTATGTTTGGAAATGATTATCCAGAGGCTTCTTTGAAATTTTGGGGTTGTTATGAAGTGTTTTTTAAAAATCTTTTTGAAAAAGATTTATTTATTTGAAAGAGTGAGCGAGCGAGAAAGAGAGGGAAGTTTTCTATCTGCTGGTTCACACCCCTGATGGCTGCAACGGTGAGTGCTGGGCCAGGCTGAAGCCAGGAGCTTCCTCTGGGTCTCCCATGTGGGTGGCAGGAGCCCAAACACTTAGGCCATCTTCTGCTCTTTTTCCAGGCCATTAGCATAGATCTGGATCAGAAATGGAGCAGCTAGGACAGGAATTAGCACCCATACCTGCTATATCCCCAATGCCAGCCCCCATGATTTCTTTTCTTTTCTTTTTTTTTTTTTTTAAAGATTTATTTATTTATTTGAAAGTCAGAGTTACACACAGAGAGAAGGAAAGGCAGAGAGAGAGATAAAAGAGAGGTCTTCCATTTGCTGGTTCGCTCCCCAGTTGGCTGCAATGGCCAATCTGAAGCCAGGAGCCAGGAACTTCCTCCAGGACTTGCCACGCGGGTGCAGGGACCCAAGAACTTGAGCCATTTTCTGCTGCTTTCCCAGGCCATAGTAGAGAGCTGGATGGGAAGTGGGGTAGCTGGGACTAGAACTGGCACCCATATGGGATGCTGGCACTGCAGGTGGTGGTTTTACCCACTATGCCACAGTGCCAGACCCAGTGATTTCTTAACTAGTCCCTTTTAGGTGGGCACGCAGGTTTTTCCCTTATTTTTCCCTGTGGTGAATAAATGGTAAGAATACATTCTTACATATATATGAATTCTTTTCAGAGTATATTTTCTTAAGCTTAAAAAGCATTTTGCATATTTATTTGTAGTGTCAGGAAACTTTATTCATATGTGGTTAAAAACTATTATCTAGGGCCGGCGCCGTGGCTTAACAGGCTAATCCTCCGCCTTGTGGCGCCGGCACACCGGGTTCTTGTCCTGGTTGGGGCGCTGGAGTCTATCCGGTTGCCCCTCTTCCAGGTCAGCTCTCTGCTATGGCCCGGGAAGGCAGTGGAGGATGGCCCAAGTCCTTGGGCCCTGCACCCGCATGGGAGACCGGGAGAAACGCCTGGCTCCTGGCTTCGGATCAGCGCGATGCGCCGGCTGCAGCGGCCATTGGAGGGTGAACCAATGGCAAAAAGGAAGACCTTTCTCTCTGTCTCTCTCACTATCCACTCTGCCTGTCAAAAAATAAAAATTAAAAAAAACAAAAAAACAAAACAAAAAAACAAAACTATTATCTAGACATCAGACTGAAAAAACAGTACTTCTTCCCTTCCTTGTGCCTGAAAGCAGCTATTCATTGTGTATTGCCCCTCTAAATAATAAACTTATTTTTCTTTCCAGTGTTTGGTGTTATCTGTTGACTTCCCACCTTAGATAGAGTTGTTTTTTTGTAGATTTCCCAAACATTTATATATAGAAAGTAATTTTGGTTAGAGTATTTCATGGCTGACAGTGTTGTTCACTGTCTAATTTTGTTGTATGCTATTGTGCTATGGATGCCTCTCTTTTTTTTTTTTAAGGTTTTTTTTTAACTTGAAAGGCGGTGAGACAGAGACAGGCAGGTAGATCTTCATTTGCTGGATCATTCCCCAGATGGTTTCAATGGCTGGGGCTGTGCTAGGCTGAAGACAGGACCCTTTAAGTCCATACAGATCTCCCTCGTGGATGGCAGCAGCTCACGCACTTGGGCCATCATCTGCTCCTTTCCTAGTTACACTAGCAGGGAGCTGAATTGGAAGCCGAGCAGCAGGTACTTAAACTGGCATTCTGTTTTGGGATGTAACTTAACCTGGGCCAATGCCGGCACTACTATGGTTACTTTTTCTTTTTTGCACAAGTGTGTGTTTTCTTTGGTGCTAATAATTAGTCTTTTTAAGAACCTGTTTTGCCTTGTTTCTGTGTTTCTTTTTAAGAGCTAGTTATTGATTTGAAAGGCAGAGCTGCAGGGAGGCAGAGTCAGAAAAAGAGAGAGAGGGGTCTTCCATCCACTGGTTCACTTCCCAAATGGCAGCAATGTCTGGAGCTGGGCAGATTCGAAGCCAGGAGCCAGGAGCCTCTTCTGGGTCTCCCACATGTGTGCAGAGGCACAAGGACTTGGGCCATCTTCTATTGCTTTTCCAGGCCATGGCAGAGAGCTGGATCAGAAGTGGAGCAGCTGGGATTCGAACTATCACCCACATGGGATGCCAGCACTGCAGGTGGCGGCTTTACCTGCTATGCCACAGCGTGGGCCCCTGGTTTCTGTGTTTTTATTGATAGTTCCTTTCTAAACTCCATGCATTAGTGTAAATTTTCCTCAGTACATTTAAGCATTTTGGCTATATGGAAAGTATTTTGGAGACACTTGCTCAGTTGCATCTGGATGTGCATGTCTAGGCAGCAGTACAGCTGTTGTGCTCGCATCATCATCCAGATGTTTTTCTTATTCCTGTTCTTGGGCTAGATCCCATGATCTTTTTGAATCAGCCTTTTGTTTTGGAGGAATACCTTTTTCCTTTAGCTGCTGAAGAAAAGAATAGAAAACAAAATTTTTAGACATTGTGTAAAAGTGCTTTTATTTCTGCCTTCGTATTGATCGTGAACTTGACTAGTTATAGAATTCTAGTGTAGAAATAATTTTCCAGGGCCGGTGCTGTGGCACAGCGGGTTAAAGCCCCAGCCTGTGGCGCTAGCAGTCATTTGGGGAGTGAACCAACAGAATGGAAGACCTCTCTCTGTAACTTTTTCAAATAAATACAATAAATTAAAAAAAATTTTTTTTCTGTCAAATTTATTTATTTGAAAGGCAGAGTTAGAGAATGAGAGAGCTTGCACTTCTGTCTGCTAAATGACTGCAGCAGCCCCTGCTGAAGCCAGGAGCCTGGAACTCCATCCGGGTCTCCCATGTGGGTGGCAAGCGCCCAAGTACTTGGGCCATCTTCTGCTGCCTTACATTATCAGCGATTTGTATTGGAATCAGATCAGCTGGGACTCAAACAGTTGGCCTTGATGTGGATGGAATGCCACCATCACAGATGGGTACTTAACCTGCTGTGTCACAGCATCAGCCCCATATCAATAATTTTTTTTTTTGACAGGCAGACTTAGAGATAGAGACAGAGACAAAGGTCTCCCTTCCGTTGGTTCACTCCCCAAATGGCCGCTACGGCCGGCGTGCTGCGCCGATCTGAAGCCAGAGCCAGGTGCTTCCTCCTGGCCTCCCATGCGGGTGCAGGGCCCAAGCACTTGGGCCATCCTCCACTGCCTTCCCGGGCCGCAGCAGAGAGCTGGACTGGAAGAGGAGCAACTGGGACAGAATCCGGCACCCCATCTGGGACTAGAGCCCAGGGTGCTGGTGCTGTAGGTGGAGGATTAGCCTAGTGAGCTGTGGCGCTGGACCATAAATAATTATATTTTTAAAAAGTGACTAGGCAGTGGCCCACACTGTGGTGTAGAGACTAAATTTAAAGTACCAGCATTACATGTGTGTGCCGTTTGAGTCCTGCTTGCTTCCACTTCTGATCCAGCTCTCTGCTATAGCCTGGGAAAGCAGTAGAAGATTGCCCAAGTCCTTGGCCCCTGCCCCTGTGTGGGAGAGCTGGAAGAAGCTCCTAGCACCTGGTTTTGGATGGGTCTAGCTCCTCCCACTGTGGCCATTTGAGGAATGAACCAGCGGATGGAAGACTCTGTCTCTCTCTCTCTCTCTCTGCCCCCTCTGCCTCTGCGACTCCATCTTTCAAATAAATAAATAAATAAATATATATATATTTTTAAAAAAGTAACTAGGCAAAATTGGATCATGTTCAAATCTTGAGCATTTGAAAAGGCATAATCACAGT
Source organism: Lepus europaeus (assembly GCF_033115175.1). NCBI lineage: Eukaryota > Metazoa > Chordata > Mammalia > Lagomorpha > Leporidae > Lepus > Lepus europaeus. The sequence goes on from NC_084831.1 coordinate 28,300,577, forward strand.
TGTCTTGTAGGACAGTGCTACCCAATAGAAGTCTAACGGGAGTTGCATGTCATTGAAAATTTTCTAGTAGCCACATTAAAAAAAGAGATAAATTTAACTATAAAGATGTATTTAGTGCAGTTTAATGTTTCTTTTTTTTTAAACTTTTTTTTTTTTTTTTTTTTGACAGAGTGGATAGTGAGAGAGAGAGACAGAGAGGAAGGTCTTCCTTTTTGCCGTTGGTTCACCCTCCAATGGCCGCTGCGGCCAGCGCATTGTGCTGATCCGAAGCCAGGAGCCAAGTGCTTCTCCTGGTCTCCCATGCGGGTGCAGGGCCCAAGGACTTGGGCCATCCTCCACTGCCTTCCCGGGCCATAGCAGAGAGCTGGCCTGGAAGAGGGGCAACCGGGATAGAATCCAGCACCCCGACTGGGACTAGAACCCGGTGTGCCGGCGCTGCAAGGTGGAGGATTAGCCTGTTAAGCCACGGCGCCGGCCAGTTTAATGTTTCTAACACATTTTCATCTTAGCATGCAACTAACTTAAAAGTTAATGAGATACTCTACATTCTTTTTTTTTTTTTTTTAATTTAGTCTGGAATTCTGGGTTTATTTTATACCTAAAATTCACCTCAACTTAGAATGACCTCATTTCAGGTGCTCAGCAGCCACATGTGAATAGGATAGTGCAGCTAGAGTTGATAATTCTGAAGGGATAGCTTAACTAATAGTATTAAGTTGTTGAGCTATTCCCTGCCATATTCTAAATAAAATATAAGGTAGCAATATATTAACTTAACAGAATAAGCTTAACACATAAGCATTTCTTTTCCTCTAAACTTCTGTGTGATAGACTTGTTTGGGGAAGATTATTTGACCTTTATTTATTTATTTATTTATTTTTTAAAGATTTGTTTATTTGAAAGAGTTACGCAGATAGAAAAGAGTGGTCTTCCATTCACTGGTTCATTTCTCAGTTGGCCGCGACAGCCTGAGCTGCGCTTATCCAAAGCCAGGAGCTTCTTCCAGGTCTCCCACGTGGTTGTAGGGGCCCAAGGAGTTGGGCCATCTAATACTTTCCCAGGCCATAGCAGAGAGCAGGAGAGGAGCTGCTAGGACTCAAACCTGCGCCCATGTGGAATGCCAGCACTGCAGGAGGTGGCCTTACCTGCTATGCCTCAGGGCCGGCCCTGATTTGATCTTTTTTTTTTCCTTTCTTTCTTTCTTTTTTTTTTTTTTTTGACAGAGTGTATAGTGAGAGAGAGAGAGACAGAGAGAAAGGTCTTCCTTTTTGCCGTTGGTTCACCCTCCAATGGCCACTGCGGCCGGCGCACCGTGCTGAACCGAAGGCAGGAGCCAGGTGCTTATCCTGGTCTCCCATGTGGGTGCAGGGCCCAAGGACTTGAGCCATCCTCCACTGCACTCCTGGGCCATCGCAGAGAGCTGGCCTGGAAGAGGGGCAACCGGGACAGAATCCGGCGCCCCAACCGTGACTAAAACCCGGTGTGCTGGCGCCGCAAGGCGGAGGATTAGCCTATTGAGCTGCAGCGCCAGCCGTGATTTGATCTTTTTTTTTTTTTTTTTTTTTTTTGGACAGGCAGAGTGGACAGTGAGAGAGAGACAGAGAGAAAGGTCTTCCTTTTGCCGTTGGTTCACCCTCCAATGGCCGCCGCGGTAGCGCGCTGCGGCCAGCGCACCGCGCTGATCCGATGGCAGGAGCCAGGTGCTTCTCCTGGTCTCCCATGGGGTGCAGGGCCCAAGGACTTGGGCCATCCTCCACTGCACTCCCTGGCCACAGCAGAGAGCTGGCCTGGAAGAGGGGCAACCGGGACAGGATCGGTGCTCCGACCGGGACTAGAACCCGGTGTGCCGGCACCGCAAGGCGGAGGATTAGCCTAGCGTGATTTGATCTTTAAAAGGCTAGTATCATGGGGGTACCAGCGCTGTGGTGCAGCAGGTTAACACGCCCTGGCCTAAAGCGCCAGCATCCCCTAAGGGCACAGGTTCGGGTCCCAACTGTTCCACTTCCGATCCAGCTCTCTGTTATGGCCTGGGATAGTAGTAGAAGATGGCCCAAGTCCTTGGGCCCCTGCACCTGCGTGGGAGACCTGGAAGAAGCTCCTGGCCCCTGGCTTCGGGTCGGTGCAGTTCTGGCTGTTGCGGCCAATTGGGGAGTGAACCATTGGATGGATGATGTCTCTTTCTTTGCCTCTCCTTTTTCTGTGTAATTGACTTTTAAGTAAAATAATAAATCCTTTTTTTTAAAAAAAAAAAGGCTACTATCTGCAGAAGATGTCAGATAGCTTCTTTCTCCTGATATAGTTGTGAACAAGGTTTGTATAGAATTTTGTAAAATGGTGGGTATCTGCATCAGTGGTAGGGGGATTACTTGACAGAGAGAAACCACATCCTAGTTGTTGGAATCTGCAAAAAATGTCCATAGCCCACTGGTTCTGAATCTCTTTGTGGTTCCCTGAATTAGAATATTGATGGACAGACATTTTTAAGAAGTGTTATATTGTTGTATTATATCTGTGTATGTATTGCAATAGTAATAATGAAGTTTTCAGGTTTGCTTAATTTAGTTTAAAAGGTTTACCATAATGAGAGCTAGAAGGAAACTATAGGTTGTTAGTTAATATAGATTATAGTGCCTAAATTAAATATTTAAAGCCGAGGCCAGCATTGTGGCATAATGGGTAAAGCTGCTGCCTGCAACCCCAGTTTCCCATGTGGGTGCTGGTTTGCATCATGGCTTCTCTACTTCCAATCCAGCTCTGTTTTAATGGCCTGAAAAAAGCAGTTGAAGATGACCCAAGTGTATGGGCTCCTGTAGCCTACATGGGAAACCTGGAAGAAGCTCCTGGGTCCTGGCTTTGGTCAACTGGGAAGTGAACTGTAGTTGGAAGACCTCTCTCACTCTTTCCCTCTCTGTAACTCTGACTTTCAAATAAATAAATGCCTTTTAAAAATGAAAAGCCGGGATTTCTCTAAGAAGTAAGAAAATATTCCCCCATGGTAACATGAACTCATTTAAAATGGGAATAAAATTACTGTTACCATCCCCAAAGGAATATAGGAAAGGAGCCTCTGGAGTGAGACGATTCTTTAAACTGCCAGCTGTGCTGTTCATTGATTCCTGATGATGACACATTAATTGCATAGATGATCCTGAGCTTCAGATACCTGTTGAGTAAATTCTCAGGAGGAGGCATCAAAAAGTTGTTTCCCATTGGGGATATTGTGATAAAAAGTTCTAAGTTAATGACATCTCAGTTTGCTGTTGGTTTTGCCTGCTAACATCCTGCATCAAAGATATTTGTTTTCCAAAGGTAAATATAACCTTTTGACATGTGTCTTCCTTAATCGTAGGCCCTCCTCTTCTAGTGCCTTTCTTCAATGTGACATATGCCAATTTTGCCAGGAAAGGTATAAAATGCCTTATTTTCTGTATGCAGAGATGTCTGATCACTTGCTACTTACAGGCAGGTCAATAGTAAGAAAATACAAGAACTTAAGGTATGAACTCACCTCAAGTATGCCAGGCTCTTTGTGTATACTGCTTCATTTCTAATGCTAGTCCTGTGAGGTAAAGATCACTTTTGGAAGGCTGAGAGAGTATTTCGTCCAGCTAGTGGCTGGTAGAGCCAAGATTTTTTTTTTATTATAACTTTTTCTTAGATTTATTTTATTTATTTGAAAGACAGAATTACAGAGAGGTAGAGACAGAGAGAGAGGTCTTCCATCCGCTGGTTCACTCCCCAGATGGCCACAATGGCCAGAGCTGTGCTGATCCGAAGCCAGGAGCCAGGAGCTTCTTCCGGGTCTCCCACGCAGGTGCAGGGGCCCAAGCACTTGGACCATCTTCTATTGCTTTCCCAGGCCATAGCAGAGAGCTGGATTGGAAGAGGAGCAGCCGGGACTCGACCGGCTCCCATGTGGGATGCTGACGCTTTAGGCCAGGGCGTTAACCTGCTGCACCACAGCACTGGCCCCAGAGCCAAGATTTGATCCCAGTTCTTTTTTAGTTGTTTCGAGTTAATAATAATAATAATAATAAAAAATGTGTTTATTCCCTCTCATAATTGTCTTATTTGTTATGAGTTATTTATACTTCCAAAAAGAAATTTCTGCAAATACCACTGTAGAAATGGTTTTGAAATACCTGACTATTATAATTGGCATATAGTTTACATTTTCACTTAAATTTGTTTGAGTTTACATTAGTATTGTTTGCTCTAAATGATTGTATTTTAGAATTTCAGAGTGCTCACAGGGACAAACACATAAAGGCCAGGTACCCATCATTGTGTGTTGCTTCTTTATAATAAGGAATCTGATTTATTGAAAGGAGCTACAAGGGACTGGCTGTGTCCACTTATACTTGTTAGGATTTTTACCATGAATACATCCTGCCTTCAGGGTGTTGATAATTTTTGTGGCTAGATAAGGGTACACTTGGGTTTCTACTATCTTCTCTCCTTTTGTATTAGATTCAGTGCATCCATAATAAAAACTTTTTTTTTTTTTAAATTTTTGACAGAGTGGACAGTGAGAGAGAGTGAGAGAGAGAGAGAGAGAGAGAGAGAGAGAAAGGTCTTCCTTTGCCGTTGGTTCACCCTCCATTGGCTACCACGGCCAGTGCGCTGCGGCTGGCGCACTGCGCTGATCCGAAGGCAGGAGCCAGGTGCCTATCCTGGTCTCCCATGGGGTGCAGGGCCCAAGCACTTGGGCCATCCTCCACTGCCTTCCCGGGCCATAGCAGAGAGCTGGCCTGGAAGAGGGGCAACCAGGACAGGATCCGGCGCCCCGACCGGGACTAGAACCTGGTGTGCTGGCGCCGCAAGGCGGAGGATTAGCCTGTTGAGCCATGGCACCAGCCTAATAAAAACATTTTTAAAAATATATTACGGTTGGCTGTAAGGCAGGGCCTTCTTAACCTGTAAAGTCATAAGACATAAAAATGAAATAATCTGATTGTAATGTTTCCAAAGTGAACTTGGAGTAATGAAAAAAGTGATATTTGGGCTGGCGCTGTGGCATAGCAGGTCAAGCTGCTGCCTTCAGGTCCGGCACCCCATGTGGGTGCCATTTTGTGTCCCAGGCGCTCCACTTCCTATCCGGCTCTCTGCTATCACCTGGGAAAGCAGTAGAGGATGGCCCAAGGGCCCTTGAAACTGCGTGGGAGACCTGACTGAAGCTCTTGGCTCTGGATCAGCCCAGCTCTGGCTGTTGTGGCCGTTTGGGAAGTGAAGCAGTGCATGGAAGACTTCTCTGTGGCTCTGCCTTTCAAATAGACAAATCTTTAAAAAAAATAAAAATAGTTACATTTATTTAGGGTCATATAGGAATTGTTACTTAGTTGTTTTTGTTTGTTTGTTTATTTAGTATCAGCATAAGATATTTGACTTCACATTGAAAATAAAAGTACCAACACTGGTAGCTTGTGGAATGTCAGCAGTTTTAGAGTAGTGGAAGGGAGGGGTTGATATTTTGGCACAGCAGGTTAAACAACCACTTGGGATGCCAGCATTGCATATTGAAGTGAATATTGAAGTCTTGGGTGCTCTACTTTTTTTGAAGATTTATTTATTTATTTATTTATTTATTTATTTATTTATTTTTTTGACAGAGTGGGTAGTGAGAGAGAGAGACAGAGAGGAAGGTCTTCCTTTTTGCCGTTGGTTCACCCTCCAATGGCCGCTGCGGCCGGCTCATCGCGCTGATCCGAAGCCAGGAGCCAGGCGTTTCTCCCGGTCTCCCATGCGGGTACAGGGCCCAAGGACTTGGGCCATCCTCCACTGCCTTCCCGGGCCATAGCAGAGAGCTGGCCTGGAAGAGGGGCAATCGGGATAGAATCCGGCACCCCAACCGGGACTAGAACCCGATGTGCCGGCGCCACAAGGCGGAGGATTAGCCTGTTAAGCCACGGCACCGGTCAGAAGATTTATTTATTATTTATTTGAAAGGCAGAGTTACAGAGAGGCAGAGAGAGAGAGAGAGATCGATTGATCGATCTTCATCTGCTGGTTCACTCCCCAGATGGCCACAGTGGCCGGAGCTGCGCCGATCCGAAGCCAGGAGTTTTCTTCTGCGTCTCCCAAGTGGGTGCAGGGGTCCAAGGACTTGGGCCATCCTTCACTGCTTTTCCAGGCTGTAGTTGCTCTACTTCTTGTCCAGCTTCCTGATAATGGGCCTCAGAAGACAGAGAAGAAGGCCCAAGTACCTCTGCCACTCATGTTGGAGGAGTTGCTAGCTCCTGGCTTCAGCCTGGCCCAGACCTAGCTCTTGTAGGCATCTGTTAGTGAACCAACAGCTGGAAGGTCACTGTCTCTGTTTCTCCCTTTGTCTCTCTGCCTTTCAAATAAGTAAATCTTCAAAAAAGAGAATAGTGGAGGGAGATCACATGTAAACTCACTGACTTGTTTGAAAATTATATAAGAAATAAGTGATTCTATCCTGAAATAAGTGATTCTATCCTGTCTGCCCTATCTTGTGTCTGCCACTCCTGCTCCCCCTACCCCACCTCCCCTTTTTAAGGATTACTTTATTTGAAAGGCAGAATTACAGAGAGACAGAGGAAAAGACACACATACACACACACCCCTTCCATCTGCTAGTTCACTCCCCAGATGGCAGATGTTCTCAACTGTCAGAACTGGGCCTGGCTGGAGCCAGGAGCTCCCTCTGGGTCTCCCATGTGGGTAGCAGGGACCCAGCCTCTTGGGCCATCCTCTACTGCTTTTCCAAGGCCATTAGCAGGGAGCTGGGTCAGAAGAGTAGCATCTAAGACACGACCCAATGCCCATTTGAGATGCCAGTGTCACAGGCTGCAGATTAACCCTGTATGCCATAGTACCAGCCCAGAACTTAGTTTTTAAAGTTTAAGAATTTCAGAACTACCCAGATACTTTTTAAAGTGTTAAAAGGGGAAATTACCTTTTTCCTCAAAGGATTTTCTTCCCTTTTAAAAAGGAGGGTGTTTAATTAATGTATGAGTATTCTTTTCTATAAATTTTAAGACTTTAGAAATAAAATAATTGTTACTGATTTTACTTACTAAATGATTTACGAGCCATTCAACAGCAGTAATGTAAATGTCAGAAAGATTGCTCTAGTTTGATTTCTTCAGGGACTTTAGGTGGGGTGTGAATCCCTGGCAGACTGTTACCATAGGGATGCCACAGCTACTCTTGATTCCTTTCTTTCTTTCCATTTTTACTCAGGAGACAACAGTCTCCAGAGAAAAGCATAAAATAGTAAACATGTTTAATGTTTCACTTGAACTCTGCTTTCCTGCCCTAACTATTCAGAAGCATACAGAGCACAAATCAGGCGCATCTGCTTTCCCTAAAATCCTTTATGAGTTTTGAATTTCTTTCTTGGTAATTTTGGGTCTGTCTTTACCACAAACATTTTGTGGCTCATTCATCATTGATTTTGTACCTTTTTTTTTTTTTTTAAGATTTATTTATTTATTTGAAAGTCAGAGTTAAAGAGAGGCAGAGAGGGAGAGAGAGAGAGGTCTTCTGTCCACTGGCCCACTCCCTAGACGGCCACAACAGTTGGAGCTGCACCCATCTGAAGGCAGGAGCCTCTTCCGGGTCTCCCACATGGGTGCATGGGCCCAAGGACTTGGGCCATCTTCTACTGCTTTCCCAGGCCATAGAGAGCTGGATCAGAAGTGGAGCAGCTGGGACTTGAGCCAGTGTCCATATAGGATGTTGGCACTGCAGGCGGTGCCCTACCTGTTACGCCACAGTGCCGGCAACAGTTTGCACCCACACAGACACACAAAGTATAAAGTACTGTTTGAAGACAAGTTTTACAGTTAACTCTCATAGTATAGCTCATTAAGGATGGAGGGGCTGGCGCTGTGGCGTAGTGGGTAAAGTCACCACCTGCAGTGCCGGCATCTCATATGGATGCTGATTCGAATCCCAGCTGCTCCACTTCCGATCCAGCTCTCTGCTATGGCCTGGGAAAGCAGTAGGAAATGAACCAGCGGATGGAAGACTTCTCTCTCTCTGCCTCTCCTTCTCTCTTTCTGTAACTCTTTCAAGTAAATAAATAAATATTAAAAAAAAAAAAAATGAGGTCCTACATTGGGAGTAAGTCTACAGTGACTCTGTTGTTGAATTAACAATTGACACTCTTATTTATGATGTTAGTGATCACCCGAGGCTCTTGTCATGAGCTGCCAAAGCTATGGAAGCCTTTCTTTTTTTTTTTAAAGATTTATTTTTATTTTTTACTTGAGAGAGTTACACAGAGGAGAGGCAGAGAGAGAGGTCTTCCATCTGCTGGTTCACTCCCCATTTGGCCGCAACAGCTGGAACTGCACCAATTCGAAGCCAGGAGCTTCTTCTGGGTCTCCCACATGGGTACAGGGGCCCAAGGACTTCGGCCATCCTCTGCTGCTTTCCCAGGCCAAAGCAGAGAGCTGGATTGGAAGTGGAGCAGCCGGGACCAGAACCGGCCCCATATGTAACCACAATAACCAAAGCCAGGAGCCTAGAACTCCATTTGGGTTTCACACGGGTGGTAGGGACCCAAGTATTTGAATTGTCTGCCGCTGCTTTCCCAGCTGCTTTAGCAGGAAGCTGGACTGGGAAGCTGCGTGTGATACAGAATGCTGACATTGCAAGTGGTGGCTTAACCCACTGTGCCACAATGCTTGCCTTGTGCTATTTTTTGAATGATAAAAATGTTTTATAATTGTGATGGTTACAGAGCTCTGAACATTCTAGAAACCATTGAATTGTAAACTTTAGAGAGTGAAGTACAGTATGTGAACTATATTTCAGTAAAGCTTTTTTTGTTAAGAAAGTGGTTGATGGGAAGGTAATTGATTACTCACTTTTTTTTTTTTTTAAGATTTCTTTTTATTTATTTGAAAGGCAGAGTTATAGACAGAGGAAGAGAGACAGAGGGATCTGTCTGGTTCACTCCACAGGTGGTCACAACGTCCAGAGTTGAGCCAGGCTGATGCCAGGAACCGGGAGCTTCCAGATCTCCCACATGGATACTGGGGCCCAAGTACTTGGACCATCTTCCACTGCTCTCCCAGTTGCATTAGCAGAGAGCTGGATTGTAAGCGGAGCAGACCTGGTCTTAAACATGGCACCTTATAGGGTGTTGACATCACAAGCAGAGGCTTAACCTACTACATCACAATACTGGCCCTGATTACTCATTTTCTTAACAGTTATAACTTTATTTAGTATTTGTAGTACTATTACTTTTAGTTTTAAAGGTAAATAAACAAACCAGAATGCCACTTTTAACAAGATTTTTTTTTTTGTAACTAACATGGTTACAGCCCCCCCCCCCTTTTTTTTTTAAACTGAACAAATTTACAAGAGTACAGTGGTGGAGTGTAACATGGAGTAGCTTAACAATGATGATGAGACCCAGGAATGATGTCAGGAAGATCTGTGTTGAAATTCTGGGTTTATATAGCTGTGTATCTTCAGGAGCAGGTGCAAGTTCTGATTTCTCCTTCTGTATAATAGGTACAAGCCATAGTACCTCATGAGGGTTATGTATATACAGTGAGTTAATGCTAAAGGTCCATCGCCCCGTGTCTGACACCTTGTAAAAAATGTTAGCAGTTGATGTTGGTCAATCAAAATAACAGGGAATATACTTCAGTGAATCCTGCAGGAAAGCCAGGATTTGTCTAGGACCATCTTTACTGGTAGGCAGGTCTATTCAGAGACCAGATTAACAGAAGAGTATTTGCTGAACATAGTCTTTTTTTTTTTTTTTTTTAAGATTTATTTATTTTGTTTGAAAGGCAGAGTTACAGAGAGGCAGAGAGATTTTCCATCTACTGGTTCACTCCCCAAATAGCCACAACAGCTGGAGCTGAGCTGATCTAAAGACAGGAGCCAGGGTCCCACGTGGGCATAGGGGCCCAAGGATTTGGGCCATCTTCCACTGCTTTGCAAGGCCATAGGGGAGAGCTCGTTTGGAAGTGGAGCAGCCAGGACTTGAACTGGTGCTCATATGGGATGCTGGCACTGCAGGCGGTGTCTTTACTGGCTATGCCACAGTGCCGGCCCTCACCGAACATATTCTAGATGCGGAGCAAGAGGAGCTAAATGTTTTAAATATAATTCTGTCAAGCATGGGCTGCTGACTTGTCCCAACCTTAATTCCTTTATTTCATTGTCAAGATAGATATCCTGTAATTTTACATGCTGCATAAAAAATGCCACCCTTTACTGTCTACTCTCAGTTTGTCTCAATCAGAAATAGGGCAGAAAATCCATTGTTAAACCTTTTGTTGACTTTGATTTTTAACTATGATTTCTGTTTCTCAGTAGGTATTTTTCTTTTTTTTTTTTTTAAGATTTATTTATTTATTTGAAAGAATTAGGCAGAGAGAGAGGGAGGTCTTCCATCTGCTGGCGCTCTCCCCAATTGGCTACAACAACCGGAGCTGCACCGATCTGAAGCCAGGAGCCAGAGGCTTCCTCTGGGTTTTCCCACGTGGGTGCAGGGGCCCAAGGACTTGGGCCGTCTTCTACTGCTATCCCAGGCTATAATGGAGAGCTGGATCGGAAGTGGAGCAACTGGGACTTGAACTGGATTCCTAAATGGGATGCTGGCACTGCATGTGGCAGCTTTACCCACTATGCCACATTGCCGGCCCCAATAAATAAATCTTTGGAGCCAGGAGCCAGGAGCTTCTCTTTGGTACATTGGGTGCACCCATTCAGGTTCAGGGGTTCACGACTTGGGCCATCTTCCACTGCTTTCACAGTTGTATTAGCAGGATGCTGGATAGCAAATGGAGTGGCTGGGACTCACAGCTGGCATATGGGATGCCAACATTGCAGGCAACTCTTTAACCTGCCGCAACATGTTGCTGGCCCCTAAAATTTTAATTTTTAAAAAATGCTTATTATTTGAAAGGCAGAGGTACAGAGAAAGGGGGAGAGAGAGAGACAGATTCTTCCATCGCTGGTTCACTCCCAAAATAACTGCAATAGTCGGGTCTAGGCCAGGCCCCAACTAAGAGCCAGAAACTCCATTCTGATCTCCTACATAGGTGGCAGGGTGCCGGATCAAGTCCTGGCTGCTCCATTTCCAGTCCAGCTCTCTGCTATTGCCTGGAAAAGCAGAAGATGGCCCAACCCCTTGTACCCCTACACCTGCATGGGAGACCCGGAAGAAGCTCCTGGCTTTGGATCGGCGCAGCTCTGGCCGTTGTAGCCATCTGGGGAGTGAACCAGTGGATGGAAGACCTCTCTCTCTGCCTCTCTGCAACTCTGCCTTTCAAATAAAATAAATAAAGCTTTAAAAAGAAAAAAATATTTATTTATTTATTTGAAAACCAAGATTACACACAGAGATCTTCCATCTGTTGGTTCACTCCTCAGTTCCAGCAACGGCTGGGGTTGGGCCTGGCTGAAGCCAATAGCCATGTATGTGCCAGGGACCCAAGAACTTGAGCCATTTCCACTGCTTTTCCCAGTTCATTTAGTAGGGAGCTGGATCAGAAATAGAGCAGCTGGGACTCAAACCGGCGCCCAGATGGGATGCCAGTATCTCAAGTAGTGGCTTTACTTGCTACGCCACAATGCCAGCCCCCACTAGTTTCCTTTAGAGGATGATATTTGTTGATCCTGACTTGACATTCTATAGATCTAAATCCCATTTGGGTCCTGTAACCCAAATTAAGCATATGTAACTAAATACTTCTTTGTAGTAATTCTTCCTTTAGTTAACATTTGGTTTCTTTTTCTGTGAAACCTTGATGTAAGAAAATGAAAGCGAGGGCCGGTGCTGTGGCGCAGTAGTCGGTTAACACCCTGGCCTGGGCTGGCGCCGCGGCTCAATAGGCTAATCCTCCGCCTGTGGCGCCAGCACACCGGGTTCTAGTCCCAGTTGGGGCGCCGGATTCTGTCCTGGTTGCTCCTCTTCCATTCCAGCTCTCTGCTGTGGCCAGGGAGTGCAGTGGAGGGTGGCCCAAGTGCTTGGGCCCTGCACCCGCATGGGAGACCAGGAGAAGCACCTGGCTCCTGCCTTCGGATCAGCGCGGTGCGCCAGCCGCAGCGGCCATTGAGGGGTGAACCAAAGGAAAAAGAAAGACTTTTCTCTCTGTCTCTCTCTCTCTCTGTCTACTCTGCCTGTCAAAAAAGAAAGAAAGAAAAAAAAAACAAAACACCCTGGCCTGAAGCGCCGGCATTCTATATGGGTACCGGTGCAAAACCCAGCTATTCCACTTCCAATCCGGCTCTCTGCTATGGCCTGGGAAAGCAGTAGAAGATGGCCCAAGTCCTTGGGCCCCTGCACCTGCGTGGGAGACCCAGAAGAAGCTCCTGGCTCCTGGCTTTGGATTGGCTCAGCTCTGGCCATTGCAGCCATCTGGGGAGTGAACCAGCAGATAGAAGACTGCTCTTGCTCTCGCTCTCTCTGCCTTTCCTTTCTCTGTGTAACTCTGACTTTCAAATAAATAAATAAATCTTTAAAAAAAGAAAAAAATGAAAGCAGGGGCCAGCGCCGTGGCTCCCTTGGTTAATTCTCCACCTGTGGCACTGGCATCCCGGTTGCTCCTCTTCCAGTCCAGCTCTCTGCTGTGGCCCGGGAAGGCAGTGGAGGATGGCCCAGTGCTGGGCCCCTGTACCTGCAGGGGAGACCAGGAAGAAACACCTGGCTCCTGGCTTCAGATCAGCGCAGTGCCGGCTGGAGCGGCCAATTGGAGAGTGAACTAGTGGAAGGAAGACCTTTCTGTCTGTCTCACGGTCTATAATTCTACCTTTTAAAAAAAAAAAAAAATACACATTCAGAAAAAAAATGAAAGCTTTGGTGTTCGGACTTCCTAATAACTGGCTAGTAAGATGAAGACACCTGTATGTTTCATTACTACACCAGGGTGGCTGTTGCTTATTAGAATACGTTATGCTCTGTCTTATATTGTTCACGAAGTGGACAATGAAATTGGAGTTCACACTCTGAGAAGTGCTCTGAGAATGCTAGACCTCCTAAAGAAACTGAATATCCTGTCAGAGAGTAAGTTTAGAATTGATGGGTTATAGAAGCTGCCATACATTTTTATTTTCTCGTCCCATAAAAAATAATCAACTAAGACTTTTCTGAGAAGAGCTTTTTGAGTGTAAACCTGGTATGTGCAGACAGAAGGATAGTTTGTGTGTTAGCTATTTAGGACTGGCACAGTTGGAATTCCTAGGATGGCCTATTGATATTCTGTTTGATATGGCTTAGTTCTGGGAACCCAACCCTCTGCTAAATTTGGAGCTTGCCATTAGGCTACCTTCCGGTTCTAACATGGGGCAAACTAGTAAATATTCCCAAAGTGTTTGTTCTTTTGAATCCAGGAGACACCAAACTGTGTGCCGAACACAATGCTGGCATAGTCTCTGGAGACTCAAAAAAAGAGACTAATAGTCTGGAGTGAGACAGTGAAAGGAGTAGTTTAAGTCTTCCTTATCTTTGAAAGTTTTTGATTTGGAGAATTTTGCTTTGGCCTTTTTTGCCAATAGTAATTCTTTTTCTTGGATTTGAAAAATAGTATGTTTTTAATGGTATAAAAGCCTTGTAATTATGTATCTCACAACCACTGTTTTATTGTAAGTAAAATGCATATGTTCTTCCAAGGCCCATTGGTCTTTTTGGTATTGGCTGAGACGACTTGGGCCTTGGAAAGGGTGGTGGTTCTGGTCCACACTCTGATGTGGCTCTTTGTGGAGCAGTTTGAAGAAAAACCCTTTCTCCAAGTAGCAGAATTGTATTTGAAATGATTTCAAAAGGCTGTTTGAAATTTTACAGTTGGATATTAAATAAAAGGGAAAAAGAAATAGAGCAACAATTGTGTAAATACGAGATGGAGGGGCACATCTTGCAGAAGAGGAAGGGTTTCTGAGAAAGGACTTCAGGCTTTAGTGATTCTGAGCTCACCCTGAAGCACCTTGTGGTGTGGCTTGTAGAAAGAAGTCTTAGGATGCCTCAGTGGTTTCTAAATAGTTCTTTTCTAGTCAAACCACATTTGGAGAACTACCTTAAACCCTGAGTATCCCAATGAGGTGGGACAAACTGGCATTGATTCAAGAGCAAGCCAGGGTAATAAGTGCATATTCTAAAATCACATCATCTAAGGAATGTTGGAAAGCAAGGATAGGCACAGCAGTAAAATTACTGCTTTAGGTGCCTGCATCCCATATCAGAGGGCTTGATTGACTACTCCACTTCTGGTCCAGTTTGTTGCTGATGCTCACCCTTTGAGGCAGTAGGTTATGGCTCAAGTATTTGGGCCCCTCAGAGACCTGGATTGGATTCTAGACTTCTGGCATCCCTGACTGTTGGAGGCATTTGGTGAGTGAACCAACAGTTGGAAGATATCTCCCTGTCTTTGTCTTTCTGTCTTTCAAATAAAATGAAAATAAGTGAAAGTTAAAAAAGCTGAGAATATTTGGCTATTAAGTAGGAATTTCCAAAGTAGGTCTTATATTTTTGCATCCTTGACCTGCCAAGCTGAGATAGATTGGAAGTGTTGATTGGTCCTTGTTCCATCAGCCAGTTCTTCTGTACTGCTGGCATGGGAATGTGGCCACATTCTCCACCATTGATGGGGGAAGAGTGTTTGAGGGGACATGTTTTCATCTGAGGTATATTTTATGTTTGTGAACTGTCTTCATCTTTTGCCACAATTCTTCGGGATTAGACTTTCTCTTAATTTTTTTTCTCTTAATTTTTTTTCAAGAAAGATTTATTTATTTGAAAGAGTTACTGAGACGGAGGAAGGTAAGGATGGAGGAGAGAGGCAGAAAGAGAGAGAGATCTTCCATCTGCTGGCTCTTTCCTAATGGTTATAGTGGCTGGAACTGGACCAGTCCAAAGCCAGAAATTTCTTCTCAGTCTCCCACATGGGTGCAGGGCCCCAAGCATTTGGTCCATCTTCCGTTGCTTTCCCAGGCGCATAAGCAGGGAGCTTGATCAGAAGTGGAGCAGCCAAACTCGAACTGGCACCCATATAGGATGCTGGCGCTGCAGATGGTGGCTTTACCTGCTGTGCCACAGTGCCAGCCCCTATCAGTGTTTTAAGTGAAGCAGCATGTACAGGAAAGGCAGATGTTACTGAAGGAGCAGAACTTCCTTATGGGTAAATTTCAGTTTGAGCAGAAACCATGTCCCTGAGCACTTGTTACAGGGTATAAGTGCTGTATTAATTTCCAATGTGGCTGCCCCTCTTAGGACATGGACTTGGAAGAAGTACTAGAAATAAGAAAAAGTGCATGTATAGCAGTCTTAAGTGATTGCAATGAGGTTTAAAAGTCTCAGAAGAGAATTGAGCGATTTTTAATGAATTAGCAGCAAGGCTTGGAATGATTTTGGTTATTTAATTGGATGACTTTACCTTTTATTTCTCCCCACTTCACACGAAAATGTGTTTGTTTTTTTTTTTTTTCTATTTTTATTTTTTTGTTTTATTTTTTTGACAGAGTTAGAGACAGAGAGAGAGAGTTATAGACAGTGAGAGAGAGACAGAGAGAAAGATATTCCTTCTGTTGGTTCACTCCCCTAATGGCCGCTACGGCCGGTGCTGTGCCGATCCGAAGCCAGGAGCCGGGTACTTCCTCCCAGTCTCCCATGTGGGTGCAGGGACCCAAGCACTTGGGCCATCCTCCGCTGCCCTCCCGGGCCACAGCAGAGAGCTGGACTGGAAGACAAGCAACTGGGACTAGTACTCGGTGCCCCAACCGGTACTAGAACCCAGGGTGCCAGCGCCGCAGGTGGAGGATTAGCCAAGTGAGCTACGGCGCGGGCCGAAAATGTGGTTTTAAAAATACATTTAAGCCATGGCTCACTTGGCTAATCCTCTGCCTGCGGCGCTGGCATCTCATATGGGCGCCAGTTCTAGTTCTGGTTACTCCTCTTCCAGTCCAGCTCTCTGCTGTGGTTCGGGAGGGCGGTGGAGGATGGCCAAGTGCTTGGGCACCTGCACCCGCATGGGAGACCACAAAGAAGAACCTGACTCCTGGCTTCGGATCGGCACAGCACCGGCCATTAGGGGAGTGAACCAACAGAATGAAGACCCTTCTTTCTGTCTGTCTGTCTGTCTCTCTCACTGTCTATAACTCTGTCAAATTAAAAAAAAAAAAAAAAAAAAAAAAAAAAAAAAAAAAAAGGCCGGCGCCGCGGCTCACTAGGCTAATCCTCCGCCTTGCGGCGCCGCTGGCACACCGGGTTCTAGTCCCGGTTGGGGCACCGATCCTGTCCCGGTTGCCCCTCTTCCAAGCCAGCTCTCTGCTATGGCCCGGGAAGGCAGTGGAGGATGGCCCAAGTGCTTGGGCCCTGCACCCCATGGGAGACCAGGATAAGCACCTGGCTCCTGGTTTCGGATCAGTGCGGTGCGCCGGCCGCAGCGCGCTACCGCGGTGGCCATTGGAGGGTGAACCAACGGCAAAAGGAAGACCTTTCTCTCTGTCTCTCTCTCATTGTCCACTCTGCCTGTCAAAAATTTAAAAAATAATAATAATAATAATAATAATAATAAAAATTAAGGGGGCTGGTGCTGTGGTGCTACAGGTTAAAGCCCTGGCCTGAAGTGCTGGTATCCCCTATGGGTGCCGGTTCAGGACCTGGCTGCTCCACTTCTGATCCAGCTCTCTGCTGTTGCCTGGGAAAGCAGTGGAAGATGGTCCAAGTCCTTGGGCCCCGCACCTGCACGGGAGACCGGGAAGAAGCTCCTGGCTCCTGGCTCTGGATTGGCGCAGCTCCGGCCATTGCGGCCAATTGGAGAGTGAACCAGTGGATGGGAGACCTCTCTCTCTGTAACTTTCAAATAAATAAAATAAATCGTACTGAGAGAAGAAGCCTCATGTCTTTCTGGTATTTCCTTTGCTTTTCTCATGATATGCTCTTTTCTTTAGGTGACAGCTAAAATACTACCTCTTGACCATCTTCCCTAAGTAAGTCTCTGTATTTACCAGCATTACCTGCTCTTTGTCTTCTTCCTAGTATTTACCACTGTAGATAATTACTCTAGTTTGCTTGTCTGTTTTTATTTGTGGTCACACACTCTATAGGGTCTTCTGGAATGACAGGGGTTGTTTTCAGTTACAGTTTTGTACCATCCAGAATTACTGTACTTAATTCACAGGGTATAATGATGATTTAAAAATTGTTTTCAGTTTATACTAATAACAAAGCTCTAGGAGTAGCAGTGGAATTTAAGCCATCTTATTGTAGTTCTTAAGTATACCTGTCAGATCTAGTAGGTTTACTATTTGTAGAAGTGTTTAAGTTTGATTGTTTGTATTTAAATGACAACTTTTTCTTCATGTTAATGAAAATTAGCTTCTCAGCTTTCAGTTTGTAGGTTTTGAACTAAGTATTCATTTTCCACTAACTTGTACCACCTTTTTCTTCTCAAGTCAGATATTATCCACCTATTGTGTAGGTGATGTGGATGATTTTTTTTTCTGACCTAGCTAAAAGTAAAAATTAGAGCTGTCATTAGGCAGACAACCCTGGACCTGTGGCAAAAAAAGCAAGGATGAACCTAGAGAATCTCAAAATAACCTGAAGGCCAACCAGAAAAACAATGTATTTTCAGTATTCTCATTGTAAATTGTTTATTCCTCCTATCCCTGAATAACTTAACTTCTCTATCCTGATTTTGTGTAGCATTACTTGCCATAAGTTAACTTTTCATTGAAACATCTTTGGCCTTGCTAGAGCATAGAACATTTGATGCTGTGGGTCCTTGATGTTCTCATCTAGCAGTCTCTTCCTCAACACTCTGTCTCTGGCCTCCTATAGCCAGTCTTTGATAGACACATACATTAGCTTGAAAGTTTTTGCTGCTGCAGGGATGTCCAAGGGTATAAAGGGGAGGAGTCAGTACACCTTGCAGACTAGTCCCAGTGTTCACTTCTCAGGACAACCTTGAGGTGCTCTGTTCACTCTAGGAGTGGGAGAAAAGGAAAAGGATGTGTGTGTTTGTAGGAAAATGACCCTGGGGGAAAAGAAAGGCTAATTGTTGATGGTAATGAACAGCTAGATAAAAGTGACTCACTTTATAAAAGTTCTTCACTTTATGAATTACTTTAATCCTATATTTATAGATTAACATCTTATATTTACATCTGTTAGCTAACAATAAATTGTTTGAGAATACTCACTCTCTTTTTAACTTGTTCCTTAGAAGTAAAGATTAAGTATATGCCTCATGGTGTCGAGGGCCATTTGTAGTCTAGGGAGTAGAGAGATAGTCAGATGTGCCACTTACTCAATCACCAGGATATTGTTGGATAGGTTTTCTTCTTTTAGAATTGGGAAACCTGGCTCAGATCATATCAGTACGTTTAGTCTTAAAACTTGTGTTCTGGGGCTGCTGTGGTGGCATAGTGAGTTAAGCCGCTGCCTACAACGCCAGCATCCCTTATGGATGCTGGTTCAAGTCCCAGATGCTCTACTTCCAATCCAGCTCCCTGCTAATGTGCAGCAGAGGACAGCCCAAGTGCTTGGGCCCCTGCACCCATGTGGGAGACCTGGAAGAAGCCCCTGGCTTCAGGCTTTGACCTGGCCCAGATCTGGACAATGCAGCCATTTGATGAGTAGTGAACCAGTGAATGGAAGACCTCTCTCTCTCTCTCTCTCCCCCCCTCCAGTTCTGCTTTTCAAATAAATCTAAAAACAACAACAGCAAAAACTTGTGTGCTTGCGAAAAAGCTTATAGCTCTGTTCTTTCCTGTCCATCTTTTTGGGAGTTATCCAGTTAGGATTCAGTGTCAGCCAATTGCCACTATGGTTTAGTATGTTTGGAATTTGTACTTCGTAGAAGCTCCTTTTGGTGAAAAGCCAAAGAGCATTCTGTAAAATCAATCATTTCATCTGTTTTTAAAAAATGTTCTGATTGTCCAGAGAGGTTTGAATGTGTGATGGGACTCATGTTTGAATTGTATTTTCTTAGGTGAGGTGTAACTGAAAAGCGATCTTCAAAGATGTCAAAAACAAACAAATCCAAGTCTGGATCTCGCTCTTCTCGCTCAAGATCTGCATCGAGATCTCGTTCTCGTTCATTTTCAAAGTCTCGATCCCGAAGCCGATCTGTCTCTCGTTCAAGGAAGCGCAGGCTGAGGTAAGGGGGCATGGTTTGTATGCTGACACAATCATAACTTCAGTCAATATGGGTTTTGAAGGTCTTTGGTCAGGCTCTCTGAAGTGTCAGATGGAATCAGGGTTGGCCTGTGAGACATTCCAGGTCTCTTCAGACAGTCCAAGTCAGCTTTGATTGCCATGCTCTTTAGCTAATTCCTCTCCTATGCCAGCACATAATATTTCCCATCCACTTTGGAAGAAAGAGCATTTTCATTTTATTTGAGCTGTTTGGTTTAGTTCTCAACATCTGATTATTTTTTACTGAAGTATTTTTGAAGGCTTGAATAGTTTATTTGCCATATCAGCAAAAAAAAAAAAAAAAAGCTATAAGGGTGAATAATATGCACAGCATTGTAAGAAGAAAAATCTTACCCATTAAGTAATTATTGAAAAACTTACCATAAGTTATTTGTATGCACTTAGTGTGCCAGTTACTACCTGCTTCTGTTTGATAAAACATATCCTAAAGCTGTCTGAAATATCAGTGTTGAAAACATCATTTTGTCTTACTAATAAATTCTTGAATTTATTGTGAGGTCTTTTTTTTTTTTTTTTTAAGTATTTATTTATGTATTTAAAAGGTTGTTATTCTACCTTTTAAGTGAAAGGGGAGAGCGAGAGCAAGAGAACAGAAGCACGTGTGTGCGTTGTCTTCCATCTACTACTTCACTCCCCAGATGGCTCTACCAGGCAGGTCTGAGCCAGCCAGAAGCCAGGAATTCCATCGCAGTCTCCCACACAGGTGGCAGGGGCCCAAGCACTTCCATCTTCGGCTCCCTCCACTGGCGTATTAGCAGAAAGTGAATCAGAAGTAGAGCAGCTAGGACTGGAGCTGGCACTACAGTATGAAGTGCCAGTCTCACCAGTATTTTTTAATTCAGTTTTCATACCATCAGATGGATTTCTCTATTTCAATCATGTGTTGAAATGGGAAACTTCTTTTGATGTTGTGAATCAGGCTTTTTATCTTTAAGATCATTTTAGGTGTTTTTTCTGTTTGGTTCTTTTTGGGAGGTAGATAAGGACTTTTTAGTAGGTATAAGTTTCTAGATAAATATCGATGTCCCTTTGGGAATCTGCACAATTTCATTCTTTCTGTTAAAATTGCACTAGCAAAGGGATTGGTTTTGTCACTTGGAACCCCTGCTGTTTATTTGAGATAAGGATCTTGAATCCTTTTCTTAGCTGAATGGATTATGAAATGTGCAGTAAACCTCAAGAGAAGTCAGTTACGAAGTTCTACTCTTTTTCCATAGCTCAATAGTCCTTGTAAAGATTGTTAAATGGTTGTTGAGGGTGTTTTCCTCCCCAAAAATAACAGTTTCATTTTCAAATGGAATCCGTGAAAAGTCAACCTGAAAATTAATTTCAGACTAGAGGTTGAACAAAAAAAAAGGTATGCATAAACGCTGAAGGAGAAAAAAACCATTAAATACATTTTTAATCTACTTCAGGAAACAGCTGTCAAGACCATGGAACTGAGCAGGGACTTTATAACTCCTTCCTTTTACCCATAGTCGTCGTCTTTTTTTTTTTTTTTTTTTTTTTTGACAAGCAGAGTTAGAGAGAAAGGTCCTCCGTTTCCGTTGGTTTACCCCCTAAATGGCTGCCACGCTGCGGCCTGCGTGCTGCGCCGATCTGAAGCCAAGAGCCAGGCCCATCTCCCATGCGGGTGCAGGGCCGAAGCACCTGGGCCATCCTCCACTGCCTTCCCAGGCCACAACAGAGCTGGACTGGAAGAGGAGCAACTGGGACAGAATCCGGCGCCCCAACCAGAACTAGAACTCAGGGTGCCGGTGCCGCAGGTGGAGGATTAGCCAAGTGAGCCATGGCGCCGGCCTAAATCTTCTGATTTAAGCAGTTTAAGCCTCAGTTTTAGCTCATTTGATTCTGAAAAATTCCTTTTTAAAATTTAGTTCACTAAGTGGGAACTGACTGGTTCAAAAGCAAGAGGCAATACAACCAAAAACTGAGACAAAGTTACAGAGCTGGTGTGTGTGCTGCCTTCTCTCCAGCAGGTTGTTACTCGGGAGGAGTTTCTTCCCTAAAAAACAGGTTTCTGTATTGATTCTAATCTGAATTCCTTTTTTTTATTGGAAACAGATAAATTTGCCACTGAATGTTCACTTTTTCTTTCTGGGCTATCTGTTTCATGGCTTTTTCTTTTGTTTCCCCTCTCCTACAAGGAAATTATCTATCCAGAGATTTTGAGAAACCATGCCTTTAAATTAACTAACTGCTGAGTTCTACAGAATTGGAGAAAATTGATTATTTCCTTGTATTTCACAGACTGTATCCTTTTAAGTGACTTTTAAATAACTTCAAATGAAATCTGCAAAGACTCATGCTCCCGCATCTGTGCAGTGGCTGCGGGTTTTGGATGCAGTATGCCACAAGGCCCTCACTAGTAATGGATAACAAGCAGTAGTAGCCTCTGAGGATGGGAACATGAATTGAACCCTCCTTAGTGGATCACTTCCCTCAGGCATAGCCATTTAAGCAGGTTGTACTCGGTTTCATAGCCTGCTTCTGCCTATCTCTTCCTTTCTTGTGTTGTTAACTATTTTTGAATGGAAAGTGTGGAAGGTAAGTTTTTTTTGTTTGTATTAATTGTACTTAAACAGCAACCTTTAATATCATGTATTTCTGTCAGTTGCCTCAGTTCATAAAATAGTAAAAAAAAAAAAAAAGAGCATAGTGCTTTCCATTCAGTTGAATGTGTTTCTTCTTAAAAAATCTGCTTTGTTTAGTTGTTAAATCCTGAAAAAAAGTTGACACATTTGCTAAACAGTTGTAGTAGTGCCCCCCTTATCCATGGGAAATAGGACCTGAAACTGTGAATCATGCTGAATCCTATCATGTAGACTATGTTTTTCCTAAACATATGTACCTGTGATAGTTCTCTTAGGCATGGTAAGAGAATGTAACGATGAGAACAACATGCTGTAATAAAAGTTAATTAAAATTGAGGAGTCGGGGCTGCCGTTCTGGCATAGTGGGTAAAGCCATTGCCTACAACACCAGCATTCTGGGAATATGGGTGCCAGTTCATGTCCTGGCTACTCCACTTCTGATCTAGATCCCTACTAATGTGCTTGGAAAGCAGCAGAAGATGGCCCAGGTGTTTGGGCCCCTGCACCCATGTGGCAGATCTGGATGAAGCTCCTGGCTTTGACCTGTCTCTGATGTGGCTGTTTCAGCTGATTGCTGGTTGCACCAGTGTATGGAAGAACTTTCTGTCTTTCCCTGTCTCTCTAATTCTTTCAAATAAATTTTGAAAAAAAGTTTTCTATTTCAGAAATTTAATTTGCCGTTTAATAATTTTTAAATATCCCCCCCCTTTTTTGGGGGGTGGGGGAGAGAAAGAACATGTGCTTCCATCCTGGTTTGTTTGTTTGTTTGTTTCTTTTTCTTTTTTTTTTTTTTTTTTTGACAGGCAGAGTGGACAGTGAGAGAGAGAGAGACAGAGAGAAAGGTCTTCCTTTCCGTTGGTTCACCCTCCAATAGCCGCCGCGGTTGGCGCGCTGTGGCCGGCGCACCGCACTGATCCGATGGCAGGAGCCAGGTGCTTCTCCTGGTCTCCCATGGGGTGCAGGGCCCAAGCACTTGGGCCATCCTCCACTGTACTCCCTGGCCACAGCAGAGAGCTGGCCTGGAAGAGGGGCAACCGGGACAGAATCTGGCGCCCCGACCGGGACTAGAACTCGGTGTGCCGGCGCCGGCCCATCCTGGTTTATTTCGTAAATGCTCACAGTAACTGGAATATTTGAGACTGGGCTGGAAACTCAACCCAGATCTGCTACATGGGTGGCAGGAACCCATTCACTGGAGCTGTGACTGCTGCTTACTAGGGTCTGCATTAGTAGGAAGATGGTGTCAGGAGCACTGGCTGTCCAGTGTGGGATGCAGCTTTCTACTGGTGTCCATATGGGATGCCGGCACCGAGGCTGCCGTCTTACCCGCTATGCCACAGTGCCGGCCTCAACATGTAGTTTTTACAAAGTTAGGTTACTGTAGATTCCTGTTCTGGAAGTGTTGCTACATCAGTTGTTTGTAGTCTGTTAAATGAAGGAAAGTACACCACTATCCTTTAGACTAAGAAGCCTCTGACTTCGAAGATGTATAAACTGGAGGCTGCTTTCTCTTCGCTACCTCTTGTGTACTTAAGAGCCTTGTGGTCAGATAGTGCCCTCTTGTGGCACTTTGGTAAGGTTTGACCTTGGAAATAGACCATTTGCAGGTCCCTGATAAATAAACCAATACTTACATGGTTTGGTATTCCTATTTTAGTTCTTTGAAGCTTTGAACAGTGCATTCTCCAAGTGTTCCTTGGTGTAAACTTGTTGTAACTGTATGTTTACAATCTTACCTCTTAGTGGGATCTGTAAATTCAGCCTGCACAGAGAGGGGTGACTGGGATGGTGGATGGACTGTTTTAATAGTCTAAATGCCAGAGAACCTGAGTAGTTACCTGTTCAAGTACCACAGCTTGCATTTCTTCCCTACCTCCATTGACCTCAGAAGCTGTCTGCTTCCCTGGGCCTGTGAAATCTCAGCAGTTGTTAGGTCAGCATGATCTCTGTTTCATTCACTACACTAAGGATTTTTATATTCTTTAAGTCACTGGAATCTGTCTCCATTTAAAATGTGCTGCAATTTTAAGTGATCTGTGTCTCATCATTCATTAAAGTGATTCTTGTGTATGTGTTTGTACTTAACATGGGCACTATGTAGTGGGATTAAATATTTAAGCTTATATCCTTGCTTTGAAAACAAAACTGAAAATGAATGACGAGTGAGAGCAGGGAATTCAAAATGTAAAATAACAAAAACATGTTGGCAGTCTTTTTAAAAAAATGTCGGAAATTCAGGGGTGGATGTTTGGCCTAGTGGATAAGACACTGCTCGAGGTGCCTGCATCTCATATTGGAGTGCGTGGTTTTGTGTTCTGGCTCTTGCTTCCAGTTTCAGCTTCCTGCTAGTGCACACCCAGGGAGGCAGTAGATGGTGACTCAAGTAATTGGGTTCCTGGCTGTGTCCTCGCCTGGTCCCAACTGTTGTAGCCACTAGGGTAGTGAAGCAGAAGATAGATGGAAGAGCTCATTCTCTTTTGGGCTTTCAAATAAATAAATAAAACATTTTAAAAATTCAAATATTTTTTCCCTTCCCCTCCTTTTTCAGTTCTAGGTCTCGTTCCAGATCATATTCTCCAGCTCATAACAGAGAAAGAAATCATCCAAGAGTATATCAGAACCGGGATTTCCGAGGTCACAACAGAGGCTATAGAAGGCCCTATTATTTCCGTGGGCGCAATAGAGGCTTTTATCCATGGGGCCAATATAACAGAGGAGGCTATGGAAACTACCGCTCAAATTGGCAGAATTACCGGCAGGCATACAGTCCTCGTCGGGGCCGCTCCCGATCTCGGTCCCCAAAGAGAAGGTCCCCTTCACCAAGATCCAGGAGCCATTCTAGGAACTCCGATAAGTCGTCTTCTGACAGGTCAAGGCGCTCCTCATCTTCTCGTTCTTCCTCCAACCATAGTCGAGTTGAGTCTTCTAAGCGCAAGTCTACAAAGGAGAAAAAGTCTTCTTCCAAGGATAGCCGGCCTTCTCAGGCTGCCGGGGATAACCAGGGAGATGAGGCCAAGGAGCAAGCATTCTCTGGAAGCACCTCTCAAGATACTAAGGCATCTGAGAGCTCAAAGCCATGGCCAGATGCCACCACCTACAGCACTGGTTCTACATCACGTGCCTCTGCGGTTTCTGAGCTGAGTCCTCGGGAGCGAAGCCCAGCTCTCAAAAGTCCTCTCCAGTCTGTGGTGGTGAGGCGGCGATCACCCCGCCCCAGCCCTGTGCCAAAACCTAGTCCTCCACTTTCCAACACATCCCAGATGGGCTCAGCTCTGCCGAGTGGTGCTGGGTATCAGTCTGGGACACATCAAGGTCAGTTCGACCATGGCTCTGGATCTTTGAGTCCATCCAAAAAGAGCCCTGTGGGTAAGAGTCCACCGGCCACTGGCTCTACGTATGGCTCATCTCAGAAGGAGGAGAATACTGCTCAAGGAGGAGCAGCCTATACCAAGAGGCAAGTATCTTGTTTCCCCTGCCTCCTGTGATTTATCTCACCAGTTGATAGTGTAATTGTAATGTGATCTAAGTTAGAGCTCTGATTAATGGTAATAAGGTAATCTCCATTTCCTAAACTTTTCATTAGCAAACATTAAAAGCATCACCCAAGGAAACCTTTAGCTTAACTCTAGCTTTCCTACCTTCCTGAATTTGTATTGCAGCATAAAGTGTCTTTAGACTCCTCTGCAATGATGTTTTCACATTTAAAATTTGCCTTGGATTCTACCAATGTAAGCCAGAGAACAGTAGAGATTTGTGGGTCAGCTATCAAAAAAATATGATCTTTGCCAAAATGAATGGCCATTGGAGCTGTTAGACCCTCTAGGACCCACCATCTACTGTGTATGATCTGCATCCGCCCATCATGGTGAAGCGCTGCACCCTCACAACCTCCTGTTGAGACTGGGCAGAATGGGAAAGTCCAAGGCTTAGTCCAGGAAGGCCTTGTCTTAAAACCATAAGGTGGGTGTGTGTCCCAGTAGAAGCCAACCAGGCTCCGTGTTAGGAGAGGACATGACAGTGCTTCCATCCTTCTACCCTGGGGGACACGGTGAGTTGGAACGCAAATCTTCTGTTTGTGTGGTTGGTTGGATGGATTGGGATGGTGGAGAGGTTATAGGGAAGTTGCATTGGGGCCAGCTAGATGTCAGGTGATTCACCTAGTGAGTGGTTTCCCTTTTCCTTTGTTTTCTTTTATTACTGCATTCTTCGATGTCTTAATTTTTTGATTCTTCTCTGCCTTATTAATGCAACTCTAAGGTGGTAAAGCTTTCTCCATTAATGGTACAGATTACAGATGTTCAGAATCTGTGCATTCCTGCCTTTAGCAAGTCTGCTTTAAAGTGTAAATTTAGTTCCTTGGCAGGGATGAGAATCCCTTTTTAGAAGACTTGCGCATGAGCTCTAACTTTCCCTAAGAAGGAAGATAATGATTTTTTGCTGCCACCAGCCCTCTTCCCTGTTAACAAGTACTTTGTTTTTATTTGTGTTCACAGTCCATTTCATAATTAGATCTTCTAGGTGACCTGACGCAATTTTGAAGCCTTTTTTGAGGCTTGTATTTCCAAATGTGAGTTGTATAAAAGCAAAACAGTCCAAGGTTGAACATTCTGTGTTAACTTTGCTGAAAACAGATTGTAAGGGACTGAGTGAAGGTTGGTAAGACTCTTAATTTTTTTCCCTTAGACCACGTTACAGGTAAGTAGGTTTCTGTTTTGTTTTTTTGTACCCTAAAAATAACTTCTATTTTCTTTTTGGTTGTTTTCGTAAAGCATAACTGCATGGACCATATATTTTTCTCCAAAATGCCAAGTTCATAGATCTATGAAGGAATGATAATAATTGCAGAAATTACTAAAAAAGTAAACAAGTAGAAAGCATTTTGGCCATATTAGAGTCCACAAGACTTGTTTGTTCAGAGAATGAAAGCCGGTAGATGGGTGCTGTTTTAGAGCAGATGGCTGAAGAAGCCTCTTGTGTGTCTTCTTGTGTTTTTATAACCAGGTATCTAGAAGAGCAGAAGACAGAGAATGGAAAAGATAAGGAACAGAAACAAACAAATGCTGATAAAGAGAAAATGAAAGAGAAAGGGAGCTTCTCTGACACAGGCTTGGGTGATGGAAAAAGTAAATCTGAACCATTTGCTCCCAAAAGCGATACCGAGAAGTCTTTTCGGGGCAGCCAATCTCCCAAAAGATATAAGCTCCGAGATGACTTTGAGAAGAAGATGACTGACTTCCACAAGGAGGACTTGGATGAACAAGATAAGGACAAAGCTAAGGGGAGGAAGGAATCTGAGTTTGATGATGAACCCAAATTTATGTCTAAAGTCATAGCAGGTGCAAACAAAAGCCAGGAAGAGGAGAAGTCAGGCAAATGGGAGGGCCTGGTGTATGCCCCTCCAGGGAAGGAAAAGCAGAGGAAAACAGAGGAGCTGGAGGAGGAGTCTTTCTCAGAGAGATCCAAAAAGGAGGATCGGGGAGGGACCAAGAGAACCGAAAGTGGGCACAGGGGGTTTGTGCCTGAAAAGAATTTCCGAGTGACCGCTTACAAAGCAGTCCAGGAGAAAAGTTCATCGCCTCCCCCAAGAAAGACCTCTGAGAGCCGAGACAAGCTGGGAGCCAAAGGAGACTTTTCTTCTGGGAAGTCTTCCTTTTCCATTACTCGAGAAGCCCAGGTCAATGTCCGGATGGACTCTTTTGATGAGGACCTTGCACGGTGAGATATACTTCTTGATCCTCAAGGCTTTAGTGTTGTCTCCTAATCTCTATCCCTGAAGGTTATCTCCTTTATTTCCCCCTGCCCAAGTTTCTACCTCTCTCTGGAATAGTATGTATGTGGGTCCCTGTGTCCCTGAGCCAGGGTGTTTAGGGGGCAGGATCACTGGGGTGCCAAGTGGTGCTTTCAGCCTTTGGTGACTGACTTGGTTGGTTGCTGGTTCCCTGTGCTTCTCTCTTGCTCTGTTCATCTCTACCTGCCCCCACTCCTGTTTCTAACTGTATTCGAGTTGTCATTTGCCTGTACAGCCATCCAGGAGCCGTGTCTCCATTCCTAGCCAGATCACCAAAGTCTGTATCATTGGCCACCACTATTGAATAACATTGCAGTTTATTATAGAGTTGGGCAAAAGCAGATTCCTCTTTATCTAACATCCTTCGCCCCCATACTTTAGGAAAAAGTGGCAATGCCCAGGAGGCTGGCTGTCTTTACTGAGTATAAACATGCTAGCCCTGCTTCATTGCGTCGCCTACTGAATGGTCTTAGCTGGCCAGGCTCCTTGATCTTCTGACAGGGCTCCCTCTCATTTGCTATGTGTTGAAACCCCCGAAGCTGAATCACTTAGATTTAACACTTGATTCCACTTGAAGATTTCCAGCAAAGAAAGTGGGAACAGATTTTGACTGCTCTTTCCCATAGCTATGTTGTGTTGTGTTGAGGCTTCTGTGAACTTTGGAAAGGAGAAAAAGGAGTTTTGTGGATAGATTAAATATCTTTTTTTAAGGAAGTAAGATGTTTTTATGGTTTAAATGTTCTCTTTCTATATCTTGCTACATTGGCCTCCCTGTGTTTCTTTTTTAGACCCAGTGGGTTATTGGCTCAGGAACGCAAGCTTTGTCGGGATCTAGTCCATAGCAACAAAAAGGAACAGGAATTTCGTTCCATTTTCCAGCACATACAGTCAGCTCAATCTCAGCGCAGCCCCTCAGAATTGTTTGCCCAGCATATTGTGACCATTGTTCACCACGTGAAAGGTGAGACCAGACTCCATTTCTGTACTTGTAACTTCCACTGTCATAAGCAGGAAGAAGAGTGAGCTGGTGAGGGAGCCTTGGGGGGCGGTGTGTGTGTGTGTTGGGGGGCCTCCTTTGTCCCTTTTGAAGAACCTATGAAGCTAGGGGCTAGCTTGAAGGAAATTCCTTTTGGGAGAAATTTCTGTCTTCAGTTGCAGAAATAAAACATTTTGAAGTGCCGGTAACTTAGAATCATGACAGCAGGTGAAATCTTTAACATGAAGGTTTACAGTGTTTAAAAACTTAGGAGGTAGGAAGATGGCTCTTCTCCCTTCTAGCCATCTCTTCCAGACCTGTTGTGGATTTCTCACCAAATTACTCTACCATCCCTTGGACAAAAGGAAGTGGGCAAGTTGAGGAATGGCCAGTAGAAGTATGTGAGCTGGAGCAGTCACAGGTTCCCTCTGAAATTTAAATTGCATCAGAAGTTGGTGCCGTGCTTCCAAGGGAATTATGTGCCAGGTGTCTCTTCATGTCTCTGGCCTTAGGGAACTACACTGGAACTCTTTTTGCCCAACATTGGTCTGTGTCTGAACCAGATATTTTTGCTTCTTCTTTTCAGTGTGTTTGTTGTATGGATTTGACAACTTGGTCCTGTTTCCGTGGCTGTAGATTCGTGAAGCTGAGCATTGAATCTGCCCTTTATAGAGTAACCTGTGTCTTTGAATCCCAACAGAGCATCACTTTGGGTCCTCTGGAATGACATTGCATGAACGCTTTACTAAATACCTAAAGAGGGGAACTGAGCAGGAGGCCGCTAAAAACAAGAAAAGCCCAGAGATACACAGGTGAGGGCCTCAACTTTGTATTGGAGTTTGTAATTAAAGACATAGCAGCTGCTGAAGTCATCTTGTTAAATTCTGTGGCCAATGCATCTTGAATGTAAAATTTGGGATATCCTTCAGACTGGGAAGAGCTGTGCGCATTTGTGTTTGTGAATGGAAGGGACACGAGCTGTGGTCTCTCTGTGGGCCTGCAGTGGGCCTGAGGAAAACAGCTCTCTCCATACAGATGAACTCCTATGTTCTGAGAGATGGCTGATAGTAACCTGATCACTGTGGTCATCTGTAGGTAGAGTAAATGCTATTTCTTCTTTCTTTCTTTCTTTTTTTTTTTTGAAGTTTTATTTTTATTTGAGTGGGAGAGACAGAGATCTTCCATCCTCTGGTTCACTCCCCAAATGGCTGCAACAGCCAGGGCTGGACCAAGCTGAAGCCAGAAGTGTGTAATTCCATCTGGAGATCCTACGTTGGTGGCAGGGGTCCAAGCACTTGGGCCTTCTGCTGCTGCTGCTTTCCCAGGTGCATTAACAGGAAGCTGGATCAGAAGTGGAACAGGGGCTGGCACTGTGTTGTAGCGGATAAACCTGCCTCCTGCAGTGCCGGCATCCCATATGGGTTCTGGTTTGAGTCCTGGCTGTTCCACTTCTGATCCAGCTTTCTGTTAGGGCTGGGATCGCAGTAGATGATGTCCCAAGTCCTTGGGCCTCTGCACCCATGTCGAGACCCATCCAGAAGAAGCTGCAGGCTCCTGGCTTTAGACCCGCCCAGCTTCGACCATTGTGGCCATTTGGGGAGTGAACCAGCAGATGGAAGTTCTGTGCGTCTCTCTGTGTCTCTTTCTCCCTCTCTGCCTTTTAATCTCTATAAACCTGCTTTTCAAATACATAATTAAATCTTCAGGGAAAAATAAAAGTGGAGCAGTTGAGACTGGACCTTGTACCCAGGTGCGATGCCAGCATTGCAGACAGCAACTTAACCTGCTGTATCACAACACTGGCCCCTCTTTTTGAAAATTTTTGTTTTGTTTTTATTTAAAAGGTAAACAGATGAAATCTTCCATCCATTGGCTTTCCCTCCAAATGCTCAGAATAGCCATGGATGTCAGAGATTTGAGCCACTGTGTGCTACCTCCCAGGATATGCTTTAGCAAAAAGCGTGTAGTCGGGTCACAGACCAGACGCTGATATGGGATGTGGATATCCCAAGCAGCAGCTTTACTGCCACCACTACACCACATGCCCACCCCAGTTCTAGTTTCTTAAAGCAAACCTGTGTATAGGAAGTCAGTTTTGTAGAAGATTTTTTTTTTTTGGCCTGGGGAGAAGTAGAAGAGGAGTTTGTTAAGATTATCTTAAATGGTTTAAAAGCTCAGTAGACTTAAAGAATATCTCATTCAGTTGTGAGAATCTATTCAGGAAATAGGGACTTTTTCTGGAAACAAAGTTTGGCTTTATCTTTAATTCCTTAGTAGTCAGTCCTTGTCTACTAGTATCTCACTAGGTAGGAGGACCAAGTTTATACAGCAGCGTTGGATTTAGGATCTGTTGGAATGTGTGTCATTCCTGACAGTTGTTTCTCACCTAAACCTGATCTTTTTTTGTGTTTTTTCCAGTTTTTTTTTTTAAATGTGTATAAGGTGAACAAATTTCATTTATTTCATATATACAGATTTAGAAACATAAATTTTCTTTTTCTTTTTTTTTTTTTTTTTAATTTTTTTTTGACAGGCTGAGTGGATAGTGAGAGAGAGAGACAGAGAGGAAGGTCTTCCTTTTTGCCGTTGGTTCACCCTCCAATGGCCACTGCGGCCGGCACATCGCGCTGATCCGAAGCCAGGAGCCAGGTGCTTCTCCTGGTCTCCCATGCAGGTGCAGGGCCCAAAGACTTGGACCATCCTCCACTGCCTTCCCGGGCCATAGCAGAGAGCTGGCCTGGAAGAGGGGCAACCGGGATAGAATCCGGCGCCCCGACCGGGACTAGAACCTGGTGTGCCGGCGCCACAAGGCGGAGGATTAGCCTGTTAAGCCACGGCGCCGGCCAGAAACATAAATTTTCATCATAGGTTTAACCCTCCACTAAGTATTCAACAGATAGTTAGAAAAAAAAAAAAAAAAACAAAAAAACAAAACAAACAAAAAAAAAAAACCAGTATTCCTCAACAGCAGAGACAAGGGCTGTAAACAATATTCAGATCCCAGATTTGCTCATATACATTACTTTTTTGTACTCTGTTAGTTATACGGATTGGGAAGAACATGGTATTTGTCTTTTGGGGGCTGGCTTATTTCACAAAGTATAATGGTTTCCATTTTGTTATGAAGGACAGGATTTCTTTTTTTTATAGCTGAGTAGTATTTCTTTTTTTTGACAGGCAGAGTGGATAGTGAGAGAGAGAGACAGAGAGAAAGGTCTTCCTTTTTGCCGTTGGTTCACCCTCCAATGGCCACTGCGGCTGGCGCATCATGCTGATCTGAAGCCAGGAGCCAGGTGCTTTTCCTGGTCTCCCATGCAGGTGCAGGGCCCAAGGACTTGGGCCATCTTCCACTGCCTTCCTGGGCCATAGCAGAGAGCTGGCCTGGAAGAGGGGCAACCTGGATAGAATCCGGCGCCCCGACCGGGACTAGAAGCCGGTGTGCTGGTGCCGCAAGGCGGAGGATTAGCCTGTTAAGCCACGGCGCCGGCTAACTGAGTAGTATTTCAAAGTATATTTATACCACATTTTCTTTATCCAGTCATTGGTTGGCAGACACCTGGTTGATTCCATGTTTTAGATCCATGAATTGATCTGCAATAGACATTGGGGTACAGACAGCTTTCATATGCTGAATACATTTTGTTTGGATAAATACCCCTGAGTGAGATGGCCAGGTCATATGGTAGATCTATTTTCAGCTCTCTGAGGAATCTCCATACTATCTTCCACAATTGCTTTACTAGTTTACATTCCCACCAACAGTGTATTTTAGTGTACCCTTTTCCCCACATCCTCACCAACATTTATTGTTTTTTGATTTCTGTATGAGAGCCATTCTAGGGGCTGACACTGTGACGTAGCGAGTAAAGCGGCCACCTGCAGTGCTGGCATCACATTTGGGTGCTGGTTCGAGTCCTGGCTGCTCCACTTCCGATCCAGCTCTCCTCTGTGTCCTGGGGAAGCAGTAGAAGGTCTTGATTTGCATTTCCCTGATCCTAAACCGAATCTTAATAGGAGAGTGATACTCAGATTCTCAAAAAGGAAACTGCTCTTTGAGGTTAGCAAGGCCTGGGTAGGATGAAATAATAGGTATGGCTGTAGATGAGAGGACAAGAAAACTTCCTAGGAACATAGGATTTTTATGTATTTGTTTGTTTTTTGAGAGTGGGAGACAAGCATCTAGATGCCCTTGATGGCTGGGACTGGGCCAAGACTGAAGCTAGAAGCTGGAAACTCAGTCAATCTGTGTCTCCCACATGAGTGTCAGGAACCCAGTCATTTGAACCATCACTGATGCCTCCAGGATCTGCCTTAGCAGGAAACTGGAGTCTGGAGCTAAAGCTGACTGTTAGACCCACTCCAATACTGGATACAGGTGTCTCAATTGGTGACTGTTAGGCCAAACATCTGCCCTTGGAACTTGGGATTTTAAGTGTCTGTGTTTGCCTGCCTGTGGGACTACAAGAAATAATAAAAAGAAATGTTTGTGAATCTGTTACCTTGCTTTAGTAGTAGAATATTACCAGTAGTACATTCATATATAATTATGCATATTTTTGTGTTTTCAATTTTAGGAGGATAGACATTTCCCCCAGTACATTCAGAAAGCATGGTTTGGCTCATGACGAAATGAAAAGTCCTCGGGAACCAGGCTATAAGGTGAACTGTTGCTTTGATCAGTAATTCCAACAAACTGAGTGCGTTGGGCATGAACTTGACAGAAATGTGTTTGTTTAAATTACTCTCTACTTAAGTTTGTGTTTTTCTTTTAAGGATGGGCATAATTCTAAAAATGAACTACAAAGGGTTAATTTTTATTAAATGTATCAACAACCTTTGTGAAGTGGTTAGAATATGGTAAATGACCCCAAAGTCTATTGAGGTGAGCTTGAGAAAAAAAAGAGAGGAGTTTTGGAACAAGTGCCCATGATGAGAGAAGAAACTTTTTGTGATATTTTTCTGCTTGTAAGTATTATCAAATCAACTGTATACATGCACTATTTGCAACCATGATTTCAAAAAGACATGCATGTCAGAGGAGAGTGAAATATTCTTAGCTTAACTTAGTAGACTGTTTATAAACAGCTGGTCCAGGTTTTTTTCTAACTGTACCATATCTATCATCTGTTGGTTACTGCTACTTTAAAGCTGAACATGACCTTGGTAGCCCAGCTGCAGTTGCAATGATGCGCACATCAGCGCTGTTAGAGATTAAAGCTTGGATGCAGTCTTTTACTGTGAGGTAACTAGATTGGGTTTTTGAAAATCTTAGTATTTATTGACCTTCATTCACATAATACAGTTGAAATAAAAAATTAGTGATGGCTGTTTTATGCTGCTGAAGTCTTTTCTAAAAATATTGATTTTCAAGTTTTCCCAAATTTGTCTTGTTCATGAATGTAATGAGAGGCACTCTTGCATAGTCTCTCTTTTCTTCCACCCCTCTTCTCTCTCCAAATAGCAGTCAGGTTGGCACTAATAAGTGAAACATGGAAGTGATCTCACCCTTCCTGCCTTAGAGGGCCAGGTCCATTAGAGGTGTTGTCCAGCTGCCCGAGGGAGCAATGGC
Source organism: Lepus europaeus (assembly GCF_033115175.1). Taxonomy (NCBI): domain Eukaryota; kingdom Metazoa; phylum Chordata; class Mammalia; order Lagomorpha; family Leporidae; genus Lepus; species Lepus europaeus. The sequence goes on from NC_084831.1 coordinate 28,334,655, forward strand.
TGTCCTGACCTTGCCTTTTCGTTTTGGTCTTTAAGGGGTGCAGAGGATAAAATGATAAACCTTCCAATCACTCCTGCTTTAATTAAAATTAAGCTTTATTTCACAAAAAAGTATAGTGGTTCTTGTAAGGATGATGTGAGGACAGAGTGAACTGCTCATTCCTTTCTCTTCTGAGAGCGTTCACTTCAGTTGGACAGATTTGGTGTGTGATGGCCCTGAAATTTCCTTGCATCTTTTCCATCCTTGGGTTTCCTAAGAATCATTGAAAGCCACTCCTGGGATGGTCTGGGTTCTCAGGTGCTGGGTTCATACTGTCTCTGCAGCATATGAGCCCAGTAGTTTTTAAACTTTGACCTGGTATTGCCACATTATGAAGGCTGCTGACATTCCCCATTGTCTCTTTCTGGACACGAGTATGCAGACAGTTCCAAGTAGAGGCTAAGCAGGGTGGCCACTACAGTGTAGGTAGGGGAAAGTGGACATTTCCACTCTTGGTGGGGACCAAGCTCCAAGCCAGTGTAACCAGGCTCCCAGAGCGATACTGGCCTTCTCTGCCTGTAGATGAGCCAGTCATTACTAGACATTAGGAAATGAAGCAAACATATATAACAGTTTCAGAAAGATTCCAGCCTCATTGTTGTAGAGAACCAGACTTGAGCTCTGTGAGGGATCCTTATGAGGTGACTTCTGTGGGACATCCTGCATCCTTCCCAAACTTGGCTCATGTGCCTCACATTCCTGGTGCTTCCTCTGCACCCCTCCATTGGAGTAAACACCACAGTTTGTGGGGTGGTTGAGTTGGCAGCCCTAAATCCCCAAAACCTTAATTTTGACTTCTCTTTTGGCAGGCTGAGGGAAAATACAAGGATGATCCTGTGGATCTCCGCCTTGATATTGAACGCCGTAAAAAACATAAGGAGAGAGATCTTAAACGAGGTAAATCAAGAGAATCAGTGGATTCCCGAGACTCAAGCCATTCGAGGGAGAGGTCAACTGAGAAAACAGAGAAAACTCATAAAGGATCAAAGAAGCAGAAGTACGTGAAACCCTTGAGTAGTCTTTTTGCCTTTCCCTTTGAGTTTCCACTGGACCTTTCAAGTCAGAGGACTTTGGGGTTGGGAAGCGCAGCATCTCTTTTAGTTTCTTTATACCATATAACTCTCCAGAAGCGTTCCTAGTTTGAAACTATCAAAGTGTGTGACCCTTGTCCAAGGAAGGCTTTGTGGGAGAAGTTACTCTGTTAACCTGACTATAGGGATAGTACAGAGACTCACTGCTTTAGACGTGTTTGTTCTTACAGCAAATTTTCATGAAGAGGATTTTTAGAAATGGCTCAAAGTCATTGTCAAGTAATAACACTGGTCAAAGAAAAAGGGTAAATTAGATAGGACAAGATTGTTGATTTTAAAATGCCTCTTAAACTAGTTTCACAGACAGTGCCAAGAGAGGTGTTCCAAATACTCCTTAAACAGAGGTGGCATTGTTGAGTTTTGTAGGGTGACATTCATGCCAGGGACTTGAGATTTCTATTTACGTTTTTGGAAGTGCTATGACTTTTCAGTCATGTGTCCATCCTTAAAAGTAGCAGAGATAAAGCCCCATACCTTCCCATAATAAGCAGTGCTTCTGTGAGCTTCCAACTGGCAAGCATATTCTTACCCATTTTCTCGTGATGAGAAAATGAACAGTTGGTATGATACCCATTTTGACCATTTAGAAGGTAAAGAAGCCAAGCTCAGTTCTTTGTCTAAGATCACAGATATTAGCTGACACCTAAACTCACATCTTTTGTTCCTCTTGGTCTCACATTCCCCTGTTACTTATGCATTAGGAGTTCTAGCAGCTCCCAGGACTTCCTAGAGATAAAAGGCTAGGTAGTCCTCAGTAGGGAATGGAAGTGGTGGATAGCAGGCCCTGAAAGCTGGCACAGGGGAGAAGGCACAGATGCCCTCATGTATTTCATATTGAGTCTGGATAGCCAGTTCTGATTCCTTTCCTTGGTACACATGCAATTTTACCTCTGATTTCCTGTGTGTTTTGGACAACTAGTGATTTGGGCAAGGGAGAAGTCATATGCCATGGTTGCCATTAATATGTCACCCTGTGGTTTACAACTGAAGAATGACTTAACCAGGTTACACAGCTAATAAGATACAATGCCAGGATTCAACTTTGGGGCCTTTTGAGAGCCTTTGTTTTGAAAACCTGTGGAAATTGCACTCATTTTTAGTGGGATAGAGTTATACTTTAAAAAAAAATTATTTATTTATTTGAAAGGCAGAGTTATTCAGAGGCAGAGGGAGAGAGAGAAGTCTTTTGTCCGTTGGTTCTCTCCCCAGATGGCTGCAGTTGCTGGAGCTGTGCCGATCCAAAGCCAGGAGCCAGGAGCTTCTTCTGGGTCTCCCACCTGGGATGCTGGCACTGTGGTGGTGGCTTTACCCACTATGCCACAACACCAGCCCCAAGTTACACTTCTTTTAAAAAAGCTTATTTTTGTCTACTTGAAAGAGAGGGAGAGAGGAAGGGGGATTCTATCTGTTGGATCACTCCTCAAATGCCTGCAACAGCCAGTTACAGGCCAGACCTAAGCCAGGACCCCAGAACTCCATCTGGGTCTCACCTGGGTGGCAGGGGCCCAAGCACTTGAACCATCATCTTTTGTCTCTCAGGATATATTAACAGGAAAATGGATGAGAAGTGGAGTAGCCAGGACTCCCAATTGCACTCTGATACAGGATGTGGACATCCCAAGTGGCAGTTTAACCAGTTATGCCATAAAGCCCACCCAAGAGTTATACTTTTGGGGTCAGCATTGTGGCGTACCGCGTAGAGCTACCACCTGTGACACAGGCATCCCATATGGTGCCAGTTCATACTCCACTGCTCCACTTCTGTCCAGCTCCCTGCTAATGTGCCTGGGAAAGCAGTGGAAGATGGCCCAACTGCTTGGGCCCCTGAAGAAGCTCCTGGCTCAGGCCTGGCCTGGTCATTCTGGCCTTTGGGGAGTGAACCAGAGGATGGAAGGCGCCTCTCTCTCTCTCTCTCTCTCTGTCTCCCTCCCTCCCTCCCCCTGACTCCCTACCTTTCAAATAAATAATATCTTTTTAAAAAAATGTTACATGGGGCTGCCTCTGTGGCACCCTGTCGCTGGGCCAGAATTCCATATGAGTGCCGGTTTGAGACCTGGCTGCTCTGCTTCCTACCCAGCTCTCTGCTATGGCCTCGGAAATCAGAGAATGGCCCAAGTGCTTGGTCCTCTGCACTTGGAGACCCAGAAGAAGCTCCTGGCTCCTGGCTTTGGAGTGGCCCAGCCCCAGCTGTTGTGGCCTTTTGGGGAGTGAACCAGTGGATGGAAGATCTCTTTCTAACTCTGCCTTTCAAATAATTAAAAGTTATACATATGAATTCTATGACAGTAACTTTGGGGGGTTTTTGTGAGCAGGTGCTAGGAAGAACCAGTAGGGGAGACAGGCTGTTTTCCATACAGGATAACTGAGGGAAGGAAAGGGAGTCAATGATAGGTTACTGAGACGTGACTGGCTTCTCCCTAGAAGTTCCCCTATGCTCTTGGGAGCCTGGCTTTTCAACCTTTAGTATATAGACAGTGACTCATCATGCTAAGCTAATTTTCCCTAGTCTGTAATTTCCCCCAGATGAAGGTAAGGCAAGGCAAGTAACTCTGGGAAGAGTTTCACCAGATCCTAGGGTTAATAACACAATCTGTTTGAGCTCAGTGGGAGGTGAGGTGTGGAGTAGTGGTATAATTAGCCAGAGTTAGGTTTGAATCCAGGTTCTGCCCAGTTCACCTGAGTCTCCTCTGTCCATAAAATGAGAGGAATAGTCGTAAATAATTATAGTGCTATTTACTGTATGCCTGCTATGTCAGTGTAGAGTGTTTAAACTTATTATTTACATAATATTTAGAGCAACCCTGTAAGATGGGGTAGCATCCCTGTGAAAATTAGAAAATAGAGCCGGCACCGCGGCTCACTAGGCTAATCCACCGCCTTGCGGCGCCGGCACACCGGGTTCTAGACCCGGTCAGGGCACCAATCCTGTCCCGGTTGCCCCTCTTCCATGCCAGCTCTCTGCTGTGGCCAGGGAGTGCTGTGGAGGATGGCTCAAGTCCTTGGGCCCTGCACCCCATGGGAGACCAGGATAAGTACCTGGCTCCTGCCATCGGATCAGTGCGGTGCGCTGGCCGCAGCGCGCCAGCCGCGGCGGCCATTGGAGGGTGAACCAACGGCAAAAGGAAGACCTTTCTCTGTCTCTCTCTCTCACTGTCCACTCTGCCTGTCCAAAAAAATAAATAAATAAATAAATAAAGAAAGAAAGAAAGAAAATAGAGCCGGCACCGCGGCTCACTAGGCTAATCCTCCGCCTTGCGGCGCCGGCACACCGGGTTCTAGACCCGGTCAGGGCACCGATCCTGTCCCGGTTGCCCCTCTTCCAGGCCAGCTCTCTGCTGTGGCCCGGGAGTGCAGTGGAGGATGGCCCAAGTGCTTGGGCCCTGCACCCCATGGGAGACCAGGAGAAGCACCTGGCTCCTGCCATCGGAACAGCGCGGTGCGCCAGCTGCAGCACGCCTACCGTGGCGGCCATTGGAGGGTGAACCAACGGCAAAAAGGAAGACCTTTCTCTCTGTCTCCCTCAACTGTCCACTCTGCCTGTCAATAAATAAAAAAATTAAAAAAAAAAAAAAGAAAGAAAAAAGAAAATTAGAAAATATAAAGCACCGTCAGATGGTATGACATAAAACTTTGGCCCATCACAGATAAATTGCAGAGGTTTGTTTATTTGAGAGAGAGATGTCCTCTGTCCGTTGGCTCACTCCCCAAATGGGTACTATAGCCAGGTCTGGACTAGGCTGAAGTCAGGAGCCCAGAACTCCTTCTGTTTCTCCCACATGGGTGGCAGAGGAGCTCAAGTACTTGGGCCATCTTCCAGTGCTTTCCCAGACTCATTACTAGAGAGCTGGATTGGAAGTGGAGCAGTCAGGACTCAAACTGGCACTCTGACAATGGGATGCCTGCATTGCAGGTAGCAGTTTAACCCACTGTGCAACAATGCTGGCCCCAAACATGACTATTGGAATTAGGGGATGGGGCTGCTGCTGTGGCATAGCGGGTAAAGCAGTGCTAGCATCCCTAATGGGCGCTGATTCGAGTCCCAGATGTTCCACTTCTGATCCAGCTCTCTGCGATGGCCTGCAAAAGTGGTAGTAGATGGTTCAGGTGCTTGGATCCCTGCACCCGCATGGGAGACCTGAAGGAAGCTTCTGGTTCCTGGCTTCAGGTCAGCCCAGCTCTGGCCATTGTGGCCATTTGGGGAGTGAACAAGTGGATGGAAGACTTCTCTGTCTCTCTGCCTCTCTGCCTCTGCCTCTCTGCAACTCTGTATTTTTCAAATAAATAAGAAAAAAAGAATTGGGGGTGAGCTATTCTTAGGTTGTTACTCCATTTCTTCACAGGCACACTTCTGATTGCTCTGTGTTTCGTATTGGTGCTACTGCAGCAGAAGACTGTTTCCTAGAGGCTCACTGCATTCCCTGGTTCTTTTCTTTGCATAGGAAACACAGGAGAGCACGAGACCGGTCCAGATCCTCCTCCTCCTCCTCCCAGTCATCTCACTCCTACAAAGCAGAAGAGTACACCGAGGAGACAGAGGAGAGAGAGGAAAGCACCACAGGCTTTGACAAGTCCAGACTGGGGACCAAAGACTTTGTGGGTCCAAGTGAAAGAGGCGGCGGCAGAGCTCGAGGAGCCTTTGTAAGACCCTTCCCCTTTCTCTGTGCCCCTTGGTCCTGCCAGTTCTGATTGTTCCATCAGAATGCCAGTTTTGTTGCCTTTACTGTAAGTAATGTAGTTGATAGGCCCCTGCCTCATCCCTCAAGACTTTCCGTGTTCAGTTACTTTTTTGTTCATTATCACTTAGCCAGAAAGCTTCTAATGGCTTCTGGTTTCAGAAGTTCCCCATTTATCCTGAGTCCGTCAGTTCATAGGGAGATCCTGGGACCATATTTATTTTTGTCTAGGCTGTAGATTTGAGATGAACAGAAACAGGCTAGAAACCAACTGACAAGCTCATAACTGGAGAGCAGTTGTCCTGTGCCAGAAACATACTTGAACAGAATGCAGGGAGTTGTTTTGCCATTTCTGATGTCCTTTGTTGCTTTCCCCCATTTATTGCCACAGCCATTTCGAGCCAGAGGGAGAGGCTGGGGCAGAGGCAACTACTCTGGTAACAACAACAACAGCAGCAACAATGATTTCCAAAAGAGAAACCGGGAAGAGGAATGGGACCCAGAGTACACACCCAAAAGCAAGAAGTATTACTTGGTATGTATGTGACTGGGGATAACCAGGAAGGGCTAGAGAGCCTTGGGCACATACAGTAACTGATACCAAGGCCTTAGTTGGTCCAAAACTGTGATTACATTCTTAAAATTCATTTATTTGAAAGGCAGAGTTAGATCTTACATCCTCTGGTTCACTCCCCAAATGGCTACAGCAGGCAGGAGCCATGAGCTGCTTCTAGGTCTCTCATGAGTTTGCAGGACCCCAAATGCTTGGGCTGTCTTCCACTGCTTACCCAGGCATATTAGAAGGGAGCTGGATCAGGAGTGGAACAACTGGGACTTGAACCAGCACCCATATGGGACACAGATGCTACAGGCAGCCGCTTAACCCAGTGCATCACAGTGCCGGTCCCTGTGATTAAATGTGCAGACATACTGCACTGGGGTATGTGCACTTTTTGGACAGTAGTGTTTGCTACATGAGTATTCTCTAGAGACTGTGCTGTTCTCAAAAGAGTTTATCATCTAAGATGTTCTTTGGAGTCTAGAATAAGCAAGGAGTGTTGCTCTTGCCTTTTTAGTTTGTGAACTGATTTTACTGCTCACCTACCCCTATCTTCAGCCTCCCTGCTGTGATAGAGCCATCACACCCTCCCCTGATGCCAGAGTTCTACTTTGCTACTCCCCAGGGCAAGATTGACAGGAAAGACAACTCAGGATCTCCTTAAGAAAAGAGATCTGCCTCCAGCGTGAAATGCCACTGGAGCTTCTCTGATCTAAGCTGTTGATCTTTCCCATGAGCTTCTGGGCCTCTGTCTGGTTGGAGTTTTTTCTAGGCTGAATACCAAGCCAGTCAGTGAGCTTTTGGCTTTGCTCTGTCAATAGCAGGCTCAGACTCCAGCAGGTGTGTATCTGAGCGTTGCAGCCAAGGTCAACTTGCAGCTCAATCTTCATCCCCAGTAGAATGGTTGGCATGGGTCTGCAGTCATTGCACAGCTAGGAAACAGGTTTCTTATCACTGTGCAGAGTCACCCTCACTTCTCTAGGGCTACTGGGAACTGCTTTGAGGCTTTTAGAGGACCCTTGAGCCTGTCTCTAGGGAAATGTATATGGCAGGGCTGAGGGTAGTGCCCGAGTGGGAGCGATGTAAAGTCCTTCCCCTCTCCCCTGTCTGCCGCCTGAACAAGCCTTGCCAGCCTGGTTGCTGTGTGTGGTTAAGCTGAGCTCTGCGAGCCTGAGGCTCTAGCTTGTTGGGTGGGTGGTTTAAACTCTTTGAGGTAATGTATGATTTTCAGAATGCTGTCATTCTTTCATTGGATCCTTTGTTTCATGAAATCATCATAGGGATTTTTGAGATACATATAGTAAGTGTTTTCCCTTTGCCAACACACTCCTGGCATGAAAAACTAAAGAGGGGAGAGACAAGATGGGTGGAGGGTGGGTAGAGAGTGCTGGGAAGAGCTGGAATCCCTGCTGTGTTCTGAATGATGCTCTTCCAGCTGCCTAAGCACCACCCAGTTCACATAGTTCCACATTTTCATGTGATGGGCTTTCTCAGACCCCTCCTTTGAGAGGCCATGTACTAATTAATATGGGAAGTTCCTTACGGTACTTAACTGTGTTCCCTCATTTGCTTAGTGGGAGGTGATAGGTTGGGCAGAGGGGAGGATTCAGTGAGATACTGCTTTAGTGCTAGGTGAATGTTTTCTCATTATGCCCAAGCTACTCCCTTAGGAGAGAGTTCCTAGTGCACGCAGCTGGTACGCCCTTAGACCTGAACCAGTGGCACAACAGCAGTGAGGACAGAAAAAGAGGAAAAGGTTGGGTTTGGGCCCAGGTTATTCTGGGAAAGGTACATTTGGGTGGCTGCCCTGACACTGATGGCAATCTTCTTTCCTCTCAGCATGATGACCGGGAAGGCGAAGGCAGTGACAAATGGGTGAGCCGGGGCCGGGGCCGAGGAGCCTTTCCCCGGGGTCGGGGCCGGTTCATGTTCCGGAAATCGAGTACCAGCCCCAAATGGGCCCATGACAAGTTCAGTGGGGAGGAAGGGGAGATCGAAGACGACGAGAGTGGGACAGAGAACCGAGAAGAGAAGGACAATTTACAGCCTACAACTGAGTAGGGGCTGCTCTTGGAGAGAGAGCCCTTGTCCAGGGGAGAGCGGCACTGGGAAGATGGCTGGTGAGGAGTTAAAACAGGAGCCTCAAGAAGATTCTGAAAATCCCACCCCCACCCCTTAACCAGCCACGCAGAATCCTGCTGCAGTGGAAAGCATCCCTGACGCTGCGTCCCACTGGACAGAAGGGGCTGGCCACAGAGCCTGGGGTCAGGCCCTGCTCTCGAGAACACAACATACTGGGCTGCAGCTGTGTTTCTCATTTGTTGTGGGGGTGTGGGTGGGGGCTGGGGTAGGGAGGGAGAGCAATGCTTGGATTTTGGTTTGTTTCCTATTAGAAGCCAACAGTTTTGTTCTTCATTTCATTTCATTTGAGGCTAAGAGGACTAATTGATGATTCTCAGTCTCTTCTCCCCTGTCCTGATTTTAAAAGCCCTTTCTTTTCTTTTTAGGCATATGTAGTAATAGCAGAAAGATTTAATTTGGGCAACTTGGATTCTTAAAAAAACAAAGCATGTGAATAAATATTGAAGTGTTCACCTCAGTTTGGGACCAAACTGCTTGGATCTTTATAAAAACTGGTTTTGTATGTCAAGGAGGAGTTTAAGGCCTGTCTGACCACCTAGTGTTCCCCTTTTCTGCGCAGCCATGTTCGCATGGAGTTGCTCCTGGCCACACCCCCACACCCTGCTCCTGAACTTTCTGATTTCTTCCGGGCTGGGCTTCCCATTCTCCACCAGCAGCTCCAGTTCCTAAACTTTCTAGTCCTGCTGATCCTCTCAGCAACGGGTGGAAACTGGAGGGCAGTTTCTGGTCTGTTTTCTAAGAAACTTCTGAATTCTATTATCTTTACAAATATAAGATGAGAAAATAATTTTTTCAATATTTTTAGTAATCTTTTTATAAAATGAAAAGAAACTCCTATGATCGATTAAGGAAGGTGGTTATGGCTGGGTGGTTCGTGGGGTTTTTTTGGTGTGTGTTTTTGGTTAGTTTTTTTTTTTCCCCTTTCTCTTTTTAACCGTAAGCTTTAAGTTGAAACATTCTCAGATATTTGGGGGGAGAGCATCCTCTTAAAATGGGTCCTGTGCTTGCCTTCTGGGGAGGCGGTCCTGAGCAGGTGAGTCATATGGCATTTATGCATATGTTATATGCGGACTGCACCCACCTCTTCCCCTGCCTTTGCCTCTTGGGTTGTTGTGCTACTTTCCTCTTATTTGCTACATTTCTATAGTTAAGTTGGTTTTACTTGGATGATTCATGTTTAGGGGGGAAAAAATGAAAAACATCCTTAAAATTTGTTTCAACTCCTCCTGCAAATAAAAACAATAAATGAAGTGGCAGATGTAAATGGCTTGTGTTCATTGTTACCCTGGAGTGTGTGTGTGTGTGTGTGTGTGTGTGTGTGTGGGAGGGGGATGGTAGATGCCAACCACAGCAGTTTCAGGAAACCTGAAGAAGATAAGGCAGGTGTGGGGGCTGTGCCTAGACTTCTGCTTAGCCCTGTCCCCAGGAGCCACCGCCCCCCCCCAGCTGTCCCTAGCATGGAACTGCAGCATCTCCTCTGCCCAGCAGTAACTCCCCACTTGGACCCCCCTGATTTTCCTTCATCCTGCACCTTGGACACCCTAGGAGAACCAGGTTTTTGCACTGTGGTGTCATGGGCAGGGACTTTGGCTTGCTCTGTGTTGGGGCAGAGGTCAAGGGGTGTAGTTAACAGACTCAGCCTTTCGTGTTCACTGAGCAGGAAGACTACCTGCCCAGGCCGCGTGGGACTGGCTTTAAGTGGGCTCTAACCTTCAGACTCTGGCCGGCTCTGAGCTGACTGTAAGGCAGATAAAAGTGCAGTTCTTCCTGCCTTCCCCCCAAGGAGAAGCTGGAGGTGTTTTCTGAAACCAAACTAGGTCCTAGGGTCCCCCAAAGCAGGGGGTCTTGTCTTTGCCCTCCCCTTCCTCTGGGCGGTGGTTGGGGGAGGGTTTGGGATGGGGACCAGGCTGGGGAGAGTGGGGAGAGTTGAAGTACACGCACAATAGTTTTGTGTGAACCCAGAGTAGGCGCCACCTACACACAAGGCCTAGCTTAGAGCAGTCACTGCCTGCTGGGGGCCCCACCCAGGTATGTGCCTTTCCCCACCCCTTCCCCTGCAGCTAAAAACTTAACGAGCCAAGAGGATGGGCCTGGGATGGGCCCTGTCAGTGGTGGGTGGGAGCCTCAGGGCCAAGGCTAGGAGCAGAGGAAGCAGCTAGATTCGAATTTTGGTGGGTGAGAAAGAATCTGAGGATCTGTGACCCCAGCACGGGCCAGTGACCCTGGAGCTCTCACCCGTGGGTTGGGGGCTCAACTTGTTGATCAGGGCCGCCTCCTCACACCCACTCCCAACACCTGGAGCCCGACCTATCGGCTCGCTCTCCGCCTCCTCGGCCTCGGGCTCACAGCCCATCCCACCTTCTCTCCGGCCCAGTACTCGGCCGCCAGCAGTACCTGCCAGGCTCTGGAGGGCTCCCGGGAAGCCATGGGTATGTGCACCTGGACTGGGGGGCTATTCTCTGCAATCGTGTGGGAACAGCACAAGCCCGCGCCACCACCCAACTCCCTCGCTGTCTTCTCCGCGGAGCCTGGGACTCGCCTGGGGACGCGCCCGCCGTGGCCCTTCTGAGCCGCGCCCCGCCCGGTCATTCGCCACAGAGGTCCTGGTCCTGGCTGGATACCGCGCGCAGAAGGAGGACGAATTGAGTCTGGCACCTGGGGACGTGGTCCGGCAGGTGCGCGAGGGGCCCGCACCGGGCTGGCTTCAAGGAGAGCTGGATGGCCGTTTCGGCTTCTTCCCTAAGCGCCTGGTACAGGTGAGGCTGGGGCTGGAGAGAGCTGGGGGTCCCGGCGCGGACCGCCTGGGAGCTGAGCGCCCCCTTCCGGTGCTCTCAATCCCAGGAGATTCCAGAAACACTGAGGGCCACCGGCGAAGTGCCGAGACCGCGCTGTGCGCGCCGCCGAGGTAAGCGCCTAGGCCAGCGGACAGGTGGAGCCAGCGAGGCTCGGGGACCGGCCCGGCTGTGGGAGGGGCCGTGAGGCCATTTTGCGGTCTCTGATTGGCCCTGGAGTACAATGCACCGCCCTAGGGCGGGGCCCAGTGGCCCCCACGGTGACCGCTCGTGGCCAGCCCCTCCCCCAGCTTAGCGGACTGGGTCCCGTTCAAGCCGCTTCACTCCCCGTATGACCCAGATCACCCCGCCGCATCTCCGGGCCCCCAAAAATGGTGCAAAGTGAACTTCAGCTACAGCCCGGAGCAGGCGGACGAACTGACCCTGGAAACTGGGGAGATTGTGGAAATGATAAAGGAGGTGAGGTGTGAGGCGGTCAGAGGGTTCGGGAAGACGACGGGGCACCTCTCCCGAGGGCGGGCGGAGGGTGGAGTGGAGTGGGGGCCATGGCAATGGCGAGCCGCGCTGAGACGCAGAACCAGTGGGCAAGGGTGGAGGGGGTCCCCGGGGAGAGCCGAGGGTGGGAGAGTTCTGCAGACCCTTGGGGCCGAACTAGAAGCCCCTAAGTCCTCCTCCTTCCTAGATTGAGGACGGCTGGTGGCTGGGGAAGAAGAACGGGCAGCTGGGAGCCTTCCCATCCAACTTTGTGGAGTTGCTGGACAGTGGGCCCCCAAGTGAGACCTCGACCCTGTGACCCCGAGACCCCTGGGACCAGTCTCTGCGATCTCCAGTGACTCTCCCAGTGGCATGAGCCTGTGGTTCACACCTCCTGACACTGTGACCCCTTTGACCCTGTCCCACGACCTTGCCTGTGAATTGGCAACCCTCTAACCTCCCTGTTCCCCCCTCCAGGCCTTGGAAACTCAGACATGCCTTCCATCTGCCCTGGTGCCCAGCGGCCTCCCAAGGTAAAGTGGGTCAGAGCGGACACAGGGGCAGTGAGTCCCTCCTGGGGTAGGTGGGGGCTCATCTTTTTCCTCCCTGCCCATCCCCACTAGCTGAGCACCCTGGCCTATGACAGTCCTCCAGACTACCTGCGGACAGGTGAGCACCCTCCCCCGTTGTCAAGCCACTCTGACTTGGGGCTGGGGGAAGCAGCTACCCTGATGGAGGAGGGAGGGGCTGACTGATGGGGGAGCTCCGGGCGCCAAGAGACTGACCTGCCCGTAGTCTCCCACCCTGAGACCTACAGGGTCCTGTTTGACTACCAGCCCGAGGCGCCGGACGAGTTGGCGCTGCGCAGGGGGGACGAGGTGAAAGTACTGAGGAAGGTAGGGAGGGCTGGGGAAGGGTGTTGAGGAGGGCTGGGGCCCGGATGTGGGGCGTCTAGGGGACTCGATCACCTCCCCGCTCACCTCCCCTTTCAGACCACCGAGGATAAGGGGTGGTGGCTGGGAGAGTGCCAAGGCAGAAGAGGAGTTTTCCCAGACAACTTTGTGCTCCCACCGCCCCCCGTGAGTACCGAGCCGCACATGCCACAGTGGGCAGGCAGTTTTGGAAAGGTTTGGAGGTAGTGGAGCTCACGAGAGCCAGCTGGAGGGTCCCCCCAAGGGAGGGTGGTCCCAGATGCGAGGCGGCTCTTTGGGGTCTGATACTCCTTTTCTGCACAGGTCAAGAAGCTAGGCCCACGCAAAGTGGCATCTCGGGAATCAGGTGGGTGTCAGGGAGGTGGGTGCCTGGGATTTGGGGGTGCCTTCTGGGAGACCCACCGGTTCTGCTGCCCCTGCACACCCACAGCTCACCAGTGCTCCAGTAAACCCCCACAGGAGCTCCCAGGAATGTGTGGGAATCAACTGGTGGGTCTGTTTGGGTGTGTCTGTGTGTTCGTGTTTCTCGACGTACCTTGAGAATGTGGCTGTCGGTGAATGTAGATTTGTTTCACGTAGCAGGGAAATGTGCGGCTCAGTATCTGCGTGACTACACTTTCACACTCGGCCTTCAGTGGCTCAGAAAGGGATCCAGTTGAATTCTGTGCCCTGTATCGCCCTGTGGTAGCAGATGTCATTTTTTGTGAATCTGCAAAGGTATAAAGCAGCATTTCATTGTGAACTTAACTTGCATTTCTCTGGTTTCTAATACTTTGTAGGAGTTCTTTGAGAATGCAACGTGTGAAAAAACTATGAAAATGCATATTAGAAAGTCTCCTTGTTTTCTGAATGCCACTTCTTTTTTTTTTTTTTTAAGATTTATTCATTTATTTGAAAGAGTTACATGGAGAGAAGGAAAGGCAAAGAGAGAGAGAGAGAGAGAGATCTTCCATCCCCAATTGGCCACAATGGTTGGAGCTTCTTCTGGGTCTCCCATGCAGGTGCAGGGACCCAAGCACTTGGGCCATCTTCTATTGCTTTCCCAGGCCATAGCAGAGAGCTGGATCAGAAGTGGAGCAGCAGGGACTCAAACTGGTACCCACATAGGATGCCAGCACTGGCTTTACCTGCTACAGAACAGCGCCAGTCGCATGATACCACTTCCTTATGGGTATACATGTTGCCAATATTTTGTTTTGTTTTTGATTTTCTTTTTTTAAAAGATTTATTTTATTTGAAAGAGATACAGAGAGAGAGAGAGAGAGAGAGAGAGAGATATTTTCCATCTGCTGGTTCACTCTTCAAATGACTTCCTGCATTAGAAGGAAACTTAGGGGGCCGGCGCTGTGGTGCAGCAGGGTAATGCCCTGGCCTGAAGCGCCGGCATCCCATATGGGCACCGGTTCAAGATCCGGCTGCTCCACTTCCAATCCAGCTCTCTGCTATGGCCTGGGAGAGCAGCAGATGATGGCCCAAGTCCTTGGGACCCTGCACCCATGTGGGAGATCCGGAGGAAGCTCTTGGCTCCTGGCTTTGGATCGGCACAGCTCCAGCCATTGCAGCCAATTGGGGAGTGAACCACTGGATGGAAGACCTCTCTCTCTCTGTGTGTGTGTGTGCAACTTTGACTTTCAAATGACTAAATAAATAAATCTTTTAAAAAAAAAAAAGGAAGGAAACTTAGGCCAGGTGATATCTTTTTTTTTTTTTTCCTTCCAACTTTTTCTTGGAGGGCCAATGCAATGGCAAAGTAGGATAAGCCTCTACCTGCAGTGCCAGCATCCCACATGGTTGTCGGTTCAAGTCTTGGCTGCTCCACTTCTGATCCAGCTCCCTGCTGATGGCCTGTGAAAGCAGTGGAAGATGGCCCAAGTGCTTGGGCCCCTGCATCCACATGGGAGACCCAGATGAAGCCCTTGGCTCCTGGCTTCGGGTGGGCCCAGCTCCAGCTGTTGCAGCCATTTGGGGAGTGAGTCAGCAGATGGAAGGCCTCTCTCTCTGCCTCTCCCTCTCTGTCTGTAACTCTGCCTTTCAAATAAATAAATCAACCTAGAAAAGTTTTTAAGATTTATTTTTATTTACAGAGAAAGGGACAGACAGAAAGATAGAGATGTTACATCTACTGGTTCACTCTCCAAATGGCTACAGTGGCTGAAGCTGGGCCAGGCCGAAGCCAGGAGCTTCATCCGGGTCTCCTATATGGGTGCAGGGGCCCAAGCACTTGGGCCATCTTCTGCTGCTTTTCCAGGACCATTAGCAAGGTGCTGGGCCGTAAGCAGAGCAGCCAGAACTCGGGCTGGCATTCAGGTAGTGACTTAACCCACTTTGCCACAACACCTGCCCTGTATGTTGCCAATATTTGATTGAAGTTTGTGACCTTTTTTCTTCTATATGGACAGAAGTTCTTAAATTAAGTGCAGTCAATGGTTAGGATGTTTCTTGTTTAAAAAAATCCTTCTTGTCCCAAATTCAGACAGACAGTTGGCTATATTTTCTTTAGCACTTTTTTTTTTTTAAGGGAAAGGGTTTATTGGGAAATACCCTACAGACTGGAGTGAAGGGGCGGCAAAGGAAAAAGAGAGAGAAAGAGTATAAGAGAGACAGCCAGAGCAGGAGAGGAGCCAAGAGAGAGAGCCAAGAGAGAAGAACCAAGAGTCTTTAGCACTTTTGAAGTGTTGCATTTCATATGTAATTGCTTTCATCAAAGTAGCATTGATTTAAATGAGTGTTCCAATTACACCCTTTTCTATATGAACAATCAGTTCCAACATCATTTTATTTTCCACTTGTGAGTTTTACACAATTTTTATAAGGATTATTCCTAGGTAGTCCTGGATACCTCAGAGTTTTTGTTGTATCTTTTAAAAGATTACATATTCTTCTAATCATTGCAGGAATATAGAAATGCATTGATTTTCCTATATTGATTTCATAGCCAGCCATAAAAATTGTTATTTCAATAGTTTGTCTGTAGCTCCTGGTAAGTTTCCTGTGACAACAGTTGGGCCATCTCTAGATGACGACAGTTTCGCTGCATTCTTTCCATTCCTGCCGTTTTTCTTTTCTTTTTTAATATTTATTTATTTTTTTGAGAGGCAGAGTTACAGAGAGGGAGACAGAGAGAGAGGTCTTCCATCCGCTGGTTCACTCCCCAAATGGCCTCAATGTCCAGACGAAAGCCAGGAGCTTCCTCTTGGTCTCCCACATGGGCGCAGGGACCCAAGGACTTGGTCCATCTTCGACTATTTTCCCAGGCCATTTAGCAGGGAGCTGAATTGGAAGTGGAGCAGCTGGGACACGAACTGGCACCCGTATGGGATGCCTGTGCTGCAGACTGAGGCTTAGCCTCATGCAGCACAACGCCAGCCCCTCCTTGTTTATTTTCCTGTTTTATTATAGTAGGTGCCTCTTTTTTTTTTTTTTTTGACAGGCAGAGTGGATAATGAGAGAGAGACAGAGAGAAAGGTCTTCCTTTTTGCCGTTGGTTCACCCTCCAATGGCCGCTGTGGCCGGCGCACCACGCTGATCCGAAGCCAGGAGCCAGGTGCTTCTCCTGGTCTCCCATGGGGTGCAGGGCCCAAGCACTTGGGCCATCCTCCTCTGCACTCCCGGGCCATAGCAGAGAGCTGGCATGGAAGAGGGGCAACCGGGACAGAATCCGGCGCCCCAACCGGGACTAGAACCCGGTGTGCCGGCGCCGCAAGGCGGAGGATTAGCCTGTTAAGCCACGGCGCTGGCCAGCAGGTGCCTCTAATACAGTACTGAGTAGAAGTAGTAATACTGAATATCATCATCGAGTCCTGATTCTTAGTGAAATGCTTCTAGTGTTCTCAGTTAACGGTGATGCTTGCTCACGTCTTCTGTAGGTATCTTGTTGTCAAGGTCAGATCCCTTCTCTTTCCACCTAGAATTTCTATCAAGAATGAGGATTGAATTTTCTCTGTTTATGTGAATCTTGAAATGATGATGGGTTTTTTCCTTTGATCTGTCAACGTGGTGGGTAAAATTTGTAGAATTTTCTAATCTGCACTTGCACTCCTTGGATAAATCCAGCTTGGTTCTGTTTGTTATCAGTTCCTATGCTATCGGAATTCTTTCCCAATATTCTTTGCTTTCAATCTGCATGTATTTGTACCGTGCTTATCTGATTACCAATATCAACCTGGCCCCTCGGTTATTTTTAATGATCTGGTAGATCTTAGGTAAGATAGGACTCATCTTCCTTTGAAAGCCAATAACAGTTGTCTGTAAATTCATCTGGCCCTGTTTTTTTCATTATGGGAAGATATTAAGCTATGTTTTCAGTTTCTCTAAAAGTCATAGAAAAGTCAGGCCAGAATTCTTGAGTGTGGGTGAGGTATCTGTTTTCTGATTATTTCTGTTGTTGTTTATAGTGGTCTCTCTTAATCCTGTTACACGCAGTCATATTTGCAGGTGGTCCTTTTGTCATTTCCATTTTTTTTGCTTCCAGTCTCATCAGACAGTTAATACAATCAAATCCTTTAAAAAATGTTTTTCTACTGTATTTAAAATTGTAGGGGCCGGTATTGTGGTGTGCAGGATAAACTGTTGCTTGCAGCACCAGCAGCAGCCCACCCTAATCCGTCAGTGCTGGTTCGAGTCCCGGCTACACCACTTCCAATCCATTCACTCCCTGCTAATGCACCTAGAACGCAGTGGACAGAGGCCCAAGTGCTTGGTCCCCTGACACCCATGTGGGAGACCCAGACAGAGTTCCAGGCTGGCCTAGACCTGGCTGCTGTGGCCATTTGGGGAGTGAACCAGTGGATGGAAATCTCTGTTGCTCTGCCTTTCAGTTAAATAAATCAGTAAAAAGTTTAAAGGATTTTTTTATTTGAAAGTCAGAATTACAGAGAGACAGACAGATCTTCCATCCTCTGGTTCATTCCCCAGATGGCCACAACGGCTGGAGCTGGGCTAGGCTGAAGCCAGGAGCCAGAAGCTGCTTCCAGGCTTCCCATGTGGGAGGCGGGAGCCCAAACACTTGGCCCGTCCTCTGCTTCTTTTCCCAGGCCATTAGTAGGGAGCTGGATTGGAAGTGGAGCAGCCGGGACGTGAACCAGCGCCCATACAGGGTGCTGGTGCTGCAGGCGACAGCTTTACCCCCAGAATCTCCAGCTATTATTGAATCATTGGTTGCTCCTTTCAGGTTTCTCAGTGTTTGCTTCGTGGGTTTTGAGGCTTTGTTGCGGGCACATCCACATTTCTCACTGTGCTGCATTGTGTCTGTCAACAGGACCTGTCCTCCTTCCCCTCTAGCAACTTGTCTTAACGCTTGCTGTGTCTGGTATTAAAGCCACTGCATCTCTCTTTATGGTTACTGTTTTACAATATGTCTCTTTCTACCTTTTGACTCTCAACTTACAGCATATCGTTACATCTTGTCTTTTAAAATGTTTTCTGACAATCAGCCAGTTCTGGTCTGTGGATCAAGTCTGGCTTTTTGTGGAGAAACTGGAAGCTGCATTCACTGCTGGTGGAAACATAAAATGGTGGTGACTTTATTTAGATGTAATTTATGTAACATGCACCATACAACCCACTTAATGTACAGTGATG
Source organism: Lepus europaeus (assembly GCF_033115175.1). Classification (NCBI taxonomy): domain Eukaryota; kingdom Metazoa; phylum Chordata; class Mammalia; order Lagomorpha; family Leporidae; genus Lepus; species Lepus europaeus. The sequence goes on from NC_084831.1 coordinate 28,352,937, forward strand.
TTTGGTATATATTGAGTTGTGTAAAGTCAGTACAATCCATTTTTGAACATTTTCATCACCCCAAAAAGAAACTCCCTAGCCTTTAGCCATCTCCTACCTCCCTGTCTCCCCAGCAGCCCTGGGCAATCAGATCTACGAGGTCTTGACAGATTCACCTACATTTCATGTGAATGGAATCTTACAACACATGGACTTTCGTAATGGACTTCTTTCACTTCTTGTCTTCAAGGTTCATTCATTCTGTGCCGTGTATTTAGTTCATTTCTTTTTGGATGAATGCACCATGTTTTATTATCCATTCGTTCATTGTTGGACATTCGGTTGGTTTCCACTTTTTGGCTATTATGCATAATGTCACTGTGAACATTCAAATACACGATTCTGAATGGACATGCTTCTGTTTCTCTTGGAATTGCTAGGTTATATGCCACTGCTATGTTTAGCTTTGGGAGGAACAGTCGGGTTGTTTTCCGAAGTGGCTGTACCGTTTTGTTTCCACCAGCAGTGGATGAGGCTGACAGTTGCTCTACATTTGCACTGATATTTGCTTTTATCTGGTGGGCATAAGGTATCCGATTGTTGTTTTGATTTGCATTTCTCATGGTTAATGGTGTTGAACACCCTTTCATATGTTTGTTGGCTCTTTGTATATGTTCTTTTCAAAAAATATCTATTTGGGTTCTTTGCGCATTTTTTAAAAATTGGGTTGCCTTTTTACTATGGAGTTAAAGTTCTTTATATATTTCACATAATAAATCCCTAATCCAATACATGATTTGCAAATTTTTTTCTTCCAGCCCATGTTACTTTTTCAGTTTTTTTTTTTTTTTTTAAACATTTATTTATTGCCGGCGCCGCGGCTCACTAGGCTAATCCTCCGCCTTGCGGCGCCGGCACACCGGGTTCTAGTCCCGGTCGGGGCACCGGATTCTGTCCCGGTTGCCCCTCTTCCAGGCCAGCTCTCTGCTGTGGCCAGGGAGTGCAGTGGAGGATGGCCCAAGTGCTTGGGTCCTGCACCCCATGGGAGACCAGGATAAGCCCCTGGCTCCTGCCATCGGATCAGTGCGGTGCGCCAGCCGCAGCGCGCCAACTGCGGCGGCCATTGGAGGGTGAACCAATGGCAAAAGGAAGACCTTTCTCTCTGTCTCTCTCTCTCACTGTCCACTCTGCCTGTCAAAAAAAAATTTTAAAAATTTAAAAAATTAAAAAAATTAAAGATCTATTTATTTATTTGGAAGGCAGAGTTACAGAGAAGCAGAGACAGGGAAAGAGAGGAAGATCTTCCATCTGCTGGTTCGCTCCACAATGGCCACAATGGCCAGAGCTGCACCGATCTGGAGTCAGGAGCTGTTTCCACATTTCCCCATATGGGTGCAGGGGTCCAAGGACTTGGAGCATCCTCTACTGCTTTCCCAGGCCATAGCAGAGAGCTGGATCAGAAGTGGAGCAGCCAAGTCACCAACCAGTTCCCATATGGGATGCTGGCACTGCAGGCAGTGGCTTTACCTGCTATGCACAGCACTGGCTACTGTTTTTCCACTTTTCAAAAAAAAATGTTTTTAAATTTATTTTCATTTTATTTGAAAGGCAGAGAAAGAGAATGAGAGAATAAGAATAGAAATCTTCTATTTATTCACTTTTCAAATGCCTGCAATAGCCAAGGCTGGTGATGCCAAAGCCTGGAGCCTGGAACTCACTCTGGGACTCTCTCATAGTTGGCAGGGACCCTAGAACTTAAGCCATCACTACCACCTCCTAGTGCACACATTAAAAGGAAAGTGGAATTGGAGACAGAGCTGGGGCTCTGAACCCAGGCATTTTTTTTTTTTAAATTTTAAAGATTTATTTACTTGCTTGAAAGAGTTAGAGAGAGGGGGAGACAGACAGAGAGAGGTCTTCCATCTACTGGTTCACTTCCCAGATGGCTGCAATGGCCAGGACTGGTCCAGGCTGAAGCTAGGAGCCAGGAGCTTCATCCTGGTCTCCCACATGGGTGGTAAGGGCCCAAACACCTGGGCCATCTTCTGCTGCCTTCCCAGGCCATTAGCAGGGAGCTGGATTGGAAGTGGAGAAGCCTGGACAACTGGTACCCATATGGGTTGCTGGCACCATTGAACTGTCCCCATTGTGTTATTTTTAAATTAATTAGTTTATTTATTTTTTGACAGGCAGAGTGGATAGTGAGAGAGACAGAAAGAAAGGTCTTCCTTTTTGCCGTTGGTTCACCCTCCAATGGCCGCTGCGGCCGGCACATCATGCTGATCCGAAGCCAGGAGCCAGGTGCTTCTCCTGGTCTCCCATGTGGGTGCAGGGCCCAAGGACTTGGGCCATCCTCCATTGCCTTCCCGGGCCATAGCAGAGAGCTGGCCTGGAAGAGGGACAACCGGGATAGAATCCGGTGTCCCGACCGGGACTAGAACCCGGTGTGCTGGCGCCGCAAGGCGGAGGATTAGCCTGTTAAGCCACAGCGCCGGCCCCCATTGTGTTATTTTTTAAAAATGCCATTTTCAACTCTAGTAGTTTTCTTCTTCGACTGTTTTTCCAGATCTGCCTGTTGATTTTTTTTTTTACAAGATTTTTATTATTTATTTGAAAGAGTTACAGAGAGAGGTAAAGACAGAGAGAGAGAAGTCTTCCATTTGCTGGTTCATTCCTCATATGGCCACAATGGCTGGAGCTGAGCCGATCTGAAGCCAGGAGCCAGGAGCTTCTTCTGGGTCTCCCATAATGGGTGCAGGGGCCCAAGGACTTGGGCCATCCTCTACTGCTTTCCCAGACACAGTAGCAGGAAAGCTGAATCAGAAGAGGAGCAGCCGGGACTTGAACTGGCATATGGGATGCCGGCGCTGCAGGCTGGGGCTTTTTTTTTTTTTTACAGGCAGAATGGAGTGAGAGAGAGAGAGAGAGACAGAGAGAAAGGTCTTCCTTTTGCTGTTGGTTCACCCTCCAATGGCCGCTGTAGCCAGCGCGCTGCGGCCAGCGCACCGCGCTGATCCGAAGGCAGGAGCCAGGTGCTTCTCCTCGTCTCCCATGGGGTGCAGGGCCCAAGGACTTGGGCCATCCTCCACTGCACTCCAGGGCCATAGCAGAGAGCTGGCCTGGAAGAGGGGCAACCGGGACAGAATCTGGCACCCCGACCGTGACTAGAACCTGGTGTGCCGGCGCCGCTTGGCGGAGGATTAGCCTAGTGAGCCGCGGCGCCGGCCCAGGCTGGGGCTTTAAACCTTTATGCCACAGTGCCAGCCCCTGCCTGTCGATTTCTGGTGGTCCCTTAGTGGCGTGTGCATCCTTCAGATGTTTTGCACATAGCTGTTCTGCGTTCTCTGCCTGATAACCTCAGTGTCCGCGGGGTGCTGTGTGCCGACTTGCACTGTCCAGGACCCGCCTTCTCCGGTGTTTTATGATCCGTTTATGAGCTCACGTGTCGACCCTGGCCTGGGAGCGTCTTGGTGGCCTTCGTCGGGGAAGTCCTCCTCTGGAGAAGACACCAACTGCCAGACTGCTCAGCCCTCCCGAGGAAGCGCGTCCGTACAAGGGTGGCACCGCTGTGTGGTGACTGAGCTTTGGCTTGTAGCAGGCCAAGGGAGCAGATCCTGGCACCCCAGCTTTGTCACAGGTCCCAGGCTCGGCAGCCACAGTGTCTCTTGCCACCTTTCTGGCCTTCGTTTCCCTTTTTCTGAGATTGACCTCTTTTAAGGCCAAGAGTGGCCAGCAGCGTGTCCAAAGCAGGATACAATTGCACTGTGGCGCAGGAGTCTCGTTAACATTGATGGGGCTTTCGGTACTTGCCCAAGAGTCACCTTGCACAGGTTAAGTCCCGCAGACCTTACGGCAGCCCTCCCAGGTGTGTGTTGTTGTTTTCCCTGTGTGGTGGGTAAGGACACTGGGACACAGAGAGGTTACTTGTCCTACTTGTCACACAGCTAGCAAGGGGTGGAGCTGGGACTCCAAGCCCGGTGTCTGGCTGCAGAATGCATGCCCTTAGCCACTACGGTACAACACTGGCAACGGGTTTGGGCGTGAGCCTGTGCGGAATTGTGTGTGTGCCTAAGTGTCAGGCCATTTGCGAGCGGCTGCTTATGTGTCTGTGGATATGCGTGTCCCTGTGACGACCTGCAGGTGCTCACTCTGACGTCCCTTACGTGGGGCTTTCTCTGCTTGTTCCAAGTTGTCTGTTCCCCTGTTTATCCTTCATCGGAAACACGTCATAGCACTCACACACTATACCTTTTCCCAGTTTGGTTTATGTCTGCTCTCCCGACAGAATATGGGCTCACGGAGGCTGCTGTGGAAAGAGCATCCCATAGGCAGGGTGGGCGCAGCCGAAGCCAGGTTGGAGGGCTTCCCAGCCCCTGCACACACTAAGTCACTCAAACCTTAGAACTGGTGCAGGTGGCGGGGCTGGTGACGAGTCATTGGATTCGGGGTGCATTTTGATGCTAAGAGTGGGTGGGATCTGCCGAGGGTTTGGATGTGTGGCATAAGGAAAGGAAGTCAGGGACACCTCCTCACTTGGTTGTCTGAGCCAAGTGGGAACACTGGGAAAGGGGAAGATGGGGCTTGGGCCGCAAGGCACTGGTTTTGAATCTGTGACATGTGTAATGCCAGCTCTCTCTCCAAGTGAAAATATTGACAGGGCAATCAGATACGAGTCTGGGGTTCAGGAGAACAAAGGGCTGGAGTTGAAAATTTAGAAGCCATTGGTGATGCTTAAACTCCTAAGGTGGGGTGAGATCCCTTTGGGACACAGAGAAGATGAAGAAGTTTGAGGGGAGATTGGAAGGGGGAAGGCTGTCGTCATGGTCAGGGAAGAAATGAGGTCTCAACCAAGGAAGCAGCCATGGGTCCTGGCAGGGGACGGGGCTCAGCAAAGTGTGCATAAAAAATCCTGGCAGGGGACCAGCGTTTGGCCCAGCAGTTAAGATGCCTGCTTCCCATAGCAGAGTGCTCAGGTCCTGGCTCTGCTTCCGGTTCCGGCTTCCTGCTAATGTGCACCCCAGGAGGCAGCAGGTGGTGGCTGAACTAGGAGGGTCCCTGTCATCCATGTGGGAGAGCCAGATGGAGTTCCTGGCTTCTGACTTTGGCGGGGCCCAGCCCCGGCTGCTGCAGGCTTTGGGGGAGTTAAGCCAGCAAATGGGGGATCTCTGTGTCTGTGTCTTTCAAGTAAATACAAATTTTCACCTCTCTTTCCTCCCAGCTCCTGTTAAGGAACCGAAGAAGCTGGTGCCCAAGACATTCCTGCCTATGGTCAAGAAGCCAGTGACCAGCCCCCCTGGGCCCAGCAAAACCAAGTGAGGAGCAGGGTGGGTTGGGGAGGGGGGAGGGTACAGAGAAAGGCGCCCCCCGGCCCCCACCCCGGGCCTGATGAGGATGTGTTCCAGGCCCTTGTGGACCGCCAGCGGGGACAGTCAGAAGCGCCCTTCCCGAGCATCCGGTAAGGGCTGTCTTCCCGCCATGGGGTGGACCTGGAAGACGGGGGTAGGGGGTTGTGCTGAGGGTCAGTGTGGGCCTGGGTCCCTGCGGCTCTGCTCTCCTAGGCACCAACGGCAGCTTCCTCGGTGGCGGTCCCAGCTGCCCTGGCAGGAAGCGATCCAAGACCCAGCCTCCCCGGCAGCGCTCAGCATCCAGTCAGGTGAGGGGCCCGAGTGTAGGATCGTGGGGTTACTGGCCAGGGCTGGTCCCAGAGGTTTGGGGTGCAGAGGTGCAGGATCCCAGGCCAAGGGGACGCAGACTCAAACCTTCACGGTATCCAAGCCCCCAGCTAAAGTCTCACCTCTTCCCCACAGGGGGAGGAGCGGAGCAGTCTGGCAAAGGCCCCTGCGATGACTAGAACCCCCACACCGGACAAGACTGCCACCCCAGAGAAGACCCCAAGCCCAGAGAAGATGCCAGCTCCTGACCAAGTCCCTGAGCCAGACAAGACCCTGCCCCCGGAGGACCAGGCCCCTGCCCCAGACAACCCCAGCCCAGAGAGGATCCCGGTTGCTGACCGAGTCCCCAGTCCCCAGAAGACCCGGATGCAGGAGGACCAGGCCCCTGCCCCAGACAACCCCAGCCCAGAGAGGATCCCGGTTGCTGACCGAGTCCCCAGTCCCCAGAAGACCCGGATGCAGGAGGACCAGGCCCCTGCCCCAGACAACCCCAGCCCAGAGAGGATCCTGGCTGCTGACAAAGCCTCCAGCCCAGACAAGACCCTGCCTCAGGAAGATCAGACCCCCACCCCAGAGGAGACTGGGACTCTGGGGGACCCCACCCCAGAACAGACCCCAGCCCTGGACGAGGCCTCTTCTCCAGAGGTGGTCTTTCCTGCAGATGATGCCCCTGCTACAGGAGTCCCACTTGAGCAGGAAGCCCCTGACCCGGTGGCCGCTCGGGGGGATGAGGCCCCCACCCCGGAGCAGGTGCTTTCCGAGGTGGTCGTCTCGCCGGGAGCCCACCCTCAGATACACCACTTCTCTCCCGAGGAAGCCCTGGGGGTCAAGAGCCTTGTGGCCAAGGAGCCCGAATCCCAGGAGATGGCCCACATGCCAGACGAACCCTCACCCCCCGCCCAATGCTCAGAGAGACCCCTGGGTAAAAGGGACGGCGACTCCTCGCGGGGGTCCGAGCCCCAGCCCCAGCCCGGGCCCATGCCTGCCCCAGAGAAGGCCCGCCCCCCAGAAGAGGCCACAGCCTTGCTAGTGGAGACCACACTGGAGGAGGAGGTGCCCCCCAAAGAGCAGCTGGCTCCGCAGCGGCAGGAGGAAGAGGCAGCTCCTGCCCGCCAGCGCCCACATCCTAGCCAGCAGACTCCAGACCCCCAAGAGACTCCCACCGTCCACCCCCCGGAGGGCTGGCGTGACAGAGGCGACCTGGTGACGCTGAAGGACGAGGTGCAGTCGCTACGGACGGCGCTGCAGCAGATGGGGGCGCAGCTGGAGTAAGCGGGCAGGCCCACGGCGGGGGCGGGGATGTGGGGGGGGAAGGGGCCCGCCCCACGCCCTCACTTCGGCCTGTCGCGTCTGCAGGAGGAAAATGACCGACATCTGGGAGGAGCTCCAGAGCGAGAGGGAGAAGCGCCGCTGGCTGGAGGTGGGTGGGGCGTGGCTGCGGGGGAGGCGGTGGCTGCGGGCTCTCCCCTGACGCCCTCTCCCGACCAGGTTCAGATGCTGCGGAGGAGCCAGAAGTCCCCGGCCCAGGGCTCCAGACACGCGCAGACGCAGACGCAGCCGCAGCCGCACTGAGGGCGGGGCTGGCTGGGCGGGCGAGCGGGCCGACCTGAGCGAGGGCCGGCTCGGGCCACCCACGTCCTTGCACACAACTTGGGGAAACGCAAGAAAGTAAAGTGCCTCGTACGTGCGCCATGCCCTCCTGGTTCGTGCGGGGGCGGGGCGGGCGGCCCTGCGCATTCCTGGCGGCCTCTCGCGGGCACATCTGGCCAACATGTGGCTCCCATTACCGTTCCCAAGGCCTGCGCGCGGCTATTTTTATCCACCGGATGGTAGCGGGCGCGGGGGGGGGGGGGGGGTTGGTGTCTCCTTCGGACTCCATCCCTGCACTGGAGACTTGGAGGGCAGGAGGGGCCCAGGCGGGGTCGGCCTCTGCCCGCAGGCCCGGATTCCGGAATCCAGCTGCGAGCCAGGGGCGGGGCGGAGCGCAGGGCTCGGGAGCCGGGGCTCCTCCCAGGCGGCCCACGGGCACGCACACCCCGGCTCAGACGCAAGCTCCACCGTCCCGGTTCAGGCACGCATGGCTACCCGGGGGCTTGGCAGTACCTAGCGTCAGTGTCGGGCCGTGAAGCCAGGGCAGTGGGGGACACGGAGACGTGTGCCTGGCCGTCTGCGGGGAAAGAATGCATGTGTGAGGAATGGGTAGGGTGGCAGAGGAGCGCGCTCCTGTCCGTCCGTGAAGTGGACACAAACGCGTGCTGGGGGGAGCCGGGGTGGGAGTGGTGTCTCCACCGTGGGCTCCCAGCACGGCAGGAGCCTGGAGACCACCGGCAGCAGGGGTAACACAAGCAGACCCAGTCACTGAGAATGCAGCCTTCATTGGTCACTTCGCCTCTGCCTTTTCAGTTCCCTTGGAGGGGCTGGGGGCCCTGCCTCCTGACCCCCGCCCCCCCACCCCAGGGCCCTCGGGCAGAACCGGGGAAGGGCGCCCTCGGCGGTTGGCCGTCTACGCCCAGTAGCACCAGGGAAGCGTGGGAGCCAAGAGAGTCCCAAGGTCCTGGGGCAGCTGTGGGCTCCCTTGGCGTGTCCAACGCTCGGGGCTCCAGCCCATCAGTAATAGTGGACGCGGCCCAGCGTGCCCGTGCCCGACGAGCCGGGCCCCAGCGTGCCGCTGCCCAGCAGGTCCGGCTGCCCCGTGCGCCAGATCTCTCGCAGGATCCGCTCGCGCTCCTCCAGCCGCTGCGCGCGCTCCAGCTCCTCGGCCGACGTGAAGACATTGACGCTGAGGGGCCCATCGGGCTCCGGCGACAGCTCGGGGCCCTGCAGCTCGTCGTCGGTGCCCAGCCGTGTGACGGTGTCCTCTTCGTCCTCTTCCTCGTCGTCGTCCCCGGGCTCCAGGGTGCTGCTGCGGGGGTCGCGGCGCAGCGCGGGGCCCCGGGGGTGCGAACGGGGCGCGCAGGAGATGCTGATGACCAGGAGGCACAGGGTCAGCAGCAGGCCGAAGCACACGCCCAGCACGAAGTAGAGGCCGAAGCTCTCGGGGTTAGCTGGGGGCAGAGGGCAGAGGTCACGGAGGGCCAGGCCGGCACCCCGACGTGGAGCCGCTGTCGGGCAATGGGGCAGGGAGGCTGGGAGCAGGCCAGGGGCACCGGGGGGGGGGGGGGGGCGGAAGGGGCGCCGGCTCACCGCGGATGTGCGCGTAGGCCGCCAGGCTGTTGCTCAGCAGCTCCATGTCCCTTCGGGGCGCGTCCATGCTGCTCCGAGGGGCAGCTCCCTTGTCAGTCTGCGAGGTCGGCGGGTCAGCCACGGAGCTGGCCCGGGCCCGCGCCCGCCGCCCCCTCGGGCTGCCCCTATCCCCGGAGGAGCCGCCCCAAGTCCCACCCTGGAGAGCGCGGTTTCCCAACTTGGTCGCAGACCTGGGCCCTGTCCGGGGGATCCTTCCCCAGCCCGGGGAGCTGCGGAGCTGGCTGCAGGGACTCGGCGCTCGCGCGGATTCCCACCCTGAGCGCGACGACCTCCGTAACCCCCTCGGCGCGCTCCGGAGAGGGGAAGCCCCTTCCCTCGCCCGTCTCGCGGGGCCCGCGGGCCCACAGGCCCGGCTCACTCACCGTCAGCGCCCTGCCACCCGGGCTGCCCGGCCCGGCGCGTCCGGCGGCCGCATACACCCGGGGCCCGGCCGCGCCCGCCCCGTCCGGTCCCGGCCGCCCCGCCCGCCCGGCTCGCTCCCAGGCGGCGGCAGCGCGGGCCGGACTCGGGCCGAGGGACCAGCGGGCGGAAAGTTTCCTCCGAGGACTGAGGAGGGGCGGGGCGGGGAGGCGGAGGAAAGCGCTGCAGAGGAAGGGGAGCGGAGCGGCCACCGCGAGGGGAGCTGGCCGGCCGCTCCCCCAACAGGAAGCCGCGGGGGAGGCCCTGGCAGGGACCGCCCCCGGCTCCGAATGACAACAGCAGTAGTGATGGGGTCCCGTCCAGGTGCCAGGCCATGAGCTAACCTCCATCTGGTCCTAGGAGCCACCCTGTGGCTGCAGTACCATTAACCCCACTCTGCAGAGTCCTAGAGATTAACCCCACCAAAGGGTCAGGATCTGAGCCCAGCGCTCGCTGGCCCTGGATCTGGGGCTCTAGATCATTTGCCTGTACCCTGCCTCCCCTCCCGGGAGGCCCCCAGGGAGGGGGGTCCCAGAGCAGCCTCGGTCAGGGGCAGCTGGCCCTTCCTCCCCGGGTCTCCCAGAGGTTGTCAGCACCCCAAGACCCTCAGCCCCTCCTCCCAGGGCCCAGGCCTGAGTGTGGCCAGCTGGCGGAGCTCTGGTCTTGTCTCAGGGTTAATGATTGTTGAACTCGGTGTGGAGCCAGGCCCAGGCTAGTCTTGCAGACCCCAGCGGGGGGCCTCTCCGTGTGTGTGTGTGTGTGTGTGTGTGTGTGTGTGTGCGTGTGCGCTCCCGTGCGCATGTGCTGCTCTGCACGGAGCTGAAGCCGCTTGGAGCAGAATGCGAAGTTTCTCCCTGGCTGAGCCTGCCTGGGCACACGCGTACCTTTCTACCTGGGCTTGGGGCTGCTGCGTGCAATGTGTTATCCGGCTGGGGTCTCCTCCTGCCTGGTCTCCCAGCCCCCCTCTCTCTGCTGGAGCTGGGGCGAGGGGGAGGCCTTCTTGGCGGGAGCCTTAGAGGAGGAGGGGAGGAAGGGGGAGAGGAAATTGCAGACATAGCTGAAGGCGCTGCCTGAGGCCCGTGGGGCAGCGACCCCCTCCCTGTCCAGGCTGGAGACCCCCCACTCCCTCTGTCCTGACTGGGTTCAAGTAGGGGGCAGGTTTAGACAGGGAAAGAGCAGGAGCGACTGGAGAGGCGCGGGGTCCGTGGCTGCTGTGTGTGCTGTGAGCTAGCACGGAGGTGTCCTGCCATGTCCGCGTCTGTCTGCGTCTGTGGTCCGTCTGCCTGAGTACCCTCGTGGGGCTGGGCACGTGCTAGTATAAATCGTGCAGCCGCCCGCTCGCCATCACGTGCTGAGCGCAGGTCCCTTGCACTTCCTAGGAATGGGGATGTGACAGTGACCGGAGCAGACAAACCTCATCTCAGGGCAGGGGAGTGCTCCAAGGCTGAAAGGACAGGGGCTCCAAGGCCCTGGGCTGGGTGGGGGCAGGGAGCTGAGCAGGGGCCAGGCACCCAGGGTAGGAGGCTGCTGGGGCATGGGACTGGTGTGGCAGCAGGGGGGTGACAGGTGAGCCCTTGTGGGCCACGCCTAGGAGCAAGCACTTGGGGAAGATCTGGGTGGTGGCTCAGCCCGGGGCGGGGGGGGGGGGTGTCGCCGCAGGGGAGCAAGAGCAGAAGCAGGGTGTGCAGCGGGCAGGCGGCTCCTGTCCAGGCCTGGAGCGGCCGTGGAGGGGGTAGAAGGGGGCAGATTCAGGCTGTTTTCCTAAGGGAGTTCCTGCACGGGGCATGGACATGAGGGAGAAGGGAGTCAAGGGCTGGGCACCTGCGGGAAGCCCGCAGGAGGAAGTGGACTTTGCAGGAGTCAGAGGCGCTGGATTTGAGGTTTCCGTAGGTACCAAGTCGGTGGTGGCAGAGAGGCAGGTGGAGCCCCAAGTCCTATACCCATAGACAGGTTTACTAGGTGTGTCAGCTGGGCAAGGCAGCAGGGGGCAGAGAAGTCAGTATAAGGCCAGAGCCCTAGGCACCTGCACTGAGCGCAGGGGACGGGGTGTGACCAGCCGCTGTGTGACCTTGGGCTGGCAGGTGAAGATAAGGCCAGAACTGAGCCCCTGACTTGGGCGGTATTGCAGCACTGCTTGACTGGGGTGGGCTTCCGTGGGCAGTGTCCCTCTTTGTTCAGGGTGCGTGTGTGACTGGCTGTTTGTGAATTGGTGAGAGCATGTTGGCATGTCCACAGGAGCAGTGATGTGTGCTGTGGCTGGGCTGCAATGACAGTGTATTGAGGGGCATGTGCCCCAGTATGTGGGACACCCATATATATATATATGATTTATTTATTTATTTGAAAGGCACAGTAAAGAGTGGCAGAGAGATCTTCCATATGGCTGCGATGGCCAGAGCTGGGCTGATCCAAAGCCAGGAGCCAGGAGCTTCTTCCAGGTCTCCCACGTGGGTGCAGGGCCCAAGGACTTGGGGCATGTGTCACTGCTTTCCCAGGCCACAGCAGAGAGCTGGATCGGAGGAGGAGCAACCGAGGATTGCCAGCGCCTGAGGCAGAGGCTTAGCCTACTACGCCACAGCGCTGGCCTTGGGGTAGGTTCTTGACTGAGAGTTATAAATAAGTCTGTGTGTTGTGCAAGACAGAGGGTCTGCCTGCCTCACGGGGTTGCCCAGAGCCCTCAGCCCTCGCCTTCTACGTGCCGCCAGCCTCCCCAAGGCACCGTGTCCACATCCTGAACTTGCAGTGAGCACAAAGCAAGCACGCCCGCCTCATCCACGGATGTCAACATTTGAGTCAGGGGGATGGAGATGGCCTGGGCGTGTCTGCTTGTGATCAGCATGATGGAGGAAACTGGATGGAGAAAGGGATTCGAGAGGACCAGGTGGGCGTGGTGAGAGGAGGCCTCTGAGGTGACATGAGCAGATGGGCGGCAGGTGACGGGGGGGAGCATGCCAACATCTGGGAAGATCCTTCCCAGCAAGAAGGGGCAGTGCAAGGCCAGGGGGTGGAAGCATGCGTGGTTTGTTCAGGAGCAGAGTGTGAGGAGCAAGGGGCTGAGAGGCGTGGGAGGTAGCCAGGCGTGGAGCCTCATGGTGTAGAGCTTTTTAAAATTGTTATGAGAGGGAGAGAAAGATCTGTTTGCTGGTTCACTCCCCAAATACAACATCCAGGGCTAGGCCAGGCCAAAGTCACACTGGGAAGTCAGTCTCGGTCTCCCACATGGGTGGCAGGGACCCAAGACTTAGGACCATCAGCTGCTGCCTCTTAGGGTGCACACCAGGAAGCTGGCATCAGAAGCAGAGCTGGGACTTGAAGCCAGGCACTCTGATGAGGGCGGAGGGCGTCTCCACCTCCGTGCCGAGGGCCGGCCCCAGGACTCTGGACAGCTCCTGTATGGGATGGGTGCTGTCCAAGAGTGCTAAGGAGGGACACCATTTGAGGTTTGAAAAGCTCACTCTGGCTGCCGTGTGGCGCCTGGACTATGGCATGAGTGGAGGGGGGAGACCAGGAGGGGAGATGAGGGCCCGGGGTGGTCACAGTCTCCGTGTGCTCACACTGACTATACCCATCTTCCTGACATGTCCCTCCGCTTTGCTTCCTGGGCTCCCAGTGAAAACTCGGGGCAGCTGCCAGCTGTGTGCAAGGCCCTTCTGAGGACCATGTGTGAGCACCACGAATCCCTGCTGGTGTGGAACTTGCCACCTTGTGTGGCTGGACGGAAGCCTGATGGCGTGGCTGCCTGGGAGACGCCCATCCACAAGGCTGCAAACGGAGACGCTGCCCAGGGAAGCGGCAGGCAGAGCCTGAGGGCCAGGCTGGGAGCAGCCAGCACCTTCTGGCGTGCACTGGGACAGGTACTGAATGGGCAGGCTTCACGTGGAGGCTGGCCACCAGGGCAACGTGGATGGAGGGTGGGCTGAGGCCTGCTCTGGAGCACTGTTTAAGAAGCAGGCCTCTTTTGTCTTGGAGAGGAGCCACCCCTCTTGAGGTTGGATCCTTGCCTGGGAAGGGCTCTGCCCGCATGGATTTCTGCTCCTTTGGGACCTGGGCTTGGGCACTGGCTCATGAACTCTGTGGGCCTGCCGCGCTGGAGGAGGGGCTAGCCTGCTTCTGGCTTCGGTGCTCTGGATGTGCACTCGCAAAGTCTAAATTTAGGCAGAGGAAGGAAGGAAAGAAGAAAGGAAGGAAGACCCCGCTTGGCTTCCTATGGGGCAGGAGGGAAGGGGCGGGTGGTACAGGAAAAGGCCTGGCCTGGCCCTCTCCTGACCCCAGCTGCGCTGGCTGGGCAGGTGGGCAGTCTGGCTAGCTAGAGAGGGGATCCACATTCTTCCAGCCACAGTGGCCCTGGTTGCCACATGCAGCCAAGCAGGAGTCTTGCTTTGGGCACTTGGCGGGTGTTGGGCGCTTGCTGGAGAGTCCTGGCTTCCTCCCAAGGTCAAGACCAGGAGGCTGGTGCCACCTGCTGGCAGGGCTAGGAGCTATGGGAACCTGAGCTGGGGATTGTGCGCTGCCAGGCTGGGATGGGAGAGGCAGGGAGGGCAAGAATGCAGACGACACGGCCCGTGGCTCCAGATCAGGAAGTTTTATTGCTGACATGCAGGAAGAGTCCCCATGTAGTACAAAAATATGTCTTTATACAAACTTTTTTGTGACTTTTTCCATTTTGTTGTGTCTTTACAACAGGACTTCTCTCAGTGTGTGGCACCCAGCGAGGGCAGACCCAAGCTCTCCTTTGCTTCGCCAGGATCGTGTCAGGCCCCTGGGCTGACCGCAGGCGGGCCGGTCTGACGGGGCTACGCGGACCCGAGGATATTGCTTTGAAGAGGTCAGGAAAGACCACACGTGGGAAGCAGCCCAGGGTGCCTGGGTGGCCCTGGGCAGGGGCTCTGCCGGGACGACCCTGCCTCTGACCCACCCTGGGCCGACTGCGCCTGTGCTCCCTTGGGAGACTTTCATGAAATAAATATAGAAAAGGGGGCATCCCCACCCCACCGCACCACACCCTGGCTCTCAGCAGCTGACGCTGAGCCGGAGGCAGAGCCTGGCAGGCAGGGAAAGTGCTAGGCTCAGGTGGGCTCCCAAGGGCCCACTGAGGCAGAGGCACGAGGTGCCCAAGTGCTGGATGGGGGCACGGGGTGGGAGGGAGGGGCATGGGCGGCCCTGCTACTGCTGGCAAGAGGTGGCCCCATTTTTTCCAGATGGGGAAACTGAGGCACAAGGAGGTTTGGGAACTTGCCCAAGGTCACTCACAGTGAGTCAGCTTTTGGGGGGAGGGAGGGGAGCTCACAATCTGGGAAATTCGGTCACCTAGCCACTGGGGAGCAAGGAAAGGCCGGAGGGAACACTTGGGGGCCCAGGCCCCGTGCGCAGGGTGGGTATCCTGGTGAGAACAGCGTTTCTGGCAAGACGGGCATCACTTCAGTCTCGGCTCAAAAAGGGCAGCAGTGCTGTTCCCAGGCCAGGTGGGGCAGAGTCCCCCACCCACGGAGGCCAGGGCCAGAGGGGAGGGGCCTGGCCATTCTGTGACCGCAGGTGCGGTGGGGAATGAGAGAAACACAAGCAGGGCCACCCGGTCACGCCAGGCGCAGGGACGGCCCCCCCCGGCCACCAAGCAGCCCTCATGCGTGTGCCCACGTCAGCTCGGTACCACAGCGAAGGAGGGAGAAGGAAGCCAGGGCTAATGCGTGTGCCTGGCGCCTCAGTGACTCCCGAGGTGGGAGACAGAGCCGAGGCTGGGAAGGCCTCCCCATCGCCGCCAGCAGAGGGCTGACAGGCTGCAGGGGCACAGGGGCTGGCAAGAAGGGCTTCTCTGTGCCTGGGGCCGGCAGGGAGCCCTGGGCGGGCCGTGACCCCCTGATGTCCATGGGCCCAGCCACCTGGAGATGGGAGAGAAATTGGTTTCAGTAAAAAAATAAATATATTTGAATTCAGCTTAAGATGAGGTGAAGATTTTCCAAAGCCTGGACTGAGGGCCCTGGCGGGGGAAGGGGGGTGGCGACAGCTGGGGAGGGGCTGGGTGTGGGGAGCCAGCCGCGGGCTGCACGGTCCGCTGTCTGGACCGGGGCGGGTGGTATGCCCCTCCTCCTTGCTCTGACTCAGTCCAGAGACAGCATGGTTACAGAGACAGAGGTAGATTAAAACGTCATGATTAAAAGCAGATTAGTTATCTAGGCTTCTCAGATTAAAAAAACCAAACAATCAGGCAATCATTCCAAAAGGTAGCTTCGTGGTACCTCTGCTGACCACACGTGTGGCCTGGGCTGTCCCCGGCCTTGCCCCGTCCCCGCTGCAACCTGGGGCAGTCCAGCACGCTAGGATCCAGCCCGCCAGCCAGGCCTTCGGCTGGGGCACAAGAGGTGGTGTTGGTGCTGACGCCCCTGCTGAGGCTGCTACTTGCGCAGGTAGCGCTGTGCCAGGATGGCTGTGTCCAGGGAGCTCATGGGCTGCGCGTCGTGGCCCAGCCGCCGCACGGGGGGCACGCTGCCTAGCTGGCGCTTGGGCACCCAGCTCCGGGCCTCGTGGATGCAGCTCTTCTCCTCGGCCAGCAGCAGCTGCTGCCGCATGTAGTTCTCAAACTCGTACTGGGAGCACTCCTCCGTCACCTTCGCCTGCGGGGCCCAGATGTGGGGGCGAGAGACAGAAAGCAGTGGAGACGGCGCGGTGAGTGCTGAGCAGCCTGGCTCCTGTGGCTCCCCTCCCCTCCCCCAGCATCCACAACCTCAGTCAGTCTGGGAGGGGCTGAGTGTGGGTCCCTGGTGCTCTCCAGGTCTTGCTGGCCACCCTGGGTGTGGCTATAGCAGGTGGCAGCTATCGAACACACCTGGCCTGCCCCAGAGTCCTCCCTAACTCACTGACCTCGGGAAAGGTCACGCTTGCTTTCTCCCCAGAAGTAGGCAGGTGTCTTTTTCACAAAGGTCCCGTGAGCCTCAGAGACCAACACAGGCCAGGGAGTAAGAGCGTGTTGGGGGAGCCGGCACTGTGGCACAGTGGGTTAAGCCATGACCTGCAGCACCAGCATTCCTTGTGGGTGCCGGTTCAAGTCCTGGCTGCTCCACTTTGGATCTAGCTCCCTGCTAATGCACCTGGGAAAACAGCAGAAGATGGCCCAAGTGCGTGGGCTCTTGCCACCCATGTGGGAGACCCAGATGAAACTCCAGGCTCCATGGGGCCAGCACTGTGGCGCAGTGGGTTAATGCCCTGGCCTGAAGCGCTGGCATCCCATATGGGCGCCAGTTCAAGACTCAGCTGCTCGAGATGTGCCGGCTGCAGCGGCCATTGGAGGGTGAACCAACGGCAAAAAGGAAGACCTTTCTGTCTCTCTCACTATCCACTTTGCCTGTCAAAAAAAAAAAAAAAAAAAAAAAAAAAAGACTCAGCTGCTGTACTTCCAGTCCAGCTCTCTGCTGTGGCCTGGGAAAGCAGTAGAAGATGGCCCAAGTCCTTGGGACCCTGCACCCAAGTGGGAGACCTGGAGGAAGCTCCTGGCTCCTGGCTTTGGACTGGCACAACTCCGGCTGTTGTGGCCATTTGGGGAGTGAACCATCGGATACAAGACCTCTCTCTCTTTCTCTCTCTCTCTCTGCCTCTCCTCTCTCTGTGTGTAACTCTGACTTTCAAATAAATCTTAAAAAAAAAAAAAAAAAGAAGCTCCTGGCTTTGACATGGTCCAGCCCTGGCCATTGCAGCAATTTGGAGAGAGAACCAGCAGATGGAAGATCCTGCTCTGTTTCTACCTCCCTCCTTAACTCTGCCTTTCAAATAAACAAATCTTTAAAAGGAAAAAAGAAAAAAAGAAAAAAAAGTGGGCTAGGGCACTCTGGATGACGTTTATCTATCTCGGCCACACATGGGCCCCAGGCTGAGCACCCAGGGACAATGGTGGACAGGGAGAGACTGCAGGTCCCCGGTGCTAAGCATCCATCCTCAAGGGTTAGCTCCACTACCAAGCTGTGAGGCTTCAGGAGTCATCTCAGCTCCCTGAAATGGGGTTAAGAACAGAGCCACACAGGCCCCTGGTGTGATGCCAGGGCTGTCCTAGGGCAGCCACTGAACAGCCCGAGGAAAGAGGGAGCCCTCAGAGGCCAGGTGGCTCTGCCGGGCCCCAGGCACAGCCCTTCCCACTGCTGGTGGCAGAGGTCCAAGGTGGGCCAGAGAAGGCAGGTCCTGACACCACGCCAGGCCCAGCATCTCTCCTGGGGCTGGCCCTTGCCCTGCTCCCCCGGACACACCCTAGGGTCTCTGCCCCGTCCCAGGCTCAGCACTTGCACCAGTGCAGGGAACGGGGAAGGGAAAGCAGGAAGTCAGATGAATGAATCATCTGAAAAATGAAAGGCAGGAAGGAGTGAGAGCCCAGTGAGTCAGAGAGGCAGGGAAGGTGAGTACCCCACATGTCCACTGGGGGGCCTCCCAGGAGCTCGCTTCCACCCGGCAGCCGCTCAGCCCCCGCCGCACTGGGCAGGAGGGCGGAGGAGGCTGCACCCACAGGGAGCCACCTCCTCTGCCCCTGCCAGGCCTGCCCTCCCCACTCACCTCCTGGGAGCTGTCTGCGTTGCTCATTTGGTCGTCGATGTCAGGAACCACTTGCAAGGGCCCGCTCAGAGATGACAGGGACTGCCTGCGGGGCGGACACAAGCCAGGTGGCTCCAGGCAGCCCTGGACTCGGCTGCAGTCAGACTAACCTGCCTGACACGACCGCCTGCTTCTCTGGCCCTCAGTTTTCTCATCCAGTAAAGGGGAGTTTTTCCTTTGCAGGTTGCAGTGAGAACCCAGTGAGGCAATGCCCACCCTCTGATGGGCCTGGAGTGCAGCGAGTGCCCTGCTCTGCCTGCACCCTCCCCATCCTGCCCGCGGGGAGACTCTGGACGCCTGACTCTGCCTCATGGCAGGCTGCGTGTCTGCCCTGCGCCCAGCCCAGCTCCTGCCCACTTACCAGGACGCAATGATGGCGCTCAGGGCCTCCAGGACGTCAGCGGCAGCCAGGCGCTGCTGGGGGTCGAGGACCAGCAGTTTTCGGATGAGACACACGGTGTTCTCAGAGACCCTCCCATCCCTGACACGGAGAGGGAGGTGGAGAAGGAGAAGGCTCAGCGGGGTGGCCTGGGGCCAGACCTCACGCAAGACCCCAGCCCACGGGGCTGCTTCCCCACCCCCAGGGACGCAGGACTCACTCCGGGATGGTGTACTCGGCGGCCTTGATCTTGCGGAAGAGCTCCTGTGGGACGCTGTCGTAGAAGGGGAACTGGCCGTAGAGCATGGTGAACAGCACCACGCCCAGGGCCCACATGTCGCTGGGCTTGCCCCGGTAAGGCCGGCCTGGGGGAGGGGCGACACATACACACACACACATACTCAGCGTGGGAGACAGCGCCTCCCTTTGGATGTGCAGCTCTGTGCCTGAAATCCCACCACGGGGTCCTCCCACACAGCTGGTCCCTTGCAATCCCCTTTGGCACATGCTCACCGTGCATCACCTGGGATGCCTTTCCTGACTCCTCGGGGAGGGATCACATTGGCCACATGCAGCCCACGCACCTACCCAGCCCTACTGTACTGTCTGCTCCACCAGACTGTGAGCCCCCACCCCATCCCCAGAGCTGGGCACCCAGCAGCGGGGCACCCACAGCAAGTGGTCACTGGTGCCTGGAACAGATTCCTGGCTCTGGATGAGTCAGCCACCAGGGCCCGGCCACTGTCCCACAGCCCACCTGTCTCCTGCACAGCACGTTACTGCCATCTGCCAGGCGAGGCCGCAAGTGCAGATACCTTCTGGGCTTGGTGCTGAAACATTTGCTGCTTGGGGCTGGTGTTGTGGTGCAGCGGGTTAAGCTGCCACCTGTGCTGCTGGTGTCGTCGCTGATTGGGTCCCAGCTGCTCTGCTTCCTACGCAGCTTCCTTTTAATGTGCCTGGGAAGGCAGTGAAGAACGGCCCAGGTACTTGGGCCCCTGCACCAATGTGGGAGACCCAGATGGAGTTCCAGATCCCTGGCTTCAGCCTGGCCCAGTCCCAGCCATTGTAGCTATTTGGGGGGTAAACCAGCAGCAGATGGAATGTCTCTAAGATTTGTTTATTTGAAAGGCAGAGTTACAGAGAGAGGGGGAGAGACAGAGAGAGAGGTATTTCATCCTCTGTTTCGCTCCCCAAATGGCAGCAATGGGTAGAGCTGGGTGTTCGAAGCCAGGAGCTTCTTCCAGGTCTCCCAGATGGTGCAGGAGCCCATGTACCTGGGCCATCTTCTACTGCTTTCCCAGGCACATTAGCAGGGAACCAGATCAGAAGTGGAGCAGCCAAGACTTGAACCAGTGCCCATATGGGATGCCAGCATCATAGGAGGCTTTGCCCCACAGCATCAGCCCCAACAAATCAACCTAAAGCAACAAAACCCTGTTGCCTGAGTGCCTGCCTCCTGAGCAAACCTCTCTGGGCTAGCTTCCCTGTGTGTGCAACAGAGGGGAACACACACTTGGCTGAGCGCCGCCTGGTGACAGCACTGGCGTTTTGGTCTCACAGACTCTCCTCCACAACCAGATGTCAGGAACCACTTGGGGCTGCAGGAGAGATGGTGCTGAGCACCTGGGCCACCTCTCCATGCCCTGCAGTGGGCTCTCAGGCCCCAGTGCCTGCTGGGAGCTGAGGATGCCTGTGGGACCGAGGACATGGGTTCTCCCGGAGGCCAAATATTTAACAGGGTGTGTGTGTAGGGCAGGTGCCACCAAGGTGTGCGAGCCTGCAGAGTGGAGCCTGTCACTGCACCCAGGAAGTGGGCTGGTGCCACTGCATGCTCTGGGGGAAGCTTCTGCCTGGCTAGTAAGGTAGGTGTGGCAGAGGGGCTGTGGAGCCACACCTCCCCAAGCTCTCCACACCCTTGGCTTTTGCAGGCCCAGTGCTCCAGAACAGCTGGGGTGAGCTGTGCAGCCGAGCCTACGGTCTACTTGCAGACTCCCCAGAGCCCGTGCCACCACGTGGGGTCACTGCGACACAGTTCATTGTTTGTGCCACCGTTCTTGGCTCTGCATGGTTCCAAAAACATGCTGCTGTCCTTGCAGCACATAAGGTGGCTCCCGCTGAGGCTGTCTGCGGTGGTGCCTGGGGAGCTGGCATCTGGGTCTTTCCAGGAGAGGCTGCTCCAGTCAAAATGCTCAGGCCTGGGAGCGGCACCACTGCCCTCCGCACAGGCAGCCCTGGAGAAGGGCCAGATCTGCAGACTGTGGCTGGGGGAAATGCTCACAGCCGGGGACAGCAGCTGCTCCTGGGACCACGTGTGATGGCCCGGGAAGAGGCTGGTCTGCCACTGCAAGGAAAGGACACACACACATGTGGTAGGGGTGACAGGCCTTGGAGACAGCCTTGACTCTTCCAGGCTGGAGGCAGTAAGCCCTCAGCTCCTGAGGAGCAGAACCACAGCGGGAAAAGCATGGAGCCCACAGAGAGCGCTTCGAGCTGGGGCCTTTGTGGGAGGCAGCCTGGGGTTGAGCCTCTGGTTTTGGACAAGAGATGGCATCTTTCCAGGCCTCAGTCTCCTCATCTGTAAAAGGGGACTTAGGCTATTTACCTGGTGCAGCCTTTTTTTTAAGATTTATTATTATTATTTATTTGAAAGGCAGAGTTACAGAGAGAGAGATTTCTTCCATTTGCTGATTCACTCCTCAAATGGTCACAATGACCAGGGCTGGGTCAGGCTGGGCCAGGCAGAGCTTCTTCCAGGTCTCCCATGTGGGTGCAGGGATCCTAGGATTTGGGCCATCTTCTGCTGCTTTCCCAGGCCATTAGCAAGGGAAGTGGGACAGCTAGGACGTGAACTGGTACCCAGATTGGATGTGAGTGTTGCAGATGGCAACTTAACCAGCTGCATCCCAGCACCAGCCTCAGCTGTGTGGTTTTAAGTAGATGGTACACACTGTGTGCTCAGCATGATGTCTGCCGTGCCTACACAATTGGTAGGTACTAAGTGCCAGGCAACATTCGCATCTATCTTGTGTACTGTCTGTCTCGTTTCTACCAGTCAGCTCCCAGAGCGCAGCGGTGTTTGTCTGCCTTGTTCACTGCTGGATCCAATGTGTCTTGCCTGGCAGGCCCTCAGCAAATAACAGAGTGATGAACGAACGGATTGAGTGATGTCTTTGACATCACACACTCTGCAAAGACCTGGTCGCTGCTTCCTTTGGCACAGGAAAACTCTCTTGGTGGCTAGCAGGTACTAAGCCTCACCCGTTACACCCAGGGGATTTCTAGCTCTCAAGACCAGAGTTCATGTGTCACTTCCTCCGGAAAGTCCTCCAGGGGCCCCCGCGGCTCTGATAGGAATCCTGCTCCTTTCTTTGCTAGCACTGACCTCAGAGAGTCACTCAACAGGCCCAAGAGTGACCCCTGCGCTGTCCCCCCCCCCCCCCCACCGCCCAGAGCTTCTGCACCTACAGGAGGGTCAGTACTAGTCCAGGCCCCAGCCAAGCCCCAGCACCCAGCCAGTGCCTGCCCACAGAAGCAATCTATTTAAAGAATGAAATGCTGCAGGCCTGGCCATGTGAGGCCTGGAGACCCACTGTCCAACACATGCACGCACGTACCGCTGAGCACGTCGGGACTGATGTAGGCGGGGCTCCCCCTCTGGTCCTTCAGCAGGTCCCCCTCGCTCACCAGATGCTTGCCGAGGCAGAAGTTGGTGATGGTTATCCGATGCGTCCTGGGAGGAGGTGGCGAGAAAACAAGCTGTGGTGCCTCTGGCCATGGGCACCAGACACCAGCCCCAACCCTGAACCAAAGACGGTGAAGCAGCTGCCCTCACGTCCTCCTCCGGAGAGCAGAGGAATCACACCGAGGCCGTCTGGCCACTCCTGACCACCTGAGTGTTTCAGGGCTTCCCCTGAAACTGCCTCGCTCTGGCTTGGTCTCCAGAAGTGCAGCTTAGGGCTTAGAATAACTTGCGCAGACTTTCCCCCAAAACAGCCTCAGGGAACATTCTAGATTGGGAATGGCCTAGAAACAGTTTGATTCCCTCATTCGCACGTGAGAAAATCAAGTCCAGCAGGAGTGAGTGACTGAAATCCTGCCAGCCCCACCATGAATGTGCTTCACCTTGCTCTCTGTAGAGGAGGGAACCACAAGGGACTGAGTGCAACTCCCCAGGACCCCCCAGGGGCAGAGCTGGGCCTCCCCCAGGGGTCCTGGTTCTGAAGTGCAGTTGCCACAGTTAAGGCAGAGTGTGGGAGCTGGTCCCCCGCTGTGTTCTGGTGGAGACAGGCTCCTGCTGGCAGCACAGCCCATCTTTTCCTGAGTCCCTTGTCTCTCTGAGGAGCTCAGGGCTTCCCGGCATCGCCACCACCCC
The DNA here is from genome assembly GCF_033115175.1 of Lepus europaeus. NCBI lineage: Eukaryota > Metazoa > Chordata > Mammalia > Lagomorpha > Leporidae > Lepus > Lepus europaeus. Next base: position 28,375,549 of record NC_084831.1, read on the forward strand.
ACTGACAGGGCGGGGGTAAGTGACGCTGAAACAGCAGCACACCCTGACTCTGCCACCCTCTGTCCTTGCAAACCCCGGCACAGCTGAAGGCCCGCTGGTGATCTTGCCACCAAAAGAAAATCCAGTGACCTTTCTGGGCAGTTCCAGGGTGGCAACCAGTGGTGGCACCTGCCCTTATGACAAGCGGGCTCTTGCCCACCTTCCCCTCTACAGTGGTTATACATGGGAGCACGCAGCTCCAGGGCTGGTGAGGGATCTGCGAAAGCGCAGGAGCACGGCCCCTGGGGAGAGAGAGGTCGTGTGCTGCCTACGTTCCCAACCTCTGGCCACCGTTCAGGAAACAGGAGGGGTTCCTTCTGTGAGGATGAAGTTGGAAGCGGGGTGATCCCATACCAGTGCACTGGCGCTTCCTGGAAACAGTGCTCCTTGCACGGCTGTCTACTTAGGACCAGGACGGTGAAGGGGCTGGGAGGAGCAGCAAGGCCACGCGGCAGGACAGCGTCACATACTTTGAGGGGCTCAGGGCAGGATGGTGAGACCAGAGTGAGAGTGAGGGTAGGGAAGGCGTTATGATGTGAAGACAAGTGCCAGGCTCCCCTGGGGGCCAGGCCAAGCACGTCACAAGCACCCTCAGAGGAAGGAGCCACTATCACCCTCTTTCTACAGAACAGGAAATGGAGGCACAGAAGGATCACTGAGCAGACTGGTCCCAGGCGGTACTCTTAACCTGCTCTCCTGCTGGGGCGGCGACTTCGGGAGCTCAGGCGCAAGGGAGAGGCCAGGTCTTACTGGGGGTGGACTGCTTACCCCTCAGCCCTGCCACCTCACCCCAGCAGTGAGTGTGGTGTGGTCAGCTCAGAGGATCCTGGGTATGGGCAGCGCTTGCCAGCAGGGCCTGGCTATGTTCTCATGGGATGATGAGAGCACCGGGGGCTTGGGGTGGGCACTGAAGGCCTGAGGGGGACTGACCACAGGGGCCCCAGGAGGCTGCAAAGGGAAACGGGAGCTGAGCTGCTAGATGGGGAGCCCCAGCCCCGGCAGCCAAGCCTGCCAGGGCATTCACGCAGCTCCTGGGCCGTGGCCCAGAGCGACCACGCCAGGAGTGCAGAGGCTTGGAGCCAGCTGCAGGCCTGAAGTGTGAGGCCCAGTGTGCCCAATGTAGTTTTTTCCATTCCCCAGGAAACAGCAGCAGGGGTGAGGTCCCTCCTTGCTCGCTCTGGTCTGAGGGCTACTGCCCCAAGGGCCCCAGGCTCCTCACCTACAATTCAGGCTGTGGGCTACAGGGAGGAGCAGCCCATTGCCAGGGCGGAGGGCAGCGGGGCAGCACTGCCACCTGGGTGTCTCCTGGCAAGCCGCGCAATCAGGGCTTTGAGCAGCCTCCTCTCGCGGGGCCCTGAGAAACTGCTCCAGAGGACACGGCTGTCACGGGGTGTGGCAGCCCCGTCTGTCAGGGCTGACGCAGGCCACGCTGCACCTTGCACACATATTGAAAGCGCACACTGCAGTTACAGGAACACAAGGCTGTGCCTCCTGCTGTCGTCCACCTGCAGTGGCAGGGCCCTGGGCGTAGGAGAGGACTGTGGTCCCAGGGGTGGGGTGGGCAGGCACAGAGGGTTCAAGCCAGGGCTGGACTCCCCAGGAGGGCACATAGCACAGCAGGGGTGCTCCTAAATGCCTGGGCAGGTGGCAGGCTGGCGACGGCGAGGCTGTTTGCTTTGGACGAAACCAACGACCTGGAGAGCTCAGCGACAGAGCTCTGGAGCCTACCCTTGGGTGCCACTTTGTCCCCTTCTGCTAATCCCCTCAGGGCACCTGCGGTCCTTGCTAGCTGCCGGTATGGGAAGCCAGGGATTATGGAGCTCTCAGCAGGCGCAGGCCTGAGAGGACCGCTTTTCCTGCTGGGATTTTCTCACTGCCCCACTTCAGACAGCGCCACTGTGGCGCTCTGCTCTGCAGGGGAGCCCTATCCTAGCTGACTTCTGCCAGGTCCCAGAGCCTGCACTCAGGACTGACAGCTGCTGGGACCCGGATGTGCCTCCGCAGTGTGCAGTGCCCCGGCCACTGATGGCGTTTCCTTTCGTTCCATCAAAGCAGACTTACCCTTGTTTTGTACTTCACACTGTACCCTGACCCAGAAAAGCAGAGATTTTCTTTGAGATGTGCGGCAGGGCAGCTGTGGGCGCCAGACCTTTTAGGAAGCTCATGATGTGGGCAGCAGGCAGTGCTCCTGCACCATGAACCGGGGCGGGCAGGCTGGTCAGGCCAGCCCCTCACGAGGGCCAATGAGGAAGGGTGGCCGGCAGAGACGCTGGGAGGACAGCAGCCAGGAAAGCTGCACGGGGCCTCGGCTGCCCCTCGTGGAACAGTCTTGGGGGGAGTGAGGCCGATTGTGGATTTCCCCAGGAGCCGTGTCCAAGAGGCTCTGGAGCCCTCCAGCTGTCTTGGGGAATTCTGCTGGCAAAGGCCTGAGTGCAAACAAAGGCCAGTCTGTCCTCTGCATCCCAAACGGAAATGCCGACTCGGCGCCCAGGCCCGCCTCATCAGATGTTCCAGAAACCTGACCCGTGGCCCACAGGGTGGCCGTGGCCGGAGTGCAGCCCGAGGGTGTCAGGCGAGGGTGACGTGCCCACGGGAAGTGGATGCTCGGCTCTGAACCTCTCATGTCACTGCCCTGAGTGTGGGACCCCCTCAGGCCTCTTTCTGGAAGGTTCTCAAGGAGCAGGAGCACATGTATTCCCTCCACCAGAGATGGCCAGTGGAGGTCTCTGGGGCTCGAGACACCAAGAGAACAGTTTGGAGAGAGGATAGTGGGCTTGGGAGTCAGATTCCTGGGTTCTAGTCCTGGTCCTGCCACTTCCTAGCTCAACCTCCACTTCCTCATCTGTAAAAGAGAGGCAACACTAGCACTGTACTCCCAGGGCTGCAGAAGGGAGAAGGAGCTAGAAGACAGCCCAGGAGGGAAGGGCAGGCATCGGCACTCATCCTCTGATGGCCCTTCCAGGAAAAACCCGCCTCTGAGCTGCTGGGTGAGCTGCTGGCTGAGAGGGGCCAGCACTGACACAGGCCCTGGAGGATATGCCAGTGTGGCTGAGCTCTCGGCCTGACCCTGCTGGCAGGACTGGCCAGGCCTGTGCCCGTGCTTAGGGAAGCGTGGCTGAGCCCCTAGAGCTGACGTGGGCTCTGCTGCACGGCGTCTGGAGTCTCTCCCACAGGAAACACCACGGGCAGCTCTGAGACCTCCTGAAGCTTGGCACTGCTCCCCTGCCCTGCCACTACCACCCAAGCTGGGCAACTGGTGCATGGCTCCCTGGGAGTCCCAGACCCCCCAGCTGGCTGTGAGAGGAGGGGTGAGGGCAGCGAGGGAGGGTGGTGGGAAGTGCGTCAGCAGGGTTTGCTCCCAGTGAGTCACGCTTCAGCTATGGCCCTTTGGGCTACCACAGTGTTTGTCTCCTTTTCTAGGAACTTGGTAGGCAGCTGGCCTACCCTTAAAGAAGGGAGGAGGGAGAAAACCCACGGCAAAACGCACATAAACCCTGAAGAGGATTTTGGGTTTCAACCCGTCCCTTTGCCTCTGCCCTGCAAACTCCTCACCCCGTTCCTTTCCCTGGGGGCTCTCAGTTCTGCACCCAAAAGCAGACGCAGCCTCTATGGAACCTCCTGGCTCCTCCAGCTATGTCCCCCAGGTCCATCCCTGACCTGGTCAGGGTCAAAGTGGGGCACAAGCAGTGGTGGTGGTGGGGTCTCTGCACTGTAGCCCTTCTGTACAGTAAAGGCAGCCAGAACCTCTGTCTGCTCCCAGCTGCGGAAAGAGGGATCATCAGACTCGAGGTGCAGCTGAGAGGTCGGGTCTGAGTGAGGCATGGGTGCTCTACAAGCTGGGGCACACACATACGCACGTGCACGTATGCACACACACATGCAGGAGCAGGGCAATCGCCCAGCTGCATGAGAACTGGAGGGCCTGCCGAAGAGTCAGAGGCCTGGGTGCTGGGGTGGTTAGCAGGCAAGAGCCCCAACTGTTGGTCACACAGAGTCAATGAACACAGCCACAAAAGGCCCCAGAGCTTCCTAGTCCAGCTGGACAAAGCATGGGTTCTACATCCAGATGGACTTAGGTGCTTAAATGCCCTCTCTGGGTCTGACATCGTGGGGCAGTGGGTTAAGTGACACTGGCATCCTATATTGGAGGGCAGGTCCGAGTCCCAGCTGCTCTGTTTTCAATCCAGCTTCCAGCTAATGTGCCTAGGAAAGCGGTGGAAAATGGCCCACGTACTTGGGCCCTTGCCACCCATGTGGGAGACTGGATCGAGTTCCAGGCTACTTGTCTCAGTCTGTCCCAGACCAGGCTGTTGCAGTCATTTGAGGAGTGAACCAAGGGACAGAAGAACTCTGTCTCTCCTTCTCTGTCACTCTGCCTTTCAAATAAATAAAATAAATCTTTAAAAATACATATGGTCTCTTTTTGTGCACAGTGAGCCTGACTGGTGATTGGCCCAAGGCTCAGTAGAAGGCCCAGTGCAGGGCAGGACTCCAGGACAAAATATCTGCTCCCTACAATTCTGGGTTAGAGTGGTCAGTGTTCTCCAGGACTGGCCCTCCTTTTTTTTTTTTTTTTAAAGATTGATTGAGGCAGAGTTATAGACAGAGAGAGGGAAAGACAGAGATCTTCCATCTGCTGGTTTGCTCTCCAAATGGCTGCAATGGCCACAGCTGGGCCGATCTGAAGCCAGGAGCCAGAAGCTTCTTCTGGGTCTCCCATATGGGTGCAGGGGCCCGAGCACTTGGGCCATCGTCCATTGCTTTCCCAGGCCATTAGCAGGGAGCTGGATCGAAGTGTAGCAGCTGGAGCTGGCACTGTGGTGTAGCGGGTAAAGCCGCAGCCTGCAGTGCTGGCATCCCATATGGGCGCTAGTTCCAGTCTTGGCTGCTCTACTTCTGATCCAGCTCTCTGCTGTGGCCTGGGAAAGCAGTGGAAGATGGCCCAAGTCCTTGGGCTCCGCAACCATGTGGGAGACCCAGAAGAAGATCCTGGCTCCTGGCTTCAGATGGGCGCGCTCCAGCCATTGCGGCCAACTGGGGAGCGAATCAGCAGATGGAAGACCTCTCTCTCTCTCCCTGGCTCTCCTTCTCGCTCTGTGTAACTCTTTCACATGAATAAATAAATCTTAAAAAAAAAAAAGAGGCCGGCGCCGTGGCTTAACAGGCTAATCCTCTGCCTTGCGGCGCCGGCACACCGGGTTCTAGTCCTGGTTGGGGTGCCGGATTCTATCCTGGTTGCCCCTCTTCCAGGCCAGCTCTCTGCTATGGCCCGGGAAGGCAGTGGAGGATGGCCCAAGTCCTTGGGCCCTGCACCCACATGGGAGACCAGGAGAAGCACCTGGCTCCTGGCTTCGGATCAGCAAGATGTGCCAGCCGCAGTGGCCATTGGAGGGTGAACCAACGGCAAAAAGGAAGACCTTTCTCTCTCTGTCTCTCTCACTATCCACTCTGCTTGTCAAAAATTAAAAAAAAAAAAAAAAAAAAAAAAAAGAAAAAAAAAGAAAAGTGTAGCAGCTGGGACTCAAATGGCACCCATGTGGGATGCCTGCGGCGCAAAAGGGGCCTCAACCTAGTACACCACAGCACCAGCCCCAGCCTCTTTAACTCAGAGCCCAGCTGGAGCAACCATGGGGCCCACACCACGGGCGTCCTGAGCCGCTCAGCGCAGCAGGCCTCTCTCCAGAGGGGGCCAGCACACAGGCTCCATTCTCCCGAGTTCCTGCGGGATTAGCACTGGGGGAGCGCTAACGCATGGCCCAAACCCCATGAGGCAGTTTCCTGTCACTGCATCTCAGTCCAGTCTTTCTTCCACGGTCACCCGAGAGGGATGCACGCTCAGCACATGAACGAACACAATCCATGAGTAAATAAGTAATCAAATGAACAAACTCGCACGGTCTCCTAGGCAACCAGACGACAGCACTGGGACACGAGGCAGCTCTGACCCCATGTCCACGTTCCTCCTGTCCTAACTCGCTCACGCAGCCAGTGTGGGGTTCAAGCAGCCCTGGAATTTCCTGTTTCCTCCCTTGCTCCTTGTGGAACGTGACAGGGTCAGGTTCCCACCACTGCACTCGCTCAGGCTGGCAGTTTCCCTTGCATCCTTCACAGATGGACTCGGCTGGCAGTCACTGCCCCTGCACGTGGCCCCAGCCCTCTGCACACTTGTCCTCATGCCTGTCGTCCATCTTCTGGTCATAACCCACCATAAGGAACTTCCCTGGAGGGTAGGGGCTGCGGCCCCCAGGACTGGGGTCAGCGTAGCTATCAGGGTGCACAGCACCTTGCTATGTGTCTCACGTGGGAGCTGCAGCATCAAGCACCCCGGCCCCTCCTAGAGGCCTACCTCCCTAGATCTTCTTTTCCTCTGACCACTGTAGCCTTGGCCATTTTATGGGGACAGCAAGCAGAGGGCTCTGGGTGGGTTTGGCTGACACCCCGGAACAAACCACCCACACAGCTTCCACTGGGAGATCTGTGCAGCAGACCCCTGTAAGCCCTCCGACCCCTGCTGTGGCACAGGTGAGGGAGGAGGGGCAGGCATGGCAGGGGAGGGGAGCTGGTCCCTCCCGATCAGTCCAAGACCCCTGCATGGTGGGTGCCTCTTTTCTGCCGGCCCACGTAACTCCAAAAGGGCCCAAGCCATCGGCTGGGAGGGGTGACAGCCTGAAGCAGGGGCCTCCAGTGACCTCTCCTTGCTGCTGGCTCACTGTGGATGCTGGGGGAGCTGCCCACAGCCCCTCCAAGATGAGGCTGGCAGTGTTGCCTTCCGACCATTCACGGCTGCTTCCCTCTCCAGGAATCCCCTTTATCCCAAAGAGCTGCCTTGCCTGAGGTTACCACTCTCCCCAGGGATAACACACTTAGAGTGGCAGGTCCCCATGGGCACAAAGGCCATGCCCCTGCCTTGATCCGGGACATCTCAAGGACCTTGTGACTGCCCAGTTCCACCTCTTCCTCCCTGAAGGCAGGCCCAAGTGATCCTCACAAGCAGGTCACAGTGTGCTTCTGGGGGTTCCGCCCCATGGCAAGGCTTCAGTTTACTTATCATTTCCCATCTGTCCATTTTCCTAGTTGAGAACTGAGCCTCCATGGGGATCCAGGTCTGGCAATGGAATGCATCTAGACCCTCCCCAGAGCACCCTTTCTGCAGCTCGGAAACTCCCACTCTCAGCAAGCACCATGTTCCCACGTAGCAGGAGACAGCAGCAGCCTTCCCATCCCCCGAGCCCTGGCATTCTCGGGAGAAGTGTACTGTTCTGAGTCAGGACTCCAAGGCGGGTTACTGGGCAGTCACAACATGGGGCCGATCCCAACTCTGAGGTTACAGCAGCAAAGAAGTGTGGATCTCACCTTTTATTGAGCACCATGTTCCCAAGTTTCAGGTCCCTGTGCACGATGTTTTTCTGGAAGACAAGGGGTGTGCAGTTTGCTTTGTGAAGGTGAGAGGCAGGGTGAGGGGCAGCCTGCAAGGTATGTGCTCCAGGTGTGTGGGAAGGTGGGAAACTGCAGTGTGTCACTTTAGGCCCCTCACTAACCACGTACCCAGCAGTCAGATGCATGCTCAGCTGGTGCCTGGCCAGCCTGGGGCGGTTTCCTCTGCTCTTCTCAGAGCAGTGGCTAGCAGGGAAAGCCTTCCTCTCCCCCTCACCAGCAAACATCCCATGGGAAAAACAAGTGGGGGCCTGGGTCTGGGGTTGACAGTAAACTGCTGGGATCCTGTAACTGAGAACTGGCAGGGTCAGACCCAGCAGCTGCATGCCTGAAAGAGGCTCAAGTGCTCCTGCCTCTTACCTTGGGGTACTGGACACCCCAACCCCCAGCAGCCTATGGCTCCCCAACTGGTTCCCTGAGCCTGAAGACTACAGTTCAGTGTCTCACTGAGGGGCTCTGCAGGACTGTCTGGGCCTCCCGGGACACATGTCACCTGGCCACTTCCAGGCAGGGCTTACCTGGTGCAGGGCCTCCACCACGCGCACCACGTCGTAGAAGATGACCACGGTCTCCCGCTCACTGAGCCTCTTCTCCTTGATGACGTAGTGCTGCAGGTTGATCAGGTCAGCAGTCTTGTCGCTGAAGTCGTGTGCACACAGGCAGTCCAGGACGAGACAGATCCGCTTCTTCATCTTCTTAACCATTCGGCTGGATTCTGTGTCCTCAACAATTTCACAGGTGCGGTCCTGAGAGGCAGGGGGCAGACCAGAGTTGGGCTGGGGAGCCTGCAAGGCCATGACCTGGGGTCTGGGACTCTCCTCTCAAACCAGTGAGAGCCTGGAGCAAAACTGAAGTGCGGCTGGACAAGGGCTGAGGCCTGGGCAGTGTGACCACAAGGGCGCTCAGTATTGCTCAGCTTCCCAGGTGCCAAGCGCCAGGCCCAAGGGGGTGAAGACACCTCAGATTAAGGCTGGATGTTTTGTTCATAACGTAAAGCTGAAGGGCCCTCTCAGCCTGGCGCGCAGGCGACAAACACAGGGCCTGGACATCCTCCCTTTGCGGCGCTCCCAGATTCCAGCAATCACCAACTTTAACTTCTTCCCTGTGTCTAAGGTGGAAGTTAAAGCCGTGAATCCTGGAGGGCTCCAACAGTCACAGTTTTCTGTGTGTCCAGGACGACCTTCCTCATGGATACAGCACACCCAGCAGCCACGTGACACTGATAAAGGAGAGGGTTCTGAGGGTGGCACTGTGGTGCAGTGAGTTAAGCCACGCTTGCAATGCCATATTCCACAGTGCTTGGGATTGAGTTCTGGCTGTTCCACTTCAGATCTAGTTCCCTGCTGATGCATCTTGGGAGGTAGAAAAAAAAGATGGTTCAAGTGCCTGGGCCCTTGCCACCTACATGGGAGACCTGGATAGAGTTCCAGGTTCTTGGCTTCAGCCTGGCCCAGCTCTGGTGTTGTGGGCATATGAGGAGTGAACCACTGGAAGAAAGGTGCCTCCCCCCACCCCCGTCACTCTGCCATTAAAATAAATCTTTAAAATGGGGAGGAGGGGGGCTCTAACCTCAGATGGCTGGCTGCAGGCATCATTTCTACCTTGTTTCATCTGTGGGATGCAGGGCAGGTTTAACTTCTTCAAGTGTCATTTGACACTTAGAGAGCAAGCCAGTGATTCCTCTCACCAGCAGGTGCAAGAATTCAATGAGACAGTGCACGTCCTATGCTTAGGTCTGCAGCAGCCAAGGCTTAGTGGGCACCGTTACCCACACTGCCTGCCAGCCTGAGGCTCATCTTCCTTAACTGGAAGGCATTTCAAGTGAGACAGAAAGCAGAGAAGACATGGGGAATTTTACCCTCCCAGCTAGAGGGCCCTGGCATAGCCATGTGTCTCTTCAGAGCAGAGGACCCCTGCGACTTGCTCATCCCCAAAGGCCCAGCATGGTGCTGCCACCCGGATGCCATGCTAGAGATAGGTTTTTTCATCTGAAATGATATCAGTCAAGTGAAAAAAAAAAAAAGGCACCAGGGGCCAAACCCCAAGACAATAACAATGCCCAGCCCCGATGTGACTTCAAGCTTAAGGGAAATGATCTCATTTTCCAAGCTGCCCAGTGATATTCTCAGTTGCCTCTACTGGCAAGTCTAAGGAGAAAGCCTTGGCAGGCTGTGGATGCGGGGTGGCATTTTCTGTGTCTTATTTCAGGAAATCAAGCTGACAAGGAGTTTCACTGCCTGGAGGAGAACGATGACGGCAGTGCCATGGCCGCTGGGTACATCACACATTCTCGTTCACCTTCCCAACCACCTGAGGGGAAGCACCACGATCCTCAGGAATCTGAGGCTTACAGACCCCAGATGACTGCCCCAGGTCATAAAATGTGGATCCAGGACCGTCAGCTTCAAGACCTGTGTGTCCTTCCTGGCACCACTGCCTCTCTCCTATCAGATATGTCTCAGTAAGAACTGGTCCTGGGGCTGGTGTTGTGACACAGCAGGTAAAGCCATTGGTCTGTGATGCCAGCACTCCATATGGGCACCGGGGTTCAAGTCCCGGCTGCTCCACTTCCAGTCTAGCTCCCTGCTAATGTGCCTGGGAAAGCAGCAGAAGATGGCCCAGGTGCTTGGACCCCTGCCACCCACGTGGGAGACCTGGATGAAGTTCCTGACTCCTGGCTTTGGGCCTTTGCGGTACTGGGCATCTGGGGAGTGAACCAGCAGATGGAAGATCTCTCTCTCTCTGTAACTCTTTCAAATAGCTAAATCTTAAAAAAAAAAAAAAAAAAAAAAAAAAAGGAACAGAACAGAAAAAGAAAAAAAGAGCTGATTCTGGCCAGCTTCTGTGAGGTTCTGTGCAGTCCTGCTCAGGAGTGAGGTGGCACTCAGGCCGGGGCAGTGGACTCCTGGTCACCTGACCCCGACTCTCCATCTGTAGAGATGCAGTTACAGCTGGACCCTTAGGATGGCATTTTCAGGGTGTGAGCTGCCAACTGGTACCTTTCCCAAGGAATCTGGGACATCTGAGTATGTGTGCTCAAGGATACTCTCTGAACACACAGACATGCGCAGCAGGGCGAAGGACTGGGGTGGGGGTGGGGGTCAGCAGGTGGCCCCCAGTGCCCTTCTTCTGCATCACTGACCTTCCTGCCTCAGCCTGGCTGAATCCTGACGACGAAGCTGGAAAGAGTGGCGTCTTAACGACTTCCTGCTACCCTCCTTCCTCAGAACAGCGGCTGGCTCTTCAAGGAAAGCTGGGCCCCTGTGCTCCTGTGAGGCTGGGATCACTGCTGCGGCCAGTGCAGCCCCTGCCTGACCTCCAGCCCGTGGTGCCCCGAAGTCCTCATGTACCTGGCACGATGGGGACACTAGAAGGTCGAACGCTGGGAACGGATGTGACGGAGCGAGCTCCTGCCACCCGGGGCCAGAGAGGGGGTGGAGGGCCAGGCCGCTCACCTGGAAGAGGCCGTGATGGTGCACCACGCCGTCCTGTGTGTGGAGCAGGGACAGCAGCGAGTACTCGGTGTGCAGCAGCATCTTGCCCTGCCTCTCCTCCTGGCTCTCTATTCCTTGGTCGCCCCGCTCCTCAAGGGTAAGGATCTTTAAGGAAGCACAAGATCAAAATGCCCTCCATCACGCTGCAGAAGCAGCTGCAGAAACAGGCAGTTTGCTTTCCACCACGCAACGTGCGCACACAAACACGCAGGGCGGACCGTTCTTCATAATGTGCCAGTTAGGAGGTCTACACACAGATAAAGCTCTCTAACCCGGGAGTCGTGCGGAGGGAGGCTGTGTGAGCTTGAGTGCTTCACAGAAGGAAACCGTGTTCTCTTGTTCACAGTGATGCGGGTGCACAGGCGGAGGGGAGGCAGGAGGGCTGGCCAGCAGGGCCTGGGTCCCGAGGTGGCCCCACGCCTCACTCACCTTCAGCTGGTAGAAGTCATCCGTGCCATCTTTCCTTGCCAAGCACTGCACGATGCTCGGTACCGGGGAGTTGCCCAGACGGGGACCTGCGCACAGAACAAGGCTGCTCTACTTTTCAGAAGCAGGCCTGGGCAGTCACCCGGTCCTCTGATCACACCTTCTCTCCAGGAGGGTCCCACAGCTCACATCCCCTACACCGACCCTCTGATCCCTGCTGCTGAGTTCTCACAGCCTCCCCTCCAAGAATGGAAGGGAGGTGTGCCAGTGTTGAGACACTCCTCGCTTTTGCAGGCAGATTTCCACAAAGGAGGAGCTTTCAACTCTGGGTGCAAGCTGGGATCTCTGGGGAGCATCAGTTAAAAAAGAGGATCCCAGGCTGCAAGCAGGACCCTCTGAGTCAGCAACTCCAGGCTGAGGGTCCAAGCAACTGCAGCTGCAGCAGGGCTTCCCGGAGACTGACACGGGCACTGGCTCCCTGTCCTAGCACTGACTTTGGGGACTTCTCGACTTGTGGAGACTCACAGCGTTCTTCATCCTGCGAAAGCACCTGCCTGAGCTCTCAGAGCAGAATCAGAGTACGTCACTGTCATCCTGCTCTGCAAAACACCCTTACCAGTGCTCCACTACCTTAACACGCATCCCAAACTCCTCTCTTTGGCCCCCTAGGCCTTGTAGGATTTGCTCCCTTCCCACTGCTCTAAGTACGAGGATGTTCAATCTCCCTTCCCCTGCCACACTCAGGCTACCGTGGGTGCTTCATTCCTAGCATGGTAAGCCCTCTCCTGCCTGAGCCTCTGCACCTGCTGTTCCTTCTATCTGGAATGCCTCTCCCCGCTTCTCACATGGGTGCTCCTTCCCACTCGCGGCTCAGCGAGGTCTTCCTTGTCCCTACCATCCATAGGCCCTTCTCACTCTCACATCACCTCGTTTACGCCTTCGAGGTTCATCACTTCTGGTGACCGCACTGCTTCTTTTTCTAACTAGAATGTCAAGCTCCACAAGGACATGGACTCGTCCACCTTATTCACTACTGCATCCCTGGCAAACAGCACAAGCCTAGTGGGTAGCAGGCCCCACTGATTCTGCTGAAGCTGGGACTAGCCTGTGCCCATCAGTCCAAAATGCTATTTCAAAGCAAAAGTCTTACGTGGTCCCTGGCCACCAGGAGGGTTGTAGTGCACAGCCTGAAGCCATGTACATGCGCCGGGCCACAGCTGCCCCAGAGAGCTCTGCTGCTCCCCAGCAGTTCCGTGCCGGCCGGCCCATGGGACTGAGAGTTGAAGCACAGCGCCTTGTGAAATGAATCAGGCCATCTGGGAACGCTGGATCTGGGCTCTGACATGGCCTATGAGCTTCCTGGGCACGGGGGTGTTCCAAGGGCACACAGGACTGTCTGGGACAGGACAGTCTAGCTCTCTGCTGAGACTGATCTAAAGCTGGTGCAGCTGCAACAAAAATGACAACCCCTGGCCCAGCAACCTGGGCTCAGCTCTTCCCGGACATAAATATACTCTGTTTACAGAGTGGTGAAGTGAGGGGCCGGCCCAAGGGCTGTCCAGGACTCCACATCGCTGTGGGCGGGCACCCCTCTCTGATGCCTGGGCCACGCGCAGCCAGACTCCCAGAGGCTTACCGAGGATAAACGGTCCAGCTCTCTTGGCATTATTTCCGGAAATCCCGCTTCCTAGAGCCTTTGCCCTGGCCGACGTTTCCCCAGCTCCTCTGTCGGATGCTCTCCGCTTCATTCTCAGCTCTGGACAAGACAGGAAAGACCCCTTCTTATTGAGTAAGTCAGCCAGTTCCACCAGCTAAGCCTGCGTGCCGCCACCTCTGCTCTGCCCACTAGAGGAGCACCTCAAGTTCCCAGTGATAAAGACCTGGGGCTCCCTTTCTCACGGCTAATTAGGCACTACAGGGGGGTGTTCCTTGATGGAGCACACACTGGCTTCCAGAGGTGGGGCGACAGCAAACCATGGAGCAGGAAACTGGGCTCTGTGCAGATGCCGAGACGCGGAAGGAGCCAGCCCCAGCCAATGGCTCCCGAATTGAGCCTGTCCCCCAAAAGGTCTACACCAAAATGACGTGCTGTGTTTGGAGGTGGCTCCAGGGGCACCTCACAGCCATGAGGCCAAATGCCCGGGACAGTGGCGTATAGGGCAGATGCGCACACAGGAAGGCGGAGGCTCCCAGGGATGTCCCTGAGGAGGTGACACGGCAGTGGGCCAGGCAAGAACATTCCAGGCAGAGGGCCCAGGTGAACAACTATACAGAGGTAAGCAGCAGCATGCGGCCACCAACACCAAGCAGTTCGTGTTGCTGGAGTCTAAGGAGAGTGTAGAGTGGCGAAAGGTGACCCTGAGAAAAAAGCCAGGGAGCTGTTAGGAGTGCAGCCTTCACTCCTCCCCAGAGGGCTCAGAAGCACAGAACCGCAAGTGTCTCCTGTATGTTTTTTCTTCATACAAAAGTAGTTGGAACTGGTGCTATGGCACAGTGGGTAAAGCTGCCACCTGCAGTGCCAGCATCTCATATGGTCGCCAGTTTGAGTCCCAGCTGCTCCACTTCCGATCTAGCTCCCTGCTAATGTGCCTGGGAAAGCAGCCGAAGATGGCCCAAGTCCAAGTCTCCATACTGAGTGGGATACCTGGAAAAAGCTCCAGGCTCCTGGCTTCAGATCAGCTCAGCTCCAGCTGTTGAGGCCATTTGGAAGACCTCTTTCTCTCTGCTTCTGCTTCTCTGTAACTCTTTCAAATAAATAAATAAATCTTAAAAAAAAAATTTCAAGCAGATTTGTTTTGTGTGGATGTTTACATGTGTGGTGCACATGGGTACATAAAGTTCTCTTTATTACAAAAACGTGGCCCACACTGGGATACTGTTTTGTAAGCTTCCCTTTTCTCCCACCTAAAATACATTACATGGGCAAATATTATGGTATATGAAATACACCCCAATAAAGATGTGAAAAGCAAAATAAAAGCCCATTGTTAACATGCCCACTTGACAAAACATGCTGAGCCACCTGGGTCTCCCACATGGGTGGCAAGCAGTACAACACTGGCCCTTGCACTTTCCATATTTTGTAATTATGTATTTACTGTGTGTTTACCATTAAAATTCCCATGAGGGGAAAATATATCTATTCCCATTACACCCAGTGCCTGCCCCAGTAGTTTCTCCACGAAGGAAGAGATGCTTTCCCTCTAACAGACGGCAGTTTTTACTACGTGTGTCCTGAGTTGCTTGCTGGCCCTGGCATTAATCAGTACTGCCACCATCACGAACCTGTTCTCCACCATCCCTGGGACACTAAGCCTCCTCTCCTTTTCGGTTCCCAGGAGACCAGCAGGGTGGCACGTCACATTTGTGTAGACGCCGCCCACACGCCTACACACAACTTGGTCTAGACAACAGCTTGCTGGGAGCAGCTGCAGCCCAGACAATGAGTGGGCTCCCCTGACCCCACCTACCCCACTCACGATTCAAGAGAACGAATGGGAACTACTCCAAGACACAGGCCGACAGAAGGATGGGAGCAGACCAGCAGGGAGAGGGAAAAGATGCTGCCTCCCTTCCTGAACATCTCTCTGTGCTAGCCACAGGTGCCTGAAGCAAAGGAAGCACGGAGCAGAGGTAGGCCTGGAGCATGGGACTGACGGGCTGAGCAGGACCTCCCTGACTCTGCCCTTGCCTCTGCTGTCCTGCAGCAGGGACCTGCTCCACCCTCCAACTGTGAGATGCACAACCCTCCAGGTAGCCCTAGTGCTCCCAGTGGTGGGGTTGCGGGGGAAGGCCTGCTCTGATGAAGCTCCAGAAACTCTGGTCTCATAAGCACCTGGGGCTGGCTCCTCCAGACACCTGCTCCTCTGGCCTGGCCAGCTATTTGCTTGGTGTTTTCTTGGCCACTGCTTCGTTCCCCAGAAACTCAACAGTCCTAGCTTAGAAGCCTCTAGAACGTTGAGTCTGTCAACCCTTCCATGTTCTAGCCGCACAAGCCAGCATCAGTGCTCTCAGAACCTGAACTCAAGAGGAAGCTCCATGAGGCGACAATAGGGGAAAGGGGCGGAGGCCAGGAGAGAGGCAGGCTGCAGTGTGTTCCTCGACTCTGAATGCAGGCTTCTGCTCGCTTTGCCAAGCCAGGGCCTCTTCAGCATGACAGGCCCTCAGTGCCGGGACAGCTACCAAGGTGTGCCCATAGCAGGGGCTGCGTGACTCCACCCTGTCAATTTGGGGCTGAGGGTACCTCACCCTAATGCTGCCACACAGTGGTAGCAAACTCTCCCAGGAGACCATGAAGGCTGGGCCAAGAGAGACACTAAGGCTTCTAAGGTTAAAATGCTAGAGTCCAGCAAAAACAGGTACAGAACACTTGTGTGTGTGGGTGTGGGTATGTGTGTGTGCAGGCACCTGTGGCAGAGCATGGCTCAACCTAGTAGACACACTATCCACCTCCCAAAGGAGGTGGGTTGCAGAGAAAGATGGCACTGAGCTAATGAAACACAGTGACTACGCTCCACAGCTGTCTGTCCTCAGCTCTACCCAACTGCAAAGCAGCAAAAGCCTGGTAAGGTACAGGGTGGGGTGGGGGAAAGTCCACTGAGAAAGATACATATATCCATCCCCCGCCATGGACCAGAGACATGGTCCCCACACACTGGCAAAGAAGAGTCCTTGTACCCCCCCAACAGACATGAGGGACAGCAGCAGGCTCTGCCCACATGCATTCAACCTCATCCTAGGCTTCTTGCAGCCACCTCTGGGTTTCAGCAGACGGGTGACCCTCAAAGCAAACCAGGACAAGTCCCTGCAGAGGAACAAACAGTGGATCCCAGCCCAGTGAGGAACTTGCTCTGTTGTGTGTGTACACAACAGCAGCTGGGGCCATAACCTGTCAGGAGCTGCTAGTGGCCACCAGGAGCCACTGACTGACTCTGTCCACTTCCAGGTTGGGCTGAGCTGGCAGCTTCAATATTCAAGCTGTCCCTGCTTGCAGCCCCTATTTCCTGTCTATCAAAAAAAGTGAATTAATTATTTAATTAAAAAAAGTGCTCCTGAGTTGTACAGGCCTTTTGGTTTTTACCTTTGGCAATGCCCATTTTAGAAGGCCGTACCATGCCTGGCCCAGTCACCCTGAGACTGAGGGCATCACCATCTTGGCTTACAAAACCCATACCAGTTGGCATCTCCGAAGTCAGAGCAAGGGTTCTGGAGTAAGTCAAACCTGAGTCCAAACCCCAGCACTATCACTTACTAGTGGTGAGCTCTTCAGCAAGTTACTTCCTCCTCACCTACAAACAATAGGGCACGGCATCCTCCTTACTTACAAGGCTGTCCTAAGGATTAGGAGAGATATCCCACACCAAGTACCTGCTGGCTACTGAAAGCCCTTGCCAAACTGTGCTGTCATTCGGAGAAACATAGGAGCTGTAGATTTCCCCCGCCTCAAGGGCTAGTTAGGCTCTGAACTGGGGGCTTGGGAGACCAGATGGAGGAAGGGAGCCAGACTGAAAGCTTCAGAGACCTTGAACCTGCTGGCTGGCTGCTGAGACTGCAGCCCTGTGGGGTCTGGTGGCCAGCCTCAGTGATATGCTCAACACAGCAGGGAGAAGAGGATGCCGGAGTGGGGGAGGGGAGCTGGGTGGTGCCGGGGCACCTCTGGCAGTGGAAAGCAGAGGACAGCTGGGCTGTGGGGCAGCAGGATGTCTACTCTGTTGGCTGGAGGCACAGAGCATCTTGTCTTCTTGTTTGCTGGCTGGTGGGGAGCTGAAGGCCTGTGCTTAGCAGGAGCATAGCTAGTGATTATCCACTTGGGGCACAGCAAGGGACTGTCCAGGATAATGAGGTCACCACGGATGAGTCTCCTGTCATGCTCCAGTTAGGGGTGAAGTGTGGGGTGGAGTAGGGAAGAGTCTAGAAGAACAGACTCAGTGCCTCTAGTCTAAGATCTCTCTCAGAGTAGGCCTGGGAGTGGAAGGAGGGCAGAGACAGAATCTGGGCTGTAATTACTATTGAAGGTCATGGCTTCTGGAGGTGTGCATTTGTCAGAACAATAAAACATACATATAAAAGATCTGTGAAATTCACTATGTGTAAATATACATCAATTTTTAAAAAAAGCAAGATGCAACCTTAACCCACGGTCAAAGTTAAAAGTTAATACCACCAATAACGGACCAAATGGATACCACGTGCCTCCTGATGTGATGCATTTAATTAACAGATGTTACTTATTCTTTTTTTTTTTTTGCCAAAAATATACAACCTAAACTTTATCATGAGCAAACCCACACTGAGAGACAGTCAACAAAATGGGCCTAAGTGCTTCAGATACATTGATGTCAAAAATCAAAGAACAGCTGAGTAGCTCCTCTAGCTGACAGGAGATTAAGGACAACAGGTGACCCTGGAGGAAAGGAAGTGCAGAGCACCGGTGGGCAACTGGCACAACCAGAATACAGAGTGTGTGTTGGACAATGGCACTGCATTGGTTACACTTCCTGAATCTGAGATGTGTGCTGTGGCTACACAGGAGTGGCCTGTGATATTTGCTCAAGTGTGTAGGGGTGAAGGGTCACAATCTCTGAAACTTACTTAGGTCCCTAGAGGCAGGCAAGTCCAACCTGTGGGAGCTGCTCCTAAGACTTGACTCACAGATCCTGGGTACACAGACTTGTAGGGCAGGGCCCAGCCTGGCACGAACAGCTGGTTCAGTCCTCTCTCCCAAGCACTTGCTAAAGGAATGGGAAGGGGAAAGGAAATGAGGCCTTGGTGCAATCTCTAGGTCTGCCACGTGGTGGTGTCTTTCTGTTGTGTAGCCTCAAACAGTTTCTCTGTACCAGGTGCAGGATGGTGGGGCACTGCTTTCTCTCAGGTGGAACAGGAACCAATCCACCCAAGACCCCAGCCAGCTACCCAGGTAAGGGGCTGGACAGACTCCAGCAGGCTGCAGGGTCTCTGGCTGCCTGCTGTGGTGGTCCTCTGAGGGCTGGCATGGTCTGCAGGTAGAAACCCAATCTCCTCTTGAGCCTGCCAGACCCAGCCTACCTCCTTGACCTCACTGTCCTTATCTGCACCCCAAACCCAGCCACAACGAATGACTCATGGTTGGTTCCCTAAATGTGCCCTGAACACCCTTGCCCTGCCCTTCTCCCCCGGCTGGCTCATCCTCCTCCTCCTTGGACCCCTGCTGAGGTGTCACCTCCTCCTGACTAGGGCCCCTGAGCACAGCTGTCCCCTCCACTGTGCAGTAGTCACTGGTTTATCTTCCAGGCTGTGGGCTCCCATGCGGGAGAAATCCCATTCATCTCTGACTTCCTGCACCAATCCAGCGCCTGACAAACTGCTCAAACGGGAGACAGAGAATGGGACCATCTGTTATGTATCTAGAAGGCATGAAAGCCACTTCTGGGGCAGGGGATAGAGACGACTGAATAAGGAGGTACGAGGTGTGGTTCACAGGAGGCCGGGTAACAATGGAGCCCAGAAGGCAGATGGATGGTCAGACCAGTGGGGTATGACAGCTGATGGCATAAGACAGGAGTTACCCCAGCTGGGGGTAACAGGGAAGGTATTAGTGTTGGGATAATTAGTCCAGGAAAAGACTCACGGGAGAAACACACCGGGCAGGACCGGGTCTGAGCTGGCAGTCAGCAAGGGCAGTACTGCTGGAGAGCAGCCCCCGAGGATCAAACTGTTCACCACACCTGCAGCCTGCGCAGAACCCTGCATCCACACCATGCAGGAAAATCTCTTCTAGACCCCTCAAAAAAAAAAAAAAAAAAAAAAAAAAAAAAAAAAGGTATTTTTCTACAGCCAAAATGGGAACAGGGAAACAGGGAGAGACTTGGCCTGCCCTCCCATGCAGGTGCCAAGTATTCCAGGCCACTCTGCCGATTCCCGCACACCTCTAATAGTGAACTTCACACTTAGAACTGGGGAGGGGGGGCACCTGACCTTAACTATCATCACTGATTTCTCCACCTGACTTTTTCCAGCTTACAAAGCACTAGCAGACACATAATTATAACTGATCATCCCCTCCCCCAACATATACACACAAAACAACACTTCCCAGAAAAAGAAAGTGAGAGTCAGAATGCTGAGGCCTGCCTAAGTCACCAGGCAAAGGCCTGGTGGATGAGCTGGGAATCGAACACAGGCTTTCCAAAGTTGAGTCCAGTCCTCTTTCTGTTGACCACACTGCTTCCTCAGTTGTGCTTTCTCCGCCCCAGTCCTGCCAGCCACAGACAGGATGGGACCCCGTGGACTTCCCTATAGTGGTCCTTCTGCTGGAACCCAGGGGCTGCATGCCAGAAAGCTGCAGTGAGCACGGTGGGAAAGGGGCCCTGCTTGGCCCTACAGGAGGTGTGGCAGGGCCCTCAGGAGAAAAGGGCTGGGTCCCTGGGACCTCTTCTAGCAGACAACAGCCAGCATCCCTCCAGTCCCTCACCCCGAGCACTCTGGGGGCAGCCCCTGGGGCACCTCAAAAGCACATGTGGGTGGTTTCTACCAGGGCCCCTGACTTCCTCCACATTTGGTCTCTATCCGCACAGTTCCTCAGGAAACCAGGGGGAATCTGGAGCAAACAAAACCGAGAGTTTCACACCATAGACCCAGCTGGGAGAACAGGATGTTTTGGGGGTTGTGAAGCCTGGGTTCAAGTGTCAGCTTGTGTCACTGGCTTGTTTTGTGGCCCTTCATGGCTTCGGTTTCAGTATCTGTAAAGCAAGGATGCTTACCATCCCCCTACCCCGCCTGGACCCCAATGTGATCTCTGGCTGGCAGTGTCGTGAAGCCTTTGCTGAGTGAAAGGCAACACGTGTTCCCTGCCCCACACAGGTGACCCGTCTGGTGACAAGTCTGTCCAAGCACATCTGTTTTTACTTGCTAGGAACTGTTCTCAGTGCTTCCCAGATTCTCTCTTTAATTCTTACAACTTTATGAAGATCCCCCTTTTTGTTACTGAGAAACCAAAGCCTTGAGACCCCGGCCCAGGAGGGGGCTCCCTGGGGCCTGCCCTCTCCTATTGCGCTAGCCTGGGTGCACTGCCGCTGAGTGTGAACAGCCATCCTCGAAGGAGGCCCCAAGGCTACAGTGGGGTCCTCGAGACCAGCACTGGCAGAAGCCATCTGCTTCGTGCTCAGGACGGCTGGGGGGTGGGAGGCCGGCAGAGGACTGGTAATCCCTGGACTTCAGCCAGGGCTCCGGATGACAGCAAGTCACACGTGTGCAGTCATCCTCTCTGTTCCAAGGCACAGAGACAGTTCTGTCTGCTTTTAAAATGTAGGACAAGCACGGCTCCAATTTGCCAAGAACACAAAACCTCACATCACTGTCTGAACAGCGCTCTGCTGCCTCAGGCTTCTGAGTGCAGTGGCTGCATCGGTGAGCCTCCCTGAGCGGCTCTGCTCCGGGCTGTGGGAGAGTACCTGCAGCAGCCAAAGGAAGTGACTCAACCCAGTGGGAAGTGGGAGGGTGCTCCCAAAGAGGGCCCCGCGCCCAGCCTGCTCCCCCAGCACATCCGCACCAGCCCTCTGCTCTGCCTCTCCTCACGGGGACTCCAGGGGCTGAATGCGGCAGGTCTGGGGGCCAGCAGGGGCCTGAGCACCCTGGGACTGCAGTCCAGGGACCCAGCTTTCACCTCCTCCAGGAGGCAAGAGTCCTGGACTAGCTGCACACAAGAGGAATGTGTAATCACTGACATTTCTCTCCACCCCACTGCCCTGAGGAGGTCCCAGTGGAAGGTTGCAAGGAGAGTCTGGAGGCTAACGGCCCCAGGCCAGGAAGACACGTCCCAGGTGATTCTGGAAGAAGAACCTGGGACTTTGCCCACCGAGGTAGATGGCGGCTCTCTCTGCAGGTTCCCCTAGGGAAAGATGAATGGAGCAAGACGTGCCATGGGCCCTAAAGCAGGCAGGCTGCTCCTGTGGGCAATGGGCCTCACCAGCAGTCACTCTGAAAGCCACCAGAGCAGATCCCAGGGCAGCACTACAGCCCAGCCACCAGCTTACCCCTCCCAAGGGCCTCTGGAAACAGCTGATGTGACAACAAATAATCCGTCACTGTGTGTGGGTGTCAGAGGGGGAAGGGACATTTAATAGCTCTTTCTCAGGCATGCTGGCCTGCTCTCCTCCATCCAAAGAAGTAGCACGGGGACATAGCCAAGCACACTGGCTGGGGAGACATTTGTGGTGGCCCCTTGGCTCTGCAGGGGGCCTTTTGCTGGGTACAGTGACAGCAGATATTCACTGACAGCTCTTCCCCATCAGGCTAACCTGCTCTGGCTCGCTCACTTGGGCTCCCCTGCAACATGGGAGATCCTGGTGTGAACACACGCCTGAGAGGTCCCTCCACTCAAACCATCAGTCACAGCTTTGTGCAGTGACTCAGTCCACACACAAGGCTTGCCGTGGAGACCCATATGGAATTCAAGTTCTTGTCACCCACAACAGGCCAAGGAGAAAGCAGCAAGTGACCGAAGGAGGACTGGCTGAGTCTGAGAGCCGCCCTCCGTTCACCGTGGGAGCCAGACTTGTGCCTCTCTGCTCTGCAGTCTCCTCGCCTAGAGGAGGGGCCTGTGCTGCCTGCACAGAGGGTCCCCAGGACTGCCGCAGCCAGCGTGGAGGAGGCACTAGGCAAAAGCTACGGTTCCCTCCTTCTACCCGAGTTCCAGAGCGACATACGGGAAAGCCCAGGCCAGACCCAGGTGCATGCAATTCTCTTTATATAGACTTTTCAACAGAAAAAAAAAAAAAAAAAAAAAAAAAAAACCAAAAAACCAACAACCCACAAATCATCCTGGGAGAAAGGGGAGAAAGGCAATTTGGATGGGTGCCAGTGAAACGCCTTTCCTTAACTGCCTCCATAAAATTAATTAAATCAAATTTCACAGCCTTGACAATGAACACAGCTCACTTTCTGAAGTTTTACCCAATGCTGCTGCCCCTGGCTGCTCAGAGGGGAAGAGGCTGCCTGGTGTGATTAGAGGGGGGCTGCAGGCTCTGTCAGCTGGAAGAGCCCTCATGAGGGCCTCACCTTCTCTGAGCTACTGAGAGGACAGACATAGCCAATCACAAGTGCCAGAGCCACCACCCAAGACTGTGTCATGTGCTGGTGGGACCACATTTGCCACGTGTCTGCTCCAGTGTATTCCTCCCTCCCTCTCTCCTTCCCTTCCTTCCTTCCTTTCATTTATTTGAAAGTCAAAGTTACAGAGAGAGAGGGAAAGACACAGAGAGACATCTTCCATCTGCTGGCTCACTCCCTAGATGGCTGTAATGGCTGGGACTGGGCCAGGCCAAAGCCAGGATCCAGGAACTAGGAGCTTCCACGTCTCCCACAAGGATAGCAGGGGCCCAAGCACTTGTACCATTCTCCGCTGCTTTTCCCAGGCCATTAACAGGAAGCTGGATCAGAAGTGGAGCAGCTGGGACACGAACCAGTGCTCACATGGGATGCCGGCATCACAAGTGGCATGACGTTTACCCACTACACCACAGCGCCGGCACCTCAAGGATATGTCTACTCCCCACCCCTGGCCCTGCACAGGCCCAGAAGGTGTGCAGAAAACATGTGTGAAACCAAAGCCAATAAAAAGAAAGAAAACACACAGGCTTTGGGCCCAGCAGCTCCAGTTCTGGGAGTCATCCTATGGACATACGCACACAAGCTCACAAAGGTAAGTGTGTTCAACAGGGGTCTTGCAGAACCATGCACAGCAGCAAAAGACAAAACCACACCAATCACACCCAGATCACACTAGATAGGAAACAGTCTAAATGTCCAGTGAGAGAGGACGGGCTATCTAGACAACCACAGTCTGAACGGCCTCCATGGTGAAGCCCACACCTGTTGACAAGGACGTCTACAGCAGCTCACCACAGGAAGCAAATGGCAGAGAATACATGTAGTATGATCCTATTCAGATTACAAAAAATTATACAAGGGGCCGACACCACAGCATAGTGGACTAAGCCTCCGTTTGAGGCGCCAGAACCCCATATGGGCGCCGGTTCTAGTCCTGGCTGCTCCTCTTCCAATTCAGCTCTCTGCTATGACCTGGGAAAGCGGTAGAAGATGGCCCAAGTGCTTGGGCCCCTGCACCCACGTGGAAGACCCAGAAGAGGCTCCTGGTACCTGGCTTCAGATCAGCTCAGTTCCAGCCATTGCAGCCATCTGGGGAGTGAACCAACAGATGGAAGACTTTTCTCTCTATCTCTCCCTCTCTGTCTGTCTGTAACTCTACCTCTCAAATAAATAAAGCTTTTTTAAAAAAATTATACCCTTATGCCCTTGAACATGTGTAGGAAATTTCTAGAAGAAATTTATTTATTTTTTTAATTTGAGAGAGAATCTTCTATCTGCTGGTTCAATCCCCAAAAGCCTGCAAAATCCAGGACTGGGCTGGGGCTGGAATTGGAACCCAATCCAGATCTTCCACATGGGTGGCAGGGACTCTTGCACCATCACCTGCTGTCTTCCAGCATCTGTACTGGTGGAAACCTAGACCAAGGAGCCAGAGATGGGAACCAAGCCCAGGCACTCTGGTGTGGGCATCTTAACCACTAGGCCAAAGGCCTCTTGGAAAAATTCAACAAGGGACACCTGCAGGCAACACAACTAGGGACCCACAGCAGGCAGGGAGCATTATTATATTCTTCTGCACTGATGATTTTATCATAGATTACTACAGCAAATCTTTTTTTAAAAAGATTTATTTATTTGAAAGTTAGAGTTATAGATGGAAAGGAAGAGAGACAGATTTTCCATTTGCGGGTTCACTGCCCAGATGGCCGCACGATCAGCACTGGGCCAGGCCAAAGCCAGGAAGTTCATCCGGGTCTCCCATATGGATGGGCAGGGAGCCAAAGACTTGGGCCATCTTCCACTGCTTTCCCAGGCCATAGCAAAGAGCTGGATTGGAAGTGGAGCAGCCAGGACTCGAACCAGTGCCCATATGGATTGCTGGCACTGCAGAAGGCAGCTTTACCTACAACACCACAAAGCCAACCTCAGCAGCAAAAGCTGTAAAAAAAATTCCAAAGATCTCCCTAAACTAATGATTAAGAGCGGTAACAGGGAGACTAGGCCTCAGAGAAAAGGCAGGTGGGAGAGCATGGAATAAGCATAAGTATCCTGGATGTGTGAGCCTGTGTGCCAATACAAGGGCGCATCAGGAAGGTAAGGGACAAGGCCAACACTCTTGGTAAGCTAAAGCTTTCCCAGGTAGCTTGCACACAAGCCAATAAGGAACTTCCTGTTTGCCACCTATCATCCATGTGGGCTGGCTCAGAATGCCTCTTCCAAGTCACTCACAGACCCACTAGCAAAGAGCTCACCTGAGCCTCATCAGGGCTGGCCCCTTGGGTCCTGACTGTATGCCAGACACTTGAACATGCTATTATACCTCTCATTACTATTCTAAATGTAGGGGTTGTTTTGCCCACTTTACAGACAGGAAACTGGGGTGAGAGATGAAAACAGGAAGTGAATTCTTCAAGGTCACTTAGCTAGCAGGTGGGAGAGCTGGGTTATGAAGCCAGGTCTGATCTGAGCCTAGCCCCTGAACTACTAGATAACATGGTTGAGAGTCTCCTTGCCCACAGAGTAAGAAAGGGAGGGACCTGTTCCTAGAAGTTTCATTCTTCTGGAAAAAAGGAACGGTTCTGATTTGTTAAGGTCCCTTCCAACTCTGTGGCACAATGAGTCCAAGATTCTACATGTGACCAGAGCCTGGCTAGGAGGAAGGAAGGGGGTAGCAAGGGCTCTAGGGCCACACAAGTGCAACTGGAAATCCCGGCTCTGCCCATCCCGGTTGTGAGCCAGGTGCGCCCCTCTGTAAAGCAGACAGCCTCCACTTCCTCAGACTCAATCAGGTACTGCAGAGTACTCAGCAAAGCGTCTGGAAGGTGGGGGAGAGCTTTTTTCTTTTTTCTTTTTTTTTTTTTCTGGTTTCCTTCCTTCCTTCCAAGGAGGGCTAGACCAGGGAAGAAGATGCACAGTAAGAGAACACACTCTATGACATCCACCCCAAACGTGGTAACATTGGGAGCTCCATATTGACTGGGAAAAGCAGCAGGACAGTCGCTCTCCAGAGCTGTGAGGTGCCAGGACAGGGTCCCAGAAGCCCCCTGGAATGTTGGCTCTGACAGTCCCGAGGGCTAAATTGAGCTTTCCCCCAGAAACATGGGTACCTTCTCAACAGATCTTACAGCAGCTCTGCCTCAAACGCCGAGACGAATGACGGAGCCGCCAGTCCTGCTCTTGCCAGTCGCCTCCACAGTGACCAGCCCACTCTCTTCCTTCTGGACCCCTGAGTCACTGAATAGAGTCCAAAGCTCCTGTCTTTCTCTCCTGCCAAGTAGGTGGCAGACTGCAAACACAGTTAGAGGCAACAGCTTCATTCTAAAGTACAAGAGCCCTTCTCAGTTTTGCCACCTCTGGTGCTTGCCAACCACTAAGGTTTCTTTGACATCATGAAGCCTGCGGACTGCTAAGCTCTGGGGAGCTGAGCTCACACTACTCAGACACTTGGCCTTGACCAGAGGAGAATAAATGCTACAGGATCTCAGCACCCCCTCAATTCAACCCAACCTACTCAAGGCAAGAGCAGATGTGCCTGCTGGAGGGGAGTAAAGCTGCTCCCATTTGTTAAAAGGGGGTCTGGGAATTCTTTTCTCTTTTTAATATTTAAAAAAATTCTTCTAAGAATTTATACTATAGACACTTAAAGTGGGCAAAATCA
The DNA here is from genome assembly GCF_033115175.1 of Lepus europaeus. Lineage (NCBI taxonomy): Eukaryota > Metazoa > Chordata > Mammalia > Lagomorpha > Leporidae > Lepus > Lepus europaeus. Next base: position 28,401,685 of record NC_084831.1, read on the forward strand.
CACATCCCAAGAAAAATCACTCAGTTGTGTCTGGAGAGCAAAATCCAGAAAACAACCTAAGCATACATCAGCTTGTTGAACAAACTGCACCCATGATGGGACACAATGTAGCCCCACATGACTCAGATGGAAGAGCTGGGCTGAGCCATCTCCAAGATGTAAGTAAATCACCACCAGCGATATCATCCCTTTCCCCTCTTGGACCCTAATTACAGAGCCTAGGAAGTTACAGAAGAGCTGCCGTGGGCCCCGAGCCACCTTCAAGGCTACTGTCTCATCCAAGCAGGTGGAGGAGGACAACATGAACTTGCTTCGGGTCACTTTCTCATCTACATCCTTTACAAACCCAAGGCCAAATGCTGCGAAAATCTCTCAAATTCCTTAGGGCCTGTTTAAATCCCCATTCACCAGCTCACCCCTCTCAATGTAGCTACCTGCTGCCTAGACTCTAGGGGCAGAGGCACTCGGGCAGCATCCTCTCACTTCCCCTATGGACCTCTGACAGACGCCTCTCCTCCCCGAGAACTGCGACTGAATCAGCTGAGCCAGCATCAGGAAGTTAGTCCAACCTCAAGGCCTCTTTCAGGAAAAACTCTGCAGGGGCCGCTAAGAAAGGCCCTCCCTTGCGGTCTGCTGCTGTTCAGGACCCTCCAACTGGCAACAGTTTGCTAAATAAGTGTGGACACTGCCAGTGGAAGGACCACTCATAGGGCCATCTGAATGCTAAACAAATTGAGGGAGTTTTGCAGCGTCACCAACTACAGGTTCTGAAACTTGAAACGGTTCACCTGCTTGTCAAATCTGGGCAGAGGAAAGTGAAGGAAGGGAAGTGGCCTTTCTCCCAGCAGCCAACTCGGGCATTAGCGCAGGAGGCCTGGCCCAAGGCTAGACAAGAGGCCGTGAGGTTTTGCAATTTCCCTTCTTTCCTGACTGAATGGAGCTGACAGGTTTCAAGGCCATCACCTTCTTGGTGACTTCAGGGTCACTTGCTACTGTTTCTCCTCCCTCAACATCACTTCCAAACACTCTAGAGTCCAGGTGATTCCCCTGCAAACAGCTCTGCCCTTTCCCTACCCCTGCTTCGACCCCAGCCCCATAAGTCCTTGCTGTGATTTCTGCAACAGATCCTTCTGGGGCCTCCAGACGCCAGACCCACTTACTCTGCAAGCCATCATCCCCCCGCAGCCACGGGACTTCTGGGCAAGCCTTTCCTCCGCTTTCAGCGAGGCGTCCGTCACCAACAGAACACCAAGTTCAAGCGTCTCAGCGCCGGTGCCTGCTTCCTCTCTGTTGTGTTCTACAGCCAGGCCGCTTCTAGAACCCTGGTGGCTCTCAAGCTCCCCACCCCCAGCATGTACCCCTCCCCACAGCCATGCTGCTCCTCCTGCCTGGAGCACTCCCTGGACCCCCAGAATACTCTCTACTCTCCAGTTCTGAGGGCTCCCCAAAGTCCTCCCCAAGCTCCTCCTCATCCCAAAGGTGAATCACTCCTTCCGCTCAGCTCCGCCACATGTGCACAGGCTGTGACACACTTGCCAAGCTCTGTGCAAGTGTCAAGTGTCACTGCTAGCCCACAGCCTCCCTCAGGGCAGAGCCTGCCTCTCCATCCTCCTTCTGGTCCCCACCCCCCGCCCAGCACACACGGGCTAACCCATCAGTATGTGCGATGCTTCCTAATGGTGCTAATTCAGAGACCAGACAGGTTGCTAAGAGGGGCACGCACAGAAGAGACTCTAAATACATTTTCTCTCATGTATACTTTAAAATACTATTCTTTTTTTTTCCTCAGCAGTCCTACTTCTATTTTTAAAAAAATGGTTCTTTCACAGAGCTGAGCTGAATCATCCACATGGCTCCCATACCGCCTGGGTGAACTCCCCACAGATTTCCTTTTCAGGAGGATGCAATAAAATTCTGTGATCTGTGATCCTCCAGGACACTTCTGACAGCTCACCAGGACAACTTCTGGCCCCTGCGAATCGCTTCACCGAATTCCTGGAAATTCTCCCCCACAGCTCTAACAGGAACAGCCAGCATGCACCAAGCACTGACGACTTGTATGTGCTCAGTACCACCTCACAACTGCCCTGCTGCGGAGGAGCAAGCTGGGCATGGAGAGAACAAGCAACCCCCAGGCACCAGCAGGGCTGAACTGGGACCCAGACCCATCTAATGGCAAAGCCAAAAACGCTCTTAGCTAGTACGAGGGACCCCGAGCGAGCAATGCAGCACCCCTTACCGTGGGCCTTCTGAGAGCAGCCTGGCCTCCCCCGGCGCTAAGTGACCTGCACTCTCAGGAGGAGAGGGGCACGTGTGCCAGGCCTGTGCAGGGAGCTTGCTGGCTGACACCGGTTGCACACAGCGCTTTCTCCGCTCTCCTCTCAGAAGCCTGCACTCTCAGGAGGAGAGGGGCACGTGTGCCAGGCCTGTGCAGGGAGCTTGCTGGCTGACACCGGTTGCACACAGCGCTTTCTCCGCTCTCCTCTCAGAAGCCTGCACTGGTCCCCGGGGAGGCTCCAGCCCTTTGGTCTCTCCTCTCCCCTTCCTTCCTTCCCCTACTGTCACCTCCAGGGAGAGCTTCCTAAAACACGGATCCAATCGTCACTCCTCCACATAAACCTTTTCACTAGGTCCCCACTGGCATCTAGTCCCGGGCTGTTAATATGGCATTCCCTTGTCAACCTGTACTACTTTACCTTGATCCATGCGAGCCTCCCTGCCACTCTACTGAGCCCCAACAAACCACCTTCGTCTCTAAGCAGAACACCTCACCCCTCATTCTCACCTGGCTAAGCCCCGCCCCACCCCATCAGCTCATCTCCAGCATTACTTCAGCCAAACCTTCCCAGGGCTCCCCTGAGCCCATCTCCAGGTCAGCTAGCAGCTTCCTTTGCTGGGTTCCCACAGTGCTCTGTGCCTGCTGCTAGGAGCCTTTTTAGATCACATTTCAACTATCTGCTTACAGCTCAGCCTCCCTTGGCCAGACTGCCAACTCCTTGAAAGAAGAGGTAACATTTATTTAATTCAATTGATTTTATACAGTGTTACCTTTTTAAATCTTCAGTGACAACTCTGGTACCACTCTGTTATAGAGGTGAGGCCAGGGAGGCACAGAGGGGTTAAGCAATGCACCCAAGGTCACACTGCCAGGATCTGAACTCAAGCAGCCTGGCTCCCAAGCCACTCTACAGCACTCACCTCTGCAGGGGAGGCCCCGATCAGTCCTGTGAGGAACAGAAGGATGGAGAAATGGATGAATGAATGGGGGCTGCCTAGATCCAACTCACACATGACACAGCTGGCCCGTTAAGGCAGGCTGGAGGCACGCAAGCCCACTCTCCACAGCCAAGTTTTCTTTCGGCCCTACAATTACATATTCTGCTCTGCCTTATCCTAAGCAAAAGGACCCAGCCAAGAAGGAAAGGTGCCCAGCCCCGCGGGGCTACCCTCTGGCTCTCAAAACCCAGCAAAGCCAACCGGTTTCCTCCAGTGACTTAAAACGGAGCAAAGTCTATCCCGCCGCAGAAGGCGGCTGTCATCTTTTCCTTCCGCCAACAAAAGGGCAGCAAACCTGGGGAGTGGGGGTGGGCAAGGGCGCGCGGCCTCGGGGACTCCGAACGTCCTTACCTCCTGGCCCGAAGGTGGGGCCAAGCGGCATGGGAGCGGGCGGCCTGACCGGCACGGCAGGTGGAACGCCGGTCATCATCGGCTCGCTCCCCGGAGACCGCCGGCCAAACGTGGCCCTGGCAGGCAGGGAGCTGTGACTCGCACCTGAACGCCGCCCAGGATGCGAAAATTCCCCGGCAGCGGCGGCACCCGTGCCAAGGGCTGAGGGCCCCGAGAGGAAGCCCTGGCCGGCCCTCCTCCGGGACGCGGTCTAACTTTGGAGTCACTCTCCGGATCCGTCGGAAGCACGGGGAGCCAGAGGTGTCTCTGGATAAACCTGGCTGAGTTCGAACGCCACCTGCCTCACTCACCGGCCCAGGGCTGCGGCGGGGACCGAGGCTCCCCGCGGCCGCCCCGAAGAGCAGCCCCCAGCAGGGCGCCGGGCATTCGCTGCTGTCAGTTCGGTCGTACTCGGAGAGCCTCCGGCTGTCACCCCGTCCCATCGCCTGGGCCGCTGAGGCCCGCCCCGCCAACCCGCAACCCCCCGCCCCGCTTCCCCGCTCCGGAACCCGCGCCCTCACCTTCCCCGGGTGGTCAGCGCTGCTCGCCCATAGTCCGTAGCCGGGAGCCGGGGCTGCTCGGCGCTCGGTCCCCGGGGACCGGGGCCGGGCCGGGGGCGTGAGAGCCGCTCACCGCCGCCTCCCAGCGCAGCCGCTCGAGCCGCCGCCACCGCCGCCGCCTCCCTCCATGGCTGCGGCGCCGCCACCTGACAACGGAAGTGACGCACCGCCCCCTCCTCCCCGGCCCGAGCCGCGGCCCCGCCCCTCGCCCCGCCCCTCGCCTGTGTCTGCGGCCCTGCTGCCGGCGGATAAGGGCGCCATCTTGACGTTGGGCGGAAGCCTTCGGGCAAGAGGCCAGAATCAGATTGAGGATTGGTTCAGGGTGGGGCCAGGGCCGAAATCTGGGAAGCGATTGGACAGTGAGGCCGAAGGGGTCGGGACTTACCTCTTATCTATGAGTGCCATGAGGCTGGGACGGAGGCCCCGCCCCGCCCTGACTGCACACACCCTGGCGCGCCCTACCCTCGCCCCTCCGGGTCGAAGAAGTCCCTCGCTCGGTCTGTGGTGGATTATTTATCAGAACAGTGACCCTTCCCAGACTCCCGTTTCCCAGCTTCTGGAATTCCGTGTGGAAAGCGCTACAGTTAGGCTTTATAAAAGAAATTCGTGTCGCGGCGCTCACAATTCATTTCCCGTTCGGCCCCTCGCCTTTGTATAAACCTCGAGAACTCCAGCTTCAACCTGGAGATCTCTGGAGTCTAGGCCAGGCAGGTTTACGGCGAAGAGTCTCTGTGAACGATTCCAGCCACCTAACCTCACCCTCCTGTTGCAGCTTCGGTCCCTTTCTCCTCCTCCAGCAACCACGCCCTCCATGAATCAGCTTCTAGCACCGGCAGATGAGCCCTTTAAAGGGATTGCATCAGGCTGGTGACTCACTGGGGCCCCCTGAGAGCCTGGCTTCCCTCCGCTGGCACGCAGAAGCGGCTAGAAAGGCTCAGTGGCAGCGGCACCAGCGGCCACAGCCCCACTCCTTTGTCTCAGAGGTGTGAGCCAGGGGCTCGCTCTGCGCTGCCGCGTGAACTCTCAGCTGTCTTTCCAGCTGTCGCCTGGGTCGCTCTGCATGCGTGTGTGGGCGCACATGTCCTGGGGCGCGTGTCCAAGGCTCTTATGTGTAGGCACGTTTGTCACTGCCACACAGGCAGTGCCAGGACATGAGAGCTGGGAGGAGTGTGGGCCGGCTGCCTCTTTGTGTTTCTGAATGCCTGGTGTCCACTGAGCTGCCGATGGGGCTGAACAACAGTAACAGTCAGAACAGCCGCCACACACAGTGGTTAGCACTGGGCAACTGCATACAGATGAGGAAGCCGAGAGGGGAAGTAACCTGTTCACAGACGCACACTAACACTTGGACCTACGACGGCAGGGCTGTGATTGCAACCAAGTCTGGCGGATTCCACAAAGCTTGGATGGGACTCCCTGCTGCCTGACTTCGGAGCTGTGTGACTAAGCGCCCCTCCGTAACCTCCCCCGCCTGTCCACACTTCATGGGATCACCGTGGGGGCTCAGTGAGTTATGGAAACAGCCTCTCACGGGGCCCAGCGCGTGCTCACACTCAGCTTTCATGAGCAAAACACAGGTCCACCAAAGCCGGTCCCGGACAAAAGGGAAAGCCTAGGGATGCTAGAAGCCGGTCTTGGACAAAGAGTTTTGGGTTTCTGACCACCCCACCCCCCCATCCTCACCCCCAGGGGACTCTCAGCTGATTCAAAGCATGGGATTTTTTTTTTTTTTTTTGACAGGCAGAGTGGACTGTGAGAGAGACAGAGAGAAAGGTCCTCCTTTTGTCGTTGGTGGTTCACCCTCCAATGCCAGCCGTGGCCGGCACGCTGCGGCCGGCGCACCACGCTGATCTGAAGGCAGGAGCCAGGTTCCTATCCTGGTCTCCCATGGGGTGCAGGGCCCAAGCACTTGGGCCATCCTCCACTGCACTCCGTGGCCAGGAGGAGAAAGAGAAAGAGGGGGAACGAAAAGGTGATGGATAGAAACTAAAGGTGCCAGCCAAAGGAAGTGGAAAATTGTCATCAAGACACCAGGACGAAACCGCTGGGATTCATCCTTGCACCACGCAGTGACCTAGTCTCTCCCCGGCTCTCTGCACTTACGGACAGGCAGTGCTGCCTGTCACAACAGCACCAGATGGTCGCTTAGCCGAGGTACTAGCGAATCTGCCTTTTTTTTTTTTTTTTAAGATTAATTTGTATTTATTTGAAAGACAGAGGTACAGAGAGAGAGAGGTCTTCCATCCACTGGTTCATTCCCCAAATGGCTGTAACGGCCAGAGCTGAGTTGATCCAAAGTCGGGAGCCAGGAGCTTATCCAAGTCTCCCATGTGGGTACAGGGGCTCAAGGACTTGGGCCATCTTCTACTGCTTTCCCGTGCCATTAGCAGGGAGCTGGATTGGAAGCGGAGCAGCCAGGACTTGAACCAGGGCTGATACGGGATGCCAGCATCACAGGTGGCAGCTTTACCTGCTAGGCTACAACGAATGCTAGCACTTCCCCACCCCATAGGGTTTTAATATATAGGACTGTTTCTCTGTCTCTGCCTTCCAAAGAAAAAAGTCTTTTTTATTTGTTTTTAAAGGAGGGGGCCAGGGTGGCAACACTGGTGAGTACCAGTTCTAATCCTGCCTGCTCTGTTTCCCATCCAGCTCCCTACTAATGCACCTGGGAAAGCAAATGATGGCTCAAGTGCTTGGACCTTTGCCACCCACGTGGGAGACCTAGATGGAGTTCTAGGCTCCTGGTTTTGGCCTGGCTCAGCCCTGGCCATTACAGTCATTTGGGGAATGAACCAGTAGATGGAAGATCTCTCTCTCTCCCTCCTTCTCTGTCACTTTTTTGAATAAATAAATCTTTAAAAATATATATGGGGGCCAGCGCTGTGGTGCAGCCGGTTAAAGCCCCAGCCTGAAGTGCCAGCATACTATATGGGCGCCAGTTCTAGTCCTGGCCGCTCCACTTCCGATCCAGCTCTCTGCTGTGGCCTGGGAAAGCAGAAGATGACCCAAGTCCTTGGGCCCCTGCACCCTCGAGGGAGATCCGGAAGAAGCCCCTGGCTCCTGACTTTGGATTGGCTCAGCTCCAGCCATTGCAGTCAGTTGGAGAATGAACCAGTGGATAGAAGACCTCTCTCTCTCTCTCTCTGTCTCTGTAACTCTTTCAAATAAATAAAAATAAATCTTTAATTATAGGTTGGTATAGCACTGCAATGTGGGCCTGCTGTGTGTAGATCATGGAGCTGGATGCTGGGGCTCCAGCGACCCCAGACAACAGCTCTGCCCCATCGAATACACAGAGCCCCTGTGTGGCATGGGATGAGAGGCACCAAGCCGTAGTTGTTTGTGATCACCATCATGGTGCCCATCTTGGTACGCTGCCTCTAACTTAACCACGGGGGCTGGAGAGAGCTCCTTCCCCTCGCTGGGCCTCCAAAGGACAGAGCTGGCCTGACATCGCGTCTCACTGCCATCAAGTGCGGCAGGCCAGTGTGATTGTCATGTTACCGACATAATTCCATGCCGAAGCAGAGACCAAGCGCACGTGGTTACCCTTCACATACGTTGTCCTGTTTCTCTGTGTCTTTCTGGAACACAGATGAGAACCCAAGGGACGCCTGCTGCTCTGTGGCCCTTCAGCCAGGGAGAGCAGACTAGAACACACATAGCCTGCTGAGTTCCATCCTGCTTGGCTGTGCTGAACTCTGGAGATGCTGTGTCAGTGGCACGCCCTGGGAAGACCTGAACTTCCAGCTCTATGCCCACCCAGCTCTCCCTTGTCCAGAAGTAGAGCAGCTGGGACTCGAACCGGTACCTGTATGGGATGTCAGCATTGCCGGCAGAGGCTTTACCCGCCTTGCCACAGCGCCGGCCCTAGGCCAGCAGCTTTTTGAAAACAGGTTCTTTATCTTCCCCTCGGCGCCCCTCGGCTCCTCTCTTACACAGACTGTCAGGAGATCCTGCATGCGTTTACTTCAGGAAATGAGCGGAGCCATACAGCAGAATGCACAGTCCATTTTTAGCTTCTGCGCTCCCAAAGCCTAGCCTTCGGGGAGGAATGGAAAGAATTTCTGTGCAGATACAAATTTAGAAAACGGTGCCAGGGGGATGTGGGAGGCCGGCTCTGGGGGCAGGGGTCTCCCAGGATACAGACGCTTCTCTTTAGCCCTGGAGAAGGGGCTGTCAGCCAGGTCTAGGAACTGAGACACAGGGAAGGGTCCTTTTTCTGGGTAGGGCATCAGGGAGCTAAGAAAACCCTCTGGAGAAGCCACTGTGTGCTACACTTGGCTGAACAGGGCCCAGCTAACTTAAGTTCCCAGGATTTCCCCAGGGCTTTTTTTTTTAAATTATTATTTTAATTTTATTTTATTTATTTATTTATTTATTTTTGACAGGCAGAGTGGACAGTGAGAGAGAGAGACAGAGAGAAAGGTCTTCCTTTTTGCCGTTGGTTCACCCTCCAATGGCCGCCGCAGTAGGCGCGCTGCGGCCAGCGCACCGCGCTGTTCCGATGGCAGGAGCCAGGTGCTTATCCTGGTCTCCCATGGGTTGCAGGGCCCAAGGACTTGGGCCATCCTCCACTGCCTTCCAGGGCCATAGCAGAGAGCTGGCCTGGAAGAGGGGCATCCGGGACAGGATCGGTGCCCCAACCGGGACTAGAACCCGGTGTGCTGGCGCCGCAAGGCGGAGGATTAGCCTACTGAGCTGCGGCGCCGGCCTAATTATTATTTTTGACAGGCAGAGTGGACAGTGAGAGAGAGAGAGAGAGACAGAGAGAAAGGTCTTCCTTTTGCCGTTGGTTCACCCTCCAATGGCCGCTGCGGCCACCGCGCTGATCCAAAGGCAGGAGCCAGGTGCTTCTCCTGGTCTCCCATGGGGTGCAGGGCCCAAGCACTTGGGCCATCCTCCACTGCACTCCCTGGCCACAGCAGAGAGCTGGCCTGGAAGAGGGGCAACCAGGACAGAATCCAGCACCCCGACCGGGACTAGAACCCGGTGTGCCGGCGCCGCTTGGCGGAGGAGTAGCCTGCTAAGCCGTGCCGCCGGTCATCCCCAGAGCTTTAAGTGGCCTGAGGGAAGCAGGAAAAACAGCACCTGGACACCTGAGGAGGGGCTGGGTGACAGCCGGGGGCATGACATGGCAGCAACCTCTGTGTGCTGATGGTGGCAGATCAGGGGATGCTGGTAATTGGAGGACCATCTCATCACCCACCCTTCCCACGCTTCGGCACCTTGGAAGGAAGTGCCATAGGACTCGATCCCAAGGAAAAGGGGCCACTCCCAGTGGACTTCAGGTAAGTTCCTGCCGCTCTGGCTGAATGGGGGTAAAACAGGAAGTCAGTCACGGGAATTTGAGGGGTGGACATTTGGCACAGCAGCTAAGGTTGATGCTTGGGATGGCTGCACTTTGTATCTGACTGCCTGGGTCAAGTCTTGCTAAAGCAGATCCTGGGGAGGCAGCAGGCGATGGCTCAAGTACTTGCGTCCCTGCCACCCACACGAAGCCCCAGAGGGGAGCGAGCCAGCTTGTCAAAGATCTGTCTCTTTGCCTTTCAAACAAAATGAAAATATTAAAAATGTAAAAAAAAAAAAAAAAAAAAAACAACCACCACACATTCAAGTTGTAGTTCCTACACACCACAAGTCAGCTACACTGCCTGCCCCCAGCCTTGTGTAAGTGGCACCAGCTCCTCTCCTTTCTGCACATCCACCTGCCTCCCTTGCCCCATCAGTAGGCTCCATGGTACTCTTACTGCCCAAGCCCCTGAGCTTTCCCACCTCAGGACCTTTGCACTGGCAGTTTCCCCCACTTTCCCTTGGTTCTTCAAATGGCAGATCCCTTCTCTGTTTAAATGTCACTCCTGCACACTTGCCAAAACAAGACCGCCTCTGTTTTCTCTCTCAAAATGCCGTTTATTTCCTTTACATCTGTAGGCATTTTTACATTTTTTGATTTATAATGTCTCCCTGCTAGAATGTCAGCTCCCTGATGGTGAGACCTTTGTCCATCCGGAGGTGCCTGCTACGCACCTGGTGCTCAACAAATACCCGTGCAGTGAGCTGTCTTGTGGCTTGGCCGGTTAAGCTGCCACCTGCAACGCTGGACCCTCTATAACACCAGTTTGAGTCCCAGCTGCTCTGCTTCCGACCCAGCTCCCTGCTAATGCACCTGGGAAGGCAGAGGAAGAGGGGCCCAAGTACCTGGACCCCTGCAACCATGTGGCAGACCCAGGTGAGTTCCTGGTTTGGCTTGGACCAGCCCTGACTCTTGTGGCTACTTGGGGAGTGAACCAAAATGAACAGATCTCTCTTTCTCTGTCACTCTTTCAAATAAATAAATTATTTTCTTTTTTTGAAATAATTACCTTTGGAATGGCTTATCAATGGCAGGCACAGTTCCTGGCTTCCCATGGGCTGGGGGGCACTGAGCTCCCTCAGCCCCCACTGGGTTCAGGACCAAATAACAAAAGACCCATGCATCCCCTTGGGGCTTCTAAGCCAGGCCTGCTTTCCCTCATCTCCATCGGTCTCTCCAGCACCTTGCCTAGGAACAACCCCGGGCACTCAGGGCCTCTCTGCTGTGCCCCTACCCCATCAGCCCCCGGCTCCCCTCCTGAGCCTGTACAAGGCCCCAGCATCCATCAGAGCCTCAGAGCTCCACTTTTCCTCCATCCCTAAGCCAAACCCCTAGCAGGAGCCCTGTTCAAGTCTGGCAGCACAGGCAGGCGGGGAAGCTGTGCCAGGGAGGCTGTGGCAGCCATCCCCATCACTTGCTGGCAGTGAGGACGGCTCCCAGCACTCGCCATGTGCTGTCCGTACCCTTTGCTCCAGCTGTCAGGGAAGGGAGCGAGGTGGCTTTCCCTCTGAAACCCTCTATTTCCTCTTAAGGACAAAAGGCAGAGTCTAAGGGGCTTCTAGTTCTAGGCAACAGAAGAAAGACATATAAATAAATACATTATGCAGCGGGATCTTGGCGGACAGATGGGTCCCCGCTTGTGGTTCAAGTCTGTGGCCACAGGGAGCCAGGAAGTAGCGGTCTACACACATCCCAGTGGTTCTGATGACACCAGGTCCCCGAACGTGAGTGCAGCGACCTTTGGCTGCCAGTGCCACTCCTCTCTCCAATCTCCCTTCTGAAACCAGTGTCTGAAGCTCAGGGGCCCCGAGCTCTGGCACAGCGGTTCTCAGGTTGGTCGTCATCTTGGTTTCCCCTGACCACCTCCTCTCCAGGAAGGTCCGAGTCTCACTCGACGCCACGTGCTCAGCAGAAGCCTTGCACACGGCAGCTTCCCCGTGACTGTCTGACCATCACTCTCTCCAGTCCCCCAGCACTGAGCTGCCTGCGCTGGCAAAGCTGTTTGCCTGCCGCAGGTTTGCGATAGCCCCAAGGCCAGTGCCACAGACATGTGGGCTCTTACCCTGGGACTCAACGACTCTCACAATCAGAGACTGACTTCTTGCCGTGGGCTGACCTCCCACCCTTGAGAGGAGGGCCCGGGCTCCTCCCACGGCTCTGCTCCCAGGAATAGCAATGAGATTAACAGCTGTTCCCACCAGACAGATGCAAGGACCCGCCTCCTTCAATTCTCAAACTTTGCTACATATCAGAATTACCTGGGAAAATTTAAAAACCCTAGTCCTTGATTCACCAATTAAATCTGAATCCGAAGGTGGGACAGGTGATTCCAAAGAGCAGCCAAGTTAGAGACCTGGCACCCGACTACAGCACGCGGCCGGGAAAGCATGAGGCATGGACTTGTGGGTATCCAAGTTTGATTTTATGAGAAAGTGACCATAACTGCAAGAGAAAAGGGGACACCGAGATGGGGCTCAGAATGAGCCCATTTCATAATCCTCACTGGGAGAGGGTTAAAAACTACTGCACAGATTCCATAACCCAGCAACCCAGAGAGGTTCAGGTGCAAAGGAGCAAAAAGGGGGACTGTCACCTGCCCCAAGGCCACAGAGAGACGGGATTCTGGGTTCCAGGGTGAGTCTGGGAGGCGGAACCCTGCAAAAGGCAGCTGTGTGTCAGGGGTGTCTGCTGGATGCCAGTTTCTGGGTTGGTTCTGCCCCCTTCCCTGGCTCTGGGCAGGGAGGGATGGCGGGAAGCCGGCTCAGAATGCGGAGGAGCCTGAGTTGGGGCTGGAGCTGGCCGAGGGCACAGCCTCACTTATGGCGTTTGGAGGGGAACTCCCGGCGGCCTTTGCCTGTGCTGCCGAAGTTGCGCACCCGATGGATGAGCTGCAGCTGCTGCTCGATGGTCGCGGTGATGTTCACGTCATCGGGGATATGCACATAGCGGACGTTACGGCCTGTCACAAACAGGTCATCCAGCTGGACCTGGTGACCCCAGCGGTCCGTGTAGGTGACCTTGGCCAGGCGGATGTTCATGAAGGCATCGACGTTGTCTATGCGTCCGTGGGCCACACTCTCGTCCCGCAGGTCCACCGTGGTCTCCCGGCCCTGGAGGCCTTGCAAGAGGATGATGAGGCTGTTCTCGGAGATGGTCCGCTCCTTCACGGAGTGGCTCACTGCCATCTCTCCACACCAGCGGCTGACGGCCTGCTGTGGGCAGAACACACAGGTGGTTGCTGAAGCAGGCCAGTTCACCTCCACCAGGTCCTCAACCCGAATTCTCAGCACTGACCTCCCCGATTTTCACGTCCGAAGACACAAGTGATTTGTGCATCATCTCACAGCCTCCTCACACCCCCTTGTAAGTCAGTTTACTTTTACCCACTTTATAAACGAGGAAAATATGAGCTAAGTAACTCGCCAAGGTCACAGCACTGAGAAGCAGAGGTACTGGGATTCCAACCATAGCTGCCTGACCCCAAATCCCACACCAGAGGTTCCTAACCTGCACTACGCAATCATAGGGAGAGTTGGCTTTTTTTTTTTTTTTTTAAAGATTTATTTTATTTATTTGAAAGGCCAAGTTAGAGACCATGAGAGGGAGAGATAGAGAGATCTTCCATCTGCTGGTTCACTCCCCAAATTGCCAGGACCGGGCCAGGCAGAAGCCAGGAGCCAAGAGTTTCTTCCAGATCTCCCACCTGGGTGCAGGGGCCCAAGGACTTGGACCATCCTCCACTGCTTTCCCAGGAGCATTAGCAGGAAGCTGGATTGGAAGCGGAGCAGCCCTTCCAGCAGCTTAACCTCTTAAGCCACAGCGCTGGCCCCACAGGGTGTTTTGATCTGGCTTCTGCATCCCAGACTGATTCATTTAGTCAGGGGGATGGGGCCCGTGTCTCCTATTTTCCCCAGGTAATTCTAATGTACTGACATGTTTGAGAACCACCACCCTCAAGTATAGTTTACACTCTCACTACTCAAACCATGAGGGAAGCTAATTAGAAATGCATCTATGGGGCCCTCATCGTGGCTTAGTGGACTAAGCCTCTGCCTGCAGTGCTGGCATCCCACATGGGCACTGGTTCGAGTCCCAGCTGCTCCATTTCTGATCCAGCTCCCTGCTTATGGCCTGGGAAAGCACTGGAAGTTGGCCCAAGTGCTTGGGTCCCTGCACCCACGGGGGAGACTTGGAAGAAGCTCCTGGCTCCTGGCTTTGAATGGGCCCAGCTCCAGTCATTGCTGCCATTTGGGGAGTGAACCAGCGGATGAAAGACCTCTCTCTCTCTCTCTCTCTCTCTCTCCCTCCCTCTAATAAATAAATAAATCTAAAAAAAAAAAAAAAAAAAAAGAAGAAGAAGAAGAAAGAAAAGAAAAGAAATGCATCCATCTCAGGTCTCTCCCAGACTTAGAGAAACAGATCCTGCATTTTAACAAGACCCCTCCCTCACCCCGACCCCGAATGAGACCCAGATTAAAGCTTGAGAAACACTGGTTGGCTTTAGCACTTCTCAAATGTTAGCGAGGGTCACCAGCAGCTCGAGGGCTTGTTACAACAGATCGTGGAGATCCACTCCCAAGTCCCCGAGCCAGCATTTCCAACCTGTGCCCAGGAGATGCCGGCTGTGGCCCACTCTGAGAAGTGTACTATGCAGTTGCCATTAAGCAGACATTTGAGTAACTGGGCAAAGAAAGGTGTTGGACAAAGCGCGGGGATTTTGAAGGTGGGGAACCTAGCTCGGAGGCCTCACTCCACCTGTCACTCCAAGTCTAGGACAGTTTTTTTTTAAAGCCTGCTTTCACATTTATTCAACTACAGAGGCTGGGCGAGTGCCAGCTGACGGTACGCTGCTCCCAGCAGGCCCTCGATCTCGTACTGATATAGCTATGTTTCATCTGAGCCTTACTTCCAGACCCTGGATGGAAGGTGGTGGAACTCCATCTCTTTAGGACCCCACTCAGAATTCCCGCCAGGGTTGTGCGCGGCGGCAGGAGGCCCAGGGGGCAAGGCCACGGCACTGAGGAAGGGGTTGGGAGCCGCTGGGTCCCAGGATTCGGCCTGCGGCCTGAGGATCTGCGATCCTGCACCCAAGGGGTCTGGGGTTGTCACAGTGCAGCCCTTGGCGCTACTGTCAGCCCCGGGTTCTGGGACAGGCTCCGCCACGTCCCGCGTGGGAGGCCCTGAGCCAGCCGCTGGGCCTCGTCAAGCTGGTCAGCCCGTCGGCAGAGCTGGGGTGGCGCGGACCCCTGACTCCCGGAGCAGTGGGCACAGCGACGCCATGCTCAGTACCTGCGCACATCGACTTGCGCCGGGCTCCCCCGCCGGCCCCCCGGGTCCTCCACGCTCCGCCCCCCGATGCTCCCAGAGCAAACCCGACCCGAACCCACCGCGCCGGGTTCCTTCCGCCTTCCCGGTCTCGGTCGCCGCCTGGGCTAGCGTGCGCCCCGCGGGCCTTGAGCAGCCATGGCAACCACGGCGCCGCGCCGCGTCCTGGGAGCAGAGCGCGTGCGTCCGTGCGCGAGGCCGTCGCCGCGGGGAGGGCGGGGACTACAGCCCCCAGCATGCAGCGCGGGCGCACGTCCCCGCCCACGCCGCGGGATTCCCCGCCTCGAACTCGGTCATTGATTCTCGATCCGTCCATCCAGGCGGTCATTCATGCAAGCGGTCACCCTGAGTCCCGCACCTTCCCGGGCTCTGGGCATAGGGGGCGGCCAAGATCTGAAGATGCTTCCTTGAACCGACGGCTCTGCAGGAGAGAATCTACGAGAAAACACAAACACATGTGGAATAAGCACTCTTGAGAGGGTTAAAATTGAGGTGAGGTGACTTGTGTAGGAGGATCGGGGATACCCTGAGCGGGTGACATCTGGGCTGAGTGACAGGAAGCCAATCTTGTGAAAACTAGGAGAGGAGCATTGCAATGAGAGGGAGTCGGTGTGCAAATGACCTGGGGGAAACGAGACTCAAGACTTGGGGAAAGTGGAAAGGCCATTGGCTGGGGAGAGTGGTGAGCAGAGGTCGGAGAGGCAGGCGGCCCCAGAGCATGAGGGTTTTGTTAGCCGAGGTAAGGAGACTGGATGTCTGGGCTAGGCATGCAGGGTCGAGAGACCATTGCTGTCGGTTCAGATCTGCTTCCTGGGACAGGCATTTGGTGCAGTAGGTGACATGTAGGCAGCAGGTGACATGGCCCGCATCCTTTTCGGAGTGCCTGGTTCAAGTCCCTGGCTCCACTCCCAATTTAGTTCCCCACTAATGCACATCCTGGAAGGCAGCAGGTGACAGTTCAAGCTGTTGGGTCTCTGCCACCCGCGTGGGAAACCCAGATGGTGTTCTGGGCTCTTGGTTTCAGCCTGGCCCAGATCTGGCTATTATGGGTATTTGAGAAGTGAACCAGCAGATGGAAGATCTCTGTCTCTCTGGCTTTTTTTTTTTTTTTTTCCCCAAATAATCTTTTTCTTTTCTGGCTTTTAAGTAAAAGGAAAATGAATAAATTAAAGAGGTCTCCTTGTTGACTGTGCAAGATAATTATGCTCTTTGTGTTTCCGTTTCTCCATCTAGTTCCAGAAATACAATGCTAGGCTATCAGAGGGGAGTGACATGATTTAATTTACACTTAAAAAAAAAAAATCTACTTGAGGGGCCGGCACTGTGGCATAGCAGGTAAAGTCGCTGCCTGCAGTGCTGGCATCCCATATGGGCGCCGGTTCGAGACATCCAGCTCTCTGCTATGGCCTGGGAAGGTAGTAGAAGATGGCTCAAGTGCTTGGACCCCTGCACCCATGTGGGAGACCTGGAAGAAGCTCCTGGCTCCTGGCTTCAGATTGGCTCAGCTCTAGCTACTGCAGCCATCTGGGGAGTGAACCAGCAGATGAAAGATCTCTCTCTCTTTCTCTCTGCCTCTCCTCTCTCTGTGTAACTGTGACTTTCAAGTAAAATAACTAAATCTTTAAAAAAAATCTACTTGAAAGAGTTACTAAGTGGGGCAGACACAGAGTTATCTTCCACCCACTGGTGCATTCCCCCAAATGGCTGCAATGGCCAGGCCTGGTCCAGGACAAAGGCAGGAACTAAGAGCTTCATCTGGGTCTCCCACGTGGGTGGCAAGGGCCCAAGGACTTGGGGCATCTGCTGCTTCCCCAGACCATAAGCAGGGAGCTGGAATGGGAGGAGAGCAGCCACGGCACAACTGGTGCTCGTATGGGATGTCGCGGGTGGCAGCTTTACACACTAGGCCACAATGCCGGCCTGTTGATTTGCAGTTTAAAAAGAGGTTTTATTTATTTGAAAAGCAGAGTGACAGAGACAGAGATTTTCCACCCACTGCTTCCCTTCCCAAATGCCTGCAACACCCAGGGCTGGCCCAGGCCAGAGCCAGGAGCCTGGAATTCAATCCATGTGTCCCATGTGGGTGGCAGGAACCCACGTACTTGAGCTACTACCTGCTACCTTCCAGGGTGTGCATTAGCAGGAAATTGGATGGAAATGAATCAAGGACTTGAACCCAGACACTCTGAAATGGGGTAAGAGCGCCCCACCTGGGGTCTAATAGCTGTACCAAACATAGGTCCCTGCTTCACACTTTTTAAAGATCACGGTGTAGGCTTGGGAAAGTGACTTATCTTCTCCCAGCCTCGGTGTCCTCATTAGGACAAGAAGGAAAGTCTATCTGAGAGTGCTGCTTAGAGATCTGAGCGACCTTCACTGAGTGTGCTCGCACCTGGCAACCCAAGTGCCTTTACTCATTCACTGACTTCCATCTCTCCCAGGAGTCAGCGGTTCTTCTTCATCTTTTTTTTTTTTTTTTTTTTTAAGATTTATTTGAAAGTTAGAGCTATGGCAGTGGGGTGGGTGGGGAGAGAAAGCTTCCATCTGCTGGTTCACTTTTTTTTTTTTATTAAGATTTATTTTTGCTGGCGCCATGGCTCAATAGGATAATCCTCCGCCTGTTGCGCCGGCACACTGGGTTCTAGTCCCAGTTGGGGCACTGGATTCTGTCCCGGTTGCTCATCTTCCAGCCCAGCTCTCTGCTGTGGCCCAGGAGTGCAGTGGAGGATGGCCCAGGTGCTTGGGCCCTGCACCCGCATGGGAGACCAGGAGGAAGCACCTGGCTCCTGGCTTTGGATCAGCGCGGTACGTCGGCTGCAGCAGCCATTGAGGGGTGAACCAACGGAAAAGGAAGACCTGTCTCTCTGTCTCTCTCACTGTCCACTCTGCCTGTCAAAAAAAAAAAAAAAGATTTATTTATTTATTTGAAAGTCAGAGTTACACAGAGAGAGGAGAGGCAGAGAAAGAGAGGTCTTCCATCTGATGCTCACTCTCCAGTTGGCTGCAATGGCTGGAGCTGTGCTGATCCGAAGCCAGGAGCCAGGAGCTTCTTCCGGGTCTCCCACATGGGTGCAGGGGCCCAAGGACTTGGGCCATCTTCTACTGCTTTCCCAGGCCATAGCAGAGAGCTGGATTGGAAGAGGGGCAGCTGAGTCTCGAATCGGCGCCCATATGGGATGCCAGTGCTTCAGGCCAGGGCGTTAATCCACTGTGACACAGCGCCAGCCCCCCCCCCCCCCCGCCCCGAGTACCAGCATTGGTGAGGAGGTGATAGGGATTGAAATGAAGATGGTGACAGTGGGAATGGGAAGGAGAGCTGAATGCTCAAGACTGTGAAAAGAACCAATCAAAATCCTTGCAGGTTGTAGACTGTGAAAAGAACCAATCAAAATCTTTGCAGGTTGTTTATGTGAGAGGAAGGAGGAGGGGCCAATAATTTAGATCTTCACTCTTCAAATGCCCACAACAGCCAGGGCTGGGAGAGGCTAAGACAGGAGCCAGGGACTCCATCTGGGTCTCCCAGGTGGGTGGACGGGCCCCAAGTACTTGAGCTATCTGCTGATTTCCCTGGGGTTGGATTGGAAGTGCAGCAGCTGGGACTGGAACCTCTGGCATGGGACATGGGGAGTCTGTGTTGCAAGCTTAACCCGCTGTACCACAATGCCAGCTCTGTGTGTAGGAAATTCCAAATGTACGAGCAAGAGTGCAACTGTTTGAAGCTTAGCTGAGAAGAGGTTATGGTTACAAAAGAGTTAAAAGAGGGCAGATTCATCCCAAAGCATGGTTTGGGGACACATGGGCAAAAAACTCTCAATTTCTGGGACCAGCACTGTGTTGTAGCAGGTTAAGCCACAACCTGCAGTATCAGCACACTATGTGGGTGCCGGTTCAAATCCTGGCTGCTCTACTTCTGATGCAGCTTCCTGGTCATGTGCCCAGGGAAAGCAGCAGAAGAAAGCCTAAGCACTTGGGCCATCTTCTACTGCTTTCCCAGGCCACAGCAGAAAGCTAGATCGGAAGAGGAGCAGCCAGGACTAGAACCGACACCCACATGGGATGCTGGTGCCTCAGGCCAGGGCTTTAACCCACTGTGCCACAGCGCCAGCCCCTGCTCTACTTCTGATCCAGCTCCCTGATCATATGCCCGGGGAAAGCACAAGTGCTTGCGCCCCCGACCTATGTAGCATTCCCAGAGGCAGCTCCTGGCTCCTGGCTTCAGGGAGTGAACAAGGGTAGAACTAGGGTGGAACTCTGTCTCTCCCCCCTCTCTCTGTAACTGCCTTTCAAATAAATAGAATAAATCTTTATGAAAAAAAAAAAAAAAGGAAAAAACTCTAATTCTCAGCTCCCACTGGGGCTGGGCCCAGGATGCTGTAAACTCAGTAATTTATCTGGGAAAGCGGGATTAGAGTCACTGACTTACGCCCTCTCTTTCTTACAGAGGGAACAGAGGCTCAGGGAGGGCGACTGGTCCAGGATGGGTGGGGTCTGTGGCAGGGCTGGGCCCAGAGTGGTGTCCTGACTGCGCCTCGATGCCTTCATTGGACAGCTTTGCACCCTGCCTTTGGCCTGGCTTTTAATGAACCTGACGTTGTTAGTGCTAGGCCCACGTGATGTAGGCACAGTCGTTTCCTTCGCCTCCTCCCTACTCCCTGCTTTTTCTGGATGCCCCGAACCGCCATGCAGGTAAGCTTGTTTTTCTCACTGTTTGTGCAAGTCTAGAGACACGAAACTCCGAGGTTGCCTCATCCCAGAGCTGCCCTACAGGAGATCTGTATCTTGTTTATTTACTGAGACACGCGTGAAATCATCGGCATGGTGCTGGTGGGTGTGGGGAGGCTGCTGCTCAGGCAGCTCAGGGCCCACCCCCAGGCCCCCAGGCCCCCAGGCCCCAGGCCCCCAGGCCATGCTTACAGCAGATGGCAGGATCTGACTCAGGACAGTGCAGCGGGAGCCGGACTCCAAACAGGACAGAACTCTTTCAGGTGTCACCCAGGCCGGCCCCTGCCTGGTGGTCAGATTGCTTCAAAGAAACGAATCCCAAAGGCCGCTTGGTATGCAGCAGGCATCTGATGGCGCCATCTACTTTCGATGCCAGCACACCTTTCTCTGGAGGTCTAAGGGCTCGCATCTATTGGTGGTTCATCTTCCTGTATCCAACCCTCTGCCTGGGGTCGAGGGAGCTGGCCCGCTCTCGTGGTCCATCCCTCCTCTCTTCTCCCTCTTGCTCTCTCTCGCCCCTGCGGCT
This sequence comes from Lepus europaeus, assembly GCF_033115175.1. NCBI lineage: Eukaryota > Metazoa > Chordata > Mammalia > Lagomorpha > Leporidae > Lepus > Lepus europaeus. The sequence goes on from NC_084831.1 coordinate 28,421,840, forward strand.
GGGACTGCTGGCAATGACTAGCTCACCTTATTCTCTCTCCTCCCTTTCTGCAGCTCCGGATACTCATTCTGTAGGACGGAGGGGACCTGGCCCTCTGCGTGTCTGGGTGGCCCTGACCTTGCTGGTCACTCGGTCCTGGGAGGAAGCGTGTGGCAGGCAGGTGGCAGCACTGGCCCAAGGTGTTTCCCACGGATCCCAGTGAGACTTGGCATTGTGCCGAGGGCAGTGGCTCTGCTGTGACACAGAAGGTGAGGTGGCACAGCGTGGGCACTTCCCATGCACCTGGCTTCAGGCTCCACCTGGTGACAGAGGACACAAAAGCCACAGCACATCAGGCTGGGTATCTTTTGTGGGTGAGCACCTAAGTGGTAGACGAAGACTCTGGGGTGGGGGTGGGGGGGTGCTTCTTATGCTGGAGAGCAAAGTCTCTTTCTGGTACCTCTCCCCACGCAGGACAAATATGCCTTCACAAATGGACAGGGAAGTGTACAGGGAGGTACCGATGCCCCTGCCTGTCTCAGCAGTGCTCACTCAGCCTCTGGGTGCTGACAGTTTCTTGGGGGCAGGATGCCAGGAGGGGGAGCCCGATGGTGGAAGCCATGCCTTTTCTTGACACCACACTCACCCACATGGCAGAGTCCAGCCCAGGGGACCGAGATGTTTCTGTGATGGCTCATAGGCAGGTGCCTGTGAGACCTGGCATGCCGAGGACAGCGGACATAAGAGAGGAGACGACCCCTGGGGTGGCTCCATACAGACCCACGGCCCAGGATGCTCTGGGTGGCTGCTGGAGAATCGTGAGAACAGGGAGGGTGTAGTTTCAAAGCCAGAATATATTTTGCTGAAAATACAGTGTATGTGGGGCCTTCTGGGGTGGGGTGCTGTCTCGAGGGCACTTGCGGAGTTCATTACAGCAGAGATGGGAACTGCACGTAGCGGCTTCACTCCGTAGAAAATTAGCAGCAGCACGGCGGACCCTGGTCCTTCCCCAGGGGTCCTCATCCGGAAGCGTCTCTGGGCAGAGGGGCGTACCGGGTCGGCGCAGCTACAACTCATCCATCATGGCCAGCAGGTCGTCCCCCTTGCTGGTGCTCCACCTCGGCTGGTCAGTGACCTCCAGCTCCCCCAGGATCCGGGCCAGCTCTTCGCTCCGTTGCTGGTCCTGGGAGAGAAATGAGAAGTGAAAAGGATGAGGGGGAGGTGCCAGCAGTGCTTATTTGTCTATTCTTGTGCCCCACTTCCGGTTGCCCACTTATTTGTCAAAATAGGGACGATAGAGCCGCTGTAGGATGGCTGGGGAGAAAAAGGGATGTCCCAAGACGAGGAGGGAAATGTGTGACCCCATGGAGTCCCGCGTACTCACCTGCGTAGCTTGTATGTTGATGACTTTGTTGTCTAACTCTTCTGGCTTGGTTAGGGCTGCCTGTCTGGATGGGACGGTGAAGAAATGGGGACAAGGTTTGGGTATGCTCCATGCCAGCTCGGCAAGCTGGCCCTCGGTAACTCGGGACCTATGTTCTGCCTCACCTGCCGATCCAACTTTCCAGCTCACCTCCAAACAAGGCACCCTCTGCTCTGCAAAGCCAGGCCTGGCTCTGTCCCCGTGCCTTTGCACACACACTAAACCCTGCCAGGAACGGTCTTCCCCTTCCTCTGCTTGGCAAACTCCAAGACCCAGATCGAATGCCAACTCCGTTGCGTGCCAGGGCCCAGTCAGCTGCTGTGCCCTCTCGGGGCATTCATGACACAGCAGTGGAATAAGTTATGCATGAGGGACAGGCTTTGGCTCCTATGTGCCATCTTTGCGTCCCCAGCACTTCCCATCATCCCTGAAGTGAGCTCGACCACAGGGAAACAGGAGGCAATTCTCACCCCAGCTGCGGGCAGTGCAGAGTGCTGCAGGGGTGGATGCGTGGCAAGGTGCTTGACAGAACTGCAGAAGCCTGGTGAATCGCCATACCACTGGTTTTGGCCACTTGACTCTCTAACCCCAAAGACACCGAGGTCCAGCCTCCCTCTGGTTTCTTAACAGACTTGTCCTAGTATGACCATGTTGGTGCCTACTATGTGTTGCTTGGCTGTACTCTGTTAAGCAACACACTAGAACTCTATTTTGGAATGACTCCAGAAGGCTCGGGCCATTTAATCCTGGGGGTGTGTGTGTGGGGGTTCTTTACCAAGGCTATTGAACTGGCTGGGCTTTCCTTTGTGAGTTTAACATCTGTATTTATAGGTGGCTCTGGTTTGTAATTGTCACTCTGAAGTTTGTATCAAACTTGGGATTTTTCTGTGTCTTTAGAGAAATGGGTTTAAAACATACTCCTCTTCTTCATCGGTGGTAAACAGATTCAACCGGAATCCTGGCTCGGGGCCACTGGGGTTCTTAATCTCCATCCCGCCCATCAGCCTGGCCAGGAAATTCAGCTCTTCTTTAGCAAGCGGATTTGGAGTGATGTTCTCCTGCAGAAACAATGGCGTGATCTGTAGCCACATGAAGGTGAGTACATTTCTGGCTAAGACCCCAGACACCCGGGTTATAAAATCTGGCAAACCAATCACTGGATTACTTCTGGGCCCCAAAGCAGGCTTAACCAACAGAAAAACCGCCTGGGTCCGCAGCAGAAGTTTCCACTTTCAGGATGAGTGGCGGGCCCAGAGGCCTCGTCCTTCCCCAGCTACCTTCCTCCTCGAAGGAGGGAATGCTGCTTCCTCTTGGGCCAGTCCAGTTCCCTGGGCATGACAAGTGGCCTCAGTGAAGTCCCGAGGGCTGAGGGTTCCTATTCCGGAGGAGCCAGCACACTGCCCCCAGGTGGTGACAGCCATGAACACACCCCTGTGGCCCTCCCTCCTCTCACTGTCCTGGTCCCTTCCTTCAGAGCCCCTCCCAGGGCTCTCTAATCCACTCTGCCACAGTCATCTGAAACACAGGTCTTGCCTCATTTCTCCCTTGCCCCAGACAAACCCTTCTGCTTCATGCCTAAAGAGCAAAGCATGCTGTTTAAGCCCCTCCCCTAATCAAGCCCCGATGTCCCTGCTGGGAGAGTCGGCCACCTGCCTTGGTGATGCTGTGGCGAGGCTCTCTTGCCCTCGGTATCTCTGCTTGTCCTGTCACCTCGGTCTGCGTGCCCCTTCCTCCTCCTCTGCTGTTTAACATTTTACCCACTCTGGAACCCCACTTCAATGTCACCTCCTCTGGAAAGCCCTCTTCATCCCTGTCCCCACCCCCTGGACGGAGCACGTGTCCCTGCAGTCAGAACACCCAGCAAGCTCATCTTGTGCCTCGTAAGAGTTACGGTTTCTATGGCCGTCCTTCTCAGGGAACTTTCAGTCCCTTCAGGATGGGACCACGTCTATGTCAGCTTTTTTTTTTTTTTTTTAAAGATTTATTTATTTATTTGAAAGGCAGAGAGAGAGAGAGAGAGAGAGAAAGGTCCTCCATCCTCTAGTTCACTCCACAAATGGCTGCAACAGCTGGAGCTGGGCTGATCTGAAGCCAGGAACCTGGAATTTCTTCCAGGTCTCCCATGCAAATGCACGGGCCCAAGGACTTGGACATCCTCTATTGCTTTCCGTGGCCATAGCAGATGGCTAGATTGGAAGTGGAGCAGCCGGGTCTCAAACCAGTGCCCATATGGGATGCCGACACTGCAGGCAGCGGCTTTACCTGCTATACCTCAGCGCCAGCCCCTGTGTCAGCTTTGTGTCCCAGTGTACCCAGCCCATAGAAGCAGTTCAAGAAATGTGTGCTGTGCTGAATAACTGGATATTCTGTGACGTGTCCTACGGCTTGCTGGGAGTTAACTCAGTAAACATTTGTGAAGATGGAATTCAGAGAAGTGAGAATCCCGGTTTGAAAGGAGCTGCACACTGCTGTGTAAGGGAGCAGTAAAAAGGGACATTTCAACCATCAGAATTCTTGGAAGTGCTGGGCTCAGCAGTCATAGACCTAATGGCCCTGGTGCCCTGGTGCAATTTCACACGTCCTGGCGGGTGCTTCCTGCCTAATTAGGGTGGCTGAGCTTGGCCTGAAATTACCCAATTAGTCAGATCACTGGACATATGCATGAAAAGCTACAATTAAAACTTGAGTTGGGGTGGGTGTTGTGGTGCAGTGGGTTGCGTTGGTGTTTGGGATGCCAGCATCCCATACTGGAGTGCCGGTTCAAGTCCTGGCTACTCTGATTCCTACCCAGCTTCCAGCTAATGCATCCTGGGGGTGCCTGCCACCTACGTGAGAGACCTGGATAGAGGTCTGGCTCAGTCTGGCCCAGCTCTGGCTGCTGCAGACATTTGGGGAGTACACCAGCAGACAGAAGGTCTCGCTCTCTCTCCCTCTCTGTCACTCTACCTTTCAAGTAGATGAAAATAAACAAACATTCAAAGACAAACCCTGTGTAGTGGCAAGGCTGAATGGAGATTGCACATGATGAGGGGAAATGTTGGCTAGCTTGGAGATTTAAAGTGTCCCCATGGAGATTTCTGCATCTAGAAAGAAGCTGCGAAGATGAGGGAGGAAGGAGAAACTCACCTGCGCTCGCGAGGCGGAGTTCTTTGATGCTCCAGACGTCTGGGTGTCCACGGGCCGATTCAGGCTGTACCTGGTGGCAACAGGAAATGGTGACATTATCTGGACCCTTTCCGCTGACTTCCTTGTAACTTGGAAGTATGGTTCAAGGCTTCTGAGATGCCAAAGAGCATCCAAGAAGGTGCTGTGATGGGGCGGGAGTTTGGGGTAGCAGTTCAGATGCCTGCATCCCCTGTTGGAGTGCCTGGCTCTGTCTCCAGTTCCAGGTTACTGCTAATGAGCACCCCGGAAGAGGCAGGAAGTAATGGCTCAGGGAAAAGCCGGACCCCTGCCACCCACCTGGGAGACCTGGACTGAGCTCCCAGCTCCTGGCTTTGGCCTGGCTCAGCTTGGACCGTTGTAGCTATTTTGGTGGTGAACCAGCAGATAAAACATCTCTCTCTCTCTCAAACTTTCTCTGTCGTACTTCCAAATAAATAATTTTTTTCTTTTTTTAAAAAATATGCCTGTATCCTCATAGGAGTCCCTGAGTTTGATGCTAGGCTCCAGCTCCTGACTCCGATTTCCTGCTAATACAGACCCCGGGAGGCACTGGTGATGGCTCAAGTAACTGGGTTCCTGCTACCCACGTGGGAGACCTGGACTGTGTTCCTGGCTCCTGGCTCCAGCCACAGCCATTGCATTTGGGAGTTAACCAAGTGGATAGTAGCGCTCTCTCTTCTCTCTCTCTCTCTCTCTCTCTCTCTCTCTCTCTCTCTTTCCCCCTCAAATAAACAGTAAATAAACAAACAAAAAAATCAAAGAAACTATACATCTTTTCGATCTGTTGATGAAATGAGTTGCCTTGTGTTTGGAGTTCCTGGCGCCCTTTGAAAATGTCAGGAATCTGCATGCAATGTATCTAAGGGAAATTTTCAGAGCAGAAGGCGTCATGCTGGGTTTTGGAATGAAATGACCTCCTTCGACCTTGAGTTTGCTCAGGGAGGGAGACTTCGCTTACATGTTAGTTCCTAGTTTCAGGACTCGGTCTCCATAAAGTTCAAAAGAACCTTCTTTGGTTGCAGTGACATAGTTTCCACCATGCTTGAATTTTATCTTCTTCACTTCTTCACCTTTGTGGTTGAACATTCTGCAATACAAAGTGTGACATGATGGAATATTCTCCAAGCTCAGGGAGCCCAGGAGCCTTCGTTGTTCTTTGTACCACAGACAAAAAAAGGAACTCATGCACTCCTTCAAGATCAAGATGCGAGGTCGGGGCTCTGGTGTAGTGGTGAAGCCGCCGCCTGCAGTGCCAGCATCCCATATGGGCGCCTGTTTGAGTTTCGGCTGCTCCACTTTCGATCCAGTTCTCTGCTATGGCCTGGGAAAGCAGTAGAAAATGGCCCAAGTCCTTGGACCCTGCACCCACGGGGGAGACCCAAATGAAGCTCCTGGCTCCTGGCTTTGGCCTGGCCCAGCCTGGGCCATTACGGCCATTTGGGAAGTGAACCAATAGATAGGCGATCACTCTCTCTCTCTCTCTGTAACTCTGCCTTTCAAATAAATAAATCTTTTTTTTTTTTTTTTTTTGACAGGCAGAGTGGACAGTGAGAGAGAGACAGAGAGAGAAAGGTCTTCCTTTTGCCGTTGGTTCACCCTCCAATGGCTGCCGCGGCCAGCGCCCTGCGGCTGGTGCACCGCGCTGATCCAAAGGCAGGAGCCAGGTGCTTCTCCTGGTCTCCCATGGTAAATAAATAAATCTTTAAAAAAAAAAAAAAGACCAAGATGCCAGTTGTGATCATAACAATGATGATAATCACAATATTTACTGTGCGGATGTTATATGCCGAGTGCGGTATAAGCACATCAGAGCACTGTTACCTTATGCATTGTCATAGTAACCACTTCACAGATGAGGAAGTGAGTTTTGGAGAATGCATGGCTTCTCCCAAGCTCCTATGCTAAGTGGCAAAGCTGGGATTAGGCCCTGACCTCGTGAGCGGCTGAGCTTAACTGAGCAGCGGGGAGGGCAGTGCTGCGTCTGTCCAGGCTCACATACTGGCTTCCTGGCAGCCCAGGGCTGCTGGGAGCACACTGCAGAGAATTCACCTGATGAGTCCAGGAACTTCAGTCCCCCAGGGAACAGGCCCGGACACTGGCAACACGAAGCGGCCATTCGAGTTCTGAACTTTGTCCTTCAGAAATATGGACACCTGCGGGGGGAGAAATACAGTCTTGTTTTTCTAGGTACGTTTTTACAGACGCAAACATTCTGAGGTTGGAAACCGTGTGATGGTTTTGGGAATGTTACCTAGTGAGTTTCTAACAGTCAGGACAGAGGAAAAACCCACTGCCACTCACACCTGTGGAGCCGCGAGGCTTTCACAAACAGAGCGACTTGGAGGTGGTGCAGCAAACCTGCCAGGTGAGCAGCGTTACTCCCATTTTACAGATGAGGAAGCCGAGGTTCAGAGGGAAGTGACTTACACCAGAGAGAAAAATAAGAGGCAGGGCTGGGATTCCAAACCGACTCCAAACCAACCTGACTCCAAACTCCACGCCCATCCCTCGGTTCCCTGCTAACTTTCCATGCAGCTGCAAGCTTTGCGCTTTAAGAACCTCATTAAGAACCGGCAGCTGGGAGGTCGCCACACCGCCTCCAGGCAGCCAGCTCCTACCAGGCAGAGCTGAGGCCTCAAATTCTTGTTTCTGACTCTGGAGCCCAAGCTCTAGCCTGCGCGCTGGTGAGAAGGGCAGGGCTGGAGCAGGCAGACCCAGCCGACAGCAGCCTCCGAAGGCTGCCCTTCACGAGACTGGAGCGGTACACTGATCTTCCACCCCCTCTCTGTGGAGGTTTTGGTTGTTCACAGATTAAATCCAACAAAGAGTGTCCCAGTTAATCAGTTTTACAGGCTCTTACCTTCTTCATCTAGGAAGTGACATAAAGTTCCAGCTCTAAAATTCTGCAGCTTTATAGTAATGATATCACCAAAAATAAGCATCTGTCGTGTGCAAGCAGGGAAGATGCCAAGTGATAAAAATGTATAAGCTGGAAGCCTGGCAACTGATGTCAGCCTGGGCTTAAATATCAGCTGAGCTGCTTCTTGGACCTGGGTTTTTGGTTTAAAAAAAAAAAAAAAAACAGCCTTTCTGTACATCAAGTTTCTGTTTGGTAAGCCGGGGGTAATAATACTTCCTACTCAATGGGTTAGTGTGACAACTAAATCCGATGAAGCATAAAAAGCAAAGCCTGCCTTGTATGTTCAATAGATGGTAGCTTGTACTCTGGTTAGCACCTCTAATTGGAAACAGGGCATAGGACACAGCATAAAAGGAAAGAACCCTGAAGCAGGATGTGCTAAGCAGCATGTGCATATCAGCCCACAGAGAAGACCACAGGCTTGCAGGGTGGCAGGGGTGACTGCGGGCTTGGAGCTGGGCAGGTGGATATGGCTGGAGCACCTCAGCAGCAGGTGAGCAGGCACAGGTCGTGTTTTGGGGAGAATGTGTAAACCAGTTTGGTCAGAGGGTTTAGCTGGATGACTTTTTTTTCTATATTTAATTATTTATTTTGAAAGCCAGATTTACAGAGAGAGGGACAGAAAGGGAGAGACAGAAAGAGAGATCTTCCATCCACTGGTTCACTCCCCAGATGGCTGCAATGGCCAGTGCTGGGCCAGGCTGAAGCCAGGAGCCAGAGCTTCATCTGGGTCTCCCAGGTGGGTGGTAGGAGCCTAAACACTTGGGTCATCTTCTACTGCTTTTTCCCAGGCCATTAACAGGGAGCTGGATTGGAAATGGAGCAGTTGGGAGTTGAACCAGCACCTACATGGGATGCTGGTATCGGTGGTGCAGGTGGTGGCTTAAGCTGACATGCCACAACACTGGCCCCCTGCATGGACTTTAAGAAGTGTTTTTTTTTTTTTTTAAATTTGGATTTCATTTATTTGAAAGACAGAGTTAGAGAGAGAGAGAGAGAGAGAGAGAGAGAGAGAAAGAGAGAGAGATATCTCCTATCTACTGGTTCACTCCCCAAATGGCCGTAATGGCCCAGGCTGGGCCAGGCCAAAGCCAGGAGCCAGGAGCTTCATCTGTTCTCCCACGTGGGTACAGGGTCCAAGGACTTGGGCCATCTTCCACTGCTTGAAAGCTTATTAGCAGGGAGCTGGAATCGAAGTGGCACAGCCAGGACTCAAATCAAATGCTGGCACTGTAGGCCTGGCCCCTTTGGAAGTTCTTTTTTCTTATTTTTAAAAGATTTTTATTTATTAATTTGAGAGGTAGAGTTATAGAGGGAGAGACAGAGAGAAAGATCTTCCTTCCATTTGTTCACTCCCCAAATGGCCGCAATGGCCGGAGCTGTGCCAATCTGAAGTCAGGAGCCAGGAGTTTTTTCCCAGTCTCCCATGCGGGTGCAGGAGCCCAGGACTTGGGCCATCCTCTACTGCTTTCCCAGGCCATAGGAGAGAGCTGGATCAGGAGAGGAGCAGCTGGGACTAGAACCAGCACCCATATGGGATGCCGGCGCCGCAGGTGGAGGATTAACCTACTGTACCACAGCGCCGGCCCCTCCTTTAGAAGTTCTTAACCTTGAGATTCTGTGACTGGGGGATGGGAGTTTGGCAATGGAGAAAGGAAGTAGGGTGGGGTAAGTGTTATATGTTAGACGTTATGTTAGCATAATTCTAACAAGGTCGATGAGGGCATAGTAGATCTGAAGTGTACAAATTTAGGTCATGTATGCATCTGTGTTTGATTTGAGAATCTGCCCTTGGCTGGACAGGACCCTTGGGTCCGCGTGCCCTGCCGCTCTGCTGGCATCAGCTGAGCTGCAACTCTCTCACTCTTTTTCTCTTACTCTATCTTTCTTTTCCCAGCTGATTTCATCTGCTCTCACACTCCAGGGCTGATGGCTCCCAGATCTTGAGCTCCTACTTGGCTTTCCTTTTGGGCACCTGACTCATTATCCTATTGCGTGTTAGACCTGTCCACCCATGGGTTCCAGAGGACACACCTCAAACCTATCCTGCTCAGAATAGGGGTCACCTTCCCCTTCCTCTGGAGTTCCCAATCTTGGTGGACAACACTGCTAGATCGTCACCAGCAATATGAGTCCCTGTCCAGTCTCCTTTCCACATCTATTCTGTCACCAGGCCCTGTCAATCTAATGATCATGCCTTGTATCTGGTTACTAACTTCCTCTCTGCCCCAACAACTATTACCAATGGCAGACTTCCTCACCTCCTGCCTGGCCCACTGCAGGAGCCTCCTACCTGGTCTCCTGCCTTCCTGCTTGCTGCTTTCAATCCGTCCTCCATTCTACTGCACAGACTCTTTGACAGCCTAATCTGATCATGTCCCTCTCCGGTCTGAAGTTTTTCACTGGCTCTCTGCTGCCCGCCAGGTCCTCTCCGCTGGCCTTGCTCTTCTCTGCACCATGTTCCTGAACCTCATGTTCCAGCCGTGCTCAACTGCTCGCACTGCCCAGCCCTCCCCCAGGCCCCGCCCAGGAAGGGACCTGACTCCATTGAGATGGCAGCCTCTACCTAAGGTGTCCTTCTTAACCCCCCACCCCCATTTTCTCATGGGCCTGGTGAAAACCCATTTTTTTAAAAAGATTTATTTTATTTATTTGAAAGGCAGAGAGGGAGAAACAAATCTTTCAACCTCTGTTTCACTCCCTAAATAGCCAAAAACAGCTAGGGCTGGACTAGACTGAAGCCAGGAACAAAGTCAGCCAGGTCTCCCCATATGGGTGGCAGGGGCCCAAGCACTTGGGCCGTCTTCCGCTACTTTTCCCAGGTACATTAGCAAGCAGCTGTATTGGAAGTAGAGCAGCTAGGACTTGAACTGGCACCCATATGGGATGTCAGCATTGCACGCAGCAGTTCAACCCACTGCATCATAGCACTGGCCCAGAAAACCCTTTTTTAAAAATTAATTAATTTATTTGAGAGGTAGAGTTAAAGACAGAGAGAGGAAGAGACATAGAGAAAGGTCTTCCATCTGCTGGTTCACTCCCCAAATGGTCTCAACAGCTGGAGCTGGGCTGATCTGAAGCCAGGAACCAGAAGTTTCTTCCAGGTCTCCCATACAGGTACAGGGGCCCAAGCACTTGAGCCATCTTTCACTGCATTCCTAGACCCTTAACAGAGAGCTGGATTTGAAGACAAGCAGCCAGAACATGAACCTGTGCCCATATGGGATGCCGGGGCTGCAGGTGGAGGCTTAGCCTACTACACCACAGTGCCGGCCCCAGAAAAGCCATTTAAAAAAGAACAAACCTGGGGTGAGCATTGTAGCTCAGCAGCTTAAGCCCCCAAGGCGGACGCCGACATCCCATTCTGTCTGCATCCCATTCCAGAGTACAGGTTTGAGTCCCGGCTACTCTGCTTCCTGTCGAGCTCCCTGCTAATGAGCCTGGGAAGCGGCATACGATGGCTCAAGCACCTGAGTTCCTGCCACCCATGTGGGAGACCCGGATGCAGTTCCAGGCTCCTGAGTCCAGCCTGGGCCAGCCTAAGCTGTTATGGCCATTTAGGGGTGAATCGGTGAATGGAAGATTTTTTTCTCTGTTACTCTGCCTTTCAAGTAAATAAATACATCTTAAAACATATGCCTGTCTGTCTGTATGTCCGTATATGTGTACATATATAAAATGCCTGAGGTTGAGGACCAGAGCTCAGCTTCCATCAGCAGCCAGGAGACTTCAAACACCAGCCGTACACTGGGTGCGGATGACTCCCAGCTGGATCTGACCTCCGACCTCCAGCCTGGCAGACTGAACTGCCTGTCACATGGCTACCTGGGTGTCTGGCAGGCAAATCAAACAAACAGAATGGTTCACTTTCCTACCCGAGGGTCTTTCCCACCCCAGGAAATGCACCCGCCTTGCCCGTGTCCTCTCTTCTTCCCCTCGTTCCTCACGTCCAGTCTCTCGGTCTTGCTCCAGAGCTGTATCCCAGATGTGAACGTTCTCCAGTGCTCTGGTGTCTAATGGCTCCTACCCACTGCACCATCTCTACCTCTGTCCCGCACGGTTCACTTTCTAGAACAGAAATCGGACCTTGTTACCTCACACCCTTACAATGCTCAAGAGCTTTTTTTTTTTTTTTTTAAAGTCTACTTTGATTTATTTGAAAGGCAGAGAGAGAAAGAGACAGAGAGGGAGGCACACAGAGAGAGATCTTTTATCCACTGGTTTACTCCCCAAATGGTGGCAACAGCTGGGTCTGGGCCAGGCTGAAGCCAGGAGCCGGGAACTCCATCAGGGTCTCCCACGGTGGTGGGTGGCAGGAGCCCAAGTACTTGAGCCATATCTGCTGCTTCCCAGAGTGCACATGAGCAAGGAACTGGATCCGAAACATGGAGGAACTCAACCCAGACACTCTGCTGTGGGGTGCGGGCGACCCAAGTGGAGGCTTAGCCAGCCGTACCACGACGCCGGCCCCTTTCGTTTGTTCCTGAATAACCTCTTTCCTAGGGCCCAAAGCCGAGTCAGTGGATCAGTGGCAGCTGACTGACGACTGGCGCCTCTTCTGATTCGTCCGTGTTGTGCCACACAGGGAATCGCGTTTATTGGGAGCCTCACCCCTGCCCAGCAGGCGTGTGCTACCCACAGCAGCTTCTCTCCACAGAGGGAACGCACATCATTCTTGTTCCCGTCTAGGGGCTCTGAGCTGGTGGTCCCTTCAGCTTAGATGCTCTTCCCCGGGCTCTCTCTTCGTCCCACTGGCAATTAAATGTCTGTCTCCCGAAAGTCTGCCCTTGACTCTCTTGTCTAAAGATCTCCCAGCCCATTCGGTAACTACTAGTTACACGTAAATGATTTATAATTACAAATTCAGCTTCTCAGCCACATATTCCAAGCGCTCGGTGGCCACACGCGGCTCCTGGACGGCACAGACATGGAACATGTCTATCACCGCAGGAAGTTCTGCTGGTGTAACCAAGCAACACCGAGGCCTGCTGCCCTCCACAACTGTCCCTCGTGTCACCGTCTCCCTCACGGTCTCAGTGCAGGAACGCGACTGACCTGCCCTCCCTGTACCGCCCCACTGGCACAGGACGGGGCCTCTGTCTTGCTCACTTGTGTATCTCAGACACTTAAGACAGCCTGGCATACGGTAGGCGCTTAATGAATACTCACTAGGCTGACTGGGTTTCCAGGGCTGAGCTACTTCCAGGTAGAATGGAGGTGTGAGGGACATCCTGCAGAGAGGCCAAGGCAGAATGATGTTTGCATGGAAAGAAGAAGAAAGCCGATGATGGAGGGTGCATGGGAGTGAGGGAGAGGGAGAGGAGGCCAACCTGAGTGCTCAGCCTGCAGGAGGCAACTCTGGGGGCTCTGCGGGGGGGCGGGGACAGAGTCGGTTGTTAACTGGAAGGATGGCAAATGGAATTGCTCTCAGCACCATCTCTGTCCAGGTTCTGGGGCACAGGGTGTGGGCCCTTGGCCACTTCAGGGCCACTTCACGTTGGCCTGTGAGAGCCCAGAGAGCTCGGATACTGACACCGGAGGAGCAGTTTTGTATTTGCTGTGGTTACACAGTGAGGAAGGGGTTGTTAGAGTAGGGCTGTGTTTTCCTGATGTCGTTTGATTGTGCGAACGCATCTAAAAACTATCAAGGGTGTTGTGAAAGTGGAGAAAGTCCGTGGAGGCAGAAACAGCATTAGAGACCAAGCCTGGAAAACCAGCCCAGCCGGTACAGGTCAGCGGCAGAGTCTCATCAGGATATGTGATGCTATTTCCCTTGATAAACAATCTGCTGTTTCACGGCCTGCCAGCTTAGCAATTAAAGCTTAATATACTTTGTGGCTTAATATGTTTTAAAGATTTTGCTATAGAATTCTTATTAGGAAAGTCTTTTCACTATACTGAATTTTATCTTGTCAGAATTGTGAAATCAATACGGCTGCTTGTATTACTACAACCCATAAAAATAATGCCCAAATATGCAGGGTTTTCATAATAATACAATGCAGAACTTTCAATATTTTCAAGTTGGTATTTTAAATTTAATGCAAAACTTTCTTATTTGTACCTTCCCGTTGTTTATGGTAATCGATGAGTATTAGAGACCTTAATTTATATTGATGTTATTATGGCTCCATCTATAGCAGAAAAAATTACTCATGAGGGTTAAAAATAAAATTGGCATTGGAACTGCCATTGTTCATCTTTTCTGGCCCATGGAAGGGGAACACGATCAGGCATGAACCATTTTCAATTCCTTCCTTTGGCTGGAGTTTTACTGTGTGAGCATGAGTGCGTCTCACGTGCACAGGTACAGCTTGCGAAAGGTTCAAAGGGGTCTGTCTAATGGGATGGGAGTCTCTCTCCTGCCTTTGTCCTCCAGCCAGCTGGCCAGTTTTGTGCACATCCTCCTGGGAGCAAACTACGTATATATCGCACTGTCTGCTTCGATGAACCCTCCCGGCAAATTCTGAGTTAGGAATGGTGTCGGTTCCATTTTTCAGCTGAGGAAAACAAGGCTCAGGGGAAGTATTTTGCCCAGGGTCCCGGAGCTGGTGCTGGAGATGGGCTGCAGATACGAGAGTAGCTCCAGGGCCTGGACTCGTTCTGCCGCATTGAACCATCTTTCCTGTACCAGTCTGTTACGTTACGGGGAGGAAAACAGTCGTGTCTGAGAGAGGAGGGCCCACAATTCTGGAGCTTCGAACGTGGTTGTAAAAGGCAGAGTGGGAGCAGGCATTTGGCCTACCAGCGCAGGTGCTGCTTCGTATGCCTGCGGCCCCTCGGAGTGCCTGGGTTGGAGTCCCCACTCCCAATTCCAGTTTTCTGCGGATGTGCACCCTAAGGAGGCAGCAGGGGATGGACCACGTGGTCAGATTCCTGCTACCAACGTGGGGACCTGCATTGAGTCTCAGCTCCCAGTTTCAGCCTGGTCCAGCCCTGGTCACTGCAAGCCTTTAGGGGATGAACCAACAGATAGGAGACTTCTCTTTCTCTCAAATAAGGTAAATTAGTAAAATTTTCGGACAGAGTCAGGGTGTAGAGTGGTCTGGAGTAGGCACGGCAGGAGGAGGGAGGGCCGGGCAGGAAGCAACGGCCCTGTGAAGTCTGAGGGCCTGGGCTAGGCTGGTGGCACAGGAATGGTGGTGCGCGTTGAAAGGGCAGACCCTAGAGGCCTTAACTTCAGTTGGACGGAGATCAGAAATGGGGAATCCAAGATGACGCTCTGGTTCTGAGCCGAGTGAGCAGGGGGATGGCGGTGCTCTCAAAAGAAATCAGCACTTGATCTGCCGGGATTAATGCAGACAAAAACATTCGGCGGGCCTCCTTGTGCAGACTGGGGTCTGCAGTGCAGCGGTGGGCCGGGGTGGGGTAGGAGCTGGACTCAGGAGTTGCAGCCAGAGGAGTTGGTATGGGGAGAAGAGAGGTCCCCGACGAGCAGAGGGGGAGTGGAGAGAGAGGAGGGAGGTCTGGGGACAGGGAGGGGTGAACTTGGAAGGGAGAGGTAAGGGAAGGCCAGGGTGGTTGGAAACGTGAAGACCCAGGACAGGTCAGAGTTCAAGGGTAGGACAGCAGCCTCTTGGCTGTGTCAGGTGCCACAGAAGCCAAGGACGATTATAAGGCTTGAGAGGAGGATTGGATTCGAGATCAGGTTGGCTCAAGAGCACATTCCCTTGGGAGAAGCAAGGGAGGAACTACTATGAAAAACCTCGTGAGGTTAACTGCGAGAACGGCGGCCTTGTGATCTCCCTCGTGCTGTTTACAACTGCTGCACCTGATCATTGGGATGTTTCTCACCGTGGAATCAAACCCCAAGGCTATCACTAACCGGGCACAATGCCCTCCCTTGTCTGCCTCCGTTTCCCTTATGCAGCGGGTTCCTGGGGCTGCCCCCTCACTTACCCGGATGTGCAGGTCTTGGAAGAAGATGAGGAGCGTCTGACGGATCAGCTGGAACTCGCCGGCAGACAGACCGCAGTAAACCTGCCAAGGGCCAAGCAGAGAGAAGCATTCGTATCCTTCAGAGAGCTGGGCAGTGTGGACACGCAGGGGTGAGCTGGGGCTTGGGCACAGGGGCTGGAGAGCAAGGAGAGGACGCAGCGGCTGGGGCAGGAGAGCTAGCGCCTCCTTCAGCAGAGACAAACCCTGCCCTAGCACAGCTCAGCTGGGATGCACTTCATCTCTCCCACAGACCGGGCGAGGCTGGGCCCCAGGAGTTAGAGCAGGTCCTCCACCAACCCCCTTTCAGAAAAGTTGGAGAAAATGGCTAGTCTCTGCATCACTGCTCTTTGAGTGATTTTTTTTTTAAACTTTATTTGAGAGCACAGCAGGGAAGAGCAGAGAGCAAGTGGTCTCATCCACTGGTTCACTCTCCAAATACCTGCAACGGCTGGGGCTGGACCAGGGCTACAGCGTGGAGCTGGGAACTCAACCCGGGTCTCCCAAGTGGATGGCAGGAACCCAAATACCTGAGCCATCACTGCTGACTCCCAGGGTCTCAATTAGCAGGCAGCTGGAGTCAGGAAGCAGCGCTGGGAATTGAACCCAGGCAGTCCAATGTAGGACGTGAGCACCTTAACCACTGGGCTGACGCCTGCTCTACTCTTGGCATTTTGAAGGTGACATTAAGAAGGCATAGGATGATAATACCGATCACATTAGCAAAATAGTTGTAGGTTTTTATTTTATATTCATTTGGAAGGGCATGGACAGAGAGAGAAAGAGAAACAGAGATCTCCCATCTACCTGTTCACTTCCCAAATGCCTACAAACAGCCGAGGCTGGGCCAGGCAGAAGCCAGGAGTAGGGAAATTAATTCGGGTCTCCCAGGTGGGCGGCAGGGACCCAAGTATTTGAGCCATCCAGGGTGTGCATTAGCAGGAAGTTAGCACCTGGGGCAGAGCTGGGACGTGAGCCTGCGTACTCTGATATGGGATGTGGGCATTAGTGGCATTTCAACCACGGCACCAAATGCCTGCCTCACTTGCTGATGCTGTAGAGAGTGGCGGGCTTTGCGGCTCCTCCTCCTGTGCTCCCTCTCACGCCTGCTCCCAACAGAGCAGGAGGCGGGACTGGGGATACTTACTTCCATCAGCTGCCGGAAAGTCTCGTCCACTTGATGCAAGATGGTCGGGGAGTCTCGGATGAGGCCTTTGATGGCGTCTAAATGGTTGAAGGTGACCAGCAGCACATCCTTGGGGCGGGGACACAGCAGCACTTGATATTTGAAAGCCATAGTCATCAGGTCATAGAGCTGCCAACCCACACAACAAACAAAGAGAACCGTAAAAGCGGAAGTCAGAATCGCCCAGCAATGATACAGCCAAGTGCTCGCTGAAAGCTCAGGGCACTGCTCGGGTGACCTTGTCAGCCATCACCCAAAGCAGGACACTGGGAGAGAAAAGCGGGCGGTACTGGTTAAGGCTGCCCAACAGGGGTAACCTGGGACACTCCTGGACAAATCAGGAACTCTGGTCACCTTGTGTGTATTGCTGCTAGGACAATACACAATCCTGGCAGCTGGGGGGTCCCGGACTGGGCTCTGGACTTGCAGAAAAAGAGCCCAGATTCAAGTACTCCTTGCCTGCTGACTTACTGCATGGCCCTGGCCAAGCTGCTTAACTCCTCTGAACCTGTGTTTTCTCACCTGCAAAAAGTACTCCCCGATTTTCCACCACGGCAGAGCTGCTGAGAGGAGTGAAGGAGATGACATGCGTGATCGTGGTGGGCAGAAAATTCAACAACTGCAAATGACGACATACTTACTCAGATACCAACAGCCCCCGCGTGTGACATGATCATGTACAGAGGACCGAAGGGGAGAAACTGCTGAGGACCAAAGTGGCCCACGCAGGCCTGTAGCAGAAGGGGCCTGGGAGGCACCTTGGGGCAGTCCCAGGGTGCAGCCTGGTGCAGGGCACCAGATGTGCACGGTAGTGGAGGAGAACACTGGGTGGGAGTGATGGAGGCTCTTTTCCTGGGAGGAACAGAAGAGCTCCCGCTGGAGGTGCTGGGAAATGAAGTGGGGGTGAGTCTGGCAAGGCTGGAGGACCACAGGGTTTGGAAAGACAGGCAAAAAAGTCACAAGAAAAAAGACAGACGGGCAAAATAAGGTAGACTGGATGCAGTAGGAATTAGGGGGTGGCTGGGGTTGGCTAAACTGACCCGGGAAGAGTAATGATGAAGTGAGATCGGTCAATCCGGCAATGAGGAGTGAGAGACAGGGCAGGCTGGAGCCAGGGAGGTGAGCCGGTACCTGGCTCATGCTAGCTATGTGATCAACATCTACTGATGGTGCGAATGGACGAAACGTTGGCGTGTCCTGGACTTGTGGCCTGGAATAGATGGCGGGCACGGAGGGTAGAGAAAGGGAGCGCGCGTGCTGCTGTGAAGGAGAAGCCTCAGTGACGAAGGCGAGGGTGGCCCAGGGGGACTGCGGCATGTTCACCCTAGTGTCAGGCAGGAGGCTGGTGCCACGGCCGGAGGCCAGAAGTCCGGGGAGGCCAGGGACAGGAGGGGTCTGGGGACACGTGTGCGGCAGGACTGCGAACATAAACCGCTACCAACTGAGGCTTCCGCCCGGCACAGTTATACACAGGAGCTCATCTGATCATGTTGAATCGTCACAAGAAGCCTGCGAGGTCGGTGCTAAGCCAGTTTGAAAACGAGGTTCCACATTGCCCGTACGTGGCAGAGTGAAATCAGACTTCAGGAGATCTACTAGAACCCTCCGTGTGATCCCGCTTCTCCGACACTCAGCTAAACACTAAGGGGGCAGGGACACTGGGGGGGGGGTGTGTGTGTGGTGGCAGCAGGGGGCGTGAAACACTAGAGATACAGAGTTGAGTGTCTCCGCCATCCTTAGCAAACATTAAGTGCCTGCTGTGTGCATGGCGCCACGCTGGGAATGAAGGATGAAGACAGGTGCCAAGACGAAGCAGAAGTTCCAAGGTGTGCAGTGAACTGGGTCCCACGGCTAGTGACTGGTAAAGCTAAAGCTCAGGCCCAGGATTTCTGGTTCCAAACTCTGCGTGGAAAGCTAATCCGTCCTGAAGACAGGGGGAAGAAGGAGCAGAGAGAAGGTGAATATTTACTGAACATCTACTATGTGCCAGGCCTAGGCACACGTTCCACTTAATCCTTCCAATAACTGATAAGACAGCTGTTATCATCCCCATCTTACAGATGGGAACGTGGAGTTGCAGGGAGATAAGTGACTTTCGAAAGGTAAGTGTCAGGGGGTAAGAGGGCATGGGTAAAGGCATTCTGCCCCCCTGAGGCTGCCAGGTGCCAGTGACAAGTCCACATTGATTCCGCATACCGTCTACCTGCCATCGGTCCCCTGGAGGGGTGGCCATTTAGCCCAGGATGGAGATGACCACATCCCACATCAGAGTGCCTGGGTTTGACTCTCCTGACCAGGTTCCTGACTCCAGCTTCTGGCTAATGCAGAGCTGGAAGGCAACGGTGATGCTTCAAGTAAGCGGGTTCCTGCCCCGCCTGTGGGAGACCTGGGTGAAATTCCCGGCTCCTGGCTATGGCCAGGGCTGAGCCGTGGCAGGCATGTGGGGGAGTGAACCAGTGGAAAGGGAGTTTTCTCTCTGTCTCTCTGCCTCTCAGATAAATAAAAATAAAATAAAACATTTTCACATAATGGAGGAACTTAAAAAGGAGTTATTAATTAAAATTTTTTATTTATTTGAAAGCTGGAGAGACAGAGAGAAAGGCAGAGATGGAGGGATCTTCCACCCACTGGTTTATTCCCCAAATGCCCCCAATAGCTGGGGCTGGGTCAGGCTGAAGCCAGGAGCCCAGAACTCACACCAGGTCTCTCACGTGGGTGGCAGGGGCCCAGGTACTTGATCCATCCTCTGTTGCTCTCCAGGGTGTGTTAGCAGAGAGCTGGAATGGGAAGCAGAGCTGGGACTCGAACCCAGGCACTCCATTTATGGGGTGTGGGCATTCCAAAGAGTTGTCCTGACCGCCGTACCAAATGCCCACCCTTTGAATTAACTGAAGTCCATACTTTATTAAGATTCCACTAGTTCCTGCCAGTGCGCGGTTTCTGTCCCAGGAGCCCCTCCAGGGTGCCAATTCTATTTAGCTGTCCTGTTTCTTTGGGCTCTCTTGGCCACGACTGTTTCTCTGGCTTTCCTCGTTTCTGATGACCTTGACGGTTTTGATTACTCATCAGGTATTTTGTAGCATGACCTCCAGATGGTACTTGCCTCATGTTTTTTTCATGGCTGGACTGGGGAGGAAGACCCCATGGTGCTGCTGTTATGACATCATACTGGGCACACAGTGACTCCCCACTGCTGGTGGGACCCCGGGGCCACCTGGCTGGGGCAGTCTGTCTGGATTCCTCCAGTGTAAAGCTAATGCTTTTCCCCGCTCTGTTCTGGACCATGTTCTTTGAAAGGAAGTCATCAAGTGCAGCCCACACTTCAGGAGTGGGGAGTTATACTCTGCCTCCTTGAGGGCAATTATCTACACAAACTGTTTTGAACTCCTAAAAGACTGGTCTATCCAAGTGATCAATTTCAGCTCACAATTGATAGCTCTGATAGCTCTAAGAGTCAAAGAGATCACACAAACAAGACAAGTATCTGCTAATACTAACTGATAGAATCAAAAAGGGAGAGAAAGATCCAACATGGGAAGTGGGATACACAGCAGACTCATAGGATGGCAGATGTCCTAAACAACACTCTGGCCTCAGAATCAGCCCTCAAGGCATTCAGATCTGGCTGAAGAGCCCATGAGAGTATAGCAGGCATGGAAAGCCAAGATATCATGGAAAAAAAAAAAAAGACCTAAATGAATGATCTCTGTGAGTGAGATCCCAGTGGAAAGAACGGGGCCATCAAAGAAGGAGGTACCCTTCTCCGAAGGGAGGAGAGAACTTCCACTTTGACTATGACCCTATCGGAATAAGATCAAAGTCAGCGAACTCTAAAGGCTTCCATAGCCCTGGCAACTCATGACTAGAGCCTAGGGAGATTACTGACGCCATGAACAGGAGTGTCAAATTGTTAAATCAGCAACAGGAGTCACTGTGTACTTACACCCCATGTGGGATCTGTCCCTAATGTGTCGTCTAAAGCGAAGTGATGCTATAACTAGTACTGAAACAGTATTTTTATACTTTGTGTTTCTGTGTGGGCACAAACTGATGAGGTCTTTACTAATTATATACTGAAGTGATCTTCTGTATATAAAGAGAATTGGAAATGAAAAAAAAAAAACAACCTGGTGTTAAAATGGAAATGGCATAGAAAATTAATTAATTTGAAAAAAAAATTATGTAGGATCTCTGTCTTTAATGTGCTGTACATTGCTATTTAATGCTATAATTAGTAATCCAACGGTAGTTTTTTCACTTTATGTTGCTATATGGGCAAAATGTTGAAATCTTTACCTAATATATACTAAACTGATCTTCTGTATACAAAGAGAATTGAAAATGAATCTTTACATGAATGGAAGGGGAAAGGGAGCGGGAAAGGGGAGGGTTGCGGGCGGGAGGGAAGTTATGGGAGGGGGGAAGCCATTGTAACCCATAAGCTATACTTTGGAAATTTATATTCATTAAATAAAAGTTTAATAAAAAAAAAAAAAAGACTGGTCTATCTCCTGCCATTTAGTTATGTGGAACTACTGTTTTAAAAATAAGAGTAGGCCAGGGCCAGCACTGTGGTGCAGTGGGTTAATGCCCTGGCCTGAGGTGCTGGCATCCCATATGGGTGCCAGTTCGAGACCTGGCTGCTGCACTCCCAATCCAGCTCTCTGCTGTGGCCTGGGAAAGCAGTGGAAGATGGCCCAAGTCCTTGGGCCCCTGTGCTGGCGTGGGAGACCTGGAGGAAGCTCCTGGCTCCTGGCTTTGGATCAGCGCAGCTCCAGCTGTTGCGGCCATCTGGGGAGTGAACCAGAGGATGGAAGACCTCTCTCTCTGTCTCTACCTCTCTCTAAGACTCTGTTTTTCAAATAAATAAAATAAATCTTCTAAAAAATAATAAGAGTAGACCAATAATTTTCCCCAAAAGAAATGAATATTTTCATATTACAAGAAAAGACTGAGTGGTTTTGAATTTTCTTAAAAGAAAACCATTTCTTCACTGTAGACTTGAGATTTGTGAAGACAGGCCGAGTTTGAGCTCTCAGGGTTGAGTGTTTCTCCTGTGTCCCTGGGGGCTGATAAATACAGGCATGAAGACCAGCATTCTCCTGGGGCAGAAGACTTGGTGTGCGTGACCTCTGAGGTCTGAAACTCAACAACAACCACCAATATTTACCAGGCCCTGTGTCTTGTGGGACCCTCACGCTCATCATCTCACCTGACCCCAGTCCGTGGTCATCCATGGAAGGCACAGGAAGGCAGCCCACGTGACAGGCAGCGGTTTTGCTCCTCACCTTATCCATGCTGGCCTGGTTCAGTCTCATGATGGAGGCGTGAGCCAGGCGGTCGTAGACGGTCCTCAGGGCCTTCTTGGAGTAGAGCTCCTGGGGCTTGAACAATTCCTCCATAAACTTTCTGTTGAACATGGTGGAGATGATGTCATTCAAAACTGTGGGGACAGGAGAGGAGCCGGCTGAGCAAGGCGCTGCAGGAAGCTTCATTCACAGATGCTCGCTGCAGGTGCAGGGACGAGCCAGGCACACACAGAGAGGGAGGCGGGCGCCTGGTGGGAGCAGCTCCCTTCGGAGAAGGCAGGGCCCTGAGACACCACATCGGGGCCAGCAACGAAGGCAGCGAAGGCCAACGTACTACGGGCTGTGCTGCAGAGGCTGTGAAGCGCTTCCGTGTACTTGATCTCCTACTTCATGATAAGGGAACCATTTCTGCTTTCTTAAAAAGAGATTCCTATAAGTCTAAGGTTACTTCCTTAAAATGAGAAGGAGCATCATTCTTTTAAAAAACAAATCTAGGCCGGCGCCATGGCTCACTAGGCTAATCCTCTGCAGAGCGGCGCCGGCACACCGGGTTCTAGTCCCGGTCGGGGTGCCGGATTCTGTCCCGGTTGCCCCTCTTCCAGGCCAGCTCTCTGCTGTGGCCAGGGAGTGCAGTGGAGGATGGCCCAAGTGCTTGGGCCCTGCACCCCATGGGAGACCAGGAGAAGCACCTGGCTCCTGCCATCGGATCAGCACGGTGCGCCGGCCGCAGCGCGCCAGCCGCGGCAGCCATTGTAGGGTGAACCCACAGCAAGGGAAGACCTTTCTCTCTGTCTCTCTCTCTCTGTCCACTCTGCCTGTCAAACAAACAAACAAAAAACCAAATCTAAACACTCTGACATCTATTTCCTAAACACAGGTAATTGACTCTTCTGGAAAAACATTTTATGAAAACAGGCAGGCCTACCTGCTGGTTACAGACTCAAGCATTACTAGTGTTTCCACAAGACGTGTATGTTGTTCAGACAGCACAAGTTGAGAATGCAGTCATTTCTTTTTTCTTTCTTTCTTTTTTTTTTTAAAGGGGGAAGAGATGGAGAGAGAGAGAGAGAGAGAGAGAGAGAGAGATCGATCTTCCATTCGCTGTTTCTCTCCTCAAATGGCTACAACACAACAGCCAGTGCTGGGCCAGGCCAAAGCCAGGAGCCTGGAGCTTCTTCCAGGTCTTCCACGTGGGTGACAGAGGCCCAGGTGCTTTCCCCAGACCATTAGCAGAGAGCTGGATTGGAAGTAAAGCAACTGGGACAAGATCTGGCGCCCACGTTGGGATGCCACGTAGCAGGTGGTGGTTTAACCCACCATGTCACAATGCCAGCCCCTGAGAATGTGGTAGTTTCTATGTCTGATCCACACGTTGGTATCACACTGTAATGACATAGCTCATGCTGTTGTTCAAATGGAAAATCTCTACCGCATGAGAATAAAAGGTGTGTGTAAACCAAAGTTGCCTATAACTTTAGGTCTTCGTTCGTTTAGATGTTTTGTACCACTCAACAGAATATCACTAGGTAAGTGGTTTGAGAAATAGAACAGGTACGGTTGAATAGAGACTATTCTTAACTAAGGCAGTTATTCTGGCATAAAGATGAAAGGATGTGGAGAGTACACATTCACAGTAATTAAAATTGGAGATAAAACTGGGTTACTTAAAGTAATTACACAAAATCAATTATTAAACATGAGTGATTATTACTAAAGATTTATTTATTTTAAAGATTTCCTTGTTTATCAGAAAGGCAGAGTTACAGAGAGGCAGAGACAGATCTTTCTTAGTTCACACTGGAAATGCCTATAATATCCAGGGCTGGGCTGAGCTGGGCCAGGCCAAAGGCAGGAGCCAGGAATTCCATCAGGGTCTCTCTGGTGGGTGCAGGGGCCCAAGCGCTTGGGCCACCTTTTGCTGCTTTCCCAGATGCATTAGCAGGGAGCTGAATCAGAAGTGGAGCACCTGAGATTCAAACAGGCGCTCATGTAGGGGGCCAGCGTTGCAAGCAGTGGCTTAACCCGCGGCGCCACAATGCTGGCACCTATTACTAAAGATTTAAACCCCTTTTGCCAACCACAAAGGATGTGCCAGGTAATTGGCCGTGGCCTTGTTTCTTTAAAGGCAGAGCAGTGAGTTGATTATTTCAGGCTCCTCCACCTGAGAGCAATTAACAGCAGTACCCTGAGGGCTCAGGCCAGCGTTTGAAGGCATCTCTGTGCATTTGATGGGGGAAGGTGGAGCCGAGGTTTGATTTTTGGTGGTACCTAAATCTTAAATGGAAGGACTATGGACAGAGGGGGGAAGGGACACATTCTTTCCCTGACACTGACACAAAAGTCCTCATAGAACTGTTTGAGGCCCTGGCTCTGCTTCTATTCTAGCTTCTTGCCAATGTGCGCCCTAGGAGGCAGCAGGTGATGGCTCCAGGACTTGGGTCCCTGCTACCCATGTGGGAGATGCAGACTGAGTTTCAGGCTCCTGGCTTTGGCTTTGGCTGTTTCGGCTACTTGGGGGAGTGAACCAGTGCATGGAAGACCTCTCTTTTGTCTGTCTGCCATTTAAATAATTAAAAAAAAAAAAAAAAAAAAAAAAAACCTCACACTTGCCCTTTGGACTTTTCCCTAGACTCCATCAAATCCATTCCCTAACAGGGCGTCCCTCACAAAGGACGACTTCAACCCATCACAGCATGCCCTGCGCATGTGCCCCGCCATTGCCCAGAGTGGACACTCTGCAGGCACAAACTCTGCCACTGCCTCATGCCTGCCCTTAGCCTTCCACCAAAAAAGGACCTGCAGGAACCTGGCTTTTCTCACTGTTTTCTTACCACAGCCTGCGTGAAACGCAGAATTTACCAGGGAAGAGGTACAACTGAAAAGCCACATGCAACTCCTCAGAAGACAGCATGAAGACTGTCCCACAGATTTCTGTAGGCCTGGGAGGAGGACCAAAGGGGAAAGTTCTAGTTAGACACCCATCAGCACTGACTAGGGTAATGCCACTTGAACCAGCATTCATATGGGTGGCCAGAGCTGCAGGCGGTAGCTTCCCCTGGGTTAATGCTACTGAGAGCTACCCTTCACCTGTGTGCTGAGCAGTTCTCAAGTGTCTTCAAGCTTTTAGTGGCATCTAGGAAAACAGCCTGGGCCCAGAGAGATCTGTTTTGAAAGAAAGAAAGCCCCAAGGTGATGGTTAGCTCCTCTGGGCAAAGTGAAAAGGAAAACACAGCTCTCCTCTGGGGAGCGAAGAAGCCACATACATACGGCATACATAGGTCACCATGGCTCCCTGTGCGAGAATGCCTGCAGAGTTCACCTGTTGGGAAGAAAGGACAGCAGGTGCCCCCAAAGAGAAAATGGTGGTTTTCTGGTTGGGTCCTGCCACGCAGGGACGCACCCCTCACTTCCTTCCTGGGACAGAGTATGAAGGCACGCGCTGATGCTTTTCTTCTTACAATCTGCTTCGCTTAGCACGTGGCTGAGGCAGACCTACTTACGAACCAGACTCTGAGCTAAACAACCCAAGCGCAAAGAGGAGGGGGATGTTCTCCTTGCCCTAGAAAAGCAGCCACATGGTATTTAAAGAGAGCCTGGGAAATCGTTTTCATCACACCCTTTAGTCTGTCTTAGAGTTATTTAATTAAAAAATTTTTTTTTTTATTTGAGAGTGAGCCAGAGCACGCCCATCTACTGGTTCGATCCCCAAATGCCCACAGCGGCTGGGGCGGGGCCAGGACTGAAGCTGGGAGTCAGGAACTCAAGCCAGGACTCTCACATCGGTGGCAGAAACTGAGTTACTCTGAGCCATCACTGCTGCTTTCTTGGCCTGCACTGGCAGGAAGCTGCAGTCGGGAACTGAGCCAGGAGTGAACCCAGGCACTCGGCTACGGGACATGGGTGCCTTATGTGCTAGGCTAAACACCCGCTCTTGGGTGTTACTTGTTGGCACTCGGATGGGCGCTGTGTTCGTTGAACGAGGCAGGAAGATCCGAGGAGCCAGATTTCATCAGAAGAGGCGGAGGCAGAGGAGGGATGGATTTTTCGCAGGTGCCTCAGGAGGACTGGGACCTGGGCTCTCCGCACATCGGGCTGCCAGTCTCGGGTTCAGGTTATGAAGTCACTTTCTGCTCGTTATCTCTGCACACTTAAGTTGAAATAAATTCTAGTGATCCAATTAGGTCTATGAAAAGTCCTCAAAATCCACACTTCACATCCAAAATTCTGCCGTGCATCAAGGGGTAAGCCAAAAATTGCTCAAGAGAAGTGTCAAAAGGTGGTTGCAAAATACAAGAGCATATTAAGCACTCAAATAAGGACTTTTCTTTGAGCCTGGTCTGATGAAATAATTATCTTGATGAAAGCAATCAAGTTCTTCCCAATTACCTCTGCTCTAAATACCCTCGTTTATGGGAACAGGAATATGCGATTTGGAGCCAAAGCTAAAAGACAGAAGCCAGGAAACCCCACTGGATAGTTATCGGCTCCCATGTCCTAGGCACTGGGCCTAGAACTTTATATGCATCATTTCATTTAAACCCCAAGGTGAGGTGGGTGTCTGGTGCAGCGGTTCAAGATGCTGCTTGGGACCTCTCCTACCATATTGGAGCACCTGGGTCCAAGTTCCAGCTCCACTGTTGATGTCCACCCTGGGAGGCTGCTGCAGGTGATGGCTCAGATAGGTCCCTGCCACCCACGTAGGAGACTCAGACGGAGTTCTGGGACCCCTGGCTTTAGACTGGCACAGCCCTGGCTGCTGTGGGCATTTGGGGAGTAAACCAGGAGATGGAAGATCTCTTCGTCTGTCTCTCTTTCAAATAAATACATGATTGAAAAAAACCTTCCAAGACAATTCTGAAATATCCTCATTCTAAAACTGAGTATTATTAAACTGGTGGTGGAGTTGAGAACAGAACGGGGCCTGTTTGATTCTAATGCTTGTGCTCCTCAATATCACACGCGCTATCTCCTGGTGAGGGGACAGCATTTAAAATGCGGGAAGGACGGCTGGGGCCAGGCATCAGTGCGCCCAGTTGTCCAGGTGTCTGCGATCTAGAAAGGCTGAGGAAGGCTGAGGTTTCACTGCGAGGAGCTGGCAACTTGTGCAGGTGTGCTGGCAGCTGCAGGTGAAGCGGACACTGAGCGCTGAGCGTGAGAAGGCCGTACTGCACGCGTGGCACATGCCTCCTGCCCACGGTCCTGCGGCCATGCAGTCACATGCTTCCGTCTTTCTCGGCTGCCCAACCGAGATCTCTGTGCGCTAAGGGAGGGTCGCTCATGCTAAAGGACAGCTCTTTGGTCACGGGATACGACGAAATTGTTTTAAGAACTACCAGACAGGACAGACTACCAGAAGTGTGGCTGCTGCCCCAGTGGCCCCTGCAAAGGTTGACACTGAAAAAAGGGAGAAGCACCCCCTCAGGTACACAACGCGGCCCTTTAGCCAGCGTCTGCTTGGTTTGCTCCTGGCACCATGTGGTCATTCGCTTTGTGCAAAGGATTCAAATGCACAACCAACATCTCAGCTAAAGCGAAACTCAGGCCTGTTCTTTTACTTAGAGATACTTAGCTTGGTCCCACTGTAAGCCCACTGATAAAGGACTGAGGGACCCTACAGATGCAGACTACATACATGCAGCCCAGAGATAGCATACCTCGTTTTCTGTCCACCTCTGTCCATTCATCTACACGAAGCATATAAAAAGAAAACACCGGTTCATGAGGCAAGAACATTACTTCCAAGGAGGCTTTACCAATCCCAGTCCTAGGGCTCTGGTCTATGAAACATTATTTTCGCATCCTCGCATTTAACGTCTAATGTGAACACTCTGCCTTCCATCTGAGACTTCACGAAGGATGACAGATAAGAAACAGGTTCCAAAAAGGCCCCAGAAAGGGGACAGCCTCTCCAGGGCAGCTCAGGCAGAGAAGAAACGCAGGAGGACTAGTGGCCCCGAGAGGGCTCTGGGAGTTGCACACTTTGCACTGGTCAGCTTGTCGTCACTTTGCCTTGAAGGAAGCAGGCTTATTGTGGCTCGCGGCCGTGGAAGTTCACAGAGATCGGGCAGCCCTGGTCTGGAGTCTGAGCAGGGTGCTGATGGCAGAATGGACATGTGTAGAGGGGAGCACTCGTCCTCCTGGCCGTTGGTCTCTCTGCATACAGCAGCCAGGGTTTGCTCGTGGGGGGTGTACCCCAGCAATTTAATCCCATCCAATCACTTCCCAAAAACCTCGCTTTCAGACGTTACAACGGGATTAAGTCTCTAACCTTAATCTAGGAGCCGGTCATGGAAGACTCTGTGGGGGACACTCTAATATTCAAACCATGGCACTCTCCAACGCTGCAAGAATATACGTCATTCAAATAAGACTCTCCAACAAGAATACATGTCAAAGTAGGCTTTAAAACACCAGCCTCTGGAGGACATCTGGTGCGTGAAAGAAGCCAGACACAGACAAATATTGCATGTTCTCCCTCGTATGTGGGAGGAAAAATAAAAAAAAAACCAAAAGCTCAAAAAAAGAGAAGTCTGTGTCTATCAGTTTCACTGTGAATGTAGTGTTTCGTTAAGCTTTGCTTTAAATCTTTGTCAAATAAATTGACAGGAACTGTATACCACTATAGTTCTAATGATTTTTTTTTTTTTACTTTCACATCAGCATTATAAAAGTTTATTTTCACAATTCTTAAGAGGTAAATCCCCAAACTTTACAATTCCTCACTTATTTCTCCCAAAACAGATTAAACAGATAAATAAAATTGTCAGAATATCAAACCATGTTTAAAAATCCTGTGGGCTAATTTTAAAATCTGAATTATTTTAAATTATGACAATGATGGAATGTTTGCCAGTTAATCAAGGTTCCAAACTAACATTCAAAATAGGAAAGAACTATCAGGCCGGCGCCGTGGCTCAACAGGCTAATCCTCTGCCTTGCGGCACCGGGTTCTAGTCCCGGTTGGGGCGCCGGATTCTATCCCGGTTGCCCCTCTTCCAGGCCAGCTCTCTGCTATGGCCCGGGAAGGCAGTGGAGGATGGCCCAAGTGCTTGGGCCCTGCACCCCATGGGATACCAGGAGAAGTACCTGGCCGGATCAGTGCAGTGTGCTGGCCGCGGCAGCCACTGGAGGGTGAACCAACGGCAAAGGAAGACCTTTGTCTCTGTCTGTCTCTCTCTCACTATCCACTCTGCCTGTCAAAAAAAAAAAAAAAAAAAAAAAAAACTATCACTGGGATCCTGTTACATTTTAAATCACTATAAAGGTTGATCAGTTTTCATCATTAATAATGCTATTGCCATAAGCAAATAATGCCATTTATATTTCAAAAGGATATTTGTCTTGCACACCTTACACGTTGAGGTATAAGCCATGTTTTACTTGCATTTTTTATTAACATAACAAATAATGTCTTCTATAATGGCATTTATAGTAAAAAGTCAAATAACATCAGCCAACTTGCCGGCATTTTCTGTGGTCTTCTAATTAATATACTAGTGCATAGACATGTATAAACCATATAGCTATACCAATTTATCAGCAACAGATTCAAATTATTAGGAATATAAATTCAAATATTATATCAATTTATAAGCAATAAATTTAAAATGTTAGGAATATAATAAAACTACATTATACATAGTTTACTTTCCATGATTTGATGACTATTTTAAAATTTGCTTTATATGAGTGAAGTTGAACGATTTCTCACTTGATTACTGTGTATAGCCCTTGCCTATTGTCCTGTTGGACTATCATCTTTTTACTTTTTATTTGCTGACCTCTTTACCTAGTAGTACCACTGAGTCTTTGACTATAATGTAAATTAAAAATATGTTATCTCCATAGCCAAAAAGCAAAAACAACCCCAGAGAATGGATAACTAAATATTTGCTTAAAAGGTAATACTACTTTGCAATAAGAGATTCTGAAAAAAAATGTTATCTCAAAAAATAATATATAACATATCAAGTTGAAAAAAGAAACCAAGCCACCACCCTCCATGAGGTAGAGTACTTCCAGGGACAGGTAGAGAATGGAGTTTCTTCGTGTGTAGTCTGATTTATTTATTTATTTTTTATTAATGCAAGAGTTCCCTTTCTAGAGTACAGATGGAACTCATCAAATTAGAAAACCTGAAATGTGAGTTAAAAGGGAGATACGTCAATGTTTGTTTCTCCATCCTGCAGGCGGAGGTAGTCAGGGAGATACCAAGAGAGCAAATTAGGGAACGCGTACTTGGCTAGAGAGATCTGCGAGAATCAGGACCCGTCAGGGCTGAGATGGGTCTACTACTTACTAGCTATATGAACTCCCAGCAACTCGTCCCATCTCAGTGTCTCCATCTGTAAAATGGGAGTCCAGCTAGAGCTGCCTCAGGGAGCTGTCGTGACAAAGGTGGGCTCATGGACATCAACTATGTAGCTGGCTTCTTTCCGTTGCGCTCTCTCTGCTGAAGTTCACTGGACACTCACTGAGAATCAAAGATGAGGGTTTTTTTTTTTTTTTTTCCTTTCCTTAATTTTTGGGGGAGATCTCAACCTAGAAAAACTGCATCCAGAGAAACAGATTCCACATACACTCACATTGCAAAACACTTAGTAACTAATGGTCTCTTGTGGAAACACTGGCACTAGATGGCTTCCTGGGTGATTTCTGAGGTTCTAATCAGAGCACACACATGCCTTTCCCACGCCAGCATAACTTGTAACTCACAACGCCAGCGAGTCTGGAGCTGCCAGTCTGAGAGCACAGCGGCGCCGTGCGCTCACACTCTGCAAAGCGGGTTTCAATGCCAGGTCAACTCCTGTGGGGAAATCCACCATTTTTATCTCCCAAGAGTCAGGCTCCCGGGAGAGAAAACACTGGGAAAGCAGCATTAAGAATCCTGTCTTCTGGCCGGCGCCATGGCTCACTTGGCTAATCCTCCGCCTGCGGTGCCCACACCCCGGGTTCTAGTTCCGGTTGCCCCTCTTCCAGTCCAGCTCTCTGCTGTGGCCCGGGAGGGCAGTGGAGGATGGCCCAAGTGCTTGGCCCTGCACCTGCATGGGAGACCAGGAGGAAGCACCTGGCTCCTGGCTTCCGATTGGTGCAGTGGCGGCCAATAGGGGAGGGAAACAATGGAAGGAAGACCTTTCTCTCTGTCTCTCTCTCACTGTCTATAACTTTGTCTCTCTCACTTGTCTAATTCTGCCTGTCCAAAAAAAAAAAAAAAAAAAAAAAAAAAGAATCCTGTCTTCTTTTTTTTTTTTTTTTAAGATTTATTTATTTATTTGAAAGACAGTTACAGAAAGGCAGAAGGAGAGAGACAGAGAGAGAGGTCTTCCATCCATTGGTTCACTCCCCAGATGGCCACAATGGCAGGAGCTTCACCAATCTGAAGCCAGGAGCCAGGAGCTTCTTCCAGGTCTCCCATGCAGTTGCAGGGGC
This sequence comes from Lepus europaeus, assembly GCF_033115175.1. Classification (NCBI taxonomy): domain Eukaryota; kingdom Metazoa; phylum Chordata; class Mammalia; order Lagomorpha; family Leporidae; genus Lepus; species Lepus europaeus. The sequence continues at coordinate 28,453,186 of NC_084831.1, forward strand.
CCAAGGACCTGGGCCATCTTCTACTGCTTTCCTAGGCTACAGCAGGGAGCCGAATTGGAAGAGGAGCAGCCAGGACTCGAACGGGCGCCCATATGGGATGCTGGCACTGCAGACGGCAGCTTTACCTGCTAAGCCACAGCACTGGCCCCAATCCTGTCTTCTTAAATCAGACTCTTGATTGACTGGAGACTGGTGCTGTGGCATAGTGGGTAAGGCCACTGCCTGCAGTGCTGGCATCCCATGTGGGCGCTGGTTCAGATCCCAGCTGCTCCGCTTCTGATCCAGCTCTCTGCTGTGGCCTGGAAGGGCAGTGGAGGATGGCTCAGGTCCTTGGGCCCCTGCATCCACGTGTGAGACCTGGAGGAAGCTCCTGGCTCCTGGTTTTGGATCGGCGTAGCTGCGGCCACTGCGGCATCTAGGAGTGAACCAACAGATGGAATACCTCTCTCTCTCTCTCCTTCTGCCTCCCTGTAGCTCTGCCTTTCAAATAAATGAATAAATCTTAAAAAACAAACAAAACTCCGCCCTCCAAAAACCAGACTCTGGTGCCTTGGTGACACTGTCCCCACGCTGTTTTTTTCTGTGGCATTTGTGTAACAGGTGGGCTGTCTCCGGAGAGGCTGCGAGTGAGGGAGGGGGAATTCAGGGAGGCGGGGGTGTGACCCTCTTGACTGACTGGGAGCAGTGGAGCCGAGAGGGACCGTGAAGATGGCCCTGGTAAACGCGTGCCCAGGGGAGCTGAGACCTTGTGGGCCAGCAGAGGTCTCTGTGGTGCTGTGTGCTCCTGCCCCGTCCTCCTGAGGATCCAGGCAAGGTAAGCCACACCCCATTTTGCTTGTGACAACTCCACTTTTGTCATATTTTTTGTGTGGGGTGGCGGGCCCAAGGTTGTCCAGAGCTGGCTGTAGAACTGAAACTTGAAAAATATACACAGAACCTCACGGCCTTTTGGTCACTTGGTACTATTCTGACATCTGTGTGTTTTGCAAAAATCACTTCACACCCCATGCCTGTTTCCCTGCCTTAAAATGAGGAACGTAAAGGAAATGTAATGGGGTCTTATTTATGAGCATTTTTAAGAGGGCAAGAATTGGGGCTGGCGTTGTGGTATGGCATCCCATTCAGGCACCAGTTCAAGTCCTGGCTGCTCCACTTCCAACCCAGCTAATGGCCTGGGAAAAGCAGCAAAAGATGGCCCAAGTACAAGGACCCCTGCACCCCCGTGGGAGACCCAGAAGAAGCTCCTGGCTCCCGGCTTTGGCCTGGCCCAGCCCCAGCCTCAGTGGCTATTTGGGTGAGTAAACCAGTGTTTGGAAGATCTCTCTCTCTCTCTGTCTTTCCTTCTCTCTTTCTGTAACTCTGCCTTTCAAATAAAATAAATAAATCTAAAAAAAAAAGAGTTCTTTAAAAATTAAAAAGAGGACGGGGTGAAACAAAGTAGCTTTTATTATTCTTGCTATTGCTTAAAATGTGGGACGACAGTCACTATGCAACAGTCAGACATTGCCCCATGGAGAAGCCAGCACTTCCTTTCTGTTGAATGCCGACCTAGGGGCTGCACTGCGCATGTGTGTGTGTGTGTGGTGGTGGTGGGGGGGACTGCAACATCGGCATTGCTCTCATGGGAACACGCGTGGCCTCCAGGAGACCAATTAGTGTGTAAGACAATGGAAACATCCAGAAGCACCGTGCTTTCCATCAAAGCTTCTCAAGGACTGCTTTACTGTGTCTGGTGTTTTACTGGCCTCTGTGTACAGGAATCTGGCACCCCGGCTCCAACAGCCACGCCAACTCCCAAAGTGGGACAGATGCGTGTTCAGTTCTCCAGAGCCACTGCTCCCTCTCCCGCTTTCTTACCCTCTTCTACCAGTCTCCCTTGGCCAACTACTTCCTGCCACCTCCTTTATGAAGTCACTGGGTGTGCTGGATATATTCGACTGCACCCCGTTTCCTGCTGACATATCTGACTACCACCGCAGAGACGTGGGCTAGTCCTCTCAGGCATGGCAGCACCGTGCAGCGGCTAAGGGCATCCCGGCTACGAGGATGACCTCTGGAGCCGGCTGCCCTGGGTTCAAATCCTATGTAGCTCAGGGCAACTTACCCTTAGCTTCCCCTTCTGTAAACCAGGTATGGTGACATTACCTAGTGATGGGGTGGCTGTGGGGACTAAGGTGCTGACGGGGAGACAGTGCATGTAAGTGCTTCATTTGGAAATTGCTTTATTGCTGCTGTCATTAGGAAGATCAGAATTCCTTCCTGGACTTGGCCCCAGAGCACGTGCAGAGGCGTTGGATCGGACGCCGCTCAGCGCCTCGCATGTGTCTGACACGCACCCGAACCTCGTGGACTGCATGGGCGTGTGAGTGAGAACTGCTAGATGTGGCTGCAAGTGCTTGCAGTCCAATTTCTCAGATGCAGAGGAAGAGGGAGTCCAGCTTTCAGAGCTGGCCCTGATCTTGAAGGAGAACATCTATCACCAGTGCTAACCACGTGAGATCCAGTACAGAAAGCAGCAGGCTTACAGAGGCGACACCCCAAGGTCACGAAGCTAGTCAGGTGGCAAAGCTGCAATTGGGACTCCAGAAAGTATGCTCTTAATTGCTAATTTATATTGTCTTCCCAGGTGCAGACTACCCTCTGAGAACCAGGGCCTGCCGCCTCACTGGTGCCATTAGCTCCAGTGAAATCCCATCACCTAGGTACCAAGGACAGCAGAACCCTCCTGAGGAAGAAACGGTTAACTCTGTATCAAACCACTGATTTAGATAATCAGTTTAACAACATGTACTGATTCGCTGGTTTACCCTGGCCAAGGCATTAGACTGGGTGCTGGGCTTCAAAGATGAATGAGGGGCCGGCACTGTGGCGTAGTGGGTAAAGCCGCAGCCTGCAGTGCCGGCATCGCAATATGGGTGCCGGTTCGAGTCCCGGCTGCTCCACTTCCGATCCAGCTCTCTGCTATGGCCTGGGAAAGCAGTACAAATGGCCCAAGTCCTTGGGCCCCTGCACCCATGTGGGAAACCCGGAAGAAGCTCCTGGCTTCTGGCTTCAGATTGGCACAGCTCTGACCACTGAGGCCAACTGGGGAGTGAACCAGTGGATGAAAGACCTCTCTCTCTCTGCCTCTCCTTCTCTCTCTGTGCAACTCTGACTTTCAAATAAATAAATAAATCTTAAAAAAAAAAAGATAAATGAGACAATCAAGAGGGGGAGACAGATAGACAGACAGACACACGGATCATTTCAGTGTAACAGGGCCAGTGAGGAGGAAAGCAGACGTGGGTGCTATGGGAACACAGGGTGCTGCCAGAGTATGGGCAGAGTTTGGGCAGACCCAGACCACATGGGGCAGCTCCTGATAGAGATTAAACAGTATGTAGGATGGAAGGGGAAGGACTGGGGGATGGGGATTACTGGAGTGGAAACATGAGTGCACATCTGGATTGGTAGTATTAGGATACAAAGGCGGAGGGAGGCAGAGGAGGGAGAGCAGACTGCAGAGGTGGTCCGAGATCAGATCAGGCAGGGCCCTAGAATGTCTCGTGCAAGGACTCGGCCTGGATCCAGACAGCAGCGCAACGCTGACAAAGGGTTTTAATCAGGGAGAGGATGGACAGAGCTGCATTTCAGAAAGCTCACTTGGCAGGGGCCACGATTGTGGCACAGCAGGTTAAGCCATGGCCTGCAATGTGGCCATCCCGTGTGGGCATGGGTTCGAGTTCCGATGTTCCACTGATCCAGTTCCCTGCTAATATATCTGGGGAAGCAGTGAAAGATGGCCCAAAATACTTGGGTCCTGGTCACCTATGTGGGAGACCCAGATGGAGTTTTTGGCACCCTGGCTTTGGCCTGATCGAGCTCTGGCTATTGCTGTCATTAGGGGAATGAAGCAGAGGATGGAGGATTGATCTCTCTCTCTACCTCTAACTCTGCCTTTCAAATAAATCTTAAAAAAAAAAAAAAGAAAGAAAGAAGCTCAGTGGCAGGCTGGCACTGTGGTGTAGTGAGTCTGCCTGCGATGTTGGCATCCCACTTGGGCGCGCCGATTCAAGTCCCACCTGCTCCACTTCCAAGCAGCTCTTTGATATGGCCTGGGAAAGCAGTAGAAGATGCCCCAAGTCCTTGGGCCCCTGCACCCATGTGCAAGACCCAGAAGAAGCTCCTGGATCCTGCCTTTGGATCGGCACAGCTCTGGCTGTTAGGACCATCTAGGGAGTGAACCAGCGGATGGAAGACCTCTCTCTCTCTGTCTCTCCGTAACTCTGCCTTTCAAATAAATAAATCTTAAAAAAAATTGCGATCTCACCCCTCCCAATTTGAAGACGGGGAATCTATGGGGATCAGATACCCCAATGATATCCCATGGGGGTAATATGCTGCGACACGATCTTTTGGAGATCTGACTCCTGAGAGCGTCTCCACTGGGATGCAGGCTGTGATTTTGTGAGAAAGGTCCCTGGCTGTTAAGAGTTAAGTGTGCGGGCCGGGCGCCTCTCACCTTTGCGGGCCTTGTCTCCTGGGATGTTCTGGGCCCGCAGCCGCTGGTCCAGGATGTAAAGCATCTCCCCGCCCAAGTTCAAGAAGAGCAGCGGTAGCGTCCGCACCGACATGGTGCTGCAAGCTAGCAGGGCTGCCCCGGGGCTCGGCAGCCAGGGGCCTAGAGGCCCGGCCGAGCGTCCCCGTAGCCTGGTTGCTAGGGCAACGCCGCGTATGGGACAAGTGAGCCAATCAGGAGGCCGTTTGGTTGGAGGTGCCCTTTAGGCGGGCGCTCATTGGGCTGAGTGGCAAAGGCCCGCCCCGAGGCGGAAGCAGGAGGGACGTGGTTTCCGCGAGGGTCCCGGCAGGGTAAGGAGGCGGGACATCTCTATAGAGCAGATTGGCGTCTTCCCTTTCCGAAGGGGGGGAACCAGAAGGCCTGGCGATGACTGCATTGCCTCCCTGAAGCCTCCTCGGAGCCCCACCTGCTTCCACGCCGGAAGCGAAGCAGGGCTGTGTGGCCCGCGCGAGTTCCTCCCCGCCGTGGCCTCCCAGCAGGTGACCCCTCCTCACCTTCGCTGGCCTTCCGCTGTGCCTTGTTCCATGATGAACAACTATGCTGCAAATTTCAATTTAAGATAGCTTTGTCTTTCTACTTTTTATTTATTTGAAAGACACATACACATACCCAGAGAGAATCTTCCCGTCTGCTGGTTCATTCTCCAATGCCCACAACAGCTGGGGCAGGGCCAGGCATAGCCAGGGGCCAGGAACTCAATCCAGATCTCCCACGTGGGTGACCAAGACCCAACTACTGGAGCCATCACCTGCTGCTGCCTCCCAGGCTGTGCATTAGCAGCAAGCTGGAGTAGGGACCTGGAGCCAGGACTTGAACCCAGGCACTCTGAGATGGGAAGCGGATAGCCTAGTCACAGCTTAGCCGGTGTGCCAAGTGCCTGCCCCCAATTTCATTATTTCTAAAGCTTACTAATTATGTCCCCCCTCCCACTTGAAACAAGCTTTGGCTTCCAAACCTCCCTTGTATTCTAAATTATCGGTCATGAGATTCTCCTTTTGCTTCTAAAATCTTTCTCACCTTTATCCCTTCATGGCCGTTTATTTTCTTTACTTAAAAGGCAGAGAGAGGGAGGGAGAGAGAGAGACCCCGACCGACCAACCGACCGGCCATATGGGCACCGGATTCTGTCCTGGTTCCTCCTCTTCCAGTCCAGTTCTCTGCTGTGGCCCGGCAGGGCAGTGGAGGATGGCCAAAGTGCTTGGGCCCCTGTACCCGCATGGGAGACCAGGAGGCACCTGGCTCCTGGCTTTGGGCCCGCGTAGCTCCAGCCGTAGCGGCCATTTGGGGGGTGAACCAATGGAAGAAGACCTGTCTGTCTCTCACTGTCTAACTTATCTGTCAAATAGAGAGAGATCTTCCACCTGCTGGTTCACTCCCCAAATGGCCACAGCAGCGGGGGCTGGGCCAGGCTGAAGCTGGGAGCTTCTAATTGGTCTCCCAAGTGGATGGCAGGGGCCCAGGTACTCGGGCCATCCTCTGCTGCTTTTCCCAGGCACATTAACAGGGAGCTGGATTGGAAGTGGAGCAGCTGGGACTTGAGCCAGCGTGGCCGCAGGTGGAGGCCTAACCTTGCCACAGCACTGGCCCCGCTCCATGGCCGCATCTGTAGTTGTTGTTCCTTCCTGTCACTGCTTTCTGTCACTGTTTCCCCCCTCCACCCTGCACTGGCTGCTGGGCTACATTTCAGAAGACACCACCTTCAATAGGACACACTCCCTCAGTGACTTCCTACTGTGTGGCAAATCAGTCCAGACAGTGGCTCCAATACTTTCCAGAGCCCCCTCCTGCCCCTGGCTCCTCCCATCCCGCTGCCCATTTCATCAGCAAGCTGTCCCCTCTGTGGGCAGTTTGCCCAGCTCCTCTTTCTCATAGCCGCACCCCAGCAGGTCGTGCCTCCACACGCCAAGCTCAGCATCCTCCCTTCACCCCACACCCTGTCAAGTCCATTTTCTATTCCCGGTCAAGTTTTCGGAGAGTACTCGACCTTCACAGGCTGGGTTTCTGTAACACTGTCACTCCCCACCTCACTGCACTGGAACTGCTTCTCCGTGAGTACCTGGGCCTTCCCTTCACCGACATCTCAGCATCAGGACCATGCTGTGGTCAAGAGCCGGCGGCTCAGGGCTTTGCCTGCTCTGCGCACCACATAAAAGGGGTTGGAACTAGGACAGGAATGTAGTGACCAGCATCATTGGCTCATGCCAAGCCTCCGTGCATTTGTTACCTGCCTGGCTTCTAAAGGCATTTGGGTTTGGGACAGTGTCAACTCCTCCCCTAGCTTCTCAGAGCTGGCTTTATCTCGTTTGGTACGGTGGACAAGAAGGACATGGGCAGTGCAGTTCTCTCATGGTAAAAGGATAATTAGCCAATGTGGGGAACAAAGGTGCCTTGGACTATTAGGCGAGATGCTGTACCTTGGGCTTGTGCCTTTCCTGTAGGGCCTGATCTGCTCATGTGTTCCTTTTTCCCTCCTTCTGCCAGGTCCCTTAAATGTTGGCATCAGGCCATGGAGCACAGTCCCTCCAGCTGACTGTGCCCACTCAGGAGTCCTGCCTCTGCCAAGGCCTTCCCCGCCATTCCTGGAGGCACTGTCCGAACAGTTCACGCTCAGTTCGGAGCCTCTCGTCTCTGATTCTGCAGATCCCAAGCTCTGTTCTATCCACACACCTTACCCTCAACCTCAGCTGTGCCTGCTGACTCAGGCTGTGCCCTCAGGGATCGTTTCTCCCACCGTGATACTTGTTTCTCTTCCGCATTGCCTCCCTGGGCAGTCTCATTCACACGGCTTCACTCACCCTGACAACTCCCAAACCCCTCTTGCCCAGACCCCTCTACTGAGTTCCAGATCTAAATCTCCCACTGCTCTTGGGATGGCACTTTAACAAATCTAACACATCTTTCTCCCTTGTTTGGTATTCTTCGGCACTGCCTTTCTCTGAATGAAGCCCCAGGCCTGCAGCGTCATGGACAGAACGTTTGCCCCTCAACTCCAGTGTCACAGTATTCGGAGAGGGGGCTTTTGGGACCTGGTCAGGGTTATATTAGGTCATGAAGGTGAGGCCCTGGGGATGGGATCAGCAGCCATATGAGACAGAGATCTCCCTTCTTCCTAAGGAGAGGCCACATGAAGACAAATGAGGTGGCCTCCTGCAAGCCAGGAAGAGAGCCCTCGTCAGAGATGGAATCAAGCAGCACCTTGATCTTGGACTTCAGGTCCCAGAATCAAGAACATAAGTTTCTCTAGCGCAAGTCACCTGGCCTGTGGTAGCCTGAGTGGCTGCTGCATCCAGAAAGCACAATATCACCCAGTGCCTGCTTACCCCTCTGACCGTCCTCTCTCCCTACACTCCTCGCTCAGTTCCAGGCACGTTGCCTGTCCTGGTTCTTCAAACGTGCCAGGCACGCTCAGGCTCAAGGTCTCGGCACTTCACTTGGAGTCAGTGGGTGGGCTTTATGGGGAAGAGGTGACCGTCATCCCCCAGAATTTATAAGCAACGCTTGGGGTATACAGGATATGACTTGTAGTTTTTATCAATCCAAACACCAATACCCACAACCCCAAAACAATACACTGCTCTGATCCCTTCTCTCCACCTACCTTCACACAGCTGTTGCTAACTATCCAAAAGGCAGACTTGCTACTGCCATCACTCCCTAGGTTTTAGAACATGGTAACTGGCTCCCGCTCCCTTGAGCACCGTGTGCAGCTTTCTCTGCCGAGTGTACAAAGCCTCTCCTAGCTGAGCTTCAGCTCGCCGGCCAAGCTTTTCTTTTACATTTCATGCATTTATTTATTTGAGAGACAAAAGAGAGATCCCATCTACTGTTTCTGTCCCTAAATGCCTACAATGAACGGCCGGGGCTGGGCCAGGGCTGTGGCTGGCAACCTTATACAGGTTGCCCCTAGGAACGCAGACCTTCCAACACAGGATGCGGGTGTTTTACCCATTAGGCTAGGTGCCCACTCCCTCAAGCTGCATGTGCGTCTTCCTGCTCTCTGATTACAGCCCGCACCTGCAGCCTTCTCCGCCTGGGCACTTTTGTACACTTGCAATCCCTGCTGCCCGGGAAGCCTGCCCTCCCGGCCTTGGTCCAGTGAACGCCTCCTCTTCCTGCTCCTCTGGGGCCCGGTCCAGGAGGCAGCCTTCCCACTCGGCCAGCTCCCCTCCCACTCTGCCGCCACGGGCTCAGCCTCACCTCCACCTGGAGGACAGGTGGGTGTTTAAGAGTGAGTCCGCTGGTAGGTGAGGGTCAGGTCCTGCCTCAGGCCACTCCAGGATCTGAGCTGAGTGAAAACAGGAATCCCTCCTCCTCAGGCCAAAAGGAGCCCCGTCTTTCCTACTGTCACTCTCCAAGGCGGAAAGAAAGATTCTAACAGACTTTATTGGCCCTCTTGGCGTGTTTCCTGGTGTGTCTCTGGCAAGGCTGTGGGAGGGCTTGCTGGGTTCTCCGTGGATCCTTGTTTCTGGGCTGCGGCTGCTGCTTTTAAAGCCCTTTTTTGCTTCTTTAGCTTTTGCACCTCCTGGAAAACCTGGGGGTGAGAGGGACAGGACAGTGTAAGCCCCTGCAAAGGCTCAGACGTGGGGCAGGCGGGGTGGGCACTCTCCCTCAGAGGGCAGCTGCAGCCTTTCTCTTGGGGTCGGTGGCCTGTGACTTCCTGAGGTCCATGTCAGGGCCCTGGGCCAGTTCTGTCAGAAACAGGCGACGACCCAACACCCGTCCCCACCCCCCATCCCAGTCCCAGGGGAGGCCAACCAAAGCAGCCCTTGGACGCGCACCTGAATGCACAGAGCCTTCTTGGCGAGGAAGCGGCGGTGGGCTCTGCGGTAGTACAGAGGGGGGAAGGTGTACTCGATCCCCAGCTCCCGGCACGTCTTCTCAAAGACTTCGTAGTTGGTCTTGCGGAGGTTTTTGAGCATCTTTTTCCTCTGATCGATGCTCATCAGCAGATAGCGCTTATGAGCTTTGTCCTGTAAGACAGTCTGCATTACTTTCTTTTTTTAAATTTTATTATTTTATTTATTTATTCTTATTTATTTGAGAGGTGGAGTTACAGACAGAGAGCAGGAGAGACAGAGTGAGAGGTCTTCCATCTGCTGGCTCAGCCCACTAGATGGCCACAATAGCTGGAGCTGAGCAGATCCAAAGCCAGGAGCCAGGAGCCTCCTCTGGGTCTCCCATACAGGTGCAGGGGCCCAAGCACTTGGGCCATCATCTTCTACTGCTTTCCCAGGATATAGCCCATAGCCATAGCTGGACTGGAAGAGGAGTAGCCGGGACATGGACAGGAGCGCATATGGGATCCCAGCGCCTCAGGCAGAGTCTTAGCCCACAGACTAAGTCAGAGTGCCAGCCCTGCATTACTTTCGGTATTAAGTAAGAGTGACTGTCATTTACAATAACAAAGTGTGGTCATTTTATCATTTCCCAACAACCTTATACAAGTAGTAGTCTAACTCAGAGGGAGGTATTACCATGGCTGTTCCCATTTTACAGATGGGAAAATTAAAGTTCAAATAGTTGGCCTAGTGGCTAAGATGCCTGTAACTCACATCAGCATGCCTGGGGTTCAATTCCTGGCTCTGGCTCCTGGCTCCAGTTTCTTGCTAACACAGACCTTGGGAGGCAGTAGTGATAGCAGGTAACTGGGTTCCTGCCACCCACATGAGAGACCTGGATGGAGTTCCTGGCTCTGACCCCAGCTGCTGTGGGTATCTGAGGAGTGAACCAGTGGATGAGTGCTCTGTGTCCCTCAAATAAAAAAAGTGTTATGATTCACACAAAGTCCCCAGAACTGTGGGTGCTGACGCTGGGTCTCGAGTCTAGCTTTACTTGGCTGACTCCAAAGTGCAGGCTCTTTCCCCGGCATCACCACAGCCCAGCAAACTGTCGGGAGGGAAGGCCCCTTCCACAGCTGGGAATGTGTGAGGGTCCGCCACACCCCGAATCAAGGAACTGTGGTCTCCCAGGGGCAGGCTCAGCTAGCTCTGGGGAACACTGGGGTGCCGGCATGGTACTGGACCAGTTTCTGTTCACAACATGTGTTTATTAAAATTAAGAGCAATTTCAGCAGCTCAGCTCTGTGCCTTGTTTCAAGCCTTAGCACATCGTTTCCCAGTGGTGTGCCTTAAGGCACAGGTGAATCACTCCATGACATGTGAAGTACCTAGCGTGTCATGTGAAGTACCAGAGACTTCCCATGCATCATGCTGGCTGCTGTTATGATTTCTCGTGATCTTCCCCATTCTGGGAGCAGATCCTCCTAAGATCCCCATCCTACAGCTAAGAGAACTGAGGCTCAGCCCTGCAACTTCCCTAAGTCACACAGTGGCTGGGTGGAGGGCAGGACTGAGACCTGAGCTTAGTGCTATCTGACTCCAGTCCCACTTTTTTTTTTTTTAACAGGCAGAGTGGACAGTGAGAGAGAGACAGAGAGGAAGGTCTTCCTTTTGCTGTTGGTTCACCCTCCAATGGCCGCTGTGGACGGCGCATCTCGCTGATCCGAAGCCAGGAGCCAGGTGCTTCTCCTGGTCTCCCTTGCGGGTGCAGGGCCCAAGCACTTGGGCCATCCTCCACTGCCTTCCCGGGCCACAGCAGAGAGCTGGCCTGGAAGAGGGGCAACTGGGATAGAGTCCGGCGTGCCAACCGGGACTAGAACCCGGTGTGCCGGCGCCGCAAGGCAGAGGATTAGCCTGTTAAACCACGGCGCCGGCCCAGTCCCACTTTTAACAAGTACCCATAGAGCACGTGCTGTGCCAGCCACCGTGACTGTGCTCTGGGGTCAGCGTTCCTAACCCCAGGGGACACGCAGCACAGCCCAGCACAGCTCCATTTCTCCCCTGGAGGCTGCTGAGGCACTCTGGTGCCGCAGCCACCCGGCATCTCCCGCGGCTGCTCTGTGCCCAGAGCCCTCCAGCTCCCAGCCCCCTCCCAGCCAGGCTGCTGCTGTCTAAGTGGTGCCAGGGGTTTACCTTCCGATGCTTCTGCATGTGTTCTTCATAATTGCAGATCTTGACAGTCAAGGCAACAACTGAAACCACAAACCACAGAGGATGAGAGCTGGGGACAGAGGAAGGAAGGGCCCAGGTCTGGGTCAGGTTTTAGGAACCCCAGGAAAAACAATCACCAATGTTCTTGTACAGCTCTCTACAAATCCCAAAGTACTCGGACTGCAAGACCTCAGAAGGCTTGGGATTATCTTTTCCTTTAGAAAGTAAAGTCTAAGGAAAGGAAATTCCTAAATTTTATAAAGCAGAGGTAGAGAACATTTTTTCTGCGGGCCATATAAAATGATCAATGATCAACGTAAAAGTCAGCCTGCTACATATTTATTGAATTTCAAGTCCTACCTGTGGTGTCCTGGGCAGGGCCAGACCAAATGACTTCTTGGGCCTTATATTGCAGATGTCCCTCACCTCAACCCCCCCTTTATAAAGGTGTCATCCAAAATCATAGCAAACAGCAGTCTTCAAGGTAAAACGTCAGAGCATTCCGCTTAAATTCAGGCTTCAGACTAGGCTGCATGCTATCAAGGGTAACTCCTCAACACTGCACCAGAGGTCCTAGCCGTGCAGTAAGGCAAGACTCCTCAACTGTCCAGGTCTGTGTGGGACCTCTGCCTCTCCCCTTTCAGCTGCCACTCTTATCTCTGTGTGTGCTCTCACAAGTGAGTTCTCAGAATTATTAGCTCCCACTTGTCTCCCAAGCCCCTGAAATTCCTTCCTATCCACTTGTGTTACAAGGATGGGGGTAAAAGCAAAAGTTGGCCCCAAAGAGAGGCTGTCACTCAAGCAGGCCCCTCCCACAATGCACACTGGGCTCTGGGAGCACTGCAGTGGGCAGCCTGGCCCCTCCCGCGTGGCTCCTTCACTCTACATAGCGGCAGAGTGCACAGAGGCAGAGACCCGGGCTTTGGTTCCCGAGGGCCTCTCTGGAGCAGACACCATGCCGGAAACAACTGGCCAGTAGAAAACTGAGGAGTAATGGAAGGGCAGCAGTGATACTTGTGGTTCCAGGGGATCACCAGGGTCTCGGCAAGCAGGCCCTCTGTTCCTGCCAGCCCGGGAGATGTCAGCGTGATGATGCAGCAAACAGGGGAGGTGGGACAAGCAGGCCTTCTGTGGTTGACATGGTCCCCAGGCCAGTCAGGGCTTCAAGGGGCCCGCGGGAAGCTAAAACGCATCTTCTTAAAAGGGCTATGCAGGAGCAGGAGTTGGCCCTGCAGCCCTGCTCTATGGGGGTAGCCAGGAAAACTCGGGGTTTAGACCAGGATGCAAGCTACACAGTTAACGACTCAACGCTGCACCAGAGGCCCCAGCCAGACAGAGGGAGAGAGGGGGCAGAGGGAGAGAGAAGAATGAAGGCAGGAGCGTGGAAGAGGAGGAGGTGGCAGAACTACAGGCTGACGGCAAGGGGAGGAAACGCACGGATCTGCCGTGCACCTGGTGGTTGGTGAAGAAAAACCACACCCAACACCAGGAGGAAGGGGCGGGGCTTCTCACTCCCCTGGTCTGTTCCAGTCGGAATGCCCCCAGTGTATGTCCGGCATACACGGGTTCAGGACTTGTTGGTCTTACTGTTTCTGTCACAGAGCACGAGCTTGAGTTTCCAAGGTGCGCTCATGTCCCCTAGCTCCTCCCAGTGCCACTGTGAGTTAGGAGGCATCATCTCTGCCCCCACCTCGGCCGCCCCCCCCGCCCCCAGCCGAGGAAGCAGAGGCAGGACCTGGGCACCGACTCAGCATTAAGGAGCTGAGGATGCAGAGTTCAGTTTTTGTGGCCCTAGGCCAGGGCTGGGGAGCCTTTTTTCTGCCAAGGGCCATTTTGGATATTTATAACATCATTTGTGGGCCACATAAAATTGTCAACTTAAACATTAACCAGCTACATTAAAAGCAAAAAAAAATTAGTCAGTTACAGATTTATTGAATGTTGAGTTTCACCTGCTGTTGCCTTGGCAGAGCCAGACCAGATGACCTCATGGGCCTTACATGGCCCGTGGGCTGGACATTCCCCATCCCTGCCCTAGGTCCTTCCCATTCCCCTTTCCCAAGCCACGCCTGAGTGTGCCTGCAGACAAAAACCCCAGATCAGGAAGCAGCCGGCAGACTCCCCTGCACCCCCATCCCCCCAGAGACCCCAACCAACTTCGAGCTTCCAGGGAACTGGTGTCCTTAGGGTTTGCCACAACCTTGTTCATCAACTGTTCTTGAATGGCTTTTAGCTTTTCCTTCTGTTGAAGACAGAGAGAAAATCTTCAATGGTCTGCCACCCTCTGAGAACGAGTCTCCTTCTCCAAGGCCATGGCTGCAATACAACAACCAGGCCCAGAAAGCCCAGGGCCTGACTTCTCTGCGCTCACCATGGCCATGGCCAACCAAATGAATATTCATCCCGAGGTGAACCCAGGGCCAAAGCCTCTGAGATGCCCACAAGGCTTTCTTACTTATTCACGAATCAGGTCTCTAGGACTATCTACTGTGTGTCAGGTGCTAGGGCCACAGTGGAGAAACAAAACCGTCCCTGCCCTTGACACTTGGTCCGGGGGCACTACAGGTGGACACGGAACGACAGAGAGAGGGGTGCTGTGACTGGGGAAGCATGGCCCGGGGGCGGGGGCTGGGTAGGAGGGAGTCCCAGAGAACAAGACCAGGGGAGGATGAGGCCACAGCTTGGCACAGGCCACTCACCCGGTTGGCCATTTCCAAAGACAGCAGTCTCTTCACGACGTCATCCACCCTGTGGGAAAACCACAGCAATGAGAGACAGCTGTGTGTGTGTGTGTGGGGGGGGGGGGGGAGCAGCAATGCTGCTTTCATTTCAGTTTGAAAGGGAGGATGACTGCAAATTCCCTCTGCAGCAAATGAACCTCTCTGGAGCTGGGGAGTCGTCTCCCAGGACTGAGAGTCCGCATGGCCCTGGCTGGCTGGGCTGAGAGCATGGAATAGTGCGATGGCTGTGGAAAACCGGGGCTGTTGGCTGGAGCGTTCCGGCCTTGTCACAGGGAGGGCAAAGGGATGTCCCTTGTAATTAGAATATGGTTCAATATATCCCAAGACACTTTAAGTCACACTGCAGAGGGGAGACACTAGAGGCACAGCCCAGCCCCCACGCCACAGGACACAGCACTGAGCAGGAGGGGCCAGGCTTTGGTGTTGGTCAGCCCTGGAGTCAGACCCCAGCTCTGCCTCTGAGCAGACATTGGCAGCTTGATAGTCTATGACATGGGACAGTATTTCTTCCTTCACAAGGTTTTTGTGAGGACCAAGAGATGAGAGCTTTCTACAAAGGCCTGAGAGCTGTGTTAGTTTCTAGGTATGAAGTGGTATGGGGTCTTCACCTAGATTACCAACAAAAGCAGGCAACCCAGTTCCATGAGTGCCACCTGCCAGTGCTGCCATCTGCGTCACCACACTGGGGTCCCTGTGGCTCTCGGCCTCATCTTCAAGCAAGCTTCAGACACAGCAGCTCAAGCCTTGAAGCCGCCCCCACCCCAAGCAGGTTTCTTTGTGCTTACTTGTCAATCCCAGGAATGTTCTGGTAGTCTTTGAGCAGCGTAGAAGGAGGCAGGTCATTGTCTTGGATGGGCTGGACTGTCCAGTACAGGGATGGAAAATGCCCAGAGTCAATTCTCTCTGTCCATCCCCTTCTTACCCACACCCCAACTCGGTGAGAGGCATCTAGGACCTTAAGCAAGGCACTGGGCATCTCTCGGCTCAATCTCTCCTCTACTCGCCCTGTGTGCACCTGTCCTGATACTTCCTACTGGGAGTACATGGCATTTCCCAAGACCATCCACTGTGCCTGCACTCTCACACACCTGGCTGGCTTGTTATCAGAACCCCCGCTAGGATGGGTCCTCCTGTGATCCAGACTGGCTCTGACTGTCTGAATCCCTCACCGTCTGGTCTATGGCCCAGCCCAGACAGAACAGGCACTGGGCAAACACTTGCAGGCTGGCTGCTTGACTGAACTAAGGGGGTGGAGGAGGGAGAGCTGAGCGAAAGGTCAGCACCCAGTAGAGGTCTTGGGGTGTGCATTCCCGACATTCACCCTTGGGGTGAATCGTCCTCTATGGTCAGACCCCGTAAATAATATTAAGAGCAATAAAGACTAATACCTACCACCATCTGTTGGGCATGGGTCTAAGGGTTCTTTCATGTGTTATCACTGAATCCTAACAATAATCCTCTCACATGTTAACTTCTACACTCATCTTAGAAACCAGGCTGAGCGAGACTTAGTAACTTGCCCAGTAGCACCCACTAGTAAGTGGGATCTTAAGCACCATGCAACCTTAGAGTGAGAAACCACCTGCTGCATCTCAGGACGAGACACAGAAGGTGCTACCCACCCTGCGAAGCCACGCACTCCTAGCCTGAGCGTTTTCACGCCCAAGGCCTTTCCTCCCGCCCACCTCCCCTCCCTTGCAGCCTGCGGGCTTTGTGCAGGGTGGGCACGGGCATCTACTGTTCAGGATCTCCGGCTGCCCCCTCTGCTACCTCTGTCCTCTTGGCCACTTCAAGCCTTCCGAGAGGTCACTCCTCCGCCCCGAGTCCCACCCTGAGACCTCCTACCTGGTTTCTGGCTGGCAAGTCCGCGGGCGGCCTGGAGCAGGAGACCTACGCAGGAGAGAGAGGGCAGAGACCCGGCTCCTTAAGTGGCTCAGCCTGATTCCTCCATGGTCTGTCCAGCTGTGGCTCCGTGTCAGTCCCACCTCGTCCCCACCCCCCACCTTCATTCCCAGCCTCCACTCTTTCTCTCGTACCCGGTCGCGGCGCTTCTCCCCTACTCTGGCCCCCTCGCCCCTTCCATCTCGGCCGAACCCCATTTCCCTGCTCCCGCCGTCCCGTTTCTCAGCTCCTCACTTCGCGGTTGCAGGCCCCGCTGATCCAAGGGAAGCCCGGCGCTCCCACCGCTCGGCAGCCTAAAGCCTGGGGCCGGAGTCACTGCCCGGATTCGAACGGCACTCAGCGTCCTCCACGCGGCTCTTAGCATGCTGATTTCTGACCTCGGCTGCACCCGCGCCACAGCAGTCCTCCCGGGTTCGGACCAGCTTACATGGGCGCCGCCATGCTGCCTCAGGCTCGACCAATCGATGTGTTTGCGAGACCAGAGCAGATGAGGACCGAGGGAATAGATCGGCGGGCGGGCCCCAGGGATGACGCGATCACTGGACGGTGGTCCGGGTGGTGTCGGCGCCAGACTGGGGGCGTGGTCGTTGTAGGGCCCGGCTGTTGGCGGTGTGGTGCTTTGTGAGTTCCGAAATGCCACTTTTCGGCTGCAGCGTCCTGCGTTCTTGACGTTCGTGGGCTTCGGCCTGGGGCCTTCAGCCCTCCGGCCCGGGGTGCTCCCCCAACTTCCCAAGCCCAGGGTGGAGCCCTTGTGAGGATGCTGGGCTGGTAGCCTGGTGATTAAGGTCGCTCGTTTTGGAATCCGGCAGCCTTGGGCAGGAGCCCGAACTCAGCGGTCTCCCGCCTGAGATCTGTGGGCAAGTCCTGGACCCTTCTGGGCCCCAGTGTACCCCTGCGTGCAGTGGGTGGTACTTACAGCCTCTGTCATCTAGGTTATTGAGAGGATTAGCCGAGGCAGGGGTGTGCAAGTGCAGTGAGCGCGCTGTGGATATTAGTTCTGCTAATATTTGTTAAGTGAGTGAAAGGCCAAACAAAAGTAGGAAAAAATTTAATTATCCCTGGTGCAAAAAGGGAAAGGACTCCTCCCCCCCGCTCATTTTTCTTAGAACATTTACTTAATTGTGAATTCTTTCTCTACTCTTTTGAGAACTATGTAGATCTTTTTAAAGGCTGAATAAACCTCTTGCTAGTTTGACAACCCAGGAAGGTTTTTCTCAAGGACGTGTGGGCCATCTCTCTCTCTCTCTGAATTATTTATTTATTTATTTGAAAGGCAGAATGACAGAGAGAAAGGGAGAGACAGAGAAAGAGATCTTCCATCTGCTGGTTCATTCCCCAAATGGTCACAACCACTGGGGCTGGGCCAGGTGGAAGCTGGGAGCCTGGAACTCCGTCCAGGTGTCCCAGGTGGGTGGCAGGGGCCCAAGCACTTGAACCATCATTGCTGGGTGGTGTGCTTTCTCAGGTGCATTAGTAGGGAGCTGGGATTTGAACTGGAGCTCCAACGTGGGATGCTGGCATCGCAGGCAGAAGCTGGATCTGTGGCCCCCTCCCTCTGTCTCTTAGGAGTAGCGTCATTAAGGAGCTGAGAAGGGGGGGGGGGGGAGAGGACCCTGACTTCAGTGGTGCCTAGCTCTAAGCTGCTAACTTCCTTCCTGTGATGAAGCCGTGAGACAGAGGCAAGCTGCTAATGTGCATCTTGGTAAACAGCAGGTCGCATGCCTACCTTACATTCAGGTGACTTCAGCATGTACTACATATGACAGATGGTGCTATCCTATTCTCTTCCATGAGGACGACTTATGTAATCAAGACTGTAGGATTTGGGCTAAGCGGGGGGGGGGGGGGGGGATCAGGGGCCAGCATTGTGGCGCAGCAAGTTAAGTCTCTGCCTGCAGCGCTGGCATCCCATATGGGCA
The DNA here is from genome assembly GCF_033115175.1 of Lepus europaeus. Lineage (NCBI taxonomy): Eukaryota > Metazoa > Chordata > Mammalia > Lagomorpha > Leporidae > Lepus > Lepus europaeus. Next base: position 28,471,295 of record NC_084831.1, read on the forward strand.
TTAGTTTAAGTCCTGGATGCTCCACTTCTGATCCCGTCCCTGCTAATGTGCCTGGGAAAGCAGTGGAAGATGGCCCAAGTGCTTTGGTTTCTGCACCCGTGTGGGAGACCTAGAGGTAGCTCCTGGCTTTGACCTGGCCCAGCCCCAGCTGTTGTGGCCCTTTGGGGAGTGAACCAGAGGATGGACGATTCACTCTGTCTCTCTCTCTCTCTCTGTAACTCTGCCTTTCAAAAAAATAAAAAATAAATCTTAAAGGTAGGGTGAGTGAAGCACCAGCAGATAAACTGAACTCTCTTGAGCTTGTTTTTCAGAGAATGTTCCAGAAAAGCATAGCCTGCAACATTGCAGTCAGAGGGGGGCCAGACCACCACAGACAAGTTGAAGCAGCAATATAGTCAGAACTTCATGAGCTAAGCTGAATTCGTATTATAATACTCAGTCACCACCTACGGGAGGAGTTTGCCACCATTTTCTGCACATAGAGTGTATGAAGACATATGTTGCTCACATGTCTGAGCAGGAGTGCCCCCCACCACCTTGGACACTCCCCTAACCCTGGCTGTCAGAGCCCTGGCACATAGCTTCTCAGGGAGGTGGTTTACTTAGGGAGCTCCACCTGCCCATTGTCTTCTTGCCTTGTCACAGTAAATAAAGCCTTTCACCCAGAATCTCCCACTAACACTCCAAGTGGCTGAACCCCTTATGTCTGGTAACAAAATTTATGATCCCAGATGGAACTATCCCTAGCCTGGTCTTGGCACTATGTTTGGTGCATCAGTTATGACACCACTTGGGATGCCAGCATCCCATAGCTGATGGCCTGGGTTCAAGTCCTGGCTCTGCTGCCTATTCCAGCTTCCTGCTGATGTGCACCCTGGGAAGCAGCAGGTGATGGCTCAAGTGCTTGGGTCCCTGACACCCACCTGGGAGACCTGGATTGAATTCTGGGCTCCTGGCTATTGTCTGGCTCAGTCCCCAATGTTATGGGCATTTGGGGATTGAACCAGGGGCTGGAAGATCTTTGTCTTTCTCTTTGCTTTTCAAATTAAATAATAAAATAAAATAAAATAAAGTAAAATAAAAACCCCAAAAATAGACAAAAAAAGGTTTTTGGAACTAATGACTGGTGAAGCAAGTTCTAAAATTCCAACTCCCTCTACATTTCCCTGGGTGTCCCATCCCACTCCTGGGAAGAGACCTGTTAACTAAAGTGGGTGCTACTGTGTACATAAGTCAAGGCTGAGTAGAACTGGAAGTCCCCGGGAGCCGGGAGCAGATTCTTGGCTCTCCTCCACGAGGCACCTAAGAATCCTGAAACCATCCCGGGAGGTATTTATCTCTGCTTACTCCAGAAGTAGGGGCCAGGCCCAGTGGGCTGGGCTGTCAGCACCTGCCCTGTAATGATTTCTGAAGCAAACTGATCCCTGACCCAGGGTCAGGCAGCATCCTCTGAGACCTGGAGCACCAGCTGGCATCTCACCGTAGTCAGTGATCGATCAGGCCCTGCAGATCTCCTTGTAACCCCTCTATACTACCTGTTAAGAAACCCCGGTCTGAATATAGGTTGTACAGGGCAGGTGTATGTGAGGGTTGGGGACGAAGCAGTTCAGATCATTCATCTTATAGTGCCCAGCCCCTGTGCTCTATTGGCTAGTTTCCCAGGGCATGGCAAGTATTTATCTTTTAAGATAGGTTTGTTTGAAAGGCAGAGTTATATACACACACACAGAGGGAGTGACAGAGATGGGGAAAGAGAGAGAGAGAGAGAGAGAGCGAGTGAGCTCACAAAACAGCCACAACAGCCAGGGCTGGGCCAGGCTGAAGCCAGGAGCCTAGAACTCCATCTGGGTCTCCCACGTGGGTGCCAGGAGCCCAAGCATTTGGCTGTCTTTTGCTGCTGTCCCAGGTGAATTAGCAGGGAGCTGGATTGGAAGTGGATTGTCTGGAACTTGAACCAATGCTCATATGGGATACCAGTGTTGCAGGCAGAGGCTTAACCCACTGTACCACAATGCTGGCCCTGATAACAACTATCATTCTGTCATAGATGCATTTTTTAGAAGATTTATTTATTTATTTGAAAGGCAGAGTTTCAGAAAGGCAGAGAAAGAGATAGAGATAGAGAGAGAGAGAGAGAGTCTTCCATCTGCTGGTTCACTCCCCAAATGGCCACAGTGGCTGGAGCTTGCCCGATCTGAAGCCAGGATCCAGGAGCTTCTTCAGGTCTGCCAAGCGGGTGCAGGTGCCCAAGGACTTGGGCCATCTTCTACTGTTTTTCCAGGCTATAGCAGAGAGCTGGATTGGAAGTACAGCAGCTGGGACTCAAAGAGGTGCCCATATGGGATGCTGGCGGCAGCTTTACCCACTATGCCACAGTGCTGGCCCCAGGATGTATTCTTTTGGGCCTTGAGTCCATTTTTTTTTTTTTTTTTTTGTCTTTGAGCACAACACCCAAAACCTCACGAGGAATTGAAGTATTCTGGGACTGTCCTACACTACTTATTTAAAAAAAACTCCCACAGGGCAGGCATTTGGTGCAGGGGTTAAAACACTGCCTAGGATGCTGCATCCTGTATCAGAGTGCCAGAGTTTGAGTCCCAGCCCTGCTTGTAATGCCAGCCTCCTGCCAGTGTGCACTCTGGTAAACAGCACATGATGGCGCAAGTACCTGGGTCCTTGCCATGCACTTGGGAGACCTGGGTGGAGTTCTGGGCTCCTGGCCTTGACCTGCCCCTTCTCCCAGTTGTTGTGAGCATTCGTGGATGAAGATCTCTCTTAAATAAGTGAAGATCTCTCTTTTAAATAAATGAAAAACAAATTAAGACCATCTCCTCCAACTTTTGGGGGAAATTTTGAGTAGAGAGCTGAGGGCTGCAGCTAAAGAAAGGGTTAGGGCCTGTGCTTGGCACAGCTGGGTAAGCTGCTGTGACACCGCCAGCACCCCATACCAGAGCATCTGTTCAGAGTCCGGCTACTCTGCTTCTGACCGAGCTCCCTGCTAACGCACCTGGAGTGCAGCAGAGGATGGCACAGGTACCTGGGCCCCTGCTACCCACATGGGAGACCTGGATGGGCTTCCTGGCTCCTGGCTTTGGCCTGGCTCAGGCTTGGCTATGTGGCCATTTGAGGAGTGAACCAGCAGATGGAAGATCTTTCTCTCTCTCTGCCTTTCAAATAAATAGGTAGATAAATTTCTTTGTTTAAAAAAGGAACAGCCTTCGGGCTGGTGCTGTAGTGCAGTGGGTTAAAGCCTATCAAATGGCTGCAATGGCCAGAGCTGCACTGATCCGAAGTCAGGAGCCAGCAGCTTCTTCCCATTCTCCCATGCAGGTGCAGGGGCCCAAGCACTTGGGCCATCTTCTACTGCTTTCCCAGGCCATAGCAGAGAGTTGGATCGGAAGTGGAGCAGCTGGGACTTGAACCAGTGCCCACATGGGATGCTGGCACTGAAGGTGGCAGCTTTCCCCACCACACCACAGTGCCGGCCCTTGAAAAAAAATTTTTTTTTAAAGATTCATTTATTTATTTTGGAAGTCAGAGTTACAGAGAGAGGGAGAGATAAAGAGATAGAGATAATCTTCCATCCTCTCGTTCATTCCTCAGATGTCTACAACAGCCAGCACAGAGCCAGGCGCTTCATCCGGGTCACTCATGTGGGTGGTAGAGGCCCAAATGCTCGGGCTGCCCTGGAGTGACAGAGCTGGTGCAGCAAGTGGGACAGATCTCAGAAGTGAGCCTCTGCCGGCATGGAAGAAGCAGGGCTTGGGGGTGGCAGCAGTGCTGTGGAAAACGTCAGTGGAGGGCAGGACATGCGATTGTGCCCTTACAGGGAACTGTGGGAGCCTCTCTCTCCAGGGATGCCTGCACAGAAGGCAGCCACGACAGGCCTGACCAGGGCACTGGGCAGCCTGTCCTGGCTCCAGGTGTGCCTTCTCAGTGGTCCATGCTCACGGCCATCTGGCCAGAGGAGGCTCCTAAATGCTAGCCCTTTCCCAGTACGGTTGGCCACCTGACCTGCCCAGATGTAGAAAAAGAGAGCAATAAGAGTACCTTACAATTGGGCAGGTGGGGGTTGCTCCCTGTGGATATGCAAGTGTGAACGACCTTCCCCCTACTGAGGGAAAGCTCCACCCTGGTGAACCAGATTTTTTTTTTTTTTTTTTTGACAGGCAGAGTGGATAGTGAGAGAGAGAGACAGAGAGAAAGGTCTTCCTTTGCCGTTGGTTCACCCTCCAATGGCCGCTGCGGCTGGCGCATCTCGCTGATCCGAAGCCAGGAGCCAGGTGCTTCTCCTGGTCTCCCATGGGGTGCAGGGCCCAAGGACTTGGGCCATCCTCCACTGCCTTCCCGGGCCATAGCAGAGAGCTGGCCTGGAAGAGGGGTAACCGGGATAGAATCCGGCACCCCAACCGGGACTAGAACCTGGTGTGCCGGCACCGCAAGGCGGAAGATTAGCTGTTAAGCCACGGCGCCGGCCCCAGATTGGTCGTTAAAGACTGGAAATTGCACTCTTCTCCGGATCCGCTGAATCCCTCCGGATGAGGCCTTGCTGGATCTGCTGACCACTTGTTTCTCTCTCTCTCTCTCTCTCTAACAAGTGGTAGTCAATTTATTAAACCAGTCAGTTGGCTTAGGCATCTGCCATGGTGACTTCAACTTCTACTCCCGGCTCAGTGCTGATGGAAGTGATCTGTTTAACAGTCTCAGAAGGGCTGTGCAAGTCAATGAGCCACTTACCGGTTCTCATCTGGAACCAGCCCCACGTCTTAGAACCCTCACCACAGGGGTTTTACTCGCAGTGTCTTGGTAGCATCTGAACCAATCCTTTCACTTTCAGATTCTTCCCCTTTGCTCCTCCGACCAAGTCAGCACACACCTTCTCCAGGGACTTGCGGCTGGTCAGGGTGACCCTAATTCGGTCAATGGCCACCTCTGGTTCCACGGACGTCTTTCCAGTGTCTTTAAAAGCCATGGCTGCGGCACGGCTTCCTGACCGACTTGTTCCCCAGAGAGCGACCAGCGGTGAGTCAGGAGCCAGAGCGGGCGGAAACGTGCTCCGCCCCCAGCGCTACCGCGTCTTCTCAGAAAGAAGCTGTTTTTCTCTTGAACGGCAAAACTGCCTCCTGGGACTCACCATGCCCTGGTGAAGAGGGGCGTGAAGGATGGCCTTCTTCCCCTACCCTTCAGGAAGGAGGAGTGAAATGTCTTGGGGTGGGGGTGGGGGTGGGGGGTTTCTAACCCAGCAGTGTGGGATCTGATCTGGGCGAAAAGGGGGGAGGAGAGGCTGTCAGGTCTTGGGCAGAGAACTTGAACTTTCTTGAGCTTGTTTTTCAGAGAATGTTCCAGAAGAGTATTTCTTGCAACCTTGCAATCAGAGGGAGATAAGACCACCACACACCAGTCTGAGTCACATCTTCATGACCGAAGTGGAGCCCTCGTTATCATACCACATTCTCCGCCAGGGGAGGAGTTTGCTGTCAATTCCTGAACATACAATGTATGAAGATGTATGTTGCTCATGTGTGTTAGCAGGAGGGACCTCTCCCTGCTCTCTTGCTCCACCCTGGACACTCCGCTTAAAGGACATGTGGCCCCTTCTCCCTTCCTTTCCCCCGCCCCTCGCCCTGTGTGCTCCCTTGTTGAGACCCTGGGTGCAGGAACCAGGCTCAACCTCCCTCAGACTCCTTGCAAAGCAGCTGGCAAAACAGAGAAGCGGCACAGGGCAGCTTGTGAAACAGATAAGAGGAAAGTTCCCAGCGGTCTCTGAAAGCCCCCTACTCCCTATTTCCCACCAGGGGCAAGCCCCCCACCTCCCACTGGCAGGGGCAGATTCCGTCTCCAGCCAGATGACAACCCAGCCCTGTGCGTGCCTGTATGCAGTCTCTTTGCAAGAACAGACTGTCGCCCCTCTTTGCTTCAATAAAGCTACCTGTCTCTGTTGAGGTTGGCTTTGTCTCCTTTTTCTGTCTCTTTTCTGGGGCTACAAAATGCCACAACCCCAAGCTATTCCAAACCTAACACCCCTAATGCTGGCTATAAATGCCCTGGCAAATGGCCAGTGTTGTGGCATAGTGGGTAAAGCTGCTGTCTGCAATGCTGGCATCCCATATGGGTACAGGTACTGATTGCTCTGCTTCTGATCCAGTGCCCTGCTAATGACCTGTGAGAAGCAGCAGAAGATGGCCCAAGGGTTTGGGCCTCTACCACCCACGTGGGAGACCTGGATGAAGCTCCTGGCTCTTGGCATGGGTCTGACCCAGTACTGGCCATTGCAGCCATCTGCATAGTGGAGATGAGATGGAAGATCTCTCTCTCTCCCTCTCTCTGTAACTCTGACTTCCAAAATAAATAAATAAATCTAAAGAGAAGAAAAAAATTAGCCAGTGCTGTGGCACAGTGGGTTAAACTGCTGCCTGTGGTGCTGGCATCCCATATGGGCACTGGTTCAAGTCCCAGTTGCTCCATTTCTGATCCAGCTCCCTGCTAATGTGCCTGGGAAAGCAGCAGAAGATGGCCTAGGTGCTTAGGCCCCTGTGTCCATGTGGGAGACCCAGACAAAGCTCCTTGCTCCTGGTTTTGGCCTGGCCCAGCACAGGCCACTGCAGCCATTTGGGGAGGGAACCAGCAGATGGAAGATCTCTTTCTCTATTTCTCTTCCTTTCTCTCTGTAGCTCTGCCTTTCAAATAAAATAAATAAATCTTTTTTTTTTTTTTTGACAGGCAGAGTGGACAGTGAGAGAGAGAGACAGAGAGGAAGGTCTTCCTTTTTGCCATTGGTTCAGCCTCCAATGGCCGCCGCGGTTGGCGCGCTGCGGCTGGCGCACCGCGCTGATCCGATGGCAGGAGCCAGGGGCTTCTCCTGGTCTCCCATGGGGTGCAGGACCCAAGCACTTGGGCCATCCTCCACTGCACTCCCTGGCCACAGCAGAGAGCTGGCCTGGAAGAGGGGCAACCGGGACAGAATCCGGCTCCCCGACCGGGACTAGAACCCGGCGTGCCGGCGCCGCAAGGCGGAGGATTAGCCTAGTGAGCCGCAGCGCCGGTGCGGCGCCGGCGCCGGCCAAAATAAATAAATCTTTAAAAACAACAGCAAAAAATGCCATGTCAAATCGCTTCTCAGGTGGTTTATCTAGGGAATCCCGCCTGCTCACTGTCTTCAGTTGCTGTTTATCCTGAGACAAGGTATGCAAGAAGTTGCATGCACTTGATTACATAAAAGGAGAAGATTTCTGGCATCAGTTCAAGTCCTGGCTGCTCCACTGCTGATCCAGCTCCCTGCTGCTGCACCTGGGAAAGCAGTGGAAGATGGCCCGAGTGCCTGGGCCCCTGCACCTACATGGGAGACCCAGAAGAAGCTCTTGGCTCCTGGCTTTGGATCAGCCTAGCTCCGGCTGTTGTGCGGCCAACTGGAGCATGAACCAGCAGGTGGAAGACCTTTCTCTGTCTCTGCTTCTCTCTGTAACTCTGTCTTTCAAATAAATAAAATATCTCTAAAAAAAAAAAAGGAGGGGAGGGGATTTTTCCTTCTGTCCTTGCAGCCTCTTTAGTGGGTTGCCTGTGAATGCTTACTCAATAACAAAACTGTTTTCTTCCCCCTCTAACCTTCTGGTTGGCAGGTGATTTTATTTTTAATTCTATTTCTCCAACAGGGGTTAGTGTTTTCCGAGTGCTGGCCATCATGTCTCCCTGCGCTCTGTGACTTCCTCCTTGTAATCTCTGCCACCATGTCTTAATGATCAGTTTCGAGCCCCCCCCCCCCCCACATTGGAATGGGAGCCCTCTTAAGCCCTGCTGCCAGCACAGGGCTGGATGCCAGGTGAGAGCTGAACGAATGAATGAATGAACAAATGAATGACCTGGTGAACAAATAAACAAGTCTGAGAATTATCCCTCTGGTTGCTAGAGTGTTGAAAAAAGAGAACAGAGATTTTCTAACAACAAACCCCAAACCAAAACAAGTTTAATAGATGGGAATAATAAGAAACAAACAAACGGCTCAGGGGTAGGGCTGGATCAAGCACAGCCCGGCCCTTAAACGTATGCAGGTGGCTTGGGAGGCACAGCCTATGAGGCAGAGGCTGGGAGGTAGGGCGTGGAGGGGGGGCCTGGGAGCCCTCCTGCCCTCCTGGCACTGGGATGGCTTTGAGTGATGGCCTTCCTGACCTCTCCTCTCCTGAGGCCCCAGGTGAGGAGTCCCAGGAGGTCCTAGAAGGCCCCCGGGCCCTCCATGCCATGAACACGGAGTCCCTGCAGGAGGGGGAAGTCCAGCAGTGGCCCGAAGATACAGTCATCCTCCTGGCTTGGGGGTCGGGCCATAGGGGTCCCCAGAGGGCTGGCCTGGAACCAGAGGTTCTCATAGGACTTGGGGCTGGGGGTGAGGCCCCCCAAGAGGGGCTGCGTGGAGTCACAGCGCAGGTAGTGCCTTGGCCATGGGCTTGTGGGGCTGCCCAGCACCTGCCCATAAAAGACCTGGTCACTGGTGGGAGACGGGGGCTGGGGCTGGGTGGAAGCTGCTCTTGGGTCCCCCTGGAGTACGTAGGCCTGGACCAAGGTGGGGAGGCCACAGCTCTCTGAGCTGTCACTGGACTCCCAGTGCCCTGGCTTCTTCTCTTCCTCCTCCAGCACCGTGATCTTGGTGATGGATGGCATGTCGGGGTCTCGAAGGCTGGGCAGCTGGAAGGCCTCCTGGACACAGGACACAGGGTGAGGGCATGGTTCATTTCAGATGTGTGCACCAGACACGGTCCCTCCCTGAGTCGGGGCAGCTGTGGGGATGCCCCTGCTTCTGTCTGCTGGAACACAAAGTGTCACACATACAAAGCCCCTGCAGGTTCCTGATGTATGGTGCCCAACAGGTGCAAGACGTGCTGAGAATAGCACCATGAATCTTCCCATTTCCCAGGGCAGTGACTGAGGCTTTGAGCTGGGAGCAGCAGGGATTCAGACCTGCTTCATCCAGAGGGGTGGAGGGGCCTGCATGCTCGTCCCAGAGGGCAGCCCTGCCCTTGGAGCCTGGACCAACGCCCCCCAGTCCCTCTCACCTCTGCCATGATGGTGGGCACCCAGGAGCCCAGGCTGCTGTGGGCTGGGTCTGGCACATTTGGCCAGAGCGGATTCTTCCTGCAGAAGAAAGGGGCAGGTGAAGGCTAGTTCGGCTATCCCAGCCATCTCAGCAGCCCAGGAGGTGCCGCTGCCCCCTGGTGTGGACAGGTGGAGGGCTGGGGCTCCCAGACTGGCTCCACGGTCTGGGAAGGCTGGACGGGACTCAGACTGGCCCAGCCCGACCTGCAGGCCCCTATGGGTAGGGGTATCTGGGCGTCAGGCCTCTCTGAAGGGCTCACCTGGGACTGCAACAGAGCCAGGTGGTCCCACAGAGGCAGAAGAGCAAGAAGAGGCTGCCGGACAGGCCCAGGAGGATGTGCAGCACCGACTCCCCTGGGATGAGGGAAAATCAGGAGAGGGGACAGCACATGAGTATGAGGCTGGGTCTCCACCCTTGCTCTGAGAGCCCAGGACAGTGCTGGGTCTCTTCCCTCAGACTGGGATCCTTGGGCAAAGCTGGGTCTCCTCCCTCAGACTGGGATCCATAGATAGTACTGGATCTCTTCCCTCGGAATGGGATCCATGGGCAGGACCGGGTCTCCTCCCTCAAACTGGAATCCATGGGCAGGACCGGGTCTCCTCCCTCAAACTGGGATCCATGGGCAGGGCTAGGTCTCCTCCTTCAGACCAGGCATCCAAAGACAGGGTCTTATGTATTCTCAAAATCAGGAACTTTCGGGTGGGGGACCCTTCTGCCAGCTGTCTCTGCCCAGTTCTGCCCCCGTACCTTACCTAGGGCGAAGGTCATCAGGGTGAGACTCGTACTGTTGGTGGCCCCGGCCTGGCTGGCAGCCATGAGGTGGACGTGATACACACTGGCTGGCTCCAGGCCATGGAGGACAAAGCCGCGGGAGGAGGCATTCAGGGTGGTGGCTGGAAGTGGAGTGTAGGGTAAGGCTGGGCCCAGATGCTGGAGCTGTCTCCATGGTGCTGGGCACCCCTCTTGGGCCTTTTGGGACTGCAGGGAGCTGAGGGTGGACTCACAGAAGAACTGGTCCTGAGTGTTGGTCCAGAAGATGGTGTAATGGGTCAGGGGGCTCTTCCCAGCTCAGGGGGCTCAGGCACCCACTCCAGTTGTGCCCAGGTCCTGCCAATGTGCTTGAGTTGCAGCTCTGGGGCATGAGAGGGGGCTGTGGGAAGACAGAGGCACAGGGCGGAAGGTTCCATGCAGCTCCCTGGAACACTGCAGAGTGGCTGAGGAAAGGGATTCCGAGGGGGCTCACGTCCAAGCCTCACCTCTCCAGGGATTGTATCTGAACTGCACCTGCTGCTACTAAGTGTCTGAGCCAGGATTGGAACCCGGTTCTATTTGAACCGCACTCCCTGACTTTTCCCCCACCCGTTTTGTCTGAAGCATTACTCGGTTCTGCCATTCACTCTCTGAACTTCTGCCAGGCCCTCGTTCATTTTCTATCACACCTGACACCTGGCAAGGCGGTTGATTGATTTTTTTCAACACTTGCTCCCGGAATCCTGCCCAATTCACTGCCCAAGTTTTCCCGCCTCACCACCTGATTTGTACTCAGCTCCGGAGACCCGGGGGGTGGGGGTGGGGGTGGGGGATCAGGCGAGAGCCTCTGCAGGGCCAGAGGAGGGAAGAGGGAATTGTCTCATCATTTTCCTGATTGCTGGGGCCCAGCTGGGCGCTGGCTAGGGAGGAGAGGACTCTGGGAGGGGGCTGACGGCAGGTGAACCTGTCTCCTGGGAGTAGGCATAGATGTGCCGGGAGGGTCCCATGGCTGCCTGGTACAGCGGAGTCACGGCGATCTCGTAGACTTGGAAGGGCCTGATGTTCTCTGTGCAGAGAGAAGGGGGCAGCACTCGGGTTAGGCCCTGCACAGGAGCCAACCTCAACCTCAGCTCTCTCTTTGCAATGTCTTTCTCAGGTCCTTTGATGGGTGTTAGGGATGAGGAGTGGAAAGGAGAGCTAGAAGGATGCGGGGGCCGGGCTGCAGGTAGAGTGCAGAAGTGCTTCATGGGAAGATCTTCCTGAGTGTGGGGCTCTGTGACACGGACAGTGAGTCTGCCTCCCTACCCTGGCCCTGCCCCCCCCCCCCCACCGTGGGGATGCACTGCCTCCTCCCCATGCCCAAGCCCCGCCCACACCGCTGCTCCCGCCTCACCTCGAAGCAGAGTCCCTGTGAGGTTCCCATCCTGCTCCACCCTCCAGGTCTTGCTGCTGCTGGGGCTGGGGGCACCGGGGCCCCACTCAATCACATAGCCCTGAGGCTGAGGACTGGGGGGCTCCCAGCCCACCCAGAGGCTGTGAGGGTCTTGGCCCACAGCATGGAGTCCGACCAGGGGTGGACCTGGAGAGACAGAGTGAGAAACTGTGGAACGAAAGTGAAAAGAATCCAGACTCCAGAGCCAGAAGCCTGTGTTCGAATCCTGACGTTGCTACTTCCAGGCTGGGCGACCTTGGTTGGGTCGATATCTGAGCCTTGCTCATCTGTGACGTGGAAACAATGACCCAAGTACCCAGCTCATGGAGTCCTGGTGCAGATTCAGTGAGCTGATGATGCGCAGGACAAACCTGGCTTGGGGCCAAGTACGGAGTAGCAGTGGGAGAACGAGGACTGCCAGGGCTAAGAGCCAGGCCCATGCTGTCCTTGTATTTGCTAGCTTACTCACCGTCACACCGGGGAGGGAGGTATTACTATTGTCCCTGTTTTATCAATGAGAAGAGGGAGAGGTGTAGAGAGGTCAGGCAGCTTATCTAAGGCCACACAGCTGGGAGGTGGAAGTGTTAGCTATTGTGATTGGGATTGGGATCAGTGGTCCTCCTGGTGAGGGCCCATGTTTAGGGGATACTGGTGTGCTGAGGACTGATCCCCTAAGACTGAGCCACTAACTCACGGACCATGCTGTGCCAGAATGGATTGTGAGTGTGTGTGTGTGTGTGTGCGCGTGAGTCTAGACACCAGCACCACCTTAACCTGGCTCTGATGGACGTGAACATTAACACGCACCGAGCGGTTCCTTTGTGCCAGGCGCGTGTCTTAGTTAATATATTCCTCACAGCAGCCCCCAGCAGGCAGTTATCCAATTTTTTAGATGAACAGCGAGGCCAGTGAGGGGACGTTGCCTGCCCGGTTCACACTGCCACCAAGTGGTTGGATGACTTTTGAACCTAGCAATCTGGCCTCCACACTCACACGCCTTAATCACGTGCTCTCAGCCCCCTGTACCTCTGTGCTCCGAGAAGATCACTGGGGCGGGCTGGGAGGTCCCAGCGGTGTTGTAGGCCACCAGGGCCACCTCCCCGGCTCCTGGAGGCAAGTGGAAGGTGCAGCCCAACTCCGTGGTGTTGCAGAGGGGCAGGGCTGCCCCAGCCTGGCCTGAGGGTCTCCAGGAGACCAGGTACCCTTGGATTTGCCCGCTGTCTTCCTCCTGGGGTGTTGGCTGTGGCGGGCGGCGGAAAAGCAATGATAAGCAGGTGCACAGCTCATCTTGAGTGATGCCACGCCTCCAAAAGTGGGATGGATGGGACACAGAACTGAGTCCCAGATTGGGGCCAGGCTTTTCATCCCTCACTCCTTCCCCCTGTTCCCTTGTGCCAGGTTCTAGGAAGCGGGGAGGGAAGAAGCAAGTTGGCACATACAGAAAGCACTTAACTATCCGCTGAGCTGACCCTTTGGGGCATGGGTGACTCCTGCATTGTGGCTTCCCCCAGAGGTCCCCACGCACATGCAAAGTGCAGGCAAATCACATTTAAATGCAAGCAAGCCCTCAGACCTGCAGGGTTTGTCTGGGTCGGAGGAGGTTCCAGGGGTGGAGGGACAGCCTTCAGAGGGAGTCACCTTCCAGAACAGCTGCGCCTCCGGGGTCCCAGGGTCCAGCTGCCTCTGCCGCAACCATGCATCCAGTCTGACCACGGGGACTGTGGAGGGAGTGAGAGGAGAGCGTGCCGGTGAGGCAGAGCCAGGGTTCTGACGGCTGTGCCCCAGTCCCTTGTCGGCCGCTTACCCCGTTCGGTGGTTCTCCGCTCCAGGCTGGGGCTCCATGCACTCCAGTGGCCGGGTAGGGGCCAGCGGGTGCAGCGCATCTGCAGGACGTAGACGGTGGCTGGGAGGAGCCCGCAGAGTTCATACTGGACGGTCATGGAGGGCAGGGGGGCCACCTGGTGTGTGTGGGGGTAGGACTCTGAGCGTGGATCTCCGTGCCCTTCTGGGGTGAACCTGAGCCCGCTGTACCCCCTCAGCCTCCCACCTCGGGCTCTGGGGTTTGCCTCTGCCTCACCAGTGTCCAGTTGGCTTCTCCAAGCTGTGGCTGGTGGCGTAGCTCACACTTCTGGTCGATAAAATGGCTTGGCTTCCATGGCTCCCAGTGCAACTGCAGGCAGCCTGGCTGGGGTGGGGTCCCCTTGGGGCTGGAGTCCAGGGCCCACAGCGTAGGGGGCTCCAGCTTCACTGTAAGCAGTGGGGCTGTCAGAACCTCCCTCTGCTCTGCCCTCTAGGCCGCTCGACCTCAGCTCCTCTCGTCTCCCTGCCTGTGGTTCTGGAGCTGCATCCACGTGGTCCCAACCGCTGTCTTTGCATCTGACTTCTCATCTCTGTCTGAGTTGCTATGATTCTGCAGTTTTGTCTCTACGTATACATGCCTGTTTCTGTCTAGGTCTTTGTTCCATGCTCCTCCCCGGGGTCTTTGCACTGGTCAGAATGCTTTCTCCCAGATACCCTATGGCTTGCTCCCTCATTTCCTCCAAGGATCTGCTCGGTGGTTGCCTTCTTAGTGAGGTCTGTTGACATAGCAACTACCCCTCCCCTTCTTCCTGTGCTCCTGTCTTTGAACTTCTTCATTCTGCTTTTCATCATCTGATATTCTGCTTTGTTTCGTCCCCTGGGATGTCACATTCTGAAGGCAGGAGTTTTGGCATTGGGTTCACTGTTGTGGCTCTAGGACCTCAAGAAGTGCTTAGCCCCTAGTGGGCGTCTCTGTCTCCTAGCCTCTGCCTGCAGTTGCCTCACTCTTTGTCTCTCTTCTCTGCCTCTGTCTCTAGGTCTTCCAGCGTCCCCTCGACTGTCCCTGGCCCTCTGTCTCCCTCTCCATGCCTCTGTGGGTGTGCCCGTCTTGGTGGCCTCTCCCTTCCCATGCACCCAGCATGGCCCACCTACGTCCATGGGATCGAGGCACAGCTGCGGAGACACACTGGTCCCCAGCGCGTTCTCTGCCTGCACCCAGATGCCCATGCTCTGGTAGAGCGGCAGGTGTTTGCGCGGGATGGAGCAGTAGCTGTGCGTGTCCTCTGGCACACAGTCCACGATGGCGTCCTCTTGGGTTTGACAGCTGCCCCGGCTCCTGCCAACAGGCCAGGCTGGGGTGCCAAGCAGAGGAAGAAAGCAAGGCTCCCTCCCCGCCTCCCAGCTTTGCCTCTGCCTCCCCACTCCTCCCCACAGTCCTCCCACTCCTCCTCCCACCCCCGCCCAAAGGAAGGGGCTGGGGAGGAGCTGCTGCTCACTTGAAGCTCTTCAGGGTGAAGTTGGTGGGCAGGTGGGTCTCGGGCCCCGGCTCCCACTGGCAGGTGAGGCTGCTGGTCGTGAGGTCCAAGAGGCAGGACAGGTTGTGCGGTACGGCGGGGGGATCTGCTCGTGGTCCGGGGTAGGGGAAAAGATATGAGGGCTTTGAGTGCAACAACTGGCAAGCTCCCATGGGCTTTGGTTGGCTTTGGTCTCTCTCGGGCTGCCTTGTCTCCATACAGTGGACACTCGAGGGGTAGCCCAGTTCCAGGTACAAACAGGGACACGCAGCCAGACCTCCAGCAGCCTAGGGGCCCCCACCTCCAATTTCCCTAACTGCAGACCCCTTGGACATGAATAATGTACTGTCTGGGTTTCTGTTCCGGATCTGCCATGCATTAATCATGTGATGGTGAAGTTATTAAGTGCTCTGTGCCTTAGTTTCGTCATCTATAAAGTGGGGGCAATGGTAAAAGAGCCACCCCCAGGCTTATTGTGAGGGAAAAAGGACCTACTATACGTAAAGCGCTCAGGGCAGTGTCTGGCACAGGTAAGTGCTTGGTAGGTGTTAGTGGCTACTCTGATTAATATTTTTAAGATTTTTAAAATTTAATTGAAAGGCAGAGTGAGAGTGAGAGTGAACGAGAGAGAAAGAGAGACAGAGAGAGAGAGATTGATCTTCCATTTGCTGGTTCATTCTCTAAGTGCCTGCAACAGCCAGGGCTGGGCCAGGCTAAAGCAAGGACCCAGGCACTTCATCGGGTCTCCTACTTGGACTGCAGGAAACCAAGTACCTGAGCTGTCATCTGCCGCTTCCCAGGCACATCAACAGGAAGCTGGATTGGAAGTGTGGAGTAGGGGCCGGCACTGTGGCGTGGCGGATAAAGCCACCATCTGCAACACCGACATCCCATATGGGCGCCAGTTTGAGTCCAGTTCCACTTCCGATTCAGCTCTCTGCTATGGCCTGGGAAAGCAGTCGAAGATGGCTAAGGTCCTTGGGTCCCTGAGACCTGGAAGAAGCTCCTGGCCTTGGCCTTTGTGGCCTTTTGGGAAGTGAACCAGCAGATGGAAGATCTCTCCCTCTCTCTGTAACTCTGCCTTTCAAATAAAATAAAATGAAAATTTTTTGTTTTATTTTTCTAAAAGAAGTGCAGAGTAGCTGGGACTTGAACTGAAAACTGGGCGCCCCAGGTGGCCAGTTAACCCACCGTATCACAAGGCCTACCCCTCTGAATCGTAAACAAGAAGCTTGGTCTTTGTTTTTTCTTATGTCTCAGCTTGGCACAAACTCCAGCCTGCTCAGTCGGGAAGGAAGGCTGCAGCTGGGCGGGAGGAGACGCTGGGAGCGAGCCTGCACAGAGCGTCCTCCTGGGACACCCTCCTGGGGCCCAGGATCTGGACTTGCTCGGCAGCCAGGTGGAGTCGTGGTTGCCACACTGGCTTTAGAGCCACACCACTGATACAAACTCGGCTCCAGCCTCATTAGCCTGTGACCCTTGACACATTGCTTATCCTCCCCAGACGTCAATTGCTTCATCTGCAAAGTGGGGCTAAACAGTAGTACTGCCTGGCAGGGGAGATGACCCGACCTCATGCCCAGGAAGTGCCCATGGAGCCAAGAACTCTAACTGGTGCTGGGGTTGGAGTAGGCAGATGGCTGGAGGGACTTACAGCCTGCTCGCAGCTCAGCCTGATCCAGGATCTGCAGGCTGCTGCCCCATTGTAGACAGCAGGAGAGGAAGGTCTGAGTGTGGTTGAGGTGGGGCAGCGTGATGATCGATTCCTGGGTCCCATCAGGCCGCCGCCACTGCCTGCCTCCTGGTTGCGTCTCTGTTCCCAGTTTCCACCTAATCTGTGGGTCCGGGTACAGCTGGCTGCAGTTCTGGCTGATGGTGCAAGAGGCAGTGATGGGAGCCCCCAGGCGCACGGTGGACTCGGAGAGGCTGATGCGCCCGCATGCCTCCAAGCCTGGGGGAGAGATGCGGCTGTGAGTGACTGCCCTGCCTGCAAGCTCAGGCCTTGGTACCCCTTGATCTGGGTCCTCACCTTCCTGCCTCTCCCTGCGAGCCACGGGGGTTGGATGGGGATGGTGTGTGCAGACATCGCAAAGGGCTGTGAGGGGTGAGAGGAGACAGTGATGGTAGACGTTTCCCAACCTGTTCTACTGAGAAAAGCAGATGCTAACTTACAGTGCGTGCTGCCCTCCGTGGCATGAATATTCCCACCGTGGCTGATTCCAAGTGGCCCATGGGCTGTCCCTGAGCGCAGAGGTGGGGAGATGTGTGCATAGACAGCTCCCGCCAGCCAGCCTCAGCACACCACCAGATAGAGACCAGTGCCCTCCCCAGGACGGCCAAAGCAATGATTAGAAGATAAGAATCAGGGCCAGCGCTGTTGCCACCTGCAGTGCTGGCATCCCGTATAGGTGCTGGTTCGAGTCCTGGCTGCTCCACTTCCGATCTAGCTCTGCTATGGCCTAGGAAAGCAGTAGAAGATGGCCCAAGTCCTTGGGACCCTGTACCGCTTGGGAGATATGGAAGAAGCTCCTGGCTTTGGACTGGCCCAGCTCTGGCCATTTTGGCCATTTGGGGAGTGAACCAGTGGATAGAAGACCTCTTTCTCTCTCTCTGCCTTTCAAATAAATAAATCTTTTTTTTTTTTTTTTAAAGAGGATTAGAACCAAAGCTGGCCTCATTCCAGCTTCCTGCTAATACAGACCCTGGGAGGCAGCCGTAACCACTCAAGTGATTGGGTCCCTGGCACCCACCGGGGGGATCTGGATTGTGTTGCTGGCTCCCCACTTTGGTGTTGGTCTGGCCCTGGCCGTTGCAGGCATTTGGGGACCAAGCCAGCAGATGAGAGCTCTATCTGTCACTCTCTGTCTCTGTCTCCCTGCCTTCCAACTAAATAATAACAGCAACAAAAAGCCATAAAAGAAAGAAAGACTCTCACAGCCACTGTACCCTTGCACATTCAAGCCGATCTTGCTCACAGCACTGGGAGGTTGGAAGGCGTTGAGGTGTGATAGAGAAGGGCGTGGGCATTTCGACTAAACTGCCAAGCTTTAAATTCTGGCTCTGTGGCTTACTAAGTACGTCACCCTGGTGTGTCACTGAGGCTTTCTGTACCTGTCTTCTCATCTGTAAAATGGAACTAAAACCAGCTCTTATTAGTGCTGCTGGAGGAATGAGATGTGATAACAAGCACACAACACTTGGCACAGCGCCTGGCGTGTATGTTTTTGCTGCCACAGACTCGAGCCCTTCACCCAGCCCCCGTGGCCTGGCCTCGGACAACCCTCTCTGTTCCACCGCAGGTTGTTTTCGCGCTCCAGCCATTCTGTCCTGTGCTTGCTGCTCCCCCAAAGTCCCACGACCTCTTGACCCTTGCACCTGCTGCTTCTTTTTGAGGTGCTCTTCCCCCTCCCACCTCTCTTGGCGTTGGTTAGCATTTGGACCTCTTGGTGGGGGGAACCAGACGGTGTCCCGGCTGACCAGATCAGGCCAAGCCGCCCTGTATGTTCCTGAAGCGCTTACTACCCTCCAGAATTATAGTCCTGTGTTTAGCTGCGAATCTGTGTCCTCCACCAGACTCTGAGGTCTGTGAGGCCAGAGACCTCGGCGTCCACTTCACTGTGCTCCCAGGGCCCTGCACAGGGGAGGCCTTCGGTGAATGCTCACTGGATAAATAAACTAGTCGACACGCTCTGCTTTGAGGGTGCTCTGAGGCCCATTCTACTGATGGGGATGTTGAGGCCCTAAGAGAAGCAGCAGTTTTCCTAGGGTCACAGAGCAAGTTCATGATCCTCAGCATGGGGCACCTGCTCTTCTATAGACTCAGAATTGCAGGCTGGAAGGAGCTTTATAAAACTGTTTACTTGAAAACCTTACTTGGTGTTGTGCCTCTACAACAGGGTTTGGGTGGCTTGCTTTTTGTATATACTGCCAGCTAAGAATAGTTTTTATATTTTTCAAGGGTTAAAAACAAGTCAAAGTAAAACCCAAATAAGAATGTGCAACAGAGACCATACATCAGATGAACCTTTCAAACCCTGCTAATCCTGACTGCAGTGTGCACGCCCCTAGACACGGGACACACTCTACCTCTCAAGCCGTTCCCCTGGTCCGAGAGCTCTGCCTCGGCTTCCTTATTTCAGGCTCAAACCTGTTCCCAGTGGCCTCCACCTCCACAACTTTGCTGCCCACCCAGGCTGCATGGGACCCAGAGGTTCCTTCTGACTGTTAGGCTGAGATCTGCAGGTGAGACCTGAGCCCCCCCTTTCCAGGTGGCCTGGCCAGGGCTCTCACCACTCCTGGGAACTGGTTTGCCTGCAGAGGTCTGTGGGTGGGAGCCTGGCTTCCCCTCCTCTGTGGCTCTTGGGATTCTTGGCTGGATGGCAGTGCAGGGAAATGGTTTCTTCCTCCACCCCCAACCTCTCTCCTTGTCACTCCCCTCTCCCATTGCCCCCCCCCAACCCCGGCACACTCACTTCCGGGGAGCAGCAGGGTGATCAGGGCAGCCCTGGCCAGGCAGCAGGTTCTCAGCGCTGCCATGTCGCCGACTTGGTGCTCACCTGGAGGCAGAGGGTGTGATGAGGTCGAGGACTTTGGAGTCAGAGCTGTACTTAATCCTGCTGTGCACAGTGCAGCTTTGGCGAGGTTAAGTGACCTCTCTGTGGCCAAGTTTCTTTGTAAAATGGGGGTAACAACAGCCTGTGCTGCATAGTGCACGAAGCAGCACAGCTCAAGGTTTTGCAGTGTGCCTGGAACATAGCAAGTGACTCTGAAGTGGCAGCTGGGGCTGGTGCTAGAGGTGCCTTCCAGGAAAGAGCTGGGAATGAAGCAGTGAGGAGCAGCATTCTTCCCCTTCCCTCCCATCTGAGCTGACTCTCCCAGGACCGCAGCACCCCAGACAAGGGCGTGCAGGCATCTGGCTTATTTTAGGGAGACCCGAGGAGCAGATCAGGGAGCGGGGAGAATGAAACCGGGCAAAGGCAGCGTGAGGCTGTGTCATCCAGTTGGTCACCATTGTGGACAACTAAGGCACAGTCTTTCTGGGATTTTCCAAGGAGCCATCTAGAACCTTCCTCAGAACTGTCATGGTTTGTTCCCTGAGTGGGAGCAAGGACAAGAAGGTTCATCCACTGACACCAGCCCGACTTTGGTCAAGAGATGCCTTTTGTATGTTAGCTCCTGGGAATGTGCAGGTTGTACGTGCAGAAGTTCCAGGAGGCGTCTCCTGCATGAGCCATGCAGAGATCTTGCCTGAAGGAAGGGAGAGTGCTCCACAGAGCTCCACAGAGCAGCGGAGCAGGGGCTGGGAGCTTTCCTTGCAAGAAGCTGGATGCTGCAGTGATGGTTGTAGAAAGAGTGGGCTGAGAGGACATCAGGGGGAGCACGCAGGGGCCTTATTCACTGCTCTGGGCATGGACCTCTGCAGGCCTTCTGGGGTTAGGCACCACGTGACCATGGCAACAGTGCCTGGACAGAGGGAGCAGTGGCTCCAGTCTTAGGAAGTATGTGAAAGTTTCTACCCCTGGGATGAATGTCCTACCTAACCCTCCAGCCTGCTCCCATTGGGGTCTTGGGACCACACACACACACACACACACACCTGCTCCCCCAGCACTAGTTGGTGCTCTTGCTCACCTGCCTGCTTGTACATACACGGACACATATGTGCAGGTGGTATCTCAGCAGAGCCCCTGTGCTCAGCAAGGAGAGAGCTCAGAGAATCATCTTCTCTCGCTCCCAGACAGGTGTGAATGAGAGCCACTCAGATACCCAAGTTGTTTCTGTTTGCAAAGTCCTTGTCTGTTTTTCTGTTAGTCTATATATCTGTTGTCTATCTATCTGTCTAAATATATGTCTATCTGTTTATCTGTCATTTATCTGCCCATTTAGTCTGTTTGTCTGTCTATATGTCTATCTGTTGGTCTTTCTATATGTTTGTCTCTCTGTTTCTCTATCTGCTTGTCCATCGGTCAGTTGGTCCATCTGTCTATTAATCCAGAGGTCAGGATACCCAATGACAGCTAATCTCCAAGTCACCTTGTGCAAACCAGGAAAAAAAGCACTCCTTCCTCCAGACAGACAGAGCCCCACAATAAGACTGGGCAAGTGGAGAGCAGGCTGGATTCCAGTCTCCAACCATCCCTCGGCTGGGGGGTTTTGTGCAATGAGAAGCGTGCACACGCGTGCAGAGCATTCTTGTCCAGTCTACCCATCACCAGTTGGTAACCCTGCTATAGCATACCAGCTAGATTAGCCTGCCCACCCCGACAACCACACACACCGGCTGGGGGTGATGTAGCCTCCGAGGCCCAGGTCTATAGACACTGCTTCCCACCTCCACATGTCTGCCGCCATTGCCAGGCCCAGGCTATGGCAGTGAGGCCCCACCTTACCCTTCTCTGGCTCTTGTCCAGAGCGGGCAACCGAGCCCTGAGAGGCCCAGGCAGCAATCTCCTGGAGTGCTGGGGGCTGGCACGTTCGGCCTCCAGCCCTCCCCACCCACAGCCCTGGACCGCCTCGTGCTGGCCAGGGCATGGTCTGTTCCCTGGGAGGGCCATTTGCGGGCAGGTTGGGAGCGCAGATCCGCCACTCACCGCTGTGTGACCTTGCCCGGTTACTTCATCTTTCGGAGCCTCGGCGACCGCATCTGGGAAAGAGGGATAACAATAGCACAGGGCTGCTGTGAGGATGTGATGAGACGGCGGTGGGGGGTGCACCTGGCTCCGTGCGCGGCGTGGCCTGAGCGCTTGGTGAGCACAGGTTACTCTCACAGACCGCACAGAGGGTCACCGCCTCCTGCAGCCTGCGGGCTTCACTGCTCCTCTGGCAGGCTGTGGGGTCACCGACTCCCAGGGCTGCCCTTGCTGGTGTCTATGTCGCACCACGCAGTTCCTAAGCCCCATTTCTGGATCCTTTCCTTCTGGTTTCTGCCCCGCCTCACCCTGTCTGTCCCTGTCACTACAGCCGTCTCTGCTGGGTGGAGCAGGTGCACTGACCCCTGGGGCCTGCCACACTCGATGCCACCCGGAGTCACTGCCATTACACCCCCTGTCCCCCCGGGTCCCATCTCACTTCCCTCCCTTCACACCCAACTGCTCCCTCACGAGGTCACACCCTCCTCTCTCCTCCATTCTGCTGTGGGAAGAGCTGGAGACGGTGGGGACTAGGACTAAACAGAGGGAAAGGGCTTCCCACATGTGGCTCAGCGAGAGAGAGAGAGAGAGAGAGAGAGAGAGAGGAACAGAGCCAGAGGCTGAGATACACAGGTGGATGTGGCGGAAAGAGACCTGCGGAGATAAACAGTGAGGCCGGAGAGACGTTGGGAGCCAGAGACAATGAGCCCCAGAGACACAAGCGCTGTGCCCCCGTGAGACGGAGCCCTCCCAGGCTGAGAGCAGGGGTCTCAGGTTCAAGAGACAACGGGAAACAGGAGAGGCCCTAAAGAGACTCGGAGAGAGACGGCACCGTGGGGAGACAGCAGGCCAGGGAGGCACTGAGGAGCGAGGACTCAAACCCCGGAAGAAACTGACAAAGACAGGGACAGAGAACGGTTTGGAGACGAGTGCGCAGACACACAGGTTCTGGGAGACAGAGACACAGGGAGCGGGAAGCACCATGGCTGCCCTGAGCCTGGTTTCCTGTCCCCAGAGAGACAGTGAGGGCTTCCCTGGTCCACCTCCCCCACCCCACCCCTGCATAGGGCCTCTCTGGACAAAGGGACCCTGTCCGAGGCTCCTGGTTCCAAAGGACCGAATCCTGAAGGCAGGACCTGGCACAGGCCTGGGCCCACGGACACGGGCCCTTGGCAGAGCTGGGGGAACGGACCTTGGCTCCAGGTCTCCATCAAGCCCCAGGCTCAGCTCTCCTTGGAGGAACCCCTACTCACCGTGGAGCCTGCGGCCGGCCCCCTGCCCGTCTCGCCTCCTCTGGCAAGTTCCTGAAACCACAGTCCGGCTTCTCTGCCTGAGCCCAGTCGTTAATGACAGCCCGGGGGCTGGGATTGCAACACCTTCGCAGCCTCCTGCTGCCTGCCCTTGGGCCTCCGTGGGCACGCAGCCCCTTCCTCCCCGGAAGGAGCCTGTGAGGGAAACTGCTGGGGGCCCAGGGCAGCCTTCCTGCCTCGGGGGTCTTAAGGGGCTGAGGGATGTGGCAACCCTGTGCCCCTTCCCCTGCCTCCGGATTTCCTGAACTCAAACTTTCGAGGCTGGGAGGGCCCAGGCTCCAACCTGGCTGAGTGCCATCCCCATGCCCCCTGCTGCCATAGGAGCCATCACTCAGAAAGCGACCTGGCTCGGAGGCTCACGCGGCCTCAAGCCTTGTTTGGGCACTTGCCATGGGGCCCTTCCCCTCACAGCACATAGGTGGGCATGCTCCGGCTTCCAGGGGAAACATGTTCCCATGAAGTGCTGTTCTCCTCTCCTCAGCCCACCTTCCCTACCTTTGCTAGAGGGCCTGGCAGGTGCGCAGAGAGCTGCTCTGGGTGCGGGACAGGATCACAAGAAGTTACTAACTGGACTCCCAACAGTTCTGGTTCCTTGAATAGGTTCTGACTGAGTGCTACCAACTGCATTTTATGTCTTTCATTGTTTGTAATCCCTTGCCATTTGTTAAAAGATTTATTTATTTATTAATTTGAAAGGCAGGCTTGAGAGAGAGAGAGAGAGAGAGAGAGAGAGAGAGAGAGAGAATGAGAATCTTCCATCTTCAAATGGCTGCGTTGGCTGGGGCTAGGCGAGGCTGAAGCAGGATCCAGTAGCTTCTTCTGGGTCTCCCATGTGGGTGCAAGGGCCCAAGCACTTGGGCCACATTTTACTGCTTTCCCAGACATCAGCAGGGAGCTAGATTGGAAGTAGAGCATCAGAGACACAAATAGGCCCCCATATGGGATGCTGGCCAGCCCTGCAATGTTTTTTAAAGATTTATTTACTTATTTGAAAGGATGTGACATGGAGAGAGGGAGAGAGAGATTTATTCCATCTACTAGTTTATTTCTCAAATGGTTGCAGCAGCTGGGGCTGGATCAGATCAAAGCCAGAAGTCTAGAATTCCATCTGGGTTTCCCACATGAGTGCAGGGGCCCAAGCATGCAGGCCATCTGCCGCTGCTTTCCCAGGTGCATTAGCAGGGAGCTGGATCAGAAATGGAGCAGCTGGGCCTCTTTCTGGCACCCATATGGGATGTTGGTGCTGCAGGTGCAGCTTACGCTGCTGCGTCACAATGCCTGCCCCTCTTGTAATTGTGAACGAAGCATTTCCTGTGCATTTTCTGAGGGTCCAGACTGCTCACAGTTTATTGATAAAGGGTAGTGCCAACAGAGGAGCCGAGTGTCAGTTCACACATGACCCTTTGCAGGAAAGCGGGCAGTGGAGGGCTGCGGTTCTGGGTTCCTGCTCCAATGACCTGCCTGTCTGCTACAGGCTCCCCAAGTTGTCCTGCAGGCTCCATGCACTCAGCTGATCCCATTGACTCTGCTCTCAAAACACAGCCAGAATCCTGGGCAGACAGGCAGTCTGGAAAATTCAGCTTGGCCCTGTGTTTGAATGTTTGCAATGGCTTAGAAATGATCAATTCCACTTAAACCAACACCTGCCCAGGTACAAGCCGCCCTTCTCTCTGTCTCTTTCTCTCTCTTCTAAAGATTGAAAGATTTCCTTATTTATTTTAAAGGCAGAGTTATATATATAGGGAAAGTGAGAGACAGAGAGAGATCTTCCATCTGTTGGCTTACTTCCCAATGGCCACAGTGACCACAGCTGTGCTGGTCCAAAGCCAGGAGCCAGGAACTTCTTCTGGGTCTCCCACGCCGGTGCAGGAACCCAAGGACTTGGGCTATATTCTATGCTTTCCTAGGCCACAGCAGAGAGCTGGATTGGAAGTGGAGTAGCCAGGACATGATCCAGCGCCCAAGTGGGGTGCCAATGTCGCAGGCAGGAGCTTTATCCATTACATCACAGTGTTGGCCCTACTGCTCCGTTCTCTTGGTTTGATTGTTGCAACAACCCCTTTCTGGCCTCGCTGGTCTTCATCTCTGTCTCTTCTTCTTCAGTGGCCAGTGTGGTATTGATCACCAGAAGTCAGAGCGTGCTGATCTCCACCCTGAACCCTCCAGTGGCTCCTGTCTCACCCGGAGCCAAAGTCCAAGCCCCTTCAGTGGCCCGAGGCCCTGCACACCTGGCACCTGCATCACCTCCCTGGTTCCTCTCCTATTAGTCTCCCTCTTCCTCCCCTCACTCTGTTTTTCTTATTGTGTCCCCAACTGGTTAGGCCGCCTCCTTGCCCCAGGGCCTTTGACTATGCTGTTTCTTCTGCCTGGGCCCTTTCCTCCCAAGTAACAACCTGGGCCTCTACTTCCTCTTCAAGTCTTTGGATGTCTTCTTCTCACTGAAACCTTCTCTTACCATCCTTTGGAAACGGCACAATGGGTTAAGCGGCTGCTTGTGATGCCAGTATCTGACATTGGAGCGCCGGTTCGAGTCCTGGCTGCTCTACTTGCAATCTACATCCCTGCTAATGTGCCTGGGAGGGCAGCAGGTGATGGCCCAAGTGCTTCCACCCTCATGGAAGACCTGGATGGAGTTCCAGGCTCCTGGCTTTGGCTTTGCCTACTGCTGGTTGTTGTGGCCATTTGGGGAATGACTCAGCAGATGAAAAGGTCTCTGTCTCTGTCTCTCTCACTGTCACTCTGCCTTTCAAATAAACAAAAAAAAAAAATCTTTTAAAAAATGACAACTCCCTTGGCTGGCGCTGTGGCTTAACAGGCTAATCCTCCGCCTTGCGGCGCCGGCACACCAGGTTCTAGTCCCGGTTGGGGTGCCGGATTCTATCCTGGTTGCCCCTCTTCCAGGCCAGCTCTCTGCTATGACCCGGGAAGGCAGTGGAGGATGGCCCAAGTGCTTGGGCCCTGCACCCGCATGGGAGACCAGGAGAAGCACCTGGCTCCTGGCTTCGGATCAGCGAGATGCACCGGCCGCAGCGGCCATTGGAGGGTGAACCGACGGCAAATGAAGACCTTTCTCTCTGTCTCTCTCTCTCACCTTCCACTCTGCCTGTCAAAAAAAAAAAAAGACAACTCCCACAAGCCCCTGTCTCCCCTCCCCCATCTCCCCGTTCTCCATCTGACACGGAAGGAAGGACATTCCGTGAGGACACAGGTTTTGTTTATTTTGCTCAAAACTTTACTTTGTCCCTATTATCTACACTACGAAGCTCTCAGTACTGCCTTGCTGAATGAGAGGCGGATGGATGAATCTTCCCGAACATCACTGTGCCAAATCCTGGAACGCCTCCTTCCGGTGATTAACCACCATCCTCTCATTCCCCAAGTCGTCCACCCCAGGGACCCAGGGGGGCGTCCCTGTCCCCGCACTCCCATGTCCACTCAGTTCTTAGTGAAGGAGAACGGGCCTCTGCTCGCAGAGCAGGTGCAGTGACACAGCGGCTTGAAAGGGGGCTTCATTTCTTGCTTTGTGGAGCTCCCGACGGGGGCCTGTCTACAACTCCGCGATTCCTCTCCTCTCCCTGCCTCTCTCCAGAGCCCCTTTGCTGCACGCCAAGTCCTTAACAGGTCAATCAACATGCCCCTACCTCCGCCTTCCCGGCCTCTGCAGCCCGAGAGGTCCCACCTCGTGCCCCAGCGGTGCCGAATCTGCTGGCGTGTCCTTGCTCACCCCAGGCTCTGGGACACCTCTGGCCTTTGCTCCTGCTGATCACCTGTCACTTCTGCCTGGCTGAGACCTATTCCCGACGCAGCTCTGCCCCCAGCCTGGCTGAGCATCCTTCTGGACTTCCACATCTCTCCTTGTTGATCCTGTGACACTGCAGTGAGCGGTCGGCTGTCTGCCTGCAATCCGGGGGCTGGAGCTGTATTCTGATCTCTGCCTCACCGGTCTCTCAGTGCGTACTTATTTGGCTGCAGAAGCTTCGAGAAGTTGTTGATCCTCTCCAAGTCTCTGTTTCCTCATCTGTTACAGGGATCCCACCTCACTCCCAGGGATTTTGTGAGGCGTGCAAGGCCTGGCACGCAACCAAACGTAATAGGTGTCCAGAAAAATTGCTTTCCTCTATCCTCTCTGAGCAATCCAATTATTTTTTTTTAAAAGATTTATTTATTTATTTGAAAGTCAGAGTTACACAGAGAGGAGAGGCAGAGAGAGAGAGAGAGTGAGAGAGAGAAGTCTTCCATCTGCTGGCTCACTTCCCAATTGGCTGCAACAGCTGGAGCTGCGCCGATCTGAAGCCAGGAGCCTCTTCTGGGTCTCCCACGTGGGTGCAGGGGCCCAAGGACTTGGGCCTTCTTCCATTGTTTTCCCAGGCCATAGCAGAGAGCTGGATTGGAAGAGGGGCAGGTGGGTCTTGAATCGGCGCCCATATAGAATGCTGGCACTTCAGGCCAGGCCGTTAACCCACTGCACCACAGTGCTGCCCCAACAGTGCAATTATAAAAAAAAGATTTATTTATTTATTTGAAAGTCAGGGTTGGGAGAGAGAGAGAGAGAGAGAGAGAGAGGAAGAGAAAGAGAGAGAGAATCTTCTATCCACTGATTTACTCCCCAGATGGCTGCAACTGCCAGAGTTGGGCCAGCCCAAAGCCTGGAGCCTGGAACTCCATCCAAGTCTCCCATGTGGGTGGTGGGGGCCCAAACACTTAGGCCATCTTCCACTGCTTTTCCTAGGTCAGCAGCAAGGAGCTGGATCGAAAGTAGAGCATCTGGGACTTGAACCAGCACCATCACAGGCAGTGGATTCACCTGCTGCATCACAATGCTGGCCCCCAAATCAATATTTTAGAGTGAGATTTTCCTGTTCTTATGGCACCTCCTCTTTTGAGGACCAGGGAATGGAGCAGCAGGAACTAAAACGAAAGATGTTTGGAAGTGGATGTTAGATTGACAGAAGGACTTTCCCCAGGGGAGAGACCGTAGAGTGTAGACAGCTTGTGTCCACTGGCTGAGGAGTCAGCTGTCTTGTTTGCTTTTGCCCTTACTACCTACGTGACCCTGGATAAGTTGTTCAACCTCTCTCAGTTTCAGTTTTGTCACCTTTAAAATGGGTAGAATAGCATCTGCTTCATAGAATTCTTGAGGGAAATCAGAGTGGAATATAAGGCTTGTGGAACAGAGCTAGGTAAACAGCGATTGCTTTGGAAGTGCTGTCCATGGTGATCTGAAAAGCACCACCAGGCAGATGAGGAGTCGTCCCCTCCACCTGTACCCAGTGTCCACTTTGTAGATTCTCTCTCCTGTAGGACAAGGTGAGGGATCCCTCTTCTGGGACAACCCTGCTGATGAGGGTGAGATTCTTCCTGCTTGTGCTATTGCCCGTGATGTGTGTGGCTGCTGGGTGGGTCAAGCCACAGACTGTTGCAGAGGGGCTGGGGCGGGGCTGGGGTGGGGCTGGGGCAGGGCCGGGGTGGGGCCGGCGGGGACGGGCTGCTGGCCAGGGGAAGGAGCTGACAGGCCCTGTTGAGGCTGGAATACAGCAGTCGGCTGAGATTGTGCAAACAGGCCATTGTGCAAACACGCCCCTGTGTGTGACCTCGATTGTGCAAACAGGTGTTTACTGGAGGCTGCTGGCTTACAGAAAGCATCCGAGCTGGTGACTCAGACAGAAACCAGAATCTGGACCCCTGCTCTTCCGCCCTGGACACACCCTGCTCTGCAGGAGTTCCTCGTGCCTGGAGCACCCACCTTACCTCTGTGTCTACTCGCTGAAATTTTACCCATCCTTCCAGGCTCAGAGACAATGCCACAGAGAGGGTGGTTGTTTGGTTCAATGGTTAAAGACATTGCTTGATACATCCACACTCCATATCCACACTCCTGGGTTCAAGTTCAGCTCTGCTCCTGATCCCAGCTCCCTGCTAGCGTGCACCTTGGGAGGCAGATGATGGTGCAAGTCTCCATGTGGGAGACTCGAATTGAGTTCTATGTTGTTGGCTTTGGTCTGGCCCAGCCCCGGTTGCTTTGGGAACTTTGGGGAGTAAACCAGTGGGTGGGAGATCTGTCTGTCTGTCTCTGTTTCTCTGCCTTTAAATTAAAAAAAAAAAAAGAAAAAAAAAAGAAAAAGAAAAGAGAAAAAAATGAAAAAGCAAAAAACAACAAAAGAGAGAGAGAGAGAGAGAGCAAAAGGAAAAAGCCACCAAGTCTTGTCCCTCATTCGCATGCTCCTTTAATGCTCTGGTTCCCCTCGCCATGGATTTTTCTGGAGTGTCAGTGCCCTGAGTTCTTTCCTTGTCCACTCTGAAGGATGAGGAAACAAAGGTCCTGAGAGGGACAGTGACCTGCCAAGGCCACACAGCCGCTGGATCAAGCTCTGTACTTCTGGTCACACCGTTTCTCTTCACAGCAACCCATCTCTGACCCTGGCTCTTTGCTCGGGTCTGGGGGTCGGGGTGGGCACAGCCAGTGCCCCTGCAGGAGTCCAGGCCACACTGTCACATTTCTGGGTGACCTGACTTCAGTCCCGGGATACTGCACTCGCTGTGCCCAGATGCAGGCTTCTTCCCAATCACAAATCCAAGCTGAAAACCACCGTGGCTTCCTGTCGTCGCTGAGTCCTAGGTCTTCCTCACGGCCTTCTCAGCCTTCAGAGCCAGCCCCTTGAGGTAGGAGTTGTGGCGGGATTAAGATTCTGCTGGGGACACCTGCCTCCCATATCGGAGTCCCTGGTTCAAGTCCCAGCTACTCTGCTTCCGGCCCAGCTTCCTGCCGGTGCACCTTGGGAGACAGCAGATGATGGCTCAAGTGCTTGAGTTCTGGCCATCCACATGGGAGACCCGGATGGAGTTCCTGGCTCCTGGCTTCTGCCTGGTTTGACCCCTGCTGTTGCAAGCATTTGGAGAGTGAATCCGCAGTTTGAAGATCTCCTCTCTCTGTCACTCCTTCCAAATAAATACATAAAAACAAACAAACAAATGAAAGACAAAACAAACCAGTCCCCTAATTCTCTGCCACCCTGGAGCTTCATCGCTTGATTATCCACCCCCACCTCCCTTCCCCTTCCCAAGCCTGCTGCCCCAGTCATCCCATTCCCCACCTCTGTCTCATCACATGCTGGTTTTCACGGCCCTAGACCCCCTTTCCCTTACTGCTCTCTCTGCTTGCAGTGTTCTTCCCCTGTTTCTTTCTTCCCTCAACACCTAGCTTCAATGTCACCTTCCCCAGGAGGCCTCCCCAGGTTTCCCAGGCTGGGCTGGGCACTGCTCACCTGGGCTCCCCGGGGCTCAGTGAAGGCAGGGATAGATGGATCCGTGAGCCCGGATGTAGCCTCTGGCCAGGCATGGAGGAGGTGTCCGTGAGAGGTCGCTGTAGAATTTGGGTGTTGGACCTGGGTCGGCAGATCTGGGGGGCCCGGAGGGTCCGTCCAGTCCTCTGCCGAGAAGTCTGGAGGAGGCTCTGCCAGCCCCTGGCAGCCAGCGCTGTGTTCCCCGCTTCTCTGCTCAGATTGGCAGGACTTTCTGCCTTTGATTGGTGCCCCCAGATGAGAAGTGAATTAATTAGGACATAATTGATTCTGAGTGCTGGTGTGCAAATCTCGGTGCTGTGAAGAGGCTGGGCTGGCTGCCCAGCTGCCCTCCTGGGACCTGCTTTTGGGTAAGGAAGCTGCATTCTAGCTGGGAGTGGGCAAAAAGAAGCGCTCCCCTCCCCCCATCCCCGCCTGTGGTCTGCTGGCCAGGGGGTCCTTATCTCTGCTTTCTGTGCTTGGCCTGTGGTGGCCTGCGGTGGCCAGGCTGGGGAAGGCATGGCGGGGCAGGGGGGAGGGACTCAGAGGCTGAGATCAAAGATAAAAGAGATAAAACCTCCAATGTGGGTGGGGGGTGGGAAAGGTCTTCCTCTGTAACCCTGTGGCTGGTGGATGGGGCCGGGAGCAGCCAGACAAAGGAGGGCTCCCGCCTCCTCAGGGGCTTCTTTCCCTCAGTGGCTGGTTTGTGTCCCTCAGTACCTGGGTGGGCAGGTAGAAGGGAGGTGGGCATTCTCCCTGGAAAATCTCGCCAGGAAGAGCAACCAGGGCCATCGCTGCGGCTCAACAGGCTAATCCTCCACCTGCGGCGCCGGCACACCGGGTTCTAGTCCTGGTCGGGGCTCCGGATTCTGTCCTGGTTGCCCCTCTTCCAGGCCAGCTCTCTGCTATGGCCCGGGAAGGCAGTGGAGGATGGCCCAAGTGCTCCCGCATGGGAGACCAGGAGAAGCACCTGGCTCCTGACTTCGGATCAGCGCAGTGCGCAGGCCACAGCGGCCATTATGGGGTGAACCAACGGAAAAAGGAAGACCTTTCTCTCTGTCTCTCTCTCTCACTGTCTACTCTGCTTGTCAAAAAAAAAAATAAATAAATAAAATAAATAAAAAAGAGCAACCAGATGCGTGTTTAAGGCTAGGGAGAGGGAAGGCAGGTCCGGAGCATCTGTAGTCAGAACTACATGGGTCTGTGTTCGCCTCTGCTTCCCTGGGGTCTGACCTTGGTCCTGAGAGGGAAGAAGGGTTCCCAGACATGGCTAGTCTGCTCCCTTGGTCCCATGGCCTCTTCCCCTATAGCCTGGACCCAGAGGACACAAGTGCGGGCTCCCACCCACAGGTAAGCTTTGAGCTGGGGGACACCAAGGAGCAGGTCTTGCAACCTAGTGTGGTTATAGCTGCTCTTGTAAGTGGGCTGCAATGTGGGGGCAAGGTCAGACGTAACATCTCTGTCACCTCTTCGTCTTCCCAGGCTGTTCTTGTATGTTCCCTGGAATGCTTAGTTTATGCAACTCAAGTTTGTTCATTCACCCACACCCATGCCATCTCACTCCTCGTTCCAATCGTCTTCCCATCCATCTACCCATCCACTCATTCACCCATGCATTCCCCCATTCATTCACTGACCCACTCACCCCCTCCCTCATCCATCCCCCCTACCCCCAACCCACCCATCCATCTACTCAGCCACCCATATCCAACCACCCGTCCATCCATCCATCCATCTGTCCGTCCATCCATCCATCCATCCAACCATCTGTCCATCCGTCCGTCCATCCATCACACCCCTCCCTTCATTCTTCCATCTGCCACCCATGCATTCCCCCACCCACCCGTTAGTCCATTAAACGTTTCTGAGCACCGCCTACCAGCCGTGCCATGCAGCTGGACCTGAGACCAGTCTGTGAATGAAATCCCAGGCTCTGTGGCCCGTGACAGGCAACCTTTGCATACCCTCAGCCTTTTCACTGGACTTCTGAGGGCCTCCATTGCCAAGGACACCACACCGCCTCCATGCAGCTCTCGTGAAGAGGCAGCTCTTTCTCCCTGGCTCCAGGTATGGCAGAGGCCAGGGGCATGGCTGGATTTCCTCTTGATTCCAAGATATGCTGCATTCAGATGAGGCTCAGTGTGAGCGGTATCCCCCCCCCCCCCCATCACTCTCCTGTGCTGTGCTCCAGCCCCTTGGCCTTATTCTCTTGAAGTGGGCACAGCCTCACAGCCTACCTGACGTCCATGCTGCCACCACGTGGGGGCATTCCTGGCCCCTACCTGGGGTTATCTCCAGGGACTTTTGCACTTCAGCTACCCAATGCCTCAGTCACACCATGGACCGGGCCATCATCTGGATCTGCACAACCTCTAGAACCAGACACCCCAACACGCTCTCCCAGACCACCAGCTCTCACTCCCCTACCTGCTCCAGCTTCTGCACTCTGAGCCCAGGGCAGCCTTGGGGTCCTGGCCGCTCCAGTTCCTCATCCGTGAGCCTCTCCTCATCTCCATTCCTCCCTCCCCCTCGGAGCCCAGAGCCAGCTCACAAGGACGCCTGCACGTGTGCCTCAGCATTTCTGCAGCCCTGCCCTTCCTCCTTCCTGTCCAGCTCAGCTCCATGAAGCTGGTTCTTTTTATTATTTTCTGAATTTTCAGTTTCTCTTAAAGGGGGAGGAGGGGAGAGAGAGAGGGAGAATTTTTCATTTGCAGTTCATTCCCTAAATGCCTGCAACAGCCAGGACTGGGCCAGGCCAAAGTTAGGAACACCATTGAGGTCTCCCAAGTATTTGAGCCATTATCTTCGGCCTCCCAGCATGCCCATCAGCTGGAAGCTGAATGGGAAGTGCTGTGGGCAAGACTTGAAAGAGACACTCTGGTGTAGAATGTGGGTGTCCCAAGACACCAGAGCCTGTCCCTGGAGTGAACTCGTCAAATCAACTTTTTATGGAAGAAGAACATACTTGCTGTTGCAAACATTTTCTTATAACATTTCACCTTATTATATAAAAGTAAGTTATTGTATCTGTTTGTGTTTTCTGAAAAGATTTATTTATTTATTTGAAAGGCAGAGTTACACAGAAAGTGAGAGGAGAGACGAGAGAGATCTTCCATCTGCTGGTTCACTCCCCAAATGGCTGCAATTGCTGGAGCTGGACCAATCTGAAGCCAGGATCCAGAAGCTTCTTCTGAGTCTCCCATGTGGGTGCAGGGACCCAAACACTCCAGCCATCCTCCACTGCTTTCCCAGGCCATAAGCAGAAAGCTGGATCAGAAGAGGAGCAGCCAGAACTCAAACTAGCACCCGTATGGGATGCCTGCATTGCAGGCGGTGGCTTAATCCACTATGACACAAAGCTGGCCTACTGTTTGTGTTTTTAAGGTCTTAATTTCATAATTTGAGATTTATAAAAAAGTTGTCAGAATACAAACACTCCTATATACCCCTTACCCAAATCCTTAAAATGTTACCAACATTTCACCATATTTGCTTTCTCAATCTGTCAGTCTGCCTGTGTGTGTGTGTGTTTGTGCGTATGTATGTGCATATTATTTATGTGTATAATTTTTCCCTGAACCGTTTGGAGTTAAATTGGTTGTATGAGCTTTCTTTATCCATGGGAACCACCATTGTGCATTTCCTAAAGAACGAAGGACATTCTCCTATGTGTGACCGTGGCACACTGGTAGAAATCAGGGAGTTAGCCTCAGACACAGGGACCTGTGTTTGTGTGAACCTCACCTTTGGCTGTTTGAGGTTCAGCAGCAGAGCCGAGTAGTAGAGAGCTTATCTTCCACAAGTTCAAGAAGCAGGCACCTGGCTCTGTCCGAGAGAGCTTGCCTGGCTCCGGTCCAGGGCTGAGCCACCCACCGAACACTTTGTGCGAAGGGAGCTGTTCTGTGTACCGTGTTGTCTGAGCCACGCGGCTGCTAGCACCTGGGATGCAGCCACTGGGGCTGAGAGGCTGCACTTTTTCGTGCAATTTTAATTTGTTTAAATTTAAATCAAAATACCCAGTATTTTATTTATAGATATTCCCACATACAAAATACCCAGCGTGTTATTTGGTTGTGTGCCTCCTCCTCCCTTCCTCCCTCCCTCCCCCATCCCTCTATCCTTCCATCCCTCCCTCCCTTCCTCCCTCCCTCCCTCCACCTTCCCTCCATCCCTCCCTCTCTTCTTTCCTCCCTTCCTCTACTCCTTCCTTCTTTTGTTACTTGAGAGAGACATGAAGAGAGTGAGAGCACTCGCTCCAGTTGTTGGTCACTCCCAAATAATCCACAGTGGTTGCAGTCGGGAACTCAATCCAGGCCTCCCACGTTGGTGGCAGGAACCCAGTCAACTGAGCCATCACCGCTGCCTCCTGTGGTCTGCGTCAGCAGGAAGCTGCAGTCCAGGGCTGGTGGAGCTGGGGTCAAAGCCAGGTACCCTGATATGGGTGCTTCCTTTTGAACTTTATACAAATGCTTTCCTTCTGTGGCAGCCTTTGGCAACTTGCTTTTCTCATTCAGCGTTATACTTTGCTGTTTTGTGATGGCTGACTGAAGCTGTTAAAAGACAAAGCATGAGGGGTCATTGTTTTGCATTGAGTTCCCGCACTAGGCCCTAACAGAGCAGATCAAACCAAAATGCTAAATGCCACGTAATCAAATGGAAACTTTAAGAAAGCAGGTGGACCCCCAAATAGCCCAATCTTCCCTGAAAACAGAAGATCCCAGTGGACCTGAGACAGGAAGTGCTCTTTGTTCTGGCAGCTCCTCTGCTGGGTCTAAAACCAAAGGAACCGAGACCCGTGTGTGGTGGAGATACATGCACTCCTGTGTCCATTGCAGCACTGTGCACGGTAGTCAACACACACAGTCAATTGAGGCTCCTGTAAGGGGATGAAGGGATAAAAAAAATGAGCGCAGGGACCAGTGCTGTGGCATAGCTGGTAAAGCTGCCGCCTGCCATGCTGGCATCCCACACGGGCGCTGGTTTGATTCCTGGCTGTTCTGCTTCCGATCCAGCTCTCTGCTATGGCCTAGGAAAGCAGTGGAAGATGGCCCAAGTGCTTGGACCCCTTCCTCCGTGTGGGAGACCTGAAGGAAGCTCCTGGCTCCTGGCTTCGGATTGGCACAGCTCTGGCCGTTGTAGCCCTCTGGGAAGTGAGCCAGTGGATGGAAGACAGCTCTCTCTGTCTCTCTCTGCCTCTGTCTCTCTGTAACTCTGCCTTTCAAATAAATAAATAAACTTTAAAAAAAAGAGAAGAAAATGAGCACATACACAGTGGAGCACTCTTCAACCATAAAAAAGGTGAAAATCCTGTCCACTGTGACAACAGGGATGGACTGGGAGGACACATCATGTTAAGTGAAATAAACCAGGCGAGCGCACAGGACAAAGACTGGACAGCCTCACTCGCGTGTGGTCTCGTGCTGGTTACCAGAGGCGTGGAGGGCTAGGGGAAATGGGAAGATGCTGGGTAAAGGATATGTCATTGGAGTCGGAGCTGTGGCTTAGTGGGTTAGGTAGCTGCGTGTGGTGTTGGCATCCCATATGGGTGCTGGTTCAAGTCCCGGCTGCTCCATTTCTGATCCAGCTCCCTGATGATAGCCTTTGTCCGTAACTCTGCCTCTCAAATAAATAAATAAATCTTTAAAAAAAAATGGATACATAACAACAGTTAGCAGGAGGACTATTTAAAACCTTGTCCAGGGGCTAGTACTGTGGCGTAGTGGTAAAGCAGCCACCTGCAGTGCCGGTATCCCATATGGGCGCTGGTTTGAGTCCTGGCTATTCCACTTCCCATTCAGCTCTCTGCTCTGGCCTGGGAAAGCGGTGGAAGATGGCCCAAGTCCTTGGGCCCTTGCCCCCGTGTGGGAGATCCAGAATAACTCCTGGCTCCTGGCTGTGGATGGGTGCAGCTCTGGCTGTTGCAGCCATTTGGGAAGTGAACCAGCAGATGGAAGACCTTTCTCTATCTCTATCCCTCTCTCTGTCTCTCTCTCTCTGCCTCTCCTTCCCCCTCTGTGTAACTTTTACTTTGAAATAAATAAATAAATCTTAAAAAAAAAAGTTGTCCAGAACAGGCAAATTCACAGAGCCAGAAATCAGGGAAGTGACTGCCAGGGGCCAAGGGGTGAGGGAGAAGATGCAGGGCAGTAACCACTAATGGTTATGGGGTTTCTTTCTTTTTATTATTATTTTATTTATTTGAAAGAGTTACAGAGAGAGAGAGAGAGAGAGAGAGAGAGAGAGAGAGAGAGAGAGAGAGACTGCACGAATGGGAGAGCTTTTCCATCACTCCCCAAATGCCTTCAACAGCCAGGGCTGGACTAGGTTGAAGCCAAGAGCCCGGAGCTCTATCAGGGTCTTCCCTAGGCACAGCAGGGACCCAAGTCCTTGAGCCATTGTCTGTGCCTCCCAGGGTCTGCACTAGCAGGAAGCTGGATCAAAAGCAGGTCTTGAACTAAGGTATTCCCATATGGGATGATGGTGGCTAACCCTACCACTCCACAATGCCCACTCTGGCGTTTATTTTTTTTTTTTGGGGGGGGGGTGAGAAAAAAATGTTGTAAAACTGATTGTGGTGATGGTTGCCCAACTCTGTGATTGTGCTGAAGACACCTGGATTATAGTTTCAGGAGGTGAATTACGTGATATGTGAATTGTATTTCAATAAAGCTGCTTTATGAAAAATAAACGAGTAATAAAAAAGGAAGGTCCCTTCTGCCTTCACTCTTACAGAAAAGTAACCTGATGTGAATAAATAAATCAGTTTGTTCCTACTATTGTGTTTCCTTGTTTGCATCTCACAAAACCCTGTGTTACTGTTGCCTGACAGCAGCCCTCACTCTGTTTTGTAGAATAGAGGCTACCCTGACTGAAGAATGCAAAAAAAAAGTCAGATCTGTAAGTAAATTTGTTGTAACTTTGTCTTTTGACAAACACACTAATTTTTCATTTATATAGATCACTGTTTGGCTATACTAAAAATTAATGTCACCCACTTCTTGTTAGTGGCCGTTGGGGTGTTTTCCAATTTCTTTTTGCTTCTAGAACTTTCTTAGACATCTTTCCTGTTGCACAAGCTCCTATGTTTCTTTAGAAGGAGAATTGCTGTGTAAGTGGGAGATGCACATGCTTAAACTTACAAGAAATACCCTCCTGTTTCCCAAAATGCTTTACTAATTTGCATTCCTACTGGGTGAGTGTGAGTATTCTTACTGATCCAGAGCCTAGCCAACCCTTGGTGGTGTCAGCTGTCTTCATTTTTTTGCTTTCTTCATTTCGGGGGTGTTAAATTGTCTCATGTTGCCTCAATCTGCATTTCCTTGATTATGAATGGAGTTGATCTTCTCATCTGTTGATTGGCCTTTCATGTCTCACTTCTGAGAAATGCCTGTTCCTGTCTTTTGCTCATGTTTGCAGCTGGCTCTCGGTTGTGCATGTTGCAAATAGCTTCTTCCGCTTGGTGGTCTTGTTTTCTTTCCAAGGGCTTTATTTATTTTAATGTAATTGAATTTAGAATATTTCTTAGGGGTTGGCACCTTTTTCCTTTGTCAAAAGAAGACTTTCTTGTTCTGAGATTGAAAGGGTACTCTCCTATATTTTCTTCTATGAGCTTCAAAGTTGTGTCATTCATATTTAAGTCTTTAATCCACCTGAAGAGGTAATATTTAGGGTTTGGAGAAAGGATCCAATTTCATTGTTTTTTACGTGGATATCCAACCCCTCACTTATCAGATAGTTCCTCTGCTCACCTGTGATCTGCAATGCCATTTATGTCTATGCCATTTAACAGATTTCTAGATTTCATGGTTTATTCCTATTGGTTATATCCTATTCCATTGGTCTATTTGACCATCCCAGTGTCAGTCCCATACTATCCCAAATATTTTATCTTTCTAAGTCTATATTTGGGAGAGGAAGTACCCTCACCATTCTCTCTCTCTCTCTCTCTTTTAAATATTTATTTATTTATTTATTTGAAAGTCAGAGTTACACAGAGAGAAGGAGAGGCAGAGAGAGAGAGAGAGAGGAGAGAGAGAGAGAGAGAGAGAGAGAGGTCTTCCATCCACTGGTTCACTCCCCAGATGGCCGCAACAGCTGATCCGAAGCCAGGAGCCAGGAGCTTCCTCCGGGCCTCCCACACAGGTGTAGGAGCCCAAGGACTTGGGCCATCCTCTACTGCGTTTCAGGGCCATAGCAGAGAGCTGGATCGGAAGTGGAGCAGCCGGATCTCAAACTGGCGCCCATATGGGATGCCGACGCCCCAGGCCAGGGTGTTAACCTGTTTTGCCACAGCTCTGGCCCTGATTTTCCCTTTTTCTAATAGTGTCTATTATTGTGCTTTTGTTCTTCTAAAGGTATATTAGAATTCATTGGTTTAGATCCACAAAAAATCTGTTATGATTGGAGTTGTATTGACTTTGCAGATGAATTTAGAGGGACATTGTTAAATACATCATTAAACTCTCATCCATGAAAGATTTTAAAAAATTTATTTTTATTTTTTAATTTTTTAAAAATTTTTTGACAGGCAGAATGGACAGTGTGAGAGAGAGATAGAAAGGTCTTCCTTTTGCCGTTGGTTCACCCTCCAATGGCCGCCGCGGTAGGCGCGCTGCGGCCGGCGCACCGAGCTGATCCAATGGCAGGAGCCAGGTGCTTCTCCTGGTCTCCCATGGGGTGCAGGGCCCAAGCACTTGGGCTATCCTCCACTGCACTCCCTGGCCACAGCAGAGAGCTGGCCTGGAAGAGGAGCAACTGGGACAGGATCGGTGCCCCGACCGGGACTAGAACCCGGTGTGCCGGCGCCGCAAGGCTGAGGATTAGCCTATTGAGCCGCGGCGCCGGCCCGAAAGATTTAAAAATTTTTTAAAAATTGTCTTTAAAGTTTATGACTCTCTCCACCCAGTTCTCAAACATCTTTTGTTAGTTCCTCCCATACCTATTTCTTTTTGCAATTCTAGATGATAAATATTTTTAAAAGTATTTTTTCTCCTATAGGAAAAGATAACTTTCTCTTTTCTTTTTATTACAGTGTTTAAAAAGTCCAAGGGCTGACACTGTGGAGTAGCATATAAAGGCGCCACCTGCAGCACCAGCATCCTATATGGGCAATGGTTCAAGTCCCAGTGGCTCTACTTCCAATCTAGCTCCTGGCTAATGGCCTGGGAAAGCAGTAGAAGATGGCCCAAATGCTTGGGTCCCTGCACCCGCGTGGGAGACCTGGAAGAAGTTCCTGGATCCTGGCTTCAGATTGGCCCAGATCTGGCCTTTGCAGCCACTTTGGGAGTGAATCAGTGGATAGAAAATCTCTTTTCCCCTCTTTCTCTCTATAACTCTGCCTTTCAAATAAATAAATAAATCTTTTTAAAAAAAATGGTCTAGAAACTTTGTTAAGTTTATTCTAATACTTATTGTTTTTTTTTTTGTTCCTATGTAAATAAACATGTAATTTACATTTCTTCCCTTTTAATCTTTATGTTGTAGTTCATTTTTTGTCACACTGTCCTGGCTGGAATGCTAACTTGGCTTTGAAAAGAAGCAGTGTAGTGGGCATCTTTATATTTCTATGATACATTTATTTACTCATTTATTTGAGAGGCAGAGAGATAAAGAGACAGAGAGATCAGTCATCTGTTGGAGTTAGGCCAGGCTGAAGCTGGGAGCTGGGAACTCAATCTGGGTCTCTCACGGGGGTGGTAGGGACCCAAAAGCTTGAGCCTCACGTGCTACCTCCCAGCGTGTTCATTAGCAGGAAGCTGGAGTCAGGAGCAGAGCTGGGGCCTGAACCCAGGTACTCAGACTTGGAATGTGGGCATCGTAACCTCCAGGCCAAGCAACAGCAAGTGCTGTTTCATGATTTTAAAGAGGACGTTAGTATTCCCTTTTGAATGATGTTTTACCAGAGCTGTTGGGTAGATAACCTTTATTATTCAGGAAATTTCCCTTCCATCCTAGTTTGCTGAGAGCTTTTATTTTATTTATTTATTTAAAATGAGGGATTTATTTATTTGAAAGAGAGAAGGTGAGACAGAGAGAGAGAGAGAGAGAAATCTTCCATCTGCTGGTTCACTTCCCAAAAGGCCACAACAACCAGGGCTGGGCCAGGCCGAAATCAGGAGCCAGGAGCCTTCCTCCGGGTCTCCCATGTGGGTGGTAGGGGCCCAGGGACTTGGGCCATCCTCTGCTGCTTTGCCAGGCGCATTAGCAGGGAGTTGGATCAGAAGTGGAGCAGCCGGGACTCAAACAGGCACCCAAATGGGATGCTGGCGCTGCAGGTGGTGGTTTAACCTGCTGCACCGTAGCACCCGTCCTTGCTGAGAGTTTGTCAAGAAGAATCCCGAGTTAAATAATATCAAACACTTCTGCATCTGTCGAGAAGGCGGTTAATCACAGTGTAACGCACATTTCAAAATTGCTAAGTGCATATTTCAAATGTTCTTGCTACGAAAAATGATAAGTATTTGAGCTGATGACTATGTTAGATGGATTTAATTATTCCCAATCATAAATCATTCATAAGTCAGAATGTCAATTCGTACCTCATAAATATGTGCAATTATGAATTGTCAGTTTACAATAAAATAAAAAAGTCTTAAAAAAGAAAACAGCGTTTTTCTTGATCGGCTTGTTGATGGGCGCCTCCACTTACAGACTGGCACTGGAGCATCTTTGCCGTTCCAGCTCGGCCATGGATCATGTTTAGGCATTGCTGGGTTCAGGCTGTGATTACCCTGTGTGCGACTCGAGTGTCCAAGCTCCCGAGTGAAGCCAGCCCGCCACGCCCGTTCTCCTCGTGTCCTTGTTAGGTTTTGGGGTCAAGGTTACACTGGGCTCTTCCGTTCTTTGCAGGAGTTTGTGGTGGCTGGAAGGAGCTGTTCCCGACACAGAGTGGCTCACAGCATACACCTCCAGCTCTCTAATCTCTTTCTCATCTGCACGTTGGCTCCTCTTGTATTTTTTAATAACAATTCCCAGGGACTTCTCTCTTTTATTCAAATCAATTTTGCCAGAGGTTTGTCTGTTTATGAGTCTTCTCAAAAAACCAATTTTTGGCTCTGATGATTTTGTTTCCTATTGCCTCTTTGCTTGAAATAATTAATTTCTCTCCTTAGCTTTATTACTACTTCCTTTGGGCTTATTCTATGGTGCCTCTTACCGCTTCTCAAGTTTGAAGCTTTGCTTATTTATAGTTTGGCTACAATTTCAAGGCTCTGCGTTGTATCAGAGGCACTACTTTGCTCTATCTCACAGTTTTTAATTTATTTTTAATTGACATAATAATTATACATGTTTAGGGGGTACAGTGTGAGATTTTGATACATGTATGGATTGCGTGATGATCAAATCAGGGTGATTAGCAAATCCATCACCTTAAACACTTACTGTTTCTTTGTATTGGGAACATTCAAAATCCTGGCTTATAGCTATTTGGAAGTATGCAATAAATTATTGTTAACCAGGGGTGGGGGTTGTGGCATGGCGGGTTCAGCTGCCGCTTGGGGTGTCCACATCCCTATCAGCTATATCCACTTTGGATCCAGTTTCCTGCTAATGCATCCTGGAAGGCAACATATGATGGCTCACGTGCTTGGGCTCCTGTTGCCCCTGTTAGAGACCTGGATAGAATTCTGGGTTCCTCGCTTCAACCCAGTCCAGTCCTGGCTGTTGTGGGCATTTGGGGAGTAAATCAGCAGCCCCCCCTTTCCTTCCCCTATCTCTGTCACTCTACCTTTCAAATAAATAAAAGAAATTTTTTTTT
Source organism: Lepus europaeus (assembly GCF_033115175.1). Classification (NCBI taxonomy): domain Eukaryota; kingdom Metazoa; phylum Chordata; class Mammalia; order Lagomorpha; family Leporidae; genus Lepus; species Lepus europaeus. The sequence goes on from NC_084831.1 coordinate 28,512,847, forward strand.
TTTTTTTTGGACAGGCAGAGTGGAAGGTGAGAGAGAGAGAGACAGAGAGAAAGGTCTTCTTTTTTGCCGTTGGTTCACCCTCCAATGGCCGCTGTGGCCAGCGCATTGTGCTGATCCGAAGCCAGGAGCCAGGTGCTTCTCCTGGTCTCCTGTGCGGGTGCAGGGCCCAAGGACCTGGGCCATCCTTCACTGCCTTCCCGGGCCATAGCAGAGAGCTGGCCTGGAAGAGGGGCAACCGGGATAGAATCTGGTGCCCCAACCGGGACTAGAACCTGGTGTGCCGGCGCCGCAAGGCGGAGGATTAGCCTATTAAGCCACGGCGCCGGCCCAAATAAATAAAATAAATCTTAAAAATCTATTATTAGCTATAGTCACCCTACTGTGCTATAGAACACTAGAATTTAATCCTCCTCTTTGTATTTTTGTACCCAGTAAGCAGCCCTTGTCTAGCCTCCACTCTCCCAGCTCCTGGTAAACATTACTCTACTCTCTACTTCTTCAAAAAGTTGTTTATTTATTTATTTATTTATTTTCATTTTACTTGAAAGGGAGTGGTGGTGGGGGAGGGAGGAAGGAGAGGAGTGAGAGGGAAAGAGAGAAAGTTCCATTTTCTAGTTTACTTCCAAATGCTCCTAATAGCCAGGGCTGGTCCAGATGGGAGCCAGAAACCTAGAGCTCCATTAGGGTCTCCCATATGGGTGGCATGGGCCCAGGTACTTGGGCTATCACGTGGGGCCTCCAAGGGTATGCACTGGCAGGAAGTTGGATTGGAATTGGAGGAGTCAGGACTCGAACCAGGCACTCTGATATGGGATGTTAGCATCCAAGCCACAGCTTCAGCCACTGAGCCAGGTGCCTGCCCCGACTCTCCACTTCCATGAGATCAACTGTTTCAGCTTCCACATGTGAGTCTCACATTTTGATAGGCACTATTTTCATTATCATTCTGCTCTGTTTTTGAATTTCCAATATGATTTCTTCTTTGACTTACAAATTACTTGAAGAAAGCTTTAACATTTCCAAGTGTATGTGAATGTCGAATTGATCTGTTTCTTATGGGTTCTAATTTAAATGCACTGCAGTCAGGGAACACGACCTGTCTGATGATGGTTCTTTGGACTCAGACTCACTTTACAACTTAGTACGTGGCCAATAAAAATTTTAAAAAGTGTGCTTGAGAGGTTTAGTCTCTATTAGATGGAGTGTTCCATACACTTCCTTAAATCTTTCTTGTTATGTGGTTCAGATCCTCTTTGACTAATTTCCTGCCTCCCAATCATGGAGAGGGAGTTTTAAAATCTGCCCCCTAGTGTCGTGGTACAGTGGGCTCAGCTGCCATCTGCAATGCTGGCATCCTATATCGGAGTGCTGGTTCGAGTCCTGGCTGCTCCACTTCCAACCCAGCTCCCTGCAGTTGTGCTTGGAAAGCAGAAGGTAGGACAAGTACTTAGGCTGCTGCCACCCATGTGAGAGACCTGCATGGAGTTTCTGTCTCCTGGCTTTGGCCTGGCTCAGCTCTGGCTGTTGTGGCCATTTAGAGAGTGAACCAGAAGACGGAAGCACCTTCCTCTCTCTCTTGTTCTGTCATTCACCCTTTTAAATAAATAAATACATACATCTTATAAAAAACTGCCCTCACGAGAGAGGTCTTGTCTCTTATGCAGTTCTATCAATTTTGTATTGTAATTTCTAATTTTTGAAGATATTTTATTTAATCCATGCAGATTTCAAATTACTTCTCCCAGAAAACAGTAAATTTTTAATCTTTAGGTACTGATCTTTTCTGTCCCTAATAATGCTTTTCATCTTTATTTTAAAAAATATTGATTGATTTGAAAGAGTGACAGAGAGAGGCAGCAACAGAGAGAGAGAGAGAGAGAAGAGAAAGAGAGAGAGAGAGACAGAGAAAGAGAGAGAGAGAGAGAGAGAGAGAGAGTATTTCCATCCTCTGGTTCACTCCCTCAATGTCTGTAAAAGCCAGGGCTGAGCCAGGCCAAAACCAGGAGCCAAGAACTCCATCCTGGCCTAGCACATGGGTGGCAGGCCCGCAGGTACTTGAGGTGTCATCCACTGCCTCCCCAGCTGCACTGACAAGAAGCTGGATCGCAGCAGAGTAGCGGGGACTTGAACCATGCACTCTGCAGGTGCCCCAGGCGGCATTTTAAGCATTGTGCTAGACACCTGCCAGCAGCTGTCTCCTCGTATTTCAGTTGTGCCACTGTACACAGCAAACAACTGGATTTTAAAAAATCCAAACTCTATCTGCATATTTATAATTCTTAAGTTTATTGTGACTGTTTTATATTTGTCCTATGTTTATGATCTTTCTTCTCCTATTCTTCCCCCCCATGCTTTCTCCCCCAACTTTCTTGCTTCTTTTCCATTGCATTGACTTTGTTTCTTATTCCATCCTTTCCTATTGATTTGGAGTCTATCTGCTCTTTATTTCTGGTGGTTGCTTTAGCAATTCTAATGAAGTGGTTGCTTTTGCAGACCTAACAAAATATAATGTAATTAGTATCTGAAACCTCCACCCGAATAATACAAGCACTCTTTGACTTTGATCTTCTACAGATTTACATTTTTATATATGTATATATATGCAGCATTTCAATTCTTCCCTTTCTATTCCCTCATGTTGTCATTATTTTATACAATGCTTGCATAGATTTATCTCCATGTATATCAATTTCTTTGCTTATCTTTCTTTCTTGCACACCAGTCCTTCCTTCTGGGATAATTTCCCTTTTTCTTACAACACATTCTTCAGGGGTTTCCTTTGGTCAAAAATTGCTGTTGGTGAACTCCTTCTGTGTTTCTTTATCTGAAGAAAACATCAAGATATGTCCACTGCACCCTCAACCTTGGAAGATGGTTTTGCTAAATTCACAGTTTGAGGCTGAAGGCTATTTTTCCTCTGAACTATTTTTTAAAGGTTTATTATTTGAAAAGCAGAGTTAGAGAGCGAGAGCGAGAGCGAGAGCGAGAGCGAGAGAGAGAGAGAGAAAATATCTTCCTTCCATCCTCTGGCTTACTTCCCAAGTGCCTGCAAAGTCAGGGCAGGGCCAGGCCAAAGTCAGGAGCCAGGAGCTACATTTTGGTCTCCCACATGGGTGGCAGGAGCAAAAGCACTTGGTCCATCTTCCGGTGCTGTTCTCAGGGAGCTGGATCAGATGCAGAACAGTCAGGACTCAAGCCAGTGCTCTGATATGGGATGCCAGTGTCATAGGCAGTGACTTAACCCACTACGCCAGGAGTCCAGCTCTTCCTCTGGGCTTTGAAGATAGTCCTTGTCTTCTGAGTTTCACTGTTGCATTCGAGGGGCCTGACCCTCCTCTCCCCTTTCAGGGGCTGCATCCTTTCTATGCAGCTGGTAGGCAGTTCTACTACACTGTGATCAGTTGTGGGTTTCTTTCTTTTTTTTTTCCCCAAAGTTTTATTTATTTGAAAGGCAGAGTTACAGAGAGGCAGAGGCAGAGAGAGAGAAAGATCTTCTACCTGCTGGTTCGTTCCCCAGATAGATGCAATGGCCAGACCTGTGCCAATCCAAAGCCAGGAGCCAGGAGCTTCTTCCAGGTCTTCCATGCAGTTGCAAGGGCCCAAGGATTTGGGCCATCTTCCCAGGACATAGCAGAGAGCTGGATCAGAAGTGGAGCAGATGGGACTCGAACCGGTGCCCATATGGGAAGCCAACACTGCAGGCGGTAGCTTTACCCACTGTGCCACAGCACAGGCCCCTAGGTCTATGTTGTACTCCACTACCTGTGAAGTCTTACATTTTATCAGTTCTGGAAAATTCCCAGCCAGCATCTCTTCCAATATCACTCTCTCTCTCTCCTCATTCTGGAACTTACTTTCTGTCTACCATCTGTCTCTTTTTAACCTTTCCTTCATGTGCTTTCTCTGCTGAAATCTGTGTCACTTCTTCAGATCTGTCCACTGGCTCATTGTCTCAATTGCATCTAATGTGCTGTTTGACCCATTTATTGAATATTCAGTTCCAATAATCAGTTATCACTTTTCCTTTTCCCAGGTTCTCCTGTGATTTTTCCTAGGTCTGACACATCGTTTTATTAACTTATTTCTTGATCACTTTTGCAATCTCTTCTTTTTAAAAAAAAAAAAAAACCTCTGTTATAATTTCTGTTTTTCTTAAGGCTCTAACTCTGTTGTTTGGTGTTTCTGCTAATCATTGCCTCCTCATGTGTTTGGTGTTTTTTTTTAAGTGTGGGTTTATGGATCTACTTTATGGGAATCCTGAGTGCCTAAGCTGGGAATGCTGCCTGCAAGGGAGGGTTTGCTTGCTATCTGGTCCTATGCTATGGTGAGTGATAATAATGCTTGATTGTCTTATTTGAAAGAGGTGGGGAGGGAGAGAGAAACAAAGATCTTTTACTTGCTGGTTCACTCCTCAAATGCCTACAATAGCTGGCACTGGTCCAGGTCAAAATCAGAAGTCTGGTTCTCAATCTGTCTCCCATAGGGGTGTCAGGGACCCAAGAACTTGGATGTCACCTACTACCTCCTTGAAGGAGCAACAGCAGGGAGTTGAAATTGGAAGGGGAGCTGAGACTTGAACCCAGGCACTTTGATGTGGGATATGGACATCCCAAGCGGCATCTTAACCAAAGTGCCAACCCCCTGCCCATATTAATTTATTTATAAGAAACACTAAGTGAAGTGCAAAGGACCTAGATCATTGCTTGATACACAGTAGATGCTCAAAAAGTATATATTTTTTTCTGCTAATGAATCATATATTATTTATTTCATTGGTTCCTTCTCCGCCTGACGCTTAAAAGATATCTGATAAGTATACAGGAACAGGATCACCCTTCTCAGGGCATCTCTGGCTTCCTTAGACTGGGGCTCTGCCCATGTGCACCTGCTGCACTTTGAGACCTGTGAGAAAACCAACTACAGTATAGTTGTTCTCAAAAGACAAAGTCCAGTTCAGAGTTGAGACAGGTAGGGGAAAATTCTGGCTTTTCTGAGCCCTGGCCAGCAGGCAGTCCACAGGCGGAGGCCCCTGAGTCTGGCACAGTGCCCCTCTGCTCACCCTAAACGTCTCCCGTGTACTCTTGTCAAGTTCTTCGAATCCACTGTGTTCCATCATGTCCCTGATGTGGGCTCTGGATGAGAAGCCTCTTTCTGAATTGTTTCCTGGAAATATTTGTTCCTATGGAGGAAGCGATCTGCTTCCTCTTTTCTGATAGTAAGAGTGTCGGAACTCCGTTTTTCTTTTCTTTTCTTTTCTTTTTTGCCTTGGCTGCCAGGAAGCTCAAAGCTGAATTTCAGGATCAATCACAACATTTGTGGCAACGCTTAAGATGACTTCCCCCTACCCGTGCTCTGGAGTAATCCGAACCTGTTGAATGAATTCATCTTTCCTGTTGCAAAGCCATTTCATGCCCTTTTGCAAAAAAGACGAAGCACACGTGGGTTTCACCACCACCTCAAGAGTGCAGTCAGTCGAGGCCTGGCAGGATGCTGGTGAGCACGGAGGGTCTGGGGCCAGGCTGCCTCTGCCCACCCTAGCTCTGCCTGCCACTTACTTGGGGCTCCCGGGTAAGCGTCTAGCAGAGCACCAGCCCTTCCACTCATGAACCTCAGCTAGCACACCCGTAAAAGAGCCACGGAACGGCGCAGGGGAGTGAAGGAGGAGAACCGTGGAGAATAAGGCACTTGGGAGGAGCAGGTGACCTCAGTGAGGGTGCTCCTTGTATCTCAGCATCCAGGAGGGGAGGCAGCCAGGGCCCAGGCACTGATCTCCTGGAGGCAGGGCAGAGTGGGGAGCGGGCTCGTGCCCTTCAGCCCTCTTTGCCCTCCTGGTGTCTCTGGGGAAGGGTTCTGAGAAGAAAAGGAGCTGGGTGTTAGAGTGGGTCTGAGCACGAAGCCAGCGGCAGCCACTGCGCTGCAGAGTGGGTGCAGTGTGCACCTGTGTGTGGGGGCGGGGCAGGGTGTGTAGAGTGGGGAGCAGAATTGTGGGGGCAGGGATGACACCAGAGCCTTCGCCGAGTTTCTGTTTGGAATTTTCCAGAACAAACAGCCTTTTGAACAGAAAGCTGCATCGTCATTCTGCTGCAATGGCTGAGTCATCACCGCTGGCCCCAAGACACTCCCCCAGCCCCCTCCCCCCATGGCCGGGGCCCGCCCCCTTGGAGTCCACATCTGTCTCAGACAAGGGTCAGGTGCCTCACCTGGACCTGGAGTGAAGCCATGCAAACTGTGTCCGTGGGAGGGAGAAAGGCTTCCTGAGCACAGAGCAAAACCCAGCAGGGGTGGAAAACACCGTGGGGCTGACCTCGCAGGCGCCCTAGCATCGTCCCATCAGACAGGAGTCACAAGACAAAGCGAGAGGCTGGAAGTTGAAGGGGAAGAAAGGAAACAGCCTGGGCTTTCTCCCCAGTGTCTCTCCCAGTGAGGAGGAAATGGATAGGGAGGCAGCGAGAATGACGTCACTGAGGGCTGTGGCTCCCCACTGGGCTGGCTCCAAATTCTAGGTCGGAAATGAGATCACCCCTTACATTCTAAAACATTTGTTTATTTGCGGAAAAGCAGGAGGAAGAGGAGGAGAGGGAGAAGAGAGAGAGAGATGGATCCCACGTGTCAGTTCTCTCCCCACATTCCTGCCACAGCCAGGACTGGGCTGGACCCGGTGTCAGGAGCCTGACACTCAATGCAGGTCTGACCCGCTGGGCGGCAGGAACCCAGTGACTCAAAACATCACCACCGCCTCTCAGAATCGGACCTGGCAAGGCTGGGCTCAGGAGGCGGAGCTGGGATGGAACCCAGGCACTCTGACGTGGGCCCCGGGCACCTTAACCACTCGGCCAGATACCTGCCTTGTGAGGCGGCTGCTAGGGGCGTCCCATTGCGTAGAGGAGCAGGAGAGGATGAGTGACCCACTGAGGGGACACAGCAGGCCGGTGGCTGAGCCAGGCTGAGCTCCTGTGCGACTCTGTCACCCATGCGGCACTGTGGCCATGAGCTCGTCTTCAGCTGCTTTTCAGTCATCTATGGGGGGTGGAGTGAGCAAGGCCGCTGACCTCAGGGGTCAGTGAAGGGATGGGGCCAGCTGGCCCCAAGTGTCCCTTGTTACAGCCTAAACAGGACAAGCCCGGGTCACTGCAGGGCATGAATGTGAAACTGAGCCCAGGGCCACCCAGGCCGACAGTTGTCCTTTCCTTCATGGTGGGGGTTTGGGGTTTCGCCGTGTTGTAGGGCCAAGATGGGGGCAGGCTGGGTGTGTCCTGCCCACGGTCTGGGATGATGGGGGACCTCCCAGCTGGTAGGAGGGGGTCTTTCCACAGAGCGGGGAGTCTGGAGGAATGAGGAGAGCCGCCCACCAGACCAGGGAGCCAGAGAAGCCCACGAGGATCCGGCTCATGACCACGGCCGTGGTGGACGGGCCACACTGTGTGGTCCTCTCTTGTAGGTGGTAGTGATTGCCAGGGTAGAGGGGCCCAGCAGGGAACAGGAGCTCTGGTATCCAAGCTGAGCCACCCGGCACCCGTCTCCTCTTTAGGGGCCTGTGGGAGAGGCAGCCGACGTCTTGCAGGTGCTGGGAGTGCACAGTGCACACGTCTCACAGGGCCGGAGCAAGCTTTCTTCCTCTGTGAACCGTTTCTCCTGCCCTGCAGCGGGGTGATGGCAGTGGTGGCTGGGAGGATGCTGAGTCGGCAGGGAGAGATGAGAAGACGTTTCTTCTCTCCTGGACAGGGGTCCAGGATTCTCATGCTTCTGCTTTTCACTTTCTTTAAAAAAAAAGATTTATTTATTTATTTGAAAGGCAGAGTTGTAACAGACAGGCAGGAGCAAAGAGAGAGAGAGAGAGAGAGACAGACAGAGAGAGAGAGAGGTCTTCTATCTGCTGGTTCACTCCCCAGATGGCAATGGCTGGAGCCGCGCCGATCCGAAGCCAGGAGCCAGGAGCTTCTTCTAGGTCTCCCAAGTGGGTGGAGGGGCCCAAGCACTTGGGCCATCTTCCACTGCTTTCCCAGGCCATAGCAGAGAGCTGGATTGGAAGTGGAGCAGCCAGGACATGAACTGGCGTCCATATGGGATGCTGGCGCTGCAGGTGGCAGCTTTACATGGTATGCCACAGTGCCGGCCCCTGCTTTTCCCTTTTAAAATGTATTTATTTTCACTTTGTTTCAGACACACACACACACACACACCTTCCATCTGCTGGTTGACTCCTCAAATGCCTGCCACAGCCAGGGCTAGGCCAGGCCCAAGCCAGGAGCCAGGAACTCATTCCAAGTCTCGCATATGGGTGACAGGGATCTGAGCAGCTGAGCCAGTTCCTGCTGCCTTCAAGGGTGTGCATTAGTAGGAAGCTAGTTTGGAAGCGGAGGAGCCACTGCTGGGGCTCAGCACTGCCCTTTGGATGTGGGCATCCAAGTGGCAGCTTAACGGCTGTGCCCAACGCCTGCCCCTCGTGTTACTAAGGGCTGACTTCTCTTCTGTACTCAGGGAGCGAGTGAGCGTGTGACGTGCGTGTGTGTGCACATGTGTGTTGGGAATGGGGGGAAGTCCCTGATGGCCCTTTAAGTGCTCTCTTTTCAGCATGATTTTAAGAAGACTTATCTTTTTATTTATTTGAAAGCAAGAGTCAGAGAGAGAGAGAGAGAGAGAGAGAGAGAGAGAGAGAGAGAGGTCTTATATCTGCTGGATCCCTGTCCAAATGGCTGTAACTGCCAGGGCTAGGCTGATCTGAAGCCAACAGCCAGGAGCCAGGAGCTTCTTCCAGGTCTCCCATGTGGGTGCAGGGGCCCAAGCACTTGGGCCATCTTCTACTGCTTTCCCAGGCACATCAGCAGGGAGCTGGATCGGAAGTGCAGCAGCTGGGACTCAACCCGGTAGCCATATGGGATGCTGGCATCATAGGTGGTGTTTCAGCCATTGACAATGCTGGCCCTTTCCAGCGTTTCTGTGAGAGGGAAGAAGGGATCCCGGTTGTGTGTGGGGCAGCCCTGGGATGGAAGAGCCAGCCAGGAGGTTGGAGCTTGCTCTGGGTATTTTAAGGGATAGAATTCAATGCAGGCCACATGCCTGTGCCCAGGCTGGTTGGTCCTGGAAGCCACCCAGGGTCCTAGGACCCCCTGACCCGCACGCCTCAGCTACAGGGACTAGTTTGTTCTGGACTGCAGACCTGAGCCCTTGCTTCCTGACCTGAGGATATACTGGCCCCTTCCTTCCTATCTGGGTCCAAGCGTGGCCCTGCTGGACGCCATGTCCCCTCCTCTCCGTGATCCACCTTGTCCCCTGCCCAGGTTCCGAGCTCATGGCTCGGCTCGCCCTGCCATTCCTGGGAAAGAGGAAACACCAGCAGGTTTCGGAACAACGTGGCTTCCTCCTGGCTGTGAGACAGCAGAAATCAGGTGGCACGGTTGGGCTGAGTGAGTTCTGGGCCCAGGACACAGACCCGGACCCCACCTCGTCCCATCGCACCCATGTCACAGATGGGGAAGCACGAAGGCTCAGTGGGGGTGACACAGTCACAGGGCAGAGCTGGAAGTAACCCTGCCCCCAGGCCAGGTCCTTGGAGCAGCAGAACTGACCGTCACAGCCGGGTTCCTCTTCTTGGCAGAACCCCCGACTCCACCCACTGCCAGCTGGGGGATTCCCCAGCTCCATCGACAGACTCCACGTCCAGCCCCTTCACTCCCACGCTGGAAACCGAGTGATGCTCTCGCGGCTGAGGCCCCCAGCCCCCAGGTGTCTTGTGTGTTGGGCCCAGAAATGCGCAGACTTGGGCGAGACAGCGGTCATTACTGTGACTCCTGGCCCATGTGTTTGGTCTCCACCGTCACCAGGGCATGCTCAGTGGGCTCCGGGGCAGGGAAAATGATTTAGTGACCCAGGCTGGCGCCTTCCTAGGCAGGTCCGGAAAGCCGGTCCCTCTGAAAGCTGACAAGTGGCTTTTTCCCTCCCCGGGAGCGCGCTTGCCGCTTTCCCATAATGGCCAGCAGGTGGCGCTGTGCCTCCAGCTTTGCAGGGCCTTGGGTCTGGGCTGGGAAGTTCTGCTCAGCTGGAGGCGGGACGGTGGTCGCCGGCTTCCGTGCACCTGGCCAAGGCCCCGTCTGTCTTTGTTGTGGCATCTGCTGGAGGTGGAGTGCCTCCCAGGGCTGGCTGAGACAGAGCGTGAGAGTTCTCAACACAGGTGAGAATTCTTGCCCCTGCTCCTTGCTATCCTGAGAGGCCTCCCTGCTGCCCCGGCTTCCGGGCCCTGTGCCTGGGCATTTCAGATGCCAGCTATTTCAATGCGTGCCATGCGTTGTATCGGACACAGCTCACCCCTCTCATGGATTCACTACGCAGCTGGGTGAAGCAGGTACCCATTTTGCACATGGAAACTCCTAGTTCAGAGCCAGCGAAAGCCCTTGGCTAGCATGCGTGCTCTGAAGCCGGTACCGGTCTGTACCCCTGCTCTTAGAGCCCCAAGCCCAGCACTCCCCATCCTTTCTGCCCGCCCCATGACATTGGGACCCTTTGCCCGTCCACAGGAAGTCCTCAGCAGAGCGGGAAAGAGCTGCCCCGGGCGGTTATGGGAGGCCATCTCGCCCTGACCACAGTGTGCCCTGTGCCACCAGGGACAGGTGTCAGGATGAAGGAGTCACAGTGGGAACCCCAGGGCGGCAAGGGGTCCCAGCCCCGCCCCGGGGCCACCCCTGCCTGTTTGTCCCACTCAGTGTCTCCCCTACCCTGCCTCTTGCTCTTCCCTGGTTTCCACCGGGTTTCCCCCCTTGCAGCCGTCCTGCCTGCGTGCCCTGTGTCCCCGCCGTTCCCGCCGTCAGCCTGTCTTTCTCTCTTTTCGTGTCTCTGTCTCTCTCCTACAGAATCCGAGTTAAGTGACAAAAGAAAAATGATCGCCTCCTGCCAGGGTTATTAAAATCATGTTCTACAATTGAGCCGCCAGCAGCACTGGCTAATGACAGCTGATGAGGCCACCGCGTCCCTGCAGCTGGGAGCGGGGCGATAGGGCCCGGGCGTGGAATTACCACCAATTTCTCCGGCACAGAGTGAGCGGATCCTCTCCTCTCCTTCAAATCACCTCCCTCCTGCTCCTCAGAGATAAAGTCTCCCCCTGTGTGGAGAGGCTGGGGCAGGCTTGTGTGTGCGGGGGGGGGGGGGGGGGGGGGAGGGGCTGGAGTTGTGTGTGGCTCCCCAGGGGCCAGATGTCCCCCAGTCTGTAGGGACCCTCAGGCCCCCCAGAAAGCCCCCATGGCTCCTCACAGCAGCTCCGCAAGGCAAGCGAGGCAGGATTCAGAGCTCCGAGCCGGTAGCTCACCTGCCTGAGGCCACCCAGCCAGTATGTGACAGAGTCAGTACTCGAGCTCCAAACTTCAATGTCTCTCTCTCTTTTTTTAAAGATTTATTCATTTGAATGACAGAGTTACAGAGAGGCAGAGGCAGAGAGAGAGAGAGAGAAAGATAAAGAGGGAGGGAGAGAGAGAGAGAGAGAGAGAGAGAGAGAGAGGGCTTCCATCCCCTGGTTCACTCCCCAGATGGCTGCAACGGCTGGAGCTTCGCTGATCCGAAGCCAGGAGTTTCTTCCAGGTCTCCAATGCGGGTGCAGGGGCCCAAGCACTTGGGCCATCTTCTACTGCTTTCCCAGGCCATAGCAGAGAGCTGGATCGGAAAAGGAGCAGCCAGGATAGAACCGGCGCCCATATGGGATGCTGGCACTGCGTCCTACGCCCCGGCGCCATCCCCTCAATGTCTCTTTTATGGATTGGGTAACTGTCTATTCTCCCCTATGTGCAAGGAATATTGGGAAAGGAAAGTTTTGGTCACCGGCAGGTAATAGCACCTATCATCAACCAGCCTTGGATCCTGGGGAGCCGCCCTACGAATCAGCAAGCACACTGCAGCAAAGCAGACTTGAGTTAGACGTTAGGAGGCACTTCCCAAAGGAGTCAGCTCTGAAACAGATGAGCAGGCACCTGTGGTTTTGTCGTCTTTAATGCACTCTTGGAGCAAGAAGCCCGGGCATGGCAGTCTTTTTAAACACCAGGGAATCTGAGGGTTCTGGAGCCAGGAGGTGCGGGGTCAGAGCCACTTGGCCGGGTCATCTGCAGAAGAGAAGCCGAGGCTCCTTCGTCAGATCTGGCCCTGCGGGAGCGGCTCAGGGAGCCAGGGTCCCGGCAGGTGGGAGCTGCAGCTGAAGCCCTCCCAGGTGGCGCTCAGGTAAATGGCACACACACAGCCTTTGCGGTGGCCACGGGACCCTCTGCATCCCCCTACTGCAGGTGAGGAAAACGAGTGTCCAAGAGGCCACACCGGGAGCCGGGACCCCGGTGCGCGGGCTCTCACCTTGCTCTCCCCAGCCGGCCGGCCCCATCCCCCCACCTGCTCGGGCCTGGCCCCCGGGGAGGGCACTGGTGCGGGCGCCACGTTGTGCGCAGGACGAATGAGTATCTCTTCCCCATCTGGATTCCATTATTTTTCGGTTTATTCTGGTCAAAAAGCACAAGATGAACGTCTGGAGGAAAAAATATACAATCTTTGAGAAAATTGAAAATATCTATCACTGTTTGGGGCTGGGGGCCTGGGGGCCCTGGGGACCGACTGTCTCTCTGGCTGGCTGCTGGGAGCCAGGCTCCACTGCCCTTGCACTGTCGCCTCCTCTGCCTGATGGCCCACCCCCGGCCATCCCCAGGGCACCCCCCTCCCCCCTCTTGGGGCTCTGTGCAGGGCCTGGTCTCCAGGGTGTGTGTGTGTGTGTGTGTGTGTGTGTGAAAGAGCGAGAGAGAGAGTGAGAGCGAGAGAGAGAGAGAGAGAGGAGTGAGAGGCAGTGGGCTGCTGGGTGGTAGGGAGAAGATTCCCACCTGCTTCCCTAGGGCCGTGGGCTCTCTGTGTGTTTAATGTCTGGTATTCCAGATTGCTCCCTGCAGGAGAAATCACATCTGCACTGTGTTGGGTCTTCCTTCCTTCCTTCCTTCCTTCCTTCCTTCCTTCCTTCCTTCCTTCCTTCCTTCCTTTCTTTTTTTTAGCTTTGTTTATTTGAGAGGCAGAGTTACGGACAGAAAGGCAGAAGCAGAGAGAGACAGAGAGAGAGAGAGGTCTTCCATCCGCTGGTTCACTCCCCAAATGGCTACAATGACTGGAGCTGAGCCACTCCGAAGCCAGGAGCCAGAAGCTTCTTCTGGGTCTCCCGTGTGAGTGCAGCGACCCAAGCACTTGGGCCATCTTCTACTGCTATCCCAGGCCATTAGCAGGGGGCTGGATCAGAAGTGGAGCAGTTGGGACTCGAACTGGCTGCTGTATGGGATGTCAGCACTGCAGGCAGAAGCTTAATCTCCTGCCCCACAGAGCCAGCCCCTGGGGTTGTTCTTTTCACGTGTAGATGAGGAAACGTGGCCAAGCTCACACAGTTGGAGATGAACCCCAGAGTTCACTTTTCAACCCCTACTCCAGAAGGCTTCCCTTCATTGCGAAGAGAAGGGGGAGAGGGAATGCGCACACGGGGAGGATGTGGGCAGCTGTAGAGACCCCTGTGTGGCACTGTGTACCCTACACAGCTCTGTGTGTCCCCAGTGCATTGACTTACCCACCCACTCTGATAAACCATGTATCAACTATCTATCTATGGGTCATCTATCTGCATCCATCATCACCTTCCCACCCATCCATCTACCCACCTACCCATCCATCTGTCGTTATCTATCTTATCAGTCTATCTGCCCACTCATCCATCCACCCCTCCCTCTATCCTTCCATCCAGTTACTCAACTACCTGTCCGTCCATCCATCATCTATCTAGTTACCATCCACCCGCTCACCTATCCCTCTCTCCCTCCGTCCCTTCACCTATCCACTCACCCACCCACTTATTATCTTCCACCTACTCGCTCACCCAGCCACCCTTGCATCACACCTACCCCCTCATTATCTATCTTCTTCTTCTTCATACCATCATCATCATCATCATCATCATCATCTCTCTACCTCTTCACTCATCTACCCACCCACCTACCCATCCACCTCTCTCTCTCTCTCTCTTTCTCTCTCATTTTAAAGTGTGGGTCCCCAGGTATGTGTGCGTGCATGCGTGCGTACATCTGAACATACATCGTGACGGCCAGTGTATGTGTGGGCGTGCAGACACGCGATCCCGTCCACTCCCTCACCAGACTCTTCCCCGGCACCTGAAAAGCTGCAGGAGGGAGGAGGCGGCGCAGCCCCGGCAGGCCTGCCCTGGGCCCGGGCTCCCCTCTGCGCCCGGAGGAGAGTTAATTAAATCTCTTTCCCAACAAGTGTGGTAATTAGTGCTAATGGTTTGGCTTCCACTTGGCAGCTGAAGAGGTTCCTGCTGTGTGTGTGTGTGTGGGTGCGTGTGTGCGTGTGCGCACCCAGGGACACTCTGTCTGCAGTGATGTGAATGGAATTGTGCCACACGGTGGCCCTGACGCATGGACCCCGAGTCTGTGTGTCCGAGACTGTGCACGTCGGCATGCGTTTCTGGGCACCTCCGTGTGTCTCGAGGTGTTCCCGGATGTGGCTTCCCGTGAACGTGTGCCCATGCATGTAGCGAAAAGCAAGGCGCAGCAGGGCAGCCCGCTGCCGGGGCCTGACTGACACCCCCAGCAAATAAATGTGACAATGAAATATGGCCCTGTGATTGCTTCGGACGCTCTGTCACACGGGCGACGCAGGATAGGTGAAGTTGTAAAACGGTCCCTGGGGAGCCGGCGTGCTGAGTGACAGCTTGGGCCTGCCTCTGCCTCTCAGCCTGCTCTCCCCGCGGAGGCCCTGGGGCTGACCCACAGTTGGGAGGCCGGGACCCTGTTTTTGCAGCCTGTTTAAGGAGAGTGGGCAGAGGATACCCGGCTTCGTGCTTGTCCCATCACGAAGGGGAGCCCTGAGCATGCTACGTGCGTCTCTAATTCATGCACTTGGACCAGGCTCCCAGAGGCCGGCCCCTGTCTTCCGCCTTGGGCTGGCGCTCCAGAGGGCACAGCTCCACCTCCCTCTGATCGCAGCCCACTTGTGGGCAGAGGTGCGTCCCGTGAGAATGGGGGATCCCTGACAAGGGTATCCAGGCTTCCCTGCGGAAGGGGCTCGCCTGGTGACGGGGGTGATGTGAGCATAAGCGTATTGGTTTTACTCCAGGCTCTTGTGTCACACAAAGGTAAGATTTCTGAGTGCAGACGGGTATAAGGTGCAGAATATGGTAGCAAGATTTCCTCAAAAGGTAAGAAAGTGAGCACGCGGACACGCGGGAGTATGGGTCGCCCCAGACGGAGAGATACCCGTTACGGATGGGCCAGAGGATTGCCTGAGGGGCCGGGGTCGGGGAGGGGGAGAAGGAGCAGCTGTGCAGCCCCTCCAGCTGCGGCCAAGGAGAGGGCGACAGCTCCCCTGTTTTATGATGTAGGGGTGGTGCCTGCGGGAAGCCACCTGGGAATTTTATGATATCTCCATAGGTTCCACATGGAGCCTAATAAATACCCATATTTTCATGGCACCCCCCTTTCCAGCCCGGATGCAGCAAGTGCATCTTGGGAAAAGGGGAGTCTTGATTGACGGGTAGAGTGGGGGCTTGCAGGGACTCCCAGCTCACGCAGACCCAAGTGAGCTGCCTGGTTAGACTGCATCAACTGTGCCTGCATGGTCACGGGGGCGTGTCTGGGAGTTGGTTGTGGGGACCGCAGGCGCAGAGGGAGGCACTCACTGTCCGATCTTCCTCTCCCACAGACAGGAAGTCCTACGAGGGGCCGTGGGTCTGGCCAAGCCTGCCTCAGCTCCTGAGGAGGCCGTGGGCTGGTGCTGGGCAGTGACACAGCCTCTGTACGGAGCTGGCGACCACAGCTGCTCAGTGATACCCCTCGCCCCTGGCACATTGTCTGCTCAATAGACTCTGTGCGGCGCGTGATTGTGGTCCTAGGGCCGTCCTTCCCCAGCTGTGGCTTCCAGCTCTGGATGGGGCCTGAGGTCTCTCAGCTGAAAGAATGTTCTGGAAGCTTTACAGACAGGAAGGAGGGGCAGCCAAGTCCTGGGCCCAGCCAGACTCAGAGAGAAAGCTTTCTTTCTTCTTCTTCTTCCTTTTTTTTTTTTTTTTTAAAGATTTGTTTATTTATTTGAAAGGCAGAGTTACAGAGAGCCAGAGGGGGAGAGAGAGAGAGAGAGAGAGAGAGAGAGAGGTCTCCCATCTGCTGCTTCACTCCCCAAATGGCCGCAATGGCCAGAGCTGCACTGATCCAAAGCCAGGAGCCAGGAGCTTCCTCCCCATCTCCCACATGGGTGCAGGGGCCCAAGCGCTTGGGCCATCTTCTACTGCTTTCCCAGGCCATAGCAGAGAGCTGGATGGGAAGTGGAGCAGCCGGGACCACCTGCTAAACCATAGCACTGGCCTGAGAGAAAGGTTTACACACAAGCTTTACCAGCTTTGAACGTGAGGCTACCTGCCACCCCCGACTTCCTCCCGCTTCCGCTCCAGCCCACCAAGACAGCCTGGCCTGGGCAGGAGAGACTATTTTTTTTCTTAAAAATATTTATTTAATATACCCCAAAGGCAGAGTCATGGGGGTGTGGAGGAGGGGTGATGGAGAGAGAGAGGTCTTCCATCCACTGGTTCTCTCTCCAGATGGCCACCTCCAGTGAACCAGGGGATAAAAGATTCTCCCTCTCTTTGTCTCTTCTCCTCTTTCTATAACTGTTTCAAATAAATAAATAAGAAAAGCAAAACAAAACCAACGGGCGCTGGTGCTGTGGCATAGCGGGTTAAGCCTCCTTTTGTGGTGCCGGCATCCCATATGGGCGTCTGAGTCCCAGCTGCTCCACTTCTCATCCAGCTCCCTGCTAATGTGCCTGGGAAGGCAGAAGAGGATGGCCCAAGTGCTTGGGCCCCTTCACCCATGTGGGAGACCTGGAAGAAGCTCCTGGCTCCTGGTTTCAGCCTGGCCCAGCCCTACAGCTTCCCACTCCACAGTCCACTGCGCGCTGGCAGTCCCCTGCAAGTTAAAATGCTGGTTAGTTATAAGGGGCCCTCCAGGGAACATGAGCCAGGGCTAGTGGGCAGGTGTGAGTGTGGATGGAACAGGACCAGTGCCAGAATGTGAGTACGTGCACACGTGTGTGCATACAGCTGCGTGGGGCCGCCTTGGTGGGCCAGCACTGACTTGGGTGTGCGTGTGAGAGCACACGTGTGCATGAAGTCAGACATGTGGCCTTGTAGGTGGGGACCCGTGGACAGCCGGGTGAGTGCAGTTGTTGGTACCCAGGTGTGTGTGCATGCAGCCCAATTTTGCAATCGAGTTAAAGACAGACACGGCTGCGCACATGCACGCACATGCACACACATGTCCACATGCATGCGCCACCACAATGGTCTCTCCTGGGTGTGTAAAGCGCTTGTGCATCCCCCTTGGATCGGGATGAGGTTTTATGATCCTGACACCGAATTAATACTCATTAAAAGTTGTTGTGCTCATCACCATCAAGTTTATCACAATTTTACAGAGGAGGAAACACACAGAATGGCCTGTTCAATGTCACATTTATAGTTAGTTTATGGTGGAAATGGGGGCCCACCTTCCAGGACCCTATTCCCGGGCAAGAGGCATTTTCATACATCCTGCCGTGTATGTCAATCCCATACACACACACACACACACGTTCGTACGTGTCACATACATGCCACATGCTCATATACCCAGGTATTCATCACATGTACACGCATGGGCGTCCATCAGAAACACAGACATCTAGCAACCACATGCTCACATGATGTCCATCACACAGGCACACAGGTGTCCATCACATGCACACACACGTGCACGCAGGCACCTGGACAGAGCCATACAACACTCACATGCATAATCTCGCCTTACAAATCTCAAATGCATAATCTCACTCACAAAACCCCTGGAAGGAACCGCCATTCTCATCTTGCCGAGAAGGAAACTGAGGCAGGAGCAGCTGAGTCGCTTCCAGGTCTCCCTGCTGTTTCGCAGAAACACCGAAGGCCCGGGCTGCTGACCCCTCTGCTCCGCGGCCCGCTGTGCGCACCTTCCTCCTGTCCGTCATTTGTCCCCGGAGGTCTGTAATTAGTCATCACAGAATGATCTACTATGAAAATGAAATTAGCAGCGACCCAGGCGTGGGTACACTTTCAAACTTGGCTCCCTCCCCCATCCTCTCCCCAGGAAAGCCGGAGCGGCTTTAACTGATCAGACGCCTGTATAATGGCTTCTCTTTGTTCCCGCTAAATTGGCCAGAATACATAGCCTTGTTAAACCTGGAGGTCTCCAGACCGAGATCTAAGTTTTATACCCTTGTCTGTAAGCAAGAGTGTGGCTGGGATGGGTGAGTGTGTCAATTTCCCTCTCTCTCATGTGCACAGTCAGAATTTTAAAGTTCGGCTCAGGGCCCTGAGGGGTCAGTGGATAGCCTATTTGGTTTCTTTTTTTTTTTTTTTTTTGACAGGCAGAGTGGACAGTGAGAGAGAGACAGAGAGAAAGGTCTTCCTTTTGCCGTTGGTTCACCCTCCAATGGCCGCCACGGTAGCGCGCTGCAGCCGGCGCACCGAGCTGATCTGATGGCAGGAGCCAGGTGCTTCTCCTGATCTCCCATGGGGTGCAGAGCCCAAGCACTTGGGCCATCCTCCACTGCACTCCCTGGCCACAGCAGAGAGCTGGCCTGGAAGAGGGGCAACCGGGACAGGATCGGTACCCCGACCGGGACTAGAACCCGGTGTGCCGGTGTTGCAAGGCGGAGGATTAGCCTGTTGAGCCACGGCGCCGGCTGGTTTCTTTTTAAATATTAATGTATTTATTTGAAAAGTCAGAGTTGGAGAGAGAGAGAGAGAGAGAGAGAGAGGAAGAGAAGAGAAGAGAAGAGAAGAGAAGAGAAGAGAAGAGAAGAGAAGAGAAGAGAAGAGAAGAGGTATTTTCACTCCCCAGTTGGCTGCAATGGCCAGTGCTGGGCCTTGATGAAGCCAGGAGCTTCCCCCAGGCATCCTACGTGGGTACAGGGGGCCCAAACACTTGCACCATCTTCCACTGCTTTCCCATGCGCATCAGCAGGGATGTGGAATAGCCAGGAGCTGGATTGGAAGTGGAGCTGCCGGAACTTGAACCAGAGTCCGTAAGGGATACCAGCGGCGCGGCCGGTGGCTTTACCGCTGTGCCACAATGCTGGTGGATGGCCTATTTGGAAGATTAAAGAGTGGAGCAAGAGCCTTTAGGAAGAGGAGCGAAAGTCATGCTAGAAAACTGTCTCTCCTGGGGCTGGCGTTGCGGCATAGCGTAGCAGGTAAAGCCCAGCAACGCAGTCTGTCACAGGCACGGAGGCTGCAAGTTCTAGGTCAAATCCACGGGGCTGGATTCCCGGAGCCCTCCCCCCGGGGCTGGCAGGCAGACGGCCCTTATCCCCTGTGTCTTCTCACGGTCTTCCCTGTGCATGCGCTCCTGTGTCCATGTCCACGTTTCTCTTTCTTATAGGGATACCAGTCCTATTGGAATAAGGCCTGCCCTAATGGCTTCATTTTAATCACCTCTTTTTAAAAAAATGTATTTATCTATTTGAAAGTCAGGGTTATAGTGAGAGAGGGAGAGAAAGAAAGATCTTCCATCCCCTGGATCAATCCCAAATGCCTGCAAAGACCACGGTGGGGCCAGGTTGAAGCCAGGAGCCAGGAGCTTCATCCAGGACTCCTATGTGCAGGTAGGGGTCCAAGCACTTAGGCCATCTTCTACTGCTTTTCTAGGCCATAGCAGAGAGCTGGATCCTAAGAGGAGCAGCCTGGACTCGAACTGGTGCCCATATGGGATGCTGGCATTGCAGGTAGTGACTTTACCTCCTACGCCACAGCACCGGCCACTAAATAAATCTTTAAAAAGACTCTATTTACAAATACAGCCACATCCTAAGGGGCATGGTTGGGACTTTGACATCGGGATTTCTGGAGGGAGCGATTCAGTCTGCAACATGGGGAGGGAGAGTCCTCAGCAGTGCGTCCTCTGTGGAGAAGACCTTGGCTCAGCCCCACTCCAGCTTCCTGGTCTGTGGAATGGGTAGAAAGGACTGCGCCCGCCTACCACCATTGCTCTGAAAATCACGTCTGCTAATCCCCGGAAGTTCTCAGGGCTGTGCCTGGCACACAGTACGTGCTCAATACATATTAGCTGTGTTTACCATCATTTATTACAACACGGGATCAGAGTTTTACGTTTGCTTAAACCTGAATCCCTGATGCCGTACCTGTGATGAACAGCAATGAACTGTGGGGCCCGGGCAGGCAGGAGCAGCGAGTGAGGGTCAACCCTCGGAGGTGAGTTTCCTGCTTGGCATTGATGGAGTCAGAAGAAATACACCTGCGTCTGCCCCCCAGGAGGTGACCTTGAACCCCATGCCCCAGAGTCCGTAGACTCTTCCACCTGCTTGCTAGGCAGGAGCTCTTTCTGTATCCCCCCGAGAAGCACTTGTCAAGTTTTATTTGCATGCCCCCAGTGACGGGGAGCTCATCCCCACACACAGTGCCCTTGAGAGACACTGCTCTCTGCCTGCTCCCTGGGCTGCCCACAGCAGTCCTGGTGACTGCGGCCACACAGCACAGCTGCACCCACTTCTGCACGGCTTCCCTGGGACTGCAGCCTCTGCTGGCTCTCTTGCCCTAGGAGTGGTGGCGGCAGAGCCAGGTCCCAAGCTTTTGCCAAGCGAGCAGCCTATTCAAGAGAACGTTAATTGCCCTATTATTTTTCTTGATTTAAAAGTGTGGTACGTGGTCATTAAAAGAATCCAGACAATGCAGGAAAATATGAAGAAGTAAAACCACCCATCACCCCAGCAAGCGGAGATAACTCGTGTTAACATCCTTTAATTTAATTTTTGAATAGGCAGTACATTCGTGAGGCTCAAAATTGAAAATTATAAAGCAGGATTCTGTGAAAAATTTCCCTCCCACACCTCTGTCCTCCAGCCTCCGTCCCCTCCCCACAGATGAAAAGAAGTCATTAATTCCCTAGTATATTTCCAGGGACATTTTAAGTTCTACAGGGCTATTTTAAGATTTTTTACGGCTGCTTGAAAGGATTTTACAGGATATTTTAAGACGTGAGTGCCCCACCTCCCCACTTCTGTTTGCTGCTTGGTTTGTTCAGCAGCATATGCTGGGCATCTTTCCACACTGGTTTTCCAAGGGCTGGCCACTCACCTGCTACCGGTCCTTGGGGGGGCTGCTGCTCCGGGGCTCGGGGGTCCTTTGGCATTCTTTGATGGGCTCTTCTAGCTTCGCGACATCTTGTCATCTGCAGACACACTTGTCATGCAAACCTGCAGTGACCCTCCTCTAGAACACGCCTCTGATGGCTCTGAGCAACTTCCCTTGGGAGAGCAGCGCTTCTGACGTATCTATGGTGTTCTCTCTCTCTTTTTAAATAAATATTTATTTTTTATTTATTTGAAAGGCAGAGTCACAGAGAGTCAGAGGCAGAGAGAGAGAGAGGTCTTCCATCTGCTGATCTAATCCCCAAACGACTACAATGGCAGGAACTGGGCCGATCTGAAGCCAGGAGTCTGGAGCCTCCTCTGGGTCCCCCACGAGGGTGTTGGGGCCCAAGGACCTGGGCCATCTTCTACTGCTTTCCCAAGCCATAGCAAAGAGCTGGATCAGAAGTGGAGTGGCCGGGACCAGAACTGGCACCCACCTGGAATGCCAGCATTGAAGGCGGCTGTGTCACCTGCTATGTCACAGCACCTGCCCCTGTGGTATTCTCTGGAGTACATCATCCCAGCAATGTTCTCTGATTCAGGTGTGAGCAGGACATAACTTTTTTAAAAAATAAATATTTATTTATTTTAAAGGCAGAGTTACAGTGCAGGGAAACAGAGAGAGAATCTTCCATCTGCTGGTTCACTCCCCGAATGGCCACAATGGCCAGGGCTGGGCCAGACCAAAGCCGGGAGCCAGGAGCTTCATCTGGGTCTCCCACATACATGGCAGAGACCCAAGCACTAAGGCCATCTTCCATTGCTTTCCCAGGTGTGTTAGCAGGGAGTTGGCTGGGAAGTGGAGCAGCCTGGACTTGAGCTGAGGCTCGTATGGGATGATGGCCTTGCAGATGGTGGCTTAATCCGGCCCTGGCATAACTTTTGGAAATGAACCATTGTTTGGCTCCTGGTGACTTCTCTTCTTGAGATGTTAACCCATGACGACGACAGCAGATGGCTAGCATGGTGAGCGTCTTGCACCTGCCACCTGTGGCTTTGAAATCTTCACATGTCTTATAGTGTTCAACCGCCTTATAACGAAGTACGGTTATCATCAATTCACGGGCAAGGGAACAGTCTCAGAGAGGTGGGTTAACTCACCTGAGGCCACAGAGCTTGTGCCTGGGATCCACACTTTTCTGGTGTTACCGACTTGTGCGATGCAGGGTGCTGCTGGGATTGGTACCGAGTTCCTGTCCCTGCGTGGTCACCACCCCATTGGGCCTGCGTGGCACAGTGGTCCAGCCTCTGGATGGGGTCCCCTCTGCATGGTGGTCCAGAGATGGCTTCACTTATTGGACAACCCAAAGCTCCTCCCTTGTGACTCCCCTTAGTGTGGCTTTGTGGGAGGAGTTTTAACGCCCAGGGCCCGTTGCAGCAGGAGTGAGTCCTGCAGTCATGGCCGGCAGGACCACGGCGGGTGGTGGGCACAGCATGGTCAAGGGTAACAATCAAGGGTACAGGCTCAGGCATGAGAAGGCTGGACCCCAGCCCACTTCCACCCCTTGCTGCTGTGTCTCCTTGGACAAGGCACCTAACCTCTCCGGACCTCAGTCCCCACATCTCTAAGAGAGGATGCATGGGAAATGCCCAGGGTCAAGGTCATGCTCTGCCCATTAGCGTGGGCATTGCGACCTCACTGGACGACTCTCTCAGCTAGTCCCTGGCCAGTGGCACAGCTCAAGGCCTGGGCTGGCAAGGTGACATAGGGGCTGTAGACATCAGCAGTCTTGGTCCCATCCTCCACTCACCCAGTGTGGACTGGTGTGGGGCAGTCAGGGCCCAGGCAGTGAGGCCAGGGTGGCTGAGGCTGGAGGGAGGCGGCCCGGGCTGGACCTCCGTGTGCTCACCCTGCCTCTGCTTGTCCTTTCTCCATGGGCTTCTGAAGAAATGGGGTCCCCTCAAGGGAGAGTGGGGTTCCCAGACACAGCCCTGTCCGCCCTGCAAGTGCTCACTCTGACCTCATTCCCCGTCTCGCCCCATAGACACTGGCCTTTGGTCCAGCCCCTTCTCGGACCAGGGGGTGCCTGGGGAGGGAGCAGGTATCCCCCTGGGGACCACTGGAATGCTACCCTCCAGGGTTGGGGCTGCGGCTTCCAAGAACAGGGGTAAAGCCTCTGTCCAGGGCTGTCCCAGAGCAGGGCTGTGCTGTCCCTCTCAAGCATGGAGGGCATCCAAGAGGAGGGGGAGGGTGGATGTGTGGTGCTGCTTGGGGCACCACATCTCCTTTTGGAGTGCCTGGATTTGAGATGCAGCTCCACTCAGGGTTCCAGCTCTCTGCTAATGCACACCCTGGGAGGCAGCAGGTGATGGCTCAAGTACTTGGGCCCCTGCCACCATGCGGGAGACCGGGATGAAGTTCCAGGCTCCTGGTTTCAACCTGGCCTAGCCCTGGTGGTTGTAGGCATTTGGGGAATCAACCAGTGGATGGAAGATCTCTGCCTGTCTGTCTCTCTCTACCTTTTGATAAAATCATAAATAATAATAATAAAAAAGAAACCACACACACAAAGAGAGGGGCTGCACCTCTCCAAACTACAGACAGGAGTTGGGATTCCCCAGCAAGTCCTTTGTGGGTCTGGATGTGTCTCTGCCCTCGCTGGAGCTGCTAAGACAGAGGGGGCACATTTGTCCACCGTCCCCCCAGGCTGGGGCCCTCCAGGGGCAAGAGGTGCGTCTTCTTCCTCGCCTTGGTACTCTCCTGGGATCAAGTTATGTCTCCTCTCTCTGCTGGGGGCTCTTCTGGGACAGGACTGCCTCCTCCCTCAGACTGGGGCTCCCAGGCTGGGCTGTGCACCTCTAGGGCGGGGCATTTGTCGCCTGGCCAGGAGTTCAGTGCCAGGCAAGCAATTGAATTCCTGCCTATTAACAAGTCAATCATGGAGACTTAATGAGTGCCGAGTAATCTCAGACATGCGTGTTAATTAGATAGCTGTCCTGGTTCTAATCCACTGGAAGTTAATCACTGGGGAATTAGGAGGTGTCAGCCCCAGAACTCCATTAAAGCAGTGAGGGAGGGGCCTGGCGGGGCTTGGAGGGGGCCAGGGACTGAGTGAGGCAGGGGTGCTCTGGGCTGAGGCCGGGAGGCGAGGCCCCTAGAGGGCTGGGGGAGGGGCGGGAGTGCTCAGCTGCAGTACCTCAACCTCCTTGGGGTGTCAGGGTCAAGAGCGCCCCCACCCTCAGTCCTTACCAGCCCCTTTAACCTGGACAGAGCCCCTCCTCCTCTTCCCGGTCCCTGCCCTGGCTCAGTGGGGGGTGGGGGGTACTCTACAGACACAAGTTCCCTCTCCCACTCCACCCCTCCTGCCCCACCCCCACTCTCTTCCCCTTCTTTGTGCGGCCCCCAGAAGCCCCATCTCTGCAGAGGACATCACCTGCCGGCCCTCTCAGGCCTCTGCAGCTGGGTCTGGCACAGGTCGCTCCTGTCCGGTGGCAGTCGGGAGCCTCCCCAGTCCCGTGGGTCCTGCGGGCCCTGCCTGCCCCTCCGTAAACAGCGCAGCCATTCAGCTCCCTTCTGGAGCCCCCTAAGGAGCCAGGCTGTTTCCTGCCAGAGCCTGGAGCCAGTGGCCTGCCTGCAGAATGATCCAGAACCAGCAGTGGGGGGTGGGGCAGGCCTTTAAGAGGGAGCCATTCCGGCCGGTGCCGTGGCTTAACAGGCTAATCCTCCGCCTTGTGGCGCCGGCTCACCGGGTTCTAGTCCCGGTTGGGGTGCCGGATTCTGTCCCGGTTGCCCCTCTTCCAGGCCAGCTCTCTGCTATGGCCCGGGAAGGCAGTGGAGGATGGCCCAAGTGCTTGGGCCCTGCACCCGCACGGGAGACCAAGAGGTGGAGGGTGAACCAACGGCAAAAAAGGAAGACCTTTCTCTCTGTCTCTCTCTCTCACTATCCACTCTGCCTGTCAAAAAAATAAATAAAAAATTAAAAAAAAAAAAAAAAGAGGGAGCCATTCCTTCCCCGTGAGGCTGGATGGATTCTAAAGTGGGTCAGCCTCTTTGCCACAGGTGCCCACTCTCGCCTCTCCCAGTGCTCCCCCAACGTGATGCAGCACGAGGCCCTTGCAAGATGTGCCTGCTTGATCTTCAACTTCGCTGAGCCCGGAACTGTGAGCTAAATAAGCCTCTTTCTTCGTTACCCTGTCTCAGGCGTTCTGTTAGAGCGACAGACAAAGGACTAGGACAGGGGCACTGCTGATGGGACACAGCTCGGCTCAGTGTAAGAACAGGTGCCCTGAGATGGCCGGCAGCTGGGCAGGCAGTGGGAGGCCGCAGCCGTCTGGGCTTGGATCTCCAGGACCAGGGCCGAGACAACAGACTGCTCCGTTCCTTCTGATTGGCACCTGGGTGCTGCAGAGTCCGAGAGGAGAAAGCTTTGGTTCCATGTGCTGGGCAGAGAAAGTTCCTGGTTTATTTATTTAAAAATGTATTTATTTATTTGAAAGTCAGAATTACAGAAAGAGAGAGGGAAAGACAGAGGGAAAGAGAGGTCTTCTATCCACTGGTTCACCCTTCAAGTGGCTGCCACGGCCAGGGCTGGGCCAGGCCAAAGCCAGGAGCCGGGAGCTTCATCCGGGTCTCCCGTGTGGGTACAGGGGCCCAAGCACTTGGGCTTTCTGCTGCTTTCCCAGGTCACTAGCGGGGAGCTGGATTGGAAATGGAGCAGCTGGGTTATGAACTGGTGCTCATGTGGGATGCCGGCATTGCAGGCAGCGGCTTTACCTCCTACACCATGATGCTGGCCCTGAGAGAAAGTTCTTGGTTTAAATTGACACCTGTGGCTGGGCCCTGGGGTCTGGATGGGAGGTTGGGTGGGAGCTTGGGACCTGAGCTCTGTTCCGAGTTGCAGTCGGGATGGTGCCTGTGGGTGTATTCTCAGGGCTTTCCAGAGAAGCAGAACCAACATTCCAGTTGCTTACATAAATAGAACCAATTACTTATACTAAATCTCTCTATGTATGAAGAGATTTAGCCTGAGTAATTGGCTTATGTGATTATGGAGGCTAAGAAGTCCCTGGATCTGCAGCCTGCAAGCCGGAGCCCTGGGGTGGCTCTGCTCTGAAACCTGGAGGCTCCAGACAGGGAGCAAGTCTGGAGGCAGGAAGGGATCCCACCCCTGCTCAAGGCAGTCAGGCAGGGCTTCTCTGCGACCTGGGGGAGGGGCGGCCTTTGGGTGGCCTTCAGATCTTCACCTGATTGGGCATGGCCCACCAACCCTGGGGACCCTGGGGACCCTGGGAGGTAATGGATTTACAGTGTGATATTGTGAGATAGGTATTTGGCATCTGTCTTCCTGATTCCAAGAAATTTCTTGGCATCTCTTAAGCGGGATTAAGTGCTAAATGCCTTTTGTATGCTAATGATGGGACTGGGGGGTTGGGGTTGGTTGGAACTTTCATCTCCCCTACTCCTCCAGGCGGGGGGGGGGGGGGGGGGAGGCAGAAAGTTGAGCTGATCACCAACAGCCAATGACTTGATCAGCCGGGCCACCTAGGGAAGCCCCTATGAAAGCCACAAAGTAGAGCGTGTGCAGAGCTTCCCAGGAGCTGTAACAGCAGGGTGTGTCCCCAGGGAGGACCAGAAGCTCCGCCCTTCCTCCCCACTCCTCCCCTTGTCTCTCTCCTGGGTTCTCTGTAGAAGCCTCTGAACATCCATAGATAGCATGTGCAACCAGCATCCCATATCAGAGTCCAGCTGCTCTGCTTCCGATCCAGCTCCCTGCTCTTGTGCCTGGGAAGCAGCAGAAGTTGGCCCAGGGGCTGGAGCCCCTGCCACCCACATGGGCGACCAGGATGAAGTTCCTGGCTCCTGGCTTCAGCTAGATCCACACCTGGCTGTTCTGACCATTTGGGGGAGTGAACCAGCGGATGGAAGATCTCTCTCTCCCCCTCTCTGTGTCAACTTGCCTTTCAAGTGAATAGATCTTTAAAAAAGTAAATCGATAGGCACATGTGTTTCTCTGAGTCCTGTGGGCCCCTCTAGCAAGTCAAACCTAAGGAGGGGGCTCTGGGGACCCTGCTTGTGGTCGCTGTCGGAGACACAGGTCAGCTCATCTGTGCTTGTGATTGACGTCTGAGAGGGGAGTGCAGTCTGGGGGGACAGAGTCCCCCCTCTGTGGGATCGGACACTTCAGGGAGACCCTGTCACTCTGAGCTGAATTAGGGGCCACCCGGCTGGTGTCTGCGGCAGAACTGGTTGTGGCTGGGGAGAAAGGGCCACGTTCACTGTGGTGACCACAGGGGACGTGTTGCATGCTGAGCGTTGTGCCGTATGGGAATTTTTGGCCCTTTGCAAAGACTTGGTTTGTCAAATCAAACGTTCATCTTACCCAGAAACACACCTTCACAAACACCCGCAGAATGAGGCTTGAACAAATATGTGGGCACCCATGCTGTGTCCAGGCCCTGCACTATGCAGAGGTCCCCAAAAGTTGGACAGAGGACAGACTGGCCTGAGAAGGGCCCCAAAGCCAGGGCCCCCCACTGCCTTCCTGCCCTGACTCAGTCCAATTTCCTTCTTAGCAGAGTGACGGGGGCACAGTGGAGATCTGCTCTGTGGGAGGGGTGGACGTGGCCCCCAGGGAGCTGGATCTGTGGTCTCTAGAGCTGGAAGAGAGGTCCTGGGGATCGGTGGGAAGAAGCCTTGCTGGCTCTGGGTCAGCTCTCATCCTTGCCCATGCCTGTGGAGCTGGGCTGGGGCCATTCTGCCAGTGGAAGGGACGCTGGAGAGCAGGCCCCAGGCTGGCACCTGCTGAGGGCCACGGGGAACGCCTGTGCCCCGTGGGCTGGGTCTCTGCGGGCTGATCTGGGGCGACTCCTGCTGGGCCCACAGGGAATGCCTTCCCCTCCTGGGAGCTTGGAGACAGTGTGGACGTGGTCCTGGGTTTTGATGGATCCTGGGGCAGTTAGCTTTCTGAGGTTTTGCTTTTTACAGACACGCTCTACTGTCTCTCAGGTGTAAACACGTGTGTATGCGCATGTGTGTGCGTGCGTGCACGGGCTGGTCAGGCGAGGGGGCAGAGGAGGGGCTGGGACCCTTAGTAGGTCCCTCCATTTCCCCAGGAGAACGCCTAGTCCCCATCTCCATTTAGGTGTTGGGCAGTGTAGACATTAGGAATTCCTCCTCCCACTCATTAGCCCAACACATACCTAGAGCTGTCGTGGGGGGGGGGGGGGAGAGACTGTCAGCATTGGGTCATCACACTCCAACCACTGACATCAGTGCGAGTACTTGCGTTCCTAGTACCACGATCTGGTGTTACCCCGTTGCACGGTATTTTAAACGCCACGCACAGCCCTCCAGCGGCCTCTCACTTCACCCGCGGTGGACTCTGATGTTCATGCCCCGGCCACGGACCCCTCTCTGGTTTAGTCTTCTGTGTCCTTCTTGCTCACTTCCCTCCCAAGCTGTCCTAGCCTTTTGCTGGCTCTTCTACGCATGAGGATGCTCCCGCCCCAGGGCCTTTGCACTGTCTTCCTCCTGCCTGAGCTTTTCTTCCTTGACGCCCACGGCTCTCTCCTTTGCCCCATCTGAGCCAACTTACAGAGGCCCGTCCCCTGGAGAGAATAACATCCCCCCACCACTGTCTACTCTTCTTCCCTTGTTGTCTACGCCTCCTCTCCCACAGCGCTCATTGCCACCTGCTGGGGGCTCCCCTGAGGCCTGTCTCCTCCAGTGACTGCACACGCCTCAGGGGAGGGGCTCTTCTGCTCAGCTCTGCTTCCCCCCCTTGCCTTCAAGGGGCGTGGTTGTTCAATGAGGAAATGAATTATTGTCTCGTTTAAGCCTTGCCCCAGCCCTGGGAGCAGGCTGCTCTTATTTTAGAGACAAGGAAATAGAGGCATGGAGAAGTCCAGTAACTAGGTCAAGTTCACAGACATGCTAAGAGGCTCGGTGGGTTCCCAAGCGCAGCAGTGTCACTCTTGTGTCCTGGTTCCTATTTGTACCTGGTAGGGGTGGACATGCCTCATGTTGCTCTCTCTAGCTGACGGGTCAGGGAGCGGCTGTGTGGGCTCCACAGGGCAGGACTTCCTAGGGACCCCTGTCCTGTGTCCTTGCTCTCCCTAGCCTTTCAGGAACTGGGTGTCCAGCCCCAGCCTTCCTGGGGTCTCTGAGGCTCTGCAGGTGGCCTGCTGTGCAGGTAAGAGAGGCGCTGTGACCAGCCCACCGTGTTATGCCCTGCCGGGCCCTCCCCCTTGTCTTCATGAGACTGATACAAAACAGGCCCTTTCTTAAGAAAGGCCACACCCACATGGGTGCAACTGGGCCCTGCCTGTCTGTCGGTGCAGCCGGATTCAGGTCAGATTTCTCGTGCTCCAGGGAACCTGCTGTGACTTCCGACCTTCACGCTGGGTAGCAGCCTGCCCCGGTTTCTTCTCCGCTTCCAGGACACACAGGACATCACCCTTTCTTGATGCTGGGAAGGTGGGCAGGGCTGTGGGACAGCTCCAGCCGGCGAAGCAGGGGTGCAGGCGATGGGTACCACTTCTGAGCCAAGGTATTTAAAACCCTGGCTGCTCACGCTCCCAAATCTATGGCAACGCTGGAGGCCCCGCGTTCAGCCCTGAGATAAGGCAGGCACTTCTGTGTCCCTGGAATTCGCTCGGCCAGACCGAACCTGCGACGGGCATGGGAATACATCTGTGCTGTGCTGTGCCCTCGCACGCCGGGGTTAATGTGTTACCGCAGCAGGGCTTAGCCTCTGCTGCCTGCTGCCCCTTTGGCTCTGTTCTGTGTCTCGTCATTAGCAGTGGCCGGCATCTCATCTGTCCCCCCCTGCGGGACTGCAAATTGGTGCCACCTTTGCAGGGAGACGATCCTCAGCTGCCTTTGTACTACGAAAAAGCCCTACGTAAAGTCTATTGTCTTTGACTCAGAAATTTTCCTTCTAGGAATTCATCCTAAGGAAATAATTGGACAAGTTCTAGAAGTGGTGTGGATAAAGAGGATATTCATCACATGAAATGGTGAGAAATTGGATCAGCCTAAATATCCCACAACAGCAAATTGGTGAGATAAATTGTGATTCAGCTCTACAACAGGGTGCTAGCTGCTGCTAGCGATACAGAGTTATGGACATTGAAAGAGGGTCGCACTCCATCGCGATGCCGCGTCTGTATAATACCGGCCAGGCCTTGTTAGAAAAAAGTGCATTTGCATGAAGACCCAGCTAGAAGATCTGAGGGAACACTGCACACAGGCCAATTCTGGGTGGATTTTTTTTTGCAGAAACTTTTTTTATATTTTAATTTTTAAAAAGATTTGTTTGAAACAGAGACACAGAGAGACAGAAAGACGGGGGGGGGGGGAGAGAGAGAGAGATATCTTCCACCCACTGGTTCATGCTCCAAGTGGCCATAATGGCCAAGAGTGTGCCAGATCGAAGCCAGGAGCCAGGAGCTTCTTCTGGGTCTCCCATGTAGGTGCAGGGGCCCAAGGACTTGAGCCATTTTCTACTGTTTTCCCAGGTGCATTTGCAGGGAGCTGGATCAGAAGCAGAGAGCATCTGGGTCTTGAACCGGTGTCCATGTGGGATACCGGCACTGCAGGTAGAGGCTTAACCTTCTACTCCACAGCGCTGGCCCCAGGAGTTGTTAAATAATAATTTTGTATGATGTCTGTTTGCTAAGCAGCAATGGAAAATGAGACCCCTCTTAATTTACTCACCCCGGGCATCTTTGGTACCTCCTTCTCCTCTCTGGTATTTCTTTCTCTCTTTTTATTTTTAAGATTTACTTATTTATTTGAAAGTTAGAGTTACAGAGAGAGTGGGAGAGACAGAGAAAAAGAGATCTTCTATCCAGTCCCCAGATGGCCACAACGACCACGGCTGGGCCAGGCTGAGGCCAGGAGCCAGGAGCTTCATCCAGGTCTCCCATGTGGGTGGCAGGGGCCCAAGCACTTGGGCCATCTTCCAGGATTTTTTTTTCTTTAAATCTATTTGAAAAGCAGAGTTACAGAGAGACAAGGAAAGACAGAGATCTTCCATCCAATGGTTCATCCTACAAATGGCTGCAATGGCCTGGGCTGCACCAGGCTGAAGCCAGGAGCCAGGAGCTTCATGTGGGTTTCTCATGTGGGTTGCAGGGGTCCAAGCACTTGGGTCATCTTCCGCTGCTTTCCCAAGCTCATTAGCAGGGAGCTGGATTGGAAGTGGAGCAGCTGGGATATGAATCAGTGCCCATACAGGACTGCTGACATTATAGGTGGTGGATTAACCTGCTATGCACAACACTGGGCCCCATGGATTATTTTTTATTTTGTCTGTTTTGATTTAAACTATTTTCCCCCAGTGATTTTGTATCATGTATTTCAAAATTAAATGGGAGGAAAAAAAATGGCTGTGTGGTCTTGGACAAGTAAACCTCTAAGCTTGGTAATTTCCTTATCCGGGAACTGAGTTTGGCAATGCCTATATCACCGGTAGTGGTGAGGGTCCCGTTATGGGCTGTGCTAGTCAACGCTAGGAAGCCTCTGCTGGATTCAGAACCCACAGCTGTAGTTATCAGTTGTCAACTCCGAAAGCTTGGAAATTGTTGGTTCATTCATTAATCCACCCATCTATTCATTTATTTAATAAACATGTCCCAGAGCTGGTGTTGTGGCCTAGTGGGCTAAGCCTCCATCTGCGGTGCTGGCATCCCATGTGGGCACTGGTTCAAGTCCCTCGGCTGCTCCACTTCCAATCCAGCTCCCTGCTAAGGCCTGGGAAAGCAATAGAGGATGGCCTGAGTACTTGGGCCCCTGTGCCCACATGGGAGAGCTGGAAGAAGCTCCTGTCTCCTGGCTTTGGCCTGGTCCAGCTCTGGCTGCTGCAGCCATCTAGGGAGTGAACCAGCGGATGGAAGATCTCTCTCTACACCAACCTCTCTGCAAGTGTGCCTTTCAAATAAAATAAATAAATCTTCATAAAAAACCAAAAACAAATAAACAAACAAAACATGTCCCGAAACCTATGGTGCACGATATACTGGTTGAATATAGCAATGGTAAGAAGAACAGCAAATGCTGGAGGCTTTGGCCCAGCAGCTGAGATGCCGCTTGGGACGCCTGCATCCCAGAGCAAGTGCTCCTCTGAGTCCTGGCTCTGCTTCTGATCCAGCTTCCTGCTAATGCACACCCTGGAAGGCAGCAGGCGATGGCTCAAGTGTTTGGGCCTTTGCCACCCATGAGGAGACTCTGAGCTCTGGGCTCCTGGCTTTGGCCTGGCCCAGCTCTGACTGTAGTGGGAATTTGGGGAATGAGCCAGCAGATTAAAAGAAAAATCCATCCTTCTCTGTATCTTTGCCTTTCAAATAAAATGCAAATAAATAAATATGAAAGGCTCACTGAAAACTCGTGCAGCACTTCGAGGTGCCAAGTGCCGCTGTGAGTACTTGGCCTTGATTGACTAACCTGCATAGTACCTGAGGGGTGGGAGACCATTCCAAGCTCTGCTTTGTAGATGATGAAGCTGAGGCACAGAGAGGCCGACCGGCCTGGCCGAAGTCACAGAGCTAGGAGGAGGCACCGCCAGGCAGTCGACGCTCCGAGCCCTGGACCATGTGGCCTGCCGATGACGGCAGTGGGGACTTGTCTCACTCCCAAGCTGGGAGCAGCAGGGCTAAGGTGGAAGGGGCAGCAGCCGGGTGGGTGATCTCTGAGCAACCCAGACATGAGTGAGACAATCACCAGAGACAAGGGCCTGGCCATTGTTCTGAAGCCCCGGCTGAACTGGGGGATGCAGGAGTTGGAGGAGGGAGCAGCCTCCAGCCCTGGCTCTCCCTGGCACATTTTTTTTTTAAATTTTATTTATTTATTTGAGAGGTAGAGTTACAGACAGTGAGAGGGGGAGACTGAGAGAGAGGTCTTCTGTCTGCTGGTTCACTCCCCAAATGGCTGGAGCTGGGCTGATCTGGAGCCAGGAGCCAGGAGCTTCTTTTGGGTCTCCCACGTGGGTGCAGGGGCCGAAGTGCTTGGGCCATCTTCCACTGCTTTCCCAGGTCATAGCAGAGAGCTGGATCAGAAGTGGAGCAGTCGGGGCTGGCGCCTTGGCTCACTAGGCTAATCCTCTGCCTGTGACGCCGGCACTCCTGGTTCTAGTCCCGAATGGGGCGCCGGATTCTGTCCCGGTTGTTCCTCTTCCAGGCCAGCTCTCTGCTGTGGCCTGGGAAGGCAGTGGAGGATGGCCCAAGTTCTTGGGCCCTGCACCAGCATGAGAGACCAGGAGGAAGCACCTGGCTCCTGGCTTTGGATTGGCTCAGCGTGCCAGCCGTAGTGGCCATTTGGGGGGTGAACCAACGGAAGGAAGACCTTTCTCTTTGCCTCTGTCTGTCTCTGTCTAACTCTGCCTGTCAAAACAAAAATAAAAAATAATTAAAAAAAAAAGAAGTGGAGCAGTTGGGACTTGAACAGATGCCCATATGGGATGCTGGCATTGCAGGTAGTGGCTTTTCCCAGGAAGTCACAGTGCCAGCCCCAAGTTGTTGTTGTCTTCCTCCTCTTTTGCTTCTCCTTTGTTTTCATCTTCTTTTTAAAGATTTATTTGGAGCCGGCGCCGTGGCTCACTAGGCTAATCCTCCGCCTTGCGGTGCCGGCACACCGGGTTCTAGTCCCGGTCGGGGTGCCGGATTCTGTCCCGGTGCCCCTCTTCCAGGCCAGCTCTCTGCTGTGGCCAGGGAGTGCAGTGGAGGATGGCCCAAGTGCTTGGGCCCTGCACCCCATGGGAGACCAGGAGAAGCACCTGGCTCCTGTCATTGGATCTGTGCAGTGCGCCGGCTGCAGCGCGCCAACCACGGCGGCCATTGGAGGGTGAACCAATGGCAAAGGAAGACCTTTCTCTCTCTCACTGTCCATTCTGCCTGTCAAAAAAAAAAAAAGATTTATTTGGGGCTGGCACTGTGGCACAGTGGGTTAAGCTGCTGCCTGTGGTGCCAGCATCCCATATGTGCACCAGTTCGCGTTCTGGATGCTCCACTTCTAATCAAGCTCCCTGTTAAAGTGCCTGGGAAAACAGCAGAACATGGCCCAAGTCCTTTGACCCCTACACCCATGTGGGAGACCTGAAGGAAGTTTTAGGCTCCTGGCTATGGCCTGGCCCAGTTCTGGCCATTGTGGCCATTTGGGGAATGAGCCAGCAAATGGAAGATTCTATATAAAATAAGAAAAAAATAGGGGCCAGTGCTGTGGTGTAGTGGGTAAAGCTGCCGCCTGCAGTGCTGGCGTCCCATATGGACTCTGGTTCGAGTCCTAGTTGTTCCACTTCCGATCCAGCTCTCTGCTATGGCCTGGGAAAACAGTGGAAGATGGCCCAAGTACTTAGGCCCCTGCACCTTTGTGGGAGACCTGGGAGAAGCTCCTGCCTCCTGGCTTCAGATCGGCACAGCTCTGGCTGTTGTGACCATTTTGGGAGTGACCAGCAGATGGAAGACCTCTTTCTCTCTCTAGGCCTCTGCCTCTCTGTAACTCTGCCTTTCAAATAAATAAATAAATCTAAAAAAAAAATTGAACAAAAAAGATTTATTTATTTATATTGAAAGTCAGAGTTACAGAGAGAGAGACAGAGAGTGACAGACAGAGAGAGAGAGAGAAAGTGAGAGAGAGATAGAGCGATCTTCTATTCACTGGTTCATTCCCCAGATGGCTGCAATGGCCAGGGCTGGGTCAGGCAGAAGCCAGGACTAGGAACTTCATTCAGTTCTCCCATGTGGGTGGCAGGGGCCCAAACACTTGAGCCGTCTTCTGCTGCTTTTCCCAGGCCATTAACAGGGAGTTGGATCAGAAGTGGAGCAGCTGGGAGATGAAACGGTACCCATATGGAATGCCAGTGTCATAGGTGGTAGCTTAATCTTTTATGCCACAACACTGGCTCCAAGCTAGAGTCTTTTTAGAAAAAGAGAGAAAGAATTTATCATCTATCTATCTATCTATTTATGTCTATGACAGTGATAAAGAGATCTTCCAACTGCTGGTTCACTCTCCAAATGGTTTCAACAGTCAGGGCTAGGACAGACCAAGGCCAGGAGCCAAGAGCTCCATCTCAGTCTCACGTGGGTGCAGGGACCTAAGCACTTGGACCATCTTCCACTGCCTTCCTGGGTTCTTTAGTAGGGAGCTGGACCAGAGGCAGAGTAGTTGGGACTCAAACTAGCACTTTGATGTGGGATGAGGGTGTTAACCTGCTGTGCCATGACACTGGGCCCCTAGGCTGGAGTCTTAACCACTTGCTAAGCTCCTGAGGAATGGGGGTCCTGCTCTCTCATTGGGGAGCTGGCAGACTCCCCGTCCTAGGCACACTCTAGGCAGCTCCTGCTGCCCCTGCTGGCACCAACCATGACACACTGGCACATCAGGGCAGAAGCTGGGGAGGAGCCAGAGACTTCCAGGGCCAAATGGGACCCCAAGTTGAGGGTTGGTTAGGAGGAGAGGGAGCACCCCCAGATCCTCCAGAGCAGTCCAAAAAGGAAAGGAGAAAAGGATGGCCCACACTTAGGCGGCCCCATCCGATCCCCTGCCATCTGTACCACTGTGTTCTCAGTCTATAGATGCAGACCTGGAGGCTGGGGGTGGGGCAGTGACACCTGCCCACGGTCCTGCTCCCACACACCACTCAACACACGTGTGTGAGCTGCTTCCTCGGACCCCAACAGTTCTGCAGTGGACACCAGCTGGGTGTCCTCTGATTCAACCCTCTGTCTACCTGGAGAGAGCGTAGCATAGCGCAGCTCCATCCTGAAGCAGTGTCGGGGCTGCCGGCCACCACTCATCTCATTAGCATCTACTGTGGTCTGAGTTGTCAGTGTTCCCCCCACGCCCCTTCCCGCCTCTACCTGTTGACATGTCACCTCCAGGACGATGGTTCCAAGAGGTGGGGGTGTTTTGAGACATGATTTAGTGCAATCAGGGGGCTTACCAAAGTGTTGAAGGTGCCGGCTGGTGCCTGGCCCTTCACCCCTTCTGCCCTGTGGGGTCATAGTAAAGATGTCCCATCTATGTTGCAGAGCGAGAGCGGAACGGAAGTCTCTCTAGACACCGTAACCTGCTGGTGCCTTGATCAGGGACTTTGCAGCGTCATAACTGTGAGAAATACATCTTGTATTGAAATAAACGACCCAGTCTAAAGTATTCTGTTACAGCAGCCCAAACAGATGAGCCAGCATACAAAAGACACGCTTATCACTCTGGAGATTACGAGAGTTTTAGTAGCCGTGTGTCAGGGAACGTGATGGAGACGAAGCCTGTTTTGCTTTATCAGGGCCTCCTTACCTGATGGCTAACACTTCCCAGGGAAGCCATTCGCTTCTAAAATGATCTTCCCGGGAAGGTTTCAACTACAAACTCAGCTTATTTGCCAGAGACTCCCTTATTCCTTGTTAATATTGTGGGTCTATAGTGACGTAGCTGCTGTCAGTCCTCACATTGGCCATGTGTGTCTCTTCTGGTTTTTCCTGTTCAGTTCAGCTAGAGGTTTGTCAATTTTATTGGTTTCTTCGAAGAACCAACCGTATCTTTGTTGATTTCTTCTATTATTTTTCTGTTTCCCGTTTTGTGGCTTTCTGCTCTATTTGTTGATTTCTTCTGCTTACTGGGTTTTAATTTGCTCTTTCTCCCCTAGTTTCTCCAGGTAGATGCTGAAGTCATTGATTTGAGATCCTTCTTTCCTAGTATCAGCTCCAACGCTTTGACTATGCCCCCATGTTCTGTTGAAGAGGCATCTACTGACTCCACGTTTTCATTTTCATTCCATTCAAAATATTCTCTAATTTCCCTTTTGATTTCTTCTTTGACCATGGGTTATTAAAAGTTATTCTTCAGATTCCGAGTCGGTGGCGATTTGCGCACATCTCTGTTACTGATTCCTAATTCAATTCCATTGTGGTCTGAGAACAATATTTGTATGAATTGAATTAGTTTAAATTTATTCAGATCTTTTTATGGTTGGGAATATGGCTTATCTTTTATCTTTTAAAATATTCCATGCGTACTTGAAAATAATCTGTATTCCGACGCCGTGGAACCGTGTTCTGAAAAATGTCAATTAGGCCAAGTTGCTTTATCGTGTTGTTCAAATCTTGCAAATCCTTAGTGATTTTCTGTCTGCTTGTTTTATCAGCCACTGAGGGAGGAGTATTGAAACCTCCAACTGCAGTTGTGGATTTTCTATTTGTTCCTGCAGTTTTGTCCACTTTTGCATCACGCATTTTGAAGCTTTGTAATCAGATGTAGAAACATGTTGAATGGTTGTGTCCTCTTGATTAATTGACCGCTTGGCTGTTAGGAAATGAACTTCTTTATTGCCACTAACAATTTTATGAGCTGAAATTACTTTTGTCTGTTAGAATTACAACTACTCCAGCTTTCTTTTTATTTAGTGGTAGCAGGGCGTGTCTTTTTATGTTTTTACTTTTAACCTATTTATGTTTTTATGTTTAATATCTCTTTTAAGCAGCATGTACTATGTCTTGATTTAATATCCAATCTGATAATCTCTGCCTTTTAACTGGAGTGTTTAGAACAATCACACTTAGTATGGTTATTGATATGGTTGGGTGTAAGTCTATTATCCTGTTGTTTGTTTTATATTTGTTTATGTATGTATTCTTTGTTCCCCTTTTCTGCCTTCTTTTGGATTAAATGAGTATTTTTTGTGTTTTTAATGTATGTCCATTGTTGAGTAGCTGTATCTCTTAATTTCTTTATTAGTGGCTATTTCAGAGCTCATAGTATGTATATTTAACTTATCAGTCTACTTTCAAATGATGTTATACTACTTCAGCTATGGTGTAAGAATCTTAGGATATTACACCTGTTTTCTCATTTCTCAGTTGTATTATATGTATATAAATCATTATATATTAAATGTATATAAAACATACATTTTCTTACTATATACATGTTATGAACTCTACAATATACATTGTTGTTGCTTAAGTAGTCAGTATTTTTTTGTAAGTTTTTATTTATTTATTTGAGAGGTAGAGCTACAGAGGTAGAGAGAGAAGTCTTTCATCTGTTGGTTCACTCCCCAGATGGCTGCAAGAGCTGCAGCTGGGCAGATCCAAAGCCAGGAGCTAGGAGCTTCTTCTGGATCTCCTATATGGATGCAAGGGCCCAAGGACTTGGGCCATCTTCCGCTGCTTCCCCAGGCCATTAGCAGAGAGCTGGATTAGAAGTGGAACAGCCGGGACCCGCACTGGTGACCATATGGGGTGCTGGCACTGCAGGTGGAGGCTTTACCCGCTACGCCTCTGCACCGGCCCCAGCAGTTAGTCAGTATGTTTTAAAGTGGCTTACATAATAACAAAATATGTATTTCCTCATGTGATGACCACTTATGGTGTGTTTCATTTCTTGAATCCACACCTCCGGCTGGTATCATTTTCCTTCGCTTGAAGGAGTTCCATTAACATTTTTTTTTCTTTTTTCTTTTTAATTCAAGAGTGCATTTTTCCTCCAGAAGCCAGGGAGCTTACAACTTGTAGCCCTATTGTGACTGCTCAAAACCCTTCAATGGTCCCCTCACATACCTTGGAGCGAAGCCCGAGGCCCTCATCTTGGTGCACAGGACCCTGTATGAGATGGCCTCGCCACCCCTCCCGTCCATCTCCCCTCTCCTCCCTGCTCACACCACACGGCTACCCAGGCCTTCTGGCAGTGGCTTGGACATTCTGAGGATCCTCCTCCCTCTTCCTGGGGCCTGCATCGCTTTCCTGCCACGTGTGTCCCCATTTTCACGGGGTCTCAGCTGGAACGTCACCGCTTCAGAGAGCCCTCCTCTAAGTGCCCGATTCAAGGCAGCTCCCCTGCTACTCCTCACCCCTCACTTTGTTTCTCAGCAAACAGCTTAACTCCGCCTGGATGCCCTGCCTACGCACTCGTTTGTGTGTTTACTGTCCCTTTCCCTCTTGGTTTCCTAGAACGCAGGCTTCCGGGTGGGGACTTTGTCTTGGTCACTGCTGGGTTCCCCGAGCCTCAGACAGTGCCTGGCACATAGTCGATGCTCAGGGAAGCACAGTGAACGAATGAATGAATGAATGAATGAGTGCTCTTCTTGGCCACTAGGTGCAATCAACGTGCTGTGTGACTGCACAAGTCTGTGCTACTTCAGAGCGTGTCCCTGTCCAGCGGGCACTGGAAAAAAAGTCACGGGTTCTCCCACTGCGCACTGCTCAGTGAGCCCTAGACTTGGCAGTTTAGCCTCACGGTCATAGCCAGTGCAGGGGAATGGGCCAGAGGCTCTCCGTCCTGCAAAGGGTGGCTCCAGGGATTGGATGGCCGTGGCAGCCACCAGAGGGCGCTTGGTGCCTGGGTTATGGACCAGGGCCTATGCCCTGGCTCCTCTCTGGTTGGTGGAAGTCACCATGACTGATGTCATTTAGCATCCCTGTGTGTTGGTGATAAAAATGTATATGGGGAATGGGGAGGTGTTTCTAGAAGGTTCTAGAGTCCAGCGTGTCAGTTCCTGCTGGTCACCCTCTCAAGTCCCCCACCCAGAGACAGACCCTGGGGAGAAGGTTTCACCTGCGTGTTTCTGGGGGAGCGGAAGAGGTGGACCCTCTAGTGTGGAAACTGGGGTGCTCCATGACTTCCTGGCCCCTGAAATCTCCTCGTGGGTTTGGACAAGACAGCAAACCTCTGGCATCACTGAGCAGGGCCCCTCCAAGGAGCCAGGACCCTGGCAAACCCTGGCCAGCCTCTCGGCCCCCTGGAGGGTGAGGCCCCTGGTTGTTCCTCCTCAGGCCTGGGAAAGCCCCCAGCCCAGGCTGCAGGTCATCCCCCAGACCCTCAAGGCCCTGCAGGGGGCAGGTCAGGCGAGAGTGAGGCCGTGACTTCTGAGGGCGGCCACACACGAGCAAACTCGCTGCTTCTCTCTGCAAGCTGGGCGGTTTGCTGGGCGCTCAAGGCAGATGGGGAAACCGAGGCCCGAGAGGAGGGGACTGATGGCTCCTCGGCAGCCTCTGTCTTGGGTGGGCCCACGGCCTCCTTCCCAGAGTGCCCCCTTCTCGAGCTCAAATGCAGCTTCTGAGCGTTTGTCCCTGCTGTTCCTTCTGCCGTGGCTGTCTTTCCCTCTGATCCTCACAGGGCTCCTTCCTGTCACTCAGGCAGCCGGGGCCAGATGACACCTCCTCCCTGGCCACACCCCTCCCACCAGCTCGCATGGGAAATAAGGCAGCTTCCTGGCTTCGGGTCTCTGCTCTGTCTCCCTCGTTAGAAGGCAAGATCCTTGGCCTTTGTCGCCTTAGTGGGTAAAGCTGTCGCCTGTGACAGGCCCCTGTTCATGTCCCAGATGCTCCACTTCCGATCCAGCTCTCTGGCCTGGGAAAGCGGTAGAAGATGGCCCAAGTCCTTGGACCCCTGCACCCACGTGGGAAACTGAGTGAAGCTCCTGGTCCTGGCTTCAGCCTGGCCTAGCACTGGCTGTTATAGGCATTTGTGGAGTGAACCAGCAGAGAGCAGATCTCTCTCTCTCTCTCTCTCTCTCTCTCCCTCCCCCTGTAACTTCACCTTTCAAATAAATCAATCTTTTTAAAAAAGATTGATTTATTTATTTGAAAGGCGGAGTTACAGAGAGGCAGAGACAGAGAGAGAGAGAGAGAGAGAGAGAGATCTTGCATCTGATGGTTCATTCCCTAAATGGCTGCAATGGGCAGACCTGGGCCGATCTGAAGCCAGGAGCTTCTTCCAGGTCTCCTACATGGGTACAGGGGCCCTCTACTGCTTTCCCAGGCCTTAGCAGAGGGCTGCATTGAAGTGGAGCAGCCGAGTCTCAAATTGGCATGGGATGTGGGCACTGTAGGTGGCGGCTTTACCTGCTACACCAAGCGTCAGCCCCAAATAAATCTTTTAACAAAAGAAGGAGAGCTCCACAGCCACCAGGCCCTGTCCCTCTTGTTCCCAGATGGGCCACATTGCACACATGGCACACGGTAGGAGGAGCCCGTGGGTGTACCCAATGAGTGACAGAGGGAGATGAAAAGTGACCTGTCAACCCCGTGGGTCATCAGATGGTCCCGATAGCACAGGGTCAGGCCAGGCCCCCTCCTGGATGCTGGATCCCTTCCTGGGTCATCACCCCCACCACCAGTGATGCTCAGGGGCTGATGTGCTCACTCCTCTCAGGGATGCTTCTTCTTCTTCTTCTTCTTCTTTTTTTTAAAGATTTATTTATTTATTTTTTAAAGGCAGAGTGACAGAGAGGGAGAGAGAGAGAGAGAGAGAGAAGGAGAGAGAGATATTTTCTATTTGTGAGTTCATTCTCCAAATGGCTGCAACAGCTGGGGCTGGGCCAGGGTGAAGCCAGGAGCCAGGAGCTCCATCCAGGTCTCCCATGTGGATGGCAGGAACCCAAGTACTTGGGCCATCATCCACTGCCTCCCAGGCACACAAGCAGGGAGGTGGATTAGAAGCAAGGAGTAGCCAGGCACTCTGACAAGGGATCAGGCATCCCAAGTGGCTGCCCACCCCAAGGAGTGGGCACTGCTCACAGGAAGCCATGGATGTTCAGTTTAAGAAGAACCAAGGCTAGGAGACCAGTGGTGGGGCACAGCTGCCCAGGCTTGTGGCTGCTGAGGTACCAGGT
Organism: Lepus europaeus; assembly: GCF_033115175.1. Lineage (NCBI taxonomy): Eukaryota > Metazoa > Chordata > Mammalia > Lagomorpha > Leporidae > Lepus > Lepus europaeus. Next base: position 28,554,615 of record NC_084831.1, read on the forward strand.
GCTTTGGTTTCCCAAACTCCCCTAAGTGTGAGTGTTGCCTGTGTGCTGGGACCACTGCCCTCTGGAGGCGGTGGGCTCCCCCCTGAGGCTGCAGAGGGCACCCTCCCCACGCCCAGCTTGCTGGCCTGTAGGATGACAACTTGGTGAGCGGGTGGGGAGCAGACGATGGATGGAGCAGAATGAATTTCGCTTTGGGCCAGGAAGGTCCGAGTTTGGAACCTGACTCAGCCTCTTCTGTGCTGCGTGACTTTGGGCAAGCGACCTCCTGTCTCCTCTGAGCACCGTGCTTTCCTGAGACGCGGGGCTCCGCTCCACCCCCGGGCTCCGCTCGTCCACCTGGGCTTCCTGGTCACCTTTTGAATCTCAGCATAGAGGGCGCCACCTTTGGCGTCCATGCCTGGGGAGCAGGGCTCTGCCTCAGAGGCCAGCCATGCAGCCTGTGTCTGTGCCATGTGGACACCAGGGGTCACTGGATGGGAGCCCCTTGTGGGCGGGCCCAGGCTCAGCCATTCCCACAGCCCTTGTGCTTAGCATGGGGGCTGCACACAGAGAGTCAGGGTTGATTTGTATTTCTAAAGATTCTCAGACCTGGAACTAACTCATCCTCCAGAAGCCCATCTCTCCCCACCTCCTCAGTAGACTTGTCCAGAGACCACACGCAGCAGCTGGCTTGCCTAGTGCTAGCTGCACACAGACTGCTATTCCCTTCAATCCTCACAGCCGTGCTATGATTTTTTTTTTAAAGATTTATTTATTTATTTGAAAGAGTTACACAGAAAGAGGAGAGGCAGAGCGGTGGGTCTTCCATCTGCTAGTTCACTCCCCAATTGGCCACAACGGCCAGAGCTGTGCCGATCCGAAGCCAGGTGCCAGGAGTTTCTTCTGGGTCTCCTATGTGGGTGCAGGGGCCTAAGGACTTGGGCCATCCTCCACTGCTTTCCCAGGCCATAGCAGAGAGCTGGATCGGAAGTGGAGCAGCCGGGTCTCGAACCAGCGCCCATATGGGATGCCGGTGCTTCAGGCCAGGGCTTTAACCTGCTGTGCCACAGCGCCGGCCCTGACATTATTTTCATACCCATTTTAGACGTGGACAAACTGAGGTTCAGCAACTTGCCAGAGGCCACACAGATTATAATGGGCAAGGCTGGTAAGTGTGGAACAACTGATTCTCCGAACAAATTTGTGGTGTTGGCCAGTGCTCCCAGAACTTCGGGGCAGACCCAAGCCTGTTTGGTGCTGACCAAGGAGCATCGTGGTTTTGATTCCTAAGAATCAAAATTGAGTGTTCAAAGCAAGGTGCATAAGGGTGTGCATGAAGGGAAATGCGGATCTGCATATACATGTATGTGCAGAGAGAACACGTGCTCCCAGGTATGCATTTGCGTGCCTGGATCATGAAGGATCTTCCAGAAGTGGGTAATGCCAGGAAGGGGAACTGGGTGGTGGCTGGGAGACAAGGGGGGAGATTTTTTTCTGGACATCTTTTTATACTTGTTGCCTTTTGAATTAATTTTTCTAAACAATGAGCCAATAAATAATGAATCCAGACACAACACCAACCAAGCCAGCAAGCGCACTTGGGCGCTGGGCCCGGCTCTCTGCTGGGCTGGTCTGTGGGCCTGGAGCTGGCAGGGCAAGGGGCCTGACTGGCATTTGGCTGCGCTTGGCAGGTGCAGCCAGGCTGCTGGGAGGGGGAAGCGGGGATGCCACAGTCTTCCCGGAGCGTGAGGCATGGGTGCACTTGTTTTCATTCTCATCCATGTGGCTTGGTCGCCGGGCCCATGGCACTGCATTCTAAACTCAATTAGAAATTTAACAAACCTTATAAATCCTCCCCAGCCCGAGCCTTGTAAATCTCCGGAGCGGGGCTGGCTTAGCACTTATCCATCTCCGGCTTAATGACCTCCCCAGCCCGGCCTGGGAATGACTCAGGGCTGGCGACAGGGCTAATTAGTGAGCGCAAACTGCAGCGGCAAGCAAGGTGAGAGAGGACGGCAAGCCTGGTCCCTGCCCCAGTGGCCCCAGGGGGCTGCGTCTTGGCCCTGGGCCAGGCCAAGCCTTGGGAATCCTTGGCTCCTGATGGGGGGAGGGACAAGGGGAACAGGCAAGTGTCTGCCTCTTGGATTGTCACGTGGCCCCGTGGACTGGGTGCCCGTGTGTGTGCCGTTGTCAGGCGGGCTGATGTGTGGTCAGTGGCCGCGTGGGCCGTGAGTGCTCTCCTAGGAAGCAGCGAGTTTGTGGGCAGATCTGAGACTGTGTTGGAAGCACGCGTGGGGGGCCAGAGTTGTGGTGCAGCGGGTAAGGCTGCCTCTTGTGACACCGGCATCTCATAGGAGTCCTGGTTCATGTCCTGGCTGCTCCACATAGGATCCAGCTCCCTGTTAATGCACCTGAGAAGGCAGTGCAAGACGGCCCAAGTCCTTGGGCCCCTGCACCCACATGGGAGACCCAGAAGAAGCTCCTGGCTCCTGGCTTTGGCCTGGCCTAGCCCTGGACCATTGCTCCCATTTGGGGAGTGAACAATGGCATGGAAGTTCTCTCCCCCACCCCCTCTGTCTCTCTCTCTGGGTATGGTGTTTGCACAAAACAAGTGCAATCAGAAAGGGTCCAGCTAGCCTCGTTGTTAAGGGCTCAGGGTTCAGAGTTCGCGATGTTGAGGTGAGGTTTTCCAGCCAGGCTGACTGACCTTGGGAGGTGATGAGGACCTGGATCTGCTGGCACCTTGACCTTAGACTTCCGGCCTCCGGAGCCACGGGAAACAGTGATTTATTTTGGTCAGCGGCCAGGTTTATAGCTGAGCGTTTCGACCATAGGCCGGGGAGGGTGGGGGGAGGTTAAGACCCTCCCCTCTCAGCCTCCACTCCCCCTGCTCGGATCCTGGAGGCAGCCCTGGCACAGGGTGGGGGCGCTGATGTCTGCCGGCTCCCACCCCCACCCCGGCACCTCTCTTCCTCTCCCTGTCCCTGACCCCAGGAGGAGGCCTGGGTAATTGGTTCCATCCAAGCTTCACCCTCAGTGGTGTGAAAGGGAAAGTTATGAATATTTTTATCTATAACTCACGATGAATAAAAATTTAATTACACTGAAAAATTTAAATTTCATAAGAAATAAATATTAATCCTGGAGAGTGACTTTTGTGGGATGTTAACTTTCAGATGTCGTTACTCTGGAGATACCTGGACACGGAGAGGGAGGGAAGGCCCTGTGCAGGCTCGGGGTCTGGGGGTGGGGTCTCTATCCCCGAGACTGGGGGCCGGAGGACTCAGACCACCCCACAGGGGAGAGGCGGGGTGGCGGCGCCGAGGGTCTCGCGGCTCACCCTCCCTGCTCCTGCCCCAGCCCCCGTCAGTCACTCCCTCTTTTCGATGACATTTCATCACCGACCACGTCCAGACAGTTCTCCAGGTGCCGGGGACGCTGCAGCCGCGGGGGAGCCAGGTGTCGTCCTTGGCCATGTGGAGCGTTAAGGTCATGTGCAGAGGCAGTCAGGAAATGAGTAGCCACCAGCAGCACTGCCCGGTGGACGCCTTTCTATGGGCACTAACCCCCGCCCTCAACCCTTGGTTTTGTTTCATTATTATCGTGATTTTACCTAAAAAACGTCCAGGGTCACACACATCTGGAAGGTGTGCGAAACAAGCAGCAACACCCGAGGGACGTGACGAAGGAGAAGCTAGGCTCCCTGGGTTATCAGATGTCACACTGCGCCTTGGGCTGGACATGGGGGCAGGGCCCTGCCCTTGGGCACCTTCACAGACATGGGGAGAGACCCATGTGGGGCTAGGGTGGCTTCATATTGGTAACCACACCTCAGTTCATGCTTTTTTTTTTTTTAATTTTTTTATTTTTTATTTATTTTTATTTTTTGACAGGCAGAGTGGACAGTGAGAGAGAGAGACAGAGAGAAAGGTCTTCCTTTTGCCGTTGGATCACCCTCCAATGGCCGCCGCGGTAGCACGCTGCGGCCGGCGCACCGCGCTGTTCCGATGGCAGGAGCCAGGTGCTTATCCTGGTCTCCCATGGGGTGCAGAGCCCAAACACTTGGGCTATCCTCCACTGCACTCCCTGGCCACAGCAGAGAGCTGGCCTGGAAGAGGGGCAACCGGGACAGGATCGGTGCCCCGACCGGGACTAGAACCCGGTGTGCCGGCGCCGCAAGGCGGAGGATTAGCCTGTTGAGCCACGGCGCCGGCCCTCAGTTCATGCTTATGACGTGTCTTGTGCGCCCAGCCCGAGTCTAGGTGCACTATGGGTATGGCTCATTGAACACTGACCCCGTCCAAGTAGGGGCTGTTGTCACCTCCATTCTATTGACGAGAAGCAGACACAGAGAGGTTATATAACAAGGCCCAAGTCACCCAGCCGACGAAAGGCTGAGCTAGGTTTCACCTGGGGGCCCGGGCTTAGGGCCTTCCGGCTCCTCTGAGATGGGCGAGCCCAGGGCTTGATCCAGGCGCCCTCTGGAACCGCCGCACACTTCTGCGTGCTTCCTGGCTCTGGGGCCTGAGTGAGTCTCTCCAGCTCTCTGAGCTTCCAGTTGCCTCCTTGGAGCAAGGGAGCTAAAAATCCCCATGCTGCACGCCACAGTGTTGTTGTGGGGGTGGGGAGGGGTGGCAGAGGTGGACACCGCACCCTCGGCGTGGTGACAAAGCTGATGGTTCCCGTGAGCTGGGCGCTGACACAGATACCCAGAGTGCACTGTGCGTCTCCTGGGGAGGCAGACCCTGGTATCACTGCCACGGGGGCCTGGGGTGGTCAGCAAAGCTTCCTGGCCGAGTGGTGGGGGCACGGGGAGGACAGGGCAGGATTTGGGACCTGCTTTCCAGGAGGGCTCTTGCAGCGGCAGAGGCCGCCGTCTCTGCGGGGCCGGATGTGGCCAGGCTGGGCCCCCATCTGCCCACCGCCGTCATTTCTCCTTTCCATACGTGCTGAAGCTGGGCTGCAGAGCCCGGGCCTGAGACCGTGTGCACCTGGATGGAGGAGGGGACGATGGCACGGCCACTTGGACTTGGGTGTCAAATGAAGTCCTGGGCTCCCCAGCCTGGGGCCAAGGCTCAAGGTGCTGGGGGCGGGGGTTGGGCCCCAGCACCCAGAGTGCCTTGTCTGGCCATTGTCTGTGATGTGGCTGGAAGGGGACACTCATGCCCTCGCTGTGGCATGGGCAGCACTGAGGAAGCTGGGCCCGGGGATCCGGTTTTCCTGTCTTCTCCAGGGGCCACATGTGGACCAGGTTCCCCTGGGTATGGGAAAATAGCCTGGATCGGATTGTTGTTAGGCAGGCCCAGGCCCCCAGATGTGGTGGCTTTCGGCACTAAATGGGAGGTCCATCTTCTGTAGCAAAAATACAGGCACACGTCACCCCTCCTCCAGGCCGGCTCCAGACTTAACACATATTACAGTCAGGTATCCAGACACATATGTGCGTCCAAACACACACGTGTGTCCCCACAGACACATGTGCAGATACGTGTGCACAGGCCTCCGCATCACCATGGAGACCCTTGGAGTGGGTGGGGCATGCATCCCCGGAACCCCTCACCTTCCTGACTGCATTCTGCTGATGGAATGCTGTAATACTTTTCTATTAAATGTTGCATTTGTTGTGCCTTTTAGCAGATCTTCTCATTAAAAATGATATTATCCCCATAAATAAGCTAGCGCCCCAGAAGAGCGGCCAGCTCCATTCCTCTTCCTAATTGAGGCACTTAGCTTTGATTTGCACGTCCGCACGTACCGAGTGGATTAATTTTCAATTAATGCTCCTGCGCTGGGCAGCTGCAGACAGCATGGGCTCATGCAGCCCAGTGGCCTAGGAACGGTCGCCATGGGAGCTGGGGGCAACACAGGTGCAAGCCAGGAGGTTCCAGCCATGGTTTGCAGTTCACGGTTCCTGGCCACCAGGGGGCAGTGTGGAGCACAGTGGTTTTGTTGGCTTCTGGGCCTCATCTGTGGGAAGCGCCTGACCAGGTGTTAGGACTGGGTGCCCAGCTCTGGACTTTGCTGCTGGAGGCCTTGCACCTGTCTAATCTTGGCTATCACGGGCTCTCCTCTGTGGGCCCAGAGCTTTGTGTAAACGTGAATGAGGTGGTCTCAAGTGCCTCTGCTTAGCGGGACCGTGAGTTTGTCCTGTTGCCCCCAGACCTGTGCCTGGTGTGCGGGTGGCCGTCCCTTGTCCCTTGGGCTACCCAGCTCCATGGGACCTCTCTTCTCTCCCTCTCATGGTTATCGCAAGTGTTAGCAATCAGGCAGGTGAACAGGAAGAAGGGATGTGGGCATCTCACCTCTGTGTTTTGTTTCTCTTGACGTGGGGGCCTGCCTGCTCAGCTCCTGATGGTGGGTGGGGCTCCTCCTCCTCCTAGCTCCAGAACCTCTTGCGGCTCCAGTTAAAGATCCCTCTCTCTGGGGCTGGCAATGTGGTGTTGGGCCTCCATCTGTTTGTCAGCAGCCCGTGTGGGTGCCGGTTGGAGTCCCAGCTGCTCTGTTTCCACTCCATCTCCCTGCTCATGCCCCTGGGAGAGCAGTGGAGGATGGCCCTGTGCTTGCATGGGAGCCCTGGAAGAGGCTCCTGGCTCCTAGCTTTGGGCTGGTCTAGACCCGGCTGTTGGCAGCTATTTGGGGAGTGAACCAGAGGATGGAAGACCTCTCTCTCTCTGTCTCTCCCTCCCTCTCTCTGTAACTCTGCCTTTCAAATGAATGGAATGCATCTTTAAAAAGTATTGGGATCTCTCTCTCCAAAGCCAGTCCCTGCCAGCATCAAAGCAGAGATTTCCAGAGCTGGTGCCTTCCTCTTCTGGGCCCAGCAACACCTGCCTTCCCGACCACGGCTTCTCCTCCATTAGGGTCAGGATTTCTCAGGAAGAAAGAATGTAAGCTCCTTGCTTACACGGCCTCCTGTCGTGTCAGCGCCGTCCTGCCCGGCCTCAGAGCCTCACTCCTGCTGTGGCTCAGAGCAACGCTGGGGGCGATGGGGCACTCGGGCCAGGAGACCTGGGTTCAGATCCCGCTGCGTCTGCTTAGCTCTGTGACCTTGGTGAGGCTGTTCCTCAGGTTTCTCTGTGACAAGGGCGATCAGAACTGTGGTGCTGACTGCATGAGACTGCATGAGACTCATTGCCCAGAGTGCGGTCTTTGGGCTTTGGGAAGCTCAGGCCCCTCCCAGACCTGCTGACTCTGAACCCGAATTTCAGCGAGAGACCCGGGGCTCCCTGTGCACACTCACGTTTGAGAAGTTCTGACGTAGTCAAGCTTGGGGTAAGAACTGGGTGTCACGCTAGTCGTCCAGTGAGATTCCTTTGGGACAGGCGTTGGTGTAGAGCTTAAGATGCTGCCCAGGGTGAGGGTGGGGAAGTGTTGTATCATAGCAGGTGAAGCCACAGCCTGCGATGCCAGCATCCCATATGGACACCAGTTCAAGTCCCGGCTGCTCCACTTCCGATCCAGCTCCCTGCTAATGGCCTGGGGGGAGCAGTGGAAGATGGCCCAAGTGCTTGGGCCCCTGCCACCTATATGGGGGACCCGGAAGAAGCGCCTGGATCCTGGAATCTGAGGAGTGAACTGGTGGATGGAGGATCCCTCTTTCTCTGTCTTTCCCTGTCTCTGTAACTCTTTCAAAATCAATAATAAATAAATCTTAAAAAAAAGATGCTGCTTGGGACCCCCATATCCCATACCAGACAGAGTACCCGGGCCCTGGCTTTTCTCCAAATTCCAGCTTCCTGGTGTGCACTCTGGGAGGCGGCAGGTGAGCAGGTGATGGCTCAGGTCCTTGAGTGCCTGCCACCATGTGGGAGACCTGGATTGAGTTCCCGGCTCCTGGATTTGGCCTTGGAGCATCTGGGGAGTGAACCTGTGGATGGGAGTTCTCTGAGTCTCTTCCTGTCAAATAAAAACAAAATAAGATGATTTTTTTTTTTAAAAAAGAATACCTCCTGTCAGATTCTGGCCCTGGAGCCGAGACGAGGAGCTCACCTCCTGGCTCTGTGAATGAGAACTGGGAGCTCACTTCCGCCTTGTAGCTGGGTCCCAAGTCACGTGGTCTCCTGGATCTAAGAGGTCACCCCACAGCCAGGGCCCCTGGCCTGCTCACCTGCTCCTCCCCCAGCGATAACCCTCCAGGGCCCCCTCCCCGAATCCTGCTGTGAGCTGGCTGCTTCCTGTTTGGGTCTTAGGGGCAGCCCTGGCTGCAGGACAGGGTGGAGGTGGGGGAAGGGAGGATGGGGCAGCGGTGGGACCTGACGGTGAATGACAGTGTCCTCGGAGGGGGCCTGGTTCCTCTCTGGCTGTGTGGGAGTGGTGGGCAGGAGGCCCAGCCCTGGACTGTGCTGTCCACACTGACTCCAGAATATTCCATCTTGTTTCCATAATAGCTTCTGTCACCACTCTTGACAAGCCGGCCATGAAGTCTTTGGCACAATTGTAAGAATTATTAACATGTGAGGTTTTATGTTATTTGACAGCTGGCGGCTCCTTTAGCATGCACAGCACCCCGCTTCTCCCTTCCCTCCCTTCCCTCCCCTGGCTGTCGCCCTCCCCACCCCGGGAGGATGGGGGGACCTCTCAGTCACTCTCCCTGGCGTCTGCACATCTGGGGAAGGGGCCTCTCTCTGGCCTTAGCTGGAGTCCTTGCTCATCCTCTGCCAGCCTCATCCCGCTCCTGGCTCTGACGGCCTCCACCTCTGTCTCCAGGCCCATCTGTCTCCAGATGTCTCTCCGTGCTCCAGACTCCTCACCCGACGCACCCCCAACCAAGCTCTTCCCTCTGCCCCAGCCCTGGCTCTGCTCTCAGCAGGTGATGGTTCAAGTCCTTGAGTCCCACCTGTGCCTCTCGCTGTCATCCATGTCCTTTCCCAGACCGGAATTCTAAGGACCACCCCTCTTCCTGCACCTGCGCAGTCTCTCCAGGCCCTGCCCATTCTGCTCCCTAAAAGCCTCTTGACCTCCCCTCCCCTCCCCTGCCATCCTCTCCCCGCCCCTCCCTACTGTCTCAGCCGCTGTTCCTGGGCCACCACTTCCGGTGTCTCACTGGTCGGTACCCTGCCCTTTCCCCCAGGGCTGCAGCTGCTCCCTCTACCAGGACACGCAGGGAGCGCTGGAGAACTGATGCCCCTCCCTGCTGCTCAGGGCCCCTCTCACCCATGGCTGCTGGGAGCTGGTGTACAAATACCCCAGCTCCTTCTCCCCCTGAGGCCCCTGACTCCCAGAGGTCGCAGCCAGGTGAAGCTCCATCTCCCCCATGCAGGAACCGGCCTGGCCAAGGCACCCTCCCCAGCTCCCTTCCCTTCCCTGCCCCATTTCCCCACTCCCCTCCCGATGTTGTCGGGTACCACACACTCAGTCCTTGTTTCTGAGTCTGCTTCTGGGGGCACCCAAGGGAAGCCAGGCCTTGCGCTCTGTCCCTCCCGCACCTGCAGCAGGGTGAGCGTGGGCACACACATCAGACTCTCTCCCGTCCTGGTGGTCTCAGCGCTGCGCCGCAAAGTTCTTCCAGCTGAGCTGGGGCTTGGGTGCCAACAACCTGCCACACACAGTATTTGCAGGCTACCACATGCATGTCAAAGGCAGTCACCCCAGGCCTCAACTGGTGCGCTTTTATAAAGCGTGACACTTTGTATATAAAATAAGCTTTCTTAATTAAAAAACCTGCCAACGGGTGAAGATACAGGGCATCCATGCTGAAGAGAAACACACTCTCAGATATCAACGTGTGTCCCACGCTGTGCTAAACCCAGCTTGTATTGGTTAGCACAAGCATGAGCAGACGGACAGACAGGTCTGACCCAGACCTCAGATCTGATCGAAGTGGCATTTCAGAGTCTGCAGAGAGGACGAGCGGGTGAGTTGGTGACAAAATGGTCTGGACACTCGGCTAACTGGGAAAGAGAAGGACTCCTCCATTGGGCACATTCGGGTGGATCAAAATGTCAATGTAGGGCCAGTGCCGCAGCTCACTAGGCTAATCCTCTGCCTGTGGTGCCGGCACTCCGGGTTCTAGTCCCGGATGGGGTGCCGGATTCTGTCCCGGTTGCTCCTCTTCCAGTCCAGCTCTCTGCTGTGGCCTGGGAGTGCAGTGGAGGATGGCCCAAGTGCTTGGGCCCTGCACCTGCATGGGCGAACCAGGAGAAGCACCTGGCTCCTGGCTTCAGATTGGTGCAGCGCGCCTGCCATAGTGGCCATTTGGGGGGTGAACCAACGGAAGGAAGACCTTTCTCTCTGTCTCTGTCTCTCTCTCACGGTCTAATTCTGCCTGTCCAAAAAAATAAAAATAAAAAAAAGTCAATGTAGGATGCAACATCACGAAAGATCTGGAAGCAGCAAAGGGAGTATCACAGCCTGGGAGGGAGGTGGCTTCCCGAGTGTTCACCAACGGGAGAGACCACAGACAAGACCGTGAGAACAGCAAAATGAAAACAGGGAATGGGAGAGCTAAACAAAATGAAAAAACCTGGCAGGTTGCCTGGGAAAATATATTAGCTGCTTTCACTACAGAAAAAAGGAAAGAGATGGAGTGGGTTTAGCTGAATCAACCCCCGCTTTGGTTTGCACCTGACGCTGGTATAGCATAGACTTAAAGAGTCAGCGGAAGCCGGAACAAACCCCGAGACAAGCGTCTGGTCGTCTGCTGGTGAGAGGGCTCATTCTCATGACCAGGAAGTTCCGCCTGGAGTCCAGCCTGCATTCCTCACGCTGCCACGAGGACCTCTTTTTTTTATTTTTTTTGACAGGCAGAGTGGACAGTAGAGAGAGAGAGACAGAGAGAAAGGTCTTCCTTTGCCGTTGGTTCACCCTCCAATGGCCGCCGCGGTTGGCCTGCTGCGGCCAGTGCACCGCGCTGATCTGATGGCAGGAGCCAGGGGCTTATCCTGGTCTCCCATGGGGTGCAGGGCCCAAGCACTTGGGCCATCCTCCACTGCACTCCTGGGCCACAGCAGAGAGCTGGCCTGGAAGAGGGGCAACCGGGACAGGATCGGTGCCCCGACCGGGACTAGAACCCGGTGTGCTGGCGCCGCAAGGCGGAGGATTAGCCTGTTGAGCCACGGCGCCGGCAAGGACCTCTTTTCTTGCCGTCTGCAGGGGAGTTGGGAGGACCTTTCCTTGGGGTGGCTCCCAAGGCATCCAGGTCAGGAGGCATTGGTGTGTGTGTGTGTGTGCATCAGTGAGTGTGGACCAGTCACAGGGGGTCTGGCAGGGTGCAGCCTTCTCCAAAGGACTCGGCGACTATCGCTTGGACACCGGGGTCACAGCTGGCCCTGGCCTTGTGCTGTCCCCCATCATGTCCCCATTGCCATCCTGAGCACACCCTCATCCTCCTACCTGGTCCTGGGTCCCATCCTGATGGCCACGTGGTTTGAGCCATGTCTGACCCCCAGTCCACCCACTCCGGGCTTCCACAGGAGCCCCCGTGGTCAGTGCGGCCGCTCTGAGCCACGGCCGCGGCGGCCGCGCAGAAGCTAATCCACTTTTATCTCGTTATGGTGACAGCCACCCTGTTAAACGGAATGGACTATTGATTCGGGGCTCACTTCCAGCCCTGGGATTTTCCATCACAGACATGAACAGAATAGGAGAAAAGCAACACTTATTAACTTGGGTGCCAGTCAGAGAGGCTGGGGCGCAGGCAGTGGCTGGGCAGGCGCAAGCCTTGGCTCCTCCTCCAAGGTGGACCATGGGCAGCGACGCCTCCACGCACAGTGGCACGCACCCTGGCCAATCAGCACGCACAACACTGGTGCCTATGTACACATCTCTGACACAGATAGCCACAAGTTCACTGGCACACGGGGATGTTTAACCCCTCACTGGCATGTGTCTGAACCCACCGTGGACACCAACAGACACTCAACACAGACACACACACAGACACACGACACTGACAATGATGTGCAAACAAGGCTGGCACACACATACACAAACACAACACCCACACATAATCCAACACACACACACAACACTGACACTGATGTGCAAATGAGGTTGGCACAAATATACACACACACACAACTCCCTCACATAATTCAACACTGACACACACAGACACATGACACTGACACTGATGTGCAAATGAGGCTGACACACACACAACACTGACACTGATGTGCAAATGAGGCTGACACACACACACAATACCCACACATAATCCATACTGACACACAGAGACACACAACACTGACAATGATGTGCAAACAAGGCTGGCACACACATACACAAACACAACACCCACACATAATCCAACACCCACAGACACACAACACTGACACTGATGTGCAAATGAGGTTGGCACAAATATACACACACACACAACTCCCTCACATAATTCAACACTGACACACACAGACACACGACACTGACACTGATGTGCAAATGAGGCTCACACACACACAACACTGACACTGATGTGCAAACCAGGCTGGTACACACACACACAACACCCACACATAATCCATACTGACACACAGAGACACACAACACTGACACTGATGTGCAAATGAGGCTGGCACACACACACACTCATAACACGCACACATAATCCAACACTGACAAGTCGCATGCCCAGCACTGTCATAGGTGCCCACAACACTGACACATATGTGTAAGCAAAGCTGGCACACACAAACACACAATTCTGACAGATCACACATGCACAGCTGACACACATCTACACACACACTCAACCCTGAAACACATACATGCTGGCACGAGCTCACTCGCACGCTCACCAACACACATGCACACAATGCTGACTCAAGTACATCCCTGCCATGGACACAGATCTACACACACAACATGGGGCCGGTGCGGTGGTGCAGTGGGTTAAAGCTCCAGCCTACAGTGCCGGATCCCTTATGGGCACCAGTTCGAGTCCCAGCTGCTCCACTTCCAATCCAGTGCTCTGTTGTGGCCTGGGAAAGCTGTAGAAGATGGCCTAAGTTCTTGGGCCCATGTACCCACATGGGAGACTTGGAAGAAGCTCCTGGCTCCTGGCTTTGGATCGGCACAGCTCCCGCCACATTTGGGGAGTGAACCAGTGGATGGAAGATCTCTCTCTCTCTCTGGCTCTACCTCTCTCTGTAACTCTGTCTTTCAAATAAATAAAAAGAATTCTTTAAACACACACACACACAACACTGCCATGCTCACAGAAGGTCGACACACACATGATGCTCACAGTATACAAGCACACTGTCACATAGCAACACACATGCTCACCACTGGCACACATATGAGCCTACTGTCAACACATCTTCACATTCAGCTCTGGCACACACATGTACCCCAGCCTGACAAGATGCACGCACACCACACACACGTACTACACACACTACACACATGTACATACAACACTGACATGTAAGCACCCAGCCTGTGCTGCCACACACACAGCCAGTCTGCCCCACAGGTGCACCACACTGCTCACGTGTGCACACCCGCTGCCATAGAGAGACACAGGTGCTGGTGCACCTATGTCTGCACCGTGAACGCACTCACGGGCCCACACCCTAGCAACACGTCCGGTTCCCGCCACGCCCGCCTCCCAGCGACCCACCGGTGTCATGCTGGGGGCCGGATCCCGACACACACAAATACCACAGCGACACCGGCGTGTTTCTCTGCCATCTGTGTGTCACGCAGGTGATCGGTGCACACACAGAGCACACACACCTACACAGTCCCCAGTCACTATGGAGCCCCCTCCCCACTGTGTCCCGGGTGGTGTGTGCTGGTGGGGCGGGGCTGCCCAGCAGATCACGTGGCACGCATGGTGGAACCAGTGCCCGCTGCCCCGCCCCCCGCCACAGGTCGCACAGTCCTCGCTGTTGTAAACACTTCACCTGCACAGACTTGACGCATCTCCAGCACAGCCTTTGGAGGGAGGTGCTATCTGTCATTAGCCCCGGTCTGTAGTTGAGGGCGTTGGCACAGAGAGGCTAAGAGACTTGCCCACGGTCACACAGCTGTGAAGTGTCAGAGCTGGGATTTGAACCCAGGGCATCCAGACCCCAGAGGCTGTAAGTGTGACCTCGTGAGTACTGTTGCATCTCACCTGCATTGGTTTCCCCTGCAACCTCCTCTTACATGAGGCCTGCACACACAGACGCACACCCACAACCAGCAGGGTTCATCCTGGGCACCTGGCCTGGCTTCCCAGGAGGGCTGAGTGCTTGGGGGACACTGGCTGAGGACTGGGCTGGGGCCTGTTTCCCAGGGGAGGCAGCTCATGCTGGAAAAGGCCCTGGAGGCTGGCGCTGTGGCTCAATAGGCTAATCCTCTGCCTGCGGTGCCAGCACACCGGGTTCTAGTCCTGGTCGGGGTGCCAGATTCTGTCCCGGTTGCCCCTCTTCCAGGCCAGCTCTCTGCTGTGGCTCAGGAGTGCAGTGGAGGATGGCCCAAGTGCTTGGGTCCTGCACCCCATGGGCGACCAGGAGAAGCACCTGGCTCCTGGCTTCGGATCAGCTCAGTGCGCCAGCTGCGGCGGCCATTGGAGGGTGAACCAACGGCAAAGGAAGACCTTTCTCTTTCTGTCTCTCTCACTGTCCACTCTGCCTGTCAAAAAAAAAAAAAAAAAAAAAAAAAAGAGAGAGAAAAAGAAAGGCCCTGGAAAAGTCTGAGCAGAAGGCAGTGGCCTTTGCCGGGGCAAGCGTGGGCTGGCAGGTGTCCTGCTGAGCATCACGGCTCCCTGTCCCTGGTGGGTCAGTCCCCAGGCCTCTTCCTCTACCTACTTTCACATCCCCAGCAATGGCTGTTTTGTGTAGCTCAGATCTCCGAGGGGCCAGGGCCTGGGGGCCCAGCACTGCCAGGGCACTGAATGTCTCCAACAGGGCAGGGCCGCAGCCGAATCAGAAATCAAGACTTGAGTGTGCTGGGCCCTGAGCTTCGGGAACAGCATCTGGACTGTGCACTAGGAGGCCACAGCCCAGCGACAAACAGCTTGGAACGGAACAGCCCGTGTCCAATCCCGCTCGGACCCCCACTCCCTCTGTCTGACAGCGGCCAGGTCACTTGATGTCTCTGATCTTCAATTTCCCCATCTGAGAGATGCAGCTAATGAGAGCACCTGACCCACCAGATTAGAATTTTAAAAAAAATGACACTGGTACAGGCACTGGCACATCGGGTGGGACACGTGGGCTTCCCTGTTCCCTAGGCTGCTGAGTTCTTGGGGCAGCTTCCCCATGCCCACGGTCAGGATAGGAACACAGAAATGGCTCAGCTTCCTCTGGGAAGGACAAGGGCCTGGTGTCCGTGGGCCAGGGGCAGCCATGGACTGAGTGTGCCTGAGCCCCTGCTTGGAAGCCCTATCCCCGGAGTGATGCTGTTTGCGGAGGCTGGGGGGTCAGGGTTAGGTGAGGTCAGGCCGGCAAGGCCTCTGCGAGGGACAGGTGCACCCAGAGGCCCAGGGAGCACAGGTGGCAGCTGCAGCCCAGCCGGGACAGGAGGCCTCGCCAGAACCCAGCTCTGCTGATGACTTGGCCTCTGTCTTCCAGCCTTTGGAGCTGGGCAGACCTCTGTCTGGTGCTGAACCCCCTGCTGGTGGTATTTTGCTTTGACAGCCATGCTGGCTAAGCCGGGCGGCAGGCTACTGTCAAGGTGCGGGAGAGGCCACCGGCAGCCGGGCGGGCTCTGTGCTCAGGGCCCAGCTGTAAGCTGTGGGCCCAGGCAGGGGAGGGGGGACGCTGTCCTGCAGCCTGCTCTGTTCGGTGAGCCTGGAAGTCGAGGTCAGGGGAGTGGGGGAGAGTGGCGGAAGGCAAGGCCCAAAGTCGGCACCACCCCACTGCCCCGAGCCCGGTTCCTGGGGCTCGCTGCTGCCGCCATGGGGCCCACGTGGTGGAGGGGGGAGGGGTGCTCCCAGTGTGACCCTCCCCTCCCTTGGCCTGGGCATCAGAGTCACCCTCTGGTCAGATTTCCTAAGGCATTTCTGGAAATGGGGTGACGGTCAGAGTGGGCGACACCTGGGGACACAGTGACACTGCCCTGTGGCTCTGCTCAGTCTTATCTGCCAAGCTGTCCTCCTCCCTCCTTGGCCCAGCTGTCCCCACCCCAACCCGGCTGCCCCCTCCCTAGCCCCTCTGTCCCCTCCCCAGCCCGGCTGTCCTCATCCCAGCCCAGCTGCCCCCACCACAGCCCAGCTGCCCCCACCCCAGCCCGCTGTCCCCTCCCCAGCTCCTCTGTCCCCACCCAAGCCCGGCTGCCCCCACCCCAGCCCGCTGTACCCTCCCCAGCCCTGCTGTCCCTAACCCAGCCCTGCTGTCCCCACCCTAGCCTGTCTGTCCCCTCCTCAGTCCCTCTGTCCCCTCTCCAGCTCGACTGCCCCCTCCCCAGCCCCTCTGTCCCCTCCCCAGCCCAGCTGCCCCCACCCCAGCCCCTGTCCCCTCCCCAGTCCCTCTGTCCCCTCCCCAGCCCGGCTGTCCCACTTCACACTGCGGAGCTGACCTCCTGGTGCCAGCCCAGCTGTTGCTCAGCCCGAGCTCCGTTCGCTGCTCTCTCACCTCTGCGCAGCTGTGCTCCGCGTCCGTCCAGGTGTTGGCGGGCAGCTGTTCCCTGCTGGCCCAGGGCCTCTGCTCTCACCTGGGTCCGGTGCCTGCCCTGCTCAGCTGCTGCCTCCTCAGGCCTGCCCAGCCGGCCCCTCTCTCCTTATGCAGCCCAGAGGTCTCCTCGTCGGGCACTTCTATGGGAGTGGAGGGGACGTATGGGGTCCCCCTGCCTCGGGTAACCTCATAGCATCATAGAGGGCGCCTCCTGCTTTGCCCCAACTTCGCTTGGCCTTGGGGCCAGAGCACGGCTCCATAGGGTCTAATCCTAGTCCTGCCCTTCCTGGCACACTGGAAGGAGATAACTCCCCTCCCCTTTCCTGGTCCCCAAACTCGAGTGGAGTGACACTCTGTCCCCTCCCCCACAGAGACAGGAGCATCCCCTGGAATCATCTGTCCCACCCTGGTCTGAAGCCCCAGAGGAGAAAAGACAGTTCCTGATTAAATATGCAAATTCCAGCAGAAGGCTGCGCGGTGATGGACGGGCTGTCAGGAGCGCAGGGCACCGTGGGATGTCTGTGTGCCTTCGTGATTAGTGAGGGGACACTGCAGCGGGGAGGGGCCTGGTCCAGTGGGGCTGGGTCCCCCGGGGTGCCTGGGCTGGAGGGGCTGGAAGGGCCCAATGAGACGAGCTGCCCCTGTCCAGACTGCCTTGGGTCCGGCTCCCCAGGCCTCCCCAGGTCCCTCTGAGGCAGGGTGCAAATTTCAGAAACACAGGGCTGGATTTGCTAGTGTGATCCGCACCTGCATCTCAGCTCTTGCCACGGGCCAAACAATAAAAGACACAATATTTACACAACTCACCGGGGGAAGCAATATTGGGCCATTGATTTTGTGTCCCTTGGATTTTCACGGTCTAAACCTTAATGGTTTTTAATCATAAAATATTAGCGCCACAGGGCACTTAGCACTGGCACCTCCCAGTGAGAGATGGCCCCCATGGCTCCTGCATGGGGAGTGCCCCCTCCACACATCTCCGGGGCTGCGGTGGGCTGGGCCCTGCCTGGGCACAGCTGTGGGGCCCTGGAGCGTAGGGCAGGCGCCGGGAAATCAGCCTGTGCCCCGGACGAGATCTGCCTTCCTCCAGGGCCTCCCAAACAGACGTCTTTGCTCTTTCCCTCCCCCAGACCCACCCTTCACCCCATGTAGCTCAAGGCCTCCCCCCCACCCCCAGCCCCTGATGGTTCTCCCAGGCAGGGGGCTCCACAAGGATTGGACCCCCGGACCTCAGGGCACTGGTGCTCAGTGGTGCTTGAATGAATGAAGGGCTAGACTCCGAAGTCTTTAATTCATTCATTCATTCCACCAATATTTACTGATTCCCCCTCCCTGTGCCTGGCCTGAGATGCATCAGACCAAGGACCAGCCCTCCCCTTGGTGCGTGCAGTGCAGGGGCTCAGGGGATGCAAAGCGTGGGGGGAATGAACAGGGGGATTGAGTCCCCGACTGGGACTGAGCCTCTGCAGCCAGGGGACCCCCTGCAGAGCTCATCTGTGAGGTGTTGAGAGCTGAGTGCATCGCTCTTAGTCCTGGACGGGGGGGGGGGGGGGGGGGGGGGGCTTCCTGCAAGGGGCTTCCTTGGAGAGAGAGAGAGAGGGGACTGTGTGTGTGTGTGTGAGCGTGTGGTGTGCAGTGAGCAGGAGGAAGCCCTGAGAGGGGCCGGTTTCTCTGGCGCAGAGGAAGAGGTGGGCGGGGTGAATGTTGCTGTTGTTGTTTATTTGTTCTGAAAAAGAACACGCGCGCATCCCCCCACCCCCTCCCCACTGCCTGCGGGGAAGTCGATAGCGATGGATTAAACAGCAAGAGGAAGGCTGGGCGCACAATTGGAAGAAAGATAAAGATAATTAAAACTAATTCCAACTGCTCCCAGAGAAATCAATTTCATAACTTCGGTGTGTCCCGAAACTTGTTCCTGCGGCTCTGCCCTGTGAGTGCGCAGGTGCTGATGCCGCGGTGGGCGGACATGGGTGCTGGCAGGTGCAGGTGTGCACGGATGGGTGCACATGCACGCATGTTTGAATGGACACACGTGTGCTCTGCGTGTCTGGAGCACACGTGGATGGGGGGCAGCAAGTCCTCTAGCTGTCCATGTGGTGCCAGCTGATGACCTCACTTTTGACAGTGGGTGACAAGGTGTGGCAAGGGCCAGAGACGAGGGTGGCTGGTGGGGGGGTTAGGCCCCCTCTTCTCTACCAAGGCCTTAAAGGCCACCTGCCTGGTCCAGTTCCCCTTCCCACCCGCGGGCAGCAGGGGCCCAGAGAGGGCAGGCTTGCAATGCTGCTCTCTGGTTTCCTTTGCTCTAGCAGCTGGGGCGGGGGGAAGGGAGAGGTGAGCTTACGTGGCAGGAGCCCCGTGCCAATGGCCCCTTAGTTTGCCCACCCATTTATTCTTCAAACCCAGGCTGAGCGCCTGCTGTGCATCGGGTCGTGCGGGCTCTCTGGCTTGGTTGGGGACTGCGGAGACCATCGCTGGCCCTGGGAGAGGTTCCTTCTTGGCAGAGGGCTGCTTGACTGTGGGGAGTGGGGGATGGCAGCTCCTTCTCAGCCCAAGACAAAACCCTCGTAAGAGGTCTGAGCTGCCCAAGGGCCTACCCTGGCTGCGATGGCTCTTTTGTCATGGCTGACACAGCTGGTGACGTCTCACAGGGATCTCATGGTTGGTGTCCCAGGGGACTCTCTGGTGTGGCGCCTGGAAGGAGGAGGCCAGGCAGGCCAGGAATCCTGCCCGCATCCCCTCCTCCCTGCCCTGAGCGTGCCCAGGGAAGGATGTGGCCTGGCCTTGGGCTGCTCAGGACCTGACACAGGTGGTCACAGCAGGTCCTCCTGCAGCCTGGCTCTGGTGCATCAGTGGGCCCTAAGTGATTCCCTCTCTTCCCCAAATGAAGCCAGGAAACTGACTCATGTCAAGCAGTAATCACTCCAGCCGAATGGCTCTCTCTGCCGTCTGAGTCCGTGTCCTGTCTTTAATCTACAAGGGGCTTCTGCAGTTCCTCGGGTGAGAAGATGTGGAACAAGTGCCTTGTGGGTAGTTTTCCCCTCTTGTAGGCCCTGAGCTCCTTGCAGGGGTCATGCTGAGAACAAGGCGCTGAAAAACAACGCATGACTTTCCAGAAGCACCTAGTCTAAAAGTTCCTCTCCCAGCATGCCCATCCTTGGTCCTCCTTCCATGGGCACCCCGGGGAATGGGGACTCCTGGGGTTCCCGGTCCCTGCAACAGTGCCTGCAGTTCCACAACTGACCTCAAGATGGCAGCATCGGCGAGGGGGAGCCAAGCGGGCCAAGCCAGGAGGGGGAGGGGCTGGGTAGGATGCGCTAAGTCCACAGCCGCCAACCTGTGCCTTCAAGTCCCCGTCCTGCCCCTCGGCCTGAAAGCAGATGTGGGTGCGAGAGAGGATGAAATGGGGGAGGGGTGGGGAAAGAAGGCATCTTGGGAATTCTTGACCTGGGGAGGGAGGCTTGCCCCTTCTCTTCCTGAAACAGTGCTGTGTGGGAGCTCAGGATGCCAGCAGCTGGGGCTAGGGTCTGGGCAGGACACCGCAGCTGCTACCTCTGCTCTCAGAGGCCCTCAGGCCCTTAGGGGCTGGCCGTCCCGGGCTGCATGCATGGGCTGAGGGGGTCCTTGCAGCAGAGCCCAGCAGGGGGTAGGGCGGGGTGAGCCTGCACTCCACCCTCCTATCTGGGCTCTACCTTCCTTGGCACCTCCTGCACTCTCTCCCTTTCCCCAGGAAGCCAAGAGGAGCAGATGGGAGCTGTCACCAGCTTGTTAGGGTTACAGATGGGGAGATGGGAGCCAGCGGCGGGGAGGGAGGCAGGGAGGCAGAGCCGCCGGGTTCCTGGTCAGGCCCCCGTGGAGCTGCGAGGCCCAATTTGGGGAGGCACTGGAGTCCGTCCTCTGGGTGCCCCCTAGGGAGAGTCTCAGGAGAAGCCCCCGGTTCTCCAGGCAGCTGCAGCTGGTAGTGATCTGGAGGAGAAGCTGAGGCATGGAGAAGCCCAGGCATCCCGCGTCCCTCCCCAAGGCTGGCCGGCCGGTGCCAGCTGGACACCTCTGCCGTCCCAGCACGTCTCTGACTCCCCAGGGTTGGGAGCTGGAGGCCAGGGCTAGATTTACTACAGGGAGGGGCTTTATGTGACCTCCAGACCAGAGGGGGAGGGGGCTGAAGACAATTCTTGGCACATAGGTATGCTGGGAAGGCTGCGGTGGGTGAGCCTGGGGGCTCTGAGCCACCTGCCATGCCCTGGGTGCTGGGGTGGGAGAATGTTCAGGACGGACCACTGAGCGCATCCTGCCCACCCAGCCTCTAGTGTCTTGGCCACGAAGCAGTAAAGCAGCTGAGCATGGTAGTGCCCAGGGCTGGGACACTGGGGCCCTGTGTGTGGGTGGGCATGAGGTCTGCCACTGACTTCTGGTGCCCTGCAGCAGGTCCTGTCTCGCTTTCAGCCCAATTTTACCATCTGATAAACAATAATAATGATTATTGGTGCTGTGGTGTAGTGGGTAAAGCCGTTGCCTGCAGTGCCGGCATCCCATATGGGCACTGGTTCGAGTCTTAGCTGTTCCACTTCTTATTTATTTATTTATTTATTTATTTTTTTGACAGGCAGAGTGGACAGTGAGAGAGAGGGACAGAGAGAAAGGTCTTCCTTTGCCGTTGGTTCACCCTCCAATGGCCACCGCAGTTGGTGCACTGCGGCCGGCGCACCGCGCTGATCCGATGGCAGGAGCCAGGTGCTTCTCCTGGTCTCCCATGGGGTGCAGGGCCCAAGGACTTGGGCCATCCTCCACTGCACTCCCTGGCCACAGCAGAGAGCTGGCCTGGAAGAGGGGCAACCGGGACAGAATCCGGCGCCCCAACCGGGACTAGAACCCGGTGTGCCGGCGCCGCAAAAGGAGGATTAACCTAGTGAGCTGCGGCGCCGGCCATCTGTTCCACTTCTAATCCTGCTCTCTGCTATGGCCCGGGAAAGCAGTAGAAGATGACCCAAGTCCTTGGGCCCCTGCACCTGCGTGGGAGACCTGGAAGAAGCTCTGGGCTCCTGGCTTTGGATTGGCCCAGCTCTGGCCGTTGTGGCCATCTGGGAAGTGAACCAGCGGACAGAAGACCTCTCTCTCTCCCTGAATCTGCCGTTCCTTCTCCTCTTTGTGTACCTCTTTCAAGTAAATAAATAAATCTTTAAAAAAGAAATGGCCCCTTTCCTTTGAACCCTTGAATAGGGGTCAGCAGTTTGCATGGATTGTCTTACTGGACTGTCAGCATCCCCCATAGAAAGGTGGAGACCCAAAGGAAGTGTGACTTGGCCAAGGTCACACAGCAAGGGATAAAAACGCAGACCCGGGCCGCCTGGGGTCAAGGCCCAGGTCCTTGCCAGCGTTTCCCCTCGGCTGTCAGCGCTTTCTCCAGCGTGGTGCGGTGAGGGGCCGAGGCTCACTCCTGGGGGTCATCTCAGCAGGCTCAGCAGCGGATCGGTGAGAGGAGGGGACGCTGCAGGGGTCCAGACTGAGCTTGTGAACATCCAGGACACCCAGTTAACTCTGAATGTCAAACAATGAATAACATTTTAAGTAGGTGTTTTCCATGTACTACTGGGAGATGCCCATTGCGGCCAACCCTGGCCAGGAAAATGCATTTTATTGTGTCCTGACCATCTTCCAGGGATTGTGCTGGAGGTCAGAAGGGATGTGTGCAGGTCACGCCCAAGCTTTGTTCTTGGCTGTTCACTTTCCACTTCTGTGAAATGGGGGAGAAGGAGCCAGTGTCCAGTGCCCAGTTGGATGAGGATGGCTTTGAGGCATCCAGCGAGCTTTGCCAAGATGAGTCTTGGTCTGGTCCAGCTTGAACCCAGGCCCCTGTCCATCCCCAGGACCCCCACCAGTCAGTGAGCCTCCCCCATAAGCTACACAGGTGCCCACGAGGAGCAGGCTGGTGTCCATGAGCGGGTCTCAAACACTTCGTGGGAGTCAGCGGTTCCTTTTAGTTTTCCTGGGGCACGCGCTGCTCAGTGCTGGTCAGCCCAGTGGCACCGCTGTCTGGCCCGAGAAGCATGCCATGTCTCAGCACCCCAGTTTCCTCCTTGGTGGTGCGGAGTCCAGGATCAACGGCTCAGCACCAAGAGGTGACAGGAGTGGACACTGAGGACATGCTGAGTGAGCACACATCCTGCCCTGCCTCCGGCTTTATCTTGCAGCGAGGGCCTGAGACGTGACATCAACGGACTGGCCCCAGCTCCAAGAGGGGGTCCGCCAGCACCCACATCACCTTCACCTGCCCTGGATGGATGACTGGGGGCAGAAGCCGTGGTTCTTCATGGCCTGGGCTGGGGTGAGTGACAGGGGATTCATCAGTGTCCCGTAAATACCTGGGCACAGAGACACACACACTCAGCACATGCACGGGCCAGTCCACACCCACCTGCCCAGCAGGCTGTCCTGGTTCATCTGGCTCCACCTCTCACCTCTCACCCGACAGAGGTCCACCCTCTTTGTCCACTGTTCTCCAGCGTCTTAGTCTGTGGGCTTGCACTCCCACAGAGGGGGTGGCACACTTAGCCGAGAGCCAGTTGTATTTGTTTCTAAATTAGTTTATGCCCGTGGCACTTAGTGAAATTGCATGATTCAGTTATATCGTGAGTAACCCCAAATATAGTGAACACACAAAAAGCTGTTCTTGTAAAATGAAACCGATGCCTTTAGAGTGACTCTATAAAGGCGAATTGCTAAAAAAATTTGCTGTCGAATTAGGTGTGGGGAAGCAACCGTATGGTAAGATGGGGAAGTGAATTGTAGGGCACCCAGATCACTGCGGAGCTTTTCTGTTCTGGCTCCACCTTAGAGAAGCTGAGACTGGAAATCGAGGCAGGTGGCTGGTGGGTTTAATTTACCCAGGAAAGACAACACAGCTCTGAGCAGGGGACCCGTCAGCAAGGGACAGACTGCGGCCCTGCGTTACAGGAAACGAAACAGGGAAGCAAGTTGCATGTTAAGGGGAAGTAAAGCGTTGACACGAGAAGGTGCTATTGCTTTTTCTGATTTCCCCGAGAGCCAAGTTTGCTGATTATCCTACTACCAAACTATGGATTCGTTTAATGGCTTCGTTTAACCAGAGGCTTTATCTCTCGTCTCCTGAGCCCTCCCAGGTACACACAGACACACACTCCCACTCCTGCACACATACACAACCCTGCTCACAGATACATGCGTCGGCCCAAGTCATGTGTGATACACATATATGCACACATGCACGTGCACACACCCAGCACGCTTGCACCCAGTAACTCATACATACCGGAGCGTGCACACACACACACACACACACGCCGAGCCTTTGCTCCCCTGCAAGAGCAGCCAAGGCAATAAGCAGAGCTGGTTTTTAATCAGAAATTCTCCCTTTGGTGTTTCCCTCTGCTTGGCCCGGTGAGGGGCGGGGCTGGGGAGGACTGTGGAGGGAGGAGGAGGTGGGAGCGAGGAGGGAGTTGGTGGGAGGAGTGGGCCTGGGGCTAGATCCACCTAGCAGGCACCCGGCTGAGGAGTGGGGTGGCGGCTGCAGGTGGGCTGGGTTCCAGCTGCATTCTCAAACGCACTGCTCCGCTTTTATCTAAAATGGAGCCAGGGCTGCCTGGGGAGGCAGGTGGAGCCAGGGACGCACTTGGCCTGCTGGGCCCAGCTGCCCCCTGCCAGGCCTGGGAAGACCCAGCTGGGCTTCTCCAACCCCACATCAGATTCTTGGCTGCGCCCTTGGCCCTGCTGCTGAATTGCTCTGAGTCAGGCCAAGGAATCTGCATTTCCCCCTCAGCCTGCCCCTTCCCCGGAATCTGAATTTTAAAATTTCTCCAGGTGACTGACGAGCACCAGAAGACTTGGTGTGACTTTGGCCAGACAAGAGCAGAGACTCCTGGAGTTCAGGGACCTGGAAGGAGCCTCATCCGAGGGTCCCCTGTTTTGTAAAGGGGAACTAGAGAGCCGGAGGGCAAGGGACTCGCCCAAGGCCATTCAGAGAGGGGGCGAAGTTGCTGGGGTGCGAACCTGGGCTCTCTGCTTCCAGAGCTCCTATTCTGTGAATCAGCCAGGATAGGCCAGGCTGTGTATCCATAACAAATAGCCCCGGTCTCACTGGCTGAAAAACATGGGGTTTTATTTATTTATTTTTTAAGATTTATTTATTTGAAAGGCAGAGTGATAGAGAGAGAGGGAGAGGGACAGGAAGAGCGAGAACGAGCGAGAGAGAGAGAGAGAGAGAAAGAGAGACAGGCATCTTCCATTTGCTGGTTCCCTTCCCCAGTGGCTGCAATGCTTGGGGCTGGGCCAGACTGAAGCCAGGAGGCAGGAACTCCATCTGGGTCTCCCACATAGGTGGTGGGGGCTGAAGCACTTGGGCCATCTTCCACTGCCTTCCAAGGCACTTTAGCAAGGAGCTGGACGGGAAGTGGAGCTGCTGAGACTCGAGCCGGAGCTCGCACGGTATGCTGTGTCATAGGTGGCAGGCTAACTCACAGTGCCACAACATGGGCCCCAAATGATAGGGATTTATTTTTTCTTCTGCAGCAGGTGCAGTGAGGGTCGGCAGCAGCCCTGGCGATGGAGCAGCCCCCATCTGGGATTCTGGAGGGGATTCTGAGCTCTGGAAGGGTACCTTGGGACAGAAACGCTCATTTCTGCTTGCAGTCATTGGCCAGAACCAGTGGCACACCTGGCTCCATGTGCAGGAAGTGAATTCCAGCACCCGCCAGGAAGGGGCAGTACTGGGACTACTTAGCGAACAGCACGGATCACATCCACTCTCTGCCACCAGCAGCTCAGCACGGGGTCCAGGATGCACGGCCCACTGCCTGGGGAGCCGCCTGCCCCCGTCTCTGGCGGGAGCGCTTTGGAGGAGCAGCCCAGGGCAGCCCCCTCTTGTGCTCTTCAGCCCAGCCCCTGCAGCTCTATCTCTGAGATTCTCCTCCTTCTGTTCCAACCCGGGGGCTCCAGGGTCCAGTCCTGGCTTTGCCTTTAACTCCCTGTGCAGGGGGATCTGAGGTGGGCCCTTTCTCCTCCTCCCGTGGGCCTCAGTCTGCCCATCTGTGCGCTGGGACAGTGCCTCTGAGTCTCAGCCCCCATTGCCTGCTGCAGGAAGCATTCTGAAGACCGCTGTATGTTGAGACAACAGACCTGGGGGAACAGACTTTATTTTTCCTCCTTTCCTGTCCCTGTTTTAGAAGATCCCACATATGTTGGGCCTGAAGACATCCCACGCGTCCTGGGAGTGGAGGGGGCTGCTGCTTCTGCCAGGAATGCTGGGAGGTAGGGAGCTCTCCTGAGAATGGGGCCAGGCTCAATCTGCCCACCCCCCTTGTTGGGCAGCGGGCACAGGGGCCTTGGCGGGGGCATGAGGCCAGAGTCCTGTAGCTCCTCCCCTCTCTCCTGGACGTGGCCCCAGAAAGGGCTCGAGTCTTGAGGGATTCAGGGTGGGCGTCTGGGAGCACTCCCTGGGAGAGGCCATTGTCGCCTGGGGGAAAGGAGGCTAAGGACCTCTTCTTGGAAGTGTGTTTAATTCTTAATGAAGTTTGCAAAAGCTAAGCATGTCTCCCGTGTGTAGTGTGGCAGAACACTAAGTTCTCACCATAAGCAACCCAGCACGGCAGTTATGGAGTCCAGAGTGAAGGCTGCTCCCCCTGCCAGGGGCAGCCCGGGCCAGCAGTTCGCTGTGGGTTCTCCCAGGCCTTTGCCCAGACACGTACAGGAGAACATAAAGTTTTATGATGCTGCTTTACACAATTGGCATCATGTTTGTATTTACACACCCAGAGCAGCACCCACCCAGCTACATACCCCATCACCCAGCCACCCATCACTCCCCTGCCCACCCACCTACTTATCCACTTAGCCACCCACTCACTCTTGAGACATGCACTGAGTCACTGCTGCCACCCGGTCCTGGGTTGGGCCCCAGCCCCTGCCAGCGTGCCCTGGGCTGGCCCAGGGGGAGGTCGTCGCTGGCTCCTCCTGAGCTCCCTCTGTACCCTGGATGCTTTCTTCTAGGCTGCCTTGGCCCACTCTACAGCTGCCCGGATGAAACACCACCTCCTCCAGGAAGTCTTCCCTGGGAATGAGTCAGTGTCTTCCTCTCGCTGCTATGCCTCCCTGTGCTTTCCCCACTCCTCTACCTACTCCCTTGGAGCAATGGCCTCCTGTGTGTGCCCCCCGCCCGCTCCCAGACTGTAAACACAGCTCCCCGAGGGCAGGTGCTGAGATCAGGGTCAAGGGTGCACCCACCAACTCCAGCACGTGGGAGACACTGGATCCAAATATGACTGCAACCTCCTGGGGCGGGGACTCTGGGTGGCCCACGGAGGGGTGGCTGTACCTCTCGGAGCCTCCCCGCCCCTTCTCCCTCCCTTTCCTGGTTCTCTGTCCTGCCCCAACCAAGAGGTCTGGGGGTGGACTCTGACTTGTGTCAGAGTGTCCCAGTTTGAACAAACTTCCCGGCTGGAGAGCTCCCCACCCCATACAGAACCCCTTCTTGCTGCGGGGAAAGGCTTCCTTGGGCATCACTGTGGTCCGCACCGAGGACGGCAGGGCGGGTCCAGGACAGCTCGTCCCACGTTCCACTGAGGAGGGGACTACACGCAGGGGGAGCCAGTGGCCTGCTGGAAGTCGCCAGGATTGGAGACCTGCCCCGGACTCTGGGCCAGTGCTCTCCTCTGAGCTGGCCAGAAGCTTCCCCTGTGGCTGGGATTCGATGACCGAGGCCGGCACGTGGGGAAGTCCTCACCCTGTCCACCCTCTCCGCTGTCCGTGTGGCAGGTCGGTGGGGCGCAGCCGGCTGCCCTGGAGAGGCTGCTGCCGAGCCCCTCCCCCTACTTGCCGCCTCCTTCCCCGGTGCCTCTCATTTTTCCTCTGAAAGGAAAAAAATTAATAGCAAATGTAAGTGAGCAATCTCGCGGCCGAGGCGGGTTTTCATTATTTGCGGCTGGGGAAGGCGGGCTGGGGCGCGCATCCCCGTGAAGCCTGGGTCCTGCCGCGAGCCTCCGCAGATAATTGAGCGGTGGCGGCTGCGGCGGCGGGCCCGGCGCGGGTGCGGGAGCTGTATTATCATTAGAATTTACATGACACATTAGCCAGAAGTGGCAGCGTTCATCTTTCTAACCAAATCCCATTTACCAAATGAGCAGCCGGCACGTGTTTAATCGGATGGCTCAGTTCTCCACGCAGCCTTGTGCTCTGTGCGCCCGGACTGGGCTACTGTCCCTCTGGGCATGGGAAGGGGTGGCTCCGGGTGATGGTGAGTCCTTCGCATAACCCCTGTGGGCAGGCAGGGTACCATATCCATTTGATGGACCTGGAAACAGAGGTTTAGCTCTGGCAGGCCCTGCTTTGCCTCAGTATGGCAATAATAGTAAATAATAATAGTAGACTTAAGAGAGTGGACATAGAAGCAGACTTCCTGAGTTTGAATCTTGGATCTTCCCCTGGCTAGCTGTGCAGCCTCGGGCGGATTACGGGACCTTCCCGGAGCCTCCATCCTCACCTGCAAAGTGATCTTAGTAATGGGCCCTGTGCAGCACTGGGGACAGAGTGGTGAGCGCTAACCCCTGTTAGTTACTGCTGTCATTAGTTTTTATTTTTATTTTTTGACAGGCAGAATTAGACCGTGAGAGAGAGAGACAGAGAGAAAGGTCTTCCTTCCATTGGTTCACCCCCCAAAATGGCCGCTATGGCCAGTGCACTGCGCCGATCTGAAGCCAGGAGCCTGGTGCTTCCTCCTGGTCTCCCATGCGGGTGCAGGGCCCAAGCACTTGGGCCATCCTACACTGCCTTCCCAGGCCACAGCAGAGAGCTGGACTGGAAGAGGAGCAGCCAGGACAGAACCGGCGCCCCAACCGGGACTAGAACCCAGGGTGCCGGTGCCACAGGCGGAGGATTAGCCTAGTGAGCTGCGGCACCGGCCGCTGTCATTATTTTTACACTGGCAATGATTGTGCCCCCACTAGGTGCCAGGCACTCTCCATCCTGGACCCTCAGTGTTGCATTTTATTTCTTTCTTTATGTTTTTCTGATGAGTAGACCTGAGGCTCAGAGAGGTGAGCTGGCTTGCCCAAGGTCACCCAGCTCCTGGGAGGCGAAGCCACTTCCCAGGCTGGAGCTGGGTCTCTTGGAGACAAAGCCCTGTTTCTTCCCAGTTGTGCCAGCTGCTTCCAAACCCTAGAAGTGAGTTTGGCTTCAGAGCAAGCTGGTGGAGTCCTTGATGGTTCTCTTTGAGCTGTTCCCCTCCCCCCTTCCCCCCACTCTTGGCCCCCAGAGACCTGCAGTGTGTGTGTGTGTGTGTGTGGAGGGAGGGGACAGGGGGATGTCTACCTCTGCCCCCAGGGCCATCATCTGGTGAGCCCATCACTCACGCAGGGAAGTGGTGAGGGTTAACGATGGGGAACCCCTGATTGAGCACCTACTATGTGCTGGACCCAGGGGCCAGACGGAGATGAATGAGATAGGGGCTCCAATGACAACACAAAGGGTCTCACCCAACAGCACATGATTAATTGCTGGAGGAAGGCCACAGACAATAGCTGGGCTGGCGTTTGCCGGAGCACAACCTGGTACTGCACAGGAGCCATGATCGCCGCCACTGTGCCCATGGCTTTGCTCATTCGCCTGCCAACCATTCACTGAGTGCCAACTATGTGCCAGGCACCCTTCTGGGTGCTTGGTTCTGCTCTGCGCAGTGGGAGACCCTTCTGGGGTGACCAGGATTTGTGTCACTCGGCAAGTGCTCTAGAGAGGACGACACAGGCTGCGGGACTGGGGGGTGGATAGGGAGGTTCTGGGAGGAGGTGGGGTGGGGTCCCCCCTTGGGTGGGGTCCTGCCTTAGGAGGAGGAGCTAGCTGCGGAGTGGAGGGGGAAGGGCGTTCCAGGCGGTGTTCCGGACCCCCTCCGTGTCCTTCCTTCGCTGCCCCTCTTGGAGCATTGGAATGTCTCATTCCCGGGGTGGGTTGGGGGGGAGGGGGGCTCGCTGATGACTGCCTGCAGAGAATTGGAGAGCGGTGTCCTTCTCAGTCTATGGCTCGGTACCTTCTGAGGGGGCTCCTGGCCCCTGGGACCTCCCATGATTCCCGCTGAGGCTGGAGGGGTGTCGAAGGGCTTTTCCCCACCTTGTCTGCCCCCCACCGTGGGGGTTCCCTCTCCGTTGGCCTGGGCCGGGGGCGGAGCAGCCCCCTGGGCTCAGGAGCCTGTACTTCTGTGCTCAAGGAAATGACTTGGAGATGCTCTGTGAAGCACAAGATAGAAATTGCAGGCAGTTTTTAAACGTTTGGAGAGATTGCTTTTTGAGTGGCAACCTGCATCTGTGTGCATCAGGAGGGGGTGGGGCAGCGTGCGGCCGCTTTTCTCTGTTCTCCCTCCTCCGTGGGGCTCAGCTCCTGCCTAGCAGGACCCCAGCTCAGGCCTGGGTCGAGGTGTAGGGACTGTGGGCGCAGTGGGGATTGACTGGAGGGGGTCCTGGGCCCAGAGCTGGATAGTGGTCTGGCGGCTGACCCTGGCTTAGGGGGTTGGAGGCCAGGCAGAGCCCCCACCTTGCCAGGCGTCCGCCGCTTCTCTGCTGGGCTGGCTCTCAGGGCGGTGATGGGACTGCATTTTCTTCCATCTCAGGCTCTCACAGATCCCACACTGGCCCCAGCTCTGCCTGGGTGACCTCATTTTCCAGACCTTCTGGGGCCATAAGGCTGGGCCTCTGTGTTCCGCCCTGGGGGCTGCCGAGGCTCTGGGGTCAACTGGAGATCATCTGTCAAGCAGGGGTGATTGCAGTGGGGCCGACTGCTGACCCCAGGAGCCATTATTCATTTGTTTCTTTGTTCATTCAGTCATTCACACACACACACACACACACGCACACATGTTTGAACGTTTGCTCAAGCCTGGCTAAGACAGGGTTTCCGCCCTCGTGGGATCTGCCTTCCTGGACTTTACACAGGGCTTTGTTCTGGAGCCCCAGTTGCTCCCCGACTGCTGCATGGTGATGGTCAAGGTGCCCACCCCACGGGAGGTTGGAGGCTTCAGTGACGTAGGGCTGTGAAAGCCTGGAAGGTTCAGTAAGGACTTCCTGGGTGGGACCGGGCCCTGAGGCTGCCGGCACACAGCGGATGGAGACTTCTGAGGGGCCAGGCCCCTTCCCCATGCACCTCTGTGTCCAGCTCCTGTTGGGCCCTTGAGGTGTGTCTCCTGGGCTGCAGCAGCGACTCCCCACAAAGCATCTCTCCCTGTCCCCTGGGACACGAGGGCCACCCAGAGCCAGTCACCGAAGCCTCCCTGCTTCCACCCCAGGGGGAGGGCACGGGGTCCAGGACTTGCGGCCAAACTGTAAGGGATCAGCTGGCTGGGAGGGGGCCGGGGCTTTGGGCCCCACTGTGGTCCCTGCAATGTAGGTGGCCCTACAGTGGGAGGAGGCCGTGGGCACACGTTGGGCAGAGTCGGGCCCAGCTGCCACGGATTGCTGTGCGGCCTGGAGGAGGAGCCACCCGCCAGCTTTTCCCCAGCAGCCCAAGGGCTCCCTGGGGGCCTGGCCGCCCCGGCACGTGTGCTCAGAGAGCTGGTTACAGTTTGAGTTAATGCTCCTTGGAAGGAGCCGATGGGTCCCCGCGGGGCCTTTCTGAAGATTACAGATCACATTCAAACCAATCCACCCTGGAGAGGGAGAGCGAGGCGAGGCCACTCAATCAGCGGTGGAGCCGGGGAGCAGGAAACTGGGCCAGGGCTGGAGGCAGCACTAGAGCAGTGGCGGCAGGGCGGGGCCTCACGGAGAGCATGCGCTGTGCCTCCCAGGGTTCCCGTACCCAGGCGGCCAGCACGATCCTACCATGCGATGGATGAGGGAACAGATGCCAGGAGAGGACGAGAAGTTCACATCTGGGGCTAATGTTGTGGTGTAGCGGCTGAAGCCTCTGTCTGCAAGGCCAGCATCCCATATGAGTGCCAGTTCCACATCCAACTCCCCGTTAATACCCCTGGGAAACCAAGGGAAGCTGGCCCAAGTACTAGGGCTCCTGTCACCCACTGGGAGACCCGGAGGAGTTCCCGTCTTGGCTTCTGCCTGGCCCAGTCTAGACTTGCAGCGATTTGAAGAATGAACCAGCGGATGGAAGATCTCTCTCCCTCTTTCAAATAAGAAATAAAAATAAAAAAGAAGTTTGCATTTGAAGACTGCATTTAAGGTTGGTAGGGAGGCGGGGATTAGAATCCAGGTGGCAGCAGAGAAAGCCGTGCCCCGTACTATCGGGGAGTGGACCCAGCCAGGACTTGGCCGTGGTGTTGAGACTGGGCTCAAGCTGGACAGCGGGAGCTGGCTGGAGCTCACGCCCACAGAGGACACTCCCTGCTCTCAGGTCCACTATGCTTACGGGGCAGATGTGAGTCTTAAGTTTCTTGGGTCCCTTCCTCTCTTAGGGTCTCATGGGACACGGGCTCTGGGCGATGTCCCACTGTTAGCCGTCTTGACTCACCTTGCCTGGGTGGATTGCCACCCCTCCTGCACTGGCCTGAGGCTGGCAGAGACTTTGGGAGGTGTTCAGGTCTGGGCTGTGGTTCTGCTTTGGGCTGGGGGAGGGCTCAGAGAGAGCTGCATCAGGAAAACACACCTGAGGTCCAGGGCAGATCGGCCTCGTGTCCCTGGGCCTAGGGAGGTCGAGAGCTGACCTCAAGGTGGGCGGTGGGATTTTACAAAGGCTCCCACCCCAGAGCTAGAGGGAGAGTGGCTGGCTGTGGCCCCGAGGTAGCCAGGTGCTACTGAGTGGCCAGGGAGCCCTCTCCAGCCCTCCTGTCCCCTGGGGTTTCCGGGATCTGAAGTCCCAGGCTTCTTCCTTCTTTAAACATTTTCAAGGATTTACAGTTGCCAGCAGAATCAAGTTCTTTTTATTACAGCCTCCTGTGGCTAGTTAGGGTAGGAGGGTTCTCCAGGAGAGAACCAGACGAGGCCTGGGGCCCCAAGGCAGTGCTGCTATTGCTACTGACTTAGTTTTTTAAAAAGATTTATTTACTTATTTGGAAGGTAGAGTTATTGAGGGGCAGAGGCAGAGAGAGAGAGAGAGAGAGAGAGAGAGAGAGAGAGAGAAACATCTTCCCTCTGCTGATTCACTTCCCAATGGCCACAATGGTCAGATCTGGGCCAGTCTGAAGCCAGGAGCCAGGAGCTTCTTCCAGGTCTCCCACGCAGGTACAGAGGCCCGAGCACTTGGGCTGTCTTCCACTGCTTTTCCAGGCCATTAGCAGGGAGCTGGATTGGAAGTGGACTTGAACTGGGCAGGGGTGGAGGAGGGACGAGGGGGCCACGACTTTTCTTGTTCTGGTCTGAATAAGGCATTCACCTACCCCTCCTTTTTTTTTTTAATAAGAATATTTTTAAAAGTATTAGAGAGAGACTTCCCAACCACTGGTTCACTTCTCAAATGCCCACAAGGGCAAGGTGAAGGCCAGGCCAAAGCCAGGAATCCTGAACTCAATCTCTGTCTCCCTGAGTGGCAGGGACCTCATTACTTGCACCGTCATCTGTCTGCCCCCTAGGTTGTGCATGAGCAGGAAGTGGGAAGTGGGAGTGGAGCTGGGGCTCAAAGCCAGGCACTCCCATTTGGGACGGGGGTGCTGCACAAAACATCTGCCCTTCCACACACTGTCTGCCTGTGGGATTCTCGCTCTTCCCCACAGTTCTGTCTCCCTAAACTACTCTGTCCCCCCAGCTTCTGCAGTGAGCTCCTGTCCAGTCTGGATCCCACATACTCTGGGTGAGCAGGCCACTCCCAGGGCAGTGGCTTCTGGTCTACCATGGTCTCTGGCTGGTTAGATTTCCCAGGCAGGAGTCAGAGCCCTGGACCCAATCTTTTTTTTTTTTTAACCTTAATTTATTTATTTGAGAGGCAGAGTTACAGACAGAGTGAGACAAAGATCTCTTCTGCTGGTTCACTGCCCAAGCTGTGAATCGGAGCTGGGCCGATCCAAAGCCAGGAGCCAGGAGATTCTTTGGGGTCTCCCATGTGGGTGCAGGGGCCCAAGGACCTGGACCATCTTCCACTGCCTTCCCAGGTGCATCAGCAGGGAGCTGGATTGGAAGAGGAGCAGCCGGGACACAAACCAGTGCCATATGGGAGGCTGGTGCCGAAGGCGGAGGGTTAGCCCACTGCGCCACAGCACCGGCCTCTGGACCCAGTCCTGGTCACAACCCGCTTTAATAGGCAGTGTCCTTTGCCTTTTGGTGCCTCTGACAATTTCTTTTTGAACTCTTCCATAAACTTGCAAAGGGTCTGTTCTGCCTGCTCCCTACCACTGAGGGTGGGCAGCAAGGGCTCCGTGACAGCTACATCCGGGTGTCCATAGGCCTCCCCTCAGCCTTGCCTTGCCCGCTGGCAGGAAGTGGTCAGACTGAGTAACTGTACAACCCACCCTTAACCAGGTGCGGGACTTTGACAGCCGACTCAACTTCACTGGGCTTTGGCTTTGTCGTCTGTAAGATGGGGATGCTGGGGCCAGCGCTGTGGTGTGGCAGGTTAACTGGCCACCTGCAGTGCCTGTATTCCCCTGTGGGTGCCGGTTTGAGTCCAGGCTGCTCCACTTGAGCCTGGCCTAGCCACAGCTGTTGCAGCCATTTGGGAAGTGAACTAGTGGATGAATGATTCTCTCTCTCTCTCTCTCTCTTTCTCTCTCTCTCTCCCCTTCTCTCTGTAAGCTCTGCCTTAAAAAAAAAAAAGGAAGATGCGGATACCAGTACTCATCTCAGAGACTGTTGAAAAGAATAAATGGAAAAACCGAAACCACCTTGAGCAGGGTGCCTGGCACATAAACGTCAGCAGGTACCAGGTCTTCTTACCATTACCCTTGAACTCGGGACCTTAGAAGGCTGTGGGGGAGGGGTGAGAGCACAGGCTGTGGAACTGGGAGCAGGACAGGCCTGGTTAGTCTCTGATTTCAGTTTTCTTTTCTTTAAATGAGGAGTTTTGAACAAAGCTTAGTTAATTCATTTGAGAGGCAGAGAGAGCAAGCGAGGCAGGAGGCTTCCATCCATTAGTTCACTCCCCAGATGTCTGTGACGGCCGGGTGCCCAAGCCTGGAGCTGGAAGCAAAATCCAGGTTTCCCAGCTGGGTGGCAGGGACCTGGTTGCCTGTGCCATCGCTGCTGCCTCCCGGGTCCGCAGTGATCAGGAAGCTGGAGGCAGGAATCCAATCCAGGCACTCCGATATAGGACCCGAGTGTCCCGTTAGAGCAAGGGCTGGCCCCTGGCTCAGGTGTTCAGCAAACTTCTGAGATCGGTTTCTGCAGCTGTCAAATGGGACTTTCACATGGGGCTGCTGGCGGGATTTATTGCGATATCGCCTACAGTGCTCTGGATGCGCAGGCCATTGATAAAAAGCTGCTGTGGTATCCTGCTGCTGATGGGAGGCAGGGTTTAGAAAGTGCCCCGTCCTGGCTCGGGCCCCTTTAAATCTGCCACCTTGCCCTCACTTGTCTGTGCCACTATAATCACCCAGGGGACAGTGCCTGGGACCCAGATCCGACCAGGAAGCCCTTGATTTATAATGACTGTGCCTTCCAGGCAGTAATCCCCGCTCCTGTCCTGATCCTGGTGTTGGAAGGCAGCGCTCCATTGTCAAGAGCAGGGAACTTCAGCCTCAGATTAAATGCAAACAGATGGCTATCTCTCATCTGAGCTTTACTCGGCCACTCTAAGCCGTCCTGGAGGACAGGGAGGGCTCTGGCCGGCCTAGCTAACGAGCAGGCTCATTTTCCTGGAAGGAGAAGAATGGCTTTTGTGTCTGGCAAGCTAGTATCAGTATTCCCAGAGCATAGGAGGGCAGAAGCAACCCCGGGCATTATTTGTCCTCCAGTGGGGCCGCCTGGTCTTCCACTGAACCCCTACATTGTGGCCCACGGTCAGGCTGGATTAGAGCCCCAGGGTGAAAATGCCCCCCACCTGGGAAGAGACTGGAGGCCCAGGCAGGGCAGGAGTGCCAAGTTCACAGGATGGAGCCGAGATAAGAAGCAGGCTTTCTAGTTCCTTGTTCCCTGCCTTCCCACTAAACTGGGGTTTGCAGACTTTTTAAAAGTCATACCCAGGGCTGTGGTGTAGTGTGTAAAGCTGCAGCCTGCATGAGGGTGCTGGCTGCCCCACTTCTGATCCAGCTCTCTGCTATGGCCTGGGAAAGAAGTAGAAGATGGCCCAAGTCCTTCGGCCTCTGCACCTGTGTGGGAGACCTGGTGGAAGCTCCAGGCTCCAGGCTTCAGAATGGCCCAGCTCTGGCTGTTGCAGCCATATGGGAGTGAACCAATGGATGGAAGACCTTTCTCTCTCTCTCTCTCTCTCTCTCTCTCTCTCTGTAACTCTGCCTTCCAAGTAAATAAATACATCTTTAAAAAGAGTCACACCCATTTTTAAAAGTGAAATCTGAGATGGAGACTCAAAATATAAAAGCGAAGAAGCTCTGACCACAGTGGGGTGGGGGGTGGGGCAGGAGCCTACTCCTCATGGCCTCACGTGCCCCTGCTGGCTCCTGGAATTCATTCCAGGAACCCTGGAGTTCCACGGCACTGTTTGGAAACTCCTGTAGTCAACCCTTGTCTTGCACCTGTGGTTGGGGCAGAAATTTCGAAGGTTTGGGCTCCAGCTGTTTGTAAACCCTGGAGCCTGGGCAACCTGCCCTGAGGTTCCAGAAGGAAGGGCCCAGAGGAGAGGGAGCTGCCGCTTCAGGGAGGGGCCTTCTCTCTAGCTGGGCGAGGTCATGCTTGCCCTTGGGGAGCCGCGGGTGCCACCCTCCCTAGGTCCCGGGGCTGCTGGGGGGCAGCTGTGTGTCAGTGGCAAGATGATTGATTGCTGTCAGCAAAGTGCACTCATCTCGAAAATGGGGGCAATCCCGTGACCTCAGGGTCATAGATTCAACGAGACAAAGGGCATGATGTTTCTGGCTCACAAGATGCGCTCTTTCCTTGCTGGTTCTTAACTTCATGTGTTCATTTTTTATTCAACAAATGTTGATGTGAAACCCCAGGCCCTGGCTGGTTGCTAAGGATACAGGGCTGCCTGGCAGGATTGCTGGTTGGGGAAGGGCAGGTGGCCCAGTGCCGTGGTCCCCATTGATCAGACCTGTGCTGGTGCTCAAATCCATCCTCAGCCCCTCTCATCAGAGCAGACACGGGTGACAGAGCCCACTGGTTGTGCAAGTAATTTCTCTTTTAAAGCAAGAAGCTGTTTTTCAAAAAGGAAGTAATAACGATGGAGTTGTTCTATGGACTGGGGACTGTGTCAGCTCCCAACAATTCCGTGATTCTGTTATTATGCCCATTTTGCAGCTGCAGCAATTGAGATCAGAAGATTAAATAACGTTCCCAATGCTGGTCCGGCGTGGTGGTGCAGTGGGTTAAGCCGCTGCCTGTGTCGCGGGATCCCGTATGGGAGAGCTGGTTTAAGTCCTGGCTACCCTGCTGCGTGCGGATCCAGCTCCTTGTTAATGCACCTGGGGAGGCAGCAGAGGATGGCCTAAGTGCTTGTATCCTGCCACTCACATGGGAGGCCGGGATGGAGGTCCTGGCTTTGGCCTGGCCCAGCCCCATCTGTTACAGCCCTTTGGGGAATGAACCAGTGGATGGAAGATTTGCCCTGTGTGTGTGTGTGTGTGTGCGCCTGTCTGTCTGTCTCTATCTCTCTGTCTCTCTCTGTAACTCTGGCTTTCAAATAAATAAAATGAATCTTAAAAAAAGAAAAAAAAAAGCCAATGCTCCCAATGTCACAGCTTTACAAGACGTTCCAATCCATAAAGATGCAGGCGGGCCCTGAGTCGTTGGGGGCTCTGGCTTTTCCTTTCACCCCTGCCGGCACACAGTCCCAGCACAGAGACACGGGGGTGGGTGGGAGCAGGGCAGCCCCTCAGGCGATGAAAGAGGAACCAGAGGAGTAGACTTGATGGGGGTGGTTCAGCCAGTGGCGGAGCTGGTCCCTAACCCAGGCCTCTGAGCTCCCTGCGCAGGCCCTCTTCCTAGGCAGCTTCAGTCTCCAGGGTGCAGTGCTGTGGCCATGTGGGCTGGTTTCCCTGGTCCTTCTCCCGGGAGAGCGTCTCTCCCCATGGTGGGGCCGGGCTGACCTGGGCTGAGCTCTGCTGAGTGCAACGCCCCTCGCGGGGAGAGTGGCTGACTTCTTGGACTCCCGGGCAGTCCCCAGTCCAGACTTCTTTCCTCTTTGAACTTCCCAAGTTACAGACCACACGATTAACGACTTGCTAATAAGCCATCCGTCTTGTCCCAGAAAGACAGAGCTGCAAGCCTCCTGCCAGCTTCCTCCTCCTCTGGGAGGGGATCAATGCCTTATCTCGGCTGGGCCTGTGTGGAGAGGAAGGAGGGAAATGCAAGCACTTAATTAAGGCGCAGAGGAGCGGAAAGGGAACTCTGTGTCCTCCCTGGCTCCCCGGGTCTCCCCTTGGAAGGCGGCGGCGTCCACTGGGGCTCCGGCTGCTCCTCAGGGGGCTGCTCAGGCTGTAGTCCCCTGCAGGAGGCAGAGGAAGAGGGGCCGAAGCAGAAGAAGGCCCTCCAGGGGCCCTGGTGCTGGGCGCCAGCTACAGTGTGCCTGCCTGGGAGCATCCACTGCTCACTGCCTTGCTGTGCCACGCAGCAGGAGCTCGGCCTGGAAGAGCCCTCCGGGGCCGCGTTCTCCCCTTCAAGGGAAGCTTTCTTGGCCCTGCATCCCCTCGTGCCTGAAAACGGCCAGGGAAGGGCCCGGCTCTGTGTGCTTCTGGGACAGCGGGGCTGGACTTGGTTTCCCTTCTCTTGTGGCCTGGGAAGAGCCTAGAGGCAGTCCTTGGTGCAGCCCACAGGAAGGTGTGTGCCTGTGGGCGGGTGCTCCGTGCCGAGGGGAAGATGTGGCTTGGGACACCTGTAACCGGAATGGAAGTGCCTGGCTTTAAGTCCTGGCTCCACCCTCGAGTCTAGCTCCCTGCTAATGTGCCCTGGGAGACAGCAGGCGATGGCTCAAGGACTTGGGTCCTTGCCACCTGTGTGGGAGACCCAGATGGAGTTCCTGGCTCCTGACTTCTACCCAGCCTCACCCCTGCTGTGGCAAGACATTTGGGGATGGAATTTAGCAGATAGAATCTCTCTCTCTCTCTCTCTCTCTCTCTCTCTCTCTGCCTTTCAAAGAATGAATAAATAAATTAATTATACAAAGAGGATGGCCCACATGTAAAATGCATCAGGTACTTGGAAGGCCTTTTTGCTGGAATTTTCTAGGCTGGTCAGAGTTTGCTCCTGGGGTTCCTCTCTGCCACCTCGTGATCTCTGACCTCTGAACAGAGTGTGGCTATTAACACCTGGACACTCTTGCTGTCATGGCTCCCAGCACCTTCTGTCCTACCTGATGTCTAATCGTCCCCTTCACAAGCACTATGGCTTCTTGGCCTGCATTGGTTCTCCCATTCTGGCTTTTCCAGATGAGGCTCCTGTCTCCCCACTCAGGGGACCTGTGTGGTGACTTCTTGCCTCTCAATGGCCCTGCTTTCTAGGGGAGGACAGATGGGGTGAGAGCTGCTCTCAGAGGACCCTGGGCTTGGTTGGGGATCACTGTTCTCTACCCTAGAGGACCCCCAACAGAGCAGCCCTGCCCTGGAGGGCCCAAGGTGCAGCTGCTGCCCACAGACTGCCAGCTTACTACACAGCTCAGGGATGGGACGTGGTGGGAGCGTTGAGTAGCATCGGGGGGACAGGCGACCACCCCTGCAGGAGACCCTGCTTCCTCACCACCAGGAGGGGCAGCTTGGAGGAGCTACTCAGTGGGGCCAAAGGGTCTTCCCTCAATGCTAGTGGCCCATAGGGAGCAACATTTTTTGACATAATTTATTAAATCAATGAATTTTTATAGATAGTACAAGGGGAGTGAAATATGGCTCCTACCCCAGGGCATTGCCCATATTGAGCTTTTAAGTTGAGTATGTGGAGAATTATTGTCCCCTACCGGTTAACCACAGGTGTGACAGTGCAATTCTGACCTGAACCACTGTCCCTCCTTACCACGGTATGAGCTAAGCCTTTGGCAGAGGGTTCGAGACCACTGTCTGTCTTGGTGACCCTCTCAGCCTTCCCTCCACTTGTCTAGTTGTTCACTGTGAAGCCCCTGTGACGTGCCAGACTGCTTCCTGTGAAGCCTGGCAGGGGCCTTGCTGCCCCCTCTCCCACCTGTTCTTACCCTGGGTATTGTCTTGTATTGGGCATCTCCTGTGCCCTATTTTTACTCAGCCTGCTTCAAGCAGGTGCCCCAAATTGCACCTTATGCATACTACCACCCTCCTTTGGCTTTCTGCCCCAGGGCTTCCCAGGGCCAGGGTTTCTGGGGGGACACACCAATGCCCACATGTAAGCACGGCTGGGAGTGTGATGGAGCCACCTCACAGGACCTGAGGGTTACGTACGCAGGATGTTGGTTAGACAGATGTCGAACTGCTGGCAGCTGGAAATAACCTGTGACAGAAATACTTACACCACGGAAATCGGCAAATGCTGCAATCTCCCCAGCACCTGCTCTTAGCAGCACGTTACTGCACAGCGGTCCCAGTCACCGT
Organism: Lepus europaeus; assembly: GCF_033115175.1. Classification (NCBI taxonomy): domain Eukaryota; kingdom Metazoa; phylum Chordata; class Mammalia; order Lagomorpha; family Leporidae; genus Lepus; species Lepus europaeus. Next base: position 28,594,680 of record NC_084831.1, read on the forward strand.
CTGAACAGCCCTCCACCAGCGGGGTCAGGAGCTACTGGACACGTGATCTCCCCTTCCATTCTTCAGACGGGGAGTTCAGGTGTGTTCTACAATGATGGTCCTGGCCAGGCCATGCCCCTGCTGCCCACGGCAATGGCAAGTCGGCTAAGTTCCTCTTGAATCGGATTTCCAGCTTTCTCTGTTTTATTGTCTCCAGCCCCTTCCTCCCGCTCCCTGGGATACTTCCCAAATGGAACGACTTGCCTAACAACTTTCTTTGCTTTCATGAGTAGAGGCCCAAGCCAGGCCTATCCCTTTAAGTACAGACTCTATTTGCTTCTGTGGCCCAGAGAGAACCATTCCTGGGCCTTTATTCCTGCGACTTTTATTCCTACACCTAGCTGTGATCATACGGGGGCTTCTCAAAGCAACAGCTCCTGATTTGCCTTGGAACGCCTTCTGTAGAAGAGGAAAGGCTTTTAAAATAGTCACTTGATTTAGGCAACAAAAAGAACATCTTCTGGCCCCGGCTGCTCTCTCAAGTCTCTCCCTGGTACCCAAACAACTTTTCCTCTGATTGATTTAGTTTCATTTGCAAGTATAACCACCACCTGTGTCTTCTCCTCCTGATTGGATTTCTCCGTCATTTCCCCCCATCACAGCTGCCCAGGAAGCCTACAATTGGGCATTCCACCCTTAAGTCATTTAGCCAGCTCTCCCCTAGAAGATTTTGTATGAATATGTCTTCCTTCATCTGCTTTCCTGTTTCTAACCCACATCATTGCCCTGGTCTACCTCCCACTCCGTCCCTTGAAGCTGTCCATCACTGACTGTTCAGATCTGTGACTTAGTTTACCATATGGTCAGACTTCTATGGGATGTGCTCAGCTGAGCAGGTTAGCTGATGGTTGGTGAGCTTCCTGGTTCTCTGAGCCAGGGTTGGTAGCTATGGTGACCCTTGTGCTTGTCTCCTTGAGGTGGCCACGTGCCAGCAGAATTAGGATAGGCCAGGACGGAAGAGGACAGGTCATTCTTTCCCTCCCTACTCCTCTCCCTGAATGTCAGTGTTTCCTCAAGTCAGATCCACGTGGTCCACTCAGCTGCCTGAGGTCTGTGTCCTGTGTAATCAGTCCCTGATGGTGGCAGGGAGGATGCAGAGAGAAGAGGTCACAGTCATCAAAACCCTGGGGCGGACACAGGGAAGGGACGAGAAGTGGTTGGGGCCAACAGGACACTGCCCCACTGCAGTACCCGGCTGGCTCTCAGAGGCGAATGCCATGGAGCTGTCCAGGGTTCTGGTGCTCTCCAGAGCCCCCCACATATTCCTTGATGCAGTGCTGTCTTGTGCCCCGGGTGTGGCCCTGTCTCTGCAAGACTCTCATAGCCCCTCTGCTGAACCAAGGAGAGAGGAAGGCAGTGCTCAGGCTGTCCCCCCGCCCCGCCAACCCAGGATCTTCAGCCCACGTGAGACCTTAAACAGGAGAGCCCCAGGCTGAAGTTTTGAGACTCAGTTCCTGCCACTTCTCCATATAAAGAATCAAGGTGGAGGCTACCCTCTCTCCACCAATGCCCTGCCTTGTGAGCCCATAGAGCTCAGGCCCTGTGGTGGAAGCCCACTGAGTGCCTATGATGTCCATGTGCCAGGGCTGTTTCCAAGCCTCCTCTGCAGTCAGGTTGGGGCCACATGACCCTAGCCAATGAGATGTGGGCAGTTACTTCCAGGAACGTCTCCTGAAACCATTCAGGCCCCTTTTCCTTTCTCCACCGGGGTCTCCCATGTGGGTGGCAGGAGCCCAAGGGCTGGGACCATCCTCTGCTGCCTCCCAGGTGCATTAGCCCAGAGCTGGGTTGGAAGTGGGGCAGCTGGGAGTCAAAACAACACTTATATGGAAGGCTGGCAAGACAGGGCGAGGCTTGACCTGCTGCTCCAACGCCGGCCTCCCCCTCCTCTCCTTTCTGTGGTCTCAATGAAAGCTGCAACTTAGGGATGGCAACCTTGCCCAATAGGAGAGCTCAGATCCCCAAGTCACTGCTGGGCGAGAACCACTCAGGGGAGCCACTGGACTCATCAGAGTAACAAGAATTTTAGCCCCAGTGGCCCTTGCCCATCGCCTTCCAAATTATGTAATATGCTACATTCCCTGGCAAAGAGGACTTTGCAGATATAATTAAAATTGCTAATTAGAAAACATTTTTTGTTGTTTTAAAGATTTATTTATTTGAAAGGCAGAGTTACAGAGAGAGAGAGAGAGTGAGAGAGAGAGCGAGCGCTTTCATCCATTGGTTTACTCCTCAGATGGCTGTGATGATCAGGGTTGGGCCAGGCTGAAGCCAGGAACCAAGAGCTTTATCTGGGTCTCCCACAAGGGTGGGAGGGGCCCAAGTACTTGGATCATCTTCTGTTACTTTTCCCAGACCATTAGCAGAGATCTGGATCAGAAGTGGAGCAGCCGGGACACAAACTGGCGCCCATATGGGATGTTGGCATCACAGGTGGTGGCTTTACCCGCTATGCCATGATGCCGGCTGCCAATCAAATGACCCTAAGAAGGAGGTCATCCTGTGATATCTGAGTAGACCCGATGTACCCACACACATCCTTGAAAGCAGAAGAGAAAGCCAGGCGATGTGAAGCATGAGGACCTCACATGCCACTGCTGACTCTCAGGCTGGGAGGGATGTGGACAGCCTGCAGCAGCCAACGATGTCTCCCAACCGACAGCCAGCAGGGAAGTGGGGCCTGCAGTCCTGCAACCTGCCAACCGCCTGTGTGTGCTTGGGGAGGACTCTCCTTGGAGCTTTCTGATGACACTATGGTGCCTGACACCTTGATATCGGCCTTGTGCTACCTGAAGTAGATGACCCAGCCAAACCCCAGCCTGGACGTTTTATTTATCTATTATGAGATCGCCAGTGTTTATTGTTTGAAAAGCAGCTAATTTAGGGTAATTTATTTGGGCAACAATAACAGACTAAGCCACCCACAAATAACTTTGCATAAGAAAAAGTCTTGGCCCCAGCCACTGCTCAATATGCTAATCCTCTGCCTGCCAGGGCATTCAGGGTTCTAGTCCCGGTTGGGTCAGTCAGAGTGCAGGATTCTGTCCTGGTTGCTCCTCTTTCTGTCCAGCTCTCTGCTGTGGCCCGGGAGTGCAGTGGAGGACGGCCCAAGTGCTTGGGCCCTGCACCCCATGGGAGACCAGGAGGAAGCACCTGGCTCCTGGCTTCAGATCAGAAAAAAAAAAAAAAAGTCCTTTAAGCTATTGAGCTTTTTTTTTTTTAAAGATTTATTTATTTGAAAGTCAGAGTTAGGGAGAGAGTCACTCCCCAAATGTCCACAGTGGCTGAGACTGGGCCAGGCTGAAGCCAGAAGCTTCATCTGTGTCTCCAACATGAGTGCAGGGGCCCAAGCACTTGGACCTTCTTCTGCTGCTTTTCCCAGGCCATTAGCAGGGAGCTGGATCACAAGCAGAGCAGCCAGGACTTGATCTGGTGCTGTCATGGGAGGACGGCTTTGCAGGCAGATGCCTAGCCCACTATGCCACAGCGCCGGCCCCAGCAGCTGGGTGCTGCAGCCACCAATGAGGCTCACTCTGACTTAGACCCCGTGTGTGCAGGGACCTTCTCTCTAGGCTGGAGGCATCGCTGAGAAGGAACTGGGTTCCCTGTGTCTGTTTAGGTCTCCTGGGGGAAGCTGAGTCTTGCAGAAGTGGGAGCTCAACCAGGGAGTGCGGCTGGGCTCTCATGAGCTCTGGGAGCAGGACTCTGGCCCAACAAGAGAAGCTGAGCGTGGGGACAAGCAGGTGTGCCGGATCACGCAGCAGGGCGTCCACTCCCAAGCGGGGTGTGAGTGTGTGTGTGCGTGCATGTGTGCAGGGCCACGTCCGCCTGCGGCTCAGGACCCCTCCCCTGCGGCTCCCGGATCGCCAGGGTTAAAGCTCTGCACAGGAGGCTGAGAAGTGCAGCCTCTCCACTTGGGTAATTGAAATCAATTTCTCAGCCTTATCTTTCGGAAACCTATATAGTCTAGACTGTAATCGGAAAGCCTGGGCTCGGGCCACTTTTAAATGAAAACCCCTGTGCGAGGGGGGAGAGGAAGAGAACGAGCCGCTCACCTTCCGCAGCTTCTCGGGGGGACGCACGTGCGGAGGGGATAGCTCTCTCTCTGCTTGGGAGTGTGGCTGCTGAGCAGGTGACAATGTGAGTGGAGGCGTGTGAGCTGTCTGCCTGTCAGCATGCGTGTGCGGGTGCATGTGTGACTGGACGCGTGGAGCGTGGCTTCTTTTTGTGTTTGCCTTTGTCTCTGAGCTAGTGCGTGTACGTGCGAGGAGGGAGAATCAGCATCTGTGTGGGGCGGGTGTTGGATTCAGCGGTTAAGACACAGCTTGGGACACAGGCGTCCCATATTGGAGTGCCTGCCTTTGCATCCTGGCCCTGCTTCCTCCCGCGGTGCACTCTGGGAAGCAGCCGGTGATGGCTCAATGACTTGGGTCCCTGCCACCCATGGGGGAGACCCAGATTGAGTTCTGAGTTCCTGGCTTTGGCTCGACCCAACCCCAGCCGACTCTAGCATTTGGGGAGTGAACCAGTGGATGGAAGATCTCTCTGTCTCTGCCTTTCAAATTAATAAAAGTGTGTGAGTGTGTGAGGGTGAGTTGCATGTCAGGAGGCTTTTCCCAGTGGGGCTTTGCCTTTGTCTCCTGGGCTCAGCAATGATTTCTTTTAATGCCGCTGTGGCCTTCCTGGATGGCCAGGGCTCCCTCCAAGCCTTCCAGCTGTCTCTCTCTGGTGGCCCCGGGGAGGGGAGCCCCTCTCTGTGGCTGCTCCTCTTCCTAGGAGCCTGCACCTCTGTCCCCCAGGACAGCTCCTCTCTAAGAGTGGATGTACCAGCAGGCAGGGAGCCTGGCTCGGCCCGATCCATCGGCCTTGCTCCCCCTGCATCCTGTACTGGCCCCAGGAGGGTTGCAAGCAAGGTTAGAAGGATGTGACGGGCTCTCCTTGCAGCCTCAAGGTGAGGCCTCCTGGGTGTCCAGCCAGCAGGGGCGTGCTCCCTTGTCAGGGCTGCGGTTCTAGACACAGAGGCCCATGCAGGTGAGGGCAGCTCCCCGCGCCGCCCCCGCCCCACCCCCTATCCCAGGAAAGGGTCTCCCGCCCTCCTGGAAGCCCCATGGATTTCTCATTTGAAGTCAATCAGCCTTGAAATCCCTGCCAGTGCCTGCAGGGTAATTATGGGGCTGGTAATCAATGCCAGACTCTCGCTGCCCAGGGTGGGGGAGGCGGAGGGGCAGCTATGCCTGCGCCCCAGGGAAGACCAGTAGTGTTAGCTGGGACCGGGGCAGCTGGCCCAGGAAAGGCCTCACCCCATCTGGGGTTCATGCAGATGGGGGAGAAGGGAGGGAAGGAGGGAGCTTGCCCTTGGAGCCCTTGGAGCCGCTGCTCCTCAGAGAGGTGCAGAGGCAGAGGCTGGCCGTGGCATCAGGTAGAACTGGTATTGTATCAGCTTGAGGGCCGAGAGGAGTCTCAGCGGTCTGTGGGGGATGCTGGGGACAGTGGAGGACAGCACAGGGGGGACCAACTCATCCTGGGCGTGTGACAAGTCAGCACCAGCCCACGGAGAGTCTGAGCGCGGGCCTTTGGCCTTTCTGACCCCACTCGCTTTCCAATGAAGAGGCCTGGGCACTGACGAATGGCTTTGGTAAGTGACGGCGTCATTGGGCCATCGGGCATGGAGGTGAAGGGCAGTGATGGGTTAGCAACAGCGGTGTCTTGTGGCGCTGGAGGCTGTGATGGTTCTGGTGGAGTTGGGGGAGGCAGCGTGGATGGTGTGGGGCTTGGCAAAGGTGATGGCAGCAGGGGGATTTGAGAGGTGATGGTGGTGACGGTGAGGGGTAGTGTAAGGTGGGCTGGTGAGCATTCTGGATACGGTGATCAGAAGTAGAGTGAGGACCCTGGGGTGCACCAGACTGACAGGGATGGGGTTCAGGAGATAAAAGATCAAGAGACTGCAGGGGCCTGCAGGTGCTTGCCAAGGTGGGGCCAGTTTGAACCAAGTGAGCCATCATCATCTGAAACGAGGCAGGGGGACACCAGTTCAGCTGTGGCCCTCTTGGGATGTGAAAATCTGTGCAGGCAAAGCTTGGATCCCAGGCCAACTGGCAGCTCAGCTGCGATCAGGAGCCCAAGTAGGGAGCCGGGCAGGGGTCAAGCGGGGACCCCAGCGACCCATTGCCCTGCAGGCTGGAAGCCAGGTCCTCCGTTGGGGATTAGAGAAATGGAGACGAGCACCATGGACAGAGAGCATCAATGGTGGGGAGGGACCCGCGTTTGAGTACAAACTCTCTGCGCATGGAGGAATCTTTCCCCATGGAGACAAATCTGAGAGCCCCCCTCCCTCCTGCACAGGATGGATGAGTGAATGGAAGGGTGGGCGTGGGGGAGGGATCCCCCAGACCAGAACAGCACTGGATCCTGCCCTACATAAGTCAGAAGAACAGGAGCCCCAGATCTGGCTGGGAGTCCCAGGAGGAGCCGAGAGACGTTCCAGAAGAGCGGGATGAGCCCTGGCTCGGTAACCAGGCACATCTGGCTGTGAAGCCCGAGTCTGCTCGCTCTGTTTCCTTACCCGTAGATTTAGTTTTCTTCTCCATGGACTGCAAATGATGATCGCTGCCTTGAAAGGCTGGTGAGAGGATTAAGCAAGCTCACGTGTGTCAAGGCACAAGCTTGGTGCCCAGCAGAGGTGACTGGGCCTCGATTCCTTGCAGGTAACCTAGCTTCACAAACGTCCCCGCCCCTGTCCAGGAAGGGAAGGAGCCCTGCTGGGAGCCGCAGACTGCAGGGAGGCAGGCAGGAGCCCAGGCGGGAGCCGGCAAGAATCGCACAGGGTCAGCAGCAAGGCCCCTCCTCACTACCGTGGGCAAGGCGCCATCCTGAGAGCGTTCCCTTGCCTCTGAGGCTTGCCGGCCCCTACCCTCGTGCTCTGGGAGTTTGCGCCCTGTGCTCCTGCAGAGAAGTTTGGTGTCCAGGTCAGATCAGTGCCCATGCATGCCCTGTTGAGACTGTGTTTTGCCCCAGAAAGATTCCCCGGGAAGGCCTGAAGCACCATATAATCCCCAGGTGGGGGGAGCTTCTCCTGTCAAGGACCCGGGCTTGGCCTTCCGCTGGGATTCCCTTCTGGGATGGAGGGCTCAGGCTGTGGAGGCCACCAGCAGGCTTCAACTCCTAGGCCTGTCTCTCTGCCTGGGAGACTTTGGACAATGTCCACACTGTCCTGTAAAATGGGGGTGGTGCCAGAGTCCTGAGTGTGGCCTGGACCTCTGACTCTTGTGGCAACCTTGCTGGATGTCACATCTCTGATTCTCAGCGAGCTAGAGAAGAGGCTTCATTTTCCCTACCTATACAGAGGGAGAATCGCTCACCGCATGTCTTAGTCCACTTTGTGCAGCCATAACAAAGCTCCTGGGGCTGCTGAATTATAAAGGGCAGAAGTTTATGGCCGGCACCATGGCTCACTAGGCTAATCCTCCGCCTTGCGGCACCGGCACACCGGGTTCTAGTCCCGGTCGGGGCACCGGGTTCTGTCCCGGTTGCTCCTCTTCCAGTCCAGCTCTCTGCTGTGGCCAGGGAGTGCAGTGGAGGATGGCCCAGGTCCTTGGGCCCTGCACCCGCATGGGAGACTAGGAGAAGCACCTGGCTCCTGGCTTCGGATCAGCGCGGTGCGCTGGCCGCAGCGGCCATTGGGGGGTGAACCAACAGAAAAAGGAAGACCTTTCTCTCTATCTTTCTCTCTCACTGTCTAACTCTGCCTGTCAAAAAAAAAAAAAAAAAAAAAAAAAAAAAGAAGTTTATTTAGCTCACAGAAGAGCATGGGGCTGGCATCTGCTTGGCTTCTGATGAGAGCGTCATGGCTCAGTCTTGGTGCCCTCTCGGTTGTGGGTCCCTGGATCTGCCTGTGTGTGTCACTCTGTGTGTCTGGTGATGCTGTCACATGATAGGAGTCTTCGTGCCCAAAGTGGGTGTGTGCATGCATAGGAGAAGCAGAACAGCAAGGGTAATGGTGCTTCTTAGCATCCCATCCTGTAGCTAATCCAATCCCAGGGGACCCAGCTGGCTCCCGTGGGACCTACTCCAGTCTCAAGAGACCTAATTCAGTCGCTCAAGAGACACACCCATCCATTGGTGAGTGCGGAGCAGCCCTCTTCGCCCCTCCCCAGGCACCACTTGGAGGTTCCACCACCTCTCCATGGGGACCATCCACAAGCAACCCTAGCACTGCAGATCTCCGCTTTCAGTGGAGCCAGAGGAATGAGGGAGCGAGGAGGGGGGATGATGGGTGTGGGGGAGGGGCGTTCCTGGAGCTGCTTGGTCAGCCCAGGCACTGAGCACACAGGACAGGGAGGCTGAGGTGGGGCAGGTGCGGGGCTTTCTTACCATGCATCTAGGCTAAAAGATGGAGAAATGCAGAGCCCTAGAGACAAAGAGACAGGAACAGAATTGGGTGGAGGGGCGGAGGGAAACAACCCCAAATAGGTCTCTTTCTTTTACGCACACACAGACACAGGGAGACCCCCCCCAGACATACCGAACATAGGCACAAAGGCACACACACAACACAGATGCAGGGATACACACACACACACACACAGGGAGACCCACCCACACACACAGACATACTGAACACAAAGGCACACACACCGCACATACGCAGGGACACACACACACACATGCACACTCAGACACAGGGAGACCCACACACACATTCATACCGAACATAGACACAAAGGCATGCACACAACATAGACACAGGGATACACACACACAAACAGACACAGGGATACACACAAACATATACAGGGGGTGCACACACACAGCTACACACAGGGATGTACACACAAACACAGCCACAGTGTGCACCCACACAGATACACATAAACCTAGACATGGTACAGACACACAAACAGACACAGGGACACACACACAGATACAGGGACACACCTAGACACATACACACATAGACACAGGGACACACACACACAGATACAGGGACACACCTAGACCATACACACATAGACACAGGGATACACACACACACAGATACAGGGACACACCTAGACACATACACACATAGACACAGGGACACACACACACAGATACAGGGACACACCTAGACCATACACACATAGACACAGGGACACACACACACACAGATACAGGGACACACCTAGACCATACACACATAGACACAGGGACACACACACACAGATACAGGGACACACCTAGACACATACACACATAGACACAGGGACACACACACACGGATGACACACAAACATGGACATAGGAATGCACACACACAGACAGGACATGCACACAGGCAGACACACCAAACATAAACACAGAGACACACATACAGATACACACATAGACATGGGGACACACACATGGATAGACACACAAACACGGACATGCAGACACATGACTAAGAGGGACCCAGACTCCCCCATACAAAACCTTTGGCGTCAACACAGCCACAGGTTCGTGGTGACACAGAATCAGAATCACACAAGGATACTCAGACGTGAGATCTGAGAACCAGAGACAGCACAGCAAGAGATGCACCTGGACACACAGAGATGCACAACACACAGGGAATCACAGACGTGTGTGTGAACACACATGCACACACACACGTGCCTGCTGGAGGGGAGCATGTGCAGAGCCAGTGCCGAGTGGCAGGGGCAAAGTGGCAGCCCTGGGCAGCAGGGCTGGCGGAGCCGGGCTGGCCCATCCCATCCAGGGACTGTTCTTGCAGATCTCTGCAGCTGGCGGCAGGCAGGTGGGAAGGGGGCATTGCTGGGTGACGAGTGGGAGCTCAGAGACCCGCTGCCGTTCCCGGGCCCGCCGACCCATACCTGCTGTGGAAGGCTCCTGATGCTACTGGTGGAGGCTGGGGAGGGATGGAAGGGGGGAAGGAGAAAGGAGGGGGAGGAGAGGCACAGGGCCAGCGTGGTTCTATCCTCGGCTTGCAGACAGTTGCTCCAACAACCCTACTGCTCCTCTGGCCCCTGAATGGCCCAGACTCTATGTTTGGCATCCTGTTCCACCCCAGCACAGACCCCGGAGGCCTGCTCTCAGTCACTGCCCCCTGCCGCTCTCCTGAAGGCCCCGAACCCGGAGATGAGACCCCCTGGTGACCCCAGGCCAAGCCCCAGTGCTCATGCTCAGCGATGGCACCCGGGGGGCTGGTGTCAGGCACAGGGTGTCTCTGTAAATCAGAGCATTTTGATGCATAAAATCTGGAAACACGAGTCTATGAATCGTAATCGAGCATGACGAAATCTCATCAACAGAAGTAAATATGAAATGCGAGATGACAGGGAAATTCACAGATGTGTGCCTGCGTTCCTGACCCCTCCTCCCCCGCCCGCACCCCTGCAACAGCTCGCAGCTCCACCCCTACATTTATTCCCTGTACTCGCCGAACTGGCCGGCTGTGTCCCTCCCTTCACCTGCCTGCCCCCTGGTGAGTTGGGACATCCGTTCTCCTGGCCTCCACCGCCCACGCTAGGAACCGCTTAACCTTTGCAGTCCATTTGGATGCGAACTCTTGGTGGGAAACGAGTGTGGGGACGCCAGCTTCCCCGCCAGCTGCTGGCCTGGAGTGGGTGTCTATTTCCTAAGCTGGTTGTGCTGAGTGTTACCCCCGCCCTCCTGCTTGCAGGCTTCTCAGAGCCTTTGCTGTACTGATCTGAACAGGAAGCCCCGCGAGGGGCCTGGAGCAGGCAGGGTCCCACACACCGGTGCAGCCAGAGGCGATGTTCCAGGCACAGTTCACGCCGGCCTCCATGTCCCCTGGGCTCATGCTCATGTTCCCTTTGGATAATGTTGGCATGAGGCCAGTGAGCCAGGCCATTTGGGTTCAAAGCAGGACCCCAGTTTGGGCAGTGGAGGGCAGAGCTGTCTCCGCCTTCCGATGGCCTTCTTGCTGTCTGTAACCACGTGGCAGGTTGGGGGTGGGATGTGTGGGGGGCAGCTTTCCTCTGGGGGCAAGAGTTGGATCTCTCCCTGGACAGGAGATCTGGCCTCAGATCATGCAAACACACACACATGAGAAGGTGTGAAACCGATTCAGCCCCTCTGAGCTGCAGACCAGATGCTGCAAGGAGCAAGGGGCCCCACCTTGGGAAGCTCTTCAGCTGGGGGGGCTGAGATCCCAAGTTGAAGAAGTCCCTGTCCACTTTTTTTTAAAGATTTATTTATTTATTTGAAAGTCAGAGGTACACACACAGAGAAAAGGAGAGGCAGAGAGAGAGAGAGAGAGAGAGAGAGAGAGAGAGAGAGAGAAAGAGGTATTCCATCCACTTGTTCACTCCCCAAATGGCCACAATGGCTGGAGCTGCACTGATCTGAAGGCAGAAGCCAGGTGCTTCCTCCTGGTCTCCCACAAGGGTGTAGGGCCCCAAGGACTTAGGCCATTTTCCACTGCCTTCCCAGGCCATAGCAGAGAGCTGGATGGGAAAGGGAGCAGCCGGGACTTGAACTGGTACCCATCTGGGATACCGGCACTGCAGGCAGTGGCTTTACCTGCTGTGCACAATGCTGGCCCCATAAGAAGTCCTTGTTCTGATGGAGGAGGTTCTGGACTTCAGGGGAGCTCCTAGAATTTCTTTCAGGAATTTGCCATTCCATTGGGAGCAAACAGCCCTCAGAAAGGCACACACAGGGCTGGTGCTGTGGTATAGCAGGTAAAGCTGCTGCGTGCAGTGCCGGCATCCCATATGGGCACCAGTTCGAGACCAGGCTACTCCATTTCCAATTCAGCTCTCTGCTATGGCCTGGGAAAGCAGTAAAGGATGGTCCAAGTCCTTGGGCCCCTGCACCCATGTGGGAGACCTGGAAGAAGCTCCTCGCTCCTGGCTTTGGATTGGCGCAGCTCCGGCCATTGTGGCCAGTTGGGGAGTGAACCAGCAGATGGAAGAACTCTCTCTCTCTCTCACTCCCTTTCTCTGCCTCTCCTTCTCTCTCTGTGTAACTGTGACTTTAAAAGTAAATAAATAAATCTTTTTTTTTAAAGGCACACATGCAGGGCCACATCCCATATGGTCTATTCCCTAGGAGAGGCTGGATTTAAGACAGACTTCAGGGGCCCCAGCCCATGGCACGTGCGTCCTAAATCATCTCCTCACTGAAGTGTGCGTGGGGCCCGTGACCACCAGGGGACGTCACTCTTGAGACCAGGTTATGTGTACGGCCAAGGGGAGGGCATTTCTCAGCGGTGACTCAGGTCCCCACTCAGCTGTCTGAGTTCATCTAGAGGCACATTCTCTTGGTGGCCTGGAGGTCAGAGAGATTCTGCTGCTGGTCTTGAGAAAGCCACACAGGAACAGTTTGCTAGCAACCAGGGAGCTGGGACGAGGGCCCGAGGCCTCGGGTTAGCGCTCAGCCCCGGGAAGCCCCTGACTACAGCCTTGGAGACCCTGAGCAGAGCATCGGCCAGACTGGGTCTGGATTTCTGACATGTGGAAATTGTGAGATAACAACTGGTGTTTTTTTTTTTTTTTTAAGATCTATGTATTCATTTGAAAGTCAGAATTATAGAGAGGGGTGGAGAGAGAGAGAGAGAGAGAGAAAGAGAGAGAGAGATCTTCCATCTGCGGGTTCACTCTTCAGATGGCTGCAATGGCCAGGGCTGGACCAGGGAAAACCCGGGAGTCGGGAGCATCATCCAGGTCTCCCACATGGGTGGACCACCTTCCACTGCTTTCCCAGGTGCATTAGCAGAGAGCTGGATTGGAAGTGGAGCAGCCAGGACTCGAACTGGCACCCACATGGGATGCTGGTGCTGCAGACGGCAGCTTTACTCGCTACTCCACAGTGCTGGCCCCAATGGATGTTGTGTTAAGCGGCTTAGTTTGCCGTGATTCTGCACAGCAACAGAAGATGCAGATACAGAGTCCCACCCACTGCAGGTGCACTCATGAACGCAGCCACCGTGTGCAAGCAGACACGCAGGCATGCAGACACACGAAGTCCATATCATTCCATTGGCGTGTACCCCATCCTCCCCTGCTCCCCTGTGTTAACACAGACAGCCATGGCTCAGGTGCACACACACACACATGCATACCTCCATAATCACAGGTGGAGGCATGTGAGCCGTAAGCCACACTTACCCAGGCACGCAGACACAGGCACACACATGTATGCTCACACCACATGTGCTGAATGCTTTCTGTACGCCAGCGCAGTAACCCATTTAATCAGTGATCACAGACACGTACACATGTGGTACACACATGCAGACGTGTCCTCCACCAAACCTCTGTAAGATGCAACATGGCCGTACCCTCCAGGGGCCACAGTGAACACGCTCTCAGGGAGGTTTCTGGCAGAGTTTCTTCCTCTTCCCTTAGCGCCGGCAAGTGACCCTCTTCCTCCTTCTCCACATGCTTATTTCTGTCTTTCCACTAGGTGGTGCTAGACTAGCATCTGTGGGCTTGATGGGCAGACTCCAGGTGGCCCTGGGGAGCTCACAGTCTGGGTGAGGAAGGGCACACTTCTCCTGGTCACAACATCCCCATCTCCATCTGCTCCAACACAGTTCAACACCTCCCGGGAGTCCTAAGACCACTGATGGCTTCCTCAGCCAGGAGCCACGTCTCGGAGGACAGTGCTGGCAGGTTCTGGTCTTACCTGACGTCCCTGAAGACATCCTGGGACTTTATTAATCTACTTGACAAATCCTATGCACCTTTCTCTGTGACCTAGGTTCGGGTCTTTTAGTTCATGTAGTCCTCATAACAATCCTAAGAGGTGGGTACTTTTACCATTTTACAGTTGAGGAGACAGGCACAGAGAAGTTAGGCATCTTGCCTAAGCTCACACAGCCAGAAAATGATGAGAGGGGAGGAGGAGGCAAGGATTCTTCACCCTGCCTTAGAGATGGGGAAACTTGGTGTCCAGCACCAAAGTCAGGCCGCCTGTGGAGGAGCATGACTTTGAACTTGGACCTCACACCTGGGGCTGGGCTTTTCTTCCTGGCTCTGGGCTTGTATGAAGATGAAAGCAGAGGCTGCTGTGACGTGGGGGCTGTGTCAGGAGCAGGAAGCAACGGCCCAGCCAAGGGGGGGCAATTTTGGGGATTTTTCACGTGGTTTCTGCATAAAGGCATAAAAGGGAGGGCCAGCGCTCAGCCGATGCCAGCCGCGGGTGAATCTATAGACTCAGACGCCGGAATGGGCCTTTTACAAGATACACAACCCATTCTACACTCAATTGCGTCCCATAAATCAGGTTAACCTTTTCAACGTGGCTCGGAGAAAATTAATTACTCATATCGGAGCACATGACCTTTCTCCCGGGCAGGATGCGGCGAGCGGCTCAGAGCTCTGGGCTCCCCGTGCTGCACACTGCGGTGTCCCAGCCTTTGGGACCCCCCCCCCCCAGGGCCCCACGCATTCCACCCAGGACGGCGGTTAGACCATGTGGGGCTGCTCAGTGCCCTTCCTAGTGACTGGATCCTCCTCCCTGGATCACGGGGCTCATGATGGGGAGGAGCCCTCTCTTGAGAGCCTGGGCTTGGCTGGGCGGGGGAAGGAGGAAGAGGAGCAGGGAGAAGCACCGAAGGTTCTGAATTCCCTCCTGGGGAGTTTTTCCAAGAAACCCAAGAGGGTTTCAGCGGCAGTTTTTCTATTCAGGGAACCCTCTGTGATGTTACCTGACGCACCCACACCAACATCCCACTAGCTGAATATCCAAGCAACCAGACAATCCAAGCAAGCATCAACCCATCTGACCACCCTAGCCACCCAACTAGCTGGTTTACAATCCTGCGGAAAGTTTGCGCTGACTTGAAAGTGGGTTCTTCACCTCGTGCAGCCCTGGGGAGAGCACTCGGCCCGCCCTGCAGGGGCTTGCTGCAGAGTGGGGACAGGAGACTTGATGTGGGGAACAAGATGGTGAAGAATTATTAAGTGTGTGAGGCCAGACCCTCAACTAACCTTGGACTTTCTCGTTCTTTAGGGGCTGGTTTGCTTTTTTATCTCTTCAGTACCTGTAGTTGTCAGCTACTGGCAGCAGACGGAGGACCACTCAGTAACCTGGAGTTGCCCCTTGCCCCTTGTTCCAGCCACGCACGTGTGTCTTGGCAGTGAGGACAGGACCCAGCATTCTGCCTTTGACGTTGGGCAGATTTTCTATTTGCATCCTGGCTCTAGCTCTTGGGCTAGCTACCTAATCTTTGAGCCTTCAGTTTCTTGCTCTCAGAATGGGTGTGATAAGACCTGCCTGATTTTCTCCAGCTGGGAGAACTCGGGAGGATGAGGTCTGTGGCGTGCTTAGCATAGCGGATGGCACATGGTAAGTGCTCGTTAAATATTGGCTCTAATAATAGTATTATCAGCTGCCAACATGGTTCTCAGCAAACCAGAGAACCTAGTTCTTGCTCCAAGGCTGGATAAACCAAGTGTATTGAGGTGAGGAATCCCAGGGGCCCACTGACACCATGCTCTCAGCCTGCTGGTGTTTCTGGATTCCAAGGCTTAGTTAGAGGCCTTTCTTGAGGAGCCTGGAGTGATGTGTATGTGCCCTGACCGCGGGCAGGACCCAGGGTCTCTTATAGCCCTTGGCCTTCAGTGCCTGGACCTCTTCCCGGTACCCCATGGTTTGGAGCTCTGGATTCTAGCAATAGGATCACCTGCTTGGAGGGGCTCCATGGCTTGGAGCTCTGGATTCTAGCAATAGGATCACCTGCTTGGAGGAGCTGGTGCCCAGCTCCCAACTTGGGAGGTTTCTTAGATGGGTCCAGGGAAGGTGGGGTTGAACTGCTGAGAAAAGATGGAGGCCCATGTGGGCCACAGCTCTGCAGTGAGGAGGTGCCTCCATGGTGTGTCAGGGCTCGCACAGTGGAGTGGAGGGAGGGAGCTGGACACGAGGACAGAGAGGAAGACTGGCGAGAGTGGCCCTGCTAGCGACAGGTCCAAGGTTGCCACTGAGCTGTGCAGGGTGCAAAGCCAACCAGAAACCAGGTGCTCTGGGGAAGTGCATGTCCCATCCTTGGGCCAGGGGCTCCAAGGCACCTGTCATTTCCCATCATTCCAGTGTGGCCTCGCCCACCATCAGCCGCATTTTCATCAGCCTGTCAGGAGGCTGCCCCTCCTGGCTAACTCCAGGCCACTCACCGACTGACCCTGAACTTATTCCTTTAGATCTGTTTGTCTGAGGGCTGCTAGGCACACCCAGCGCTGGGTCCTGGCAGCCATGCTTCTGTGTGACTCCACCCCCAGCCATTGCTCATTAGGCCAGAGGTGGCAGCAGACTCCAGGTTGGCCACTCAGGTTTTCCCTCTCAAAGCCTTGGCATTGTTTGATGCTGATCGGTCTGGGGTGATATTTGAACTGGGGCAGTTAAAGCTTGGGAGTGGCGGGGCCGCCATCTCTGGGTCATGTGCATGGAGAAGCTAAAAGAGAAGAAAGAAGTGGAGATACAGAGAAGACAGAGAGAATGTTCTGGATTCCCATCAGCTTTATAGTCCTTTTGAGTTTGGGCTCTGGACCTGCTCTTTGGCTCACAAAATACCTGTATGTCCTTTTGACACTCTAGTCTTAAACGATCTTAGGCCTGCCCCGGGTTCTGTTATCAACTGTCCATACACCTTTCATGCACCTGCCAGGTTAAGGGTCTTGTCCTTGCCCTGGGAGGGGAAAGGAAGCTTAAGGGGGAAAAGAGAGAGACAGTGGAGATGCAAGGAAATGTATGGGACCAAGAGATCAACAGAGGTCGTGTTTGTGCACGTGAGGTGTGGACGGAGACACACATGCACCGACAGGGAGGGAATGAATGAAACAGACATGACGTTGATCAGCCGTGCACACCCACATGCAGAGAGAGCGGCCAAGAGGCAAGGCAGGAGGAGCAGCCCCCAGGAAAGGGAGCAGCTGGGAGACCCACTGAGATGCCACGGAGGACAAGGGCTGAGGCTGTCCATTGCTTGTTGGCCTGCTGCCCCATGGGGTTTTCAGGGTCCACAGCCAGCCAGGCCACAGCGGGGGCCTCAGACAGACCCTGCCCCGTGCCTCCCCCTCTGCAGTCGGACTGCACAGCTGGGGAGGCCGCTGTCAGTGCAGGGAGCACTATCTCGGGCTGTCCCCTCCCACACAGTGGGCGGGACTGCTGGGGCCCCACTGAGCTGGAACTGGAGAGACTGGTGCTGATAGAACACACAGCCAGATGCAAAGCCACACTGACACACGGACATAGAAGCACAGCTGGACACACTGACTCACTGCCTCGCACACACAGCCATTCTCACAGGCACATACACCGACACACCGACACACAGGGTAGACACACATGCTGACATGTACAGTCACTGACACACACACTGATCCTCACATGGTCACACACAGGCACACACACAGACACAGACACTGACATATAATGGTGCTTCAGAAAGTTTGTGGAAAATGGCATTAAAAGATTATTTTATCCCAAATGTTTTTGAAATGCATATATCATTTTTTAATGACATGAATTTTCTGTAAACAATTTTTGAAAACCTATGTGTGTATGATGGCAATATTTTTTGCACCAAAATAGAATAATCTTTTTTTAAAAAATTAATTAATTTATTTGAAAGGCAGAGTTACAGAGAGAGGGAGAGAAAGAAAGAGACAGAGAGACAGAGAGACAGAGAGAGAGAGAGAGAGATCTTTCATCACCATTTGGCCACAATGGCTGTGACTGGACCAGGCCGAAGCCAGGAGCCTAGAACATCATCCGGGTCTCCTACATGGGTGCAGGGGCCCAAGCATGTGGCCCACCTTCTGCTACTTTCCCAGGCACATTAGCAGGGGGCTGAATTGGAAATAGAGCGGCTGGGACTCAAACCAGAACCCATATAGGGTGCCGGCCTCACAGGCGGCTGCGTAACCCACTGTGCCACAATGCCAGTCTCTAGACTCATCTTTTCATTCTAGTTTTCCATGAATTTTTTAAAGTCATGCTCTTACACCCACAGCCACACTGACATATTCATAGCCCTCCTCTCTCTCTCTCTCTCTCTCTCTCTCTCTCTCTCTCTCTCTCATACTCACACATACATGCACACAGTAACACAGCATTGCTCATATGAGGGGGGTTCTTTAAAAAAGTTCATGGAAAACGTACATTATATTTTAAAGCCTTTTTCATGAACTTATTTTTTTTAATTTTTAATTTTGTTAGAGAGACAGAGAGAGAGAGATCTTCCATTCACTGGTTTACTCCTGAAATGTTTGCAACAGCCAGGGCTGGGCCAGACCAAAGCCAGGAGCTCCATTCAGGTCTCTCAAATGGGTGGCAGGGGCCCAAATACTTGGGCCGTCACCTGCTGCCTCCCGCTGCTCATTATCAGGAAGCTGGGTTGGAAGTGGAGCTACCAGGGCTGGGAGCAGGTGCTCTGATGTGGATACCGGCTTCCCGAGCAGTGACCTAACAGCCGAGCCAATGCCTGCACCGTTCCATGAACTTCATGTGTGTATTCTTGCACACACACACACGCACAGGCTGACCTGTACACAGAGACACATAGATGCAGATCCACATACACTTAAGTACCAGAGCACAAAGATACCCATACACAGACACATGCCAACTTGGTGATGTGGCCACGATAGTGTATGTGTGTGTAAGTGTGTGTATCTATGGGTACATATGTGTGTATATACGCATGCAGGCATGGCCATGTGTACACCATGTTTACATGCAGGCACATGTGTGTATGTACGCGTGTGTGCTTATACATGCTGACAAGCATACACGTACAGAGGCTGGGCGTGTGTGTGGCTGTGCACGCCACGCGAGCGTTGTGTTCTGAGCTGTCATCATTGCCACTGTGGCTCTGCGTGCCTCAGCCTGGGGGCAGCTCCAGATGTTGTCCCAACATTCTTCAGTTATTGCAGAAAATCAAACAAACAGATAAAAAATTAACGCCATTGTTAGCCAGGGACGCCCTGAGCCGACGAAGCTGCCTCGAGCCATCCCAGCTGGAACAGATGGAGGAGGCTCCAGGGCTCACCTTAGGCCTTGGCGCTGGTGTAGACAGGATGATCAGCAGGCTGGTGAGGGGCGGGCTGCTGCGGGCTGGGCCCTGGCCAGCCTGCGGGAGGCTGTCGGGGCCTCATGGAGTGTCTGTCTCTGTTACCCGGCCCCATCCCCACACAGCCTCCTAAGGTGTGTGGCCCCAGGGCCGGAGCGCAGGGAAAGCAGGAGACACACGTGCACTGGGCACCTAGTATACAGTAGATGCCTACTGGATGCTGCAGCAGGGTTGAAGCCTACCTGCAAGTCCTCACAGCAACAGCATTTGCCAGATCAGAAATTGGAGGCTTACATAAGTTATTTAGACTGCCCAAAGCCTTGCGGCTTGAGATTTGAGGCACGGGGGTTCCAACTCGTCTCTCATACCCTCTCCGATCAGGGTCTTTCCCTGTCGACATTTCTGCCACTTTTCCTACCGACAGCCGGGGTCTGATTCCTTTCCCAAGGAATTGGGCTTAAAAGACTTCAGAGCGAGGGCAGAGGAAACCTCCTACCCTCCCAGGAAGCCCTGGGAATCCCGCGACGGTGCAGGAAGTTCGATGCCCTGAGATGGTCTTGCTGGGAGGCTGGCTGTCGTCTCTGGTTGGAAGTCCTGGCTGAACCCAGCCTTCCTTGACCCTGCCGAGGACATCTTGGATGCTCCAGACTGCCCTGTTTTCCAGCCAGTCCTGGCCATTTCTGTCGACCCTGCCTGGAAGGCAGGAAAATTACCCAGTTGAGCCAACCCCGGGCTTCTGATGCACAAAATCACAAGCTAGGGTACAATGATTGCTGTTTTAGCCACTTAATTTTGGAGTAGTTTATTATGCAACAATAGGGAACCAGGGTAGACACAAACACACGCGCACTGACATCAGCACACACACTCAGTGCCGGGAGCTCCCACCCCACACATCCGCTTGCACCCCTGGCCCCCTCTGATTCCAGTTCTCCCAGCGCCTCCCCTGACGACACCACGTGTAATTGAGTTCTTGTTTTCTGGGGTGAGAAGTGCTCACATCGAGAAATGACAATGGCTCCTCATTATCCTGCCGCTCTCATTGTTTGTGGGACTTTCTCATCTGAATTCTTCCCAAGAATCACAACGAGTAATTTCGTATGGAAATGCATAAAAAAGCCATAATCACCAGTGGGTTGTGTCGCAGTAAACAGTTCTGCTGAGTGGGTCCCATCCATCCTTGGCCGTGTCTTTCACTCTATTCCAGCCTTGAACCTACACCCTGGTAGCGGGGGCAGACTGGCCGGGTGGGCAGATGCCTCTGGGAGAGAGAATAATGTGCTGGAAGGGAGCAAGAAGGCTTCCACATCCAAGAACTGTGGATAAGACAGAGAGGAGGGGGCTGGCGCTGTGGTGCAGTGGGTTAACGCCCTGGCCTGAAGCGCTAGCATCCCATATGGGTGCCAGTTTGAGACTCGGCTGCTCCACTTCCTGTCCAGCTCTCTGCTATGGCCTGGGAAAGCAGTGGAAGATGGCCCAAGTCCTTGGGCCCCTGCACCCGGGTGGGAGACCTGGAGGAAGCTCCTGGTTCCTGGCTTCGGATCGGTGCAGCTCCAGCCATTGTGGCCAATTGGGGAGTGAACCATTGGATGGAGGACCTTTCTCTCTCTGTGCCTCTCTTCTCTCTGTGTATCTCTGTCTTTCAAGTAAAATAAATAAATATTAAAAAAAGAGAGGAGAGTTTATTTATTACAGCCTAGCAATTTGCCATTAAAATCTTGGCTAGTTTGTGTGAAGGCAAAGAACTCTGGGCTATGTAGACCATAAGGGCCCTGATTTAGCCTGATGGGGTCAAGGTTAATGAAAGCTTCTTCGGGAAAGTGACATTTAGGTTGAACCCTAAAGAATGAATAGGAAGTGACCAGACAAAAGGGTGTTGGAAGTGGGTGTAGGGAGGAAGAGTGTTACAGGCAGAGGGAACAGTATGTGCAAAGACTGTGATGGATAACAGAGCCAGTGTTTTGGGGAAACAGCAAGAAGTGCCAGGAAGAGCCTGGAAGGATAGCAGGTGCCAGGTCTTTGGGGCCTTTTGGGTAAAGATTTTGGATTTTATCCTAGAAGCAACAGAAGCCAGGGAAAGCTCTGACGTGTTCATGTCTGCAGTGTTGAGAGCTGACTGCCAGGCTGCAAAGAATGGACGAAAGAAATGCAATTGTCTGGGCAAACATCTGGATTGGCTGGCTTGGGTGGTGGGTAGTGGTGGTGAAGGAAGGGAGCGAAGATGCTCACGGCCGATTGTGAGGTTAGAGCTGACAGGTGTTGGCGGAGGGTGTAATGAGCTGGGGCAAGAGAGGGAAGTGTCCGGGTGGCTCTCAGGTGTTTGGTTCCTGCTTCAGGCTTGTTGGACCTGTCAGTGACTGGGACGGTGAAGCAGGAGGAGGCAAGAGTGGAAATTGTCGTGAATATGTTGCATTTCAGACGCATGTGCGACACGGTGGTGGACATGTCCTGGGGGCAGCTACAGAGGAAAGCCCACAGTTAGGAAGCGTTAAGCCAGAGACAGGGATTTCTGGAGAGTGGAAACCAGGACTGGGAGGCAAACCCACGCAGGTGAGTAGATGTGGGACAAGAGGGGTGGCGTTTGTTGTCTTGGTGCCACAGGCACTACTTAGAGAGAGCTGGGCGTAGTGATCAGGTCTCCAGACACTGCTTCTGCAAACACATCACACAGGTTTGAAAGCAGGGACTCAGACAAGTACTTGTATACCCTCCTCCGCAGTAGCAGAGCGTCATTCACAATAGCCCAAAGGTGTAAACAACTCAAGTGTCCATTGATGGATACAGCACACCCACTCAATGGAGTAGTGTTCAGTCTCAAAAGGGAGGGACATTCTGACACCTGCGCCAGCGTGGATGAACCTTGAAGCTGTTATGCTAAGTGAAAGAAGTCAGACACAAAAGGGCAACTGCCGTGTGATTCCACTTGTATGAAGTGCTGTGGAAGTAAAATTCAGACACAGAAAGTAGAACAGAGTTTCCCAGGGGCTGGGGGAGGGAGGAACAGGGAGTCATTGCTTCATGGGTAGGAGGTTTCAGTTTGGGAAGATGAGAAAGTCCTGGAGATGGATGATGGTGATGGTTGCACAAGAGTGGGTTGTAGTTAATACCACTGACTTGCACACCTGCTCTCCGGTGTGAATCTGATTGTGCTCCAGGGGCAGAGAGCATGTTCCGGTCTTTGGCCACGGGGCCCTGCCACCCTCCAACCTAGTGACTGCAGCCTTCTCCCTGGCCCTTCTCGGCACATGGACTAAAAGAAGCAGGTCCTGATTTCTTGGAAGGATCTCTGTGCCCTGAAGCCTGCCCTCACTGTCCTCTCCCTCTGTGCCAGGCCCGGGCTGGCACACTGGGGCTGTGTAGGTGGGTCGGACAAGGTTGAGGCAGAGAGACACAAGAGAGGAGGACAGAGCAGGGGGAGCAGGGAACTATGCAGGGAGAGGAGACTTCTCTGCTTCCCCTGGGGCTGACTTGGGTGGATTCAGGATGCGGCATGCAAGTTACTAACAGGCAGGGTCCCTGTGTGTGTGGGGGGGCAGGCCCTTCCTGTCCCTGAGGTGGAATTCACAGCTCCGCCAACAGCGACAACGTTAGGGGTGGCTTTGGAGGACTGCAGGTCCCCCCATCTACATTTCCCCTCCAAGATGACATGGGATGAAATTTGAAATCAACACCGTGTGCTTGTTATTCCAATAACAACATTCTACCTTCAAGACAAGTCCTCTCGCTGTCTGTTCTAATGGGGTTGTCAATTCCACGCTCATGTAGAAATTCCGGAACCAGTTGTCAAATCCCTGTTCATTTTCAAACAGTACTCCTGCAGCTTGGCTACTGTTTTCCTTTTCTATGGCTGCATGGCAAACGCCTCCAAACTTGGTGGCCGTACGCAGTGTCCGAGGGACCGGAATGCTTGGGAGTGGCTTTAGCCAGTGTGGGTCTGGGCCACGTCTGCCATGTGGTTGCAGTCAGGGTGGCAGCAGGGGCTGGGGGGATCAGTTTCCAGGCTGGGTCACTCATGAGACTGTGGGTGAGAGGCCACCCACATTGGGAGCTGTTGGGAGAAGGCCTCCATCCCTGGCCATGCCAGCCTCTTCATTCTCCAGTGTCCTTGAGATGCAACAGTTTTAGCTTCTCCCAGAACAAGCAACCCAAGAAAGGAGGAGGGAGGAACACGCAGGATGGTTTATGATCGAGACTCTACAGCCAGCACCTGCCTTCTTGGCTTTGTTGTATCCACTTGAAGCAAGGCACAAGGCCAGCCCACACTCAAGGTGGGGGGAGTGGGCTCCAGCCCTGGAAGGGGGGAACACTAGGGGTTTCTTGGACACCGTGTAAACCCACCATAGCCATGGATGGTGGAGAGGTTCATGTTCAGGGCTGTGAGCAGGAGCTCTGTCCTGGGGCTACTAGACACTGACCCAGCTCATAAAATAAAGAGCCATTTGGGGACTATTCCTCGGGTGAGTAGCTTACAGCAGAGAGGTAATGAACAGAATTTTCCCATGATGCAAGCTTCCCTGGACCCTCCGCTCAAATGCCACTTATTAAAGCAGAACTTTGTATGGAACTCTAAGTGAGCTGACCAACCCGGCCTGGGTGAGGTGCAGAGGAGAATCAGGGCAGCTACACATGGGAGTTGTGCTCTATCACTGGGTTTGGAGGATGAACGGAAGTCCTTGAGGAAAACACTTTGTTGGAAAAAAACAGGTTCACTTACTCACTGTGTGAGCTTTAGCAAGTCACGCCCCCTCCTTTCGTCCTGTTTCCTTATCAACCAGTTAGGGCCTGATGAGTGATGCTATGGTGTTATTGCAGAGATTCGTGGTCGTGAATGGGAGTGCTCGGAAGGCCAGGTATTCAGGCAGGAATTCTTGTTCGTGGGCATCCGTATTGGGAAGCTGAAGCTACAAAGGGCCTGACACCTGCGCAGTGCACCTGGAAATCCCGTGGGCTCGGTCATGTTCATGAGGCTCATGCTCCTTTCTTTTCTTTTTAATATTTTATTTATTTGAAAGGCAGAGTTATAGTGAGGCAGAGGCAGAGAGAGAGAGAGAGTGAGAGAGAGAGAGAGAGTCTTCCATCTGCTGGTTCACTTCCCAGATGGCCACAATGGCCGGAGCTGGGCCTATCCAAAGCCAGAAGCTTTCTTCTTCTGGGTCTCCCACGTGAGTGCAGGGGCCCAAGGACCTGAGTCATCTTCTACTACTTTCCCAGGCCGTAGCAGAGAGCTGGATCGGAAGTAGAGCAGCTGCGTCTTGAACCGGCACCCATATGGGATGCCAGCACTGCAGGCTGCGGCTTTACCTGCTATGGCACAGCACCTGCCCATCACGCTTCTTCTTATCTCCTGGCCTAGCCTAGCCCAGTTCCTTGTACTGATGAGTTCGACCAGCCAGCAATGATTAAGTTACACTGAAAGAATCTGGTCCCAGCCAGCCTCACTCTAGGGACTTGGCTGAGAGAGCAGGTTAGGAGGGAGGGGCTGGTTGAGTCTCTTTTCTGTGGTTACCAAGTCAATCCCATGGACCACTGACTTGGACCGGAGGGAGACACAGAACGCAGAGATGACTCTTGGCCCAGGTGCCCTCCTGCCAGCCCCACTCACCAGCAGTGTTCACCTGCTCTGCTGGCCGTGGTGACAAAGTCTGTAGGTAGCCGCGCAGGTGTGAGAGACCACTGGGTCACATCAGCGGTGGGCAGGGCTGGTCAGCAGAGGGCGGGGTAGGCAGTGGAGTGGAAGTTGCCTGGGTTTCATTCTCCCTGGGAATGTGTGTGGTGGTGGCTCAAGGCGTGGTCCATTCTGGGTCTTAGAGGGACAAGGCAGGGACAGCCAGAAGGGCCTTGGACTCTCGTCCTACTCCCAGAGCTCTTTCGAGGATCACGTTTTCTCATTAAAAAGATACTCTCTGAACTTTTCAGAGGACTTCATCATTCTCTGCCTTCCTGTGGGATAGAGCAGGAAGCTCGTTGAAAAAGGGGGGCTGGAGACCCGAGTTCAAGGCCAGCTCTCCTTGGGGGACCTTGGGCATGTTGCTTCACCTCTCTGAGCTTAGTTCCCTCGTTGGACATCTGGGGATCCCAGGAAGCCAGGGCTGTGGCTGAATTCTGGCTGCGGGGACATGAAGGGGAGTGTCCTGTGCTCAAGGGACCCCCAGACAGGTTTTCAATCTGCTTTGATGTGATGGATTCTTTCTTGGCAAGGTCAAGGTCTGGAGAGTCCCTCCATCACCTGCTGGTTCACTCAAAGTCCCAGGCAGGTGCCTTCTGGGGCAGAGGCTGTGATGAGAAGCCTCACTGGGCAGAGCTTCTCAGGGTGGCCCCTGGCTCAGCCCAGCAGCACCTGGAAGATTTCAGAAATGCAAGTTCTCAGGCCCCATCTCAGACTGCGTGGATCAGACTCGGGGAGTGGACCTGATGTTGAAGTTGGAGAATCACCAGGCAAAGGCACTAACCCTTCTATGTGGCGTGTTCTCCTTCCTAGCCAGGGGCCCCTCCGTGGCGGGGGTGGGCAGCCAGATCTCGACAGAGCCTCCCTCCTGTCTGCCCATCCCAGGAAGGGGCTTGGGGCCTCTTTTCTGGCTCTGGGCATCTCTGAGCCCCACAGGCAGGGTTGACGCCAGGGCACTGGCATAGCTCATTAGCTCCACTCTGGGCTTCAATCCCTCTTAATTAGTTTTGCAAAAAATATTCATTTTAGAAAACCAAATGCATTACATACCCGCCAGCAGGCCTTGCTGAGTTTGTGGGCAAAGGTGGACGTGAGTGTGTCCATGCTCGTGCAGTGAGGGGGAGGCGAGGCTGAGCACCCAAGAGGGTGGGCAGTAGCAGACCTGTCTGTGTTCACCTGCAGCGGTCCCCGCTGAGCCAGCCGGTCCCCCTCCCTCATCAGGCATCACTCCCAGGCGGGCCAAGCCGCAGGGCAGCCTCATCCTCTCTGCCCCAGTCTGTCCTGCTGGCTTAAGGACAGCCTAATAAAAGCCTGCCCTGGGTATCAGCGGACAGCAGCGCCCCCACTGCCGGGACCATCCTTGGGGTCCAGCCTGAGGATTAGAAGTGGCTGTCAGGTGTCCCCTTACATGGGTGCTGTCTCCTGACACCTCGTGCCCCCACCCTCACCCCATTCCCTCTTCCTCTACTGCAAATCCTTGGGCCTCCCTTCCAGGGCCAAGCAGCCGGCAACAGGCCTGCCTGCGGGGTGCAGAGGACCCAGCTTTGGGCTGAAGGGGGTGTTGTTGGTGTCCAGAGATGCTTGGGCCCAGAGCCTAGGGGTGCCCCCTACCCTCTCCTACCCCTCCCTGCTCCCCTACTCTATTCCCTGCAGGGAGCAATCCTATTTGGAGCCAAGTAAATTTATGGCATAATCCCACATGGAAATGCATGGAAATGCTGCCAATTACCATCAAGCCAAGAGAGGAGGCTGTGTCCCTGGTGCCTTCCTCGTTCCGCTGTCTGTTGAGCAGCCACAGGCAGCTCAGAGCCAGCCCGACGGCCCAGATTGGCAGAGAGGGGCCATTTGTAGCAAACTCTTTATTCATCTCACCTGGCTTGACGGTTTGCAGCGGGAAGGGCTCCTTCGAATTAAACCTGAGCAAACCAGGGAAATGTCATTCCCCGAGTCGCAGCAAAGCCGACAGCTGATGCGATTTATCTAAGTGAGATCAGTTCATCAAACTCGGGTAGAGCTGAGCCGCTGGAAAGACGGGAAATCTGATACAATCGCGTCTGCTTAAAATGCAAAGGCTCAGGAGCTTTTGGAACCCTGGAAGGAGAGTCTCGGCGGCGAGGCCAGGAGGAGCGTTTAACAGGCAGAGACGGGGCCAGGGTGCACTGAGGGCTGGGGAAGTTCCTGCTCTGGGAAGGAAATGGAGGAGGAGGAGGGAGGGGGCCAGGCACATCCACAGGCTCTGCTCTGTGCTGGCTTCAGTCTGGTCCTGTGCAACAAAGAGTGATGACGCCTACTGTGTACATACAGAGCCCCACTGGGGTGGGGAGGATGTGCGATATGGCCTTACCCTTAAAAGCCTCATGGTCTGATGGAGGAGGCCAATGGAGACGTGACCGCCTGTAACGCGCTGGAGTCTGTGACCAGGGTCCTATCAGTGGCTTCAGGTGCAGGGTAGAAGAGGGTCATGAGAAGGGCCCCAGGCCCTGCAGTCAGATGGAGCTGGTTCAAACCCAGGTATCCCCACTTGCCAGCTGTGTGTCTTCGGGTGAGTCACTAAATCTCTCTGAGCCTCATTTTCTCATCTGTGGAATGAGTATGATAATTTCTGCTTCTTCTGGAGCTGTGAGGACTGATGAGATGCTGTAGATAAAATACTTAGCGCCGGGTTTGACATACAGCAAGTGCTTGGTTGTGGAGGGAGCGAATGCCTGTGAGGATCTGGGAAGGCTTCTGGGAGGCAGTGGGGAGGACAGCTAGGCATTGAGGGATGGGAAGGACTTGAGTCGGAGGAGAGGATGAGGGAGTGTCCCAACATTATGATGACTGATATGGGAACTGGCTGCCTGCTTGTCGCTGTCCCCATCTAGAGGCAGAGAGTGAGGGCTGGGGCAGGGGGATCTGTGTCAGGGGTACAGCTTCCCTGCCCTCTCCACCAGCCTCCAGCCCCAGAAAGAGGCTTCACATCCCCTCCCCACGGAGCATCTTCCCTCTCCATCTTGCTCCCTCCCCCTGCACTTTTATCAGTCCTCCCAAGATGCAATGTGCCTGGCAGGGACCAATTTCCTGCCATCAGTCATAAGCGCTGGCATTTAGGGCCGTGCTGAGGCCCAGGAAGGGGAGGGAGAGGACAGGGAGAGCTCTGTCCTACCCTACCCCGCTGCTCTTAGACCTGTTGGTCGGTCTGTTCCTCCCTGGGACCGGGGCTCTGCTGCCAGGAGACTGGAGGAGAAATAGATTCTGGTCCCTGGAGGGACACAGGGAGCCGGGGCTGGCCTGGGGAAGGGGTGATGGAACACTGGGGCTACTGGGTTCTGCCTGGGGCAGGCTTGCCTGAGGAGGTGCCTGATACTCTGAATCCATTCCATTTGTGGTTCTGGTCGATTCCAAGCAGAAATATGGGGTTCATGGCAGATGCTAGCCTTAAAGGGAAACTGAGGCAGCAGCTCAGGGATCGAGATGGGAGAAAGTGGATGTGATGGCTGAGGTTGTACAGGAATCTGGGCTTCCCCCAGGCTCACAGGTCCTTCCAGCCCAGGTGGGACCTGTCTCACGTTACACATCTGGGCCTCAGACTGCAGCTGGCCGCTGCCAACATCCTCCTCCAGGAAGCTTGCCGCCAAGCCCCCTGTGGGGGCCTGGGGTAAGACCTGGGCTGCAGGACCTCCTTAAGTACCCCTCCCCTTGGCCAGCCGTGGAACTACAATTTATTGAGCACTTACTGTACCCCATGCCTCCAGTTCTTTACCAACCTGGAGAGTCAGCCATGATCTTAGTTCAAATGTCACCTCCCCAGCGAGTCCTCCCTGGTCACCTGTTTCTACCACTCCTCCCCCCCGCCACGCCCTAGCCTTCTCTGTTGTATCATTTTCCCTCCTCTTCTCCTGTTAAGATCTGCCTGCTTTTTAGAGTATAAGCTCTCCGAGAGCAGACGCCTGGGCTGACCTGTTCTCCTGGGTCCACGCCTAGCATGGCATCGCAAAGTCCGTTTGTTGAATGAATGAATGCATGTGTGCCATGTGGCCGGTAAAGGCAGAGCAGGGATTCTAACCAAGTTGTCTGATTCAAAAAGCATTAACTGCTCACAGCCCCCACACCAGTGCCACCTGTCACTGTCCAGGTCAGAGCAGGGTCTAGGGGAAGGGGTCATCATATGCAGAGGGAGCCCCGGACCTGGGCCCCAGTGGCTCCGTATCGGTCCCCTTGCAGTTCTGGAATGAACAGCATTATAGCAGAGAGGCTCACATTCAGCTCTGTCCGTCTCCCTTGCACTTGGTGGACAGAGATGGAGGCTGGTTTGGAGTAGCTGGGGCAGAGGTGGGGGCAGGGGGCAGTCCCAGGCTTGGGGCTGGGCGAGGGGTGAGTCTGGAGGAGTCTGACACGGGCGGGTCTGCTCTCTGCACCCTGCACAGCTGGGCCAGGCCTAGGCACTGCTCCTTGAGCTCAGCCATTTGTAGGATTTGGGGCAGGGGGAGGGATTCTATTTGTCTGCGAAGGATGGGGACGGAGAGAATGGCTTTCTGGGGATGAGTGGCAGGAGAGATAAGCCTGATGTGTGACTTCTGACGCTTGGCTGGTTTGAAAATGAGTTGGGCCCAGATATGGGATTGACGGGGGGATCAGAGAGGGCCCATCAGCCTTGTTCTGCCTCTGACTTTGAAAAGGGCACTGGTGTCAGGAGACTGGGTCCTAGTGCCGGGGTTGGAGGTGGCTGTGCTATGAGTGACCTCGGCCTAGCCCCTGGGCAAGGAAAGATGTGTCCCTGGCTGGAGTGTGGGGGAGCTGGTCTCAGTGTCCCCGAGTGCCTTTGCCCCTGTTCTAGGAAGCTTGAATGCTAGAAGCTCACACACAGGGGCTAGGGATGTGCTGGGGCTGGGGCAGGGTGGCTGATGGGCTGTGCACCCACCACGTGCCTCTCCATATCCACTCTCCACCTTCTTCCCTAATTTGGGGAGCAGAAGCCCAACCAGGAGGGACCTGAACGGGCCCCAATTGTCCATCTGCTTGTTGGATTGGCCAATGGGATGCGTGGGGTATGGGTAGGGAGGAGAATGAGGTCATGGGTGGGCTGGGGATGATATCTTTCCTCCTGCAACCATGGTGCCCTGGTAGCAACAGTTCTGATCCTCAGCCCTTGTTCGTGTCCCTGCATCCTGCCCACACCTCTGTGCATGGCCTTTGGCTACTTTCTGTTTGCTTAGAGCACAGCATCTTCTTCGATCACGAGAGGGGCTGCCAGGTGTGCCTGGCAGGTGTGAGGCTCTGGCTCTGGCTCCAGCAGGGTCTGGAGGGAGCACATTGGGGTGCCTTCCTTGCAGCCCCACTGCCACCCTCCCCTCTTCCCCCCTCCCCCCAGCCTACCCCAGCCATCACCTCTAGGAACCCCTCTTGCTTCTGGGATCAGCCAACACCACTCTTTGGGATGGGCTCCTTACCGCTGACCAATTGTGACCTCCAAGGTTCACCAGAAATATTCCATCAATATGGAGACCTGCACTCTCAGGCCCACTGCGTACTTCTCTCTCTGGGCTTCTAATTCAGCCTGGATGATGTGGCTCGGGAAAGCAGGGCCACTTCTTCCCTGTGTTGGTACAGGAGGAGCTTGAGATGCTCAGGAGAATCTCTGGGAAGGGCGAACCCAGGGCTGTGGCCGTGCCTTCTTCCAGGACGTGTGGGAGACATTCCCAAATGAGGGCTAAAATGCTTGAGGCCCCAGAAGCCGTCATGGCCCCAGATCTTGGAGGACCTGAGCCAGGCCCTTTTGGATCCTCATGCCCTCAAGGTCCCCATCCCTGTGACTTCCTGGAGAGCCACGTCCTGGAGGAGGAATGGAGACTCACCGCGAGGATGGGCAAGTGCCTGGCCGACTTTGCCGGGCTGGCTGGCCCCCAGGCAAGGGGGTGGGGGTGTAAGGCTCATCCTCCAGCCTGACTGGAAGCCTGGGGGGCCCAGTGGACTTTAGGCGCCTCTGCATACCCCCAGCATCAGGGCTTCTGCCTGAGCCTCTCTCTCCAGCCACTGGCAGCTCTTTAACCCCTTTGGAGCCCTCTCCCAGGCCATGGGCTAAAGGAAATCAATGCATCTTTGGCAGTGAAGAAAGCAAGGTGCTTCCATGAGAGTTCTCTAACTTGGCCGTCAGCATGGGGATGATGGAAACAGGTTTTGGGCCTGGGTTTCCTGCCTGTGCAACTTGGCCTGACCTTGGGCAGAGAGGATCCTTGCTAGGGGGGATTGAGGGGTGTTCGAGGCAGCCCCTGCTCTGCCCTTGACTTCTGTCTGCTCAGGACCCCAGGCTCTTCATCTGGAAAGTGCATGTAGTGACCACGTGGAGCCTTGCAGGTGCCAGACTCCCCAAGAAGGGCTGGGCTTGCATGGTGCCTTCCCCCAACGACTCTCGCAGCACCCCTGGTCGACAGGAAGGAAGCCGGGGTCCCGAGAATATGGTGCGCTGGAATTCAAACCCAGGCCTCTCCGTGCTCTTCCTCCCCACGCCTGCTCTGTTCATCTCCAAGGGCCCTTGAGACAATGTCAGGCCCTGGAGCTCAGCTCGGCTGTGGGGTCTTGGAACTGGCAACCAAAAGTTTCAGTGACACCTGCGGCTCAGCGTGGGGGTGGGCCCGGGCCATGGCGCTGCCTCTCTCCCCTCTCTTTGCTGTCGATGTTAACTTTTGCAGGACGTCCTGGCCCTGCCTGCCCCTTGTTTCTCACCTGGGGGCTGGTGAGGCTATCTCTCGTGCTGTGCACCGTGACACTGATGGCATTCATGGCCCCAGCTCACCCACCTGGCTCCACATTGGGTTATTATAATTTTGCAGCCCCTTCCTGCTGGGACTGCGGGCTTGGCTGTGTGGCTCTCTTCAGACAATGGGGCGGTAGCAAACCGGGTGCAAGAAGAAGTCTGAGACAGTTTCTCCTGGACCCCTGCCACTGCCGTGAGAGCAGTCCAGAGTGGGCTTCCTGGGAGATGAGTGGCCTCGTGGGACAGAGCTGAGTCAGCTCAGCTGGGGCCTCTCTTGGCCAGCGAGTCCCCAGCTGATCTGCCAAGGATGACACCAGCCAGGCCCGGCCTGAGGAGCAGAGCCAGCCGTTCCCAGACTCCTGAGAAATGGTGGTTAGTATTGTTTCCTGAGCCAAAGCTCTGGGATCCTGGAAGTTTCTCTCTGGAGGCATCCCTCTCTCCCAGGGCCAGGCAGCAGCTGGGATCAGGGGCCTGGCAGGGTGAGGACAGGGCAGGCAGCGTCTCCTTAGAGCCAGCACACAGACACTGCTCTCCTGGCCATCTCCAGCCCTCCCTGGGCGTCTCAACATCTTTTCTCTGAGGATTTTCTCTGGTTCTCCCAGCCTTTTACTGACCATCAGTGGGGTCCTCTTTCTGGTTGCCCCAAGAGAGGCTAACATGGCCCAGAGGACATGGAGCCAAATTTGGCCCATGGTCGCCAAGGGGCTCCCCCCACCTCCACAGGAAAAGGGAATGGGAGTGTCCATCCGGGGACACTGGAGCCTGCTGGGTGGTTTATTTGCCTTCCCTGTCCTGCTAGGTCTTTCTCAATGGACACCTTGTTTCACTGCTGGGGCGAGTACTGTCTCATAGTCCAAGGGGGTTTTGGGGATGAGCTATAGGCAGACCACAGCCCTAGGAACCCCAGGACCAGGGGCTTCTGGAAGGCAGGGACCGTGCAGGCTTCGTTCCTGAGTCCGATGTCCAGTGTAGCAGGCACAGATTTCATTGCCACTGACGTGAGTCTTAGCTGCTTCAGGAAATGGTCCCTGCTGTCCCCGTCCTTATCCAGGTCTTTGCTACCCTCCTAGCTCCTAGAAACTGGAATCCTTTCCTCCCCACCTCCTAACCCTGACCCCGTTCCTGGGCTCCTTCTTCGTTTGAATCTGGTTGGGCCTCTCTTGAGCCTCCGACCGTGGGGTCCTCTCCCTGCTGTAGGTCACCACCCAGACCCCAGGGTAGCTGCACACAGGCCTGACTGCCCCAGGTTTGGTCTTTTTCTTTCTTCTCCTTTTTTTTTTTTTTAAAAGAAAGATGTATTTGTTTATTTAGAAGGCAGAACTACAGCGGGGGGAGGGGGGGAGGAGAAAGAGAGAGAGAGAGAGAGAGAGAGAGAGAGAGAAAGAGAGATCTTCCACCTGCTGGTTTACACCCTATATGGCCACAACAGCCCAGGATGGGAAAGGCTGAAGCCAGAAGCCAGGAGCTCCATCCGGGTCTCCCACATGGATGGTAGGGACTCAAGTACTCAGACCATCTGCTGTTACCTTCCCAGGCACGTTAGCAGGGAGCTGGATTAGAAGCAGAGCAGCTGGGATTGGAACCAGCCTTCTGATGTGGGATGCTGGCATCACAGGTGGCCCCTTGACCTGCTGTTGCCACAAGACCTGCCTCTAGAAGGCAGCCCCAACTCCATTAGAATTACCCCTGCTGGGCCGGCGCTGTGGCGTAGTGGGTTAAAGCTCTGGCCTTCAGTTCCAGCATCCCATATGGGCGCCGGTTCGAGTCCCGGCTGCTCCACTTCTGATCGCGCTCTCTGCTATGGCCTGGGAAAGCAATAGAAGATGGCCCAAGTCCATGGGGCCCTGCACCCACATGGTAGACCCAGAAGAAGCTCGAGGTTCCTGGTTTCGGATGGGCTCAGTTTTGGTCGTTGTGGCCATCTGGGGAGTGAACCAGTGGATGGAAGACTTCTCTCCCTCTCTCTGCCTCTCTCTGTAACTCTTTCAAATAAATAAAATAAATCGTTAAAAAACAAAACAAAACAAACAAAAAGAATTACCCCTGCCTTCACAATGGGGGAGTCAAAGGGGCCACTTTCATTTTCAGAAATTAATTTAATATTTGAATAGATAATGTGTTCTTGTGATTCTAGTGTATCTGCAGTGAAAAGTCCCCTCCCCCCACGCCCCAGCCTCGCCGCCCCACCGTGGAGATGGGGTCTCCAACTTCTCCTGGCTCCTCTGAGAGACAGCCCAGGCATGGAGAGGCAGAAACACGGCCACACCCACCTGTAAAACATACTTTTGTTTGGATGGCACACCATACATTCTCAGGATTCTACGTTTTTTGTATTCACCTAGTATTGTATTTTCAAGATCACCCCCAGAAAGTCTCTTCTTCTCCTTCTTTTTTTTTTTCTTTTGAGGTATAATGCACATTCCATGACATTTACCTCCTATAAAGAGTAGAACTCCATGGTTTTAGTGTATCCACAACTGGGTGGCCATCAGCACGATCTAATTCTGGAACATTTCCGCCTCCCTGAAAGTCGCCCTGGATCTGTTAGCATTCCTTTGAGCCTTCACCTGCTGCAGCCTAGGATGTGCAAGAAGTTGGAATTGCAAGGGGAGCTGGCGCTCTGACACGGGATACAGGAGTCCCAAGCCAAACACCTGCTTCTATAAGAGCTTTTTTTTTTTTTTTTAAACAAGTGGAAGATTAACTCTTCAGCTGTGAGAAGCACCAGATCTTTCTCCTGGTTTGTTGTTTGCCTTTTGATTTTGCTAGTGGTGATGTCTACCTTGAAGAGATTTTCTATTTTTACATAGCTAAATTTACAAATTCCTTTTGGCTTCCGGGTACTTGTCAAAGGCCTTTCACACATTAAAAGTATTTTTAAAAGTGCCCCCATGGTTTTTTCTAGGCCATTTATCTTTTTTAAAAAGACAAAAACACTTCCATCTTCAATCCATCTGGAATTTGTTTAGGTAGAAGGTGTGTGGTATGGATCTAATTTTATTTTCTCCTCAGCGGCCCCCTAGTTGTCCCAGTATTATTGAATAGTTTGCCTCTCCTCAATGATTTTGATTTTCTTCCCAGCCTTATTAAGATATAGCTAGTAAATAAAAATTATATATGTTTATGGTGTATAATGTAATGTTTTGACATATGCATATATTGTGCAATTTAAATTGAGCTAATTACCATATCTATCACCTCACATACTTATCAGTTTTCTGTGGTGAGAACATTTAAGTCTAATCCCTCAGCGATTTTCCAGGTCAGGCTCCGTTCCTGACTGCAGCAGGTCTGCAGGGCTCGCTCCTTCCATCCACAGAACCCTCGTGCCCAGCACCTCCTGGGCCCCGCGGCCTGGCAGCCATCCCTCTGCTCTGCTGCTGTGAGCTCAGCTTTTCAAGATTCCACGTCTTGTTTCAGGAAGCTCCTGCAGTATTTGGTTTTCTGTGTCTGGCTTATATCACCTAGCAGGATGTCCTCCAGGCTCGTCCCTGTTAGAACGACAGCGTTTCTAGTTCAAAAGATGCATAGTTTCTCCTTCTGTGTGTCTGTGTGTGTGTGCAGAATTAGAACATTTGTGCATCAACCGACGGACGCCTGGGCTGACTCCATGTCTTGGCTATCATGAATGATGCTGCTAGGAACATGGGCGTTCTGATGTCTCTGAGATGCTGATTCCAATTCCTTTGGATATATACGTATATCTGGAAGAGGGATTGTTGGATCATGTAGTGATTCTGTTTCCAATTTTTTGAGGAAGCTTCGGGCTCTATCTCATAATTGCTGTACCAACATACATTCCCAGAAACCACGTGTGAGGGTTCCCTACATCCTCACCAACACTTCGCCTTTGCCTTTTAGATAACAGCCATTACATGTGAAGTGATATCTTGGTGTGGTTTTAATTTAATTTCCCTGCGAATGGGTGATGTCAAGCTTTCTGTTTTCATGCATCTGTTGGCCCTTTGTGTATTGTCTCTTGCTTGTCAATGACTTTGGATGTCACCTTTGGTGACATCCAGGCAAAATGCTCCAAATTTATTCCTGTACCGTTTGTTTTATTCCACTGTGTCTGTCTACATAATGAACCACCACCATACTTTTCTAATTATTGGAGTTTTGGACTATGTTTAAATATATGATAGGGCTAGCCTCTCTTCCTTTCTCTTTTCTGGATTTTCCCAGCTATTTTTGCATGTTCATTTTCCCTGTGAACTTCAAAGTCACCTAATTTCATTACCAATTCCTGCTGGTATTTCTATTGGAACACAGAAACACAAGGTGAACTGCAAGAAAACTGACACAGCTTCATGATGTGGCTTCTTCTTATCCAAGAACATGGTCTACCTTTTCATTTGTCAGCTTTTGGGTCCCTGTAGCATTTCAGTTTTCTCCGTACGTATTTTGCACTCTCCTAAGCAAAGTTAAAAGATAAACTTTTTTCACTGCAATGGTAAATCTCACCTGTCTACTTGTCCAAACTGATTGTCATTTTAAATATGAAGGCCACTGATTTTTGTTCATTAAGCTTGTGTCTGAGTACGATATTGAACTCCTTGTTGTTGCTAATAGTATTTGAGTTGATTTTTTTTTGGTGTGCCAGGTAGACAAGGGGTCTTCAGAAAGGCCCCGGAAAAACATGTATCATGAATAACCATGCATGCATTTCAACTTTCATTTTCACGCCACTTTTAATGCTATTTTCCACAAATTTTTTGAAGTCTCCTTGTGCATTATCTCCTGATAATGATGGAAACTTTACCTCCCCATTGCAATTTTTATATAGCTAAATGATCTTTGTTATTTTATTGTGTTAGCTGGTACCTACAGGACAAATTGAAGTAATAATGAAAATATAGGACATCTTTGTTTTGTTAGTGACTTTAATAACAATTCCTCATTGGAGGTTAAGATGGATCTACTTTATCATATTAGGAAGCAGTGGTCTGTTCTTATTTCAGTGAGAGTTTTCAGAAATAAGCAGGGTAGCTGATTTATACAGATAATTCATGCTTGCACCCTGTAATGGGGTAAGTTAATAGTCTTGCCGACACTAAGCACCCCACGTGATCATGCTGTATTTTTCTCTTCCTGGGCTGCCAGATTCTATATGCTAAGCTTTTATTTAGAGTTGTTAAGGCGAGATTCCCAACTGAGATAGCGCTGTTGCTTTTTGTTCTCTTCCTGGTGGGTATTGGTGTTGGTGTTAATATTAAGCTCACGTTGTAACAGCGGTGTAGACGCTGTCTTCCTTGCAGCTGGCATCTGGGGGGGAGGGTCTCGGTGACCCATGGCTCTGCCACCTCTGCAGCTGGTCCAGCAGGGTGACTGTGGCGGTACTGACACAGCCACATCCCGGGTCTCCTCGCTGCGTTGTGGGCTGGCAAAGCTTCCCAAGGCACAGGTCACAGCCAAGCTGTGTGAGCACACGCACAAAGTGTGAGACTTTGAAGTTCGCTGGAAAAATCCGGAAAAGACAAAGGAAAAGAGGCTAGCCCTGTCATATATTTAAACATAGTCCAAAACTCCAATAATTAGAAAAGGGCTGGGTTCGGGAGACAGAAGTCTCTAAGGTGCCTGGCTCTGCGCCAGCTCACCCTCCACGACAGTTGCCACCGTTTTGTCGGTCTGGGTCTCCAGCTGGCTGTGGGGCCCCTGCCATCTCCCGTCCACTGCGGCCTCTGCGGTGCCGCTTCGTGTGCAGAGCCCAGCTGCAGGTGGGCAGCCTCTGATCGTCTCTGCCCGACTCTCGGGGAAGCGCCACTCCGTGGGCTGCAGGTAGTCCCCTCGCCTGCCCCCGCGCCTGCAAGCCTGCTGGTACAGTTTAATTTCCAGCCCTGGGATTTCTTCCTCGCCCGTGACAACCTCAGGTGGAAGCAATTTCACCGTCCTGTAACTCACCGGGTCATTATAATTAGTATCTGGGCACCTGGGGCGAGGGCGGAAGGGAGGCGACAGAGTGGATCCAGCCAAGCAGAGAGCACCTCCGGGAGCGGGGGTGGGGGCCACCACTGCTTCCTCCATCAATGCTGGCTTGTACCTTGGGTTCCACCAGTGCCCTCCCCTCTGTGGTGGGGTGAGGGGCGGATGAAGAATCAGGGACTGCTAAGTCCGGCCTTGGGTTTATTTTTTATTTTATTTTATTTTTTAATTTTTATTTTTGACAGGCAGAGTGGACAGTGAAAGAGAGAGAGAGAGATAAAGGTTTTCCTTTTCCATTGGTTCACCCCCCAGTCGGTCTTGGGTTTACACAGCAGGAGTCTCTGAGCTAAGGGAGGGCCAGAATGGCTAGAGGGGCCCTGGGAGGAGTGGAGGTGCAGCATCCCCCCCAGCTCCGCCCTCCCCCTTGGAGGACCTGATGTCCCAGCCCAGGCTGCTCCGGAGGGTGTCAGAGCTCCAGCCCTCAGAGCTGCCAGTGCAGCCCAGGGCATGCCAGGAAGTGGACACAACTCCAAGAGAAGCTCCCGGTGTGGGGCACAGGACACATCAGGGGGCAGATAGGTTTCCACGTTGGGGAAAGTCTTTCGATAGCAACAGAAACAGACCTGAGCGAGAAAAGGGGTGTATGCTGAGGGTGTCAGGACATGAGTTTCAAAGCTAAGAGGAGGCCAGTGGGCCTGGGGAGTCAGGACCCTGGCAGTGGGAAGGGCTGGGCCCTCTCTCCAGCTCAGGCAGCCAATGCGGCTGGGTTCCTACAACTCCGTGTTAATAATCCCTGATCCTTCATAGAGAGGGCGCTATCCTCTCGTTGTTTGCATCAGCTGTTTACCGAGCCCTCGCAGTTTGGGAGGCAGAAGCGTAGGCTCTGAAGATGCAGCAGTGAGTCAGGGCATACTTCGTTGGCATCTTACCTCGGAGTCGGGGTAGGAGTCTGATTGGCTCCGTTTGGGTAAGGTGCACAGCTCTAAGCCAATCAGCAGGAGCCGGGTGGGGTTTGTGGACCAGGAGGCCCTCCCAGTGGGTTGTCTGCAAAGGGCAACTAGCCCTTTAGACACAGTCCGCTCTTGATTGACGTTGCAGAAAGCAGGCAGTGGTCTTCAACGAGGAGGCGCGGTGGAGCTCATGCAGTCAGAGGCAGCCAGAGCCAGAGCCAGCAGTGCCGGGAGGGGCCTGTGGGTCTCTTGTCCCCTTGGCTCTCTGGATCCTCCACTTCCAAGCAGGGGGAGCAGGTGCTGGGGAAGGCGCACCTGCACCTGCAGCTTTCTCTCCGTACCAGCGCCTGGGCGGACAAGGTCAGCCCTCTCCTCCTTCTGTCCTCACCCCAACCGGAGGCTTCCACAGACGGGGCCTGGGCTTGCTCCCCCTGCTGTCTGCCATGGCAGAGGCCAGCGCAGAGCTCCGGGCAGTCTTGGTGAGGACTGTCACTGATCTGCACCCCGCATCCCTTCTCTAACCACCGTGTACCCCAGGATTGTGTCCGTCTTGCGTGGTACCCATCTCTCAGTTTGATGGCTCTGATGAAAGTCACCAGCCTCCCTCACTTCCCCCGCTCTCCCAACACCCCCCCAAGCGCCCGCCTGAGCTCTAGGAGCCCTGGCTCAGCTGTGCCGGGACCGCCTGTGAGGACTCCCTAGCAAATTCCCAAATTGATCACTCGGGGTTTCCCACTTTAGCCCCAATCCATGAGGTCCCGGGCCACTCGCAGCCCCTCCCGGGCCGGAGCAGTACAAAGGGACTGCTCCATTATTCTCCTTGGCCAGGGGCAGGCTGAGCCCTTGCTGAAGCGGGCTTGCCATTAGAACCCTGCAGAAACAAAGTAATAGCGTGCACAGAAAGCCATTTGTAATGTTGCTGTAATTCCCATGATTCATTAAACAGAAATGGAAAATGATAACATTTCCCCCGGAAAAAAAAAAAAAAAAAAACCTCCTGGTGGAGTCGCACGCTGAGTTCACTTGGCTCAACTCTTTTATTGACTAAGCATCTTGTTGTGCTGATGTGAGGCACACACAGGCCCAGCGCCATTTAGTTTTACATCAGCTGAAATGGAAGCAGGGGAGGGGGCCCGGCAGGGGCTGGGCTTTGACCTTGGAAATGGTACCGGAGCCTCTAGCCTCTCCTGCAGGCTGTGGTGAGAGTTGGGGGGTGGTGGGGGTCTGTTTGAGTAGGGCCTGTTCAGCCTCCTCTCCTCCTGGAGGGGAGCAGTAGGGGAGGCTGGGGGCTGCCCAGGCCTGAGCCCCTCAATGGCCTTGCTCAGGTCTGGGGACTGTCTGCCTTGGGACATGTCAGGTGGTCTCCCAGCACTCCCATGCATACTATCTGTGACTGCCATCCCCAGCCCCAGTGCTCTCAGACTGCTCCCTGTCAGTCCCCTAATTAGGAACCCACCATTGTTCCTGATCCCCACCCCCCACCTTACATCACTTGCCAGCTGGCCACCAGCCCTGGGGGGTCTCGGCAGAGAGGCCGCCAGCTCCCCAGCTCACACCCAGCGCCTCCTCTCCCTTCCCTGCCATGGCCATCATTTAGGCCTCGCCATCTCCTGCTCCCCGGATGAGGCCATGCTCAGCTGCCCAGCTGATACCCTGTGCCCAGCCTCGCCCTCAAAGCCTCACTAGAGTGATCCGAGTGATTATGAAAAGTGATACTGATGCAGTCACTCTTTCCTGGAACCTCAGTGGCTCCCCGATGCCCGAGGGCCCAATCCAGATGCTGTCGTGCGGCACTCAGGGCCTTGCCCTAGCTAGCCTCAGTCTATCTTTCCAGCCGCTCCTGCCCTGGCCCCGTCACGGGTCTCAGGCTTTAGCCAACCTTTAGGGTCCTGTGGAGTCCCCAGACCACACTTGAATGTGTTCCTGCCTGTCTTCCTTTTTGTAACAAATTATTTTATTCATTTGAAAGGCAGACAGAGAGAGGGGGAGAGAGAAGGAGAGAGACATCTCCAGACCCCTGCTTCACTCCCCAAATGCCCACAGTAGCTGAGGCAGGGTCAGGTTAAAGCCAGAGCTGGGAACTCAATCCCGGTCTCCCGTGTGGGTTGCAGATCCAGCTACCACACCATCACTGAACCATGACTGAGCCGTCCCCGCTGCCCGCCAGGCTGTGCATTAGCAGGAGCCTGGAATCAGGAGTGGAGCCAGGGACTGAGCCCAGGCACT
Organism: Lepus europaeus; assembly: GCF_033115175.1. Taxonomy (NCBI): domain Eukaryota; kingdom Metazoa; phylum Chordata; class Mammalia; order Lagomorpha; family Leporidae; genus Lepus; species Lepus europaeus. The sequence goes on from NC_084831.1 coordinate 28,635,230, forward strand.
CTGACGTGTGGATATACCACGCGCCATCCTAACCGCTATGCCGAACGCCATCCCCCGTGCCTTGCCCATGGGTCCCCTGGGCCTGAAATGCACCTGCCTCTCTTCTTTCCTCGGGAATCCCGGTTCCTGCTCAGACAGGCTGCTCCCGCAGGCTTCCCTTTCTGGCCGTTTGGCCCCTAAATGCAGAGTCATCCCGCTCTCTTTCTCTCTGCACCCCGGAATCTGACCCACCACCCAATCCCGGGGGCTCTCACTGCAGCGTAGCAAGGCTCTGCCTGGTTCCCACCACCCCTTCCCTGGGGACTTGCCCGGCTTCCTGCTGTAGGCTCCCCACTGGTCTCCCCGCCTCTGCCCTTCCTCTCCTGCTCCCATGCTATCCTCCACACCCCTGCACGCATGGCACCTTTGCTGACTTCACTGGCTTCCGGTCTCACCCAGAGAGAAAGCCACAGCTTCCGCCACAGCCTTGATGACCTGCACCGTCTGACCCTCACGACCTCTCTGCCCTCGTATCCTACCGCTCCCCAGATTCTTGCTCTGCTGTACCCACAATGGCTGCCTTGCTCTTTCTTGGCCAAGCTAAGGATGCTCCTGCCTCAGGGCCTTTGCACTTCATTTGCTGCTTGCTCCGTCCTGCCGGCAGTCACCTGTCATGCTGTCAGTGTGACCTTTTCCAACCTTCCATAATGTTGCAGATTATCTATTCCTCCAGCACTTCCTAGCTCTTCTCCAATTTATTTTTCTATTTTATTATTTTAAAAAAGAGTTATTTATTTATTTTGAAAAAGAAAGAATTATAATCTTAGAGGGGGAGAGACAGAGAGAGATCTTCCATCCACTGGTTCACTCCCCAGTTGGCTGCAATGGCTGGAGCTGTACCGATCCCATGCCAGGAGCCAGGAGCCAGGAGCCAGGAGCTTGTTCTGGGTCTCCTACGCAGGTGCAGGGGCTCAAGCACTTGGGCCATCTTCTACTGCTTTTCCAGGCCATAGCAAGAAAGCTGGATTGGAAGTAGAGCAGCCGGGACTTGAACTCATGCCTGTGTGGGATGCTGGCACTGCAGGTGGAGGCTTTACCTGCTATGTCACAGTGCTGGCCCCTATGATTTTAATCTTTAGATTTTTTTCCCCTCCATGAAGGCTTTTTAAAGGGTTTTTTGTTTATTTCTGCACCCCCAGCCTGTGATGGCAGGCACTAGACCCTGCCCCCTGGCCCCTCCCGGTCCTTCCCGGAGCCCCTCACTCAGGGGCATTTACCCTGCTTTCTTGGGTCTGGTGTCCCTGCTAATTGGGGCTCATGTGTCACCTCTCTGTGTCCACAGCCCCCACTGAAGCTTTGTCTGGTGACCAGGGCTCAGTACACACCGAGGGGAGTTTTGGGCTCCTTTTGGCCTCTCTTGCCATTCCTCCAAGCCTGGCAGACAGGACAGAGCACCCTCGCACCTCCCACACAGAGCTGGGGGGAGGCTGAGCTGGTTGTGTTTCGGAGGTCAGACCTATGCAGTCCCGGCTGCTGGGGCATAATGTTTCCAACGATGTCCTGGCTTGGGGCATTTGGTGCAGTGGTTAAAATGCTGCGTGGGATGCCTACCTGCCCGCCCACCTGTATGCCTGCCTACCATATTGGAGTGCTCCACTCTATTCCAGCTTCCTGCTAATGCACACCCCAGAGGCAACAGGCGATGGCTTAAGTAGCTGAGCTCCTGCCACCCACGTGGGAGACCCAGATGGAGTTCCCGGCTCCTGGCTTCAGCCTGGCCCAGTCCTGGCTGTTGTAGGCATTTGGGGAGTGAGCCAGTGGACAGATCTTGATCTTTCTGTCCCTCTGCCTTTCAAATAAAATAAATTCATTGATTAAAATTTAAAAAAGAAAGAAGCTGCTTTGAAACTCTCTTGAAGCCCACTCTGCTCGGGATTCTTCCTGGAAATGGAAGTGATCAGAAGCTCAGGAACAGTGAGCCTGGCCAGAGCCTCCTCCCCTCTCGCCCTGTCATGAGGGCAGAGCCCTGCTCATCAGGAGTGGAGATCACGACTCAGAAGTGGGGTCTGCAGACTTTGTGGACCCAGGGGAGCAGACGCTGTGGACAGTCGCCCCCTCCTCTGAGATTGCCACCCCAGCACCACAGCTGGACTCTGTCTCAGTACCGACCAGAGAGAGCCCAGGGCCCAGCATCCTGACCCCTCCCCTGGCACGAGCCCTAGGTGTGGCTGGGGGTGGGCGCAGGGCAGGTGCTCCCTGGCAGAGCCAAGCATGCCCGCAGGAAGTATTTGATGAATTTATAAGAATAAATGTTTGTCTGCATCCAGTGCTGGAGAGAGCCCTTCTCTGTGGTCCTGCAGGAAAAGTTGTTCAGCAGTTCCTTGTATGCTTCCTGTGATGGAGAGGTCACTACCTCATCAACTTCCGGGTCCTAGTTTGGGGTGTTCTGGAAGCAGACCTGGGACAGGGGTTCAAGTGCAATTAGCTTGTTGGAGGGGTACCGATGGGAGAGGAAAAGCGAGGCAGGGAAGGGAAGGAAGCCAGTGAGTGTGATGTGAGCCAGCTGCCAAGGCGGGGCTTACCAGCACTTCACCCTGCTGGAGACAGCGTTGCATGGACATGTCCCGGCGTGATCGCAACCAAGGGCCAGAGAAGCAAGTGCTCCTACTCCTACCCATTACTTCCTGGGGCTGACTCCAGGACTTTCCTCCTGCCCTGTGCACGGCAGGTGCACATCCCTGCAACCAGAAAGCCATTCACAGGTGTGGGCAGTGCATCAGGGGTCCTGGGGGAGGCTGACCACAGCTGCTCCATGGCAGAATAGGTGCCATCTGCCGTCCGTGTTTCCTCTCGGGACACTCCCACCCTGCACTGGGTGTCACCGGCCCAAAGCCCTGTCCCCTTCTCTCTGCAGCCAGCCCCGCTGGCCATCACCTCTTTCTTGAACCTGCTCCCCGGCCGGTTTCTGTCTCTTGTTGGTCTCTCTCCCTGCGCAGTGGCCAGCAGGTGCTTTTGAAACTCCCTGGGCACCACACCTGTCCTTCATGTGCTCTCAGGTGTCGGAATCCCCTGCTCACCAACTGATGTTCCCTGTAGGCTGAGCTCGGGCAGGTGAGATCTGGGGACACTTAGTGCTCCTGGTACTTAGCTGGTGCTGAGCAAAGGTGATTGAGTCGGACTAGTCGTGCCAGCTCAACCGCGTCTCTACCTGCTCACAGCTGCTGCGGGCTCCCCAGTGTCTGCAGGGGAGAGCCCACGCTCCTCTGTCTGACAGGTAAGTCTCAGCATGGCCTGCCCCTGCTGACCGCTTCAGATTCAGGTTCCAGAATGTTCTCTCTCAGGTCTCCAACTTCTCATGTCGGAGGCTTGTGCACACCCCTCCCCCTTCCCTTGTCTCTAATAGGGTCACAAACTCAAAGCTTGCAGGGGCTGGGTGAGAGGGCAGAGTGAAGCAGACCGGATGTATGCAGCAGGGAGAGGTGGTGACTGCAGCAAACTGCTGGGACCTCATGCCCATCCTGTGAACATGTATGTCCCAGTGCTCAGAGCTCTCCGTGCCTGTGTGCCCCAGCCAGGCTCTGGCTGGAGGGATGCAGCCTGGGCTTTGGGCTCTGCCCATGCAGCCTTCTGCCTGATGCTCATGAAATCCAGCTCCTCCTTCAGAGTCCAATTCTGAGGTCACCTCCTTCATGAAGTCTGCAGGGATTCTCCCAGCTGGAAAGAGTCCTCGTCTACTCTGTGGTCATGATCTTTGGAGCTTCTAGTAGAGGATTCAGGTTTCTTTTTCTTTTTTTTTTAAATTGAGTGCTCAGGGCAGGTATTATGGTATAACAGGTTAAGTTGCCACCTGCAGTGCTGGCATCCCATACGGGCTCCAGTACAAGTCTTGGCTACTCTACTTCCAATCCAGCTCTCTGCTATGGCCTGGGAAAGCAGTGGAATATGGCCCAAGTTCTTGGGTCCCTGCACCCACGTGGGAGACCTGGAAGGAGTTCCTGGCTTCTGGCTTTGGATCGGCTCAGCTCTGGCCATTGTGGCCATTTGGGGGAGGGGTGAATCAGCAGATGGAGGATCTCTCGCTCTCTCTCTCTCTCTCTGTAACTCTGCCTTTCAAATAAATAAAATAAATCTTAAAAAAATGAGCACTTACTATGTGCAAGGCCCAGTGCCAAGGGACTGCTACATACTTTAATTCATTTAATGTGTATTTTAATTTAATATTTTTGTTGCTCTTGAGAAACTAAAGCACACAAAAAGTCCATAAAAGATAAAGATGCAATATAACCAGTAATTTTTAAAGCAATCCTCAAGTAAATATCACCCAGGTGAAGAAATAAAACTCATATTATTGATGAATCTAGGGACACCTGGGCCCAGAGAATTTAGTGATCATCCCTTGTCACACAGCCCATGACTGCAAGAATTAGAATTTGAACCTGAGACTGTCTGGCATGATTCCTTCTTATCACAGCTGCCAAATAAAAATTCAGGATGCCCAGTTTAGTGTGAATTTCAGATAAGCAATGAATACGTTCAGTACCAGGGTACTTCAAAGAGTTGTGGAAATGGAATAATTAAGTATGAGTTTATTTTTGTGCAACAATTTTTGAAGCTCATGCATCATTTGTCATAGTACATGTTTTCCACATATTATAAAAAATATTTTGCACCAAAAATTCTTTGTACCAAAATTAACTCATACTTTAAATTCCTTTTCATAAACTTTTTGAAGTATCCTCATTTAAGCATGCCCCAAATACTGCGTGGGACATACGTATATGAAAAGTTATTTGTTTGGATGGACATTTTGTCTGGTGGTCATGGTCTGGTTAAGATGTCTGCATCCTACACTGGAGGGCCTGCGTTCCATATGTAGTTCTGACTCCTGATCCAGCTTCCCGCTAATGCAGACCCTGGAAGGAAGTGGTGATGGCTCAAGGAATTGGGTCCCCAACACTCAGGTGGGAGACCTGGATTGAGTTCCTATCTTCCAGCCTCAGCCCATGTCTGGCCCTATGAGTATTTGGGGGAATGAATCAGCAGATAGCTCTCTCTCTCTCTCTCTCTCTCTCTCTCTCTCTCCCCCTTTCTCCCTTTCTAAATAAGCAAATACAAATTAAAAATAGATATTTGTTTATCTGAAATTCAAATTATTTTACTGTGTGTCCTGTATTTTATCTGGAGACTTTTTGCCCATATCTCATAGTTTTTCTTTCCAGTGGCCAAATTGCCCCAAAGCTTCAGGACTCATCACATCTGCTGGGGTAGGGAGGGTTGGCTGGTTGGGAGTTGTTTCCATCACTGTTGACTTTCAGGGCAGACCCCAGGCCAGGACATTACTGCTTCAGTCTTCCTCCACCTCGTTAGTGAGCAAGCCAAGTCTTCAGCTGCTGCTTCACTTCGAGCTAGGCCAATCACAACTGAATTGTTGCTCATCTTTGCAGCTGGAGCCGGAGGCCCTCTGTAGCCATGTCGGCTCTCAAGACCATGCTCGGGGCCTCATCCACTCACCAGCTGCAGCCCCAACGTCAGCCTCAGTCCTGGCTCCAGCTCCAGCTCCAGCCCCAGTCCATGCCCCAGCTCATGTCTAGCTCCCAGCCCCAGCCAGTCCCAGCCTCACTGTTACCCTACTCCAATTGCAATCTCACTGTCACCTTAATTCCAGCTCAGCCTCAGCCCCATCCATCACCAGCCTCGGGTTAAGGGAGAGTGGGCGGGGGTGTCTGCAGGCCTGAGATCTCGGAGTTACAGTAGCCTGAGTGCTCTGGGTTCAGTCTTTGCTTTCTTAGGATTCACCCCAAGAGCTGACCTGGCCCCTTTGCCCCCAGTACCCAGCAGCTGTGTCTGCAAACAGGATACTGCTTACTCCTGTGTCCTCCCCTGAGCCTATTCCCAGCCTGCTCTGCCAGGGACTCTTGGCCTTCTATGAGGGCTTGTAGGGCTGGAACTGGGCCAGGAAGCCTCCTTGATGTTGCTCTGAAGACCTGGGTATCACCTGCGCCTTGGTGGTGTGTGGGTACATGTGGGTAGATGGATTGTACGTACGTATATGTGCCCCCACACCTGCACTGCTCGGGTTATGTCCACTCCTGAACCCTGGCTGTGGGAGGGACATGCACAGACTAAAATGTGCTAGCAGAGGGGCGATTCAGGGTGGGAGGGGCTGATTGTGTCCTACCCCTGAGAAGGGCCGAGGGAAGATGTTCAGCACCACGGACAGCAGAAAACTGTGCCTACTTGCTCTAGGTCTTCTACCTGGCTCAGGGTCGGAGGCTGGGAATGGAGGCTTGTCCTAGGCTGAGACCACTGCGGCCTCCCATCCTAGGCTGTCCTCTGGTAACCAGAAGCCGTGAAATGAGGTGTTGCAGTTCCCTGAGCCAGAAATGGGCAAACCACAGGGAGGGCGATTGGCTTTTCAGATGCAGCTGCTCTGGCTGGGGGCTTTAGACTGAACCTCCGACCTCGTTCCTGCCCTGCCCCAAAGCTGGCTCAGCCCACAGCCCCTGACTCCACTCAGACAAGTACTTGTTAAGCACCGCCTTTGGCTCAGGTGTCTTTCTCAACACTGAGACGCACCACCTATCAAACCTCTTGTGCTCCAGGAGCCATCACTCTGGGAGGCAGGGGAGATGGGCCACAAACATGAGTAAGTCAAGCATGAATGTCAGAGGTGACAGGTTCCATGGAGAACAATGAGCCAGATGCAGGGTAGGCAATGTACAGGGCTGCGGCTGTAATTAGTGCAGTCCTGGGAGGAGGCAGGAGAGCTGTGATGCACAGGAGGGGAGTGAGGTGTGTGGATTCCTTGGGGGAGGGGAGGGCCAGGCTGGTGCTGGTGGATTTTCCTGGTGCCAGGGCACACGGTGAGGCCAGACCCCTCTGTCTGGGGCCTGGAGCTGGGGACAGGGTTATACAGTCAATGACTCACAGCTTTATTGCCTTGCTGCCATTAACTGAACACTGATTGGCCAGCCAGATTCTGTCCTAGGTGTCTCCCCAGTGACATGTCAATAATCCCATGATAACCCAGGGAGGGTGGCACTGGGCTCATTCCCCTTGAACAGATGGGCAGACTGAGGCTCAGGGGGTCACGTGACTGCCTGAGATGACACAGAGCACAGAGGGCCCTGATTGGGATCCAGGCTGGTCAGAGCCTCTCAACAGTGGAGAAACAGCTGCCATTGAGCTTTACTCCAGCCCCACATGGGGGAGCTTTGAATTCAATCCCTTGGGATTTCTTCTGGAAGGATCCTCTGGGTGCTTGCCTCTTCCTGAATTTTCCTGTTGTTGTTTCCACGGACCTGAACACCCTTGGGCTGCATGCAGTCTCTGTGGGCCCATCCCAAATCCCACTGCCAGCTTGCTACCCCCAGTCATCCCCTTGACTGAGAATTTGGCACTGGTGCTTCCTGTCTCTCTGCCCAGGTCCGACACTGAAGAGTTCCTTCATCCCACTTTCCTAATTACTTGTGGTCATGGGCAGAATTATGCTCCCTTTCCTCAAATTCATATGTCAAAGTCCAACTCCCAAGACCTCTGAGTATGACTTTATTGGAGACAGGGTCTTTATTAGAGAAAGAGAGATGAGAGAGAGAGAGAGAGAGAGAGAGAGAGAGAGAGAGAGAGAGAGAGAGAGAGATTGAAAGATACTTCATCTGCCGGTTCACTCTCCAAATGCCTGCAACAGCTGTGGCTGGGCTAGGCTAAAGCTGGGAGCCAGGAACTTAACACAGGCCTGCCATGTGGGTGACCAGGAGACCACTACTTGGGTTATCACCTGCTGCCTCCCAGGGTGCGCATTAGCACGAAGCTGAAATGCAGTGCAGAACTTGTATGCAATCAAAACCACATGCTCAAATATGGACTGCAGGTGCCCCAAGCAGTGGCTCAATCACTGTGCCATAGGTTCAGCCAGAGACAGGGTCTTTATTATTATTATTATTATTATTTAATAAATGTGAATTTACAAAGTGCAACTTTTGTATTGTTGTGGCTTTCCCCCCCACCAACCTCCCTCCCTCCCGCGGCCCTCCCCTCTCCTACACCCTCTCCCATTCTGCCCTTCATCGAGTTTCATTTTCAATTACCTTCATATACAGAAGATCAACTTAGTATATACTAAGCAAGGATTTCAACAGGCTGTCCTCATACAACCGCACAAGGTATAGGGTATTGTTTGACTAGTAGTGTTGCTTTTAAGTTTCATAGTAAAACACTTTAAGGACAGAGATCCTATGTGGGGAGCCTGTACCCAGTGACTCCCGTTGTTGATTTAACAATTGGCACTCTTATTTATGGTGTCAGCAATCACCCGAGGCTCTTGCCATGAGCTGTCTAGGCTATGGAAGCCCCTTGAGTTCACCAACTCTGAATTTGTTTAGTCAAGGCCATATCACAGTGGAGGTTCCTTCCTCCCTTCGGAGAAAGGCGCCTCCCTCCTTGATGGCCTGTTCCTTCCGCTGGGGTCTTATTCACCAGGATCTTTCATTTAGATTGTTTTTGCCACCGTGTCGTGGCTTTCCATGCCTGTGAGGCTCTCATGGGCCTGTTAGCCAGATCCGAATGCCCCAAGAGTTGATTCTGAGGCCGGAGAGCTGTTTTGGGCATTTGCCATTCTATGAGTCTGCTGTGTGTCCTGCTTCCCCCGCAGAGATAGGGTCTTTCAAGAGGCAATGAGGGTAAAATGGGGTCCTTAGAGCAGGCCCTAATCTAGTGTGATGGTGACCTGATTAAGAAGAGAGGACTGGGTCTTCCAACGTCAACAAGCAACTCTGACTCCCAGTTCAATGGGGTTCTGGCACTGCCCACCTGGAGTGGACATCTGATCCATAGGGAAGGGCTCAGTCCCAGAGGACTGCCCCATGTGTCCTGTGGGCCTCCTGTCCTGGTGACTGATCCACCATGGATTGGGGTGCCATACCTGCTGGAATGGCTCACGGCACTCAGACAGGCATGTTCCTTCTGTTGGGCAGTTCCTTTTAAAGGATGCAACTCGGAGAATGGCAACCAAAAGGAAGAGACATATAGGCAAGGTGTGCGTGTGGGGGAGGGGCAGGGAGCATCCAAGCTTTCTCTGGGTGTGCCTCCCAGCACCCCTGAAGCCCAGAAGCTCCACTGCCTGTGTCATTCAGAGGCTTTTATGGAGTCTTCGTGGGGGCAGACAGAGTCGATCAAACCGTCTCCAGCTCCTCTGCTCCCCAGGAGGCCAGGCTGTGGGCTGCGAGCCCAGCCCTGTAATCGCACCCCGGCCTTTCTAGTGACCAGGCCCTCTCCCCGCCAGGAGTCCCGGCCATCTCATTAGCATGCAGAAGACACTCATCACCCAGGTGATTCCCAGGGCTTTAGGAGTTGTATGCTGGGAATGGGACAAAGCCCAGGTATTTATTTATTTTTTTATCCTATCACTCTCATGGACACGTGTAATTTCAACACACTCTTCCCTGAAGTAATGAATGAGGCTGTCTGTTGCTATGAGCAGATCCCCACGTGGCCTGTCCGGACCTCCAGGGTCTCCCTTAGCCTTTTCTCAACTGTCCCTGTGACCCTGGACTGCACTCTGAACTCAGCTACACCATGCACCTGTTGCATGACCGTGGGCCAGTCCCACCACCAACCTGAGCCTCCATTTAACTCATCTGCAGTAGAGAGAGGGGTGGTAACACTGCCCAGCCTGTAAGGTTGTTCTGAGAAGCCAGCAGACCCGTGTGTGTCAAGTACAGAAGAAGGCGTGTGGAGTGTAAGTGGTCAGTAAGCCTGGGGCTGGAGCTCGGCTGCTGGGGAGCAAACCTAGGCTCGGCCACTTATTAGCTGTGTGGCCAGGGCAAGTAACTTAACCCCTCTGGGCACTATACATGGGGTCTTCAAAAAGTCTGTAGAGGAGGTGGACATTTGGCCTGGGGTTCTGATACCTGTGTCCGATTTTGGAGTACTGGGTTTGAGCCCTGATTCCACTCCCTATTCCAGTTTCCTGCTAAGACAGACCCTGGGAGGCAGCAAGTGATAGTTCAAGTAATTGGGTCCCCGCCACCCAAGTGGGAGATCTGGATTGAGCCCCTGGAGCCTTGCTTTGGCTCCCGGCCTGGGGTTGATTGGATGAGGGGATTTGGGGAGGGAACCGGTGGGTAGGAGTTATTTCCCTGTCAGCATGTCTACCTGTTTTTCTGCCTCTTGAATAAATTAAATTAAATTAAAAAAAAATATTGTGGGAATTTCCCACCACCGATTATTCCCATCACAGGTATTATGAAAAATCCATGTAGATTTCCACCTTTTTGCACCCAAATAAACTTATTTCTTAGTTTCATTTCCACAAACTTTTGGAGGTACTCTCATAAGGAAAATAGCTATTCCCATGGTGCTTGCCTGCTAGCACAGCTATGAGAATTCAAACGCTGCCCAAGAAAAGGACGCAGAGTGGTGTGTGCGCAGAGCAAGCTCGACAGGAGTGTCAGCCATTCTTAGTCCTCTTAGGGTACGTGACGGTGCTGTTCTATGCCTTATTAGGGCTGCTCGTCTTAGTCTTGGCTGCTGTCCATCACTCCGCGTGCTCTGGGGGGCACCATGTCAGTGCTGCCCTCCACTCACCAACTTGGTGGCACTGGGGAGAGGGCATGGCCTGCAGTGCTTTGTTCCTCTGTCAAGCCCAGAGCCACTGCCCCGCTGTCATGTTCCACTGCCTTCCCTCCTTTCCCTATCCCCTCTGCCTGGATGCTCAGCCCCCATTCGGTTGGACAGCTCCACAGGGGGCTTGGTCATGTCAGGTGGCCTACGTTGAGTCCTTGATAGGCTGTTCCCTGTGAGATGTGCTCAGAGGCCACGTGCCAGCCCTGACCATGGGCACTGCCTGGCCTCCGTTTCTGTGATGATCAGCTACAAGGCATTCTCCTTCCTGACTGTTTAACGGCTCGAGGTAGGGCCATGTCTGCTTGGCTCATCTTTCTCCCAGGGCTGACACACGGTAGGCTAAGGGGGAGCCTCACCATTCCTCTTGGCTCTGGGCTCCTTCCTACCACCTGCATCCCCATTCCTTGGCTGCTGTCTCTGTTTCTTTTTTGAAGATTTATTTATGAGAGAGAGAGAGAGAGAGAGAGAGGAACTTACATCTGTTGGTTCGTTCCCAAAATGATCTCAACAGCTGGGGCTGGGCCAGGCCAAAGCCAGGAGTCAGGAACTCCATCTGAGTCTCCCATGAGGGTGGCAGGGGCCCAAGCACTTGGGCCATCCTCCACTGCTTTCCCAGATGCATTAGCAGGGAGCTGGATTAGAAGCAGAGCAGCCGGAACTCAAGTCAGTGCTCCAATATGAGATGCTGGTGCTGCAGGCAGTGGCTTAACCAGCTGTTGAACAACACCCACCCCGCTGGCTCCATCTTCTGAATCCCGACTACAGACACTCTTGTACTGCTCTGTCTTCCCAGGAGTGCCTCCCCGGCTTGTTTGGGGGTGCAGGAAGGCCTCTGGAAATCCAGTTCTACTTGTCAGTCTTGCAATTCTGAACATGCCTGGATGGGCCAACCAATGCTGGCTAGCTGGGGAGGCTTGGAGAAGAGTGGCTTCCAGATTGGCCATCTCAAGCCCTGACGTTAGGGTCCATCAAGTGAACTTGAGCTCTTGTCCACTTGTCCACACCCCCATGGTCTGCATGTGCAAAGGCACAGAGGCAAATGTGCATACAGACCCTTCAGAGCGAGGCGAGGAGCAGGGGTTAAGGCTCCGTGGACCGAGTGCACAGCTCCTTCTCTGTAGTCCCAAGGAGCAAACTTTTTCCTTTTTAGCTCAGGCAGCCTGGCTCCTGCATTGCACAGACTCTCTTGGTTTGATCTCTTATTTATTACAGAGAATATTCTCTGTTATGGTAAGCGTAGGCGATGGAGATGAGGGCCTCTGGCTTCACTGCTGACTTTGTACCCAGCCTGGTGGGGCCCTGGCATTTCCAATAGCTACTCTGGTGCTGCATTCGTTCTCTCTCTCACTCATTCTTTCCTTCACCAAATATAGTGAACACTGGGCATGCGTCAGGCTCCAAGACAAGTGGAGGAGATGCTAGAAGAACAAACAGCAAAACTGCCTAGAGGAGGCTGAATAATCCCCCAACATACCCCTGGCCTATTTCTCAGAGCCCTGCACTCTTGCTTTATATGGCACAGAGGGCTTTGCCGATGGAGGAAGTAAGGATCTTAAGAGGGAGAAATTATCTGGGATCATCCAGGTTGGCCCAAGGCACCACAAGGCTCCTTGTAGGGAGATGGAAGGAGATGCAGTAGAGGAGGTGGTAGGGCCCGTGTTCTGGGATTCAAGCTGTGCTCTCACTCTTTGCAGATGGTGGAGGGGTCGTAGGCCCAGGCACATGGGCAGTCACTGGAAGTGGGGAAAGGCACGGAGACCGATTCTCCCCTGAGAGGTTCCACAAGGAGGAAGCCATGCCACCTTCTTGTCTTCAGCCCAAGTACAGTGGAGGGGAAGGGACACACCAGGGGCTTGGAAGACTTTCCCAAGAAGGAGCTGCTGTGGCTCAGAGAATGGCTAAGGGCTCCCCAGGTGGACAGCAGAGAGGGCTTGGGGAACAAAGAGCAGCAGGTGCAGAGGGCATCCGGAGTGCGGGGTCTCCAGGTGCGTCTGGGGCGCTGTGGGAAGTGAGAGCGGATGGAGGTTTGGAGTAAAGGACCTGAGGCTGGAAAAGCAGCCAGGGAGCTCTTGGGGCGGGGGTCTTCATGCCAAGGAGTCGAGAAGCAATCCCTGTGGACCATAGGAAGCTGTTGCGAGTTGCACGAATGGCCCTGCGTCTTCAGTTCTGCCTCTGCCCATGCCCATGCCACTGCCGGATGGCTGTGTAGATGCTCCACGAAGGGCAGAGTGCGTTTCCCACCTTGGGATAGTGGGCCTGCCATGCGTCTTGCTTTGGGGATGGACCCTGTGTCGATTCTGAGCTGTTTCAAGAGACCATGCACATTGCTTCTGGTTCCAGGAAAAGGATGTGCTCCAGCGAGGCCCAGGCTGGGGCCAGGCCCCCAACTCACCTGCAGACTGAGGGTGACCCTGGCCAAGGTCAGCTGACACACAGATCCATGAGCCATAATAACCAATGGTGGTTATTCAAAGCCAGTGGGCAAGACATAATGGATAGACAATGAAGGGTTCAAAAGAGAGTGGCAGATCTGTGCTTTAGATGAACTCTTTGGTGTTGGAGGAGGTGAATCTGAGACAGCCATCCAGGTGAGAGGTGGCGAGGGCCTTCCCTAGGCCAGACCCGGGGAAGGGGACCATAGCTGCAGCCAATTTTAAGAAGGCAGACGGGACAACGGACCTAAGTGATGTGTAGAAGGAGAGAGATTTGGATGAGGCAACATTTCTGGCATCAGAAACCGGATTGGAATAGGATGCAGATGAAGTGTGACGGCAAGCTTGGATGTGTTGCTTTGCTATGCCATGGCCAGGACATGGTTATAATTACAAGTTTGGGGCCTGAGTCTCGGCTGAAGATGCAGGATCCATCAGGGAATTAGTGATGGTGACTTAGGGATGAATTAGCGAAAGTGGCTGGGGGTATTTACAATGAGCAGAAAGGAGGGCCAGGTTTTGGAGCCCGGGAACTCCCACTGCTGGTGGAGCATCTTGAGGCAGAAGAGTCCAAGGAGGTGATGGTGAGGGACCAGCCAGAGAGGAGGGAGGAGAACCAGGGAGGCGCTGTGGCCAGAAGTCCAGGGAGGAAACGATGGTCAGCCGGCTGTGTCTGGGGCGCTGAAGACCCAGGAGACTGGAGTGAGCTTGGGTCTGCCCAGGGACCACCCTAGGTCACCTTGGTAAGAGCAGGTTTGGAGGTGCACCTGGCAGGTGAGGGAGTGGAGGGAGCGAGAGACAGGGAAGGCCACTCAGGAAGCCCGGTGTGGCTGGGGCAGAGAGAGGGCAGGACTGGGACAAGTGTCTGTGAAGGCTGGAGGGGCTGAAGCATGACGTGCTGTTGGAGGCCTCTGAGCAAGGAAAAGCAATGGGCCAATCTGGATCTTAAAACAGGTCACTCAGGCTGTCGTGAGGCCACAGACTCGGCAGCAAGTGTGGGAAGCAGGGGTTTAATGTCCAGGAGGGAGGAGGGTGGCCCTGACCAGGGTGGCGGCTGTGCAGGTACACAGCTGGAAGGAGTGGTTCAGGTTATGGATTGGATGGTGTGTGGATGCATGTGTGCGGGTATGCATGTCTGTGTGTGCCCGTGTGCATGTCTGTCTGTGTGCCCGTGTGCATGTCTGTCTGTGTGCGTGTGCATGTGTGCATGTCTGTGTGTGCTCTTGTGCATGTCTGTGTGTGCCCATGTGCATGTCTGTCTGAGTGTATGTCTGTGTGAACATGTGTGCATGTCTGTGTGTGCCCGTGTGCATGTCTGCGTGTGCACGTCTGTGTGTGCCCGTGTGCATGTCTGTGTGTGCATGTCTGTGTGTGCACGTGTGCATGTCTGTGTGTGCCCGTGTGCATGTCTGTGTGTGTGCATGTGTGCATGTCTGTGTGTGCCCGTGTGCATGTCTGTGTGTGCCCGTGTGCATGTCTGTGTGAACATGTGTGCATGTCTGCGTGTGCCCGTCTGTGTGTGTGCATGTCTCTGTGTGCCCATGTGGATGTCTGTCTGTGTGCATGTCTGTGTGTGTGCACATGTGCATGTCTGTGTGTGCCCATGTGCATGTCTGTCTGTGTGCATGTCTGTGTGAACATGTGTGCATGTCTGTGTGTGCCCGTGTGCATGTCTGCGTGTGCACGTCTGTGTGTGCCCGTGTGCATGTCTGTGTGTGCATGTCTGTGTGTGCCCGTGTGCATGTCTGTCTGTGTGCATGTCTGCATGTCTGTGTGTGCTCTTGTGCATGTCTGTGTGTGCATGTGTGCGTGTCTGTGTGTGCCCATGTGCATGTCTGTGTGTGTGCATTCCTGTGTGAGCATGTGTGCATGTCTGTGTGCCCGTGTGCATGTCTGTGTGCCCGTGTGCATGTCTGTGTGTGCATGTGTGCATGTCTGTGTGTGCCCGTGTGCATGTCTGTGTGCCCGTGTGCATGTCTCTGTGTGCACATCTTCATGTGTACATCTGTGTGTGCATGTGCATTCATGATGCAAGGAATGTAGGATGACTTCCAAGTCATCTTCCCTGAATAACTGGGAAGACTGGGGGAGGAGCACAAACAGGTTTTGTGGCGGGGGAAGGTGTGGACTCGTTTTGTCTTAGAGATGCTGAGTCGGAAATACTTGTTAGAAATGCAAATGTCGATATTAAGGAAGCAGTTGAAAATGTGCATCTGGTGTGTCGGGGAGAGGTTCGGGCTGGAGATGGAAATTCGGAGCCATCAATGAGCACCCCGCGTTTACATCTGTGTGGTGGGGGAGGGTTCCTTGGGAGAGGGTGGGGCTAGAAGTACTTCTTCATCATTTTCTTTCCTGTTAGACCACGAATGTCCACCTCCACCGTGCATGGCTGTGTATCAGTGCCTGTTGTACACAGTAGGTGCTCAATAAATGCTCACTTGTGGAATGAGATAAGTGAATGCTGCAGAGGTGGGGTGGGCTGAGGAGCTGAGCAGTGTGAGGGTGTCCGTGGTGGGCGGGGAGCCCCGTGGTTGCTGTCTCTCTGCCTTTGACCCTGCTCTTTCCTCAACCTGGAATCACCTGCCACCCCCAGGCTGCAGACCACATGGGCAAATCCTGCCTTCCCTGTCTAGGGAGCCATTACGCAGACTGTGAGTATCTCTGCCCCCCATAAGCCACCAGCAGGTGGAGAGAGCTGGCCACGCCCCTGCAGTGTCCCCAGTTTGATGTCACTGGACAGATGGGAAACGAGAGGTGGCTACAGGTCTGCTCTGGCAGGACTCGTGCTGGGCTCTGGTGATCACGGCCATGACCTGCCACCCCCCTGACATCCTACACTCTGGTCAGAGTGGAGGTCAAGGTCAAAAGGGCGCCTTCCCTGCGTTTGCACATAGAACGCCTTTGGCTTGCTTGGATTCCCCATCCCACTGGGTGCTGAGGGATTCCCTGGGCTTTCTCGCCCCCTCAGTGGGCATTTTTCAGAGTTCGGAGATGCACCATAAGCTTCCCCTGTTCCCTTTCAGCCCCTTTGGCAATTTGGCTGCCTTGGCCACTCAGCGCTCAGGCGATTGCCGTGGGCCTGGGTGGCTCTCTGCCTCAGCTGGCATTCCCCTGCCTCTGCACAGATCTCCCTTACCCCTGGGTCCCCTGGGAGCTGCTTTCTGAAACCCTCAGCCCTGTTTGTCCCCCTCCCCAGAGCTCCCCAGGTGTGACCCCGACATTTTCCTCTGGAGCCCTCTTCCCCTCTGAAGACCCAGCCAGGGACTCACACTCTTCTGCGAGAAAAGTGCTCTTCCAGGGCCTTCTAGAGGGAAGTTGCCAGACAAGGGGCTGCTCCTTCCCTCTCGGACCCCAGGGGGCTGCGGTGGCTCAGCCCTTTGCTCCTCTCTCCTCTGCTTCCCTAGCAGTGACTTTCTGGTCCAAGCCACACAGGAAACTAGTGGCTCTTACCAGTTCTTCAAGCCATCTGACTCTTCATTTATATATTTATATATCTGAGTACAAGGGGAATCACAACTGCTAGGGGTGGCCCAAGGCTTAAGTGAGATACTACATTCGAATGCTCCTAGCAGCGATTCTGACACTGAGCGGGTACTGGTAGGGACCGCCTCCCTTTCACTCCTGTTACTGCCTTTCCTCTTTTTTCTCTCGGCCCCTGGGCTATGGGACTGTCACAAGGATGCTACTGGGGCAGATGCAGGGGAGGACCTCCACCCCCAGGTGCAGTTCCGCTGGCTCCTCTGGAGCAGCCGCCGCCACCAGGTTTGTCTGGGACTCAGCGGTTCCTGGTGCTGGGACTTCCAGTGCGGACACGGGGACGTCCCAGGTGAGTGAGGACAGGTTCCCCCTACTCGTCAGCCTCCCTGTTCTCATTCCAGCGGGGCAAGAGCAGGCCCGATCTGTGCCACCTTAGGCAGGGTGTGTGGGGCTGGCACCTTCCGAGGGGCTGCTTCCAGCCTTGGCCAAGGGACGGCAGTTGCTGTGCTGCCAGCTGGGCCCCGGCTCAGTCTGGGGCCTCCCATTTCCTCCACTTTGCGGGTGGTCAGAGCTGCAGGCAGGTGGCTCCCCGAAAGGATCCGGGCCCCAGGTTTGGCTTCCACACAGCAGGGTCACGGACACCCTTAGTCGCTCTCCTTCGGTGCCTGCAGGCTGATCGCCCCTCCTGTCCCCGGGGACAGAGCTCCTCCCAGTGCCTGGCCTGCCTGCCCCTGCTGGCCGGGCAAGCGTCTCTGAGAGGCTGTGATTCCTGCTGCACCAGTCCGAGGCTGCTCCTCCCAGGCCAGGCACGGGGCTCAGGCTGTTCTCCGGGCCCTTAGTCCAAGCTCCAGGAAGTCAGGTCCCCAGCCTGGGGGCCTGGCCTGGACCAGCTGGGTTCTATCCCCCTAGGGAAGGGCCCATGTGACAAGTCCTTGGGTCCCCTGGGTAGGGATGACCTGTGTTTGAGGTCTTCGACTCAGGAAGACCTCGTGGTCACTCCCAAGGCCAGCATTTGCTCACTGGGCAGCCTCAGGGGATGCTAACACCCTTTCAGGGGATGCTAACACACCCTTCATTTCCTGTAGAGTGGGGGAGGCAGTATCTTCAACAAAGATGCCTGAAGACCAAGCCCCTGAATTGGTGCGTGTATGCGGAGAGTGAGATGCTGGGGGTGGGGAGGAGTCAGCCCTTTCTTTCCTGTTCCCTCTTTGGCGGGGTTTTGGCCCGTCTGTCAGTCTGTCTGTCGCTCATCTCACTGGTAGTCCCTTGTCTGCCAGCATCAGAAGCAAGTGAGAAAATAACAAGCAAAGATAGTCATGATTTGACTTTGTTCTCAGGCTGGGGACCGGTGAACTAGGTTGGACACTGAGCATTCACATCCTATGTTCCCTGGACATAGTGGGTGGGGCCGAGGACTCTGGCTCCCATGGTCCTCTCCGTGCCACCACCTGCTCCCCCTTCTCCCCTCTGAGTGTGGGGTGCTGGGCTGGCCCCGTGCCCAGCAGGGCCTCCGGATGCTGTCTCACCTCCCTTTGATCTGGTGAGCTGGTGTCTTGAAGGAAGCCCCTGGCATTCTTGAGCTTCTCTTTGGCCATTTGCCAACTGGGGATATTAATGGCTACCTAATAGGAGTTTGGGTTTGGGTAGGTTCCAACAACAGAATGCGCCCAAGTGCTTATTGCAAAACTGGGAAGCACTTAGTGGCCGGGGTGTGAATGGAGCAATGTGTGACCTTCAGGGGAGGATCCAGGTTCATGTCCTGGAGCCCAGGCATGGGGCGGACAGGGTAGGTGTGGGTTTCTGTGGTCCCTGGCAGGGGTAGGGGCAGCGCAGCGCTGCAGACAAAAGCAGGCTGTGTGCTTGGCTGGGCCCCCAAGCTCATCTTCCACAGCCTCGCCTGCCCTGCCTGGCTGCATTGACTTACTTGAAAGTTTTAATGGCTTGTAATTGGAAAAGGCCTGGGTGAGATTTGCATATTGATTTGACATTTAAGTATATGATTAAATAAAAGCTGACTGAGGTCATCACTTGACTAAATTGGCTTAATGAGTGTTGATTACCCTGTGCATGTTAATTTCATTTGCCCTGATTACTCCATCTATCTTTCCCAGGATCTTTTAGCACCTTTGACTCCACTGTACTGGATGGGACAAGGAGCAGGGCAGGGGTCAATGGGGTGATCCCTGGTCTGGCTGCCTGTCCATTTCGCGGCCCCTTAAACTTCAGAGGTTCTGGCCCCTTATAGCATCTCTCTCTCTCTCTCTCTCTCTCTCTCTCTCTCTCTCTCTCTCTCCCTCTCTTCCCCTCCCCGGCTCCCACTCTCTACCTCCTAATCACAAAATCTGATCACAACTCTAAGCAGAAGTGCTGCCACTTTACTGCCAGAGAAATCAGGTGCTGGGGATTAAAAAAAATTACTCGAAAGAGAGAGAGGCAGAGAGCGAGAGCGAGTACTGCCCTCCACGGCTCACTCCCCAAGTGCCCACAACAGTAGAGTTGAACTGGGCTGAAGCCAGGAGCCAGGAACTCTGTCCAGGTTTCTCACATGGGCGGCAGGAACCCAGCTACTTGAGCCATCCCTGCTGCCTCCTGGGCTCTGCGTGAGCAGGAAGCCGAAGCCAGCAGCTGGTGTGACAGGTACTCCAGTGTGGACGCAGCTGTCCTAGCCGCTAGCCCCAGTGCCAGCCCAGCCCAGGAGGCCTGCAGAGATGAGAAGGGTCGCCTTCTCCCCCATCCTACTCCCTTCCCTCCCGACAGACACACACACACATGCACACACACATGCACACATGCACACACACATTCATACACACTCACATACACACACTCACACACACATACACACACTCACATACACACATACACCCCCAGCAGCTGCAGTGTCTGAGCCCTCTGGGACTTCTTCTTGTATGGCTGGGGATGGCAGCAGAAGGTGGGGGAATCCTCACAGCAGGCTCCATCCATGTCTCCTGTCCCATATTTGCCTTTCCAGACCCACTGGCCCCCATCCCACCTGCTGACCGCCCCCCGGGGGGGGGGACCCATAAATGGCCTCCTTTGCCTCCGACTTCCTGTTGGTTTCATCAGCCAACGGGAGCCCAGCAGGAGGTTGGAGAAAGAGGTATTTATTTCTCTGCTCCTCCCTGCTGGACGGCCAAGGTTCTCAGTCTGGGCCTCTCTTGGGTTCCATTGCTCCTGCTCGCCTGTACCTTCAGCGCCTGCGGTCCCCGCCTCCCCCCACACCTTTGTAAACAGACCCTTCAGACACCTTCCTGAAATTGCCCAATTTGAGTGTGCCATCTGTTTCCCACGGAGACCCTAACCGGTACAGCAGGCAACATATTTTCCCACTCAAAAATCAGGACACACAGTCTGACAAGTCCTAGTGCGGTCGCAGACATGGGACGAAGCCCAGATGAACTGGCGTGGCACCTTCTCCTCCACCCTGCACCCTGGGTCCCCAGGGCACCCTGGAGAATTCCCTGTCTCAAGACCTCCCCTGTCCAAATGCTTCTGCCTCCTCTCGCTGCCCACTGTCCTCACTGGCCGGACTGATCGCTTTGATCTTCCTGCAGCCTCTGGTCCCCAACCATCCCTTCGGGCTTCATAACCACCCAGCCCTCATTCATCCCTTGGGAATCATGTTTTCTGGATTCTTCTGCCCAACACAATGGTCCCTACCTTTGCCCTGTGTCTCTCCCCAGCCATTTTCGCCAGGGACTCCACTGCGGTGCCGTGAGTCCCTGCCTTGCTATTGTTTCTTTCCCTTCAGTCCCGAAACATCTCAGCTTGCCTTCATCCCATCCCCTCCTCCCACAGGCACACTTCTGGAAGGAGCCCTCTGCAAGCACGGGCTCTGTACCATTAGCCTGTCTGTCCCCATGCCCCCCGTGAGGCTGCCCGTGCCAACTTTCCAAAGACCTCTGCCGTGACTATGCCTAAGGACCCACCTTGGATCCAGTTCCCCGGACTTGAGTGGTCCTGAGCAAAACGCGTCTCTCCTTTCACCAAACCGTCCAGTGTAAGAGGCAACAGGCAGTGAAGGAGGTGAGCGAGTGCATGGACGTCCTGTTGCACCTGCCTGGGGCAGTCAAGTCAACGGGCTGGTCGGGGGCCGCCCACCTTGGAGCCCGCCTTCGTCCTGCCAAGCTCCCAGCCCGATGCGCTCAGCTCCTCTCTGTAGCACAGACGTCTCCCTGTCATTCCAGGTAGTGTTCCAGGGGCCACCGTGTGACTGCATCAGCTCCTTCTCCATCTCGGACGATGCCCCTTGCTTGGGCCTCATCACAGGCCCTTTGCAGGCCTCCCCTCCCTCTGCCTCCCCAAGCCCCCTCCGGGCCACCCCCCACTTGTGGCGGCCAGGGAGGTTGTTGAGAAGTGTGATCTGGTCCTGGTCTTGGCCATGGGTCTCCCTCACCCCTTGCAGTGTGGTCCCAGGGAATCCCTCCCCTCCTCCAAACTCCACTCACGTTGAGGCTGCGCTGACTCCCAGCCCCGGCAAAGTCTGTGGTCTCCTTGTCCCCTGTTCTTTGCTCTGCCAGAGCCGTCACGATGGATGCCCTGGCGATCTGCTTCTATGCCAGCTTCCCCCGCTGCCTGGGACCCTGAGACGGTGTGTGATGTGCTCCTGTAGCCCTCGGGCCCAGGACAAGGCCTGGCGGGGAGGAGGTGGTCAGTTTCCATTTAAAGAAGGGTTACTGGGGATGCTAACATCAGCCTATGCTGCATACATGGTTGAAAGACTATACTCCATGAAAATGGACAAGTGTTACATATGAATCTTTTAAAGGTTTATTTATTTGCAAGTCAAGAGTTACAGAGTAGGAGAGGCAGAGGGGGAGGAAGAGAGAGAGAGAGAGAGAGAGAGAGAGAGAGAGAGAGAGAGAGAGATATTTTCCACGTGGATCACTCCCCAAATGGCTGCAACAACCAGGAACCAGGGCTGGGCCAAGCCAAAGCCAGAGCCAGGAGCTACTCCTGGGTCTCCCATGGGGGTGTAGTGGCCCAAGCACTTGGGCCATCTTCCTCTGCTTTCTCAGGTGCATTAGCAGACAGCTGGAACAGAAGTGGAGCAACTGAGACCTGAACTAGCACCCACATGGGATGCCAGCACTGCATTCGGTGGCTTTACCCGCTATGCCACAGCGTTGGCCCCTACATATTGATTTTTAATTTTAAATTTATTTTAATTAATTAATTAATTTGAAAGTCAGAGTTACAGAGAGAGAGAAGGAGAGGCAGAGAGAGAGAGAGAGGTCTTCCATCTGCTAGTTCACTCCCTAGTTGGCTGCAATGGGCAGAGCTGTGCCGATCTAAAGCCAGGAACCAGGAGCTTCCTCTGGGTCTTCCCACATAGGTGCAGGGGCTCAAGGACCTGGGCCATCTTCTACTGCTTTCCCAGTCCATAGCAGAGAGCTGGATCAGAAGTGGAGCAGCCGAAACTTGAACCATATGGGATGCTGACACTGCAGGCGGCGGCTTTACCCTCTATGTCACAGTGCTGGCCCATATATTAATTTTTAATGAAGATTGTTTGGGCTTCCTTTATGTAAAAACAGGGTGAGGAAGTTTTTTACCTGCCAAAGGCCATTTGGATATTTACAACATCATTTGAGGACCCTACAAAATTACTGACTTAGAATTCCACCTACTATAGATTGATTGAATTTCTAGTCCCCGCTGTGGTTGTTCGGCAGGGTCAGACGAAGTGATTTCGTGGGCCTAATGTGGCCCACGGGCCAGGGGCTCCACACCCCTGTTCTAGAGTAAGGCACTTGGGTACAGCAGTAAACAAAAGCAAACAAAAATTCTTGCCTTCATGGGGCTGGTGCTGTGGTACAGCAGGTTAAGCCACTGCCTGTAGCACCAACATCCCAGATCTGTACCGGTTTGAGTCCTGGCTGCTCCACTTCCCATCCAGCTCCCTGCTAATGTTCCTGGGAAAGTGACAAAAGATGGTCCAGGCCCCTGGGTTCCTGCCACCCATGAGGGAGACCCAGAGAAGCTCCTGGCTCCTGGCTTTGGCCTGGCCCAGTCTAGTCATTTCGGTCATTTAGGAAGTAAACCAGCAGATGGAAGATTCTCTCTCTCTCTTTCTCTTTCTCTGTAACTAACTATGCCTTTCAAATACATAAATAAATCTTTTAAAAAATTCTTGCCTTCTTGAACCTACTACTAGTGTGGCATGAAGGGAGACACAAAGAGCAAAGAAACAAACAGGAGGCGTTTAAGGAAGGGGCACGGTTATGGAGACCACACGGAACGGGGATGTGCTAGAGAATGGATGCGGTTTAGTTGAGTGATCAGAAAGTGCTCTCCTGGTAGGCAGTAGCTGAATTTAGACAAGAAGAAGCCAGCTAGAGAGATGCTAAGGCCCTGAGGCAGAAGTGAACTAGGACCAGAGAAAAGACCCAGGCACCTGGAGCAGTGGCTTGGTGAGGGAGGGCAGTCGCGAGTGTGGTGCCCCCTGGGGAATCTATCTGTTGTTACTGGAGTTGTCTAGATGGGTCTCTGTGTGTGGTGATAATGAAATGCAGGTGGATTTTTAGTTGGCTTTGTCACCTTGTGGGCCATGGTAGAAGGAGGGACCCCGTGAGTGAGCTGCCCATGGGTAGTGTGCAGGCCAGCTCCAGCACTCCGACTCTCCTTTGCAAGGCCTGAGCGTGAGGGGCTGGCCATTGGGTTCAGAGTTGGGTCCAGCCACCTTCTCACCATGGGTCCTTGGACAGGCTGCTGGGCTCCTGCGGGCTTTATCACACAACCTCCTGCATCCCAAGGGGTAGACCGGCAGTCAGGCCCGTGCACAGGGCTCCCTGCATGCGGGTCAGGTCCGTGCACCAGATTCCCTCCAGGCCTGTCTTTGTCTCGATGCATTCCCTGGGGAACTGTGCATGGGACGCCCAGCCCGCAAGCCTCGTCCTGCCCAGCTCTTACTCTGCAGGCCGGGTGGCGGTGGATTCCGAGGCTCCCGCTCTCTGCCTGGTAGAATCCTAGGCTGGATTGCACGGCCTGGAGAGTGGATGCGACTTTCTCTAGATCCCAGCAGATCAGCAGAAAAAAAGTGGAATTGGAACTCAGTTCTTCTAACTCAGGTCTATTGCTCCCTCCCCTCCCCCAAGGTGATAGGTAGGCTTTGGCTGTGGACATCTCTGGAGGATGTGACAGGGCACCTGCTCCGGGCCTCTCTCTGGCCATCAGGGAAGGAGGGGCAGTTGAGCTTGGGGGCTGGTTACAATGTGAGTGTTCGGGGGCTGCCATAGCAAACGACCCCAAACTGGGAGGCTTAAAAATTTTTTTAGGGGCCGGCGCTGTGGCGTAGTAGATTAAGCCTTTGCCTGTGGTGTTGGCATCCCCTATGGGTGCCAGTTCATGTCCTGGTTGCTCCTCTTCTGATCCAGCTCTCTGCTATAGCCTGGGAAAGCAATGGGAAGATGGCTCAAGTGCTTGGGACACCGGTGTGGAAGACCTGGAGGAAGCTCCTGGCTCCTGGCTTCAGATTGGCCCAGCTCTGGCTGTTGTGGCCATTTGGGGAGTGAACCAGCAGATGGAAGACCTTTCTCTTGTCTCTCCCTCTCTCTGTAAATCCACCTCTCAAATAAATAAATAAAATCTTTTAAAAAATCTTTAATTTTATTTTAAAAGAGATATCTTGATGTATTTGACAGGCAGAATGACACAAAGAGAGAGGCAGAGACAGAGACCGAGACATCCATTTTCTGGTTCACTCCCCAAATGCAAACAACAGCCAGGGCTCATCCAGGTCCAAGCCAGGAGCCTGGAACCCCATCCAGGTCTCCCACATGGGTGGCAGGGGCCCAAGCACTTGGACCATCTTCTGCTGCTTTCCCAGGTGTATTAGCAGGGAGCAGCTGGGGTGTGTACTGATGGTGCTCTGACATGGGGTGCTGGCGTCACAGGTGGTTTAACCTGCTGCGCCTCAGTGCTGGCCCCTTAAAAATTTGTTTTACCCTCTCAGCCTCTTCAGGAGGCTAGAAGATTGAAACCAGGGGCTGCAGGGCCACCCTCTCCCCTCCAAGGACTGTGCCTGTCCTAGAATATGGTTGTTCCAGGCAATCCTTGGCCTGTGGTTGCATCACTCCTGGCTCTGCCTCCATCTTCTCACATCCTTCTCCCTTGTCTCTCGGCTTCCTTTCCCTATAAGATGCCAATCATTGGGTTTGACGCCCTCCCACAGTTCAATATGACTCTGTGTTAACTCGGTCGCCTCTGCAAAACCCGTTTCCAAGGAAGGTTGCATTCCTGGGGCCTGGGAAGTGGGGCCTCGGCTTATCTTTTTAGGGGACACCATGTCAACCTACCACAGTTGGTGTGAGAAGAGAAAACCAAGCAGAAGGCCATGCGAGTGAAGACAGGGCTCCATGCACTTGGGGGGAAGAGGGTGCTCACAGCTCACCCCCACCTAGTTGAGTGTGGGTGGGGTGACTCAGAGATGGGGCTGCCAGCCCCAGGGTGTCCTGGAAATGCAGTTCTGTGCTGCTGGCATATTTCCCTCACCTTATGGAGCTGAGAAATACAACATTTTTGGAAACTTGGAAAGCTTAGCTTTTAAAAAGGAAAAAAAATCCTCAAAACCTTTAATTCTCCTCTATGGAGAAAAATAGAAATTTGGGAAAATTTGAAACATATGCAACTTATTTCTGTGGCACCCTTTCCCTAGCTAAAGTCACTCTCTGAATTTGGGAGTGCAAAGGCAGCCTTCTGTCACTTGGTTTGCTCAATAAAATGATCATGTTTGGCAAATTCAATCAGAAATGATAGCTTGCTCAGACAATAATGACACGTTTGCTAACTGAGTGGCACGGTCCAGGCTTTAGACTGTGTGACAAATGGAACTCTGTGTGTCTAGGCTTTCAGGCTTGCTCCACGGAGGGGAGCAGAAGACAGGGTCAGGGTAGCAGGAGTCATGCGATTCCACACACACACACACCACACACACACACACACACGTTAGAGATTATGCAATGCTGTGCATACTAACAAGAATAGTAAACAATAGTAAACAACAATAGTAAACAACACAGCCACGGCAGATTAGGTGCCCCCTGTACCTCCTCCCTATTCCTCCTATGAGGCAGGGCTCTTCCCACTTTACAGATGAGGACACTGAGGTTCGCTGCTCGCACAACTTCTACAGTCAATAGGGTGTGCTTTCAGGGCCACGAGGAGCTGGACTTCCGGTCACTTGGCACAGTTCTCCTGCCGGGACACCGTGGAGCCCCCACAGTGCCCTGGACTTTGTGTTGCTGGCTTGGGTGAGGCAGACATGGGTGACTCCAGATCAGGAGTAAGCTGAGAGGGTGGGGGCTCCTGGGACCCCACAGGAACCAGGTGGAGGCCTTGGGCCCCAGGGGATGACAGTTTGAGGAAGAGAGTAGCTGGGCAGGTGTCTCTGAGCCAGAAGAGTGACACGGGCAGGGTGGCACCCCTGGGACTACAAAAGGCCAAGGCTGACGCTGGATGTGGGAGACAGGTGAGCCAGGAAAGAGCTAGGCTGGAGAGCGGCCCCCAGCATCGGAGGTGGCTGCATCCCCACAGGGTCTGAGCTGGGCATGAGAGAGGGCACAGGGGACCTCGAGGAAGCTGGGAACACAGGCTGGGAAGGGAGCTGGGGTGAAACACAGCAGTCTGGGCCTTGGTACCTTTAGCTTTTCATTCTGTCGCACCTCGGGGGGCAGAGGAGGAGGGCAGGTGCTCCCCATCGCTGCCTCTTCCTTGCCCAGGGTCCTGTTCCTGCCTTCGCACCTGGCCAGGCTGGCAGAGCTGACTTTTCTGAGCCACTTCAGCCTGCCTGGTTGCCTGTGGCTCCCCTTCCTGTCACCTCCTGCCCTCTGGTTCTCTGCCCCTGGCCCCTGGTGGGGGCGGGGCTCTCCTGCAGCAGGGGAGAGCTGGTTTCCTGGGCAACAAGGGGTGGGGAGCGGGAGCGGGTGGGGCTGGGATAGCTGCTGGCGAGGGCTTCCAGGGAGCAGATGCCAGCCCGGCTGCCCTGTGAATTATTCAGCGGCCCTGAGGTCTGACTCACTCCCCAGCCTGCCGTCTCTTCCCAGAACCTTCTTGCTGTTTCCTCCTGGGCAAGCCCAACTTGGCCTCAGCCTGGAGGACTCACGCCCCTGCTCCGTCCTCTGGGTGCTCTTTGAGCCTCTCCTCCCCACCCCTCCCCTTTAAGCCTCCGTGTCTTGCTGCTTCCTCTCACCCACTGCGGTGCCAAGAACACACACTTGGAAACTGATGTTAGGCAGGTGACATAACCGTTCCAAAATATTGTGGCGATGAAGCGAGTGAAACTTAGCTCCGATGACAGCCTGAGCGCTGGCAAGGGGGTGTCAGGTGGGGCCAGTGCAGGGTTTGTCTGGGCTGGCCATGCACTGCCCTCCCCGCCACCCATCTGCCTGGCCGTGGTCCCAGGTCCCCAGAGCAGGGTACAACCTGTGGCAGGGCCTCCTCTCTCCAGCCTCGTGCAGCCCTGGCCAGAGCAGTGGTTCCCCAGAGCGCTCCTGGCCCAGCCCCTCTCCGCTGTACCCGGCCACCCCGAGCACAGGAACCCTCACGTAGGAGCATCTGGAGGAGGAGCAGGCAGGTGAGGAGGACCCCTGAGGTGGGCCAGGGTCAAAGGAGCTGCCCCTGAGACAGCAGCAGCGTGGTGGCCTGGGGCTGGGTCTTGGGTGGGGTCTGGGTACTTGGCTGAAGCGCTTCAGCCATCCCCACGGGGACCTCCCGTGTGGGGCTGGGGTCTCGGGGATGCACACAGCCACGCGTGGGGCCCCAGGGGAGGCCGTGCTTTCCTCGATTGCCTTAGTCTGACCCAAGCACAGGTTGCTTTGTGGTCAGGTTGCTGAGGGCTCCAGAGGCCAGGGCTGCCCCCCACCCCCACCCTGGGGAGGTTTGGGGTTAGGATGACAGGTGAAGAAAGGCTTATTACCCCTCACTCCTAGTGACACCCACGTGTCACTAGGGCTCACACTCCCTCTCCCTATGGGATTAACCCCCCACTAGATCAGGGAGACTGGTGCCCTCCCACTGGCGAGCCCCCCCTCCCCCAAGCTGTGTACACTTCCAGGGCCTATGCATGCAATGCAGACAGCTGCCACTAGGCGGACTGTGGAGTCTGGGCCGGAGTCACCTTGAACAGAAAGGATCTCCCCGGAGGTGGCCAGTTGTGGACATTGAATGCTTTCTCGAATCTGCACATTGCAAAAAATGAAATGAAACAAAACACCAAAAACTGAAGCAAGGCTTTACATACAGAAATGGGCGTGTGGAGTGGGGTGTGTTTCCTAACAACTAACCAGGACAAAGGCTGCGTCTAAAAGCGGGAGCTCGTTTAGAGCAAGATGTAGAAATAGCCAAACATTTAGGGAAGTCGGGCATCCCCATTAGCCTCTACCTGCTAGTAATTAAGCTTCGCCTTACTGCGGCAGAGCAGTTTAATCCGGCTTCTCTGAGGCTTGCTGAGCCCTTGGGACCTCCGGTGACCCAGACAAGGCGCTGTGTCCCCGCACCTCTCCTTCCTGCGGCTTTGACAGCCCACAAAGGGAGCTTATCTGTGATTGCTTCCTGCAAATCCCTGGAAAGGCCTGGGTCCCCTGTGTCTGTGCGCTCAGCCCCGACTCTGCCTCCTGTTCACAGCAGAAAACAGAAGGGGGGGGGCATCTGGCTGCACGGGTGCCATGTTTTCCCGGGGCTGTCTTCTTTCCAGTGAAGAAAAGCAGTCCCTCACTCGGACCCATCTCCTGGCCACCCTGCTCCATCTGTACCGCTGTGTCCTGTCTAATTTCTGCTGCGCCTTCCCTGGGGGGTCACCCGCTGACCTCACGCCTTTGTAGTTCTTGGGCTCCTAAACCCTCTTCCCGGGGGGATGATGCTCCCAGTCCTCAGGACTTGGGCTCAGGGCCGTTCCACGTGACCTCAGACGTGGCTCTGTCAGCACAATGGAAGCAGCATGATGATGCTGAGAGATCAAAGCGTGCGGTTTCCTCACCAGGAGCTGTGACACAGGCACTTCCTGATCTGTCGGAGGCGGGGTTCAGTTTGGTCCAGGGGAGGCCTGGGGAGAGTCCAGGGTACAGACGTGGGCCTCTGCCGCTCTCTGCCCCTGGAAAGAGACACAGGAGCTGCTCTTGCTGTTGTGTGCCCCCGTGGCCTGGGCAACCTGTAAGGCCAAGGTCAGGAGGGAAGCAGCAAAGGAGCTGGGTGCTAGAGAGGAGAGAGGCAAGGACAGAGGCCACGGCTCTGTTCAAGTCAGTCTGGTTCAGAATTCACTAGGGCCTCGGCCCATGCCAGGCTTGGTACCAAGCGTTGGGCATTCAGAACAGGACAGCTCTGTAATCTGCTGAGCGCCACACAAAATGAACATATGGGGCTTCTTGTTCTACAATTATTAAAACATCAAGCCAGTGACAGCACAGCATTAAAGCAAATGCAGATGAGAGAGGGGCCAGGCATACCCGAAGGTACCCAGGGGTTCCGAGGAATGCAGTTTGAAAAGCCTTGGGAGTGGAGCCTGAGACGAGGACCTGGCTACAGATGGCTTATGGGGATGGGGCAGGAGTGAGACAGGAAGCAGGAGAAGTCAACAGGGCAGGAAGCTGTCCAGGCAGCTTTGGTGCCCCAGAGACTCTGCCTGGACCACAGCGCAGCACTTCTCCCCTCTCGCAGCCCCGGCCCGGTCGCCCCGGCTCCCCCGCACTCCGAGTTCATCTTTCCCTACACGCCAGCCAACCAGCACGGCTCTGCAGGCTTCCGGGAGGGGCGGGATGGTCCTGGGGCAGGAGTGGAGAGACACACCGGCCGGTGCTTCTGGTTGGGACTCTTGAAGTGGGGGGGCGAGAGGGACCTGAGCTTGTGGGCCACTGTGGCTGCCAGCAGAGGTGGCCCGAGAGGAGGTGACACCGGGCTGGAGGTGTCTGCTACGAGGGCTTTGGAGCGGAGGGAGGACATGGCTGTTGTGCGTGTTGGAGGCTTTTCACTGGTAGCCAGGGGAGGACTGGGCCAGAGGGCGGGTCCTGGTAGGGATGTGGTTGCCACCACCCAGGAAAGGGGGCGGGGTCTGCGCCCCTATACCTCTTCCCTCTCTGCCTGGCTCTGCTATCTCCAAGTCCTCATTTTCCCCCGGCAGCACCCGCGAGGGGCCAGGTTCGTGTTGATGAGCTCTGTGGGGCATTTGCGCTGTGGAAGTCGCTGTCTAAGCAGCCTGGGCGCCTCCCCATGTGTCACTAGCATTAGCTACAGCGATGACAACGACCCGTCCACTGCCGGCTGCTGCCAGGAGTTCAGGAGAGCGGACCCGGCTGGCCACTGTGGGTTTCCGATTTAGAGCGCCCGGCCATTCGCCAGGGAATCGCCCCGGAAGGACGCCGTTTACAGAGCAGACACGGCCTGATTAGGTTTCAGATGCCGCACTCCGAGAGGAATGAAATAGCAAGGAAGAGCAGCAATCAGGGTGCGGGCGGCCGGGCAAGCGAGGGCCCTCGGAGCCGCGGGGTCTCATCTCCAGGCAGCAGCCTCTGCCCCTCGCTCTGTGACCCTTTCTTGGCCCCTCTCTGTCTGGGCCTCCTTGCCCTGTACCTGTCACTTCATATCTTAAGCGTCTTCTCCTCGACCCCACCCACGCCCTTTCGTGTCTTTCCCCTGTGTCTCCCATCTCGGACTTCTAGCTCTCTTCCTCTGGGGCTCTGCCTGCGTCTCTGTTTGCGGTGGCCGACGGGGGGCTGTTCCATGTGATCGGAGAGCTGTGGCAGAGACAATGTGCTGTGTTCACCAAACCCCATTTCATCCCCTCCCAGCACGAATCGTGACTGCATTCCCCAGCCCCTTAAAAGGACTAACCTTTAAGTTGGGGTTCAAATGATGAAAAGAACGTGGCCATGTGATGAAGGGGAGGGGGCGGGGCTCCTTCCAGCCAGAGGGGTGGCTCGGATCAAAGCTGTGTGGGGGCTGCAGCAGGATCCGGGGACTGACGGGGACCAAGGTGGCTGGATCTAGGGGCAGGAGTGTTGATGCCGGCTCCTCACTCTCCTGTGACTGCTGCTGTTGTCCGCACACTTGCCGTGGCCTCATCATGGCAGGTCCTACTTCTTTGCTCTGCTAATCGGGTGCAGCCATGGACTTGCTCTGGCCAATGGGACGTTAGCAGACATCTCAAATTGTGGACACTGGAGCTGCAGTTGTGTGGTTGGCCCTGTGGCTCAAGCTCGGCCGATGCTCAGGGAGGGACATGCCCCAGTGCCCCCAAGGCCCCCTGGTCCCAGAAGAGTGAGAGATGTTTGCAGGAGGCCTGATCTCTCTGATGGCCTGGAACTGGGATCAGCCAACCCTGGCAAGGTCAGCAACACTCCAGAGAACCCAGCGGCACATCTGTGTGGCCCTAAGCTACGGGGTTTGGGGTTTGTTAGGCAGCATTACTGTGGCAATGGTGGAGACACAGAGAGAGTATGGGCGTCGTGGGCTGGGCTGCGGCTGGAGAGGTGCTGCAGCCTCCATTGGGCCACGGCAAGGAGTCTGGCTGGCGAGACTTCGAAGGGCTTTACTTCCTAGACGGGGGAAAGATAAGGGTGGTGGAGCCTACTACATAGATGGCCGATAATAAGGCCCAGAGAATTTAAGCAAGTTGGCCTGTGTCACAGACAGCAAAGCGGCAGCGTGGTCACACCCCAGGCTGGTGCCTTGTCGTCTGAATTCCTCCCATTTGGAGCCTGTCTCAGTCTCAGAGTCACACCGTCCGGTCCCATGCACAGGCTCTTTGGTGCTGACACCCCGCCCCCCACCCCAAGTTCTTTGCAGAACTCTGCATGTGACCACAGCTTCCCCCCCACCCCCGCTCACCTCTGTTCTCACACCTCTCTCAGTCTGCCAGCACCTCCCTGGCTCCCCACCGGCCTGGACCCCTGGATCCTACTCCTCCTTTGGTGCCCTGGCCCCAGGACATCCCTGGCCAGCACAGTCCCTAACCACAAGTGACTTCACACCTGCTGTCTCCTCTCAGAAGCACCAGAGTGTGGCTCACAGGTCCGTGAAGAGAGCACGCATGGCCCTTGGCCACCTACAGACTCAAGTTCAAGTCCCAGCTCTGCTACTTAGCAGTTTTATTACCTTGGGCAAGTCATTCAGATTCTCTGAGCCTCAGTTTCTTTGTCTACGCCGAAGTGAGGCCCCTGTCACTGGGCTCCTATGAAAACAGAATAATTGATAGGCAGGCACTCAAACAGAGCGAGTGCAGTGGGCAGGCCATGACTGTGGCTCCCAGCGTCACCCGGGCCCTCACTCAGCCCTGTCTCCCTGTCGCAGTCTGCAGCTGCTCACCAAGCCTCTCTGCCCTCCTTGCGCCAGGTCACACCCTGCAGGCTACCTCAACCTCCCCTTACGGTGTAGATCAAGGTCATCAGCTGTGGGCTGCCTCAGTTTCCCTCCGTTCCTTCTCAGCACTGCCCCGTCTCCAAGGGAGGGGGCTCGGTCCTCCCTCGCCCTCCAGAGTGCCCTGGGTTTCCTCCAGCCAGCTCCAAGGCCCTCCTTCATCAGTTAGCTCCTGTCCAACCGTCATTCAGCCAACACCTCCCCCTCTCTCCGGGCTCCGGATGAAGCGCAGAGCCTTCTCCAGCCGGAAGCTCCTTCCGCAACCTCTGAGCAAGCGCTGGCTTCCTCCTCCCCTTCCCAGCAGCCCTCGCCGGCCCCTCCCATTCTGCTTCCCTGCCATCAGAGCTCCTCACCACGGCACTCACTTCTGTCTCCACCCAAGCCACTCTTTTTTATTTTTAAAGATTATTTATTTATTTATTTGAAAGGCAGAGTTATAGAGAGGCAGAGAGAGAGAGAGAGAGAGAGAGAGAGAGAGAGACAGAAGAGAGAGGTCTTCCATTCACTGATTCACTCCCCAGATGGCCACAATATCCGGAGCTGCGCTGATCTGAAGCCAGAGCCAGAGGCTTCTTCCAGAGCTCCCACGGGGGTGCAGGGGCCTAAGGATTTGGACCATCTTCTACTGCTTTTCCAGGCCACAGCAGATAGCTGGATCAGAAGTGGAGCAACCGGGATTCGAACTGGTACCCATATGGGATGCCAACACTGCAGGGGGAGGCTTTACCTGCTATGCCACAGCACCAGCTCCCTAAACCACCTGCCAGGCCCCCACTAACCTGACCCAGTGACACAGCTCAGTCCCTTCTTTCTGATCTCCTGCAGCACCCAGCACTGTGGACAGCACTGTGCTTCTGTCCCCTCTCTCCCCCAGACATCTCCTTTGTCTGTTTCCTCCCATGTTCTCTTTCGTCCCTTTCCCTGCTTCCTGTAGCTCCTCTCAGGGATCTGTCGCTGGCCTCTGTCTCTCTGCCTGGGAGTGACATCCAACCACTCAGCATTAACTCCTCGCTGACGCTGACATTATCTTCCAAGTCTAAGTCTCCAGCCCAGCCCAGCTCCTGTGCCCCAGGCCCGTGCACCGTCCACTTCATGAGCACCTGGGCACGTCGTCCTGCCTTCACTTGAGTCTCTTCTGCCACGTGTGCTCTGCCTGTAGGTTAGACTCCTCCCACCATAGTAACTGGCCAGAAATGTCATCTTCATCCCCAACACAGCATCAGTCTCCACGTCCTGTCCAGTCTACCTTCCAAAAAGGTTGAGATCTGCCACGCCCTGTTACCTCTCTTAGGAGCCTTGTCTGATCCCCTTAGAGAGGCAAGGCCCCTGTCATAAACAGACATGGCTCATGTACTTCCGGGCAATTAGTTAAATCACCGTATGTCCGTCATTGCTTCCCTTCTGTCTTTCTGCCAGGCCGTGCACTCCATGAGGGCAGGGGTTGCTCCCACCCTGATGCCCTCTGCAGTCCCAGTACCTGGCCTGGCAGCTGGCCTATGCCAAGGGCTCACTGAGCACGTGGGGGGTGTGCCAGGACAGCAATGGGGAGGAATCCGGGCAGGGACAAATGCCCCAGTGTTTGGTGCCTGCAAGTGTAGCAAGGTGCAGACCCCTGCCTCTTTTTGCCCCCGGCCTGCCCCGGGGCTTCCAGTGGCAGTAGCTACTGAAGTTTTTGTTCTCTTGGCAGGAGGCGAAGCAGCTACAAGGTCCTTAATCACCACTCCGCAAACATGGGGAAGCCTCATTAATCCCAGGAATGGATGATCAATTGTTCCCCTCCACTCAGGTCTGGGTAGAGGGGCCTGCTTCTGCAGAGACAGCTCCCTGGGCAGGAGCAGGCACCCCTTCGTTCAGGTACAAGGACCACCACATCCTGCTGGGAATGATGCCTAGTGGGGGCTTGGGGTCGGTGTTCCATGGATGGCCACTGTTCGCCCACTACATGGAGAATAATGGAACGTATTTGATAATATTTTCCCTTGGTGCTGCAGGAGGAACCGGCATGCTTATGTGGCTGTTGGAGTGTGTGTGGGTGTGTGTGGGTGTGTGGGTGTGTGTGCGCATGCGCACATGTATGTGTGCACACACAGTTTGATAGTAGGAATGGTTAAGTTCATCAGCTCTGGAGCCAGACCGAGTTGAAATCCCAACTTGCTAGCTGTGCGGGCATGGCCAAGTCACTTATTTTCTCTGTGTCTCCGTTTTCCCATTTGTAGAGGAGGTGCAGTTAGGATTATTGTGAGGATTGACTGGCTAGTGCTTGCAAAGGCTCCGTTTGGGTGTGTCCTCCCTCTGAACTGAAACGCCTTAGGAGCCCTACCCCCTCTCCCCAGCCCAAACCAGAGGAGCAGAGGCTGCTACGGAAATTTGGAGGAGGAGGAGGGCCCTCATCGATTGCTCTTTGTCCAGTGCTTTTGGGGCTCCTGCAGATAGCCCCAGCTCTGCCCCACTGTGGAGCTGACCCCTGCCTTCCTGGCCGGGATTGGGTGCTCCTTCCAGTTTTGCTTTGACTTATGTGACCCTGGGCAATCTGTTTTTCCTTTGGGTCTTAGCTTCTTTTACCTGCACGGTGAAGTACTCGGGCAAGAAGGGAAATGGATTTTCTCTCATGTGCCACTTCTGATCAGTTGCTGATGGTTGGAGATTTGGACTGAGGATTCTGAAGCTCTGTGCAGGCTGTACAGGAAAGAGAGTCTGTGATGGATTAGCGATGTCTGTGATGGGAATGGGATGGAGGAGGGGTGATCTGTGTGTCATGTATTACCTATTCCTAAACTAGATGCTTGGTTTTTAAGGAGTTCACCTTCTTGATGCCAAGTTGTTCAGTGCTGTTCACAGTGGGACTCACTAACAACCCAGCCATAATCCAGGCATAGTCCCAGAAAGCTTTCCAATTGTGCATCCATATTACCTGGGTTTGCAAGTAGGGGAAGGGACCTTCTACAGTTCTGTCCCAAATACCCGTAAATGTAAGTGGCCTTCAAAGAGTTCTCAAAAAACAGGGTGAAGAGACAAATTTATTTTGGTACAAAATATTTTTTTGAGATCCATGTATCATTTTTCTCATGTTCATTTTCCATCAGCTCTTTGTAGACCCCTCATATGCATGGATTTAAAATATTTTTGCACCAAAGTAAACTCACGTCTTAATTCCATTTTCCATGAATGTTTAAAAGCTCCTATGTCTTGCCATGGCCCCCATGAGGGGTGAGAGACTGGTTCAAGCAGTAGAACCCAAGAGGAGGCTGCGGAGCACTTGAAGTGGGGCTGAGAGGTAGGAACGAGCAACAGGCATCATGGGATGCCCTGGAGTCTCAAGTCCTGAGGCCAGAGGGGAGAGAGTAGTGAGACCGATGGAGCCAATGTTACAGACGTGCTGGGGCTGGCTCTGTCCAGAGTACGATCAGTGCTGGGGCTGGGACGTCAGACTCCAGCTCAAGATCTGGGCCATGCTGGCCTCACTGCTCATAGAACACTCTGTCCTAGACATGGAAAATGGGCAGAAGCAAAGGCAGAAAGGAACTAGCCCGGGGCTGGGGGTAGGTTAGGGTTAGGGTCTCTGAAACTGGAGGAGGGTTTTCTGCAGCCTCCTTGGAAACCTGAGGCCAAGAAGGTTGAGACACTGGGAGGAGGTGGGAGTGGAAGGGCGGGAGCAGGGAGCGAACACCTGATGCTGGGGGTATCCTTGGGGGTATCTGACTTGGGTCTGAGGGTTTCCCAGCCTGCAGCATCTTCTGAATCAATGAAGTCCATAAACGCAGAGCTCATCAGCAATTAAGCTCTTGTAACCATCTCACTTTGTAAATTCATTGAAAGGAGAATGAATTTCATTGTTCTTTAAATTTATTGTCTGCTAACTCAATCAAGAATCTTTTTGTAACTTAATTGTTTCTGTATTCAGGAACTCCTAACTCAACAAAAGTGTCAGAAAATGAAATTGATAGTCTTAAGACTATTCTATATCCAGCAAGTACCTTTTCCTGTCTGTGTAACCAACCATTTTCTGTCCTTCGGCATTCAATGCACAAGAATAGGACAGCTCATGTCACCCATGGCAGGCCTGGGTTCAAGATTCTTCCCTTGTCCTGGTTGTATGACCTTGGGTAGGTAATTTGGTCTACTTTGTACATTAGTTTCCTCTCTTGTATTCAGCTCTGTAGGGCGGTGTGTGATTTCGTAAGGCCATTGTGTAAAGTACGTGGCAGAAGAGAGCCTGACATGAAGCAGGTGCCTAACCAATGGTGGCTGTTGTTATTTTATTATTGGGTAAATGGAAATTCGCAGTCATGTTCAGTTGCAGTAAAGCATGACTTCAGTAATAAATGCTGGGTGACCTAGATGCAATAACATAAATACAGGGATAATAGATAGGGTAACACAATTAGAGCCGACACACGATAACAGAATTCGTTACACGGAGATAGTAATGTACAGATGTGGTAATGTAATTGCAGCAACACATTGCCACCATTACTGGCACATAATAACTTTTAGCTCCACTAAGGTAGATGCAGTAACAAATAAAGGAACAGAGCTACTGTATCGATATATGGTGGCATGCAGCTACAGACATGTCTGTGTTGTGGTAATAGTCAGACACATTAACTTAGAGCAAGAATAGATATCATAAGCCACAGCTGGAGCAACGTTCCCCAGAAGGGTACAAGGCAAATCTGCGTGCTATAGTGAGGGCCCAACTTCTTGAAGGAATTATAATGTTTCAGGACAATAACAAGGAGACGGAGTTATGCACAGATATGGACCTACAGGAACACGGATATATTCAAGCCAGGCAATGCAGTTTCCAGCATTCTCTCTCTCTAGTTGGAGTTTGTACCTTTTTGGACATAGTGTTTTCTGAGAATATTGTCAAAGATGTGAATGTTCTTCATAGGGAAAAAATAACCCAAGCCTTCTCAGATGCATTGTAGGGAAAAGTTTATATCCATGTAGCTGTTGGATCTGGTATTTAACATCCAAGTGTCCCGGGTTCAAATCCTTGAGAATCAGAGT
Source organism: Lepus europaeus (assembly GCF_033115175.1). Lineage (NCBI taxonomy): Eukaryota > Metazoa > Chordata > Mammalia > Lagomorpha > Leporidae > Lepus > Lepus europaeus. The sequence continues at coordinate 28,672,120 of NC_084831.1, forward strand.
AAGGAGGATTAACCTCTCAAGAGAGCAGATGTCAGTGAGTCCTTGGCCAGGCATAATCCAGCCTGGTGTCCCTTCTTGCTGGCCAGATTCTGATTTGATCTGACTTGTAGGTGACCCAGTATTCCATACTGTTAGAGCAAATAGGGATCTCTCTTTTTCTCTCTCCCTCTCTGATCATGGCTTTGAAGTCCAGCTGCTCCTGTTGGCTAATCTGACCTCTGCTTAGGAGTTCAGCTTTGTCTGAGCAAAATCCCTTTGGACCAGTATCCTGTGAAGTGCCACAGTCAGCTCCAGACAGCCGTGCACAGGCCGATTGGTTCTTTTGTAAGGGGATGTCAGAGGCAGTTGCAACCTGGCTGGTCTTGGAGCTGCAGTGGAAGAAGAGTAATTCCTTAAGAGCTGCTTATGTCCCTGGAACTCAAACCAATGAGTGGCCTTCTTCACAGTCCCACATCTCAGGATCCACCCGGGGCCCAGTCCTGACTCAGTGGATTACATTGCCCTGCTGTCTAGCAAGATATTCCCAAAACTTTGCCTAAGACGGCACCCATTTCTTATGGCTCATGAGTTGACCATTCAAGTGAAGGGTTCTTCTGAGCTGGGCCGGGCTTGGCTGCTATGGGCTGGGTATGCTCAGTCCTGTGTAGTCAACTGGCTGGCGCAGGATGGCTTTGGCTGTGGGAACTGGGTCAGACTGGGGCTCAGTCCATCTGATTGCCTCTTACAGGCTTGTCCACAGGGCAACCGCAGACTCAGAGAGGAGAGGGGGAGGAGGGGAGGTGGGCAAGCCTCTTGAGGCCTTGGTTTAAACTGGGCACCGCCAGTTCTGCCACGTTCTGTTGGTCAAAGCAAGTCATGAGGCCAGTCCACAAATCACACTGCAAGGGAGGAGTGGAGGACTGGGGGCCTCTTGCTTGCTCTTCAGTGGGGATTTCTGGGGCTTGTGCTAGGCCTGCCTTTGGGTCCTTCAGTGGAGTCCAAGCTGTATCTTGGGCTAATTTCCAACCCTGTTCCCCTGAGCCTGGCTCCAGGTGGGTCAGGCATTTTTCTGGTTTTAACCTTCATAGGCTCCTACTTCTCTCAGCAGATGGGTGCAGAGATGAATGTCTGTCCTGTAGGGGTTTATCCACTGCCTTCTAGTGACCTTTGCCTTGCAAGACTCTGCCCCAGTGAGCTGGGTCCAGAGTGAGTAGAGACTGAGTGATCCTGGTGCAGAACCAGGGCTGGGAAGAGCGCAGAGCAGACTCCGAAGGAGAGAGAGGGCGGTCCCCCCTGCTTCCTGTTCCTATAATCCTTGGGTGGACTTTGTTTTCTGTCCTTGAAGCCAAGGAAGCCTCTGCTCCCTCCACTCTGCCTCCTCATGTTTGCTGGCAGAAGTTTAACGGGAGGGTTCTATTCTTTGCAACCAACTCTATTGATTAAAGGATGCTTTGAGAGAGAAGGTCAGACATCTCGGCTTCCAGGGCAAAGTGTCACCATGGAGACCACCCAGAGGGGCCCCGGCTCATCAGGGGCCATCCCATAGGTCCCAGAGCACTTGCTCCCCTGAGTCTCGCTGACAGCTCAGCTTTAGAATAGTTAGATCTGTGTGTCTAGCCCCTGCCCCCAAACAGACATTTGATATCTGAGAGAGAGGGTCGTGGGCATTCAGTCGGGAAGATGCTCAAAGTCTACCTTGAGGAGAGCGTCCCACACCTCACCCACCACCAGGATGACTTTTCTAAACGAGGTTCAAAGCTCTGCAATTACTTTCATATGAAAATGATTGCAAAAAAGAGTCCCTGCACCTTCTTTTAAAGTTTCTTTTTTTTTTTTTAAGATTTATTTATTTATTGGAAAGTCAGAGTTACACAGAGAGAGGAGAGGCTGAGAGAGAGAGAAAGAGAGAGAGAGAGAGAGAGAGAGAGAGAGGTCTTCCATCCACTGGTTCACTCCCCAACTGGCCACAACAACTGGAGATACGCTGATCCAAAGCCAGGAGCCAGGAGCGTCTTCCGGGTCTCCTACACGGGTACAGGGACCCAAGGACTTGGGCCATCTTCTGCTGCTTCCCAAGGCCATAGCAGAGAGAGCTGGATCAGAAGTGGAGAGCTGGGACTCAAACTGGAGCCCATATAGGATGTTGGTGCTTCACGCCAGGGCATTAACCAGCAGCACCACAGCACCAGCACCCCCCCCCCTTTAAACTTTTATTTAGTAGATGTAAATTTCTGAAGTACAGTTTGTGGATTACAATGGCTTTTTCCCCCCCATAACTTCCCTCCCACTTGCAACCCTCCCATCTCCCGCTCCCTCTCCCATTCCATTCACATCAAGATTCATTTTCAATTATCTTTCTATACAGAAGATCAATTTATTATATATTAAGTAAAGATTTCATTAGTTTGTCCCCACACAGAACACAAAGTGCCAAATACTGTTTGAGCACTAGTCATATCATTAATTCACATTGAACTACACATTAAGGACAGAGATCCTACATGGGGAGTAAGTGCACAGTGACTCCTGTTGTTGACTTAACAAATTGCCACTCTTGTTTAAGGCATCAGCAATCTTTCCAGGCTCTAGTCATGAGTTGCCAAGGCCATGGAAGCCCCCTGAACTCACTGTCTTTGATCTTATTTCAACAAGGCCATAGTCAAAGTGGAAGTTCTCCCTTCAGAGAAAGGTACCTCCTTCTCTGATGGCCCATTCTTTCCACTGGGATCTCACTTGCAGAGATCTTTAATTTAGGTCCTCTTTTTTTTTTTTCCCAGAGTGTCTTGGCTTTCCATGCCTAAAATACTCTTATGGGCTCTTCAGCCAGATCCGAATGCCTTAAGGGCTGATTCCTTGGCCACAGTGCTGTTTAGGACAATTGCCATTCTATGAGTCTGCTGTGTATCCCGCTTCCCATGTTGGATCGTTCTCTCCTTTTTTATTCTATCAGTTAGTATTATCAGACACTAGTCTTGTTTATGTGATCCCTTTGACTCTCAGACCTATCATTATGGTCTATTGTGACCTGAAATTGATCACTTGGACTAGTGAGGTGGCATTGGTACATGCAACCTTGATGGGATTGTATTGGAATCCCCTACCAGCTCCCCTTTTAAAGTTTCATTGAAAGCGTTGTCCATTAAATAGTCTCTACTTAAAGTTCTGTGTGATAACTTCCTTGAAGAATTCAGTGGTAGTGAAAGTTATGAAGAACATTTGAAGGGAGAGAGACTGGACTCAACCTGATTCTCTCCCTCCCTCCCTCTTTTTCTTTTCGTGGTTGTCAGGAAGGCTCTCACTCATGTTTACCACCTCAGCACCTGCAATCAGTTCCCATTCATGCCATAGACAGCCTGTGCCCCTGGTCCCTGAGCATTCTCTGGCTGTGGGCACTGGCTTTGCAGCCTTCCACCAACGCAGGGTGAAAGTTGATGGATTAGAAGTCACCATCTGCCGGCGCCGCAGCTCAATAGGCTAATCCTCCGCCTTGCGGCGCCGGCACACCGGGTTCTAGCCCCGGTCGCTCCTCTTCCAGGACAGCTCTCTGCTATGGCCCGGGAAGGCAGTGGAGGATGGCCCAAGTCCTTGGGCCCTGCACCTTCATGGGAGACCAGGAGAAGCACCTGGCTCCTGCCTTCGGATCAGCGAGATGCGCCGGCCGCAGTGCGCTGGCAGCGGTGGCCATTGGAGGGTGAACCAATGGCAAAGGAAGACCTTTCTCTCTCTCTCTCTCTCTCACTGTCCACTCTGCCTGTCAAAAAAAAAAAAAAAAAAAAAAGAAGTCACCATCTATGTGTATATGCACACACACACTTCTGTACCCACAAACTCACACACGAGGGTGCTTCAAAAACTTTGTGTTAAAAAAGGTTACAGAGCTAAAAGATGTGTTTATTTTGGTGCAAAAACATTTAAAATCTCTCTCTGTGTGTGTGTGTGTGTGTGTGTGGGTCTTCAAAAAGTTCATGAAAATGCATATTGTGAGAAAAACTGCATGGATTTCAAGAATTTTTTGTACCAAAGTAAACTTATCCTTTAGTTTTATTTTCTTGTGAATGTTTTGAGTTTGTGTGTGTGTGTATATATATAAATATATGTGTGTGTGTGTATATATATATATATATTGTTGGACCTCTCAGTTGTAGAGATGCCCACTTGCTCGAGAGGACGCCCAAAAATCCAGACTCCAGACCAGTTGATGCAAAAAGCATGAGGTATTTATTGTACGTTTGCGCAAACGGGCCCCCACCTAAGGCGGTGAGGAGCCCTGAGCGGCAGTTTCACACAGGTTATATAGTCAACAAATTAGCATATGGGATTGGCCGGTTCGGAGGGACAATTAGCATACCGGAGAGTGCTAAGGAGAGTGCTGAGGGAACCAGCTGAGGAGAGTGCTGAGGAGAGTGCTGAGGGAACCAGCTGAAGAGAATGCTGAGGAGAGTGCTGAGGGAACCAGCTGAGGAGAATGCTGAGGAGAGTACTGAGACTCTCCGAAGGGGGAGTGGCAGCTCTGCTCTGGGCATGCCTAGAGGTTCTCTAAAGGGGATAGACTTTTCCTTCCCAGAGAACGTGCCCGCTGGACCCTGGGGAACATCTAACCTCTTAAGAAGCCCCTGATATCTGCCCAGGCCTAGTTTCTTGTCCCTCTCCCCCATAAGGGTCCTTCAATATAGAGAGAGAGAGAGAGAGAGAGACAGAGAGAGAGAGAGAATACCTGACATCTGTACTATACATCTGCTGATTTTCTTCCCTTGTAGTTATTCTTAAACAACACAGTACAACTATTAATATAGCCTTTGCATTGCATGAGGTATTGTGGGTAATCTGCAAGTTATTGGCAGGCTATGACAGGTGTGTGGGTTATATGCAAACACTACACCATACAACGTAAGAGACTTGAGTGTCCATGGGTTTTTGTATCTGTGAGGGGCTAGCCTCCATGGACACCTCGGGGCAGCTGCGTGCTTCCCGTTGTTGTTGGTACAGTTGACTGCAAACTTAATGATTAAAACATCACAAACTTGCGATTTTACAGTTCTGAAGGTCCAAAGTCTGAATTAAGTCTTAAGGGTTAAAACTGAGGCATCAGCAGACCTGCATTCCTTTGTCATCTCCTAGGGAAGAATCCGTTTTCTCAACCTTTCCACCTTTCAGAAGCTTTCCTTGGGTCCCAGTCCCTTCTGCCACCTTCAAAGTAGCCACACAACCTCTTCCCAGCTTTCTCTCTCTCTCTCTCTCTCTCTCTCTCTCTCTCTCTGACTTTCCTGCCTTCCTCTCATGAGAACATTGATGATTCTATTGAGTCCACTAGAATAATCCAGGGTAATCTCCCCATTTCAAGGTCCTTAACTACACCTGCAAAGTCCTGTTGGCCATATAAAGTAGTGCATTTGCAGGTTCTGGGGTTTAGGATGTAGATACTATGGGGGACATTGTTTAGGCCATTTTTTTTTTTTTTTGCCAGGCAGAGTTAGACAGAGAGAGAGAGAGAGATAGGTCTTCCTTCTGTTGGTTCACCCCCCAAATGGCCGCTATGGCCGGCGAGCTGCACTGATCCAAAGCCAGGAGCCAGGTGCTTCTCCAGGTCTCCCATGCGGGTTCAGGGCCCAAGCACTTGGGCCATCCTCCACTGCCCTTCTGGGCCACAGCGGAGAGCTGGCCTGGAAGAGGAACAACCGGGACAGAATCCGGCGCCCCAACCAGGACTAGAACCTGGTGTGCCGGCGCCACAGGCGGAGGATTAGCCTAGTGAGCCGCGGTGCCGGCCAAGTAGTTTATCGTTCTTATTGTTGTATAACATTCCATTCCCTGCATATATCCATTCTTCTATTAGTAGATATTTTTGGATATTATCCAATTTTTGGATATTATAAATAGTGCCATTATGAACATTCTTGTGCATGTCCTTTTATGAGATAATTTAATTTTAATTAAAATAACCCTCACAAAATGGACACAGGGTTTTAAAATTTCCTGCAAAGCTGCCATGGATTGAAGATAACGCTAATAAATGCAGACACAAGCCAACAGCTGGGAAATGGAAAAGATGATGCTTCCACTCCAAACAGAAGGTTTTGGACCAATAAAGATGATTTACTCGGATGAAACAAGAAATTAGACAAAATGGAAAATATTAAGAATCCTTTGCTGCACATACTTCCACACATGAGCATTAATTAATGACAGATCTTGAGATATCAGCCAATGAGAAGGTGAAGTGTATGTCATTAGCAGGTGTGGATATCACTGGTACCATGTACCGACTACTTCTGATTTTTTTTTCAGCGATTGACTTCCCAGAAGTTGAGTGTGGTTGTGTGATCTGTTTTGTTCAATGAAATCTGAGCAGAATGACGTGTGTCACTTCTAGGCACGACTCTTATGAGTTGGAGTACAATTTATTAAGCTCTCTTGTCCCTTTGTCACAGGACTGGCTGTTTGGTAAGAAGCTGCTTGGTGGGTCTAGGTCCTGGGGTGAGGCTGCTTTGCAGCTAAGCTGTGGTGTGAAACAAACCTGAACAATTTAAAGCCATAGATAGCGGGAACATTTGTCATCATAGCTCAGCCTAGCCTCTCGCAACCAACATGATAGTGCCCCTAACAACAAAGCATCCAGAACACAAACTTGTACAGCTTGTCTTTTCTCCTAGTGTTGTCTAAAGTTATGTGCCACTCCCTCTGGTTCTTTACCGAAGTTCTGATCCTTGGTGACAAATGTTTAGATGCCTCTTCTGAGATTTTCTTTCTTAATAGTGAAAGATAAAAAGCTGCGCACCATCAAGACATGCTTGTTCTTGCTGCCTCAGGAAACACAGATGAAATAAACCACAGGAAACAATCTACAGACAAACCAAGATGCAGTCCTTTGTCAGCAAATGTGGCTGAGAGATGCAGAGAGTGTTGCTGAAGATGCGAAGGAGCAGGCGCGGAAACACAGGAGGCGGTGGGGGGATTTGCTCTGCGGTCGGATGCAGGGCCAGACGCCCCCAGCGCATCTCAGCTCACGGCACGCACCAGGTCTGGGCTTCAATAAGGAAATACACGAGGAATTCCATTTAATGAAATGTATGGGAGGAGATTTAGTTTCAATAATCAATGACTTATTTAATGAAAACAATGCATTATGGAAAAACAATATGAGTACAACCTCTGGCAGAGAGATGCTTGATTGCAATACAGAAAGGATTCTGGGTGAAACTCACAGAGATTACTCCAAACATAAGGTGCACTCGGAGATTAGCTGTTGAAGCAAAGGAGATGAGACCGGAAGTGTACAAAATGATGTAAGATGTCACTGATGTGGCTTGTGTCATAAAAACAAGACCTTCAAGATACAGTAGGATCACAACAGTATTTTTGAATGAGGATATACAGGTGCGATTATTTTTTAATGAGATATAGAGGCTTTACAGATATCTTCTGAGGAAAATAATGAGACATGGGATTTTAAGATGAGTTGCGCACTTTTCTGTTACAAGAAGAGAAAGGTTTCCCACTTGCTAACCATTTTTATGGCGACTGGCTGTCAAAAGTATGCTACGCAACCTCCAATCTATTTCAAAATAATTTTTCATATTTTTTGACTTTAAAAAAATTTTAAGATTTGTTTTTATTTTGAAGGTAGGGTTATAGGGAGGAGGAGGAGGAGAAGAAGGAGAAAGAGAGAGAGAGGGGTCTTCCATCTGTTGGTTCACTCCCCAAATGGCTGCAACAGCTGGGGATGGGCCAGGCCAAAGCTATGAGCCAGGAGCTTATTCCAGGTTTCCCATATGGGTTCAGGGGCCCAAGCACTTGGGCCATCCTCTGCTGCTTTCCCAGGTGCATCAGCAGGGAGCTGGATCAGAAGTGGAGTAGTCAGTACTTGAACTGGTGCCCATATGGCATGCTGGTATTGCAGGAGGAGGCTTAACCTGCTATACGGCAACACAGGCCCCAGATTGTTTATTGTGAAACAATTTTATATTTATAAAATGTTGCAGAGAAAGTACAGAGAGCCATTCTATACTTCTTGCCTGATTTCTCATGATGTAATTTACACAAGGGAACTTCAAGAAGTTTGTGGAAAATGGAATTCAAAGGGAAGTGTGTTCAGGTGCAAAACAGTTGTGAAATCCATGCATAGTTTTTTTCATTTCATGGATTTTTGCATCAAAATACACCTATGTTTCAATTCCATTTATCCATATACTTTTCAAAGGACTCTTCTGTAACCATGGCATGTTCGTAACAACTAAGAGTTATCATTGGTATCTTACTGATAACAAAACACCAGATTCCATGAGCAACTGGGTTCCCCCAGTTTTCCCAAAATGTCCCTTTGCTTTCCAAGATCTAGTCCAGGATAACACGTCGCATTTAGGCAGCAGATTTTGAAAGGAAAAAAAAATCACACATTTTCTCTGTCTCTCCACAGTGTATCTGACATGTGAACAATGAGTGAAAGGGGTAGGTGTCTGGCATAGTGGTGTTTAGGGTGCAGGTGTCCTGTATTGGTATGCCTGAGTTAGATGCCTGCCTTGGGCTCTTAATCCTAGAATCCTACTTGGGCAGAGCCCAGGAGGCAGCAGGACATGGCTTGAGTGGTTGGTTGGGTCCCTGCCATCCATGAGGGAGACTTGGATGAATCCCTGGCTCCCAGCTTGAGCCATGGGCACTTAGGAAGTAAACCAGCAGTGGGAGTGCTCTTTTGCTCTCTCTTCCTTTATCTATCTGTCTGATAGAATAATTTAAAAACTGTACCAAAGAGAAGTGATTTTCTAAAACAAAGTGGTGCTATGGAGAGAGCATTTTTTTTTTATTTTTTTTTTTATTTTTGACAGGCAGAGTGGACAGTGAGAGAGAGAGAGACAGAGAGAAAGGTCTTCCTTTGCCGTTGGTTCACCCTCTAATGGCCGCCGCGGTAGCGCGCTGCGGCCGGCGCACCGCGCTGTTCCGATGGCAGGAGCCAGGTGCTTCTCCTGGTCTCCCATGGGGTGCAGAGCCCAAACACTTGGGCCATCCTCCACTGCACTCCCTGGCCACAGCAGAGAGCTGGCCTGGAAGAGGGGCAACCGGGACAGGATCGGTGCCCCGACCGGGACTAGAACCCGGTGTGCCGGCGCCGCAAGGCGGAGGATTAGCCTGTTGAGCCACGGCGCCGGCCTGGAGAGAGCATTTTTAGATCAGACATTTGGAAATGTTTCCATTGTTTTTGGAGAGAAAATGTTTCACATCTATCACCTATTATGACTCCTATGTATATAAACTTTAAAAACTTGGGAACAGAACATTTTAACCTCTCTAAAAAAATCTTCCAACGTGTTTCAGAACCTATTTGCTAAAAATATAAAAATGTAACACCTTTTGATTAGTTTGTAAGAACCACTGATTGACATCAGGGAAGATGGAAATTCGCTTGCTGCATTTCAACAAAAAACTTTGCATAATTGGTGGATAGGAATGAGACATAATGATGAGAATTTAGTAAGGACAGCCACATCGCTCTTTCCCACTTGGATCAATGGCGTTTTGCAAGGTGTTTTTTTGTTGTTGTCATCGTCATTTTTTTCTAGTCATAACAGCAATTAAAAGCAAGCATAAAAATAATCTGAGTTAAGAACTAGATCTTTGAGCTGCATATCACAAAGCTTTGATTTTTAAAAATGAAATGTTTCAATCACTTGACTCTCATTAAAATTCTCCGTAAGAGCAAAAATGCTTTGAGCCATTAATAAATACATAAAATAAAAATAATTGCAAAATCTCATCATTTAAAATCTGGATAATTTTAATGATGTTTTATAATGCGTGTAAAGCATGCACGCAGTGACACAGGAATGTATTTTATAAATAAATATACTAAATATAGGCATATGTTCATTTTTTAGTTTTATTTTTTAAATAATTGTTTTATTTACTTGAAAGGCAGAGTGACAGAAAGAGAGTGAGAAAGAGAAATGTTCTATCTGCTGGTTCACTCCCCAGGTGGTTGCAATAGCCAAACCTGGGCAAGGTTGAAGCTGGGAGTGAGGAGCTTCACCTGGGTCTCCCACGTGGGTGGCAGGGGCCCCAGTACTGGCCCAGCATCCCCTGACTCCTAGGGTGCATTAAGGAGAGAAAGACTGTATGAAGACAGGCAGAGACCGGAGTGATGCAATCCCAAGGGATGTCAACAGTCCCCCGAAGCTGGGAAAGGCAAGCAGGAGTCTCCTGGCGCCCTGGGAGGGAGCACAGCTCTGCCAACTCCCTGCTGTCTGACTTCTGGACTCCAGTGTGGTGAGAGAATGGGCTTCTGGGGCTACAGAGCCTCCCACTGCGGGGCTTTGTCCTGGCACCCCAGGAAGCCGCTATTGCTACTAACTTCTGAGTCCCGGCTTAGATCACTCTGGCCTGTCCAGCCCTCTGCTGGGCTCCTGACCACCCCCTAGGGGGTGCATCAGGTCTCCTAGCAGAGCTTACTCCTCTGTGTTGGAATACAGCTGGTCTGTCGGAGTGGCTTTCCTGGAGCGGGGTCCAGGTCTGCTCACCACTGCATCTCTGGGGCCCGGAGAAGAGCCCAGCACGTGGTCAGAATGGTGACAGTGGCTGACAGCTATTGAGCGCTCAGACAGTAAAGGCACTGTTCTGGGCAGTTAGCAAGGTATCGTCTTCCTTCCTTGCTCATCGCTATGTGGAAGGCGCTATTGTTAGTTCCATTATACAGATGAGGAAAACCGAGGCTTGAAGGGGTCACGTCGCCTGCCCAGATTCACCCCACTTATAAACAGTGGGGTCAGGATTTGAACTCAGGTCTTTGTCTGGCTCCAGAACTTGGATTCTTGGCCTCTGTTGCTGCAATTAGCAAATGCCCAGTCATTATGTATCCAAGAAAGAAGTCTCCTTTTCTTGGCCTTCCTCATCTGGGGTCTCACACCCTCAGTGTCTGGCTGAGATTTGTAAGAACCCATCTGGCACACAAGTCTAGCAAGTGAGAGAGACATCTGCCCTGGCTGGCGAGGGCTGCATGAGGTGGTCGCTCGGTGACAGCTGGCAGCTTGGGGGGAAGAGACTTAGAGAGGTGATGAGCGCGGACTTCAAGGAGAGACCTGTAGTCCCCACCCGCCCCAGTGTCCTGTAGCTCCAGCCTGGCGCTGGGTTCATTTTGCCTCCATTGTGTGTGTTCCTTGCACAGTGCCCAATCCAAGTAACATAGTTTTCTTCTTTTGTTATTTATTTATTTGAGAGGTAGAGTTACAGATGGTGAGAGGGTGAGACAGAGAGAAAGGTCTTCTGTTCACTGGTTCACTCCCCAAATGGCTGCAATGGCTGGAGCTGCCCTGATCTGAAGCCAGGAGCTTGGAGCTTCCTCTGGGTCCCCCACTTGAGTGCAGGGGCCCAAGGACTTGGGCCATCTTCTACTGCTTTCCCAGGCCATAGCAGAGAGCTGTATTGGAAGAGGAGCAGCCAGGACTAGAACCGGCGTCCACATGGGATGCCGGCGCTGCAGGCAGAGGATTAACCTACTGCACCACAGAGCCGACCCCAGTAACATAGTTTTCATCAGCATCCCCTCATTGTGTCTGGGCAGTGGGCAGGGGGAGAAGAGAGAAGGGGGGAGAGAGACAGCGAGATATGGGTTTCAGATGTTATTTTTAATAATCAGAGACAGTTAAAATCAAAATAATATTTTGGTGCCTAAAGGGAGAAAACTTCAATTATCTTGAAAAATTCCTTCTGCGCAAAAGCTCGTTGCTGATAATGTTGAGTAAATGAGGTGTTACCATATTAATAGTGTCAATAATAAGCACTCACACTGGGGCCGGTGCTGTGGCGTAGCGGGTAAAGTTGCTACCTGCAGTGCTGGCATCCCATATGGGCACCGGTTCGAGTCCCGGTGGTTCCACTTCCGATCCAGCTCTCTGCTACGGCCTGAAAAAGCAGTAGAAGATGGCCCAAGTGCTTGGGCCCCTGCACCCACGTGGGAGACCCAGAAGCAGCTCCTGTATCCTGGCTTCAGATCGGCACAGCTCTGGCCATTGTGGCCATTTGGGGAGTGAACCAGCAGATGGAAGACCTCTCTCTCTCCCTCTCTCTCTCTCTCTCTCTGCATTTCTGTAACTCTGCCTTTCAAATAAAATAAATCAATCTTTTAAAAGAAATAAGCACTCGCATGAGGTTGTTCAGGCTGCCGGACACTGCGCACTCCCTCGCTGCTCCACAGGGGTGTTCACAGCGCTGAGCACCCGCATTCCCGGCCAGAGGCGGCTTGGACCCAGCAGACATCCACTGCTCAGCAGCAAGAACTTCCGTGGTGGGGGTCCCAGGGTAGGTTTGGTGGCCAGGGGCGTCACCCGGGAGGCCTGCTCCGCTCTCTCTTTGGCCGTCCTCACATGACGACGGTGACGTTTCCACCGTGGCTGCCAGTCGGTGCCTTCCTCTCGGCACAGTTCACTCGCCATAGCAGCCTTGAACGCTGGAGCGAATCCTCTCTGCTCTTGCCCGTCTCTCTTTGGGTCAGGGATGGAGCCCTTTCCAGAGCCCCCTGCAGGCTTTCCTGCCATCTCTATGGCTGGAATGAGGTTACAGGCCCACCCAAGCCAACAATTAGAAAGGGAAATGGGTGCCATGCCTTGTATAGAGCCAGCAGGTGCAACTGTCTCCCGGCCTGCAGTGGGGCTCTGTGCTCCAGACAGAAGACAGAATGGCCCTTGGCTTGGCTGCTTTCAGTCCACGCATGGCTTCCTGGGTCCCATGCTGAGTGTCAAGGAGACAGAAATAATGGAGATGGGGCTCTGCTAACATCAGTGCCATATTTCACAAACAAGAGAGCAGAGCCAACTCGCCCAAAGCCTCCCACCCGAGAGTTCCGAGGCTCAGCTGTCTTCCTGGTGTGGCCCCGTGTGCCGAGGCCTTCATTCTCCCTGGAGGACACCTGCAGGGCTGTGTGCTATGCCCTGGCCTCTCGCTGGCAGGTGCTGCCCGGCCTGTCCTGAGAGGCACGGAGGCCCAGGTTGCTCCCACGGGGTGCAGATGGAAGACGTCCCCTTTCCAACAGGCAGGCAGACTCCCTGCAGATGGGCCCCAGATGGTGGCATCATCTGAGCCGTGGGCAGGAGCCAGGACCGGGGTGCTGGGAGAGGATGAGGCCAGGCTTGGTCAGCCACGTGTTCCACGGAGAGCGTGGCTCGGGCTGGCGGGATGAGGGCGTGGTAGGTTCAGAGCTGCTGGCCTGTGTCAGGGGTGCCTGAGATTGGCATCAATGCTCTGACCCCAGCCTTGGTAGCTTCCATGGTTTGGTGCCTGGCAGAGGGTGGTGCAGACCTTGAGCTGCGTGGAGCTTCCGGGAGGGGCTGAGCTTACAGGCAGGGATGGGCAGGCTCTGGGCGGGGACTTTGTGCTGGGACCATGTCTGCAGACCTGAGGCCAGGCTCAGGGGACCCTCCACTCTCTGGATGGCTGTCTCCCGTGTACATACATACCATCTCATGAGAGCACTGGCTGGCAATCTGGTCTCTGGAGCTTGGCTTGCTCTGGGTCTGCCTTCTGCTCCCGAGGACCACGGGTGTGCGGCGTAACAGCTACAGGCTGCTTGACCTGGCTGCTCCTGGCTGTCCTCATCTGTGAAATGGGACTAAGAGTGGCGCCCACCTTGAGGCTGGTTTGGAGGATTAAAGCTCATGTCTGCGAGCTACTCTGAACACGGGGAGGGCCCCACTGGTCTCAGCTGACATTGACACCACCGCCACCCCCTCGGCCTGGCACAGCCCTCTCCCCCTTTGTGTAGCTGGAAACCCGTTGGGCTTGCACCTGGGTTGCATTTTGGGGAGAATCTCCATTTCTACAACTTGGGGAGGCACAGCTCCTGCCCTCGGGTTGCTGGGATGTCTGGGAGACTTGTGGTCTTGGCCCTGACCCCTCGCCCCGAGGCCCCTAGGGCTGCAGACTTTGACCTGCCCCTGAAGCCCGCCTGGAGCCGGGCCCGGCACGTGGTACAGTCAACGTATTCAAAGCTCACGAGACATGGGGAGTTTGTGCAATTGCTCCCCTCATGCTCAGGACAAGGGAAGGGGTACAGAAGCTCAGCACCGGGTTTGGGGCAGGCAGCAAGGACTCAGAGTCCTGCATCCCCCCTCCTTTGTGCCACGTGGTTTCCCTGAGACCTGAGCTCCAGGCTCCGGGCTAAAGTTCTGCTGCCCCGGATTTGTAACAGGTCTTTCCCAGCAGACAGGGGAGCTTTCCTGAGGAGGCTCCTCTGCACTGTCCTTTCTCCCTCTGTCTCTCCACACACATAGGGAGGTGGGGAGGTACAGAAGAAGGGGGCTGGACTCCGGGGCAGCTCAGTCTGGAATGTCAGGCTTGCCTCTTCATCTCTCTTGGCCTCAGTTTCCCCTGCTGTGAAATGGGTTCATGACAGTACACAAGATGTGAAGATCAAAAGAGGTCCTGTGCAGTGGGTGGTAATGAAGTGTGACCACTCACACAGCATCCCTGCCCCCAGCCTCCAACCTGGAGCCTGGCACAGGTAACCCCGGGCAGGCCTTGCTGCGTTCCGACTCTGTGACTTCTGGGGTGACTTCTGTCCGAAAAGCTCGGTGCACCTGCCTCTTCCTGGGCTCATCCTCCTGCCCCCAGGGGGTCCTCTCCCACCATGCAGCCCCCTCTTCCCTTCTGTGGTCACTCCAGAGGCAGAGGGGCTCCTCCCTTCAGTGCCTCCTGACCCCCTCCTGGCCCGATGCCAGCCCTAGAGTAGAGTTAACTCAGGCCTCTGGGGGCAGACACAGCGGGTGGGCGTACCTCCTGCTCACCCATCCTGCCGTTTGTGCATCCTTGCCCAGCCCAGAGAGGGCCTGGCTGGCCTGAGACAGGCCCAGGGCGAGGCGTAGGCCACTGTCTTCTCAGGGTGCGAGGCTGGGAACTGTGCTGGGGCCCGGGAAGGGCTTCTCTGGTGAGAGCAGTGTGGGTGGCGAGGACAGGCTCCTGGGCTCAAGGTCTGCCCAGCTCCCACTGCCTCCCAAAGCCACGGAGCCAAGCGGCGGACAGAGCCAGGAGTCCCAGGGTCTGGTGCCAGCTCTGTGCAGTGTGGCTGAGGGGCCTGGGCAGCCCCTCCCTCCTGGCCCCCTCACCTTCTGCTCACGAGACCTCAGGGCAACTCCACCAGGATGGCTGCTGTGACTGACAGCTGTGAGACTATGGGGGAGGGGGACCCTGTGCCCTGGGTGGAGCACTGTCCTCCAAAGCGCAGGGCCTGGATTCACCTGGTCTCTGTGACCTCGCAGAGGCTGGGGGTGGGGGAGGGAAGAGACCCCCCAACCCCACCCCATAGACCGTAGACAGAATGGAGCCTTCCCCTGGCAGGGCCCCCAGCCCACTGGGCCCCTGTTGAGTGCGTGTGCATGTGTGTGTGTGTGCGCGCGTGTGTGTGTAAGCTGCACACTGCATGTGTGTATGTCTGGGTATGTGTGTGTGTGTGTGTAAGCTGCACACTGCATGTGCGTATGTCTGGGTATGTGTGTGTGTGTGTGTAAGCTGCACACTGCATGTGCGTATGTCTGGGTATGTGTGTGTGTGTGTGTAAGCTGCACACTGCATGTGCGTATGTCTGGGTGTGTGTGTGTGTGTGTAAGCTGCACACTGCATGTGCGTATGTCTGTGTGTGTGTGTGTGTGTAAGCTGCACACTGCATGTGCGTATGTCTGGGTGTGTGTGTGTGTATGTAAGCTACACACTGCATGTGCGTATGTCTGGGTATGTGTGTGTGTGCGCGTGTGTGTGTGCCGCACACTGCACATGTGTCTGGGCTTGCTCAGTAGCCTCCCAACCTGCAGTCCAAGGTCAGCTGTGAGCCAGGAACACTAAGTGGACAATTCCCGGGAGAGGAACAGTTCCTACGCAGGCTGCCCGCTGTTCTGCATAGCGCGAGGAGCCCTTGTGCAGTCCCCTCTGGCCCGCGTGGCCACGCTGCACTCCCCACCCGCCCGCCTGTCGCTCAGCAGCCGCCTGTCAGGTCGCTGTCACAGAACCGCAGTGCTGGTGCAGGAGCAGCGGTGCCCAGGAGGTGCGGGGCGGGGAGCCCGGCGGAGGAGGTGAGCTCTGGGCTGGGTGGCAGCGCCGCAGGGCGGATGGGAGGAAACCGTCCGCTAGGGGACGTCGGGAAGTTTGTAGAAAACATAAAAGAAACCCCGGAATCCACGCGTACGTCTTTCACAACATGCGTCTTCTGTGGGCTTTCTGCAGCCCCCTCGTGCCTGGGCTCAGTCCTGGCGTCTCGGAACGTGGCCCCCGTGGAGGAGGGGGGCCCGTGGTCTGCGTGTGTCTGTAGTGTGTGTCCGCATGTCCCTGTGTGTCCGTGTGTGTCCTCCTGGTGTGCCTATGTCTGGTGCTGTGCTGGCCCGGTGGCAAGCTGGAAAGGCTGCTCCTGGCTTGCCCAGCTCCTGGAGCCCAGCGTGCACCCGGCCCGCTCGGCACACTCCAGGCCATCTCTCCGCGCCTCCCCCGCACGGGGGCTGAACATCTGGGCTCCGGCTTCCCGGTCACTCATTTCCCCAAGAGGCAGGCGCGCAGGTGAGGTGCGGCCCCTCTTCCCCTCCAGCTCAGCCCCTCCACCGGGTCTAGCCTTGCCCTGGCTCCCTCTCCTTGCCCGGCCTCCCTGATTTCCCCTCCTGCTCCCCCCCACCCGCCTTTCTTTCCTGTCTCTGCCTTCCTCCTCCTGTGCGTCTGTCTCTCCACCTCTGTCTCCCCTGTCCCGGTCGCCGGGACGCACTGACGGCTGCTCCTCGGAGAGGCGTGAACACACTTGACAGCTGCAGCACCGTGGAGGGGCTGCGATATGGGATCGGAGGCCAGAGGGGCTCAGAAGGGAGGTGTCTTGAAGGGGAGCAGGGGAAGGAGGAGGAGGAGGCAAAGCCGCCAATCAAGGGGTCAGGGTCAGGCCACCCCTTGGAGGGAACCCAGGTCCCTGGGGAGCTGGGACTTGGGTGGATGAGAGCTGAGGCTCTGAGGTTGGTGCATATATGTGTGTGTGTGTATGTGTGTGTATGTGCGCGTGTGTGAAGCCTGGAAGTTCCCAGCCAGGAAAACCCTGCTATTCTTGCTCTGCTCCCTGCCCGCCGCTAGCCCGCCATGGGCCTGGGCCCCGATGCACGGAGCATCCTTGCCGTCCCATGTGGTAGCTGCACATGGGCGAGGCCTGCTGGCTTGGGGTGGAGGGGCTCCGTCTGCGTTCCTCCACCATCCACGCGGCCACGGCCTGTGCAGGAAAACTGGGAGGCAAGAGCCGAGAGCGAGGCCCTGGGCCCCTTGCTCTCCTGTGTCCTGACCACGCTGCATGGCAGTGAGCGTGGCCCCAAGGCCAAGGACTTAGAGCTGCTCATGGCTCACAGAAGCAGCCCAGCCTGTTTTCAGAAACCAGGGTCTCCTAGGAAGAGCAAGCGAGGTGCCGGACTCCTGCTTGACCTTCAGAGCCCCACTCCGATGTTATCTTTTTATGGAGAAACTTCATGGCTGTGCCTATGGAGAGACCCCCGCCTCGCACCTGCTCCTGCTGTGTGGCTGAGCCCACTGCCAGGCAGTAGCTCCCTGAGGGTGGGGCAGATGTCTGATTCCTCTCCCCCGCATCCAGCAGCAGGGGGACCCAGAGTGGGATTTGGAGTCAAGTGCACGGATCGTGGATGACGGGAATGGTGTGCAGGGGCTGGGAACTTTGTCCTGAAGAACAGACTTGGCCCTGACCTGCAGACCCCGGTCTGAGACGGCAAACACGGCTCTGCCCCCAGCGCCGGGGGGAGCACCCGGCTGTCCCCAGTCTGGGTGATGTCTGTCTGTCTGTCCTGTCTTTAATTCAGTTTGCTTTTTTAAAAAAATGATTTATTTATTTAACTAGAAAGAGTTGGAGAGAGAGAGAGAGAGAGAGAGAGAGAGAGAGAGAGAGAGTCAGTCCCCAAATGGTTGCAACGGCCGGAGCTGAGCTGATCCAAAACCAGGAGCCAGGAGCTTCTTCAGGGTCTCTCGTGTGGGTGCAGGGGCCCAGGGACTTGGAGGGCCATCTTCTACTGTTTTCCCAAGCCATAGCAGAGAGCTGGATCAGAAGTAGAGCAGCCAGGAAGCCAACCGGCGCTCATAAGGGATGCTGACACTGCAGGTGGTAGCTTTACCTGCTCTGCCACAGCGTCAGTCCACAGTTTTATTTTATTAAAGGCTGTTAAGACCAAGCCCGAATCCCAGGCCCTTGGAAGACTACCACACAGGACTGGATGGGGTGCTGGCACCACGGCCAGGGAGACTCAGTCTGAATCCCTGCTTCTCTCCGCCTCCATTCCCTCACCTGTCCAGCAGGGATGAGAGGGGGCCCAGCGCGTGCCGTGCAGGAGCAGCCACCTTTCGGGAACAACAGGGCGTGCACGCACTTCTCTGCTGGGAGCAAGGCAGGGTGTTTCTCCAGGGTGGACAGGTGGTCCTCTGCCTGGCAGCATACCCTGATGGCTGTCTTGCAAAACATTTATCTGTGAGGCAGAGGAGAGAGAGAGAGAGCAAGAGAGAGAGAGATAGAGAGAGAGGCAGAAAAGCCATCCATTGGTTTACTCCCCAAATGGCCCAACTGCTTGGGGCGGGGCTAGGGCCAGAGCGGGGAGCTGGGAACTCAGTGCAATCTCCCATCTGGGAGCAGGAACCCAGTCACTTGCGCCTTCGCCGCTGCCTCCCAGGGTGTGCGGTAGCAGGAGGCTGGCGTCGGGAGCCAGAGTCGGGAATGGAACCGGGGCACTCCTGTCTCCTCTCCTCCGAGGCCATAGGCCGCATGCGCTGTGCAAGGCTGGGCAGCCTCGCCTCTTGCACCAGATGGGACGCTGCTGAGCCTGCCCCTGCGCTTCTGCAAGATCCCCAAACCCTCCACTGAGGGCTTCTCTTGGCTGGCTCGGGTGCAGATTGCACCTGCCACGGGGGCCCGTGCCACTGATAGCAGCCCTCAGCCAATCATGGAGGCAGTGGGAGGCTGGCCTCGGCCTCTGGGACCCTTGGCTGGGCCAACTCCGAGGCGTGCTCCACACAGTCCGTCAGGGGGCCCTGGTGGGGCTGAGCCGCTGCAGCCCACAGTGGTCGCCTCCTCACCAGCACTCTCTTCTGTCCTGCCTCCCCCCTCTCCCTCCCAGAGCAGCTCCCTAAGAAGTGACTTGGGCTCAGAGCCGTGCCTCTGGTCTGCATACATCTCAGATGAGGGGTGTTATTGGGGCTACTGGGGAAAGGGCACTGTGGGGGGCTTTGAGAGATACGAAGGCGGGCAGCATGGCAGGAACCGGGCTGGAAAACAAAGCATGGCCAACGAGAACGTGGTGGGGATGGCCAGGCTCAGAGCGTCCGTTCCTCTCTCCGTGCTAGGTCCCCAGGCTGCGTAGTCACTCCGGTCGCCCTCAGACCCGCAGTGAAGCCCCCACCTCCAGAGGGCGCTGTGCTCACAGCTGCTCTGGGGAGCCCAGAGAAGGCTGCAGAGATGCTGGGGTCGCAGGGCACGGGGAGAAGATTCCAGTGGGACAGAGAGCCCCGCGGAGGGAGGAAGCTGACGGGCGGGATTCTGAGACGCACAAGGGCCCTCGGCTCCTGTTGGGACTGCAGGATTCTTGCTGCGTGCACGTTGCCTGCTGGGCTGCGGGGTCTGGTCCCAGGGCCCTGTGGCTACCCACACCCTGGGATGCTCCAGTCCTGTAGGGGAAATGGCCTGGTGTTTGCACAGCTCCTGCACACGCCCTCCCGTCCATGCTCAGTCATGGCCGACACCTGGCACCATGTAAATGCTGCGTAAGCAGTTATTAGACCGCGCTGCTCAGGGGATGAAGAAAGCCTGCCTGTGTTCAGCACTGAGGCAGGGTTGTTCCTGAGTATCAGTGCCCTGTGGCTGGTGGAGGCCGTGACGTGGAACCTGCAAACAGAGGGAGCTAACTGCATTCCAGAAGGGGGGCTCCCAAGACCGGGCCACGGGGGGCTGCCTGGAGCCTGGCAGCCTGGGCTTGTGTGTGTGTGTGAAGCTGGCACAGTGCTGGGCGCACACACCCAATGCTGGGGGTGGCCAAGGCGGCCCCTTGAGAGAGGAGGGAGGTGGCTGTGCAAGGCCAGCCACTGGCAGAGAGCGCGGCGTGATCTGGGAGAGCCAGGATTTGAGGCATCTGAGCTCAGCAGCCAGGCCCGGGGAGCTGTCTCGCAGCTTCACGTTCTCCTTTGTGGAGCCCAAGACGCCACTGCAGGCTGCCGGCTCCTGTGGGCATTCGTATCTCTGATGCTGGGGCACTTTAGATTTTTGGCCATACGCATACATACATACACACATAGATATAAATAAGACTGTGAAGATAAGTTGTAAGTGATCAGAAAGCAACTGCTTCTTGCTGTCCCTTTCATGTGTAGCTGTAGTGGCTTACTCTGCCACAGGGCCTTTGCACATGCTATTCTCACTGCTCATAATGCCATTCCCTTGACACTTCTCCTTTTGCCTGGTTAATTCCTCCCAAGGTATAGCTTACTAAGGAAAACCCTCCTTGACTCCAGGTTCCTTTCTTACAAAACCGTTCTCTCTCTTGAAATCCCGGTCTGTGATTCGGTGAGCAGTTTCTGTTAGGAGGGGTCATCTCTGGGTCTCTTCCCCACTGCACTGCCGGCACCCGCACGGCTGGCCAGAGGAGGGCTTGCTGGGCATTTGCTGAAGAAGTGAACGAAGATGTGCTGATGGCAGGGTCAAGGACAGACTTACTTCCCGTCTCGGGGCTCCAGGGCTGAGGGCCACCCTCCTGCCTCCGGGGTAGTCATTTGCTGAGAACCACACACCGCAGCCTGGCTCAGCCTCCCCGCTCGGTGGAACTGAGGCTTCCTGCTGGGGTGGGGACATCAGCACCTGCTGCGTGAACCAAGCAGAGTCTGGGACAAATCTCCCACCTGGGAGCAGGAACCCCGTCACTTGAGCCTTCGCCGCAGGCTTCCAGGGTGTGCGGTAGCAGGAAGCTAGCGCCGGGGGCCAGAGTCGACACAGACACAGGCTGCTTCCCCCCACCCCCTGCCACCACTCTTTTCCTCCTCTCCCCTTCCCTCTTTCTTCCCGTCCAGTGTTCCCCGGAGAGTGTCTGAACGCTAACAGGCACAGCCAGGCTCCGGGAGGGAGGGGCTGCTCTGTGTGTGATCCTGGGATTTCTGGATTTGTCGACTTTGCAGAACAAAATCAGGATGTGTGTTTATAGGAAATCCTTGGGAATCTCTGGCCTGTAGGAGGCTTCCAGAAGGCATGGCTTGAAAAGCTACGGATGGGTTTCAACCTTTTTTGCATCAGAAGAAACCGATATTTTGTTTATTTATTTGAAGAGTTACAGAGAGAGAGAGAGAGAGAGAGAGAGAGAGAGACAAGCCTTCCATCCGATGGTTCACTCCCCAAGTAGCTTCAATGGCCAGGGCTGAGCCAGGCCGAAGCCAGGAGCCAGGAGCTTCACCCGGTGACAGGGGCCCAGACAATGGGGCCATCTTTCGCTGCTTTTTCCCTGGGCCATTAGCAGGGTGCTGGATTGGAAGTGGAGCAGCCGGGACACAAACCGGTGTACATATGGGATGTCGGTGTCATAGGCAGCAACTTTACCCACTGTGCCACAGCACCAGCCCCTAAACTGATCCTTTAGTCGTGTTTTTCCCACGAACTTTCTGAAGTCCCCTCGTGCTGTTTACCCCAGCTGCCAATGAAGTGGAGTCTCCAGGTCCCCACGCTCTCTCCCGCCTCAGTTCCCTCTGCCGGCATGCAGGCAATCTCACGGCCTGCTGGCTGAACTCCTGTGCACCCCTCAAGGCTGAGAGCAGTATCACCTCCTCTGGGGAGCTCTCCCTGACCTCCTCTGTGTTCCCCTGGTACAACCCTCTACCAGGACATGAAAATAATTTGCTACAAGCTGTTAACACCTCTGTTTAAGCTCCCCAGGGCCAAGTTCAAGGTCCCATCTTATTCGTGGCCATGTCCCCAGTGTCTGTCATAGGGCCTAACTATTTATTTGCATACTGTTCATTTGCTGACCAAGGGTACGGAGGAAAGGGGGGATGGAGCTATTTACAGCACTGCAGACAGCAACGAGTGGCTGGCGCAGGCTCCCTGGCCGGGATCTGTGGTGAGATGCTCTGTCTGTGTCCGTGTCTTCCACCTGTGCAGTCAGCCCTGCCCTGAGCAGCTGGGCGTGGCTGATGAGGTCCTGGTGGGCTTTGATTCCCAGAAGTCCATCAGGTGTTTTCGTCGTTGCAACACAGAAACATGGACAACGAGGCATGGGGAAGGGGCGGGGCTCGGGGACGAGTGATGCACAGGGTACCTTCCCTAATCGAGGTCCTTGGCCTGACCCTGCTGCGTGTAAGGAGACAGACACAGCCCAGCCACCAAATCTCCAGTTTCCATCTCCTTGTGAAACATGTGTATCTGACAACAACAGCTAGCCCCTGGGGTGGCATGCCAGCCACGGCATGTGGTGAGCTGAAGGACGTGTGGGCTGTGCGGGGGCTCAGTCCCACCCCTCAGAGAGCTCCCTGGCGGCCAGAACCACCGCAGGCTCCCCAAGCTCCACCTGTTCTCCTGACTCAGTGTTGCTATCAACGTCCTCAGACTGCCCCTCGGGGCTCCGTCTGCAGGCTCCGCAGCCTTTCAGGAAAAGCTGGACGCCCTCACTTGGAAGGAAGTGTCCACAGACGCGGGCAGCATTCGCACCCCAGGGAAGACAGGAGCATTCCTAACACGCGTGTAAGAGTGAAGATTTTCCGAGCTCTCATTTCCTTTGCTGTGTAGATGCCTGTCCTGGGTCTGAGGAGTTGAGCGCAGTGACCACCTGTGGCCAGCGGGTGGCGGCAGAGGGCAGTAGAGTGGCAGAGGGGCAGGTGGTGCTGCACCTGAGACCCAAGGGGGCACTGGGTAGAAGGGTGTGGTCGCTGGGTCACACAGCCCTCTGGGCTGGCCTAGATTGGACGGTGAAGACGGGGGCGTTGTCTCTGGAAGGTGGGTGGAGGCAATGCAGCCTCGCAGGGCAGCAGTATGCTGGTTGCAAGCGACAGAAACTGAGTCTGTTCAGGGAGGGGAGACTGATTGGCTCATGGAACCTGGGTTTCAGGGACAATGGGCAGCAGGAAGTCCAACCAGCAGGAGCACCTGTCTCAGTGCCCGCTCCTGTCTCTGAGTACCCGCTCTGGCCTTTCCTCCTGCACGTGGACTGCATCTGGACTGCCGGCTCCTAGTGTCTCTGACTGTCTGCTTTGGCTGTGTGCCTTCCCTTGCTGGCCGTGCCCTCCTCCTGGGGCAGAACCGCGAGCCGGTGCAGGGGAACAGGCGCTTCCCCAAGGAAGAGCTCTCCTCCCGAGGAGCAACAGGACACGCAGGTCAGCACAGCCCACACGGTGTTTGATGCTTTCCCCTAGCAGAGAGGCACCATCCCATTTCTCAGACTGTGAGCTGATGCTCAGGGCTAGCAGCGTGCCCACCCTCCTCCCTGAATGAAGGGGTGGGGCCCCGGGGCACTGCAGCTTGTCACCCCGTCTCACACTCACCGCTCCCCTGGCTGCCTTGCCGAAGCTGGGCCAGGCAGAGCGGTCATCGTGTCTGTGCTGGGGGCAGGAGAGGAGGGGAGGTGGACGGGTTGAGCACCTCTGGGGGACCTCAATTAGGACCAGCAAACAGGAGATCATTGCCGATGCTCTGCCGGAGATGCGTGGTAAAGGGCGATTCATTCTGTGCCTGACATTTCCCGATGCCCCCAGAGCTAAGCAGAACTGCTTGGTGCTGCCAGAGATGTCACGTCTGAGCAGTATTAGTGGTGGCTTCTGACCTGCCGGTCATCTGGGGACTCGGAGAGCGTGGGTGGGGGTTGTGGAGGCTTTAGGAGGTCGGAGCAGTGTCCCGGAGCCCCCTTGAGGACGGGGTGACAAAGGAACCGGGAGTGGTACCGTGCCCGCCCCCCAGCTGCAGGATCTGCCGTGGGTGCTGTGGCGAGTGGAGGGTGGTGAGACAGGGCTGGGGGGGCCTGGCCAGCCTCCAGCTGTTTCCCCAATCTCTCCCACCACAAAGCATTCACATGTACTGTCTCATTTCACCCCAACACTCTGGGTTCACTCTATAGCTGGGGAGACTGCGGCTGGGAGAGGGAAAGCAGTTGGAAGAGTTGTGACTGGAACCCAGGGCACCTGGTGCCCGACCACAGGGCTCACAGGGCTGAGCAGCGACAGCTGGACCAGGGACGCCGTTCCAGACATTTGGGGGCAGAGACCCACTGGGAAGGCAGGACCCCTGGAGGAGTGGCAGCCCCCTGCAGGGTGCCCATGGGACTTCTGGGGGTGAGTTCCTAGATTGCGTGTGACCTCGACAGTCCTTGCAGTGCAGTGCTGCTGGAACAATGGGCGTGCGCCAGCTCTTCCTGCTGGTGACCCGGCTCCAGCTTCGGCACCTTTGGCACAACAGACCCCTCTCCTGAGCCTGCAGGTGCCTCTGTACGTGGGCCATCCCCATCAGCGCCCACACACACACATCTCAGACTCCAGATCTCTCCTCCTGCCTCCCGCCTCTCGCCTCCTGCCTCCCTCCAAACCGTCCCTGCCTGGGGCTGGCATCTCAGCGATTGGCGACTTCTTCGAGTCATTTGAGTCAGGAGTACGAGCATCACCGGCCTCCTCGCCACATCCCATCAAGTCCCTGGATCCCTCTTCCTTAAACGCACTCAAGTTCGCCCTGGTGGCGGGGATGGCTCCTCCCAGCACACCTCCTCCTGGGAGGTGGCCAGGGCTGGCCACTTGGAGACCTCAAGGTTGTGGCCCGAGGGGAGATGCCCACAGGGAGGGAGGGGGCAGCAGACCTGGCGTCCTTCTGGGAGGGAAAGTGGGCATGGGAGAGAACTGTTGACAGACTCGGGGCTGCTATATTGGGAAGAGTTGACAACACACACAAGGAGAGAGTGAGGGCGCGTTGACGGCTGGTGAGAGGCGCGGGGGCTGGCTGGGGAATGCGTCGCTGCCACCCACGCAGGAGGAAGTTGGGAACAGATTGCTGGGGACTCGCGCCAGCCTCCCGAAGAGCTGCCCGCTTCCTTCCCTCTCTCCCGACTCTGGCACCTGCTGAGCAATGGGGGAGAGGGTGGCTGGTCATAGCCAGGCTGGCCAGGGACCTGGGCTGTGAAGCGACATGCTGAGACCAGACTCCACCTCTCTGCCGTTCCGCCTGGCTCCTGCAGCCCACACTGTCCTGTCCCACCTAGTCCTGGTCCAGCGGCTTCCTGCACGTTTCCCTCCTGTCTCGTGCCCCATGCCCTCCCCATCTCATCCCCCTCCTCTCTCCAAACCCTTCACCATCTTAACCTGAGCTTGCTGCAGAGGATGAAGAAACAAGTTTGTTCCTTTTTCAGTGCCGGGGTTGATCCTAAATCAGACTCTGCCCCAGGCTGGCGTGGAGGCAAGTGAGTGAGAACAGGGGGCCTGGCAGACGGACATCCAAGCCCCACCCTTGCCCCTGCTGAGCTGTGGGGGTCATGGCCTGGAAGGGTGACCCCAAGGGAGCCCCTGCAGCCCTCCTGTCCACACTGGCCCTCCAGGTGTGGGTCTCTCCCGCGAGGCACCCCCGAGGGGACTCCCAGCAGAGGAACCCGTGCTTGTGGTGTCAGCAGGGGCACCTCCAGTTCCGCACCTGTGGGCCACAGCAGGATTGCACTGCCTGGCCCAGATGAGATAGAGAAGTGGAGAGACGCCTACCCTCCACTGGCTAGATGAGGGCAGGAAGCAAGCAAGTGAGAGATGACCTGCGTTTAACGTGTGAGGCGATGGGCGTGAACGGGTCAAGTGCCAGCAGCCTGTGAGAACCGAGCCAACCATCTCTAAGTCCTCCAGTTATTTTATTTTACTTTAACTTTTAAGAAAAGATTCATTCTTATTTATTTGAAAGGTAGAGTTACAGAGGAGGTGGGAGGAAAGATAGAGATGGAGGGAGATCTTCTATCCACTGGTTCACTCCCCACGTGGCCTCAATGGCCAGGGCTGAGCCAGGCTAAAGCCAGGAGCCAGGAGCTTCTTTCAGGTCTCCCTCGTGGGTGCAGGGGCCCAAGCACTCCTGCTGTCCCTGGTGCATTAGCAGGAGCTGGATCAAAAGTGGAGCAGCTGGGACTTGAACCTGTGCCCATAAGGGTTGCAGCATCGTGAACACAGCCCTGTTGTGCCAGGTGCTTCGGTGCTCCTACAGTGTCCTGGGAGGCTCCTAAAACGGGGGTCTCCATTTGCACTGGCTCTGTTGTCCCTCCCAGGACAGGGGGCATGGGGAAAGATGGTGACTCCCATGAGGCTGGCACACTTCTGCCCCTCTTGTGTTCCCCTCCATGGGGAGCCTTGAGGGGCACATCCGCAAGGGACCGAGCATAGGTGGGGGTCAACCTGTGGAGACCCCTACTTCCTCCCTGGGCTCTCTCCCCTTCTTTGGCTTGCTCCCCTAGCTCTGGTCTGGCTTGCCCAACTCTGTTCCTCACTTCTTGTCCTGGCTGGTGTCTAGACACACCCATGATGGCTCTTCTCTCTGGGACGGGGCTGGCACTTGCCAGGGTGGCAGCAGCCACAGCCAGCTGCACCTGAAGACCACACTTGCTCTGAGAAGAGAGGGGCTATGCGGGGCAGGGCGCCCCGCCCCTGCATCATCCTACCATTGTCAGCAGAGATCTGCCCATTCTGCAGCTCGAGAAACTGAGGTTGAGATGGCTTAAAAAAATAATAAAGGCTTGCAGGTAGTGGGAGAGGGCGGGGACACAAGTATGTCTGACACCAGACCCAGGAATGAGGCCAGGCAGGGGGGGCTTCTTGGAGGAGGCAGAATTTGCTGGGCTGAGATTTCAGGCACAGCAAGTCGTGTTGTCTGTTAAGAACCGGCTGCAGGGGCCAGCACTGTGGCGTAGTGCAGTGCCAGCATCCCATATGGGTGCCTGGTCGAGTCCTGGCTGCTCCACTTCCGATCCAGCTCTCTGCTATGGCCTGGGAAAGCAGCAGAAGATGGCCCAAGTCCTTGGGCCCCTGTACACACATGGGAGACCTGGAAGAAGCTCCTGGTTCCTGGCTTCAGATCGGTGTAGCTTTGGCCATTGCAGCCATCTGGAAGTGAACCAGTGAATGGAAGATCTCTCTCTGCCTCTGCCTCTCTGTAACTCTGCTTTTCAAATAAATAAATAAATCTACAAAAAATTAAAAAAAATAGAACAAGCTGCAGAGAAAAAATGACTTTTCCGAGTCAGGAGAAGCACCCTGTCTGAGGTCGTCTGTTATCCAGACACCTTGTCTCCTGCGCTTCTCAAGTGACAAGGGGGTCTTAATACCTTCCAGAGACATGGGATGGAGTCCAGCAGTTCATGGCCCCTGGGAGGCAGGGCCCGAAGCAGCCTTGGTGAGTGTGTGTGTGTGTTGGGAGCAGTCAGTAACACCCAGAACTGTGTGGGCAGGGAGAGGGCTTCCTGGACTGACTCAGACACATGCCCATGTTGAGTCCTGACTGTAACACGGTGACCTAGGGCAGGTGCCTTCCCCTGTGGAGCTCCACTGGATGCTGCGTGATGCGTGATTCTTCATGATGAGTGCCTGGGGGACACGTGACTCCTCACCGGGGACAGCCAGTGAGAGCGTGGCTGGGGAGGTGCCTGGTGAGCCAGGTGCCCTGCAGCTGCTACCGCTATCAGCAACAGGTGAGTCTCACCAGGTATCATGGCCAGCATTCTGGAACTCTGTGGCAGCGGGTGCCCAGGGCCAGGATGAGGCTTCCGGCTGGGGATGCCCAGGGGGATAAAAACTCCACGCCTGGGCTAGGAGACTGGCCAGGATTTCAACCACCAGAGATGGAGGGCACTTCTTATAGAGGATGGAGGGGCGCCACCAAGTGGTAGGGCATCTGTTACTAGGCTGAAGCTGGAGAGGTTGGCAGGGGAGCTGCTCTGCAGAGCCTCCTGCATCTCAGGCTGTGGAGCCCCGACAGCTCCATGTGGCCATTCTGTCCTTTTCACAGAAGGGAAAACTGAGTCTCAGAGAGGCGCCAGGGCATTCACGTGGCAAAAGGAATTAGAGCTGTTCAGAGCTGAGATCCAGAGCTCCAGAGTCCTCCAGTCCCAGAGGCCTCGAACTGGACTGGCTCCTGCTGCCAGTCTTGATGCTGCTGGGTGCAGCCAGTGACAGAGACATCCTGGGCTCTGGGGGTTGTGCCACCTCTAGCCGGCATCCTGGGAGGAACCGTGGGCTTGTATCTAGGTAGGAGGCTCCTGGTCCCAGCTGTGTGTCACCTGCAGTCGCCTGGATCGCAGAACAGAAGGCAGGGGCCCAAGCTGGCCTCAGTTCCTGGGAATCCCTCTCTCTGCAGGGGGTGCCCTCCTGGCTGGCCTGGTCCCCAGGGCTCCTTGGAGAGGACTCTGGGGCTGGCTTTCTGGGAGAATGGCATCTGGAATTGTGTGGATTGCTAGGGCTGCAGGTCCAAGGGTACCAGCGAGGGCAGGGGTCTGCCCCATGCATTTTCCAGGGATCTGTCAGCAGCGCCTCCCTCTTTGGCTGATTCTAATGACACAGCAGGCGCTGTCATCTCCCTTTGCTGTGAATTCCTAACGACTGCTGTCTTAGCAGCTCAGCACTGATACCCCCAAGTCCATCACTGTGTTCATTAGGGCCCTTGACTTGGCTGTCGCCTCCGTGGCCAAGGGGGTGGGAGGTGGGTCTCCGGAGTCCAGCCACCCTGCCCAGAGCGTGTTGGGAAGGAAGGGGACAGGCCAGCTTGTTAAATCTAATTACCTGGCCCCAGCCAGCGGGCCCGAGCTCGGCCCACCAAGTCACCCTCGCCTGCCTTTCCCCGTAACGAGCCAGCCGCCACCAGCTGCCGCCCGCCCGCACGGGCTGAGTTTAATTGCTACCCAAAATGTCAGCCCCTTCAAACCGGCAGGATTTCATCACTTACCTTTAAAGAAGAGGGGGAAAAAATCAATTTGGACCGTGCGTTTCGCCAGCAAAGCCTGCAGAAGGGCTGGCCAGTTCTTCAGGGGAGCTGTTCTTTTCATTAAAATAGCTATTTTTAAAACTCGCTCCCTCTCTCTCTCTCTCTTTAACACGAGATGAAAAATCCCAGCTACAAGAAGAAATCCTTTCATGAGGGAATAATAATATAAAAAAGAGTTTAAAAAAGCCCACTTCTAAAATGGGTCCCTTTTTTTTTAACCTCTCAAAGGTTAAAAAATAAAGAAAAGAAGAAGGCTTTCTTCTCAAAGGGCTGTGGCACGTGTGATCTCTGCTCACGCTCACAGCCGCGTGGGGGGAGGGGAAGGGGCGGATGTCACTGTCCCCGTTTTGGCGGGTGAAGGATTGAGGCCCCCGGAGACAAGAGGGGCCCCTGGAGGCTCTGCTGGGGTGGGGGTGGGGCACACAACTGTTTAGGGGGGCAGGGAGGCGACTTCCCATCACCTACTCCCCAGATTGGTCACTTCCTCTGGAACCACGTGTCCATCCTCAGCTCTCCCCACCTCCCAAGTTCAAGCTGTTTACCTACACATCAGAAAGTGACAAAAAGGGGGGTGGGCATTAAAAAAGAAAGCAACCCGCAGAGGCTGGTTGGCGTTTAACACTCATTTAATTCTCGGCGAGATCACAGCCATCCTTTCTTCCCCAGGGAGCGTTTTCCCCCTTTCCTTAGAAGAAAGGCATGTACGTCTTTTGGAGATTACAGTCTCTGGAAACCGGCTTCTTAAGCTCCGCCTGAAGAAGTGTTCGGAAGTCTGCAGACTAATTAACCCCATTGTTCAGGATTAATCACCTCAGGAATATTGGGAGTCAACAAGAAATGTATCAATTGGGCTCTTAATAAACCTAATGAAATGACTCAACATAAAGGCATATGAAACAGACTTTCACCAACATTAGCATAAACCACCAGCCTCGCAGCGCTGGGCGCTGTATCTATCTTCATTGACACTTTATTAGCACCGGAATTGCTGTCAACTTGGCAAATCCCTCCGCCGTACTGGCGCAGAGGGTAGATAACAATTTGCTTTGGTTTTTAAAGAAAGGGGAGAGAGAGAGAGAGAGAGAGAGAGAAGCAATGTAGAGTTTTTGACAAGTGGAGACAGATGGCTCATCAGAGTCCAGGTTGCAAGGCAGGCCATGACCAGAGCCCACCATGTCTTCCCGGCTTGCTGGAGCGGGTGGAGGCCGGGGTCCCATGGCCGGAGGCAGCCCCAGCGGCATGTGTGCCTGTGCTGTCCAGGAGCGGAGTGCGGGCGGGAGAAGGCTCCCGGAGCCCTTGCGTGTCGGCTCATGCGGGGATGAAGCACTTGTGTCCCAAGCTTGAGGACGGCTGACCTTGCATCCTCTGCTCCCTCCAATCCTGATAATTCTGCCTTTTCCTTGGGGTCAACGTCAGAAGGGCCCCAAACTCTCCCCACCACGCTTAAATCGGCCTTCCGCCAAGGGACCTGGTGCCGTGTGGTTGTCTGTCCCAGCTGTCTGTCTGTCTGTGACTGCTCTGACATGGCTCCCCGCTACCTTCCCCTTCCTTCTCTCTCTCTCTCTGCTGCTTTCCCTCTTCCTCCTCCTGTACTTCCCAGGGGCACGATTTTAGGGATCAGTGTGGCTAGGTGTGGTGGCCCCACACTTTCAGGGCAGGGATCAGAATCCCCCATCAAACAGATGTTATGACATAGGCTCTGGGGTCAGACTACCTGGGTGGGGATCTTGGCTCTGCTGCTTCTTATCTGTGTGACCTTGTGCACCTCAACTACCTTGTCTGTAAAATGGGATAATAACAGTGGCTTCTGAAAGGGTTTTTTCTTTTTTTTTGGTGAAGATTAAGTGTATAATGCAAAGTTCTTGGAACCACGCCTGGTAATAGGATGAGCACTATTTAAGTGTTTTCCTCTTGTTATTTAAAGAATAAAATCTAAGAAAGTAATAGCTAACATGTCTTTTAAAAGTTGTGTTGACTTATTTGAAAGGCAGAGAGAGAGAGAGAGAGATCGATCTTCTGTTTGCTTGTTCATTCCTCAAATGCCTGTAACAGCCAGACCTGGGCCAGACCGAAGCCAGGAGGCCAGAACTCCATGCAGGCCTCCCAGGTGGGTGGCAGGGATCCAGCTGCTTGAGCCGTCCCTGCTGCTTCCAGGGTGCCCATTAGTAGAACACTGAATTGGTGGTAGAGCCTGGACTTGAACCCGGCACTCTAACATGGGAAGTGAGCATCCAAAGCAGCATTTTAGCTGCTGTGCTAAGCACCCGTCCCCTCATTTCTTATCATTCACTATGTGGTGTCATGAACAGCGCAGGACGGAAAGGGTCAGACACTCCAAGCTGCTGAGACCCTGCCTGAGAGTCCACCACTGAGTCCCTGGTGAGCAGGGACCCGGACCTGCTGGTTTGATGTCAGGGCAGAGTTCAGGTGCACACTCTGATCTCATCCTCACAGGATCCTACAGGGTAGGTGTTTCACACGTCAGGGAATGGAGCACAGGACGGCTCTGTATTTTGCTAGGACCGTGTAGACAATAATGACAGAAGCAGGATCCAAAGCCAGACAGGGACCTCCTCCCCATTGCCGCGTGCTCACTGGGACTCGGTGAATCAGCTTTGCAGACAACAGCAAAGAGCACAATCATCACCTTTTCTGTAGGAGTCGTGCCGGAGCTCAGCTCTGGAAGCAGAGGCCTCGGGTCTTTCTCTGAAGGCGGCTGAGGTTTCCTGCTGCAGCAAGTGGGCAAACTGATCCTAAGACGCCTGTGGAAATGCATGGAGCCCCCACTAGCAAAAAGCAATCTGGAAAAACAAAGCTGGAGGACTCACAGTTTCTAATTTCAAAACTTACGACACAATCTCCGTCATCCAGATAACGTAGCCATAAGGAGAGACCCACGGGTCAATGGAACGGAACTGAGATTCTGGAAACACTCCCACACATCTGTGGCTTTGCACAAGGAAGCCAAGATCGCTGAATGGAGAAAGAACAGATTATCCACACACAAAAGGACCAACGCGGACCCCTACCTCACGCCATATGAAAAATGAACTCAAAATGGACCAAAGGCTTAACTGTGAGAGCTAAAACTATAAACCCGTACAAGGAAACAAAGATGTAAATTTCCGTGATTTGGGAGTAGGCAACAGTTGGTTCAATATGACATGAAAAGCACAAACAAAAAAAGAAGTCGGTAAACTGGGCTTCGACAAATGAAAAATGTTTATGCATCCAAAGGCACTGCCAAGAGTGTGAGTAAACACTCTGCAGAATGGAGAAGATATTTTTAAAATTATCTGTCTCACCAGAGTCTAGTGTCCAGACTATATAAAGAGCTCTTGTCACTCAACAACAAAGTGACCAACAACCCAATTAAGGCATGGGCAGAGGACTTGCATAGACCATTCTCAAAAAAAGACATAAAAATGGCCACTAAGCACAGGAAAACGTGTCCAACATCATGAGAAATTAAGGAAATGCAGATAAAAAGCACAATGTGATACCAGTTTACACCATGAGGATGGCTTTATAAAGAGCAAGAGGGGAAAAAACCGGTGGTGATCAGGACGTGGAGAGGTGGGAGCCCCCGCCCTGCAGTGGCAGGAAGGTAAAACAGTGCAGTGGTGAGAAAATACTTTGGCAGTTCCTCAAAGAGTTAAACATGCCATAACCGTACGATCCAACAACTCCACTCGGAGGGACACATCCGAGAAAGTGGAAAACATATGCTTCCACCAACACACGTTCAGGAGTGTTCATGGAGCAATGCTCATGATAGCCAAAAGCTAGAGACCGTCCACATGTCCGTTAGTTGATGAATGGGGAAGCAGAAGTGGTCTAACCACACAAGGAGCTACTATGTTGCCATAAAAACCAGTGAAATTCTCATACCGGCTGCAACATGAATAACCCTGCAAGCAGTATGCTAAGTGGGAGAATCCACACACAGAAGACCACCTGTTATGCACTTCCATTTTGTGACCTGTCCAGAATTTAGACAGCAAGGAGCTTTGCAGTTGTCAGAGATTGGAGGAAGAAGGGAATGGGGATTGATTGCTAGCAGTTCAGGGTTTCTTTTGGGCATGAAGCAAATGTTCTGGAATTAGTGATGGCTGTACATCATACAAAGCATACAAAGAGCCTACAAAGGATACAAAGAGCATACAAAGAGCACTGAATTGCACATTTGAACATGGTTGAAATTGTGAACTTGATGTTATGTGAAGTTTCTCTCCATTAAAAACACTGGAAAGAAAAACGCAAATCTGATCAGACCTCCGGCTAAGAGCCCTCCTCTGGCTCCCCGCTGTTGCTGAGGCCTGAGCCACTCCCTGCCGCCATCCCAACGTTACTGCCGGCCACTTGGCTCCTGCCCCTTGCCATTCCAGCCTCTTTCCTTCAACCCTTCAGGGGACTGTGCCAGGCTCCCCGCTCTGCTCTGGGACGTCACTTGGGCTTTCTCTGCCTGAAACACTCTTGTTCCCCCCTTGCATGCCCTCCAAATCATGTCAGGACTCACATAGCTCCTTGTTCCTTCTTTCTGGGTGTACACGCATGTACACACACACACCAACACCCGCACATACATGCATGCACACACACACACGCACGCATGCGTCATTCGATTCAGCATTCCATCCCTAGTCCTTGGCACAATGCTTTCTTTTTTAAAAATATTTATTTATTCGAAAGAGTGACAGAGAGAGGGAGAAAGAGAAAAGGGGAGGCAGAGGGGGAGAGAGAGAGAGAGAGCAGGAGAAATAGCTTCCATCTGCTGGTTCACTCCCCAAATGGCAACAATAACCAGGTCTGGGCCAGATAGGAGGCAGGAGCCAGGAATTCCATCTGGGGTTCCCATGTAGGCGGCAGAGGCCCAAGCACTTGGGCCATAATCCATTGCCTTCCCAGGTGCACTAGCAGGAAGCTGCAAAGTAAGTAGAGTGGCCAGGACTCAAATAGGCACTCTGATGTGGGGTGCCAGAGTCAGGAGCAGTGGCCCAGCTCCAGCGTTAAGCCCCTGTCGGTATCCCCACCTTGGATTCAGGGATGAACTTTACCAGCCCATGGTTTTTCTTGGAAGCTCCATTTTCCTCCTCGAGCCCAGGGATTCTCAGTTCTCAAAGAATGTCAAAGAATGCCCATGGCTAGGCTCCACCCAGACCATTGAATCAGAGTTTCTGGGAGAAGGAGCTGAGCAGGGGTCACTTTTGAAGTTGTTCATGTGCCTGTTGTGCAGCCAGGGTGAGAGCTGCCTCTCCAGTCCCATCTCCCTCCTCTCCAAACCACCCAGAGTGGGAGGGGTCATCCCAGCTCTTCACCCCTGGCCTTTCTCCACTCCAGTCAACCTGCACGGATCTTGAGCTCCACCCATGTCAAGACACGTGCATGCCTCCCACGAGTGAGCAGACCCGAGACACCAGTCCTGGACAGAGCGCATCCTGTCTTAGCACTGTCCTAAGGGGTTTGTAGTCCCAGCTACTAGGAAACAGTAAGGAAAAGCAAGGACAGTGGAGACACACTTCTGAGTTAGCAGAAGGAGCACAAAGTTTCTAGCTCAAAGTTGCTCTGAGTGTGGCTGTGATCTGGTGACCTGAGGCCTTCGTCCACTCCCAGCCCAGCTTCTTGCCTGTGCCTAATTTTTGTAAGTGGGGGTCTTCTCCAATGTTTGTTTCTCTCAGTCCTGGTTTTTGGGGCAGAAAACCATGGGAGTGGTTTGAAAACTAGGTCAACGCACTGTCTTAGTCTCTTTCTGGGGCTACAACAAAGTACAAGAGAGCAGGTAATTGATCAAGAATAGAAATGCATTTGGCCACCACCTGGGACACCAACATCCCATACGGGTGCTGGTTCATGTCCTGGCTGCTCTACTTCTGATCCAGCTCCCTGCTAATGTGCCTGGGAAAGCAGTAGAAGATGGCTCAAGTGCTTGGGCCCCTGCACTCACGTGGGAGACTCAGAAAAAGCTCCTGGCTTTGGCCTAGCCCAGCCCAGGAAGACCTCTGTTTATTTCTCTGCCTTTGTAGCTCTGACTTTCAGATAGATAAATCTTTAAAGAGAGAGAGAGAGAGAAAGAGAGAGAGAGAGAGAAAAGAAAGAAATACATTGGGGAGCCATGGGCTCGCTCCTGTGTCTGCTCAGTGTCTGGGGCAGCCCCTCACTGTATCATAGCACGACAGAGGACCAGTGTGGGTCTCTCTTCCTCCCTCACAAAGCCACTCATGCTAGGATGGGGCCTCACTCTCAGGACCCTATCTAGTCCCAAGGGCCCCACTTCTACCCAGCATTAATGTAGGAATTGGGGTGTTAAGTTTGCAACACGTGGACTTCCGGGGGGACCCATGTACACGGTAGGATGCCTGCTTACAGCTCCAGGGTGGCTCTGCCCCTGCCTGCATCTATCTCATGCAGAAGCCCACAGGGATGGCCTCAGGCGTCCCTGTGGGAAGGACTGTGGCAGTAACCTGGCTGCAAGTCATTTGGTGGGGAGAGGGCGCTGAGTTGCAGCTCTGTGGTCAGGAGAAGCACACAATTCGCACTTAGGTCACGTGCTCCAGATCAGACTGGCAACAATTTGATGAAGATGGCTCTACAATGCCCACGTGACTTAGAAAACAGCCCATTGTCCCTGCCACATAATGCGGTTCTTACGATTTTCCAGTAGCTCTGCAGTGAGATGCTGGTGGGGCCAGAGCCTTCCCTGGGCACTGCCCCTGCAGCGAGGGCTCCGATCATCCCAGGCTGTGCTCCCCTGGGCAGGTGTGTGAGCCAAAATGTGAGCAAAGCTCGCATCCTTTGAGATATGGGCACAGTCTTGGCTCGGAAGGAAGGGGGCAAAGGGCTTGGGCCTCTGTTTCCACCTTGCTGGGGGGCCTAAGGAGGTCCAGCCCCCCTGTTCCTTCTGTAAAGTGGGGATCATGGTGGACCCTACCTTTTGGGCTTTGGGGGAGACACAAGGAGATAGCATCAGGGTGCTTCAGAAAGTTCACAGAAGATGGAATGGAAAGTTTATTTTGGTGCAAAAAGAATTTTGAAACTCATACAGAGTTTTTTCCATCATATGCATTTTATACAAACTTTCTGAAGACCCTTCATATGTGCAAAGTGGTCAGGACAGAGCCTGGCCAGAATGAACTCTCTAGAAACCTCTTTGTGCGGACACGTGAGAGCTGCACACAGATACACATGTCCGTGTGCATGCGTGTTTGAAGCCTAAGAAGCATGTTGCTGGCTCTGTCCCTTGTGTACCAGATGTACTGGGCCTTAATATTTACACTGTGCTCTAATTGCTGATGTTTTAGGTGTGAGGCTGGTGTTGAGATTGAGTTACAGAGAGGCCGGGGGGGGGGGGGAGGGAGGTCTTTCATCCTCTGGTTCACTCCCCAGATAGCTCCATGGCTGGAGCTGGGCCAGTTGAAAGCCAGGAGCCTGGAGCTTCTTTCAGGTCTTCCATGTGGGTACAGGGGCCCAAGCACTTGAACCATCTTCCACTGCTTTCCCAGGTGCATTAGCAGGGAGCTGGATCAGAAGTGGATCACCCGGGACTTGAACTGGCAGTGGCAGTCATTCTACAGTGGCCTGGAGAACTTGTTTTACAGATCAACTCCCACATCCACCCACCTGCAGAGGCAGGCTCTGGATGCATCAGGACCATGATGAGAAGTGGCCAGAGGACTAGGCCTACGCACCTGCTTGAGGCTTCTCACTGCTGCTGGGTGTACTGGCAGGCTCCTGGGTGATGGGAGACAGAGCTGCTGGAGTCAGTGGTGGGGAGGGTGTGATGGGTGGGATCAAGAGCTTTGGGAGCAGGCACTTAGCCAGGCAGGTAAGACACCTCAACCCACACTGGAGTAGCTGGGTCCCAGCTCTGGCTCCTGACCCCAGCTTCTTGCCTAGGCAGCCCCTGGGAGGCAGTGGCGATGGTTCAAGTACCTGGGCCCTTGCCACCTATGTGGGAAACTTGGCTCTGGCTCCAGCCCAGCCCTGGCCATCACAGGCATTTGGGGAGTGAACCAGGAGATGGGAACTTCCAGTCTCTCTACTTAACAAATAAATAAAATTAAAAAAAATTCACAACAACCTAATTCCATAGTTTTTTTTTTTTTTTTTCTATTTTGCAGAAGCGAACATCAAGGCACACAGAGGCTATGCACCTCGCCCAGTCCCCCAGCCGGAGCGACAGTCCCACTGCAGACTGCACAGTTGTCAGTGACAGGAACGGGACTCTCGTGGGCTGATGAATGAGAGAGGATCCAGGGCTCAGCGCCCTGTGCAGTCCCCAGGGGCCCGAGAGCTCAGGGATTCCTGTCCCTCCCACCTCAGGGCAGCTACAGCCCAGACCCTGCTCCAAGAAGAAAAACAGTGCTGAGGTTGCAGGCCCTGTTTCTGCAGTCGGATTCCCTGGACCCAACCCTGGCCCCACAGCTGATGTGCTGTGTGGTTGTGAGCAGGTTAATCGGCCTCTCTGGCCTCAGGCTCCTTGTCATTGAACCGGAGGTAAAAGCAGCACTTGCCCCGTGGAGCTGCTGGGATCTGATGAGTTGCTAAGTGTACAGTGCTAAGATCAGGACCCAGCAGGCAGCATTTGTGCGCTGTGCTTAATAACGCTGGCTTTAGCAGTCCCAAACAGAAAGAGGCCTCTTCTTCCCTTTGTGAGAAAGTACCGCATTTGACTAACACGGCGTTGATCCTGTCTACCTCTTAAACCTATCACTGTGGCCAGGGGGAGGGACTATGCTGATCAGGTATGGTCACATGTCCTTTTTTTTTTTTTTTTTTAGGACTTTATTTATTTGAGAGGTATAGTTACAGAGAGAGAGAGAGAGAGAGAGGTCTTCAATCTGCTGGTTCACTCCCCAAATGGCTTCAACAGCAAAAACTGAGCTGATTTAAAGCCAGGAGCTTCTTCCAGGTCTCCCACGTGGTTACAGAGTCCCAAGGACTTGGGCCATCTTCTACTGGTTTCCCAGGCCATTGCAGAGAGGATGGGAAGTGGAGCAGCTGGCACACAAACTGAAGGCCATATAGGATGCAGGTGCTGCAGGTGGAGGCTCAGCCTATCACACCACAATGCCAGCCACAGATGTACAGTCTTGAGCACAGGGTTGGCCAGTCTTCAGTGCCATGACCGGGGGCGTGGTCACTGAGCAGGTGCAAACAGACAGGTGACCACTGACGTAGTAGGCCTAAGATTTGCCTCTCAAACTTGCATGCATGGATTCTTTTTTTAAAAGGTAATTTTTCACTTACTTAAATATTTTAAACTTAGATACAGTGAAATTAGCTTTTGTTGGTTGTCCAATTCTGTGTGTTGATCATACAGGTAGATTCTTGGAGCCATGGCTGCCACCAGCATGCAGAACAAGGCCAACATCTCAGAGAGGTCCCTTGTGCTGGGACTTCGTAATCTGTCCCCACACAGCCCTGGCAAGCCCCTTTCTGATTTCTGTACCCGATAACAGCAGGTACTCACATTTTGGTTACAATTCCACACGTGGCTTGTGCACCTGTTTAGAATGGCCCATGTACAAACTAAAGAAAATTGCCAAAGAGGAGCCAGAATTCTCACATGCTGCTGGCGGACAAACAGAATGGTCTGCTGCTTTCTTTAAAAGTTGATTGTTGGCCAGCGCTGTGGCTCACTAGGCTAATCTTCTGTCTGCGGCGCCGGCACACCGGGTTCTAATCCTGGTCGGGGCGCTGGATTCTGTCCTGGTCGCTCCTCTTCCAGTCCAGCTCTCTGCTGTGGCCTGGGAGTGCAGTGAAGGATGGCCCAGGTCCTTGGGCCCTGCACCCGCATGGGAGACCAGGAGAAGCACCTGGCTCCTGGCTTTGGATCAGTGCAGTGCACCGGCCGCAGTGCGCCGGCCGTAGTGGCTATTGGAGGGTGAACCAACGGAAAAAGGAAGACCTTTCTCTCTGTCTCTCTCTCTCACTGTCCACTCTGCCTGTCCAAAAAAAAAAAAAGTCAATTGTGTGCCCCAGCAATCGCACTGCTACATATTTATTTACCAGAGAAATGAAAACTTCCATTCGCACAAAAATCTGTGCACAAACATTTAGAGCCGGCTTATTCGTAATTGCCTAAAGCTGGAAACAGCCCAAATATCCTTTAACAGGTGAGCAGATAAATAAAATGTGGTATAGCCGTATCATGGAATACTACTCAGCAATAAAAAGGAAAGAATAATACACAGGACACCATGGGCGAGCCATCGTGGTAGACAGCCTGGAGTATTTTAGGGATACTGAGTTCTACAGCGGACAGACAGTGCTGACCAGGACAGAAGCAGCCATAGCCCCCGCCCCCAGGCCCATAGCTGCCCATACAGAGCCCCACTCACCCCTCCTGCCTCTGGGCCTTGGTGGAGAAAATCTGCAGATGGACAGGGCCTAGTGCACTGGCCATGGCCCTGGGTTCTGGGCTGAGGAGAAGGGAGGGAGTGAGGACTGCCTCGCGTGGCTGGGCCAGGCTGGCTGGGCATGGGTGGAGCTTTCTGACTTTGCACTCCGTGTGAGGAGAGGCGGGGGAGCAGAGAAAATCCCTAATCAGGAAGCGTAAGTCCTAGTGCATTGGCCAAGGAGGGGCCCCTGCCAGTTACAGCTATAGGTAGCCGTGCTGACCACCTGCTCGCCCCCAAGTCTCAATCCTCTGCCCGGCCCTGCACTGGGATTGTGCCGTTGGGGTCACCCCTGTTGGGACAGCTTTGTCCCTGGGAGAGCACACAAGTCCCCTGCAGAAGGCAGCCCTCGCTCGGTGTCGCATGATTAGATGAACTGCTGCCACTCACAGATGCCCTGGCAGGGCTTTCAAAGGTTGGGGCAGCAGAGAGGCAAATTTTGATGAGTGTGGGCGTGAGGGCAGGGGCTACACGAAGACGGGTGGATCTGAGCAGAGGGCCTGGCTTGGCTGTGATGGACAGGGCACATGGTGGGCAGGTAGGGCCGGTCCAGGCGGG
This sequence comes from Lepus europaeus, assembly GCF_033115175.1. Taxonomy (NCBI): domain Eukaryota; kingdom Metazoa; phylum Chordata; class Mammalia; order Lagomorpha; family Leporidae; genus Lepus; species Lepus europaeus. Next base: position 28,711,984 of record NC_084831.1, read on the forward strand.
GTGGGCCAACTGAGTGTTGGGCTCCGGGGCCAGCGGTACAGCCTCTGGAGGAGGGTGGTGTCAGGTGGGCCTGAAGGCGTCCCTTGTGCCTGCTGATTTCTGAGTGACACACGCACCTAGAAAAGTCTCCTTGCTCCTGAGTGCTCCAGGACCTGGCGGTGTCCCCATCACCTTCCTCCAGGCAGACCGCATCCAGGAGCTCCTGGCTGAAGACGCTCCTTTCCACCATGGCCGCCTCTTCTCCCGCCGGCGACATCAGAGGCTACCGTGCTGCCCGCTCCCAGTCAGTGCATTTGGGGCTGAGACGATGGATTGTGCCACAAATCACAGTGATGACAATGACAGCAGCAAAGGCCGTCTTGGGGTGCTCATCTCTCACCAGACACATCACCGGCATTTCACGGAATCTTCCCGAAGGGCCTATTGTCACTTGACTGTGCAGGGGGAAGCGGTGAGTATAGAAAGGGTCTAGAAGTCAAATGCGGGTCTGCTTGATGGCAAAGCGGATGTTCTTGGCCCCTGGTCAAGGTCACAGGCAGCGGAAGTGGTCTATTCCTGTAGTTCCAGTCTACAGGGGAAGGCAGCATGGGGAGCCCCTTGCGTAGGGGATAGGGGACCAGGGCCATAGTTGTGACCTTGCCCAGGAGAGCCTCGGTGCAGCTGGAGGCAAGGAGGCGGCCTCGCTGGAGGATGGGGCCGACATCCTTGGCTGGGCAGCCCCTGCCCTTGGCTGGGCACTCGCAGTGGGATTTCCCTGTCTTATCCTCAGCAAAGTTGGTCCAAGGAGCTCTTGGCTGTAAATTTTTCCAGCTCTGGCAGCCACGCGGCCCTGGCCTTTGCCTCAGCCAGGGGCTGTTGCTGAGCAGACGGCAGATTCGTCACTGGGCGAGCCCCTGAGCCAGCACAGCTGTCAGCAGGAGGGAGCGTCTGCACCACAGCCACGCGACGCGTACCCTTGAGCATGACAGGCGCAGACAAAGACCTCAGGATTTGTGGCTCTGCCCTCTGAGTGACGGATGGAGCCGGCTCCTTAAGCCTCTGCTCCACCACTTGCTGTCTCAGGAGGATGAGTGTGGGGCAGGGGAAGGGAGCAGAGGGCAGGATGTGTCCCCTGTACGCCCTCGGGACAACTTTGTCAATGGTCAGAGCAGTGACCTTGGCCAGAGGGAAGGCAAGAGCTTGAAGGTGGGGAGCACGGTGTGTGCCGCTCCCCACTGCCTCGCCCCACCCTGCATGGTGCACGACCGCCAGGCACAATTCTGCCTCTCTCTGGCCGTTTGCTTCCTTCCAATGCTCCTCCACCCAGCATATCTTTGTGGACTACACACTTTCTGCAGGCATTGTGCTGAGTGCCAAGGAAGAAGTGGTGGACAGGAGCCCCTGGGTCCCTGTCCTCCTGCAGCTTTGGCTAGTGGGGGCAGAAGCAAGCCAACACATCAGCAAACCAGGGGAGCCTTGGGGAAGGTTGGTCTCCTGGGAGGTGACACTGAGGGACAGCACAGCATGGTCTCCTAGGGGGTGACACTGAGGGACACTGAATGACAACACAGCATCAGCCATGTGTGGTTTAGGGGAACAGTTGATGCAAAGCGCTCAAGCCAGGGGCACCATGTTGGAGAGCAAGGGCATTCAGGCTGGCCTGGAGGCCGTGCTGGGGCCCCACCCAGGACAGAGGCTGAGGAGGCAGGCCCAGAGCCTCTGCTTCACGGGGTTGAAGGCAGCACCGGGAGCTGGAGTGGCTGGGGAGGGGCATGATCTGCACTATGGTTTGAAACCATCGCTGTGGTTTTGCTAGAGCAGACATCACCAGCAGAATCCAGACTCGCGAGCATTCAACAGCTGCCAGCACACACAGCCTGCCCTGAATACCCGATGCCGAGTGTCCTGGTGCCATTCGGACCTTCTGAAATGCGTGGTGCCTAAGATGGCTTCCAGTGTGTCGAGTTTTGTGGCAGCATCATTATACATAGTCACACATCTCTTGAGTATTGACGTGTGGTTAAGGGCCGATCTCATCCAAGGCAGAGACGGAGCCTTGAGTGGAATTGGCACCATTACAAAACTACCCCGAGTCCATCAGTTACAAAAACGGCTCCTAATAAATTGGGTAAAGTAGGGAAGTTACATGCAGGAGCGTTGGAAGCATGGGCCCAGTGGCCCCGAGGGATATTAACAGATTGGCATTGGAGTGTTGATGTTTCTCAAGTTTTGGGCAGCATCCTAATTCAACACATGGCTTGGTGTGACAGCATTGCGTGTGAGATGTTGAATCGGAGATGAGAACGTCATCTGTAAGAGAGGGGGGAAGAGCCAGCTGTAGCTCAGACAGGAGCAGGAGAGCAGAGATTGAGAGACATGCATTAGAGCGCAATAGCAAAGACTTCCGGAGCCCCGGAGTCGCATTGGTGAGAACAGCACGAATTTACGACCCGACCGTTCTGCTTCTCCCCTGAAACAGCCCAGGCTGCCTGTGGGCTGATGCATCTGGCCCAGGTGCCCATGCAACCGGACAGTCCCACCAAGCTGGGATTAGTCCTCTCAACCGCCTCGCCCCTCCAGGAGGCTGGGACATCCTGTTGGGTCCTGGAGCCGCGACGACTTGGTGTTGGAAGGCAATGACACTTGCAGAGATGCCTGTAGGGAAATTGGCATGTGCAGAGAGACCTGCTCAGAGAGTGACCCCCAGGCCCAGGCCCCTGTTAGGGTGACCGAGCCGGGACAATCAGAACATTACAGGCAGGTGGCCCAAGCCAGGTCTGTAAAAGAGCTTGGGTCCACAAAACTATTGAAAAATAGACGTGAGCGTGAATGTGCCAGAGAAAGTTGGGATGCACACCACCGGTTTTCAATAAGGTTTACTAAGGGATATTGATCAAGTCACACGGCTAAAGCTCTCGTCTAAGTTGTGGCCAGTACCTAGGTCTCTAATCCAAAGTTTTGTTGACTTGTTCCAACTGTATTGATTTAAAGGATTGAAATGCATGCCGAATCAAGGCGTGTGCACACACACACACACAAGCACATATACACACTCGCACCCATTGCTCCCTGGAGACTGGCGGATGAAGTTGCTAGCCAGTGGCCAGTGTTGTGGTGTAGCCTACTGCACCGGCATCCCATATGGGCGCCAGTTTGTGTTCCGGCTGCTTCACTTCCCATCTAGCTCCCCACTAACGGTCTAGGAAAAGCAGCAGAGGATGGCTCATGTGTTTGGACCCCTGCTCCCCACGTGGGAGACCTGGAAGAAGCTGCCGGCTTCTGGCATCAGCCTGGCCCAGCCCAGGCCATTGTGGCCACCTGGGGATAGAAACAGCAGATGGAAGACCTCTCTCTGTGTCTCTCCCTCTCTCTGTAACTCTGACTTTCAAATAAATAAATAAATAAATCTTCAAAAAACCAAAAAGTCTCCAGCCAGCTCCTGTCGCTAATCCAAGACTGTTTCTGTGGATTTCTCTGTGGGGTCTGATGCCACCAACCCCTCCCTCCTGGACGTGGTCCGCTCTTTGGATGTTCCGACAGTAAGATCCTTTGCTTTCCTCTCCATCTCTTAGGCCAACCCTTCCTCGGTCATCGCTCCTTGGAGGTTCGTCCTTGGTCTCCTCCGGCCTCGCCTCCTTCTCTGTCTCATCTCATTCTCCACTGTCCCTAAATGGACTTAACACGCGCTCGGCATGGGGCCTGTCCTAGGTTGGCTGCCTTAGACATCTGCGGGCAGAGTTCCCTGGGGGGCGCTCATGGGATTGGCCCCCGGGGGCGCAGGACTGCAGGTGAGGAGCGGCTGGAGTGTGATGCAGTCCCAAGAAAGGCCTTGGCCCCTCTAGACCTGGGGGAGGCCTTTGTGCCCTGCAAGGGGAAGCCACTGGGGGTGGGCTGCGACCTCGGTGAGGTGGCTGCCTGACTGGCCCGGCTAGAGCTGGCCACGCCTATTATGCTGTTGCACAGGGCGAGAGGGATGCTGTGGCCCTGACGCGGGATCCACTGGGCAGCCCCAGGTTGAATTCACAGCCCCGACCTCTGAACAGGTGCCACACTTGCATGGCAGTGACCGCACAATGAAGGCGCTGATCCGCAGGGGCGGCAGCTCCCCAGATGCCCCCCAAAGCTCATTTACATACCTCTCTTCCCACCAGAATTTCTGGAACGTGAATGCCACTCCTGTGGGTGGAGCGCCTGGTCTGTGCCAGGACTGCTGGGCCCTGAGGGGCATGCTGGCTGTCAGCTGCAGGGGTCGGGCAGCTGATGAGGCAGCCCCGGGTGGACAGAGGGCAGGAGGCAGCACAGAGCCCAGTGTGGCCGGATAGGGTCATGCTCACCCACTCCGAAAGCTCCCGTGAGTAGGCAGTAGGACAAGGAGAAAAGGAAGATTCAAGGACTGGCAGTCGGGGTGGGGGAGGCTCGGGCCTGGGGCAGAGCTCAGATGAGAAGGCAGAGGTGAGTGGGGCTGAGAAGGGGAGCAGGGCCCACAGGTACGTCTCTACTGGGGTCAGCTCCCCGGACTCCATCTCCTGACTTATCTCTGTGCTCACAGACACACAAACAAGCATACTGTGGTGCACCTGTGCACATCTGTGCCCTGCTCTGTCCCTACAGGGATGGACATGCACACAGCTCTGATGCGTGCCCATGGCCTGCCCGAGCCCACACTGGGTCCACCTTCCCCTGGCATACACACATGCATGTGAAAGGACACTGGCAGCCATCCCCATGGGCTGGTGTAGGCTCGCCCCTGCGCTTGCTTGGGAAGCCTGAGTGACAGCTGTCAACACGCAGCCTCCTCTGCCGTGCTGGGTTGCTGCTGCAGGGCAGGACGCCCTGTGGCCTGGGGCGGCAGCCTCCGCAGGAGAGAGGTGAGCCTTTTCTCTTTGCTGTTTTTGGGGCCCAGCCTTCTGAAGCGCCACGAATAAGTATTCAGCTCCCTTCTCTCCCCAGAGACCAGGTCGCTCTCTAAATACCAAGGCAGGAAAGTGGAGACTCAGAAAGGTCATTACCGAATACCGAGAGGCTGGCATTTAGCTGCTGGAGTGGCTCCTGGAGGAGAAGACTCAGACCCCAGCGGGAAGGCTTTGTCATCAGGTCCATTGGTGGCCCTGGGTCCCTGTCGGAGCCCGAGGGGGGTGCAGCAGGAGGGGCAGGGGAGGAGGAGCAGGGAGGCTCCACTTTCCACGTGGGAGGACACAGCCCCTCCAGTGGGAAGGACACAGCCATGGGATGGATGGCCGCCCTATGGGCTGTGATCCTGGGCAGAGGGGCCAAGGGAGCACCCCACCTTTTCTGGGGGCACCTGGGAGGCCTCAAGGCTTCAGCCACCAACCCAGGAGCAGAGAAGACTGGCCGTGGCCCCGAAGTTTAGGTGCGAGGTCTCTGGGACACGATGACCACTCCTTGTCTAGGGAGCACCTCCCTCCCTCCTTTTGTTTGTAGCTAAGATGAAAAAAAGAAAAAGGGAAAAGACTGCTGAATAGCTTTAGTACGCACTGCCACTCAGGGCCTCCGTCTGGGGCCTTGCTAAGTGTCCTTGGCTGGAAGGTGTGATCTAGCGGGCAGGATGTTGGCAGGAGCCAAGGCGCTACGAATCAGTGGGCTAAACCGACCTGCAGGAAAGTGGGAGGGAGGGAAAGAGGCAGAAGGCAGAGAGGGGGTGGGCAGGGCGGAGCCAGGGCCAGGGTAGGAGGTGGGCAGAGGGATCTCATCCGTCTGTCCCTCCAGGTCCTGTCCTTACCCTTGGACCCCTACCCTGTGCCCCAAGCCTGACTGCTGGGAACATCTCGGGTCTCAAGGGGCTCCTCTGCTCCTGGCTTCTGGTTGGGTTTGGCCAATGGTAGCTCCAGCAGAAGATCAGAGCTGGGAGGAGAGCGGGGTCGGGGGCATTCCTCCTCGGCCCTCTCCCTGCCTGTTTGGCTGTCCGTCACAGGAGCCCGCTGGACTGCAGGGACACACGCGGCCGGTTTGCCGGGGTCCTGGGATGACTTTACTGAAGATAGAGTGGGCCAGGGGACCGGGTGCACCTGTCCTCTTTCAGATCTGCACTGGCACAAGAAGAGGAAGGGCTGGCACAGGTGGGCGGTGACGGAGCAGTGTCTGGGGCATGAGCTGGGGCAGCTGTTGTCCAAAGGGAAGTCATGACCCTGGCTTCTGGGTGACAAAAACCAGGCTCCACTGCCACAAGCAGGTGGTGCCTATTCCTGGTCCACACAGGACGCTGGGAGAGGGGAGGTGGCATGGGGGTGGGGGCCCACAAGAACCGAGACTTGGGGCCGGATTTATTTTTCTGGCTCCTATGAGACAGTGAGGGAGGGGGGTTTTGAGACTTTTTTTTCCCCAACTCGTGACGCATAATGCAGTCAGATGACATTTAAATATTCATGTCATAACAAAGGGTGCAGTTGCAAGTGAGAGACTGGTGGGCTGGAGTGGGGGAGGGGGAGAGAGGGAAGGAGAGGGACTGAGGGGCGCTCGCTGCGTTTTGTGGAACTACAGGGTCTGAGCGTGAGCGACAGCTGGGACACGCAGGTCACCCTCGCCTGTGGCAGGGGCTTCTCCCTGGCAGCCTTGGTGAGTGGGTTCCTGAGGGTCCCCTTCCCACATGGACTCGTACCGTCCTGAAGCCAGACCTTCCACGGGGGGCACAGACCTCCTCCTTAAACGGAGCTAAAGCCCCCATCACCCCTTCCCCTGCCAGGGCCCTAGCGTTGGCTCCTGGGAACACCTGGGATGTGGCCTCCCCGGGTGTCCCCTGACAGCCCTCAGAGAGCCTCAGCAAGTGACCACGGCTCCCTAGCTCCAAGCAGAGTGACCCTAAGTTCAACTCAGCCCTTGCTGGGGCCTTTGTTAAGCTGCTGCCTAGGAGGTCCCAGTAGGGAGGAAGGGAGAGAATCCTGCCTGCTGATTAACGCTCATCCCAGGGGACTGAGTGCCTCGGGATGTGCCCGCCTGGACATCCGCCACCTAACAGGAGAGCAGGGAGTCTGGCTTTCTGAGGAACCAGAGCGGGAACAGGGTGGAAGGCAGATGCCTCTGTGTGGGCATCAAGAGGCTTGAGTTTTAGACCCGGCCTGGAACATTCTGGCTGTGCCACTTGGAGGAAGTCGCTTCTTCTCTCTGAGCCTTGGTTTCTTCATCTGTAAGGTATGGACACCTTCCTTAGGAGGGTTAAGGAGCTGAGAGGACAGTGTCCCCTAGTGGGAAGGAACGGAGCATCTGTCTGTGTTATGGGTTCTCTGGGCCCACACTGGGGGCAGCAGGAGGAGGAGCTGAGGCTGGAGACACGGAACACCAGGGCCCCTCCCTGTGGGCTCTGGGTGGTGGCAAGGAGGGACCCCGGGGTGCTGGGGGTCTGGTACAGAGAAGGCTCTGGATGGAGGGCCTCAGGGACACAGCTGAAGCCCAGATGCACTTGTTTAGGGTGGGGCAGGCGCTCCCTCAGAGGGAACAGCTGACCCAGCGGTGCCGATGGAAGACGAGACGCACCCAGAGCCGTGGGGCTCCCCGGTGCTCTCCCTCTGGCTCTGACATCTTGGACAAAAGTCCTAACTTCCCTGACCCTTAGTTTCTTCATCTGAAAATTATAGAAAAAAAAAAAAAAACAACCAAATGGCCAGATCCTCCTGGGGGCATTCTAATGATTAGGGAGCCATAATCCACGGAGCTGAATGAATGAAAAGAGGGAATGAATGAAATGAGGCTGAATGGGTGGGGCTTTCAGGACACCAGGTGGGTGGGGGCAGAGGAGCGTTGTCCCCCGCAACCTGGAGCAGCATTTAGAGCCCAGGGTAGGAGGGGACAGGGAGAGGGCACAGTCCCATGGCCCACCCCATGGCAGACCCCCTGCTGAGAGTCCTGGCCTAGACTTCTGGACTGACGATGGGAGCTCCCTAGTCCATGGCTAGGTAGGGGTGCTGACAGGAATGCTCTCTCACACTAGGGGGCGCTCTCCTTTCTCCACGGATCCACCAGCGCCCTAGAAGGGCCTGAGAACACTGAAGAAGCTTCTGCCGGTGGGGCTGTGGGCCAAGGAGAACAGGGAGCAGTAGCGGCAGCTGGAGTGGAGGAGGGGCCGTCCCTGGCCCTGCTCAGCCCCTGGCCTTGGTCTGGGTGGCTGCCATTCCTGGTCCAGGCTCTCACTTCTCCTTCTTAGAGGTCTTCTCTGGCCTGAGGCCACTCAGCGCCCCGTCCCATCACTCACCTGTGTCCTCCACCCTCGCTCTTCCCAGCCTGGTCGGTCAGCCTGCCCTGTGCACTTGGCCCCGGGCCTGTGCCCTTCCCTCACGGGGCCTTGCTCCTCTGACAGGCCACCCCCGTCCGCCTTCACACTGCCTTCCCCACGAGCCCAGGACCCGCTGTGGAGACTTTCCTAGTAGAAACCAGCCACAGAGTCTCCTCGCCTGGAAGCCCAGCTTCTAGAACAACAGTCTCTGTTCGCTGTCCGCACTTGCTCATCCCCCACCCTGTGTGGCTGGACTTCCACCTCCTCTGAGGCTGCCAAGGTCCCCGGCGTTTTCCCAACGCAGGCCCGATGGCCACTGGCACTGGTTTCCTGCAGCCCTGGGCACCGGCGGCCACACGTGGGACTCTGAAGGCGCCGCTGCCTCGGGGCTCCTGTCCACCCTCTGGCCTCTCACCCATCGTGGGGGTGTACAGGGTTGCTGTGCTGGGCCTGCTCTCTTCACTGACGATGCCCCCAGGCGAGGCTGTCCCTTGGGGGGCTGTCATGGCCATCTGTGCGCCTGGGACCCTTGGATTTCTGTTTGCAGGCCGGGCTTCTCTCCTGCCCACTGGGCATCTTTACTGTGGTGCCCTTCAAGCTCATCATGTCCAACAGGAAGTTCATCCTGGGCCCCCCTGGAGCGCCCTGTGTCAACTGCCACTCAAGCCAGAGACCTGAGACCCCCCCCCAACCCTTCATCTCCTTTGCTCCTCTGCTTACACCCCCTCAGTAGCTCCCACCGGGCCCACCTCTCCAATACGAGCACCCCCGAATGTACCTCTCCCTTCTGCTAGGGATCCCACTGCTCTGGGCCGGTCCTTGGCAGGTGTCCCAGCTTCTGGCTAGTCCCCCATCCACACCAGGCCCTGCGACATGGCCTCTGGCGGTCCCAGCCCATCCTTGGATGCTGCCTGGCCCTGGCATAGATCTGGGCTCTGGATCCTTGTGAACTGGGGCCTGGCCTTGGGGATCAGGGGCGCGTGCGTGCATGTGTCCACATGCGTGTACGTGCATGTGTGTGTTGCATGTGCAGGAGAGGGGGGATGATCAAGGCGGGGCTCCTGTCCCTGCGGTCCCCAGAGCTCTTTCCCAAGAGCCAGTCTCCTGCCTGTCACCCACCCACGCGGCAGAACAAAGCTCTTTCCAGCTGACTGCTGCCCGTGGTAGCTGAGACATGAGTTGTACATCTCAATTTTTATCACATGAAAATGAAGTAAAGAATGCCGGCCCAGGCCCCGACGAGACAGCCCTGAAGCGGTGAAGGCTCCTTTGCTGTGGAGAGACCCTGCGCCCCTGCCGCACCTCCCGGGAGGAGTCCCTGTTAAGACAGCAGCAGCACTGTCTTTCTCTGGGGCCTTCAAAGAAGGTGGCGTGGCTCTTACATTTCAAAACACAAGGGGAGTTAAACGTGTGACAGCGGCAAGAAAAGCAGCCGGGAAGTGTGTGGCGTGTGAGCCGCCAGCCCGCCTTCGCACTCCCGCCTTGATGTTGCTGCCTTGGCGGACGCGGGAGATGCTGCCCTTCCCCATTAGGAAGAAGCCGCAGCTCCACGCCCGCCTGGGATGCAGCGCTGGAATTAGTGCTGCGGGAGGGGAGGGGACCAAGGCTCTTCCGCTTGGTCCAAGGGGACCAAGTGCTCCCCTTGTCCCAGTTTCGGCCCCCGCCTGGCTCAGAGACATTCTGGTTTTCCTATGGGTCTTCCCCTTCCTCTGCTTAGTGAAGCAATAAACCTGACCTTGAGCCACCAGGCTCCAAGTGGCAGGTCTGAAGTCACAAAGGAATAAACTGTGGTCCCTGCCCAGGGGGAAGGCAGAGCTAGTCCATGAGACTGAAAAAAAGGTAGGTGTAGACGCCAGCTTGGCCTGTCTTACCCCTCCGGATACCCCTCAGAGGGATTCAAATGCCCATTCAACAGACCAAGTTCCTGCAAATTCCCGGATAAGAACAGACTCTGGACAGGTGGCTTGGGTTCAGATCCCAGCTCCACCCTTTCCTACCTGCCTTACTTAACTGCTCTGCACCCAGGTACATTTCTGCACTGGCAGCAGGTGTTTAATAGTGGTTCGGATTCCACAACGCTGTTCATGGGCAATGCTTGGAGCAGCGCCTGGTGCAGGGTAAGCTCGAGCAAGGATTAGCTCTTGTTCTCCTTGTCATTTCCAGCTCTGAGCTCCTGCTTGCTCTGAATTAATTCAGTTTGTGCATCTTCTTACACCCTGCTGCTGTTGCCAGTTTCACCCCAAGTCCACCCAGACACGGACCTCAATCCTTTTCTTTATATTCCGTTAGAAATATCAGCCTCACCCCTAAAACAAAGCACGGCTGAACACACAAAGTCTCTGTGGGTGGCAGACATTTCCAAAGGATGGGAGAAGGGATTTATAGAATGCACCACGCCAGGGCCGTGTAAAAGCCCATCTTTGATATTTCCGCCTTGCAAATCCCCTCAGCCAGTCCCACCACCTGGGCGACCCCTCCTGCTACATTGTTTTATTGTTATTTCCCCTCGGCTCCCTCCCTCTCCCCGCTCCCTCCCAATTTCCACTTGTTTCCCAGGCAGTGCAGTTTAGGGATCCCTTTGGGTTCCTTGTCTCTTGTCAAATCATACCCTCAGGATGTTATCTCCCCCCAGGTAACTTATCAAGGTCTTTTCTTATACAAAGACATTCTCGATTCCCTAAGAGGAATTCTGGTGTCAGATGTTATATCAGTCAGGATCCAGCCAGGAGAAGAGAAAGCTCTCTGAACATCCAGGACAGAGGGATTTAGCGCAGGGCGGCGGGGGTTACAGAGGAGGGAAGGGGGAGAAGCTAAGGAGCACAGCTGCTCCCGCGGGGAGTGGACTGAGATGGGGCCATGCGCTGCCCCAGGCCCCCAAGTGCTCAGCGGCTCCTCTAGAGCACTCATAACCACCCCCCCTCCCGTCCTGCCAGGGATCTAGTCCCGAGAGGGTTAATAGCTATGGCAGCAGGGAGCCTGCTGAGTGGAAGCCCAGGAGTAGCAGACCTGGGTGTGGGGGTCGCAGAGGGAGGAGCAGGTGGATGAAACAGAAGGGGGGGCGGAGACTGCTAGGAGGCCCCGCAGGCCACAATCCAGGGCACACACCTTCCCCTCCAAGGAGGAGACCTGCGGGGGACAATGGCTCTGTCTCTTTACAGAAGGGGGAATGGAGGCCAATGAGACAGGGGTTCGCCCACAGTCAGGACGCAAGCGAGGACCAGAGCTGGCGCCCTGGAGCCCAGCAGAGGGCAGTCCTTGGACCCGGGTTACAACAGGTAGCAGCTGGTGCAGTGGAGGTCGTGAGAAGGGAGGAGGTGGTGAAGGTGAGGAGGCGAGCAGAGTCCGCCGGCTCCCAGCAGCCAACTGCAGACTGCACGACGCTGATGTGGGCCTGGGAGGCCTGCACAGGGCAGTCTCCCTGTGCCAGCTGGCAGCAGAGGGACTGGCCTTCTGCACAGAGCGGGTGAGCCGTAATTCACGCTGGGGAGAAACTTCCTGGGGGTGGGGTGCTGGTGGGGACGGGAGCCACCGCTCTCTCTAAACAAGCCTGACCCTGCTGTGGGCCTGGGGTGTGTTGATTTCACTCCAGACTGTTGCCCGGCACACAGACAAGCATGCTAAATGCAGACACATGTAAGATGTGCAAACTGATAACAAATGATATTCAAAAGGTGAGAAAGTGAACACACACACACGTGAGCATGGGTTGCCCCATACAGAGAAATACTCATCATGAGTCAGGAGGAGGGGAGGGAGAGAGCAAGGGCTCCTCCAGCTAGTGGTGGGGAGAGAGAGAGAGCGAGCAGCAGCGAGAGGACTCCTCCCCAGATGTTGGCCCCTTTTATGGGGTGGGGGTGGTGCCTCTGTGGGTGTGAAGCCCCCTTGGGAATTACATGGCACCGCCACAGGTTCCAGGGGAGCTTAACATCCTACACTCATGGTGTCCCCATATTGGTGCAGGGTGAAGCAGATGCACCCTGAGAAAGGGGGTGCTTTGATTGGCAAGTAGGAGGGTAGAATTACAGGGGGACTTGAAACTTCCGGCTCAGCTGACCTGTTTAGTTGTGCAAGACCCCTTAAGCAGGCGTTGCATGCCTCTCCTACATCAGCCCAAGCACCTTGCCCTCTGCTTCTCTAACTGAACCCATCTCCCCGACACGGCCCACTGGAGCTAAAGGGCCCCACCCGGAGACGGAACGTCCAGGCCTTCCAGAGTCAGCCTGGGCCAATCTGGCTCTTGTTGCAAAAATGCCAGAAATGAGCTCTGGGCAGCTGAAGCCCAAGAACCTGGACCTTTGGGACAGCCTTTGAGGTTGTCCCAGATTGGGAAGGAGGCCTGGGGACAGGCAGGGTCATGGGGGAGGTGAGTGAGGCCGAACCCCTATAATGTAAAGGCAGGGCCAGGCTCCAGTCTGTCTCCCTTAGCCCAAGCTGTTCTTGCCCGTCCTTTACCAAAAAGAATTCACTGAACTGAGCGAGTGATATCGCCGGACACAGAAGTCATTTGCTTCTCCCATAGGTGAGACCTTGCTGGCCAGTATTGTCCGGAGGGGTTGTGTAGGGGACTCCCAGACCCAGGCGAGGAAATTGCAGGTCTGGGGCGGAGCTAACCACCACTGACATGTAACCCCCGCCCCCAGGCCCACGGCAGCCCACCTGGCCACCATAAATTCCCTAAAGGGCACGGCATTGCTGACCAATCTGGGGAAGGTCAAGAGCACCGCCGACCAACCAGGAACTCAGGCACGCGCTGACCACGCCCCTCTCAGCCCCAATTTCAGTCTGTAAGAGCCTTGGCCCCTTGGGGAGCCCGGGAAGGAAGCAGTAGCTGCCCGGCTCCTCGCTCTGCGCTTCGCAATAAACACGGGCTTTCTGCCACCACCCCGAGGTCCAGGATTGGCTCTGTGCACTGTGCACAGGATTGGGCCCTGTTTGGGGGTTCTACAGCAACGCCTCCAGCTAGTTTGAGGGGTTGTTCTCCAACAAATTGAGGCCCCATGCCCATTCCTGGCTGTGCTGGGGAGCAGGAGAAGAAAAAGTTCAGCTTCTACCACCCCAGGTCACTCCTCTGGAATTTTCTTCCCACCAAGACAACACTGAATGTGGGAAGGTGATTCCCTGCCCCCCGCCCCCATCCAAGTAATATCAGCAAGCAGTCTTGGGGCATCAACACCCGGCAGATACCCCCTGGTTCCCTAGGGATCCCCCTCCATGCTCTCCTCCTTTCCCCAGGCTCTCCCAGGAACAGGGTTTGTCATTAAAGCCGCAGCAATATGTGCTGACAATCATCTCTCTCTCCTCCCTTTCCTGGGGTAGCTCGGTGCTGCTTGCTCTGCAGCCAGGACAGATTTAAAAGAGAGAAACTTGAAATTAAGTTTGGGAGAGCTGAAATAAAATAAAACAAATCCTGCCTGTTATCACAGGTGAGAAAACAGCTTCTGGCAGGGTGGGGGTGGGGGATGGGGCAGAGAAAAAGTGGGGAGGGAAAGTCGGGAAGCGCTGTTGTCACACTCACTGCCACCACCCCAGGACTCCACCCACTGGCCTGTCTCAGGGTCATTGAATAGGAAGTGTTAGCCCAACGCCCCCAGGTCAAGATTCAGAGGGGCTTGTGACCCTGACCATGACTGGCTCTGCCTGGTGAGTGGTAGGGGCAGGGCAGTTCCCCATTCAAGGCCAAGTTCATTCTCCCAGCATTTTAAGCTCTCCTGGGGGCTGCACCGTGGACTTGGCTGCCCTGTTGCACCGGAGAGGAGGGGCTGGCTGTCCTGACCTCTAAGCTGGCCCCAGTGCCTCCTGAGATGAGGAAGTCTCCAGTGAGCTCCTTGGGCTTGCCCTGTCCTTGGTGCTGCTGGGGGACGTGAAAGACTCAGGGTGGGGTGGCTTCCCATTTCTTCCCCAGCCCCCTGCCGAGTCCCCCTCCCCGCCGCCCCAACCAGGATGGGCTGGGAACAGGGCAAAGGCACTGATCAGCTGCTGTGCTGGGGTCTGCTGCGTGCCTGTGCCGGAGACAGGGCTTCAGCCTTCCAGCCTCCACCCCCACCCCTGCCCCAACTCTTTCTCTATACCCCTTCCATCACTCTGGCTCTAGGCTCTTGGGGACGTAGGGCTCTTGGGCTTCTCCCTGGCAAGCACCTCTGAGCATCCTACGAGGTGAGAGGTTGGGCTGCCCCTTGCTCGGTGCTGTTCGTCGTTGGGGCAGGGAGTGTGGGAGAGTTAGGCTGCTTCGGCTCCAGACACCAGGGCTAATGTGCGTTCCCTCTCCTTTCCTTTCCTTGTCTGTGGAAGGGATTTGGGTTGCAGGTGCAGGCGCAGGTGCCAGAGAAGCCATAGGTCTATTGGCTGTTGTAGCCTCAGGTGGGCCCAGGATGTAGACTCTGCTTCCAGAACTCCTTGTGGTCCCTCTTGGGCCCTCAGACAGCAGCTGGGGCCTGGGGCTGAAGCCCCTGTGTTTGGGGAGCCCCTGCATTCCCTGGAGCCCAGCCTGTGGCAGCAGCCAGGAGCTCGGGGGTCAGAGGTTCTGCTGCTATCTGCTGAGACATCAGCCCCCACTGCACTTACCATGGGCCAGGTTCAATTCTATGAGCTCTCCTGACATTGCCCTTCTCTCTGCTTATTGTGGTCACGCATATAACATACACACACACACACACACAGGTGTATATAATACACACATGTATATATAATTTATCATTTGGAGCATGCAATCTAGTGTTAAATACATTCACATAATTGTGTACCCATCGCTCCTATCAAATCCCATAACATTTCATCCCTCCATCCCCAGTCACTCCCATTCTCTCTTCCCGTCACACCTGACAACCACCAGTATGCGTTCTGCCTCTGTGGGGTAGCCCCAGAAGAGGACCCCATGCTCTGTGGCCTCGGGGCCTGGCCTCTCTGGGGCGGCACAGAGTTGTCAGGGTCACCTCTGCGGGCGTGCACCCTCCCTTCTTGTGGCTGAGTTCCATGCAGGGCTCGGGGGCGCTGGTGCCACTGTGTGTCTGTGCCTTCGTCCCTTCACGGGCTTTGGTGTTACCTCGACACTTGTGCTACTGCAAATGCTGCTACTACAGACACTTCTGCACTTGTGTCTGAACACCTGTTTGGGATTCTTTGGGGTGGATACCCAGGAGTGCAGTTGTTGGGTTCTAGGGCAATGCTGCGTTTCACTTTTTGAGGAACTGCCAAGTTGATTCCCACAGTGGCTGAGCCATTTTGCATTCCCACGAGTAATGTTTGGGTGTCCAGATTTCTCCATATTCTTGCCAACAGGAGTTATCTTTAGCTTTTTTTTTTTTAACAAAACTTATTACAGCCGTAGATTTTATCTCTCAGAACAACCCCAGGGAGCAAGCACTTTTAGTTTCCCCCACCTCCCAGGTGAGAAAGTGAAGACTCGGAGAGGGTAAGTTAACGTGTCCAGGTTGCACCGCTTGGCATGACCAAATCGGGATCTGAACTCAGGTCGGCCGACGCTAACATCAAGGCTGTTTGTCGCAAGGCTACTGGGCCTCCCACCTCTGCCAATCTGGACTCTGCCTTTGCTGTGGGGAGAAGGAGTTAATGGACTTGAGCAAGACACTGAGTGTCCCAGGGGCTCACTTTCCCTGTCTGTCCAATGGAAATGACGACGCCTGCTCTGCGGGGTCCATGAACACAGACCCTGGGTGAGTAGTGCTGTGTGGCTGGAGGGGTGACTTGCATTTGCCAAGGAGCCCAGACAATCATCCCAATAAAGCCATGCAGAGACTAAGTCAGGGTTCACGGCAGACAGACAGACAGACAGACATGCCCTCTGAAAGACAGCGCCGAGATATGGAGGGTGTGGGGAGGCATTGGCATTAGCATTAGTATTAGGGTGTAGAAAATATAACTAAAATATAATGCATACATATTCTTTAAGGCTGTTTAGATGATAAAAGCAATCCATATGTTTTGTTGGAAGCCAGGAAAATACAGAAAAGCATAAAGAAGACTATAAAAATGATCCACAGTCCTACCAGCTAGCAGCCAAGGCTGTTGACACGTGCTGTGGTTTTTTTTTTTTTTTTTAATCTTCTTCCTGTAGGCACACATTCAGGACGCCGGGTGCATCTCAGCCTGTGCCTGAACTGTGTCCTGCCCGGGGATGCAACCACACTGTGCATGTCTGGTGAGCTGGTAGTAGAGGGCTCCCACCATCCATCCCCACCCCCATCCTGAGGGTGGGCAGGCAGCCCAGGCAGGGCCAGCCCAGCATCTGACTTCCCGGAGACAGATCTGGGTCTGAATACGAGCTCTACCACTGGGAGACGAGTGAACCTGGGCCCATTTCCCTGCTTCCCCATCTCTCTAGGGGGTGCCCAGCTCACCGGCTGTTGTAGTAACGAGGTATGAATCACAGGATGTTCATGTGGGGCGGGGGGCACAGGCAATCTATTTGGCCCAGACAGAAATGGAGCAGAGTGCCTTTGTTTGGGAAAGCTCCTCGAAGCTTCCAATGAGTAACACAAACAGAAGGCCAGCAGATATACCTGCTGAGATGTGGTGAGACACGGTGTGTGTGTGTGTGTGTGCATGCTCCATACATAATGAAAGATCTGGTACCCTGGATGTCGGGTGGTACTGGAGGGCCTCACCCCTGCTGCATGGACAGGTTTCCACTGGGTAGGCAGGATCAGTCTAACAGCAGCTTCCTGATTCTCCACTGGCATTTGGAAACCAGTTTGGTGGGCACTGAAGTCATTGGAAATATGCTAACAGATGTGTCTGCCTTTGTACTGTCCCCCTCCCGCTGGGCTGGGATCTGCTGGTGATGGGCATGCTAAGTACTTAGCGTGCTTGGTGCCCACAAGCCTTGCAATGAGTAGAAGCGAGTTACAAGGCCTTAAGGCCAAAAGGGAGAGGTGGGCTGAACCTATCAACCATGCTGTCACATTTTCCATGGCCCAGCCCTATGGACCCCTCTGTGTGGCCCTGAGAAGTGGGAGGAAACTTACGCAAAAATACAAAGAGCAATTTGCCTGGAAACCCTAGGGTCACTGACAGCACTCCCTTGGCCTCCCCCCCTCCCCAAGAGAGGGACATGGCCCACCTACCTCCTGTTCCCTTCTCTGTGGGTCCAAGTGGCGCTGCTGTGTCCCCTATTCCAACCTTGTGGTTCAGGTGGGAGCTGCCAATCTCAGTATTCACCCTTATGGTCACACGACGAAGCACATGACCCAGGTTCAGCCAGTCAGGAAGTTCCCCTGAGAACATTGCACTGGAGCCATGGGGCGTGATCCTCTAGGCTCTGGTGCCATTTCCCCCACGCCCCAGGCCCCACGCTGCGGGAGAGGGCAGTCTGGGTAGGAGGCAGCAGAGCCCACACATCCGAGGAAGCAGAGGTGGCAGTGGAGATGGAAAGAGTCGAAGGGCGTTCCAGCTCCTGGCTGTGCTCATTTCTGTGATCCAAGCCCACCTCCCCTGGCTTGGCTGTGTGAGCCCAGGGACTCCTCTTTGCAACCTTGCTCTTTCCTGTTGGGTTTCTAGAACTTGAAGGTGCTGACGGAGCTCTGGAAGCAGATGATCCGGACGCCTTGATGGCGGCCAGATGTGTTGCAAGCCTGCTGGAGAGAGGCAGCGGGGTCCAGCAAAGCTGCTGTTGTCCCAGACAAATGTCAGAGACACCAGGGGAGATGGCAGAGCAGGGGAAGACAGGGTGGGTGGCCGTGGGGCCCTGGCTTATGACTGGGCACACTCATGTGTGCGATCTACGTACATACAATCGATCCAGGAGTGTCTCAATTTCCACCTGACAATGCACCTTGGACATTTTCCCTTAGAAGTAAATATGCCCTGACAACGTGATTTCTAGTGACCGCACGGCATTCCATCATAGAAATATATCTGACGAATCCCCTTGTATTAGAGACCGTCAACAAATTGACTTCATTTGGAGGGATGTTTTTATTTTGTTGTGTACTACGCTGCTAGGAGCCTCCCTAGGAGTAAAGCTGTGTGCATATCTCTAATTATATCCTTAGGAGAAATTATTATAAATGGAATTGCCATATCAAAGGGTACGGGCATTTTAAAGCCCTTGATCCACATAAACAAATTGCCTTGCTGAGTGGTTCTGACAATCCCACGGGTGGGAGAGTTTCCTTCTTCTGAACTTTTGCCAGCCCTGAGCACTACAATTTTTTTAAAAGCTTGGCAAAATATATGTCTCACTGTTTTAATTTGAATTTCTTGTATTACTTGTGTTGCTGACATTTTTCACATAGTTATTGGCTATTTGTAGTTTTCTATTGTAAGTTTCTTATTTATGTCCTTGGCTCGTTTTTCTAATGGGGCTTTCAGATTTCTTTATCGATTTGTAAGAGTTATTTAACCTTGCCTGTCATATAGGTTCCAAATATTATTCCCCAGTTTGTTGTTTGGTTTTTAATTTTATTTATGGTATTTTTATCTATACAACAGTTTCACTTTTATGTTATCAGATTTTTCATCCTGCTGCTGCGTTTTCTTCTTTATAAAAAAAATCAGTGTTCTGCACTGCCTTCTTCCTATTTTCTTCCATTTTGTCTAAAACTTATTCATTTCAATGTCCTCATCTGTCCATAATTCATTTTGGGGATGCAAGATAAGGATCTAGCTTTTTTCCCCTTTAAATAGTCAATCGTTTGCTCCAGTATCATGTGCTGAACAATCCATCCCATTCTCTTCCCACTCGTGTGAAAGGGCACCTGACTGCCCACTGCGTTTTCTTACGTTCTCAAATCTCTTTCTGGACTTTCTGTTAGGCTCCCCTGGTCTGTTTGATAATTCTTTGGCTAGAATATAATTAAGTCTACATTTAAAAAAATATTTATTTATTTATTTATTTGAAGGCAGAGTTACAGAGAGGCAGAGGCGGGGGGGGGGGCAGGGGAGGGAGGGAGAGAGAGGGAGAGAGAGAGGTCTTCCATCCACTGGTTCACTCTCCAAATGGCTGCAATGGCTGGAACTGCGCTGATCCAAAGCCAGGAGCCAGGAGCGTCTTGCAGGTCTCCCATGCTGGTGCAGGGGCCCAAGCACTTGGGCCATCTTCTACTGCTTTCCCAGGCCACAGCAGAGAGCTGGTTGGGAAATGGAGCAGCTGGGACTTGAACCAGTGCCCATATGGGATGCTGGCACTGCAGGCAGCAGCTTTACTAGCTACGCCACAGCGCTGGCCCCAAGTCTACATTTTTAAAATCTAAACTGATTCCTTATTTTTCAGCTGGGAAATTTAACTCAATGGGATTTATTGCAAATTGATCATGTAATTTTGCATTCACTGTGTATAAGATTTTTTTTTCTTTTTTGCTTTGCCTGTCATGTGCACTGCTGTATCCCCTTGTCCAGAGTAGCACTCAGCAGAGGGACAGAAATCAATGAATTCTTATTAAGTGCAGGACTATAGGGGGCCGGTGCATGGCACAGTGGGGTAAGCCCCCTCTTAGGTAGCTTGCATCTCCTGTCTGAGTGCCAGTCCAGTCCTACCTACTCTGCTTCTGATCCAGCTCCCTGCTGATGTGCTTGGCAAGGCAGCAGAAGGAGCCCAAGTGCTCCTGCCACCCACGTGAGAGCCCCAGACGGAGCTTCCGACTCCTGACTTCTGCTAGACCTGGCTGTGGCGACCATTGGGGAGGGAACCAGAGGGTGGAAGATTGGAAGATTGGAGGATTCTCTCTCTCTCTCTCTCTCTCTCTCTCTCTCTCTCTCTCTTTCTCTCACATCCTTTCAAAGAAACAAAATGAACAAATGAATCTTTTAAACACACTAAGGAATCTGTGAATTAGGCTAGGATAAAAGTGACTATTTAATAAGGGGGGAAAAGATGTGTAATGTTGAGTCAGCTGGCTAGCCATCCAAAAAGATAAATACATGTGGATTCTTATATCATGCACAAAAAACAAATTTCAGATGAATTAAAATAAATTGAAATAAACTAAACCTCTACTAGAAATAATGTAGGAGGCTATATTTACAACAGTGGAGTAGACGAGAGTCTCTTAAGATACAAAACACAAAAGCTACAAAAAAAAAGATGGATTTTTCTGTCCATATCCAAATTTAAAATTTCTGTAATACAAAACTTGTAATAAATGAAGCCAAATAAAGCAATAGACAGGAAGAAAAGTCTCTACAAAATAGGGTAGAAGATATGAATTGGAATTCACAGAGGGGGACATGGCCAAAAAATACATTAAAGATGTTGATAATAAGTGCTATGAAAACTAAAATGACAATGGAGGGGCCAGTGCTGTGGCATAGCGGGAAGAGCTGCTGCCTGCAGGGCTGGCATCCCATATGGGCGCCGGTTCGAGTCTTGGCTGCTCCACTTCCGATCCAGCTCTCTGCTGTGGCCTGAGAAAGCAATAGAAGATGGCCCAAATACTTGAGTCCCTGCGCCTGCATGGGAGACCTAGAAGAAGCTCCTGGCTCCTGGCTTCGGATTGGCTCAGCTCCGGCCATTGCAGCAATCTAGGGGTGAACCAGTGGATGGAAGACCTCTCTCTCTCTTTCTGCCTCTGCTTCTCGATAGCTCTGCCTTTCAAATAAATAAATCTTAAAAAAATGACAATGAGATAATTTTCACTCATTTGATTAGGAAATATCATTTGATGGGTTGGCTGGGATGTAGGGAGATGAAAGGCACACTCACACTTGTCAGGGCCAAGCGTAAGTTGGTGACATCCAAGGTTGTCGGGCAGAAGCCATTAAAATAAAGATACACAAACTTTGGACCCTACAGCTCCAGTGCTTGGTTTTTATGCTCCAAGATTCACTTTCACATGGGCAAAAGGAAGCAGATACAAAGATGCTTCTCGGGGCAGGTGCTTGGTACAGCATTTAAGACGGTGGTTAGGACACCTAGGCCCTGCTGGAGAGGCTGCTCTACTTCAGATTCCAGCTTCCTGCTGATGGGCACCCTGGGGGGAGCAGGTGACGGCTCAGTTCCTTGGCTCTCTGCCAGTGTGTGGAGGACCTGGACTGTGCTCCGGGCTCCTGGCTTCTGCCTGGCCCAGCCTCATCTGTTGCAGGCATCTGGGGAGTGAATCAGTGCTCTCTCTCTCTCTCTGTTTCTGTCTGTCTCTTGGTCTCTCTGCCTCTCAAATAAATAAAAGTAAATAAAAATTATTAAAAGATGTTTCGTTCATAAGATTAAACTATTGTCAAGATTG